>NC_084797.1:139646133-142146133 GCF_963169125.1 Humulus lupulus | reverse complement strand
AATGAGCCCACCCAAGAACAGGAAGGAGGTGCAATGTCTAATGGAATGGGTGGCAGCCCTTAATAGGTTCATCTCGAGGTCTACGGACAAGTGCCTCCCCTTCTTCAATATCCTAAAAGGGAGCAAAAAGTTCGCTTGGGATGAAGAATGTAAGGATGCTTTTGTCAAGCTGAAGGAGCACTTAGGGAAGCCACCCTTGTTGGCAAAACCTGAAAGGGGCGAAAGGCTATACTTATACTTGGCAGTATCCGAGCATGCCATAAGTGATGCCCTCGTTAAAGGAGAGAAGAAACACCAGCAACATGTGTACTACGTCAGTAAAAGGTTAGTAGATGCGGAGAACCGATACTCGGAGATAGAGAAGTTGGCATACGCGTTAGTTGTGGCTTCAAGGGAGTTGAGGCTCTATTTCCATGCCCATGCGATCGAAGTACTCACCAATAGCCCTTTAAGGCAGGTCTTGCATAAACCTGAAACCTCGGGAAGACTGATGAAATGGTCGATCGAGTTAAGTTAATTCGACATTGCTTATACCCCAAGGACCTCCATCAATGGGCAAGTGCTTGCAGACTTCATAGTGGAATTCACCTATCGACCAAATGGAGGAGGAGATGAAGAAGAGGGACAATCAGTCGCAGAAGGGAAGCCAAGGAGTTCTGAGGAATGGAGCATGCACGTGGATGGAGCATCCAACGAAGGAGGATCTGGAGCAGGTATTGTGATGACTGGACCCGAAGGACACAGGATGTACTGTGCGATACAATTTGGGTTCGAAGCCTCAAACAATGAGGCAGAATACGAAGTGCTTCTAGCAGGGCTGCGGTTGGCCCAAGGGCTGAAGGTAACGCATCTACACATCTTTAGTGACTCACAGTTGGTGGTATTCCAGGTGAAAGGGGAGTACTAAGCGAGGGTTCCCAAGATGTCTGCATACTTGGAAAGGGTAAGAGGCTATTTGGAGCAGTTGGTGGAATATAGCATAGAGAAAATCCTGAGAGAGAGGAATACCCATGTTGATGCCCTCGCGAAGCTAGCTTCCACTAAAGATGGGGATACCCTTGAATCAGTGCCTGTGGAATACTTACCAAGGCCAAGCATTGTCAATCCAGATGTTCACATGGTCAGCATCCCAAAGGAGTCATGGGCTAACCCGATTATAAGCTACCTGAAGGATGGAGTTGTGCCAACAGACAAGAGGGAGGCTCGAAGGCTAGTTTATAAGGCAGCTCGATACACCTTGGTAGATGGGATCTTATACAAGAGGGGGTTTTCTATGCCACTCTTGCGATGTGTTGATGAGGAAGAAGTTGTGAAGGTACTGTATGAAATACATGAGGGTGAATGCGACAACCATACGAGTGGACCATCCACGGCTTGAAAAGCCATGAGGCAAGGGTACTACTGGCCCTCCATGGAGAGAGATGCAAATGATTTCGCAAGGAAATGTGACAAATGCCAGAGGCATGAAAACTACTCCCGAAAACCCCGAAATGAATTGACCAGCATGACCAGCCCTTGGCCCTTTGCTATCTGGGGGATAGACCTGATTGGCGCCCTTCCCCCAGGTAAAGGTGGAGCAAAGTACGCGGGGGTAGCCGTAGATTACTTCACCAAGTGGGTCGAAGTGGAACCTCTAGTAAAGATAACGGCCAAGCATATCACCACCTTTGTAAATAAATTCATTGTCTGCAAATATGGAGTGCCCTACAAGATTATTTCTGACAACGGCACTCAGTTTGAAGGGGAAACGTTTGAGGAGTACTATAGGGAAAGAGGCATAAGGAGAAGCTTCTCGGCTGTTGTGCATCCACAGGCCAATGGGCAGGTGGAGGCCATTAACAAAGTCCTTAAGAAGAACCTAAAAACAAAGCTAGAGAAGATGAAAGGTGCTTGGGTTGAGGAGTTACCTAAGGTGCTTTGGGCCTACAGAACCACTCCGCGCACAACCACTGGAGAGACCTCTTTCTCCTTAGCATATGGATGTGAGGCTGTCCTCCCGATTGAGATGAAGGTTAACTTGTACAGGATACAGGCATATGAGGACCAGGTCAACCATGCGGCAATGGCCGAAAGCTTAGACATGCTAGAAGAAAGAAGGGAAAAGGCGCAAATGAGAGTGGCGGTATACCAGCAGCGGGCAGCAAGGTATTACAACTCAAGGGTGTGAGAGAGAACATTCAGAGTAGGCGACCTGGTATTAAGAAAAGTACTCCCCAACACGCGAGACCCGGGGGCGGGGGTGCTTGGGTAGAACTGGGAAGGGCCCTACCAAGT
This sequence comes from Humulus lupulus, assembly GCF_963169125.1. Classification (NCBI taxonomy): domain Eukaryota; kingdom Viridiplantae; phylum Streptophyta; class Magnoliopsida; order Rosales; family Cannabaceae; genus Humulus; species Humulus lupulus. The sequence goes on along the minus strand of NC_084797.1, from coordinate 142,143,859 downwards.
CGCTCAATACATACCACCAAACACCTATAAGCTGGCGCGCATGGACGACACTGTCATACCTCGAGCATGGAATGCGGAACACCTCAGGAAGTACTACCAGTAAGACTTTCACATCCAATGCAAGCAGTATCTGTGTTTAGTTTGTTGCATGTTATGTTAGCTTAGTAGACAAGAATCAAAGAGGTTGCCTAGATAACCTCCCAAGTAGATGTAAGCTTTTTATATATATTGTTGTAACCTGACTACTATGAATGAAACTGTTCACCACTTCGCATGTTATTTTCTTCTCTATGTGAGCACTAACCAAAGTGCCTGCCAAAATAAATCTCACCAAGCACTTGGGGGGTAGGACAGGAGGCACGAATATAAAAAAAAATCTCTTATATTCAAAAGGATTAGCTACCCTTATGAATGTCAAGGGAATAGTTTAAAAGGATGATCTCCAACCAAAGGCTGACACCCCAAGGGGTGAGGTCGTAAGGAGGGAATCTCCCAATAAGTCTAGAACGGCCATTAAGCCGACTAGCCAAAAAGGGTCCTATAAGAGACCCTTGAAGAAATAGTACTATATATAATGACGAGAAGGACGCTTCTCGCAAAACGTAACAAGCGCGCGCAAAGAATATAAAAGGACCCCAAGAGCCCAATGGGTTAACGTGTCCTTACAAGTATAACCAAGGTGCACCAGAAAGATTATCATCCTCAGATCAAGGAAGAGATATGTAATCCACAAATAATAATAATAAGAGGGACTCACCAAAGTCCCTTAAGTTTGATGAACACAAAAGAAAAAAGGAGAGAAAGAGGAAATGATGTGAGGGATTACATAGCAACATCATACATAGGCTGAATACAAAGGAACCTACAAATCTCCATCCTGACCCTTCCACTCAGAAATCTTCTCAACGGCATAATCTCCAAAGGGAGACAGGTCAACGGTGGGGTTGGTCCTCCAAACAGCGTGCAGTGTGCGCTCGACTATGCGATTCTCAACATTCACAAGCTCAGCCTCGAGCACAATAATCCTCTCGTTTAAAGTTTGGATGGTAGCCTCCAGCTGAGTGTTGGTGTGAGAGGTTGATGCAGCCTGGGCTAAAGCGGCGTCCCTCTGTCAAACCGCCTCGGTCAGTTGACTTGACAAGACATCCTTTGCCGCCTCGGCCACCGATGGGTTCCCCAGTGCCTCCTCAAGCTCGCATTGTAACCGTTGGGTTGATGAGGAGTTGGAGGCAATCAGCCTATGACTCAAGATGGAAGCCTAGGTAAGGGCGAGGACATAGAATAAAGCCTTGAGGGTCAGGTAATATCAAAATATATATATATCATAAGTGAATAAACCGAGTATCTCGACAAATACCTGCAAGGAGGCTCACATATAGGCGTCTTCTAGCTCAGCCTCGGGGACATTGTGCAAAGTTCCCCACTCACCTTTGGGAAAGTTTCTCAGATGATGGCTCATGGCTTCCCCATACTGGCTCGCCAGAGGATGATCTTCGGAAGCAGAAACATAAGCTTGGCCAGGGGTGGTGCGTGTGCTTGCCGAGGCACGCTTTGTCAGGGATGGGGACCGAGAAGGTCCTGATCCATCCACAGTTGTGCGGGGAGCAGAAGAGCGCGGAGTCATCTCCTTGGGTAAAGAGGCGCCTGAAGACGCCCGCCTAGGACGCCTCCCCGAGGGTAAAGGAGCCCCAGCAAAAGAAGGAATAACAAAATTACTTTTAGGCACGGAGGGGCGGGGGACAGAGGAATCAAAGGCAAATTCGTCACCAAGCATCGACGGTGACATCCGAGAGGTAACACCGCCAGTATGAACGTCATCGGCCACGCCCCTAGCCCTGCTGGCAACAAAGTGCAAGCACGAGTAGTTCTCAGATACCACTGTCTCCTCAACGTCCATATGATCGCCTGAAGGGTAGACATAGTCCCTATCGGCTACCTCGTCATAATTACCTTCATCATGGCCGTATAGCCACGGATTCGTAGGTTCAGGCGAGGAGGGGCATGGACCCGCAGGTTCGGGTGACGTAGGGTGTGGACCCGCAGATTCAGGTGAGGCAGGGCGTAGGCCCGCGAGTTCGGAGGAAACGGAGCATAAAGTGACGGTCTGGTTCGGGGTCAGCAGCCTGTACAAGTGAAGGTTGCTCTCTGTAAAAAGGGCGCTAGCTTGTTTACAGTCACTCGACAAGGCTAGGATTTTCACCACTCGATCACGAGCCTTCGATTTCAAGTTGGAGCCAGCGACCCCTAAGAGACCTGCCATCAAAAGAAAAGAAATAGCTACAGTTAGAAATACCATAGAAGAAAAGCCGAGTAAAAAGAGGAACCTCTCATGTGTGAGATCAAAGTGGGAATAGTCTTACTTGGAGTGTTGAAGCTAGTATGTCGAGTGGGCCCGCTAAAAGTGAAGAAATAGTCTATCTTCCATGAGCCTCTGTTTGAAATGGAGCCCTCCACGAGGGAATTCCCTTTATGGGCCGCGACTTTCTGGAGCTGGTAGAACCCGGGGGTAGATGTATTCGCCCTAAGGGTATAGAAGTAATGAACCTTGCTCATAGAAGGTCCTCTGAAATGCACCTGATGGTATAACACATATAGGCTGCTCAGTGTCACCCAGGAGTTGGGGGAAAATTGTAGAGGCGCCAGTTCAAAGTAGTTAAGCACTTTGACAAAAAAAGGATGAAGCGGAAGAGCCCCACCGGATCGGATTATGGAATCATTGAAGGCCATGAACCCTTCTGGCAGCTGAGATGCGCGTTCATCACGCTCTGGGATGACGAACTTGAGCTTTAATGCTAACTTATGAGCCTTTAGCATGTTGGTCAGTTTATTCATGGTAAGGCTGGACCTGCCCGTCTCTTCGAAAGAGTCAGAGGTTCTCTTCGGCATCTCAGGTACCTGGGCAGAGATAGGGAGTTTATGAGTCATAGACTTTCTAAGGATCCTGGAGGACCCCCCACGTGTCCTATATCTACCAGCACTTTGCTTGACCCTAGGGTGTAAGACCGGGGGCAGGGGAGGAAGCGTGGGTGGGATCATAGAAAGGAACTTCGGTTCAACCAATTCACGTCTACTGCCTTCGAAGGAGGGATCCCTATGACCGGGAGACTCGTCACGATGAAAGGAAAAAGGCTCAGGGGGCAAGTTTTCTTCTAGGCAAGCAATTTCAGAAAGGCAATCCTAGAGGATTGATTGTAGCTGGGAAATGTATGTCGCATGCTAGGGGAGAAACCTAAACCTACGTCCCTGGTATTGGATTCTAGCTCCCTCTCTAGGTCGCATGCTTTTTGTCTAAGGTAGGACAGTCTCCGGAGGTAGAGCGTCCGCACACCTCCACGGTTAGAGGGTCTACGTACGTCAGCCTCCAAGTCGGAGGATGATAACTCAATAAATTCAACATTGGACGGACCTTCGGGACATCGCCTAGATGCCATGGACTAGCTAAGACTCGAGGCGTATATGCGTAAGGGTAACCCTATATCTACAACATGAGGGTGAGGGGTATAAGAAAAGGGCCTATGCATATGTACTTGAAAGGCCATACGAAAAGAATGACAAACTCTGAAAAATGAGTGCAGTACAACCATTAATTCTACCCCCGCGTAATCAATATTAAAAAAAAAAGAGAGAGAAAAAAGAGGAAGGAGGCATACTTGGAGGTATATGTATGAAGCCGAAGGTGTGCGAGGATAGACTTGTGGAGGTGAAGGGTCGGTTGAGCGATAAGCAAGGGCGAGACCGTAGGAACAAAAGAATGCCTAGCGTCACCACAATGCTAGTAAAAAAAAGGGCAAAAGAATCAGGAAAAATAAAAAATATATAAAAAAGAGGATGAATAATTGAAATGGAAGGAAAATTACCTCAATAATGCTTTTGTGGTGGATGGAACCTTTGAACTCTTGAAAGTGGTTTGGAGGGAATACCACTAGGCTAGGCAAGTTTTGGTGTGGAGAAATAGCTTCAAGCCTTGGGGTATTTATAAGGAAAGTCAAGGCCCCCTAGCCATTGGATCCAAATCCATATGAATGGTGGAGATCAAAAGTATGGGTAGCCTTGGGATCCGCAATTGAGAATGATTGGCCCTTATGCAATCTTAGGGATATTCATGGATCCACCAAGAGTTAGATGGTTTTTGTGTTTCTTTGGACACTATAAAGAAACACAACTTCAAAACTCACTTTGTGTTTCTTCAAGCGACATTGGGTAGCGCTCCAAGGTTGAGTCCACCAAAGTTGGCCGTACACATCAAACAAGAGAAAAAGAAAGAGTCTACAAACACACTTAAAAGTGTACTTATAGACTCGGGGGCAAGTGTGAATACAGGAATCCTTCCCTTGTGAATTCCATTCAAGTGAACCTCTACATTATGAGGCGCCCCAAAGATACAAGGGACACATGCTAGTGGGACAAAGAGGCATGGGCTTTACTTGGCATTGGAGTCGTTAGGCTAGGAAAATCACCCTCGCATAGCAAGGGTCATTGGCAAGCAGCCCATCCACACGCCACCCTCGCTATGCGAGGGTCGTTGGCAAGCAAGCCATGCACGCACCACCCTCGCTATGCGAGGCACCTCGGATGACTTCTCGTACACGCGTGCACGCTGTGTCCGCGCAAGGCATTGCGCCTTGCCCCCACTTGATCATGCCCACAGCCTCGCTATGCGAGGGAGCAACCTTGCCTCGCCCCGTCACTCCACCAAAGCAGCCTAGCCGTGTCCTTCGTGTCCCGCATACGTAGACCAATGCATCAAAACAAGGGTCACCAAGGGTTGACTCACTATGTCAGACCCTCAAAGGACCCTTCGCATCTCATTATGCGAGGCCTTCACTAGGCCTCCCACATGCACCTTGTCTTGCCTCAAACACCCCCAAGCCTTGTCTTCTCTTGATATGTAAAGTGTGGAGCCTCCTCAGTATGCGTACGAGGAACACTTGGAAATACTAAGGAGAAGTGCCATGTGATCCTAGGGTACCAGGTATGCGTACTGATATAGGATGTACGATCATGAAGGGGTCAGAGGCGTGGCCCTGTCATCTGCGTCTGACGAGTAGTGGCGGTACGAACTTGTACGAAGAGTGGAGGCACTACCTGAGCACCCCCGACAATATTCCAGAGTCCACAGTACGATGTCCTACACCACTACTTGGGCATTTTCAGGGTAGACACCACTATGTCCTGAGCCACTACCCTGACCATGTACATGCATACGTACACGTCCCCTGGGACCTACTTGTATCAAGGGGCAAATAGAGCCCACCTATAAATAGGTTTCGACCCCTCAGGTTAAGGGGTTGGAAAACTGAGTGTATGAGGAGACATTTAAGAAATATATGATCTTTGTTCCATTGTAGCTCTGGTTTTTCTGTTGATTCAAGTTCTTTCCATCTGATTCAAATCTATCCTTAGTATAAAAATATGAGTTTTCTAACCTTTAATCGTTGACGAGTTCTTACAGTCAACATCGGTCTTTTGACGTTTATTGGTTCTAGGTTTAGCTACTTTGAATAAATCATTATTAAGAGAGAGGGGTTCGTTAGTTCGCAGAATATAAAGCCCGTTTTCCCAACATGCAATACATAATTGTGATCCATGGAAAGAAATAGATATATTAAAACTTGTGAAAGTCATAACAAATCATTCTAATTGCAACATGAAAACTGAAATTAAATTTCTACTAAAATCCGGAATAAAAAATACATCTTTTAAAATTAAGTATTTATTTCCGAACTTCAGACGAGCTATTCCTCTAGCTTGGACATTAACGAACGCTCCGTTCCCAACTCTAAGCTTTAAGCCGCCTTCGTCCACTTCCTCCCACGATTCAAGAAGTTGTAAAAAGTTACAAACATGGTTGGTAGATCCAGAATCAATAATCCAAACGGATTTATCATTCTCTAAAACACATGTTTCTAAGATAAATGAACTATAATCATTACCTTTGTTTTTCTCTGCTAGAAACTTGGGGCAATCTCGTTTCTAATGCCCTTCTCTTTGCAGTGAAAACATTTATCTTTACCTTTCTTGTTTTTCATGTTCTTCCCCTTAGGCGTCTGTTCACGTGGTTGTGCACTCGCCTTTGCAGCCTTTGCAGGCTTGGGGTTGTTGTTTTGTCCACCTTTCCTCTTGTTTCTAGCTTTCGAAGACGAAGCTGGGTGAGCTTCAAACTTAGCTACATCAGCAGCAACATCAGTAGTCGTATTTTCACCTCCTTTACTAGGTCCACCCATGACAGGTTCAATAATCTGAAGCTCGTTCATGAGCTGCGTCAGACCATAGTTGAGTTGAGCACGAACGTGCAGACACGGTGCCATCCGAGAATTTAAGGTGCCATAACGAACGTGCAGAGACGGTGCTATCCAAGCATTTACGGTACCATCATGAGCATTGACGGTGCCATCACTAACGTGCGGACACGGTGCTCATTCTGGGGATTCCTCAATAATGACGAACTCGAAGTTGTCACCTATCAACTCTATGTTGAAATTCTGCTTCCAATTATGGAAGTTTTCTCCAGTGAGTTTCTCCATCAAAAGTTGAGAAAGGATGGGAGTAGACACAGCCATAACTCAAAACTACAAATTACCAATAAAATAGAAATCAATCACATTTTCTCAATAAAACTTCTATTCACACAAATTTCAAGAAATAGCACAACATATACCAAAAATATGTAAGATATGAGAAAAAAATACCAAAAACAATCATATCTTTATTTCTTTAGGTTTTTAACTAATCTATGATATCCTTGTCCCGGTTGGCAAGAGTCAAAAAATACCACTAGTTAAATAGAGTTGTAAACTCATTTAATAATGGACACCATTATTAACAACCTACTATTCAATCAAAATAAGAAAACAAAATCTCTTATTTTATGAGCTAAACCCACGGTTTCGATAATCATAGATTTAGTCCTAGTAGTCACCATAGGGGTGAGTCTAGTAGAATTTGACCTATAATTATCTATCTTTCGAAATCTAACCTTGTCAAAATAACTAATGAACATCTTTCATAGGGGGACGAATCAAAGCGCCTCGAGGCCCCATTAAGCTATTGACTATGTTAAACCAACGGTGGAGATCGAATAAAATTCTTAAAATAAGCTCATTATAAAATTAAAAATAGTATTTTTATTATTTATTTTTAGAAAATTAATGACTATGGTTTCCAAAAAAAAAATAAACAGATTAAATTTTTAAAACCAAAATCCTATAATTTCTTACTAATTCTAAAGTGTCACATTGAAACAAATTCAATTAATTTAGAATTAATTTGTTACTAATCAATATTTAGGTTTAACTAATATAATGAACTTATACAATTAAGTCCAACTCAAGTAAATTGGCCTTAACAATTGGGCTTGTAGGGAGGAGGGTTGGGTCCAGTATGTCGTTCCCACTACAAATGCCCCCTATCTTCCATACAAAGTCCAAAAGACAGGAATTTAAACCTTTGCTTTATTAATTGTTATTAATCGATTAGGCCCACTATAGTCATGTAAAGCAAATGGGCATTCACAAGTGAAATCACCCACAAGAGAGGAATTTAAACTTTACATTTTTTAATGGGCCCAAATAAAACCTATCATTTTATGAATATTTTATTTGGCAAAATACCATATATCTAGCAAACATATGGGTCACTATATGCATCTAAGCCCAATTGCAAAAATACCACATATAGTGCAAACAGAGATGTTATAATTGGATGGGCCTAATCATCTTACTATATGAGCAATTCTATGAATTTATGCAAAAATACCACAATTTATTTCATTTGCAAAAATACCAAAATTAATTATCTAGAATTTATCAAAAAATTCAAATTAATTAAATTTTTACAAAAAATAAATCAATTTAAATTAAATTTATCAACAATTAACAATAATTCATTTAAATTTCATTTATCAACAATCAACTTGTTAATTGTTCATTTATCAACAATCATCTTAATTTGAAAAAAAATATTAATTTAATTTAAATAGGATTTATCAACAATTAACCAAAGTTAATTTAAATCTCATTTATAAAAAAAAATATTTTATTAATTGGCTGGAAAAAATGATATTTTTCAAAATTTAACTAATTTTAAATTATAAAATCAATATCTTAACTATTTTCCAAAATATCTTGTGTTGTTGTAACTATTAGCTAATATTTGAACAATTAAAAAATAAAATAAAATATAAATAGTTATAACAATCGTAAAATATCTCAAAATAGTTAAACAAATTCAAATATCCATAAAAATATCTAACAAACAATATTCAAATTTCAAATAATTTAAATATTAAAAATTATAGAATAAAAAGATATTTATATTGTCAAATAAAGATTTAATAAAAATATCAAGAATTTAAATGAAAATATCTTAAATATCTTATATCATAATTTTAATATTTCAATATATTAAATATTTAAAATTAAGTTGTTAGTCTATTTTTAAATTTGAATTTGAATGTTTGTAGAAAATATCTAATTATTTAAATCCCAACTAACAAAAATATCTTATTTTAAAAAAAATTAAATGATAAAACAAAAAAAAAGATATTTTTAGGTTTTGATAATAAATAATGTATATTCATAATTTTAATTTTTTTTTATTAATTTTCAAAAAAAAAATTTGGATGAACAGTACCTGCGGTACTATTCATCGCGTGCGTGCGCGCGGGTGGCGCAGGTGCGCGCGCAGGCATGTTGCAGGGCGCACGAGTGCGCGGGCGTGTCACGGGGCGCACGGGTGCGCGCGCGTGCCCGCAAGCGCATGGCAGCCAGGCAAAAATTTTCGAAAAATTTTTTTTGAGCAATTTTTCAAACCAAAATTATTTTCTAATTAATTTTAACATGTTTTACACAAAATAAAGCATATATAAAATTAATAGTATAGAAAACACAACAAAATAACCTAAAAATTTGATAAAAATCACATAAAATCAATATGCTTCATAAAAACATGAAAATCCATCCAATTATTCAAACATATCAAATAATCCAATTTTAAACATGTTCATGCATGTAAATATTTTTTTAAAGAATTTATATGTTAAAAATTTTACATTAACAACATAAGTATAAAAACATAAACAATTATGAATTGTAATTGAAAATTTTGTTACCTTGATTAAACAAATTAATTTTTAGAAAATAATTAATAATTAATAATTATAAAAAAAATTTAAATAAGATCAACTTTAATAAACATTATTTTTAAGCAAATAAAATATTTTGAGTAAATATTATGCAATCAGGTAGTATCAGGTTATTGGTCATCCATGTTTATAATTTTTTTTACTCAATTATTAAATTAATCACTACCATCCATTAATGATTCAACGATTAAAAAAAATACAACCATCAATAGTTATAAATTGACGTAACCATTAAGTACTAACCCATATACATATGAAGCATGTATATAAGTGGCATGCGACCTTCTATTCGATGCCACACAACGTCCACAACTTGGAAATGGTGGTGTGTGGTGTCCTTAGGTGACTGGGCTGAGATGCCCGTTGGGATTGGTATGGGCTGCATTACCAGGAAGGTCATGGATGGTGGTATTCCATGGACACTAATTGGTTTTAAGAAAGTAAAGGACAGAAAGATGGAGTGGGGGAGGGTAGCAAGAAACAAAGAGAGATAGATGAAGGAATAATAATAATAATAATAATAATAATAATAATAATAATGATGATGATGTTCACCCCTAATTTGGTCAACGACACTGAGTCAAATTTACGATATAGAATAAGAACTAAACTTAAGTATAAAAAATGACACAAAGAATTATAGTGGTTCGGCGCTGCTAATCAGTATTGACCTACGTCCACTTCATACTCTTATTTATGTAAATTCCCAAAACCTGCGATCAGATGAGTCGGAGTCAAATGAGTTTCACAAGCTAAGAGAGAGAAAGAGGATACAAAAAATAGTTTTAGCTCATTCAATTCTCTGAAAGTAAAGAATTACAGCGTAAAAACTAAATGAATTCTTGAGTCCTCTATTTATAGACTTAAGAATGTACATAGATGGGTCATGGGCCTTGCACAACTTGTGCAACAAGTAAATATAAAATAATAGGTGAATAATACACTAAATACAAATATCTCACAAATATCTACATATTAAACTAACTCTGAACTTTAACCAATTTTAACCAAGCAACTATGGTCGCATGTCGTTAGCAGCTCTCCGTATAAGTTATGAGTTCATCTGATAACATGTTTTCTTCTCATGTCTATTCATGAGTCGATCAGTCCTCTATAAATGTCTCGTCACGTGCCCTTCATATGCCTTATGTTTGTGCCAAGTCATCATGCTGAATTTTTTGGAAATATTTGTCCCCCAAGTTTATTATGATGCAAATCAGCATTAAATAAACCTATTCGATCAGCATTCACCGACTTGCCACGTCCAAATGTACATTTACTTTCTCGAAAAGGTAAATACTCATGATTTAACAGTTTCCAATGAATGATTTGACGACTTTACATTTCCCAATGTTCCAAAAATCTTCTTTTCATTCGTGACCTTTCAGTTACCCTGAGCAATATAAATAGGCTTATTCTTTTTCCATCATTTTTTCCTAAATTTTGTCTTTCATCAAGAACTTCGAAGTTTCAAGCATTCTCCCAAGCAACTCGAGATGAATCTTTTGGAATTTCTACGTTGTTTAAACACAGTTTCTTGAGCAATCTTCATTTCAAGTAAGCTTTTGTCAAACTTGCTTCCCTTTTTTTTGCTAATTGTCTTGCATCCCAACTAGGAAATAGTTTTTTTTCGTAACTGTCATTGAAGTTCTTGGTGTGTTCTAGAGGATAATTGGTTATAGGTAGAAATGCGTGTGATTCTGGGTATAACTGAGGGTTTGGGTAATATTTAGGGGTGTAAAGAGGTTTAGGATGGTTTTAGCAAGATTTAACTACTGATTTTGGGTCCGAAATAAATTCGACTTTTGGGCTCTGAAAAAATCTGGATTTTTTCCCCCTGTGACGAACTCGAAAAGTTTTATTGAAAAAAACTTTTTTACTTTTACTTTTTAATTTGTTATGCCCACCTGCTCGTATCTTAAAATTTGTTTGTTGCTAAATACTTGCTAGTTAGCTAAATATTGAATTAATCTCTACAAATAGTAGTAATTTTCTTAATTCTCCCCATATTGGTCGTAGATTCTCACTTCCCATTCTTCTTCTCAGATATTCATGCACGATCCTTGGGGAGGTGAGAGGTCAATAGACGAATACCTTCTAAACTTGTTGTTCGAAGACTCTGAACCACCTACTTTACCCATTCCACCAAATACAACACAGCCAATACCACTTGTAACGTCCTGCGTTTTGGGTACCTTTAAACGACTCGAGTCGGGATTTTTCCCCGAGTTAAGAATATTATTTTAAATAATATTATATTTGTTTGGAATTTATTTCCATGAGTTATTGCTAGCCAAATTATGAATTTTGTTATTAAAAGTCAAGATAAACTTTCGGTCTTAGACCGACACAAAAACCCTAATTGGGTAAAAATCTCAGAAAATAAAATGAAAAACTATGGAAAATATATTTTGGGCATAAAATGCACTCATAAAAATTAAAGTTTGCTCAAAAATAATAAACGGAAGAGGAAATGAAAATTTTAAGGCGTTTTGTGTTAAAATGCTTAATTTTACCGAATTGGGGAATTTTATTCCATGAATGGACCTTAGGTTAAATTTTATTGTGTGTTTAATTAAATTAAATGTGAGAGACATTTAATTTAATTATTATATGTTAATTTTTATTTTATTTTTTAAAAATTATAAGAGTTAAAAAGGTTATAGAAAGTCATTTTTTATTTTTGGAAAAAAAAAAAGATAATTTTTTAGGAAATAATTATTAAACTCTTATAAAATATATATATATAATAGCATACATAAAAGAAGTAGTGGCTGGGCATGTGAAGGAGTTAATTGGGTTGACCAAATGATCTTAGTTTTAAATCCCCATTTAAATTAGGGTTAATGGCATAAAGTGGTCATAGTAAAAACACTCAAGTGTTTTAGATATTTTACAATAGTCTAAACCCTTCCAATCTCCCCAAAACCGACCCCCCCCCTCCCCCCCCCCCCCCCCCCCCCTCTCTCCTCTCATAAATCACTCTCATCTTGTTAAGAAATTCTCTCTCAAGTTTTCTCTCCATTTCCAACCATCAAGAACACTAAGAAAGCTTGGAAGCCTAAGCTTTGGTCTAGGAAGAGTTTCCCTAAGGTAAAGTTTCAAAAACATGACTTTTGTAAAGTTTTTAACCATAGATCTTTCAATAGCTAACTATATATATATTTTTGGGGGAGTTGGTTAAGGTTTTGAAAGAGTTTTGAAGGATCCAAAGCTAGTAGAAAGATCCAAACCTTAAGCAAGAACAACAAGAGGTAAAAAATTTACTTTTTATGGTTATTATTGTATGGTTTTTATTTTTTTAAGCATTATTTTGTATATTTAATGCTTAAAGTTTCTTATTGGTGATTTAATAATGCTATGGTATTTTCTTTATAATTTTTATGATGCTTGTGTGTTGATTTTTGAAAATAGGGACCAAAATCCCTAAGGGTTTTGTTGAAAACCCTAAAACAAAAATACAAGTTTTGAGCTGTGACTTCCAAGGGATCAAGCATCCACTGTATATTGATTTTGTAAAATTTTATTATACTGTGATGTTTTTGAGATTGAGTACATAAAATTTAGCTTTTGAAACACTCAAAAATATTTAGAAATGAATGAGTTATGCTATTTCAAAGTTTAGGTAAAAAACTGTTTTTTCGTATTCTTAATTTCGGGACCAAGTTTGTACCACCACTGTATAGGTCAAATGACCCATTTTTTTCTAAAAATTGGTGGACATATTCTTAGAATAACCTAGTATTCCACTGTAAAATTTGGTAACAAAATACTGAACGGTTTAAAAGTTATTAAGTGCCAAAGTTTGGAAAAAAAATAAGGACTTGAAAATAAGGTCATTTTTACCTCATTGTTTGGAAAATATTTTCACCAATTAAAAATGTTCCTTTTGACCTAATATTTTACAAAGACCTAAATGGCATACCAAAAATAGAATTGGAAAATTTTGGTAACAATTGGGTTAGTAAAGTTATGACATAACAAAGTATGTAGTTAAAAATGTGAAAAATGAGGTTTTCACACTTAGTGTAAAAATGGGATTTTGGAACTTAAGGTAAAAAGTAAAATTTTGCTTATTGCAAAATAAAAACTTGTTAAGTCTTGAAAACATATTTTGACCTAAAATACCACTTTGAGATTAGTGAGAATTATTTTTATTAAAGATTTTTTATTCTTTATAAAAATAAAAGATTTAATTTATTAATAAGTTAATAAATTAAAAGAGGGTTTAAAACCCTATATTTTGATAAAATAATTAAGTAAATTAATTTTCTAGTAAGTAAACTTGATTAATTGTCTTCGAAAAATTAACTAGTCAAGATAAAAAAAAATTAACTGTTTTCCTAATTAAGTTAAAATTAGGCTATTTCCTTAAACCAGTTTTTAGAGATTAAAACCTTAAGAAAAATAAAAGGAAAATTAAGAGATTATATTCTTGAAAATAATTAAGGAATTTAATTAGTATTTTCTGGATATAATACCAGCTAAAATCTTCTATATATTTAACCGACTTGTTGAAAGTACGGGTTAATAGCGATACTTTTAAAGAATAAGATTTTTAGCAGATTTTGGGAAAATACTATTGTGATACTTGAGCCTAGGTATCGAGACCATAGGATAGGTCTTCCCGGGACATAGGTTTTAGTCTCAAATACTTTTGTATGAATTTCCTTAATGGGTTTAAAACCAAATAAGGATCTTTAATCCTTACTAATGATTTTGAAAATGACCAAACTGCCCAAAATAATAATAATGAATTATGAAGTGTCGTAATTAATCCGAGTATACTGTATGGATAATTACAGTATTAGCTAAGCATAACTGTATTATACATTGGAGGGTGAAATCTTGCTGAGGGCAAAGGACTCCAAGTAAGTCAACTTCTATTGTGTGGCTGCAACATGAAATGACTATTGTATTGTATGTTAGTATAGAGACACATGCACATATATACACTGTCGTAGAAAGTTTGCTTAGAGACGTTAGTCTAGTTGGTGTTGATTCAGAAAATATGACCGGTAGATATCCGTCATATTCTAGACGGCTGATCCCTATCACACTGCTTGATTTTATTATGGCTGGTTCATTACCGCGATGAGTGGCCAAGAAGTGAGGATTGTTGGCTTAAACCTAGGGGCGCCAAAATGAATGGGACCTAGGGGCCCTCATGCACTTAATCAGTGAACGGTTAGAGACCCGAGCAAGTGCTCAGATAATTATTCCCGGATAGTAGCCGTGAATATTGGTCATTCAGTGAGAGTGCCTAGAGATACTATGGGTTGCCAAGTTTGAGTGAGGCTGAACACCTTAGGGGCAACTGCTCACCAACACCACTGATTAACATAGAAGTCTCTGTAAACCCGTGTAACTTCGATTACACTCTTGGATAAGTAGTGATGCCCTAGGTAACTTGATGGTCACCCTTGTGAGGGATTTACTCTTGGATAAGTAGCGATGCCCTAGGTAACTTGATAGTTACCCTTGATGGGGATATTTATTGGCTAGATCTTAGTGTTGAGACTCCGTTCTCTCTTACAGATTAGCATTTATGCTGGAGGGCGTGTTACACCCGAATTGTTGGAAATTGTCGAGTGTTGGTCTCGAATTATATTGTGTTGTATTATATCTTCTTGCTTTGGGATTTTCTGAGTGCAGGGATTTATATGTTTATATGAAATAGTTTGTCATTGGTTATCAGGCATGACCATAAGTTTACCAGGACGCTTTTGCGTTCTTGAAATTGATTGCATAGGGTCCAAATGGATCCGGAACCCTAATTTTGCTGAGCTATTGTTATCTATGGGCATTAACTTTGTTAGTGACCACCTATCTTCTCTGCATGCTTTTGTTTTAAAGTTGAACTTACTAAGCATTTTCGCTTACCTAGTTATTTCCTGTTGTAGGTAAGAACAAGGGAAAGGCAAAGCAATGAGCGATGGAGTCTACCTTGTGAATGTACATGTGGACCGAGTATGGCCATGAAAATTAAAAAAAAAAATTATGCAGGTTTTTGAGACATTTTGTTAAATGAAAACGTTTATATTTTCGCATTATCGAGTCTTGAAAATCCGGGTCATTACACACCAACCAACCATCCCATTTCAAACCCCTCTATGGCACGAGTAAAGCACATTGCTCAAACGAGGAAAAAGATCTCTGATCCTCTCACTGGCAAGCATGCAGCCAATGCTGAGGGTCCTTCGACTACCAACCGACCTGCAGCAACCGAGTAGCCTACCGAGATCATCATTTCATGGGCTCTTGTAAGAGAGGTCGTAAAAAAGGACATACCCTGGTACATCACCCCTCCTAGTGAACCATTATTTAATCTATGAGAATGTATAGATTCCATGTATGTTAAACTATGTCCCCAGTCATATATATCATTGAGTCCCCAAAATGATTGTTCTTAGCCTGATCATTTTGACAAACCTTAACACATGAATCAAAGGATCAGAAGAGAATGTATAGGAGTTCATAGTAACCTTAGGATTAAGATCATCGTGTATATGATCATCATTTGATGTGTTTGATTAATACTACGAAATGGTGTTTAAACAAGTATTAACAAATCACATCTAGTCTAGTTCTATATATCACTATATATAAAGTACCTTCACTAAAGTGTCCCACTACACTAGTGACCCGAATCTAGGTCCCTTGTATTCATAATACTAGCAAACCATACTAGCAGTAATTCATCTAAAGATTCAATAACTATATTTTACTGCGAACTCTTTCAAGTTTATTATCTTAATCTCGATCCTCTCATACCAATATGAGATTAAGACCACATAGATAAACTTTAGAATTTTCTAATATTGACTTAATATTATCAACATAATATCAAACATATTCTATATATAATAATTCAATTCGATTATTTATTTCATTTAAAATATTTGTCAACTATGATTTCTTTAAGGGCACTATTCCCAATAATCTCCCACTTGCCCTAAAACAAATTGAGACATCTATCTCAATGTGCCAGTCACATTATCCTGAACGAATTTGTCTAACAAAGTCTTTGTTAACAGTTTTGTAAGAAACTATTTAGAAGCTATCTTTAAGATCATTATATCAATTATGTAAAATTGTCTTGAATTAAATGATACTTCATTTCATGTGCTTTACCCTCTCATGATTTCTAGTTCTTCTAGAATAGTTGTATCTCCATTGCTTTCGTACTGAGATACTAGTAGTTTATTCTAGTCTGAAACTCTTTCCAGAATGTCAAAGAACTCAACTAAATCAAATAGCCTATTTAACTGCTCGTAGCTGTTACATTTCGACTTCTATGGTGAAACATATAAATCTGAAATGTCCAATACATTTCCAAATTAATGTGTTCTCTCCACAGTTATGGAAGCTGATTTTGATATCAATCTTTGAATATTTCTATTTGGTTTAAAATCAGTTAATCCTTTGGGATTTTAGGTCACTTCCTAAATACACAAACATATAATCTCCATTATATTCAAGATACTCAAAATTAAGTCCTTATAACTATTCATGACTCGATCCATCAGTGGATTGAAAACTATTGACTATTCCCACCGTTTAACAAATATTAATTCGAAGACATAACATTCGATACATTAAACAGTCCATCACTGAGGTGTAGGAATATTGTTTCATATCCTTCTTTTCTAGTAAAAGAATAAATGGACATTATTATTTAGATAATACATCCTCCTAACCGGGAAGGCAAAAATCCTTTCTTGGACTTTTGTAAACTAAAGTATTTAAGCTTCTTATCTATATAAGTCGCTTGAGATAGTACCAAAAGATAGTTCTTTCAATCTCTATAGATTTGAATGTATAGAACATTCTTGGCTTTTCTAAATCTAATATTTAGAAATGTTCAGCTAACCATTTCTTTTCTATTGATAATTTCTCTACATCATTCTCAATGATTAGAACGTTATCAATATTAAGAATAAGAATCAATACAGAATCTTTCTGGTCGAGATCTTCAAACAGTTTTGTCATGTTAGCCATTCAGTACAGACTACTTAGACATCCATTTACATTAATCTCATAATCCATGCATAAAGCAATGGAAAAGAGTATGTAAACATATTTAAGCTTGGTTACAGTAGAAGGTATTTATTCGAGTAATAAATTCTTCTTTCTGTTTATAACCTTAGGCTATTAACCTTACATTGAAAAGTCTGCACTTTCCTCTATTCTCCTCTTCATTTTGAATAGCCTGTTTCAAACTGAAGTTTAATGAACATTAGTTGGATGGTCAACGATCCAGATGTCATAGAATTCCAAATTCCATTTCTAGATTCATGGTGTTTCAACCATTGTTTTCTATAAAAACATTTTCATTTCATACTAGTATGTGAATGAAATATAGTTAGATTGTGTTACACACAATTAACTAAACTTTATGTTTGTAACGAAGTAGTTACTAACTAACGCTCCCACTACAATAATATTTTACATAATTTGTGATATTCTTTGGTTTTATCATTGTTAATTATCAGTAACTTGCTTACTTGACTTGCAATCATTATTTCTAGTACAAGTTAACTAGAAAAATATAGTGATTATAATAATCATGCTTCATTAAAGTAGCATTTAAGAAATACAAACTCTTTTGTAATCTTTTATGATTATTAAATTGTTTCACTAAATGACTTCATGGAAAATTTTCAATTTATTTACATAACCACTTGTAATCCCAACATTTAATTCTTAGATGTTGTACAACCAAACATGTACAGAGTATAACAAGTGTGAAAATTATAGAAATAATAAAGACGATAATGATGACTCATTATCTATTTAATCTTATCTAATATGATTATATTCCATTTCTAAAGTACTAATGTTGCTTTAGCATTCTAGTTGTATGTGAGTTGGGTTTGAATTCCAAAGTCAAGTTTAGACTTCCTTTTGATTAGATCAAACAAGTTTTTAAGTGACTTTACTTTGAATGTTGCATGAAAATTTCTAGAAATTTTCTTTGCTTTCAACAAAATTAAACATATCTTAAATAAATGTCAATCAATATTGACTTATTATTTATTATCTCTTTTAGCTTTGAACATTAAAAGGTTCAACATACAGCTCTATGTATTAGCTAAACAATTATGTAATTTTTGAGCCTTTATTAGAGAAAGGTCTTTTGGTTAACTTTAATTAATAGACTATATAAACAGGGAGAGAACAAATTAATGGTTCCAATAAAAGACTGTCTTTTATTTGTTTTATGTGTCTAATTAATTTCAAGCCAATCTCAAAAATAATTCACATGTATGTTTCACTTAATTGTTTTTGGAATAATATGTCTTATTTATTAAATCTATGATTTCCACAATAATGAATAATTCATAATTATCATTTATATTCATTGATGAAATGGGTGGAACAAATATATTTAAAAAAATAACAACTGAATTTATTATTCAAAAGAAGTATCAAATTTGTTCACTCATCAAATAAAGGAATCTAAAATATAGTTTCTAGAAAGAGTTCTAGAACTAATTTAAAGAAACAGACTTAATACAAAGTTGAAAATAAAAAACGGTATTCCATGCCAATTATTTCTTGGTCTACCAATCTGCAATCACTTTCTTGTTTCTCTTTCACATTTAATGTGTTCCTGAAAACAAGACAAAAATATGGTTTGTGGCATAAAAATTTGAATAAATTATTCAAATATATTAAAAGGAGATAAGCAAATCATATATATCCTTTCTTCTTGCAAATTTCTAAAGTGGTCAAAAGAATCTCTTTGATCCTTTCCCATATCTCGTATGTAGATCTAAGGTTCACATATCTCGATTTAATATCGTCAGGCATAGTCCTTAGTATGCAATGACGAGCCAAAAAATCAGATTTCATCCAATCTGCATATTTTTTATGACTATCATATTCAGATAAAGTTTATGGCTCATTTAGAGTCACATCAATGATTGCATCATACACTTTTAGTTTACTCAAAACTATGTGTATGTTTTTGTACCAATCATCAAGATTGTTGAAGTCTGAATGAAAAGTACTTAGGTAGCCCTCATAAGGATTCACTTGTTCCTTCACATTTTGAGGTCCTTGATTAGGATTAAGAGAATTAACCATTGTTGTTGGAAATAAATTAATAAAAACATATAATAAATACCAAATTTTATTTGGAAAAGTAAAATGATGCATGAATGCAACATATAAAAATACATAAAAAAAATTATATACTAATCCACGATAGATTAATTTAAAAATGAATGGACCAGCCTTGGGATAGGTCAGACTAACTCTAAATTAATTTTGAGACAAATCTCAATTTCATAAGTGAAAACTTAAAATCGCTTTTTTTTCTTTTGACTTGTGAACTACCGCTAGTTTGGTCAAGATACAGTAGTCGTGCTCGAAAGACTAGATACACCTTCGGAGTGTAACCCATTAATTTCAATCAATGACTTAACTCAAGAGAATGTCTTAGGGTCAGTCAAACTTGAAATACATCACTAATTATATTCACATAAGAGAAGTCAACCTTGAAATAAAATAAACATATTCGAAAGCCTTTCCTTAGGGAGGCCGCAAACAGAGGCGACACGAGGTCATTCCTATGCCTCTCGGTGTTCAACCAATAATGGAGACCATGAGACTTATTGTCATAACTCCCTCTCCCACTCACTATTTTGAAAAAGTGTGTTTTTCATAAAATCAATATTTTTTTTAATTTAGTTGTAAAAATAAATTTAATTATTTTTACCAAATGATATTCTAATAATTACTAATCCAATTAAGCAAAACATAAAAAATTGTGCCATTAATTCTAATTTTAATTTTTCTTTAACTAAGAGAATATCATTTTATTTTAATAAAATATTTTTCATTAAAATAACAAATTAAACAACTTTAATCTTGATTTACCATCTTAACTAATTAAGACTAATTTATTATATGAGTTATCATATATAAACATATAATAAAATATAGGACATTCCTAATAGCATGTTTCTACACGAATGTAATGCATGCTAATTGCATATTGTGTGGGTATATGAATGACATGTTATAATGCATGACAAAATATTAAACATTTTAATCATATTCATACATTTATAATAAGTAAATAAAAGAGAGTTAATAACTTTTGGGTATTTCTAGAAAAATTACAACACTTGCAAAAAAATACAAGAAAATGTAACCTATACTATCTAAGGCCTGTTGAAGAGCACCTTGATCTTGAACATTGAGATGTAGTCTTGTTGAGCCAATGCCACCCTTTTCCATATCCATTTTGAATTATAAAACTTTTTAATTATTTTAAACCAACTTTTAAAATAACTAAACTTTGGGTTTTAACACCCAAATAGTTTCTAAGGCCCAATTTGAATTTGGATCATTTAATTCAAAAAATAAAATTAAATAATTTAATTTTGATAAATTAAAATTCAAAATAATTTTAATTTTGGATATTTTGATTAAAATAATTTTAATTATGGAAGAGAACAATTAAAACATGTTTGTTGACCCTGATTTTGGTCAACGACACGGAGTCTAAGAAACGACAGGAAAATGATATAGGGCTTAAAAATAATCTAATGGAAAGATAAAGAACACAGAGATTTATAGTGGTTCGGCCCCAATGATTGGTAATAACCTACATCCACTTGATACTATTATTAATATTGAGCTCCCAAAGTGTGATCAAAGAACTAGAATTCCTGAGTTTCACGAACCTTAGAAGAAGAAAACAATACAACAATGGATAATAGTAATATAATCCTCCCAGAAAAAAGATCGATCCCCTTCCTTGAGCTATCTCTTGCGTATTTATAGGCTCAGGAAGAGTTACATGAATTAGGAAATAATATCTATCCTTAATGATCGGATCTGCAGGTCATAATGAAGAGATATTCTCGGATATCAACACAACTGTACAGATCTTTACAATATGAGCGAAATATACGACCAAGCTGGTCATATATAGAACTTGATCTCTTCGTGCAGAAATAATGTTGGTCGATAGGCGAGCCGTATCTCCACTACGTGCCCGCCACGTGTCAAAAATCATTGCCATGTCATCAGCAGCTGATTTATGGATAAACATTTTCCCCCCAAGTTTATTTATCGCGACCAGCAATAAGTAAAATTAGGAAAATAACTTTTCGTATGCCCCACGAAATCTGTCAGAGCTCTCGTACGTTCTTGAAAACAGTGACCTAATCACGTCCAATCATGCCTTTTCAGTTTTCAAGAAACCATCCCGACGCCTGTTACACTCCCCCATGCCTTGAAAAAAGTTAACTAATGATTCCCCTTTTTTGGCACACCTCAGTTCTATAAATAATCCCCACATTCTTCTTTTAATTCTTTACACGCCATCTTTTTGCCAAGAACTCTCAAGAACTATATTCCAGAGCCCAGGACTTTAAAGTTTTTAGACGCTTTGTCGAGGATCTCTTGTTTGCAAACCCAAAGCTTTTCCCTTTCAGGATCTCCAATCTTCATTCAGGTAAATTTTCTTCGACGTTTAACCCTTTGAGATGCCATGCATGCTGCTTCTGTGCTCTGAAACTTTTTTGTGTTCTTGGGTAGAAATTTGTGAAGATTTTGCATATACCGTTTGATGCTTGATAGGAAAGTATACTTTTGTTCTATATAAGTTAGGAATCAGTTGGATAGTCAAGATCATGGGTTTAGGGCGTAAAATCGAAGTAAAAATTCAATTTTTAGGCTAGCTGAAAAACTGGGTTTTTCCCACCCCTTTGGAGTTGAAAAAGCTTTTTTCAGAAAAACTTTTTACTTTCACTTTTTGATCCGTTTTTCAAACTACTCGCATAAAACTTAGTGTTTCGGTTAGAATGCTGCTGGTCGATAGACGCGAGCAACGTTATTCCAACTTTCAACATAAGCTCCCAGGCTGTGCATCTTATCTCCTCCTTTGTCTGTTTGCAGTTTACATGCAAGACCCGTGGGGAGGAGAAAGACCCATCAACGATGATCTGTTAGCTCAACTACTCGAGGACGAAGAACAACCCTCGACATTGATACCCGATATTCCCTTTTCTCGTATTAATCCAAATGCTTCCCCAGTCTTGACCCCAAACATGGCTCGCACCAAAACCAAGGCCCAGAAAAGAAAAACCTTCGACACTTCCCATCAGCCTGCTGCTGCAGCTGATGCTCCCTTGACCAGTGGTCGAGATGAAAATGCTCCTGACCCAAACATCCAAAGACATGCCCGCCCTCGACACGCTATTCAGCCTAATGTTGAGTGGCATGTAGTCTCTGAAAGTAGGGTGACGGTCAGAATGATCGCCAACTACTTAAGGAAATATGGTCTGCCAGGGGTGACCCTAGTCAAGCCCAACCCATACCAAAGGGCTAATCTGCCTGGAGGCGCCTATAGCGCCTGGTCGTGATTTCATATTGAGGCAGGGGCCACCTTGCCTCTTCACCCATTCTTTCAGGGGGTGGCCAACTATTTTGGAGTTTCCCTCTTTCAAATAACCCTGAATGGATATAGGATGCTTGCTGCACTCTATATCCTATATAGCCAGAAAAAATGGCCCGTGTCATCGCCTCATGAGGTCAACTACTTGTTCGACCTTAATTCTAACCCCAACCATGAAGGCACGGGGTTCTTCCACCTTTGCTATTAGGAAACTGGGAGCACTTTCCTGACTGATACGACTCACATCTCAAACGTGGGGAGGTACTACCAAGAGTACTTCCTTACGGCTGACCTAGTAGCAAACAACCTGGCTTTCACGCGAGGAGGTAAAACTTTCGTTCCACTGGTTGACTTCTTCACTTAGTGTTTTCCTCCACAATGTCTTAAACTATTAATGTATTCTAGGCTCGTGGCTATGACCAAACCCAACTCCGGGTATGGAGTCAAGATCGGCACTCTTAGCCAGCATGTCAGATGCTGAGAAGAGTGTCAAGAACCTAGTTACAGAGGCTAACCTTAGGTTGGTTGGCCTCTGGGCCCCTCAATCGGATACGAGGGGGCCTTCGGCAGGTTGTGCTCGTGCCAAAGAGGAACCCGAGCAGCAACCTCAAGTGTCTCCTCTGCGGTGGAGACCGACTAGGGTCACGATCAGGGAACCTGCTAGCACTCCTCGAGTAGAGAGGCCCTCGGTCCCCTTAGGGAAAGGAAAGCAGAAGGCCACCGAGCCTGCCGACATCTCTGACGACTCGTCAAATGACAACGGTATAGTAATTTCGCTTTTAGAAAATTTGCCAATTCCCTGTTATTTATTCGACGGGGACGGCAATTTTAAATATGCTCCACACTTAGGGCCAGACTTCTTCGTGTCAAAGAATGAGTGTAAGACTAGTAAAGTATGTAGTGTAGCAACCAGTAATAATATCTCGGATATTGGACTTTGCAATCCTTTATTGTTTTCTTCTTCTGATGTAATGTGCTTGGCTATTCATGCTATCTCATTGTTTGAATTTGCTCTTGTTTTTTAGGCATGGACTCCACCAACGTGTTCGACCTTTACAGTACCCCAGAGGCTGCTGCTGCCCCTCCAAGCAAGAAGAAAACCAGTAAGAGGCATACTGGGGAGAGCAGCAAAGAGCCTCAGGCGAAGAAGGCCCAGAATGCAGGCCCTTCAGAGGACGGGCCCTCTGCCACCGCGACTCTGCCTTCCCCTCGCGAGCAGTAGACTCCATCTGCTGCGGCCGGGTCGACTCCTTCTCCCGATGCCCCATCTGACCAACCTCAGTAGGAGGATCCTGCCTCAACTGGGAACTTGATGGTTGGTCGAACCTTTAAGCTGATCAAGGAAAGGGTCACCAAAATCACGAAGCACGAACGTTTCTGAGAGGCAATGGCGGCCACGGAGACGATGGGAGTTGACCCAATTCTGAACCGAGCCCTGAATGAGTTCACTAGTGTAAGTTGTCTCTTTTTGTGAAATTAGGTCTTCGATAATTTACTGTTTGTCTAATTTTTGTTTAGAATGCAGGCCATGCTAACCCTTACTGCTGGCCACATCTTCCTGGGTGCAGTCACCGAGCAGGCCAGGACCTCGGAGCAACTGCACGAGGATGAACTCAAATTTGTTGAGGCCAAACATGCTGATCAACTGGCAGCGGTGACTGCGGAAAAGGCCCAACTGGCTAAGGAGTTGGAGGAGAAGCTGAAGTCTCTAGCAAAAGCCCGCGAGCTGAAGGACCAATACAAGGAGTCCAACCGCTCTAACTATAAGGTGGCTAAGCAGCTCGAGCTAGACTTGATTGTGAGCAGGCTAGAAACCAGAGACTTGGAGGACCGAGTTAAGGACTTGGAGAAGACTAACGCTGCCAACTTGGAGAGGTACAAAAATGCCACCCTAAGGTGCTTCTATGATTTCTGGAAGCACAATCAGGGTGCCAATTTTGATTATCTTCCTGAAAACTCGAGGGAAGCTGAGCTGACTCGCTGCGCGGCACAACTGGCTGAAGAAGAAGGATCGAGGGTCCCTACTTCCCCCGAAATCTCGCTGGCCGCTGGGATGGAGGGTACAGACAATGAGGCTGTCGACCAGCACCTTCCCCAGGATCCTCCAGCTCTTCAAGCTCCTTAGTTTTTTCTTTTATATTTCTTTTTTAATTACACGACCTACGGGTCGTGATGTAAAGACTATAATTTTTCTTTGGTTTGCTGTACGGGCAGCTTTTACTTTCATTTTGAACAATTACATCCAAGTAGTTACTGCTTGCGGTGTAAAAGGATCGCTTTGATATTACAATATATTTGCATATCACTATAATATCTAGTTGTTCGCATGACCGAACTTAGCATAACACTTTGGTTTGATTTAACAAAATATCAAAATTTTGAAAAATACTCTAAGTGCCCTGGCATGCTTTCACTTATTTTGCTCATGTGTTTACATACCTTTTAACGATATGCTTTACTTACTTGTACCTTGTATGCCCCCCAAGTGATCGGGGAGCTTTAGGTCCTTGGTCACTTGCCTTGACTAAAACCTGCCCGAACGTTACTGCTCGTAGCAATGCAACTAGAATTATAATACAGCAAAACAACACACGTAATGAGCAAATACTTGTAATAAATACAATAGTTGGCAAGAAATGACTGGCTGAGCACAGTCCCTTTTATTCTCGTAGTAAATGGACTAAACATGTCTTTACGAGTGATCAATAAGATCTTACACAAAACTTGTAAAAAGTAAAATTTATACAAGCGAATTCTTTAAGAAGAATTGTTCATTGATAATACTTGCGCATGTGTTCTCCACTCCGGTATCGAGGAACGAGATCTCCGTTTAAGCGTGCAAGTTTATAAGTGCCTGAGTGAAGGACTTCATCAATCGGGGAAGGCCCTTCCCAATTTTGCCCGAGTACTCCAGCAACTTGGTCACGGGTGTTAAGGAAAACTCTTTGAAGCAAAAGGTCTCCAACATTGAATTTTCTTTCTTGCACTTTGGAGTTGAAATACCGGGCGACCTTCTGCTGGTATCCAGCTACTCGGAGCTGGGCTTGTTCACGCCTTTCATCAATCGAGTCCAAGGATTCCATCAGTAGTTGGCTGTTAGAATCTTGGTTGTACGTTAATCTGCGGTGCGAGGGTGGATCCAACTTGACAAGCAACATGGCTTCATACCTGTATGCCAAGGAAAACGGGGTGTAATGCCCCGAATTCTCCGATGTGGTTTAGTGGCGGTTTAGTTGGCCGGGAGAGCCGTAATTGTTTAATTGCGCCATTAAATGAATATATGCATGTTTATGTGAATTATATTATGATATAATGATATATGCATGCATGTGGGTCCACATTTGATATATTATGATGTCTTGATAATTTGGCCCATTGAGGGTAATTTGTGTATTTGGGTGCATGATGTGATTTGTGAATGAGATTCCATTATTATGGAGATATATTCGAGCTATTTGGCATGAGATGGTCATTTTTAGTGGATTAGCGGTTTTTTCATAACGGGGTCAATTTTGGGGTAATAGGAATGTTTATTTGATGATAAATTGGGAATATTTGAGATCAGGGTGAAATTCTGGAGGTTTTGACTATATTGTCCCCGGGGGTATTTTCGGGACCCCAAGCATTAGGTTTTATTTGAGGTTACTTAAGCTTGAAGTAGCTGTCAGATAGAACGTACGATAAGAAAACCTCTCGTTCTCCTTTGTTAGTTCATTTTTGTCACTCGAAGCATATTTGAAGAAATCTTGAGTTCTAGGAGTCAGAATCAAGTGAGGATCGAGGCCTAGCGATCCTAGGAAAGATTAGAAGCTTCTTGGCGGAAGGATTTGACAGAAAACAACCTAATCGAAGGTAATCTAAGTTTAAAGTTTTGAGTTTTTAGAGTTTCTAAGCTTTGAATTGGACTTTGTGAATTGTTGGGTTTTCGATTCATTTGAACCTTGGGTTTTGAGGGTTTTGATGCATTGGGAAGCTTGGGAACCTTGTTTTTATGATTGGGGAAGGTTTAGGGATGATTTTGGAGGTTTTGAGAAGTTAAAAACGCGTTTGAGAATGGCCCAGGGTTGGGGGCCGCGGCTCTGTTCTTGGGCGTCGCGGCCCTAGCTCGAGGTAGGGGAGAGGTTCTGTTTGCGCTGGGCGCCACGACCCTTGGGTTGGGCGC
This sequence comes from Humulus lupulus, assembly GCF_963169125.1. NCBI lineage: Eukaryota > Viridiplantae > Streptophyta > Magnoliopsida > Rosales > Cannabaceae > Humulus > Humulus lupulus. The sequence goes on along the minus strand of NC_084797.1, from coordinate 142,117,138 downwards.
CACAGCGCTTGCCTCTGGAATTTCTGGGGGCCGCGGCACAAGGTTCCAAGGTCGCAGCTCAGGTGCAGGGTTGAGCCCATTTGCATGTTTTGACCGCGGGATCATGGTTTTAGGCCTTGGGATCACTCCTACTACTCGAATTAGTGAGGATTGAAATCTTGGTTTGTGAACCCTTGATTATCATGTTATTGATGGTATCCTATGATGTGTTGTGATTAGGTAACCGCTAAAGGACTAAAAGCTAAACCGTTCTCAAGGGTCGTTCTTTTGTTCATTCTAGCTCGAATCAGAGGTAAGAAAACTGCACCCCAAATGTGACATGCGTGGTTATTCATGAAGCATGTTGGTTGTATAAATGTGGACATGAATTGATTGTGGAATACTTAGCAAATGTTGCTCACTTGTGCATGGTACTGAGTCATTAGTTAGATTTGGCAAAGGTGCTAGTATCAACTGTGAAGCTGTGACTCATTAGTCAGGTTCGGCAGTGGTACTGGGCACTGGTCACATTGGGCTAACTCATTTGTCAGGACGGCCTTAGCGTGTTCAACGCAAGCCAATAAAGATTAGATCTAATCAACTTTCTGCATTGAATGACTCAAAGAGCATTAATGCCGGACCGACCTCAAGTTCAAGGAACATTATAAGCGCTTAAAGGCTAGTGGTTTACCCATCAACCACTCTTCCATTTGAATAAGTGACCTGCATGTTAGTCACTCAGTATGGTTTACCAGAATCTGTTGAAGGCTAGTGGCTTACCTAGCAGCCACTCTTCCATTTGAATTAGTGACTTGCTTGTCAGTCACTCAGTATGGTTTATCAGAACCTCAAGTGATATTCACTCATTTGTTTGAAAGCTATGAGCTCTGTGTGATTATAATGATAATCATTTGATGATGTTTACATATAATACTGTGTTTTCTTGCTGGGCTTTGGCTCATGGGTGCTATGTGGTGCAGGTAAAGGAAAAGAAAAGCTCACCTAGCCTTGAGTGGAGAGCTTAGGTGGTGATGTGTACTTATGCGGCCGCTTGGCCACCACGGCCAAGGAGTTCTCAGAGGAACTAAGGGGTTTACCCTATTTTTTCCGCTTAGGTCGGCGAGGTTTGAAATTTTGGAACAGTAAAGACCTTTTTGAGTTGTAAATAACTTATAAATGTTCTTGTGGGCCCATGAACAGTTTTATGTATCAATAAATCATATCCTTTCCTTTTTCTGGTTTTCCACCTTAACCTATTAATAACACCTAGATCACGTTTTTAACCAAAGGACTCAAGTAATGAGTCAAATTTCCGGTTCACCGTAACTGTTCTATTGCTTGGATGCTGGGTGTGGGTAGTCGCTCGACTGGCACTATGTTCAGAGTATCAGCATCTTTTGCACTTGTCAATTTTGCCAAAGCGTCTGCATTGGAATTTTGATCACGAGGCACTTGCTGAAGAGTGTATCTGCCGAACTGGGCTAACAGATCCTTTGTTTTGTTAAGACAGGAGACCATCTTTAACCCTTGCTCTTGATACTCTCCCAAGATCTAATTCACCACTAGTTGAGAATCACTATAAATGTCAAGCGCTTTTATGTTCATATCCTTGGCTAACCGCAGTCCAATGAGCAGTGCTTCATATTCAGCCTCATTGTTAGAGGCAGTGAAGTCAAATCTTATTGCACAGTGAAATCGATGTCCTTCCGGCATTATCAATATCACTCCTGCTCCTGCGTGGGATTCGTTAGATGATCCATCGGTGAACAATTTCCACGAGGGTGCTTGGACATGACATTCAGGCTCGCTAGGCTCCTCGATCTGCTCGCCACCTACCAACTCTGTGAACTCGGCGATGAAGTCAGGTAAGGCTTGTCCCTTCATCGTTGCTCGCGGTAAGTAAGATATGTTGAACTGCCCGAGCTCGACTGCCCACTTTAGCAATCTTCCGGCGGCCTCTGGCTTTTGCAGGACTTGCCGAAGAGGCTGGTCGGTCAATACCATAATCGGATGGGCTTGGAAGTAAGGCCATAGCTTCCTAGAGGCCAATACTAAGCAGTAGGCTAACCTTTCAATGGGGGGATATCTCAATTCTGCCCCGATCAGCCTTTTGCTTACGTAATAGACAGCCTTCTGCACACCTTCTTCTTCTCTCACCAGAACAGCACTAGCAGCGTATTCTGTGATTGCCAGGTAGATGAATAGAGTCTCTTTATCGACCGGTTTCGACAAGATGGGTGGCTGCGCCATATGCAGTTTTAGTGTTTGAAAGGCCTGTTCGCACTCATCTATCCATTCAAATTTCTTATTGCCTCTGAGTAGATTGAAAAATGGGACGCACTTGTCCGTTAATTTTGAAATAAATCTACTAAGGGCGACAATTCTCCCAGTCATACTTTGTACATCCTTGATCTTCACTGGCGACTTCATCTCGATCAAGGCTTTTATCTTCACGGGATTAGCTTCAATTCCTCTTAACTTAACTATGAATCCCAAGAACTTCCCTGATCCAACTCTGAAGGAACATTTAAGGGGATTTAGCTTCATCCTATATTTATTAACGATGTTGAAGCATTCCTGCAAATCCCTCACATGTCCTTCTGCCTTCTTCGACTTAACCAGCATGTCATCGACGTAAACCTCCATGTTTGCCCCGATCAACTCCTTAAACATGTGGTTGACGAGTCTATGGTAAGTCGCACCAGCATTTTTCAAACCAAAGGGCATCACCTTGTAACGGTAAAGCCCTATATCAGTTCGAAAGCTAGTGTGATCCTCATCAGGGGGATGCATACTAATCTGATTATACCCAGAGTATGCATCCATGAATGAGAGGATCTCGTGTCCTGCAGTGGCATCGACCAGCTAGTCGATCCTCGGGAGTGGGAAACAGTCTTTGGGGGCAGTCTTTATTGAGGTCTGTAAAATCCACGCACGTACTCCACTTGCCATTCGGCTTGGGCACGAGTACGGGATTGGAGACCCATGACGGATAAAACGCCACCCTGATGAACACATTCTCTTTCAGCTTCTCGACTTCTTCCTTCAAAGCTTTCGATCGGTCTTTGTCGAGCAGCCTTCTTTTCTGCTGCATAGGTGGAAAGCCTTTGTCAATATTCAGGACATGGCTGATGATTGCAGGATCTATCCCAACCATAGCTTTATGCGACCAGGCAAAGACGTCCTGGTTCCTTTTTAAGAACTCCACCAGTGCTTATTTCGTTGTTGTCTCTAAGTTTTTACCGACTTTCACAACTTTGGTCGAATTTCCCTCATCGAGTTGGACTTCTTCAAGGTCCTCAATGGGGCCTACTTCTTCTTCGAAATCCCCAAAGCGAGGATCTAAGTCTCTATCCTCACTTTGGGCAATGCCCTATTTGGTGAGATTATCACCTGAGCGGGCTTGATCATTAGATGCCATTTGCAACTCTTTTTCGGAGGCATCCCTCAATACACCCTTTTTTGCCTTGGTGATCGAGGTGTTGTAGCATTCTCTCGCCTCTCGTTGGTTTCCCAGTACGCATCCTACTCCTGCGTCTATTGGGAATTTCATGGCGAGGTGCCATACAGAAGTGACAACTCAAAGGTCAACCAAAATAGGTCTCCCTATCACGGCATTATACGCCGAAGGACAATCAACCACTATAAAAGTGGTGAGTAATGTCCTGTTAGCAGGCGCGGTACCTGCTGTGACTGGGAGTCTAATTGACCCTACTGGGGCGAGCCCTTCTCCGGAAAAACCATAAATGGTTTGGTTGCATGGCTCTAGGTCCATGATGGACAATTTCATCCTTTCCAGCGAGGACTTATATAGGATGTTGACCGAACTTCCTGTATCTACCAACACCCTCTTCACCATCATATTTGCGATTTGGACATCCACGACCAGCGGATCGGAGTGTGGGAATCACACATGTTGGGCGTCATCATCAGAAAAGGTGATCGGTTAATCCTCTGTTCGAGCCTTTTTGGGTGCACGATCCTCAACACTCATCATCTCGATGTCCTGGTCGTGGCGTAGGGTTCGAGCGTATCGTTCCCTCGCATTTTCACTATCTCCTGCAAGGTGTGGGCCTCCGCAGATGGTGAGTAAGGTACCTGCCACGGGAGCTGGTTGTAAAGGTGGCAAGTGCTGGCGTGTAGGCGCCGACTCGTTGCCACCTTGAGCCTCTTGCTGAGAACCTCTCGCGACTCGTACATATCTTCTTAAGTGTCCCTGTCTTATCAGGAACTCAATCTCGTCCTTCAGCTGGTTACACTCATTGGTGTCATGCCCGTAGTCGTTATGGTAACGATAGAACTTTGTTGAATCTCTCTTGGAGATATATTTTCTTATAGGCGCGGGTCGCCTGTAGGGCACACTTGAGCTGGTCGCTTGGAAAACCTCGGCTCGGCTTTCGACAAGGGCGGTGTAATTGGTGAATTTCGGTTCATCCCAATTATTTTTGGGGCGCTTACTCTCAGAGGTCGAGGGTTCGCCATTCGCCCGCTTTCCACCATTTTTACCGTTGCCATTCTCGTTGCCTTTGCCATTGCCATTGGTCTTAGACCCGTTGGCGGCTTTGGTGGGTTCTTCTTTGGACCCCTTGTCTTTTGCAGGCGATTTGCCTTCGTTGGCAATCGCGTCCTCGAGCTTGATGTACCAATCAGCTCGATCTAAAAACTCATGGGTGGTGTTAACCCCATGCTTCCTAAGGCTACTCCAGAGAGGAGAATGGCGCCTAACCCCAGCGGTTAGAGCCATCATCTTGCCTTCATCGCCCACAGTCTTGGCTCCTGTTGTGGCTCGCATGAAGCGCTGAACATACTCCTTCAAAGGCTCCCCTTCTTTCTGGCGTATCTCAACCAGTTGGTTTGCCTCGGTGGGGTGCACTCGACCCACATAGAATTGTCCGTAAAAATCCTTCACGAACATTTCCCAGGATACTATACTTGCAGGAGGGAACTTAAAGAACCACTCCTGAGCGGCATCAGAAAGGGTCGCTAGGAAGATCTTGTAGCGAGCATCTTCAGAGACTTTCTGAATGTCCATCTGTATCTCAAATTTGTTTACATGAGATATCGGGTCTCCGTATCCGTCAAAGTTTGGCAGAGTCGGCATTTTGAACTTGCTGGGGGTTTCTGCCACAGCAATCCTTTGTACGAAAGGGGTGCCTTTCCTCCGATCGTACTCGATATGAGATGTTCGCCCCTCGACTAGCTGCTGTACAGCTTGGGTCAAGGCATCGATTTGAGCCGGAACAGCTTCAGGAAAGCTCATCTCCGCGAAATCAAGCATCTGGGGGAGGTACTCAAGACCAAGGACGAGGCCATTCTCACTCTCGGTGGCAAGGTGAAGCAGTTGGAGCTTGACAACTCCAAAAATTTGGAAAAGTACAAGAGGACGACACTCCAATGTTTCTACAATTTCTGGAAACACAATCAGGGTGCTGACTTTAGTTACCTTTCAGAGGAAGTCAGAAATGCGGAGTTGGCTCGATGTGCTGCCCAACTGGCCGAAGAGGAGGCAAGAGCTGCAACCCCTGCCACTCCAAGCGTCGCTGGTGTAGAAGAAGAAGTTGTCGAGGACGCGACTAACCAGGATGCTGCCCAGGACCCTCCAGCCCCGAATGCCTCTTGAATTCTTCTCATTTATTTTTTCTTTCTTTTTGGGTACACGACCTACGGGTCGTGATGTAAAGACAATAGTTTCTTTTTAAACTTTGCTGCACGGGCAGTAAATCCTTTTACCTGAACAGTTACATCCAAGCAGCGATGCTTGCGGTGTAAAAGCTTAAATCTTGATGCAATAATATTTTTACTTATTATAACATTTGTCCATATGACCGAACTTAGCATAGTACTTTGCCATGATTTAACAAAACATAAATTTTGAAAAATACTCTAAGTACTGTAGCATGCTTTCACTTATTTTGTTCATGTGTTTACATACCTTGAGAGTATGCTTTGCTATCGATGTGCCTTATATGCCCCCCAAGTGATCGAGGAGCTTTAGGTCCTTGGTCACTTGCCCTGACCATGGCTTGTTCGAACATTTCTGTTCGTATGAAAATTGATACTTGTAATACAGCAAAACAACACACGTAATGAACAAATACTTGTAAATATAAATTCACAAAGGTTGGCAAGAATGACTGGTTGAGCACAGTCCCTTATAATCTCGTATTAAAAATGGACTAAACATGTCTTTACGAGTGATTCTTTAATAGAACCTTACATATACGAGCAGTTAGCCATACAGCGTGGCTAACCCTCTTTGCAAAACTTGTAAAAAAAAATGAAAATCTGTACACAAGCCAGTCCTTTAAAAAGGACTGTTTATTGATAATACTTGCGCAGGTGTTCTCCATTCCAGTAACGTGGAACGAGATCTCCGTTTAAGCGTGCAAGTTTGTAGGTGCCTGGGTGAAGGACTTCTTCAATCTGATAAGGTCCTTCCCAGTTACGTCCGAGCACTCCAGCAGTGGGGTCGCGGGTATTTAAGAAAACTCGTCATAGCACCAAGTCACCGACGTTGAATTTTCTTTCTTTAACTTTGGAGTTAAAGTACCGGGCGACTTTTTGCTGGTAAGCAGCAACTCGGAGTTGAGATTTTTCTCGCATTTCGTCGATCGAGTCTAGGGACTCCATCATTAGCTGGGTGTTCTGGTCCTGGTCGTAAGTCAAACGCCGATGTGAGGGGGGATCTGACTTGACAGGCAACATGGCCTCATATCCATAGGCCAAGGAAAATGGGGTATGGCCTGTTGCTGTTCGGTGAGATGTTCTATACGACCATAGGACTTCAGGCAGCTGCTCTGGCCACGCTCCTTTAGCTTCTTCAAGTCTTTTCTTCAGGGTGTCTTTGAGAGTTTTGTTCACGGCTTTAACTTGCCCATTCGCTTGGGGGTGTGCAACTGAAGAAAAACTTTTAATAACGCCATGCCTTTCGCAGAAATCGGTGAATAAGTCGCTGTCAAACTAGGTCCCGTTGTCTGAAACTATCTTCCTGGGCAGACCATACCGGCATACAATGTTCTTGATGATGAAGTCAAGGACTTTCTTGGTCGTGATGGTTGCGAGTGGTTCAGCTTCGGCCCATTTGGTGAAGTAATCAACTGCCACAACTGCGTACTTTACTCCGCCTTTCCCTGTGGGCAGAGATCCAATCAAATCTATCCCCCATACCGCGAAAGGCCACGGGCTCTGCATCTGTTTTAGTTCATTTGGAGCTGCTCGTGGAATCTTGGAGAACCTTTGACATTTGTCGCATCTTCGTACATACTCCATCGAATCCTCATTCATTGTTGGCCAGAAGTAGCCTTGCCTTAGAATCTTTTTTGCCAAACTCTGCCCCCCAGCGTGATCCCCGCAGAAGCCTTCATGCACCTCCCTCATGAGTTCCTTAGCTTTTTCTGGTGTAACGCACCTGAGTAGTGGCATTGAATATCCTCTTCGGTACATAATTCCATCGACCAGTATGTACCTAGCGGCCCGCCTTTTCAGAGTTCTGGCTTTGTTTCTATCTGTTGGCAGTGTGCCATTCGTCAAATACTCCAAGTATGGCGCCATCCACGTATCTTCTATACGAATCTCCATATTGGCTTCGGCCGCTTCTATGCTTGGCTTACTCAGTCTTTCTACCGGAACTATGTTCAAGGTATCAGCATCCTTTGCACTCGCGAGTTTAGCCAAGGCGTCTGCATTCGAATTCTGGTCTCGCGGAATTTGCTGGAGGGTGTACTTTGTAAACTGGGCTAGTAAATCCTTCGTTTTATTCAGGTAGGCCATCATCTTTAAGCCCCGCGCTTGATATTCTCCCAGGACTTTATTCACGACTAGCTGAGAGTCACTGTAAATATCAAGCGTCCTTATGCTCATATCTTTGGCCATTCTCAGTCCAGCGAGGAGTGCTTCGTATTCCGCTTCATTATTTGATGCTGTGAAGTCGAACCTGATTGCGCAGTGAAATCGATGCCCTTCCGACGTTATCAATATCACTCCCGCTCCAGCGTGGGATTCGTTGGATGAACCATCCGTGAATAGCTTCCACGAAGGAGTTATGTCTTGAGGTACGGGCGCTTCAGGCTAATCGCACTTCTCCCTGCCTGGGAGTTCGGTGAACTCCGCAACAAGATCGGCCAAGACTTGTCCCTTTATTGCTGCTCGCGGTGAATAAGTTACATCGAACTGTCCTAGTTCAACTGCCCATTTTAACAATCTTCCAGCCGCCTCAGGTTTTTGGAGGACTTGCCGAAGGGGCTGGTCGGTTAAAACTGTGATAGGATGGGCTTGGAAGTAAGGACGCAACTTCCTGGAGGCTAGAATTAAGCAATATGCTAACCTTTCGATTGGCGGATACCTTAATTTCGCACCAATCAGCCGTTTGCTGATATAGTAGACTGCTTTCCGTATGCCTTCTTCTTCCCGTACTAGTACCGCACTAGCAGCAACTTCAGTAATCGCCAAGTAAATATACAAAGTTTCTCCTTCGATTGGCTTTGACAAGATGGGAGGTTGCGCCAAATGATCTTTTAAGTCCTGGAATGCCTGCTCGCAGTCTCCCGTCCATTCAAACTTCTTATTGCCCCTGAGTAGATTGAAGAAAGGGACACATTTGTCAGTGGATTTGGAGATGAATCTACTCTGGGCAGCGATCCTTCCGGTCAAACTTTGTACATCTTTGATTTTCTCCGGTGACTTCATGTCGATCAGGGCTTTTATCTTGTCAGGGTTGGCTTCGATTCCTCTTGAGTTTACTATAAACCCTAAAAACTTCCCTGATCCGACTCCAAAGGAACATTTGAGGGGATTCAACTTCATCTGGTACTTATTCAACACATCGAAGCACTCTTGTAGATCCCTCACATGTCCTTCTGCTTTTTTAGACTTTACCAGCATGTCATCCACATATACCTCCATGTTCACACCGATCAGTTCCTTAAACATGTGGTTGACTAGTCGTTGGTAAGTCGCACCTGCATTTTTCAGTCCGAAGGGCATGACTTTGTAGCAATACAAGTCCGTATCGGTCTGAAAGCTGGTGTGATCCTCATCAGGGGGATGCATGCTAATCTGGTTGTAGCCTGAATATGCATCCATCAACGAGAGGACCTCATGTCCTGCAGTCGCATCGACCAGCTGGTCGATCCTTGGGAGTGGGAAGTAGTCTTTTGGGCAGGCTTTATTGAGGTTCGTAAAATCCACACAGGTACGCCACTTGCCATTAGGCTTGGGGACCAGTACTGGATTCGAGACCCACGAGGGATAAAACGCTACCCTGATGAATCCATTCTCCTCAAGTCTTTCGACTTCTTCCTTCAAGGCTCTTGATCTATCTTTATCGAGCAGCCTTCTCTTTTGTTGCACGGGTGGGAAAGTTTTGTCTATGTTCAAGACATGGCTGGTTACCGTAGGATCTATCCCCACCATGTCTTTATGCGACCAGGCGAAAACTTCCTGGTTCCTATGCAAGCATTCCACCAGCGCATGCTTCGTGGTAGGCTTTAAATTTTTTCCAACCTTCACGACTCTGGTCGGGTCTTTATTGGCGAGTTGGACCTCCTCCAGGTCCTCGATGGGTCCAACGTTTTCTTCAAAATCCCCAAAGCGAGGATCCAAATCTCCATCCTCACTTTGGGCAACACCCTATTTGTTGACTTCACCACCTGATTGGGCTTGCGTATCTACTGCCATCTGCAATTGGTCTGAGGTAGTGCTCCTTGGCGTTCCACTTTTTGCCTTTGTGATTGAGGCGTTGTAGCACTCCCTGGCTTCCCTTTGGTTTCCTAAGACGCGTCCTACCCCCACGTCTGTTGGGAATTTCATGGCTAGGTGCCACATAGAGATGACGGCCCGTAGACCGACCAGTATGGGTCTTCCGATAACGGCGTTGTACGCCGAAGGACAATCGACCACTACAAAGGTGGCGAGTAATGTCCTTGTTGCGGGCGCTGCACCCGTCGTTACTGGAAGCTTGATCATTCCGGCTGGGGCGAGTCCTTCTCCAGAGAAGCCATATATTGTTTGATTGCAGGGCTCCAAGTCTTTTACGGACAGCTTCATGCGCTCCAGTGTTGACTTATACAGGATGTTCACTGAACTTCCTGTATCGACCAGTACTCTCTTTACCATCATATTGGCCATCTGGATGTCCACGACCAGCGGATCGGAATGTGGGAACCGGACGTGTCAGGCATCGCCTTCAGAGAAGGTCATCTCATCCTCCTCTGACCAAGCCTTTTTTGGTGCACGGTCCTCCACAGTCATCATCTCGATGTCCTGGTCGTGGCGCAGAGTCCGAGCATATTGTTCTCTGGCCTTTCCGCTATTTCCCGCGAGGTGCGGGCCTCCACAGATGGTTAAGAGTGTTCCAGCCACGGGGGCAGGCTGTAATGGTGGCGAGCGTTGGCGTGTGGACGCCTGCTCGTTGCCACCTGGAGCTTCTCGTTGGGAACTTCCCGAGGCCCGTACGTACCTTCTCAAGTATCCTTGTCTAATAAGGAACTCGATTTCGTCTTTTAACTGGTTGCATTCGTTAGTGTCGTGTCCATAGTCGTTATGGTAACGACAGAACTTGGTAGTGTCTATTTTCGAAGTGTCCTTTCGAATGGGTCCAGGTTTTCTGTAAGGCACACTAGAGCTTGTGGCCTGGTAAACCTCTCCTCGAGACTCAATGAGGGCAGTATAGTTAGTGAACCTAGGTTCATAACGATTACCCTTGGCTCGTTTGTTGTCGGAGGTGGAGGGCTAGTTATACGGCCGTTTCCCACCATTCTTGCAATTACCGTTGCCATTTCCGTTACCTTTGCCGTTGCCATTAGGTTTAGAACCATTGGCGGCTTTGGCGGCTTTGGCGGGGTCAGCGGCTTTCTTACCCTTGTTCGAGGGTTTTCCATCATCTGCAATGACCTCTTCGAGCTTGATGTAACGATCAGCTCAGTCCAAGAACTCTTGGGTTGTTTTAACTCCTTCCTTTCGGAGACTTTTCCAGAGGGGAGAGCAACGTTTTACCCCTGCGGTAATGGCCATCATTTTGCCTTCGTCTCCTACTGTTTTCGCTCCAGCTGCCGCTCGCATAAAATGTTGGACGTAATCCTTCACTGACTCTCCGTCCTGCTGGCGAATCTCGACTAGCTGGTTTGCTTCGGTTGGGTGCACACGACCTGCATAGAATTGTCCGTAGAACTCCCTTACGAACATTTCCCAGGAAACTATGCTTGCAGGCGGAAACTTAAAGAACCACTCCTGGGCCGCTTCAGAAAGTGTTGCAGGGAAGATCCTGCACCGAGCGTCTTCGGACACTTTCTGAATGTCCATCTGAATCTCAAACTTATTCACATGCGAGACTGGATCCCCATATCCATCAAAGTTTGGGAGCGTAGGCATCTTGAACTTGCTGGGAGTTTCAGCATTAGCTATCCTTTGGACGAAAGGAGTGCCTTTCCTCCTATTGTGGTCGATGTAAGAAGTCCTTCCTCCGACCAACTGCTGCACAACCTAATTGAGTGCATCTATCTGGGCTTGCACTGCGGTAGGAATTGCGGTGGTCTCTGTTGCTGGGGGGATGTTCTCGCCGTGCTTCTCACAACGATCATTGAGCACATCTCTCAGGTCCTCCTCTCTTCTTCGCTGCTCGCTACCACCGAGCCGGTTGAAGACATTATTTTGTCTGGGCTGCCCCCCAGCATCCTGTCTATTTGGCTGGTCGTCTTGAGGTACTTGGCTCCTACTTTTACCTCTTTCTCCATTCCTCCCGCCGGCATTTCCCTTGTTCGAGTCAGCTTCATTGTATCCGTGGCCATCTCTGATTCTTGACTGGCTATGGTGAGATCGGCTGTTCCCTCGATGCCTGTTCCTGGCTGAACCATCCCGAGCGTTAGAGGGTGGTCTGCGCTGGTCGTGGTGTCCCCGTGCATCAGCGTGCCGTGGGGGGGCCCGGACTGCAGAGCCTAACTCTGAGTCTCTCCTGTTGCCAGGAGGGTACCGACCTCTGTTCGGTAGGTTTGGCCCATTATCCCCATGGTGTCTAGGGCTGCGAGGCTGATGCTCGGCCCTATTCTGCCTCTGTTGCGGGGGATTACCCCGAGCAGCTTGGGATGGTGGCTGCGCCTCAGGGTCCTGTGGGACATCGTCATGAGGCATCTGAGGCTGCTCGGGCCTTTACGGACTTGAAGGCTGAATCGGTGGGCTTGGATTAGGACCCCTCTGGGGTGGCCCATTCACCGGTTGGTCAGGCTGTGAAGCAGGTGCAGCTTGATTTCTTGCCAACAGCAAGGCTGCCTCCAGGGCTGCCATGGCTTCGTTCTGGCGGCAATCCACCTCCGCCTGTCTTTCGCTCAATTCCGCGCGCTGCCTTTCTATCTCCTGCTGCTGTCGCGCCATAACCTCAGCGGCGGTCTCCTGACTGGCCCTCAGATTAGCCAGTTCTTCTTGCAACGCGCCCAGAGTACTCTTCAGCGTCGCGTCATCCATTTCCTCTTCTTCAAAATCCAGTTGCGGCTCATCTTCCGCTATGCTTGCAGGGGGAGGAGGAGGTGGTGGATTCGACGGTGCAGCGGCGGTTGCCTGCCCAGTTTTCTTTCCTGCTTTCACCATTAGTTTTCTCAACAGCAATAAATCAATCTCTCAATGAAAGCACCAGAAATGTTGACCCAAGATTTGGCCAACTGACACGGAGTCAAAACGTGGTTGATATAAACGAGTGTATAGAGAAGAACGCAATGACAAAAGTAAAGAAAACACAGTAATTTATAGTGGTTCGGCCCCAGGATCTGGTAACGACCTACGTCAACTTAGACTGATATTGATATAAGAATCAGAAGGGTGATCAAAGAACCAGGGTTCAATGAGTTTCACACACCTCTGAAGAACGATACAGGTTTACTTGGAGAATTACTATAGTTTTGAATAATTCTAAAGCGAAAGGGTCCCTTCCTTTGAGCTATCTCTTGTTATTTATAGGCTCAAGGAGGGTTACAAGAGATTGTTTCAGATATTCTTCCCTGAATAATCGGATATCCAGAAGATTGTATGAGATAAATTCGGGATTCATAAAGATCTTCCCATAAAAGTTGCCTTGTACACGGAACCATCGACCAGACTGGTCACAGGTAAGAGGGCTTACCCTGCCTCTACTGTGTCTTCTGGTCGATACTCTAGCAGACGCTTCCAGGTGTCAGCCACGTGTCCAGAGATTATTTGCCACGTCACCAATGCTGATTTATTGGATAACAAATTAATTGATAAAACATTTTGAAAAGGGTTTTAATATGAAATGTAAAACTTTGTCTTTAATCATTATTATTATTATTAAAGATGATAAATTTTTATTATTATTATTATTATGTCTATATGATAGAAAATAGAAGAAGAGACGAATCAATAAGTTTTTACACAGAGAAGAAAAACTATCATCTTTTCACACAAAAGAAAAATCTTTCTCTCTAGCCTATAATCAAGAGTCTCATGTGTTGATTCACAAATATTGATTCTTGTTCTATATGTGCCCATCCACATCTAACGTCTTGGAAGATATAGGTGTGGAAGATTCAAGGATTTTTTATAGGCTACAAGAGGTAAATCATTTTGTATTATTTTTACATATACATATTATATTGATTAACATATTGCATATTAAAAAATCCTCATATAAATTTGTTTATATGAAAAAAATTTGTTGTATACAATACTACCATTAACGCAATTTCCATTACGCACAAGGAATTGTTCCTAACAATTGGTATCAGAGCCATCTTTAATCCCTGCATATGTTAATTACTGTTTGGGTATCATATGCATTTTTCATATTATGTGTAATATATGAATGGATCAATGTTTATGTATGAATCGTTTATGTTCTTAAGGGTTGGTTTTCATGGTGTTTTTGGGTTAGGGAAAGTTCTTAAATTTTCTAGATATACAAAAATTATAAGCCATTTTGGGGCATAGGAATTTTGTAATTTATTTTAAATTCTAAAGAAAAAATTCTAGTATGTCCCAGGCCCTAAGCTCAAACATCGAGGCCTGAGCTTACACCTCGTGGCCCCGCACCAAGCACGCCTGCACCCAGCGCCTAGCGTGCCTCCACCCCGCAGCCAAGCGCCCTAGCTCACCTGCACCCCGCGCCCTACCCAGCCACCCATAACCTTCAGCCGCTACCCACCATTGACACACCCATTAGGGTTTGTGTCATGCAAACCCTAATGGATGTGTAATTATCCATTTGGGCCATTTTAAGCCCAATATAATTAAAAGCGTTTAATTATAATTTATGAGTTAATTGTGATGAGTCCAAATTCCAATTGGGTCTCAATAACTTGTTGGGTATTAAAACCCAAAGTTTGATTATTTTAAAGTTGTTTAAAATAATTAAAAGGTTATTTAATTCATAATGGACAAATAAAATGGTAATGGCCCAAAAGACTAAAAGAGAAGGTCCAAGATCAAAAGAGTTGCTCTTCATTAGGCCTTAGTTTAATTATTTTTGTGTATTTTTTTGCAAGTGTTATAATTTTCTAGAAATACCCAAAGCACTTAACCTGCATTTATTTATTTATTTATTTGCTTGAACATGATCAAATTGTTTAATACTTTATCATGCATAATAACACTCCATACATATTACCCACATAGTACATATTAAGCATGCATTATTTTAAAAACAAGTTTATGATTGATTAAATGTTTTTATTTGATAACTCATATAATTAATTTAGTCTTAATTAGTTAAGATGGTAAAAAAAAATAAAGTTGTTTATTTTCTTATTTAATAAAATTGTTTTATTAAATAAAATGATATTCTATTTAAAAGGACAAAATAAAATCTAGGGCACGATTATTTATTTTGCATAATTGGATTAGTATTTATTAGACGATCATTTGGTAAAATTAATTTAATTAGTTTTACGAATTAAAAAAATATTGATTTTGAGAAAAACAAATTTTATTTTAATAGTGTGTGGGAGATGTTTATGACAATAAGTCACATGGTCTCCATTATTGGTTGAACACCGAGAGGCATAGGAAGGGCCTCATGTCGCCTCCGTTTGCGGCCTCCCTAAGGAAAGGCTTCCGAATATGTTTATTTTATCTCAAGGTTGACTTCGTGTAAGAGAATAATATTAGTGATGTATTTTAAGTTTGACTGACCCTAAGGCACACTCTTAAGTTAAGTCATTAATCGAAAAATAATGTATTACACTCCGAAGATGTATCTAGGCTTTCGAGCACGACTAGTGCATCTTGACCAAACTAATGGTAATTCATAAGTCAAAAGTGAAAAAGGAGTTTTAAAGTTTTCACTTATAGATTTGAGATCTTGTCTCAAGTTTAATTTGTGATTAGTTTGACCTACCCTAAGGCGGTCCATTAATTTTCAAATTAATCTATCGTGGACTAGTAACTATTTTTTTTTTTTGTGTATTATTTTATGTGTTGCATTCATGCATCATGTTTACTATTCTAAATATAAACCGATATTTATTATATGCATTAATTCATTATATTTTATTTATTTATTTTTCAGCAATATGTCCAATCCAAACCGTCCTTAATGAAGAATGTCCTGATGTTTCTGCTCTCACTGCCACCAAAACTGCTAGAGAAAAGTATGAAAAATGTATCTTATCTAACAATAAGGCCAACTGTTATATGCTTGCTAGTATGAGCGATGTACTCGGAAAGAAGTTTGAAACTGTTGAAACAACCTATGAAATTTGGGAATCTCTACAAAGCATGTTTGGCATAAGTGCAGACATGATGCTACTAGAAGCTTCGTGAATATGAAAATGAAGAAAAATGTTTCTATCAGTGAGCATGTCCTATACATGATCAACATATTGCACGATGCCGAAATTCATGGTGCGACCATTGATGAGAGAACTCAAGTGTGATACTTGAATCTCTTACACTAGCTTTTGTGGCATTCACTACCAACTATGTTATGAACAAGTTGGAGTACAATATAACCCAACTGCTGAATGAGTTGCATACTTTTGAGTCTCTAAACAAAAGTTCCACCAAGGTTGAGGAGGCAAATGTTGTTGAAACCAAGCCTTCCACTTCAAATGGTAATTCAAAGGAAAGGAAGGATGGCCAAGGAAAGGACAAACAACCAGAGAAGACCAACAAATCTTCCAAGAAGAATAATTCTGCAAAGAACTCCAAAAAGAAGGCACCGAAAGGATCATGCTTTCATTATGGATTTGACGGTCATTGGAAAAGGAATTGTCCTAAGTACCTGGCTAAACTGAAAGACAAAAAGAACAGTAAATTTGATTTGCTTGTTTTCGAATCTTGTTTAGTGGAAGGTGATTTTTCATCTTGGATAGTTGATTCCAGAGCCACTAATCGTGTTTGTTTTTCTTCGTAGAGTCTTAGTACTTCGAGGAAGCTGGCTCATGGAGAGGTGGCCATGAGAGTTGGAAGTGGATAGGAGATCTCGGCAGCTGAAGTTGGAAAAGCTCGCCTAGTTTTTTATAATAATAAATTTATTGTGTTGGACAATGTTTATGTTATTCCTGGATTTACTAGAAATTTAATTTCCTTATCAAAATTGCATGAACAAGGTTTTAATATTTCTTTTAATAATAATTCAATTATTATTTCGAAATATGGTTTTGACATTTGTTTTGCAAATTCTGAAGGTTGACTTTACAAGTTAGAGTCCAATGTCAAGCATGTTTATAATTCTGAATTATTTAAAATTGCAAATCCCATATCTATTAAAAGACAAAAGACAGTTTCTGATAGTGAAACATATCTGTGGCATTTGAGATTGGGACATATTGGTCTAGAAAGATTTAACAAACTAACACAGGATGGTCCTTTAAGAGAACTGTCTATTGGTTCCAGTCTGTGAATCCTGCCTAGAAGGCAAAATGACCAAGAGATATTTCTCTGCTAAAGGTTCAAGAGCACAAAACCATTTCAACTTGTGCATACGGATGTTTGTGGTCCACTAAATTTCTAAGCTAGAGGAGGTTGTGAATATTTCGTCACTTTCATTGACGATTGTTCAAGATATGGTTACCTATACTTGATGCAAAAGAAATTTGAAACCTATGGTAAGTTTAAATAATTCCGAGCAGAAGCTACAAAGCAATTAGGTAAATCACTAAAAGTACTTCGATCAAATCGGGTGGAGAGTAATTAGATTATGAATTTGAGGACCATTTGCATGAGCATGGAATTTAATCCCAACTCACTGTACTTGGAACGCCACAACAAAATGGTATTTCAGAAAGGCGGAACAGAACCTTATTAGATATGGTTAGATCGATGATTAGTTTATCATCATTGCCTTTGACATTCTGGGGTTATGCTATAAAATGTGCTCTATACATACTCAATTTTGTTCCATCTAAGTCTATTCAGAAAACACCATTGGAATTATGGAATGGTACTAAATCTAGTTTACGCCATTTTCGTATATGGGGTTGTCCTCCACACGTGCTTAAAGGAAAAACTGGGAAGTTGGAATCACGCACTGAAGTGTGCATGTTTGTAGGATATTCCAAAGAAACAAAAAGGTGGTATATTTTATAGTCCTAAAGATAAAAAAAATGTTTGTATCTACAAATGCTACTTTTCTGAAGCATGACTATATAAATAACCATAAACCTCAAAGTAAAGTCGTACTTGAGGAAATGGTCTTAAGTAAACAAGACCAATCAGTAGCAGTGACAAATGAAAAATGGCCAGAGGATATTGCTAGTTCTAGTCAGAACAAAAGAGAGCTACATCGTAGTGGGAGGGTTGGTAAATAACTAGTACGCTATGAACATGAAGTTCAGATGCTTGTGTCTGACACAAAAAAAAAGATGAACCATTGACATATAGACATGCAATGGAAGATTCTGACAAAGAAAAATGGCTAAACGCCATGCACCTTGAAATGGAATCAATGTATTCCAATTATGTCTGGACTCTTGAAGATCCACCTGAAAATGTTAAACATATTGGTTGCAAATGGATATTCAAGAAAAAGAGAGGAGCAGATGGGAAAGTAGAGACTTTCAAAGCAAGGCTAGTAGCAAAAGGCTACACATAAAAAGAAGGAGTTGATTATGAAGAAACTTGTTCACCTGTGGCCATGCTTAAATCTATCTTCATACACTTATCCATAGTTGCTTGCATGGATTATGAGATTTGGCAAATGGACGTTAAAATAGCTTTTCTGAATGGCTATCTTGACGAAACCATTTACATGTCTCAACCAGAAGGGTTCGAAGTTAAAGGTCAGGAGTAAAAAGGTTGAAAGCTTCTTAAGTCTATTTATGGACTTAAACAAGCTTCGAGATCTAGGAATATTAGATTTGTTGAAACAATCAAAACGTTTGGTTTTTGAACAAAACGTTGATGAACCTTGTGTTTACAAACAAATCAAAGATAAGATTATGGTATTCCTCGATCTTTATGTTGATGATATTCTACTCATTGATAATGACATAGAAACATTATCAAAAGTAAAGAAATGGTTAGCTGAGCAATTTCAAATGAAGGATTTGGGAGAAGCCAATATGTTTTGGGAATTTAGATCTGTAGAGATTGAGAGAACAAAATTTTGGCACTGCCTCAAGCAACTTATATTGATAAAGTGCTAGAATGCTTTGGCATGCAAAAATCCAAGAAAGGCACTATGCCTACCTGGTCAGGAGTTAAATTTTCTAAATAACAATGTCCACAAACACCTCAGGAAGAGGAGGAGATGAGACAGTATCCCTACGCCTCTGTAGTAGGCAGTCTGATGTATGCAATGTTATGCACCAGACCTAACATTTGTTATGTAGTAAGGATAGTCAGCCGTTATCAATCCAATCTTGGATTGAGTCATTGGATAGCAGTAATGAATATTCTCAAGTATCTTAGACATACTAGAAATTATGTGCTTGTGTATTAAGGTGGAGACTTGAACCCCACTAGATATACTGATTCTGATTTTCAATCAGACAAAGATAGTTGAAAGTCGACATCTGGATCAGTTTTCACACTTGGAAGAGTTGTTTTAGTTTGGAGAAGTATTAAACAATCCAATATTGTAGACTCCACCATGGAAGTCGAATACATAGCAGCTTGTGAAGCCAACTAAAGAGGTTGTGTGGCTCAAGAAGTTCTATATTGATCTGGAAGTTGTTCCAGGCATGGATCAGCCACTTGTTCTGTACTATGATAATAGTGGGGCAGTAGCTAATTCAAAGGAATCCAAAAGTCACAAGAGGGGAAAGCACATCAAGAGGAAATATCACTTTATTCGAGAGATAGTCAATCGAGGAGATGTTACTATCTTGAAGATTGCCTCTGAAGATAATCTTTGCGGATCTGATCACAAAGACTTTATCTATTAAATCTTTTCAGGGTCATGTAAAAAGCATGGGGTTAAGGGAAATGCCTCATTTTCTTTAGGGCAAGTGGGAGATTGTTGGGAATTGTGCCCTTAAAGAAATTATAGTTGACAATGGTTTTAATGAAATAAATTAATGAATTGAATTATTGTATATATGTAGCTTATGTACTATATTATTGTTAATAATATTAAGTAAATATTAGAAAAATCTCAAGTTCATCTATGTGGTCTCAATCTCATATTGGTATGAGAGAATCGAGAGTGAGATAATGAACTTATATAGTTTGCAGTAAAATAAAGTTGTGGAATCTTTAGATTAATTACTGCAAGTACGGTCCACTAGCATTATGAATACATGTGACCTAGATCCGGGTTACTAGTGTAGTAGGACACTTTAGTGGAGGTACTTTGAGTATGTAGAACTGGATCAGATGTGATTTAATAATACTTGTTTAAATACCGTTTCATATTATTATAAAACACAACAACTGATGATCATATACAAATTGATCTTAATCCTGAAGTTACTATGAACTCCTATATATATCATTTGAACCTTTGATTCATGCGTTACGGTTTGTCAGAATGATCAGGCTAAGAACTTTGTTTTTGGGACTCAATGATGTATATGGCTGGGGACATAGCTTAACATATATGGAATCTATACCTTCTTATAGATTGAATGATGGTTCCCAATTGGGTTGTCTTATGGAACTGAAAAGGTTATTGACGTCAAATTCATAATCAGATTATGAATTAACCTTTACTAGTAAAGTCAATGGTACACTAGGAATCAAGATATAATTAAAAGGGTAAAATTGTAATTTTATTCCCACTTAATTATGAATCATCAATAAATGATTAATTTGTATGTAATGATTATATCAATGGACACTTTATGGTTACAATAAAGTACTCAGTAAATAGGTGTCTTTAATTCTCAAGAGTGCAGTCTCATATTTATAGTGGAATAATCATGAGATTAACAAATATGATTATTGAATCAAAGAGTTTTAGTTAATAATCTTTTATTTATTGGAGCTTGGAATTATTGGTCCGTAGGTCCTTGGGGCGGCTTTATCAAAACTATTCAAGGTAAGAGTTGATACAAGGGTCAAATTGTGAATGAGCTATTTGAGAGAATATTTATTCTTTGGGATAAATGTGAAATTATGTGATAATTGAAGTTACACAATTTATTATTGCATTTATGTAATTTTCAAAATTGTGTAGAAATAAAATAAATTGATTTTAATCAATTATTTTATTTAAGTGTAAAAGGATAAATATGGATAGTCAAAATTGATTTTGATTATTATATTTATTTAATTAATAATAAGATGATAATAGAAATTCAAATTTTGAATTTTGAATTTTGAAATTTAAGTTGTTATCTTTTCCTTAAAAAGATGATATCTTATTTGAATTTCTAATTATTAATTAATTATGATTAAAATACATGAAAAAGATCAAATCCCATTGAAAAGGGTTTTAAAATGGAATGTAAGATTTTGTCTTTTATTATTATTATTATTAAATATGATAAATTTTATTATTATTATTATTAAAGATGATAATAATGTCTATATATTTTCTATATGGTAGAAAATAGAAAAAGAGACAAACCAATAAAGGGTCTATGGTCGAGCTATTACTTCCCCTAGATGTGTTATTAAGATTGATTTAAGCAAGGATTATGACACGGGAGATTGGCAATTCCTAGAGGATCTTTTAAAAGCTCTCTGCTTTCCCATGAAATTTATAGGATGGATAATGGTGTGTTTACGGAATACTTCTTATTCTTTACTCATGAATAGTCGTGTTCAAGGTAAATTCAAGGGTAAGAAGGGGCTGCGTCAGGGAGATCCAATGTCTCCTCTTTTGTTTGTTCTTATCATGGAATATATGACTCGGAGACTTCAACTTGCTGCTCTTGAACCTTCTTTCAGATATCACCCTATGTGCAAGAGTTTAAAGCTTATAAATCTCTATTTTCCTGATGACTTGATCCTTTTTTATAAGGGTACTCATTCAGTTGTTCTTTCTCTTAAAGACACTCTTGAGGAATTCAGTTCGGCTGCTTGTTTGACTATTAATTCAGCTAAGTCTCAAAAAAAATTTGGAGGAGTTTCTTCTGCTGAGAGAAAAATTATAGCTTAGGAGGTGCATCTTTCGGAAGGCTCCTTTCCTCTTAAGTACCTTGGGGTACCTATGAGGCCAACTAAGTGGAGACATGAGGACTGTGAAATAATTTTGCAAAAAATCAGATTAAGACTTCACTCTTGGTCCAGTAGACACCTCTCTTATGCAGACCGAATGCAACTCATCCACTCAGTTTTATTTGGTCTCCGAAATTATTGGATGAGCATCTTTATTTTACCATAGAGTATTGTTAAGGAGATAGAGAAGTTATGCTGTAGCTTTCTGTGGGGTAGGGCTGGTCTGAGAAGTAAACCTCATCTGGCTTCTTGGCAGAAGATTTGCCTTCCTAAAGCTTATGGTGGCCTTGGTTTCAGAGATGGTGCTCTTTGGAATAGAGTTATTCTCGCCAAGTATATCTGGACTTTATCTGAGCAGCCTGAGATTTTATGGGTTAAATGGGTCAATTCTATATATTTGAAAGGCCTCAATTTCTGGAGTTACACTCTGAAATTTGACTGTAGTTGGTATTGGAGGAAGTTATGTCACATAAGGGAGAAATTTGGTTTTACTGAGATTCAAGCAGCGGGTTGTTTTGGGAGATTCCAGCCTTCCAAATTGTATAATTTTGCTTCAAACCAGCAACTTGTAGGCTACTCTTCTGCAGTTCGGTGCAAGCTTACCTTACCAAAGCATAGATTCCTTCTTTGGTAGGTGTGAGCAGCTTCTTACTAGGGACAACCTGATTAGACTGCATATTCAGGTGCCTATTCAGCTGTGTCCGGTCTGTGGGAGCTATCCCGAGAGTCACCATCATCTCTTCTTTGCTTGCTGTCTATCTAAGCAGGTGCTTCAAATATTGTTTAATTGGTTTGGTTTCATTGCTTGGCCGAGTGACTTCATTAGTTGGAGTGTTTGGCTTGCTAGATCTCGGCATGGTCTGATGGCAGCCATTTTGAACTTATCTGTTGTTGCTACTGCTTACAGTATTTGGAGGAATAGGATCAGAAGCTTGTTTGATGACTATTCTTTGGCAGCTGATTGTCTTGCTAATGAGATTAAGAATGTAGTTAAATATAGACTTTACTTGGTTAATTTTAGAAAGTTTACAGTCCAAAAGCAGACCTTTTTAAGGAAATTACAATGTAATTAGTGAGAGGTATTGCTGGTTTTTTTTGTACAGGTTCAGTTTTGAGTGCTTTGCACTGTTTTGTACAGCTTGTTTGTTCAATGAAGTACCTTTTCTTCTTGATCAAAAAAAAATAAGGGGTCATTTGGTATGTAGGAATTTGGAGACGGGAATTGGAATTTGAACAGTTTCCCATGTTTGGTACTGAGTTTTAGTTTTACTAACCTGAGAAAATGCACTCTAGGGGTTTTAACTTATCCTGATTTTGGGTTCAAGTAAAACTCATCTGATAGGTGGTTTTCAGATACCCAGGAATGTGACACACTTCAAAATTATAATTATTATTATTATTTTAAAAAAATATTCTTCAACCAATAATTTTTTAGTTAATGACTTATTTTATTTTTGAAACTTGTAATATAAAAACAAATATACATATATTAAACTATAAAATGATAAATAATATTTGTTTATTTAAAGAAATTGATATGTAAAGCATTTATATCATTACTTTAGTTTAAAATAACAAATGAAATATTATTGAACATAAAATAATGGTATTTTTATATTTTTAAAAATTATACTTGATTTTAGTATATAATTGTTAGGAAAAATTATTTTGCCTCAAAGGAAATGATTATAATATTACAACTCTATGCAATAATATTACAAGTAAATATAGATTGATTAAATAAAGTTACAACTCTATAACTGAAAATACAAATAAACTAAAGAACAAGAAGAAGAGAAGAAGAATAGTATGGTGAAAATACAACTCAAAGCAAAATGTTACAAGTAAAGTAAAGTGTTTGGAATAAAGAAAAGAAGATTACAACTCAAAACAAGAAATACAAATAAACAAAAGAGAAGAATATAAAGATGAAGAGAAATAGAATAGAAAGAAAGAACAAACAAAATAAATAGAAGCAACTCTCACTCACACTACCAAAGTGAGGAGTGTTGGGGATCACCAACTTGAACAAGGTTTGAAACCTTTGTCCAAAAGCTTATTTCCCCCTAACTCAAGCGCTAAGGGATCTCTCTCAGATTATAGGAAAAGCTTTCTGGAATTATCAAGCCTCAAGGTGTTTCTAGCCAAGTGCTCTAATGGATAGAAATGTTGTGTCTTACAAGTGAGCTATAGGCTCCTATTTATAGAGTTTAGAGACACCCTTTGAATTTCAAATTCCACCAACCCCCATGGCTGTTACCAATGTTTAATTGGATTAATATGGAATTAAAAAAGAGATTTGGGAGTTATTTGGGTTTTTTGAGCCGTTCAACAAATATTGAACAAACTGAAAATTGGTCAGTTTTTGGCCTGTGGCCGCGGCCACTGACCAATTTCAACACAAAAAATTGTGCTGTTTTTCCAAACGGTTCCAAACCCTCCCAAATGATTTTGTAACTCCCAAAACACATTATTGGGGTTAAAATAATATCTCTAACAGCCATATCACATATGGCTTTATGAAATTCATTTCAATATTGTGTAACAACAATTTTACACAATAAATGATAATATTTGGAAGTTACGAATTTGTAACACCAAATATGCTACATTATTTGGATATATCTCATATATCTAAATATTGTAACTCTCTATTATATGTTACAATATGTGACACACTTTGTCACATTTATTTAATCTAAAACATTATATTATAATATAATATAATATAATTTTACATTATATTATAAAATAATATAACAATAATTACTGTATTTTTTAATTTTGTTAAAAAAATATTTCATGAGTAATATTGTTTATAAATTATAATCTAATGAAAAATTTGGTAATTTTTTAAAATATCATTTGCTTTTTATAATTATATTATTTATTATATTGATGAAATATATTATTATATTAATTTTATGAAAACTTGATAAATTACTATGCACAACCAAACACAGAAAGTGATAATCTCAAGAATCATAGATAAAATTCTAGTGCACAACCAAACATATTGATGTAAGTTTCTAGACTATCAGATTACCCTCTTCAACTTTCTCAATAATATGAAAACTGTGAACTCCTCATACCAAGCGATCCCTAAGTTTTTACACAGAGAAGAAAAACTATCATCTTTTCACACAAAAGAAAAACCTTTCTCTCTAGCCTATAATCAAGAGTCTACAGTATTGAGAATACTTTTGATTCACAAATATTGATTCTTGTTCTCTATGTGCCCACCCACGTCTTGAGGTGTAGAGAACGTCTTGGAAGATCTAGGTGTGAGTACTCTAGCGAGGATAGGGAGATCGAAATATATACGAAAAGATTCAAGGATTCTTGATAGGCTACAAGAGGTAAATCATTTCATATTATTTTTACATATACATATTATATTAATTAACATACTGCATATTAAAGGATCCTCGAATAAAGTTGTTTGTATGAAAAAAAAATTGTTGTATACAATACTACCATTACCGTAATTTCCGCTGCGCACTAGGAACTTTTCTTAATAGATAGAGCCACATTGGAGACTTATAGACCTATAATATCAAGCTCCAATAATAATTAGATTATTAATCAAAGCTCTTTGATTCAATAATCATATTTATTAATCTCATGATTGCTCCACTATAAATATGAGATTGAACTATTGATAATTATAGACATATATTAACAGAGTACTTTATTAAAGAATAAAGTGTCCATTGATATAATCATTACATACAACGTTAATCCTCTATTAATGGTTCATAATTAAAAGGGAATAAAATTATCGTTTTACTCTTTTAACTATATCTTGTTCCTAGAGTACCATTGACTTTACTAGTGAATGTTGTGTCACAACAAGTTTGCGACGTGAGCACTTATAACATTTTCAGTTCCAAAAGTCAACCCAATAGAGAACCATTATTCAATCTATAAGAAGATATAGATTCCATATCTGTTAAACTATGTCCCCAGCCATATATATCATTGAGTCCCCAAAATAATTATTCTTAGCCTGATCATTCTGACAAACCTTAACGCATGAATCAAAGGATCAGATGACATATATAGGAGTTCATAGTAACCTCAGGATTAAGATCATCGTGTATATGATCATCGTTTGATGTGCTTGATTAATATTACGAAATGGTGTGTAAACAAGTATTAACAAATCAAATCTGGTCCAGTTCTATATATCACTATATATAAAGTACTTTTACTAAAGTGTCCTACTACACTAGTGACCCGGATCTAGGTCACTTGTATTCATAATACTAGCGAACTGCACTAGTAGTAATTAATTTAAAGATTCCATAATTTTATTTTACTGCGAACTGTTTCAAGTTTATTATCTTAATCTCAATCCTCTCATACCAATATGAGATTGAGACCACATAGATAAACTTTGGAATTTTTTGATATTTACTTAATATTATCAACATAATATCGGACATATTCTATAAATATAATAATTCAATTTAATTATTTATTTCATTTAAAACATTTGTCAACTACAATTGCTTTAAGGGCACTATTCCCAACACAACCTTGTCTCTGCACAATTTTTTCTGCAGAGTGGCAAATTATTTTGAAATTTCTCCATTCCAAATGACACCGAATGGGTATAGGGTGCTATCGGCACTCTATATTCTATACCACCACAAAAAATGGCATGTACCCACTCCCCATGAAATCAATTACCTGTTCGATCTAAAATCCAACCCTAACCAAAATAACACGGGGTTTTTCCATTTTTTCCATCAGGAGTCTTCCAACACATTCCTGGCCAACATAACCTACAAGTCTAATGTGGGCAAATACTTCCAAGAGTATTTCCTCACAACTGATCTTGTACCGAACAACTTATCCTTTACTTGGGGAGGTAATTTTTCTTCCCGAATTTGTTCAAACTTCTATTCATTTATTTCTTTTTTGTCTAAGTTTACTCTGTTGAATATAGGCCCATGGTTCCAACCAGAGCCTACTCAAGGCATGGTAGAGAGGGTCGTTGCCCTGTCTAGCATGACCTCTATAGAAAATAGTGCCAAGGAGCTGGTTACCAAAAACAACCTAAGGTTGGTCGGCCTTTTGGAGCCCCACCAAGATGTGAAGGAAACAACTATTGGGAGTGCCACAAGAGAAGGTGCTGACGATGCCTCCCAACCTCAGGATTTTTCTCAACCTCCCAGGCATCGACCGACGACAGGGGTTACTATTAGGGAACCAGTCTCCAGTCCTTGACCATAATCCATTCCTCATTCTCATGGGAAGGGAAAACAAAAACTACCTGATCACCTTGATCGGGTATATGACTCTTCCGAGGACGAAAATGGTATGGATCTTTCAACTCTTTTAGATACGTTGCCCATTCCTATTAGTATGTTTGACAGGAATGACAACTTTATTTTTCTAGCGAGTAGCTTTAATCTAGATTTCTTCGAGGAGGATAATGTTTGTAGCAGTAATAAAGTAGCCAATAATATCTTTAGTTTGGGTATAACACTTAGAATTTTCCTTGTCGATCTTTATAAATTCTTGTAGACACTTTAACTAATTTATTCGCCCCATTTTTAGTCATGCAGGCGAACAACACTTTTGAAATCTATGCCTCGGGAGGTAAAACCACCAACTCATAGAAGTCGAGCAGGAGGGCAGCCAGAGGTACTAGTGGGGCAACCCCAAGCAAGAACTCTCGATCAACTGAGACCCCTCTTCCTGCCGGGTCCACTACCTCTCCTCCCTCCTCTCAACCTGAATCTTCCACTGAGAAAGTGGGAGACCCTGCTGTGAACGAGGTGCTGACCAATGCCTCCTGCTCCACCATAGACAAGCTGCAAAAAGTGGCCAAACATCGACTCAGCAAAGAGGCCTTTGCCTCTCTTCCTTCGTTGAGAACCATCTAGGTCATTGGTCATGGTTTCAACGAAATGCTTGTTGTAAGTATTTTCTAACTTGTATTTCTTATTAATATTTTTTCTTTCACTAACATCTCTTTTATGTTGTTTGCAGGCTCTCCTGACCATGAATAATGGGTGGCGCAGTGCTGAAGAAGATGGCTCCAAATTTGCTCTGGAGCAAAAACCAGTAGATGACCAAATAAAGGCCCTCAACGAGGAGCTAAGAAAGACCAAGGAGGACTTGGACAAGGCTATAACCTTTAAAGAGAAATACAAAGATGCATCCAAGGCCAATCATGATGAGGCGATCAAGCTTCAGGATGATTTGGTTTCTAGTCAGAAGGAGGCCAAAGAGCTGGAGGAAAATGTGAAACAACTTGAGGAGGTTAATGTGAGAAACATGGAGAGGTTTCAAGGTGCAACCTTCACCTACTTTTATATTTTTGGAAGAACAATCAAGGTTCAAACTTTGATTATCTTCCCGAACATATAAGGGAGTTCGAGCTTGCTCGATATGCTGCTCAACTAAAGGAGGAGAAAAATTCCCCTGCATCCCCTGAGATTTCCTTGGCTACAAGGATTGATGGAGAATAGGAGGCTGGAGCGACTGTCGACCAGCAGCCCCATCAAGACCCCCCTGCTCAGTGAATTTTTATTTTCTATTCTGTAACTATAACATCCGAACACCCCATTTGTGGTGGTGAAACAATTTACTGCTCAAAGCAGAGATATTTTTATGCTAGTTTATCGTTTACATCCGAGCAGTACTGCTCGCAGTGTAAAGACTTCATTTTTTATATATTAATTTCAATAATAACATCTGCTCATATGACCGAACTTAGTATAACACTTTATACTTTTCTTACAAAATCTAAGAATTTTTTCTTTAAAAAATATTATAATTGTTGTTGCATAATTTCCCTTATTTTGCTCGTGTGTTTACATACTGTCATATGCTCTACTTCTTAGTATCTTATATCCCCCCCCCCCCCAAGTGATTCAATAGCTTAAGATGCTCCATCACTTGCCATAGACCAATACTTGTTCAAACCTTACAGCTCGCGTACTTATAATTAACTTACAAAAATATTGCAAAACAACACACGTAACGAGCAAATACTTGTAAAAAATTCAATAATTTGCAAGGATAACTGGCTGCGCACAATTCCTTTTATTTCTCGTAAAAAAATTGACAAATTCTCATCTGTATGAGTGATCAAATGATCTTACACTTATAAGCGACCAGCCAAATAACTGACTGACCCTTGTTCAAAACTTTTAAAAATAAAAATTAATACAACCCATTCTCTAAAAAGAAATGTTCATTGATAATACTTGCGCATATGTTCTCCATTCTAATAGCGAGGAACGCGATCTCTGTTTAAGTGAGCAAGTTTATACTTCCCAGTTGAAGAATTTCTTCAATTTGATACGGACATTCTCAGCTTGGCCCAAGGACTCCAGCAGCTTGGCCGCGAGTATTGAGGAAAACCCTTCTAAGTACCAAGTCTCCTAATGTAAACTCTCTCTCGATTACTTTAGAGTAAAAATATTGAGCGACCTTTTGTTGATGAGCTGATACTCATAGCTGAGCCTTCTCTCTTCATTCTTCTATTAAATCTAATGATTCCATTAGCAATTAGTGGTTAATATTTCGGTCGTATGTTAGCCTTCTATGGGATGGTGGATCTAACTCAACTGGTAGCATGACCTCATACCCATATGCTAAGGAAAATAGCATATGACTCGTTGCTGTTCTGTGTGTTATTCTGTACGACTAGAGAACTTCAGGTAATTATTCTGGCCAAGCTCCCTTTGCTTGTTTGAGTCATTTTTTAGGGTTTCCTTTATCGTCTTATTCACAACTTCCACTTGTCCATTTGTTTGCGGATGGGCGACTGATGAGAAGCTTTTAGTTATGCCATGTTGTTCACAGAAATTAGTGAATAGGTTGCTATCAAATTGTGTGCCATTGTCTGATATTATTTTATTTGGTAGTCCATATCGGAACACTATGTTTTTGACGACAAAATCTAGCACTTTTTTGGTCATGATTGTTGCGAGCGGCTCAGCTTCTACACATTTATTGAAATAGTTGACAGCTACTACTGCATATTTCTCACCCCCTTTTCCTGTTGGTAATGATCCGATCAGGTCTATTCCCCAAATCGCAAATGGGCAAGGACTTTGCATTTGCCTCAATTCATTTGGGGCTGCTCGAGGTATTTTGGAGAATCATTGGCACTTGTCGCCTTTTTTCACAATCTCTGTTGCATTCTTATTCGTTGTAGGCCAAAAGTACCCCTGTTGCATAATCTTTTTTTATAAACTCTGCCCCCCAGCGTGGTCTCAACAATACCCTTCTATTGCATCCTTAGCCCTTTCTTTGGGAATACATCGCAGAAGTGGCATAGAATATCCTCGTCGATACAAAATTCCATCCATTAGAATAAAATGGGGGGATTGTCTTTGTAGTTTCTTCGATTCATTCCTATTTGTTGGCAGTATTCCCTGGTCGAGGTATAGGATAATAGGAGTCATCCAGGTATAAGTTGTATTTATAACTAGGGTGGAATCAACTTCTTATATGCTAGGGGTTGGTCGATGTTCGACCTGTACTATGCTTAGCATATATGCATCTTTGGAACTTGCTAACCTGGCCAATGCATCGACATTGACATTCTAGCCACGGGGGATTTACTGCAATGTATATTTTTTGAATTGCACTCACAAGTCTTTTGATTTTTTTAGATATGCAACCATTTTCAATCCTTTGGCCTAATATTCTCTCAAAATCTAATTAACGACCAACTGTGAATCAATGTATACCTCTAGTGATTTTATGCTTAATTCATTGGTTAGTCTTAATCTTGTGAGTAGGACTTCATATTCAGCTTCGTTATTGGATGCAAAAAATCCAAATCTAATTGCACAGTGAAACCAATGTCCTTCTGGTGTTATAAGGATCAATCCTGCCCTGGAATTGTGCTCGTTGGAAGACCCATCGACAAATAGCTTCCAAGCTGAAATTTATGCTTCCACTTGAGTTCCTGGTGTTTGCTCGCATATGGGGAGATTAGTGAGCTCGGCTAAAAAATCTGCTCATACTTGTCCCTTCATTGTTGTTCATGGTAAGTAAGTAATTTCAAATTTTCCTAACTCCACAACCCATTTTAATAGTCGACCAGCAACTTCTGGTTTTTGCAAGACTTGCCGTAATGGGTGGTCGGTGAATACTATTATGGGGTGAGCTTGAAAATATGGTCACAGCTTTTGTGACGCCAATACCAAGCAGTAAGCTAATTTCTCAATAGATGGATATCGTGATTCTGCTTCTACTAGCCTTTTACTTATATAATATACAACTTTTTGGATACTATTTTCTTCTCTAATCAAAACAACACTTGCAGAATATTCTTTTATTGATAAATAGATGTACAAAGTTTCTCCCTCAATTGGTTTGGATAGGACAGGAGGTTGAGCCATATGTTTCTTGAGTGCCTGAAAGGCTTGTTCATACACTTCTATCCATTTAAACTTCTTGTTTCCCCTGAGCAGATTGAAAAATGGGACACATTTTTTGGTAGACTTCGAAATAAATCTGCTTAGGGCAGTAATTCTTCCTGTTAGAATTTGTACATCTTTAATCCTGGTGGGCGATTTCATGTTGATCAACTCCTGAATCTTCTCGGGGTTGGCTTCTACTCCTCGCGATTTCACTACGAACCCTAAAAACTTCCCTGATCCGACTCCAAAAGAACACTTAAGAGGGTTAAGCTTCATCTGGTATTTTTTTCAAGATGTTGAAACATTCTCGTAAGTCCTTGACATGCCCACCAGCCTTTTTTGATTTGACCAACATATCATCAACATATACTTCCATGTTGTTGCTGATATGGTCTTTAAACATATGATTTACTAGTCGTTGGTAAGTTGTACCGGCGTTTTTCAAACCGAAAGACATTACTTTGTAGCAGTAAAGCCCAGTATCTGTTCGATAGCTAGTGTGTTCTTCATCAGGTGGGTGTGTACTTATTTGATTGTAGCCAGAGTATGCATCCATAAATGACAACATTTCATGTGCTGGTGTTGCATCGACTAGTTGGTCGATCCTTGGCAGTGGAAAACAATCTTTCAGGCAAGCTTTATTAAGGACTGTAAAATCCATGCAAGTCTTCCACTTGCCATTTGGCTTCGGGACTAAAACGGGACTAGAGACCCATGATGGATAAAATGGCCCTGATGAATCCACTTTCCTTAAGCTTCTTGACTTCTTCTCTTAGCGCTTTGGACCAATCTTTGTCGAGTAATCTTCTTTTTTGCTGGACTGGAGGGTAGTTTTTGTCAATGTTTAAAACATGGCTAATAAATCTCAGGTCCATTCCCACCATATCACTATGCGAACAGGAAAATACTTCTTGATTCTCCCTTAAAAATTCCACCATTTCTTTGTTTATCGTTGTTTCTAAGTTTTCACCAACTTTCACAACTCTGGTCAGTCATTCTGTTTCTAATTGAATCTTCTCAAGATCCTCCACAGGTCCAACTTCCTCCTCAAAATTCCCAAAGTGAGGATCTATACCTTTGTCCTCACTTTGGGCAACACCCTATTTGGTGACATGTTCACCGGATTGGGCATTCTGTCTGCTGACTCCTTGCAACCTTTTCTCTGACTTGTTAGTGCTGCTAGAGGCAATGAGCCCACTCCAATCACTATAATTTTTTTCCTACATGATGGAGGAGTTGTAGCATTCCCTTGCCTCCCTTTGATTTCTAAGCACGCACCCAAGTCCTACATCTATTGGGAATTTCATGGCTAGGTGCCACATTTAGGTCATGGCTCATAGCTCCACCAGGATGGGTCTTCCGATCACTGCATTATATGCAAAAGGACAATCAACTACTATAAAAGTAGGGAGTAATGACCCGTTTGTAGGGGCAGCTCCTGCTGTGACCGGGAGTCTGATCAACCCTGTTGGAGCGAGTCCTTCGCCAGAAAAACCATAGATGGTTTGGTTGCATGGTTCCAAATCTTGTACAGATAATTTCATTCTCTCTAATGACAATTTGTAAAGTATATTTATTGAGCTTCCCGTGTCCGCCAACACTCTCTTTACTATCAAGTTGGCAATCTTGACATCTACGACCAGGGGATCTGTGTGGGGGAACCTGACATGCTGGGCGTCAAGCTCAGAGAAAGTTATACAATCTTCCTCTATTCGACCTTTTCTGGGAGTCCGCTCCTCTAAGGTTAGCATTTCAATATCTTGCTTGTGACGTAGTGTAATGACCCAAAATCAATAATAAGGCTTAAGGGCCTTTATTAGCTTGCCAGGAGAGCATAATGGTTTATGTGTGATTTAATGATTAAATGCATGATTTTATGGATAAGTTAAATGCATGTTTATGAGTATTAAATATGCATGTGGACCATGTTTAGCTTATAAGGGCATATTTGTAATTTTGGCCCATTGAGGGCATAAATGTGATCAATTATTGAGACCACATTATTATGTGGATATATTTACAATATATGGCTCGAGACGGTCCTAGTGAGCGGATTGGCGAAATAGCCACGATCGGGATTTATACCTGGCTCGGGGGAGCTTGGGGGTATTTTTGGGAATTTAGAAAATATATCGAGGATTATTAGACATTGGGTAAGTAATTGAAAGTTATTGGAAGACGGGATTAATTGGTAAATGTTAGGAACACTTGAGGGATTAGCGGGAATTGGGAGCAATGACCATTATACCCTCAGATTGATTAATGAATTAAGTGTTATGTGGGAGGGTAAATTGGTCTTTTCTATAAAGGGATATATTCATATTTAGTTAGAATTATAAATAGAATGAAGTAGAACCTCCCTCCCCCTTCTCTCTCACGTACTCCTCTCTCTCACTCTCCCCTTATTGAATCTTGAAACTAAGGACCTAAAGGCAGCACAAACAAGGGTTGAATTGTTGAAGGAAGTTGGAGTCTTGGAAGGGAAACTAGAGGGAAATTCAAGCTGGGATTTGGAGCTGGAAAACAGAGAAGTCAGCTAGAATTGAGGTAAGAGCTTTAGTTCATCCTTAAATTTGGTTGGATTTCTGGGTATAAAGTTGTTGAAGAACTTAGTTTATTTGTATAGAATTGAGCTGAGTTGGTGTGAGGTTTCTGCTGGGAAGTTGGGCCACAATTTGAGGTAAGAACCTTGCTTTAATCTCTGTGTTTTGCTGAGTAGTTTAGGTTGAATTTTGAGAGCTTGAGTATGGGTTTTGGGGATTTGTTGGAGTTTTTGGGAAAAACTTGGTTAGGTTTTGTTGCCTTTGATGAGTATAGTGTATTTCTGTGGTTAATTTTAGGTTTGGAAGTTTTGAGGGATGGATTTTTGGAGCTTTGGCTCGTGGAAATTCAAAGAGAAAACCCAGAATATTTCGCAACTCTGGTATCAGCATTGTAGCGCTAAGTTGGGAGCGCTACAGAGCTAGGCTGTGATTTTGGGGGCTAGAGTCTCTGACTCTAGCGCTGTAGTGCCCAATAGGTAGCGCTACTTAGCTTCAAAACTTGATTTTTTGGTACTTTTTAGGGTTTTTGTTCAGGGGCTCGACTGGCAATTTCACCACCTTGTTTGGTGGAATTAGAGGTCCAGGAGGCTAGTTTTTGTCTCCTAGGTATTTTATTTCGATTGGAAGTTTATGGTTACCATTGACCCTTGTGACTAGGTTTATCACCAAGGCTCGGGGCTAAGAATCATGCTTGGAACCATTTCACCTTCTCTGCTCGAAATTAAAGGTAAGAAAATTGCACCCTTTTGTGTGGCTGTGTTGGGACTAGGGCTCTCTATACTTGAATACAAATGTTGCATGATTATGATATGCCATGTGAGCATGAAATAAACAGCCTGAGAGTGTCGAGACTGATATATGCGCACAGGACGCAGCTTGGCCACTGAGAGCTGAGGTTAGCTAAATATTCACTGAGCTCGGCCTAAGCGAGCCAGGGTCAGTGGGTTAAATAGAGGGTGCGGCCTAAAGGCGTCGACCCTGAGTATTGTATGATGAGTATTGATATGTTTACGAGTGCTAATGTGTTGCTTATTGTAATGCCCCAAATTTCCTAATAAGGTTTAGGACCTTGATTAGGAGGCCGGGAGGGCCATAATTGCTTTATTATGTTATTAAATGATTATATGCATGTTTAGGTGTATTAAATATGCATGTGAGCCCATTTCTGAGTAATTGGGTGATTTTCATATTTTGGCCATTTCGGGCATATTTGGCATATATGTGATATGTGCGTGGTGCTTTATTATTATTTGGTTATGCCAGGGTTACACAGCACAAGACGATCCTAGGAGGTAAACTAGTGGGAAAGTCACAACGAGATTTATTCTTGACTCAGAGTGAGTCAAGGGGTATTTAGAGCATTACCGGGTTATTGGGTAATGGGAATAAGAATTTGATGATAAATTGGGAAGTAGTAAGATCAGGGGGAAATTATGGAGGTTTTGACTATTTTGCCCCCGGGAATGTTTTCGGGACCCCGAACGTTAGGATTTGGTTGAAGCTACTTAAGCTTGAAGTAACCTTTTAAGAAATAAAAAAGAACGTTCTGTACATTCTCTCTCCCTCAAAGTTCCATTTTCGTCTCCCGATCGCATTTTCGAAGGTAACTTGAGTTCTAGGACTCAAATTCAAGCAAGGATCGAGGCATAGTGATAGACCCAAAACGGGTATGTTTTAAATATTTATACTCGCAAGCGCACGAATCGTATTTATAGAATAGTGTTCGTGTAAGCACGAGATCGAACCCAAAGGAGTTGACTAAAATCGAAAAAGAGAAACTATTTTAAACCAAAATTAATAAATTCTAACCTGGCTCCAAAGATTGATGAGAGTTTTGTATAATGAAAATAAAATAAAAGACAATAATAAAGATATTAAAGACAAATATATAAACATAAATTAAAAGTAAAAATCAAGATGGTAAAATAAGATTATTAAGGATTAAAATCCACAAAATATAAGTTCAATAATATTTATAAGTATATTGATTCCCAAGTTTTAGTGATAGTTAAAATAAATCAAACTATCATTTTCTAAATAGATTTATAATTTTAAGCACAAATTACTTCTAAAAAGATAAGATTTTTCTTCACTTTTCAAAATTATAATTTCAAAGCATTTAGTGTAAATCAATCTAATGAAATAACAAATAAATCAATGAACATTATTTATAAAGCAAAACATAATATTTCTGTTCTAAGCATGGATGTGTACAATTTAATGACACATCTTACACAAAGAATATTATATTTTAGCACTAATGAAGAACAAAGTGTAAATATGTGCTAACAATCCAAAATACATGATATTTAAGATGAAAGAAGATATTTGAAGAAGAAAATTCCATAAACTTTGTTGCACAAAATGGGAAACCAACATACAAAATAAATACTATCTAGTTACAATTTGTTTCATCATCACCTTAATAATCTTAAAAAGATTAGAAACTCATAACTAGAATAGAAAATACAAACAAAGAAATTACAAACATAGATAGGAAAATTTGGAGGAGAAACCCCCAAAATTTCCTCTAAAAATACATAGAAAAATAACCAAAAAGAAGAAGAAGATGAAGAGAATAGAATAGAGAGGTTTGAAATGTGTAGAGTTTGTGGTATAATAACCTCTCCCTAAAAATGGACACCAAACTCCCTTATTTATAGCCAAAAAATGGGAATTAAAATAATCAATTTAAATTAATTAAATTGATTAAATTAATTTAATTAATTATAATATGGAAAATAGGGGTAAATTATAAAGTGTAATAATGATGTTTTGGGGTAAAAATATGTAGAAAGTGGGGTAAAAATGTAGCAATTTTGGGCATTAGGGGACAAGGGAGCATTGTTGGGCTGAAGAAAAAATCTCCCCAAGTGTGTAATGGGCTGGCTGTTGGAGATGCTTGCTATTGCTGCTGAACGTGGGAGTTGGCTGGGAGGAGTTTGGAGAGAAAGCTGAAGGAGCTAGTGTCTTTCGGATTGGGCCTTGGGCAGGCGCATGCCCATTTGCTGGGAAGGAACGATGGCTGGTGGGAGAGGAAGATGCTGGCAGGGGTGAGACCGTGGGTGCTTCGGCTGGGAGAGCTCCTGGCGCCTGGGCTGGGTTGATGCTGGGATGTGCCAGGCGGGCTGGGCTTGACATTGGGCTTCGGTGGTAGAAGCTTGGGCCTTTGAGAAAAATGCCAACTTTCCTATATTTTTTCCCAAAAATACCACTTTTCTCTCATTTTTCTTGCTTTTCAAGAGCAAATAAAATACAACAAATTCCTTATAAAACAAATATAAATTAAATTAAAACTAAATATTTTCAATAATCAAATATACCTCATAAATTCCATGAAAATATTAATTAAAACTTAATTTCTATTAAACATTTAAGTTCAATAATACAATATTTTTTTACCTCAAATTAAACAACAACAATTCAAATAATTAACTACAATATTTACAACAAAATAACTATAAAAACACACAAAATTATATAAAATCAAAATAAGACTAATAAATTCAAAATTACTTAAAAACTTAATAAATTACTTAAAAACTCAAGAATTAAGCAACAATTAGCACATAAAAAGTGGTAAAATAACTCTATTTTGTAGAGTTATCACATAGCGATCCTAGGAAGATTAGAAGCTTATTAACCGGAGGATTTAGTTGGAAACAACTCAATTGGAGGTAATTCAAGTTTTAAGTTTTTAAAGTTGTTAAGCTTGAATCGGACTTTGTGTTTTGATGAACTTTTGTTAGATTTGAAGCTTAGGTTTTATGGGTTTTGGATCATGGGGATGTTTGAGAACTTTGATTTTTGAGTTTTGAGAAGTTTGGATATGATTTTGGGAGGTTTTAAAAGGTTAAAGTCGGGGAAAAATGGCTAGTCCGAGGTTGGGCCGTGACCCTGTTCTTGGGCGCCGCGGCCCATGCTTGATGAAGCAGGTGGAGTGTTTTGGGAGCTCTGGGGCCGCGGCACTAGGTGTAGGGCATCGCGGCGCTTGCCCCTGGTTTTCTTTTTTTGGCTGGGGGCCGCGACTCAGTGAGTTGGGGTCGCGGCGCTTGAGGGAATTTATGCCTGAAATGATGTTTTAAGCTTGGGAACTCAAACCTTAGGCCTCGGGATCATTCCTACTACCCGGATTGGTGGGGTTTGATGTCTCGGAGGCTAGGTCTTGGTTCCGGGATTGGTTTTAGAAATGAGAAGCATGGAAGGTGGACAGCCTGACTCCAGCTTGAGTGTTCACCTTGACGCAGGCAGAGGTCGAGGCTAGTCCCTCGGTGGTGACAAGTCAGCTTTCTAGTGTTGGCTCTCATTTTACTATGTTGATTAACTCTGGAGCTACGCATTCATTTATTTCTAGTAAGGTGATTGATATGTTGTGTATACCTAGTGAGGACTGTACTGTGGGGTTCGGGACTATATTACCTACAAGAGAATTGGTAGTTTCTAAGAGATGGATTAGAGCACTGCCAATGATGGTTAATGGTAGGGAGTTATCAGTAGACTTGATTGAGTTAGGTATGGAGGACTTTGACATGATTTTGGGAATGGATTGGCTGGTTAGATATGGGGCTACCATTTATTGCAAGAAGAAGATGGTGACCTTTGAGCCTGAGGGAGAGGATCCCTTTGTGTTCGTTGGTGTGGTATGTGGACCCCGCATACCCTTTATATCAGCGATGAGAGCTAGGGACCTATTACAAGGAGGATGTATAGGTTTCCTGGCTAGTGTGGTGGATACTACTAGAATGTTGCCAACAGGGTCGGGAGAGACCAGATTAGTTTGCGAGTTATTAGATGTGTTCCCTGAGGATCAACCAGGACTGCCGTCGCACAGGGGGGTTCTATAATGCCCCAAATTTCCTA
Source organism: Humulus lupulus (assembly GCF_963169125.1). Taxonomy (NCBI): domain Eukaryota; kingdom Viridiplantae; phylum Streptophyta; class Magnoliopsida; order Rosales; family Cannabaceae; genus Humulus; species Humulus lupulus. The sequence goes on along the minus strand of NC_084797.1, from coordinate 142,078,815 downwards.
ATAAGGTTGAGGACCTTGATTAGGAGGCCGGGAGGGCCATAATTTATTTATTATGTTATTAAGTGATCATATGCACGTTTATGTGAATTATGTTATTATATGATGATAAATGCATGCATATGGGTTTATTTTAATTATAAGGGCATTTTGGTAATTTGGCCCGTTGAGGGCGTGATTGTGTATTTTCGTGTATGTGGGTGAGTTATGAATGGTACCACATTATATATGGATTTGTTCGAGTCTTTCGGCATGAGACGATCATGAAATGTAAGTGTTCGGTCTGGTCATAACGGGCTTAAGTTTGGGGCTCGAGGTGAGTCTCGGGGTGATTTTAATGATTAGAGCATTACCGGGAATTAAAGAGTAAAGGGATATAATTATTGGTGTTTGAGAATATTGAGAATAGCGGGAATTGGACGGTGTTAATTATGATTTATGAAGTAAGTGCAAAAGGACGATTTTGCCCTTGGGAGCCTTTAGAAACCTTTATTAGACCTAGGGGTATTTTGGTCTTTTCACCCCTCAGATAGATATAAGCCATTAAGGTTGTAGAAAGAAGAGGAAAACAGAGTGTTGCTTTCCTTCTCTCTCGATGGTTTTTCTCCTCCATTTCTCTTTGAATTTTCAAGCTATTTTCGAGGAACCAAGCCAAGGAACCAAGCAGGGATAAGCTAGGGTTATGCTCCACCATTGAAGATGGTGTGTTGCTGAGATTGAGGTGAGTTTTTAGCCATTAGAACTCTTGGTTTTGCTCTGTTTTCTTAGTTAAGTTTCAGCTGGTTTTTGAGTTGAAAAGTTGGGAATTGATTGGAGTTTTTGCTAGGGTTCTTGTGGTTGTGGTGCTTGGGGCATGTAAGGGTGGTATTTGGGTTCATTTGGGACTTAATTTGATGTTTGGAAGCTTTTGGTTTGGGTTAGAAATGGTGGAATCAAAGAAAGAACTTTCTGGGCAGTTGCTGGCTGAAGGTAGCGCTACAGCACTCGGTATAGGGCACTACAGCGCTACCTGCAAGGGAGGCTAGGGCGGTTTGGCTCTGTGAAGAGTGCTGGGGCACTAGGAGGGTAGCGCTACCCTGTTTCTTCAGAACCCCGTTTTAAGTGTTTTTAAGGGTTTTCGACTCGGGGGTTTCAATCCTTAAGGCCCGGGATCGAATCTACTCACTATGTGGGTACTTTTCGGGGTCCCGAGAGTGGGGTTTAGATAAAGACCCTATCTTTGTTGATTTTCATTAATCGGAGGTTATGTTTGGTTATGACTACGTGACCGCTAAAGGATTAAAGGATTGATCGTTCTTAAGGGTTGTTCTTGTTCTAATTCTCGCTCGAACCAGAGGTAAGAAAACTGCACCCTGTGTATATGTGACATGCATGGTTATTCTTGATGCATGTTGGATGTTTAAATGTAATGCACGAGAAACATGTGATTAGGACATGCTATGTATACTGAATATGATATTGAACAGAGCTTGAGCCTCTGTGCATATGCATGATCCTAATTGTGCTAGTAATTATTGAGTAAAAATGTTGAATGCCCTGTGTTCGGATATTTGACCTATGATATATGTTGGTGGCATTGCTTACTTGTATATGGCACTGATTAGTCAGGGGCGGCACTGATCGCATATTACTGACCTAAGAGTCAGAAACAGCATAAGCGTCCTGAACACAGGGCCGAATAAAGATTAGATCTAATCGATATCAGCATTGAATGACTCATATGGGGTATTAATGCTGGACCGACCCTAAGGTCGATGAAACTTATAAGCGCTTGTCTAGTCTAAGACTAGTTACTCAGAGCCAGGGCCAAAGGCCTAGGTGACAGCTTGTCACATGGCTAGGGAGCAGTACTCCATGGTTATGACTCTATGGTCATGAGGAAGGTTATGTTGGTGACTATTCATCATGCACCTATCCTATTTAAGCTAGTGAAAGGGTCACTTATCTACTCGATGGGTTTATGCTGGTGACTATTTCACCAGATACCTATCTTGTTTAAGCTACTGAAAGGATCACTTATTTATAAAGGGAACGGAACCCACCTTAATGACTGTACTATTGTCACTCTTCTATTTTGGGCTAAAAGCCCTGGATGATTATTATGATCATCGGTTGATGTGTTATACTCAACATTACGTGAACTCATTCACCTGCTTGAATAGGGCTATATTTGCTAGGCGTGTCCCTTATGATTTGATGACATGTTATTACTGTTCATGAGCATATTAAGTTTTCTTGCTGGGCTTCGGCTCACGGGTGCTATGTGGTGCAGGTAAAGGTAAAAGAAAGCTGGACCATCCTTGCGCTGGAGAGCTTAGGTGACGACGTGTACATATGCGGCTGCTCGACTGCCACGGCTGAGGGTTGAAAGAGGAACTAGGGTTAAACCTTGTTTTGGCGCTTAAATCGGCCTGTTGTAAATATTTTCTTGTAATAGACCTTTAAATAATATTTTTGGGATCCCAATGTATACAGTAGACATTCTAATGAAACGTTACATCTTAACCAAAAATTTTAATCCCTAAACCGCTAATCATACTTAGTTACACGATTTTGGCCAAATGACTCAATTAGCAAGTTTAGCACTATTTACAAGGCACACTGTAATGGTCCTTGGAGTTTGGGGCATTACAGATTCAGTTTGTCATTGAGTTGGCGCCGAGGACAGAGCCAGTGTCGAGGGAACCATTTAGAATGGCATTGGTGGAACTGAAAGAATTGAAGATACAGCTACAGGAGCTTCTGGATTTAGGGTTTATCAGGCCTAGTTACTCACCATGGGGTGCTTTGGTTTTGTTTATGAAGAAGAAGGACGGGACTCTGAGGATGTGTATAGACTATAGAGAGTTGAACAAGTTGACCATCAAGAATAAGTACCATCTACCAATGATCGACGACTTGTTTGATTAACTACAGGGAAAGGCGGTGTTCTCAAAGATTGATCTTCGATCTTGTTATCCAAAAAACAGGCATGGATGACATGGCAGACGTTTAGTACACGTGGCTGACATCTAGCAGAAGTCTTGTTCGACCATCGACCAGAAAGATGTCTATGACGCAACACTCAATCTTTATATACGACCAACCTAGTCGTATACTCGCTATATTTGGAGAAAATCTTATGTAGTTATAATCATATCCGAAATTATCTCCCATGATTTCCCGAGTATCCGATTATTTAGGAAATAATATCTGTAACAAATTAATGTAATCTTCCTTGAGCCTATAAATAGAGAAAGATAGCTCAAGGAAGGGACTTTTGGCTTTCTAATTATCTGAGATTAGAGTTTTACAAGTGTATTAGAGCTATCACATTCGATATATTGTTTTGTTCTTCAGAGGTTTGTGAAACTCATTGAACCCTAGTTCTTTGATCACTCCTTTGAATCTTATATCAATAATAGCTCAAGTGGACGTAGGTTATTACCAGATTCTGGGGCCGAACCACTATAAATTCTTGTGTGCTTTATTGTTTTTGTCATTATTCTCATTTCAACATATCTGTCCACATCAAGCATTTTTGACTCCGTGTCAGTTGACCAAAATCAGGGTCAACATTCTGGTGCTTTCATTGAGAGCCTGATACGAAACCGTTAATATAATAATGGCGAAAACAACCAAGAAGACTGGACAGGCGGCTAGCGCTACACCATCTCAACTGCCTCCTCCTCCTCCAAACATGACCGAAGATGAGCCACATTTGGAGTTCGATGAGGAAGAACTGGATTCTGAAGCACTGAGGAATACCCTGGGGGTATTGCAGGATGAACTGGCCAGTCTGAGGGCCAGCCAAGAAAGTGCTGCTGAGATTATGGCGCGGTAGCAACAAGAGATCGAACGATAGCACCTGGAATTAAGTGAAAGGCAGGCGGAGATGGACCGCCGTCAGAGGGAGGCCATGGCAGCCCTCGAAGCAGCCTTACAGCTGGCTAGGAATCAGGCTGCACCTGCATCGCAGCCTGATCAACCTACAAATGGTCCGCCCTAAAGGGGTCCCAATCCTAGCCCGCCTATCCAGCCCGCCTATCCAAAGGCCCGAGCAGCCACTGATGCCTTAGGACGATGTCCCGCTAAGGGACCCTGAGGCACAGCCTCCATCCCAGGCTGGTCGCGGCAATCCCCCGCAACCAAAGCAGAATAGGGCCGGGCAACCGCCCCGCAGTCCTAGATGCCATATGGGCGAAGAGCCAAACCCTCCGAGCAAAGGACAGCGTCCTTCTAGCAACAGAAGGAACTCAGAGACAGGCTTTGCGGTTCGGGGCCCCCCATGGCATGATAATGCACGGGGACCTGCCGACCAATGCAGGCCACCCTCTAATGCTCGGGAGGTTCCAGCCCGGGAAGGAAACTGAGGGAACAGTCGATCCCATCATGGCCAATCAAGATTCAGAGATGGCCATTATTATAATGAGGCCGACTCAGGCAGAGGAAACGCCGGTCGGAGAAATGAAGAAAGAGGTGGGGGCAGAAGCCTACCACCTAGGGATGACCAACCTGAAAGACGTGACACTGGGGGGCAGCCCAGACAAAATAACGTCTTTAACCGGCTCGGAGCTAGTGAGCAGCGGAGAAGAGACGAGGATTTAAGAGACGTACTCAACGATCGTCGGGAATGGCACGACCAGTACGTTCCCCCAGCACCAGAGGCCCCGACGATTCCTGGCGCCGTGCAGGCCCAGATAGATGCCCTCAACCAGGCAGTGCAACAGCTGGTCGGGGGAAGAACATCTTATATCGATCATGATAGGAGAAAGAGCACTCCTTTCGTTCAGAGGATAGCTATGGCAGAAACTCATAGCAAGTTTAAGATTCCTACGCTTCCGAACTTTGACGGGTATGGTGACTCGGTATCTCACGTCAACAAATTTAAGATACAAATGGACATTCAGAAAGTGTCCGAAGACGCTCGGTGCAGGATCTTCCCTGCAACACTTTCTGATGCTGCACAGGAGTGGTTTTTCAAATTCCCTCCTGCAAGTATAGTTTAATGGGAGATGTTCGTGAAGGAATTTTACGGGCAATTCTATGCGGGTCGTGTGCACCCGACTGAGGCAAACTAGCTGGTCGAAATACGCCAACAAGACGGAGAACCACTGAAAGATTACGTCCAGCGGTTTATACGAGCAGCTGCTGGAGCGAAAAACAGTGGGAGACGAAGGCAAGATGATGGCCATAACTGCAGGGGTTAAGCGCTGCACGCCTCTCTGGAACAGCCTCAGAAAGCATGGGGTCAGGACTACCCAGGAATTTTTGGATCGAGCTGATCGCTACATCAAGCTCAAGGATGCCATCGCCAGTGAAGGAAAGCCCCCAGGCAAGGATAAGGGGACTGCCGAGACCGCCAAAGCCGCCAATGGGTCGAAACCCAATGGTAACGGCAAAGGCAATGGGAACGGCAATGGCAATGGCAATAATGGCGGGAAACAGCCGCATAATGAGCCTTCCACCTCTGACAATAAACGAGCCAAGGGTAATCGTTATGAACCTCGGTTCACTAACTACACTGCCCTTATTGAGTCTCAGGGAGAGGTGTATCAGGCCACGAGTTCCAGTGTGCCTTATAAGAAACCTGCCCCCATTCGAAAGGATATTACGAAGAGAGACACTACCAAGTTCTATCATTATCATAACGACCACGGACATAATACGAATGAATGCAACCAGCTGAAGGACGAAATCGAGTTCCTTATTAGATAAGGACACTTGAGAAGATATATATGGGCCTCGGGAAATTCCCAACGAGAAGCTCCAGGTGGCAACGAGCATGCGCCCACATGCCAACGCTCGCCACCTTTCCAGCCTGACCCCATAGCTGGCACTTTACTCACCATCTATGGAGGCCTGCACCTCGCGGGAAGCAATGGAAAGGCGAGGGAACGATATGCTCGGACCCTACGTCACGACCAGGACATCGAGATGATGACTGTGGAGGACAGGGCATCAAAGAAGGCTCGGTCAGAGGAGGGTGAGATAACCTTCTCTGATAGCGACGGCCAGCATGTCCGGTTCCCACATTCTGATCCGTTGGTCGTGGATGTTCAAATCGCCAACATGATGGTGAAAAGAGTGCTAGTTGATACAAGAAGTTCAGTGAACATCCTGTATAAATCTTCACTGGAACGCATGAAGTTGTTCGTTAAGGACTTGGAGCCTTGCAACCAAACAATTTATGGCTTCTCTAGTGAGGGACTCGCCCCAGCAGGGTCAATCAGACTTCCAGTGATAGCAGGTACAGCGCCTGCTACCAGGACATTACTCGCTACTTTTATAGTAGTCGATTGTCCTTCGGCGTACAATGCTGTCATTGGAAGGCCCATACTGGTTGATCTCCGGGCCGTCACCTCAGTATGGCATTTGGCCATGAAATTCCTAACAGACACAAGGGTAGGACGCGTGTTGGGAAACCAGAGGGAAGCCAGGGAGGGCTACAACGCCTCAGTCACAAAGGCGAAGAAGGGAACGTCGAAGAGCACTCCCACAGATAGGTTGCAGATGGCTATTGATACACAAGCCCAATCCGGTGATGAAGTCACCAAATAGGGTGTTGCCCAAAGTGAGGATAGGGATTTAGATCCTCGCTTTGGGGATTTTGAGGAAAATTTCGGACCCGTCGAGGACCTGGAAGACGTCCAACTTGACGAAAAAGACCCGACCAGAGTCGTAAATGTCGGGAAAAATTTAGAAGCAACCACAAAGTATGCACTAGTGGAATTTCTGAGAAAGAACCAGGAAGTTTTTGTCTGGTCACACAAAGACATGGCTGGGATAGATCCTGCAGTTATCAGCCATGTCCTGAACGTTGACAAGAGTTTTCCACCCGTGCAACAAAAAAGAAGGCTGCTTGATAAAGATAGATCGAAAGCCTTAAAAGAAGAAGTTGAAAGATTAAAGGAGAATGGGTTCATCAGGGTGGTGTTTTATCCATCGTGGGTCTCTAATCCAGTACTGGTTCCCAAGCCTAACGGCAAATGGCAAACCTGTGTGGATTTCACAGACCTCAATAAAGCCTGCCCAAAGGATTGCTTCCCACTCCCAAGGATCGACCAACTGGTAGATGCAACTGCGGGAGATGAGATCCTCTCCTTCATGGATGCATACTCAGGATACAATCAGATCAGTATGCATCCCCCTGACGAGGAACACACCAGCTTTCGAACCGATACGGGGTTATACTGTTATAAAGTGATGCCCTTCGGACTGAAAAATGCAGGTGCGACTTACCAGTGATTGGTTAACCACGTGTTTAAGGAGTTGATAGGAGTAAACATGGAGGTGTATGTGGACGACATGCTGGTAAAGTCGAAAAAAGCATACGACCAAGACCAGAATAGCCAACTGATGATGGAGTCCCTAGACTCACTTGAAGAGAAAAGGGAAAGAGCCTAACTCCGAGTAGCTGCGTACCAGCAAAAGGTCGCCCGGTATTTTAACTCAAAAATGAAAGAAAGAAAATTTAATGTCGGAGACCTAGTACTACGATGAGTTTTCTTAAACACCCGCAACCCAACTACTGGAGTGCTCGAACCAAACTGGGAAGGACCTTACCAGATTGAAGAAGTCCTTCATCCAGGCACCTACAAGCGTGCATGCTTAAATGGAGATCTTGTTTCACGCTATTGGAATGGAGAACACCTGCACAAGTATTATCAATAAACAGTCCTTTTTAAAGGACTGGCTTGTATTAATTTTTACTTTTTACAAGTTTCAAAAAAGGGTTAGCCACGTTGTATGGCTAATCGCTTATAAGTGTAAGATCTTTTTAAGATCACTCGTAAAGACATGTTTAGTCCATTTTTAATACGAGATTATAAGGGACTGTGCGCAGCCAATCATTCTTACCAACCTTTGTAAATTTATTTTTACAAGTATTTGTTCATTACGTGTGTTATTTTGCTGTATTATAAGTGTTACGTTTCCTACCGAGCAGTAATGTTTGCACAGATCGTGGTCAAGGCAAGTGACCAAGGACCTAAAGCTCCTCGATCACTTGGGGGGCATATAAGGTACATCGATAGTAAAGCATACCAATAGGTATGTAAACACATGAACAAAATGAGTGAAAGCATGCTACGGTACTTAGAGTATTTTTCAAAATTTATATTTTGTTAAATCAAGCCAAAGTACTATGCTAAGTTCAGTCATGCGAACAGATGATATAATAGATAGAAATATTATAATATCATAAGGCATTCTTTTTCACCGCGAGCAGTACTGCTTGGATGTAATTGTTTAAATTAAAAGGAAAGTTTGCTGCCCATGCAGCAAATCTAAAAATAAAAATTTAGTCTTTACATCACGACCCGTGGGTCGTGTAATTAAAGAAGAGAAAAAGAATAAAAAAATTTAAGGAGCATTAGGAGCAGGAGGGTCTTGCTCAGCATTCTGGTTGGCCGCATCCTCGACAACTCCTCCTTCCTCCGCGCCAGCAGCTGGCTGGATACTTGGGGAAGCAGGGACCCTTGCTCTTTCTTCTTCTGCAGCCAGCCAAGCAGTGCAGCGGGCTAACTCAGCGTTCCTGGCATCCTCTGGAAGGTAGTTGAAGTTGGCACTCCGGTTGTGTTTCCAAAAGTCATAGAAACACCGAATTGTCGCATTCTTGTACCTCTCCAGATCTTTAGCATTGGTGAGCTTCAGCTGCTCTACCTGGCTCTCAAGAACAGCTAGGGTCTTATCCTTAGCAAGGTGCTCCTCCTTAAGTCTCTTGACTTCACGATATTGGATTCAACTGGACTCCTGGAAATCGTCCTTCTGGTTCTTCAAAGCTGCCTGAGAAGCTTCATTCTCCGCCAGCTTTGCCACCAAAGTATCCTTCTGCTGGATGACCACCTCCAACTCCCCAGCATGCCTGGCTTCTGCAGCCTGAAGCTCCTCGATGGCTTTCGCCTGAAACTCCTCGATGGCCTTTGCCTGAGCCTGCTCGATAGTAGCAGTGGTACGAGTACGAGCGGCAGTTATTGTCAGCATGGCCTGCAGTCAAGGAATAAAAGTTAGACTATATTACAAGAAGGAAAGGTAAAGACCAAGAGGAAGAATACTTACACTGGCCACTTCGTTAAGAGCCCTGTTAAGGATCTGATCTACCCCCATGCTCTCAGCTTCAGCCATTGCCTCCCTGCAACAGTCATGCTTCAAGACATGAGCAAGGCGATCTTTAGCTGATCGCAGGGAGCGGTTCGAGAGTTTGGTCCCAGGAAGTTCTGCTTGCAGGGTCTGTTCCCTTCGGGCCGCAAGCGGAGGGTTGGAAGTAGGGGAAATCTCCTTCTCAGCAGGAGCAGAAGGCTGGGCAGAAGGTTGGCCAGTAGGCCCATCCTTGGAAGGATCATCTGTTCAACCCTTCTTGGCCGGGGGTGCTTGGCTTGATTCGCCATTATGCCTCCTAGCTAATTTTCGTCAAACCAGGGGGACCTCCTCTTCCTCCTGGGTCTGATACAGATCGAAAACGTTGGGGGAAGCCATCTCTGCAGATAAAGAAAAACATGTAGATAGTAAGACAAAGGCGGATAACAAATCATGGCAAATCAGAAAAGAGGTGACAAAGTTTAATACCCGAGCTACAACTACTGGTCGCTATACTACTGACTCTATTAGTCATACACTCACTATCTGGCACGAAGAATTCTGGCCCTAGATTTGGAGTATACGTAAAATTGCCATCCCCATCAAACAAGTGACAGGGAATTGGCAAGCTATTTAAAAGCAAGATAACAATACCGTTTTCTTCTGAGGATTCATCCAGGTCTATGACAGACTCTATTGCCTTTTGTTTCCCCTTGCCTTGGGGCGCAGAAGGCCTTTCTGCTGAAGGGACGCCAGTGGGTTCCCTGATTGTAACCCCCGTTGGCCTCCTTCGGGGAGGAGACGCCGGAGGTTGCTGCTCGGGATCCCCCTCGGCCGTGGCATCTGCCACCACGGGTCCTCTTGTTTCATGGCGAGGAGCCAGGAGGCCAGATAACCTCAAATTTTCATTAGTAACCAGGGACTTAACGCTTTTTTCCTCGTCTGCCATCCTGGCCAATGCGTTGGACCTCAACACCATGTCTGGTGTTGGGTTTGGACGTAACCATGGTCCTGAAAAGGCACAATATACTTTAGAGAAGTGCAGAAGAGTTTGCTAAGGAAAAGTATCGACCAGTGAAAGTATCATTTACCTCCTCAAGCGAAGGCCAGGTTGTTCGTAGTCATGTCTGGCGTGAGGAAGTACTCTCTATTGTACTACCCCACGTTGGAAATATGAGTAGTGTCACTCAGGAACATTCGGCTTGTTTCCTGGTGACAGAGATGAAAAAAGCCCGTCCCGTATTGTTGAGGGTTGGACTTAAGGTCAAAGAGGAAGTTGACCTCATGAGGAGTGAGTTCTGGCCATTTTTTGAGTTTATAAAGGATATAGAGTGCGGCCAACATTCTATATCCATTTGGGGTAATTTGAAAGGGGGCAACACCAAAGTAGTTGGCCACCCCCTGGTAGAAAGGATGTAGAGGGAGGATAGCCCCCGCCTCTATGTGATATCTGGACCAAGCGCTATAGACGCCCCCAGGTAGGTTAGCTCTTTGGTCAGCAACAGGGATTGTGAGATTAACCCCAGTAAGAGGATACTTCCTACGATAATTGGCAAGCATCCGGGGAGTCACCTGGCTAGTAGGAGAGAGATACCACTCGACATCAGGAAGGTTTTGATGCCGAGGACGAGCCCTGACTTGAATACAAGGGTCTGGGGCAGCATTTTCTCGACCACTGGTCGAGGGAACCCTAGCCTGCGAATCAGGCTGGGCAGGAGAATTTGGATTGTTTTCAGGGTTTGGTTTTTTCTGGCCTGGAGACTTAGAATGGGCCATTTGAGGTGGTGATGGTTGAGGTCTAGAAGAAACTCTGGAAAATGGAATCTCATGAACTCGGTCGGTCGTTTGTTCTTCGCCTTCAAGCAGCTGTGCAAGAAGATCGTCGTCGATGGGCCGCTCACCTCCCCACAAATCTGGCATTAAAATCTGCGAACAGAAGAATGGGGAGGTGAGGAAGAAGAATTTTGAAAGTTTTTTAGAATAACGCTGGTCGAGTATAAAAGTTAAGCTTTTATACAACAACATTCTAACAAAAAAAACTAAATTTTTTGCACGAACAGTTTGAGAAACAGATCAAAAAGTGAAAGAAAAAAGTTTTTTGAAAAAGCTTTTTCAACTCCTTTTAGGGCGATAAAAACTTGGTTTTTCAACTGGCATAAAAATCAAATTTTTACTTCAGTTTTACGTCCTAAAGTCGTGATCTCAACTATCAAACTAACTCGTGACTCCTTAATGGCAGAAGAAATATCATCCTATACAGTATCACCCACAAAACCCCCTACTGTCATGCATCTCAACCCATAAAAAAATGAACTCAACAGTCAACCCACAGAAGCATGCACGGCAAAAATATAGAGCATAAAAGTTCGGAGACTTACCAGAAAAAAGATCGTGGAGATTTGAGAGAGTTTTCGAGGGTCGGAGAACTCACAGACTGAATCTTGAAATGCTGAAAGACGATCTCCAGAAGAAAATGGAAGCTCTGATTTTAGGGTTTCTTGAAAGAGTAATAGCTTGCGTAAAAAGAAAAAGAAAACTTTGGAGAGACTATATATATTTTTGTCCGTGGCATTAAAAGGGAGTAATCATCAGTTTCCTCTTTTTCGAAGCATTGGGAAGGGTGATAGCCGTCGAAAGGTTACTTGGGAGCCGAAAAACCGTGATTAGACAATGGTAGGTTACTTTTCCCAAGATTGCACGAATTATTCTGATAGATCTGGTGGGGTAACCGAAGGGTCGTTTCCTTAAAAGTTTATTTATTGCTCGTAATAAATAAACTTGGGGGGCAAATGTTATCCAAAAAACAAGCATGGATGACATGGCAGACGTTTAGTACACGTGGCTGACATCTGGCAGAAGTCTTGTTCTACCATTGACCAGAAAGATGTCTATGACGCAACGCTCGATCTTTATATACTACCAGCCTGGTCGTATACTCGCTATATTTGGAGAAAATCTTATGCAGTTATAATCATATCTGAAATTATCTCCCATGATTTCCTGAGTATCCGATTATTTAGGACATAATATCTGTAACAAATTAATGTAATCTTCCTTGAGCCTATAAATAGAGAAAGACAGCTCAAGGAATGGACTTTTGGCTTTCTAATTATCTGAGATTAGAGTTTTACAAGTGTATTAGAGCTATCACATTCAATATATTGTTTTGTTCTTCAGAGGTTTGTGAAACTCATTGAACCCTAGTTCTTTTATCACTCCTTTGAATCTTATATCAATAACATCTCAAGTGGACATACGTTATTACCAGATTCTGGGGCCGAACCACTATAAATTCTTGTGTGCTTTACTATTTTTGTCATTATTCTCATTTCAACATATTTGTCCACATCAAGCATTTTTGACTCCGTGTCAGTTGACCAAAATCAGGGTCAACAGATCTAGTTATCACCATCTGAGGATCAAGGACGAGGACATACCGAAGACGGTCTTCCAAACGAGGTAAGGGCTTTATGAGTTTCTAGTCATGTCGTTTAGTTTGACCAATGCCCCAACAGCCTTCATGGACCTAATGAACAGGGTGTTCAAGGACTTCTTGGATCAGTTTGTGATTGTCTTCATCGACGACATCCTAGTGTACTCCAGTTCAGAGGCAGAGCACGAGCAACACCTTCGACAAGTCTTGTAGAGATTAAGAGAGCATTGGTTGTACGCCAAGTTTAAGAAGTGTGAGTTTTGGCTACCAGATGTGACATTCCTTGGACATATTGTTGGTGAAGATGGGATTAAGGTGGATCCATCTAAGGTGGAGGCAGTGAGAGATTGGTCGAAGCCAAGGAACGCCTCAGAGGTTAGAAGCTTTCTTAGATTAGCGGGTTACTATAAACAATTTGTGGAAGGGTTCTAGAAGATTGCTGCACCGATGACAGAATTGACATGGGAGAATTTGAAGTTTGTTTGGTCAGACAAGTGTGAGAGTAGCTTTCAAGAATTGAAGCGACGACTTATTACAGCACCTGTGTTGAGTCTTCCTTCGGAGGGAGGAAAGTTTGTGGTATATTGTGATGCGTCGAGGTTGGGTTTTAGCTGTGTGTTGATGCAAAATGAGAAGGTTATAGCTTATGCATCACGGCAGTTGAAGGAGTACGAGCAGCGGTACCCTACCCATGATTTAGAATTGGCAGCAGGGGTGTTCGCACTGAAGGTGTGGCGACATTATCTGTATGGAGAGAAGTGTGAGATATACACCAATCACAAGAGTTTGAAGTACTTCTTCAGCCAGAAGGACATGAACATGAGGCAGAGATGTTGGCTGGAATTGGTAAAGGACTATGACTGTGACATTCTTTACCATCTAGGAAAAGCCAATGTAGTGGCGGATGCATTGAGCCGGAGAGGCCCGGGGCAGTTGTTTAGTTCTACTCAGATATCGAGAGAGTTGGTAGAAGAGATGTCCAGAGCGAGGATAAAGTTGGTGGTGGGTCGGTTGGCCAATATTACTTTGTAGTCGACCCTACTAAAATAGATTAAGGAGGGTGAATTGGTAGATGTACAGTTACAGGAAGTTAGATTGGTGGCCTGGGATGAAGAAGGATGTGGTAGAGTACGTGGCCAGGTGTTTAACTTGCCAGCAGGTGAAGGTTGAGCATCAGCGACCAACAGGGTTGCTACAGCTGTTGGGTATTCCTGAATGGAAATGAGAGGATATTACGATGGATTTTGTGGGAGGTTTACCCAAGACGGTGGGGATATATGACTCGGTGTGGGTGATAGTAGATGGAGACACCAAGTCAGCTCACTTTCTTCCTGTGAAAATGACTTATACTGTGGATCAGTATGCAGAGTTGTATGTGAGGGAGATTGTGCGTCTCCATGGGGTTCCCAAGTCTATAGTGTCAGACCGGGATCCTATCTTTACTTCCAAGTTTTGGGATGGATTGTAGAAGGCCATGGGGACTCAGTTGAAGTTCAGCACGACCTTTCACCCTCAAACTAATGGACAATCTGAGAGGATGATTCAGGTGTTGGAAGATATGCTCAGAGCATGCGTGATAGACTTTGAGGGGTCTTGGAGTAAGTATCTCCCATTGATTGAGTTTTCATACAACAATAGTTATCAATCAACAATTGGAGTAGCTCCATATGAGATGTTATATGGGAGGAGATGTAGATCGCCCATTCATTGGGATGAGATGGGTGAGAGGAGGTATTTGGGATCGGACATGGTTCAGAAGACTAATGAGGCCATCAAGAAGATCCAAGCTTGAATGCTTGCTTCGCAAAGCAAACAGAAAAGCTACGCTAATCCTAAGCGTAGGGACGTGGAGTTTCAGGTTGGGGACCACGTGTTTCTGCGAGTTTCACCACTGTGAGAGGTGAGAAGGTTTGGGAAAAAGGTGGACCTTTCAAGATTCTGGAGAGGATCGAACAGGTGGCTTACAGGTTAGCATTGCCACCATCGTTGTCGGGAGTTCATGACGTATTCCATGTTTCTATGCTTCAGAAGTACGTCTCAGATACAGCTCATGTGTTGAAGTATGAGGACTTGGAATTACAAACAAACTTTTCTTATGAGGAGCGACCGGTTCAAATCTTAGACAAGAAAAATAAGGTTCTATGGAACAAGACGATTCCTCTAGTTAAAGTGTTATGGAGGAATATTAAAGTCGAGGAAGCGACCTGGGAACTGGAGTCAGCGATGCAGGATCAGTATACCGAGTTATTCAGGTGAATTTCGAGGACAAAATTCTCAGTAGGAGGGGATAGTTGTAACGACCCAAAATCACTAATGAGGCTTAAGGGCCTTTATTAGCGTGTCGGGATGGCATAATTGGTTTATGTGTGATTTAATGATTAAATGCATGACTATATGGATAAATGAAATGCATGTTTATGAGTATTAAATATGCATGTGGACCTTGTTTAGCTTATAAGGGCATATTTGTAATTTTGGCCCATTGAGGGCATAAATGTGATTAATTGTTGAGACCACATTATTATGTGGATATATTTACAGTATATGGCTCGAGACGGTCCTAGTAAGCGGATTGGCGAAATAGTCACGATGGGGATTTATACCCGGCTCGGGGGAGCCTTGGGGTATTTTTAGGAATTTAGAAAATATATCGGGGATTATTAGACATTGGGTAAGTAATTGAAAGTTAATTGGAAGACATGATTAATTGGTAAATGTTAGGAACACTTGAGGGATTAGCGGGAATTGGGAGCAATGACCATTATACCCTTAGATTGATTAATGGATTAAGTGTTATGTGGGAGGGAAAATTGGTCTTTTCTATAAAGGGATATATTTATATTTACTTGGAATTAAAAACAGAATGAAGTAGAACCTCCCTGCCCCTTCTCTCTCACGTAATCCTCTCTCTCACTCTCCCCGTGTTGAATCTTGAAACTAAGGACCTAAAGGCAACACAAGCAAGGCTTGAATTGTTGAAGGAAGTTGGAGTCTTGGAAGGGAAACTAGAGGGAAATTCAAGCTGGGATTTGGAGCTGGAAAACAGAGGAGAAGTCAACTAGAATTGAGGTAAGAGCTTTATAAATGCCCTTGAATTCTATTGGATTTCTAGGTATAAAGTAGTTGATGAACCTAGTTTATTTGTATAGAATTGAGTTGAGTTGGTGTGAGATTTTTGTTGGGAAGTTGGGCCATAATTTGAGGTAAGAACCTTCCTTTAATCTCTGTGTTTTGCTGAGTAGTTTAGGTTGAATTTTGAGAACTTGAGTATGGGTTTTGGGGATTTGTTGGAGTTTTGGGGAAAAACTTGGTTAGGTTTTGTTGCCTTTAATGAGTAGAGTGTATTTCTGTGGTTAATTTTGGGTTTGGAAGTTTTGAGGGATTGATTTTTGGAGCTTTGGCTCGTGGAAATTCAAAGAGAAAACCAAAAAAATTTGCAACTCTGGTATCAACGCTGTAGCGCTAGGTTGGGAGCACTACAGCGCTAGGCTGTGATTTTTGGGGATATAGTCTCTAACTCTAGCGCAGCAGCACCCAATAGGTAGCGCTATAGCACTACTCAGTTTTGCAACCTTGATTTTTAGGTACCTTTTACGGTTTTTGCTTAGGGGCTCGGCGAACGATTTCACCACCTCGTTTGGTGGAATTAGAGGTCCCGAAGGCTAGTTTCTGTCTCCTAGGTATTTTATTTTGATTGGAAGTTGATGGTTATGATTGACCCTTGTGACTAGGTTTTTCGCCAAGGCTCGGGGCTAAGGATCGTGCTTGGAACCATTTCTCCTTCTCTGCTCAAAATTAAAGGTAAGAAAATTGCACCATTTTGTGTGGCTGTGTGGGGACTAGGGTTCCCTATACTTGAATACAAATGTTGTATGATTATGATATGCCATGTGATCATGAAATAAACGGCCTAATAGTGTCGGGATTGATATATGCGAACAGGATGCAGCTCAGCCATTGAGAGCTCAGGTTAGCTAAATAATCACTGAGCTCGGCCTAAGCGAGCCAGAGTCAGTGGGTTAAATAGAGGGTGCGGCCTAAGGGCGTCGACCTTGAGTATTGTATGATAAGTATTGATATGTTTACGATTGCTAATCTATTGCTTATAGCTTGTTAAATACTAGATGAATGACTTGTGAATAAATTGATTGTCTTCTCTGATTAGATGACCGTTATGACATGCTGAATAATTGGTTAACTATGGTTATGGATCATTTGATTGACTGTATTGTTTATGCTATGCTTTATGGTTTTCTTGCTGGGCCTTGGCCCACGGGTGCTACGTGGTGCAGGTGAAGGCAAGGGTAAGGTGGACCAATCCTAAGTTGGAGAGCTCTGGGAGCGGGATGTACATAGTCATCTGCTCATCCACCACGGCCGAGGGATAGTACAGGGACAGGAAAACCTAAAATGCGTATTTTGCCATTAGAGTGGCTTGTGGTTGTATATGACTTTTGAAATTTGTAAATTGTCCTTTAACCCTGTTTTTGGGATCCCATGTATCAAACGTTTATTTAAATGAAAATTTATCTATTTATGACCAAAATCTTTTAACCCTAACTCGATTATGACTTTAGGGTCACGTTTTCAACTAAATGACTTGATTAGCAAGTCTTGCACGATTATAAACACACAGTGAAACGGTCTTGGTTATCCAGGGTGTTACATGTAGGGTCCTGGCATATCTCTCTCTTGCCTTACCACTGTCACCAACCAAGTGAAGTCCACTACAGATAGTGAGCAGAGTGCTCGCGACCAAGGTCGGCTGTAGAGGAAGCGAGCGTTGGCGTGTACGTGCCTACTTGTTGCCTCCATTAGCTCTTTGTTGGGGATTATCCCCTGCTCGTATATATCTCTTCAGATTTCCTTGTCGTATAAGAAACTCAATCTCGTCCTTCAACTGGTTGCATTTATTTGTATCATGGCCATAATCATTATGGAAGTGATAAAACTTCGTTGTATCTTTTTTTGAAATGTCCTTCCTGATGGGAGCTGGTCGCCTAAAAGGTACGGTGGTGTGGTTGGCCTAGTAAACTTCTGCTTGGTTGTCGACCAGAGCCGTATAATTGGTGAACCTTAGTTCATATCTATTTTGTTTAGGGCATTTATTATCGGACGTAGACGGCTTAGTGCTTGCCCGTTTTCCACCATTTTTGTTGTTGTTCTTACCACCGTTGTTGGACTTACTAAGGTTGCCAATAGCTTTGGTCGACTCTTCTTTTTTTTCCTCATCAACATTTGGGGCTTTTCCTTCATTGGCGATAGCTTCCTCCAACTTAATGTATTTATCTGCTCGGTCCAAAAACTCTTGAGTGCTCTTAACTCCATTTTTCCGCAAACTACCCCATAATGGGGGATCGACGCTATACTCCAGATGTAATGGCCATCATCTTCCCTTCATCTCTCACCGTTTTGGCATGAGCAGCCGCTCTCATGAACCCTTGAATATAATCTTTGAGAGGTTCTCCTTCCTTTTGCCTTATATCTACCAACTGATTTGCTTCGGTCGGATGTATGTGACCAGAGTCAAATTGTCTATAAAATTCCTTGACGAAATTTTCCCATGAAGTTTTGTTAGTCAGTGTAAATTTACAATACCTCTCCTGAGCAGCATCAGACAGAGTGGCAGGAAAAATCCTGCACCAAGCATCTTCGAACACCTTCTGAATTTCCATTTGTATCTCAAACTTATTCACGTGAGATACTGGGTCTTCTCTTCCAGTATAGTTGGTAGCACATGCATTTTAAATTTGCTAGGGATTTCGACAATAGGAATTCTATTAATGAAAGTAGTGCCTTTCCTCCGATCATAGTCTATATGGGAAGTTTTATTGCCGACTAGCTGTTGAATGACCTAGTTCAAAGCATCTATTTGGTCCTGGACAACCGTTGTTACTATGGGGGTAGGAGTAGCCGCATCAGGGATATGTTCACCATGCTTTTCTCTTCGGTTGATTACACCCCTCATATCTTCACTTTGTCTTTGCTCTGATGCTCACCGATCAAAGACATTAAGCTGCCTTGGCTGCCCCCCTGTGTTTTGACTTGCTGGTCAATGATTCATTGGTAGGAGGTGGGGGGTCCTACTGTTCGAACCTTTTCCCATCATGCCGACCAGCGTTCCTTCTTGGATTTCTGTTAAATCTGGAATCCCCCATTTTGTAATTGTGCCCATCTCTAAACTGCGATCTGTGAGTGCGCGACCTGTTGTACGCACTATCGCCTTCTCTTCGTCCATAACCATCTCGATAAACCAGAGGAAGCCTATGAGGCCTGCATTGGGTGCTAGGTCCCGGGACATTATTTTGTCATGGGGGATCCCTGACAGCAGAACCTATGTTTGGTTGCCTCCTGTTTCCTTAGGGAACATTCCCTGGTCCTCACTCAGGTAAGACATGCTCGTCAGTTACAAGACGTGGGCTCCGGGAACACTGCTCGTCCCTATTCTGTCGAGGTGGTTGTTCGCTAACCCGACCGGACCGAGGAGGCTGTCGTGGCTCGGTATGTCTACCAGAATCCTAGGGTTTTTTGTCAGGTTGAGCAACCCGGTGTTGTTCTGGCTATTGAGGACTTTGTGATAGTTGTGGTTGAGGGTTCTGTGCATGTCAAACTCCTTGTGCTAACTGTATAGCCGCCTCCAATGCCACAGTTGCATCCTTCTGACGTCAATCCATTTCGGCTTGCCTAACATTAAGCTCTTGCCTTTGTCTATCAATTTCCATTTGTTGCATGATCATAGTTTCAACAACATTCTTCTGGTTAGCATTCAGTGTGGTCAACTCATCCTGTAACATCTCCATGGCTGCTCCCAGGGTTTCAGCATCCAACTCCTGGCTTTCTTCCTCCAATTCCACTCGAGGCTCTCCTTCAGCTACCCCCGGCGAAGGGGGTGGGTTCTGAGGATGCTCACACATCTTTTTTGCCTGCTAACCCTGTGTTTTCCTGATAGATTTAGCCATTTTCTTTGCTTCTTTAGTTTGGCTCTCAACGAAAGTACTAAAATGTTAACCCCTAATTTGGTTAACGACACTAAGTCAAATTTACGATATAGAATAATAATTGAACTTAAGAATAAGAAACGACACAATGAATTATAGTGGTTTGGCCCTGCTAATCAGTAATGACCTATGTCCACTTCATACTCTTATTTATGTAAATTCCCAAAACCTGGGATCAGATGATCCGGAGTCAAATGAGTTTCACAAGCTGAGAGAGAGAGGATACAAAATATTGTTTTAGATCTTTTTAATTCTATGAAAGTAAAGAATTACAGCGTAAAAACTAAATGAATTCTTGAGTTCTCTATTTATAGACTCAAGAATGTACATAGATAGGTCATAGACCTTGCGCAACTTGTGCAACAAGTAAATATAAAATAATAGGTGAATAATACACTAAATATAAATATCTCACAAATATCTGCATATTAAACTAACTCTGAACTTTAACCAATTTTAACTGAGCAACTCTGGTCGCATGTCATTAGCAGCTCTAGTCGCTTGTCGTTTGCCAATTTCCTGCTACTCCGTATAAGTTCCGAGTTCTTCTAATAACATGTTTCCTTCTTATGTCTGGTCGTGAGTCGACCAGTCCT
Source organism: Humulus lupulus (assembly GCF_963169125.1). NCBI lineage: Eukaryota > Viridiplantae > Streptophyta > Magnoliopsida > Rosales > Cannabaceae > Humulus > Humulus lupulus. The sequence continues at coordinate 142,058,734 of NC_084797.1, read as the reverse complement.
CTATAAATGTCTAGTCACGTGTCCTTCATATGCCTTATATTTGTGCCACGTCATCATGCTAAATTTTTGAGAAACAAATAATAATAATAATTCGACTTTCCAACCCCATCTTTAATATTAAAAATATGTTTTATGTTTTATTAAAATAGGTGTTTTAATTTTAATTTTAATTTTTAAAATCAATTTAGTAAAAAAAAGACAAATTGGATCAATTATAAATATAATTTTAATCAATTAATAATTTTAAAAATATTTAGGACCAATTGATCATTTAAATAAGTCTCCCACTAAAAACTATTTTCTTCTGAATGCATCATTCCTTGGCATCACTAGCTCTGGAACCTTCACCGTTCCTATTGTCTATCACCGTTCACTAGCTCTGGCATCAATACTCAGTCCCGTTTCACTATTCTACTGATTCCGATCATTTGTTTTGGTGTTGATCCAGGTCTGTTGTCCGTCCAAGTTGGTATTGTGGCGGTAGTTTAATTCCTGAAACATCTGCACATATTAATTTCTATGCTATAATCTCTTTCCTTATCATTTATTGCTTAGATTTTCTATCAATCTAGGGTTTTCTTCTATCCTTCTCTTTCCAATTATCTTTGTTCACAGATCTTCTTCTTTCCTTCTTTTTCCAATTATCTCTGATTTCTTTCTCTTCTAGACTTTTTTAAACTGCCTTTTTGCAATTTCTATGTTTTTGTTGATGATTGTGCCTAGATTTAGGATTATAGTCTGGAGATTTGAAGCACGCTGGTTATCATTACCAATTTCTTTATATTGCCCCGATGAGAAGGTATGTTTCCCAAACCCTAACTCATTTCATATGGGTCTTGTTAAGATCTTTACTGCATTTTCTCTTTGTTTATACTACTTATGTTACCTTTGTATTTCGTAGTCCTAAGTTTAAAATGGATGAAATCGTTAGTTCTATGTCTAATGTTCTTAAGCTTACAAAAGAAGAAAACATTGTCCATTAGTTGAATCATCTGAAAACTATGTTGTTCCTGATAGTTCCTTTTACCTAGTGTTTAAGGTTCTTACCACTAAATCCTTTAAAAAAGAAGTCATGAAAGAAAACCCTTCTTGAAGTATGGCCAACTCGTCTCACTGTGAATGTTACTGATCATTCCCCAGGCCTTTTCTTGGCTCAATTTGGTTGTGAGGGAGATAGGAAAAGAGTGTTAGAGGGAAAGCCATGGCACTATAATCGAAGTTTGCTTCTTTTTGGCATTCTTGATTGTCTATACAACATAGAAATCTCTCTGTTGCATTTCGTTCCACTTTGGGTTCAAGCTCACTCATTCCCTTTTGGTAGAAGGTCTTCGGATCTTTGAAAGCTAATTGGTGCTGCCATAGGAGATCTTATTGATGTAGACTTGTCTACTCCGTTTGAGAATTCTGGTGCATTTCTTAGGATCAAAATTCTTTTAGGTGTCAACTAACCGATTATTAGGGGCATCTCAGTTTCATTTCCTAGATTGTTAGCCCCAAAATGGTTAGATCTTAAATATGAGAGGCTCCCTGACTATTGTTATCACTGTGGCATGCTCGATCATGTTTATACTCATTGCCTCAAATATCTCCAGAAATCTGATCAGTATATGATTAAACCTGAGTTACCATACCAATTCTCACTCAGAGCCACTGCCAAATCTTCACTTAAACCAGTCCCTTTAGCATTCCATCTTCCATCACTATTCAAGAGGTTACCTCTACCATTCGTGAAAAGGGGTCTTCATCCTATGAGGCGGATAGTTCATCATCGAAACAGGATGTGGTTTTATAATACATGGTTAGTCACCCTGTTGAAATTCCTCAAACCGTTAGTAAGCCCATGACTTTTTTAAAACCTTTGCCCAATATCCCTAACCCTGCTGTCATGATCCCTTTCCCTATTAATCCTAACTACAACACTGAGTCCACTGTGATGTCCTCTATTGGAAACTAGGTTGCTTCCATGATGATGGAAGTCACCTCTATCCCTATTATGGCGAATGTTGTTATATCTGAAGTCGTTACTGTGACAGATGGAGAATTTTTTGTTGGAAAAACAATCAGAGTGCGCAACAAAATGGGCGTGTTGGACCTAGTGTATATAACACAAATTTTTTTCGTCTTTTATATAAATAATTTATATGTTCAAGAAAACATCCAGACAGAAACATTAATATACAATATTATGATACACATATTTATATATATCATATACATATAAACACAAATAGTCAAGAACGAAAGTATTTACCACTTAAAGCCTATCGAGTGTTATTGAGTCTTTTCGTATAAATATATATATATATATATCGATCTTTTTATCCAATGCTTTGAGTACTCGATTTTCCAGATTATTCTCTACACCTCAAGATATGTGTGGGCACATATAGAACATGAGCTTGTAATTTAGGAATTACAAGTATATCTCAACACATGAGAACTTGGATTATGACCTGAGAAATGTTAGAATAAAAGATGAAGATGACAATTTTTTGTCTGACAAATTCCGAAATTTTTCTTCTTACGGACTTGTTTGTGTGTATTTTCCTTCTTGTTATTCTATATTATATATGGAGAGATTATGCATTATTTTATTATTCCTAATAATAATAGTAATATAATAATAATAATATCGTAATGATGGTAGAAATTGATTTAGGTAAATATCTAACTTACCAAATTTGAAAATATCTATTTTCAAATTATTAATTAATTAAATAAAGAAAATAAAAACAACATAGATACATTATCCGTATACTACTACACGCGCATGGCACGGTTCCTGGACTGTGTCATGCGTGAATCGTTGTATTCTCTTTCAGCATATTGCATTTTTCTTTTATTTATTTAATTAAAATTAATCTTTCCAAAAATTATGGTGTTACCTTTTTAAGGAAAAAGATCACAATCATATTTCAAAATTTAAATGCATGGCACAGTTCCCTGGATTGTCATGCGTGAATAGTTGTATTCCTTTCAGGCATATTGTATTATTTATTTATTTAATTAAAATCAATCATTTAACAAAATATAGTATTATCTTTTTAAGGAAAAATATTACAACCATATTTTAAAATTTAAATTTTAAATTCAAAATTCAAATTGATATTTCAAAATTTAAATTTTAAATTCAAAATTCAAATTGATGATCATCATTATCCATCTTTTAAAATTCAATAAATTAAAAAATATTTTTAACTTACTAATTTTATTTTCTTCTATTCAAATAAAATAATTAATTTAAAAAATTAATTAATTTATTTATATATATATTTTGAAATTATATATTTAAATTAATGAACATATTTTTGAAAATTTAATAATTAATTCCAAATTAATTATTCCATCTCAATTATCATATAATTATATACACGATTCGAAGAATAAAATTCTTCTCAAATTTCAAAATTACAGTTTTACTCTACATTGATATGGTTTTGATAGAGTCACCTTGGGACCTATGGACTTATAATATCAAGCACCAATAAATATTATATTATTAATCAAAATTCTTTGATTCAATTATCATATTTATTAATCTCATAATTACTACACTATAAATATGAGATTGAACTCTTGATAATTATAGACATATTTACAGAGTATTTTATTAAAGAATAAAGTGGTTATTGATATAATCATTACATACAACATTAATTCTCTATTAATAGGTCATAGGGAATAAAATTATCGTTTTACCCTTTTAACTATATTTTGTTCTTAGAGTACAATTGATTTTACTAGTGAAGGTTGTGTCACAATAAGTTTGTGACGTGAGCGCTCATAATCTTTTTAGTTCCAAAAGTCAACCCAATAGGAAAACATTATTCGATCTATAAGAAAGTATAAATTTCATATCTGCTAAACTATGACTCTACATATATGTCATTGAGTCTCCAAAACAATTGTTATTAGCTTGATCATTCTGACAAACCTTAACGCATGAATCAAATGATCAAATGACATATATAGAAGTTCATAGTGAGCTCAGGATTTTTGACAATGTGATAATTGCTAAAGAACTTGTTCATAATATTAAAAATAAAAAATATGGTTCATTAGGTTGGGTAGCTATCAAGTTAGACATGCCTAAGGTGTTTGATAGGGTAGAATGGGAGTCTTTAAAATAGGTGATGGTGCATTTTAATGTTCCCAAAATTTTGCATCTTTAGTTATGCAATGTCTTACTTTTGTGATTATTAAATTTTGCATAAATGGTAAAGTTTGTGGGCATGTTGTCCCCACTAGAGGGATTCGTCAAGGTGATCTGTTATCACCTTATCATTTACTTTTGTGCCCCGAAGGGCTTTCCTCTGCCCTGAGGTTAAAAGAGAATCTTGGGTTACTGAATAGTATTAAAATTTCACAAAATGCACCTGCTATTTCTCATTTACTCTTTCTGAATGATAGTTTACTTTTTTGTACTGTAATTATTGATTCTTGTAGTGCTATTAAAGATGCTTTAGATATTTATAATAAAGCTTTTGGTCAATTAGTTAATTTTACTAAATCTTCTGCCATTTTTTCTCCAAACACAAATGTTTCTGATTCTTCTATGTTTCTAGAGCTCTTAGGTCTTGAGAATAAACCGTTTATTAGTAAATATTTAGGCCTTCCTCATTGCTTTAATAGATCTAAAATGTTTTCGTTTGATTTTTTAGTTGATAAGGTCAAAACTTTTGTACACTCTTGGAATAATAAATGTTTCTCTAGGGTCGGTAGAGAAGTTTTACTTCAGGCAATTATTCAGGCTATACCTTCTGCCTTCTTATGCAATGTCATGTTTTAGGATTCCTGTAAACATTTGTAATAAAATAGAATCTTTAATGCCTAAGTTTAGGTGGGGCTCAACAGGATTTTGGAATTATGGGTGATTAGTGCTTAAAAATATCATTTTATTAGATTTTAAAATCTAAAATTAATTAAGTTTTAGTTAATATTTTCATGGATTTATTGTAATATATTTTATATTTGAAAATATTAATTTTGATTTAATTTATGTTTAATTTTCAGGAAATAAAATGTATTTTTGACACAAACAAAAAAAAGAAGAAAGAAAGAAATATAATTGAAAAAAATAATGATAAAGTGGTATTTTTAAAGGAGAAATAGGGCCAAAACTAGGCCCAAAAAGGAGCCTAGCCGCCAGCCAAGCTGCTAGCCGCGCCTGACATGATCTGCCACCTGTCCCACTCCTCGCCAGTCTGCTCCCCACGCGCCCAACAAAGAAGCCTGCCGCACCTGACGCCGCCTGCCACGTTCTGCCACACCAGCTACTGAGCCAATATGCTTCCGCCACGTGCCTCCTTGTCTCCCACGGCTCAACAACACTTTCCCCACTTTGCTCCAATTTTGCAACTATTTCCCCCACTATTTTGTACACGGGTTTATACATTTTGGGTCTTATTTTCCACTATAAATAGAGAACCAAATGGAGTAAAAAACTAATCAGATTGGGAAATTAAAAGTGGAGAGTATAGTGAGAGAAATTTTTTTTTTTTTTATTTGTCTTTCATCTTTTTTATATTACTTTGAGTGAAAACAATGCTTATTTTAGGCTAAATTCTCCTGTGGAAAAGTTAGAGTGAAATTCATGTTTCACTTTATATTTTTAATATATTGATTTTTTATTTTGTTCTTCATTTCTATATATTTGTTACAATTAAATTTATTTTCTTCTAATTTTTATTCTAAATTTATTAATGTCTTTTACATAAGTCTAGTCATGCTCTTCTTATGTAATTTAAGCTTTTAATTTAATTTAGAATATTTGTTATATTATATGTTTTTTACTTCATTCTGCCATTTGTATTTTGTCGCTCTAAGGTATATAATATGATAGGTTTTTAAAATTAGAAGTTAGTATAATTTAATTAAAGAACATATTTTAAGGTGAGCTTTATTATATATATTTTCCAACTATAATTAATGGTGTAGAATTATAGTTGAGTATAATGAATCAATTTTATTAAAATATATATATGTTTGCATGAATGTAACTTAGGCCTTCCATATTTTCTTTTTGATTCTAATTCCTCGATTTTATTTATTTAATATTTATATTCTTTTTCAAAGTTACATTATTTCAAAGTTTATTATTTCTGATTTATTAATCTTTCTTTTTACTTGTATTTTACCTCTTTGTGGATACGACATAGCCCGATTACTACTGCGACCGCTTATGAGTTTATTGGGCGATATCAATGGGTAATCTTGAAATATTAGAAATTTGGACACACGGAGGGTACCAAAGTATGTAAGATTTGCAAATAAATGGTATCGGTTGATAATTATAAAAAACATACGGTACCAAATTTGTATTTTTATAAAACACAAAGTATCAAATGAATATTGACCCTTAATTTGTTTACAACAAAATAAATACTAAATATCATCGAGACAATTAAATTTGATATAACTAAATGCATTGATATGCATGCTCACACACATATATATATATATATATATACCATGAGATTATTCTATTTTTAATCAATATAAATTATCACTAACTTATTTTAATTTACTTTATCACAACATAATAGAAAAATTATATACTATCAAGGAAATATTTGTTTTAACAAAAATAAAAATCATAATCTATTAACTTAAAATGATTTACCAATTTCTAAAAGACAATTTTTTTTTTTACAAATTATACCATCAATAATAGTTAATAAATCATTAAACTATCAATAGTTACATTTAATATATATGCTTCAACTGGAAAATAGAAACTTCACTTTATATATATATATATATATATTGATTCAGCTAAGAATATTTATTTTTATATAATTGTCAAAACATATGAATGAGAAAACGGTAAAAAAAGAAAAAAGTAAAAAATATGTTTGTCAATATATACAGAGGACAATTCTTCTATAGAGGCTCCACTTTAAGCCCTACCGGTAGGGCTTTTAGTGTTTCTCGACCCGTGAACAGTTTTCGGCGTGACTTTTTTTATGCCGTGTATATTGTAGCTATTTAGAGCATCCTGCAAATTTTCAGAAAATTCCGAATAGTTTACATTACCAAAAACTAGGTTCAAACTTGTTATTTTCCACTCGCATAAAAAAAAATTAGTCACGCGTACCCTTGTATTTTGGATACATGAGTAGTTATAGTTCCAATTTTTTTTATGTATGACTTTAAACTTTATAGTTATAGCATGTATCCCACTAGTTTTCAGGAAATTCTAAATAATTTAATGTGTTGAAAACATAGTTCAAAATATTTTGTTGCATGTGTGTGTTTTGTTTTATATGCGTATGTAATAGAATATTTGAACTCTAATTTTGAAACTGTAAATTATTTAAAATTGTTCGAAAATTGGTGGGATGTCTATTGTAACTACAATGTATATAATCATATAAAAAAATTAAGATTATAACCATCTATATGCCAAAAACACAAAGGGGTCCAACGATGGTCCCTTTTTAGGGGGACCACTAGAGAACTATTATATATTAATGTAGTGCACCAAAAAAAAATTATTTATTAATTTGTGTGCTTTACTTTTTTTATTTAATTGTTAAGTGTTAGGAATTTATTTATTTTTATTTGTTTGAATTGTTTGGTAGGAATTATATGAATTAAAAAATTGTTTAATTGTTTTTATTTAATTATTTTAATTTATAAGTTTATGAGTTTTGATTGTGTGCACCAAGATGCATTGTTAGTAGAGATGCATTTGAGCACTTATGTGTGTGCATGTGCATGGTGAGCATGCAATAGACTACCATGTGTTTTCCCATTTTATTTATTTATTTTAATTAAAGGAAGAAATAAGAAAATTAAGTGGTAATGATTTGTAGCAATTTTAGGAAAGTTAGAAATTTGGGTAATGAAGTGTGAAAGGCCTTGAGTTGGTCGAGTATGAGAGATAGTAATGGGTGTCGTATGTCGTATCAATTTTTTTTTTTTCACTTACACCATGTACTTCAGTATAGCGGTAAATAAGGGTCGAACCCACGAGGACTATGATCAAATTATTATTCAAAATAAGAACTAAACTTAAATTAGAAAGAGGTTTTAGTTTTAACAGCTGAAAACATAAAATGAAATAAAGGTCAAAGATTGAATAACTAAGGATATAACAATATTAAAAAAATAGTCAAAAATTACTCTCCACCTTCGACATTCAATCTATCAACAATGACAAATAATATTTCCTATTCATAATTAAAATATTAACCCCACAAATAACACTTACACAGTCAATTATCCCGGGTTCCCTATTATACTTGATTAAAACTAAGCGCTCTTAATTAATCATTTTTACCCAGCAATAAACCCATCAAGCATGTGATCTATTTAACCTAGTAAAAGCATTACACTATATGGAAAACAGGTTAATCTAGGCAACAAATTCATTAAGCATGCAATTCATTTAACCTAGGTTCTATTTTTCTTCACAATCAAAATACTTGTCACAATACTCTAATTGTAATTTATCACCCTACTTAGAATCCTACACTATAAGGTGAATAACAATCCTAAGATGATAGTAGAATAATGGGAAACCTTAATTAGTGGCCGTCTAAACAAGATTTTACAAGATCCATGGCATTCAAAAAGAAAAATATAAGCAATTTAATATAAGGGAATAGAAGAAATAAAATTCATCAATGCATTCAAGATCTCATGTCTAGGGTTTTGAAATAACCCTCAACTATAAAGAAAACTACTCCATAATCATAATCATATTCATATACATATACATAAACATAAATATTCAATGAAAATAAGAGTTTTGAGAAGAAAGAAAAATTAGATTAAAGAATGTAGATGATGATGCCTTTTCTCCCCCTCTGCTCCTGTAGCCTCTAAAATTCACTATCCAAAGTTATTATAAAAGTTAACCCTAATCCCTTTTATAGCCCACCAAAAATTACATTTCAAAATTGAAATTTAAGAAAAAATTTGTCGCAAGACCGCGGCCAATGATTCATGATGGTCGCGGCCAAGGGGTGTTTCTAGGCCAGATTCGCACGGAGGCCGCGACTAGGAGACTGTTGTAATGTCCTGCGTTTTCGGGTACCTTTAAATGACTCGGGTTGAGATTTTTTCCTCGAGTTAAGAATATTATTTTAAATAATATTATATTTGTTTGGAAATTATTCCACGAGTTATTGCTAGCCAAATTGTGAATTTTGTGATTTAAAAGTCAAGATAAAATTTTCGGTCTTGGTCTGACACGAAAACCTTGATCGGGTAAAAATATCATAAAATAAAATGAAAAACTATGGAAAATATATATTGGGCATAAAATATATTCATAAAAATTAAAATTTGGTCAAAAATTATAAACTTAAGAGAAAATGGAAATTTTAGGGCATTTTGTGTTAAATGCTTAATTTTGTTGAATTGGGGAATTTTATTCCATGAATGGACCTTAGGTTAAATTTTATTGTGTGATTAATTAAATTAAATGTGAGAGACATTTAATTTAATTATTATGTGTTAAGTTTTGTTTTTAAAACTTAATAAGAGTGAAAAATGTTATAGAAAGTCAATTTGGATTTTTCTTCTTAGGAAATATTTATTCACCTTTATAAAAAAAATTAAATAAAAAAATTAATAGAAATGAATATATAGGAAGAGGTGGCTGGCCATGTGGGGTTTTAAATGGTTTGAACATAATTAATTAAGTTTTAAATCCCATTTTAAATATTAGTGATAATGACAAGTGGATAGTAAAAATACTTAAGTGTTTTAGGATATTTTAGAGTAGTCTAAACCCTTCTAACCCCCAAATCTGACCCTCTCTCTTTCACAATCACTCTCATCTTATTTGAAAACTCTCTATCAAGTTTTCTCTCCATCTTCAACCTCAACAACACTAAGAAGGCTTGGAAGCTAAACCTTGGTCTAGAAAGGGTATCCCTAAGGTAAAGTTTCAAAAAACTAGACTCTTGTAAAGATTTAACCATAGATTTTTCAATAGCTGATTATATATGTTGTTGGGGGAGTTGGTTAAGGTTTTGAAAGGGTTTTGAAGGAGCCAAAGCTAATAGGAAGATCCAAACCTTAAGCAAGAACAATAAGAGGTAAAAAGTTTACTTTTATGGTTGTTATTGTATGGTTTTTAGTTTTAAGCATTATTTTGTATAATTAATGCTTAAAGTTTCTTATTGGTGATGTAATAAGGTTATGGTAATTGTTTTTTAATTTTTATGATGCTTGTGTGTTGATTTTTGAAAATAGGGACCAAAGCCCCCAAGGGTTTTGTTGGAAACCCTAAAACAAAATACATGTTTTGAGCTGTGACTTCCAAGGGGTCAAGCATCCACTATATACTTATTTTGTAAAATTTAATTGTATTGTGATGTTGTTGAGATTGATTACATAAAATTGAGTTTTTGAAACACTAAAAAATGTTTAAAAATGAGTGAGTTATGCTACTTCAAAGTTTAGGTAAAAAAAAAACTGTTTTTTCGTATTATTAATTTTGAGACAAGTTTGGACAGCCACTGTATAGGGCAAATGAACCCATTTTTTTCTAAAATTTGGTGGAAATATTATTGGCATAACCTAGTATTCCACTGTAAAATTTGGTAAGAAAATACTAAACAATTTGAAAGTTATTAACTGTCAAAGTTTGGAAAAATTAAGAACTTGAAAATAAGGTAATTTTTACCTCATTGTTGGAAAATAATTTCACTAATAAAAAATGCTCATTTTGACCTAATATTTTACAAAGACCTAAAAGGCATACCAAAAATGGAATTGAGAAATTTTGGTAACAATTGGGTAAGTAAATTTCAAGTTATGAACTAAGAAAGTATGTAGTTAAAAATGTGAAAAAATGAGTTTTCATACTTAGTGCAAAAATGAGATTTTGAAACTTAAGGTAAAAAGTAAAATTTTGCTTATTGCAAGATAAAAACTTGGCAAGTCTTGAAAATATATTTTGACCTAAAATACCACTTTGAGTTTAATGGGAATTGTTTTTATTCTTTCTAAAAATAAAAGAATTTATTTATTAATAAGTTAATAAATTAAAAGAGGGTTTAAAACCCTATATTTTGATAAAATAATTGAGTGAATTATTTTTCTTGTAAGTAAACTTGATTAATTGACTTCGGAAAGATTAACTAGTCAAGATGGGAAATTTTTAACGGTTTTCCTAATTAAGACAAATTATGCAATTTTCTTAAAACGGTTTTTAGAGATTAAAACCTTAAGAAAAATAAAAGGAAAATTAAGAGTTTATTTTATTTAAAAATAATTAAGAAATTTAATTAGTATTTTCGGGATATAATGCCGGCTAAAATCTTTTATATATTTTACCGACTGTTGAAAGTACGGGTTAATAGCAGAACTTTTAAAGAAAAATATGTTTAGCAGATTGTGGGAAAATACTATTATGATACCCGAGCTTAAGTATCGAGATCATAGGGTAGGTCTCCCTGAGACTTAGGGTTTAGTCTCAAATATTTTTGTTTGAATTTCCTTAATTGGTTTAAAACCAAATAAGGATCTTTAATCCTTACACATAATTTTTGAAAATGACCAAACAACCCAAAATAATAATAATGAATTATGAGTGTCATAATTAATCCAAGTATATTGTATGGATAACTACAGTACTGGCTAAACGTAACTGGACTGAACGTTGGAGGGTGAAATCTTGCTAAGAGCTAAGGACTCCAAGTAAGTCAACTTATATTGTGTGACTGCAACATGAAACGACTATTGGATTGTATGTTAGTAAAGGGACACATGCACATATATACACTGCCGTAGAAAGTTGCTTATAGACGTTAGTCTAGTGAATGCTGATTTAGAAAATATGAACGGTAGATATCCGTCATATCCTAGACGGTTGATCCCTGTCACATTGCTTGATTTAATTATGTCTGGTTCATTATCGTGACGAGTGGCCAAGAGATGAGGGTTGCTGGTTAAACCTAGGGGCGCCAAAATGAATGGGACCTAGGGGCCCTCATGCTTACTTAATCAGTGAACGATTAGAACCCGAGCAAGTGCTCTGAAAAGTTATTCCCGAATAGCAGTCGTGAATATTGGCCATTCAGTGAGAGTGCCTAGAGATACTAGGGGTTGCCAAGTTGAGTGAGGTTGAACTCCCTAGGGGCAACTGCTCACCAGCACCACCGATTAACATAGAAGTCTCTGTAAAACCGTGTAAATTCGATTACACTCTTAGATAAGTAGTGATGCCCTAGGTAACTTGATGGTTACCCTTGTGAGGGATTTACTCTTGGATAAGTAGCGATGCCCTAGGTAACACGATAGTTACCCTTGATGGGGATTTTTATTGGCTAGATCTTAGTGTTGAGACTCGGTTCTCTCTTACAGATTAGCATTTATGCTGGAGGGCGTGTTATGCCCAAATTGTTGGAAATTGTCGAATGTTGGTCTCGAATTATATTGTGATATATTATATCTGCTTGCTCTGAGATTTTCTGAGTGCAGGGAGATATATTTGTTGATAAGATATAGTTATGATATAATATATATGCTTGTTCTGGGATTTTCTGAGTGCAGGAATTTATCTGTTTATATGAAATAATTTGTCATTGGTTATCAAGCATGACCATAAGTTTGCCAGGATGCTTTTGCGTTCTTGAAATTGATTATGTAGGGTCTGGAACCCTAATTCTATGCATGCTTTTGTTTAAAGGTTGAACTTACTAAGCGTTTTCGCTTACCTAGTTATTTTTCCTGTTGTAGGTAAGAACAAGGGCAAGGCAGAGCAGTGAGCGCTGGAGTCTACGTTGCAAATGTACATGTGGACCGACCTTTTGGGAAGCTGTTTTATTTTTGGAAATGTTGTGTAATTTTCCTAAACTAGGCTCACTCTACTTTTATAAAATATGTTGTAATTAAATGTTAAGTATGCCCATACGACTTTTTAAAAAGTTTTTTTTTTCTATGGGTTTTTGAGATATTTTGTCAAATGAAAACATTTATATTTCTGCATTATCGAGTCTTGAAAATCGGGGTCGTTACAATTGTGGTGGCCGCGGCCACTACTCTTTGACTCCTAGGCCACGACTAATAAATGTTGGTGGCCGCGGCCACAGACCAAATTCTGCTTCCATGCTTTTTCTTTGTAATCTTCAACTTTAAGCTCGAACCTCAGATTTAGGGACTTCTAAAACACATTAAACTTGTTCCAAACTTCATTTTCTCGAGTCCTATCATTTCACATCCATCCCAACCACAAAAATATATCAAATTCGTCAATAATACCTTATAAAATATTTTATGGCTTAAAAATTAAAGGCTCGTAAAACAAAGCTAAGAACACCTAAAAACACTTGAAATGAACATTATCTAAGTGTGAAAGGATAACAAATATAATATCCAAAATACCCTTATCAAATTCCCTCATGCTTAAACTTTTCTAGTCCCTTAGCAAAACCACTAATAAAATCTAAAAACTAAACAAATAAAACATAAGCAATGATTTTGTCGAAAGTGTTAGTTATCTCAAAGATTGATCAATCAAATGAGTTATAAGAAAATTTTGAATTCCACATTCCTCAGAATTTCAACTCAATGCCTAGTCACCACTTAAAACATGATCTTATTTATGATTATGCATAATCAAACAAACCAAAACACAAACATTTGAATCAATTTATACATGCCATAATATGTTTTAAAGTCTCATATATAATAATATTTTCATGAAAAACATCCACTCCATAGACATTAACCAATTGTTCTCCACTAATCTAAACAAACATTATCAAGAATCATAAGGTCTTTAAAAGCTTGTAATGTAAGGCTAAGGTTGAAGGTAGATGAAAAAGGAATATTTAAGCTTAAATCACACCATAGCCTATATATTTTTTTTCTCTAGATCTTCTCACAAACTTCCCATACAATTCAAAAATAATACATAATCTCTCCCTTTTGTTCTTTCCACATTGATCTTACTATTTCCCCCATACTTATACTTTTGCAATATTTCTTTCTTTTTTCTTTTCATATTTCTCAATGCAGATTTTTTTCTGTTTTTTTTCTTTTCAATTCAACTCATTAGAAGAAATAGTAGATCATATACTTTCATATTATAATCCAACAAACCAATGCAACTTCCCTTTCTTACAATCCATAACCCAACCTAACCCACCAAATCAAACAATCATATAAAACTATGATGTAATGGGTCACAGAAAAAGATAAAAATTTCAGGCTACAAAGGTTTAGATGTTGGCTTATAAAAGAAAAAGATTAGTCATTATGGCTCAAAAATGGGAAAATAGGATATTCAATTTCATAGATAATCTTGAAAGGCTCAAACGATCCAAAGAACATGCCTTAATCATCTTCCTAATCATGTGTACTTAGGATTTCGCCTCAAACAATTAATCAATAGTTTCTAGAGTGGTCGAGACTATATATAAGTAATAGCATGCATTAATATCTCCAAACATTAGTGAAAAAATAAATCTAATTGAACACACATTATGTTTAAAAATCTAAAATCAAGCTTAAGTAACAACCACACAAGAGTTAAGCACACAATTCATGCAGAATTCATCAATTTCCTAGGAATATCATCATCTCAATCAGAATTTTTTATCATTGACAAACAACTTCCAACATAACCATGCTTATGACAACCTAAACAAACTAAAAATGAAAAGAAAAAACAAACAACATAAAAACATAAAAAACACAACATAATAAAAATAAAATCAAAGCAAAAACAACGCAATAAAATAAAATCAAAGCAGTTTAGTTTCAGTTGTTCCCTTCCCCCACACTTATACAATACATTGTCCTCAATGAAAAATAAAATAAAATAAAGAAAAACTCCCTCAACCGAAGTAAATGCTCATTAATTAGGCATCTCCTTTATCATCTTCAGCTTCCTCCTTGTTCTCATCATCTTGCATCTGGGAATAGGTGGTGGATACGATTGTATCCACTGTGGTGTAGGTGGATAGTTTGCCATCTCCATGTCAAGGTGTATGGCATTCATCTTGAAACAGACATCTTGATAACCGACCCACTCAATCATGCGTTGTTGGTGTGTTTGGAATTTAGTATGGGGAGCATGCAACTCTTGAGAGGTAGTGTACATAGATTCCTCCACAAGTGTCATATGGTCCGCCAAGGTCATATTTTTGGTTGATGGCGGTGGCCTAGCCCAAGTTTGAGAAGATGAGCTAGCCCCTGTAGTGTCAGTGACCTTGAAGCGGGTGATGGAGGATCTATTCAGTATATGCATGGGCTGCAATAAAGGCTTCGAAGGATCCCATTTCACACCAGCTTGAGCACACATGGCAGTAATGAGATGGGGATGGTAGAACCCCTTAGAAACATGTCTGAAACTGTTCTGAATGGAGGACTTGATAAAGCGCCCCACATCAATTGTTTTTCCCTTCAAGATGGCATATAAAAGTATGATAGTATCCACATTCACATCACTTACATGTTTAGTGGGAAATAACTTTGCATTAATAAACTTATGCCAGGCTTTTTCAATAACTCCCATCGCCTCTCGCTTAAACTTAATGGGATAACCTGTTTCAGTTCATTTCCATTTGGTATTTGACTTGCACAGAGATTGGATAATCTCATTAAAGTCGGGATTATCAAATATTTGGCTATACTCATCATTGTCTATGCTAGGAAGCCCATAAAATTGATTTATGGATGCACTTGAGAAATTCACATTAACCCCTCGCACTGTAGCCATAGTTGTGACTTGAGAAATTCCATTAGCATAAAACTCTCTTGCTATAGGGATTACTGCAGCATCGGGTTGAGAAATTTTTTTTGTCCAATGTCTTTTCCCAATCTGCTCCACAATGGATGGATACCCATAACGAATCTCCATATCAAACCCCCTTTCTTCAATCATCGTTTTCTGTTTCACTACCGCATCTTGATAGCGTTTGAATGCCTCCTCGGAAATAAATTTGGTGGCATCAAATTGAACCTTAAATAAGGAAGAACCTTTGGTATTCTTTCTAAATCTCTTTGGTGTCATTCTTCATTTCAAAACTCAGGGATAAGCTTCCTTTAACACAAATAACTAAGCACTAAGAGAATAATTCAAGATACCCCAAAAATATCAATTCAAACTCCTCTAATTACTCTCGCCAAATATCTACTAAACAAATAAATAATTACTCTTCAAAAATATTCAATCAATTCCCCTTTAAACTAAAACACACTTCTCTTAGAACTTTCATCAAACACTTAATAGGCATAGAGTAATCCAATAGTGGAAAATTATGATGTAGTAATTCAATCTCCCCAAAATTGAAATCATCACCAATATAACAACATAAACAACTAATCTAAGCCAATGATCACAATATATAAGTAATTCATCCACCAAAACTATATAATCCAAAATACCCCAAATCTTATTCTTCAATACTCAATACTCAAAACCCAATAATCAAATAATCAAGAGAAGTTACTTACTTTTGATTGACTATAGAAAGTCTTTGAAATCTTGATTATGTCAATGAAGCACCTTAAAACTAGTTAAATAACCTCAATTGTCAAATTTAAAATTATGGAACTTTAGCTTTTGAAATAGAATTTTTGTAGAAAAGGAGGATTTTGGTGAGAATAGATGAAAAATTGTAGAGAATGAAGATTGATGATGAGAATTGTGATGATTTGGGGAATAATTTGAATGAAAATTAGGTGAAAATGATGAAATTTTGTGAGAAAATGAGAGCTTTTTCGGTTTTGGGGTCTTTGTTTGTGTGAGAAGTGGAGAAGAAATGAAATGGGAGGTTTTTTTTAAAAAAAAATGATGTTGAAATCGAATAGTGGCCGCTGCCCGGGCTTATGGTGGTCGCGGCCATTACGTTCTGTTCTCCAGGCCGCGGCCACAAGCCATTTGGCCCAATTTGTATTTTAATAAAATTAAAACTAAGTTCAAAAAGAAAAAAAAATTACATGAAAATAAAATAAACAAAAATGTCTTTAAAATAAAATAAAATAAAATACATAAACTTTAGCTAAGTTTAACGTCGCTAGCTCGACATAAAATCTTTTCATACCTCATCAACTTATTCCAGATCGAAGAGGTGAATCACAGTAGCTTGTTCCTCATCGAAAGACTCATAATAAGGCTTCAATATCTGTCCATTTACCTTGAGTATTTTTCCCATTGATGTACCACTATGAATGGTCCAATCCATCGGGACTTCAACTTACCTGGAAAGAGTTTGAGACGAGAATGATACAATAATACTTTCTGTCCCGTATCAAACATTTTTCGAATAATTCTATTTCGATCATGAAAGGCTTTGGTCTTTTCTTTGTAAATCTTAGAGCTCTCATAAGCATCATTACAAATTTCCTCCAGCTCTTGTAATTCCAGCATTCTTTGTTGGCCTACATTGTCCATCTCCATGTTACACTTTTTCACAGCCCATCAAGTTTTATGCTCCAATTCAACCGGTATATGACAAGGCTATCCATACACCAACCGATACGGCGACATACCAAGCAGTTTCTTGTAATCTGTGCGATATGCCCATAGAACATCATCTAATCTTATACTCCATTCCTTTCTATTTGGATTCGTCGTCTTTTCAATAATAGACTTGACTTCTCTATTTGATACCTTGACTTGGCCATTTGCTTGTGGGTAGTAGGCAGTGGTTACTTTATGAGTCACTTGATAGAGCCGAAATAAAGCTTCATTCATTTTATTGCAGAAGTGAGTACCTTGGTCACTAATTATTGCCCTTGGAGTACCAAATCTCACAAAAATATGCTATCTAATGAACTCAACCACTGTTTTAGAATTATCCATTTTAGTTGCTTTTGCTTCCATCCACTTAGACACATAATCCACCGCTAAAAGAATACACTCAAAAACGAATGACAATGGAAATGGTCCCATAAAATCAATGCCCCATACATTAAAAATCTCAATAATAAGTATGGGAGTTTGGAGCATTTGATCCCTAGCAGTAATATTACCAACTCGTTGACAATGGTCACATGCCTTACAATATGCATATGAATCTTTAAAGATGGTAGGCCAATAAAAATCATTGTCAAGTACTTTATGGGTTGTTCTTTTTGGTCCAAAATGACCTCCACAAGCATGAGAATGTGAGAAAGCAAGGATAGATTGAAATTCAAATCGGGAACACACCTTCGAATGACTTGATCAGCACAATGTTTCCATAAATAAGGCTTATCCAAAATATAAAACTTAGCACCATGCTTAATCTTGTTCTTTTGAGCTTGTGTAAGGTCTCCTGGTAACTCTTTAGTGGCTAAATAATTAACAATATTAGCAAACCATGAAATAACTTCTTTAAGAGCCAGGAGTTGTTCGTCGGGAAAATTTTCATTTAATTGCAAGTTATCTTCATCCCGAATAAGTCTACTTAAATGCTCAGCCACCAAATTTTCTGTTCCTCTCTTATCTTTTATTTCAAGATCAAATTCTTGAAGAAGTAAAATCTATCGAATAAGTTTGGGCTTCGCTTCTTTCTTAGCAAGTAAAAATTTAAGAGCTACATGGTTAGTGTAAACAATAACTTTAGTTCCAATCAAGTAAGACTGAAACTTTTCTAGAGCAAAGATGACCGCTAAAACTCTTTCTCTGTAGTAGAGTAATTCAACTGAGCATCATTAAGAGTTCAAGAGGCATAATATATAACATGAGGAACTGTACCAACTCTTTGCCCAAGGATCGCTCCTACTGCATAGTCACTATTGTCACACATTATTTCAAATGGTAACTCCCAGTTTGGTGGATGAATAATAGGTGTTGAGGTCAAGGATTCCTTCAATTTGTTGAATGCAAACAAACATTTATCATTAAATTCAAATGCCACATCCTTTTGAAGAAGATTGCATAAGGGAGAAGCAATCTTTGAGAAATCCTTTATAAACTGCCTATAGAGTCCTGCATGACCAAGAAAGGATCTTATTTCTTTCACACTTGATGGTGGTGGAAGAGAATGAATGAGATCAATTTTTGCCTTGTCCAATCCAATCCATTTTATGAAATAACATGCCCCAAAACAATACATTGTTGCACCATAAAGTGGCACTTCTCCCAATTCAATACAAGATTAGTGTCCATACATCATTTAAGAACTAGAGTTAAATTGTGGAGGCACTTATCAAAAGAATCACCATAGACATTGAAATCATCCATAAACACTTCTATGATGTTCTCTATGTAATATGAGAAAATACTAACCATACATCGCTGAAAAGTGGCAGGAGCATTGCATAATCCAAATGACATTCTACGAAAAGCAAATGTGCCAAATGGGCATGTAAATGTGGTCTTCTCTTGGTCGTCAAGAGCAATAAAAATTTGATTATAACCTGAATAACCATCAAGAAAGCAATAATAAGTATGTCCCACTAATCTTTCAAGCATTTGATCGATGAATGGCAAAGGGAAATGGTATTTTCTAGTTGCAGTGTTCAACTTTCTATAATCAATACAAACTTGCCAACCTGTTTGGACTCTTGTGGGCACTAACTCATCCTCGTCATTCTTTACCACAGTGATGCCTGATTTCTTAGGAACTACTTGAAATGGACTCACCCACTTGCTATCTGAAATAAGGCAAATCACACCCACACTTAAGAGCTTCAATATCTCCTTCTTAACTACCTCCATCATAGGTGGATTTAACCTTTTTTGAGCTTTTCTAGAAGGCTTGGATCCATCTTCAAGGAGAATATGGTGCATACACATAGTTGGGCTTATATCCCTTGATATCTGCTATGGTCCACCCTACGGCTGTTTTGTATTCTTGAAGTACCCTCATCAAATGATCCTCTTGTACTTGGGTAAGTTGTGTGGTGATAATAACCGACAATGTCTCTTTCTCACCCAAGTAAAAAAATTTGAGATGCTCCAATAGTGGTTTTCATTCAAGCTTGGGTGGTAATTTAACAGATGGTTGAAGTTGCTCATGAGAAACAAGCAACTCTAAGAACGACACCTCTTTAGAAACCTCTCCACCACTATTACGTGCATCCACTGTCTCCTTTACATCAGTAGTGACATCATCTTTCTTCAAGTCTATTGGTTCCCTCAAAAAAACATCTAACCCATCCTCTCCATGTAAATCCAGAATTCTTTGTGACAATGTGTCCAGAATATCAATTGAAAAAACTGAATGAACATCACTTGGATACCGCATAGCCTATAAGATATTAAAGTGAATCCCCTCACCATCAAACTCTAGGGTCAAGGTTCCCTCATGAACATCTATCTTAGTTCTAGCTATCTTTAAGAATGGCCTTCCCAATAATACTGGTGTAGAACATGGAATTCAGTCATCTTCCATATTAAGAATGTAAAAGTCTGCCGGAAAAACCAATTCATTTACTTTAACCAATACATCCTCTAATACTCCCCTTGGATAGGAATTAGAACGATCTGCTAATTGTATGATCACCCCCGTTTCTTCCAGTGGTCCCAAGTTCAAAGAGGTATAAATAGAGTAAGACATTACATTGATTGAAGCACCCAAATCTAGCATACATCTTTCAATCCTTTTATTGCCAATAGTGCAAGGAATAGTGAAGGTGCCAGGATCCTTACACTTTGGTAAAAGTTTCTTTTGAAAAACTGTCGAAACATTTTCCCCCACACTTACCTTTTCATTCCCTTTTAGCTTCCTCTTATTGGTGCATAACTCCTTTAAACACTTTGCATATCGAGGTACTTGCTTAATGGCATCAAGTAAGGGAATGTTTACCTCAACCTTGCGAAAAGTCTCCAGTATTTCCTATTCAGCTTCATCTTTCTTTGTCTTTCTGAAACGACTAGGAAATAGAGGAGTAGTGACATAAATGGGAATAGTTGGTTTAGGGTTGAGTGTTGTGGTTGGAGTTTCATATTTTTCTTGTTGGGCGGATTGGGTAGGAGGTAATGGTGCATCATTTGAACTTGATGGGATAGTGGGTGGATCATAATTCTTGCCATCTCTTAATGTGATGGCATTAGCATTTTCCCTGGGGTTCCGAATAGGCTGCGAAGGTAATTTTCCTTGATTCTATGGATCACTTTGACTTAATGAAGTGGCAATTTGACCCATAGTGTTCTCTAAATTTTTCAGGGACGCCCGAGCGCCTTGAAGAAATACTTGAATTTGCATATTGAAGGACACTAACGTTTTTAGCATATCCACCATTGATGGATCTTGAGCTTGTGAGATAATAGGATGTTGAGGCTGAGGTGTATAGATTTGTTGTTGCCTTTGTTGATAAGGAAACCCTGGTGGTCTAGTAGGTAAAGTTTATTGTTGATTCCTATATCGAAGATTAGGATATTCCTTCCATCCTTCGTTATAAGTTATAGCATAAGGGCCATACCTTTGCCTAGGTTGCCCTGGGAATCCCCCCATTGCATTTACATGCTCATTGGTATTCTCTTAAAGTGTGGGACATGCATCAATAGGATGCCCCACCAACTGAAATATTCCACAAGGTCTCACTTGTTGACCTAAAGCCATTTGTTGAACCATACTAGTTAACTGCGCAAGCTGCTGCTCTACTTTAGAGTTTGTCTCATTTAATCTCTTCATTCTTGACGAACTCTAAACTGTTGAGAATTAGCTGCCATATTAGAAATTAAACTCCTAGATGCAGCAGGGGTCTTGTCCACCAATGCTCCCCCACTTGCTGCATCAATCATGCTCCTGTCCAATGGAAATAGTCCTTCATAAAAGTCTTGAATCAAAAGTTGTTCACTTATTTGGTGGTAGGGGTAGCTAGCACATAGCCTCTTAAATCTCTCCCAATACTCATATAATGACTCCCAAGTCTATTGGCGAATTCCACAGATTTCCTTCCTTATACTACCAACCTTAGATGTTGGGAAGTAACGCTCCAAGAACAATGTCTTTATTTCATTCCAGGTATCAACAGTTCCAGGAGGAAGGTAATAGAGTCATTCCTTTGCACCATCCTTCAAAGAAAATGGAAATGCTCTTAATTTAATCTGCTCTTCCAGTACTAAAGCTGGTTTCATACTAGAGCAGACTATGTGAAATTCTGTCAGATGCTTATTCGGGTCCTCTCTTGGTAGCCCATGGAAAGATGTAGTAAATGTATGAGGCCCAACTTTAGTTCAAAGTTAACGTCCAACACTAGATATTGGATACACAGAGGTTGATGGTCTAGATTCGACGACGCCAACTCTTTCAACGTCCTTTCCTGCGCCATTTGAGACTTAATTGATGTTTCAGAGTCAGAATCGTCATCAGATGGTAATGGTATTTGTACTGGATAACTCTCTTTGAAGGTTGAAATAGTGGATTGTCAATGATAGTCCTTGAAGAGCGGGATGACGATGTCTCAAGATATTGCTTTATGGCTTGTAGTCTTTCTTGAGTATCGTCGCTAGACATATACACCTACAATCAATTTTTTTTTAAGTATGTAGTTAATTAAATTAAATAATAAAAATGACTTACAATAGTCCCCGACAACGGCGCCAAAAATTTGATGGGTGTCGTATGTCGTATCAAATTTAAATATATTTTTTTTCTTCACATACACCAACTACTTCAGTATAGCGGTAAATAAGGGTCGAACCCACGAGGACTACGATCAAATTATTATTCAAAATAAGAACTAAACTGAAAGTAGAAAGGGGTTTTAGTTTTAACAGCTGAAAAGATAAAATGAAATAAATATCAATGATTGAATAACTAAGGATATAACGATATTAAAGAAATAGTCAAGAATTACCCTCCACCTTCGACAATCAATCTATCAACAATGACGAATAATATTCCATATTCCCAATTAAACTATTAACCCCATAGATAACATTTAAGCAGTCAATTATCCCAGTTTCCCTATCATACTTAATTAAAGCTAAGCACTCTTAATTAACCCTTTTTACCCAGCAATAAACCCATTACGCATGTGATCTATTTGACCTAGTAAAAGTATTACACTATATGGAAAACAGGTTAATCTAGGCAAAAAATTCATTAAGCATGCAATTCTTAATGTTGGTGGCTGCGACCACTACTCTCTGACTCCTAGGCCGCAACCAATAAATGTTGGTGGCCGCAGCCATAGAACAAATTATGCTTCCATGCTTTTTCTTCGTAATCTTCAACTTTAAGCTCGAACCTCGTGTTTAGGGACTTCTAAAACACTTCAAACTTGTTTCAAACTTCATTTTCTCGAGTCCTATCATTTGACATTCATTCCTAACTACAAAAATATATCGAATTCGTCAATAATACCTTATAAAATATTTTATGGCTTAAAAATCAAAGACTCGTAAACACAAAGCTAAGAACACCTAAAACAACTTGAAATGAACATTATCTAAGTGCGAAAGGATAACCAATATAATATCCAAAATAACCTTATCAGATAGAGGGGGAGAGGGAGAGGGAGAGTGCTCGGTCAAAGGCAAGGGGGAGTGTATAAGAAAGTTTCCATTTTGTACGCAAATCAATCAAGCCATAGTTGGAAATTTCATGAATTATGGGAAAGGGAGTCAAGGAGATTAGAATTAAGACTTACCCTTTTCCCACTAGCTAGTGTTCGACCACTAGGGCCTCTATAAAAACAAAGAAAACATGAGTGTTCTCATTTTGTCTTGGTGGCTGCCTTGTGAATAGAGGAGGAAGAGAGGGCTCATGAGAAGTGGAGAGAAAGAAGAGAAGAAAAGAAGAAGGAAGGAGAAGGGAAGTAGGGTTTTGAATCCCTAGGGTGAGTTCTTGATTCATGGTGTTATTTTTTTTAGTTTCTACTCCTCCTTCTTGAATCTAAAAGTACTTTGTTGTTCTTTTTTTTTTTTTTTTATGGTGGTTCGAAATCCCTAGGGGGTGTGATCAAGTGTGGTGGCCATTTTGAGTATTGATTTCTAGCAAAGGAGGTAGTAAATCTCTAGCCTTGCTATTATTTTATTGAGTATTTTGTTATTGATTGTTGTTTGATTTGGATTCCCTATGTGTGTTAATGGTTGTTTGTATTCTTGTAGGGGCCTAGGTGTGTGTGGCTCTATGGTTGGGTGTGTGTTTGTGACTTGGCGTGTATGGATGTGTTGACAATGCATGTAAAGTTTGGCTTTTGTTTCTTTTGATTTTCTATAAACTTGCCCATGTTATTGGAAAAATAGGAACATGCTAGGGTTCATGTGGACATTGAATACGATTATTGGTATTATTTTCATGACTAGTTGTTCATGTAAGTTTCGGCCTAGGGTGTTCTAAAGGGATTACAAGTTGTGTTTGTTTCTTGATGATTAATTATAAAACCATTGGATTATGAGCACATTATAGTTTGTGGTATTTCTCTTGTTAAGGTGCCATGGGTTCAGCCATATGTCTTGTTGTAGACCTAGGGTTTCTTTTATTTTGTTGTTTATTTGCTCACTTATAAGCATGATTATTTTAGGTATTTTATTATATAAGTGAAGCATGATTTAGTTGTGTATGTTATGTGTTATTTTAGTAGTGTATTCGGCCTAGGCCTTTTTTTGTTTGTAAATCGTTGTTTTAATCATAGTTACATTATTGGTGCATGCTAATTGAATCTAGGGATGCATAAAAATTATAAAAGCATGCTAGGTTAATGGTTAAACACAATTAAGAGCATAGTTAAGTAAATTCATGCTTGCTGGATTTTGGTTCATGTTTGTGGTAATTTTTCAATAATTTAAAAGATTCACATTTTAGAACTAATGTAAGTAAAAGATGATTTTTACCTTAATAATGCATTTTCTTCAATCAAATGCATGTATTTCTTTTATAAATTTGTAAAAGAAAACTATACAATTTTTATGCTTGCAAATTTGATTATTTAAAAATTTATGTAATAAACCACTTGTTGGAATTTTTGGTTTTTAGGAGAAAATGTCTTTTAAATGAAATAAGTAAAGCATGTGTTTCAAATGTGATTTTTCCACACTTTAAATATGTATTTGCTCAATTATACTTATGCAGTTTATATTTATATATTTACAAAATAATTGATTAAAAATGATTTCTAAAGGTGATCAAAGAATTTATTTAATAACTTTAAGTAACTACAAATTTTATCACATTCTTTTAATTGTTATTAAATAATAAATGAGATTATTATTTTATGAAAAAAATTATTAAAAGTTAATGAATTATTTTAGTAAATTAAATTTTTATAATAAAATTTATGAATGACAAATATGTGATTTAAATGAATGATGAAGTAATAATTAAGTGGGAAATTATTTTATACTTGCTGAATTTTTAAGAAAATGGCTATAAAATGAACAAGTAGAATTATCAACTTGAACATTAATTTTAAGAACTCTCACCTATTCATGTTACATGCAATTGTATTTTTACGTTCAAACATACGCCTATTATTCAAACGTATGATTTTTGAGTTGTGATCATGAAGGATTAATTGTTAGAATTGGCATTATTCTCTATGATTTTATTTGACGTTGTTGTGTGAATAGAGCTATAGTGAAACTTGTGTCACGTGTGCTTAGTCCATGCACACATGGGGTATGTATGTTCACTACAACAAAATATGCATTTAATGGCTACATGGGAGAGACATTGTAGACATTTAATGTCTCTCCCAAGAGGAGACGTTGTTGCAGGAGCCATCTAAAGTGACCCTATGATGACTCCCATGGGGAGACTTTGTAGACATTCAACGTCTCCCCCTAGAAGTCATCATAGGGTATAAAACATACACCCTATGATAACTCCCAGGGGGAGACGTTGAATGTCTACAAAGTCTCCCTATGAGAGACGTCATAGGTACCTACAACGTCTCTCATGGAGAGATGTTGAAAGTATGCCACGTCTCCCAAGAGAAGACAACATAAGCTTTTTCAAATTTTTTTGTTTATATTATCCGAATATTTTTTCTTCTTAATTTAGAATTATTATTTAGTTATATTATATTTTATTAATTAAATATATTATTTTGTTCCAATGCATTAAATTAATTTTGCTCAAATCACTTTCCTCAAAAAAAAATTTTTGCCAAAATCTGAGATTAATACACATATTTTTTCAAACACAAATCTAGAATAAGAAAATCAAATGAATATTATTACACACAAAACTAAATTCATAAATTTATACAAACACAAACAAAATATGATTTTAGCATTGATCCATTAAGATTTATTGTTTGATACAGTAGCAAACTCTACAATATGATTCACATAGAACAAAATGCAGAGATTGGGAACTTATTAGCCAATTAATGACCACACCCACATTATAGACTCATCCCAGACTGAAATTTACAATATATATATACATATATATATATATATTTAAAAGTATAAGTAAAATCCACCCCGTCCATAGGAAGAAAGTCGTTGCCGCCATCAACTCCAAGAAGACCAAGATCCCGTCGCTGCCATCAACTCCAAGAAGACCAAGATCCCGTCGCTGCCATCAACTCCAAGAAGACCAAGACCTCGCCACCATCTTCACCTCCAAGAACACCAAGATCCCGCTACTGCCATCAACTCCAAGAACACCATGATTCCGCCACCACCATCACCTCCAAGAACACCAAAGACCTCGCCCCCAACCTCCAAGAAAAATAAAGAAAGCCACCGTCCACCACACTGTCATCGCGTGCTCATCTTCGCCGCCAATCTGCAAGAAAACTAAGAGGGAGTGAGAGAGAGACACACACAAAGAGAAAAGAGGGATATGTTAAGAAGGAGAGAGTGAGAGATGGATTAAGGGCAGCTAGGGTTTAAAATTGAGAGAGAAGATAGTAAAAGAGAAATTTTGGGAGAGAGAGAGGCATAATAATAATAATAATAATAATAATAACAATAATAATAATAATAATGATGATGATAAAAACATGGGAGAGTGATTATAGGAAATAATTGTTAGGTTAAAGTATGAGAGAGAATGTGTGTAGGAAACGTGAGTGAGAGTTTTCTTTATATTTTTTTTATTTTTTTTTAATAATTGTCAGGTTATATATATTAGGCCAGACATTTAACGTCTCCCCTGGGAAGACGTGCCAGACATCTAACGTCTCCCCTGGGGAGACGTCCCATGTGCCACGTCTTCCCAGGGGAAACGTTAGATGTCTGGCACGTCTTCCCAGGGGAGACGTTAGATGCTCTTACATGTCTGATATTTTATAAATAAATAATTTTATATTCATATTTTTAAATTAATGGCTCCCACCACTTTTAATGACTTACTTAGGTAGTCATCAACAAAAACTTTTAATGACTTACACCATTAGACTTTAAATATCCTTGAATACTTTTAATGACTTACACCATTGGTGTAAGTCATTATAGAGAGTCATTAAAAGTGAAAATTGTTGTAGTGGTTGGGTATGTGTATTCTTGCGTGATTTAAAAAAAAAAAGAACGTTTGATTATGATTATAGGCTCATTGTGATGTACCTGCACTTTACTTTTTCTTGGACCTGAGGTAAGGAAGTTAGTTAGAATTTTCTATGAATTATGTTATGAAATGTATGAATTGTTATGTTGCAAAAGTTAAAGTGTTATGAAAAACATATGTTATGATAAGCCAAGTGTTATGAAAGGTATGAATTTCTATGTTTTGATATGAACTGTTATACAAGTTCTTGTATGATGTATGAAAAACATTAGGTTGCTAGCATGCTGAACGCAATACAATAAAAAAGTTACTAAGGATATGACGTAACTCATAGGGTGAACGCGCTGAGGTTATTCGAGGACCTGAGATCTTGTTTACCTCATAGAGGAAGTCTTACCAGTTTATGTTTTTGCTGATTACCTCATGATCTGACATGGACAATAGGGGTGCCATGATCACATGATGTATGATTATGACTACAATTATGACTATGATTTATGAGTATGAATATGATATATTTCGTCATGAGTTTACGATACGCATATGCACTTCTTGTGTTTTTTTCTTCAATATTATTGTATTTGTTTGTATTTCATTACTGAGTTTTTAGCTCACCCCTTACTTTTCCCTTTCAGGTAGGCAATAGGATTCTTCTCGGAATGCACAGTGATGTGGGAGATTCCAACGTCTAGGCATGTGTGATGTGGGGTGTCCTATGAACAAATAACGATCAAAATGAGCGCCAAGAATAATTAAGAAACTTATGTTATGGATTATGTTACAAATTTCATCAGTGAGACTTATTTTGTTTATTTTATTTTCAAATACTGCATAAAGACATAATATTTGTATTTCAAACTAATGTGCCCAAATTGCATGTTTTATCAAGACCCCACTAAACGTTTCCTTAAAAATGGTATTTTTCTACTACATGTGAGATGAACGACGTTTTATAAAGTAGTAGATTAGAGCGTTCTTACAATTAATTTATGTGCCAAAATAAATGGGGGTTTTCTTGTAATGCCCTGGATAACCAAGACTGTTACACAGTGTGTTTAAAATAGTGCAAAACTTGCTAATCAAGTCATTTGAATATCCTAAAGTCAAAATCAAGTTAGGGTTAAAAGATTTTGGTCATAAACGGAAAATATGTTTGGTACATGGGATCCCAAAAATAGGGTTTAAAAGACAATTTATAAACTCTCAAAAGTTATAAGCAATTAGTGGCCACTCTAATGGAAAAATACAAGTTTTAAGCTTCTGTCCTTGTACTTTCCCTCGGCCGTGGTGGACGAGCAGCTGACAATGTACATCTCGCTCCTAGAGCTCTCAAACTCATGATTGATCCATCTTACCCTTGCCTTTACCTGCACCACGTAGCACCCATGAGCCAAGGCCAAGCAAGAAAACCATAACAACATAACATAATCAATAATGATAATCAAATAATTCACAAGACAAGTAATCAGATATTCAACGAGCCATAGCATCAAGCTAACAACAATAACCATTTATATTAAACATTTTATCTTAATCAATACACAAAACTCGGGGTTGACGCCCTTAGGCCGCACCCTCTGTTTAACCCACTAACTCCGACTCACTTAGGTCGAGTCCAGTGTTTATCTAGCTGACCCCAGTTCACAGTGGCCGAGCTGCATCCTGTGAGCAAATTATTAGCCCCGACTCTCTTAGGCAGTTTATTTCATGCTCACATGACATATCACAATCATACAACATTTGTATTCAAATACAGGGAATCTCAGTCCCAACACAGCCACATAAGGGTGCATTTTCTTACCTTTAATTCTGAACGGAGAAACTGTAATGGTCCCGAGCATGATCCTCAATCCTGAGCCTTGGCGATAAACCTAGTCATAGTGTCCAATGGCTAATTGTTAACTTCCAATCCAAATAAATACTTATGAGACAGATTCTAGCCTCTGGGACCTCAATTTCTACTAAACGGGGTAGTAGAAATTGTTAGAGCGCCTAGGTTTGAACTCAAAGCCTTAACAATTCTAGAAACAATTCTAAGGCTAAAATCCTCAGGCGGGTCGCGACTTTCCCCTAAGTCAGAGAGCAAAGTACCCAAGCCAAAGGGGATGCGGGCCATGACTTGGCTTAGTGAGTCGCGGGGCGCCCCCATCTCAGAGAACATCCCCAGGGCTAAAAGGCCACATGTGCTGGGGCGCCCCAGGGCTGGGTCGTGGTGCGCCTCCTTCGAACCCAAAATATATGGGTTTTCTCCTCCTTCTTCCCAGCCAAGAACCTCTAGAATTCAAGCCAAATATACCTCCCACTTCCAACAAAAACACAAGAGCGAGTCCAGGACTCTAATCCCTATATTTAAAGCATGTTGTAACACAAAACTTTATCAAAACCACCAGCAATTCACCAAGAATTCTTAATCAACACACTAAAATTCATATCTCAACTCAGCAACAATTTCATCACCCAAATACCCATAATTATACATGTTCTAAGCTTTGCAACTACTCAGCTTAAATTCCACCCTATCAAGCTAAGCTCTTCAAAAAATTAAAAGACTAAAACTTACCTCAACAGTGGCTGAATCCTCTGAAGTTCTAGCTTTAATTCCTAGCTTAATCACCTCCAATTTCCTTCAAAGAATTCCCAGCCCAAGCCTAAGCTTACTGCCCTTTTCTTCCTTGACTTCAAAGCACACCAAGTAAGTGATAGAGATGAGAGAAAATGTGAGTGAGATGAGAGAGAGAGCTTTCCTTCAGTTTCTACCTCTTTCTGCCTTAGTCTCAAATGATTTCTGAGCATACCCCTTAATTTCTAGGCAAAAGACCACTATGCCCCTCCTAATCATACTAATCCTTTAATTATTCTAAGGGTAAAATAGTCATTTTCCCTCAGTTCCCGCTAATTCCTCAAATGTTCCTAATATTTACCAATTAATCCCGTTACTCCCAAATAATTACTAGTTATTTATTCAATATCTAATAATTCTCAAAATATTTTTAAATTCCCAAAAATACCCCTAGGCTCCCACGAGCTGGGTATTGAACCCTGCTGTGACTATTTCGCCAATCCGCTCACTAGGATCATCTCGAGCCATATGCTATAAATATATATCCACATAATAATGTGATCTCAACAATTTATCACATATAATCACATTTGTGCCCTCAACAGGCACAATTCACAAATATGTCCTTATAAGCTATAAAGGGCCCACATGCATGTCACATAGTCATATAATCATATAATCATGCATGCCACATAATCATGCATTTAATTATTTAATCATAGATATACCTATTATTCCCTCTCGGCATGCTAATCAAGGCCCTTAAGCCTTATTAGTGATTTAGGTCATTACAACTATCCCCTCCTACTGAGAATTTCGTCCTCAAAATTTACCTGAATAACTCGGGATACTGATCCCGGATTGCGGACTCAAGCTCCTAGGTCACTTCCTCGACCTTGATATTCCTCCATAACACTTTAACTAGAGGAATCGTTTTGTTCCGTAGAACCTTGTCTTTCCTGCCTAAGACCTAGACCGATCGCTCCTCATAAGACAAATCTATCTACAATTCTAAATCCTCATACTTCAACACATGAGTTGTATCTGAGACGTACTTCCGAAGCATAGAAATGTGGAATACGTCATGAACTCCTGACAATGATGGTGGCAGTGCTAATCTATAGGCCACCAGCCCGATCCTCTCCAGGATCTCAAAAGGTCCATTAAATCTAGGGCTCAGCTTGCCCTTTTTCCCAAACCTTCTCACCCTTCGCAGTGGTGAAACTCGTAGAAACACGTGGTCCCCCACCTGGAACTCCACGTTCCTACGCTTAGGATCAGTGTAGCTTTTCTGTCTGCTCTGCGAAGCGAGCATTCAAGTGTGGATCTTCTCGATAGCCTCATTAGTCTTCTGAACCATGTCCGGTCCCAAATACTTCCTCTCACCCATCTCATCCCAATAGATGGGTAATCTACATCTCCTCCCATATAACATCTCGTATGGAGCTACTCCAATCGTTGATTGATAACTGTTATTGTACAAAAACTCAATCAACGGAAGATACTTACTCCAAGACCCCTCAAAGTCTATCACGCATGCCTTGAACATGTCTTCCAATACCTGAATTGTCCTCTCAGACTGTCCATCAGTCTGAGGATGAAAGGTCGTACTGAACTTCAACTGAGACCCCATAGCCTTCTGCAATCCACCCTAAAACTTGGAGGTAAAGATAGGATCCCAGTATGATACTATAGACTTAGGAACCCCATGGAGACGAACAATCTCCCTCACATACAGCTCCGCATACTGATCCATAGTATAAGTCGACTTCACTGGTAGAAAGTGAGCTGACTTGGTGTATCTGTCCACTATCACCCACACCGAGTCATGCAGCCCCACTGTCCTGGGTAAACCTCCTACAAAATCCATCATAATTTCCTCCCATTTCCACTCGGGAATACCCAAAGGCTGAAGCAATCCCATTGGTCGTTGATGCTTAACCTTCACCTGTTGACAAGTTAAACACTTGGCCAAGTACTCCACTACATCCATCTTCATCCCAGGCCACCAGTACAACGTCCGTAGATCCTGATACATCTTCGTGGCACCTGGATGGAGTGAGTATGGTATAGTATGGGATTCATCATGTGTCTCTTGTCTAATCCTCATATCAATTAGGACACAGATCCGACCCTTATATCGTAACAATCCAGTCTCTTAAATAGAAGAGTCCTTAGCTACTCCAGCTAAGACCTTCTCTCTAACTTCCTGCAACTGTGCATCCACCAACTAACCCTCTTTTATCATCTCTAGAAGGGTCAACTGTAAGGTAATATTGGCCAACCAGCCCACAACCAATTCTATCCTTCCTCTGGGCATTTCCTCTATCAATTCTCTCGATATCTGTGCAGTGCTAAACAACTGTCCCGGGCCCCTCCGGCTCAACGTATCTGCCACTACATTGGCTTTCCCTGGGTGGTAAAGGATATCACAATCATAGTCCTTTACCAACTCCAGCCAACACCTTTGCCTCATGTTCAGATCCTTCTGGGTGAAGAAATACTTCAAACTCTTGTGATCGGTGTATATCTCGCACTTCTCTCCATACAGATAATGTCACCACACCTTCAATGCAAATACCACCGCTGAAAATTCCAGATCATGGGTAGGGTGCTGTTGCTCATACTCCTTCAGCTATCGTGATGCATAAGCTATAAAATTCTCATTCTGCATCAACACATAGCCCAGTCCCAGTCTCAATGCATCACAATATACCACAAACTTCCCTCTATCCGAAGGGAGACTCAACACAGGTGTCGTAATCAGTCTTGGCTTCAATTCCTGGAAGTTATCCTCACACTTGTTTGACCAGACAAACTTCAGATTCTTTCGTGTCAATTCTGTCATCGGTGCAGCAATCTTCGAGAACCCTTCAACAAACCGCTTGTAATAACCCACTAATCCAAGAAAGCTCCTAACCTCTGAGGTGTTCCTTGGCCTCGGTCAATCTCTCACTGCCTCCACCTTAGATGGATCCACCTTAATCCCATCTTCACCAAAAATATGTCCAAAGAATGTCACTTCTGGTAGCCAAAACTCACACTTCTTAAACTTTGCGTACAATCAGTGCTCTCTCAACCTCTGCAAGACCTGTCGGAGGTGCTGTTCATGCTCTGCCTCTGAGCTGGAGTACACTAAGATGTCATTGATGAAGACAATCACAAAATGATCCAAGAAGTCCTTGAATACCCTGTTCATTTGGTCCACAAATGTTGTTGGGGTATTGGTCAAACCAAACGACATGACCAGAAACTCATAATGCCCATACCTCGTTCAGAAGGGCGTCTTTGGTATATCCTCGTCCTTGATCCTCACCTGGTGATAACCAGATCGAAGATCAATCTTCAAGAACACCGTCTTTCCTTGCAACTGATCAAACAAGTCATCAATCCTTGGTAAGGGGTACTTATTCTTGATGGTCAACTTGTTCAACTCCCTGTAGTCTATACACATCCTCAAAGTCCCGTCCTTCTTCTTCACAAATAAAACTGGAGCACCCCATGGCGAGTAGCTAGGCCTGATAAACTCCAAATCAAGAAGCTCCTGTAACTGTATCTTCAATTCCTTCAATTCCGCTGGAGCCATTCTATATGGTGCTCTAGACACTAGCTCTGTCCCCAATGCTAGCTCAATAACAAACTGAATCTCCCTGTGCGGTGACTGTAACATCCTGATAATTAGGGTCCGTTACCAGGTGTGTTTTGAAACCAGTGCTGGACTTTCTAACAAGTCATTTGGACCAAACATGTGATTAATCCACTAAGGTTTGGGTATTAAAAACTTTTGATCATCTCATAAACATTTCCATTAAGTTAAAGATAAGTTCTTTACATGGGATCCCAAAAATGTTAGTTTAAAAGCGTATTACAAAACTCAGATTACACAATAAGCCGTCCTAAGCGGCAAAAACTGGGTTTAATCCTAGTTCCTCTGAGCATCTCGGCCGCGGTGGTCGAGCGGACCACATATGTACATACCACTGCTAATGCCCTCTGACTCATGGCTAGTTGAGCTTCTCCTTACCTTTGCCTGCACCACAAAGCACCTGTGAGCCAGAAGACTCAGCAAGAAAACATAATCAACAATTCAGTGAATAAAACAACCATCAAACAGTAATAACTGAATCCAGCGCATTCATTAAACCCAATTGGAGACTATAGAGTCACACAAGTGCATGTCGCACTTTCTATCAAGTTGTTGGCATCCGAGCCAGTCAAGTGCATGTTGCACTCCCAGGGTGGCCCAGCCATGGTGGCCTGTACTCCACGTGCATTATGCCAATCTTAGCTTATAAACTAAGTTCCTTATGAACTTGACTTATAATTCAAGCCACCACGTGCCTCCAACTTATAAGTTGAAGCCTTGGGATTCTCAACTAATAAGGATCTCCTAGAGCCCATCATATTCTCAACTAATAAGTTGATCCCCACTTAACATCCTAATGATACCTTAGTTTATAAACTAAGCTTCACAGTCATAACAGACAATCACATGTTTCATATAACATACTTATCAATAGTCACACAATGCATTATAATACATTCACTCAACAGTCATAAGCATAATCATAATTATGCACGTTACAGTATACCTAATCAGACATTCGCAACATAATTATAATCATGTTCATTACCTTAACTAAGCTCTAATCAAGCATTCACATAACAGGTACAGTTTTCTTATCTTTGGTCCGAATGCAGGTTACTAGCGACGACCCTCTAAGTACGATCCCCGATTCAAGTCCTTAGCGAAAACCTAGTCACAACCGCGATAAGGAAGTTCCCATCAATAACAAGTAAATAACAACTTCCAAACCAACTCTTAGCCTTCGGGACATCAAATTCCACTTAACAAGGAAGTAGAATCAATCCCGAGCCCAAATGGTTAGGTTCCCAATCTAAAAATCCCATTTAAGCTAAAATTTCCCCTTAAGAGCCGCGGTCCCTCACACCCAAGCCGCGACCCGCCTCTAATTCCAGAGGCTCGGCCTCCCTGGAAACCAACACGCGTCGCGACGCGCCCCTGAGGCGCCGCGGCCCGCCCCTGCATCCGAGCCCTACTGGCTCCAAAATCTTCTTCGCAGGTCGCGGCTCATCACCACGAACCCATAATTTTCTAGGTTTTTCTTCAACCGAACCCAGCCAAAACTCACTAGATTCCATCCCAACCTTCCAATTAAATCCCCAAAAACAATGTACCTCTTTCCAGCAATCAAACCCAACTAAGTACTAAATTAAACTCATCAAAACCTCAAAACTCAATTTCCTAACTATCTAACATGCATCAACACCATAGCTTAAATAAACCAATTGATTTAACATGATATCTCTCAGTTCAGAATCTTACCTTAGCTGAGATGAAACTTCTGAACCTAGCCTCTGATTTTCCCCAAGCCTAACACCTTAATTCTCCAAGCTTTGCTCTTCAATTTTTCCAAAAACCACTCAAACCTCCATGAGGCATAAAGAGAACGTGAGAGAGAGAAAGGGAGTGCTGCTGCTTTTTTCCTTTAATTCCTTAGCCTTCTCAAACATTTTCCAGCTTATTCTACATTACACCTAAAGAGAGAATGACCATTTTGCCCCCTTGCCTTAGCTTATACCCCAAATATTCACAAGGGCAATTTTGTCCTTTGCTTTAAATCTCGCTATCCACAATTTGCATCCTATAATTATCGCTACTTCCAATATTCTCACACGGTTACCAATAAATTCCCATTACCCACTAATTCCGGTAATGTACTAAATTACTAGAATACCCCTAAGTTCACCCCGAACCGGGTATTAAGACCCCGTTGTGACTTTTCCGCTAACTTGCTCATCGGGATCGCCTCTCGTCAACTAACCCAAATATATCCACATAATAATGTGGTCTCAATCACACAAGCACATATTCGCATTTATACCCCCAAACGGGTCAAATTACTAATATACCCTTCTTATAAGAAACGGGCCCACATACACATATTTAATATCCCTAACATACAAGCTTGATTATATTATAATATAATTCACATAATAACTCAATTATCGCCTCCCGGCCCCATAATCCAGGCACTAAGCCCTATTAGGAAATTTGGGATGTTACAGTGACAGTCCTGGTAAATCCTCAGGGAACACATCCAAGAACTCACGAACTAATGTGGTCTCTCCCGACCCTATTGGAAAAACTCTGGTAGTATCCACCACACTAGATAGGAAACCTATACAACCTCCCTATAATAGGTATCTAGTTCTCAATGCTGATATCATGGGTATGCGTGGTCCCTGAACTGCACCCCACGAAAACAAAGGGATCCTCTCCCTCAGGCTCAAAGGTCACCATCTTCTTCCTGCAATCAATGGTAGCCCCATATCTGACCAGCCAATCCATCCCAAGAATCATGTCAAAATCTTCTATACCTAACTCAAACAAGTCTACTGATAGCTCCCTACCATCAACCATCACTGGCAGTGCTCTAATCCACCTCCTAGACACCACCAGCTCCCCTGTGGGCAGTATAGTTCCGAACCTCGCAGTATAATACTCACTAGGTCTACACAATCTATCAATTATCTTACTAGAAATAAATGAATGTGTAGCACCAAAGTCAATCAATATAATAAAAGGAGAGCCAGCGCTAGAGAGCTAACCTGTCACCACCGAGGGACTAGCCTCGGCCTCTGCTTGCGTCAAGGTGAACACTCGAGCTAGAGTCAAGCTATCCACCTTCCCTGCTTCCTCTTTCTTCACTGTTGGGCAGTCCTTCTTGAGGTGTCCCACCACCCCGCATACATAACAAGCCTTTGCCCGGTATTTTCCCAGATGGCGCTTCCTGCACCTCGTGCACTTTGGGTAGCTTCTCCATGTCTCATCGCCTCCCAGGTGGCCACCCTAAGCACCCCGACCCTTCCTATCAGGGCCAACATCGATCGAAGTGTCAGGGTCTTCCTCTCCAGATCCCTGGGGCCACCGCCCCTACCTAAACCTGCATATGGAGGCACCGCCCTGCCAACCCCCCGTATCGCAATGTTCTCCCTCCAAATCTTATTCTTCGCTTCCTCAGCGGTAAGAGCCTTCTCAACATCCTGAGCATAGGTCGTCCCCCTAGGTACTGTTGTAATTCTCACATCCCGGGCTATCATAGCATTACGCCCTCTAATGAATCTATCATGTCTAGCTGCATCAGTAGGCACTAGGTCTGGTGCGAACTTTGCACGCCTGTCAAACTTCAGGGCGTATTCTGTAACTGTCATATTGCCCTGCACTAACCCCACGAACTCATTCACCTTCGCCGCCCTAACAACAACATTATAGTACTTCTGGTTGAACAAATCTCTGAACCCATCCCAACTCAGAGTAGAAACATCCCTGGTCTGTGATGCCACTTCCCACCAAATACGGGCATCCTCTCTAAGAATATAGGTGGCACAGGCCACCCTGTCATTACCTTCCACCCTCATAAAATCTAGGATATAACTAATCATACTCATCCACTGTCCAGCCTTCAGTGGTTATGTTCCTCCCTCAAAGGTTGGAGGATGCTGTCTCCTGAATCGATCATACAAGGGCTCCCACCTGTTCCCAATCTCAGGTGGTTGAACAACTGGTGCCACAAACAGGTGGAAAAATAGGTGCAACACTCCCTGATGGAGCCTGCTGTCTTAGAAGACGGATCTGCTCTTCCTGACTCTTTAACTGAGCTTGCATGTCTACAAGTATCTGCTGCCAGTTCTCAGGGACTGGCGGAGGGTTCTAGCCTTGGTCATCATCCCTAGCCTCAGACCCTGTATCAGCTAGTCGTATAGATCGCCTTGGACGCATAGCTATCCAAGTTTATCTGCAATCAACGACTCAGCGGTAAAACAATGATGACAGGGTAACAATCTTTCCATAGTCCACCGTTGGAACTTAACCAACCACAAGCAATCAAGTTGCAAATAATCATTCACATGCAACAACAATGCTAATAAGCATGCCTCAATATCATCACACAACAGTCAAGGGCCAGGCCCTATCAATATCTCATGCTCCCTATTAATCATGTAGTAAAGCATTTATATTTCATTCAAGCACTCAAGCATATAATCACATGTATACATTTACCAAACCCTAAGTCGAGCTTGTCCTTAGCGGCGAGTGTACATGTCCAGCCAGTCTTCAGGAACCCTTAAACCTAGATCTCTCTGATGCCAAGTTGTAATGCCCTGGATAACCAAGACCGTTACACTGTGTGTTTAAAATAGTGCAAGATTTGCTAATCAAGTCATTTGAATAAAGATGTGACCATAAAGTCATAATCAAGTTAGGGTTCAAATATTTTTGTCATAAACGAACAATTTTCATTAAAATAGACGTTTGGTACATGGGATCCCAAAAACAGGGTTTAAAAGACAATTTATAAACTCTCAAAAGGTATAAGCAAGCAGTGGCCACTCTAATGGAAAAATACAGGTTTTAAGCTTCTGTCCTTGTACTTTCCCTCGGCCGTGGTGGACGAGCAGCTGAAAATGTACATCTCACCCCCAGAGCTCTCCAATTCATAGCTGATCCGTCTTACCCTTGCATTTACCTGCACCACCTAGCACCCGTGAGCCAAAGCCCAACAAAAAAACCATAACAGCATAACATAATCAATAATGATAATCATATAATTCACAAGACAAGTAATCAGATATTCAACGAGCCATAGCATCAAGCTAACAACAATAACCATTTGTATTCAACATTTTATCTTAATCAATACACAAAACTTAGGGTCAACGCCCTTAGGCCGCACCCTCTGTTTAACCCACTGACTCCGACTCGCTTAGGTTGAGTCCAGTGTTTATCTAGCTGACCCAGTTCACAGTGCCCGAACCGCGTCCTGTGCGCAAATTATCAGCTCCGACTCTCTTAGGCCATTTATTTCATGCTCACATGCAATATCACAATCATACAACATTTGTATTCAAATACAAGGAATCTCAGTCCCAACACAGCCATATAAGGGTGCATTTTTCTTACCTTTAATTTCGAACGGAGAAAATGTAATGGTCTCGAGCATGATCCTCAGTCCGGAGCCTTGGCGATAAACCTAGTCATAGTGTCCAATGGGTAATTGTGAACTTCCAATCCAAATATATACTTAGGAGACAGAAACTAGCCTCCGGGACCTCAATTTCTACTAAACTGGGTAGTAGAAATTGTCCCGAGCGCCTAGGTTCGAACCCCCAAGCCTTAGCAATTCTAGAAACAATTCTAAGGCTAAAATCCCCAGGCGGGTCGCGACTTGCCTCCAAGTCAGAGAGCAAGTACCCAAGCCAAAGGGGAGGCGGGCCACGACTTGGCTTAGTGAATCGCGGCGCACCCCCATCTCAGAGAGCATCCCAGGGCCAAAAGGCCAGGCGTGCCGCGGTGCCCCAGGGTTGGGTCGCGGCGCGCCTCCTTCGAACCCAGAAAATCTGGGTTTTCTCCTCCTTCTTCCCAGCCAAGAACCGCTAGAATTCAAGCCAAATATACCTCCCACTTCCAACAAAAGCACAAGAGCGAGTCCAGGACTCTAATCCCTAAATTCCAAGCATGTTATAACACAGAAACTTTATCAAAACCACCAGCAATTCACCAAGAAATCTTAATCAACACACTAAAATTCATATCCCAACTCAGCAACAATTTCATCACCCAAATACCCAGAATTATACATGTTCTAAGCTTTGCAACTACTCAGCTTAAATTCCACCTTATCAAGCTAAACTCTTCAACAAATTAAAAGACTAAAACTTACCTCAACAGTGGCTGAATCCTCCCAAGTTCCAACTTTAATTCCTAGATTAATCACCTCCAATTTTCTTCAAAGAATTCCCAGCCCAAGCCTAAGCTTACTGCGATTTTCTTCCTTGACTTCAAAGCACACCAAGTGAGTGAGAGAGATGAGAGAAAATGCGAGTGAGATGAGAGAGAGACCTTTCCTTCAGTTTCTACCTCTTTCTGCCTTAGTCTCAAATGATTTCTTAGTATATCTCTTAATTTCTAGGCAAAAGACCACTATGCCCCTCCTAATCATACTAATCCTTTAATTATTCTAAGGGTAAAATAGTCATTTTCTCCCAGTTCCCGCTAATTCCTCAAATGTTCCTAATATTTACCAATTAATCCCGTTACTCCCAAATAATTAACAGTTATTTATTCAAAATCTAATAATTATCAAAATATTCTCTAAATTCTCAAAAATACCCATAGGCTCCCACAAGTCGGGTATTGAACCACGTTGTGTCTATTTCGCCAATCCACTCACTAGGGCCCTCTCGAGCCACATGCTGTAAATATATATATCCACACAATAATGTGGTCTAAACAGTTTATCACATATAATCACATTTATGCCATCAATAGACCAAAATTACAAATATGCCCTTATAAGCTATAAATGACCTACATGTATATCTAATACTCACAAGCATGCATGTCACATAGTCATATAATCATGCATGCCATATAATCATGTATTTAATCATTTAATCACACATATACCAATTATTTCATTCTGGTATGCTAATCAATATACTTAAGCCTTATTAGTGATTTTATGTCGTTACATTTCTAGTGCACTCTTCTCCTGTTTTTGGTGCTTGAATAATTTTTGGTGTAATTTTTTATGATCATGTACATTGTAGTTATTTAAAATATCCTATAAATTTTTAAATAATTTATAATATCAAAAATAAAGTTTAAATAATTTATTGTAAGCGAGAATATATTTTTTTATATGAGAATGTAACATATTTGTGTCAAAAATCATATATGTATGGAACATCAAGTACCGAAAACATGAGGGACTGCACCCGAGAATCCGAGAAACAAGACATTCTTTAAATATTTGAAATGGAATGTGGTTATTTTGCTGCCGTCTCTTAAGAGGCCTATGGTCCGTACCCACGTAATTTTTTCAATTTTAGTTACTTTGAAGAAAATTATTTTACGTGCTATATTCACAGCCTGAAATCTCTATGGACGCTGTAAGCAAAAAAGGACAAAAAAGTTTTTAAATGAATCAACGCATATAATCACATTTACTGACACGCTTTTAGAAACGAAAGTATCATAAAAAAAGTAAACTACTATATCAAGAATGACTCCACTGCAACGCCAATCCTTGGCACCCAAACTCCCTCCACTCACGTCCCGCCACGTGGCAGTGATCGGTGCCGGTGCAGCGGGCCTCGTAGCCGCCCGTGAGCTCGCCCGGGAAGGCCACCGCGTCGTAGTTTTCGAGCGAGGGAACCAAGTTGGTGGGACATGGGTCTACACTCCCAAGGTCGAGTCGGATCCAATCGGGGTTGACCCACGTCGGGCCGTTGTCCACTCGAGCTTGTACCAGTCCTTAAGGACTAACCTCCCTAGAGAGGTAATGGGTTTTCAAGATTTCCCATTTGTGGCCAAAAAAGACGATGGAAAGGACGAGAGAGATCCCAGAAGGTTTCCGGGTCACAGAGAGGTTCTGATGTATTTGAAAGACTTTACCAGAGAGTTTGGGATTGGTGAGTTGGTGAGGCTTGATACTGAGGTTGAGTATGTGAGTTTGATGGGTGGTGGGAAGTGGAAAGTTAGGTCTAAGAAGATAGGTGAATTGGGAGTTGATGAGGTTTATGATGCCGTGGTAGTATGCAATGGCCATTATACAGAGCCTCGAATAGCTGAAATTCCCGGTAAATGTTTGCACATATGTCAATATGAATTAGTTAAAGTGAAATTCACTCTTTTTTAGTTTTTTTCTCCCGAGTAAATGTGGATTCTGAGATTATTATTCTGAACTTACCTCAGCCTAATGAATCTCTCAGATTGGTTCTGACTATTGGGATTTAGTGAAAGAAGGGATTAATGGTGTGTGTGTTTTTATTATTATGCATAGAAGCATAACTTTTGTAGAGGTTTACCATTTATGAAGTTTTGTATAAAAATTGGGGTCTCAACTTGTAAGGTTACCTTTAGAATTTGTCTCTGTTCTTCGTTTTAATCAACAAAACGTTCTTATATTTGACACTTGCTAGCGTAAATTTGAAAGACAGAAGAAAAAAAATGTATTATTTGGGTGCAAATATTAAATATGTTTTAAGGTTGCACTTTGAGTTGAATTAATTCTTGCTCTGGAATGGAATGAATGGTGAAGGAACTTATCCTAAACATGCTATGTTCAGCCTTTTGCTTAAGGCAAATAATGCAGCATTTTAAATTTAACTTCAAGGAGAAAAAGAAAATACCAGAAAAATTTACTTTTATACATATATTTTCTTGCAGGCATAGATGCATGGCCAGGGAAGCAAATCCATAGCCATAATTATCGGATTCCAGAGCCTTTTCGAGATCAGGTTTATTCAAGATTCATTTTTCTTATGTAAATTTCTGCATTTTAAGCTAAATTGCTTTCATACATATATATATATATATATTTATCACGTTTGGACATTTCTCACTCTGACATTCTTTGATGCAAATTATTATTGTGGTAAAAAAAAAGATTGTGTCGAGGATGAATTTTTTTTGAAAGACTCTAGAGAATGAATTCAATGTCTCTTTAGCCAGAATCAACTTCAGTGCTTCAAATAAATTAAAATTCTGTTTTCACATGCCAAATGAAGCTAGGTGTCATTTAAATTCACATTGCTAATAGAATTTGAATTAAAATGTTTATATGTTAAGATTTTTTTTTTTCCTTTTTCCTCCTTTGTACACACTTTTGTATCAGCAATTCCTGCTTCATGCAGGTTGTAATTTTGATAGGGAGTGCAGCAAGCGCAGTTGATATTTCTCGAGACATAGCTGTAGTGGCAAAAGAAGTCCATGTTGCATCTAGATCACTTACTGATGCAACCATTGGAAAGCAGCCTGGCTATGATAATCTTTGGATTCGTAGTATGGTAAAAAGTACCTATTCATCATCGCAACTGAGTTCTTATGAATTTATGAAAATCTTGATGGAATTTTACCTAACCCGATACCAGAATTTAACTACCTTAAAGTACTATCATATTCATACTAATGCAGATCAAAAGTGCCCATGAAGATGGTAGTGTGGTTTTCCACGATGAGTGTGCTGTCGTTGCTGATGTCATTCTTCACTGCACAGGGTATGCTAAGTAATTTAATAATCAGATTTAGAACTTCACTTATATATCTGGCAATCCACACATTGAATCTAAGGCTTATTCTGCATAGAAAGCAAAACAGATATAAAAAATGAAACTTAACTTCCATTTCCCCCCTTAAGGTACAAGTTCCATTTTCCTTTTCTTGAAACCAATGGCATTGTGACTGTGGACGACAATCGTGTCGGACCACTGTATAGGCATGTCTTCCCACCAGCCTTGGCTCCATGGCTTTCCTTTGTCGGGTTACCATGGAAGGTATACCTCTGCTTAAAGAAACATCCTCACATTTAAATACATGTTTGGTTTATAAATAGTAATACACACAGTCTTTGAATACATTTTTTTCCAGGTTATTCCTTTTCCTTTGTGTGAACTTCAGAGCAAATGGATAGCAGGTCTTCTGTCTGATCGAATTGATCTTCCATCACAAGAGGAGATGATGGATGATGTTAATGCCTTTTATTATTCTCTAGAAGTTTCTGGCACTCCTAAGCGGTACACTCATAATTTGGGTGCTTCACAGGTAAAAAAAGAATAAGATTCTAGTGCTGGTTTGTCTGCAGTTTGTTCTAGTTAAAGATCTGCATTCTTGTTATGTTTAGTTTAGAAAACCATTAACTTTAACCAATGGCTTCCAAATATTTCTGAGACATTATTTTGAGCTTCTTATTGGAAATTTTTGTAGTGTCTATGACCAGTGAATCTTTGAATACTGTGTTTGCAGTTTGATTATGATGATTGGCTTGCGGCTCAATGTGGCTGTACATTGTCTGAGCAATGGAGGAAACAAATGTATTCTGCAGTTTCAAAGAGAAAGCATGCTCAACCAGAGACATACCGAGATGAGTGGGACGACGAGGATTTGATAATACAAGCTAACCAATACTTCTTAAAATACTTCCCAAAGGAAGTCAACAGTGACTAAACAGGTTTGCTTTTTTAAAATCAGTAACCATTTTCTCTTCTCATAAGATTGGAAAAATACAATTTGAATCAGCACATAGCTATTCTTTTAAAGGTGATAATGGATATATGTATTGTGTTGAATATTGAGAACATGTTATGAAATCAATTTGGTTGGGAAGTACTTTGACAGTGATTAGCAATTGCAAGTTAATTTTTTTTTTTTGTTTTCCCATTTTTTCTATATTGGAAATCATTTTCTTGCTTTTCAGGTGAATTTTCTTAATATTATCATTAAAAAGATGCAATAAATAAATGTAATTGATATTCTTCTACATGCAATTTAACTATACAGTTGCTTCTCCAAACAGTAGTCATTGTTACCTGCATCGAAATTTTCAACGTTCTTTATCTTTATTTTAAGAGCCCCTTTCAATCAATCCACATTTTCCTAACAAATCAAAGTCATACGAGTACCAATTAATGGTGTTAATGTGCTGGTTGAGGAATAGGAATAGGAATTAAAAAAATGGACAAATAATAATTTTTTTTTCAATTTTTCATTCGAATGGTCTTTTTTTTTTTTTTTTTTCAAATGGAATAGTCATTCTACTAAAATGATGAAAAAACCATTATATTGGAATGATATTTTAATACTTTAATATGCAACCAAACTAAAAAATGGAATGAAAATTGATTCCTTTCCATTTCATTTTTGCCCCAACCAAACATCATCTTAGGTATTTGTGTAGTCGTGTAGTTTCAAACACATTCCGTAATTAAGTTGTGTTGGCTTAGGCACAATCACTACATGTTGTAGTGTGTTAGGGGCTCGTAAAATACTTATGCTCATATGCGTACCCTAGTGTGTATATTATTGAACTATTACTAACAATGACATTTTTCTAATTTGTTAATTTTTGTTATATTTACAATCATTTCTTTTATAATGATAAGATTGTGGGCTATGGTTTTGTCTTTAGGAGAAATTATAATTCAATTTTTTTTAATGATAACATACATTATAGTAGGCATCTTGCTAATTTTTTAGAAATTCTAAATAATTTACGGTACTAAAATTAGAGTTCAAACAATCTGTTTTCCACGTGT
The DNA here is from genome assembly GCF_963169125.1 of Humulus lupulus. NCBI lineage: Eukaryota > Viridiplantae > Streptophyta > Magnoliopsida > Rosales > Cannabaceae > Humulus > Humulus lupulus. The sequence continues at coordinate 142,013,749 of NC_084797.1, read as the reverse complement.
ATAAAAAAATTAGGAACGCTTGCAAGTTATTGTTTAAACTCTAATTTCGGCAAGGTAAATTATTCAGAATTTTTCGAAAATTAGTGGGATGCTTGTTATAATTATAATGTACGTCGTTATACAATAAAAATTAGGTTATAATTTCTCCAAGTGCTAAAACCATAGAACGCCCCTTACGTTGGGGATATCCCTACCATAAAATTTTCCTATGATTATGTACATAAATTGTATTTTTCAAATATTATTTTAAATAATTAGTATTTTTTTTGGGTGAGACGTGATTTTTTTTTTAATTTTGTTATATTATCATGTTTTATATTTCCCAAATGTGTATACATCTCAAATTTGTAGATTTTGAAAAAAATACCAAAACTAAAAACAAAAATCATATAAAAAAGACAACTGAATGAAAAATTATGTATCTTCAATGAATTGCATTGTGTTGGACATCAAAAAGCATTGAGATTTATTAAGCTAAATCGATTTTTTTCATGAAAAACACGTTTTCATTGAGCCATTGAGGTAGGCATAAAGATCAATCGAGAAACATCAAATTTTTCATTAAAAATTAAGTTTTTCACGGCACCATCGAGCTGAGCATCAAGGAGAATTGAGTTTTTGCAACTTTCAAAGTTTATGATCTGAATATATTATGAGAAAACAAAAAAATCATGTACAAATATGTTCAAAATGTATAGATTAGTGTTTTATCTGAACTTTTTCTTAGTTTAAGCTTTGATTATAATAATAAAAAATTTAATTTATGGTATTAAGATGAAGCCAAGAGGAAGAGTGAGGAGAAACGAAGAGAGATTGATGAGGGATGGTTTTCAAAGTTTTTTCATAACAATGTGGGGGTGATGGCAGTGGTGGTGGCTGTCGTGGGTATGGGAAACATGAGAGAGATGGAAAGAAAACAACCAAAGGGGAGAAACAAGAAAATGCCAGAGCTATTTTTATTGACATATTTTACTAAGAGCAACTCCAAGGGTGCTCTATATTTTTTAATTAAAATAGCCAAGAGCCACTTTTTCTCACCTCACTACTCCCTATTTTGGCTAGGATTGATTATTTTAATATTTTTTTTAACTTTAAATTTCTGAAGTATAAAGTTAGTTGTGAGATATTATTAAAATAATGATAAAGTTTAAAATAATATAAAAATTTGTGGTAAAAAAGTAGATAGCTCGTTATATTTGGGAGGGGGAGTGTTTTTTTTTATCAAGACCCATCCCTATTTTAGCCAAAGAATGTATCTAGAGAGTGTGGTTGGAGATGCTGTAAGGGTCCCATTAGGGGGCATAAATTGTAATTAGAGAAATTTACATAATACACTTAATTTTATTAAAAAATTATAATTTTATGGACTAACAAATGATTTTTTTTCAATTTTATTATTTTAAGGAAATTTTTACAATTTGACGGTTTTGCCTGTTTTTTCTTCTTTTGTGTTGTATCTTAGTTGTGTTGTCTGTGTTTTCTTTAAGTGACATATGTCAGTCATTAATGAGTAATTAAGCTTCACGGAAGGTAATGAAGCCCTCTGAGTTCGCCTAGAGCTCCTCGAAAGGAAGGTCTTACCCGTGTTAATCGTGCATCGCCTCTAGAGAAGTATGTCCTTGAGGAGGACTACTTCCCAAGGACTATGATTAAGATGTCCTCCAGGACTGTGAGAACCATCCTCGGGGCCTGTAATATAGTGTCAGGTGTCGAGCATAGTGACTATGGACCATAAACAACCATCTGACATGTTACTGTTTCCCAAGTCGTGATGTCGAGTCTGTACAAGTGACAAGCAGGATATCTCACGATGCTGTCTAACATGGGAAAATGTACAGCTACCTCCTGACACTATCAGGAACGTGTTACCCAATAAAGTTGTGAGCTGTAACCTCGTAAATGGGCCCGAGGAGATACGCCCGGGCCCACCAGCTCCTTAACTACGGGAATGTGTATTTATTAGTTATTAAGACCTTGTTAAGGGGGAATGTTTGTATTAAATCCTCATTAAGGGAGTTAATTGTCATCATCCATCTATAAATAGGGCTATGACACACATTGTAAAGGATCCTTGATTGAATCCTCACTTTTTTATTTAGAGCTTGCTAAAACACTGCTCGAACTCCATAGAAGCCCCAGAACTCCAAACTTCCCAAATTCTAATACAAGTGACTCGTGGACTAGGGTTAATTAATAACCTGAACCACGTAAAATCTTTGTGTTCTTTATTGCATTTTCTTTAAGCTTGATTTAATTAGTTGTTAGCGAAAAAGGCGGTCAACATTTTGGTGCTTTCATTGAGAGGTTGAAGAAAGCTTTGAACATTCAGCCATGGTGACTACAGGACGAAATTCCACTGACAAAATTCCTCCTTGCATCGTCGCTGAGGGAGGAGAGCCCAGCTGACCACCTTCACCAGTAAGCCCGGGGGTGGCCCACGACGACGACTACAATGAAGATGACATATATGATGGCGAGGACAGAGGCGACTACTATTAGAATTAATGCCCTAAAAACATGTAAAGACATTTTATTGATTTAATAAAGAAATCTTTACAGTTATATACAAATAATATAAAATAATTACAAAAATCACCTACAAAATTTTATTTACAAAAATATCTTGCCACATCATCAAAAAATAATTGATTCTAAAAATAATATACCCAAATTAGAAATATTCTCGAAATCCCGAATTTCCCGTTTTTCTGGGTTTTCAAAAGTAACCTTTCGGTTACTTATAATGGTGATAAGCTACCAATTAGTCACTTTTTTTTTTTTATTAAAAGTTTTATTTTTAGATCATATTATTTTAGTACCTTTTGGTTACCTCCAAAACTTATTTATAAACATCTTAATATACCAATGAGTTATCTTATTATTTGAGATACATTTTGGTAACCTTCAAACTTATTTAAGAAACTAATGAGTTGTCATATAGTATAATAAGTTAACATATAGTTTATTAGTAAAAATTAATTTAGTATACTACACGTTAACTTTCAATAAAAAAAATTAGTCACTCGTGTAATTTTCATGTCTTATTATTTAAGATACTTTTACATTACCTTCAAATCTATTTTAGAAACTAATTAGTCATCACATAGTATATAAAGTTACTCTAATTCCAAGTTACCATGAAAAACTTATTAGAAAATAATAACAATTGGTTATTTTTTTCATAACATAAACTTGGAGTTACTCCTAAAAAGTTACTTTTCATACATAACATAAACCAATTAACCAAAATTTAAAAATAAGCATAAAGTTAATTAACTAAAATAAATTTTTTTGTAAAAAAGTAACTAATCAGTATCTAATTGGTATTTATAAGTAACCAAATAGTTACTTTTGATTCCGGTAACGGCAAGAAAACATATGCTTCCAACATATGGTATAAAAAGTTACTCTAATTCCAAGTTACCATGAATAACTTATTAGAAAATAATACCAATTGGTTATTTTTTTTCATAACATAAACTTGGAGTTACTCCTAAAAAGTTACGTTTCATACATAACATAAACCAATTAACCAATTTTTTTGTAAAAATATAACTAATCAGTATCCAATTGGTATTTATAAGTAACCAAATGGTTACTTTTGATTCCGGTGACGGCGAGAAAACACACGCTTCCAACATATCAAAATGAACCCCTTGAAGAGTAGATCATGATGGTACCACTCTTGAGCCAAAATGATCAACGGTGTGACCATGATTTTTTTTAAAAGTTATGGAGAAGAGAGAGAATTAAATTATTATTTTAGTGTTGTCAATTCTTATACGAGGTATGTATTATTTTTGTATGCGGTATAAAAAAAGTTATTTTTGTAATTAAAATTTTTGAGGTTAAATTTGTAAATAAAATCAATTATAGGTTGTGAGATGTGATTTTCTCTTAAATAAAAGTGCAATTTTATTATATTTGAATGTTATAATTTATATTTGAATTAATTATATAATAATATCAAGAAAATTATTTATTCATTCACGAGAATATGATCTTGTATTAGTACGAGAGAATTAAGATCATATATAATGAATAAAATAATCAGTAACATATTAAAGTAAGAAATCTTTAATTAATGGTTACCAGTGCAGTTTACTAAGCATACGAGATGCGAATGATCTAGATTCAATTACTGATGTGAATAGATATCTTAGTAAATGTGATGTATATAATAGAGATTTTATATGACAAGACCGATAATAATTAATTATCTTTACAAACTTGCCGTATGACATAAAGATTTAATTCTTATCATAATAAATGACCATTTGTAGATTAGTCTAAATCTTGAGTATTCATGAACTCCTGTTTATGTTTATTGGGTCTTTTGATTCACTCGTTAATGTTTCTTTGTATAATGAGGCTAATGACTTTAGTTTTAGAAATTCAATATAATGAATGGCAAGGAACAAGATTTACAATAATGGAATCCATACTTTCCTAACAGATTGAATATTGGTTCCCTCAAGAGTTAATTTTGGAACTGAATAGTTATTGAGCTCAAATCTATGATATGATTATAGATTAATTATTCGCTAGTGAATTAATGGTACTTAAGGATCAAGAGGTAATTAAAAGGGTAAAATGGTAGTCTTGACTAACTCTAATTAACGAGCCAATAAATGGAGGAAAAAACTACATTTATTGATTATATAAATGGACTACAAGAAAACTCTGTAAATATAATTCTATAAATACATAAAGTGCAATTTCATCTTTATAATGGAGTAATCATGGAATTAATAAATAAGATTATTGGGTTATTGGATCTTCGTATTATAGGTGCATGGTCCCCAAAACACCTATGTCCTACATTGTCAAGGGTAAGGATGTCAATAGAAAGATTTGTTGAGAGAATGGCTTAATTGCAGATGAATTAATTTTCCAGGGCAAGGACATAATTATGTGATAATTGTGGGTAGTTGATTAATTATGAATTAATTAATTATTTAATTATATAGATTTTATTTTGAAAAACTATAGGTTAAAATAAATATTAATGTTATCCAAAAAACAGGCATGGATGACGTGGCAGACGTTTAATACACGTGGCTGACATCTGGCAGAAGTCTTGTTCGACCATCGACCAGAAAGATGTCTATGGCGCAACGCTCAATCTTTATATACGACTAGCTTGGTCGTATACTCGCTATATTTGGAGAAAATCTTATGCAGTTATAATCGTATCCGAAATTATCTCCCATGATTTCCTGAGTATCCAATTATTTAGGAAAGAATATATGTAACAAATTAATGTAATCTTCCTTGAGTCTATAAATAGAGAAAGATAGCTCAAGGAAGGGACTTTTGGCTTTCTAATTATTTGGGATTAGAGTTTTACGAGTGTATTAGAGCTATCATATTTGATATATTGTTTTGTTCTTCAGAGGTTGGTGAAACTCATTGAACCCTAGTTCTTTGATCACTCCTTTGAAATATAATATCAATAACAGCTCAAGTGGACGTAGGTTATTACCAGATTCTGGGGCCGAACCACTATAAATTCTTGTGTGCATTACTGTTTTTGTCATTATTCTCATTTCAACATATCTGTCCACATCAAGCATTTTTGACTCCGTGTCAGTTGACCAAAATCAGGGTCAACAATTAATTATGTTTAAATTAATATAAATAGAGATTAATAATTATCTTTTTTAGAATAAGATATTTATTTATTTAAAACTGATATTTTAAGATAACGTTAGTTTTGACTCAATTGATATTTATTTTGGGATAAATATATTGTCTTCAATATTAATCAAATAAACAAATGAGAAAATTAGGGATAACCCTAATGGTGTGGTCGACACACTCACTCATGGATTTCATATCCCTGGGATTTGAATTTTGAATTTCAACTAATTTTCTTATTTGATTATTTATATTTATTTATTCTTTTTTAAATATGATTTAAATTAAAAAAATAAAATAAGGCTATAATTGATCAATTTTATTTTCATAAAATAAAGATTAATTAAATTAGTTAATTGTATTTATAAAACTTAAAAGAAGCGATACTTTTCAAGAATTGATTTTTATAGACTGTCAGCGTTGACGCGGTTTTTAGCCAACAATCTATTAAGAAATTAGATGGGTAGATTAGTGCTAGATTATAAACCGCAATGATATAGTAAGCATTCACTCAAAAGCACATAACTTTTACGTGGTTCAGTGATTAAAATCCACCTAGTCCACGAGTCACTATTATTACTGTTTCTCTCTCTATTTCTGCAGAGTTTCGGTAATACCAAAAATAGTCTCCCCCCTCCTGTCCAATATTCCTAGTATTTATAGGGGAATTCCATGGACATGTTCGGGTCACTGTGTAAATAAACCGCGTAATTAAGTAGGGTATATAATTAATACAGATTATTCCCATTGGGATATGATTTGATAACATAATAAATATACTTCTGCTATCTCGGATAATAAATGACAGATATATGATATAGCTTGGTCATTAATGAGTGTATAAAGAATCCCTGAATCTCCTGGGGTCCTTTAGTATGTGTTGTCTAGGCTATCACGAACTGAATATTTCACCCGAGCTCGTAGTAACTTCAGAGCGCTCAAAGTTGGATCTAACCATAATAAGTCCCGAACTCGATTGTTACCTTAAGTGCAGGCTAGATGATAACTTGTATACCGTGTACGAACTGGATTGGATCTCGAGCTGTTCACGTCATTAATAACAAGACATTCCACTTGGCTATTTTTCCACATATTTATCTGCCAGCTGTACTCAAGCTGAGTAATCGTTCTCGTGATAATTTTAGGGTACAACATTTTCACCCCAAGCTCCTGCTCGTGCTTGATGTCGTCACCTTCTGACATGCACAGTAGGAGCTTTTAGACTTCTTCCATACAAAACTGTACCTGCCCACTACTCAAGTACTAGACATGTGGCTTTTTGCAATTGGCGTTCGTTCGGGTTTCGAGGACTGAAACAAATGTCTTGTCAACTTTTTGCCGCCGCATGGTTCATTTAATCTTGGCCCTCAGATCTCGAACTAACCCAATTGGATGGCCCAGATTAATTTCCATCGTTTACGTATAAATAGGATGATCAATTCTGAGACTTCACCACCTTCACATTTAAAAGATTTCCTTTTAAAAAACCCATGCTTTCCTTTTTCTTCTCCAGAATCCCCAAAAACTTTCATCGCTTCTCAGACCTTCAGAAGCTTTTAAGGAGCTTCCTGTGGATACATCAACATCTTCTCTGAATCGAACATATTATCTGTAAGTATCTCATCACCTGGTTTGAATTTTTTTTTTTTAATTTTCCAGTGAGTTTCTTTTATTTTTTCGAATATTGCTCATTGTTTGATATCGCTTAGACTATGTATGAGTGCGAATAGGAAATAGGATTTGGTTTGACGGCTCTGACACGTGGATCCCGAAGTATCTGAGGATTTTAAGAAATCACGGTGCGTGGCCTAGGATACCGCGTGGGACCACGCGTTGAGGCTAGGGCAAAGTTTAGCTCGTATAAACTTTCAAATTTTGAAAGTAAACCAATTAAACATTTTCTTCCGTACCTCTACAACCATGACCATAGACCATCTTACGTCACCTACTAATTAGGCTGCTTTGCCGCCAGATGATCTGAATCATGGCACCTCCCAAGAAGAATGTCGTGAGCTCATCTGCCTAACACAAAAGTAAAGGCAAGTAGATCACCACTAACTCTCCCATTCCTCACTTCGATCCTGTGGTGGGAAAGAGGTTGTCGTTGACCCCAACGCTTTTTTCGAGGTTGAGCATATAGTCTCACGGATAATGACTCAGGGGGAGGTGAACAAGATCCTACCGAGTCACAATATCGAGATGGGAGCTGATGGTCTCATTGCCCGACCTGCATTTGAGGGAGAACGGAGCTGCGCCCCTTTCCAAGACGACTACGGTGCTTGGAGTGACGAGCACCTGAAGGCTGGTGCCTTCCTACCATTGGACCAATATTTTGTAGATTTTCTGAACTACGTTAAATTGTCTCCCTTTCAATTCCCCCCAAATTATTATATGCTTTTGGCGGGATTAAAATATCTGTTTCTGAGGCACGAGTGGGAGGTCCCCACTCTAGCAAACATTCTATATTTCTTCTGCCTCAAAGCCAGTCCTGACCATAAAGGGCGAGGTGATGGATTATATTACCTCACTCGGCTTCTGAATTCCACCTCCGTCATCGACCTTCCCAACCACCCAAATGACTATAAAGATTTATTCTTAATGTCAAATGGGTTCAAGAATTGTGACCATTGATATTTCAACCGTCCTCGTAAGTCTTCTATCTCTGTGGATTCAACACGTGAATTTTTATCACTTTCATTGTGACTTTTTTAAAATTTTTTTATATATGTTCTGATTGAGTTTGCTCCTTGTGCATCTATATTTGTGAGGACGAGACGATTTGAGACCCATGGGGGTTAGTACGAGACTTTGTCTAGCCTTCCTCCCGGGGAAAAAGACTATCGCCAAATCATGAACGACGCCACCATGGTGGCATGTAAATTAATCAGCAAGGGTCAGGCATTATCTCTAAGGCCTCGAGTTCCACTTCCTGTCATCCCTGAGCTCCCCTTTTTTTGAAGAGGCCTTGTCATCCAATGACGACGTCGAGGAGGAAGAAGATGTGGCACCGTTGGTGCGAAAAAGACGAGCTCCTGAAGATAATCAGGGGCCTGATCCTGAATGAGTTATGTCCGGGGCAGTAGCCGGTGTAACGACCCAAAATCGCTAATAAGGCTTAAGGGCCTTGATTAGTGTTCCAGGAGGGCATGTTGGGATTTATGTGTGATTTTATGAGTTAAATGTATGGTTATGATTTAGAGCATGTTATTTGGCTATTTGTTTAACTGAGATGCATGGCTATGTGTATTAGTATGCATGTAGGCCCGGATCGTGTTAGAAGGGCATAACTGTAATTTTGGCCTTGTTGGGCATAACTGCGTTGATATGTGATAATTGTATCCTGTGAATGGTACCACGTGAGTGTGGTTTTATTATTGTGATGCACGTGCCGAGACGGTCCTAGAGAGCTAGTTAACTTAAGAGTCACAACGGGATTTCTATACCCGGCTCGGGAGGAGCCTAAGGGTACCTCGGGAATTTCATGGTTAAGTTGAGATTTAGCGGGTAATGGTTATTGGAGATTTAGTAACCTGGGTAACCATTAGTTACTGCTGAGAGTAACAAGTTTTAGAAAGAAAATGGTAGATATGAAAGGACGTAAGTGCCCTTGAGGTTTAGTTGGGAAAGGATAGGCTAGGAGGGGCAAAATGGTCATTTGGTTGGGAATTAGATAAATGGCAGCTGGGTTATATGGGGTACACGGTTTGGGGCTTAGTTATTTTGGTCATTGATTGGTTTTGTTAAAAACTAAAGAGAAGGAAAGTTAGGGCAATGAGAAGAAGAAGAAGAAGAAGAAGAAGAAGAAGAGAAGTGAAGGAGCTGAAATTTGGAGACTTAGGAGATGAATCAAGGGAGCTTAGGATGGGATTCTCTACTTGAGGTAAGGATTTATGCATATTTAAGTTTGATTATGTTTAGATTTGTGAAACTTAAAGCTTGAGTTAAGTTTTTAAAGTTTGAGTTTGAAGTTGCTGATTTTTGCAATCTAAGGGTGGATTGTTGGGTATGTTTGTGTTTTGAGCTTGAAGCTAGAGTTTATGAGTTGTTGGGTGGTTCATTTGAGGTTTTAAATTGATTTTGGGGTTTGGGTATTGGTTTGGTGTGATTTGGAAGGTTTAAGTTCGGGAAAAACGCAAGAGAAAACCCAGATTTTTTGGGTTCGCGTATGAGCGCCGCGACCCTGTTCTTGGGTGCCGCGGCGCGAGGTTGCATCAGGAGGAGGGCAAACCGCTGGGCGCCGTGGCCCTTGAAGGGAGTGCCGCGGCCCTAGGCCAATTTTTGCAGCCAAAAAGTTGGGTTTTTAGGGCTTTTGCCCGGGGACACGGGGGATGGTTCTGATGTTTTGTTTTATGGATTTAGAGGTCCCGAGAGTGCGGGATTGGTCCCGGGAAGTGGTTTTGGGTTGATTAGTATTGAGGGATGTTTCTTGTGTGTTGTGACTAGGCTATTGGAGAGGCTCGTGCTAGAGGACCGTGCTCGCGGCTTCAGTGCATCAGGAAGCTCGGAATGCAGGTAAGAAAACCGTAACACCCGAGAATAGGGCATGGCCCCAGATTGTATTATGTGTAAATGTTTAACCTTAAATGAATCATGATGTGTGTGAATGATTATTTCGAATGTACTATATGTGTGATTGTGATGAAATGAACGGCAAGGGCCGAGTACGGCATAGGCCGGGGCGGCCGTGGGGCCGAAAGTAACACACAGCACATGGGATGCTATAGTCAGGGCGGGGCCCGGTGGATACATGTGTTATGCTATATTCAGGGTGGGACCCAAGGGATACATGAGTTATCCTCGCAGTGAGAACCGATACCCCAGGCTTCGGTAAGGTTCTGGGGCGGCTTGGCCGTGTTTGCTTAGTCTAATGGTTGACTTGTTTATCTGTGGATTATCTGTTATGATAAACTGTATAAACTGCATATGTTATGTTCTGCATGAGTTTTCTTGCTGGGCTTCGGCTCACGGGTGCTCTGTGTTGCAGGTAAGGGCAATGACTGAGTCAACCAACCATGAGTACGGAGAGCGTGAAGCGACGCGTACATGTTTGGCCTGCCCGACTGCTTTGGTTGGGGGTTTATTTGAAAATGGCTGTAATAATCTATGATTTTAGAACTGATCAACTGTAAACTTATTTCAAGATGTAAATAGCTTTCAAACATTATTTTGGGATCCCAAATGTTTATTACTTGAAGTTTTTATTGAAACAACGCATTTTTAAAGATTACAGCCTTAACTTTTAATTAGTCACACTTTTGTTTCAAAACCTCGGTTAGCGAGTTCATTGCACACTGTTTTGTCTTAAAAACTCACTTAGTAACGGCTCTAAGGAAGTAGGGCGTTACAGCCGGCCCCTCCGGCCAAGGTAACCCATACCTTTCTAGAGAATTAGATTGCGCTGCTGCCAGCTATAAGCTAATTCGTTTTAACCCTAACCTGCTCATTAACCATCACCCTACCGATCCAGACCTAAACGTAACCCTTCTCTAATGTGTGGATCATTTGGTGGTACGCTATGATCATAGCTATCCCAAAGGCACCGTCGTAGTTGATAACACATTAAACTTTAGATCCACTATCTTTGAAGAGTATGGGACCAACTGTAGGACCTGGACTTCCCTGCTCCAGGGTGCATTTGCTCCGAGTTTTAGCCAGTACGTAGATGAGTCTAGCCCCAAGGAAGGACCTGGATCCCCTAGAATCCAGGAGATTGTAGCCATAGATTCCCCCTCCCCTCCGTTAATCTCAGAGTTGGAGGCTGTGCTTAGCCCGGTCAATACACCCGAGCTGATCGTAATAGATTCCTCCTCTATCCCAGAAGGTAGGATTCTTGTTCTTTTTTCCTTGCATTTATAATACCTTTGAAGCATTACTTGCATTTATAATACCTTTGAAGCATTACCCATGTGAATTGAATCCTTTGTTCGCTCTTTTTTTTAGGTGAAGAGATGGAGTTGTCAGGAGCTCCAGATTTAAGGAGTGCCTTTAGGGTCAGAGGGACCGGAGCTGGTACCGTGGTAAAAAGGCCCAGGGTGGCAAAGAAGGCCACCCTTAAGATGGGGGGTACCACAAAATCCCCTCCTAAGGGTAAAGGTCTAGGCACTGCCCAGGAGCAGCCACCAAGAGAAATCCCCCTAGCTCCGGTACAACTGTCATTGTCCAGCAAGCTCCTCCTCCCCCTCCTTGAAATATACCTTCCTCACATCCCCAAGTGATTCAAACCAAGGCTCCTGTCAGAAGTGAGATTCTTCTCGTCGGGATACCGGTCGAGCCACATGATCTGGACAAGATCCCTGAGGCTTTTCGGGGTATCGGGTACGAGACGACGAGTCACATGGTGGGCCATGCGTACAAAGATAGTGCTAGGGATCTGAGGGCCATAGAAGAACACAACCTGGAAGATGTCCGTGAATTTGCTATGGGGGTGAACCTCACCGTGAGTCCTTTTCCCACTTCTGACAAATCCTCATCTTTTTCTTTATTGTGTGTTTTTTTTTTGTTGACTTGCTTCATTATTTTGCCCTCTGTCTTGGATCAATACCGAAGCATAGCTCGTGTTAAAGTCAGGAATAAGGTACTACGAGCTGCTTTAATTGCTGCCCAAGAGAATGAGCAGGCCACCCGGGCCGCCCTGAGTGTTGCTCAAGAGAGTGAGCATGCTGCCAAAGCTGCTCTCATTTCTTCTCAAGAGGGCGAGCAGTTCGCGAAGGCCACACTGTCTGTTGACCCTGATTTTGGTCAATGACACGGAGTCTAGAAAATGACAGGAAAGTAATATAGAGCTTGAAAATAATCTAATGGAAAGATAAAGAACACATAGATTTATAGTGGTTCGGCCCCAGTGATTGGTAATGAACTACGTCCACTTGATAATATTATTAATATTGAACTCCAAAGGCGTGATCAAAGAACTAGGGTTCCTGAGTTTCACAGACCTTAGAAGAAGAAAGCAATACAACGATGGATTATAGTAGTATAATTCCGAAAGAAAAAGATCGATCCCCTTCCCTGAGCTATCTCTTGTGTATTTATAGGCTCAGGAAGAGTTACATAAATTAGGAAATGATATCTATCCTTAATGATCGGATCTGTAGGTCATAATGAAGAGATATTCTCGGATATCATTACAACTGTACAGATCTTTTATATAAATGAACGGAGTATACGACTAGTTTGGTCGTATGTAAAGCTTGATCTTTTCATGTGGATATAATGCTGGTCGATAGGCGAGCTGTATCCCTGCTACGTGTCCGCCACATGTCGAAAATCCTTGCCACATCATCAGCAGCTGATTTATGGATAAACATTTGCCCCCAAGTTTATTTATTGCCACCAGCAATAAGTAAACTTAGGAAACTAACTTTTCGTATGCCCCACAAAATCTGTCAGAGCCTTTCGTGTGTTCTTGAAAACTGTGACCTAATCATGTCCAATCATGCCTTTTTAGTTTTCAAGAAACCTTTTCGACGGCTGTTACACTCCCCCATGCCTTGAAAAAGGTAGTGAATGATTACCCCTTTTTGGCACACTTCAGCCTCTATAAATAATCCCCACATTCTTCTTTTAACTCTTTACACGCCATCTCTTTGCCAAGAACTCTCAAGAAATATTTTAGAGCCTGGAACTTCAAGGTTTTTAGTTGCTTTGCTAAGGATCTTTTGCTTGCAAACCCAAAGCTACTCCTTTTCAGAATCTCTAATCTTCATTCAGGTAAGTCTCTTCGACGTTTAAACCTTTGAGATGCCATGCATACTGCTTCTGTGCTCTGAAATTTTTTGTGTTCTTGGGTAGAAATTTGTGAAGATTTTGTATATACCGTTTGATGCTTGATAGGGTAGTGTAGTTCTACTTTGTATAAGTTAGAAATCAGTTTGATAGTCAGGATCATAGGTTTAGGGCATAAAATCGAAGTAAAAATTTGATTTTTAGGCTAACTGAAAAACTGGGTTTTTCCCACCCCTTTGGAGTTGAAAAAGCTTTTTTCCAGAAAAACTTTTTACTTTCACTTTTTAATACGTTTTTCAAACTGATCGCATAAAACTTAGTGTTTCGATTGGAATACTGCAGGTCGTAGTCGTGAGCAACGTTATTCCAACTTTCAACATAAGCTCCCAGGCTATGCGTCTTATCTCCTCCTTTGTCTGTTTGCAGTTTACATGCAAGACCCGTGGGGAGGAGAAAGACCCATCGACGACGATCTGTTAGCTCAACTGCTCAAGGAGGAAGAACAACCCTCGACATTGATACCCGATATTCCCTTTTCTTGTATAAATCCAAATACTTCCCCAGTCTTGACCCGAAACATGGCTCGCACCAAAACCAAGGCCCAGAAAAGAAAAACTTCCGACACTTCCCATCAGCCTGCTGCTACGGCTGATGCTCCCTCAACTAGTGGTTGAGATAAAAATGCTCCTGACCCAAACATCCAAAGACATGCCCGCCCTCGACACGCTCTTCAGCTGGATGTTGAGTGGCATGTAGTCTCTGAAAGTAGGGTGACAGTCAGAATGATCGCCAACTACTTAAGGAAATATGGTCTGCCACGGGTGACTCTAGTCAAGCCCAACCCAGACCAAAGGGCTAATCTGCCTGGAGGCGCCTATAGCGCTTGGTCGCGATTTCACATTGAGGCAGGGGCCACCTTGCCTCTTCACCCATTCTTTCAGGGGGTGGCCAACTATTTTGGAGTTTCCCCCTTTCAAATAACCCCGAATGGATATAGGATGCTTGCTGCACTCTATATCTTGTATAGCCAGAAAAAATGGCCCGTGCCATCGCCTCATGAGGTCAACTACCTGTTCGACCTCAAATCTAACCCCAACCATGAAGGCACGGGATTCTTCCACCTTTGTCATCAGGAAACGGGGTGTACTTTCCTGACTAACACAACCCACATCCCAAACATGGGGAGGTACTACCAAGAGTACTTCCTTACGGCTGACCTAGTCGCGGACAACCTGGCTTTCGCACGAGGAGGTAAAACTTTCGTATCGCTGGCTGACTTCTTCACTTAGTGTTTTCCTCGACAATGTCTTAAACTTTTTTTATGTCTACCAGGCCCGTGGCTGCGACCAAACCCAACTCCGGGCATGGAGTCGAGATCGGCACTCTTGGCCAGCATGACTGATGCTGAAAAGAGTGTCAAGAATCTGGTTACAAAGGCTAACCTTAGGTTGGCTGGCCTCTGGACCCCTCAATCGGACACGAGGGGGCCCTCGGTAGGGAGCGCTTGCACCGAAGAGGAACCCGAGTAGCAACCTCAAGCGTCACCTCTACGGAGGAGACCGACTGGGGTCACGATCAGGGAACCTGCTGGCACTCCTTGAACAGAGAGGCCCTCGGCCCCCTTAGGGAAAGGAAAGCAGAAGGCCACTAAGCCTACCGACCTCTCTGACAACTCGTCGGATGACAACAGTATAGTAATTTCGCCTTTAGACAATTTGCCAATTCCCTGTCATCTATTCGACGGGGATGACAATTTTAAATATGCTCCACACTTAGGGCCAGACTTCTTCGTGTCAAAGAATGAGTATAAGACTAGTAGAGTCTGTAGTGTAGCGACCAGTAATAATAGCTCGGGTATTGGACTTTGTAATCCTTTTTTTTTGTTTCTTTTTCTGAGGTAATGTGTTTGGCTATTCATGCTATCTTACTGTATGACTTTGGTCTTGTTTTTCAGGCATGGAATCTACCAACATGTTCGATATTTACAGCACCCCAGAGGCTGCTGCTGCCCCTCCAAGCAAGAAGAAACCAGTAAAAGACATACTGAGGAGAGCAGCAAAGAGCCTCAGGCGAAGAAGGCCCGAAACGCAAGCCCTTCGGAGGACAGGCCCTCTGCCATCGTGACTCCGCCTTCTCCCCATGAGCAGCAGACTCCATCTGCTGCGCCGAGTTGACTCCTTCTCCTGCTGTCCCATCTGACCAACCTCAGCAGGCTAACCCTGCCTCAGCTGGGAACAAGATGGTCGGTCATGCCTTCAAGCTGATCAAGGAATAGGTCACAAAGATCGCGAAGCATGAACGCTACCGAGAGGCAATGGCTGCCACGGAGACGATAGGTGTTGACCCAATTCTGAACCGTGCCCTGAACGAGTTCACTAGTGTAAGTCATCTCCTTTTGTGAAAACAAGTCTTCGTTAGTTTACTGTTTGTCTAACTTTTGTTCTGACTGCAGGCCATGCTAACCCTTACTACCGGCTGCATCCGCCTGGGTGCTGTCACCGAGCAGGCCAGGACCTCGGAGATACG
Source organism: Humulus lupulus (assembly GCF_963169125.1). Lineage (NCBI taxonomy): Eukaryota > Viridiplantae > Streptophyta > Magnoliopsida > Rosales > Cannabaceae > Humulus > Humulus lupulus. The sequence goes on along the minus strand of NC_084797.1, from coordinate 141,997,858 downwards.
GCATGAGGATGAACTCAAAGCTGTTGAGGCTAGACATGCTGATCAGCTGGCGGCGGTGACTGAGGAAAAGGCCCAACTGGCTAAGGAGTTGGAGGAGAAGCTGAAGTCTCTGGAAAAAGCCCACGAGCAGAGGGACCAATACAAGGAGTCCAACCGCTCTAACTTCAAAGTGGCTAAGTAGCTCGAGCTAGACTTGATCGCGAGCAGGCAAGAAACCAGAGATTTGGAGGGTCGGGTTAAGGACTTGGAGAAGACCAACGCTGCCAACTTGGAGAGGTACAAAAATGCCACCTTGAGGTGTTTCTACGATTTCTGGAAGCACAATCAGGGTGCCAACTTTGACTACCTTCCTGAGAATGCGAGGGAAGCTGAGCTGGCTCGCTGCGCAGCTCAGTGGGCGGAAGAAGAAAGATCGAGGGTCCTTGCTTCCCCCGAAATCTCACTGGCTGTCGGGATGGAGGGTGTAGACAATGAAGCTATCGACCAGAATCTTCCCCAGGATCCTCCTGCTCCTCAAGCTCCATGACCGAACTACACGACCTACGGGTCGTGATGTAAAGACAATATAATTTTTCTTTGGTTTTGTTGCATGGGCAGCTCTTACTTTTATTTTGAACAATTACATCCAAGCAGTTACTGCTCGCGGTGTAAAAGGATCGCTTTGATATTATAATATATTTGCACATTATTAAAACATTTATTTTTTCACATGACCGAACTTAGCATATCACTCTGGTTTGATTTAACAAAATATCAAAATTTTGAAAAATACTCTAAGTGCCCTAGCATGCTTTCCCTTATTTTGCTCATGTGTTTACATACCTTTTAACGATATTCTTTGCTTACTTGTACCTTGTATGCCCCCCAAGTGATCAGGGAGCTTTAGGTCCTTGGTCACTTGCCTTGACTAGAACCTGCCCGAATGTTACTGCTCGTAGCAATGCGATTAGAGTTATAATACAACAAAACAACACACGTAATGAGCAAATACTTGTAATAAATACAATAGTTGGCAAGAAATGACTGGCTGAGCACAACCCCTTTTATTCTCGTAGTAAATGGACTAAACATGTCTTTACGAGTGATCAATAAGATCTTACACAAAACTTATAAAAAGTAAAATTTATACAAGCCAATTCTTTAAGAAGAATTGTTCATTGATAATACTTGCACAGGTGTTCTCCATTCCAATATCGAGGAACGAGATCTCCGTTTAAGCGTGTAAGTTTATAAGTGCCTGGGTGAAGGACTTCATCAATCTGGTAAGGCCCTTCCCAATTTGGCCCGAGTACTCCAGCAACTTGGTCACGGGTGTTAAGGAAAACTCTTCGGAGCAAAAGGTCTCCAACATTGAATTTTCTTTCTCGCACTTTGGAGTTGAAATACTGAGCGACCTTCTGCTGGTATGCAGCTACTCGGAGTTGGGCTTGTTCACGCCTTTCATCAATCGAGTCCAAGGATTCCATCAGTAACTGGCTGTTAGAATCCTGGTCGTATGTTAATCTGCGGTGCGAGGGGGGATCCAACTCGACAGGAAACACGAATTCATACCTGTATGCCAAGGAAAATGGGGTTTGACCTATTGCTATTCGGTGGGAAGTTCTGTACGACTAGAGGACTTTAGGCAACTGTTCTGGCCATGCTCCCCTAGCTTCCTCAAGTCTTTTCTTCAGTGTATCCTTTAGCATTTTGTTAACTGCCTCGACTTGCCCGTTTGCCTGGGGATGAGTGACTAAAGAAAAGCTTTTGATAATGTCGTGACATTTGCAGAAGTCCGTGAATAGATCACTGTCAAACTGGGTGCCATTATCTGAGACTATCTTCTTTGGTAATCCATATCGACAGATGATGTTTTTGACTACGAAGTCAAGCACTTTCTTCGTCGTTATGGTCGCGAGTGGCTCAGCTTCGGCCCATTTGGTGAAGTAGTCGATGGCAACCACTGCGTACTTTACACCACCTTTCCCCGTAGGCAAATATCTGATTAGATCTATTCCCCAAACTGGAAAGGGCCATGGACTCTGCATCTGCTTTAACTCATTGGGAGCTGCTCGCGGGATTTTAGAAATCCTTTGACACTTGTCACATTTTCGCACGAACTCCATGGAGTCTTCATTCATGGTTGGCCAGAAATATCCCTGCCTTAGGATCTTTTTCGACAGGCTTTGCCCCTCAGTGTGGTCCCCGCAAAAGCCTTTGTGTACCTCCTTCATCAACTCTTTGGCTTTCTCCTTTGTAATACATCTCAGGAGTGGCAGTGAGTATCCCTTTCGGTATAGGATACCATCGACCAAGATATACCTAGTAGCTTGCCGCTGAAGGGTCCTGGCTTTGTTTCTGTCCGCTGGCAGCACACTACTTGATAGATACTCTACATACGACGCCATCCATGTATCCGTCATCTGGATGACCAGAGTGGTTTCTGCTGCTTGGATGCTGGGCACGGACAGTCGCTCAACTGGCACTATGTTCAGAGTGTCAGCGTCCTTTGCACTTGCCAACTTCGCCAAAGCGTCTGCGTTGGAATTCTGATCACGAAGGACTTGCTGGAGAGTGTATCTGTCAAAGTGGGCTAATAGATCCTTTTCTTTGTTGAGATAGGCGACCATCTTCAATCCTCGTGCCTGATACTCTCCCAAGATTTGATTCACGACTAGCTAAGAATCACTATAGACGTCAAGCGCTTTTATGTTCATATCCTTGGCCAACCGTAGCCCAGCAGGCAATGCTTCATATTCAGCCTCATTGTTTGAGGCAGTGAAGTCAAATCTTATTGCACAGTGAAATCGATGCCCTTCCAGCGTTACCAATATCACTCCTGCTCCTGCGTGGGATTCGTTAGACGAACCGTCTGTGAATAATTTCCACGAGGGTGCTTGGATTTGACATTCAAGCTCGCTAGGCTCCTCGATCTGCTTGCCTCCCGCGGGCTCTGTGAACTCGGTGATGAAGTCAGCTAAGGCTTGCCCCTTTATCACTGCTCGCGGCAGGTAAGATATGTCGAACTGCCCGAGTTCAACTGCCCACTTTAGTAATCTTCCGGCAGCCTCTGGCTTTTGCAGGACATGCCGAAGAGGCTGGTTGGTCAATACCGTAATCGGATGGGCTTGGAAGTAAGGCCGCAACTTTCTAGAGGCCAATACTAAGCAGTAGGCTAACCTTTCGATGGGGGGATATCTCAATTCTGCTTCGATCAGCCTTTTGCTTACGTAATAGACAGCCTTCTGCACACCTTCTTCTTCTCTCACCAGAGCAGCACTAGCAGCATAATCCGTGATTGTCAGGTAGATGAACAAAGTCTCTTTATCGACTGACTTCGACAGGATGGGTGGCTGCGCCATATGCATTTTTAGTGCTTGAAAGGCCTGTTCGCACTCATTTGTCCATTCAAATTTCTTATTACCTCTGAGTAGATTGAAAAATGGGACGCACTTGTCTGTTGATTTTGAAATAAATCTACTTAGAGCGGCAATTCTCCCGGTCAGACTTTGGACATCCTTAATCTTCACTAGCGACTTCATCTCGATCAGGGCTTTTATCTTTTTGGGATTAGCTTCAATTCCTCTTGAGTTAACTATGAATCCCAAGAACTTTCCTGATCCAACTCCGAAGGAACATTTAAGGGGATTTAGCTTCATCCTATATTTATTAAGGATGTTGAAGCATTCCTGCAAATCCCTTACATGTCCTTCTGCCTTCTTCGACTTAACTAGCATGTCGTCGATGTAAACCTCCATGTTTGCACCGATCAGCTCCTTAAACATGTGGTTGACGAGTCTCTGGTAAGTCGCACCAGCGTTTTTCAAACCAAAGGGCATCACTTTGTAACAGTAGAGCCCTGTATCGGTTTGAAAGCTAGTGTGATTCTCATCAGGGGGATGCATATTGATCTGATTATACACAGAGTATGCATCCATGAATGAGAGGATCTTGTGTCCTGCAGTGGCATCGATCAGCTGGTCGATCCTCGGGAGTGGGAAACAGTCTTTGGGGCAGGCTTTATTGAGGTCTGTAAAATCCACACACGTACGCCATATGCCATTCGGCTTGGGCACGAGTTCGGGATTGGAGACCCACGATGGATAAAACGCCACCCTGATGAACCCATTCTCCTTCAACTTCTCGACTTCTTCCTTCAAAGCTTTTGATCGGTCTTTGTCGAGTAGCCTTCTTTTCTGTTGCACAGGTGAAAAACCATTGTCAATGTTTAGGACATGGCTGATGATTGCAGGATCTATCCCAACCTTGTCTTTATGCGACTAGGCAAAAACGTCCTGGTTCCTCTTTAAGAACTCCACCAGTGCTTGTTTTGTTGTTGTCTCTAAGTTTTTACTGACTTTCACAACTCTGGTCGGGTTTCCCTCATCGAGTTGGACCTCTTCAAGGTCCTCGATGGGGCCTACTTCTTCTTCAAAATCCCCAAAGCGAGGATCTAAGCCTCTATCCTCACTTTGGGCAACGCCCTATTTGGTGTGATTATCACCTGAGCGGGCTTGAACATCATTTTCCATTTGCAACTCTTTCCTGGTGGCATCCCTCGATACACCCTCTTTTGCCTTGGTGATCGAGGCATTGTAGCATTCTCTCGCCTCCTGCTGGTTTCCCAACATGCATCCTACTCCTGCATCTGTTGGGAATTTCATGGCGAGGTGCCATACAAAAGTGACGGCTCGAAGGTCAACCAGAATTGGTATCCCTATCACGACATTATACGCCGACGGACAATCAACTACTATTAAAGTAGTGAGTAATGTCCTGCTAGCAGGCGCAGTACCTACTGTGACTGGGAGTCTAATTGACCCCACTGGGGCGAGCCCTTCTCCGGAAAAACCATAAATGGTTTGGTTGCATGGCTCTAGGTCCTTAACGGACAATTTCATCCTTTCTAGCGGGGACTTATATAGGATGTTGACCAAACTTCCTGTATCGACCAACACCCTCTTCACCATCATATTTGCGATTTGGACATCCACAACCAGCGGATCGGAGTGTGGGAATCGCACATGCTGGGCGTCGTCGTCAGAGAAGGTGATCGGTTCCTCCTCTGTTCGAGCCTTTTTGGGTGCACGATCCTCAACACTCATCATCTTGATGTCCTGGTCGTGGCATAGGGTTCGAGCATATCGTTCCCTCACTTTTCCATTATCTCTTGCAAGATGTGGGCCTTCGTAGATGGTGAGTAGGGTACCTGCCACGGGAGCTGGCTATAAAGGTGGCGAGCGCTGGCGTGCAGGCGCCGACTCGTTGCCACCTTGAGCCTCTCGCTGAGGACCTCCCACGGCTTGTACATATCTTCTTAAGTGTCCCTGTCTTATCAGGAACTCAATCTCGTCCTTTAGTTGGTTACACTCATTGGTGTCGTGCTCGTAGTCGTTATGGTAACGACAAATCTTTATTGAATCTCTCTTGGAGATATCTTTTCTTATGGGTGCGGGTCGTCTGTAGGGCACGCTCGAGCTGGTCGCTTGGAAAACCTCGGCTCGACTTTCAACAAGGGCGGTGTAATTGGTGAATTTCGGTTCATACCGATTATTTTTGGGGCGCTTACTCTTGGAGGTCGAGGGTTCGCCACTTGCCCGCCTTCCACCATTCTTTCCGTTGCCATTCCTGTTGCCTTTGCCGTTGCCAATGGGCTTAGACCCGTTGGCGGCTTTGGCGGGTTCTTCTTTGAGCCCCTTGTCTTTTGCTGACGACTTGCCTTCATTGGCAATCGCGTCTTTGAGCTTGATGTACCGATCAACTCGATCTAAAAACTCCTAGGTACTTCTAACCCCATGCTTCCTGAGGCTACTCTAGAGAGGAGAATGGCGCCTAACCCCAGCGGTTAGGGACATCATCTTGCCTTCATCGCCCATAGTCTTGGATCCTGCTACGGCTCGCATGAAGCACTGAACGTACTCCTTCAAAGGCTCCCTCTCTTTCTGGCGTATCTCGACCAGTTGGTTCACCTCGGTGGGGTGCACTCGACCCGCGTAGAATTGTCCTTAAAAATCCTTCATGAACATCTCTCAGGATACTATACTTGCAGGAGGGAACTTAAAGAACCACTCCTGAGCAGCATTAGAAAGGGTCGATGGGAAGATCTTGCAGCGAGCATCTTCAGAGACTTTCTGAATGTCCATCTGTATCTCAAATTTGTTTACATGAGATACCGGGTCTCCATACCCATCAAAGTTTGGCAAAGTCGGCATCTTGAACTTGCTGGGGGTTTCTGCCACAGCAATCCTTTGTACGAAAGGGGTGCCTCTCCTCCGATCATACTCGATATGCGATGTCCGCCCCCCGACCAGCTATTGCACAGCCTGGTTTAGGGAATCGATTTGAGCCTGAACGACTTCAGGAATTGCTGGGGCCTCTGGTGCCAGAGGAATGTACTCATCGTGCCTTTCTCGGCGGTCGTTGAGTACATCCCTCAAGTCATCATCTCTTTGTCACTGCTAGTTGGCTCTGAGCCGGCTAAAGACGTTGTTTTGTCTGGGCTACCCCCTAGCATTATGTCCTGCTTGTCGGTCTTCTCTAGGTGGGGGGATTCTGCCTCCACCTCTCTCCTTGTTCCTCCGACCAGCATTCCCTCTGCCTGAGTCGGCCTCATTGTAGCCGTGGCCATCTCTGAACCTTGATTGGCTATTGTGGGACCGACTGTTTCCTCTGTTGCCTCCTTGGGCTGGAACTTCCCGAGCGTTAGGGGGAGGCCTGCGTTGGTCGGTGGGTCCCCGTGCATTGTCATGCTATGGAGGGCCCTGATCGCAGAGCCTGTCTCTGAGTTCCTTTTGTTGGCAGAAGGACATTGCCCCCTGCTTGGTGGATGCGGCTCTTCACCCCCTGGGCATCTAGAGCTGCGGGGCTGTTGCCCGACCCTATTTTTCCTTGGGTGCGAGGGATTGCCTCTACCAGCCTGGGACGGAGGTTGCATCTCAGGGTTCCTAGGTGGGATATCATCCTGAGGCATCAGTGGATGCTCTCGCCTTTGAGGGCTTGTTGGATGGAGCGGAGGGCTAGGATTGGGACCTCTTTGAGGTGGCCCACTTGGGGGTTGATCAGGCTGCGAGGCACGTGCAGCCTGATTCTTAGCAAATTGGAGAGCTGCTTCAAGGGCTGCCATGGCATCCCTCTAACGAATGTCCATCTCCGCCTGTCATTCGCTCAGCTCTTGGCGCTAGCGCTCTATCTCCCTCTGCTGTGATGCCATTGTCTCGGCGACACTCTCTTGATTGGCCCTTAGAGCGGCCAACTCGTCTTGCAACACCCCCAGTGTTGTCTTCAGGGTCTCAGAGTCCACTTCCTCCTCATCGAACTCCAAATGAGGTTCTTCTTCAGCCATATTTGGGGGAGGAGGCTGGGATGGTGCAGCAGCAGCCTGTCCAGTCTTCTTGGTAGTCTTTGCCATTAGATTTTCTTGGATTCAAGTCTCTCAATGAAAGCACTAGAATGTTGACCCTGATTTTGGTCAACGACACGGAGTCTAGAAAACGACAGGAAAGTAATATAGAGCTTGAAAATAATCTAATGGAAAGATAAAGAACACAGAGATTTATAGTGGTTTGGCCCCAGTGATTGGTAATGACCTACGTCCACTTGATACTATTATTAATATTGAACTCCAAAGGCATGATCAAAGAACTAGGGTTCCTGAGTTTCACAGACCTTAGAAGAAGAAAGCAATACAACGATGGATAATAGTAGTATAATTCCGAAAGAAAAAGACCGATCCCCTTCCCTGAGCTATCTCTTGTGTATTTATAGGCTCAGGAAGAGTTACATAAATTAGGAAATAATATCTATCCTTAATGATCGAATCTGCAGGTCATAATGAAGAGATATTCTCGGATATCATTACAACTGTACATATCTTTTATATAAATGAATGGAGTATACGACCAGTCTGGTCGTATGTAAAGCTTGATCTTTTCATGTGGAAATAATGCTGGTCGATAGGCGAGTCGTATCTCTGCTACATGTCCGCCACATGTCAAAAATCCTTGCCACGTCATCAGTAGCTGATTTATGGATAAACACTGTCCACCTCTCAGGTTCAGGTCGTGGAGGCAAGTCGCTGTGCTAATCAGCTTCAGGCCGAGAAAGACGAACTCAAAGCGAAGCTAATCAAAGCCGAGGATAAGGCCAAGGAGGAAGCTGCAATGTCCTCGTCGACAATGGAGGAGATGCTTTACCATTGCTGGGCTTTCAACTAGGATGAGAACTTCTTTTTCATGCAGCCTGAGCTATGGGACCCGTATCTTGCTAGATTCAAGATTCGGTTTTCGCAGGAACCCTCAGAGACTGGCAAGGCTTCCAGAGTGGTAGAGGGAGACGGTGAGGAGGTCACCTCAGTGGAGCGTGCTGACAGGGCTCAATGACATTTTTTCAAGATTTTTATTGTAACTATTATTATATATATTTGAATATACACCGAACTTGTGATCTATTTGTTCTTCCTATACTATTTTCTCATATTTATGAATCCTTAGACTCTTGTACATTCGAAAATCTTAGGGATCGAATTTTAGATTGAGATAGATTTTATCAATCTTGGTTGTATCTAACATTTTGCTCGCTTATTTGCGTTATACCTGTTAAGAATCAGGCCTTGGACCTGGTTATATCCAGGGTTTTTAATAACTTAATAGCATTATACCTATTAGGACTCAGGCCTCGAACCTGGTTATATCCAAGGTTTTTAATAAACTTTTGTAGGCTTAGTTCGCGCTAGGTTTATTGAAAACTCGAGCTTTAAAAAGCCGTTGAACAATAATTTTCTCCATGCTTCTAAGCTTCGGACCTGGTTATATCCAGGTGTGTATCCCAATTTCAGCACGGGTCTTTCACTCAGATCGTGTGTAACTGCAAATAAATGCATGGAAGAAATAGCCAAGGAGTCAATGTACTTTCCATATAGACAGCACAATTTTCATGATGGTTGTACGAGCTAGGGATGCATGAATTGATAAGCACGAGCTTATAGTATTTATAAGGCATGGCCTCCATGATACGAGCTAGGCGGTGTGTTTAGCTCAGGGTGAATTGAATATATGGCATGTCCGCAGATCCCCAAAGACATGGATACTTTATACAATCATTTATGGCCAGCCTGTGATAGTTAATGCCCCAGATATTAGGAGTCTATTTATTTCATGATCAGATCATACCCTAGTATAAATGGGAATATTCCATAATAAATGTAATAAATACGCAAATCCGTAATTGACTCACAGGGTTACCCAAACCTATCCAAGGAATTCCTTTATAAATACTGAGAATATTGGACAGGAAAAGGGACGATGATTTTGTAATACCGAAACTCTGTCAAAGTAGAGAGAGAAAAACAGTAATAATGTAGACTCGTGGACTAGGTGGATTTTAACCATTGAACTACGTAAGAAGACTAGTGTTCTTGAGAGTTATTTTCTTACTTCGGTTTACCATCAAGCACTAATTCACCCTTGTTATTTTCTTAATTCACTGTTGGAGAAAAACCGCATCAACAGTTTGGTGCTTTCATTGAGAGGAAAATTAGTGCTTTCATCAAAATCCCAATCAAATCTCATCATGGTGCTCACTCGCTCGATCCACGATAATGAGATGGAACAACCTGGTGGGCAGGGGGCCCACCATATCGCTGTTTCAAATGAGCATGGACCTGAAGTTCAGCAACGACCGGGAAAGCAACCAGTGGGCCACGACGATACTAGGAGTTCGGCGTCATTGCCACCGAATCCAAACCCAGACTACTTAACTGCAGTAGAATTGAAAAACATGCAGTTAAGGAGCCATCTTGCTAAGGAAAACAGGCAAATTGAGGAGGTTTTGGCTCGGTTACCCCTCTTGCAACTGACGTTAATGTTGGAAAGAGGCAAAGTGGGTCTCATAAGTCCCACAGGAATAACTGATCCAAACAAAGTTGTTCAGCCAGAGCTGCCACCCCAAGTTCTATGCCCACAGCGCGAGTTCGCCAAAATGCTCAGCCTAGTGGCCCTCCCAGGGGTCATCGGCAGGTTAGTCGATCAGTTAAACCGCGACCCCAAGTTCGGTACCACCATCGCATGCGCATGGGAATACCCATGGCAACCCACGAGGAGGAGCCGGAGCAGGCTTATAGAGACAAAATGTTCCGACCAACCCTCCTGTGTCATGATCGGATCACTAGGCGCAAAGAGCTAGAAATGGTGGGGCGGAATGACCGCGGGCTAATTTAGTTCGCCCTGATGGGACAAGAATTGCCTCGCCAGTCAGGCATCCCCCATCATCCATAACACATCCGACACCGCCTCGTTCTGCACAGGACATTCCTGCTTATGGGAACAACAAGAGAAATCCCCCTCCGCCCGTGCGGGACATTCTTGCTTATGGGGATAGCAGGAGAAATCCTCCTCCGTCTGCCCCTACTTATGTCCCGCAGACTTGTGTCAATAGTCCAGATCCTCAGCCTCAACCGCGAGCAGTGAGCTTCACTAATGGGATTTATTGGATTGAAAGCCTTCGAAGTGGAAGGTCCGAAGGCAATCTGAGAAATCGCCTGAGTTTGGCTCAGAGTCCTCGATTCGATCCACAACATGAGCTGCGAGATCGCTTAAACTCGCAGAGAAGAAATGCAGCTCGAAATGAAGGAGTTAGTTACACTCGTCAAGGGGAGGTCATTCCAAAGTACACGATAATGGGAATGTGCCACAAAACCAACCCCGAACTTGGAGGGACAACAACCTAATGAATGTGTACGATAGGACGAAAGCTGTTTAACAACCCCAGAATAACCAAGGAACCAGAGACTAAACCCTCAAAAGGTTAGCCCTGATGGAGGAGTTGATGAAAAGGCTCCTATCGGAAAAAGAGAAAGATGAGTGTGACTCAAAGGATGAGCTCAAGCTTTTCGCCCCGAATATTGCAGTGATTGCATATCCACAGGGTTTGAGGATGCCACATTTGTCAAAGTTTGACGGAGATGGAGATCCGTCTGACCACTTGGGGATGTTCAACACCATGATGATGGCCCATAACATTGGGCCCGAGCTAAGATGCTTAATATTCCCCCCAACTCTGATTGGGCCAGCTAGGCAGTGGTTCAAACAGTACAAGAGGCATTCAATCAGCTCGTGGAAAAGCTTTTCTGTTGATTTCAAGAGAGCATTCAGGGCTTCTAAAGCAACTAAGATTAAAGCTGACTCTCTGGCAAACGTAAAGCAACATCATGGTGAACCATTGAAGCATACCTAAGTAGGTTTGCCAATGTTGCTGCGCGAGCCAGAGACGTCGATGAGAGTTCGAAGCTCATGGCAATGAGAATGAGAATCCTTGTTGGAGGTGACCTGTGGCAGGATCTACAGAGGAAAGGAGTTAGTACTGTTGATGAGTTCTTAAATCGAGCTCAAAGGTGGGTCAACTTAGAAGAGGCGCGAGCTTCCGTCGTAGGAACCAGCCAAGTCCCTGTCCAACCCGTTGGAGCGGTAACAGATGTAGCAGCTATGGCTCAAACCGTTGCCCAGAATAACCAAGGAGGAAATAATAAGAGAAAGGGAAATGGTGAGGGTGACCAGAACGTAACAAATAAAATCAGATCTGTGGAGAAATTTAAACCGATCTACATAACATATATCGATCTCACGGATACTAGAGAATGCATCTTCTTGTCAAATTATTCTCGCCTTCCATGGAAGAAACCAGAACTGTTAAAGAATCAAAGGGCGAAGAGAGATTCTTCGAAATTCTGTCGATTCCATAATGATATCAGTCATAATACTGATGACTATAGACACCTGAAGGATGAGATCAAGACTCTCATTAGGGCAGGAACTTTGGCTCAGTACGCCCGGAATCGGGCAACTTCCAGTCAGCCTGTTGGAAAAAATGCTCCGTCAGCTTCAGAAATTCTAGTGAATCAGACCAGAACTCAGGTGAATCAGGACAATCCTCCTTCGATAATAGGAGGAGATATAGCCACCATTTCTGGAGGACCTCATCTGGCAGGCACGAGCAGAGGTGCCCAGAAGAGATATATATCAACGAATTGAAATCCCATAACAGAGTAGAGTTTGTCCTGCAACAACGACTATCAAAGCAGCAGCGTTTGGAAAAACAACCAATCAGTTTTATGGAAGAAGATGCCAGCCATGTCCAGTTCCCACACAATGATCCTCTGGTCATAACCGTTCAGCTCGCCAACTGGAGAGTTAGGAGGACATTAATAGATAATGGAAGTTCTGTGAATCTACTCTTTAGGTCCACCTTAGAAAACATGGGATTGTCTATAGCCGAGCTGAAGGCAACCTCTATGATTCTATATGGGTTTTCTGGTGAAGGGTCGGTAGCTATCAGAACAATAAAGTTAGTGGTAACATTGGGTGAAGGTCGACGAACTATCTCCAAGCTTCTCGAGTTCATGGTCATCGACTGTCCAGCCGCATACAATGCAATTTTGGGCCGACCTGCGTTGATGGCCTTCGAAGCCATAACCTCTACCCACCACCTGGCAATCAAATTCCCTTCATCTGTGGGAATATGCACATTCAGAGGCGATCAGATCACTGCCAGGGAATGCTATAGAATTTCCATGAAATGAAAATCACAACCCGGGCAGCAAGCAATGGCCATAAGTGACAAAGGTGAAGAGTCCCCGGAAGTGGAAGTTTCCTCCGGGATGGAAGAACCTCAAGGAACAAAGGATAGAGACGTCGCCCCAAATGATGACATCGATTCACTAATAGGCAAGGATAGGTCAGAGCTCCAAGCTATTGAGGAGCTTAAGGAGGTAAAAATAGATCCCACGGATGCTTCAAGAGTCGTTAAGATTGGAAAAAATCTTGGCGATGATAGGAAAAAGGAGATTATTAAATTTTTGCAAGGGAATCTAGATGTTTTCGCCTGGTCTCATGAAGACATGGTGGGAATAAGCCTGAGTGTGATCATGCACACCCTAAACTTGGATAAAGGCGTGCCTGCGAAATCCCAAAAATAGAGATGTTTGGGAACAGTCCGAGCTGAGGCATTGGCAGAAGAAGTAGCTCGATTATTAAAGTGCGGGTTCATTCGTGAAGCAAAATATCCGATCTAGGTCACGAATCCTGTCCTGGTACCAAAACCGAATTGAAAGTGGCGGACTTGCATTGATTTCTCCGACCTGAATAAAGCTTGTCCTAAGGATTGCTTCCCATTGCCGAGAATTGATCAGTTGGTAGACGCCACCGCGGGACACGAACTCATGTCTTTTATGGATGCTATTCTTGATATAACCAGATCGCGATGAATCTTGCAGACCAGGAGCATACTGGCTTTATGACTTCAACGAATGTATACTGTTATAAAGTTATGCACTTCGGGCTGAAGAATGCTGGGGCTACCTACCAACGGTCAGTTAACAGAATGTTCATTGATCAGATCAGGAAAAATATGGAAGTGTATGTTGATGATATGCTAGTCAAATCCAAGACTTCCGATAACCATGTTTTCAATCTAAAAGAATGTTTTGAAATCTTGAGGAAATACAATATGAGGCTAAATCCCTAGAAATGTACTTTTGGAGTAGCGTCGGGAAAGTTTATGGGATTCATAGTCAATACAAGGGGGATAGAGGCGAACCCAAAAGAAATTAGGTCATTATTGGAGATGCCTTTGCCCAGCTCGCGTAAAGAAGTTCAGAGCTTGACTGGAAAAGTGGCAGCATTAAACCGATTTATTTCAAAGTCCACTGACAAGTGTTTGCCCTTTTACAACTTGCTTAGAGGAAATAAGAAATTTGAATGGACTGAGGAGTGTGAGCTAGCATTCCTTGCCCTAAAGACACATTTGACTGAACCCCCAGTATTGTCTAAGCCTATATCTAGAGAGACCCTGTTCCTATATTTGGCCGTGACAGAAAATGCAGCCAGCGCCGTGTTAGTTTGGGAAGAAGACCGTGCTCAAAAACCAGTGTACTATATAAGCAAAAGACTTATTGGGGCTGAATCATGGTATCCGCTAATATAAAAGATAGCATTCTGCTTGATATTAGCTTCCAAGAAGCTTAGACCATACTTTCAGTCCCATTCAATCCACGTCATGACCGACCAACCTCTAAGGTAGGTTTTGCAAAAACCTAAAGCGTTGGGACGTCTTTTAAAATGGGCAGTAGAACTCAGCCAGTTCGAGATACTGTACACAACACGAACCTCGATCAAAAACCAAGCCCTTGCTGATTTTGTGGATGAATGCACCGAATTTCAAGAGGAGCTTTTGAAGGAGCCGGTGTAGGAGTTATGGAGAATATTCGTGGACGACTCATCTAATGAGAATGGATCCGGATTGGGATCATATTGATCTCTCCAGAGGGGCATCGATTCCATACAACGCTGAGATTCAGATTCGAAGCATCAAACAACGAAGCCGAATATGAATTTGGGGGGAGCTGAAATGATGCCAATTTAATGTAGTTGAGGAAATCAGAAAAATATTGGTCTAGGGGAAGGAAGGCCCCCGCCTTTAAGTGCTCGTCACTCCAGGCCGCCAAGTCGTCCTGGAGGGGTGCACAGATCCGTTCCCCTTCGAACAGAGGTTGGGCAATGAGGACCCGGGACCCGACCTCTATGTTGTGGCTTAGCATTATTTTATTGACCCTTCCATGGGTCGTGATCTTGGAGACGATTGTCTCTACCTCGAAGAACGCGTTGGGATCAATCATGATCTCCCTCTCTACCACAGGACCGAAATGAGGAAGAGGAGATTCAGAGGCGATCTCTTTTCTTTTGTTGGTTTGTTGAGCTGACGAGCCAGGTGCATTTTTCTTGGGTACACTCTTCTTGGGTACGCTCTTCTTGGGTGCCATTAGATCGCCTAAAGAATAAGAATGACGAGTCACTTAGTAGGCGACCTAAGATTTTGTAAAGGTTATGACATGGATGTACGTGGGAGAATGAAATCTATGATATACGAGCTGAGTTAGTCTCAGCCCGTTGTGTGATCCCACACGCTACCCTATGCTACGCGCCTCGATTTCCCAATAGATCCCTGACGTTTAGGGATCCGTGTGTCAGAAAATTCGGCCACTACTTTCCTTGGGGGCAGTTTAGAGAAAAAACCACCCAAGAAATGTGTTCCTTAAGCAATCTGATTTTTGAACCCTAACCTTTCATCTTCTACAACCCGAATGGGTATTTCCTAAAATTTTCCATAAATTACCCAAATCAACCTAGAAAATAGCCAGTTTCGTGAATGTCATAGTTTTAGGAGATACTCTAAACCTTCTCAGTAAACCTAAAGTTGAAGCCTATGTGCCAAAAACATTGAGAAAACAACCTAATATTAACTACGGTGAAGCATGGGTGAGCATGGTAAATAAAACAAATAAATCAATAAAGAAAGAGTTTATTTGAAGCGATAAGACTTACAGTGTGTTCGTCGGTAGAAGAAGTAGATTTTGCAAGGCCTGGAAGACTCACTCCTGAGTAATTGAGCAACTGGGCTTTGGAGAGATTGTGCAACAAAAGGTTTTTTTTGGTCTCTTTTCTTTGGGAAGGAAGAAGGGTTTGAAAACACAAAAGAAAGAAAATGAAGAAATATTTCGAATAAAAGGTGATGAACTGTGGAAATTGTCTACCCTATTTATACGTAAACAACATAAATCAATTTAAGCCATCCGATTTGGTCAGTACAAGATCCGAGGGCTGTGTTTCAAAGGAAAAAACAGCGGCAAAAAGTTGACAAGACAATTATTGTAGTCCTCGAAATCCGAACAGACGCCAATTGTAGTGTTCCACATGTCCAGTACTCAAGTAGTGGGCAGGCATGGTTTATTGCTATAGAAGTCTAAAAGTCCCTACTGTGTAGGTCAGAAGATGACGTCATAAACCACAAGCAGGGATTTGTGGGGCAGATGTGTATCCCAATTTTAGCATGGGTCTTTCACTCAGATCGTGTGTAGCTGGCAAATAAATGAACGGAAGAAATAGCCAAGGAGTCCATGTACTTTCCATATAGACAACACAATTTTCATGATGGTTGTACGAGCTAGGGATGCATAAATTGATAAGCATGAGCTTATAGTATTTATAAGGCATGGCCTTCATGATACGAGCTTGACAGTGTGTTCAGCTTGGGATGAATTGAATATATGGCATGTTCGCGGATCCCCGAAGACCCGGATACTTTATACAATCGTTTATGACCAGCCTGTGATAGTTAATGCCCCAGATATTAGGAGTCCATTTATTTCATGATCAGATCATATCCTAGTATAAATGGGAATATTCCATAATAAATGTAATAAATATGCAAATCCGTGATTGACTCATGGGGTTACCCAAACCTGTCCAAGGAATTCCTCTATAAATACTAAGAATATTGGACAGGAAAAGGGATGATGATTCTGTAATACCAAAACTCTATCAAAATAGAGAGAGAAAAGAAGAAATAATATAGACTCGTGGACTAGGTGGATTTTAACCACTGAACCATGTAAAAAGACTAGTGTTCTTGAGAGTTATTTTCTTAATTCGGTTTACCATCAAGCACTAATTCATCCTTGTTATTTTCTTAATTCACTGTTGGCGAAAACTGCGTCAACACCAAGGTTTTAAATGATTTCTCAAACTTAGTTCGTGCTAGGTTTATTGAAAACTCAAGTTTTAAAAAGCCGTTGAATAATCAATTTCTCCAAGCTTCTAAGTTTTTTAATTTTATCCGAGTAGGCTTAATTTTCTCAAAAACTCACCTTGGTTATGTGCCCCCTAAGTAACCAGAACGTATAAACTTTCCTGGTTGCTTTTACAATGTGAGAGCATGAGCTTGCAATAATAAATCTAAGAAATGGTTATTCAAGAATATATCTGTCATTTATTTGAAACGACTTTTATAAATAAGCCTTACATTGATGGTAATACTACTGATAATACTTTTTTATATGGAGAGCATTCCAGGTCCGTGGGACTATTTTCTCCGTTAAGCGGGCTAGCATAAAAGTTCCTTCGCGCAAGAATTCTACGAACTGGTATGGTCCTTCCCAGTTCGGGCCTAACACATCATCCTTAGGATCTTTATTTTCCAAAAAGACCCTTCGGAGAACCAGATCGCCCAATCCGAGTCTGCGTCCCCTGACTTTTGAATTGAAATAACGGGTGATCTTTTGTTGATAATGGGAGAGCTGCAATTGTGATTCCTCTCATTTTTCTTCGATTCGATCAAGGGATGCACTAAGTAGCTCGTTATTCTGATCTTGATCAAACATTCTCTGCCTATGAGTAGCCACCATTGCCTCAATCAGAAGCATGGCCTCGCTTTTGAAGGTTAGGGAAAATGGAGTATGCCCGTAGAGGTTCTATAAGAAGTTCGGTAGGCCCAAAGTACTTGCGGGAGCTGCTCGGGCCATAGTCCTTTGGCTTCATCCAACCTTTTCTTCAAGCTCACCTTGAGGGTCTTATTTACAACCTTGACCTGCCCATTGGCTTGTGGGTATGCTACCGACGAGAAACTCTTCGTTATGTCGTATCTTTCACAAAAGTCTATGAAGAGATCACTATCGAACTGCGTCTCGTTGTCTGATACAATCTTTTTAGGGAGTCCAAATTGACATACGATATTCTTTACTACGAAATCCAGGACTCTCTTTGAGGTGATGGTTGCCAGAAGTTCGACTTCTACCCACTTCGTGAAATAATCGATTGCCACCACCGCATATCGAACTCCTCCTTTTCCCATAGGTAGGGAACCTATCAGGTCAATTCCCCATGCTGCAAATGGCCATGGGGATGAAATCATTGTTATCTTAATTGGAGCAGCTCGGGAAACTATGGAGAAATGCTGGCATTTGTCGCATTTCTAAACATACGAGATCGAATCTTTCGTTAAAGTGGGCCAGAAATAGCCCTATCTCAGTACCTTCAGTGCTAAGTTTTGCCCCCAGTGTGATCTCCACAAAAATCTTTGTGTATTTCTTGGAAAGTGGTTTTGGCTTCCTCGGGCAGAACACACTGTAGGAGGGGTAACAAATGACCTCGCTGATATAGGATTCCATCAACTATTACATAAAGTAGAGCTTGATAAAGTAATTTTCTCGCATCTTTTCTGTCACCAGGTAACTTTCCAGTCGCGAGTTATTCCATTATAGGAGTCATCCAGGTCAGTTTTATTTCAAGCATTCCGACCTCCACCATTCTCCTGATATGCTTGGGCTTTCCAAGAACTCCATTGGTACTGCATTCAATGTTTTAGCCTCTTTGGTGGTAGCAAGTCGTGCCAAAGTATCAACGTTAGAGTTTTTCTCGCGAGGTATCTGTTCAACAGAGCTAAACTCAAATTCAGACAATTCCCCCTTTACTTTAGCCAGGTAGGCCACCATCTTGATGCCTCAAGCCTGATATTCTCCCAATATCTGATTTACCACAAGTTGGGAATCACTATAGCATTGGATGGGTTTCGCCTTCAGCTCCCTTGACACCGTCAGCCTTGCTAATAAAGCCTCTTATTCTTCTTCGTTGTTGGATGCTTCAAATTCAATCTAAGAGTTGTATGGAACCAATGTCCTTCAGGCGAGATTAAGATTATCACAGCTCCTAATCCGTTCTTGTTTGAAGATCCATCAACAAAGATTTTCCATAACTCCTGCATTGGCTCCCTCATGAACTCGTCCTGAAAACCAGTGCACTCAGCCAAAAAATCAGCAAGGGCCTGACTCTTGATCGCAATTCGTGGCATGTACAATATCTTGAATTGGCTAAGTTCGATGGCCCATTTTAAGAGACGTCCCAATGTTTCAGGTTTGTGAAATACTTGCCTTAAAGGTTGGTCGGTTAAGACGTTGATAGAATGGAACTGGAAATATGGTTGGAGCTTTCTAGAAGCCAAAATTAAACAAAATCCCAACTTCTCTATCAGTGGATACCGTGATTCAGCTCCGAGAAGCCTCTTGCTTACATAATATACTGGTTGCTGCATACAATCTTCTTCTCGAACTAGCACGGCACTGACTGCATTTTCTGTCACAACCTAGTAAAGAAATAGTGACTCTCCAGACGTTGGTTTGGATAGTACAGGGGTAAAGCTAGATGCGTCTTCAGATCGTGGAATGCCTATTTACATTCTTCGCTCCACTCAAATTTCTTGTTTCCTGTGAGCAAGTTGTAGAATGGCAGACACTTGTTAGTGGATTTTGAAATGAAGCATTTTAAAGCTGCCACCGTCCCAGTTAGGCTTTGAACTTCCTTACGCGACCTAGGTGAAGGCATGTCTAACAACGATCTGATTTTTTCAGGATTCGCCTCTATCCCCCTTTTTAATACTATGAACCCCAGAATTTCCTAGATGCCACCCCGGATGTGCATTTTGGGGGATTAAGCTTCATGTCATATTTGTTGGGAAACTTATAGAGGATCTTAATTTATTTTCATGTAGATCTAATATTAAAAAAATTAATATGAGATAACCTAGAACATGTTTCTAAAATTGAATTCAAAGTGAAACAATGATAAGAATACTTACAGTATACGCAGTGGAATGAATGAATCATTCCTTCAGTTTCTCTAACCTTTGTATCCTTTCTGTCGCATAGTATTATCAAGAAACTGAACCGATCTTCTATAATCTTCACAGTCTTCCAAAGTATCCTTAGAATCACCTAGACTAGAGTGGACAATTCTCAACAATGAGATAGATACAGAGAGAAGAAGAGAAAATAACAAAGAGGCTTAGAAAATGACTTGTGTTTAGAGAGAATCTAAAAACTATTAGAAAATCTGACTTGTGACTTGTCAAACTTGAGTTTTGACTTCTCTCTAAACAGTCCTTTTATAGACTCAATCAGGCCATTTAATTTAATTAAAAATTCAATAAAATAATAGCCAATTAATAGCCCTAGGTCGAAATTATCATGGGCTTTAGGCCCGTGAAATTTCCCATTTGATTATAAGCCCATTGGACTTAAAATCAATGCCTGTATTATTTTCTATTGATTTAATTAATTAAATAATTATTCATTTATCAAATTAATTATTTTTAATTTGAACCTTGATTTAACCTTATTTATTAATTTAGATACCAATTTATCTTAATTAATAAATTTGCAATAATTTCTCTTTTCTTCTCAAAATTACATAACTCTGTGAAACTATCCAAAATTGACCTGGTCAACTTTGATAATTCTAATTGATAATTAAATCAATTAATTGAGACTATCTAGATGATTTTATCCAAAGTACAATGGGGACCATGGACCTATGAAATCAAGCTCCACTAAGTTATCATAAATCTAATAAATGAATTTACTAACTTATTAATTCCTTGTGACTCTACTAAAGACTCGGAATTGCACTCTTGAATTCATAGAATGATCTATAACAAATATAGATATGCTATTAATTATCCATTGTTATAACCATAATTGTCACTCAATCCTCTATAGACGGTCTACAATGAGATAGGACTAAAATACCGTTTTACCCCTCATTGTATTTTATCCTTAAAACACTTAGTTCCTTGTAAATGATATTCCAGTAAACTAATTTAATTACTGAAATGAGATCTCTATCATTTAACACCTTGAACCAAACTAAAAGGAAACCATCGTTTCACTTCTTCATCAGAAGCTATAGATGTTCATATCTATGATTAACACTCCTACTCAATTATACTACCGAGTTCCCAAGATGTATGTATGGGCTAGTCCGTAGGGTAAGCTGGTAACGAACAAGTCAAAGAACTCAAATAATACAATCAGTTAGAATACCAACCACTCAGAATTGAGATTGAATTGTCCTATGGTCAACTATATGATATGAATAGAATAGATAATAACGGTATGTTTACTTATCTTATCAATTGTCAATATCGGTCCAGTCCGATGTAACAAATACATCCGATCTTATCTACTTTGCTAATGTTCTGGAAAAAACATAACACTGTAATGTGTAAGTAGATCATATCGTAGATCGGCAAGTCAGTGTAAATCCTATGCACTGACTAATTTTAGGACTAACTTATTTTGAACATATAATCATATTTATATTCCACTGTGATTACGTCACTATAAATACAATTAGCTATATGCTCGGGATTTAATAGAATTTTATATTAAACAAATAATCATGAAAGTAAAACATGTGAGCAAAGTGATTGACCAAGTCAAAAAATGATTTCTATTCTTTTATTGATAACAAATGAGATTACGAAGAAATCGAGTTTTAATTAGGGCATAAAACCCCAACAAACTCCTACTTTCACTAATTGAAACTAATGCCTTAATTCTAATAATCCCATTTCCTTGATATGCTTATCAAATGTAGCTTCTGGTAGTGTCTTTGTAAACGGATCTGCAAGATTGTCTTCAGTTGCAATCTTCATAACCTTCACATCTCCACTGGTCACATATTCTCGAATAATGTGATACTTCCTTTCTTTATGCTTACTCCTCTTGTGACTACGAGGTTCTTTCGAGTTGGCTATCGGTCCTGTATTGTCACAAAACAACACAAGCGGTTTATCCATTTCTGGAATAACACCAAGATCTGAATAGAACTTCTTTAGCTAGACTATTTCCTTTGTTGCTTCTGATGCGGCTATGTACTCAGCCTCCATGGTGGAATCTAAGATTGCAGACTCCTTTATGCTTCTCCATATCACAGCTCCACCCCCAAGAGTAGACACTATTCCAGAAGTAGACTTCCTGTCATCGACATCAATCTATAAATCTGAATTAGTGTAGCCTACAGGGTTCAGAACACCACCCTTGTAGACTTACATATAATCCCTAGTCCGCCTTAAATACTTCAAGATATGCTTAACTGCTATCCAATGTTCCGGTCCTGGGTTTGACTGATACCTGCTCAATTCTCCCACTGCATAACAGATATCTAGTCTAGTACACAACATGGCATACATCCGACTTCCAACTGCAGATGCGTAAGGAACTTTTCTAATTGCATCTTCCTCTTCAGGAGTCTGGGGAGACTGCTTCTTTGAAAGATGAATTCCATGGCGGGACGGTAAACGTCATTTCTTGGAGTTTTTGATTGAGAAACGTTCAAGCACTTTATCTATGTAAGCTGCTTGAGATAGAGCTAAAAGTTTGTTATTTATATCCCTGATGATCTGGATACCTAGAACATAACTTGCTTCACCCAAATCCTTCATCTGGAATTGAGTGCTCAGCCAATTCTTCACATCTAATAATTTCTTAACATTGTTTCCAATGAGTAATATATCATCTACATAAAGAACCAGGAATACCACTATTTGATTTTCCTTCTGTTGGTAAATATAGGGTTCATCAATATTTTGTTCAAAGCCATAGGTTTTGATTATTTCATCAAACCTAAGATTCCAGGAACGAGAAGCTTGCTTAAGTCCATAAAGGGACCTATTCAACTTGCAAACTTCTCCTTCTTGTCCAGCTACTTTAAATCCTTCTGGCTGATCCATATAAATGACTTCGTCAAGCTTTCCATTAAGAAAAGCTGTCTTGACGTCCATTTGCCAGATCTCATAGTAGAGAGCAGCTGCTATGGATAAGAGGATGTGAATGGACTTGATCATGGCTACCGGGCTAAAAGTTACCTCATAGTCCACGCCTTCTCTTTGGGTATAACCCTTTGCCACTAATCGAGCTTTATAAGTCTCGATATTTCCATCAAAACCTCATTTCTTCTTGTAGATACACTTGCACCCAATGGCCCTAAAGTCACTAGGTGCTTCCACAAGATCCCAGACGGAATTTGAGTACATGGAATCCATTTCCTATTTCATGGCTTCAAGCCATAGTTCTTTTTCAGGGCTAGCCATAGCCTGTTTGAAAGACAACGGATCATCATCACTAGTGTCACCAACAACCATATTTGTTTCACCATCCAAACCATAGTGAATTGGGTTTCTAGAAACCCTCCCACTACAATGAGGCTCTGTGACTGTTTGCTCAGGAACAGTGGTACTTTCATTATTTAAATCGACTTGCGTCAATTGGACATGAAGAGTGGGAATTTCATCATCAACTTGCGTGATGACGATGGAACATTGGTTGGAGTCAAATCTTTAACCATCTCCTCTAAAACTACTTTGCTGCGAGGTTTGAAGTTTTGGACATAGTCATTTTCTAGGAAAGTAGCATTCGTAGAAGTAAACACTTTCTTTTCTGAAATAGAAAAGTCCACCCCGAGTACCTTTAGGATAGCCAACAAACATGCAAACTTTAGTTCGTGGTTCTAGCTTTCTTTCCTTTTTCCTCAGGACGTGATCGGGACACCCCCATATTCTATAATGGCGTAAACTAGGTTCACGACCATTCCAGCATTCTAAAGGTGTTTTGGGGATTGATTTAGATGGCACGACATTGAGAATGTCATTCATAGTTTCAATTGCATGTCCCCAGAACGAAGTTGGTAGAGTTGAGTAACTAAGCATGCATCTAACCATTTCCAATAAAGTTTTGTTCCAACGTTCCGCTACACCATTTTGTTGTGGAGTACCTGGGGCAGTAAGTTGTGATAAAATCCCAACTTCAGTGAAATGATCTTGGAATTGCATATCCAAATATTCTCCACCCCTATCAGATAGAAAGATCTTTAACATTTTAACTAATTGATTCTGAGCCATTGCTAAGAATTCCTGAAACTTTGAAAATGTTTCTGATTTCCTATGCATTAGGTAAAGACACGAGTATCTAGAGTAATCGTCAATGAAAGTGAAAAAATACTCAAAACCACCCCTGGCTTGCACATTCAAAGGTCCACAAACTTCTGAATGAACAAGTCCAAGTTGTTCTTTGGCCCTCTCACCCTTTGCAAAGAATGGGCGCTTGGTCAGTTTGCCTTCTAGACAAGATTCACAGACAGGTAATTCACCTAAGGTGAGTTCCCTCAAAGGGCCGTCCTTTGTAAGTCTTTGAATCCTTTCATAGCCAATGTGACCTAGTCTCAAGTTCCATAAATACATCATATTATCGTTATCAGTCTTTTGACATTTATTGGTCCTAGGTTTAGCTACTTTGAATAAATCATTGTTAAGAGCGAGGGGTTCGTTAGGTCGCAGAATATAAAGCCCGTTTTCCAAACATGCAATACACAATTGTGATCCATTGAAAGAAATAGATATATTAGAACTTGTTAAAGTCATAACAAATCGTTCTAGTTGCAACATGGAAACTGAAATTAAATTTCTACTAAAATCCAGAATAAAAAATACATCATTTAAAATTAAAAATTTATTTATGAACTTCAAACGAGCTCTTCCTCTAGCTTGGACCGCAATGAACACTCCGTTCCCAACTCTAAGCTTTAAGCCACCTTCCTCCACTTCCTCACACGATTCAAGAAGCTGTAAAGAATAACAAACATGGTTAGTAGATCCAGAATCAATAATCCAAACAGAATTATCATTCTCTAAAACACATGTTTCCAAGATAAATGTACTATAATCATTGCCTTTGTTTTTAGCTGCTAGAAACTTGGGGGAATCCTATTTCCAATGCCCTTTCTCTTTGCAGTGAAAATACTTACCTTTACCTTTCTTGTTTTTCTTGTTCTTCCCCTTAGGCATCTGTGAATTTGGTTGTGCACTCGTCTTTGCAGCCTTTGCAGGCTTGGGGTTGTTGTTTTGTCCACTTTTCCTCTTATTTCAAGCTTTTGAAGGTGAAGCTTGGTGAGCTTCAGCCTTAGGTGGATCAGCAGCAACAATAGTAGTATTATTTTCTCCTCCTTTACTAGGTCCACCCATGATAAACTCAAAAGTCTGAAGCTCATTCATGAGCTACGTCAGACCATAGTTGAGTTGATCACGAACGTGCAAACACGATGCTATTCGAGCATTCACGGTGTCATCATGTATGTCCGAAGATGGTGCTATCCAAGCATTTACGGTGCCTTCACGAGCATTGATGGTACCATCACGAATGTGCGGACATGGTGCTCGTTCTTGGGATTCCTTGATCATGACGAACTCGAAGTTGTCACCAATCAACTCTATGTTGATATTCTGCTTCCAAAGGAAGTTTTCTCAGTGAGTTTCTCCATCGAAAGTTGAGAAAGGATGGGAGTAGACACAGACACTACTTAACTTAAAACTACAAATTATCAATAAAATATAAATCAATCACTTTTGCTCAATAAAACTTCTATTCACAAAATTTCAAGAAATATCACAACATATACCAAAAATATGTATGATTTGAGAAAAAAATACCAAAAACAATCATATCTCTATTTCATTAGGTTTTCAACTATTCTATGATATTGTTGTCCCGGTTGGCAAGAGTAAAAAATACCACTAGTTAAATAGAGTTGTAAACTTATTTAATAATGGACACCACTATTAACAACCCACTATTTGATCAAAATAAGAAAACAAAATTTCTTATTTTATGAGCTAGACCCACGGTTTCGATAATCATAGATTTAGTCCTAGTAGTCACCGTAGGGGTGAGTCTAGTAGAATTTGACCTATAATTATCTATCTTTTGAACTAACCTTGTCAAAATAGCTAATGAACACCTTCCGTAGGGGGACGAATCAAAGCGCCTCAAGGCCCCATTAAGCTATTGACGTTGTTAAACCAACGGTGGAGATTGAATATAAATCTTAAAATAAGCTCATTATATAATTAAAAATAGTATTTTTATTATTTATTTTTAGAAAATTAATGAATATGGTTCTCCAAAAAATTGAAAGATTAGAATTTTTAAAACCAAAGTCCAATAATTTCCTACTAATTCTAAAGTGTCACATTTAGAATTAATTTCGTTCTGGGGACATGCAACTCTACCAACTTCATTCTGGGGACATGCAATTGAAACCGTGAACGACATTCTCAATGTGGTGCCGTCTAAATCGATCCCCAAAACACCTTTAGAACGCTGGAATGGTCGTGAACCTAGTTTACGCCATTATAGAATCTGGGGGTGTCCCGCTCACATCCTGAGGGAAAAGGAAGGAAAGCTAGAACTATGAACTGAAGTTTGCATGTTTGTTGGCTATCCTAAAGGTACTCGGTGTGGACTTTTCAGATTAGAATTAATTTCAGATTAGAATTAATTTGTTGCTAATCAATATTTAGGTTTAACTAATATAATGAACATATACAATTAAGTCCAACTAAGGTAAATGGGCTTTAACAATTGGGCTTGTATGGAGGAGGGCTGGGTCCAGTATGTCGTTCCCACTACAAAGGCCCCCAATCTTCCATACAAGGTCCAAAAGACAGGAATTTGTTGCTAATCAATATTTATGTGTTTTAATTGTTGCATCATATTTACTTTCCCAATAATTGATATTTTTCAAATAGTAATATTATTGTATTTTATTTCTTTCAGTAATGTCGAACAATGGCAATCCAATAAATGCTTTACTTTCACTTGAAAAACTTAATGGTGATAATTTTATAAGATGGAAATTGAATTTAAATCTGATGTTAATTTGTGAGAACAATAAATTTTTCCTAAATGAGGAATGTCTTGAAGAGCCCGCTGCCAATGCCCTGAAGAATATTAAGGAAAAATATGATGCGTGGGTTCAATCCAACAATAAGGCTAAGTGTTACATGCTTGTGAGCATGAATGATGTTATGAGAACAAAGCATGAACCCATGTAAACTGCTTGTGAGATAATTGAATCTTTGCAGGCCATGAACTAGAAATACACGGGGCCGTCATTGATGAGCGTACACAAGTAAGCATCATACTTGAATCGCTCACTTCTGCTTTCTCTGCGTTCATGACAAACTATATTATGAATAAGTTGGAATTCAACATGGCCCAGATGTTGAATGAAGTGCAAATATTTGAGTCTCTTAACAAAACCATAACCAAAGAGGTAGAGGCAAATGTGGCAAAGGAGAAACCTTCAACCTCTAAGGATAAAACTAAGAAGAAGAAGAAGAAGAAGAAGAAGAAGAAGAAGAAGAAGAAGAAGAACAATGACAAGGACAAACGTAAGGACAAGAATTCCAAAAAAGGCAATAAGACACCAAAAGCCAAAGAGAACAGGAAAGAAAACTCCAAGAAGAAAGAACAAAAAATAAAATGTTTCCACTGTGATGTTGAAGGTCACTGGAAGAGAAACTATAAAAAGTATCTCGTTGAGCTGAAAAAGAAAGGTAAATATGATTACTTGTACTTGAAGCTTGTGTAGTGAAGACGATATGTCATCTGGGGTTTTAGATTCAGGAGCCACTAACCATGTTTGTTCTTCTATGAAAATACTCGAGTCATCAAAGGAACTGGCTGATGGCGAGGTGACAATGCGAGTTGGAAGTGGAGCGCTCATTTTAGCTAGAGCAAAGGGAACATTCTGTTTATATTTTGGGAACAATTATCATGTTTTGAACAATGTTTATTTTATTTTTTAGAAACATAGTTTCTTTATCTATGTTGCATGACAATTTTTTGATATTTCTTTTAATAATAATGCGATTGTTATTTCGAAGAATGGTTTCAAAATTTGTCAAGGAGAACATACAAACAGACTGTATATGCTCAAACCTAATGAAGGATGACACATATCTTTGGCATCTTAGACTTTGTCATATAGGACTAGACAGAATACCCCGGTTAACAAAAGATGGACCTTTGAGAGAACTACGAGTTGAAACTCTTCTGGTTTGTGAATCCTGTCTAGAAGGCAAAATGACCAAATGTCATTTTTCAGCGAAAGGGAATAGAGCTAAAGAATCTTTGGAGCTTGTGCACAACGATGTCTGTGGTCCAATCAATGTACAAGCATGAGGTGGGCCTTTGTCACTTTTTTTGACGATTACTCAAGATATGGTCATACTTATCTAATGCTTAGGAAATCTGAAACCTTTTGTAAGTTTCAAGAATTCAAAGTTGAGGCTAAGAAGCAATTAGGTAAGACTCTTAAAACACTTTGATCAGATTAAGGTGGTGAATATTTGGATTTAGAATTCAACCCTTTCATACTGGAGAGTGGTATTCTATCCCAACTTACAACACCTGGAACACCACAGCAAAATGGTGTTTCAAAAAGAAGAAACAAGACCTTGTTGAACATGGTCAAGTCTATAATAAGCTACTCTTCACTTCCTCTCCCATTATGGGGATATGCACTTCAAACGACAACTTACATTTTGAATGTGGTCTCATCTAAGACCATAAGCAAAATGCCACTGGAACTGCGGAATGGAAACAAACCTAGTTTGCACCATTTCTACATTTGGGATTGTCCGTCTCATGTTCTTAGACCAAAATCAGGGAAACTTGATTTGAGGTCTAAAGTGTGCATATTTGTGGGATACGCTCCAGAAACAAGAGGTGGTTACTTCTATAGTCCCAAGGACCAAAATGTATTTGTTTCAACGAATGGGACCTTCCTTGAACACGACTATGTGAATAACTACAAACCTCAGAGCAAGGTATTATTGGAGGAACTCACAGCTGTTAAGATTCCATCACCTTCACTATCATCATTAAATGATAAACGACAAACTGAGGAAACCACGATTCTTGAAAGGAAACCTCAGAGCAATGTCGTAGTGGAAGGATTATGAGACAACATGTTCGCTACGAACATGAGGCACATGTCCTTGTTTTTTATACTAACAAGGATGATCCATAATCCTTCAAAGAGGCTATGGATGATCTCGAAAAGGAGAAATGACAAAAGGCCATGAACTAAGAAATGGAGTCCATGTATTCCAATTATGTTTGGGAACTTGTAGACCCACATGAAGATGTCAGGCACATTGGGTGTAAATGGATATACAAGAAGAAAAAAGGTGTAGATGGGAAAGTAGAGACTTTCAAAGCAAGGCTAGAAGGTGTTGATTATGAAGAAACATTTTCTCCTATGGCCATGCTGAAACCCATTCCTATCCTCTTATCCATAGCTGCCACGTATGATTATAAGATATGGAAAATGGACGTCAAGACGACCTTTCTTAATGACTATCTTGATGAAAGTATCGATATGGTACAACCAGAAGGGTTCATCAAGAATGCGGAAGATCAAAAGGTGTGTAAGTTGTTGAAATACATTTATGGATTAAAGCACACATCTAGATCTTGGAATATCACATTTGATGAAATAATTAAAAATGTATGCCTTCAAATAGAATGTCGACAAAGCATGTGTATATAAATATATCAAAGGAAAAGTGGTGTTTTTCCTAGTTCTTTATGTGGACGACATTCTACTCATTGACAACAATGTAGAGACACTGTCAAACGTAAAGAAGTGGTTAGATGAAAAGTTCCAAATGAAAGATTTGGGCGAGGCGAGCTATGTTCAGGGAATCCAAATCCTAAGGGATAGGAAGAATAAGATCTTGGCACTTTCTCAAGCTAATTATATTGATAAGGTGCTAGAAAGGTTATCTATGGAGAATTCCAAGAAAGGTCAGTTATCGACCAGACATTGAATTACTCTTTCTAAAGAGCAATGTCCAAAGATACCTAAGGAGGAAGAGGACATGAGAAAGTATCCATATGCTATGTTATCTACTAGGCCTGGCATATGCTATGTAGTAGGGATTGTAAGTTGTTATCAATCAAATCCATGTTTGGAACACTGGATTGCAGTAAAGCACATTCTCAAGTGTCTTAGGAGAACGAGAGATTATATGCTTGTATATACAGGAGGTGAGTTAAACCCTACTGGATATACTGATTTTGGTTTCCAATAAGAAAAAGACAGTTGTAAGTTGACGTCTGGGTCAACATTCACTTTTTGTGGATGAGTTGTAGCGTAGAGAAGTATTAAACAATCTAGTATTGCAGATTCAACCATGGAAGCTGAGTATATAGCGGCTTGTGAAGCTGCTAAAGAAGCAGTTTGGGTGAGGAAGTTCTACAATAATCTGGAAGTAGTTCAAGATATGGATAAGCCACTGATCTTGTACTGTGATAGCAGTGGAGCAGAGCTAATTCCAAAGAACCTAGAAGCCACAAGAGAGGAAAGTATATAGAAAGGAAATACCATACGGTTAGAGAGATTGTGCACAGAGGTGATGTGACTGTTATGAAGATAACGTCGGAACATAACCTGGCAGGCCCGCTTACCAAGACACTTCCTGCAATGTCATTTATGGGTCATGTACGAAACATGGGATTAAGGGAAATGCCTCACTTGCTTTGGGGGAAAGTGGGAGATTATTAGAATTAATGCCCTAAAAGCATGTAAATACATTTTATTGATTTAAATAAATGTACAATTTTATTATATTTGAATGTTATAATTAATGTTAGAATTAATTATATAATAATATCAAGAAAATTCCTTATTCATTCATGAGAATATGATCTTGTATTAGTACGAGAGAATTAAGATCATATATAATGAATGAAATAGTTAGTAACATATTAAAGTAAGGAATCCTTAATTAATGGTTCTTAGTGCTGTTTACTAAGCATGCAGAATGAGAGTGATCTAGATTTGGATTACTGATGTGGATAGACATCTTAGTCAAGGTGTTGTATATAATAGAGATTATATATGACATGAGCGTTGAGAATTAATTATCTTTATAAACTTGTCGTTTGACATAAAGATTTAGTTCTTGTCATAATAGATGATCATTTGTAGATTAGTATAAATCCTGAGTATTCATGAACTCCTGTTTATGTTTATTGGGTCTTTTGATTGACTTGTTGATGTTTCTTAGTATATTGACGCTAATGACTTTTGTTTTTGAGATTCAATATCATGAATGGCTGGGAACATGATTTACAATAATGGAATCCATACTTTCCTAACAGATCGAATATTGGTTCCCTTAAGGGTTAATTCTGGAGCTGAATAGTTATTGAGCTCAAATCTATTATACGATTATAGATTAATTACTCGCTAGTGAATTAATGTTACTTAAGGATCAAGAGGTAATTAGAAGGGTAAAACAGTAATCTTGACCAACTCTAATTAACGAACCAATAAATGGCGGACATAACTACATTTATTGATTATATCAATGGACTACAAGAGAAAACTCTGTAAATATAATTGAAATTTCATATTTATTGTGGAGAAATCATGGAATTAATAAATAAGATTATTGGATTAAAGAGTTTGATGAATAATCTAGTTTATTGGAGCTTTGTTTGATAGGTCCATGATCCCCATATCACCTCTGTCTTACACTGTCAAGGGTAAAGATATCAAAAGAAAGATTTGTTGAGAGAAGGACTTAATTGCAAATGAATTAATTTTCCAGGTTAAGGAAATAATTATGTGATAATTATGGGAAGTTGATTAATTATGAATTAATTAATTATTTAACTATTTAGTTTTTATTTTAAAAAACTATAGGTTAAAATAAATATTAATCATGTTTGGATTAATATAAAGAGAAATTAATAATTATCTTATTTAGTATAAGATATTTATTTATTTAAAACTGATATTTTAATATAAAATTAATTTTGAATTAACTGATATTTATTTTGGGATAAATATATTGTCTTAAATATTAATTAAATAAACAAATGAGAAAATTAGGGATAACCCTAATGGCGTGGTCGACACACTCACTGTAGAGTGAGTACGACGCCACACACAAGGATTTCCTATATGTGAGATTTGAATTTTGAATTTGAAATAATTTGTTTATTTATATTTGATTATTCTTTTTTAAATATGATTTAAATTAAATAAGATTATAATTGATTAATTTTATTTTAATTAAACAAAGAATAACTAAATTAGTCAATTATCTTTATAAACATGAAAATAAGCGATACTTTTCAAGAATTGGTTTTCATAGACTGTCAGACTCTCTGTCTGAAAAAAATGATAGTTTTTCCTAAACTTGAAAAGCTATCCAATATATATTCTCTCTATCAAACCTTTCTAAATCTCATGTGTTGAGTACATCTAGAGAGTCATAAATCAAGCTTTTGAATCCTACGTGCCCACACACGTCCTTGTGTGTTTGAGGATTGGTTTGGAAGATCAAGGTGTGAGCTTTCAGAATCTGGATTGGAAGATCGGTGATTTAAACAAAAGATTCATGGATACTTGATAGGCTTAAAGAGATTATCTCTAGTATATTTGTATGTGATATAATATATCTATATATGCATGATCCTGGATGGTATTAATACATTTTTCAAAACCCAAATTTATCTATTGCGTATCTCCGATTTACACTTTTAATACCAACAACCACTACGAGAGTGAGTACTCTCAGTCATTCTACAAAGAGGAGCCACCCGAAGTGGTGGCCCTCAAGGGTTACGTTGCCTCCCAGCAACAGAAAATAGAGGCCCATGAGGACAATATCACCGCCTTACAGGACGTGGTTAACACCATGAAGGCCACTTTGGCGACTGAAGGGATGCAAGTGGACTCTCACGACGAAGTACCACCTAGGTAGCTAGTTGGCGTGCCACCCGCGCACCCAGCTAGAGTGCCACCTGCTCCACTAGTGGGCATGCCTCTCGAGCACCTCACTGATATGGCGCAAGATCCGCCAGTTGGCATGCCACTTGTGCACCCAGCTGGAGCTGATGCACCCATTCGCCTCAAGCTCGTGGGAAAGAAAAAGTTGAGCCCTCTTAGAAGTGAAAGAGGACTCATTGGGCTTATGAGCCCATTTATGTCTCGAGGAGGGCCAACGATCCTGAGTGTCATGGTTTGCAAGGACATTTCCAAGCCGATAGCATCCACAAAGCCTAGGGTGCCCCACCAATGCCTCACCAACCTCAAAGGAATCCCAGAAAAGGGGCTAACATGAGAAACGTCTCCGCTAACCGAGGACAAGGAATAATCATCTCAGTTACCAGTGAATATGGCAATTGTGAAGGAGAAACAGAAGTAGGATCCCTCGAGGAGGGCTGTTGCTGTAATGCACAACCCGACCTTCGAGATGACCCAAATGCTCGCAGGAACAGAGCAGCTCTCGAGGAACCCCTAGGAGACATTGACAACTGGACCTTTGAGACAATCATAAGGACATGAGGAGAGAAGCCATGCCCGACCAGAGGGCATATCCAAAAAAGAGTGCCAACTGAGACTAAGATTCTCTCCACGCAGAGTTGGAAAGTTGAAAGAAGATAATGCTAAATATAGCCAAGAGACAGGGCCACAACTTTAACTTAAAGGATGAAGAAGGGGAACCATGCGCCCCCACATTGTTGAAGCCCCATTACCTCGAGACTTCAAGATGCCAGACAGCACTCCCTACAGCAGAGTCACAGCCCTTCCAACCATCTATCTAATTTCAACAGATTGATGTCGGTCCACCGCATCTCTGTGGATGCTAGATGTCGCATCTTCTTGTTAACCTTGACAGGACCAGTAGACGAGTGGTGTAAGAAGCACTGGCTAGGATCCATCCACTCCTATACCTAACTCTCCGCCGTGTTTTGGAGAAAATTCATTGCTGCTTGAAAGGTACACTTTGAGGTCAATGCTTTGGCCAATTTAAAGCAAGGACTTCTCAAGACCCTTAACGAATACATTAAACACGTTAAGGAGGAAGCAACTAGGACCAAGAGAGCTGAAGATGGCCAACAGTTGATGACCTTACAAGCTGGCATCCTGCCAGGTTCTCTGCTATGGGGCGAACTTCAGTGGAGAGGACACCACATGCTCGACGACTTCACACGTCGGGCCCAATAGTATATTCATTGAGAAGATGCCCATATAGGAGCCGATTTCCTTCTCGGCTCAAACTGTCCCAATTGCCATAGCTCCGGACCACATTTCTCTCCATACACCCCCGTACAGATGAGTGTCATGAGTGCCCTATAGTACATTCCATCTATTCCCATAAATGTTTTAGTGTTGATCCTTCCGGGTATGGAGCAACTCCCACTGAAGACAATGCTTTTCAGTCTGCATTCAGTGCTAGAACAGGGGCTCTAGCCTAGTCAGCAACACCCAGAGAGAGCCTAGTGAGAGCAAACATGGGGGGAAAGGCAAGGGCAAGAAGGCCAAGAGAACTGGCGCTCCCAAGGAGAAGTATACTGCTCAGTACTTCGAGTATCCAGACTTGGTCAATACTCGCGAAAAATATTTTCCTTGTCACGGAGCAACAAATCAACTACCGGAAGCCTCACCCTATCCAAAGGGACTAGGACTGAAGGGACTCCATGAAGTTCTGTAGGTGTCACAATGACATTGGAAACCACACC
Source organism: Humulus lupulus (assembly GCF_963169125.1). NCBI lineage: Eukaryota > Viridiplantae > Streptophyta > Magnoliopsida > Rosales > Cannabaceae > Humulus > Humulus lupulus. The sequence continues at coordinate 141,963,840 of NC_084797.1, read as the reverse complement.
AACGAGTGCAGAAACCTTCGAGATGAGATTTAGAATCTCATAAAGTTGGGACATATTCACCAGTACGCCAGGGATGGAGCATGCCCTGCCTAGGCTTCGGCCATGGCCATACCTCCTCCACAACAGGTGATGCCTTCTTAGGCCTAAACCAAGTGTCTGCTGTCCCACACCAAACAACCCATGGATCTCCTCCGGTGAATGAAAGAGTAGGGAAAATATCTGGAGGAACCCACCTAGGGCCACATCAAGGGGCTCGTAGAACCGTTATGCACATGCCCTAAATCATGATGATGAAGTATTTGCGCTAGCCCAGCTTCCAGCACAAATGCCTCAGATGATGGACCTGGTCATCACCTTCTCCGAGGATGATGCTCGGAGAGTGCACTTTATCCACCACGATCCTTTGATGGTCGAGAGCCAAATTTCTAGGAAGATGGTGGCTCAGATCCTAGTGGAAAATGAGGGTTTTGTGAACATCCTGTTGAAGTCAGTCTTTGAGTAGATTGGATTGATGACAAGCGACCTTTCCCCATGCACCTCCACACTCTATGGGTTCTCGGGTGAAGGTGTGATTCAATTGGGGCATATCAAGCTACCAGTTACACTTGGAGAAGTGCATCGCCAGGTTTTTAAGCGCTGCACTTTTGTGGTGGTAGACTGCTCCTCTGCCTATAACGACATCTTGGGACTTTCGACCTAGGTGTAGTTTGGGGCAGTCAATTCTATTCCCCATTTGTGCATGAAGTTTCCCATGGAGGCAGGAATAGGTACTATCCATGAGGATGAGAAAGTGGCCCGCTAGTGCTACAATGTGTCACTAAAGCATCCAGTGATGGTTGATGAAGCAGTGGCCCCTGAGCAGCCTTCTCCAGCAGAGATGGAGGTCTAGGATATTATAGAAGAGAGGGAGTCCAATGAGTTGGACCCCAGGGTTGGAGATGACAGGGCTATGGAGCCCATGGAGGAAGCTGAAGAAGTCATCCTTGACATATCCAACCTCGAAAGGAAAGTTAAGGTCGGGAAGAACCTCAAGAAGGAGGTCCAAGAAGTTTTGATGAGCCTTACTTGCAAGAACTAGGATGTCTTTGCCTGGTCTCACGCAGAGATGACGAGAATTAACCCCAACATTATTTGCCATGCCTTGAACATAGACCCAAATGTTGCCCCAGTGCAACAAAATAAGAAGACAATGGACCCGACCAAGGGGAAGGAATTGAAGGTTGAAGTTAACAAGCTTCTCGCAAATGGATTCATCCAAGAAGCACAATATCCAAAGTGGTTGTCAAATCCAGTGCTGGTGCCAAAGCCTAATGACACCTAGAGAACGTGTATCAAATTCTCCAGCCTTAACAAGGTCTGTCAAAAGGATTGCTTTCCTTTTCCAAAGATTGATCAGATTGTCAACACTACCTCTGGGTATGAGCTTCTATAGTTTATGGATGTGTACTTGGGGTACAACCAGATATCCATGCATGTTGCAGATCACAAGGTGATGCCTTTTGGCTTCATGAATGTTGGTGCCACGTATCAAAGGCTGGTAAATAAGATGTTTAAGAGCCAGCTGGGACAGAACATGGAAGTATACGTGGACGGCATGCTGGTGAAGTCTAGGACAACTCCCAACCATGTGAAAGATTTGACGAAAGCATTTTTAGTCCTCTGTAGGTTTGGGATGAAGTTGAATCCCCAGAAATGCACTTTTGGGGTATCCTCTGGAAAGTTCCTGGGATTTATTGTCAGTGCCCAAGGAATAGAGGAAAATCCTGAGAAGTTCAAAGCTTGGCTAAGATGCCATAACCAAGAAGGCACAAGAACGTGCAAAGTCTGACTGGTTGGATAGCCGCTCTTAGCCACTTTGTATCCAAGGCTACCGATAAGTGCATTCCCTTTTTCAATACCCTTCGAGGAGGTCAACTATTTGAATGGACGGAGGAGTGTGAACAAGATTTCCAGCAGTTGAGAGCAGACATGGCGAATCCACCGATTTTGTCAAAGCCCATAGATGGAGAACCCCTCATCCTCTACATGGTTATCTTTGAGAATGCCATCAGTGTTGCTTTGGTTCGTGAGGAAGGCCGTGTCTATCACCCCGTCTACTATGTAAGCAAAAGAATCCTCGGGGTGGAGTTTAGGTATTCGCTTATGGAGAAGCTGACTTTTTGCCTGATGATAGCTTCTCGGAAGCTCAGACCCTACTTCCAGGCGCATCCTATCATGCTTTTCACCAACCAGCCTTTAAGGCAAGTCCTCTAGAAGTCGGAGTCCTCTGGGAGGCTCTTCAAGTGGGCGGTCAAACTGAGCCAGTTCAAAAACATCTACCATCTGAGGACTTCCATAAAAGGGCAAGTACTGGAAGACTTCATTATCGAGTGCACGGGAACACATGAGAGACCCGAGGAGGCCCAGGCTGTCAGGCCCATATGGAATTTGTTTGTAGGTTGGTCCTCCAATGAGAATGGAGTCGGAGCAGGCCTTATCTTGGTGTCCCCCGAGGGGCATAGGGTTCATAGTGCCATAAGGTTTGGGTGTGACGCCTCAAACAATGAAGCTGAGTATAAGGCTTTAATTGGCAGTCTCGGAGTTGCCTTGGAGCTCAAAGCTGAGGGCCTAGAAATATTCAGCAATTCTTAGCTTGTCGTGAACCAAGTCCTCGGAGAGTACCAAGTTGGAAAAAAAATTAGAGTGCGCAGCAAGAACGAGCGTGGTGGGCCCAATGTGTTACACAACAATTTTCCATCTCTCATATAAACAATTTATATGTTCAAGAAAAACATCCAGACAGAAACATTAACATACAATATTATTAATCATGCAACATATATATAAATATACACATATTTATATATACCATATACACATTGTTGTACCCTAATTTTAGCTCGAGTCATTCACTCAGTTCGGGTACATCTGACAAATAAATATACAGAGAAATAACCAAGGGAATGATATCTGCTCATTATCTACGTAAGCAACTCCAGTTTCACATGGGAACGTGTGGTGTTAGGCGTCCTGGGTTTAACCCAAGCTACATACACGAAGGATTTGAAGTGTGAGCTCATAATATTCAAATGACATTCGAAATACGAGCTTGGAGGAGATGTTCAGCTCATGCTAACTTGAATGTATTGCACACTCAAGGATCCCTGGAGACTCAGAATCCCATTATATGATTATTTATGACCACGCTGCCATATTTAATGTCCCAGATATTAGGAGAACATTTACTGTATGATTAAATCATATCCCATTATAAATGGGAAATATATGTATTAAATGTAATAAATATGTATGTGTGATTGACTCACGTGGTTACCCAAACCTGTCCATGGAATTTCTCTATAAATACTGAGAACATTGGGCATGAAAATGGACTGATTATTCTGTAATACTGAAACTCTGCCGAAATAGAGAGAGACAAAACAACAATAATATAGACTCGTGGACTAGGTGGATTTTAACCACTGAACCACGTAAAAGATTTGTGTTCTTGTGAATTCATTTCATTTTTTTTATTACGGTTTATTACTAAGCACTAATATACGTCATTTTTTCTTAATAAACTGGTTGGTGCTTTCATTGAGAGGGAAATTAGTGCTTCGTCAAAATCCCAGTCGAATCTCATCATGGTGCTCACTCGCTCAATGCACGACAATGAGATAGAACAACCTGGTGGGTAGGAGGCCCATCAAACAACTGTTTCAAACAAGCATGGCCCTAAAGTCTAGCAACGTTCGGGAAAACAACTGGCTGGTCATGGCAAAACTGGGAGTTCGGCGTCATTACCACCGAATCCGAACCCAGACTACTTAATTGCCATTGAGTTGGAAAATATGCAGTTAAGAAGCCATCTCGCTAAGGAAAAACAGGCAAATTGAGGAGGTTTTGGCTCGATTACCCCCTCTTGCAACCGAAGTTAATGTCAGAAAGAGGCAAATTGGGTCTCACAAGTCCCACAAGAATAACCGATCCAAACCAAGTTGATCAGTTAGAACTGCCACCCCAATTTCTGTGCCTACAGGGCGAGACTGCCATAATTCAACATTCCAATGGCCCTCGTAGGGGTCATTAGCATATCGGTCTATCGGTTAGGACTGCAACCCCAAGTTTGGTGCCTCTTTCACAAGCACCTATGAATGCCCATGGCAACCCATGAGGAGGGGCTGGGACAGGCTCACAGAGACAAAATGTCCAGAAAACCCTCCTAAGTCATGATCTGATCGTCAGGCGTAGAGAGCTAGGAGTAATGGGACAGAACAAAGGCAGGCTAATTTAGTTCGCTGAGATGGGACAAGGCTTGCCTCACCAGTTAGGCATCCCCCGTCACCCATAAGACATCCGACGCCACCTCGTCCTACATGGGACATTCCTGCTTATGGAGACAACAGGAGAAATCCTCCTTCGTCTACCCATACCTATGTCCCATGGACACGTGTCGAAAATCCAGATCCTCGCCCTCAACCACGAGCTGTAAGCTTCGCAAATGGAAGTTATTGGACTGAAAGTCGTCAAAGTGGTAGGTCCGAAGGCGATTTGAGAAATCATCTGAGTTCGGCACAAAGCCCTCGATACGATTCACAGCCTGATCTGCGTGATCGTCTGAATTCATAGAGAAGAAATTCAGCTCGGGATGAGGATGTTAGTTATACTCATTGAGAGGGAGGTCCTTCCATAGTACGTGATAATGGGATTGCCCCACCAAACCAAGCTCGAGCTTGAAGGGACAATAACCCATCAAATGCGTACGATAGGATGGGAGCTGTTGAATAGCTCGTAGATAACCTAGGGGTCAGGGACCAAACTCTCGAGAGGCTAGCTCAGATGGAAGAGCAAATGAAGAAGCTTTTATCTGGAATAGATAAAGACGATTGCGACTCAGAGGATGAACTCGAGCCTTTCGCTCCAAATATTGCGGCGGCTACATATCCGATGAGCTTTAGAATGCCACACTTGTCAAAGTTTGATGGAGATAGAGATCCATCAGATCACCTCGGAATGTTTAACTTCATGATGATGGCCCATAATGTCGGACTCGATCTAAGGTGCATTTTATTCCCTTTAACTCAGATTGGGCTAGCTAGGCAACTGTTTAAACACTACAAGAGGCATTCTATAAGCTCATGGAATATGTTTTCTTCTGATTTCAAGAAAGCATTCCGGGCTTCCCAGACAGCTCGGGTTAAGGCTGATTCATTAGCTAATGTAAACCAACAACTTGGCGAAACGTTGAAGGAATATCTAAGTAGGTTTGCTAATGTCTCTGCACGAGCTAGAGATGCTGATGACAACTCCAAGCTCATGGAAATGAGGATAGGTATCCTTGTTGGAGGCGGCCTGTGGAAAGAATTATAGAGAAAAGGAGTTAATAGTGTAGACAAGTTCTTGGCATGAGCTCAAAGATGGATTAACTTGGAAAAGGTGCGAGCTCCGTCATAGGAACCAGCCAGATCCCCGTCTAGCCCGTTGGAGCGGTAACAGACGTTGCAGCTACGACTCAAATCGTTACCCAGAATAACCAAGGGGGAGTAACAAAAGGAAGGGAAATGGTGAGAGAGACCAAAGTGGAACAAAGAAAAATAAATCTGGGGAGATATTCAAGCCTGTTTATGCCACTTATACCAACCTCACAGATACTAGGGAGCACATTTTCTTGGAAAATTCTACTTTCCTTCCATGGAAAAAGCCAGAACCATTGAAAAATCAAAGAGCGAGAGATCCTTCAAAGTTCTGCCGATTTCATAATGATATTGTTCATAGCACTGATGACTGCCGACAACTTAAGGATGAGATCGAAACTCTTATTAGAGCAGATCCTTTGGCCCAGTACGCCCGAAATCGGGTGTTCCCTAATCAGTCCGCTGGACAAAACCCTCCATCAGCTCCCAAAGCTCCAGTCAATTGAACTGAAACTCAACCGAATCAGGATGATCCTCCTCTGATAATAGGAGGAGATATAACCACCATTTTGGGAGGACCTCATCTGGTAGGCACGAGCAGAGGAGCCCAGAAGAGGTATATTAACGAACTAAAATCCCACAACAGGTGGAATTCATCCCAGAACAGCAGTTATCAAAACAACAATGATAGGAAAAACAACCAATCATTTTTACAGAAGAAGATGCTAGCCACGTCCAATTCCCACATAACGATCCTTTGGTCATAACCGTTCAGCTTGCTAACCGGAGGTTACAGAGGACATTGGTAGATAACGGGAGTTCTGTGAATCTACTTTTTGATTGCACCTTGGAAAAAATGGGGCTGTCTGTTACAGAACTAAAGGCGACCTCAATGACTCTGTACAAATTTTTTGGCAAAGGATCAGCAGCCATCGGGACGATCGAATTAGAGGTAACATTGGGAGAAGGATCACGAACTATCTCCAAGTTACTTGAGCTCGTTGTGATCGACTGTCCAGCTTCATACAATGCAATTTTGGGCCGACCTGCGCTGATGGCATTTGAAGCCATAACTTCTATTCGTCACCTAGCAATAAAATTCCCCTCAGCCGTGGGAATATGCACCGTTAGAGGTGATCAGATCGTTGCCAGGGAATGCTATAACATTTCTATGAAGGGAAAATCACAACCTGGGCAGCAAACTATGGTCATAAGTGACAGAGGTGAGGAGTCCTTGGGAGTAGAACGTACTTATGGGACAGAAGAACCTCAGCAAGCAGAGGATAGTGACGTCGCCCCACGTGAAGACATTGACCCACGAATGGGTGAAGACAGATCAGAGCTTCAGGCCATTGAGGAGCTTGAGGAAGTAAGTATAGACCCCAAAGAAGCTTCAAGAGTTGTTAAGATTGGAAAAAATCTTGATGATGAAAGGAAGAAAGAGCTGATCAATTTCTTACAAAAGAATCTGGACATCTTTGCCTTGTTACATGAAGACATGGTGAGAATAAGCCCAAGCATAATCATGCACACTATAAACTTGGACAAGAACGTGCCTACAAAATCCCAAAAACAAAGGCGTTTGGGAACAATTCAAGCTGAAGCATTGGAGGAAGAAGTAGCTCGACTGCTAAAGGGCGGGTTTCTTCGTGAAGCAAAATACCCGATCTGGGTTGCCAATCCAATGTTGGTCCCAATTTCAAATGGGAAATGGAGGACCTGCATCGATTTCTCTGACCTGAACAAAGCTTTCCCCAAGGATTGCTTTCCACTTCCAAGGATTGATCAGTTGGTGGATGCCACGGCAGGTCACGAGCTCATGTCCTTCATGGATGCGTATTCTAGATATAACCAGATTGCAATGAATCCTGGGGACCAAGAGCATACTAGCTTCATGACCCCAACTAACGTATATTATTATAAAGTCATGCCCTTTGGGCTGAAGAATGCCGAAGCTACATATCAGCGATTAGTTAACAAAATGTTTGCTGATCAGATTAGGAGAAATATGGAAGTGTATGTCGATGATATGCTTGTCAAATCCAAGACTGTCGATAACCATGTATCCGATCTGAAAGAATGTTTTGAGATCTTAAGGAGGTATGATATGAGGCTAAATCCCTAGAAGTGTACTTTCGGAGTGGCATCGGGAAAATTTATGGGATTCATAGTCAATACGAGGGGGATAGAGGTGAATCTTGATAAAATTAGATCATTGTTAGAAATGCCCTCGCCCAGGTCGCGTAAAGAAGTTCAAAGCCTGACTGGAAAGGTGGCAGCTTTGAATTGTTTTATTTCAAAATCCATTAACAAGTGCTTGCCATTCTACAACTTGCTCAAAGGATACAAGAAATTTGAATGGACTGAGGAGTGCGAGCAGGCATTCCTCGACCTAAAAACGCACTTGGCCAAGCCCCTAGTATTGTCTAAGCCTATGTCCGGAGAACCTATATTCCTTTATTTGGCTGTGGCAGAAAATGCAGTCAGTGCCGTGTTAGTTCGAGAAGAAGACCGTGTTCAAAAATTGGTGTATTATATAAGCAAGAGTCTTCTCAGAGCTGAATCACGGTATCCACTGATAGAAAAGATGGCATTCTGTCTGATATTGGCATCTAGGAAGCTCCGGCCATATTTTTAATCCCATTCAATCAACGTCAAGACCGACCAAGCTTTAAGGCAGGTGTTGCAAAAACCTGAAACATCCGGGCATCTTTTAAAATGGGCAGTTGAACTCAGCCAGTTCGAGATATTGTACGTGCCACAGACCTCAATCAAAAGGCAGGCCCTTGCGGAATTTGTGGCTGAATGCACCAGATTTCAAGAGGAGCTTTTGAAGGAACCGGTGCAAGAGGTGTGGAAAATATTCGTAGATGGATCATTGAATGAGAACGAATCATGAGCTGGGATCATATTAATATCCCCAGAAGGGCATCGAATCATGAGCTGGGATCATATTAATATCCCTAGAAGGGCATCGACTCCATACAACTCTAAGATTTAGATTTGAAGCATCTAACAACGAAGCCTAATATGAGGCCTTACTAGCTGAACTGAGAGTGGTGAAGGATCTCAAAGCGAAGGCTGTCCAATGCTATATTGATTCTCAGCTCGTGGTTAATCAGGTGTTGGGAGAGTATCAAGCTCGAGGCACCAAGATGGCAACTTACCTAGCTAATGTGAAGGGGGAGCTATCCGAATTTGAGTACAGTACTGTTGAACAGATACCTCGCAAGCAGAATTCTAATGCTGATGCTTTGGCAAGGCTTGCCACCACCAAGGAACCTGAGACCTTGAATGTAGTGCCAATAGAGTTCTTGGAGAGTCCGAGTGTGACAGAAAAAATGGTAGAGGTCGATATGATCGACACATGACCGACCTGGATGACCCCCATAATGGAATACCTCACAACAGGAAGGCTTCCCAAGTAAAGAAAGGATGCAAGGAAAATACTATATCAAGGTCAGAGGTATGTGATAGTGGATGGGACATTGTACCGACGTGGTCATTCATTGCCTCTCCTACGATGTGTTTTGCCCGAGGAAACTAAAGCCATTTTGCAAGAAGTGCATGAAGGTTTTGTGGAGATCATGCTGGGGGACAAAGCCTAGCACTGAAAATATTGAGGCAGGGCTATTTTTGGCCCACTTTAACAAAAGACTCCATCTCATATGTTCTAAAATATGATAAATGCCAACGCTTCGCCATAGTTGTTCGAGCTGTTCCAGTCGAGCTAATGATGATCTCATCCCCGCGGCCATTTGCGGTGTGGGGAATCAATCGAGTAGGGTCCCTACCTATGGGCAAGGGAGGAGTTCGTTACGCGGTGGTGGAAATCGACTATTTCACGAAGTGGGTAGAAGCCAAGCCTTTGGAAACCATCACTTCAAAGAGGGCCCTAGACTTTGTGGTGAGGAATACTGTATGTTGGTTTGGGCTTCCTAAAAAGATTCTGTCAGACAATGGGACATAGTTCAACAGTGATCTTTTCACTAATTTCTATGAAAAATACGACGTTATTAAGAGTTTCTCCTCAGTAGCGTATGCACAGGCCAATGGACAGGTCGAGGCTATGAACAAAACCCTAAAGGCGAGCCTTAAGAAGAGGTTAGATGAGGCCAAAGAAGTATGGCCCAAACAGCTCCTGCAAGTACTTTGGGCATACCAAACTTCTCACAGAACCTCCACGGGAGACATTCCTTTCTCCTTAAGTTTTGGAAGCAAGGTCGTCCTTCCAGTCGAAGCCATGGTAACCACTCACAGGAAAAATACATTTAGCTAGGAACGAAATGATGAATTACTTAATGCATCTCTTGACCTGATTGATGAGAAACGAGAGGATTCGTAATTACACCTTGCCCATTATCAACAAAAAATCACTCGTTACTTTAATTCTAATGTTAAGAGGCCTAGGTTCGAATTGGGCGACCTGGTTCTTCGAAGGGTCTTTCTGGCAAATAAGGATCCCAAGGACGGTGTCTTGGGCCCGAACTAGGAGGGACCGTATCAGATCATGGATATTCTACGTATAGGAACCTTCAAGATAGCTTGACTGAATGGGGAGATAGTCCCACGGACATGGAACACCATGCATTTAAAAAAGTATTATTAGTAGTACCATCATCCATGTAAGACTTAAGTATAAAATTCATTTGATTAAATAATAGATGGATTTTTAAATAATTTTTTCTTGTTAGGGCTGTATCTTCTGGCGTATTTAATGTTTGTAAAAGCAACCGAGAAAGTTTCTACATTCTGGTTACTTGGGGGGCATATAACCCGAGGTGTGTCGGAATCGTTGGCTAAGTTTAAATTACTTAAAACCCTGGATACAGCCAGGTCCAAAACTTAGAAGCTTGGAAAGTTGATTATTCAATGACTTTTTAAGAGCTTGAGATGTCAATAAGCCTAGCACGAACTAAGTCTAAATTATTTAAAAGCCTGGATACAACCAGGTTCGAAACTTAGAAGCTTTGAAATTTTATTATTCGACGGCTTTTTAAAAGCTCGAGATGTCAATAAACCTAGCACGAACACAATTTTAATCATTTAAAAACCCTGGATACAACCAAGTCTGAAACTTGGAAAGTTGGAAAATCGTTTAATATCAAGGGCTTTTTGAAGCTCGAGTTGTCAATAAACCTAAGACAAACTAAGTTTAAATAATTTGAAACCCTGGATATAATCGGGTTCAAGGTCTGATTCTCAACAGGTATGATACAAATCAATACACAAAACTCGGATATAACTGAGCTCAAAATATCTATCCCGATCTAAAAGTCGATTCCTAAAATCTCGAATGTACAAGTCTAAAGAGTCATAAGTATGAGAGATAATAAAGGAAAGATAAATAGATAAAAAGGTAGATATATAAATTGAAAATAAAATTATCCCGAGGAGAAAAACCTCGAACTGAGCCCAAAGGCAATTGTTTACAAAAAAAAAAAACCCATAAGGAAAAAGGGTGTCATTGAGCTCCTCCAGGTCGCTCTGAGGATGTAAGCTCCTCGCCATCCTGCTCGCTTGCTATAGAAGCATCCCCCGTTTTTGATAGTTCTTGCAAAATCCGAGCCTTGAATTTTTCAAGGTACGGATCCCACAGCTCGGGAGCCATGAAAGAAAAGTTCCCATCCTGGTTAAAGGCCCAGCAATGGTACAACATATCCTCCATGGATGACAATGAGGCCGCCCTCTCTTCTTTGACTGCGGCCTTGGCCTTGAGCAGTTTAGCTTTGGCTCCATCAACCTCGACCTCAAGTTATGCATTTTGAGCCTGGAAGGAAGTCAAAGCAGTCTTCACAACCAGCTTGCTTTCTTGGGACGAGGCAAGAGTAGCCTTGGCCTCGTGTTCGTTTTTATGAGCAGCCGCCCAGGCAGTTTTGGTGACTAGCTTGGCTTCTTGAGCGGCTGTCAATGCCATATAGGTGGCGTTTACTTCGACCCGGAGCTCGTCATTTCTAGCCCTAGCGCGAGCTATACTACGATATTGAGCCAAGACAGACTGCAAAATAATAAGGCAAGTCAGATATATCCTTAGCGCAATAAAAAGAAAGATGTCACCAAGGAAGGATAACTTACAGTAAGGTTCATCCCTGTGGCTAACTCCAGGATGTTCTTCGGGCTCTGCTCCTCAATAGTCCTTAAGTCCCTCAAGCTGGCCCTATAGGCGTGCCCCACCATATGGCTCGTCGTTTCGTAAATGATCCCCCAAAAGGCTTCAGGGATTTTCTCTAGATCTTGGGGATCTATTGGTATTTTGACGGTCGCAGCTGGGACAGGGGGAGCTGGAGGATAACCTTGTATCACTTGGGCTTGAGGAGGCGCAAATCGGGGAGGATGAGGAGGAGGAGGACGAACCCTCCTATCGATAATAGAAGACACCAGAGCCGTCGAGCTCTTGCCTTTCCCCTTAGCAGGGGATTTTGAGGCATTTCTTACTGCTGGAGGGGCCTTCTTCGTAAATCTAGTCCTCTTCACAACGGAGCCCGAGCCAGTTTTCCCGCCCTGGAAGGCAGTACGAAGGTCAGGAGCTCCAGTTTGTTCCATCTCTTTGCCTGGAAAGGACAAAATGGGATTAGTTCACAAATAAAGTAAAAAACATAAACAAGGAAGGAAAATAAATGAAGATCCTTCCCTCTGGGTTGGGGGAGGAGTCTATAATCACGACCTCTAGCCTTGGGACTACTGGAGGAGAGGGAGAGTCTACGACTAGTATTTCTGGGATCCTATGAGGTTCAGGCTCAAGTTCCTCCTCGAGACTAGATTCCTCTACATATTGTCTAAATCCAGGGGCAAAGGCACCCTGGAGGAGAGAAGACCAGGACCTACGGTTGGTCCCATACTCCTAAAAAATGGCAGACCTAAAATTTAAGGTATTGTCGTCAACAACTATCCCCATTGGGTAACTATTGTCATGACGCACCACTAGGTGGTCTACAAATTGGAGCAGGGTTATATTACGATCTGGACTATGACAGTGACGATGGACGAGATGATTTGGGTTAAACCTAACTAACCTAAAATTGGCAACAACCCTATCTAGTTCCTTATAGGGGTAAGGGTTACCTTGGCCGGAGGGGCCAGCTGCTGCCCCTGACACAGTACGATCTAAATTAGGTTCCTGAACAGCATCGAGAACCCGCCTTTTCTGCACAAGAGGCACCGCGTCCTCTTCCTCATCCTCGCATTTGGTGGTTGGCAAGGCCTCCTTTTGAGAAGATGTAGAGCTTGTGGATTACCGGGAGGGTAGTCCGGGTCCTTAAGGCCAACGTTTGGCCTTCACCAATCAACTGACATGGCAGCATCGTGACGTCATTCACAACCTGGCGGTAGTCCTTCTTGCTAGGTGGAAGCCCAGACAACGTCTCGTATTGACCCACGAGGGCCACAAACTTCGTTGTCCTTGAAAATATGGCTGCACGAGAAATAAACTCAGTTAATACATGTACAAGGGAAATATCTTGGAAAGAATAAAATTTCATGAGCTGAGGTCAAAGAATAAAGAACTTACAAGGACGGTTGAAGTATCTGTGTTCGCAATTCCGGAACCCATTCGACATAAAGAACAAGTTTTTATAGTCGTTGGGGTGGCTGGGAAGCTCGATGACAGGAGCAGAGTTGGGGAATCTGGTGAGATAGTAGAACCCGTCACCTCGACCTCTCTGTTTCGGGCTAGCCTTGAGGCAGAAAAATTAAAGGATGTCTGCCGGAGTGGGGACCTCCCAGTCATGCGTCAAAAATAAATATTTCAGCCCCACCAAAAGCCTATAAGAATTTGGGGGGAGCTGAAATGGAGCCAACTTCACGAAGTTCAAAAAGTCCGCGAAGTATTGGTCCAAGGGGAGAAAGGCTCCTTCCTTTAGGTGTTCGTCACTCCAGGCCGGGAAGCCATCTTGGAGAGGGGAGTAGCTCTGTTCCCCTTCAAAAGCAGGTCGGGCAATGAGAACTCCAGCCCCGACCTCAATATTCTGGCTCAACATGATCTTGTTCACCCTCCCCTAGTTCGTGATCTTGGATACGATGTGTTCAGCCTTGAAGAAGGCATTGGGGTCAACCACAACCTCCTTTTCCACCACCGGATCGAAGTGGAGAATGGGAGACTCAGGGGCAACCTCCTTCCCATTGTTCTTTTGTTGAGCAGATAAGTTGGATGCCTTCTTCTTGGGAGCCATCAGATAGCCTAACGAACAGAACGACCTAATTAGTAGGCGACCTAAGAGGATTTAAAGGTTACGATGCGAAAGTACGGAGGGGGAATGATTTACTTTTGATATATGAGCTGAGTTAGCCTCAGCCCCATCGCGTGATGCCACGCGCTACCGTAAGTTACGCGCCTCGGTTTCCTAACAGACCCCTAATATTTAGGGATCTGTGTGTTAGAAAATCAGACCACTACTTTCCTTGGGAGGCGGTTAGTGCAAAACCACCCAAGAAGTGTGACCTCTAAGCAACCTGGTTTGAACCCTTAAAACTTTTTATCTCCTATATCCCGAATGGGTATTTTCTATATTCACTATGGAGATTACCCAAGTTTACCCAGAAATGACCCAATTTTATGAATGTCGTAGTTCTAAAAATATTTTAGGTTCTACCCATTGAGCCTAAGTCGAGGCATATTCGCTAAAAACATTCGGGAAATAGCCTAATATTGACTTCAATGAATAGTGTGGATGGGCATGGTGAAGAACAAAAAAGACCAGTAAAAAAAAAAATTCAAACCAAGATATCAGAGGTACTTACAGTATGTTCTTCGATGGCAAGACGTAAGATTTTGCAAAGGGAAGTTCTTGGAAAATTCCTGTAATGGGGTATAGTGAGTGATTTTTGGAGATTTCTAAGAAAGAAGAGGGATTCGAAAATGCAGAAGAGGAAAAATTCCAAATGAAAGGTAGTGAAATATGAGATTTTCCTATCCTATTTATACGTAAACTGCATAAATTAATTTGGGCCATCTGATTTGGTTAGTACAAGATCCAAGGGCCATGGTTAAATAGACAAAATGGTGGCAAAAAGGTGACAAGAAAATTATTCCAGTCCTTGAAACGCGAACAGATGCCAGTTGCAGTACACCACGTGTCCAGTACTCGAGTAGTGGGCAAGCATGGTTTTGTGAAACAGAAGACTAAAAGCCCCTACTATGTAGGTCAGAAAATGATGACGTCGTACACGAGTAGGAGCTTGGGGGGGGGGGGGGAATGTTGTACCCTAATCTTAGCTCGAGTCATTCACTCAGTTCGGGTACAGCTGGTAAATAAATATATGGAGAAATAACCAAGGGAATGATATATGCTTATTATCCACATAAGCAACTCCAGTTTCACATGGGCATGTATGGTGTTAGGCGTCCTGGGTTTAACCCGAGTTACAGACACGAAGGTTGTGAATTATGAGCTCATAATATTCAAATGACATTCGAAATACGAGCTTTGGAGGAGATGTTCAGCTCGTGCTAACTCGAATGTTTTGCATACTCAAGGATCCCAGGTGACTCGGAATCCCATTATATGATAATCCCATTATATGCTTATTTATGACCAGGCTGTCATATTTAATGTTCCAGATATTAGGAGAACATTTACTGCATGATCAAATCACATCCCATTAGAAATGGGAAATATATGTATTAAATGTAATAAATATGTATATGCGTGATTGACTCACGTGGTTACCCAAACCTGTCCATGGAATTTCTCTATAAATACTAAGAACATTGGATAGGAAAAGAGACCGATTATTCTGTAATACTGAAACTATGCCAAAATAGAGAGAGAAACAACAATAATATAGACTCATGGACTAGGTGGATTTTAACCACTGAACCACGTAAAGTATTTGTGTTCTTGTGAATTCATTTCATTTTTTTTTATTACGGTTTATTACTAAGCACTAATCTACCTTATTATTTCTTAATACACTAGTGGCGAAAAAACCATGTCAACACACATATACACAAATATTAAAGAACAAAAATATTTACCTCTTGAAGCCTATCAAGTGTCCTTGAGTGTTTTCATATATATATATATATATCGATCTTCCTATCCAACGCTTTGAGTACTCAAACCACGATCTTCCGGAGTGTTCTCTGCACCTTAAGATGTGTGTGGGCACATAGAGAACAAGAGTTTGTAATTTAGGAATCACAAGTATATCTCAACACATGAGAACATGGATTATGGTTTGAGAAATGTTAGAATAAAAGAAGAAGAAGATGACAATTTCTTACCTGACAAAAATTCTTACTGACTTGTATATTTCTATTGTTCTTTTCTTCTTGTTATTCTATATCATATATATAGAGATTATGTATTACCTTATCATTCTTAATAATAATAGTAATATAATAATATCATAATGATGATAGGAATTGATTTAGGTAAATATCTAACTTACAAAATTTGGAAATATCTATTTTTAAATTATTAATTGATTAAATAAATAAAATAAAAACAACACTAATACATTATCAGTGTACTACTACACGCATGACACAATCCCTGGACTGTGACATGTGTGAACTGCAGTATTCCTTTTTCAGGGATATTGCATTTTTCATTTATTTATTTATTTAACTACAATCAATCCTTCCACAAAATATGGTATTATCTATTTTAAGAAAACATTAGAACTATCTTTCAAAATTCAAATTGATGATCATCATTATCATCATCTTGTAAAATTCAATAAATCAAAAACTATTTTTGACTTACCAATTTTATTTTCTCCCACTCAAATAAAATAATTAATTTATTTATATATATATAAAATTTGAAATTATATATTTAAATTAATAAAAATATTTTCGAAAATTAGTAATTAATTCCAAATTAATTATTCAATCTCAATTATCATATAATTGTATACTTGACCTGAAGAATAAAGTTCTTCTAAAATTTCCAAGTTACAGGTTTTACCCTTGTATCAATTCTTACCTTGATATGGTGTTGATAGAGCTACCTTGGAGACCTATGGACCTATAATATCAAGCTCCAATAAATATTAGATTATTAATCAAAGCTCTTTGATTTAATAATCATATTTATTATTCCCATGATTACTCCACTATAAATATGATATTGAACTCTTGATAATTATAGACATATTTACCGAGTACTTTTGTAAAGCCCTACGTCCTTAGAGTCATTACTATGTTAGTTAAAAATGTGCCATGAGCTCGCTAATCGAGGTTTTAGGTTAAACGTGTGACTAAACTGAAGTTAAACTCGTTTAATGACAAAAATGATAAAATTTGGACATTCATTGAAATTATAGACAATTATACAGTTGGGATCCCAAAAATATTGTTTAGAAAATTGTATTACAACTCAAAATATACAAATGGACAACCTAGGCGACAAAAAAACCATTACAGTACATTTTCCAAAAAATAACCCTGTTCGCGGCTCCACGCTCTCTGTACTTGATAAATGAGTTTTAGGCTCGTTTATGGTCTAGCTTTTAGGGTGTTTTTCATTAGTTTAGGATTATTTTATTTCAGAATTATGTTCATTTTTTCAGGTTTCAGGTTGTTAATGCTAAAGTGGTACAAATAGTGAAAAGGAGTGAAAGTGGAACAAAATCGGGACGGATTTGTGAAATTTTGGGTGCTGTAAGTAGCGCTATAGCGCTACTAAGGGACCGCCGCAGTGCTAAGAAGAACTTTGAAGAAAGGATGATTCTGACTTTAGCGCTACAGCGCCACAACAATAGCGCTACAGCGCTCGGAGGAAGTTTTTCAAGGGATTGGATCTGGAAGTAGCGCTACAGCGCTACAATAAGAGCGCTACAGCGTTGGTGCCCCAGATTTTGGAACGTGTTGCCACTGACAATAGCGCTACAGCGCCAAGAATATAGTGCTATAGCGCTGGTGATGCGATTTTCAGATTTTATACGACTTTTTGAAGGGTGTTTTGGTCTTTTCACTTGGGAACACTTGAGGGCTATTTAAGGGACATTATTCTGCGATTTTAGGAGAACTGGAAGTTTTATAAACCTTAGATAAAAAGAGGTTGTTGTAATTATTAGTTTTCTTTTTCATCTAAATTCTTTAGGTTAATTTTATGAACAAATATTTGCAGTTTATTTTCATCATGGCATTTAGGAACTAATTTCTTTTATCTAGGAATTAATGTAGTCATTGGGATTTCTATTTAATTTTATTATGATTTTCTATTGATCTTTCTTTTCTATCTAATCTATATGATGTGTGTTTAATGCTAGTAAATAATTGATCACTATTTGATTGATTTAATGTTTTTGATTCAAAATTCGAATGATGAGAATTGAATATGCTATCATTATATAGACATAAGGTGCGTATTGGACGAAAGTACCTATATGACTTGTGTAGCAATTAGGTTTTCATGTTTAATGCCTTTTATATGTTTAAGTTTATCACATAAATGTAGAAAACTTGCATATAGATTGAGATCTTATGTCTTGAAAAAGAATAGGAATCGAATAAATTAACCTGCTATTAGAATAGAAAGAAGAGATTTAGAATTGATTATTGAAATTAATTGAATGAACAATTCATGGAATTAATTCCTAGGCTGTTTTTATTATTGATTCTTCAATACTGAATCATTGTGTTGTTTCCAGTTCTTTAATTTTGGTTCATAGTTTATAGGATTTCTTTTATTTTTAATTGTTCACTTAAATTTTAATTAACCAAATAGAATTTGAAAATCAATTAGTGTTACTTGTGAGATAGTCTCTGTGGGGTGATATCCGTTCTTATGGGATTTATTACTTGACACGACTACGTATACTTGCGTACAGAAATTACAGATCAGTACTCATGGTTGGTCGACTTTTCCTTTCCCGTTCCTGCACCATAGAGCACCAATGAGGCAAAGCCTAGCAAGAAAACTCAACATACAACATATAACATAACATTCAACAGTATACCCAAAGCAACCAACGAGCTAAACACATAGCGGCCTAAGCCGTCCCAGGCACATTACCGGGCTCTGGGTTTGCAGTCATCACCGAGCGAGTGGATACAACACCCCATGAGGGTCTCTCCCTAGCGGCCTGCACTCAGTGTGCTCAAATTCGATCCTGACCCCTTGCTGTACTCTGCTTCTTGTCGTTCTCAGCCTTCGTTGTTTCCTGCCCTCGCCGTTCTCAGCCTCGTCGTTCATTCATAAACACACATAATATTCACATATATTTAAATGCATACTAAACATAAACATTAGGGCCATGCCCTACAATACAAACAAATGGGCCACGCCCTTCTCTATGGGTACAACCCTTTTCTCACCTGTGTCCCGAGCTATCTGAAAACTGCAAACCCGAGCACAATCCTCTAACCCGAGCCTCTTTGAAAACCTAATCACAGCGCATTCATAATAACCATCCATCATGTTATAAACCAATAAATAACTCTAGAATATTAATCTACCCTCTAGGACCTTAGATTCCACGAAACCGGGTAGTAGAATTCTTCCCATGCCTTAACATTCGAGTTCCCTAGCTTTAAAACCTTAATTCCCTTTTTTTCCCATTTAGGGTCGCGTCATGCCCTTGAGGGCCACGACCCTCTACTAGACAGAGGGCAAAGCCCTCCCTACTGGAGGATGTGGGCTGTGGCGCGCTAAGTCTTGAACTGCGGCGCCTGGGCAATCTCACGCCTCCCCAGGCCTTCTCGCACACATGGGCCACGGTGCCTGATGAACAGGGTTGCGACGCAATTCCCAGAAACCCAGAAACCAGCCAATTTCTCATGTCTTACCCAAGGATAAACCCATAATTCATACCCCAAACACCCTCCAAACTCATAATTAAGCCCAAATTCCTTATTCACATAACCTAAACATCACACAAAATCCATAAACAACTCCAGACACTCATCAACACTCAAAATCAAACTTTGAGTTTAACTCTCATGCAACCTTCAATTCGCAGCAGAATTCAGTGAAAACAAGTCAGATTTAACCCTTAACTCTATGGTATCTCCTCCCTTGAATTGTTTCCCTTAAGCACAACAAGTATGACTCCTCAATTCTTCAGCCTAGGATCCTCAAGTTTCTTCAAAATCTTCAAGCACCATAGAGAGGGAGAGAGATCTGTGTGTGTGAGAGAGAGAGCTAAGAGTTGTTGTTTTGTTTCCCTTATGTTTCCTTCTAAGTCCCTCTATAGTCTTAGCAACCTAAAAAGTCTAAGTCTATCCCCTTAGCCTAAAGTCCAAAGTACCCCTTAAGCCTATCTACATCATCAAGTGCCTCCAAGGGAGTTTCTTCATATGCCACATCCCACTAAGTCCACGAGTATTCCTATAAATCCCCATTTAATCTTGACACGTCCAAATAATTGCTAAATTACTACCCATTACCCGGTAAATCCCGAACACCAACTGTGTTCCCAAAATACCCCTAGACTCCTCCCGAGCTGGGTATTGGACCCCGTTGTGACTATTTAGCTAAACTTCTCCTTAGGACCGTCTCGGATTGCACATCACAAATAAATCACCACTCACTCATGGTATCAATCACAACACACACATATATTACATTTATACCCTCAACGAGTAAAATTACAAATATGCCCCTAATAACCAGATGGAGCCCGCATGCATAATTAATTCACCTAACACATGCATTTCTAGTAACATAAACATTAAATTCACATATTAACATAATTAAAATCAATTATTGCCCTCCTGATACGCTAATCAAGGCCCTAAGCCTTATTAGAAAATTTGGGACGCTACAACTTTATTAAAGTAGAAAGTGTCCATTGGTATAATCATTACATACAACGTTAAAAGGGAATAAAGTTGTCGTTTTACCCTTTTAACTATATCTTGTTCCTATAGTACCAGTGACTTTACTAGTGATGGTTGTGTCACAACAAGTTTGGGACGTGAGCGCTCATAACATTTTTAGTTCCAAAAGTCAACCCAATAGGGAACCATTATTCAATCTATAAGAAGGTATAGATTCCATATCTGTTAAACTATGTCCCCAGCCATATATATTATAATGCCCCAAATTTCCTAATAAGGTTTAGGACCTTGATTAGGAGGCCGGGAGGGCCATAATTGATTTATTATGATATTTAATGATTATATGCATGTTTATGTGGATTATATTATTATATGATGGTGAATGCATGCATATGGGTTCATATTTTAATTATAAGGGCATTTTGGTAATTTGGCCCGTTGAGGGCGTGATTGTGTATTTTTATGCATGGGGGTGAATTATAAATAAATACCACATGATATGTGGATTGGTTCGAGCCATTCGGCATGAGACAATCATGGAAATGCAAGTGTTCGGTCTAGTCATAACGGGTTTAAGTTCGAGGCTCGGGGTGAGTCTCGGGGTCATTTTGATGACTAGAACATTACCGAGAATAAAAGGATAATGGGTTATGATTTATTGGTGTTTGATAATTTTGAGATTAGTGGGAATTGGAGAGCGTTAATTATAATTAACGGTATAGGTTGAAAAGGACAATTTTTCCCTTGGGGTGGCTTTAGGAACCTTAAGTGACCTAGGGGCATTTAGGTAATTTAGCTTGGATTTATATGAGGGTTAGTTGGCTGTGGAAAACAGAACCAAAAACAGAGCATCATTATCCTCATCTCTCTCCTTCCCGTACACCATTTCTCCTTCATCTTCCTTTCAATTTTTGAGAGCCATTTTGAGGTATCAAGCTAGGAGATCAAAGGTGGGGGCTTAGGACTTTGGTTCAGCCATTGAAGGGGATTGAAAACCAAGTTTGAGGTAAGTTTCAGCCATTAGTTTTATGGTGTCCTCTGTTTTGGGCTTTAGTTTTCAGCTTATGAATTCTTTGTGGAAAGTTTGGATTAATGGAAGTTTTGATTGATGTTTAACTTGGGTTTTGATGAGGGTGAGTTGTAGATGATGTTTGGTGGTTGAATTTGGTGTTAGGTTGAGGTTTGGGACTGGTTTGAAGGTTTGGTTTCGAGGGAAACGTAGGGGAAGAAAATCTGACTGTTGCTGGTTTGCGTAATGTACCGCGGCCTGGCTATGGTGTGTCGCGGCCTGAGTGTGCTTCTGGGGAAGTTTTTGCCTCTGTCTGAGGGTGAGCCGCGGCATGGCTATGGTGAGCCATGGCCCATCAGGGCATTTTTGGCCAGAAATAGGTTTTTGACTTGGGGATGTTGGGCTTAGGCCTCGGGGTCGATCCTACTACCCGGTTAAGTATGGATTGATGTCCCGGAGGCTAGATATTGGTTTGGAAACCTTTGCTTTCATTTTCATTGATGGTATCCTATATTTTTGGTTATGACTAGGTGACCGTTAAAGGACCAAAGGACTGATCGTTTTCAAAGGTCGTTTCTTTTATTAATTCTTGCTCGAACCCAAGGTAAGAAAACTGCACCCCATATGTGACATGCATGGTTATGATTGATGCATGTTGGTTGTTGAATGTGAACATTGATAGCATAATGTATGCTTGGCAATTTTGCCCATTTTCCTATGGTTATTATTGAGGCGTGCTGGATGATTAAGTGTGATGCATGTGATGCATGAGTAACATGTGATTGAGGCATGCCATGAATGATGAATATGAGATTGGTTAGAGCTTGAGTCTCTGTGTTTGTGCATGATCATAATTATGCTAGCAACTATTTAGTAAGCATGCTGAATGCCCTATTCTTGGATAATTGGCATATGATACACATTGATAGCATTGCTTACCTATGCATGGTACTGACTAATTAGTCAGATTTGGCAAAGGTGCTAGTATCAACTGTGAAGCTGTGACTCATTAGTCAGGTTCGGCAGTGGTACTGGGCACTGGTCACGTTGCACTGACTCATTAGTCAGAACGGCCTTAGCGTGTATCATGCAAGCCAACAAAGATTAGATCTAATCGACTATCAGCATTGAATGACTCAAAGAGCATTAATGCCGGACCGACCTCAAGGTCGATGAACATTATAAGCGCTTGAAGGCTAGTGGCTACCCAATAGCCACTCTTCCATTTGAATTAGTGACTTGCTTGTCAGTCACTCAGTATGGTTTACCAGAACCTGTTGAAGGCTAGTGGCTACCCAACAACCACTCTTCCATTTGAGTTAGTGACATGCTTGTCAGTCACTCAGTATGGTTTACCAGAACTTGTTGGGGCTGGTGACTTACCTAACAGCCACTCCTCCATTTGAATTAGTGACCTGCTTGTCAGTCACTCAGCATGGTTTATCGGAACCTCAAGTGTTGCGACACTCATCTGGTTAGGATTGACTTGATAGTCCTCCAATCAGAAGTCCAGGATTTCTTATCCTGGATACCCCAGCATTGTTTGAGGTCATTTGCATGCTTGAATAAACCTATGTTTGCTAGGCATGCCAGATATGGTTTGACATCATGATATGACTGTTTATGAGCATATGAGTTTTCTTGCTGGGCTTCGGCTCACGGGTGCTTTGTGGTGCAGGTAAAGGCAAAAGGAAGCTGGACCATCCTTGAGTTAGAGAGCTTAGGTGATGACGTGTACATATGCAGCTGCTCGACCAATACTTGGGCAAGGTTTGAAAGTGGAACTAGGGCTGAACCCTGTTTTGCCGCTTAGAACGGCCTGTTGTAAACACTTTCTTGTAATAAACTTTGAAATTATATTTTTGGGATCCCAATGTATACAGTAAACGTTCTAGTGAAACGTTATATCTTAACCAAAGTTTTTAACCCCTAAATCGCTAATCATACTTAGTTACACGTTTATGGCCAAACGACTCGATTAGCGAGTTTAGCACTGTTTGCAATGTGCACTATAGCGGTCCCTGGAGTTGGGGCGTTACATATATCATTGAGTCCCCAAAACAATTGCTCTTAGCCTGATCATTTTGACAAACCTTAACGCATGAATCAAAGGATCATATGACATATATAGGAGTTCATAGTAACCTCATGATTAAGATCATCATGCATATGATCATCGTTTGATGTGTTTGAATAATACTATGAAACGGTGTTTAAACAAGTATTAACAAATCACATCTCATCCAATTCTATATATCACTATACATAAAGTATCTTCACTAAAGTGTCCTACTACACTAGGGTCTCGGATCTAGGTCACTTGTATTCATAATACTAGCAAACCGTACTAGCAGTAATAAATCTAAAGATTTGTTAACTTTATTTTATTGCGAACTGTTTCAAGTTTATTGTCTTAATCTCGATTTTCTTATACCAATATGAGATTAAGACCACATAGATAAACTTTGGAGTTTTTTGATATTTACGTAATATTATCAACATAAGATTGGACATATTCTATATATACATAATAATTCAATTAAATTATTTATTTCATTTAAAATATTTGTAACCAACAATCACTTTAAGGTCATTATTCCCAACATACCAAGCCTGGGGAACCAAGATGGTCGCGTATCTGGCCAAGACCCGAGAAATATTGCACAACTTCAAAAGTTTTACCACTCGACAAGTACTAAGGGAGTAGAATTCTAATGCTGAAGCTTTGGCTAAATTTGTTACCACCAAAGACGCGGAGTTGCTCAACGTAGTCCTGATTGACTACTTGGCTTCTCTGAGCATCACGACTCCCAAGGAGGTAGAAATTTTCCAGCCCCAGGATGGTTGGATGAGACCAATTATGAATTCTCTTGTTCCCAAAGAGTTACCGCATGACTAAAAATTGTGCCCGGAAGTAACTTTACCAGGCACCATGGTATGTTATCATGGACAACAAGTTGTACACGCGAGGATATTCATTGCCACTACTCTGATGTGTGTCGAAGCAGGAAGACAAACTCATCCTTAGAGAATTGCATGAGGGCTTTTGTGGTGACCACGCTAGGGGGCAGAGCTTCACCAAGAAAATTCTTAGACAAGGCTACTTCTAGCCTACGATGAATTGCAATTCAATGGATTATGTCAAGAAGTGTTACAAATGCAAATATTATGCCAACATCCCTCGAGATCCTCCAAATGAGCTCACTCAGATGACAAGTTCTTGGCCATTCGTTGTCTGGGGCATTGACTTGATTGGAGCCTTGCCCGCGAGAAAGGGAGGAGATAAGTACGCTATAGTGGCAGTCGACTACTTCACGAAGTGTGTCAAGGCTGGACATCTCCCTATGATTGCCTCCAATAAGGTGTTGGATTTTCGTCATCAAAATCATCGTTTGTCGTTACGGGCTCCTGAGGAAGATAGTCTCTGACAACAACCTGCAATTTGACAGTGGATTGTTTACTAATTTTTGTGAAAGACATGGAGTCATGAAGAGTTTCTCCTCAGTAGCTCATCCTTAGGAAAACAGAAGAGTGGAAGCGGTCAACAATACACTTAAAGACACTTTGAAGAAAAGGCTGGAGCAGATGAAAGGCGCCTGGCATTGTGCAGCTACCACACCACTGCCAGGACCTCCACTGGCCATTCGTCACTTTCCATGGCCTATGGGTATAAAGCCATGATCTCAGTTGAGGCAGCAATTTCCATGGACCGAAGATATACTTATGAACCGACCATGAATCATGCTTTACTTCGTGTAGTGTCCTACCAACAAAAGGTGGCCATATGCTTTAATTCCAAAGTAAGAGACAAAAAATTTGAGATCAGAGACTTGGTGTTGCGAAGAGTTTTCCCAACAACCCAAGATCCAAGGGCTGGAGTGTTGGGCCCTAATTGGGAAAGCCCGTATCGGGTCAAGAGCATCATGTGTCCTGAGACATACAAACTGGCCCAAATAAACGGGTAGCCAGAGCCCCACACTTGGAATGCCAAGTAACTTTGTTGGTATTACCAGTGATATGAGCAATTTTATTTTCTAAATTTCGTAATCATTTGTAACCTTTGGGCACATTAATGGAAATCGTGTGTACAAAACACAATAGATGAAATTTAGAGAATCTTCTTGCATTTTTTATTTTTATTTATTTATGTTTCACTACCTGATGTGTACTCACTCACTGGTCTTGACAAGTGAACGCATAATAGTCTATGATCACTTAAGGGGCATAGTTGGGTCACCTCGAAAGGTAGCCACTCACGGAGCACGGATTACGAAACTAAGCTTATTATGAGCGGAGTAAACATAGATTCAAGGCTTGTGAGAATTAGCTAAATGACCTAGGGAACTAAACTTGTTAAGAGCGGGATAAACATAGAGTCGAGGCTTGCGAGAATTAGCTAAATGACCTAGGGAACTAAACTTGTTAAGAGCGGGATAAACCTTGTATCATAGAAACCTAAGTAGCCTAAGGGCGGAGAACTCAACTTATCTCTCGAGGACTATGTGCCCGTGGAGCAATAATGAATTACTGACTTCCAAAGGGAGAAGGGTATAAAACTCGAGTTGCCTGTACTCGGGTCAAAGCCTTAAGTTGTAAGAAACCTAAACAACCCCGAGTAGCTTATGCTCGGAGGCAAGTCTAAAGTTACCATAACTTTAGCAAAAAAAACCCAAGTCTCCCAGACTGGTCACGCAAACTAGGGAACTCAATGTGAATTCTTGAGGACCAGGTGACTTTGAAACAACACTAAGTTGCCAACATCCTACGTTGTTTTGGTCTTCCAAGTCTCGAGTTTCCTAGACTCGGGTACAAACATCAAGATGCCCAAACTTGATAATGACCTAAAGTTATTTCCTGGGGACTAAGTGCCCATGAAGCAACACTAAGTGTTAGGAAGCCAAAAACTTATGGAATGCGCAAGACTCGAGTTTCCTAGACTTGAGCACAAGTCACAAGTTGTACAAACTAGGGCAACCAAGACTTGAGTCTCGTGAGACTAAGGCCCACGTATGGTGGACAAAACAAGGTTAAACAAATCAATGTTTTTTGTGATATCGCGTTATGATTAAAATTTTGATTGAAATTCTTCTAAATTAGTTAACACTGTTTAAAATATATGTTAAGTGGAAAAGCAAGGAAGGCAAGTAAATAGAGCAAGAAAAAGCCATTCTCAAAATTTATATATACACATTTTTGCTCGGGGGCTCGAGCATTAAATTGTTTATACCTTAGAAAAAGGGAAGATATGGCATGCATGCCTCTTTACAACTAAAAAAAAAAAATTACAAAGAGGCGGCTTATATATCACCAGGGGGGACCTTCTCGATAACATCTATAATAAGATAAACCTCAGGAATTTGACCTGCCACTATGACAGCCTGAACAACAGGAATGGAAACCTCATTTGCACGAAGGAGCTCTTCGAAGAGCAACCTCATGTTGGGGTCATCGGTAAAGGGTAAATCCATCTCCCTGTTGCTTAGCCATGTAACATAGAGGATGTCCTTGGTGAGAATATCAGCCTCTTGGCTGAGCTTAGTGACCTCATCGTTGAGCTCATCAACCTTCCATCTCAGGTCCTTCACCTTGGACGAATCCACTTGTGCTCTCACCACCGCTTACGAGGCTTCCCCTCGGGGCCTAGCGGTCTCATCCGCGGAATGGGATGTCTCACCCAAAACCTTGGTGACCTCACCCCGAGCATCCTTGGCGTCCTCCAGTGCCTTAGTCGCAGCCAATTACCTCCTCAACCAGCTTGGGTGTAGTGTCCTCCACAACTTAGACTCGAGATTGCTCATCGGCGACTTGCTTCTCCAGCCCTTGGGAGAGAGCCTTCTCATCCTCGAAAGCTTTCTAGAGCCATGAATGCTCCTTAGGAGAGATCATTTGTTGAGCCTTTAGCATGGCTAGCTCCTCTTTATCTTGGCTCAGCTCAAAGGACCTCGTGGTCACGACATCCCCTATGCGCTGGCATAAGGCAGTAGTTTGAACAACAAAGACAAAGTTAGTACAAAAGCACAAGTATGATAACAAATCAGATAGGGATCAGAGGCTTACCCAGTCAGAAATGTATCCTTAGGCCGCGAGGAGGGAAATATCGTTGTCACCCCCTAGTTGCGCGTATCTGCAAGAAGGCATCTCATAGATAGAGGCACTAACCCCTTGCAGAAACTCTACCGCCAACGAAGCAGTGCGACACCCTTAGCTTCCCATCAAAGAGGGACTCCAGCTCCGCCCGACCAAAGGGGAGCTTGGGAGATTGGCTTCGGGGAGGCTTGTCTTGACCAAGATACTCTGCCAGTAATTTTAAGTCTTCATTCCCATCCTCAAAGCGAGTGTTGAAATACTACCACTACCACTCTTCACCCTCGTAGTGCTCAGGGAAGATCACTAGGTGAGGAGTTCTAGCTGGAAGACTACTTGACACCTCGAGAGGCAGCTAATTCATCTCTGCTCCAGACATCCCTTCTCCTGGGACGGGAGATCTACCATTGAGATCAATCACTAGTGGATCTACCACCATTGGGACCTCCTCTCTGACCATGGGATCTGGGGAAAGAACTGTGGGAGCAGCTATCAGAGTTGTGGGAGCCGATGCCAAAGCTGTGGGAGCAGCTGCTGGCACCACCTTTGGTGCAGTAGAGACATGAATCTAGGCCGGTCTCTGTAGCCTTTGTATTTTGACGCGAATGGAGTCGACCAAGTCCATTTGATCTACAAATGGACAAAGTAGTTAGTGTCTATAAACCCATATGAAAGACAACCATTAACGGACAACCAAATAAAGAGTTAATTCAAGAGCACATGAGCTCCTTGGGTTGCCCACCACTAAATGGCTCCTTCGAGTGAAGAATGGAGTGGGAAAATTCCCTAATTAGCCTATCCATCTCTTGGGTAGTGTAATTTTGTATTGGCAAATCCACCTCGCATGGAAAGACGTCACATCATCCAATGGCACGAAGCCTTGTGGGGGCACCTATCTCTTTAGATGGTATATGTAGACATTGATAAGGTCTTGATAGTCTTGGAACTCCTCCGTGGTCCAATGGCAGTCGGATGTGAGCCCACACTGGAGAAGTGAGGGAGAAGCCCACAGGTACTCGGAACTTACCCTATCTCCTACTTGTCTAGCATTATACACTATAATTGGGGATTTACCTTGATCAATGGATGAAGACCCTATCCCCGCCTGGAGCTCCTCTTCAAGCTCCTGGCCCTCCCGAGCTTCATCAGCTACTCGGAAAGCTTGAGAATTTTGAAACGATCCTCCTGCATCTGATGATTATACTGGAAATGGCCCAGTTTGTCTATATAGTTAATTTTGCGAGATGCCTCTTCCCAGGCTTGCTTCGAGCTTTGGAATGGGGTCAGGTCAACGTTGTCGATGTGTTGCCCTTCCCAAAAAAGTGCATCAGCGAGTAGGTTCTCCTCTGTCACCATGAAGCTCAACTCCAGCTCCACATCTAGAAGACTCTTCATCTTTTGCAAGCGATTATCATACACTTGGACATATAGTGTTCAATGGAAAGGACCTAACAAAAGGAAATTTCTAAGTACGGGAAGACAACTACATTGGAGGGCAAACCAAAGGAAAACAAAGATACTTACAAACCCTGGAGAACTCGAGGAGAAGGGTTGGGTTGGTCCGCGCTGGGAAACCATTCGCGAAGAAGAAATTGTCTTTGTAGTCCTGTGAATGTCGCTCATTGTGGCAAGGAGCCTTGTACACCAAGATTTGGTTGGTGTACTTCATCAGGGTATAGTACCTGTTACCATGTTTCTTCCTCGGGTAGGCATAGAAATTGTACACGTACATAATTTTGGTTGGAGAAGGCATGGGCCAGTTCCTCCTTCGGTACAGGATGTACAACCCTTCGGGGACTCGATACCCGTTTGGGGATAGTTAGGATAGAGTGATGGCCACGAACTTCAAGAAGTCAATGAAATATTTGTGAAGGGGCAACTTTGACCCTACTTCAAGGTGAGACTGGATCTAGGCCCCGAGGCCATTCACACTCTGGTGTGCCCTCTTCGTGTCTTGGCATAGGTGCACGAGAATATCCCTGCCAATCCCGTAATGGATTATGATCTGGTCCAGAGCCTCGTGGTGCTTCAACTTACTAGGAAGTTGCTCCCCCTCGAATCCATCAACCTCTTAATGTTGGGGGCTAATGGGGCCCTTTTTCACGTCCTCCTCTGAGGCACCCCGACGAGCTGGCCTCTCCACCGCTAGAGGTTCCTCCCTTACCACAATTGCCCAATTCTACGTCGGGGCTGGTGCTCTCCTCTCCTCTGGTCTTCGTCCACCTTCTCATGCCATGACTATGATCTCCTTGTCGAATGTGTAGAAACCTTGCTGATGTAGTTGGTAGAGCTCCTAGGGCTTTTGAAAGAAAACCAAGCAGTGAACATTTTGACCAAAGGAAAATGGGCCAGAACATGAGAACCCTAAGACAACTGCCCTGAGAGTGGAGGAGGAAAGTGTTAGCGTTTATGCCCTAAAAGCAAGTTAAAAGATAATATATTGTGAAATATATGAAATACAAATAAATTATAAATGAATAAGTTAATTATTATTTATAATAATTAATAAATATCAGAAAATTCTTTATTCATATTCTAGTGTATGATCTTGTAAGAGTACATGAGAATTAAGATCATAAAATATGAATAAAATAAGTTAGCAACATATTAAATTATGGAATCTTTAATTAAGGGTTGGTAGTACGGTTTACTAAGAACTACTTAGTAGTGCATGTGATTTTGATTCGGATCACTAATGTGGATAGACATTTTAGTAAAGGTACTGTGTATAATAGTGATTATACATGACTGGACCGATGTAGATTAATATCTTTTATTAACGTGTCATTTATCATAAAACATTTAATTTATATCACAAAGATGATCATTAGTAGATCAGTCAAAATCCTGAGTATTCATGAACTCCTGTTTGTGTTTATTAGGTTCTTTGATTCACTCATTCAGGTATCTTATATATAATGATACCGAATAACTTTTGTTTTGAGAACTTAATAACATGAATGGCTGGGAACATGTTATACAACATTGGAATCCAAGCTTTCCGGAAATGATTTAATATTAGTTCCCTTGAGGGTTAATTCTGGGAGTAAATTTAGTTAATGAGCTCAAATCTATAAT
This sequence comes from Humulus lupulus, assembly GCF_963169125.1. Taxonomy (NCBI): domain Eukaryota; kingdom Viridiplantae; phylum Streptophyta; class Magnoliopsida; order Rosales; family Cannabaceae; genus Humulus; species Humulus lupulus. The sequence continues at coordinate 141,933,548 of NC_084797.1, read as the reverse complement.
TGGATTATAGATTAACTATTCATTATGAATTAATGGTACTTAAGGAATCAAGAGATAATTAGAAGGGAAAAACAACTCTAATTATGAACTAATAAATTGGAGGACAAAACTACTTATATTGATTATATCAATGGACTATTAGTTAGAACTCAATAAACATAATTCTATATTTTCTAAGAGTGCAATTCCATATTTGTTGTTGAGTAATAATGGAATTAATAAATAAGGTTATTACATTGATAAGTTCAATTAATAATCTGATTTATTGGAGCTTAGAATTATAGGTCCATGGTCCCCAAGTCACATTTGTACTACACTATCTAGGGTAAGATTGACTAAAGAAAGATTAGTGAGAGAAATAACTAATTTGTGTGAGATTTTATTCTCGAGGGAAAAATGGTAATTATGAGATAATTATTATTATTTAATTAATTTTAAGTATTTAATTTTATTTATTAAAACTATGTATTAGTTAAAAGAGTATTATTTAATTATTTAAATAATATTATAAAATGAGAGAAAAAAATAAATATCTTATGTAAAGATATTATTTTAATCAAATAGAAAATAAAATAAGGTTAATTTTTTATTAACTGATATTTATTTAAATATAAATATATTATTTTATTTGAAGATAAATTGAGAAAAACATTTTTTTAAGCATTAAAATAATGCCACTCGCCTATGATTGTACAGTCATAGGCGTGTAGCACTATGGAAGTGCCATGTGGATTTGTCTTGAATATTTTATTAGATATAATATTCAAAATATATTTATTTAATAAGATATTTTGATTAGTTTAAAATATTGGATATTAAATAAAATGGTAATAAAGATATTTTATTATTTAATTTTAGTTTAAATAAAAAATATTATTTATCTTTATTGGTATAATAAAACACTATAAATAAATCATTATAGGTTTGATCTAATAGGATGATCAATCTAGTGTTCTGAAAACATAGCCACTCTTAAAAAATTCTTGTAACACTCTCGTTAGCCAAGATCGTTACACTGTGTATTTCAAATAGTGCTAAACTCATGAAACGAGTCATTTGGCCATAAACGTGCAACTAAATGTGATTAATGGTCCAGCATTAAAAAATTTGGTAAAAAAGATCGATATTTCATCATGAAAACGTTAAGTTGTACATGGGATCCCAAAATAAACATTTACAAAGTTGTTTACAGTTCCAAAAAGGGTAATTACAACTCAAAAGTTACAATCCGCCAACCTAAGAAGTAAAAATAGGGTTTAACCCTAGTTCCTCTGAGAAACCTTGGTCGTCGTGGTCAAGCAGCCGTATATGTACACGTCGCCACCTAAGCTCTCCAACTCAAGGCTGGTCCAGCTTTGCTATCCCCTTACCTACACCACATAGCACCCATGAGCCAAGGCCCAGCAAGAAACTTAAACATGCTCATAAGCAGTTAATAATACATTACCATACTATAATAAGCATGCCTAGCAGTAATAACCTTACTCATGCATGCATACCATTCATATAAATGACTACAACGTCATATGGTGGCCAGCTGCCCTAAATAAATGATTAACTGAATCATATCGGGGTCTGTTGCCCAAAATACATGATTAATGAATCATACTGGCCCAGCGTACCTAGCGCTTAATTTTCCACGACCATTGGGTCGGACAAGCGTATGATGCACTCCTGATTAGGCCTAACCATATCGACCAACGATCGGTGCACTATTGCCACCATTGACTGATAAGTCAATCCTTTTTTACCAGCGCTCAGCGCTGGTGCCGTCCTTGACTCATTAGTCAAGCCTTTTTCAATCAAATATTGCAGATATGCATTCATTATATAACAAATATCCAGATACAAAGCATTCATCATGCTTAATCACATGCATAATCATAATCATGCGCATTTACAAGGGCCCAAGCCCTAATCAAATTTATATTCAACATTCGGGGCAAGCCCTAATCATGTCCATCACGTATTGGGTGTAGTTTTCCTACCTCAGATTCAAGTGTAATGTAAATAAGAACGACTATCAAGCACGATCTCGATGCTAAGCCTCTAGCAATAACCTAGACAAAACAAAGTATAGAATTTCATCAATAACAAGTAAATAAAGGCTTTCAGATCGAGTCCTAGCCTTTGGAACGTCGAATCCTACTAAACTAGGTAGTAGGATCAATCCCGAACCCTTAGGTTTGAGTTCCCGCACTCAAAACCATTCCAAGGTTCAAAAACCCCTTAAGCATTGCAGCCCCAAGCATTTGAGCTGCGGCTCGCCCAAGTCAAAGGCCCAAGGCTCATCCCTGGCTCCACCTGCACCGAGGTGCACCCTAACAGGTGCCGCGACTCAAATAGCCTAGGGGCACCTGCTTCTCCCTCGTCCAATTTGAGTCGCGATACCCCAAGACCAGGGCCGCAGCTCGACATGAAACTCAATTTTTTTTCTCCAGTTTTCTCAAGCCAAATCCCTACATAAACCTATCCAAACATAGCTAAATCCCAAAAACAAAGTTCCCAATTAACTCAGCAACCCAAAACAAACAAAACCCAAGTTTCAAACAAATCAAAAACTCATCAAAGCCATAAAATATAAACGAAGCTTAAGAACTCAAAACCTCAGAACTTAAAACTTTGATTACCTCTGATTAAGCTGTTTTCTAGCTAAATCCTCCGGCTATCAAGCTTCTAATCTTCCCTATAATTGTTATGACTCTAACCTCACTTGAATCTGAGCTCTAAAACTCGAGTTTCCTTTGAAAATGCTATTGAGCATCAAAAAGGAGAACGGGAGAGAGAGAGAGTTTGAACGTGTTTCTGAATCTGTCAGGTTATTTAGAACTCAAGTAACCTGAAGTAAATCCCAAGGCTTGGGGTACCCATAAACGCCTTTGATGGTAAAATAGTCAAAATCCCCAGAATTCCCTCCTAATCTCACTAACTCCAAATATATCTTCAAACATTCATTTCAATTACCCAATATCTCGGTAATGTACTAACTACCCAAAATACCCCTTGACTCACCCCGAGTCAAGTATTGGTCCCGTTGTGACTTTCCCGCTAACTTGCTCCCTAGGATCGCCTCGTGCTAAGTAACCCAAATATATCAACATTATAATGTGGTCTCACACATATATCACATACACGCCAAATATACCCATAACGGGCCAAATTACGAAAATTCCCCTTCTGATAAGAAACGAGCCCACATGCATATTTAATACACCTAAACATGCATATAAAGTCATATTATAATATAACTCACATAATCATACAATGATACACATAAGCACATAATTTTCCATAGTTTGCCATCCTGGCTCCCTAATCAAGGCCATAAGCCTTATTAGGTAATTTGGGACGTTACAACTATCCCCTCTTTACAAAAATTTCGTCCTTGAAATTTTACCTGAATTGGGATACTGATTCTTCATATTTGACTCCAGCTCCTAGGTCGCTTCCTCAACCTCACTGTTCCTCCATAATACCTTAACTAGAGGTATAGTCTTGTTCCTCAGGACCTTGTCCTTCCTATCTAGTATCTAGACTGACTGTTCCTCATAGGAGAGATTTGTCTTAAGCTCCAAATCCTCGTAACTCAATACGTGAGTCATGTCTAACACATATTTCTGAAGGACCAAAATATGAAATACATTGTGTACGACCAATAGTGCTAGAGGTAAGGCCAATCTATAGGTCACCTGACCAATCCTCTCTAGGATCTCAAATGGTCCCACAAATCTAGGGCTCATCTTGCTCTTCTTCCCAAATCACCTCTCCCCTTTCCATGGTGAGACTCTAAGGAAGACATATTCTCCCACTTGGAACTCTACGTTCCTACGTTTGGGAAATACATAACTTTTCTGCCTGCTTTGAGAAGCGAGCATCTGAGCTCTGATATTCTCAATAGCCTCATTTGTCCTCTGAACTGCTTCAGGACCCAAGTATTTCCATTCTCCTGTCTCATCCCAATGAATGGGTGATATACATTTCCTACCATACAACATCTCATAATGAGCCATCCCAATAGTCGGTTGATAGCTGTTATTGTAGCCAGCCAACAATCTGAGTTGTTTAAATTTAGGTCTAACAAAGGCAATACTTACTCCAAGACCCTTCAAAAGTCCAGCATATATGCTTGTAGCATGTCCTCTAATATCTGTATCGTTCGCTCAGATTGTCCATCTGTTTGAGGATGATAGGAAGTACTAAATTTAAACTACGTACCCCTAGCCTTCTGCAAATTTCCCCAAAACATGGAAGCAAATGTGGGGTCCTAGTCTGACCTAATCGACCTCGGAACCCCATGAAGGTGCACTATCTATCTCTCGTAGAGATCTACATACTGGTCAACTGTATATGTCATCCTCATTAGTAAGAGGTGAGCTGATTTGGTGTATCGATCCACAATAACCCACACCAAATAAAGTTGACTCACGGTCCTGGGTAACCTCACCGTGAAATCCATCGTCATGTCCTACCATTTCCACTCTGGGATGTCCAAAGGCTATAATAGCTTTGCTGGTCTCTGATGCTCAGCCTTGACCTGTTTACATGTCAAGCACTTAGCCACATATTCTGTCACATCCCTCTTAATCCCAGGCCACCAATATAGCGATCTCACATCATGATACATCTTCGTGGTGCCTGGATACAAAGAGTAAGGGGTAGTATGAGATTCATCTAGGATCTCCTGTTTGATAACAATATCCATCGAAACACAGATCTGACCCTTGTACCTCAGCAAGCCTATATTTGACACCGTATAGTCCCTTGACACTCCAGCTTGGATGTCCCCTCTGATCTTTGTCAGTTGCGGATCACCCAACTGACCTTACTTTGTTCTCTCCAAAAATGTAGACTGTAGCGTGATCTTGGCCAACTGGCCAACCAACAATTCTATTCCCGCTCTAGTCATATCCTTTGCCAACTCCATGGATATTTGTCTCGCACTGTATAACTGTCCCAGACCCTTGCGGCTTAAGGCATCTACCTCTGTCTCATGTTCAGATATTTCTGTGTGAAGAATTACTTTAAGCTCTTGTGGTTAGTGTATATCTCACACTTCTCCCAATAATGGTAATGCCACCATACCTTTAATGCAAAGACCACTACTGCCAATTCCAGGTCATGAGTGGGGTATCTCTATTCATGCTCTTTCAACTAACGTGATGCATAGGCAATCGCCTTCTTCAATTGCATAAGAACACAACCTAAACCCTGTCTTAAGGCATCACAGACAAACTTTTCCTGATCTGTTGGAAGACTTAGAACCGAAGCTGTAATCAATCGTTGCTTTAGTTCCTGGAAGTTGTTCTCACATTTATTTGACCACACAAACTTCTAATTCTTGCGTGCGAGTTCAGTCAATGAAGTAGCAATCCTTGAGAAACCTTCCACAAAATGCCTGTAATAATCTGCCAATCCAAGGAAGCTCCTGATCTCTGAGGCATTCCTTGGCCTTGGCCAATCTCTTACTGCATCAATCTTGGAAGGGTCCACCTTGATCCCATCCCTAGTAACAATATGACCAAGGAAAGTTACCTGAGGTAACCAGAACTCACATTTATTGAACTTTGCAAACAGTCTATGTTCCCTCAGCCTCTTTAGAACCAACCTGAGATGCTACTCATGTTGTGATTCTGAGTGAGAATAAACCAGAATATTGTCAATGAAGACGATCACAAATCGATCCAGATAATCTTTTAACAACCTATTTACTAGAGCCATAAAAGTGGATGGGGCATTAGTCAACCCAAAAGACATGACTAAGAACTCATAATGCTCATACCTAGTGCAAAAGGAAGTCTTCAGTATATCTTCCTCCTTGATACTCAGCTGGTGATAACTAGATCAAAGATCTATCTTTGAGAATACCATCTTACCTTGCAACTGATCAAACAGGTCATCTATCCTTGGCAGATGATACTTATTCTTAATGGTTGACTTGTTCAGTTCTCTATAGCCAATACATTATTTTAGAGAACCATCTTTCTTCTTTACAAACAGGATTGGTGCACCCCATGTTGAGAAATTGGGTCTAATAAAACCCAAGTCTATCAAATCCAGCAGTTATACATTTAGTTCTTTTAACTTTAATAGGGCCATTCTGTATGGCACCCTAGACACTGGCTCTGTCCCTGGTGCCAGTTCAATAACAAATTATATCTTTCTGTGTGGAAGCAACCCTGGTAAATCCTCTGGAAACACATCTAGAAACTCACAGACTAGTCTAGTCTCCTCTGGTCCCACTGGCATGACCTAAGTGGTATCTACCACACTAGATAAGAATCCTATGCAACCACCTTGCAATAGATCTCTATCCCTCAATATAGATATCTTAGGTACACAGGGTCCATGCATAGTGCCAAAAAATACAAAAGGTTCTCACCCTCAGGCTCAAAGGTTACCATCTTCCTTCTACAATCTATGGTTGCCCTATACTTCACTAACCAGTCCATACCCTAAATCATGTCAAAGTTGGTCATAACAAACTCTATCAAATCAACTGACAATTCTTAGTCCTCCACTGTCACTGGCAATGATCTGACTCATCTCCTTGAAACTACTAACTCCCCAATGGGCAATAGGGTCCTGAACCCCACAACATAATTGTAACGCCTTGGTTAGCCAAGAATGTCACACTGTGTATTTTAAAAAGTGCTTAACTCGCTAAATGAGTCATTAAACCATAAATGTGCATCTAAGTGTTATTACTGGTCCAGGGTTAAAAATTTCAGTTAAAAGGAATGTATGTTTCATTAAAAACATTAAACAGTTTACGGGATCCCATAATAACGTTTACAAAGTACTTTTACAGTTCCAAAAAGGTCATTACAATTTAAAAGTTACAACCCGCTGATCTAAGCGGCAAAAATAGGGTTACACCCTAATTCCTCTGAGAAACCTTGGTCGTGGTGGTCAAGCGGCTGCATATGTACACATCACCACTTAAGCTCTCCAACTCATGGTTGGTCCAGCTTTCCTTTCCCTTTACCTGCACCACGTAGCACCCATGAGCCATGGCCCAGTAGGAGAACTTAAACATGCTCATAAGTAGTGAATAACACATTTCCATATCATAATAAACATGCCCAGCAATAATAACGCTACTCATGCATGTATACCATTCATGTAAATGACTACAGTGTCATATAAGACCAAATGCCCTAAATAAATTATTTACTGAATCATATTGGGGATCGTTGCCCAAGTACATGACTAATAAGTCACTCTGGGGTTCAACGCCCTAAGATCTGGGACCCATTGCCTTATCCTCTATATAACCAGCCTTTGAGCTGGTCCAACGTACCTGGCGCTATATTTTTCTACGACCATTGGGTCGAACAAGCGTGTAATGTGCTCTTGATTAGATCCAATCATATTGAACAGCACTCAGTGCGCTATTGCCGCCCTTGACTCATAAGTCAATACTTTACGACCAGTGCTCAGCGCTATTGCCGTCCTTGACTAATAAGTTAATGCTTTCCCAAGTATACAATGCTAACATGCATTCATCATATAGCAAATATCCATATATAGGGCACTCAACATGCTTCATCAATAATCACAGGCATAATCATAATAGTGCAGATTTATAAGGACCAATACCCAATCAAAACTTCATTCAACATTCGGGCCCAGCCTTAATCATATACATCACATAATGGGTGTAGTTTTCTTACCTCAGGTCAAAGTGTTATGAAAATAAGAACGACCCTCAAGCACGATCCTGATCCTGAGTCCCTAGCGATAACCTAGTCACAACCAATTAGAAAATCCCATCAATAATGAGTAAATAAAGGCTTCCAGACTAGTTCTAGCCTTCGGGACGTCGAATCCGACCAAACTAGGTAGTAGGATTGATCCCGAGCACTTAGGTTTAAGTTCCCATCACTAAAAACCCATTTTGGGCCGTGACCCCAATAACCCGAGCCGCGACCTGCTCAAGTCAGGGGCTCAACCCCTTCTCTATCTGTGCCGCCACGCAAGTGCCCAAATAGCCATGAGCCTAATCCTTCATCAAGCTTGGGCCCCGGAAACCAATAAAAGGGCCACGGCCCAACCACGAACTCAGCCAAAATCCTCCATTTTTCTCATTTTAAACCTTCCATAAACCTATCCAAACATACCCAAATCTCAAAAAACAAAGTTCCCAATCATCTCAATGGCCCAAAATCCTCAAAACCCAAGCATCAAACCATTCAAAAACACCTCAAAACATAAAATCCAAATTCAAAACTTAAGAAACTTTAGGAAACGAAAACTCGAAAATTCAAATCTTAAATTACCTCTGATTATGTCATTTCTTGCTAAATCCTCTGGCTAAAAATATTCTAATCTTTCCTAGAATTGTTATGACTCTATCCTTTCTTGAATATGAGTCCTAAAACTCGAGTTTCCTTCGAAAGTTCGACGAATGGTAAAAAGAGATAACGGGAGAGAGAGAAAAGGTGTTTTGAACGTATATCTATTTCTATCAGGTTACTCCGAGCATAAGTAACCTTAAGTAAGACCCAAGGCTTGGGGTCCCAAAAACATCCCCGAGGGCCAAATAGTCAAAATTCCCAAAATTTCCTCATGATCCCACTAACTCCCAATACATCATCAAATAATCATTCCCATTACCCAATATCCCGGAAATGTACTAAGTACCCAAAATACCCCTTGACACACCCCGAGTCAAGTATTGATCTCGTTGGGGACTGTCCTGCTAACTTGCTCCCTAGGATCGCCTCATGTTGAGTACCCAAATATATCCACATAATAATGTGGTCCCACACAAATATCACATATATGCCAAATATACCCATAACAGGCCAAATTACAAAAATTTCCCTTCTAATAAGAAACAGGCACACATGCTTAAGTAATATACCTAAACATGCATATCAAGTCATATAATAATATAACTCACATAATCACATAATTACATGCAAATATAACACATAAACATGTAATTTCCATAATTTTCCATCCTGGCCCCCTAATCAAGGCCCTAAGCCTTATTAGGTAATATGGGACGTTACAACTATCCCCTCCTTACATAAATTTCGCCCTCGAAATTTTACTTGAATAACTCAAGATACTGACTCTGCATATCTAATTTTAGCTCCTGGGTCGCCTCCTCGATCCTGCTATTCCTGTTAGGAGTGTGTCCTAAAAGCATGTAAAACACATTTTTTTTCTGTGAATAAATAAATACAATGGTTTATTATTATTGTTATATTTAGATTGTTAAATAATTGTTTGAATAATTTTGTAAATATCAGAAAAATTCCATATTCATTATTGAGGATGTGATCTTGTATTAGTACAAGAGAATTAAGATCACATGAATGAATAAAAATAGTCAACAACAAAAAATTAAAGTTATGGGATTCTTTAATTGGAGTTGTAAGTACGATTTACTGAGTATCATAATGATACAAATAATCTAGATTCGGATTATTGATGTGGTAAGACATCTCGGTAAAGGTGCTTTATATAATATGATTATATATGACATGGACATATATGAATTAAAGTCTTTATCCAAAAAAAAAAAAACATTTAACAATAAAGACTTGTAATTCATATCATAACTAATGATCATTTATAGATCAACCTAAATCTTGAGTGTTCATGAACTCTTGTTCATGTTTATTAAATCTTTTGATTCATTCGTTAAGGTCTCTTCAAAGAATGAGGCTAATGACTTTTGTTTTGGAGATTTAATATCATGGATGGCTGGGAACATGTATCAACAATACAGAATCTAATCTTTCCTAACGGATCGTATATTAGTTCCCTTAAGGGTTAATTATGGAACTGAATGATTTTGAGCTAAAATCTATAATTAGATTATAGATTAATTATTCACTAGTGAATTAATGGTACTTAAGGAATAAGAAGTAAATTAGAAATGTAAAATAATAATTCTTCCATTCTAATTTATGAACTAATTAATTAGAGGGTTGAACTATTGTAAGATGGTTATATCAATGGACAACTTAAGATAAGATTTCTGTGAAAGTATATCTATAACATAAAAAGTGCAATTCTGAATTTATAGTGGAGATATATCAGAATTAATAAATTAACTATTATAATTAAAGAGTTTAATTATTTAGATTCAATTTATTGGAGCTTAATGTTATAGGTCCATGGTCCTCGAAATGGCTCAAACATTCACTGACAAAGGTAAATACAAAATTAGGCAAAATGACTTATTTGATAAGTAAAAATATTTTTCTATGCATCAAACATAATTATTGTATAATTATGTGTAATTAATTAATTATTTGATTTAACAAAAATATAAGTAATTTATTTTAGGGTTTTTTGGTATTTAAATAATAATAAAAATTGAGAAAAATCACATGCCATCCCTGGCATGTGGTACACGTGTAGCACAGTGCACAGTCACTGTACTACATGCATAATAGACTCAGAGCAGTTTCTTGGTTCCACAATTTTAGTTATTTAAATATTAAATAAATAGCGAGATATTGTAATATGATTAAAATATTATTATTTAAACAAAAATCTGATAACTGATTAGTTATTTTCAAATGGTTTAAAATAACTAATATTTTATTTTTAATATATTGGATATATTAAATATAGGATATCAGTTTTTCAGAACGTAACTTTTCAGGGACAGACAAATATCTTAAAATCTCTCTCAAAGAAAGAGAATAGTGATACAAACAAAAGTCATTGTTCTTCACAAAACCTAAGTCAAAACTTTATCAGATCTCATGTGTTGAGAACATCTGATAAATAGATTTTGCCTATTATTTTGTATAGCGAGCCCACACTCGTTTTTTGTGTGCTGAGAAAATTTTGGAAGATCTTGGTGGGAGAACTCAAGGATTTTTCCATAAAAAAAGATAACAGCAAGGAAGGACCTGAGGTAATTTTTCTATTCATGTCTTTGATTCAATATATACATGCATGTGAAGAAGTAGATCTAAAAATCTTGTGGGATGAAATTAACAATTTGATTGTTGTTCTGCTGCGTATAATCTCTGATTCGATCAATAAAAACCAACAAATGGTACCCGAGCCATCTTCATACACACATATATATATTGAATCTGTGTGGGTTTACTTTTATGCATTTATTTATTTAGATGAATGAATGGATGGCTTAATGTGATTGAATGCATGGGAGTGTTGAATCATTAATTATATGGTGTTTTTTGGTTAGGATTTGCTTATGATTAGATCATTGTGTAAGCCATTAAATGGCATAGGATTTATGTAATTTTATTTGGTTTTTGACACAATAAAATTGTAATTCCGATCACACAAAAGTCAGAACGGAGCCCGGGATTTAGAATTCAGCCACCGCTCCTCCGAGCCGCTTCCAGGACGTCGTACGGACGGGTCCGTACGGTTCCGTACAACCCGGCCCCGACAACCCCGTTTGACACCACGTGTCCCCGTCCTGCTGGTCCATAATTTTTTTGAAATTATTCTGTTAATTTTTTTAAAAATTTTAAAATGTTAAATATCTTATTTATTAGAAATTTGATATTTAAATAATGTGATGCTTTTGTTATCCTAACAAACCTTTTTTTTAAATCTTATTTCAAAATTTAATTTTAAAAAATAACATATTTTAATTAAATATTTCAGTTTCTAATTTCAATTAAAAGTTATTTTAATTAAAAAGAAACAAAATAATGATTATTTAAAAGTTTGTTTTAATTAATCAAAATAATTTGAAAATTATTTTCTTATTATTATTCTGGACCAACAACGACACATATCCTACCGACAGTAAAGTAAAGAAGCCCGATGGAGATCAAAGCAGTTTTATTTTATTTTTTAAAATTTTATAAAGTGGTTGTAAAATTAGAAATACCCAAAAGCACTCGGTTCAACATTTATTGTTTATTTATTTAAATAATTATTTTCATGTGATTGATGTGATTGATAACATGTTCATGCATTTATGCCATACATAAAAACCCACACAGTCATAATCATGTATCTCATTAGTAGAAACATGATTATTAGGATTGTCCTATATGTTTATATGAATTGTTTGTGAAATCAATTGCATGTAAATTACTTAGTTTTATTTTTGAAAACTTGGTAAAATATCACACAAATTTTTTAAGTCTTTATGACTTAATTTCTTTAAACCAACTTTATTTTAAAAGTGTTTTTAAGTAAAGTTTAGATGAACATAATTGGTAATTTAAAATTGGATATGGACCTAGAAACTCGCTTTCTTTCTAATTTTAATTATGTTCATAAGGTTTAAACATGTTATAATTAATTTGGAATTAATTAGGTTAAAAACACTTATTTCAAAATAGTGAGTGGGAGAGGGTTGATATCTCAAACATAACTCGTGGTCTCCATTATTAATATAGCACCGTGAGATATGAATAACGCCTCGCGACGACTTTGTTTTCGTCCCCCTGAGGAAGGTGTTTAGACATATCAATAGCAAGGTTATATTTCTTACAAATATAGGAACTAATGATGTATTTTGGGCTTGACCAACCCTAAGGCGGCATGTCCTAAGTTAAGTCATGAACTCTGAAATATTGGGTTACACTCACAAAGTTATGATTAAGCTTTTGCAGTGGATAATCATAACTTGACCAAACTAAACGGTACTTTAATGTTTAAAAAATAAAATAAAGAGTTATCTTAAGTTTTAAACAATAAAGATAAGAATGTCTTATAAACTCTCTAAAATTAATTTGACCGACCCTAAGGCGGCACTTTAATTGTTAGAAAATTTTATCGTGGAAATTAATCTTTATTTTATGTGTTTTAATTGTGCTCATGCATCATGTTTAATTTCCGAAACTTTGATATTTATTTTTCTAAATATAATAATATTTATTTGTATTTATTTATTGCCAGCAAAATGTCTATTGGTGAATTACACACCGATGCCTTTCTCAAATCCTTGGTTTTTGAACCTGAAAATATGCAACACTGGTTTCGAGGCATGTTGACCATTTTTTCTTATAAGAAGAAGATGTCAACTGTCTGTGAAAAACCTCCAACAGAACCACCTCTAGCTACTAGCTATGAAGTAGAAGAAAAATATGCAAATTGGATAAAATCCGATCGGTTGGCGCGTTATTGCATGCTTTCAACCATGCCTGGCAAAACAAAGGAAAAATATATACCCTATGACTCAGCACATGAGATGTGGCAAGCAATGACAGAGGAAGTGTTTGCTGAGTGTCATTGTTTATATCAAACGAAAAAGGTAAATAAGATTTACATATATTTTTTCAAATTTGAATAATAGATTCAAATACTATGAATATAAGATCCAAATTTTTGGATAGTAGATTCAAAAATATATGCCACTAATCTATTTTTCTTTTGTTTTTCCTTTTGCAGAATCAGAACCCTGAAAAGGAGGAAGAGACTGATGAGGATTTTTGTAGCGAGTAAAGAGCTGGAGAAATTGGAGAGTAGTTTTATTTAGTAATTTTTATTGTTAGTTGAACAGTTTAAATTTCTTTATTTTGTTTTAGAAATTTTAGATTTCTTTAAACAAAGAAAACTACAGTCTAGAAATTTAGTTTATTATTAGTAATTTTGATTATTAATGTTTAGAAACTTATTTCTTTTTTTGCATAACATTTATTTCTTTTAGTAATAAAGTAGTTATTATATAAAGAAATTATCTATTTACTTGTTATGCAAATGCTTTGGGATAAACAAAGTTTACATACTTAAAAGAATGACAAATTTTTATAATTATGAGTTATTTAAAAACAGCTAATCCTAGATCTATTAAACTGATTCCTATAGTGAAACATATCTGTAGCACTTGAGATTGGGCCATATTGGTCTAGACAGAATAAATAGGCTTGTAAAGGATAGTCCTTTAAAGAGAACCATCCATTGGATCTCTCCCTGTTTGTAAATACTGTCTAGAAGACAAAATGACCAAGAGACCTTTCTCTGCTAAAGGTTCAAGAGCCACAGAACCACTTCAGCTAGTACATATGGATGTTAGCGGTCCACTTAATGTACAAGCAAGAGGATGTTATGAATATTTCGTCACTTTCATTGACGATTATTCAAGATATGGTTACCTATATTTGATGCAAAGAAAATCTGAAACTTTCAGAAAGTTCAAAGAATTTCAAGTAGAGGCTGAAAAGCAATTAAGTAAATCACTAAAAACACTTCGATCTGATCGAGGAAGAGAGTGCTTGGATTGTGAATTCAAGGACCATCTACATGAGCATGGCATTCAATTCCAACTCACTAAATCTGAAACTCCATTGTAAAATGGTGTTTCAAAAAGACAGAATAAAACATTATTAGATAAGATTAGATGAATGATGAGTTTCTCATCATTACCACTGTCATTCAGGGGCTATGTGATTCAATGTGTTCTATACATATTGAATGTAGTTCCATCTAAGTCTATTCGATAGACACCCATAGAATTATGGAATGGTTGTAAACCTAGTTTACACCATTTTCGAATTTAGGGGTGTCCTACACGTGTGCTTAAAGGAAAGACCAGGAAGTTGGAAAAAAGCTATGAAGTGTGCATGTTTGTGGGATATTCCAAAGAGACAAGAGGTGAATTTTTCTATAGTCCAAAAGAAAATAAAACATTTGTATTGACAAATGCAACTTTTCTTGTATATGACTATGTTAATAACCACAAACCTCGCAGTAAGGTTGTACTGGAGGAGATGATCTCGAATGAAGTTGCAAAGTCACCAGCAATAACCAATAAAAAAACAGCAACAGGAAACTACTAGTTCTAGTCGAAATAGTAGAGAACCTCGTCGTAGTGGGAGGGTTAATAAGTAACCGACACGCTATGAACACGAAGTTCAAATGCTTGTGTTTGACAGAAACAAAGACGATTCATTGACATTTGAAGAGGCAATGAATCATTCTGACAAGGAAAAATGGCAAGAAGCCATGAACCAAGAAATGGAATCGATGTATTCCAATTCTGTCTGGGTTCTTGAAGATCCACCTGAGAATATTAAACCCATTGGTTGCAAGTGGATATTCAAGAAGAAAAGAGGAGCGGATGGGAAAGTAGAGACTTTCAAAGCAAGGCCTGTAGCCAAAGGTTACACACAGAAAGAAGGGGTTGACTATGAAGAAACCTTTTCTCCTGTAGCCATGCTAAAATCCATTCATATACTCTTGTCCACAGCTGCGTGTATGGATTACGAGATCTGGCAAATGGATGTCAAAACAACTTTTCTGAATAGCTACCTTGACAAAACCATTTACATGTCTCAACTAGAAAGGTTCAAATTAAAAGGTCAAGAGAAAAATGTTTGCGAGCTTCTTAGGTCCATTCATGGACTCAAATAAGCTTCTAGATCTTGGAATCTTAGATTTGATGACACAAGTAAAACATTTGGTTGTTGAAAAAAATGTTGATGAACCTTGTGTCTATAAACAAATCAAAGATGGTATAGTAGTATTCCTCGTTCTTTATGTTGATGATATCCTACTCATTGGGAATGATGTAGAGACATTATCAAATGTAAAGAAATGGTTAGCAGAACAATTCCAAATGTAAGATTTGGGAGAAGCCAAGTATGTTCTGGGCATTAAGATTCTTAGAGATAGACAGAACAAATACTTAGGTACTGTCTCAAGTACACTATACTGATAAGGTGCTAGAACGCTTTAAATAAGCAAAACTCCAAAAAGGGTGATATGCCAACCCGTTCTGGAGTATTCCTTTCCAAGGAGCAGTGTCCCAAAACACCTCAGGAAGAGGAAGACATGAGACAGTATCCCTATGCCTCAGCAGTAGGCAATCTGATGTACGCCATGTGTGTACAAGAGCTGACATTTGTTATGCAGTAGGGATAGTCATCCGTTATCAATCCAATGCTGGATTGAGTCATTGGATTGCAGTGAACAATATTCTCAAGTATCTTAGAAATACTAGAGAAACTGTATGCTAGTATATTCAGGTGGAGACCTGAACCCCACTGGTTACACTGATTCTGATTTTCAATCAGACAGAGACAGTCGGAAATCGACTTCTGGATTAGTGTTTATTCTTGGAGGAGGAGCATTAGTCTAGCTAAGTATTAAACAAACAAGCATTGCAGACTCCACCATGGAAGTCGAGTATATAGCGGCTTGTGAAGCAGCTAAGGAGGCTGAGTGGCACAAAAGTTCTACTCCGATCTGAAAGTTGTACCAGAAGTGGAGAAACTACTTGTTCTTTACTATGACAACAGTGGGACAGTGGCTAATTCAAAAGAACCAACAAGCCACAAGAGGGGAAAGCATATAGAGCGCTAATACAAGTTAGTCAGAGAAATCGTACATAGAGGAAATGCGTCCATTATGAAAATCGCATCAGAACACATCCTGATAGACCCGTTCACGAAGACGCTTCCTGCAAAGCAATTCGAGGGTCATGTACGTAATATGGGATAGAGAGAAATGCCTCACTTGCTTTAAGTACAAGTGGGAGATTGTTAGGAGTGTGTCCTAAAAGCATGTAAAAGACATTTGTTTTTTCTGTGAATAAATAAATACAATGGTTTATTATTATTGTTATATTTAGATTGTTAAATTATTGTTTGAATAATTTTGTAAATATCAGAAAAATTCCATATTCATTATTGAGGATGTGATCTTGTATTAGTACGAGAGAATTAAGATCACATAAATGAATAAAAATAGTCAACAACAACAAATTAAAGTTATGGAATTCTTTAATTGGAGTTGTAAGTACGGTTTACTGAGTATCATAATGATACAAATAATCTAGATTCAGATTATTGATGTGGTACGACATCTCGGTAAAGGTGCTTTATATAATATGATTATATATGACATGGACAGATATGAATTAAAGTCTTTATCCAAAAAAAAAAACCATTTAACAATAAAGACTTGTAATTCATATCATAACTGATGATCATTTATAGATCAACCTAAATCCTGAGTGTTCATGAACTCTTGTTCATGTTTATTAAATCTTTTGATTCATTCGTTAAGGTCTCTTCAAAGAATGAGGCTAATGACTTTTGTTTTGGAGATTTAATATCATGGATGGCTGGGAACATGTATCAACAATACAGAATCTAATCTTTCCTAACGGATCGTATATTAGTTCCCTTAAGGGTTAATTCTGGAACTGAATGATTTTGAGCTAAAATCTATAATTAGATTATAGATTAATTATTCACTAGTGAATTAATAGTACTTAAGGAATAAGAAGTAAATTAGAAAGGTAAAATGGTAATTCTTCCATTCTAATTTATGAACTAATTAATTAGAGGGTTGAACAATTGTAAGAGGGTTATATCAATGGACGACTTAAGATAAGATTTCTGTAATAGTATATCTATAACATAAAGAGTGCAATTCTGAATTTATAGTGGAGAAATATCATAATTAATAAATTAACTATTATAATTAAAGAGTTTAATTATTTAGTTTCAATTTATTGGAGCTTAATGTTATAGGTCCATGGTCCCCGAAATGGCTCAAACAAACACTGACAAAGGTAAATACAAAAATGGGCAAAATGACTTATTTGATAAGTAAAAATATTTTTCTATGCATCAAACATAATTATTGTATAATTATGTGTAATTAATTAATTAAGAATTAATTAATTATTTGATTTAACAAAAATATAATTAATTTATTTTTGGGTTTTTTGGTATTTAAATAAGAATAAAAATTGGGAAAAATCACATGCCATCCCTGGCATGTGGTACACGTGTAACACAGTGCACAGTCACTGTGCTACACGCATAAGAGACTCAGAGCAGTTTCTTGTTTCCACAATTTTAGTTATTTAAATATTAAATAAATAATGAGATATTGTAATATGATTAAAATATTATTATTTAAACAAAAATCTGATAACTGATTAGTTATTTTTAAATTGTTTAAAATAACTAATATTTTATTTTTAATATATTGGATATATTAAATATAGGATATCAGTTTTTCAGAACGTAACTTTTCAGGGATAGAAAAATATCTTGAAATCTCTCTCAGAGAAAGAGAATAGTGATGCAAACAAAAGTCACTGCTCTTCACAAAGCCTAGGTCCAAACTTTATCAGATCTCATGTGTTGAGAACATCTGATAAATAGCTTTTGCCTATTATTTTGTATAGCGAGCCCACACTCGTTCTTTGTGTGCTGAGAACATTTTGGAAGATCTTGGTGTGAGATCTCAAGGATTTTGCCATACAAAAAGATAGTAGCAACGAAGGACCTGAGGTAGTTTTTCTATTCATGTCTTTAATTCAATATATACATGCATGTGAAGAAGTAGATATAGAAATCTTGTGGGACTAAATTAACAATTTGATTGTTGTTCCACTGCGTATAATCTCTGATTTGATCAATAAAAACCAACAATCCCTCCATAATACCTTAACCAAAGGTATTGTTTTTTTCCTCAGGACCTTGTCCTTCCTGTCTTGTATCTTGACTGATTGTTCCTCATAGGAGATATTTGCCTCAAGCTCCAAACCCTCATAACTCAACACATGAGTCACGTCTGACACATATTTGAAAAGAGCCGAAATATGAAATACATTGTGTATGACCAATAATGCCGGAGGTAAAGCCAACCTATAGGCTACATGACCAATCCTTTCCAAGATCTCAAATGGTCCTACAAATTTAGGGCTCAACTTTCCCTTCTTCAAAAATCTCCTCACCCCTTTCCATGGTGAGACTCTAAGGAAGACATAGTCTCCCACTTGGAACTCCACGTTCTTATGTTTGGGATCAACAAAACTTTCCTGTCTGCTTTGAGAAGTGAGCATCCGAGCTTTGATCTTCTCAATGGCCTCATTGGTCCTCTGAACTGCCTCAAGACCCAAGTATTTCCTTTCTCTTATCTCATCCCAATGAATGGGAAACCTGCATTTCCAACCATAGAACATCTCATAAGGAGCCACCCCAATAGTCGACTGATAGCTGTTATTGTAGGAAAACTCAATCAAAGGCAAATACTTACTCTAGGACCCACCGAAGTCCAGCACACATGCTCGCGACATGTCCTCATCTGAATTGTCCTCTCAGATTGTCCATCCGTCTAAGGATGATAAGCAGTACTAAACTTCAACTGTGTATCCATGACCCTCTTCAAACTTCCCCAGAACATGGAAGTAAATGTGGGGTCCCGTTCTGACACAGTCAACCTCGGAGCCCCATGAAGGGGCACAATCTCTCTCATTTAGAGATCTGCGTACTGGTAAACTGTATAAGTTGCCCTCACTAGTACGAAGTGAGATGATTTGTTGTATCGATCCACAATAACCCACACTAAATCATGTTGACCCACATTCCTAAGTAACCCCACCACGAAATCCATCATGATGTCCTCCCATTTACACTCTGGAATGTCTAGAGGGTGTAATAGCCTTGTTGGTCTGTGATGCTCAGCCTTGACCCGTTGACATTGTAGAAAATACTATTGCAGGATCTTTATTTATTTTCATGTAATTTACATATTATCAAACAAACATGAAAATTCCTAGAACATGCTCCTATGAAAGTAAAACTTACATTACGCAGCGAAACTAGAACTACTGCATCCTTCAATCTCTCTAACCCTTGATTCCTTTCTATACCAGAGTATTATCAAGAGAATGAACAAGATCTGCAACACACGTGAGATAGAGATCTAGATGAGAAAAAGAAGAGAGAGTGTCCAAGAAAGGGTTAAACTGTCGAGGTTTTCACTTACCCAATGAATCAATTGAGACTGACATCCTTATGAAAACCCTAGATATCATATTCCCTATATAAGCAACTTAATGGGCTTTATTTAAAGTAATTAAAAATAATAAACAAAAAATAAAAGTCTTGGGCTGCCATGAATGGACTAGGGCCCAATCACTTTGTTTTGAATATAAATCCCAACTGCGCCTAAATTCAAAACCTTTTATTTATTTATTTTTAATTAATTAATTAAATCCTTATTCAATTTAACTAATTATAATTTGAAACTTGATTTAATATTTGTTGACGCGGTTCTTCGCCAACAGATAATTAAGAAAAGAAGAGAAAGGGATTAGTGCTAATGTTGAACCGAAACAGATATATGATCTTAGAAATGAAAGGGTGACTCAAGACACGTTTTTTAAGTGGTTCAAATGTTAAAATCCTTCTCCTCCACTAGTCAGTATTATTGCTATATACTGGATATTTGATTACAGGGTATTTCTTACAAGAGAGAATCCAACCCTTATCAACTCCCAGGGTCTCCATATTTATAGGAGAAGGCACCTGGGCATTGGTAAGAAGGTCATCCCATGACCTTCTTACCTATCGTATCAACTCTGTGACATTCATGATTAATTCCTAAACTTGACACATAAGTGTGGTCAAATCAATAGGTAAGGAGATAATGGCCCGCACGGCCCAACCCAGTCGTGGGTGTCTGAATATGCACGTTCCTGCTGCGTGTCCGAGAAGTCAGGGGCATATCAGACACGTGATGTCTGATATATGCACGTTTACCTTGCATGTGTTGACTTTACCAAGGGTCATAGCCTCCATATCCAGATCGTACCACGAGCTGGATACTTAACTCGACCTTCGGCCTTCAGAGCCGGACTCAGTTCTTAGGCAATCTTGGCGAACCCTTGGGTTACCTCGAGCTAAGGAGGTACGACCTTATGATGGCAGCTCCGGTTTTGGGGATGTCCACGAGATAATCATGATTAGGCCACAGCTCAGCTCGCTAATCAGCCCTTGGGAAAATCAGGGCGTACATCTGCCCCCCAAGCCCCTGTTCGTGGTATACCATGTCATATAAGGCCACAGTAGGGGCTTTTAGGCTTCCCCATGAACTCTTCACATTCCACATCTTACGCAGGTGCCTGATACGTGGAACATCATGGTTGGTGACGGTACGTCTTACGAGAACCGCAGTTAATGGCCTAGCCTATGCCCAGCCGTTGTTTCGTATTTCGAGTGGAGGGCCTCGGATCCCTCATCAGGGTCATCCAACGGCCCCCTAGACGTGACCCTTCACGTATATAAAAGGGGTGGCCACCCTACGCATGGGTCACCCTTTCATTTGAAATTTCTCAGAACTTCTTTCCTTCTTCTCTCTTCATCTCAGAAGAAAAAGAAACCCTCTTCTTCGCGACCACCATTCTCAGTAGTTCAAGAAGCTCAGGCGTAAGGACTTCTTCAAAGCTTTGGAAACAAACACTCCGACGAAACTCCACCTAGGTGACACCTTCATCCACCTACCAGCCAAACACTGTAAGTCTCCTGACCATGCGTGTTTTGAAAATATTTTTCACTGTAGCTTAGGTAAATATTTACTGTAGCCACATGCAAGGGTTTACTGGTTTTTGTGGGTATGAAGGGTGAAAGCCTTTTAGGTTAGGGTATTTTTGCTGTAGGAAAACATTTGGGAGTATGGTTTACAAGATGCATTTTCTAGGGAAAATTTCTGGGTAGAAGTTTTGGTATTTTGGGTGCAAAACAGGGTAGCTTAGGGGACACGCTTCACAGGCGGTTTTGTCTTCCTTGCCTACTGAAACTTTCCCCCCAAAGAAAATTCTATCCTGACCCTCCTGACACACGAATTTCTGTTGGGAGCACATACGCGTGTTCATAGAACCGCGTGGTCTCACTCTCCACGGGATGGGCTTACCTCAGCTCGTGCAAATAACACTTTGATTCTTCCTCATGCTTAGGTCGCCTTTTCTAAAATCTTTTCTTTTGTTCGCTAGGCGACCAGATGGCACCAAAGAGGAATGCCCCACAGAAGACCGTCGGCAGCTCGGCCTCCCAGCAGGAAAAAGGAAAAGCGGTGATGCCTGACTCCCCGATCCCCCGCTTTGGGCCGGCAGTGGAGAAGGAGCTCGAGGTGGCTCCTGATGCATTTTTTGAGGCGGAGAGGATCGGCTCAAAGATCACCGACCAGACGAAGATTAACAAACTATTCCTCTCCCACAACATCGGGCTGGGGAGAGCATCAGTGATTGCCCGACCTCCTGCGGAGGGCGAGCGGAGCTGCGCGCCGCTCGACGAATCGTTCGCGACCTGGAGCGGCGAGCATTTTAAGGCGAGGGCCTTCCTCCCGTTGGATCAGTATTTTGCTGACTTCCTGAATTATGTGAAGTTGGCCCCATTTCAGCTCCCCCCCAACTCTTATCGGTTGTTGGCGGGGTTGAGATATTTATTTTTGAAGCACGAGTGGGAGGTCCCCACTCCAGCGGACATTTTGTACTTCTTCTGCCTCAAGGCCAAACCGGATCAGCGGGGGCGAGGCGACGGGTTTTACTACTTAACCCAATTTCCCAATACGGCTGCGGTCATCGAGTTGCCCAGCCACCCCAACGACTTCAAGGATCAATTCTTCATGTCGACGGGGTTCAGAAACTGCGAGCTCCACTACTTCAATCATCCTCGTAAGTGTTTTTTTTTTATCCTTAGCTCGTAAGTTAAGTGTCATTTTAGCTCCTCCTGTATCCCTTTCTGACTTAGATTAATCCTGTAGCCATCTTCGCGAGGACAGAGAAATCTGTGACCCTCGGGGCCCAATACGAGACACTGGCGGGCTTGCCCCCCAGTGAGAAAGATTACCGCGTGCTCATAACGGACGAGACGATGGTGGCCTGCAAGCTGATTTTCCCAAATCAGACTTTGAACCTAAAGAGGCCCCGGGGCCCTCCCCCAGCTTGCGACACCAGACCCATCATCGTGGAGGAGGTCGCGGGGGATGAAGACGAGGACGACGAGGACGACGAAGTTCCCCTCGTGAGGAACAAGAAGCGGGCTTTGGAGGTCGCCCAAAGGACGGGCGAGGAGAGGATCCAATCCGGAGCAGCTGCGGGTCCTTCTGGCCAAGGTAACCCTTACATGGTTAGGAATCTAGATAGGGCCACAGCAGACCCCCGGCTGGCTAGGTTCAATCCTAGGCAGCTCATCCATCATCACCGAAGTGATCCGGACCTGAACACAACCCTGCTCCATTATTTCGACCAGCTTGTGCTGGACTACCAAGATAGCCGGCCTAGGGGTACCATAGTAGTAGATAACACCCTAGCTTTTAGGTCGATCCTATTCGAGGAGTATGGGACCAACCTTCGGTCATGGCCATCACTCCGGAGGGGTGCCGTAGCTCCGGGGCTTAGGCAATATGTAGAGGAATCTAGCCCTGAGTCAGCCTCAGACCTAGAACTTGCGCCAGCTCGGGAAGTAATCAACTTAGATTCTTCTTCTAGCTCGGGGGGTAGGATTCCCTTAGTATTCATATACTCGAATTTTTCTCTTTACCCCTTTGTTTTTGTTTTTGCATGATTGCTAACTCTCGTACTAACCATGTTTTTGTTTTGACAGAAGAGATGTCTTAGCTCGAGGAGAGCCTGCGAGGTGCGTTCTTCAGGGGGAACCCCCCAGCAGGGGCCGCCGGGCCAAGAATGAAGAGGCTTCGGATGTCCAAGCACGCCGCCGGGACCCCCGCCAAGTCTCCTGCAAAGGAGAAGGAGCAAGCCCCAGCCGCCCAGGTCGTGGGAGCGGTTCCTCCTGTTGCAGGGGGAAGCAACATGCCTCCACCCCCTCCGCGAGCACCGGCCGCCGCCCGGGACGCAGGAACGGAGCTCGGGACTTCGGCGATTGTACCCTCCGAGGTACGCATCCCAGTCAATCCCCAGGACCTGGGGAAGATCCCCGAGGCCTTCCGAGGAACGGTGTATGAGTCGGTGAATTACGCCGTCAACCATATATACAAGTTCACCGAGAAGGAGCTCCGGGCCATCGAGACAATGAGCCCGGTGGGCGTTTTGGAGTCTTCACTGGGCATGGCCATGACGGTAAGCTAACTAACTTTTTTGTGGTTTTTATCATTACATTTTGCCCTGTTTTTTCTTTCTCTTTTTTCTAAGGCAATTGTCTTTTCACTTTCGCAGAGCGCCGTTGCCCTTCACCGGAGCATCGCCAGGACCAAAACTCAGCTCGAGGACATGAGGAGCGAGCACCAGACGACCCTACAGGCGGCTAAGGATGCCTGGTGGCCTCGCAGGTCGAGTTGGAAAAAATCCGCTCGAAGGTCCAAGAGCTCGAGACCTCCCTCGCCACCTCGCGGACAAACCTAGATGCTGCGAAGGCTGAGGCTCAGGCCGCCCGGGCCGCCCTAGAGGCCGAGCAGACAACTTCAGAAAAGTCCCTGGAAGACCTATTCTACCATTGCTGGGCCTAAAATCCAGACGCTGACTTCTCCTTCCTGTCAGCGAGCCTCTGGGAGCGCTTGCTGGTGAAGTTCCAAGGTCGCCTTGATAAAGAGGCGCCCTCCGAGGCCGGGGAAGGCTCTTGCGCAGCTGAGCAAGGCGAGACGGCGACCTCCAAGGGGCCACCTGGCGGAGCTTAGGGCGCTTCTTCTCTTGTGCCCTTTACTATTTTTTAATGTATATTTTTTTTGTGTAACCTTTGCATGAGGTGCTTCCACCTTGAGACAATTTGATTCAATTTTTTTAATTGATCCTCTTTCTTGCCCTTACGTATTTCGGTTACAATTTCTTGAAAAACTTAGTTCTCGTTAACTTTTATCCATATCTCGAGCTCTTTAGGAAGAACAACGATCAATAGATTTAAATCAACTTCTAAGTTTTATGACCCGGTTATGACCAGGAACTTATTTTGAAAACTTAGTTCGCGTTAACTTTTATCCATATCTCGAGCTCTTTAGGAAGAACAACGATCAATAGATTTAAATCAACTTCTAAGTTTTATGACCCGGTTATATCCAGGATAGGACTTAGTTAGCATTAATCCTTACCAATATCTCGCGTTTTTTAAGAAAAACAACGGTCAATCGATATGAATTAACTTCTAAGTCATTAAGGAGACCTGGTTATATCCAGGTTAATTGGGAAAGGGTCTTTCGTGGTTACTTTAGATTACACTTGCAAACATGTACAAAAAGCTGATTCTCATTAATACATAAAAAATGGCCCTCCTAGGCCTTACAAGTGAATTATTGATAATATTTCTTTAAATGGATGGCGTTCCAAGTCCGCGGGACTGCCCCACCATCAAGCCGAGCTAACTTATAAGTTCCCTCCTTAATGATTTCGATGACCTGGTACAGTCCTTCCCAATTTGGTCCCAAGAATCCCTCTTTGGGATCTTTCCCGGCCAGGAAAACTCTCCTTAGGACCAAGTCGTCGACGCTAAAGGCACGCTTTTTGACTTTGGAGTTGAAATAGCGAGTGATTTTCTGCTGATAATGGGAGAGCTGGAGTTGCAAATCTTCTCGCTTTTCATCAACTAGGTCAAGGGAATTGCACAGTAGCTCGTGGTTACAGTCCTGGTCGTAAGATTGAACCCTATGCGAAAGCACCTTAATTTCCACGGGGAGGACTGCCTCACTCCCAAAGGTTGGGGAAAAAGGAGTATGAACCGTAGGAGTCTGATGCGAGGTCCGGTATGCCCATAGGACCTGGGGGAGCTGTTTCGGCCAGACCCCCTTCGCTTCATCTAATCTCTTCTTGAGGCTCGCCTTTAGAGTCTTGTTGACAGCTTCAACCTGGCCATTCGCCTGAGGATAGGCCACGGAGGAGAAACTTTTCACAATTCCGTGCCTTTCACAAAACTCGGTAAATAGGTCGCTATCGAACTGAGTGCCGTTATCGGAAATGATCTTCTTGGGCAGGCCGAATCGACAGATTATGCTTTTAACCACGAAGTCAAGCACTTTTTTGGACATTATCATTGCCAAAGGTTCTGCCTCAGCCCACTTCGTAAAGTAGTCGATGGCTACCACGGCGTAACGGACCCCGCCTTTTCCAGTAGGGAGGGCGCCGACCAAGTCTATCCCCCAGACGGCAAACGACCATGGAGACGAGATCATTTTTAGCTCGACTGGAGGAGCTCAGGCAACCGCTGGCACTTGTCGCATTTCTTCACTTATGAAATCGAGTCTTTGGACAGAGTTGGCCAGTAATACCATTGCCTTAGGACCTTTAAGGCCAAGCTCTGCCCCCCAGTGTGGTCTCTGCAAAAACCCTTGTGCACCTCCTGCAGGATGGCCTTTGCTTCACCTGGGAGAACACATCGTAGGAGAGGCAGGGAGTGCCCACGCCGGTATATCACCCCATCTACTATAGTATACTTGGGAGCTTGATAGAGTACTCACCGCGCATCATTACGTCCTTCAGGCAGCTTTCCCTCGACGAGATACTCAAGGATGGGGGTCATCCAGGTCGGCCTGGCATCGATCATCTCGACCTCCGTCTTGACATCCACTATGCTTGGTTTCTCCAAGAACTCTATTGGCACTAGCGCCAAGGTCTCCGTTTCCCCAGAGGTGGCGAGCTTGGCAAGAGCGTCTGCGTTAGCGTTCTGCTCCCAAGGTATCTATTCGATCAAGCCTCGCTCAAACGCGGACAGCTCTGCTTTTACCTTTGCCAGATAGGCAGCCATCTTGGGTCCCCGTGCTTGATATTCGCCCAGAACCTGGTTTACCACGAGCTGGGAGTCACTGAAGCACTGGACGGAGCTCGTCTTCAACTCCTGGGCTATCCTCAGCCCGGCCAGTAAAGCTTCGTATTCGGCCTCGTTGTTGGAGGCTTTGAATCCGAATCTGAGCGCCGAGTGAAATCTATGTCCCTCGGGGGATATCAAAATGATTCCAGCTCCGGAGCCGTTCTCGTTGGACGAACTATCTACAAAGATCCTCCATGATGCCTGGGGCGAGGTGACTTGGGGTGAGTCTTCTGCGGGATCCTCCTGGAATCCCGTGCACTCTGCCATAAAATCGGCCAGGGCCTGACTTTTTATAGCAGTTCGCGGAGTGTACAGAATCTCGAACTGACTGAGTTCAATGGCCCACTTTAACAAACGTCCCGATGCTTCAAGTTTTTGCAAAACCTGCCTTAAAGGTTGATCAGTCATGACGTGTATCGAGTGGGACTGGAAGTACGGTCTGAGCTTTTGCGAGGCCGTGATAAGGCAGAACGCAAATTTCTCCATCAACGGGTACTGGGATTCAGCCCCGAGAAGTCTCTTGCTGATGTAGTAGACTAGTTTCTGAACTTGGTCTTCTTCTCATACCAACACGGCACTATCTGCATCCCCATTGACAGCCAGGTAGAGAAAAAGAGGCTCTCCTACTTTGGGTTTGGATAGTACGGGCGGCTCGGCCAGATGTGCCTTCAGGTCGAGGAATGCGCTTTCGCACTCCTCTGTCCATTCGAACTTCTTATTTCCTTGGAGCAGGTTGTAGAATGGCAAACACTTATCGATGGACTTGGAAATAAACCGATTGAGGGCTGCCACTCTTCCTGTCAGACCTTGGACATCTTTTCGTGACCTGGGCGAGGGAAGCTCGAGCAGTGTTCTGATCTTGTTGGGGTTTTCTTCGATTCCTCGGGTATTGACTATGAAGACCAGGAACTTCCCGGACGCGACTCCAAAAGTGCACTTCAGTGGATTAAGCCTCATGCCATACTCCCGTAGTATCTTAAAACATTCTTCCAGGTCGGAAACATGGTTATCGGCAGTCTTTCACTTGACTAGCATGTCATCAACGTAAACTTCCATGTTTTTCCCGATCTGTCTTGCGAACATTCTGTTTACTAAGCTTTGGTAGGTAGCTCCAGCGTTCTTCAGCCCGAACGGCATGACCTTGTAACAATAAACGTTAGTCGGGGTCATGAAACTGGTGTGTTCCTGGTCCACCGGATTCATGGTGATCTGATTGTAGCCTGAATACGCGTCCATAAAGGACATGAGCTCGTGCCCCACCGTGGCATCTACCAGCTGGTCAATCCTTGGCAGTGGAAAACAATCCTTGGGGCAGGCTTTATTCAGGTCGGAGAAGTCTATGCAGGTCCGCCATTTTCCGTTGGGCTTCGGGACCAGCATGGGGTTGGCGACCCATATTGGAAACTTGGCTTCACGGATAAAGCCGCATTTCTTGAGCCGGGCCACCTCTTCCTCCAAGGCTTTAGCCCAAGCTGTTCCTAGGCGTCTTTGCTTCTGGGACTTGGTGGGAATGCTTTTATCCAGATGAAGTGTATGCATGATGACACTCGGGCTGATTCCCACCATGTCCTCATGGGACCATGCAAACACGTCCAGGTTATCCCGCAGAAACTTAGTCAGCTCCGCCTTCCTCTTGCTACAGAGGTTTTTCCCGAGCTTGACCATCCGTGATGGGTTCTACGGATCAATGTTCACTTCCTCGAGCTCCTCATTCGCCTGGAGCTCGGATCTGTCCTCGCCTATTCGAGGGTCGATATCCTCACTTAAGACGACATTTTCCCCTTCGGCGCTTTGAGGTTTTTCAATCTCAGGATCAGCTAAGGGTTCTTGAGATTCCTCTTCACCATCTTGAATGGCCATTGCCAGCTGCCCGGGTTTAGATTTTCCCTTCATAGAAATGTTGTAGCATTCCCTGACAGCGAGCTGATCACCATGAACAGTGCATATTCTGGTGGAAGTAGGGAATTTCATCGCGAGGTGGCGAATGGAAGTGACGGCCTCAAACGCCATGAGCGTAGGTTGCCCCAAGATCGCGTTGTATGCAGCAGAACAGTCGATGACCACGAACTCGAGGAGCTTGGAGACTGTCTGAGATCCTTCTCCTAGGGTGATCACCAGCTCGATCGTCCCAATTGCTACTGATCCCTCTCCCGAGAAACCATACAACATCATGGAGGTCGCCTTTAGCTCGACGATGGTCAAACCCATCTTCTCCAACGTGGATCGGAACAGGAGGTTCACCAAGCTCCCGTTGTCGATCAGCACCCTCCTCACCCTCCGATTGGCGAGCTGAACTGCCACGACCAAAGGGTCATTGTGAGGGAACAGGACATGACCCGCATCTTCCTTCGTAAAAATGATTGGTTGCCTCTCCAATCGCTGCTGCTTTGACTGACGCTGCTCCGGGACGAACTCTACTCCGTTATGAGCCTTTAGTTCATTCACCTATCTCTTCTGGGCGCCTCTGCTCATGCCGGCCATATGCAGAACTCCAGAGATGGTGCATATCTCTCCTCCAACCACGGGAGGAGGGACGTCCTGATCTACCCGAGGTCCGGGCTGACTGGTCGGGACTTCTGGAGCAGGTCGACTTGCTGGAACCCTGTTCCGTGTGTATTGAGCCAAGGGGCCGGCTCAGATGAGAGTCTCGATCTCATCTTTTAAATGCCTACAATCGTCGGTATTGTGGCCAACATCGTTATGAAAACGGCAAAACTTGGAGGTGTCTCTCTTCCCCTTGTGGTGCTTTAATGGCTCCGGCCTCTTCCAGGGGACTCGAGTAGAGTTAGCTAGGAAGATATTCTCCCTATACTGGGTGAGCTCTGTATAAGTCGCAAAGACGGGCTTGACTTTGTCTACGGACTTATTCTTCTTTTGGCTGTGCTGACTGTTGACGGTGAGAACTCGTCAACGAAGTTAAGTTGGAAAAATTATCGAATTGAAATTGCTAATTCGAAAGCTATGAAAACTTGAACAATGACTCAAGAACGATGGAATAACAACAATGGAGAATTCAGTTTCTCATTCACACTAATGTCTCCGCTGCAGTAAAATTTCCAACCCCCTTTCAGGTGACCTTGGAATTCCATTTATAGTAGGCTCTAACGGCCTTAGGTACATAGTGGTCCAGGGGACCTAGAGTTACAAACGTACTATACTAGGGAAGTGGCTTCAGAGGTTGTGGCTGTACATCCCGTACAGGAGCAGGTGTCAGGAGGATGTCTCCACTACTTGTCTGTACCCCTTCCTGAGGCGTGGTAGCAGGCGTGGTGGCGCAGGAGGTAGTGGTGTTGGCTCTGACCCATGGCCGTAGACGTATGGACCATGATCCTCGCTGGAATTGGCATCCGTACCTAGTACCCGATCGTACAAATATGTCTCATTCGACTCGTTCTGGATCTACTAAGCATAGGGACTTTGAGGTTGTGAAAAAGGGGATCTTTGGTGTCCGTATTGGCCGTGGCGTTGAATAGGGGTCTTGGGCCCATGCGCATCAAATCACGGTGTGTCGGCCTCTTGAGAAGATGGCGGGCTGGTGGACCTCCCGGGGCGCGCGCGCGGGACCTTGCGTGGCCTCGCGCACGGGGCGCCATTGGCGGCCTCGCAGCCTCCCTCGGCCCCGCGCATGGGCATGGTAAGAGTGGCCCAAGGGCCTCGCTGAATAGGACGCCTCGCCCTATGGTGGCCTCGCGGAACAAGGCATCTTGCCCCTAGGGTGGCCTCGCTACATAAGGCACCTCGCCCTCTAGGATGGCCTCGCGGAACAAGGCATCTCGCCCCCTACGATGGCCTCGCTACATAAGGCGCCTCGCCCTCTAGGATGGCCTCGCGGAACAAGGCATCTCGCCCCCTACGATGGCCTCGCTACATAAGGCGCCTCGCCCTCTAGGATGGCCTCGCGGAACAAGGCACCTCGCCCCTAGGGTGGCCTCGCTAAATAAGGTACCTCGCCCCCTACGATGGCCTCGCGGAACAAGGCACTCGCGAGATGGGGTGGTCTCGCGGATCGGGGGGGGCTTCGCCGCTCGGTGGCCTCGCGGGAGGCGACTTGGTGGCCTCGCGGAAGAGCATTCTCGCGAGATGGGGCGGTCTCGCGGATCAGGGGGGGCCTCGCCACTTGATGGCCTCGCGGGAGGCGACTTGGTGGCCTCGCGGAAGAGCATTCTCGCGAGACGGGGCGGTCTCGCGGATCAGGGGGGGGGGCCTCGCCACTTGATGGCCTCGCGGGAGGCGACTTGGTGGCCTCGCGGAAGAGCATTCTCGCGAGACGGGGCGGTCTCGCGGATCAGGGGGGGCCTCGCCACTTGATGGCCTCGCGGGAGGCGACTTAGTGGCCTCGCGGAAGAGCATCCTCGCGAGACGGGGCGGTCTCGCGGATCAGGGGGGGCCTCGCCACTTGATGGCCTCGCGGGAGGCGACTAGGTGGCCTCGCGGAAGAGCAACCTCGTGAGACGGGGCGGTCTCGCGGATCGGGGGGGGGGGGAGTACGCCCAGGTGACTACCTTGCATTTCCCCTTGATGAGATTATGAGCATCAACACTTGCCCCCCTAGTCTAGGAGAGGGCCTTAAGGTGCTCTTGTAGACTATTCATCTTGGTTCCTATAAATAGGCCTTCATGCATGGCTTAATATTTACACCTTACTTCCTTGGCTTAGTGGTGGTTAGACCCTTGCTCCTTTCAAGAGGTAAAGGGTTCAATCCCCCACAACCACACTTTCTCTATTATTTCATCACTTTTCCATTTTTTCATCGTCATCATTTTTTTTTTTTTTTTTTTTAGCTAGTTCCTTGATGTGTATATTTTTGGACTAACACACACTTCTGATTAATTCTTGCAGACGCGCATTTTCAACGCTTCTGGTGCTTTTCGCCTTCCAACCTTGGACTCCGACTTCGTTCTTTCAATTGCTTGAGGTATATTTTCTTTTCTTCTCCCGTTTATTTACTTATTTTATCGGATTCACATTAACAACACTTGGGATGGGGTACATTAGCCCGAGCTTGTTTTGACCATACGCGCGCCCCTCCTCTTTCTTGTTATACATATACCTTGTAGTAGTCCATTTAGGGCGTTTGCACCTAGGGGTATTAAGCCTGTTCCTTTGTGTTTTGTAGTATCCCCCTTGTTTAAACGTGACCCCCTTTTTGCTGTCGGGACGCGGTTTCATGGCCAGTGAGGGCCCGTCCGACATACCCTCGAGGGCTGAGTTTATCGACCTGTCTTCAGATCCCGAGTCCCCTGAGGGCAGCCCTTACCAGGACTATGATTCTTTGAGGCAGGCCCGCATTCGCCACCTCGAGTGCATGGCTGATCTTAGGCATAAAATTTGGGTGGTAGAGAGCGAAATCGACTCGGTGTCGAGGGGAGACGGAGGACCTTCACCCCCGGGCCTTAGCGACCATATAGCGCGTCTTAGGACGGCTCTTTTTGAATTGCGGTGGGAGTTAGAGTTTATGGAGAGACACATTCCGCCAGAAACTCCCACTCCCCCTTCGCCTGATGACGATCATGGGGCTATCAACTCCTCTCCTCAGCCCCTAGTCTCCGTTGATCCTGGCTTAGCGCTTCCGCCATCGCTCCCTCGATGGAAAACCCTTGCTAGGAAGAGAAAATGGAGGGTTAAGTGCTCTGCCTCTTCCTCACATGTTTCTTTTGATTTTGCAGATATGTCGAAGGTACGCAGACAGGTGTCCGTCCAGGAAGAAGACGACGCCCCCCTACTGGCGTCCAGCCTAGTGTCCCATATGTCTTCGAACAAACTGAAGACCATCGTGAAGCGCTACCGAACTCCTCCAGAATACGCCCTGCATGTTCCTCAGGAGACCTGCCGGGCCGACCGCCCTGAGAAGGGCTTTGTGGCTTTGAGTGAGCAGATTATGAAGGCGGGTGGCACCGTTCCTCTACACCCGTTCTTTGTGGCGGTTCTCAACTATTTTGATTTGGCCCCTCTCCAACTGTCGCCCAACAGTTGGTTGACTTTAAGTTTCCTCTTTCTTTGGTTTAAGAATAATGAGCAACGCGCCCCGACGGCGCAAGAGGTGCATTCCTTGTACAACCTTATTGGGGTGCACAACTCCAAGGGCTTCTATTACTTGCAGAAGGCCAATAGTGAGCTACCCTTGATAGATGGCTCAGTGTCTAACCCAGGGTCCTGGAAACAGGATTTTTTCTGGGTACAGGGGCCTCTTTCAGTTCGTGAAGGCTTTCGCGCTGAACCTAGTAAGTATCCAGGTCTTTTTCTTTTTCTTATTAGAACTCACCGTTTTGCACTCTCGCTTGTACTGATATTGGTGCGGTTCTTGCAGGGCAATTTGCTGATCCCTCGGTCATCGGGTCGGAGGCGGAGGCGATAAACAGACTCATTGCAGCAGACCCCGCCCTGAAGAAAGCAGCAGTCCTATTTACCATGACGAATCTGAATCGCCACCAATTGTCTCCGGTCTCTAACCCCAAGTTCCTATGGTCAATGACCAGGTCTAAGAAGGTTGTGGCTACGCCGGCTGGGCCATCACTGCACGAAGATGAGGCTGAGGTGGAGATGGAGGATGCCCCCTTGTCCCCCAGGGGACATCCTCCTCATGCCTCCCATGACCAGGACACGGCCTTTCACCCTCTAGGCCCGCAGGCCGCGGCAGGATGCTACGCCTCTCCTGGTCGCGGTGGCGGCGATGCCTTCCCTCCAATTCATCATGATCTCGGCATACCGGCTGCTAATTTCGTCGGGCTCGCGGAGCTCCCTGCCGATGCACCAGAGTCTCAATTTTTCTCTTCTGCTGCGCCTCCTCCTGCCTCGGCGAGTGGGTCGTCTGTCCCAGTCCAACCAGATGCTCCTAGCGTGGGGGCAGAGGCTTGGGTGACCAGGATGGCCTCAGTTTATGGGCAGCGTTTCGTTCCAATAGCTGAGAGTCTCCCTGTCTCCGACTGGAGGGGCCTAGGGAACGTGACTCAATCAGACCTCGGGGAGATGCTAAGGCGTGCTGCGGCCTGGGTGAGGCTTTTCACTTTGCGTTGATTAGTATTATGCATAGATGCACCTGTGTTCTTCTTTTTGTTACTTATTGCTGATGCCATTGGTTTTCTTGTGCAGGTCTATATCGTGTCTCTTCGACATGCTGACTCAACTGGCATCCTTTCCGCATCTACCACTGAGAGGGACGGCCTCATAGTCCAGGTCCAGGAGCTCGAAAATGAGCTTAGCGCAACCAAGGTCCAATTGTCAAAAGCCCGGACTAAGTACACCAAGTCGGAGTCGAAGAATGAGCAGCTGAAAGCTAAGATCAAGGTACTGAAGGGCAAGGCTAAATGTTTGGAGCGCGAGCTCAAGGAGGCCAAGATCGCTGTATCCGGGTCGCATGAGATGGTTGTTCGACAGGGGACTGAAGTTGAGGCCCTTAGGACTGAACTACAGTCGGCTCAGGAGAAAGTCGCTTCCTTGGAGGCGGAGAAGGCTGTAATCGAGCGCAAGTCTATAGACCGGGCTCTTTACAATGTGTGGAAGCAGGATCCCGACTTCGACTTCTCCTCTTTTGGCGAGCAAGCTGTTGCCCGAGCGGCCTGGTGGAGTGCCCACTACAGGAGGCCTTGAACTAGTTTCGCTCCTTTTTTTTTGTTTTTTTTTATTTTGTAACGTCATTACTAGTGCTACTTTTCTGTTAGTAACCCTTGTATTGTCTTGAGAACTCCTTTCTTTTTTATGTATGAATACATGTGATGTTGTTGTTTATTTCTTGTTCTACTGCATTTGAGGCCCTTTTATGCCTGTACGACGCGGTTTGGTTGGTTCCCTTCTTTTATTTGTCAGGCTGGAGGTCCTTTGGATCCCATGTGAGAGGGTTCACTGGGACCTCTTTTGGTGCCTCTTGGCGGTTTTTGTAAGGATATTTTGACCCCTTGGGTCTTAGCTATCCTTTTGGGTTTTTCTTGCGCGCGTTTATTATTTCTTTGCGAGAGGCGTCCCTCTCGTCCTTTTGCATAGTACTATTTCGGCAAGGGTCTCTTTTGGGACCCTTTTTGGCTGGGCGGCTTGGTGGCCGCTCCAGACTTATTAGTGTTGTCACTATATATATATTTTTCTTTCGTAAGGCCTTTTGGCCTCCTTGATGTTCACGAGGGTAGCTAATCCTCGTAAACTCAGGGGAGGCCTTGCAAGGTCTTTTTACTACTTTCTATGTTTAGGAACTTCGTCTAGGGCCCCGATATAAGGGGTCCTTCTAGGAACTCCCATTGAACGGTCCTTTTTAGGGCTACGGTCCTTCTCGGGTCCTCCTGATGCATAGGGGGTCGTTTTTAGGCTACTCCTAATCGAGGGCCCTTTTCAAGATCCCTTATCAGAGGGTCTTTTTTAGGAGCCTCTTTTTTAGGAGGGCGAGGGGTCCTTTCCAAGACCCTCCGTTAGAGGGTCCTTTTCAGGCCTCCCTTGCTAGCTGTGTTATCGCCCCCTGTCCTGCCCCCCAAGTGTTTGGTGAAATTTATTTCGGCGGACACTTTGGCTGATGCCCTGGTATTGAAGAAAAAATAACACACGAAGAGGCTAACAGTCTTACTTATAATACGTGGTTTCATTCATTATATTCGTAACATAATGGTTTCATACACGTAGTTGCAACGGTACATAGGTGATTTTCACATAAAACAAAATAAAATGGCTCACGCCTACTTAGGAGGTTATCTAGGTAACCTCTTTGATTTCTTCCTACCATATCAAGGCAGCGTGCCACACTTGTGCTTTTATCCGTGGGCACTGGCGTCTTACTGGTAGTACTTCCTCAGGTGTTCCGCGTTCCATGCCCGGGGTACGATGGTGTCGTCCATGCGCGCCAGCTTGTAAGTGTTTGGGGGGATGCACTGAGCGACTTGGTAGGGTCCCTCCCAATTTGCCCCCAGCACTCCTGCACCTGGGTCTCGTGTGTTTGGGAGCACCTTCCTCAGCACTAGGTCGCCGACTCTGAAAGTTCTCTCTCGCACCCTCGAATTGTAGTACCTTGCGGCGCGTTGCTGGTATACTGCCACCCTCATCTGGGCTTTTTCTCTCTTTTCCTCCAGGAGGTCTAAGCTTTCGGTCAGGGCTGTGTGGTTGGCTTCGTCTTCATACGCCTGCACCCTGTGGGATATGACTCGCATTTCGACTGGGAGCACAGCCTCGCATCCATAGGCCAAGGAGAATGGGGACTCCCCAGTCGTCGTGCGTGGGGTGGTTCTGTAAGCCCACAACACATTTGGTAGCTCATCTGCCCAGGCTCCTTTCATCTTCTCCAGCTTTGTCTTTAGGTTCTTCTTTAGGACCCTGTTGATGGCCTCCACTTGCCCATTGGCCTGGGGGTGTACCACTGCGGAGAAGCTCCTCCTTATACCTCTTTTCTTACAATATTCATCGAAGGCTCCTCCTTCAAATTGGGTACCATTGTCGGAAATAATTTTGTAGGGTACCCCATACCGGCACACAATGAATTTGTTGACAAAAGAGGTGATGTGCTTAGCGGTTATTTTCACAAGGGGTTCCGCTTCTACCCACTTGGTGAAATAATCTACTGCCACCACCGCGTACCTTGCTCCACCTCTACCTGTAGGAAGAGCACCGATCAGGTCTATCCCCCAGATGGCGAAGGGCCAGGGGCTGGGCATGCTGGTCAGTTCGCTTGGGGGTCTTCGAGGGTAATTGGAGTGCCTCTGGCACTTGTCACATTTCGTGGCAAAGTCCTGCGCGTCTTTCTCCATGGAAGGCCAGTAGTATCCTTGTCTTACGGCCTTCCTAGCCGTGGAGGGTCCACTTTCGTGGTTGCCGCACTCTCCCTCATGGATTTCTTGTAACACCTTCAACGCCTCCTCTCCTTCTACACACCACAGAAGAGGCATGGAGAATCCTCTTTTGTAAAGGACCCCATCTACCAAGGCGTACCTCGCGGCCTTGTACACCAACCTCCGAGATTCGTTTTTATCCGCAGGCAAGACTCCTTCCTCCAGGTACTTCTTGATTGGCTCGGTCCATGATTTCTTTGGGACGCTGATCATGTGCACATCTACGTCTCCGATGCTGGGCTTTGGCAAGTACTCCACGGGTATTGATTCCAAGACGTCACCATCCTTGGTGGATGCCAGCTTTGCAAGTGCATCGGCATGGGTGTTCTTTTCTCTGGGGATTTGCTCTATAGTATATGCCACCATTCGCCCCAGGTAGCCCTTCACCTTCTCTAAATATGCTGCCATCTTGGGCCCCCTTGCCTGGTACTCCCCCTTTATTTGGCATACCACCAATTGCGAGTCACTGAAAATATGGAGGCGCGTTACTTTCAATTCCTGGGCTAGGCGCAGGTCAGCTAAGAGCGCCTCGTACTCCGCCTCATTATTGGAGGCCTCGAACCCAAACCGGATTGCGCAGTACATTCTGTGTCCCTCGGGCCCAGTCATCATGATGCCCGCTCCTGATCCTCCTTCATTTGACGCCCCATCAACATGCAAACTCCACTTCTCTACATTTCCCAGTTCATCCTCCACAACAGGTTGCGCCCCTCCTTCACTCTGTCCTTCATTCGGCTGATGGGTGAATTCAACTATGAAATCTGCCAGCACCTGCCCATTTATGGAGGCCCTTGGGGTGTAGACAATATCAAACTGACTTAGCTCAATCGACAATTTCATTAGCCTCCCTGAGGTCTCTAGCTTATGTAAGACTTGTCTCAAAGGACTATCCGTTAAGACATCAATCGTATGCGCGTGGAAGTAAGGCTTCAACTTCCTCGACGCCACTACTAGCGCATAGGCCAGTTTTTCGATCTCTGGATACCGGCTCTCTGCGTCCACCAGACGCTTGCTGATATAGTATACGGGCTGTTGTTGCTTCTTCTCTCCCTTAACTAAGGCTGCGCTGATGGCATGCTCCGACACCGCCAAGTATAGGTACAGCTTCTCGCCCTTCTCTGGCTTTGCTAACAGGGGCGGCTTCCCCAGGTGCTCTTTCAACCTGACAAAGGCTTCCTCACATATTTCATCCCAAGCGAACTTTTTGCTCCCTTTGAGGATGTCAAAGAATGGGAGGCACTTGTCGGTGGACCTCGAGATGAACCTGTTAAGGGCCGCCACCCTTCCTGTTAGGCACTGTACCTCCTTCTTATTCTTCGGCGGGCTCATTTCTATGAGCGCCTTTATCTTGTCGGGGTTGGCCTCGATTCCTCTGGAGTTGACCATGAAGCCCAAGAATTTTCCTGAGGATACCCTGAAGGTGCATTTGGCTGGGTTCAGTTTCATTCGATATTTCCTGAGCGTGTCAAACATCTCACCAAGGTCTTTGTTGAGTTCTGCAGCTATTTCGGTCTTCACCAGCATGTCATCCACATACACTTCCATATTCCTCCCTATCTGATTTGCGAACATTTTATTCACCAGCCTTTGATAGGTGGCTCCCGCGTTTTTGAGCCCGAAGGGCATCACCTTATAACAGTAGAGCCCTTTGTCTGTAATGAATGACGTGTGTTTCTCATCTGCAGGGTTCATTGGGATTTGGTTGTATCCCGAGTAGGCGTCCATAAAACTTAGTAACTCATGCCCCGCTGTTGCGTCTACTAACTGATCTATCCTGGGGAGTGGGAAGCTGTCCTTAGGACAAGCTTTATTCAAATTCGTGAAATCGACGCAAGTCCTCCACTTCCCGTTTGGCTTCGGCACGAGTACTGGGTTTGATACCCACACAGGATAGAAAGACTCACGGATGAACCCGTTGGCCTTCAATTTGTCAACCTCTTCCTTTAACGCTGCGTACCTTGTTGGATCGAGCGCCCGCCTCTTCTGCCTGACGGGCCTTGCTCCTGGGGAGATGTTCAGGTGGTGGCACATTACGCTGGGGTCTATGCCCACCATGTCCTCATGACTCCATGCAAACACGTCCAAATTATCCTTCAAAAATTTTATCAATTCTTCCTTCACGCCACCTTGTAGGCTTCTCCCTATCTTCAATTTCCTTAAAGGCTCCTCCGTCACCGTAGCCTCCTCTACTTCTTCTACCGGTTCTGCTCTTGCCTCATCCACGACCCGAGGGTCCAGCTCCTGCGGACCCCCTGTGGGCATGCTTATCGCCTCGTGTACCACCATGGCCATCGGCTCACGTGGCTTTGCAGGCGTGCGGAGTGAGGTGTTGTAACACTCCCTTGCTTCCTTCTGTTCTCCTTTCATACTCGCGATCCCTCCTGGGGTCGGGAACTTGACAACTAAGTGATATATTGAAGTTATGGCTTTCAATTCTCTCAGGGAGGGCCTCCCTAATACCGCGTTGAAAGCTGATGCGCAATCTACCACAACAAAGTTAGACATAATTGTGGTTTGGCGGGGCTGCTCCCCCATGGTAAGTGTCAACTCAATCATCCCAAGGGGTTGCACTGAATCCCCTGTGAATCCGTATAGTGATGACTGGCAAGGCTTTAGGTGACGAATGCCCAGTCCCATTTTTTCCAAAGCCGGGCGATATAGGATGTCTACTGAGCTCCCGTTGTCCACCAGGACTCGATGCACACGCATATTTGCCAACTGGACTGTCAGCACCAGCGGATCATTGTGGGGGAAGTGTACCCCCCGTGCATCTTCCTCAGTGAACGTTATTGAGTCGTTTTCCCCCTTGAAACTCTTCGGGGGTCGCTGTTCTAAACTCATGACACAGGGGGGCGGACTTCGTCGAGCCTCCCTTGCATATTTATCTCGTCCCTTCCGAGAATCTCCTCCAAATCCTGGGCCTCCAAAAATGGTGCGGACCTCCCCTTGTATTTCTGGGGCTCGCTCCTGTGCCTGGGGTGCTCTGGGCTCATTTTCTGGCCTTTGCCTTTCTTTCTTGACATAACGGCCTAAGTGCCCCCGGCGGATGAGCTCCTCAATTTCCTCTTTCAAGTGGATGAACTCTGCCGTGGTGTGTCCAATGTCTTTGTGGTATTGGCAGTATTTACTGGGGTCCCTCTTGGACCGATCCTTTCTCATTGGTGGGGGCTTCTTGAAGGGCACTCGATCTTCGTTGGTGACGTAAATATGCTCCCTGGTGTCAGTGAGGTTCGTATAGTAAGTATAGGTCGCTGGCCTATGATCACCCCCTCGTTTGGTTTTCCTCTGCTGGTCATCTCTCGACCCCTCATACGTCCTCTTCTTCTTAGCTATATTCGGCCCGTCGTTAATTGGGGGCTTTGCGTGGGACTCCTCCTTTCCGGCCTTCAGGTTTGCGTGGCCATCCTCCACACGGATGTACTTCTGTGCTCTTTCATAGAAGTCGTCCAAGTCGGTGACTTCCCTCTTCAGCATGTTGTCCCACAACTTGCTCCCTGGGAGTACCCCAGCAGTAATGGCCATTTTTAACTCCCGGCGCGTCAGGCTCCCCACTTTCGCGGCCTCCATATTGAACCGGTGAATGTAGCTTTTTAGGCTCTCCTTTTCCCCTTGCTTCACGTTGGCTAAGCTGGTGCCTGGCATCGTGTAGTCCCGCACGGCATGGTGCTGCTGGAGGAACTCGTCAGAGAACTGCTGCCAGGACCTGATGGACCCCGGCCTTAGCCTTTTGAACCATTTGTAGGCGGGTCCTTTCAGAGTAACAGCGAAGCAATGGCACCTGGCACCACTTCCAATCCCCCTCAATTTCATGAGATCGTTAAACGCATCCAAGTGGTACTTTGGATCCGTGCTCCCTTCGTAAGGGGTCATGTTGGGCTCCTTAAAATTGGCAGGGAGCCGGATTGCCTGAATTTCTCGCACGAAGGGTGACTCGTGGTCGAATTCTCCCTCAAAGGCCTGGCCACCCGACGCGGTGACAATCTTGCTCCGCAAGCTCCGCATCTCTGTGTCTAAGTCTTGCCTCCTTTTGCTGAGGGAGTCTCTTAGAGTGGACGGGCTAAGACCTGCCTTTCCCTTGCCTTCTCGAGGCGCCTCAGGGGGTGTGGTCCCTTTGCCTGCCCTTTTCCTGTTGATCTCCTCCCGCAAGTCTGGGGGCGTTCTCTTGGAGGTGACCTCATCCTCGCGTCGAGGGGCAGCAGTGGTTCTCGGCGTTGGCTTTTGGGCCTGCTTAGGCGGTTCGGGGTGATCACGTTGCTTCGTGCGGGGGGTGTTGCTAGTTGAGTGTCGGGTTCTTCCATCATCTACTGGCACAGTGGTCTCCACCCCACCCTTGCCCTTCTCCTTTCCCTTGGGCAAGGTTATGCTGGATTTACCCTGCAGTAGGCCGTTGAGGACCTCTTGCATGTTCTCCAAGGTAGTTTCTAACCTTTGGTTTTTACGGTGGAGCTCACGTATCTCCTCTTCGTAAAATCGGGACTTCGAACTCGAGCTCACAGAGTGGACTCGGGGGTGTTTGTCCGGCCTATGGGTAGAAGGGCCCGGGTCTTGCCGGCCGGAGTTCGGTGCCCGCGGTGGTTTCGGAGGAGGGAACTCATCAGCGTGCACTGGTGGTGCTCTGGGAGGACTCCCCCCGGGTGGAGCAGCCGGTGATGAGGCCACCCTGTCTCCTCCTTGAACCTCAGGGTCTTTCAGGGGCTCCACGTCCCTGGGTGGAGGAGCGTCCTTCATGGAGGCCTTCAGCTGGACTCCGTTTAAGTGAACTTTGACCTCCTGCGTCTCCCTTAGTCGCTTCGAGCGTCTCGACATCTTCTTCTTGTCGGAAATAATGGTGGAACAGTAGCTTAAAACTAACGTACCCACAGACGGCGCCAAACTGTTGACGGTGAGAACTCGTCAACGAAGTTAAGTTGGAAAAATTATCGAATTGAAATTGCTAATTCGAAAGCTATGAAAACTTGAACAATGACTCAAGAACGATGGAATAACAACAATGGAGAATTCAGTATCTCATTCACACTAATGTCTCCGCTACAGTAAAATTTCCAACCCCCTTTCAGGTGACCTTGGAATTCCATTTATAGTAGGCTCTAACGGCCTTAGGTACATAGTGGTCCAGGGGACCTAGAGGTACAAACGTACTATACTAGGGAAGTGGCTTCAGAGGTTGTGGCTGTACATCCCGTACAGGAGCAGGTGTCAGGAGGATGTCTCCACTACTTGTCTGTACCCCTTCCTGAGGCGTGGTAGCAGGCGTGGTGGCGCAGGAGGTAGTGGTGTTGGCTCTGACCCATGGCCGTAGACGTACGGACCACGATCCTTGCTGGCATTGGCATCCGTACCTAGTACCCGATCGTACAAATATGTCTCATTCGACTCGTTCTGGATCTACTAAGCATAGGGACTTTGAGGTTGTGAAAAAGGGGATCTTTGGTGTCCGTATTGGCCGTGGCGTTGAATAGGGGTCTTGGGCCCATGCGCATCAAATCACGGTGTGTCAGCCTCTTGAGAAGATGGCGGGCTGGTGGACCTCCCGGGGCGCGCGCGCGGGACCTTGCGTGGCCTCGCGCACGGGGCGCCATTGGCGGCCTCGCAGCCTCCCTCGGCCCCGCGCATGGGCATGGTAAGAGTGGCCCAAGGGCCTCGCTGAATAGGGCGCCTCGCCCTATGGTGGCCTCGCGGAACAAGGCATCTTGCCCCTAGGGTGGCCTCGCTACATAAGGCACCTCGCCCTCTAGGATGGCCTCGCGGAACAAGGCATCTCGCCCCCTACGATGGCCTCACTACATAAGGCGCCTCGCCCTCTAGGATGGCCTCGCGGAACAAGGCATCTCGCCCCCTACGATGGCCTCGCTACATAAGGCGCCTCGCCCTCTAGGATGGCCTCGCGGAACAAGGCACCTCGCCCCTAGGGTGGCCTCGCTAAATAAGGTACCTCGCCCCCTACGATGGCCTCGCGGAACAAGGCACTCGCGAGACGGGGTGGTCTCGCGGATCGGGGGGGGCTTCGTCGCTCGGTGGCCTCGCGGGAGGCGACTTGGTGGCCTCGCGGAAGAGCATTCTCGCGAGACGGGGCGGTCTCGCGGATCAGGGGGGGCCTCGCCACTTGATGGCCTCGCGGGAGGCGACTTGGTGGCCTCACGGAAGAGCATTCTCGCGAGACGGGGCGGTCTCGCGGATCAGGGGGGGGGGGCCTCGCCACTTGATGGCCTCGCGGGAGGCGACTTGGTGGCCTCGCGGAAGAGCATTCTCGCGAGACGGGGCGGTCTCGCGGATCAGGGGGGGCCTCGCCACTTGATGGCCTCGCGGGAGGCGACTTGGTGGCCTCGCGGAAGAGCATCCTCGCGAGACGGGGCGGTCTCGCGGATCAGGGGGGGCCTCGCCACTTGATGGCCTCGCGGGAGGCGACTTGGTGGCCTCGCGGAAGAGCATCCTCGTGAGACGGGGCGGTCTCGCGGATCGGGGGGGGGGGGGGGAGTACGCCCAGGTGACTACCTTGCATTTCCCCTTGATGAGATTATGAGCATCAACACTGACTGTTTTTTCCATTTCCCTTACTTTTGCCTCCACCGGGCTGGTTGTTCTATGTGACGTTTTGGGTCGCTGCCACGACCTCCGTCCCCACTCTAACGGGCTGTTCGGGGACCTGGTTGGTTCCCGCAGCTGAGGCTTCGGCTTCCTCCAAGTTTATCCATTCTTGGGCCCTGTTAAGGAATTCGTTAACAGAGCTGACTCCCTTCCTTTATATATCCTTCCAGAGGTCTCCTCCGATGAGGATTCCAGTTCTCATGGCCATGAGCTTGGAGCTATCATCCGCGTCTCTAGCTCGAGCAGCGACGTTCGCAAACCTGCTCAGGTAGGCCTTCAGAGTCTCACCGGGCTGCTGCCTCACGTTAGCCAGGGAGTCGGCCTGAACGTGGGAGGCTCGGAATGCCCTTTTGAAGTATGCCGAGAAAGTCTTCCAGGAGCTGATTGACTGCCTTTTACTTTGCTTGAACCATTGCCTGGCAGGTCCAGTCAGCGTGGAAGGGAAGATTAAACATCTCAGCTCGGGGCCAATGTTGTGGGCCATCATTAGGGTGTTGAACATCCCTAGATGGTCCGATGGGTCTCCGTCCTTATTGAACTTTGACAGGTGCGACATACAGAAACCAGATGGGTACGCCGTCGTTGCTATGCTGAGGGCGAAGAGTTCCATCTCATCCCCTGAATCATATTCATATTTTTCTTTTTTTGACAAGAGTTTCCTCATCAGCTCCTCCATCCGAGTCAGGCGCTCGAGGGTTTGGTCCTGATGTCCTTGGTTATTTTGGGGCTGTTCAACAGCTCCGGAACCCATTGTACATATTTGTTGGGTTATTGCCCCTCCTATCTTGGGATAGGTTATTCAGGGCATTCCCTCTGTTACGTACTTCGGACAGGGCCCCCCCTGAGCGAGCGTGGCCATCTCCTCCGGCTGGTTCCCCCCTATGAGAGTTAAGGCGATTTCGTAGGTCGCCTCCCTAGGTGGTTTGATGACTTTGTGCCGAACTCAAACGCTGACGCAGGTCTCCCCCAGAGAGATTACTCTGGTGACTGCTGGTCCAGTGGCTCCTGCTAGATAGGCTTGGAGTCCGCCTTCGGTGGTGAGGATCTGGGCTTTCCCTTGGCGCCCTGCTACACCGGGAAGGTCCAACTGATGGCGGGTTTCTCCTACTACTCCCATAGGCTGGGATATCTCGGACGGGCTGAGGAGGAGACAGATATCTGATTGGAGAAGGAGGATGCCAGACTGGAGAGGCGATCCTAGTTCCGTCAGGACGGATCAAGTTTGGTGGGGGCCTTTCGGCCCTGCCAACCTGCTTGTCTCGTGCTTGGCGATCTGGATGAGGCGCAGGACGGTTGTTGGGGACGGGTTGATGCTGCGAGCCCTCCTCGGATCTCCTTCGGGAACTTCCTCGAGCTCCCCTTGGCGCTCTCGAGGATGGCTGGGAGCTAGGAGTTGACGTTCTGACCGAACGGCTGTATTGCTGTTGCCTGGCTTCAGGCATTTCTTCGAAGTTTGCCTCTCGGTGGAGTGATGAAGGAGTGGAGTTGGCTGTCGGAAGTCTATCCGAGCAGCTATGCCTAGACCGGTTACCCCGGCGAGACTTAGGAGCCTCGCCTTGCCCCTCTTCGACGTTAGCGTCGGTTGTGAGAGGGGGTAGTCGGGCCAGCACATCCTTGATCTGCTGGTTAGCTATTGCTAGCTGGCTCCTCAGTTGAGCGTTCTCCATCTCCACTGCCGTGTAATAACATGGGTTCGGATTAGGTGGTCGGGGCGCCGAACTTCCGGTGTCATCTTGGCCCGCCGGCTGC
The DNA here is from genome assembly GCF_963169125.1 of Humulus lupulus. Taxonomy (NCBI): domain Eukaryota; kingdom Viridiplantae; phylum Streptophyta; class Magnoliopsida; order Rosales; family Cannabaceae; genus Humulus; species Humulus lupulus. The sequence goes on along the minus strand of NC_084797.1, from coordinate 141,888,964 downwards.
TTTCCTAGCCGCTACTGGTCTTCAGGAACTTGTTCACCAGGGGTGGCAGTATGATGAGCCTCCTGCCCATCATGTTGTTCTGTCTCGTTACCGTGCCTGGATCGAGTAGTCACCATAGTTGGATGTTTGCGACAGCACTAACCAAACTTGCTCTCAATGAAAGCACCAAACTGTTGATGCGGTTCTTCACCAACAGATAATTAAAAAAAGAAGAGAAAGGGATTAGTGCTAATGTTGAACCGAAACAGATATATGATCTTAGAAATGAAAGGGTGACTCAAGACACGTTTTTTAAGTGGTTCAAAGGTGAAAATCCTTCTACTCCACTAGTCAGTATTATTGCTATATACTGGATATTTGATTACAGAGTATTTCTTACTAGAGAGAATCCAACCCTTATCAACTCCCAGGGTCTCCATATTTATAGGAGAAGGCACCTAGGCATTGGTAAGAAGGTCATCCCGTGACCTTCTTACCTATCGTATTAACTCTGTGACATTCATGATTAATTCCTAAACCTGACACATAAGTGTGGTCAAATCAATAGGTAAGGAGATAATGGGCCGCACGACCCAACCCAGTCGTGGGTGTCTGAATACGTACGTTCCTGCTGCGTGTCCGAGAAGTCAGGGGCATATCAGACACGTGATGTCTGATATATGCACGTTTACCTTGCGTGTGTTGACTTTACCAAGGGTCATAGCCTCCATATCCAGATCGTACCATGAGCTGGATACTTAACTCGACCTTCGGCCTTCAGAGCCGGACTCAGTTCTTAGGCAATCTTGGCGAACCCTTGGGTTACCTCAAGCTAAGGAGGTACGACCTAATGACGGCAGCTCCGGTTTTGGGGATGTCCACGAGATAATCATGATTAGGCCGCAGCTCAGCTCGCTAATCAGCTCGTGGGAAAATCAGGGCGTACAATATTATTTATTTATATTGACACAAATTTATCAATATTAATTCATTTACCCAAAGATTCTCTTTATTCTCTAAATCTTATATCTCTGTAAATTTTCCAAAATTGACCTAGACAACTTTAAAAATCCTAATTGATAATTAAATCAATTAATTGAGACATTGTAGATGACTTACTCAAAGGTGATGCAGGGACCATGGATTCATGAAATCAAGCTTCAGTAAGTTACCGTGAATTTATTTATGAATAATTTCACTACCTTATTAATTCCCCGTGACTCCACTATAAACTCATAATTGAACTCTTGAATTCATAGAACGTATTTTCCAAACCATAAATATGTTATCCATTGTTATAACCATTACAGTCAGTCAATCCTCTATCGATGACTTACTAACAAGCTGGGTGTAAATTACCATTTTACGCCTCATCAGTATTTTATCCTTAACTCCCATTAAGTTCCTTATAAATGATATTTCCGTGAACTTAATCACAGAAATGAGATCTCAATCATTTAAACTTTTTAACAAAGCAATTAAGGAAGTCATCTTTTCACTTCTCATACAGAAGTTATAGATTTCATATCTATGAATAATACTCCCACTCAATTACACTACTAAATCTCCAAGATGTAAGTATGGGCTAGACCGTAGGGTAAGTTGGTAACGAACAAGTCAAAATATTTAAATAAAATAATTAGCAAAATATTATCATTCAAAATTAAGATCAACTTAACCTATGGTCAACGTTGTGACATTGATTAGATTTTATCACAACGATACGTATTTATCAATCAATAATCAATATCGGTCCTAGTATGATGTAACCAAATACATCTGATCTTATCTACTTGGTCAATGCCTCGGACAAGATATCACACCCCCAATGTGCAAGTAGATCATATCGTAGATTGCCTAATCAGTGAAAATCCAATGCACTGATCTAATCTTAGGACTTGTTCTTTTGAACATATAATTACAATTAAAATCCACTGTGACCTATAATTGTAACTATCCATATGTTCGGGATTTTATAAATGTTTGTATTATTTCAATAATCATGTAATAAAACTAGCAAGCAACACGGTTGTCAAACTAAATGATTTCTACTACTTTTATTGATAATATGAAATCGTGTTACATGTCCGACATGGTTTTATAAGGGCATAAAACCCAACAAACTCCCATTTTCCCTTTTAAAACAAATGGGACATGTTTCTCAAAACCATGCATTCTACATGCTTCACAATTATGCTCTCTGCTTATATCTTTGTTAAGGGATATGAAAGATTTCCTTCCAGTGCTATGTTCATCACCTTCACATCACGCCTTCGCCGCACAACCTTGATAATGTGGTGCTTTTTCTCTATATATGATTTGCTCTTTTGTAGCTTCGAGGTTCTTTCAAATTTGATATTGCCTCATTACAGTCACTAGACAAAATGAGTGGTTTATCCATTTCTGGAATAACATTGAAATCCGTATAGAACTTCCTTAGCCAGACTATTTCCTTTGCCGCAATAGACGCAGCTATGTACTCAGCCTCCAAGGTGGATTCTGAAATGGCAGATAGCCTACGCTTCTCCAAATCACAGCTACTGAGATGGAAGACAACCTATCGCTTCTCCAAATCATAGCTCCACCCCCAAGAGTAAACACCTTTTTCGAAAGTAGACTTCCTGTCATCAACATCAGTCTAAAATTTGAATCTGTGTTGCTCACCACTCCCACTGCATAGCAGATCTTCGGTCATAGCATACAACATAGCATGCATTAGATTTCTAATTGAAAATACATAAGGAATTCGTTACATCTTTTCTTTCTCTTGAGGAGTCTGTGGAGATTGCTGCATAGAAAAATAAATTCCATGTTAAGATGCGAAATATCCTTTCTCAGAATTTTTTATAGAGTAACGACCAAGCACCTCACCAAAGTAGGTCGCTTGAGTTAGAGCCAAAATAGAGTTATTTCTATCCTTGATGTTTGGGATACCAAGAACACGACTTGCTACAACAAAATCTGGAATTTCGTTTCCAACCAGTTCCTTATGTTTGATAATTTCTTGACATTGTTTCCAATGAATAAGATATCATCTACATAAAGGATTAAGAAAACCATAATGTCTTTTTCCCTAAGTTTTCAAACACAAGGGTCAACTACATTTTGTTCAAACCTCAGGTCTTAATGTTATCATTTAACCTTAAGTTCCAGAAGCGCGAAGCTTATTTAAGTACGTAGATTGACCTACTCGGCTTGCCGACTTTCTTGTCCAACTACTTTAAATCCTTCTGATTGATCCAAGTTAATGGTCTCATCAAGATAGCCATTAAAATTTCTTCTTTGATGTCCATTTTCCTCATCTCTTAATCAAGTACCGGGTTTCGAGAAACCCTCCCACTATGAGGAGGCATCGTAACTTTCAGACTTGGCTTAGTGTTTTCTAAATCTACCATGCTTTCATTAACTTGCGTCGGTGAGGATGGAACAATAGTTGATCATTTTTCCATCTAATAATATTTTGCTATGAGACTTGAAATTCATTATGTAGTCGTTATCCAAAAAAGTAGCATTTGTATAGCCAAACACTTTCTTGTCTACTGTACTATAAAATAGACCACCCTGAGTACCTTTAGAATAGCCAACAAACAAGCAAACCTCAGTTCATTGTTCTAGCTTTCTTACCTTTTTCCTCAAGACAAAAACAGGACACCCCCAACTTCCATAATGATGTAAACCAGGTTCACGACCATTCCATAATGTTAGTGTTTTATTGGAGACAACATTGAGACGGCACACCATTTTAAAAAATGTCACATGCAGTTTAGGTATTATGTCTCCAGAAAAGATATGGGTAAGAAGTTGGTAGTGCTGAATAGCTTATCTTAGAACACACATGTTCATAAATGTGTGATTCACACCGTTCAGCAACACCATTTTGTTGTGGAGTCCTTGGGGCAGTTTCTTTAGACAATTCTTCAAGTTCAATAAAAAGATCTTGGTTCTGATTATCCAAATATCCTCCACCCCTATTAGATCGCAAGATCTTTAACATTGTACCTAATTTGGTTTTAAAGCCATAACAATGAATTCTTTGAACTTCTTAACAAATTCTCATAATTCCTATGCTTTAGGTACTTACATGAGTCTCTCGAGCAATCGCCAATGAAGGTGACGAAATACTCAGAACCACCCCTGGTTGAACATTCATTTGTCCCCAGACATTTGAATATACTAGCACTAGTGGTTCTTTGGCCCTTTTTCTTATCACAGATGTTGACTGTGATTTTATCCAACGACGTAAGAACGTCAACTACGACAAGCCTTCAAGAGAATTATAAACGACAACAGACAGTCTTTATCAATGAAAGTAAATAACACGAGATTTTATAGTGGTTCAGCCCCGATAATCGGTAATAGCCTAATCCACTTAGAGATTTTATTACTGTATTCACACTCAAGATCAGATGAACCAGTGTCAACTGAGTTTCTTCAGTGCAAATATTACAGAATACAAAAAAGGGGTTCTCTCTCAGGGAAAAAACACTTTCTCTCTCTAGAACACAAGTTAACTCTTAATTTGGCCAAAAGTCCTTTTACGATCCTCCCAACTCTCTATTTATAGACCTGGGATTCTCAACTAATATCCCCTTTAGATAGGGATATTTCATTATTCACCTTATATTTATATTACAAAATAAATGTATAAAATACAACTGATCCCTAAATTCGAGTGAGGAGTGAGAGATTCCCGGATGCTTAGACCAATTCTCATGAAGTCGTTTCGGGAAGTTTGACGTAGTCTCTCATGCATGTTGATTACTCTTCAAGCTTTTCGTGGGTCAAAGGTGGTATGTGCATGGCTCTCCTCCGACCAAAGATCATGTAAGTTTGGCTCTCCTCAGACCAAGGTGGTCCGAGGCCACTTCCTTTGCTCCTTATTTTGGACAAGTCCGAAGTATACTCCTTCATTGTGTCCGATCGGACACAATGGTTTTCTTCTTGGCTTTAAGGTGGTTCAAACCACCCTCTTTGGCATCCTACCTTGGTCAAGCCCAAGCCCATTTCCTTCAATCAAGGTCCGATCAGACCTGGTACTCACCTCCTCGGACCAAGGTGGTCCGAGCCACCTCTTCACGCCATCTCCTCAGACCAAAACGGTCCAAAGGCTCCTCTCCCATGGGCATGTCCGATCGGACATGTTGCCCTGCTCCTCGGACCGAAATGGTCCAAGCCTCTCCATTTCAACCAAGGTCCGATCGGACCTTGCAATCTTCTCCTCGAACCAAGGTGGTCCGAGCCTACCTTCCTCCTCCTTCTAACCTCGTTCAAGCCCGAGCCTACCTCTTCCATGGCACACCCGATCGGCCATTATGTGGCCTTCCCCATGAATAAAACTTAAGCCTTAGTCATTCTCTTTGGACACGTTCGAGCCAAAATATCAAGAGGTTCCCTAAGCTTAGGTCCGATCGGACCTATTGCTTTTATCCCTTGAACCAAAATCCACATCTCTCCTTCAATCTTCTTGGACTTGGCTTCAAATCAATTATTAGGGTCTTCAAACTGGGGTCTGAGCCAAGCAACCCCTAGACCAAATATTCTCTTCGGCCGGATGTCTTTATCTTGACTATCTGTCCAATTTCTTAACTGATGTATTGGGCCATTACTAAGCCAGATCACCCCACTAACTCATGCCATGTACCAATTTTATTGCCACATCATTCTTTTCAAATTTTTGGGATAACATTTTCCCCCCAAGTTTATTATATGATTCATTCACGTAATAAACTTTTTCTCCAGCTGACATCATTATAAAAAATGAGAACTGTTCATCTTCATGCAGCAGACCCACGATCACTGCAAAAATCCACCCATGATCGTGGAGAGAAAAATAGTCCCAGAATGCCAAAGGTCCAAAAGTAAATAAAAAACCCACTTTTTTCCCTTTAAATATCCCCACTTTACACTCTCTTCTTTACACATACAAAAATTGCTCTCAAAAACCTCTCATCTTCTCTTTTGGCCGAAATCCCCAAGGATTTCTTCTTCTTGCCGATTCCACAAGCTTCAAGGGGGAGCTCTTCATCTTCAAGCAACCTTCAAGCAAACCCAAAGTCTTCCAACCTTGGGTAAGTCCTCTTTTCCATGCTTCTTATATTGTTATATATATATATTTTAGAAATTTTCTAAAAAAAAAATCTGCCATGGCCGAACCCCCTAGCATTGCTTGTTCTTGAGATTCTTGTGAATGTTTTGTATAAGGTGTTTGCTTGTTGTCTTGATGATGTTTGTGGCATGGGCAACCCGAATTTACCCCTAATTTCATAGGAATTTCAAGACAATTTGGCTATTTTGACATGAATATGAATATGGGTTTTGAGGGTTTTGATAGTGTAATGGGTTTCTAAGAACATGAAGAAAAACCTTTCATTTCTATCCTTTAATCTTGTTTTTTGCATGTGTGAATGAAGGAATGTGTTTAAATTAGGGATTTTAGGGCTTTGCCATTTGATTTGGATTTGGAGTAGGCAAAGTGTGCAATTAGGGACTTTGTCTATATGGTTTTGCCCAAAAATTCTGGGCATACGTGTGGTCCGATCGGACCACACTTTATTCTCCTTGGGAGCTCACGTCCGATCGGAGACGGTGAGCTGTGGATGAAGCTTGAGGGGTGCATCTCTTTTGAACGAGGTGAGAAGATTACTTCCGATCGGGCATTGAAAATTTTAGGTAAGTGTGTGGTCCGATCGGACCACACTTGCCTTCCTTTGCATTGAAGTGCCCAAAAATTCTCTTGACAGCAAATTTTGAACCCCCCTAGACACCCATGCCCGATCGGACATGAAGTGTTGCTGCTGGCTAGGAGTTTCGGAGGCACAAGGCATACCAAGCGGACATTCGGACTGTGGGTGCGTATCTTCTCCTCGGGCGTGCGACGTCCGATCGGACGTTTTGGGGTCTTCACGTTGGGCTCGCATGGTGGCAAGGCAGGACGTCTCCTTGGCTAGATTGTGCCCAACACACCTTGGCATTCGACCGAATGCAATAGGCTAGGCCACCCCCTAGAGCAAGCACACGGTCCGATCGGACCGTCTCCAAACTCCTGTGGCTCGTACGCCTTTTTGGTCATGCTCCCTTAATGGGTCTGGGCATCCGATCAGAGACATAAGACCATTCCCTTGAGCCCAAAATGTGGTCTGATCGGACCACACCTAATTCCTTAGGCCTTGGCCTTCTTTCCTTCCAAATGCATAACCAACCTCTTAGCATGTTAACTGACACGCATAAGGAACTTAACCTTATAGGAAAACCTCAAAAATGCCCCCCTCTATAAACTTTAATAAGTTCAACACCCCAAGTACTTTTTAGGCACTCTTGAGCATTAAAATTATTTTTTCCATGTGTTATATTTTTATAACTTAGACAAAATTTTCCAAGTATAAAAGTAACTCTTATTTTTGATGAATTTTTTCTGTATGGTTACTCACCTCCCCATTTTTTATTCATTTTTGTAGATGAATCGCTCTGACTATAGGGGAGGTGACAATCATACGGACTCCGAAACATCCGCCCCGTAAACAATCGAGACTCCCTTAAATAGCGATTCCTCACCAGACTCGTCTACTGGTTGCACTCCAGAGGACCGTCTTCGCCGTTTCAAGCAGATCCTCCCTCACTCAGCCTTGTATCTTCTCCACGAGGAACAGTTCCTTCGACAAGCTTCTCAGTCGACGATGAGGGTGAAGCAATCCAATAGAATCCCTCAGGAACATGATCCACAAGTTGCCCGCAGAGCGGTGCAGAAGGTGGTAAAGCGCAATCATAGTCGCACTACCACAGCTTCAAGAAAACCTTCTCAGGAATTTGCTACGGCGATCCAGGATTTGGCTGTCCAGAAGCCACGTGATGAGGGGGAAGAAGAACCCTCCTGGTTCATTGCTGATGCTTCGAAACTTAATCCCGCGGTGCTCCAAAAACATATTGAAGTTTTAGGCTTGAGCGGGGCTAACGTGATATGTCCGGGCTCGCATCAAAGAGCCAATAGGCCCGGTGGAAGATACTGCGCTTGGTCCAGGCATCATGTGCACACTGGAGCAACACTCCCGCTACACATCTACTTCCGGTCTGTAGCAGATTACTTCAACGTCTCCCCATTCCAGATCGCACCGAATGGGATCCAGGCACTTTCTGCGCTATACATCCTTTACTTCCTGCACGGTTGGGACGAGCCCACCCCTCATTAGGTGCACTACCTGTTCGATCTCAGGACCAATCCTTCCCACAACAACTCGGGCTTCTTCCACTTCTACCATAGGCATAGGGGGGTAACATATCTCAACGGTATTTCTCACAATGCGAACCCCGGGAAGTATCACAAAGAATACTTCCTTACACTGGACATTGAGGCCAACAATTTGGCCTTTACACGTTCGGGCCCATTCGAGCGACCGTTGCCTACTAAAGGGATGTTTAAGCGGGCCCAGAAGTTGGCTAACATGAGTCTTAAAGAGAAGGATGTGAAAAGATTGGTCACGTTGGACCTCCTTCAGATGGTGGGCCTGGTGCCGTGTGACCAAGATTTGGCGGTAGAAAGTACCACCGGGGAGAACGACACTACCGACCAGTCCAACGCGGGAACGGAGCTAGTGACTGATCAGCTTTCTCCTGGACCTTCCCCACTTTCTCACAGACCTGGCAACTTAGTCATTAGAGAACCCGAACCTCAGCACAGATCTACTATTCCCGCTCAGCCTGGGAAAGGAAAGGCTATCCAGGTTGAGGGGGAACTTAGCTCGTCCTCGGACGACGAGGATGAGTTCCTTGACTGGATCCTCAACGCAGGTAACACATGTCTAGTGAAAATAGGAGTATTTTTGATAGCTCGGTAATTAGAGAATAACAAAATTGTAGTATACGCTTGTACACGTTTCATTATGTTTAAATCTCTAACTACTTTGTGTTTTCTTCCTTTGCAGATTCAGACATGTTCAGAGAGTGCGTTGCTTCAAAGAGGAAAACTGGTGATGGAAGTGGCTCTATGCCTCCACAGAAGATTCAGAAGGTAGCACCGCCCAGTCAAGGGAGGCAAACTGAGGGACCGACTACACTTCCGCCATTGACTCCTTCTTCCCTTCCTTCTTCTGCGAGCCTAACTCCTACTCACCAGGGTAGCTCGAGCGAGCTCTTTCGTGCTGTTAGTGACCTGGGCAAGGGACTTCTTGAGGATATCGGCCATTATGCATCAACGCTTCAAAGCCTAGACTCCTACCCTTGACTTAGTGTCGAAGTCGTCTTGAAAAGAGGACTCGCTCAACTGATGAAGGTAAGTATTTTTCTTGAGACAATTTGTTATTAGTATTTTTGCTTGTAATAACCCTTTGTCTTTCATGCAGTCACTTGTCACCATTGGTCACGCTCAGCTCCGAGCCGTAGACTACAAGGAGTTGATCAAAGTGTTGAACGATCAACTGGTGGAGGCCAAATCCAAGCTGGAGCAAGCAGAGAGAACCGTAGCTGAACGGGATGAGTCTCTCAAGAAGCTTTCTGACGAGAACCAGAAGCAGGCTCAAAACAACGCTTCCTTGACAACTCAATTAGAGAAGCAGTCCCTCGAGATCAAAGAGTTAGCTCGAGACAATGAGAGGTTAATCAGCGAAAATGAAGAGTTGAAACAAGAAAAGGAGCTTGACTTGATTCGCTTCGAGGAGGCCAGTTTCGACTGCTTTTATAAGGTCTGGAAGTTGAACAAACCTCTTAATCTTGATTGTGTCTCCAAGGAGGCTCAGGCAGAGGAGCTTGCCAGATGTGAAACAAGGGCCGCTGAAGAAGCTGCCAATCCTCCTACACTCACCCCCGCCTCCTCTGCTTTATCATTCCGAGCGAGAGGGGCAGCTGATGCCGAGGAGGGAGTCGATCAACCCACTAGAGGAGCCTGCCAGTGACTCCCTCTCGTAGTTCATCATAGTTTACTTTACTTTGTATTTTGTTGCTCGAACTAGTGAGCTATTTTGACACTTAGCACTTTACTCTTTCTTTGTCGACAACTTTAAACTTTTAAGTTTTTATTGTACATAGCAAAGTTCTTAGATGCCTTTAGTTTCACATGAGTATTTAGTTTTTTAACTTAGAAATTTTTACCATTCCATAAGTCCATACTAAATATACTTCCTCATGCTCTTATTGCTCTAAATTTTTATGAGCATAAATTTTTTATTACACGAATATCCGTTTCTAACTTAAAATTTGAAAAATTCTAAGTTATTTAAGCTTTGTAAAACAAGTTAGCTTAATGGATTTTTTTAGACTTCCAAGCTTACAAGTCAGCCTAAACAAATATATTTGCTCGTGTTCTTATTGCCTGTGTTGAAACACATATCAGTATACCTTATGTGCCCCCCAAGTGATTGAGGGTTGATAAATCCTTGATCACTTGCTACTTGACCGAATTTGTTCGAGTAGTTACTACTCGTGAAACACATAAAATATACTAACTATCTTAGTAGTTGATCACTACCAAAACATTATTTAAACGTTGGTCCTTCATATCACGATATCGATCAGTTGTACACTGTCCGGTATACATTTACACTTAGCTTTTAGAAGACCTGTTTTGTTTAAATCATTATGACAGTTGAACACTGCCAAGCAAAAATAATCAACACATATGCAAAATTTGTAGCAAGATGCGACCATGCTGCACGTGGTCTCTTTTATTACTCGTAATAATAGGTGACAAAACGTGTCTAACAATGAGTTCTAAACATAATAACATTGTTCAACATAGTGCGACTGGGTAGCAAATAACCAGTTCACAAACAAAAAACTTTAAATAACAAGTTAAGCACTTGATACAAAGCTACTACTCTGCAAGCAGTATTTACTGATAATATTTTCTCAAGTGCTCGCCATTCCAGTAGTTCCTGATCAGTTCTCCATTCAACCGAGCAAGCTTGTAGGTGCCGGGCGGTAAGACTTGCTCAATTTGATACGGTCCTTCCCAGTTTGGTCCTAGCACACCAGCTGCTGGGTCTCTAACAAACACCTTCCTTAGGACCAAATCTCTGACCTGGAACTTTCGATCTCGCACTCTAGAATTGAAGTAGCGTGCTACTTTTTGCTGATGAGCCGCTACTCTAAGACTTGCCTCCTCTCTTCTTTCCTCGAGGAAGTCCAATGATTCTGCTAATAACTGATGGTTCTCCTCTTGGTTGTACACGGTCCTTCTATGGGATGGTGGGTCTATCTCCACAGGTAACATGGCTTCATACCCATATGCCAAAGAGAATGGGGTATGACCAGTTGCCATCCGAGCAGTAGTCCTATATGACCAAAGGACCTGTGGTAACTCTTCTGCCCAAGCGCCCTTAGCTTGCTCCAGGCGCTTCTTTAGAGTGTCCTTCAACGTTTTGTTCACCGCTTCAACTTGCCCATTGGCTTGAGGATGGGCAACCGAGGAGAAACTTTTGGTGATGCCATGCCAAGTGCAAAAATCGGTAAATATGTCGCTGTCAAACTGGGTGCCATTGTCAGACACTATCTTCTTAGGCAGACCATAGCGACATATTATGTTTTTAACAACAAATTCCAACACTTTCTTCGATGTAATCGTGGCTAATGGCTCGGCCTCAGTCCATTTAGTAAAATAATCTACCGCGACCACTGCAAACTGCACTCCTCCTTTTCCTTTGGGTAACTTCCCGATCAGATCAATGCCCCACACTGCAAAAGGCCACGGACTTTGCATTTGCTTCAAAAGATTTGGGGGCGCTCTGGGCACTTTAGAAAATCTTTGGCATTTGTCACACCTTTTCACATATTCCATAGAGTCCTCATTCATAGTAGGCCAGAAAAATCCTTGCCTCAAGATCTTTTTAGATAGACTCTGCCCCCCAGCATGATCTCCACAAAACCCCTCATGCACCTCAGCTAATAAGTTCTTTGACTGGTCGGGAGTTATGCACCTGAGTAGAGGTAAGGAGTATCCTCTCCTATACAACACTCCATCTACCATGGTGTATCTAGCAGCTTGCCTCATAACTTTCCTTGTTTCATCACGACCATCTGGGAGGGTCCCTTGCTCAAGGTAAGCAATGATGGGAGTCATCCAGGTGTCGGCTATCGTAATCGGCATGGCCTCTTGTCTATCAATGCTTGGCTCCGCCAAGTACTCTACCGGAACTATATTCAGAGTTTCGGCATCTTTCGCACTTGCAAGCTTTGCTAGAGCATCGGCATTGGAATTTTGCCCCCTTGGTACTAACTTGATGGTATACTCCTCAAACTGGGCTAGAAAATCTTTGGTTTTGTTTAAGTATGCCACCATGCTTAGGCCCCTTGCCTGGTACTCCCCCAATACTTGATAAACCACCAATTGGGAATCACTATTTATCTCCACCGACTGGGCACGTACATCTCTAGCCAGTCGCAAGCCTGCTAAGAGGGCCTCATACTCCGCTTCGTTGTTAGAAGCATTAAATCCAAATCTTAGTGCACAATGAATTCGGTGCTTCTCTGGTGTGACTAGTATAATCCCAGCTCCTGAATGGTGCTCATTCGACGATCCATCAACGAAAAGTTGCCAAGTAGGAATTTCTTCTTTTAGCCCAGTAACACTCTCCTGCTGGTCGGGGACCTCAACAGTTCCGGTCAGTGAGGACCTTGATGGGGTGTGCTTGGAAATATGGCCTCAACTTTCGTGACGCAAGTACCAAGCAGTAAGCCAACTTCTCAATCATGGGGTATCGGGACTCCGCTCCTACCAAACGCTTGCTAACGTAATACACTGGGTGTTGCACCTTATCCTCCTCACGTACTAAGGCAGCACTAACAGCGTGTTCCGTCACTGCTAGATACACAAATAGGTCCTCTCCATCAACTGGCTTAGAAAGAACAGGAGGTTGAGCCAAATGCTCCTTTATCACCTGGAAAGCTTGTTCACACTCTGCGGTCCACTCAAACTTCTTGCCTCCTTTAAGCAGGTTAAAAAACGGGACGCACTTGTCTGTTGATTTTGAAACGAACCTGCTTAGAGCCGCAATCCGCCCAGTCAAGCTTTGCACATCCTTTATTCTTGTCGGAGACTTCATCTCTATGAGAGCCTTGATTTTCTCTGGGTTTGCCTCTATTCCTCGGGAGTTAACAATAAACCCAAGGAATTTCCCAGAACCCACTCCAAATGAACACTTGAGGGGGTTTAACTTCATGTTATACCTCCTTAATATTGCAAAGCACTGCTCTAAGTCTCCCACGTGCCCCCTAGCTTCCTTTGACTTCACCAGCATATCATCTACGTATACTTCCATGCTCTTGCCGATTAAGTCACGAAACATACCATTCACCAAGCGCTGGTAGGTAGCTCCTGCATTCTTCAATCCGAAGGGCATCACTCTATAGCAATACAACCCTATATCCATTCGGAAGCTGGTATGCTCTTCATCAGGAGGATGCATGCTGATCTGGTTGTATCCCGAATACGCGTCCATGAAGGGCAAGGTCTCGTGACCAGAGGTTGCATCTACCAACTGGTCTATTCTCGGTAAAGGAAAGCAATCATTCAGGCACGCTTTGTTTAGATCAGTAAAATCTACACAAGTCCTCCATTTTCCATTGGGTTTGGGCACCAAGACTGGGTTTGAAACCCAAGCTGGGTAGTATGCCTCTCTAATAAACCCGTTCTCCTTCAATCGCTCTACCTCCTCCTTAAGAGCCTTTGCTCGATCCTTGTCAAGCAACCTCCTCTTCTGCTGTACCGCTGGATATCTTTCATCCACGTTGAGCACGTGGCTGATCACAGTTGGTGAGATACCCACCATATCCTTGTGAGACCAGGCGAAGACATCTTGATTCCTTCGCAAGAATTCTATCAACTGTACTCTTACTTCAGCTTTCAACTTCTTCCCAATCTTGACCCCTCTTGTTGGGTCATTCTCATCTATAGGGACCTCCTCTAACTCCTCAGACGGTCCCACATCACTCTCATAATCCCCAAAGCGAGGATCAATATCTCTTCCCTCGCTTTGGCCAATGCCTTATTTGGTGAATTCATCACCTGATGGGGTCTTCTGCTCTTTTAAACTAGGAGTGCTCTCCTGGCTACATTCCTCCAACATCTCTTCATCGTTCACTACTACAAGACTTTGGTCTACATCCATCTCATCCACCTCCCCTTTTTCAACAATCACAATCATGTTGTTCTCCTTGGCACCTTTCTTTGCCTTAGCTATGGAGGCATTATAACACTCTCTAGCTTCCCTTTGGTCTCCTTGGACGCAGCCTATGCAAGCGTTGGTCGGGAACTTCATAGATAGGTGCCAAATTGAAACTACTGCATGCAAGTTGGTGAGCAGTGGTCGACCAATAACCACATTGTAGGCAGACGGGCAGTCAACAATCAAAAACTCAGTCATCACGGTTTCATGCTTGGGGGCTTCCCCCGTGGTGACTGGTAACTTTATTGTCCCAGTTGGTGACAGTCCCTCTCCAGTAAACCCATAAATGACGTGAGAGCATGGCTTCAAGTCATTGATGGATAGCTTCATTTTTTCAAAAGAGGACTTATAAATAATGTTTACGGAGCTTCCCATATCAACCAGACATCTTTTCACCTTCATATTAGCTATTTGAACTGTCACCACAAGAGGGTCATTGTGAGGATACCTCACGTGTTTAGCATCTTCCTCAGTGAAAGTGAGGGACTCACTTTCATACCTTGGGTTCTTTGATGGTCTCTCCTCCACCGTCATAACCTCGGAAGTGGATGCCGCCCCCAACTCATGACGAAGGGTGCGAGCATACCTCTCCCTCGCCTTGTTGCTATCCCCAGCAAGATGCGGTCCTCCACATATTGTATCTAGTGTGAAGTCCACAGGTTCAGGTTGTAAAGGTGGGGACCGTTGCCGCTTGAACCCAGGATTATTGCTGCTCCCCTCTCCCTGGGTCTTCTCTGCCTTATACTTTTTTAACTTCCCCGACCGGAGGAGAAACTCTATCTCATCCTTAAGGTGATTACCCTCATTCGTGTCGTGACCATAGTCTCCATGGAAACGACAAAACTTGTTCTTATCCCTCTTACTCATTTCCTTCTTGATTGGTGGGGGTCTCCGGTAAGGGACCTCCTGATGGCTGGCTAGATAGATCTCCGCTCGGGTCGCCGAAAGAGTGGTGTAGTTGGTGAATCGAGGTTCATACTTCGTAGGCTTGTCATTCGGTCCCGACTTAGCTTTTTCTCATTGCGGCGGTCAGACCCGTTATTCCCACGTTTCTTACTACCACCTTGATCATTTCCGCTATCCTTCGGAGTTTCATCTGACCCACTTGGGTTGTTCAACCCGTTCTCTCCTTTCTCAATGGCATCATCCAACTTCATGTACTTATCTGCCCGGTCTAAAAACTGCTGTAAAGTTGAAATTGGATGGCGGTGGATGCTGTCCCACAAAGGACTTCGATAAATAATACCGGAGGAGATTGCAACCATTTTCCCTTCATCTCCAACCGCGGTAGCCCGATTGGCTTCTCTCATAAACCTTTGAATGTAGTTCTTGAGAGACTCATCTTTACCCTGCCTAATGTCCACCAAGTGGTTGGCATAAACAGAAGGGGTTCGGGCAGTACTGAACTGCCTGCAGAACTCCTTCCTAAAGCTCTCCCAAGAGGTGATGGAGTCAGGTTTGAACTTCCAGTACCACTCCTGGGCAGTGTCTGACAAGGTGGTGGGGAAGACTCTGCAGCGGTAGTCATCACTCACCCCAAGCAGCTCCATCTGATCTTTGAACTTTCCAACGTGTCTCACCGGGTCTGCCTTTTCTGTATAAAATGGCAATACCGGCGCTTTGTATTTCCTTGGTGGTTGGGCTGCTCTTATTCTAGCACAAAAAGGGCTACCACTTCTGTGGTCTACCGGATCTATAACTGGTTGTTTTGACAAACTTTGTACTGCCGCCGTCAAAGCATCAAGCTGGGCTTGGATGCCCGGGGCTACTGCTGGGGACACACCTTCGGGACCGTTTTGTCGGGCACTCCTATCCGGCGTATCAACATCGAGTATTTCTACTCGACTGGTAGGACGGATTGGCTCCTGCCCTTCGACCAGAACGGTCCTCCTTCTGTCATCAATGACGTCCCTTAGGTCCTTCTGAGCAGTGTTCTTTCCCAACCGGTCGAACACCGTACTCCAAGTCTTCTCGGAAGGTCCACTAGGTGGAGCGTGCTCCTTGCCATTACGCTGGTTGGGATGCCGTGGTGGCTTCCCCGTTTGAGCCGGTTGATCCTCTCCTCCTCGTCGATTATTATTCTTCTCCTTCGACTGTTTGGTGTGGTGACTGTCAGCTTCATCACGCCCATGTCCATCTTTGAAGTGGGAAGTCTCCTTGCCACGAGGAGCTTTGTTGTGCCCCTGCTCAAAAGGTGTTTTCTTACTGCCAGACTTATGACTCCCTGACCTGGAAGTCTCTGATTTGTGGCTCCTTGAGGGGGTCTTAGAATTTCCCCTTTGGGTAGAGGCAGTGCGCGATCGTACTCCCTCCTCCTCATAACCAGGTGGGTTACCACCACCCCTGCCTGGTCTATCAGTTTTCTTATGGCCAGCTTCTGTGGTCCTTGCCTCTGGGGTGGGTGTCACCCCAGGCGCAGCTTGAGCATTGGCTCGGGTCAATTGCGTAGCTGCCTCCAGAGCAAGTGCAGCTTCGCGATGTCGCCTGTCGGCCTCCTCCTGCTGTCGATGGATCTCCTCGCTCCTAGCGTCCATCTCTCGTCTCTGCTTGGCCATTTCCTCAGCAAAGGCCTCCTGCCTAGCATTGAACTAAGCTAGCTCCTCCTGGAATGCGCTCATAGTCTCCTGGAGCTCCTCAACTTCTGGAACTACATCCTCGAGCATGACTCTAGGCTCATTCTCACGATCTTGAACGCTGGGACCCTCTGATCTAGCATGCTCCCTAGAGGTGCTTGCCCTCTTGGAGGCCGCAGTGGTGTTCTTAGGCGCCATATTGCTTCAGGGACTGTCTGTCTTCTCTTCAGGCTCTCAATGAAAGCACCAAAATGTTGGCTGTGATTTTAGCCAACGACGTAAGAACGTCAACTACGACAAGCCTTTAAGAGAATTATAAATGACAACAGACAGTCTTTATCAATGAAAGTAAATAACACGAGATTTTATAGTGGTTCAGCCCCGATAATCGGTAATAGCCTAATCCACTTAGAGATTTTATTACTGTATTCACACTCAAGATCAGATGAACCAGTGTCAACTGAGTTTCTTCAGTGCAAATATTACAGAATACAAAAAAGGGGTTCTCTCTCAGGGAAAAAACACTTTCTCTCTCTAGAACACAAGTTAACTCTTAATTTTGCCAAAAGTCCTTTTACGATCCTCCCAACTCTCTATTTATAGACCTGGGATTCTCAACTGATATCCCCTTTAGATAGGGATATTGCATTATTCACCTTATATTTATATTACAAAATAAATTTTTAAAATACAACTGATCCCTAAATTCGAGTGAGGAGTGAGAGATTCCCGGATGCTTAGACCAATTCTCATGAAGTCGTTTCGGGAAGTTTGACGTAGTCTCTCATGCATGTTGATTACTCTTCAAGCTTTTCGTGGGTCAAAGGTGGTATGTGCATGGCTCTCCTCGGACCAAAGGTCATGTAAGTTTGGCTCTCCTCGGACCAAGGTGGTCCGAGGCCACTTCCTTTGCTCCTTATTTTGGACAAGTCCGAAGTATACTCCTTCATTGTGTCCGATCGGACACAATGGTTTTCTTCTTGGCTTAAGGTGGTTCAAACCACCCTCTTTGGCATCCTACCTTGGTCAAGCCCAAGCCCATTTCCTTCAATCAAGGTCCGATCGGACCTGGTACTCACCTCCTCGGACCAAGGTGGTCCAAGCCACCTCTTCACGCCATCTCCTCGGACCAAAACGGGCCAAAGGCTCCTCTCCCATGGGCATGTCCGATCGGACATGTTGCCCTTCTCCTCGGACCGAAATGGTCCGAGCCTCTCCATTTCAACCAAGGTCCGATCGGACCTTGCAACGCCGGAGCATGAGTGATATTGATAATGCCGGAAGGGCATCGATTTCATTGTGCAATCAGATTTGACTTCCCTGCTTCTAACAATGTGGCTGAATATGAAGCATTACTCGCTGGATTGCGGTGAGCCAAGGATATGAACATAAAAGTGCTTAACATCTATAGTTATTCACAGCCAGTGGTGAATCAAGTCTTGGGAGAGTACCAGGCGTGAGGTTTGAAGATGGTCGCCTATCTGAACAAAGCAAAGGATCTGTTAGCCCAGTTTGACAGATACGGTCTCCAGCAAGTACCTCGTGATCAAAATTCCAATGTGGACGCTTTGGAAAAGTTGGCAAGTGCAAAGGATGCTGATACTCTTAACATAGTGCCAGTCGAACGACTATCAGTACCAAGCATCCAAGCAGAAGAAACTACTATGGTAATCCAGATGGTGGATACGTAGATGGCATCGTATGTAGAGTATCTGTCAAGCGGCGTGCTACCAGCGAACAGAAACAAAGCCAGGACCCTTCAACGGCAGGCTACTAGGTATATCCTAGTCGATGGGATCCTGTACTAAAGGGGATACTCACTGCCACTCCTCAGATGTATTACAAAGGAAAAAGCCAAAGAATTGATGAAAGAGGTGCACGAAGGTTTTTGGGGGGACCACGCTGGGGGGCAAAGTCTGTCAAAAAAGATCCTAAGGCAGGGCTATTTTTGGCCAACCATGAATGAAGACTCAATGGAGTTCATACGGAGATGTGACAAGTGTCAGAGATTTTCTAAAATCCCACGAGCATCTCCCAACGAGTTAAAGCAGATGCAGAGTCCATGGCCCTTCGCAGTTTGGGGAATAGATCTAATCGGATCTTTGCCTACAGGAAAAGGTGGTGTAAAATATGCAGTAATTGCCGTCGACTACTTCACCAAATGGACCGAGGCTGAGCCACTCGTAACCATAACGACCAAGAAAGTGCTTGACTTCGTAGTCAAGAACATCATTTGTTGCTATGGATTACCAAGGAAGATAGTCTCAGATAACAGCACCTAGTTTGATAGTGATCTATTCACGAACTTCTGCAAACGGCATGATATTATCAAAAGCTTTTCTTCAGTCGCTCATCCCCAAGAGAATGGGCAAGTCGAAACAGTTAACAAAACGCTATAGGATACCCTAAAGAAAAGACTTGAAGAAGCTAAGGGAGCATGGCCGGAGCAGTTGCCTGAAGTTCTTTGGTCGTACAGAACTTCCCACCGAATAGCAACAGGTCATACCCCATTTTCCTTGGCGTACGAGTATGAAGCTATGTTGCCTGTCGAGTTAGATCCACCCTCGCACCGCAGATTAACATACGACCAAGACTCTAACCGCCAGCTATTGATGGAATCCCTAGACTCAATTGATGAGAAGCGTGAACAAGCTCAGCTTCGCGTAGCTGCGTACCAGCAAAAGGTCGCCTTGTATGTCAACTCTAAAGTGCGAGAAAGAAAATTCAGTGTTGGAGACCTTGTGCTCTAATATTTTTTCTAAACACCTGCGACCAAGCTGTTGGAGTACTCAGGCCTAATTGGGAATGGCCATACCAGATTGATGAGGTCCTTCACCCAGGCACTTATAAACTTGCACGCTTAAACGGAGATCTCGTTCCTCGCTATTAGAATGGAGAACACTTGCGCAAGTATTACCAATAAACAATTCTTCTTAAAGAATTGGCTTGTATTAATTTTACTTTTTACAAGTTTTGAAAAAATGCAAGATCTTATTGATCACTCGTATAGACATGTTTAGTCCATTTATTACGAGAAATAAATGGGACTGTGTGCAGCCAGTCATTTCTTGCCAACTATTGTATTTATTACAAGTATTTTCTCATTACGTGTGTTGTTTTGCTGTATTATAATTCTAATCATATTGCTACGAGCAGTAATGTTCAAGCAGGTTCTAGTCAAGGCAAGTGACCAAGGACCTAAAGCTCCTCAATCACTTGGGGGGAAAATAAGGTACAAGTAAGCAAAGCATATCGTTAAAAGTTATGTAAACACATGAGAAAAATAAGTGAAAGCATGCTAGGGCACTTAGAGTATTTTTCAAAATTTTGTTATTTTGTTAAATCAAACCAAAGTGTTATGCTAAGTTCAGTCATGTCAACAGATGTTATAATAATATGAAAATATATTATAATATCAAAATGTATCCTTTTACACCGCGAGCAGTCGCTGCTCGGATGTAATTGTTCAAATAAAAGTAAATATATTGTCTTGACATCACGACCAGTACGTCATGTAGTTAAAAAGATAAAATATAAATAGAAAAAGCTTAAGCAGCCAGAGGATCTTGAGGAGCCGGAGGATCTTGAGGAGGGCCTTGGTCGATGACGCCTGCAGCCTCATTATCTGCCCCATCCATCCCAGCGGCCAGCGAGATTTCAGGGGAAGCAGGAATCCTCGCCCTTTCTTCCTCAGGAAGGTAATTGAAGTCGGCACCCTGGTTGTGCTTCTAGAAATCATAAGCATCGAAGTGTGGCATTCTTATACCTTTCCAAGTTGCTGGCATTGGCTTTCTCGAGCTCCTCGATCCGGCCCTCCAGGGTAGTATTCTCCTGTCTACTCGCAACCAAGTCCACCTCGAGCTGTTGGGCCACGTGGATATTGAAGCGGTTAGAATCCTTGAACTGGTCCCTTTGAGCAATGGCCTTGTCCATAGACTTTTTCTTCTCCTTCAGCTCCTCCTCCAGCTTATTCTTCTGCTCGAGCACCACTGCAAGTTGGTCGGCATATTTTGCTTCGGCAGCTTTAAGTTCATTAGCGTGCCTTTGCTCCAAAGATTTGGCCTCCTCAGAAACAGCACCCAAGCGGAGGCGGTCGGTAGTGAGGGTCAGCATTGCTTGTGATCAGAGCAGAAGTTAGGCTAATTGTAAAGCATAGAAGAGTTTTCTCTGCAGAAAAGGTGACTTACACTGGTAAACTCATTCAAGGCACAGTTTATGATCAGGTCGACCTCCATCGCTTCGATCACAGCCATCGCCTCCTGGCAGCAGTCGTGCTTTACAATCTTCGCGACCCTATCCTTGACCGCTTTGAAGATGCGACTAGTTATATCACCCCCATTCGAAGTAGGATTGGCCTGGTGAGTCTGGTCAGTTGGAGCCGCTAGAGTTGGAGCCGATCTGGTTGGAGCAGATGGGGTCTGCTGCTCTCGAGGAGATGGCAAAGTCGCATTGGCTGAAGGCCCGTCCTCCGAGGGGCCAGCATTGCGAGCCTTCTTTGACTGAGGCACTTTGCTGCTCTCCCCGTGGTGCCTCTTGCTTGCCTTCTTTTTGCTTGGGGGAGCCGCGAGCAGCCTCGGGAGTGCTGTAAATGTCGAACACATTCACGGAGTCCATGTCTAAAAAAGAAGCAAAATGTCGAACAGTGAGATAGTGTAAATGACCAAGTATATAACATCAAAAAAAGAAACAAAGAAAGATTGCAAAGTCAAATACCTGAGCTATTATTACTGGTCACTATACTATAGACTCTACTAGTCTTATACTCACTCTTTGACACGAAGAAGTCTGGACCTAAATTTGGAGCATATTTAAAATTGTCGTCCCCGTCGAATAGATGACATGGAATTGGCAAGCTATCTAAAAGCGAAATAACTGTACCGTTCTCATCAAAGGACTCGTCCGAGTGTTCGACTAGCTCGGTGGCATTCTTCTTTCCCTTCCCCTAGGGGATAGGGGGCCTCTCAGCTGGAGGTGTGCCAGCAGGTTCCCTGATCGTGACCCCGGTCGGCCTCCTTCGTGGAGGCGATGTTGGTGGTTGCTGCTCGGGTTCCTCCTTAGCTGTGGCACTCCCTGCAATTGACTCCCTCATGTCCTTATGAGGAGCCAAGAGGCCAACCAGCCTGAGATTTGCCTCCGTGACCAGATGTTTGACGCTCTTTTCTATGTCAGTCATGCTAGCCAAGAGGACAGACCTCAACTCCATATCTGGGGTTGGGTCTGGTTGCAGCCATGGGCCTGGAGGAGGTGTGCCAGCAGGTTCCTTGATCGTGACCCCGGTCGGCCTCCTTTGTGGAGGCGACGTTGGTGGTTGCTGCTCGGGTTCCTCCTCGGTTGTGGCACTCCCTGCAGTTGACTCCCTCATGTCTTGATGAGGGGCCAAGAGGCCAACCAGCCTGAGATTTGCCTCTGTGACCAGATGTTTGACGCTTTTTTCTACGTCAGTCATGCTGGCCAAGAGGGCAGACCTCAACTCCATATCTGGAGTTGGGTCTGGTCACAGCCATGGGCCTGGAGAACATTAAAAGTTTAAGAGATGGTGGAGAAGAACACTACATAAATATCAACTGCCAATGATATGAAAGTATTACCTCCTTGAGTGAAGGCCAAGTTGTCCGCGATCATGTCAGTTGTGAGGAAGTACTCCTGGTAGTACCTCCCCACATTTGATATATGGGTGGTGTCAGTCAGGAACGTGCGCCCGGTTTCCTGATGACAAAAGTGAAAAAACCTCGTGCCTTCTTGGTTGGGGTTAGACTTGAGGTCGAACAGGTAGTTGACTTGATGAGGCGTTGGCATGGGCCATTTCTTGTGGCTGTACATGATATAGAGTGCAGCAAGCATCCTATATCTGTTTGGGGTTATTTGAAAGGGGGCAACTCTGAAATATTTGGCCACCCCTTGGAAAAATGAGTGAAGAGGCAAGGTAGCCCCTTCCTTGATGTGAAACCTCGACCAGGCGCTGAAGGCGACTCCGGGCAGGTTCGCCCTTTGGTCTTGGTTAGGACGGATTAAGGTTACCCCCATGAGACCGTACTTCCTGATATAATTGGCGATCATCCTGATCGTCACTATGCTCTCAGGAACTAAATGCCACTCCATATTGGCTGAATGGCATGTCGGGGTCGAGCGTGTCTTTGGATGTTGGGGTCAGGAGCATTTTCATCTTGACCACTGGTCGAGGGAGTTCCAGCCCGAGGAACAGGCTGATGTGAAGGAGTGGGGGTTTTCTGTTTCTAGGCTTTGGTTTTGGCATGAGCCATATTTTGAGCCAGGATAGGTGAAGTGTTTGTAGTGACACGAGAAAATGGGATGTGAGGAATTAGTGACGATGGTTGCTCTTCGTCCTCGAGCAGTTGAGCCAATAGGTCCTTGTCTATAGGTCTTTCTCCTCCCCACGGATCTTGCATGTAAACTGCGAACAGAGAAAGGAGGAGATAAGATGCACAACCTGGGAGCTTATGTTGAAAGTTGGAATAACATTGCTCGCATCTACGACCACCAGCATTCTAACGGAAACACTATGTTCTATGCGAGCAGTTTGAAAAACAAATCAAAAAGTTTTTGGAAAAAAGCTTTTTCGACTCTGAAGGGGCAGGAAAAACCCAATTTTTCAGCTAGTCTAAAAATCGAATTTTTACTTCGATTATATGCCCTAAACTTACGATCTTGACTATCAAACTGGCTTCTAACTCCTACAGATCAAAACTACACTACCCTATCAAGCATCAATCAGTATTCCCATAATCCTCATGCATTTCTACCCAAGAACACAAAAAATTTCAGAAATCAAAACAGGCGTATAGCAGTATGCATGACATGACAAAGGGCTTGAAAGTTGAAGAAATTTACCTGGATGAAGGTTGGAGGTTCTGAAATGAAGCGACTTTGGACGTGCAAACAGAGGATCCTTAGAACTGCAATGGAAGATCTTTGAAATTTTTGAGCTCTGAAATGGAGTTCTTGAGGGTTCTTGGCAAGAAAATGGCGAGTAAAAAGTTAAAAGGCAAATATGGGGATTATTTATAATGTCTGAGGTATATTGAAAAGGGTTAATCATGAGTTACCTTTTTCAAGGCATGGGGGAGTGTAATAGCAGTCAGAGGGATTACTTGGAAACCGAAAAGGCATGATCGGACGTGATTAGGTCACAGTTTTCGAGAACGCACGAGGGACTCCAAAAGATTTCGTGGGGCATATGAAAGGTTAGTTTCCTAAGTTTACTTATTGCTGGTCGCAATAAATAAACTTGGGGGGGGGGGCAAATGTTTGTCCAAAAAACAGCTGTTTATGACATGGCAAAAATCTTCGACACGTGGCAGAGATGCTGCTCGCCTCTCGACCAGAGATATGTCCATATGCGAAGTTCAAGTTTTATATACGACTAGGCTGGTCGTATACTCCATTTATTTATGAATAAATCTATACAGTTGTAATGATATACTAGAATATCTCTTCATTATAACCTGAATATATGTTTATCAAGGAAAGATATGATTCATTGACTCATGTAACCCACCTTGAGCCTATAAATATACAAGAAATAGCTCAAGGGGGGATCTTTTGATCTTTTTCCAAATTACATTACTATTATCCATCATTTGTATTGTTTTCTCCTTCTAAGGTCTGTGAAACTCAGGAACCCTAGTTCTTTGATCACACCTTTGAAGCTCAATATTAATAATAGTATCAAGTGGACGTAGGTCATTACCAATCACTGGGGCCGAACCACTATAATTCTTTGTGTTCTTTACTTTCCATTAGATTGTTTTCTCAAGCGTCATACTAATCTCCTGTCATTTATTTGACTTTGTGTCGTTGACCAAAACGAGGGTCAACACTAAGCATAACAGAGCATCCCTTCTTCTTTTCTCTCGTTCATCATTTCTCTTTGAATTTTGAAGCTCTTTTTATGGAACAAAGCTAGGGAACCAAGCTTTGATGATCTAGGGTTATGTTCTACCATTGAAGAGGGTATGATACTGAGATTGAGGTGAGTTTCTAGCCATTAAAACTCTATTTTTGCTCTGTTTTTCCTTTTGAGTTTCAGTTGGGATTTTGATTTGAAAGTTGAGAATTCAATGGGGTTTTTTGGCAAAGTTTGCTTATGTTATGATGCCTAGGACTTGTGGAGTAGATATTTGGGTTCATTTGGTGGTTTTGATGGAGATTGGGATCATGTTTTGAAGGTTGGAAATGGAAAATTCGAAGGAGGAAGAACCACGGCTAGTTCAGCCTAGTTCTAGCACTATAGCGCCCAAGGGAAGGCGTTATAGCGCTAGCTAGCGAAAACCAGTTCTGGTTGTAGCACTAGGGCGCTAAGGTGGAAGTGCTATAATGCTACCCTGCTTTTCATGATTCACATTTTGAGCACTTTTGAGGGTTTTTTGACTCGGGGTTTCAATTCCTAAGGCTCGGGAACGAATCTACTCACCGTTTGGGTACTATTCGAGGTCCCGGGAGTGAGGTTTAGGTCATGAACCTTTCATTACTCATTTTCATTGATGGAGGTTATATTTGGTTATGACTAGGTGACCGCTAAGGGATTAAAGGATCGATCGTTCTCAAGGGTCATTCATTTGTTATTTCTCGCTTGAACAGAGGAAATAAAACTGCACCCCATATGTGGCATGCATGGTTTTTTATGTAGCATGTTGAGTGCTCTATTTGTATACTTGGAATGCATATCAAATGCTTGGCAATTTGCTATCTGTGAATGGTACTGACTTATTAGTCTGAATCGGCAATGGTGTCAGTATTAACTGTGAAGCTGTGACTCATTAGTCAAGTTTGGCAGTATTATTGAGCACTGGTCGTATGGTATTGGCTTATGAGTCAGGAACGGTATTATCGTGTGTTAACGCACACTGAAAAGATTAGATCTAATCGACATAAGAATTATCATCAGAAGCATGAAATGCTTGACCGACCTTAAGTTCGATGAAAACCAAAAGTGCTTGTCTAGTCTAAAGGCTAGTTATTTAGAGCCAGAGCCAAAAGGCTAAGGTGACCTACACGTCACATGGTAGGAGGGTATGGGACCTCCGAGATAGACTTATTAGTCATCTGATCGAGAAAGACTTATCAGTCATTTGACAGAGATAGACTTATCAGTCATCTAATCGAGATAGGCTTATCGGTCATTTGACCGAGATAGGCTTATCGGTCATTTGACTGAGATAGACTTATCAGTCATCTGGCCTAGATCGACTTATCAGTCATTTGACCGAGATAGACTTATCAGTCATCTAATGAGATAGACTTATCAGTCATCTGATCGAGATGGACTTATCAGTCATCTAATCGAGATAGACTTATCATTCATCTGACCGAGATAGACTTATTAGTCGTTTACCTCCGAGAAAGACTTATTACTCATCTACCTCAGAGCGAGAGACTTATTAGTCATCTACTCAGAGCGCAGGACTCCAAAACCTTTATTTGTACCTACTTGCATGCATGAGTAGGGTTATTACTGCTAGGCATGCCTATTATGATTTAGTAACATGTTATTACTTGTTCGTGAGCATATTAAGTTTTCTTGTTGAGCTTCGGCTCACGGTGCTATGTGGTGCGGGTAAAGGCAAAAGAAAGCTGGACCATCCTTGAGTTGGATAGCTTAGGTGACGATGTGTACATATGCGGCTGCTCGACCGCCATGGTCGAGGGTTTAGAGAATAACTAGGGTTAAACCCTATTTTGCCGCTTAGGTCGGCTGGCTGTAAATCTTTTGTTGCAATTAACATTTAAATTTTATTTTTGGGATCCCAATGTATACGGTAAATGTTTTAGTGAAATGTTGTATATTAACCAAAATTTTTAACCCTAAACCACTAATCATACTTATTTTTATGATTATGGCCAAATAACTCGATTAGTGAGTTTAGCACTGTTTAAAATGCACACCATAACGGTCCCTGGGTAGTAGGGCGTTACAAACTTGGTATCAGAGCGAGCCAATGTTAAGGGTTCCTGAAGACAAGCTGGGCATGTACACTCGTCACTAAAGATAGCTTCACTCAGGGTATGGTAACTAATTCTTTAGTTATGTGCTTAACTTCTTAAATAGAATGTAAATGCTTTACCTGCACATTGTACTAGGGAGCATGAGATTCTGATAGAGCCAGTCTCTTGACTATTAATATGATTATATGATTACATGCTCCGTGAACATATGTGAATGTGATTATATGATTACCTGCTCCGTGATTATATGAATATGATTATTTGCATGCTGGAGTTGGAGGCATGGTAGGTATGTTAAAAGAACAGGGCTTATGAATTGATGAATAAATGCTATGGGCATGTGTTTACCACTGCAGTGGATTTGTGAATGTAGTGT
The DNA here is from genome assembly GCF_963169125.1 of Humulus lupulus. NCBI lineage: Eukaryota > Viridiplantae > Streptophyta > Magnoliopsida > Rosales > Cannabaceae > Humulus > Humulus lupulus. The sequence goes on along the minus strand of NC_084797.1, from coordinate 141,861,926 downwards.
GGTAAGATTGTTCCTGTGGGGAAAGCTCTTGATATGCTCATCATGTTTAATGGGTCAAGTTATTGACTGCAGATTCAATCAGCAGGTATTTATCCAAGGCAGATAATGAGACCTAGTGGTGGTTATACTGAGGCTGGGAGTTACAGCTAGGGTTTGAGTTCTTCACCTGCCCCTCATAATTTACAGCAAATGTTTACAAATTTTCAATTAAGATTGCAGAGGTAAGAGGAACCTTTGTTATGCCAGGAGTGGCACCTGTTTTGGCTCAGCCTAGGGTTGAGAACAAATGGGAATTTCTTTGTGGGAGATTCTAGGAGTATTACCCTTCAGTCTTTGAGGGACACCTAGATCCATTCAAAGCTGAGCAGTGGATGGGCATATCAGTTCCATTCTCGACCGTATGGGGATGGTGGGTCACGATAGGGTGATCTGTGCGACATATGTATTGCGGGGTGATGCGCAGACCTTGAGGGAAGTAGTATCCGAGATGCAAGATACAACTGTGATGGACTGGAAAGAATTTATGCAGCTGTTCAATGAGAGATATTACTGTGATGCAACCAAGACTGCTAATATGAATAAGTTTTTGAACCTCGTTCAGGGAAATGCAACAATCGAGTATGTTAACAAATTTGATGGGTTGGCCAAGTTTGCTTTTGATATGGTACCCACAGATGTAGATTGGAAGGAATAGTTTATTTAGGGATTGAATCCCAGAATAGCTTAGGGCATTAGAGGTTCCCCAATGCACAAAATTTCTACCTACGCTCAGGTAGTAGGGAAGGGTCTTGCTGTTGAGAGCACAGGAAATCAGACTAAAAAGGAGAGTGTTGGAGAGCACGAAGCTCAAGCAGCAATACCTCCATTTCTGGGATCGACTAAGAAAAAGAACTGGAGGACTTACTCAGAATGCACTCGGTGTAAGAGGCGTCATCTGGGAGAATGCCGAGCAAAGGCATGTTTCTTATGTGAAATGGTTGGGTATTTCAAGAAGGATTGCCCAAGGCGAAGGAAGGATGAGAAAAAGGGGTGGACAGTTTGACTCCGGCTCGAGTGTTCGATCCGATGCAGCCAGAGACTGAGACTGAGACGAGTTCCTCAAGGGTAGCAGGTCAGCTTTCTAGTTCTGATTCTTGTATTGTTCTAACTAGTTTGGTGCCATGTTGTTCTTTGCTTGTTTCATCTAGAGAGGCATAGACTTGTTATGCAGATCACATGGTTATGTTGTGATGAGAATGTGATACTTTACTGGTGATTTTAAGAGATGGTTTAGGTTATGATGGAAAGGACTCATAAATTGGATTGATAAGGTTGGTTAAGACTGACTTCGGGATATTCCTGAATATAGATTGGTTAACCAAGTGTGGGGCAATGCTAAATTGCAACGAAAGGATATTAACTCTTGGGGTTTGAGAGTGGGAGACCCTTGTGGTAGCTGGCATTGTGCATGGATTTTGTATGCTTATGACATATATATTTAGAGCTAGAGATCTATTGTAGGAGGGTGCATGGAACTCCTAGCTAGTGTGGTGGATACCACTTAGGTTGTGCCAGTGGGATCAGGACTTACTGGATTAGTCTGTGAGTTTCTGGATGGATTTCAAGGGGATTGTCAGGATTACATTTACATAAAAAGATAAATGGTGATTGGATTGGTGCCAGGAATTGAATTAGATCTAGGGAACTGTATTGAACGATTTCAGCAAAGTTGTAAGACCGAAAGGCTTAGTTATTTGATAAGATGGTATTCTCCAAGGTGGATCTTTGATCTGGTTATTGCCAGCTAAAGATCAGGGAGAAGGATATGGAGAAGATTGCTTTTATATTCGATAACGGCACTAGGAGTGCTGAGTATGTTTTGAGAATTTGGTTAGTGCCAAGTTGTTTTTATGAATTAGATAAAAGAGTATTCAAAGATTATTTGAATTATGTTTGTGATCGACGGTATTATGGTATACTCTCAGTTGGAGAATTTCCAAGGTCAAGGAACGCCTTAGGGGCAGGAGTTTCCTTGGATGGGCAAGATATTATATGTGCTTTAAGAAAGAGTTCTGAGTCTTCTTACAGATCATAATAAGTTTGCAGGTTGTTATGACACCTCAGTGACAGGGAAAAGGGATTGCCTATGCATTATGTTGGTTAAAGGATCTCACAAGAACTAGAGTAGAGTTACTGGTGGGCCAGGTGGAAATGTGAACCACAGATAGGAAGATTGAGGGGAAATGTCTTAGCTGGATTAGCTAAGGAGTATGTAGTGTCAAGTATGGGTTTATGGTGGTATAAGGATCAGACTTGGGATCCGATGGACACTGGGATTAAATGGGAGATTCTGGATGAATCTCATACTACTCTTTTATTCTCTTCATCTAGGCATTGCAAAAGATGTATTAGGATCAGAATGCTTTATATTTATGGCATGGGATGGAGAGGGACGTATCAGAATATGTGGCAAAGTTCTCAACCTATTAGCAGGTCAAGACAGAGTATCAGAAATCAGTAAGACCATTGCAGCCTTTGAGTATTCTATAATGGAAATAAGGAAACATCGTGATGGGTTTCGCAGTGGGACTGCCCAGGATAGGGGGTTAGCGTGATTAGAATTGGGTTATTATGGACCAGTATTTTAAGTCAGCTCGTTTTGTATCAGTAAGGACAAGTAACACTGATCTCCACGTGAGAAAGATAGTACGCCTTCATGGAAATTCAAGGTCTATCTTATTAGATGAAGATTCTATTATTACTTCTAGGTCTTGGGAGGGTTAAGGAAGGCGATGAGTATATAGTTGGAACTTAGTACATTTGATTATCCTCAAACTGATGGTAAATCAGAGAAGGAGTTATCCAGTATTGGAGAGGCACCTTATGAAACGTTGTATAGTAAGGAATGTATATCACCCATTTATTGGAATGAGATGGGTGAGATGTTATAATTGGATCCTGAGGTAGTTCAGGGGATCGTTGAGGTTTTTGAAAAGGTTAGAGCTTGGATGCTCACTTCTCAGAGTAAATGGAAAAGTTTTGTTGAATTGAAAAGTAGGAACATGGAGTTCCAAGTAGAAGATTGTATCTTCCTTAAAGTATCACCATGGAAAGGGGTAAGGGGATAAGGGCAAGTTGAGCCCTAGATTAATATGACCGTTTGAATCCTGGAAATGATCAGTTAGGTTGCCTTTGAGTTGACATCATTTTTGGTACTGTCTGATGTATACAATGTATTTTATATTTCCATGTTGAGGACATAGGTTAGAAGAGACTCATGAGTTGAGTTATGAGAAGCTGGAGATTAAGGCTAAGTTATCCTATGAGAAGTAGCCAGTTCCGATCCTAACAGAAAGAATAAGATTCTGAGAATGAAAGCTATAACTTTAGATAAGGTAGGATTCAGAAACAGTGAGGTCGAGGGAACAACCTAGGAAACACAGTTGTGCAGAATTTATATTCCGGGCGGTTCAGATAAATTTTGAAGACGGAATTTTTGTAAGGAGGGGATAATTGTAATGACCCAAATTTCCTAATAAGGTTTAGGACCTTGATTAGGAGGTCGGGAGGGCCATAATTGATTTATTATGTTATTAAATGATTATATACATGTTTATGTGAATTATATTATTATATGATGATAAATGCATGCATATGGGTCCAATTTTAATTACAAGGGCATGTTGGTAAATTGTGAGTTAGAACACATCATAATGTGGATTTGTTCGAGCCATTCGACATGAGACGATCTTTGAATGTAAGTTATGGGTTTGGTCATAACGGGGTTAATTTCGGGACTCGGGGTGAGTCTAGGGAAATTTGGTGATTAGAACATTACCGGGAATTAAAGGGTAATGAGATATGATTTATTAGTATTGGAGAATATTGGGAATAACGGGAATTAGAGTGTGTTAATTATGATTAACGAGATAGGCGGGAAATGACAATTTTGCCCTTGGTGGCTGTTTAGAGTTTTATTTAAGCCTAGGGGTATTTTAGTCTTTTCACCTAAAAATATATATGAACCATTGAGAAGGCTGTGGAAAGCTAAGCAAAACAGAGCATCCCTTCTTCTCTTCTTCCGTTCATCATTTCTCTTTGAATTTTGAAGCTCTTTTTTAGGAACCAAGCTAGGGAACAAAGCTTTGATGATCTAGGGTTATGTTCTACTATTGAAGAGGGTGTGATATTGAGATTGAGGTGAGTTTCTAGCCATTAAAAATCTGGTTTTTCTCTGTTTTTCCTTTTGATTTTCAGTTGGGATTTGGATTTGAAAGTTGGGAATTCAATGGGGTTTTTGGGAAAAGTTTGCTTAGGTTATGATGCCTAGGACATGTGGAGTAGATATTTTGGTTCATTTGGGGGTTTGGATGGAGATTGGGATCATGTTTTGAAGGTTGGAAATGGAAAACTCTAAGGAGGAAGAACCAGGGCTAGTTCAGCCTGGTTCTAGCGCCATAGCGCCCAAGGGAGGGCGCTACAGCGCTAGCCAGGGCAAACGAGTTATGGTTGTAGTGCTGGGGCGCTAGGGGGCCATGTTGTAGCGCTACCCTGCTTTTCCTGATTCACATTTTGAGCACTTTTGAGGGTTTTTGACTAGGGGTTTCAATTCCTAAGGCTCGGGATCGAATCTACTCACCGTTTGAGTACTATTCGAGGTCCCGAGAGTGAGGTTTAGGTCATGAACCTTTCATTGCTCATTTTCATTGATGGAGGTTATATTTGGTTATGACTAGGTGACCTCTAAGGGATTAAAGGATCGATCGTTCTCAAGGGTCGTTCATTTGTTATTTCTCGTTCGAACCAGAGATAAGAAAACTGCACCCCATATGTGACATGCATGGTTTTTTATGTAGCATGTTGAGGGCTATATTTGTATATTTAGAATGCATATCAAATGCTTGGAAATTTTCTATCTGTGAATGGTACTAACTTATTAGTCAGAATCGACAATGGTGTCAGTATTAACTGTGAAGCTGACTCATTAGTCAAGTTCGGCAGTAGTATTGAGCACTGGTCGTATGGTATTGGCTTATGAATCAAGAACGATATTAGCATGTTTAACGCAAACCGAAAACATTAGATCTAATCGACATAAGCATTGTCATCAGAATCATGAAATGCTTAACCGACCTTAAGTTTGATGAAAACCAAAAGCTCTTGTCTAGTCTAAAGGCTAGTTATTTAGAGCCAGAGCCAAAAGGCTAAGGTGACCTACACGTCACATGGCTAGGAGGATATGGGACCTCCGAGATAGACTTATCGGTCATTTGACCCAGATAGACTTATCAATCATCTAATCAAGAAAGACTTATTAGTCGTTTACCTCAGAGAAAGACTTATTAGTCATCTACCTCAGAGCGAAAGACTTATTAGTCATCTGATGGACCCAAAACTGGTATGTTTTAAATATTTATAAATCGCAAGCACACGAATCGTTCATATAGAATAGTGATCGTGTAAGCAAGGATGTCGAACCCAAAGGAGTTGTCTAAAATAAAAAATAAAACTATTTTAAATCAAAATTAATAAATTCTAACCTAGCTCCAAAGATTGATGAAAATTTGTAACAGTAAAAACAAAATAAAAGACAATAATAAAGAAATTAAAGACAATATATAAACATAAATTAGTAATAGAAATCAAGATGGTAAAAGAAAGATTATTAAGATAATAGAATCCACAAAATATAAGTTCAATAATATTTATAAGTACATTGATTCCCAAATTTTAGTGATAGTTAAAATAAATCAAACCATCATTTTCCAAATAGATTTATAATTTTAAGCACAAATTACTTCTAAAAATATAGGATTTTTCTTCACTTTTCAAAAAGTATAATTTCAAAGTATTTAGTGTAAATCAATCTAATGAAATAACAAATAAATCAATGAACATTATTTATAAGGCAAAACATAATATTTTTGTTCTAAGCATGGATGTGTACAATTTAATGACACATCTTACACAAGGAATATTATGTTTTTGCACTAATGAAGAACAAAGCGTAAATATGTGCTAACAATCCAAAATACATGATATTTAATATGAAAAAAGATATTTGAAGAAGAAATTCCATAAACTTTGTTGCACAAAATGGGAAATCAACATACAAAATAAATACTATCTAGTTACATATTGTTTCATCATCACCTTAATAATCTTAAAAAGATTAGAAACTCATAACTAGAATAGAAAATACAAACAAACAAAATTACAAACATAAATAGGAAAATTTGGAGGATGAACCCCCAAATTTTTCCTCTAAAAACACAAAGAAAATTTACAACAAAGAAGAAGAAGAAGAAAATGGAGAGGTCTTGAAAGTGTAGAATGTGTAGTGTGGTAACCCCTCCAAAAATGCACCCCAAACTCCCTTATTTATAGCAAAAAAAAAATGTATTAAAATAATCAATTTAAATTAATTAAATTGATTAAATTAATTGAATTAATTATAATATGGCAAATAGAGGTAAATTATAGGGTGTAATGATGATGTTTTAGGGTAAAATGTGTAGAAAAGTTTGGGTAAAAAAATGGTATTTTTGGACAAGGGGACATTTTTTGGCTCAAGACAATTGGAGGCATTGTGATGGCTGGCTGGCTGCAGGGAAATGGTTGTGTGGGCTGCTGGTGGTGTACAGGCCCAGGCGTGGGCAGCTGGTGGAGTTGGTGGCAAGTTGGCATGGCCTGGCTGAAGCAAGGAAGCAGCTGGATTAGTGCACGGCTGGAGGAGCAACAGTAGGAGAGCTTGGGCAGCTTGCTGGGTTCGTTTCTGGGCTGGTGAGGAGGGCAGGCCCGTGGTGGGTTGGTGAGGAAGGGAGGCGTGGGCCTGGGTTGGGACAAAGCAGCGTTGGGCCCAACGGCTGGTGAGCATTTTTGCTATTTTCTTTCAAATTTGCCATTTTTTTCTTTCTTTTCCTTACTTTTCAAAGCCCAACAAATACAATAAATTCCCTACAAAATAAATATAAAAAAAAATCATAATAAAATATTTTCAACTATAAAATAAATCAATTTAACTCTTTGAAAATATTAATTATAACTTAATTTATATTTAACATTTAAGTTCAATATTACAACATTTTTTTACCTCAAACTAAATAATAATAATTCAACTTATTAACTACAACTTCTTACAACAAAATACTATAAAATCAAAATATACCCAATAAATTCAAAATTACTTTAAAACTTAATAAATCAATTAAAAACTTAAGAATTAAGCAACAATTATCACATAAAAAGTGGTAAAATAACTCTATTTTTTAGAGTTATCATCATCTACTCAGAGCGTAGGACTCCACAAATATTTATTTGTACTTGCTTGCATGCATGAGTAGGGTTATTACTGCTAGGCATGCCTATTATGATATAGTAACATATTATTACTTGTTCATGAGCATATTAAGTTTTCTTGCTGAGCTTCGGCTCACGGGTGCTATATGGTGCAAGTATAGGCAAAAGAAATCTAGACCATCCTTGAGTTGGAGAGCATAGGTGACAATGTGTACATATGCGGCTACTCGACCACCAGGGCCGAGGGTTTAAAGAGGAACTAGAGTTAAACCCTATTTTGCCGCTTAGGTCGGCTGGTTGTAAATCTTTTGTTGTAATCAACCTTTAAATTATATTTTTGGGATCACAATGTATACAGTAAACGTTTTAGTGAAACGTTGTATCTTAACCAAATTGTTTAACCCTAAACCGCTAATCATACTTAGTTACACGATTATGGCCAAATGACTCGATTATCAAGTTTAGCATTGTTTAAAATGCACATCGTAACGGTCCCTGGGTAGTAGGGCTTTACAAAAAACAACCAAATTATTGCTAAATTTACTTAAGAAAACCTAAACATGCACCAATAACATGTACCATCCAATAATACCCTAACATATCAATCAATTTCATACATGTTCATTCATGAAAATAAACTAGCAACCTATGACTCTTAGGCCAATTGTAGGAAATACTATTGCAAGATCTTTATTTATTTTCATGTAATTTACATATTATCAAAAAACATGCAAATTCCTAGAACATGATTATATGAAATTGATACAAATATAGAGTAAAGTAAAACTTACATTATGTAGCGAAACTAGAACAACTCCATCCTTCAACCTCTCTAACCCTTGATTCCTTTCTATACCAGAGTATTATCAAGAGATTGAACAAGATCAACAACACAGTCTTCCTCACCAAGCCTTTGATCAACTTAGAACTAGTGTGGGCTGGTTCTCAACACATGAGATGGAGATTTAGAAGAGAAAAAGAAGAGAGAGTGGCCTAGAAAGGGTTAGACTGTCTAGGTTTTCACTTACCCAATGAATCAATTGAGACAAACTTCCTTGTGAAAACCCTACATATCATATTCCTTATATAAGCTGTTTAATGGGCTTTATTTAAATTAATTAAAAATAATAAACAAAAAATAAAAGCCTTGGGCTGCCATAAATGGACTTGGGCCCAATCTCTTTGTTTTGAATTTAAATCCCAATTGGGCCTAAATTCAAAACCTTTTATTTATTTATTTTTAATTAATTAATTAAATCCTTATTCAAATAAACAAATTATAATTTGAAACTTGATTTAATATTATTTAATTATATTGACACCAATTTTTCAATATTAATAAATTTACCCAAAGATTCTCTTTTATTCTCTAAATCTCATATCTCAGTAAATTTTCCAAAATTGTCCTAGTCAACTTTAAAAATCCTAATTGATAAGTAAATCAATTAATTGAGACATTCTAGATGATTTACTCAAAGGTGATGTAGGGACCATGGATCCATGAAATCAAGCTCCAATAAGTTACCGTGAATTTATTTACGAATAATTTCACTACCTTCTTAATTCCTCGTGACTCTACTATTGACTCAGAATTGAACTTTTGAATTCATAGAACGTATTTTCCAAACCATAAATACGTTATCCATTGTTATAAACATTACAGTCAGTCAATCCTCTATTGATGACTTACTAACGAGCTGGGTGCAAATTATCGTTTTACCCCTCCTCAATATTTTATCCTTAACTCCCACTAAGTTCCTTATAAATGATATTTCCGTGAACTTAATCACAAAAATGAGATCTCAATCATTTAACCTTTTTAACAAAACAATTAAGGAAGTCATCTTTTCACTTCTCATTTAGAAGTTATAGATTTCATATCTATGAATAATACTCCCACTCAATTACACTACTAAATCTCCAAGATGTAAGTATGGGCTAGACCGTAGGGTAAGCTTGTAACGAACAAGTCAAAAGATTTAAATAATATAATTAGCAGAATATTATCATTCAGAATTAAGATCAACTTAACCTATGGTCAATCTTATGACATTGATTAGATTTGATAACAACGTTACTTATTTATCAATCAATAATCACTATCGATCCTAGTCCGATGTAACCAAGTACATCCGATCTTATCTACTTGGTCAATGCCTTGGACAAGACATCACACCCCGAATGTGTAAGTAGATCATATCGTAGATTGCCTAATCAATGAAAATCCAATGCATTGATCTAATCTTCGGACTTGTTCTTTTGAACACATAATTACAATTTAAATCCACTGTGACCCAGTCACTATAATTGTCCATATGTTCGGGATTTTATAAATGTTTGTATTATTTCAATAATCATGTAATAAAACAAGCAAGCAACACGGTTGTCAAACTAAATGATTTCTACTACTTTTATTGACAATATGAAATCGTGTTACATGTCCGACATGATTTTATAAGGGCATAAAATCCAACAGGCGTGTCAAGCACTTAGCCACATATTCTGTCACATCCTTTGATGGACCCAAAATGGATATGTTTTAAATATTTATATCACAAGCGCACAAATTGTTCATATAGAATTGTGATCATGTAAGCAAGGATGTCGAACCCAAATGAGTTGTCTAAAATAAAACTATTTTAAACCAAAATTAATAAACTCTAACCTAGCTCCAAAGATTGATAAGATTTTTGTATCAAGAAATTAAAATAAAAGATAATAATAAAGATATTAAAGCAAGAAAAATAAACAAGATAGAAATTGTAAAGAAATTGCAAGAGAAAGATTATTAAGATAATAAAATCCACAAAACATAAGTGCAATAATATTTAAAAGTACATTGATTCCCAAGTTTTAATAATAGTATAAATTAATCAAACTATCACCTATTCAATTTAGATATTCTTTTTAAGCACAAGTTATTATATTAATATATGATTTATCTTCACTTTTAGCAATATAATATCAAAGTATTTAGTGTGAATCAATGTAATGAAACAACAACAAAATCAAGGAATATTATTTATAAGGCAAAGCATAATATTTCTGTTCTAAGCATTTGTTGTGCACAATTTAATGGCACACCTTAATCAAATAATATTATGATTTTGCACTAATGAATGACAAAGTATAAATATATGCTAACAATAAAAAAAACATGATATTTAAGATGAAAGAAGATATTTGAAGAAGAAAAATCCATAAACTTTGTTGCACAAGTGAGAAATCAACATACAAAATAAATACTATCTAGTTACATATTGTTTCATCATCACCTTAATTATCTTAAAAATATTAGAAACTCATAAATACAATAGAAATTACAAAACAAAGAAAATACATACTTGAAAAATGCTCTTGAAAAACACTAAAAAGGAGGAGAGAATGGTAGAGAGAAATGGTACAAAAGATGATGGTAACCAAAAATTAAGCACACCGAAAATGGTCTTGAAATTACATATTTATAGCCAAAATGAGATTATTAAAATAATCAATTTAAATTAATTAAATAAAGTAAATATAACATGTAGAGGTAAATTTTAGGGTGTAATGATGATTTTGTGGTAAAATATAGAGAAAAGTTGGGTAAAAATGTGTTATTTTTGGACAAAGGAACAAGGGGACAAATGATGGGCTCAAGAAAAGAGGGAAAGGTGGCTGGTTTGTATGTTGGTGGCAGATAGGCGGGCTGGGCCGATTGGGCCTAAGGGGGCAGTGCAGGCCCACTTGGGAAAGGAGGAGGCTACGGGCCTGTGAGGCTGGGCTGGCTTTGGCAGGCAGTTGGGCTGAATGGCTGGTGGCCCTGGTGGGGTTTGGTGCAGCTGGGGGGCAGGCCGAATTGGGGCAGGGCCACAGCTGGGCTGGCTTGGTGGCTTCCTCTTTGTTTTTTCTTCTCCCTAAAAAATGCCACTTTGGTTCACTTCATTTATTTTTTTTACTTCTGTCTTTTTCTTTCAAATAATGCAACATGTTTCCTACAAAATAATCATAAACTAAATTAATTAAATATTTTCACTAATAAAATATACCATATATATTCCATGAAAATATTAATTAAAATTTAATTTACATAACATTTAAGCTCAAAAGTGCATGTTTTTACTTCTAACTTAACAATAATAATTTCAAATAATTATACTACAACAAGACTAATAAATTCAAAATTACTTAAAAGCTTAATAAGTTACTTAAAAACTCAAAGACTAAGCAACAATTAGCATAAAAAAATGGTGAAATAACTCTATTTTGTAGAGTTCTCATCCCTCTTCATCCTAGGCCACCAGTATAGCGATCTCACATCCTAATACATCTTCGTAGTGCCTGGATGCAAAGAATAAGGAGTATTATGAGATTCATCCAGAATCTCCTGTTTGATAATAGTGTCTATCGGAACACAAATCTGACCATTGTATCTCAACAAGCTCATATCTAACACTGTATAGTCCCTAGACACTACAGCTAGAACGTCCTCTCTGATATTTGTCAGTTGTGGATCACCCAACTGACCTTCCTTTTATTCTTTCCAATAGTGTAGATTGTAGCGGAATGTTGGCCAACTGGCCCACCAGCAACTCTATACCAACTCTAGTCATATCCTTTGCCAACTCTCTCGATATCAATCTCACACTGCGAATTTCTCCTAGACCCTTTCGACTTAAGGCATCTGCCACTATGTTGGGCTTCCTTGGGTGATACAGGATTTCACAATCATAATCCTTCACCAACTCCAGTCAACACCTCTGTCTCATGTTTAGGTCTTTCTATGTGAAAAAGTACTTCAGGCTCTTGGGGTCAGTGTATATCTCAAACTTTTCCCCATGAAGGTAATGCCTCCATACCTTTAATGCAAAGACCACTGCTGTCAACTCTAAATCATGAGTGGGGTATCTCTGTTCATACTCTTTCAATTGGCGTGATGCATAGGCAATCACCTCCTTGACTGCATAAGAACACAACCCAAACCCTGATGTGAGGCATCACAGTAAATCATAAACTTCTCTTGATCAGTCGGGAGACTCAAAACTGGAGCTGTAATCAATCTCTACGTCAATTCTTGGAAGTTTTTCTCACACTTGTCTAACCACACAAACTTCTTATTCTTGCATGTCAGTTCAGTCAATGATTTAGCAATCCCTGAGAACCCATCAACAAAATGCCTATAGTAACTGTACACCCTGGTTTTCCCACGGGCTGTTAGCAAGCTGAGATACGGCCTAAATCATGAGATTCGGCCTAATCATGTCTACCACATGGACATCCCCAAGACCGGAGCTGCCATAGAAAGATCCTACCTCCTCAGCTCGAGGTAACCTAAGGGTTCGCCAAGAATAGACTGAGTTTGGACTTTGAAGGCCACAGGACGAGGGAAGCATCCAGCTCATGGTACGAGCTAGAGTTGGAGGCTGTGACCCTTTATAAAGTCAACCACGCAAGGTAAACGTGCATATATCAGACATCACGTGTCTGATATATCCCTGACTTCTCGGACACGCAGCATGAACGTGCGTATTCAGACACCCACGACTGGGTTGGGCCGTGCGGCCCATTATCCCCTTACCTATTGATTAGACCACACTTATGTGTCAGGTTTTAGGAATTGATCATGAATGTCACAGAGTTGACATGATAGGTAAGAAGGTCACGGGATGACCTTCTTACCAACTCCCATGTGCCTTCTCCTATAAATATGGAGACCCTGGGAGTTACAAAGGGTTGGATTCTATTATGTAAGAAATACCCTGTAAAAGAATACCAAGCATATAGCAATAATATTGACTAGTGGAGTAGAAGGATTTTAACCTTTGAACCACCTAAAAACGTAGTTGTGTCACCAGCCCATTTCTAAAAAGATCATTCATGTATTTCGGTTCAACATAAGCACTAATCCCTTCCTCTTATCTTCTTAATTACCTGTTGGCGAAGAACTGCGTCAACAGTTTGGTGCTTTCATTGAGAGCAAATTAGATTGGTGCTGTCGCAAACATCCACTATGGTGACCACTCGATCCAGACACGGTAACGAGACAGAACAACATGATGGGCAGGAGGCTCATCATATCGCCATCCCCGGCGAACAAATTCCTGAGGTTCAACAGCGGTCGGGCAAGCAGCCGGTGGACCAAGATGACACTGGAAGTTCGGCGCCCCGGCCACCTAATCCAAACCCAGGTTATTACACTGCGGTGGAGATGGAGAATGCTCAGCTGAGGAGCCAGCTAGCAACAGCTAATCAACAGATCAAGGAGGTGTTGGCCTGACTGCCCCCTCTTACAACCGACGCTAACGTCAGAAAGAGGCAAGGCGAGACTCATAAGTCCCGCCGGGGTAATCGGTCCAGGCATAGCCGCTCGGACAGACCTCCGACAGCTAACTCTATTCCCTCATCGCATCGTCGAGAGGCAAACTTCGAAGAAATGCCTAGAGCCGAACAACAGCAGTATAGCCGTTCGGTTCGAACTTCAACTCCCAGCTCCCAATCAGCCTCAAGCGCGCCCAGGAGAGCTCGAGGAAATTCCAGAAGGAGATCCGGGGAGGGCTCACAGCATCAGCCCGTCCCCACCAGCCCGTCCCCACCAGCCGTCCTGGGCCACGTCCAGATCGCCAGGCGCGGGACCTGCAGGTTGGCAGGGCTGAAAGGCCCCCACCTAACTTGATTTGCTCTGATGGAACCAGGATCGCATCCCCGGTCAGGCATCCTCCCTCTCCAATAAGATATCTGTCTCCACCTCGGCCCATCCGAGATATCCCAGCCTATGGGAGCAGTAGGGGAAACCCACCGTCTGCGGGACCTTCCCGACATAGCAGGGCACCGAGAGAAAGCCCAGATCCTCACCACCAAAGGAGGACTCCGAGCTTTTCTAACGGGAGCTACTGGACCGTCAGTCGCCGGAGCGACCTTTCTGGTAGAGACCTGCGCCAGCGTTTAAGCTCGCCACAAATTCCTCAAGCCACCCAGGGGGGCGACCTACGAGATTGCCTAAACTCTCATAGAGGAGAGCCAGTAGGAGGTGGTAGCCATGCTCTCTCAGGGGGAGACCTGTCCGAAGTACGTAACGGTGGGAATGCCCCAAATAACCTATCTCAAGATAGGAGGGGCAATAACCCACCAAATATGTACAATGGATCCAGAGCTGTTGAGCAGCCCCGGAATAACCAAGGAAATCAGGAAAAAACCCTCGAGCGCCTGGCTCAGATGGAGGAGCTGATGAGGAAGCTCCTGTCGGAGAAAGAGAAAGATGAATATGATTCGGGGGACGAGATGGAGCTCTTCGCCCCTGGCATAGCAGCAACGGCTTACCCACCCGGTTTCCGTATGCCGCACCTGTCCAAATTCAATGGAGACGGAGATCCGTCGGACCATCTGGGGATGTTCAACACCCTGATGATGGCTCACAACATTGGCCCCGAGCTGAGGTGTCTGATATTTCCCTCCACACTGACTAGACCAGCCAGGCAGTGGTTCAAGAAAAGCAAAAGACAATCAATCAGTTCCTGGAAGACTTTTTCTGCTGACTTCAAAACGGCATTCCGAGCCTCCCAGGCTGCCCGCGTCAAGGCCGATTCTCTGGCTAACGTGAGGCAGCAGCCCGACGAAACTCTGAAGGCTTACCTGAGCAGGTTCGCGAACGTCGCTGCTCGGGCCAGAGACGCGGATGACAGCTCCAAGCTCATGGCCCTGAGAACTGGAATCCTCGTTGGAGGGGAACTCTGGGAAGATATACAAAGGAAGGGAGTTAGCTCAGTGAACGAATTCCTTAACAGGGCCCAGGAATGGATCAACTTGGAGGAGGTCGAAGCCTCAGCTGCAGGGACCAGCCAGGTCCCCGAGCAGCCCACTGGAGTGGGGACTGAGGTCGTGACAGTGACCCAAAACGTCACACAGAATAACCAGCTCGGTGGAAGAAAAAGAAAGGGGAACGGCGAGAACGGCCAGCACGGCCCAAAGAAGAATAAGCCCGTAGACAAGTTTAAGCCCGTCTACGCAACTTATACAGAACTCACCCACTCTAGGGAGAATATTTTCCTGGAAAATTCTACTCGTCTCCTCTGGAAGAGGCCGGAGCTGTTGAAGCACCAGAAGAGGAAGAGAGACACCTCCAAGTTTTGCCGTTTTCACAACAATGTTGGCCACAATACCGATGATTGTAGGTGTTTGAAAGATGAGATCGAGACTCTCATCCGAGCCGGTCCCTTGGCCCAGTATGCACGGAACAGGGTTCCAGCAAGTCGACCTGCTCCGGAACTCCCGATCAGTCAGCCCGGGTCTCGGGTAGATCAGGACGTCCCTCCTCCCGTGATAGGAGGAGAGATATCCACAATATCTGGAGGTCCGCATATGGCTGGCACGAGCAGGGGTGCCCAGAAGAGGTACGTAAACGAACTCAAGGCGCATAATGGAGTAGAGTTCATCCCGGAGCAGCGTCTGCCAAAGCAGCAGCGATTGGAGAGGCAACCGATCATTTTTACAGAAGAAGATGCGGGCCATGTCCAGTTCCCTCATAACGACCCTCTGGTCGTAGCAGTTCAGCTCATTAATTGGAGAGTTAGGAGGGTGTTGATCAACAATGGGAGCTTGGTAAACCTTCTATTCCGGTCCACGCTGGAGAAGATGGGTTTGACTGTCACCGAGCTGAAGGCGACCTCCATGATGTTGTATGGTTTTTCGGGAGAAGGATCAGCAGCTATAGGGACAATCGAGCTGGTGATCACCCTAGGAGAAGGACCTCGGACAGTCTCCAAACTCCTCGAGTTCGTGGTCATCGACTGCTCCGCTGCATACAATGCAATTTTGGGACGACCCACGCTCATAGCCTTTGAGGCCGTCACTTCCATTCGCCACCTCGCGATGAAATTCCCTACTTCCACGGGAATATGCACTGTCCATGGCTCGCTGCCAGGGAATGCTACAGCATTTCCATGAAGGGAAAATCGAAACCCGGGCAGCTAGCAATGGCCATCCAAGGTGGTGGAGAGGAATCTTAGGAGCCCTTAGCTGATCCTGAGATTGAAAAACCTCAGAGCATCGAAGGGGAAAATATCGTCTTAAGTGAGGGTATTGACCCCCGAATAGGCGAGGACAGGTCCGAGCTCCAGGCTATTGAGGAGCTTGAGGAAATAAATATCGATCCGTAGAACCCTTCACGGATGGTCAAGCTCGGGAAAAACCTCTGTAGCAAGAGGAAGGCAGAACTGACTAAATTTCTGCAGGACAACCTGGATATGTTTGTGTGGTCACACGAGGACATGGTGGGAATCAGCCCGAGTGTCATTATGCACACCCTTCATCTGGATAAAAGCATTCCTGCAAAGTCCCAGAAGCAACGGCGCCTTGGAACAACCCGGGCTAAAGCCTTAGAGGAAGAAGTAGCCCGGCTCAAGAAATGCGGCTTTATCCGTGAAGCCAAGTTTCCGATTTGGGTCGCCAACCCCGTGCTGGTCCCGAAGCCCAATGGGAAATGGCAAACCTACATCGACTTCTCCGACCTGAATAAAGCCTGCCCCAAAGATTGTTTTCCATTGCCGAGGATTGACCAATTGGTGGATGCCACGGCGGGGCACGAGCTCATGTCCTTTATGGACGCGTACTCAGGCTACAATCAAATCGCTATGAATCCAGCGGACCAGGAGCACACCAGCTTCATGACCCCGACTAACATTTATTGTTACAAGGTCATGCCATTTAGGCTGAAGAACGCCGGTGCTTCGTACCAAAGGTTAGTAAATAGAATGTTCGCAAACCAAATCAGGAAGAACATGGAACTGTACGTTGATGACATACTCGTCCAGTCAAAGACTGCCGATAACCATGTTTCCAACCTGGAAGAATGCTTCAAGATACTACGGGAGTATGGCATGAGGCTTAATCCGCAGAAGTGCACTTTTGGAGTCGCCTCTGGAAAATTCCCGGGCTTCATCATCAATACCCGGGGAATCGAGGCAAACCCCGACAAGATCAGATCATTGCTCGAGCTTCCCTCACCCAGGTCGCGCAAAGATGTCCAAGGCCTGACAGGGAGGGTGGCAGCCCTCAATCGGTTTATTTCAAAATCCACCGATAAGTGCTTTCCATTCTATAACCTACTCCGAGGAAATAAGAAGTTAGAATGGACAGAAGAGTGCAAAAGCGCTTTCCTCGACCTGAAGGCACATCTGGCCGAGCCACCCGTGTTATCCAAACCAAAAGCAGGAGAGCCTCTTTTTCTCTACCTAGCTGTCATAGAGGATGCAGCGAGTGTCGTATTGGTCCGAGAAGAAGACCAGATTCAGAGACCTGTCTATTACATCAGCAAAAGACTTCTCGGAGCTGAATCCCGGTACCCGTTGATGGAGAAATTGGCGTTCTGCCTCATCACGGCCTCTCGAAAGCTCAGGCCGTACTTCCAGTCCCACTCAATACACGTCATGACCGATCAGCCTTTAAGGCAGGTTTTGCAAAAACCTGAAGCATCGGGACGTCTGTTAAAGTGGGCTATCGAACTCAGTCAGTTCGAGATTTTGTACACCCCACGAACTACCATAAAAAGCCAGGCCCTGGCCGATTTTGTAGCAGAGTGCACAGAATTCTAGATGGATCCTGAAGAAGACTCACCCCAGGTCACCTTGTCCCAGGCATCATGGAGGATCTTCGTGGATGGTTCATCCAATGAGAACGGCTCCGGGGTTGGAATCATTTTAATATCCCCCAAGGGACATAGATTCCATTCGGCGTTGTGATTCTGATTCAAGGCCTCCAACAACGAGGCCAAATACGAAGCTTTGCTGGCCGGGCTGAGAATAGCCCAGGAGCTGAAGGAATGCTCCGTCCAGTGCTTTAGTGACTCCCAGCTCGTGGTAAACCAGGTTCTGGGCAAATATCAGGCACGAGGACCCAAGATGGCTGCCTACCTAGCAAAGGTAAAAGTTGAACTGTCCGCGTTTGGGCGAGGCTCAATCGAGCAGATACCTCGGGAGCAGAACGCTAACGCAGACGCTCTTGCCAAGCTCGCCACTTCCAAAGAGACGGAAGCTCTGGGGTTAGTTCCGATGGAGTTCTTGGAAAAACCAAGTATAGTAGAAGCCCGGGTGGAGGTCGAGATGATCGACGCTAGGCCAACCTG
Organism: Humulus lupulus; assembly: GCF_963169125.1. NCBI lineage: Eukaryota > Viridiplantae > Streptophyta > Magnoliopsida > Rosales > Cannabaceae > Humulus > Humulus lupulus. The sequence continues at coordinate 141,843,553 of NC_084797.1, read as the reverse complement.
GATGACCCCCATCCTCGAGTATCTCACCATGGGGAAGCTACCTGAAGGGTGCAATGATGCGCGGCGAGTACTGTATCAAGCTCCCAGGTATACGATGGTGGATGGGGTGCTATACCGACGTGGGCACTCCCTACCTCTCCAACGATGTGTTCTTCCAGGCGAGGCAAAGGCCATCTTGCAGGAGGTGCATGAGGGTTTTTGCGGAGATCACACTGGGGGGCAAAGCTTGGCCCTAAAGGTCCTGAGGCAAGGATATTACTGGCCCACTCTGTCCAAGGATTCGATCTCGTATGTCAAGAAGTGCGACAAGTGCAGCGGTTCACCTCAGTTGCCTGAGCTCCCCCATTCGAGCTGAAGATGATCTCTTCCCCATGGCCGTTGGTAGTTTGGGGGATCAACTTAGTTGACGCCCTCCCCACTGGAAAAGGTGGGGTCCGCTACGCCGTGGTAGCCATCGACTACTTTACGAAGTGGGCTGAGGCAGAACCTTTGGCAACGATAACTTCCAAAAAAGTCCTCGACTTCGTGGTTAAGAGCATTATCTATCGATTCGGACTGCCCAAGAAAATCGTTTCCGACAATGGGACTCAGTTCGACAGCGACCTCTTCACCGAATTTTGCTAAAGGTACGGAATTGTGAAAAGTTTCTCCTCCGTGGCCTATCCTCAGGCGAATGGCTAGGTCGAGGTCGTCAACAAGATGTTAAAGGCGAGCCTCAAGAAGAGACTAGACGAAGCCAAGGGGATCTGGCCAGAACAGCTCCCCTAGGTTCTCTAGGCATACCGGACCTTGCACCGGACTCCTACGGGTCATACTCCTTTCTCTCTGACTTTTGGGAGCGAGGCGGTCCTCCCCGTGGAAATTAAGGTACCTTCGCACAGAGTCCAGGATCGCAACCACGAGCTACTTTGCACTTCCCTTGACTTGGTTGATGAAAGACGAGAAGATTCGCAGCTCCAGCTCGCACATTATCAGCAAAAAATCACTCGTTATTTCAACTCAAAAGTCAAAAAGCGCGTCTTCAGCGTTGGCGACCTGGTCCTCAGAAGAGTTTTATTACCCGGTAAGGATCCCAAAGATGGAGTATTGGGACTGAACTGGGAAGGACCATATCAAGTCATCGAGGTCATTAAAGAGGGAACTTATAAACTAGCTCGGCTTGATGGAGGGGCAGTCCCACGAACTTGGAACGCCATTCATTTGAAGAGATTTTATCAATGATTCCCTTGTAAGGCCTAAAAGGCCATTTATTATGTATTAAGCAATGAGAATTAACTTTTCATTTATGATTATACATGTTTACAAGTGTAATCTAAAGTAACCACGAAAGACCATTTCCCAGTTACTTGGGGGGCATGTGGTACCTGGATATAACCAGGTCGCCTTAAAAAGCTTAGAAGTTAATTCAAATCGATTGATCGTTGTTCTTCTTAAAGAGCACGAGATATTGATAAAAATTAACGCGAACTAAGTTGTACCCTGGATATAACCAGGTCATAAAACTTAGAAGTTAATTTAAATCGATTGATCATTTTTTTTCTTAAAGAGCACGAGATATTGATAAAAGTTAACACGAACTAAGTTTTCAAATTAAGTTCCTGGATATAACCAGGTCATAAAACTTAGAAGTTAATTTAAATCGATTGATCGTTGTTTTTCTTAAAGAGCACGAGATATTGATAAAAGTTAACACGAACTAAGTTTCCAAATTAAGTTCCTAGATGTAACCAGGTCATAAAACTTAGAAGTTAATTTAAATCGATTGATCGCTGCTTTTCTTAAGGAGCACGAGATATTGATAAAATTTAACACGAACTAAGTTTTCAAATTAAGTTCCTGGATATAACCAGGTCATAAAACTTAGAAGTTCATTTAAATCGATTGATCGTTGTTTTTCTTAAAGAGCACGAGATATTGATAAAAGTTAACACGAACTAAGTTTTCAAATTAAGTTCCTGGATATAACGAGGTCATAAAACTTAGAAGTTAATTTAAATCGATTGATCGTTGTTTTTCTTAAAGAGCACGAGAGATTGATAAAAGTTAACGCGAACTAAGTTTTCAAATTAAGTTCCTGGATATAACGAGGTCATAAAACTTAGAAGTTAATTTAAATCGATTGATCGTTGTTTTTCTTAAAGAGCACGAGATATTGATAAAAGTTAACGCGAACTAAGTTTTCAAATTAAGTTCCTGGATATAACCAGGTCATAAAACTTAGAAGTTAATTTAAATCGATTGATTATTGTTTTTCTTAAAGAGCACGAGATATTGATAAAAGTTAACACGAACTAAGTTTTCAAATTAAGTTCCTGGATATAACCAAGTCATAAAACTTAGAAGTTAATTTAAATCGATTGGTCGTTGTTTTTCTTAAAGAGCACGAGATATTGATAAAAATTAACGCGAACTAAGTTTTTCCAAATAGTAACTAAAATGCGTAAAGACTAGGAGATAAATCAATTAAAGATAAAATTGATAAGTTAGTTCGTCTCGAGGTGGAAACACCTCATGCAAAAGTTACAACAAAAAAAATTGAGAATATTAAAGAAAAGGGTGCAAAAGAGGAAGGCCCTAAGCTCCGCCAGGCTGCCCCGTGGAGGTTGCCATCTCGCCCTCCTGCTCAGCTGCGCCAGAGACTTCCCCGGTCTCTAAAGGTGCTTCTTTCTCGAGGCGAGCTTTAAACCCCTCCAGCAAGGGTTCCCAGACGTCCGCTCCCAAGAAGGAGAAGTCACCGTCCGGGTTGTAGACCCAGCTGTGGTAGAGCATGTCCTCCATGGCGGTGCTGGAGGCTGCCTTCTCGGCTTCCAGGGCGGCCTTGGCCTCCTCGATCCCGGCCTTCGCGGTCTCTAGCTCCGCCTACGCAGCACCGAGGGCGACTTTGATTGCCTCGACCTCTTGAAGCTTGGGGCGGGCTTCTTCCAGCTCGGCCCGCACGGCCGCCAGGGCATCTCTAGCCTCCTGCAAGGAAGTCTGGTGGGTGGCCACAACCGACTGGTGCTCGCCCCTCATATCCTCGAGTTGGGCCTTAGTCATGGCTATGCTCCTGTGAAGGGCCAAGGCGCTCTGCAAGAACGGAGAAGCAAAGGCCTTAAGAAAAAGAGAAGGGAGAAAGGAAAAACAGGGCAAGGCATGCTAATCAAAGATCACAAAAGGATAAGGTCAGCTTACCGTAAGGTCCATGCCCAATGAGGATTCCAGCACGCCCACCGGGCTCATCGTTTCGATGGCCCATAGCTCCGTCTCTTTGAAGCGGTAGAAGTGGCTGACGGCGTAGTTCACCGTCTCGTACACCGTCCCCCTAAAGACATCTGGGACCTTCTCCAGATCCTAGGGGTCCACCGGGATGCGTACCTCGGAAGGCACAATCGCCTAAGTCCCGGGCTCCACCCCTGTGCCCCGGACGAAGGCCAGAGCTCGCGGAGGGGATGGAGGCATGCTCCCTCCTACAGCAGGAGGTTCGGTTTTCTCGACCTGGGCGGCTGGGGCTGCTCTTTCTCCTTTGCAGGAGACTTGGTTGGGGTCCCAGCGGCTTTCTTCGCCATCCAGGGCTTCTTCATCTTGGGCCCAGAGGCCCCAACTGGGGAGTTCCCCCCGGTGAACACAGCCGCAGATTTTTTCCCCCGGACTGAGACATCTCCTCTGGCAAAACAAATATATGGTTAGTACACAAGTTAGGGGAAAAAATGCGAAATTCAAGTATATATATGTACTAAAGGGAATCCTACCCCCCGAGCTAAAGGAAAAGTCTACGGTTACGACCATCGGCCCCGGAGCTTCTTCGAGGGAATCTAAGACAATCACTTCTCGAGCTGGCGTGCGTTCTGGATCCAAGGCCGGCTCAGGACTAGACTCTTCTACGTATTGCCTAAGTCCTGGAGCTACGGTACCCTCCCAGAGTGATGGCCATGACCGAAGGTTAGTCCCATACTCCTCGAATAGGACCGACCTAAAAGCTAGGGTGTTGTCTACAACTATGGTCCCCCTAGGGCGGCTACTTTCGTAGTCCAGCACGAGCTGGTCGACGCAGTGGAGCAGGGTTTCATCTAAGTCTGGGTTACTTCAATGGCGTTGGACGATCTATCTAGGATTGAACCTAGCTAGCCGGGGGTCTGCAGTGGCCCTATCTAAGCTCCTAAACGTATAAGGGTTACCTTGACCGGAGGGACCTGCAGCTGCTCCGGACCGAATCCTCTCCTCATCCGTTCTTTGGGCGACCTCCAACGCCCGCTTCTTCGTCCTCACGAGAGGCACCTCGTCCTCCTCGTCCTCCTCATCTTCATCCCCCGCGACCTCCTCCACGATGATAGGCCTCGTATCGCGGGCTGGGGGAAGCACTCGGGGCCTCCTCAGGTTCAGAGTCTGGCCTGGGGAGATCAGCTTACAGGCCAGCATTGTCTCGTCTGTCACGAGCTGGCGATAGTCCTTTTCACTAGGGGCAAGCCCGCCAGTGTCTCGTACTGGCTCCCGAGGATCACAGACTTCTCTGTCCTCGCAAAGATAGCTGCAGAATTAATCTAAGTCAGAAATGGATACAGGAGGAGCTAACTGGTACTTAACTTACGAGCTAAGGTTGAAAGGCACTTACGAGGACAGTTGAAGTAGTGTAGCTCGCAGTTTCGGAACCCCGTCAACATAAAGAATTGTTCTTTAAAGTCATTGGGGTGGCTGGGCAGCTCGATGACCGCAGCCGTGTTGGGGAATCGGGTTAAGTAATAAAACCCGTCACCTCGCCCCCGCTGCTCCGGGCTGGCTTTGAGGCAGAAGAAATACAGAATGTCCGTAGGAGTGGGGACCTCCCACTCCTGTTTCAAGAACAAGTATCTTAACCCCGCCAACAAACGATAAGAGTTGGGGGGGAGCTGGAATGGGGCCAACCTCACGTAATTGAGGAAATCGGCGAAGTACTGATCCAACGGGAGGAAGGCCCCTGCCTTGAAATGTTCGTCGCTCCAGGCCGAGAACACCTCATCAAGTGACGCGCAGCTCCGCTCGCCTTCTAAGGGAGGTCAGGCAACCACGGTTCCCCTCCCCAGCTCGATGTTGTGGGAGAGGAATATTTTGTTTACCCTCGCCTGGTCAGTGATCTTCGAGACGATCCTCTCTGCCTCAAAGAATGCGTCGGGGGCCACCTCGAGCTCCTGTTCCACTGCTGGCCCGAAGTTGGGAATCGGGGATTCAGCCATCACCTCCTTTCCTTTGTCTTGTCAGGAGGACGAGCTGCCTACAGGCTTCTTGGGAGCATTCTTCTTGGATCTCATCTGGTCACCTAGCGAACAAAAAGACGAAATTTTAGAAGAAGGTGACCTAAAAATGGAGAAAAATTTGAGTGTGTTTCCTTGACACGAGCTGAGGTAAGCCCAACCCGTGGAGAGTGAGACCACGCGGTTCTATGAACACGCGCCTATCCTCCCAAAAAATCCCCGATTACTCGGAATTCGTGTGTCAGGAGGGTCAGGATACAATTTTTCCTTGCAGGGAAAGTTCCAGTAGGCAAGAGAGGAAAAACCGCCTGTGAAGCGTGTCCCCTAAGCTACCCGGTTTTGCACCCAAAATACTGGATATTTTGAACAAGAATACCAAAAGTCTTACCCAGAAATCTCCCCAGAAAAGGCATCCTATAAACCGTGTTCCTAAAAGGTATCCTACCACAAATGATACCCTAACCTAAAAGGCTTTTACCCTTCATGCCCACAAAAAACCAACAAAACCCTGCATGTGGCTACAGTAAATATTTACCTAAGCTACAGTGAAAAATACTTTCAAAACATGCACGGTCAGGAGACTTACTAAATGTTATGGTTGAGAAGAGGATGAAGGGATTGCCTGGGTTGGGGCTTCGTCGGAGTAGTTGATTCCAAAGCTTCGAAGGAGCCCTTACACCTGAACTTCTTGAGCGTTGGGAATGGCAGCCGGAAAGAAGAGGGTTTTTTCTTTTGAAAATGAAGAGAGAAGAAGAAGAAAATTTCTGAAAAATTTCAAATAAACGGGTGGCCCATGCGTAAGGTGGCCACCCCTTTTATATACGTGAAGGGCCACGTGAGGAGGACCGTTGGATTGCCCTGATGTGGGATCCAAGGCCCTCCACTCGAAAGACAAAACGACGGCTGAGTATAGGCTAGGCCATTAAATGTGGTTCTCGGAAGACGTACCGTCACCAACCACGATGTTCCACGTATTCGGCGCCTGCGTAGAATGTGGAATATGAAGAGTTCATGGGGAAGCCTAAAAGCCCCTACTGTGGCCCTATGCGACTTCGTGTACCACGAGTAGGGGCTTGTGGGGCAAGTGTACGCCCTGGTTTTCCCACGGGCTGTTAGCAAGCTGAGATACGGCCTAAATCATGAGATTCATCCTAATCATGTCTACCACGTGGACATCACCAAGACCGGAGCTGCCATAGAAAGATCCTACCTCCTCAGCTTGAGGTAACCTAAGGGTTCGCCAAGAATAGACTGAGTTTGGAATTTGAAGGCCACAGGACGAGGGAAGCATCCAGCTCGTGGTACGAGCTAGAGTTGGAGGCTGTGACCCTTTATAAAGTCAACCACACAAGGTAAACGTGCATATATTAGACATCACGTGTCTGATATATCCCTGACTTCTCAGACACGCAGCATGAACGTGCGTATTCAGACACCCACGACTGGGTTGGGCCGTGCGGCCCATTATCCCCTTACCTATTGATTAGACCACACTTATGTGTCAGGTTTTAGGAATTGATCATGAATGTCACAGAGTTGACATGATAGGTAAGAAGGTCACGGGATGACCTTCTTACCAACTCCCAGGTGCCTTCTCCTATAAATATGGAGACCCTGGGAGTTACAAAGGGTTGGATTCTATTATGTAAGAAATACCCTGTAAAAGAATACCAAGCATATAGCAATAATATTGACTGGTGGAGTAGAAGGATTTTAACCTTTGAACTACCTAAAAACGTAGTTGTGTCACCAGCCCATTTCTAAAAAGATCATTCATCTATTCCGGTTCAACATAAGCACTAATCCCTTCCTCTTATCTTCTTAATTATCTGTTGGCGAAGAACTGCGTCAACAGTATCCTACCAATCTAAGGAAGCTCCTAGTCTCTGAGGCATTCCTTGGCCTTGGCCAATCTTTGACCGCCTCAATCTTGGCTCAGTCAACCTTGATCCCCTCCTTACTAACAATATGACCAAGAAAAGTTACATGAGGTAACCAGAACTCACATTTCTTGAACTTAGCAAACAGCCTATGCTCCCTCAGTCTCTGTTGAACCAACCTCAAATGTTGCTCATGTTCTGAATCTGACTGAGAATAAACCAGAATATCGTCGATGAAGACGATCACCAATCGATCCAAGTAATCCTTGAACACTCTGTTCATCAAATCCATAAAAGCAGTTGGGGCATTAATCAACCCAAATGACATGACTAAGAACTCATAATTCCCATATCTTGTACGAAAGATAGTCTTCAGTATATCTCCCTCCTTGATCCTTAGTTGGTGATAACCAGATCGAAGATCTATCTTTGAGAATACCATCTTACCCTGCAACTGATCAAATAGAACATATATCCTTGGCAGAGGATATTGGTTCTTGATTGTTAACTTGTTCAGTTCTCTGTAGTCAATACACATTCTCAGAGAACCGTCCTTCTTCTTGACAAACAAGATTGGTGCACTCCATGGTGAGAAACTAGGTCTAATAAAACCCAAGTCTAATAGCTCCTGCAGCTGTACCTTTAGTTCTTTCAACTCTGTTGGGGCCATTCTGTAAGGTGCCCTAGACACTGGCTCTGTCCCTAGTGCCATTTCAATCACAAATTCAATCTCTCTGTGGGGCGGCAACCCTGGTAAATCCTTTGGAAACACATCTAGAAACTCACAGACTAATCAAATCTCCTGGAGTCCCACTAGCACGACCTGAGTGGTATCGACCACAATGGCTAAGAATCTTATGCAACCACCTTGCAATAGATCTCTAGCCCTCAACAAAGATATCATCGGTACACAGGGTCCATGTACAGTGCCAACAAGTACAAAAGGATCCTCACCTTCAGGCTCAAAGGTTGCCATTTTCCTTCTGCAATCTATGGTTGCCCCATACTTCACTAACAAGTCCATACCTAGAATCATGTCAAAGTTGGTCATAACCAACTCTATCAAATCAACTGACAACTCTTTACCCTCCTCTATCACTGGCAATGATTTTACCCATCTCCTAGATACTACTAACTCCCCAGTGGGTAATAAGGTCCCGAACCCCACAACATAAAAATCACATGGTCTACACAATCTATCAATAACTCTACTAGCAACAAAATAATGTGCAGCACCAAAATCAATCAAAAGAGTATAAGGGGTTCCAGAACTAAAAAGTTGACCTGTGACTACTGAGGGACAAGCCTCAGCTTCTGCCTGTGTCAACGCAAACACTCGAACTGAGGTCAAGCTATCCACATTTCGTGGTTCTTCCTTTCTTTCCTTCGGGAAATATTTCTTTAGGTGTCCCACTACCCCCACATAAAAAGCAAGCATTTGCCTGACACTCCCCTATTTGGCGCCTCTTGCATCTGGCGCACTCTGGAAAAGTCTTCCATCCTTCACTGCTGCCCTGGCGGCCTGTTGAAATACCACGAGGTCTCCTATCAGGGCCTAGAGCTGGAAAGGCATCAGAAGCCTTCCTTTTCTGATCAATTGGGCCCCCGCCCCTACCTGAACTCATAAATGGAGGTCCCACCTAGTGTTTCTCTTGGCCACGTTATCACGCCAGATTTTATTCTTAGCGCTCTCAACTGTGAGTGCCTTATCAACAACTTATGCATAGGTAGTCACCCCTTGCATAGTGGTAATACAAACATCCCAGGCTATCATAGGTTGTAGCCCTTAGAGAAACCTCTCCCTCCCGGTCCTAATCTATAAAATTTCAAGGCATATTCAGTCACTGATGAGTTGCCCTGAAGTAATCTACTAAACTCTTCAGCCTTTGTCGCCCTGATGGCATCATAGTACTTCTCATTAAACAGAGTCTAAAACTCTTCCCAATCCAGGACATTAACATTTCTGGTCTAGGATATCACTTCCCACAAATTCGGGCATCCTCCTGAAACATATATGTGGCACAGGCCACCCTTTTGTTACCGACCATCCTCATAAAGTCTTGGATGGTGGTAAACATTCTCATCCATTGTTCAACCTTGGCCGGATCTGCACTACCCTCAAAGATCGGAGGGTGCTGTTTCCTAAACCTTTCATAAAGAGGTTCCCATTTATTCCCAGCCTCATGCGACTGCTCAACTATTGGCACCGTCACAGGTGGTGCCTCTGGCAAGATGTTCCCTATAGGAACCTGTTGCTGTCTCAGCAGGCAGATTTCTTCTTTCTACCTCAATACCCTAGCTTGCAAATCAGCAAGCAACTGCTGCCAGTTCTCAAAAGCTGGCCGAGGGGTCTGACCCTAGTCATTATCTTGACCCTGTCTATCATTCTAGCCCTGATCTTGCTGGCCATCTGATGATTCAATCTGCCTTGGAAGCATACTTCCAAGCTTATATCTTGCTGCAATAATCAATTCGACCAGTAAGGTAGTGATAACTAAACCTCTTGCCCCCTCACGGTCCAAGATCAAGCATATAACTATTCACATTCAACAGTTATGCTAATAAGCATGTCGATTCATATTCAAGTCTGGTGCTAATAAGCATGTCCTGATATGCATAACAATTAATAATGCACGTCCTGATATGCATAACAATTAATAATGCTAATAAGCATTTTCTGGCATACATGTATCTATGACAACGCTAATGAGTGTTTCTTGACCTACATGTCCATATAACAGTGCTAATAAGCAATTCTTTAGCATTCATAAGCAAAATCAGTGCTAATAAGCATATTCTGTTTAAATCATGCAGCAGTCAAGGGCTTAGGCTCTTGTAAATGCGCATGATTATGATTATGCCTGTGATTGTTGATTAAGCATGTTGAATGCTCTGTATCTAGATATTTGTTATATAATGAATGCATGTTTGCATTATCTGAATGAGAAAGGCTTGACTTATGAGTCAAGGACGGGAATAGCACTGAGCACTGGTCGAAAAGCATTGACTTATCAGTCAAGGGCGGCAATTGCATGCTTAACATTGGTATGGTTAGGCCTAATCAGGAGCGCATCATATGCATGTCTGACCCAATGGTCGTGGAAAATTAAGCGCCAGGTATGCTAGGCCAGCTCCAAGGCTGGTTATACAGAGAATAGAGCAATGGGTCCTGGGGTGACTTATTAGTCCCATATCATAGGGCTGGCCCCAGTATGATTCATTAATCATATATTTTGGGCAACGGTCCCCGATATGATTCAGTTAGTCTTTTATTTAGGAAAGATGGCCCCCATAAAATGTTGTAGTCATTTATATTTATGGTATTCATGCATGAGTAAAGTTATTACTGCTAGGCATGCTTATTATAGTTTGGTAACGTATTATTAACTACTTATGAGAATGTTTAAGTTTTCTTGCTAGGCCTTGGCTCTCGGGTGCTATGTGGTGCAGGTAGGGGGAAATGGAAGCTAGACTAGGCATGAGTTGGAGAGCTTAGGTGGTGACGTGTACATATCCGACCGCTTGACCACCACGGCCAAGGTTTCTCAGAGGAACCAGGGTTGAACCCTATTTTTGTCGCTTAGTTCAGTAGATTGTAACTTTTGAGTTGTAAGTACCCTTTTGGAACTGTAAAAAACTTTGTAAATGTTTATTATGGGATCCCATGTACATCTTAACATTTTAATGAAATAACTATCCTTTTTTACTGAAATTTTTAACCCTTGACCATTAATCACATATAGTTGCACATTTATGGCCAAATGACTCGTTTAGCGAGTTTAGCACTATTTTAAATACACAGTGTAACGATCTTGGCTACTAGAGCGTTAAAATTCTCTCTTCCCTTTTATCTTGACCATCACTAAGTCTCATGAGTTGAGAACACTTAATGATCTCTAAAAATCAATCCCATAGTGATCTATGCGCCTACACACGTCCTGGTGTGTTAGAGGCTGATTTTGAAGATCAAGGTGTGAGATTTGTCACATTGGAATTGTGAGGATTGGATGATCGTAAATATACAAAAAGATTTGAGGAATCTTGATAGGCATCAAGAGGTAACTTTCTCTATCTCTTATATGTTTTATTTAATGCAATGCATATATGTTGAGATTCTGGGCTTGTGGTTTTAATTAAATTTTAATAAATTGCTTTCGTTGTTCTCTCATTTAGACCATAAAAACAAACAAAAAGTAATTCTAAAGGGATAGGATTGTCTCTAGAACCCTAAATCAGTTCCCAGAGAACACCACTGGAACTCAAGAACTTCGCTGGAATCTTTAAATTTTCTAGATTCCAGTGGAATGCCTAGAATGTGAAAAAACGCAAAAGAGCCTCAATGGTCCATTTTGGCCAGTTTTGACACTAGCATGGACCTATAAGGATAGTAAAAGAGGTCAAAATGACCACTAAATCCTAAAATCCTAAGAGCATAAACATAAACACACAAAAAATCAAGAGCATCCAAACAGGGAAGGGAAAATAAGAACTTACTCGAAATGAATCGTCGATAAGGGTTGTGACGTGTCCAAGCACGAAAGTATTTTGTGCGATTAACCCAGAAGTAGCTTGACTTTCTCCATTCTTCCAGGGTCATGAGTGGAGAAGCTCTGGTATGATAATTGATTTCTTTGTTGGTGAAGAGGTTTTTCTGAGCTCTAGGATGGAAAAAATTTCAAACGTTGTAGTAAAATGAAATGGAAGGAAAATGTCAATATTTATACTCGAAAACTTGGAGTAGAAGCAATACCTTTGCAACTATTGATCACCTACAGACTAGGCACTCGAGTGTGATCCAATGGTCACAGATATCAAGGTACGGATCATGATCATAGCATGGGAAAAAGAAGTGTTGAGTACATGGCGAAAGGACGCCTAGGGTACAAATTGGACGTCTTGGGAACATAAAAGAGTCCTCATTAAATGACACTGATTGATGGGCTCAGAAATAGGGAGTCAACATGTGGCATTACCTTTTGGTAGGTGATATGCCTCGAAAAGCCAAGATGTCTCTCCCTAAACATGTTCCTCGAAATTACTCCTCTAAGTCTAAGTCTCCACTGTCCAAGGACGAGGGAAGACTTGGGGGAAAATGTTGTTCTTCTTTCTAAGTGGCATGTAACAATCATTAAGGAGTAATTAAGCTTTGCGAAAGGTAATAAAGCCCTCCGAGTTTTCCTAGAGCTCATCGGAAGGAAGATCTTACCCGTGTTAATCGTGCATCACCTCCGTAGAAGTATGTTCTTGAGGAGGACTACTTCCCGAGGACTATGATTAAGATGTCCTCCAGTTCCTTTTTACTCAAGTCATTTGGGTCTGCAAGAAACATCCTCGGGGCCTGGAATATAGTGCCAGGTGTCAAGCATAGTGATCATGGACCACAAACAACTATTTGACATGTTACTGTTGCCCAAGTCGTGGTGTCAAGTCCATATAAGCAACAAGCAGGATGTCTCATGATGCCACTTGACATGGGAAAACATGCAGCTACCACCTAACACTTTCAGCGCGTGTTACCCCATAAAGGTATGGGTTGTAACCTCGTAAATGGGCTCGAGGAGATACGCCCGGGCCCACCATCTTCTTAACTACGGGAATGTGTATTTATTAATTATTAAGACCTCGTTAAGGGAGAATGTTTGTATTAAATCCCCATTAAGGGAATTAAATGTCCTCAGCCATCTATAAATAGGGCTAGGGCACACTTTGTAAATGATCCCTGATTGAATTCTCACTTTTGTATTCAGAGCATTCCTAAAATGCTTGAACTCCATAGAAGTTTGAGACCCCAAGCTTCCCAAATCCTAATACAACTGACTCATGGACTAGGGTTAATTAATAACCTGAACCACGTAAAATCTCTGGGTTCTTTATTGCATTTTTTTAAGCAAGATTTAATTAGTTGATAGCAAAAAAGGCAGTCAACAAGTTGTTTAGGTTTATGTATAGTTGTTTTCATGTTGTTTCTTAGTTGTTTAAGTTAATGAATAGTTGTTTTGTTGTTGTGTTGATGTCTGATTGGTGTTTAGTAGTTTTCAAATATATTTTTTTAAATGTGTTAGTATGTGGTGGGTGGACTTCTAGTTGTTGTCCAATTGTTATTTTTTTAGTTGTTTTTGAATGTGTTAATATGAAGTGGGTTGATGTCTAGTTGTTTTTATTTTACAACGTATTTTTATAAATAAAAAAACATTGAAAATCGTATTTTGAAAGAAAAAAAATGAGGGACCATAAAAATGTAAAAAAAAAAACAAAAAGAAAATTATATTTATGAAAAATCTTCTAGTAATTATGCTCGCACATTAAGCATAATTTTATAAATTTCCTATACTAAAATTTGAAACTCAAACAAATAACCTAATTTAAACTACTAATTTAAGACCATTCAATATTTTTTGTTGAAAAATGTTTATTGTTGTGAAATTTCTACACGCAGGCTCAAGCAAGTAATAAAAATAAAAAATAAACAAGTATCATTTTCATAAGAATTTTTTATAAGTTATAAATTTTCTTAATTTATTTTTTATTTGATTAAACAAGATTTGATTTATTAAATGTTGACGCCAGAAAATCGTCAATGAAATATGGATGGAAAACTCAAAGACTTAATCAATGACTTATGAACTCAAAAAAACTTGTAGAAATTTGAAGGAAAATTGTAAGTGAACAATAGAAGAAAACTTGTATATTACTCTTAAGGGTGGAGGTTTATTTATAGCCTGGCTCTAATGGCCTCTGATACAACGTGGTCCTAGGGGACAAGAAGGTACTTGGGTACACTGTCATGGTAGTGGCATAGGTCGTGGTGGAACAGAGGATCATGGTGTCGACGCTTGTTTGTGGTCAGACACATGCAGGTCATGCCACCACTCCTCGTACTTCCACTACTTGCCAGGGACGGATGTCAGAGGTTGGCTAAGAAGGACCACATCAGGTACCTTACTCGTATGACCACTACTTGTATGGCATGGATATGAGGATCAGATGCCTGGGGTCCTCAGAGTCGTACATCAATACGTACTTCATAGCCATACAATCTCTTTGAGTTGCATGTAGGTCCTTACCCTCACAGGGCGCCTATTCTTTCAACCTTTGAATGTTCCTTCTCTACACATATAATTATTCCATTGGTGACACCTTTCATGGAAAGAAAAAGTTCTAAGGATGCGTTGTGCGAGGCACTGTGTGGTTGATTGGTGTGCGCCGAGGGTGCAAATATGTGGTGCACGAGGCGCGCCTGCTGGGCACACGTGAGGAGCATCTACTGGGCGTGCGAGGCACGAGACAGGGGTCTCACATGGTGCACCTGCTTGGTATGCGAGGTGCAAGATGGGGGTGCAGTCCCTTGATGCGCGAGGCGCCTGGCGAGGGCCTCGTGGGGTGCAACTGTTGGGTGCTCGAGGCGCCTGACGAGGGCTCGCAGGGTGCACCTGCTAGGTGCGCAAGGCAATGGTGCACGGTATGGGCCTGTCATGTGAGGCGGGGTTGCGAGGCATAGACCTGGGGCGCGATGGTGTCTCGCGAGGCGTTGGCGAGACGGGGTCGTGAGGTGTTGGCGAGATAGAATCGCGAGGCACGGACTTGGGGCATGAGATGATGACTCATGAGGCACTGGCGTGTGGCATGGGTACACGGCATCACGACACCTGAGAACATGGGTGAGGCGAGGCGTACCTCACCATATTAGGCCATTACAAGTCCTGGGCACCTGAGCGAGGCGAGGTGTGCCTCACTATGTGAGGCCTTATTGACTTCAGCTGGGGGTCTTCGATGTGGGCGAGGTGTGCTTCGCAATGCAAGGCCTTAGCGTCTCGGCAGATGGACTGGGCGGCCAAGGAATGCCTCGCTATGCGAGGCCCTTGTGCTCGGCATGGACGACCCATTCCTCCTTTCCGAGGAATCTTGACGACCTGGGAAGCCATTCCTAGGGCGTTGCATAGGAGACCTTCATTTATTGAGGTCTATCTCTGGGACTTGGAATGGGGTGTTCAAAGTGACAATTTCCCGTATTCACACCTTCTGTCTCTATCACGTATTTGACGCCGTCAGCGCCCCTTAGCCATTTACTTCAATAAGGGACCATACCTTTTTTCCTTGGTGGATTTTTGGCATCCACACTTGCCCCCGAGTCTATAAAGAGATCTTTAGGCGTTCTTGTAGACTCTTCTCTTTCTTTTTCTCTTTCTCTTTTTTTTTTTTTGTGCCATCTTTGTGATATTCATGGTGTAAGTGCTTTTCTCAATTTATAAGATATGGAAAAACATATTTCATGAGTGGCGATCTTTAGGACTCCTTTGAAGTTTAATTAACGCCAATCATTATTTTATATAGATCCCAAGGGGGTCATTGTTGTACAAATGTCAAGCCGCAGGAAGAAGCTTGAGGTACTCTACCCGAAGAGCCAAAGAAGCGTCGTTTGGACAGGGTTTGCTCTCGTGTTGTGCTCTTAAGCTGTTACCCTGGGTGCTTTACGCGTATCTAGCGTTTGTCATATTTCAGAGTGAAGAGTGCTTTAGCCATTCTTCCTTGTAGCCCCTTCTTCTTGCTGGCTTCTTCTTTATTACCAACAGGTCGACTCGACTACGAAGTCTATCAGTACTTGTCCATTGATTGATACCCTTTAAGTATAAGTGATGTCGACAAAAGATCTACCTTTGGTCAAGGCGGAGAATGATCGACTTATTGCCAAGATTTGAGGACTTAAGAAACAGTTTGTTGAGGCCATACACAAGAAAGGAGTGGTTGTAGTGAAGACTTCATCTCCGTCTAAGAGTAAGAAAATAGCAGAAGCTAAAGTTCTTGTATGGTACAAAATATTGGCTCCGACTTCTCCTCATTCGGCGACTGCGATGTTACTAAGGTCGCCAAGTGGAGTGCTCGTGATGGAAAACCATGAAGTTTTTTCCTGCCCCATCTTTTGGTCCCATGTGTGGGCAACTTCTTTATTTTTACTTTGATTTGTTTGTAATGTTGCTTGACTTAGTTTCCCTGAGAGGTTTTTCTGGATTTCGTGTTTTCTTCATGAGGAAATTTTAACGAGTTCTGCAACATCTTATGCTTATCTTGTGACCAAGCATTATCATGTGCCTTTAAGCACGTCGTTCTCTTACTAGCACCCATTTATTTAGAAAAGGTTCCCTTTGGGACCTCTCTACTGCGTGTGATTCGTGTCTGTTGGTTCACCTTGACTACATGTAAGGATATGTTGGCCCCTTGGGCTCTCGCTATCCTTTTATATATTTTTATGCATGTGTTTTATTTTCTGCAAGAAGTGTCCTTCTCGTCATTAGGCATAGTACTATTTTTGCAAGAGTCTTCTTTGAGACCCCTTTTTGCAAGCGTCTTCTTTGAGACCCTTTTCGTAAGCGTCTTCTTTGAGACCCCTTTTTGGTTTTTGAGGTGATCTCCCCTCGGGTTGGGACCTTTATAGGGAGATGGTCCTTGTGAAACCTCGCGAACACCTATTTTCAAAGCACTTTTTCCCTTGGTAAGGCGACTCAGTCGATCTAGACTTGGGGATCTCTTTGGGCTCCCCTTTCATCTTCTACAACGTGGTCCCTTTGCAGGATGGGTTTGTTTGTGAAGATGTCATTTTTGAGGGACCTTTTAACTTTTTAAGATTCTATAAGGGTAGTTAGTCCTTATAGATTCAAATGTTGTCTCATAAGGTTCACCGCTCTCACATATATGTATCATTAGTACTTTTATATATATATATATATGTCACAAGGACAGATGCCTGTTTCACACTTGGCCAAGCACCTATTGAGGCTCATGAGGCTAGGCGCCTATTTTGCACATGGCTAGGTGCCTACTGAGGTCGGTTATAATACCTCCTAAGTGGTTTCTGGGATCTTTTTGCCAAGTACTTTGTTTTCCATTCTCTCTGATAAGCTATGACAATTCTAGATCTCTAGAATCAACTAGGCGACTTCTTTGGATCTTTATGGGGGTCGATTGCGATGATTTGATGAATCCTACTAGCTTCTTCTTTGAAGCCTTTTTGTAGATCTCTTCCAATTTTCAACTTCATCAGCGATTCCTCTATCACGACGTTCTCTACTACACAGAATCTTCAGACGTATTGGTAGAAGGGTGATTGGAAGAAGGTTTTCTTCCCTCAACATGCAAGTTCTTATGGCCCTCTTCCACACATATATACTTCTGTGCTCTTTCGAAGAAGTCATCTAAGTTTGTAACCTCTCTCTTGAGCATGTTACCCCATAACTTGCTTCCTGGACGAACTCCAGCTGTAACTGCCATCTTGAGCTCCGCTTTAGTTGAACTTCACAACTTTGTTGCTACCATAATGAACCTATGGATATAGCTCTTCAGACTTTCATTCTCACCTTGTTTTATGTTAGCGAGGCTGGTAATTGGCATAACATAATCACAGATTGCATGGTGTTGCTGAAGAAATTCGCCAGAGAATTGCTGCCATGACTTGATTGTTCTTGGCCTTAACCTCTTGAACCACTTGTACGCAACTCCTTTAAGTGTAACGACAAAACAATGGCACTTTGCTCTGCTGTTGAGCCCCCTTAACCTCATCAAGTTGTTGAAGGAGTCTAAGTGATACTTTGGGTCCGTAGTACCCTCGTACGGAGTCATGTAGGACTCTTTGAAGCTGGTGGGGAGTTTCTCAACTTGGATCTCCCTTGTGAAGGGCGAATCATGATCAAATTCTTCGTCATCTCTGTTCCCCCCAGGTGCAGTGATAATCTTGCTTCGAGGGCTTTGCATTTCAATGTCTAGTTCCCTCCTCTTTTTGCTTAAGGAGTCTTGCGGGTTCTCAGACTGAACCCTTGCTTTGGTTGTGTCCCTCGGGGGATCTGCGGGTGTTGTGTTTTTTACCTCGGACCCTTTCGGGTTAAATTTCTCCCTCAAGTCAAGTGAAGCTCTTGTGGGGGTCGTCTTGGGCTCGCACCTCCCGTAGGTGGGGTTTGCACTAGGTTTCGCCATTGGTGTATAACCTTCCTTGCGCTCTGGGCGAGGGGTAAACAAGTGGAGAGTTGCGTTTTGTCACCGTCCACGGGTATGGTGGCTTATCCTCGTGCATGCTTTTTTTTCCTATGCTGGGGTAGGGGCATGCTTGACCTTCCTTGTAGCAAGTCATTCAACACCTCCTGCGTGTTCTCTATTGTGGCTTCCAGCCTTTGATTTTTTATGTGCAACTCACGTATCTCATTCTTGTAAAAGCGAGTTCTGGAGCTGGGACTCACAGAGTGCACACGGAAACTATTGTCAGGTTTGTGCAAAGAGGGGCATGGATCCCGGTAGCCAGAGTGCGGTGCAATCGGCGGTTGAGGAGGAGGGTCCATACTCAGGCCACCCACACGGGTCGTAGATGGCTCACGATGACCTCCCCTTGGTTAGACTATCGGGAGTGATGTCTCCATATCCTCTCCAGGGGTTAGATGTTCCTCCGGCATTCCTCCATTCTCAGGTGATGGAGGGTCTCTTTTGGAGGCTTTTAGTTGGCCTCCGTCAAGGTGGATCTCAACATCCTGAGATTCTCGTAGGCATTTTGAACACCTTGGCATTTTTTCTTGTCAAAATTGATGGAAGAGCAGTGGCTTGATAGTTGTCCTTCCCACAGACGGCGCCAAACTGTTGACGGCAGAAACTCATCAACGAAATTGGATTGAAAACTCAAAGACTTAATCAGTGACTTATGAACTCAAAAGAACTTGTAGAAATTTGAAGGAAAATTGCAAGTGAACAATAGAAGAAAACTTGTATATTAATCTTAGAGTAGTCTGGTATTACATCATTTTTCCAATCCTTGAGCATGAGAGGTGGAGGTCTATTTATAGCCTGGATCTAATGGCCTCTGATACAAGGTGGTCCCAGGGGACAAGAAGGTACTTGGGTACACTGTCGTGGTAGTAGCATAGGTTGTGGTGGAACAGAGGATCGTGGTGTCGACGCTTGTTTGTGGTTAGAGACATGTAGGTCATGCCACCACTCCTCGTACTTCCACTACTTGCCAGGGATGATGTCACAAGTTGGCTAAGAAGGACCACATCAGGTACATTACTCATACGACCACTACTTGTGTGGCATGGATATGAGGATCAGATGCCTGGGGTCCTCAAAGTCGTACATCAGTACGTACTTCATATTTGTACGTTCTCCTTGAGTCGCGTGTAGGTCCTTACCCTAGCAGGGTGCATATTCTTTTAACCTTTGAATGTTCCTTCTCTGCTCATATAATTACTCCATTGGTGACACCTTCCATGGAAAGCAAGGAGTTGTGAGGATGCATGGTGCGAGGTGCCATGTGGTTGATTGGTGTGTGCCGAGGGTGCAACTATGTGGTGCACGAGGCGCGCCTGCTGGGCATGCACGGGGTCCATCTGCTGGGTGCACAAGGTGTAACATGCCAGCCTTGAGGGCATGTTACAAGCTAGGATGGTGCTCGGATCAGATGCGCACGCGAGGGTGCAAGCTGGTGAGCATGCTGATGCCTAGTTTGTACAGCAGTGGCATTTTCATAAATATCTTCAATATTGCCCGGAAATGGAAGGGACTTTGTAGGTTCCATATTGAAGGGTCAATGAACGCAATGGTATGATTGGATTTGGGAGATTCGGAGAATTGGCGAGCTGGAAGCCAAATATGTCTCCCAACCAAAAATCATATATGTTCCTAGTCAAATGCTAAAAGCTCAGAAGGCTCTTTGTAAGGGAAGCACCTGGTGTCAGCTCTCCACCACCCCCTGGCACAGGTGCGTCAAGTGAGCTACTACTAGTTGGGAGGACTAGTAGGGCGGGCATATGAGGACCACGAGGGGACTCATATGTCTCCATGAGTAGGAGTACTCATGGACATTACCGGGTTACCCCGGTAGTGCGTCGAAGTGTGCTGCCAGAGGTTTAGGGGTACGGTTCCCTTGGCTTGCTGAGATGCCGCTTGCATGGAAAGTGGCCCAAACCTTCGAGAGACATCGTGGTGCGCCATGGCCACGAGTCTCAACACGAGATGGCATGGGAAGTCATTCGTGGGACTTGTTAGCATGCAAGCATTGGAGGGTGCACTATGCTTGAGTAGGACAGAGGTCTAGTGTGTGCTACTAGTCTAGCAGCTAGTCTCGGGGGCCTGCCAACATTCGTGAAGGCATGGTGCCTTGAGGATTGGACCATGGATATATGGAAGTCCTTGGTCTGTGACATGAGCTAATCGGATAGTATCGAATGGGGCATGATGAGAGGTGTTGGCACGTCAGATTGGTGTTGGCTCTTGGTCACACATGCTACCTTGGCATGCGAATGTCTGGGTGAGCATCGGTGTCGTGATTTTCGTTGCCATAGTGGTAACCTATGGACTGTGTGAGTTTCTTGGCTAAATTTCCTTGATGCACGGTTGCACTCATAGATGCTTGAGAGCATGACTCAGCGAGAGTTGTTCAAGAGCCGGAAGTGTGCAGAAGCATATGGTCACGTGAAAATTGTGCCTGTTGTTATTCAAAAGGTTGGAAGGCTAACATTGGCTCAGAGGAGTCAAGGTGCTGCACGGACATTTCCGCTGTCAAAATGTCCGCCCGTGACAGTTGGTATCAGAGCCAGGTTCATCTTAAATGAGGGATGAACCTAGTTGGCCCATCCTAAAGGGGATGTAGGCGTGCAGAAGGACCAGAAAGGTCTGGATGCTTGGACAGATATCGTTGAGCCTGTTAGTCACCTAGAAAGGATCAGTAGGCTGAGACGGGATGAGACTTGGTTGCTCTTCTTCGCGGGAATACTAGACATCCTAGAGAGGGGACAAGTTATGGTTGCTTTGAATCAGAAAGTTCAGAGGTGCTAGAAAGACAACATCCACATACAATTGTGGAGAGGTGCTGCATTAGAGTTGGAACTCGTTGACATGAGACATGGCTTGATCGAGTGGTCAAGGCTGTATGTTGGGTTCACTAGTTCAGGTTCGGTTGATTGACAGTAGTCCCACGGAGCGCTGTTGTTGAAATTGGAACTTGTACGCAAGAGTGTGGAAGCATAATAGTGGCCATCAAACGCTTGTTAGTCATGACAGTGGTCGAGAGTGGACAGCTTTGGGGAACTAGATAAAGATGAACATGAAATGCTTCAGTTGCTACTTCTGTGCCAAATGGCATCACATGGAGACCAAGGTGGCAGCAGTCGCGGTTGTCACGGGGTAGTCTTACTTGGAGGTGTTTGCATGTTATCTTGTTTTGCCCAAGAAGGGAGGCACCGAGACAATTAAGTGGGACGTGTTGCTCACAGAGATGTTATCTTGTGTGAGAAACACTAAGGCATTGTAGGAGATGCATAGTTGTGGAATATATGCATAAACGACCAGCAGGGCCGAGTAGACCGCGCACAGTGGTCAGAATAGTACTAGAGTTCTTGAGTGCTAGAGGACTGCATCAAGGAAACTTAGTACTACAAGAAGGCTTGGGGAGGCCAAGATGGTGCTTGAGTTTAAATGCGGGCCGGAGGGCCTTGCTATTGGGATTTAGTGACCAGAGAAGCCCAGAGAAGCTGCCCGGAGGGGTGATATGCTAGTATAGAGTAGATGGATAGCTATGTGGACAGTGCACGCATATGGGAATTGACAAGGGTGCTACACGAAGTAGTTGACTTGAGAGTCACATCTTACGGGGTGCACTTCTAGATTTGTTGTGTGCATGAAGAGTTGGGGTGGTCAGACGTTTTTACGTGTGGGCAAATTGTCGAGGACGCCAACAGTTGAAGTGGGGGAGAGACCTTCACGGTTCAAACATCCAAATAGCAGACCAATGTTCCATACAAAAGCATCGAGATGAGTTATCATGGAGATCGTTAGTTGTTCAAGATGTAAAGTCAATGAGACTCAGAGACAAAGATAGATCCAGTTACCTAGGGTGAAAGTCGTCAGGACTCGAGTACTAAGGTAACATCAGTGCAACGTTTGCCTAAGGTGAAAGTCAGCAGGACTCAGGTACTAAGGCGACGTAGAGATGTCGAGAAGCGAAGAGTCAGAATGACCGAGACATTAGTTCAATATCATCTTCAAAAGTGATAAATGGAACGAGGGACCACATGAGAGAAAGCGGTTAGCTTGCGAGCTATACTTTGAGAGGTACACCTCGAGAAGAGAAGTTATTCCCAAGTTAAAGTGGGTGAGCCCACTAATTCATAAGTTTGAAGGGTCAGGGTACTTGTTCAGTTTTGGTGTGTGAATCTAGGGGGAAACACAATAACAGATGGGTTGTACAGTGCGAAGACATGCATGACTGAGACAGACAGTATGCATGGGCATAGGCTGAGACCAAGATTGGGCAAGTTTTGCAGCATGTTATGGGACATGCTTATTGTTTTTTGGGGACACGTGTTTATGGGAACATAAGCCGAATGATTCAAAGAACATATGCCCGAAGGGAGATAGTGGATTGGGACAACTTCAGACCTCAGCGGTGAGGTAGAGTGCAGTCAAGTTTGTCAAGATTCAACAAGCCATCTAGAGTTAGGCAAGGTTGATTTAGGGGTAGAACTTGAGGCACGATGCTGAGAGTCAGCATGAGCACGAGCCAGAAGGAAGTACAGTGGTTTTGAATGATATCAAATCATTGAGCACATTGTAGAAGCTCAGAGGAGCAGTTATGCTTATGGTCAAGAGTGACCATTTTGCATCAAGCCATGGGTATGCAGTAAGGTCAGAGGGCTAAATGTCTGAGAGACTACTTCGCGAAGTCTGTGTGCAAGGGTGCACTATACTGCATAAAGGCTACAGTTGGCACGAATGCCACATTGAAGAGAGACTTGCCTTCAATGGAAGGATGTTTCGTAGGTGCTGTTGGAAACGGTTGGTTTGCGAACCTCACCCTCAGGGGTGCACCTTAATTTCGTCCTTGTTAATAGAAGTAGGCATTGGAAAATTGGCAGGAAAGCAACAATCAGATGATATGTTGGCTTTGGGGTCAGTGTTGCAAGGGCTGCTTGGTTGACGGGTGGGACGTGGTGATGGACTCGAAGGAGTTCATGTGTGCAAGGAGTATTCGAGTGTAGAGGCACTACTTCATGGGAGAATTCTGAATAGCGACGGGGGCATAGGGTCTTTGATCAAGTCCAAGGGTGTATGTGGGAGATCATCACCAAGTCAGTGATTCTACAGTTGTAGAGGGACTAGTGCATACTCAAGATTCGGAAGAAGCATGGAGTGAGCTTAGGAGTCAAGGCAGGAAGAAGATTGCCCAGCAGTCTGTCGATGAGGGCATCGACAATTTAAGTGGGAGAGAGTGTAACATGCCGTCCTTGAGGGCATGTTACAAGCTAGGATGGCGCTCGGTCAGATGCGCACGCGAGGGTGCAGGCTAGTGAGCATGTTGATGCCTAGTTTGTACGGTAGTGGCATTTTCGTAAATATCTTCAATATTGCCCAGAAATGGACAGAACTTGGTAGGTTCCTTATTGAAGGGTCAATGAACGCAATGGTACGATCAGATTTGGGAGATTCGGAGAATTGGCAAGCTGAAAGCCAAATATGTCTCCCAAGCAAAAATCATATATGTTCCTGCTGACCCAGATTTTGGCCAACTGACACGGAGTCAAAATAAACTTGACGTGGTTGAATACGTTGAAAAGAATGTGATGACGAAAATAATAAGAACACAAGATTTTATAGTGGTTCGGTCCCATAATCTGGTAATAACCTACGTCCACTCGAATTGTTATTGAAATGAGATTCAAAGGGGTGATCAAAGAACTGGGGTACAATGAGTTTCACTAACCTCTGAAGAAGAAAATACAATTATTCTCGTGTAATCTCTCTCTAATCTCAAAAGATCTCTTTTTTCCTGCAAGAAAAAAGGAGACCCCTTCCCTGAGCCCTCTTCCTCTATTTATAAGCACAGGGAAGATTTACATTGATTTGTTACAGATATTCTTTCCTAAATAATCGGATACTCAGGAAATCATGGGAGATAATTTCGGATTTCATCTTAACTGCCTAAGATTTCCTCCGCGTATAATGTGCGTACGACCAGTCTGGTCGTATGAAAAAATCGATCGCATGACACTGGATGTTTTCCTGGTCAATAGTCGAGCACAGATTCTGCCAGATGTCAGCCACGTGTACAAAATGTTCGCCACGTCATCCATACTTGTTTTTTGGATAACAGTTCCTAGTAGAAAGCTAAAAGCTCAGAAGGCTATTTGTAGGGGGAGCACCTAGTGTCAGCTCTCAACCACCCCCTGGCGCAGGTGCGTCAAGTGAGCTACTACTAGTTGGGAGGACTAGTAGGGCGGGCATATGAGGACCACGAGGGGACTCGTATGTCTCCATGACTAGGAGTACTCATGAACATTACCGGGTCACCCCGGTAGTGCGTCGAAGTGTGCTGCTAGAGGTTTAGGGGTACGGTTCCCTTAGCTTGCCACGATGCGACATGCATGGAATGTGGCCCAAACCTTCGAGAGACGTCGTGGTGCGCCATGGCCACGAGTCTCGACACGAGATGGCATAGGAAGTCATTCGTGGGACTTGTTATCATGCAAGCATTGGAGGGTGCCCTATGTTTGAGTAGGACAGAGGTCTAGTGTGTGCTACTAGTCTAGCAGCTAGTCTCGAGGGCCTGCCAACATGCGTGAAGGCATGGTGCCTTGAGGATTGGACCATGGATGTATGGCATTCCTTGGTCTGTGACGTGAGCTAATCGGATAGTATCGAATGGGGCATGATGAGAGGTGTTGGCACGTCATCTTGGTGTTGGCTCTTGGCTACACATGCTACCTTGTCTTGGGAATGTCTGGGTGAGCATCGGTGTCGGGATTTTCCTTGCATAGTGAGAACCTATGGACAGTGTGAGTGTCTTGGCTAGATAGCCATGATGCACGGTTGCACTCATAGATGCTTGAGACCATGACTCAGCAAGAGTTGTTCGAGAGACGGAAGTGTGCAGAAGCATACGGTCGCGCGAAAAATGTGCCCATTGTTATTCGAATGGTTGGAAGGCTGACCTTGGCTCAGAGGATTCAAGGTACCACACAGGCATTTCTGCTGTCAAAATGTCAGCTCGTGACATGAGGCACGATAAGGGGGTCTCGCGTGGTGCACGAGGCGCCTGATGAAGACCTCGCGGGGTGCACCTGCTGGGTGCGCAAGGTGCGAGATGGGGGTTTAGTCGCTTGGTGCGCGAGGCACGAGATGGGGGTGCAGTCACTTGGTGCGCGAGGCACCTGACGAAGGCCTCGCGAGGTACACCTGCTGGGTGTGCGAGGCGCCTGACGAGGGCCTCGCAGGGTGCACCTGCTGGGTGTGCGAGGCGCTGGCGCGCGACATGGGCCTGCGATGCGAGGTGGGCTTGGTGGTAGCTTAATAGTGCTTGATGCCAGCTCGATGGGGGCTTCAAAATCAAGATTTTCCTGAAAAAAAATGACTTTGCTTGATGGTTGTTCGATAAATTCTCGATGGAGCTCAATGCGATTCTTATAAGAGCCTAATTTTTCACTTGGATGTCTATTTGTGGTGATTTGTTTTTTGAATTTATGTATTTTTTTTTTTTTATGATCTACATGTTTGAGATATGTATATAAACATTTGGGAAGTATAAGGCTTGAAAAATACAAAAATTCAAACATACCTCACATTTAAGCATGTTTTTGTATGTTTTCAAGTTTTAAACTTCTCAAATGTGTCTATACACATCTCAGATGTGTAGATCTCGAAAAAATACCCGAATTAAAAAAATCGCCCTAAACGAAAATCTAAGTGAAAAAATACGCCTCTTGAAAGAATCGCATCGAGCGACCATCGAGTTTCATCGAGCAAAATCGATTTTCAAATGAAATTCTTGATTTTTAAGCCCTATCGAGTTGGCATCGAGCACCATCGAAGAGCATCAAGTTGGGAATAAAAAACATGATTTTTTTATGGCAAAATGATGTAGCTCAATGGTTGCTTGATGGCTGCTCGATACTACTCGATGCGATTCTTGTAACAGGTGTAATTTTTCACTCAGGTGTCCGTTTGGGTAATTTTTTTTAATGTTGATTTTTTTTTTTTTTTTTTGAGATCTACATGTTTGAAATTTGTATACACACATTTGAAAAGTTTAAAACATGAAAACATACCAAAACATGTCTTAAACATGAGGTATGTTTTGAATTTTTGTATTGTTTCATGCATTAAGCTTCCCAAATGTGTATATACACATCTCAAATGTGTTGATCTAAAAAAAAATGCCCAAATTAATAAAAAAATCACCACAAACAAATGTCCGAGTGAAAATTACGCCTCTTACAAGAATCGTATTGAGCACCATCGAGCAACTATCGAACAACTATTGAGCAAAGTCAATTTTTTCATGAAAATCTTGATTTCAAAGGCTACATTGAGTTGGCATCGAGCACTATCAATAAAAATCAATTTTTTGCAAATTTCAGAGTTTCAAAACTGAAAAAGTAATCGCGAAATCAAAAATCATGATCAAATCTGTTTGAAATGCAATAATTAGTGTCTGAAGTGATAATTACTTGCCATTGCATTGAGTTCTCCTATACTTACCTTACCCATGAATTATTTCTTAGAGAGAAAGAGAGAGGGAGAAGAGAGAAGATGAATATAATATAGGCTATGCTAGGGGCATTTTGGGAAAACAATGAAAGAGTAACATCAGTTTTTAATGTTAATAGTGGGAGACATAATTTTATAATTATAAGTCACTACTATAAGCATAGAAACTAATTTCACTTTCATAATAACAATCCTTTATGATATACCCAATCTTAAAATATAGAATGACCAGAATCAGGTTATTTGTGGTCAATTGAGGAAACCAAGACATCAGCAGTGCTTTGATTCACACAAAAACAGTTAATAATATATCAACTTACATTTATTTATTTAGAGACGGGTGAAGCGTTGGTGGATGAATTGTCCGAAGTCCAAGAGGGAGTTGGGTATATATATGTAGGTGAAGCATTTATGGGAAATGTATATATACAAGTATTGCTAGAAGAGTTGGGTATATATATATACAAGCTGGGTATATATAATTTGATTTTTGGACACGCAAGAGCAAGATAACTATTTATTTAAAAAAAATCAAGATATTAATTATCCATCATATATCATATATATATATATATATATATGTTTCGTGTTTTATGCTAGAAGAGTTTTGCTTATATAATTTTGAATGGTATTGCTCATGGCCGGATCGTACAATTGAAATAAAACGTAAAAATGAAACAAATTTCACTTTTGTAGAAAAAGACAGTATATTATGTAAATTTTTCTTTATAAAACTTTGGGGTGTAATATAATACCTTTATTAATGTTGGGTATAACTATATTATATTTGATTGTATTTATAATCAGCAAATAAATTTTGTATATCTATAAGTGTGTACATATGTATCATATATACTCTTTGCTTCTATCATTGTGTGAATGTATGTATGGAAATAATTTGATTATTTGGCTTCTAAACATGTATTGTGGACCGTCCAACCTCCATAGACAAAAATATATTACATTTTTAATTATACCTTAGTTTTCACGACAAAGCAACAGTTCACGTAGGGTTAAGGTTGGGTTAAATATTAGCTCTCAAGCTAACCTATAATCATACCCCAATGTCGACAGAAAATGTATAATGTATAAAATAAGGAGGGTGAGACAAAGAAATTCGTGAAGACTAGATGTACTATATTTCAATACAAAGGCACTTACGCCCTAGTGTTCATATAGAGAGCATTTTAAAGCCCTTATAAAAGCTTTCAAAACTACAATACGAAACAACACGAGAGAGAGAGAGATGGCCAAAAGCAAAGTGTTGATAGTTGGGGGAACTGGGTACTTGGGAAAGAGGCTAGTGAAGGCAAGTTTGGAAGAGGGACATGAAACATATGTGGTTCACAGGCCTGAGATTGGAGTTGATATTGAGAAAATTCAAATGCTTTTGTCGTTCAAGGAGAAAGGAGCTAGACTAGTGTCGGCTTCTTTCATTGACCAACAAAGCCTTGTCAACGCCGTCAAACTTGTGGATGTGGTCATCTGCGCCATTTCTGGTGTCCATATCCGAACCAACCATATTCTTCTTCAGCTCAAGCTTGTTGATGCTATCAAACAAGCTGGAAATGTTAAGGTAATTAATTAATTAATATAAAAAAGTACACGTTTCATCTTCATCTTCATCTTCATCATTATTCTTTCCATGTTTAAATAATATTTTGTACCGATATTTTCCACAAGCATAGCAATAGATAGTAAGAAATTCCATGATCTTGTTTAATTGCTGTAGTGTATACAAAATATATATTTATATATTCCTTATACCTTATTGAATAGTTTTGTATACAATTAAAAATAATAATAATAATAATGCAAAACTATTGAAAGGAATATATAAATATATATTTTATATACATATTTATCAGTCAACATGAATGGAACAAAGTCTCTGAAGATCTTGCAATATATGTCCTTTTAAATAAGGCTTGTTTATATGATTAGTTCCTAATTTTTATGTTGTTTGGCAACTTGGTCCCAAACTTTTTTTTCTTTGCAAAAATTGATCCCTAATCTATATGTGTTGATGCAAACACATCTTGACAGCAAACACTGTTAACTCTACCATTAAATATGACATGTGATAGGCACATTAAAAGTTTTTAAAGTTAAAATAAAATGTAGTAAAAAATATATAACATTAATTATTAAATAGTTAACAATGTTTGTGTCACAAGAATGTGTTTGCACTAAAACATATATAGATTAGGGACTATTTTGCCCAAAAAAAAATAGTTTGGAGACCAAGTTGCCAAACAACATAAAGAATAGGGACCAACCACATAAATAAGCTTTTAAATAATAATAACAGTACAAAACTCCAAGGAAATCAATTCAGATTCAGGTAATAATGATCGATATATATGTTTAGATTGATCGATACCAACAAGATGTAATCCATTTTTCCTAGCCCAAGTATTTCACTTTTTATGATGTTTGTTTAATTGTTGAATAAATTTCTCATTGTGTATCGTTTGGTTCTCTATATAACAATTTATCTTAAATAAATAATATGTTTTCCTTTAAATCAAATCTTAATAATTTAAGAGTAGGGAGATTAATATTTCTTTTTAGTTTTGTATATGCGTGCAAAACGGCTAATATTTTCTTCCACAAAAACGGACCCAATATATTTTTATGCACAAATATTACCAATTATATATAATGCCACGTCATCAATTCAAATTTGTAGAGTATTTTTAAAACCTATAATAATTTGCACTAAGATTCTTTATATAGAAATATACTAAATCTTCATCAATAATTAATTAGCAGTAATTTATGATAAGTTAAATTAAAAAATTGTGAAATAGAGCACTGACGAAGATCTATAAATATACATATATATGAATGAAAATATAACAGAGGTTTTTGCCATCTGAGTTTGGAACTGACCCTGCAAGAATGAAGAATGCAGTAGAACCGGGAAGAGTAACATTTGATGAAAAAATGATAGTGAGGAAAGCCATTGAAGATGCAAACATTCCATTTACGTATATTTCTGCTAATTGCTTTGCTGGTTACTTTCTTGGTGGTTTATGTCAACCCGGTCACATTATTCCCTCAACGGACTCTGTGCTTTTGCTTGAAGATGGCAACAAAAAAGGTACAGTATATTCTAACTACAAACCTAAAACACAAATAAATAAACGTAAATAGTATTCTAACTACAAACCTAAAACACAAATAAATAAACTCAAATAGTTAGACACCAGGTTAAAATTGACAAATTCAAACCAAAATAACATTTTTTTTATCAGTATGTGATAAAAAAAATATGGTCACAACTAATTTTGAAATATGTAACTATATTGCTACGGGTAAACTATATACATCTTATATTTAATGTATTATATTTTATTAATTAAAAAATAATATATTTATAATTACACTTCTTATATTTTTTTTATCTAGTCTTATACCCCCATTTGTAAAGGTAAATAAATAGAAAACACAAACATATATTACCAACTCAAATAAAATTTAATAATTAGACAAATCTTTTATTAATTAAAGTGTTTCAATTAAACTCTCCAATCCTTGTAGCCTTACTAAATACTATCAGTTTTCAATAATAGTTATTACTTTTTTTTTTTTTTTTTTTTTTGCGAAACCTAATAATTACAAGTAATATTGATTATAAATTTGTATTATTTTTTTATTTAAAAATAACAATTTTAGATTTTCTTTTGGGCCTGTGGGAATTCCATACCCCATCCCACCGTCGATGGAAAAAATGAGAGGACAGAGCATCGTGAAAATAGGGGAAGTATTTCTCGCAAATTCTCCACCTAGTTGGTATCTCTAGATTCACTTCTCACAAAATGGAAGTCCCAAATTCATAAACCTTCCCTCAAGTTATAATAATAACAATAATAATAATAATAATAAATGACATTTTCTTCTATTACCCTTTATATGATAGATAGCTTCTAGAAGGTGACTTACACTTGCAATATTAAATGTAAGGAACTTTATTTTGTATTAATTAATGTGTGTATATGGCAGCAATATATGTTGACGAAGATGACATAGCGAGATACACAATCAAAACCATAGATGACCCACGAACTCTGAACAAGACGGTGTACCTTAGACCACCAAAGAATATTTTATCCCAAAGAGAAGTTGTTCAAGTTTGGGAGAAGCTGATTGGCAAAGAGTTACAGAAATCTTCAGTCTCCGAAGAAGACTTTCTAGCCAAATTGAAGGGTAAGGGCTTAACATTTTACACATTTTTTTTAATTAGTATAACTACATTCATTCATGGTAGAATAACAAAGAGGATGTTCTACTAGCATTATAAATAATAATAATAATCGCATTTAATGATGACTTTAAATAACTTATAGCACATTATGCTAAATATTTAAAGTTAGGAAAAGAGTTCGAATTTCCAGCATTGTTCAATTGCATTTCCTTTTCATCAATTTTTGCAATTCCTTATTTTAACGTAATCTCGCTAGGAAGACCTGAAAAAATTAAAATTACTGAGACGTATCATGGAGCACTAGTGATGACATTAATTAAGTAGGTATAAGTGACTTTAACATATTTTCTAATTTCTTAGTAGAAATAATGGGCTACAATACATAGTGCAGCATCTTTTCCATACTTTATTCATTTCTTAGATCATCTTTTTATATTGTGGTACACTGGTACTCAATTAATCCACTGACAGGTACAATGTCAATATTGCTTGTAATTATTAGGTTCTCGTCATATTTTATGTCAAATCAAATTTTGAATGGAATCTTTATATTCCTTTTTATTTTCATTATTGGTGAGAAATATGCACACAATTACTATAAAATTATGAATGTTTGTATATTCTCTATAGGGTAACTGTGTCACGAAGTAATATTGTAATATTTTAATATAGAAATAATTGCAAATGAATATATATATATATGGAATTTCTTTTTAAATTTATATATATATATTAGTTTAAGTTTTATGAGAGGGTTTTAAATTTAGTCACTGTAGTTAAATTTTTATTGTATTAATTAGTTTGAGACTTTTTCTATTAATATCTCAAATCTCACTCTTTTCTCTCACATACCGAGGATGTCTGTTTCATGATTAAGAGAAAAAAAAATTAAATTTACAAAATACAAATCTTCCTTACAGCACACTTAGTACATACACTCTTTTATCTTCTTCTTTCTCTCTCTCAATTATTTTCTTTTTTGTCATCTTTTTTTCTCCCTCAAATGATTTATTTTCTCTAGCTAGAAAATTTTTTCTATAAACAAAGAAAAAAAATGAGAGATTATATATCATAAACTAATTGATATTAATAGTATATCAAAAATTAATATATATTAATAAAAAAAATCTGAAACTAATTAATGTAATCTGACAATAAAAATCTGATTGCATTGACTAAATTTAAAACCCTCTCACAAAATTTAAACTAATATATATATATATAAATTTAAAAATCGTATATGCAGGCGTTCTGTATGCCCGCACCAAAAAAGTTCCATATATATATTTATATAATTATACTGATTGACATGCGCTTGCAAAATTTTCCAACTACCTACTTTTTATGCTATCGTTCAAACGTGTTTCACAGATTTGATAAAGGTTTATTGTCCAAATAGTAATTCTAAATTAATTAATGTATGTCGTTTCTGTTTTTTATCTCCTAATCATCAAACAACTGAATTGAAACTCTTTACTTTCGGTTTGACTCCTATGCAAATGAAGATCTAAATTATGCTGAGCAAGTTGGATTGGGGCATTACTACCACGTGTGTTTCGAAGGTTGTCTTGCAAACTTCGAAATAGGCAGCGAAGGCCTCGAAACCACTGAGCTTTATCCAGAAGTGAAGTATACTTCAGTGGAGGAGTACATGAAGCGCTATGTGTAATAAATTTATATATATATATATATATTTATATTTTATGTGTGTGTGATATTATAGTG
This sequence comes from Humulus lupulus, assembly GCF_963169125.1. Lineage (NCBI taxonomy): Eukaryota > Viridiplantae > Streptophyta > Magnoliopsida > Rosales > Cannabaceae > Humulus > Humulus lupulus. The sequence goes on along the minus strand of NC_084797.1, from coordinate 141,811,022 downwards.
ATGCATCCAATGTACTTGGATATTTATATGACTGTTTATTGTCATAAATTTTCTATATATAAATGTCTATTTTGCAATACCTAATAATAATCAAGCTGTTCTTTTTTTGTTGTGCAATTGCCATCATATGTATAGATCCCTTATTATATAACCAAGGTCGTTTGAAGCAAAATGTTACATTCTCAAGTTAAATTTTAAGGGATGCTACAATACGTACGCATCAATTCTCATGTGCGACTGAAAATAAATAAATAAATAAAGGAGTTGTTCACTAGCCATTAAAAAATAACTTTTTTTGTTATTTAAAATAAAAAATTTGAAAGTAAAATTAGAAACTATATTCGCAATTCCTAAAGTTATTTCTGCTTTTTAATTTTTTAAAAAAGTTTTTTCTTATTTTTTTTAATTTTCTTTTAGAAAAATGTTAGTAAATGACTCAAAATAATGACATCAAGAAGCTAATGTACATATTTTAAAAATTATAGAGAAATGATCATTTGACATTGTTGATTAACTAAATTATCATTTTATATAATTTTTTTATTTATCTAAAAGCATATATCTTTAATATAGTGATATATGTATATTAGTTTTGTTTAATTAATTTGTGTTTAACTCAATTTTGACTGGATGATGTGGCTGCTACGTAGAAGACATGTGGTGTCATACCATCACTACTACAAAAACGGGATTTCCCGATAGTTTTTAACTGTCGCTATTGAGCAACGACAACAGTCGACTAACTGTCGTATTTGTCTATGCCGACAGTTATTGGGTGTCGCTGTTGCTGGCTACGCCGACAGTTATTAGGTGTCGCTGTTGCTGGCTACGCCGACAGTTATTAGGTGTCGCCGTTGCTGGCTACGCCGACAGTTATTAGGTGTCCCTGTTGCTGGCAACGCCGACAGTTAATAGGTGTCGCCGTTGCTAGCAACACCGACAGTTATTAGATGTCGCAATTGGATATCTATGGTGACAGTTTTTAAATGTCGCAAAATTTCTACACCAGAGAATATTGCAAATATGTTGTCAATGCCCCTGGTTTCAAAATCAACGCAGAAATTGCAGTAAAAGAATGCACATCAAAAATTAAATTAAATAAATATTGGCAACATTAATTGTATATTTGATTAGTTCTAACACTTTCTAAATAAAAGAAATACATAGTTTCAAAAAAGTTTGTCATAAAATGAATATTTAGCATAGTATGAACCTTAGAAAGCTAAATTAACTCAACTTATTATTTATTAGATTGATTTTGTATTTGATTAGTTCTAACAATTTTTAATAAAAAAAATACAAAGTTCAAAAAATGACTAAATCCCCTTACATAGGTACTAAGTATGCAAGCCATCATTTAGCGAGATGCGGTAGAATATATGTTGCCCACTCTTCTTGAACTTCATTAAGTTCAGCATTAGTATATGGTAAATCTGAATTGAACTGCAAATAATTTAAATTATAAGTTACATGTCAAATATATATGAAATTAAAATATAACTTTATTAAAGTTAAAAGGTAATTAAACACATTTCATTATTACATTATTCGATAGATATGCTCTGGTTCTTTGTTGTGAAATGAGATCCCTAGCATACTTCATACAGTAGATACCGCACTCTGTGGTTTTTGGTTGTTGTCGGCACTGTTAACATAGACAAATGTAAAAGTATATTACATATATACTTGTTAGTATACTTATAATTTAAATCTTATGTTTTATACATTTGAATTTCTTACTTTTGGACTATAATACTTTAGACTTACAACTCTTTTTCCTTTTTCCGTATCATATAGCGTGAAAGCACTATACATAATAAAAATATTTTAATTAGCAAACAAGTACTTTTAGAAAGATAATATACTTTAAGGATTGAAACTTATATAAACTTACAGCCTAACTATATTTTTAATCTCAACGTAATTGAAGGTTAATGGGATCCAAGAACGCCACTGAATGTGAGTGAGGTTGAAATAGCAATAACATCCAATATTCACTAGAAAACAAACAATCAAATATTTAGAAGATGATTATATGAACTTAACATTTCAAGACTCAATATAAACTTACTTGTTATTCCATGGACAAATAAGGAACTGCTTCTCGCCCATTTGAATGAATCGATCTTTAAGTGCTTGGGCATGCTTATTCTCAAGACCTACACTAACTTCACCTGGATGCTGAAAGAGCGTGAGGCATCTAAAAAAGTTATTGAAGAAGCACCTCCTGTCATTAAGGAGACCCCAATTGTAGTACAAGATATGGAAAAGGCACAGAACATTTGATTGATATACAAATGCTTTTCGAATAGTATTATTGATCATCATGAGTGGTTAAAATATGTTCACAACTAATTTACTCATATTTGGGTACATGTCTAGTGATTATATATACCGAGTATATAGTGATTATATATTAAATATTCACCGAATGCATAATAAAAAGTATAAAATTGAAAGAAAAAACATTAAAAAAGTATATCCTCAAATACCCTATGAATTATTCTGAGTCAATGTTCTTGGAGTACAAGACCCCAGTTGTAGTAATATTAAAGCATTTGATTGATGACTAAAGTTAAATTATGCCAATTTGAAATAAATAGATAGTATTTGTTTCAGTTATTCAGCCGAGGAGTAAGTATGAATTGAAAATGCGGGTGTCAATTTTTTTAATCAATTGGAATTTTCTATAAAGGTGATGAATTCGTATTCTTCTTATATAGGCTTTACTAGCATCAGAAACAAAGAAATATGAGGAGGTCATTCAGGTTTATGCTGCTGAGCAAACTAAGAATGAGGAATTGATTAGGAAGCTTGAAGTTGCGGAGAAGAAAGCATATCAGTTTGAAGATTCATTGCAGAGGTTTGAAAGCTTGAAGTAGTCAAAATATATGACTACTTGAGCTCTATTTGAATATAACTAAAAGTGAAACGTTAATCTTTCATAATCTAAATTATTCATACTATTTTTTATGATTTAAAACGGACAACACTTCCCCTATATTTGTAACCTAACCATCTGTCAATATCAATTCAAATAATTCAATCAATTCAAACAACAAACAATTTTTCTTCCTTATATCTCCCCCAGCACGCAATTATATATATCACAGAACCTAATTCACTAAGACATGCAAGTTCTCAACCTTCTGCTATCACCGCAACACACAATTATAATCCCAGAACCTACTTCACTATGGATGAATATTTAAGATATTCAAACTCCTCTATCATACACTTGTATAATTTTAAAATGAATATACCTTTGAAATGTTTAAACAATTAGAATTCAAATTAATAAGTTTTAACCATTAAAACATACCTGAGATGATCTATTTGAACTTTAGATTGTTTTCTGAAGCAAAAATCTGAGCCCAAGAGTTTTATCCCAAAGAGCCTTTCAAAAACATGAAATAAAATAAATAAAAGAGTAATAAGTTTGTGCTTAAATCCCTGTCAACATTTACTTTCTAAAATAATTATATTAAATCAAATAGTAAAAGTGCATAAACTTATTTGGAATGCCAAATAATTGCACCATTCATGCATGTTGTTCTAATTCTATGACTAATAAAATGACAAATAGTAAAAGTGCATAAACTTATCTTATATAAATATATATATATTTATATGTATGTATGTGTGTATTTATATACGATTTGACATATTGAAATTTAAGAGCCAATGTAATGGTCCTCGTAATTGTTCTAAAGCAATAGGTGTATAGTTTACATGAGGTAGCCAAAGAGACCAACTCTCTCAGTCACATATTGCAAGCACAGAAATTATTACTCACGAAGATTAATCAGCATTGATTGAGATGCATTTACAGCAATGTGAAGCTAGACAATAATCAAGATTCTCTTATTAAAAGTTCATTTTTTCATCAATGTAGAATGTTCCTACTCTAAAGGTTGGTGAGAAAATGAAAGAAAGTAATGGGAATTATGCTGATGATGATGGTTCTGCTAAAATTCAAGTAAGCAATCTCTTCCACATATACATATATGAACTTTTACAACTTTTCTTATCATAGAAGATCTCACTTGCAAAATATTCAGGAATCCAGCCCAGTGGAGCAATAAGATGAAAATTTACAAAGCTTGATTGATTTTACAAAGAAAATGGAAATATTCAGCAATTGAGTCTAAGCAATTCTAAACATAAAGCCAAAAGCAATGTTACAAAACAACTGAGATCCTTCGAGATGGTAGTAAACTTAAAGAAAAGTTGCATTGCTAAATATAATTGAGTTTAAGCAATTCTAAACAAATCCATCAGAAAACTTAAGCATCTAAAATCAACCAAAACATGTATTATTGAAAGAAAAAATGATATTGCAATAACAATTATAGAAAAGACATTGTATATCCAAAGTAGAACATGCTTCCAGTAGTGAGAAACATGAAAAGTTGTGAACAAAATCAGCAACTGAGATAAATTGAATAATTCACAAACATGGGTTATTAGTCAGACAAATAAAAAATGAGCATCAACAGTACATAACACAACTCTCTAATGACCCATAAAGCATATCCATATGTAATTATAAATCATCTTGATAACTATAAAATAGATAAATGAGTTTGATAATCTTTACCAAGTGTCTTCATTCATGTTTCACAACCAAACTATCAAGCAATTATTCAAATTACATACCAATTATTCACACAGTAATTTCATCAAACATTACATATGCCAACTACAACAATAATATCATATTACCACAGATTGAACCCTAAACATGATTTCCAAAGAAACATCAAAAGCATATTCAATTACATAATTTCATATTCAATTACATATGCTACCATTGTGTATCTAACCACCTTAATATGAACAAGAAATGAACAATGTTTCAGAGACAATGTCATACATTTTTTCATTGCTCGATGAAACTAGTTTCAAACCAGTGCCTAGGTTAAGAGGTTAGAATAAGGTCCTTTTTTGTCAACCAAATTTCTAGTTGTTAAAAAATGAAGTATGCTAAACAATCACAAGGAACTTCCAGAGCCCATAAAAGTAACTTGAACCAAGACCACATAACAGCCGAGTGCTACTAGAGACTGGAACAAAATGAAAAATATTTTAATTTGGGTACAACGTTACTGCAGCCTTGTTCATATTTAAAGATGGCATGCATTTGTTAACTACTCGACTACCTCAGAAAGATGAAACTTACCGCGAGGTACAGGCCTTGGTTCAATCAACAAGAAGACCAAAAAAAGTATGATATAACGAGGTATATTGATTAGTATCGTGTCATTTGCTGCAACATTTGCGAACCAGTTGGTTGTGAAATCAACTGCTCTGAACTGAGGGAAGGTCTCTGAAGGTGGTTAGCGCCAACTGGGTTACCAATCCCTTGTCTGATATCTTTCCGATTGATTGTATTTGTTTCGTATCTGAAAACAGAACTAGTAACTTGCGTCAACAAACTTTAAATTCCATAGAAATATTTATTGAGCAAACATAACAGACTATGCTCACTTACCATATCCATACGCTTCTTGTGAAGATCACTTACTGACTGCATGTACACAATCAAGATATCCACATAAGAATTCTAAGGGGTCGTTTGTAATTGAGAATAGTCAAGAATTAAATAACAACTAGGTACACAAAATATATTCTCTACATTATATAATTATTTTTCTCAAGCTAGCCATTAAATTATAATTTAAACAAGATAAATAAATTAACTTTAGCCATCACCTAAATTATTCTCAAAATGAAGTGATTCAGCAAAGATAACATATTTATATAATTATTTTTCTCAAGCTAGCTATTACCTCTAATAACGACAGGCTAAGACCTGTCGGCACTGCCCATTAAATAAAGGGTTTATACATTTTTGGACCCTGTATTTTTTCTCATTACCTGTTTGGATCCTGTGTTTTGACAAATTACTTTTTGGACCCTATGTTTTGTAAAATGGTTAAAATAGAACCCTAAACTCAATTTTGATGAAGAAAAAATTGAATATAACAATACAGTTTTTAAGCATAATGGTTTTATTTTTGTTCTGAATTGTTAGTTTGGTAAATTATTTGTGATTTTAGTTGAGAAAACATTAACCAAAATCGGATTTAGGGTTCTATTTTAACTATTTTACAAAACATAGGGTCCAAAAAATAATTTGTCAAAATACAGGGTCCAAACAGATAATGGGAAAAAACACAGGGTCCAAAAAAATATAAACCTTTAAATAAATTCAGGCTCTATAATAACTCAATAGCTACATTTTTTAATTATCCATATTACTGTAATATGTTTTTATAAAAATTTATTTATATATATTAATAAAAAAATCATAACTAATAAATTTATATATTAAATTTTTTTACAATATTTTTCCAATTAATAAAATAATTTTTTAACTAATATAAATTTTATTAATGTGTTAAGAATAATATAATTAATTTTATAAATATATTAAATAATAATAAATTTAAATTTTGATATAAAAATTATTATAAATACAAAAGTTAATAATATGAAAAATTTCGGAAAAAAAATCTAGTTTTAAAATTTTTTAATAGATACATAATTTTTATAAATATATATTTACATAATTTAGTTTATTTTTAAAATTATACTATTCATTAATTTTTTTGTAATATTTTTCCAATTAATAAACACAACTCTTGTTTAACTAATACAAATTTTATAAATATGTTAAAGAATAATAAATTTAAATTTTGATTTTAAAAATTATTATAAATATAAAATTTAATAATATAAAAAATTTAGAAACAAACAAAATCTAGTTTTAAAAGTTTTAATAAATACATAATTTATATATATTTACATAATTTAGTTTATATTTAAAATTATAATGTACAAATTTTATAAATATGTTAAAGAACAATATAGTTAATTTTATAAATATGTTAAAGAATAATAAATTTAAATTTTGATATAAAAATTATTATAAATATAAAAGTTAATAATATTAAAAATTTAGAAACAAAAAAAATATAGTTTTAAAAGTTTTTAAGAAATACATAATTTTTATAAATATATATATACATAATTTAGTTTATTTTAAAAATTATTATATTCATTAATTTTTTTACAATATTTTTCCAATTAATAAAATAACACTTTTTTAAGTAATACAAATTTTATAAATATGTTAAAGAATAATATAGTTAATTTTATAAATATGTTAAATAATAAAAAATTTAAATTTTGATATAAAATATATTATAAATACAAAAGTTAATAATATGAAAAATTTAGAAAGAAAAAACATATAGTTTTAAAAGATTTTAATAAATACATAATTTTTATAAATGTATATATTTACATAATTTAGTTTATTTTTAAAATTATACTATTCATTAATTATAATTTAGATTTTTTATTTGAATTTTGGCGACATTTTATGACTGTCGGCGTTGGATTTTTATTAACTGTTGGCGTTAAGGTAAATAGCGATAACGTTTAACCGTCAGCATTGGTCTTGAATTAACTGTCGGCGTTGGAGTCAATAACGACACATTTTAACTGTCGGCATTGGTCTCGAATTAACTGTCGGCATTGGGGTCAATAGCGACAGTCAAAAGCAACGGTGACAGTTATTAACTGTCGGCGTTGGTCTCTATGCCTACAGTTTTTAACTATCGGCGTAGAGTCCCTCTAAGCAATTACGACAGTAAACAGAGTTGACTGTCGTGATTGGATGTCGGGATAGCCCAGTTTTGTAGTAGTGCATATTAATTTCATAATGCTAGTAGGAATGAGTAGCAGCTCAAGGAAAAGGTTGTCTCGCAAATAGCCAATAACCTACTCGATGATAGAGCAGACTAGTGTCATCTCATGAAGCTGCTCGGAGTACAAGACTTGTTTGTTAAGCAATACGTTTTACCCAAAGATCCAGGTTTCATGAGACACCATCAAATATTCCAAGATATTTATGAAACTAATATTTAAATTGTATTATTCCTATATTATTTGAATATGTAACTAAATGTACTGATCCCACACCAACATATAGTGTAAGGCCTAGATTTATTTGTAAGGGCCCATAGTCCATTATGACTCTCTATAAATAAGGGGTTTATTCAATCATTAAGCCTAAGAAAAAACAAGAGAAGAAAAGGAGCTAGGTATTTCTTTTGTAAGCATTGTACGTACAAAACCCTGGGAATTGTATTCTTTCTTCAACTTAAGAAACACAGTATAACCCTGTTTTTTCTTCATCTAAAGAGTGACACTTTTAGATAAATAAAAGTGCAAGTAGACGTACACTACTACAACAAAATGCTTTTTAGTGTAGGATATATATATATATATATGGGTGCACTCTTAATGGTTACTACCCATGGATGGTTACTTTAATATTAACCTTTGAATTAAGATCAATTGTCCATATTTATAGTTGTTCCTTAATATTTCTAAAAATAAATTTTGATTTATTTCAAATTTTTGAAGGGTTACTTGATGAAAAACGTGTATTTATTATGAAAATATAATATTGTAAACTTTTAATTTTTAAAATGCATGTCAATTTCTAAATATAGCTAGTGTCTCCCATTGGTTGAAAACAACATTAATTATGGCAAAAAAAATAACTAAATTCGAAATTAACTAGAAAGAAAAATATTTACCTGTTGTTGACTTACTATACCAAGTCACTATGTTGTCACATCATCATAATTGTTAGTACTCATCTATGGATAGTAACCATTGAGAAGTATTCCATATATATATATATATGGAAAAGTTCTCAATGGGTATTACTCACACATGGGTACTTTGATAAATGTGCAAATATGCTACATGGCATGTAGGTGACTTGGTACATCAAGTTACCAACAAGTAAAGATTTTTTTTTTCATAGTTTTTTTTTTTTTTTTTGCATTAATTTCGAAATTGCATTTTTTTTGTCATTAGGAATGGTGATTCCAACCAATAAGAAATAAACTATCTTTTCAAGTTTTGAATTAATTTAAAATTTTAAAAATTAGGGTTTCATAATAAATGCGCACTCATTTCTTAAACTCTCTATTCTTCTTCTTCTTCTTCTTCTTCATTCAAAGTAAATAAAATAAACATAAAAAAATCATAATTGCACCATGATTTAGTGAGCATGTGAAGGAGAGAAAAAAGAAAAAAAAACGTGTGGGAAAAAAATAGAGGGGGAGAGAGAAAACGCATGAGAGTAGAGGGGAAGGGGATGAAGAATAAAATAAGTAGATCTAAGGATTTAGTAGGAAGGGTTGGAAAGAAGAGACAAAAAATTTATGAGAACTCATTGTCTCATAATCGAATCAGGTCCAAATTGCTTTTAGATCGCGCTCGTCGATATAGATCTCCTATGAAAAGTTTGGAGTAATCATTTTCAATGTTCGAAAGTAGAACTCGACGTTGTCTTCATAGTGAGTCTTATTGTTATTTTTGTAAGGTAATATCTTCATATCTATATATGTTTCTATGATTGAGATCTCATTTTATGTATATGTCAGAACACTTGGATTATTATTTTTCTAAAATCTTTTTTTCTATTTAAAAATTAGGAATATGAAAACCACGTATGTGTAGATGAGGTAGACCGTGATGTTCCTATCCCACCATGGAGTTTTGTTATACCTGATGAAGATGGTGATGCAATGACCATTAATATACCATCAGATGTAAACAAAGGGTGTTAGAAAAACTTATACATGATCTTTATTTATTTTCATGTAGGTCTAATATTAAAAAAATTAATATGAGATAACCTAGAACATGTTTCTAAAATTGAATTCAAAGATACACAAAGACAAGAATACTTACAGTATACACAACGGAATGAAAGAGTCATTCCTTTAGTTTCTCTAACTCTTGTATCCTCTCTGTCGCAAAGTATTATAAAGAAACTGAACCGATCTTCTATTTTCTTCACAGTCTTCCAATGTATCCTTAGAATCACCTAGACTAGTGTGGGAAATTCTCAACACATGAGATAAATATAGAAAGAAGAAGAGAAAATAACGAAGAGGCTTAGAAAATGACTTGTGTTTAGAGAGAATCTAAAACTATAAGAAAATCTGACTTATGACTTGTCAAACTTATGTTTTGACTTCTCTCTAAGCACTCTTTTTATAGAATCAATTAGACCATTTAATTTAATTTAATTAAAAAAACAATAAAATAATAATCAATTTAAATCTCTAGGTTGAAATTATCATGGGCTTTAGGCCCGTGAAATTTCACATTTGATTATAAGCCCATTGGACTTAAAATCAAGGCTTGTATTATTTTCTATTGATTTAATTAATTAAATATTTATTTAAATCGTTTGTAAAATTAATTATTTATAATTTGAACCTTAATTTAAACTTATTTATTAATTTAGATACAAATTTATCTTAATTAATAAATCTGCCATAATTTCTCTTTTTTTTTTCTAAATTACATAACTCTGTGAAATTATCCAAAATTGACCTGGTCAACTTTGATAATTCTAATTGATAATTAAATAAATTAATTGAGACTATATAGATGATGTTATCCAAGGTACAATGGGGACCATGGGCCTATGAAATCAAGCTCCAATAAGTTATCATAAATCTAACAAATAAATTTACTAACTTATTAATTCCTCGTTACTCCACTATAGACTTGGAATTGCACTCTTGAATTCATAGAACACTCTATAACAAATATAGATACGCTATTAGTTATCCATTGTTACAACCATAATTGTCACTCAATCCTCTATAGACGGTCTACAATGAGATAGGACTAAAATGCCGTTTTACCCCTCATTGTATTTTATCCTTAAAACACTTAGTTCCTTGTAAATGATATTTTAGTAAACTAATTTAATTACTGAAATGAGTTCTCCATCATTTAACACCTTGAACCAAACTAAAAGGAAACCATCGTTTCACTTCTTCATCAGAAGCTATAGATGTTCATATCTATGATTAACACTCCCACTCAATTATACTACTGAGTTCTGAAGATGTAAGTATGGGCTTGTCCGTAGGATAAGCTAGTAATGAACAAGTCAAAGAACTCAAATAATACAATCAGTTAGAATACTAACCACTAAGAATTGAGATTGAATTGACATATGGTCAACTATATGATATGATATGACTATACTAGATAATAACCGTATGTTTACTTATCTTATCAACTGTCAATATCGGTCCTGTCCGATGTAACAAATACATCCGAGCTTATCTACTTTGCTAATGTTCTGGAAAGAACATAACACTGTAATGTGTTAGTAGATCATATTGTAGATTGGCAAGTCAGTGTAAATCTGGTGCACTGACTAATCTTAGGACTAACTTATTGTGAACATATAATCATATTTATATTCCACTGTGATTACATCACTATAAGTAAGATTAGCTATATGCTCGGGAGTTAATAGAAGTTTATATTAAATAAATAATCATGAAAATAAAACATGTGAGCAAAGTGATTAACCAAGTCAAAAAATGATTTATATTCTTTTATTGATAATAAAATGAGATTACAAAGAATTTGGATTTTAATTAGGACATAAAACCCCAACAAACTCCCACTTGCACTAATTGTAACTAATGCCTTAATTCTACTAATCCCATTTCCTTGATATGCTTATCAAATGTAGCTTCTGGTAGTGTCTTTGTAAACGGATCCGCAAGATTGTCTTCAGTTGCAATCTTCACAACATTCACATCTCCCCTGACCACATATTCTCGAATAATGTGATACTTCATTTCTATATGCTCACTCCTCTTGTGACTTCGAGGTTCTTTCGAGTTGGCTATCGCTCCTGTATTGTCACAAAACAACACAAGTGGTTTATCCATTTCTGGAATAACACCAAGATCCGAATTGAACTTCTTTGGCCATACTATTTCCTTAACTGCTTCTAACGCGACTATGTACTCAGCCTCCATGGTGGAATCTGAGATTGTAGACTGCTTTACGCTTCTCCAAACCATAGCTCCACCCCCAAGAGTAACACCATTCCAGAAGTAGACTTCCTGTCATCGACATCAGTCTGAAAATATGAATTGGTGTAGCCTACAGGGTTCATAACACCACCCTTGTAGAGTAACATATAATCCCTAGTCCATCTCAAATACTTCAGGATATGCTTAACTGCTATCCAATGTTCAGGTCCTGGGTTTGACGATTACCTGCTCACTACTCCCACTGCATAGCAGATATCTGGTCTAGTAAACAACATAGCATACATTAGACTTCCAACTGCAGATGCGTAAGCAAATTTTCTCATTGCATCTTCCTCTTCAGAAGTCTGGGGAGACTGCTTCTTTGAAAGATGAATTCCATGGCAGGACGGTAGATGCCCTTTCTTGGAATTTTTCATTGAGAAACGTTCAAGCACTCTATCTATGGCTTCGAGCCATAGTTCCTTTTCAGGGCTAGCCATTGTATGTTTGAAAGACAACGGATCATCATAACTAGTGTCACCAACAACCATATTGGTTTCACCATCCAAACCATAGCGAACTGGGTTCCTAGAAATCCTCCCACTATGACAAGGCTTCGTGACTGTTTGCTCAGGAACAATGGTAATTTCTTCATTTAAATCAACTTTCGTCGGTTGGGCATGAAGAGTGGGAATTTCATCATCAACTTGCGTTGATGAAGATGGAACATTTGTTGGAGTCAAATCTTTAACCATCTCCTCTAAAACTACTTTGCAGTTTACTTGGTTTGTAGAGGGCGGAGTTTTCTTGGAGGTGCGGAGTTTTCTTGGTTTGGCAGGTTACTACAGACAGTTTGTAGAGGGCTTCTCGAAGATAGCAGCACCAATGATAGAATTGACACGGAAGAATTTGAATTTTATCTGGTCAGATAAGTGCGAAGACAGTTTTCAAGAGTTGAAGCGACGACTTATTACAACGTCTGTGTTGAGTCTTCCTTCGGGGGAAGGGAAGTTTGTTGTTTACTGCGATGCATCAAGGTTGGGTTTAGGTTGTGTGTTGATGCAAAATGAGAAGGTTATAGCTTATGCATCACGACAGCTCAAGGAGTATGAACAGCGATATCCTACCCATGACTTGGAGTTAGCAGCAGTGGTATTCGCACTGAAGATTTGGCAAAATTATCTGTATGGGGAGAAGTGCGAGGTATACACTGACCATAAGAGTCTGAAGTATTTCTTTACACAGAAGGACCTAAACATGAGACAGAGGTGTTGGCTTGAGTTAGTAAAGGTGTAACGACCTGAATTTGCTAATCGGGATTAGGGCCTTGATTGGTGTGCTTAGAGGGCAATAAATGATTTAATATGCTTTAATATGTTAATGGATGAATTAACGTGAATATATGATAGTGATGCATGTTTAGTGAGTTAAATGTGCATGTGGGCCCCGTTTGGATGTTAGGGGCATGAATGTGATATATGTTATATATATGTGATATGTCTGCGCAACACGATCCGAGACAGTCCTGGGGAGCAGTTAGCCAAAGAGTCGCAACAGGGTTGAGCTTCAGACTCGGGGCGAGTCGAGGGGTAATTTGGGTACTAGGTGTTATGGGATTATCGGGACATGAAAATAAATATTTGGAGATATATTTGAGGATAGAATGTCTAGGCGGGAATATTGGGGAAATTTACCATTTTTCCCTCGAGGACGCTTTGGTACCCCGAGCCTTGAGGTAACCCTTTAGACTTAAGTCAAATAAAACAAAAGAGAGGAATTAATTAGAAACTTGGAGAAACCGACTTGCACTTCTCTTCTCAGCCAAGGTTAGCTTTTATTCTTCTCTCTCTTTCACTCTCAAGGAAAAATCAAAGGGAAAGCTTTGGGAATCAACTTCAGGATCTAAGGAGTTCAGCTGGGATTTAGGGAGCTTGGAGCATAAGGGGGCTGGTTCTAAGGCTCAAATCAGCAAGAGGTAAGCTTTGATTATGGTGGATAAGTCTAGAGTTGCAGCTAGTTATTAGAGTATGCATGCTAGCAAGTTTGAATTGTTCTTGTGTGGTCTAGTTGAGTTTTGGGGTGGTTTCTAATGGGTTTTGATGTTGTTACTGAGTTATTACTGAGCTGGAGTATATGTGTTAAATATCTGGGTTAGATAGGTGAGTTTTGGGTGAATTGGCTTGAGGAAAGGTGTGGAAAAATGGTGTGAAAATCTGGGTTCGGTGGGAGCGCCGCAGCCCTAGGAGGGGTGCGCCGCGGTCCGTGTGGGGGTCAATGTGGTGCTAGCCTCTGTTTCGAGGCTAGCCGTGACTCTTGTGGGTGGGGCCGCTACCCTTAGTGTCAGTTTGGGTTTTAAGGGTATTTTAAGCTTGAGAACTCAAGGGGTAAGGCTCGGGATGGATTTTATCACCCGGATTGATAGAATTCAAGGTCCCGGAGGATAGGGTTATGGCTCGAAGTTATTTATTTGATTAGAATTTGATGGATGGACATTGTTAATGTGTTGTGACTAGGGTTTCAGCGAGGCTCACGTTAGAGGACTGTGCTCGGGGCATCGGTGCTCAGAAAGCTCGGAACTCAGGTAAGAGAACCCTTGTTCCCATAGAGCTTGTGCAGGGCTGAGCCCAATGAGTTTGAATAGAATTGATATGCAGGGCCAAGCCCAATATGTTAGAACTGCGGGGCGTAGCCCTTTATCTGGTTATGCTAGAATTCTATACTTGCTTGTTATGCTATGTATATTATGATGTGAATGGTCGGCTTGAGCCGAGAACGGTGTAGTCCAAGAACGGCGAAGGGCCGGGAACGACATTGGGCATGTTGAGTGCAAGGCCGAGAACGGCAAGGGGCCAGGAGCAGCGTTGAGCACGTGGAGTGCGAGTTGCCAGGGCGAGTCCCTAGAAGGATACCAGGAATATCCTCACGGCGTGGTCCGCGAACCCAGGGCATGGTAAACGCCTGGGACGGCTAGGCCGTATATGTTTAGCCATTGGTGGCCTCTTTATATGCTTGATATATGTGTTGCATATGTTATCTGTTTGTGGGTTCTCTTGATGGGATTCGGCTCACAGATGCTCTGTGGTGCAGGTAAGGGTAAAGAGAAGATCAACCAACCATGAATACAGCAAGCGTGAGGCGGCGTGTACATGTGTTGGCCAGCCTGGCTGCCACAGCCAGTCGAATTTGGGAGATGTTTGTAAATAAACCTAGATTTTGTCGTTTAGTCGACTGGGTTCAGTTTATATGTTGTAAATGCTTCTAAATTGTATTTTGGGATCCCAAGTGTTAAACTTTTATGATTTTCAATGAAATGAATTTATTTCTAAAGTTTTTCCTCTGTTTATGGCTTAGTTACACTGTTTGATGTAAAACCTCGATTAGCGAGTTAATGCACGTTTAAAACTCACTTAGTAACGGCTCTAAGGAAGTAGGGCATTACAAAAGGACTATGATTGTGATATTCTTTACCATCCGAGGAAAGCCAATGTAGTGGCAGATGCGTTGAGCCGGAGAGGCCCAGGTCAGTTGTACAGTTCCACCCAGATCTCAAGAGAGTTAGCTAATGAGATGGTTAGAGCGGGGATGGAGTTGGTGGTAGGCCGGTTGGCCAATATTACTCTGCATTTGACCCTGATAGAGCGGATCAGAGAAGGACAGTTGGCAGACGCTCAGTTACAAGGGATTAGAGAGAATGTCTTAGCAGGAGTAGCTAAGACTATTCTATATCTGAGGTTGGTTTGCTTCGGTATTAGGGACGGATATGTGTTCCAACTGATGAGGGGATCAGATGAGAGATACTAGATGAGTCTCATATGACGCTGTACTCGCTTCATCCAGGTACCACGAAGATGTACCAGGACCTACGATTGTTATATTGGTGGGCCGGGATGAAAAAGGATGTGGTGGAGTACGTAGGGATGTACCAGGTTCAACTATGGTGAATTCTATGTTTAGGGGTGCATGTGATTGGGTTATGTGTATTTTGGATGCTTGGGATGAGTGGAGCATGTTGATAAGCTTGTTTTTAGGTTTGGTTGAAGATTGAAAATTTTTTGGTAAGGTTTGGCTCGAGAAAATCGCAGGAAGGAAAAATGCAGGGTTGCTAGTTCTGTGACTAGCACTACAGCGCTAGCCTTTGGGCGCTGTAGCGCTAGGCCAAGTATTCTGAGGGTGTTTTTGGTTCTGTTTGTAGCGATGTAACGCCTTCCTTAGAGCGTTGTAGCGCTACCCTGTTTCCAGAAAGGGGTTTTTGAGTTATTTTCAAGGGTTTTTGCCCGGGGGTTCCGGGTTCGATTCCACCACCCCATTTGGTGGAATTAGAGCTTCCCGAGGGCTCGGGATTAGAGCCGAGGTTAGGTTTTGGACTTGAGGGTTGGTGATGATTCTAACCTATGGTTGTGACTAGGTGTGCGCTAGGGCTCAAGAGGGATCGTGCTCAAGGATCAAAGTGAACGAAGCTAGCAAATCTAAAGGTAAGAAAACTGCACCTGGTTATATTTTTGTGATGGGACTAAGTACTCCCAATATCTGTATAATGTCATAGATGGTATTATACCATGGGACATGTGATAAATGGCCTAAGGGTGTCGTATACAATATTTGCGCACAGGGCGCGGCTTGGCCACAGGTAGCCGAGGACAGCTTAATATTCACTGAGCTCGGTTTAAGCGGGCCGGAGTTAGTGTGATGAACAGTGGGTGCGGCCTAAGGGTGCTAACCCTAGTTATCATTTGTATTTTGATTATTGATATGAGATGATAGGTTTGGTGTGCTGAATACTTGGTTATCATAAATGCTTAAACTGTTGAGAACATGTTTATGTGATATGAGATATTGGATTGTCTATTGATTGTTTATGCTTTGTTATTGTGTTTTCTTGCTGGGCCTTGGCTCACGGGTGCTACGTGGTGCAGGTAAAGGCAAAGGCAAGTTGGACCAATCCAGAGATGGAGAATTGCGGGGCTGAATGTACGTAGACAGCTGTTCGGCCGCCATGGCCGAGGAGTGGATCAGGACAAGGAATGTCTATCAGCCTGTTTTACCTTATAGTGGCTAATTACTGTATTTAAATCTTGGATCTTTGTAAATGACTTTAATCGTTACATTTTTGGGATCCCGTGTAAACAGAAAATGTTTATTTACAAGAAATGCGGCTTTTGAGACCAAAATCTTTTAACCCTAGTTCCATTATAGTTTCAGTAACACGTTTTTTTAACTAAATGACTTGATTAGCAAGTCTAGCACTTTTATAAACACACAGAGTAATGGTCTTGGCTATCCAGGGTGTTACATAAACACTTTCTTTTCTGAATGACTATAAAAAAGTCCACCTTGAGTACCTTTAGGATAGCCAACGAACATGCAAACTTTAGTTCGCGATTCTAGCTTTCCCTCCATTTCCTCAGGACGTGAGCGGGACACCCCCAAATTCTATAATGGCGTAAACTAGGTTCACGACCATTCCAGCGTTCTAAAGGTATTTTGGGGATTGATTTAGATGGCACGACATTGAGAATGTTGTTCGCGATTTCAATTGCATATCCCCAGAACGAAGTTGGTAGAGTTGAGTAACTAAGTATGTATCTAACCATTTCCAATAAAGTTCTGTTCCGGCGTTCCGCTACACCATTTTGTTGCGGAGTACCTGGGGAAGTAAGTTGTGATAAAATCCCAAGTTCAGTTAAAATGATCTTGGAACTGCATATCCAAATATTCTCCACCCCTATCAGATTGCAAGATCTTTAACGTTTTACCTAATTGGTTCTGAGCCGTTGCTAGGAATTCCTGAAACTTTGAAAATGTTTCTGATTTCCTATGCATTAGGTAAAGACATGAGTATCTAGAGTAATTTTCAATGAAAGTGACGAAATACTCAAAACCACCCCTGGCTTGTACATTCAAAGGTCCACAAACATCTTAATGCACAAGACCAAGTGGTTCTTTGGCCCTATCACCCTTTGCAGAGAATGGACACTTGGTCAGTTTGCCTTCAAGACAAGATTTACAGATAGGTAATTCACCTAAGGTGAGTTCCCTCAAAGGTCTGTCCTTTGTAAGTCTTTGAATCCTATCATAGCCAATGTAACCTAGTCTCAAGTGCCATAAATACGTCATATTATTGTTATCAGTCTTTTGACGTTTATTGGTCCTAGGTTTAGCTACTTTGAATAAATCATTATTAAGAGCAAGGGGTTCGTTAGGTCGCAGAATATAAAGCTCGTTTTCCAAACATGCATTACACAATTGTGATCCATTGAAAGAAATAGATATATTAAAACTTGTGAAAGTCATAACAAATCGTTCTAATTGCAACATGGAAACTGAAATTAAATTTCTACTAAAATCCAGAATAAAAAATACATCTTTTAAAATTAAAAATTTATTTCTAAACTTCAGACGAGCTCTTCCTCTAGCTTGAACTGCAACGAACGCTCCGTTCCCAACTCTAAGCTTTATGCCGCCTTCATTCACTTCCTCCCATGATTCAAGAAGCTGTAAAGAATCAATAATCCAAACGGATTTATCATTCTCTAAAACACATGTTTCCAAGA
Source organism: Humulus lupulus (assembly GCF_963169125.1). Lineage (NCBI taxonomy): Eukaryota > Viridiplantae > Streptophyta > Magnoliopsida > Rosales > Cannabaceae > Humulus > Humulus lupulus. Next base: position 141,792,583 of record NC_084797.1, on the reverse strand, counting down.
TAAATGAACTATAATAATTACCTTTGTTTTTCGCTGCTAGAAACTTAGGGCAATCTCGTTTCCAATGCCCCTTCTCTTTGCAGTGAAAGCACTTATCTTTTCCTTTCTTGTTTTTCTTGTTCTTTCCCTTAGGCGTCTGTGCACTTGGTTGTGCACTCGTCTTTGCAGCCTTTGCAGGCTTGTGGTTGTTTATTTGTCCACCTTTTCTCTTGTTTCCAGCTTTCGAAGACGAAGCTTGGTTAGCTTCAGCCTTAGCTGGATCAATAGCATTAGTAGTAGTTGTCTTCTTTTCTCCTCCCTTACTAGGTCCACCCATGATAGACTCAAAAGTCTGAAGCTCATTCATGAGCTGCGTCAGACCATAGTTGAGTTTATTCAACACATAGTTGGTGGTGAATGGAAGGAAAGCTAGAGAAAGACTGTTGAGGATTAAGCCAGCTTGAGTTTCCTCATCTATTATGGCTCCGGGCAGTTCAACTTCCTGAAAGTAGTTTGTCATCTTGATCAGGTGATCACGAACATGTTGAGAAGGTGCCATTCGAGCATTGGCATATTTCTTGGTGGCCTCAAAATGAGTCTGCGCTGACTTGGCACCAAACATGTCTTGGAGCTGATCCATGATTTCGTAGGCTGTCTCGACATTTTCCATCTTTGTCTTGAGAGTGTCGACCATACTAGTCAACATGCAGTACCATGCCTTGTTGTTAGCCGCCTGCCAACGCTCATACTTGTCCCTCACAGACTTGGTAGCTCCTTCAGCTGGAACTTCGGGGGATTCCTCAGTCATGACGAACTTGGAGTTGTCACCAATCAACACAATATTGATGTTTTGCTTCCATTTAAGGAAGTTTTCTCTAGTGAGTTTCTCCATCAAAAGTTGAGAAAGGATGGGAGTAGACACAGCCATAACTTAAAACAACAAATTACCAATAAAATAGAAATCAATCACATTTGCTCAATAAAACTTCTATTCACACATATTTCAAGAAATAGCACAACATATACCAAAAATATGTAAGATATGAGAAATTTTTTTACCAAAAACAATCATATCTCTATTTCTTTAGGTTTTTAACTAATCTATGATATCCTTGTCCCAGTTGGCGAGAGTAAAAAATACCACTAGTTAAATAGAGTTGTAAACTCATTTAATAATGGACACCACTATTAACAACCTACTATTCGATCAAAATAAGAAAACAAAATCTCTTATTTTATGAGCTAGACCCACGGTTTCGATAATCATAGATTTATTTCTAGTAGTCACCGTAGGAGTGAGTCTAATAGAATTTGACCTATAATTATCTATCTTTCGAAATCTAACATTGTCAAAATAACTAATGAACACCTTCCGTAGGGGGACAAATCAAAGTGCCTCGAGGCCCCATTAAGCTATTGACTATGTTAAACCAACGGTAGAGATCGAATAAAATTCTTAAAATAAGCTTATTATAAAATTAAAAATAGTATTTTTATTATTTATTTTTAGAAAATTAATGACTATGGTTTTCCCAAAAGAAATTAAACAGATTAAAATTTTTAAAACCAAAGTCCTATAATTTCTTATTAATTTTAAAGTGTCACATTGAAACAAATTCAATTAATTTAGAATTAATTTGTTGCTAATCAATATTTAGGTTTAACTTTATAATGAACCTATACAATTAAGTCCAACTCAGGTAAATGGGTCTTAACAATTGGGCTTGTATGGAGGAGGGCTGGGTCTAGTATGTCGTTCCCACTACAAAAGCCCCTTATCTTCCATAAGAGGTCCAAAAGACAGGAATTTAACCCTTTGTTTTATTAATTGTTATTAATTGATTATGCCCACTATAGTCATGCAAAGCAAATGAGCCTTCACAAGTGGAATCACCCACAAGAGAGGAATTTAAACTTTACATTTTCTAATGGGCCCAAATAAAACCTATCATTTTATGAATATTTTATTCTGCAAAAATACCACATATCTAACAAACATATGATCCACTATATGCATCTAAGCCCAATTGCAAAAATACCACATATAGTGCAAACAGAGATGTTATAATTGGATGGGCCTAATCATGTTACTATATGAGCAATTCTATGAATTTATGCAAAAATACCACATTTTATTTCATTTGCAAAAATACCACAATTAATTATCTAGAATTTATCAAAAAATTCAAATTAATTAATTTTTTACAAAAAATAAGTCAATTTAAATAAAATTTGTCAACAATTAACAATAGTTAATTTAAATTTCATTTATCAACAATCAACTTAGTTTAGGTTAATTTTAAAAAAAAATATTAATTTAATTTAAATGAAATTTATCAACAATTAACCAAAGTTAATTAAAATCTCATTTATAAAAAAAATATTTTATTAATTGGCTGAAAAAAATGATATTTAAAATTTAACCAATTTTAAATTTTAAAATTAATATCTTAACTATTTTCCAAAATATCTTGTGTTGTTATAACTATTAGCTAATATTTTAACAATTAAAAAATAAAATAAAATATAAATAGTTATAACAATGCTAAAATATCTCAAAATAGTTAAACAAATTCAAATATCCATAAATATATATAACTAACAATATTCAAATTTCAAATAATTTAAATATTAAAAACTATAGAATAAAAAGATATTTATATTTTCCAATAAAGATTTAATAAAAATATCAAGAATTTAAAAGAAAATATCTTAAATATCTAATATCTTAATTCTAATATCTTAATATATTAAAATATTTAAAATTAAGTTGTTAGTCTATTTTTAAATTTGAATTTGAATCTTTGTAGAAAATATCTAATTATTTAAATCCCAACTAACAAAATATCTTATTTAAAAAAAAAAATTTAAATACAAAACAAATATGATATTTTTTGCTTTGATTATAAATAATAAATTTCTACAATTTTAATTTTCCTTATTTAAAAAAAAAAATTGGATGAAGAGTACCCGTTTCAGGTATTGTTCACCCGAGTGCATGGTGATTGGGCTATTGGTGGCGCGCGTGCGGGGCAGGCGGGTGGCGCGCTGGTGCGTGCGCGCATGACAGCCTTTACAAATTTTTTCAAAAAAATAAATTTGAGCAATTTTTCAAACCAAAACCATTTTCTAATTAATTTTTTTGGATGAATAGTACCGTGGTACTGTTCATCGCGTGGCATGCGTGCGGGCGTGCGCGCATGGCAGCCAGGCAAAAATTTTCGATTTTGTTTGTTTGTTGCTATTTTCAAACCAAAATAATTTTCTAATTAATTTTTAATATGTTTTACACAAAATAAAACACATATAAAATTAATATCATAAAAAACACAACAAAATAACCTAAAAATTGCTAAAAATCACATAAAATCAATATACTTCATAAAAACATGAAAACCATCCAATTATTCAAACATATCATATAATCCAATTTTAAACATGTTCGTGCATGAAAATAAAAATTACCAAAGGCTCTAAGGCCAATTGTTAGGAAAACTTATACAGAATTTTTATTTTTTTTCATATAGATCTAATATTAAACAAATTAATATGAGATAACCTAGAACATGTTTCTAAAATTGAATTCAAAGAGAAACAAAGACAAGAATACTTACAGTATACGCAGCGGAATAAAAGAGTCCTTCCTTCAGTTTCTCTAACTCTTGTATCCTCTCTGTCGCAGAGTATTATCAAGAAACTGAACCGATCTTCTATTTTCTTCACAGTCTTCCAATGTATCCTTAGAATCACCTAGACTAGTGTGGGAAATTCTCAACACATGAGATAGATATAGAAAGAAGAAGAGAAAATAACAAAGAGGCATAGAAAAAGACTTGTGTTTAGAGAGAATCTAAAACTATCAGAAAATCTGACTTATGACTTGTCAAACTTATGTTTTGACTTCTGTCTAAGCACTCATTTCATAGACTCAATTAGACCATTTAATTTAATTAAAAAATTAATAAAATAATAGCCAATTTAAATCCTTAGGTCGAAATTATCATGACCTTTAGGCCCGTGAGATTTCTCATTTGATTATAAGCCCATTGGACTTAAAATCAAGGCATGTATTATTTTTTTATTGATTTAATTAATTAAATAATTATTTAAATCCCTTATCAAATTAATTATTTATAATTTGAACCTTGATTTAAAATTATTTATTAATTTAGATACCAATTTATCTTAATTAATAAATATGCCATAATTTCTCTTTTTTTCTCAAAATTACACAACTCTGTGAAACTATCCAAAATTGACCTGGTCAACTTTGATAATTATAATTGATAATTAAATAAATTAATTGAGACTATCTAGATCATTTTATCCAAGGTACAATGGGGACTATGAGCCTATGAAATCAAGCTCCAATAAGTTATCATAAATCTAACAAATAAATTTACTAACTTATTAATTCCTCGTGACTCCACTATAGACTCAGAATTGCACTCTCGAATTCATAGAACGCTCTATAACAAATATAGATACGCTATTAATTATCCATTGTTACAACCATAAATGTCACTCAATCCTCTATAGACGGTCTACAATGAGATAGGACTAAAATGCCGTTTTACCCCTCATTGTATTTTATCCTTAAAACACTTAGTTCCTTGTAAATGATATTTTAGTAAACTAATTTAATTACTGAAATGAGATCTCCAACATTTAACACCTTGAACCAAACTAAAAGGAAACCATCGTTTCACTTCTTCATCAGAAGCTATAGATGTTCATATCTATGATTAACACTCCCACTCAATTATACTACTGAGTTCTGAAGATGTAAGTATGGGCTTGTCCGTAGGATAAGCTGGTAACGAACAAGTCAAAGAACTCAAATAATACAATCAGTTAGAATACTAACCACTAAGAATTGAGATTGAATTGACATATGGTCAACTATATGATATGACTATACTAGATAATAACCGTATGTTTACTTATCTTATCAACTGTCAATATCGGTCCTGTCCGATGTAACAAATACATCCGATCTTATCTACTTTGCTAATGTTCTGGAAAGAACATAACACTGTAATGTGTTAGTAGATCATATTGTAGATTGGCAAGTCAGTGTAAATCCGGTGCACTGACTAATCTTAGGACTAACTTATTTTGAACATATAATCATATTTATATTCCACTGTGATTACGTCACTATAAATACGATTAGCTATATGCTCGGGAGTTAACAGAAGTTTATATTAAATAAATAATCATGAAAATAAAACATATGAGCAAAGTGATTAACCAAGTCAAAAAATGATTTTTATTCTTTTATTGATAATAAAATGAGATTACAAAGAATTTGGGTTTTAATTTGGGCATAAAACCCCAACAAAGGGAACCTTCAAATTCCAGACCATGTAAAATGTGTATGTATTATTTATTATTATTATTTAATTATTTTTTAAATTTTATATTAGTTTATTTTTTATAGGTTGGGGTGGCAAAAGTAAATGCTTTGCTCACAATGGTTGTTGGTTTGCGAAAATATTTTGGTTACAAAGATCCTTGAATCTAGAGATAGGTTAAATAGTTTAAATAATATTATCCATGAACTTCGTCGTCGTCTGGTTGGTATATCTTAATTAATGTCATAATTTTACAGTATGAAACATTATCTGGTTGGTATATGTTTATCTAATTTTATTTATTTATTATTTTGTACAACAACTATGTGAAGCATCTCAAATATCTGAAGACCAAAATCAAGATATCATTCTTAGTAGTAATGTAATCAATAATTAGGGAGATGTGGAGTAGTAATTTGGTTTCATTTTGTATTTATATATTGTTGATCGAAATAAGTTTGTTCAGTTTTCAATGTAGCATTTTAAATATTATTTGGTGCAAGTATATGTAATTTCCAATGAACTAATTGAAATATATTTTTTTGCAATGTTTTTTTAATTTCTTTAACGTATTAAATTTTAATTTTGAAATTATTATTTCGAATTTGAGATTTTATTATTTAAATCTTATATTGGAAATCACAACTAATTAATGATTTTTTATGTACCCTAAAATAATGGATGACTATTGGTTTTTCTAATAATAGATGAACATCAAAACAAAAATAAGAAATAAAATTTTCCATGTTACATTATAAAATACAAATTAAAAAAAAACAACTTTGATTTATGCCAAACTACTTTGAATCAATACAACTCTTAATTTTTTTCCAAAAAAATATTAACTTAATTAATTTCATTTTTTCCATAAACTACAAAACAATACAACTTTTCAAATTTTCTATTATCAGTAAATGAACATTTATTGATAAGATTACATCATAACTAATAACTATTGATATTATTTACCTTGAAAATAGGGAATTAATTGAAACTTTTTTTAAAGCATTTATTTCGGAATGTGTTAATTAAAAAAAATCGGCTAGCATTAAAAAACTATTTTGATTTTTTAAAAGAAGCATCTCTTTGTATTCTCTTGGGAAAATCAAATTATGTTGTTGTGAAATTAGATATTTATTCATTAGTCCTATATTGCACAATAAGGAAATATATTCATTTAATATAATTGGTTAGGTAATTTATAAAGTCCATTAATTTAGAGATTTCTTAATGGTAAATTGTTAATTATTAATTAAAATTCTAAATTGAAAACCGAAAATTAATATACAATTTCGGCATTAATTTTTTTTAAAAAAAAATTGGACAATTTCACTCCAAAAAAATTATTAACATTATTAATAAATAAATAATAATAAGATTTTATCTAGAATAAATGTGACGTCCTACTTCCTTAGAGCCATTACTAAGTGAGTTTAAAACGTGCAATTAACTTGCTAATTGAGGTTTTAAGACAAAAGTGTAATTAAACCATAATCAAAGTCATAAACTATGAAAATAAACCATTTACTAAAAATTGTTTAGAAATATTTACAACTCAAAAATATAACTAGAGTCAGCTAAATGACAAAATTTAAGTTTAATACAATCATTTCCCAAAAATCCCTGGCCGTGGTAGCCAGGCAGGCCAAACATGTACGCACCACTTCACGCTCTCCGTACTCATGATTGGTCGACTTTCCCCTTGCCCTTACCTGCACCACAGAGCACCCGTGAGCCGAAGCCCAGCAAGAAAACCCTCACAAGCAGATAACATATGCATATTACAAACTTAACATATAAAAAGCCATCACAAGGATAAACACATACGACCATGCTGTCCCATGCGCTTTACCAGGCCCTGGGTTCGCGGTCCAAACCGTAAGGATATCCCAGGTATCCTTTAGAGTCTCGCCTTGGCAACTCGCACTCTGCGTGCTAAACGTTGCTCCCGGCCCCTTGTCGTTCTCAGCCTTGCCACTCTCGGCCTTCACCATTCCCGGCCTTTGCCGTTCTCGGCTCTCACCGTTCCCGGATCTTGCCGTTCACTCACATATATGCACACATAGCATAATTAAACATATACTTAAACATGAATAAAAACAATCAAAGGACTACGCCCTGCAACTCAATCATATAGGGTTGTGCCCTGCAACACAAGCTCTACGGGTACAGCAGTTTTCTAACTTGCGTCTCGAGCTTACCAAGCACCGATGTCCCGAGCACAGTCCCCTAGTCTGAGCCTCGCTGAAATCCTAGTCACAACGCACCAACAATATCCATCCACCAAGTTCTAATCCATTAATTAACTTTGGTTCATAATTCTATTCTCCGAGTCCTTAAATTCTATCCATCCGGGTGATAAAATCCATCCCGAGCCTTAACAATTAAGTTTCCAAGTCAAAACCCACAAAACACCCTGCATTTTGAACTAGGGATGCGGCTAAACCCCTTAAGGGCCGCGACTTGCCTCAAAACAGAGGCTAAACACCTCCCCAGAAAACACACGGGCCGCGGCATGCTTGGCCAAGCGTCGCGGCGCACCTCAATATCAGTGGCCTCCCTAGGCCTTGCGTGCACACGGTCCTTTGCATGCCCCTCCTAGGGCTACGACTCTACCTGCAAACCCATAAAAACCCAGCCTTTCCTTCAAATTTTCCCCGAGCTTAACCCCACATATCTCATCCAAAATTACCCCCAACCTCAGAATTAAGCCCAGAATTCATTCTCATGCAACCTAAGCATACCAACAGACTCAAGAACCAATTCCTATACCCATCAAACAATCAAAACCAATCCTAGAAACCAAACCATGCATGCCTAAGTCCTAACACCCAACACTAGCAGAATTCAGCTTGTTTATCAAGTTTAACACTTATCTTTGAGCTTGATTAGATCCCTGAATTAGTCCTCTAAATCTCAGCTTTGAGTTCCTCCTTTGCTTCCAAGAATATCATCTTTCTTTCTCCTCTTCTTCTCTTGGCTCTATCTTTCCTCTAAAGCTCCAAAGACAATTCCAACATAAACCAAAGTGCAGAAACATGAAGCTCTCTTCCCCTGCCAATTCTAACTTATCCTTTAAGCCAATTTCCCTTTTTGCCCTTAAACCTATCATTAACTCTCAAGTAATCCCAAGGGAAATTTGGTCATTTCCCAAATCCCGTTAAGTCCCCCAGGGCAAAATAATAAATTTTCCCCAATGTTCCCTCCTAGACATTCTATCCTCAAATATATCTCCAAATATTTATTTCCTTAACCCGATAACCCCTCGATTCGCCCCGAGTCAGATTTCTGACCCCGTTGTAACTTTCTTGCTCACCGCTCCCTAGGACTATCTCGGATAGTGCAACACAGATATATTGCAAGTATATCATAATATTACAATTATCACATTATTGCTCTCAACGGGCTAAAATTACAAACATACCCCTAATAACAAAACGTGGCCCACATGCATATTTAATTCACCTAAACATGCATTTCAAATCACATACTCACACAAATTCATATACTCACACAAATTCACATATCAACACAATAAATCACGTATTGCCCTCCAGGCACGCTAATCAAGACCCTAAGTCTTATTAGCAAATATGGGTCGCAACAATAAAAATATTATAGTAAGACCAAAGGAAACACATAGAAACAACAAATTTTAAAAAAAAAAAACACAAAAAACACTTGAAGCATTTTAGAAATTGTCATTCTTCCTTGTCATCTTCTTCTCATTCTCCTTCAAATATTTCTCCCACACCTCGTTCTTTTTCCTCTCTGCATCAAAATAGTTGGTCACTGATCCATACAGAGTTTGCATCGCAAATGTGCATCTTGTCATCTCTCGAACAAATTTATCCATGTTGTTCTTCAATTCAAGTAGATGTCTGAAATTTTCATTAAATTTTTAGAACATAATATCGAAATATATTCCGTTTTGATTGTACTCTAGTTGAGCATCAAGTGGATTCACATCTTTCTCATCACCGCTAAACTTCTCAGCCTTGATATTCTTCAATTGAGACTTTGCATCATTATCAAACTTCTCAACCTTGATCTTCTTCAATGGAGAATTTACTTCATCATTTTTGGAATGAAAGGGTGAAGAGTTATCTTCATTCTTTGAATAGGTTGAATCTCATATGTTGATGATAGACATGGTAGTTGAATGTTTGTAAAACTTGATTTTTTTTTTTAAATGACACAATCGGTTTAGGTTATACGGTAATATATTTATAGTGTGTGTTATGAAGAAACAATGAAACCTTTCACATTCTTAATAAAATATTTTGGATTCCTTTAAAATAAATAATAAAATATTATTGAAAGAATGAATAATTAATATGTGGTAACTTCCCAATGTAAACACTAATCATGCATTCACATTAATTAAATATTATTTCTATTTTATAAAAGACACCCATTAATTTTGGCCACCTATTTTTTAATAACTATTTTCTCAAATTAAATGCATTTAACAAAAAATGAAAAAAAAATTCAAAAACCGAAAAAATAATAACAATATTAAACTATGTCATTTAATACAAGAACCACACTTTCTTAATTTAATGAATAAATAATTAATATTTTGTTACTTCCAAAATGTAATATGTAATCATGTAGCAACATTTAATTTAATATTGTCTTTTTAAATCATTTATCAATTAATTTCGGCAACTACCTATTTTTATAATTTAATATTAATTTTTTTTAATAAAAATCACCCATTAATTTCAGCCACTATAATTTTAATTACAAATTTGACTAATTAAATGCATTAAAAAATAAATAGAAAATAACAATAATAATTTAAGCCATTTAATACAACTACCACAATTTTTTGATTTAATGAATTTAAAAAAATAAAATTAAATACAAATTTGATAAGGTAAACCTGTATAATTTTATTATTGGTAGATATTTAAAAATTTAATTAACTCTTATCATAAACTAAAAAAAATTCGAGAATTTAATAAGGCCACCAAATTATAGTATTGATTTGATTTGATTAATAATGAGAATTATTTTAATAATAAAAAACGAAATTAAAATAAAAAAACCCTTAATTGAAAATTTTAAAATTAAAATTTGTTTGTTGTTTCAAAATAGAAAATATATATATTTGTATATTAGGGACATTATATTTGCACTCCAATAATATATAAAGACACCCCATTAATTAAACAAAAAATTAATTTTATATTCATTTCTAATACTTTTTCTCAATATTTTTTATTGGCATTCTATAATTTATTTTTTTGTTAATTTCAAAAAGTTTATTTTATATTATTTTCATCATTATTTAAAAAAAATGTTTTTTTTTAAGAAAAAGCCTCTTATTTTAACAAGTTTCGTTATATATATATTTTTTGTTTTAATTGTATTTATTTAAATATTTAAATAATTATTATTTATATGTATTATTTAAAATATGAAAAAGAAAAAAATTAGAAAAATGTAAGTGCAAGTTGAAAAAAATATAATGCACTATATATTATTACATATATTATAGGTTATCTCGGTGACTACTCAACGTTGTAAGAGCTCATCATGTAGTAATTAGGTCTGCTTAGTGCAATATTATGTAGTAATATTTTTTTGGGATTGGATCCCATTCTAAATTCACTACTGTATCTTACTCAGCATGACTATTATCTGAGACTCTAGCAGTAGTATTGGTTTACTAGGGTATGTTGGAACGATTCATTATGTCATAATTAGGTCTGCTTAGTGCAATGTTCTCTAGTGATAATTTTTCGGGATCAGATCCCCTTCTAAATTCACTACTATATCTTAGTGCAATGTTATGTAGTAATATTTTTTTGGGATTAGATCACCTTCTAAATTCACTACTCTATCTTACTCAGCATGACAACTATCTGAGACTCTAGCAGTAGTATTGGTTTACTAGGGTACGTTGGAAATGATCATTATGTCATAATTAGTTCTGCTTAGTGCAATATTATCTAGTAATAATTTTTTGAGATCGGATCCCCTTCTAAATTCACTACTATATCTTAGTGCAATGTTATCTAGTAATATTTTTCCAAGATCGGATCCCCTTCTAAATTCACTACTCTATGTTACTCAGCATGAAACTATCTGAGAATCTAGTGGTAGTATTGGTTTACTAGGGTACGTTGGAATGGTTCATTATGTCTTAATTAGGTCTGCTTAGTGCAATGTTATCTAATAATAACTTTTTGGGATCGGATCCCCTTCTAAATTCACTACTATATCTTAGTGCATTGTTATCTAGTAGTGTTTTTTCGGGATCAGATCCCCTTCTAAATTCACTACTCTATCTTACTCAGCATGACAACTATATGAGACCCTAGTGGAAGTATTGGTTTACTAAGGTACGTTGCAACGGTTCATTATGTCATAATTAGGTCTGCTTAGTGCAATGTTATCTAGTAATAATTTTTCGAGATTGGATCCCCTTCTAAATTCACTATTATATCTTAGTGCAATGTTATTTAGTAATATTTTTTCCGGGATCGGATCCCCTTCTAAATTCACTACTCTATCTTACTCAACATGAAAACTATTTGAGACTCTAGCTGTAGTAATGGTTTACTAGGGTATGTTGGAACGATTCATTGTGTCATAATTAAGTCTTCTTAGTGCAATGTTATATAGTAATAATTTTTCGGGATCGGATCCCCTTCTAAATTCACTACTATATCTTAGTGCAATGGTATCTAGTAGTATTTTTTCGGGATCGGATCCCCTTCTAAATTCACTACTCTATCTTACTCGGCATGACAACTATATGACCCTAGTAGTAGTATTGGTTTACTAGTGTACATTGGAACGGTTCATTATGTCATAATTAGGTCTTCTTAGTGCAATGTTATCTAGTAATAATTTTTTGGGATCGGATCCCCTTATAAATTCACTACTATATCTTAGTGCAATGTTATCTAGTAATATTTTTCCAGGATCAGATCCCCTTCTAAATTCACTACTCTATCTTACTCAGTATGAAAACTATCTGAGAATCTAGCGGTAGTATTGGTTTACTAGGGTACGTTGGAACAGTTCATTATGTCATAATTAGGTCTGCTTAGTGCAATGTTATCTAGTAATAATTTTTCGGGATAGGATCCCCTTCTAAATTCACTACTATATCTTAGTGCAATGTTATCTAGTAATATTTTTCCAGTATCGGATCCCCTTCTAAATTCACTACTCTATCTTACTTAGCATGACAACTATATGAGACCCTAACGATAGTTTTGGTTTACTAGGGTACGTTGGAACAGTTCATTATGTCATAATTAGGTCTACTTAGTGCAAATGTTATCTAGTAATAATTTTTTGGGATCGAATCCCCTTCTAAATTCACTACTATATCTTAGTGGATTGTTGTCTAGTAATATTTTTTCGGGATCGAACTCCCTTCTAAAGTCACTACTATGTCTTACTCTTTAGGACAACTAGGGTACGTTGGAACAGTTCATTTTGTCATAATTAGGTATGCTTAGTGCAATGTTGTCTAGTAATATTAGCATGTGTCCAAATCCCCTTCTAAAGTCTCTAATGTATCAACTGAAAACCTATTGTACCACTATCTGAGACTTTGCGATACTATTTCTGTTCTAGGTGAATAGGAACGTGAGAACTTTTCCTTATGTCATGATTAGGTATGCTTGGTGTAATGTTATTTAGTAATTAAGATCATTAGTAGTATAAGATCGATATTGGATCGCCTTCTAAAGTCACAACTCTGTATTACTCTATATGATAACTATTTGAGACTCTAGCAGTAGTATTGGTTATCATGGTGACTAAGGTAGGTTGGAACGGTTCTCTAGGTCATAATTAGGTCTGCTCGGTGTAATGTTAGTTAGTGTTTACCAAGTTTTTCAGAAACTAGAATAATAGAAGATTAGTGAGCTTAGAAGAAAGGGTTTGAGGAGTAAAGACAAGGTTTTTACGTGGTTGGGGTGTTAATGAGCCTTAGTCCACGAGACAGTTGTATTAGAGCTTAGAGAACCTTTGACAATGGAGTTTTCTACAAGTATGAGCAGAGTAATTGCTTACAATCAAAATCTTGGGATCCTCTCCTCAGTGCACCACTATTCGTATTTATAGGCAGATGAGTGCATTGGGCTTGGGCCGAGCTGACCCGGGCCTAATAAGGACGTAAATACCATTAGCTTCTCTGATGGGAGCCCAATACAAAGGTTTAAAATATGAAACGTACATTAATCAAAGCCCATTGGGCCAAACCAAATAATATCTTATTCTAAGACATGCGACAAACTGGACTTTCAGTCTAGGTATTCTGGGCTACGAGGAAGATTTGGGGGACAAGATCGGTCAGAGTAGTGGCGGCGCAGGTCTGAACCAATAGCGAACAATCCCAAGGTAGCCTCTTCTGCAGGTTAAGCGTGGGGACAACCCCCATGCTTCATGGGATGGTGTCAGTATCTTGGACACTCTATCTCGCCAAATTCGGACAACCGACCCAGGTTCGTTTACCAATGTCCCCCTCCGTTCACTAAGGTCCCAGACCATTTACCAGGATCCCGGATCGTTTACTAGGATCCGGGTCTATCCATAGCGATCCTGGCTTCCATCTCGGTTTTGGGAGCTGCCACCTTCTTTGTCGCGCCTCGCGGGACGGTGGGGGGAGCGGTCCTGGGTTCATACAACCTGGCCCGGTGATGGTCCCGGTCTACACTCCTGGATGCCCTCTGGGATGTGCCTAGACTTGGGCTGCCAATATTCTTTTTCCTGTCGTCAAATGGGCCCGATCTGGTCCTTGGCTCTCAATCAGGTGGACCACGGGCTCAGAGTGTGGATCTGGACACTCGGAAAGAAATGGGGTTAACAAGTACCCCCAAGCCTTCATCTGGGCTTGCGCGGTGGAGGCTTGTCTCCCTCCCAGACCATCTCGGCACTTCCCAGTTCGTTTCCAAGGCGACGGGTCCGCGGGTGAGGGGAACTATGCTGAACAATCATGGAATTAAAACCTGCTACGATGCCCCGGACTGAATCCAAAGGGCCCAGACCATTTACTAGGATCTGGGTTCATTTACCAAAGCCCCGATTCGTTACTAAGGGTGCACGTGTCCCCTTGCGACTGACGCATTGATGGCACTTGGTCTTGAATGGTCAGCAAACACCTTATTGGTTACTATGCTGGGGGCTAGCGTGTCGGCTCGGTTTACGAAGCGTCCCATCGGCACGAGTGTTCCCATTATTACCTCTGCGACAAGGAGGACTGTTGGATGGGGTGACCTTTGAGGTGCTCTTTTTCTGGGCCGTTGGATCGGGGCAGCGCAGATCATGCCTCGGGGGTACCATGATCCAGTACTCGAGTAGATCCATTAATGTCCCTGCACGATTCAGGACTGTCCAATAAGGGGGATCTCGCCTAGCCGTTAGATCAGAACAACCTTCTGGTTCTTATAAATAACCTCAGGTTTTCATTTGAAATATTTACATTCTCAGAAAAGAAAAACGCTTAAAGGATCTTTTATGACCGAGCTTGCTGACGACATTTTCCATCGTCTACTTCATCTTTGCCGTCGCCTGTTCCCAACGCGCCCAATATCCATACCTTCGCCTGAGCAGACGACATCGGCCTGCCCCCTAGACGAGCTTTTGGGCTGCCTTCACATGTTCAAAGCCGTGATTTTACCATCGCTGCCGCCGGAAACCCATCATTCTTCACGATCAGCCTTTTACAGTAAGTTTTCTTGACTTTTGCTTTCATTTTCATGCGTTTTCCATATCGTCATATTTATCTATTTAGGCTGTTAAATATTGCCTGTGTTTAGATTGGCTCTGGGTGCATTAGAATAGGTTAGGAAAAGAAAACTAGTCCGAACTATCCCGGACCTCCTCTGGTTCGGGTGGTTCCCGGACAAGTTGCAATAGGCTGGCTTAGGAGAATAGCTAGATCCTTTTATTTTTTTGTTCCTGATCAAGGTTTCGTTACTTCTTAGTGATCTCGGACTTGATCCGGAGGGGACTCCTCCAAGAAGTTCGTAGGAGAGCCCCCGTACCTTAACCGAACTTCTTGGGTTTTGGTGCTAACTGCTTGGTTGTTTTTTTTTTTTCTCCTAGATCATCAGCCATGACCTCAGGCATCACCCTTCATTGAGAAGAACAAGTTAATGCGACCCATATCACTCTATCCGGGTCCAAGACTCCCAGTGGTAACAGGTGGGAGATGGACGGGGCGCAGAACCTGTTCCGAAACTACCGGATACTGTATGCCCTGGAGAAGCATTTAGGCATGGAGTCGACTCCCGGACTATTCTATAACTGCCTGGCAAGAAGAGAGGAGAAGGCTCACACCGACGTGGGCGAGTTCGGGGCCTGAAGCGTAGGCCACATCAATGTGGGAGCAACTCTCCCGCTCCACGACTACTTTGTGCAATTCCTCAAGTTTGTGGGGATTGTGCCGTTCCAGCTCCTGCCTCAAGCGTACCGGCTGCTCGTGAGATGGCGCATCTTTTGCATAGCGAAGCAGATCCCTGATCCGACCCCGGCAGAGGTGCTGTATTTCTATAAGTTGGAGCCACAGGTCAACGTTAAGGACAAGACCCTGGACGGCTTCTACAGGCTGAAACTGTGGGGTAGCTATGCTGCTCCTACCAGCACATGGAAGCATCCCCCGGACGTCAGACATTACTGGTTCATGACGTCCGGGTTTCTTATAGAAAAGAACCCCATGCTGATGCTGGAGTTCCAGCGAGTGGGTAAGTGGCCTCCCGTTCCCTAGTTTCCTTTATGTTTTCGCTTTTTATTCCTCATTCTCAACTCATTGCCTTGGATGGCATGACCCTATGCCCAGACTCCCCTCACCCAGTTCATCCTGGACCGGAAGAAATTCTACTATGAGCTAAGCGTGGAATGAGATATACAGGTTTGTTTCTTGGAACCCCAAGAAATTGCACCTCCACCAAGTGTAAATACCTAACCAGTTGTTGACAACTTGTCCCCAAGATTGGATATCCAACTTGCATCTGTATATCCTTCTAAAATTGAAGGAAATTTGGAGTAGTGAAGGCTTAATCCTTTGGTTTTCTTGAGATAACCTAGGACTCTTCCAATTGCCTTCCAGTGATCCACACTTGGATTACTTGTAAACCTACTAAGTTTACTTGTCGCAAATGCTATATCAGGTCTAGTACATTGGGCAGTGTACATTAGACTCCCTATAGCACTAGCGTACTCCAATTGAGCCACCGCTCTTCCTTCATTCTTCTCTAGTTTTACACTATGATCGAATGGAGTATTGGCATCTTTAACCTTGAGATGGTTAAATTTGTTCAATACTTTCTCATCATAGTGGGCTTTCCCTAACGCAAAACCCCCACTGTGTTTCTTTACTTTGATACCAAGTATGGTGTCAACTTCTCCAAGATCTTTCATCTTGAAGGTTGATGTTAGAAACCTCTTCGTTTCTTCTATCCCTTTCATGGTATTACTTATAATAAGCATGTCATCCACATATAAGCAAACAATGATCACATATCCCTTACAAGTTTTGGAATACAAACACTTGTCTCCATTGTTATGTCTAAACCCATTAGACATGATGGCTTGATCAAATTTCTCATGCCATTGCTTAGGAGCTTGTTTCAATCCATATAAGGATTTTACAAGTCTACAAACTTTATGTTCATATTTTGGTAGGACAAACCCTTCGGATTGTTCCATATAGACCTCCTCATTGAGGTCACCATTAAGGAATGCCATTTTGACATCCATTTGATGAACATACAAGTTGTGTATAGAAGATAAAGCGAACAAAATTCTTATAGAAGTTGTTCTTGCAACAGGTGCATAAGTATCAAAATAATTGATACCCTCTTTTTTCCTAAACCCTTTAGCTACTAATCTAGCTTTAAAGGTTTAGATAGTGTCGTCAGTGTGGTATTTTCTCCTAAATACCCACTCACACCCAATTGGCTGAGACCCCGGTGGGAGATCTACCAATTCCCAAGTGTTGTTGGAAAGAATGGAACCCATCTCATCATTGATGGCTTCTTTCCAAAATGAACTATCTCTTGATTTCATAGCTTCTCTATAAGTCTTAGGAACATCCTCAACAAGAAGTACAATAGGAATTTTCCTAATGACTTCCTCTCTATTTCCTTCTACCATGTAGAATGAAATTCGTTGAGAATCTATCTCATCCACTACTAGACTTTTATGATTTTTAAGCCTTTGACTTCTTCTAGGTTCAAAGGGTTGCTTTACATCCTTTTGAGAATTCTCCTCTTGAGAATCAACTTTGGATGTAGAAGCTTGAGAATTATTCTCATATAACAAATTCTCCTTTAGAGATGTTGAAGCTTGAGAATTGTTGTCACATAACATATTCTCAAAAAATTCAACTTCTCTAGATTCAATCACAATATTAGACTCTAAGTCTAATAGCCTATAAGCTTTACTATTGTTGGCATAATCAACAGAAGCACACTTTATGGCTCTTGAACCTAACTTTGTTCTATTAGGTTCGTTTTTCTTGCAATATGCAAGATACCCCCACACTTTGAAGTACCCTATGTTGGGTTTTCTTCCTTTCCATAACTCATATGGAGATATCTCATTTTTCCTCATCGGTATTCGATTAAGAATGTGACAAGCGGTTAAAAGCGCTTCACCCCATAAGTTGAAGTTCAACTTAGAAAACACCAACATAGAATTTATCATCTCTAGATAAGTCCTATTTTTCCTTTTGGCAACACCATTGTGTTGTGGTGTATAAGGTGCAGTGCACTCATGAATTATACCATTTTCTTCACAAAATTTATTGAATTCATTAGAGAAGTACTCTCCTCCTCTATCACTTCTTAGCACCTTAATCTTTTTATTTAGTTGATTTTCAACTTCTAATTTATACAATTTAAAAACATCAAAAGTTTCATCTTTATGCTTTAAAAGAAACACATAGGTATATCTACTAAAATCATCTATAAAAGTAAGAAAATACCTTTTGCCACCTCTAGTTAAAACACCATTTAATTCACAAAGATCACTATGGATTAAATCTAGTAAATTAGATGATCTTTCTACACTAGGAAATGATTTTTTAATTATTTTTGCCTTAACACATGTTTCCCATTTACCATAGTTTTTAATATTGCATGCAATCATACCACATTTTACTATTTTCATGGTTGAAAAACCTATATGCGATAGTCTAAGATACCACAAAAATAGAGAATCATACTCAACAATATAGGTGGAATTAGCATTTTTATTGATAACATTGAAAGTTACATCATTGACGCACAATTTAACCATACCCTCACAAGAGTACCCCTTTCCCAAAAATACATTTTATTTGGTAAGTATAAGTTTACCGGACTCAAAAACGGCTTTAATGCCGGGCTTTCCAAGCAAATCACCACTTACCAAGTTTCTACTCATTTCGGGAACATAAAGTACATTCACTAATGTAACTTTCTTGCCGGAGGTGAAAAAGACTTCAATGGTACCTTTGCCAAGTACCTTGGATTTTCCCTCGTTGCCCATTTGAATCTCCTGGTTTCCCTTTGACTCTTCAAAGGTCTTGAACACTGATTTGTCATAGGTGACATGGACGGTGGCACATGTATCATACCACCACCCTTTCACCTTGCCTTGGACCGCATTCACCTCACTAAGGGTAGCAACTATGTTTTCTTCTTGAGTTGCGTTCACCTTAGGTTCTTGTTGGTCTTTTCAATGCCTACACTCTCTAGCATAGTGAACCTTTTTCCCACACACAAAGCAAGGACCTTTCTCGCCCTTAAACTTGTTTGGGTTGGTTTTTGGACCCAAAGGTTTCTCGTTACCCTTTTTCCCTTTGGTTTTGGGATGTTTTGGTTGTGACACAACATTTGCTTTGGAAGTCTCTCCAGTAGACCCCTCCATAAGTTTATCTCTACATATCGATTCCTCCTCGATTCGTATATGTTTTTGGATTTACTCCAAAGAATAATCCTCTTTTTTATGAATGATTCTTTTTCTATAGCGCTTCCAAGTTGGTGGTAATTTTACCACTATAACACCAACTTGAAAGGCCTCGGGAAGCTCAATCTTTAATACTTTAAATTTGTTAACAATTATTTGAAATTCATGAATTTGAGGAAGAATAGGTTTATCACCAAAAAAGTTGAAATCAAAGTATTGAGATATCAAAAACTTTTGGTACCTTCCTCTTCCGCCTTGAACTTTGTCTCAAGTGCATCCCAAATCTCCTTGGCCGATTTGGTCTCGGTGTAGAGGTCATAGAGCCTATCGGAAAAGGCATTGAGGATATGGCCCCTACAAAGGAGATTGTCCTCCTCCCTCTTCCTTCTTTTCTCCACCTCCCCGGGAGTGTCCTTGTTGGATGGCGTGGGAGAGGTTCTAGAGTGGATTCTAGAATGTAGGTGATTTTGAGAGTGGTCAAAAGGAATCTCACCATGTCTTACCACCTAGTGAAATTGGATCCATCAAACCTATCCAACCTCACTAGGTCTTGATTCATTATCTTGATGGTCTCACCTTCCATTGAAACAAAAAAAGGGATAAGCTTTGAATGTTAGGAAAAAATAGATTGCCTCAATGGAAATAGGTAAGAATATTACAACTCTATGAAATAATATCACAAGTAAATATAGATTGATTAAATAAGGTTACAACTCTATAACTGAAAATTACAAATAAACAAAGAAAAGGAAGAAGATGATGAAGAAGAAGAGAATAGTGAGAATACAACTCTAAGCAAAAGATTACAAGTAACTAAAGTGTTTGAACCAAAAGAAAAGATCACAACTCTTAAACAAAATATACAAGTAAATAGAACTAGAGAATAAGAAGAAAAATAATAGAATAAAATGAAGAACAGAAACATAAGTGAACTCTCACTTACACAACCTAAGTGAAGAAGGTTGGGGATCACCAACTTGAACAAGGTTTAAAACCTTTGTCCAAAAGCTTATTTCCCCCTAACTCAAGCACTAAGGGATCTCTCAAGGAAATAGCTCTCTGGAATTATCAAACCTCTATGGTGTATTTTCCAGCCAAGTGCTTTGTGGATGGAAAATGGTGTGTCTGACAAGTGAGCATTAGGCTCCTATTTATAGAGTTTGAGATACCCCTTTGAATTTCAAATTTCACCAACCTCCATGGTTGTTACCAATGTTTAATTGGATGTTTATGGAATTAAAATGGAGATTTGGGATGTTAGAATCGTTCAATTTGGAAAAAACTGAAAAATCATATAGGGTGTCAGCCTCACTGGCTGCGGCTAGGACTTTTCAATGGTCGCGGCCACTGGCTTCTGTCCCCAAGGCCGCGGCCACAGGCCATTTTCAACACAAAATAGTCATTTTTCCAAAACGTTCCAAAACATCCCAAATCCTTTCCCACATGATTTTGTAACCTCCAAACACCTATTGGGAGTTAAAAACATGTCTCCAACTACCATATTTCATCATGGCTTTGTGAAATCCAATCTCAAATGCGTAACATATAATATACACATTATTGGGTAATATTAGGGAGTTACAAATTTGTAACTGATTTTGTAACTCCAAAATATGTCACATTTGGGCACATACATGTGTCTAATTTTTGTGACTCTAAATAATATGTTACAAGGTATGAAAAATCACATTTTGCCACATTATTTAATCTAACATTATATTATATGAAATAATGTAACATTCATGGGCTTTCGACCCACTTGGTATAGTAGTCAACAGCCACGATAGCGTATTTCACACTTCCTTTCCCGGTTGGGAGCGATCCTACTAAGTCGATTCCCCATACCGCGAAGGGCCAGGGACTTGTCATTAGGGTTATTTCCTTCGGAGGGGCTCGCGGGATCTTTGTGTACCTTTGGCACTGCTCGTATTTGCGGACGTAATCAACACAGCCTTTTTTCATGGTTGGCCAGAAATTTCCTTGGTGCAGGATCTTCTTGGACAAGCTGAGTCCGGGTGTATGATCTCCGCAGAAGCCTTCGTGCAGTTCATGAAGGATTGTGCTCATTTCGGTCCCGGATACACATCGGAGGCACGACATGGATAATCTTCTTCGATAGAGCTTTCCGTCCATCATGACGTATCTATGGATCTGGTACTGAAGCTTCCTGGCTGCTGCCCTGTCTGTTGGCAACCCCTCGGTTGTCAAGTATTGGATGATGGGTCCCATCCAAGACGTGAAGTAGTGGACAACATTGATTGTGGAGGTTTGAATACTTGGTATGGGGAGATGCCAGATCAGGACTAGCCCAAAAACCTCAACCTCAACATCCATGGCCAATTATGCTAACGTGTCCGCAAACACGTTTTGCTCCCTGGGGATCTGGTGGATGGAGTGCTTCTTGAAAGATTGAAGCATTTCTCGCATCTGAGTCACGTAAGATGCCATCTTTTCCCCTTTAGTTTGGTATTCTCCCTAGATCTGCCTAACAACCAACTGGGAATCGCTATAGATCTCCTGGTTTGCGGCCCTTACTTCCTAGGCCAGGCGCAACCCGGCCAACATGGCCTCATGCTCGACCTCGTTGTTCGAAGCCTTGAACTGGAAAGACATGGAATTTTGTAATTGGTACCCCTGTGGTGACACTAGGATGATTCCGGCTCCTGCTCCATTTTCATTCAAGGCTCTGTCTACGAACACCTTCCACACGGGCGCCGCAAGATCCGCGGGATCGTCCCCTTCAATGATCCCGGATCATTCCATGATGAAGTCAGCTAGGGCCTGTCCCTTGATTGAGATTCTAGGGATGTATGCAATGTCGAATTGACTCAGTTCCATGGCCCACTTCAAGAGTCTTCCTGATGACTCAGGTTTTTGCAGCACTTGCCATAAAGGATGGTTGGTCAGAACTCTTATGGCATGAGCTTGGAAATAAGGCCTGAGCTTCTGGGACGCGATTAGTAGACAAAACGTTAACTTTTCAATTAATGGATACCGTGACTCCGCATCCAATAACCTCTTGCTTATGTAATAGACCGGGAGCTGGGCTTTTCCATCCTCCTGTACTAGCGCGGCGCTGATCGCTTGTTTGGTCACGGCCAAATAGAAGTATAGCGGTTCTCCCTCCACCGGTTTCGCCAATATCGGTGCTTGGGATAGATGCTCTTTCAGTCTTTGGAAAGCCACTTCACACTCGACTGACCATTCGAACCGTTGGCTTACCCGAAGGACGTTGAAGAACGAGATGCACTTGTCTGTGGCCTTCGAGACGAAACGGCTCAAAGCGGCTATCCTTCCTGTCAGGCTTTGCACATCTTTGTGCTTTCGGGGTGAAGACATCTCAACCAGTGCCTTGATTTTGTCCGGATTAGCTTCTATTCCCTAGAAGCTTACTATGAACCCCAGGAACTTTCCGGATGCTACGCCGAAGGAGCATTTTTTGAGATTCAACTTCATCCCATACCTTCGAATGATCGCAAAGGCTTGGGCCAGGTCGTCAGAATGTTTGCTGGAGGTTTTGGACTTGACTAGCATGTCATCGCTGTATACCTCCATGTTTCGTCCCAGCTGGGCTCGGATCATTCGGTTGACTAGCCTCTGATAGGTGGCTCTGGCGTTATTGAGTCCGAAGGGCATGACGATGTAGCAGTACACCCCTTTGTCGGTTTGAAAACTAGTGTGTTCCTGGTTCGCTACATGCATAGAGATCTGATTATAGCCTGAGTAAGTGTCCATGAAACTCAAGATCTCATACCCGGATGTTGCATCCACCATCTGATCGATCCGAGGGAGCGGGAAGCAATCTTTAGGGCAAGCTTTGTTTTGATCCGTGAAGTCGATGCATGTCCTCCAGGTCCCGTTCGGCTTAGGCACCAGAACTGGGTTGGCCAGCCACATGGGATACAAAGCTTCTTGGATGAAGTTGACCAAGTATAACTTTTCAACTTCTAGCTTGAGGGCTCCCGCCCTTTCCACCCCTAGGGGTCTTCGTTTCTGCCGGATCGGGGCCGCACCTTGGTCAATATTCAAGGCATGGCAGATGATATTGCGGTCGATCCCAGTCATATCTGAATGAGACCAGGCCAGGACATCCTGGTTCTCCTTCACCCGGGTGATGCTTGCGGCCTGTACCTCCGCTTTCAGGTTTTTCCCGACTTGGATTACTTTGGCTGGGTCGGTGTCACTGATGCACACTTCTTCAATCTCCTCCATGGGTTCTAGTACGCGATCCTCCCCTATACGTGGGTCCAGCTCGTCCTCTTCCCGGTCAATCCGTCTTGCCAGGGGAGGGGGCGGGACTGGATTGGCGATTTCCTCAAAAGGCTCTTCGCGGACCATGTAAACGGGTCGGGCAGATATGTGGTAACATTTCCGTGCGCTCTTCTGATCTCCCTGGACTGTTCCCACTCCTCCGTTATTGCAGGGGAATTTCATGCATAGGTGGCGGATGGAGGTGATTGCCCTAAACTCGACCAATGCGGGTCGACCAACAATGATGTTGTAAGCGGTGGGGCAGTATACCACCACGAATGTACAAAATTTGAACGAGCTTTGCATCTCATTCCCCAGAGTTACGGGCAACTAGATTTTTTCCATTGGGAGTATTGAGTCCCCATTGAAGCCGTAGATCTGGGTTGGGCATGAGGCTCCGCCTTGGTCAGGCCAATTGCGATGAATGCAGGTTTGAACAAAATGTTGACGGAGCTTCCGTCGTCCACTAGCACTCTGGACACCATCTTGTTGGCCAATTTGGGCGTCAATGACCAGAGGGTCATGATGTGGGAAATGGACATTGCAGGCGTCGTCTTCCGTGAATGTGATGGGGAGGTTCATCAACTTCTGACATTGGGCCGGTGCTTGGACTAGGGCGCATACCTCTTGGTCGTGGTCAAGCTCGCTGAGGTAACGCTTCTGATCATTCCGGGACGGTCCTCCCAGATGGGGCCCGCCCGAGATGGTGGCTACGTGACCATCTACTCACGGGGGCGCGGTCCCAGCCAGATAAGGCATTCCAGGTCCGGGCACCTGCACGGCGGGGGCCCCCTGAGGGTCCTGCGGTCCCGGACCCTTTGTGTATCCTCCCTGGGGAGGTAAGTACTCTCCAGGCGTGCCCGGGATCATGGACTGCCTGGGGACTGCTGATAGTCCTAGAACTCCCACGAGCATCCTGACCCATTGTTGGAGGTGTCCCAGTTTGATCAGATTTTCGATCTCGTCCTTGAGCTGCCGGCATTCTTCGGTTATGTGGCCTACCTCCTTATGGTAAGCGCACCGCTTGCTAGTATCCCTCGGATTCCTTCCTCCTTTGAACACAGGGGCTAGTTTCCGATAATGAACCGCCCTTTCAATGGCCAAGTAGATGTTGTCCCTGGTATCCGCCAGGTTGGTGTACTCCGAATAATGGGGCTCGTAGCCCCTCTTGCCTTTCTTAGAAGACCCGGCCCGATTTTTCCCCTACCCGGACCTCTTTCCCCGAGAGGGATTCCCACTTGCTTCAGTTCCTCCCACCTGGGACGGCTGGGCTCTGGCGAGAGCAGTGCTATACCCAATTGGCGCGATTCTGTACCCAGAAAAGGGGTAGACTAGGCCGAGGCGTACCCCAAAGAGGAAGGCCCATATACCGCGGGCGTGGAAAAGGTCATTCCAGACGTAGCTGTCTATCCCGGCACAATTGGGGAAGTGACATACTGTTGGGCCAGATACTGTACCCCGTATCCCGGAAATGTTTGGGCACTTGGCTGAGGTGCTGGCTGCCATCCAAATGCTTAGATTAGGACCTCCTTCCAGTTAATAAAGCCTTGGGCACTTCTTATGAATTCCTCGAGGGTAGCCGCCTTGCTGCGCTGCATGTCGTCCCAGAGGGGAGATCTGGCCCGAATCCCGGATTTCAGGGCCACCAGGTGCTACCCATCGTCCACCTTGGTCTTGGAGGCTTCCTCAGTGAAACGCTCGATGTAGGCTCTCAACGTCTCTGTGAGGAGCTGCTTGATGTTGGCGAGGGCACTGATCTGCATGTCCATCCTCATGGCGGCCACAAACTGTTTGCGGAAAGCCGACTGCAGTCCGGACCAGGATTGGATGGATCCTGGCTTGAGCCTCTTCCACCATTCATCTACAGGTCCACCTAGAGTAATAAAAAAACAGAGGCACTTACCATTATCGCAGACGTGGGCTACGGTCATTAACCGATTGTAGTGCGACAGATGATCTCTGAGGTCGGTGTTCCCAGTGTAGGTGGGCAGGGATCCTTTTCTTCCTCGTCAGAATCGGTGTCTGCTCCCTCCTGCTTGCGGACCAGGTGGTCCATGACTTTCTTTAAGGCGACCAGCTGTTCCATGAACTGTTTAGCCATCTCGTCTTCTAGAGGGACTCTTTCGTTCCTTCTGTCGTTGAGATTATTTCTCAAATCGCCATCTCGGGGGCGGATCGTTTCCTTGTGGGCCTGTTCCTTTCGAGCATTCAACCCATCGCACAGGTCTATCTGAGACGTATCGACCCCGGAGCTAGGGGCGTTTGGCTCGTTATCATGCTGGCGCTTCCGGTGGCCCTGGTTCACAGAAGCGCTTAAGTTGAAAGACTGTTCCCGTTCAGTCTGCCCTGGGGCGGGCTGAGGCCTGGTACCCTGTGGGCGCGTCCCTTGTGGATTGATTGGGTGGCCCTGTCCTGGGATGGGGCGCACCTTCTCTTTCCTAGGGAGCGGCTGGGGACGGGTTCCGGTCTTCTGGATAGGAGGGACTTTTCTCTGGGGGTTTGCTTTCGCCTTCCCTTTCTCTTGGGCCGAGTTAACCGGGCCCTGTCCGGGAGCTTGTCCCGAGGTAGGAATCGGCCTTGCATCTCCAAGCCCGCCATTCCTAGCTTGCGGAGTGGACGATTGTGTTCCTGGAGGCGGAACAACCAGAGGGTTAGCCGCCAAGCCTTGGGGCGGCTATGAAAGCCTGCAGGGCTTGGAGGGACTCTTGTATACGTCGAGTGGCTTCCTTTTATTCAGTAATCCTGGTCTCTTGGTCCAGGACTTGCTGTCTTAGTTTAGTCACCTCTGGGTCCTCCTGGTTTGGGTCTACTTCTTCAGGGATCGCGGGATCCTCAGCTTCGAGATCGTGGTATTCCCCTCATTTCCCTCCTCTTCCTTATAATAATCTTCCTCATATTCTGCCTTGCCTTCGTAGTTCTGCCACTCATCAGGCTGGGACATCTAATGAGGTGTGTCTTCAGGTTGACTCTAAGGAAGAGGTTGGCTGGGCAGTGGCTCTCCATTGCCTTGTTCTTGATTAGTAGGGTCGAAAGTGGTGTGTCTTGTGTTCACCATTTTTGTAGATGTTCAAGATCAACTCTAGCTTTCTCAGGCTCTCAATGAAAGCACCAAAATGTTTACCGAGTTTTTTAGAAACTAGAATAATAGAAGATTAGGGAGCTTAGAAGAAAGGGTTTGAGGAGTAAGGACAAGGTTTTTACGTGGTTGGGGCGTTAATGAGCCTTAGTCCATGATACAGTTGTATTAGAGCTTAGAGAACCTTTGACAATGGAGTTTTCTACAAGTATGAGTAGAGTCACTGCTTACAATCAAAATCTCGGGATCCTCTCCTCAGTGCACCACTATATGTATTTATGGGCACATGAGTGCACTGGGCTTGGGCCGAGCTGACCCGGGCCCAATAAGGGCATAAATACCATTAACTTTTCTGATGGGAGCCCAATACAAAGGATTAAAATATGAAACGTACATTAATCAAAGCCCATTGGGCCAAACCAAATAATATCTTATTCTACGACATGCGACATACTGGAGTTTCAGTCTGGGTAATCTGGGCTATGAGGAAGATTTGGGGGACAAGATTGGTCAGAGTAGTGGCGGCGCAGGTCTGAACCAACGGCGAACAATGCTGAGGTAGCCTCTTCTGCAGGTTAAGCGTGGGGAGAACCCCCACGTTTCATGGGACGGTGTCAGTATCTTGGACACTCTATCTCGCCAAATTCAGACAACCATCCAGGGTTCATTTACCAATGTTCCCCTCCGTTCACCAAGGTCCCGAACCATTTACCAGGATCTTGGACCATTTACCAGGATCCGGGTCTATCCACAGCAATCCTGGCTTCCATCTCGATTTTGGGAGCAGCGACCTTCTTTGCCGTGCCTCGGGGGACAGTGGGGGGAGCGGTCCCGAGTTCATACCACCTGCCTCGGCGATGGTCCTGGTCCGCACTCCCAGATGCCCTTTGGGCCTTGCCTAGACTTGGGCTGCCAACATCCTTTTTCCTCTCGTCAAATGGGCCCGATCTGGTCCTTAACTCTTAATCGGGAGGCCCACGGGCTCGGAGTGTGGATCTGGACACCCAGAAAGAAACGGGGATAACAGTTAGTAGTTAAGATCATTAGTAATATAAGATCGATATTGGATCACCTTCTAAAGTCACAACTTTGTATTACTCTATAGGATAACTATTTGAGACTCTAGCAGTAGTATTTGTTAGCACGGTGACTAGGGTAGGTTTGAACGGTTTTCTAGGTCATAATTAGGTCTGTTTGGTGCAATGTTATCTAGTAATATTTTTTTGGGATCGGATCCCCTTCTAATTCACTACTATGCCTTACTCTCTAGGGCAACTATATGAGACTGTTGCGATATTATTGTTTGACTAGTGTATGTTGGAACGGTTCATTATGTCATAATTAGGTATGCTTAGTGCAATGCTATCTAGTAATGTTAGCTCAGGACCGGATCCCCTTCTAAATTCTCTATTGTATCAACTGAAATCCTATTGTACAACTATCCGAGACTCTGCGATACTATTTGTGTTCTAGGTGAATACGGACATGAGAACTTTTCCTTATATCATGATTGGTTATGCTTGATGCAATGTTATTTAATAATTAATATCTTGAGTAATATAAGATTGGGATTGGGTCACATTCTAAAGTCACAACTCTATAGGATAACTATTTTAGACTCTAGCGGTCGTATCTGTTAACACGGTGACTAGGGTAGGTTAGAACGGTTTTCTAGTTCATAATTAGGTCTGCTTAGTGCAATGTTATCTAAAAATATTTTTTCGGGATCAGACCCCCTTCTAAATTCACTACTATGTCTTACTCTCTAGAACAACTATTTGAGACTCTATTTGTAGTATTGGTTTACTAGGGTACATTGGAACTGTTCATTATGTCATAACTAGGTATGCTTAGAGCAATGTTATCTAGTAATATTAGCTCGGGATAGGATCCCTTTCTATATTCTCTATTGTATCAACTGAAAATATATTGTACAACTATCCGAGACTCTGTGATATTATATGAATCTCAACATTTCAATCCAAGATTCCCTAAAAAATGAAACTAACCATAGATTAGTTACCCTCAACGAAAACTAAATTTTTTATGCATGTACACGTACGTTTGGCCTTTTTATTTTAAAAAGCAGGAAAAAATAATAATTTATGCAATTTAATACAATTACCACAATTTTTTAATTAAATGAATTTAAAAAATTAAAATTAAGTACAAATTTGATAAGATAAAACTTTCTAATTTTATGATTGGAAGATATTTAAAAATTTAATTAATTATTCTTAAAAACCAAATAAATTTTGAGAATTTAATGAAACAACAAAAATATAATATTAATTTAAATTTATTAATAATAAAAAATAAATTTAAAATTTTTCGGTTACCTTTCTTAAATCTAAAAAAAAATCATGTTAATGGAAATTAAGATTGGTAGCTTATCCATGTCACTAAGTGACCACTATTTATCTTCCCTATGTTTTTATCATGTAACATATTTCAACCACTGTTATTAATTGTACCTATAATATATTTTTTTAAAACACAACAACTTCATTGATGTCATTTATTTGAACACATAAGTTGTTTGTATATATTTTATAGATCTCCTCCTCTTATATTCTCTACATATCTCATCTTTTGCTTATAGTTATAAAAGAAAAGTAACCATTCTAGTCTTAGATTATAACTCCTCCCGAAATTCTAGGTGATCCATACTACCAAATAGTAATAGGTGATATTGATAACACCATCAGACTAGGTGAAGGTTTCGATTCTTTCTTTATTATTCACCTCTTCACAAAATTTTCACGACATCCATTGACTAGTAGGGAACCAAATTTTACAAATTGGATTGTCGATAATGGTATGGAAGACTCTGTTTGTTGCAATAATATTGTATTTCTTTCACGAAAAACATTGATGGCCAATGAAAATAATCATGCCAAAGTTATCATTGGAGAGATGCTAGGTGAGGCTCATTTCCATCCTTCTATATTTTTTCTTTCAGATAAAATTATTGATTACACAAGAATGATGTGGAACGAAGAGGATTTTAATTTCTGTGTAAAAGTGGATGTTCATGTTTTTGTTTATGATCTTCCTCCACAACATGATTATGACATTGATGGTGACGTTGATAGTGAAGATTATATGGATAATATGACTATTAATTTCGTGGCGGCAAGCGAGCAATCCATTGAAAGATTGGAGAAAGTTTTGATTAAAGATGATCAAATTATATGTTCTATTTGCTTTGAGAATGTTCATGTTGGTTTGGAAGTTACAAAGTTACCTTGCACACACACATATCATGAAAAATGTATTGTTCAGTGGCTACAAACTAGTAAATTTTGTCCAATATGCCGATTTGAGATAGTTTAAAAAAATCTTTTTTATATTTGTTACACAAATTTCAGCCTGTATTAAATCCTATTATATACTAATAATCTGAATTTTATTTACAATTTTTAAATATAATTTCAAAAATATGGGAACATTTAAATTTCAATATTCATAGAACAAAACATTGCATGTTTAATTAGAAATACTTATTCATTTGAAAGATACATATTCATCTTCCCAATAAAATAATAAAAATAAATATAATAGTTATATATTTTTATAAATGAATTAATCCACATTTATTCTATCAACACAACTTTATCTACAATTATTAAATGACATGTTCACATTAAAAGGCAAAGGTTCATAGAACCTATACATATTTTCGAAGTATCCTATTTTAATGCCAAAAAAAAATTCCAATAATATTTTGAAATTTATAATTTTTTACATCAAAGATAATTATTATGGATGTAAATTGTTCAACTTCCCATATTAATTTATGATATTCTATATTTTTTTTATTAATTTTTAATTGTTATTATCAAAATCCTATTATCATTATTATGTTTAAATATAATATAATATAATATAATACTTTCAAAATTTCAACCACCCCACTAATGATATTAAATGCACATCTTCATATTCAAATACTCTAACCAACTACCTATATCCTAGCATTAAATAATTTTTTTTTTAATATTGTACAATTGTGGTTCTCTAAACCCTAATTTTGAAAATTGTAATGAAAATTTTGAAAATTATAATGAAAATTTCTAAATATTATTGGATTTATACATATTTTCAAAATTGCAAAATTATATTAAATGCTATTATAATTTTGAAATTTGTAAGTATCAAATTTTCAACCACCCCACTGATTATATTAATTAATGTTATTTTAATTTCAAAATTTATAAGTATCTAATTTTCAACCACCCCACTAATTATATTAAATGCTATTATAATTTCTAAAAATTTAAGTGTAGTTCTATTGGTTAAACATTCTGGTGATTCATAATTACAAAGCACAGGTTCATAGAACCTACACATATTTTCGAAATTACCTATTATTATGCCAAAAATTATATATAATTATTAAAATTACAACTTTTCAACTTCCCATCAAAACACAATGGTTAAAAAATGATTTAGTATTTTTTTTTAAAAATTATAACAATTATATTATTATACATTAATTAGGGTTTACACTAATTACTATTTTGAACAATTAATTATTGAATATATGTTAAATATTAAATGCACATCTTCATATTCAAAGACTCTAACCAACTATCTATATCCTAGCATTAAATAAAAAAATTAATATTGCACAATTGTGGTTATCTAAACCCTAATTTTAAAAATTATAATGAAATTTTTTAAATATTATTGGAATTATACATATTTTCAAAATGCTATTATAATTTTGAAATTTGTCAGTATCAACTTTTCAATCACCCCAATAATTATATTAATTAATGCGATTTTAATAATATAATCAGTTTAAATATAAAAAAATATTGAATAGTGCTACACACCATTCGAAAAAAAATAAGAAGGAATAGGTTGGAGAAATGACTAGTTACGAAAATGGTTTGGAAGCTGAATAAGAAGATACAAAATCCTTACCTTCTGAACTTGAAGTAGACCCTGTTGGGGGAACACGTTTGGAACAGACAAATGATGAAGATGTACCAGAAGACAATGTTGAATGTGGCATTAACGAAGAATGGATTGAACCTGATATTGCGCAATGGAGGAGCTTGCTTCAATTTTTGGATATTGACAAAGAACCAGAACATATACAGTTTTTGGACTTCAAAAGGAAAGAGTTTGTAAGTATTGAACAAGCATAATCTTTTTTATTTTTTGTATGTGAAAATGATGGGGTTTAGTGTTAGAAAAAAAACTGAAGAGGGAGGATAAAAAAGGTATTTTACACATTAGAAGTTGGGTGTGTTCAAATGAAGGTTTTAGAGAGCAAAAATATTGTAATCTTGATAATAGGTGTAAAGAAGCTCGTACTCTAACAAGAACGGGTTGTAATGCTGAGTTTAGAATAAATTTAAATAGGGAAACTAACCGATGGATTACTAAGTGTTTTAATAAACACCACAACCATAAGCTTGCCTTCTTACGTGAAAAACCATTTCTTAGATCTAATAGAATATTTAGGGACGAGATGAGGGAACAATTTGTGTCAATGAAGAGAGCCGGAATTAAGACATCCCAAATTTGGAATTACATGGTAGAAGTTCATGATGGTTGGGAAAATGTGGGATGTATCAAAGATGATTTGTACAAGGGAATTTGTAAAAAATATTCAACTTGGGATGATTGTGACACGTCCAAAACAATGGGTTATCTCGAAGCAAAAAAAGGGTCGAACATCATGTTTTTCTACAAGTATGATGTAGATAAAGAAAATAGATTGACAAATTTATTCTGGTCTGACGGGACTTCCCAAGTTGATTACCAATTATTTGGTGATTGTTTGGCTTTTGATTCTACTTACAAAACCAATAGGTATCTTTAATTTTTTTTTTACCTTAGATCGATTTCTTAGTAAAATTTCAAATATCATATTAATTTTTTGTTCAACAGGTACGGAAAGCCATTAGTAATACTACTTGGGTCTAATAATCATGACAAAACGTGTGTGTTTGGAGCTGCACTTCTTGATAATGAGACTTCGACCACATATGATTGGGTATTGGAAACATTTTTAGAGTGCATGGGTGGTAAGATGCCTTCAGCAGTTTTGACGGATGATTGCAAAGCAATGAACAAAGCACTGGATAATATTATGCTCAATGTTCCACATCGTATTTTCTCATGGCACATACTAAAAAATACAATGCACCATGTACACAATATAGCATTCCATCAAGAATTGAAAAAAAATATTTTCAGGTAATACAATATGTTCACCGAGATTTTCGGAAACTATATTAATAAAAAGTAAGCGAGATTAATGATATGGAATTTAGAAGATATAAACAAGATTTTTACGTGGTTGGGGCATTAATGAGCCTTAGTCCACGAGACACTTGTTTTAGATCTTGGAAAGTCTTTTACAATGAAGTTTCTCTCTGTGTTTTAACAGAGTAACTATATACCAGCCGAAAAAAGGTCCTTTCTCCAGTGCTCTGTCACCTGTATTTATAGGCTCACAGGAGCACTGGGCTTGGGCCGGGCATGACCCGGGCCCATCAAAGATATAAATACCCTTGGCTTCTCTATCGGAAGCCCAATACAAAGGATAAAAATACAAAAGACTAAGAATGACCGAAGCCCACTGGGGCAGCCCAAAGCTTATATTTCACTCGACAAAATGAGGCTTTTGGTCTGGGCATTCCAAGTTACGAGGCAGATTCAGGGGAAAAAATCAGTCAGTGTAGTGGCAGCGCAGGTCTGAACCAGCGGCGTGCAATCCCGAGGTGGCCTTTTCCGCAGGTAAAAAGTGGGGACAACCCCCATGCGTCATGGGGCGGCTTCAGAGTCATGGATGCCTTTTCCTGCCAACCTGGGGGACTTGACCTGGGTTCCTTTACCTCTATCCCTCTTCGTTTACCGCAGGCCCGAATTTTTTACCAGGCTCCGGGACCGTTTGCCTACACTTCTACCGTTACCCCAAATAGCTATACGTCTCCCAGACGATCGTCCCGGATCATCGTTCCTGGACACCGTCCGGGTCTGGACCCACCCTTGGGCCGCCGTTCCCGGTCATTCCCTGCCCAGCGGGCCTGGGTTGGGCCCAAACCCAATTGCCCAGACTGTGGGCCTGGACCACCGTCTCGGGCCCAAGGCAGGAAATGGGGATAACATTTACCCCCAAGCCTTCGCCTGGGTCTGCGAGGTGGAGGCTTGCCTTGCTCCCGGATACTCCATGGTTGCCTTCCCAGTTCCTGCTTAGAATCGTGGGTCCGTGGCAAAGGGCAGTGACGCTGGGCGCACGTTTACTGAAGTCCCGTTTCGTGGTGAGGGATACATGTGTCGCCAAGTGACTGCTGTAACGATGGCACTTGACCTCGAAAGGTCACCTAACCACCTCAAGGGTCGCTAGGCCTAGGCTAGTGCATTAGCACGGATTCCGAATCATCCCATCTGCACGGGGGTCCTTCAATAATGCTTCTGCGCTGAGGTGGACCGTAGGATGGGGCGACCTTTGAAATTCCCCTCTCCTGGGACGATGGATTGAAATGGTGAGGATCCAGCTCTCGAGTGCTCATTAATGCCCCTGCACGATCTTGGACCGTCCGATGTAGGAATTTCTATCCGCTGGATCAGAGACCAGGATTTGGGTCTCTATAAATACTCCTCAGATATTCATTTGATACTTTTACACTCTCGAGCCATTTCAAGAACTGAGGATCTGTTTATGTCCAATCTCGCCGATGACATCTTTCACCGCCTGCTCACTTTGCACCATCACCTTTTTCCAATAGTCCTAGTGTCTGAACCTCCTCCTGAGCGCACGTCCTGGGCCTGTCCTATCGACGAGTTGCTGAACTGCCTTCACCAGTTCAAGAACGAGATTCTGCCGTTCTTACCATCGGACAACCACCATCTTTCACGGCCAGGCATTCACAGTAAGCCTTTCTGTCTTTCTTCTTGGTAAATACATGAACGTAGGCTGTCTTGTTGTTCATACGCTTAGGCTACTAAAACTTGCTTACGCTTAGGAATAGTGCTAGGAAGGTCGCCTGGTCCGGATGCTTCCTGGACAGATGGTGGAGCCTATTTAGTAGCCCATTTTTCGTTCCCTATTTGGGTCTCGTGGTTCTCTGGTGAAACCGGACCTGATCCAGAGGGGACTCCAAGCAGTCCGTAGGAGGCCCTCCGTACCTTAACCGACTTTCTTGGGCTTTGGTATTGACTGCTTGGTTTCTTTTCTTTACTCCCAGATCATCAGCCATGACGTCGGGCGTCACCCTTCATTCGGAGGAGGAAGTCAATAGGACCCCCATCGCCCTCCTCGGGTCCCGGACACCCAAAGGCAACAAATGGGAGATGGACACGGTGCCGAATCTGTTTCGGAACTACCGAATGATGTACATCCTAGATAAGCGCCTGGGCATAGAGTCCACTCCCGGACTCTTCCACAACCTCCTGGCCAGGATAGAGGAGCGGGCGCATACTTCTATGGAAGGGTTCGGGGCCTTGAGCACTGGCCACATCAGTGCGGGTGCCACACTCCCGCTTCACGACTACTTCGTGCGGTTCCTGACATACGTGGGAATCACACCCTTCTAGCTTCTGCCTCAAGCCTACCAAATGCTTGCGGGATGGCATGTCTTCTGCTCCGCGAAGGAGATCGCGGACCCGACCCCCGCAGAAATCTTGTACTTCTACAAGATGGAACCGCAGGTCAATGCTAAGGACAAGACCTTGGATGGCTTCTATAGGCTGAAGCCGCGAGGTAGCTACCCCGCTCCCACAAGCTCCTGGAAGCATCACCCGGACGTCCAGCATTACTGGTTCATGATGTCTGGGTTCCTCATGGAGAAGAACCGCACGTTGCTGCTAGACTTTCAGCGAGTGCGTAAGTGCTTCCCCTACCCTTAGCTGGCCGGTTTTTCTTTTTCTTTTTTTTTTGTTTCTCATCGTGTTACTTCGGGTGGTAGGACCTTTTGCCCAGACTCCTCTCACCCAGTTCATCTTGGACCGGAGGAGGCTTTACTACGGGCTGAGCGCAGAAGACCTGGACGTAGGAGCCTATGTCAATACGGACAACCTCTGATTGGTCGGGATACTCGTGGCCCACCAGACTATCGTCGTCCCGAGCCTTCGGGGAATTCAGTGCGAGAAGAATGCCATCATAAGGGAGCAGCTGGCCCTTGAGCATATCGCGGAGGTGGAGACTTCAGCGCGAGTGGACGGGGCCAAGCAGAAGAGGGACTTGGCCTAGACGGAGGCGGCCGCCTCAGAGGAGCTGGAAGCCCTCTTCGAGAAGGCCCTGCCGAACACGAGTACCCCCGGGGCTAGCGTATCAGGGCGAGGTAACTCACCTTTGATCTTAACTTATGCTAACCAAGTTGGGGACTTAGCTAGGGATAGGCTAGCACTTCGAGGCCCCGCGTTCGGGGCTGATGGGGAGATGAGACCTTCGTCTCCTGTCCCCCATCCCCGTAGGCTCAGAAGTTCTCATGTTCTCGTCCGGGTTCCTTCAGTATGGGAATTTCTTCTCCTTTTTCGCGTTAGATGAGTTGAGTCACGCCCGGGGCTTAGAGAAGGGTTTGTCCCGGGTCACTCTTAGTTTTGACTTCGATTTTCTTGTCTAATCGTACTAACTCTTTTTTATTTGCATTTGTTGTAGGAGACTCAGACATGTCTACCCCCATGGACGAGATGAGGAGGGCGACCAAGGTCGCGGAAAAATAGGCTGCCAAGAAAAAACCAGAGGCGCCGATCCCGGACCCCTCCCGCAACAAGGAGACGCCAGGGGTGGATCCTCGACCTGAATAGGGTGCAATTGCCGCGGTCCTTGTGATGGTCGTGGACCCGGCTGCCATCCCCGGCCTTGCCCAACCCCCGGTGATTGATCAGGAGCCAGAGCCCGCGGTAAGCCAGAGTTCCGGGAAGAGAGCCTTGGACTTGGGTGTGGCGGAGGCCGAGACCGGGAACAAGAGGCCCCGGACGAGGCTGGCTGGCTCAGCCAATGAGTCGCACGGGGAGAGCCGCCTCGCCGCGAAGGAGATTCCTGCATTACCGGCCCTCCCCATACATCTGGCACTACCTGAGGAGGGGGAAGCCGTCTTGCAGGACAAGCAGTCCCGGCTTATTTCCCGGACTTGGGAGAGTGGCCGGGAAAGGAGAGATGAGACGTACAAGGCCCTGACGATTCGTCGTCAGGTTGAGTTCGCTGAGCGTCCGGCGGCTTTTAGCGTCCCCCAGCCGATCGTGGATCGGCCAGCTGCCGAGACGGGCTTTCGCCCTAAGCTGGGGCAGGACACAACCCCTTTTGCGATGGACTTGTTGGACCAGGTGGGGAACACCATGTCCAACCTCCAACTCAAACGATATGACACCATCGCCAACCCTGACATGTTTTTCATCTCCCAGGCCCTCCGTCATCAGGCCACCGCTGTAAGTTTGCTTCGTGTCTTTTCTTTCCCCTTATTTATTTGTTTGTAAAGATTCTTCTAACTTTGCTTTGTTCCAGGACGCTCTGCTGTCCCACCGGAATGCTGACCTGGTGGCCGAGGCGGCCATGAAGATGGAGACGCTCCAGCTGGAGCTGGAGGCGGCCGTGAATCAAAGGGAGGCCACCAAAGCGGCCCTGGCTAGGGAGACAGTCCAGGCTCGGGAGACCTTGAGCAAAGCGGTTGCTCAGGCCGATGCAAATTGCGCAGATTTCGACCAAGTCAAGGCCGGGCTTGAAGAGGTCTTGTCTCGGAAAGAAACCGAGGCCAATGAGAAGGCAGCCCTTCTGGAGGTGGCTGCGGCTTAGTCTGTCCAGGACGGGGAGAAGATCCAATGCTTGGAGACCCGGGTCCGCGAGCTGGACGGCTCTCTTCATGAGGAGATGATGGCGCATGAGGAGGCCCGCTGCGGAAAGGAGCGGGCGGACGACTTGATGCATGTCACCTTTGAGGTGGCCGTCTACATGGCTTGGTGCAAGGATAAAAGCATGAAACTCCTGATCTTTCCCGACTTGGACTCGAAGAGGGCTGAATTCGAAGCCAAGGAGAAGGAGGACCCGAAGCTTCTGGAGGATGAAGCCTAGGCCCGGATCTTTACCTTGCCTCTTTTTTCCTTCTTTTTTTATAATTTTGTAATAACTTCTTCAGACACGTACGCGTCCAAGACAATTTGTATTGCTTCCTTCGGTTTATCTTATTTCTGTTATTCCTTAGAAATTTCCTTTTATAATCGTGCATGACTGATTCTGAGGGTTTGGTCCTGGTTCCAACGACCTGGACTAGACCAACTCTGACTTTAGCATGTCAAATTGTCTCAGTCCTACCCGCCTAATTTTTAACTTCGAAAACCTGATGGCCTGGGCCAACAGGGTTCAGAGAGTTTACTGCGAAACTTGGTTCCCTTACTCTGCCAATCGCGGGCCACGGCCTTGCCCTGGGGCATACCAAATGCATTGTACCCCGGGACATCGTTCGTCCAGGGTGGGACCAGCCTGAGGCTTGGTCCTCTTAATTTATACCCCCGGACATCGTTTGTCCGGGATGGGACCAGCCTGAGGCTCGGTCCTCTTAATTTATACCCCCGGACATCGCTTGTCCGGGGTGGGACCAGCCTGAGGCTTGGTTCTCTTAATTTATACCCCTGGACATCCCTCGTTTGGGGAGGGACCAGCCTGAGGCTCGGTCCTCTTAATTTATACCCCCTGACATCGTTCCTCCGGGATGAGACCAGCCTGTGGCTCGGTCCTCTTAATTTATACCCCCGGACATCGCTCGTCCGAGGTGGGACAAGCCTGAGGCTTGGTCCTCTTAATTTATACCCTTGGACATGGCTCGTCCGGGGTGGGACCAGCCTGAGGCTTGGTCTTCTTAATTTATACCCTTGGACATCACTCGTCTGGGGAGGGACCAGCCTGAGGCTCGGTCCTCTTAATTTATACCCCCGGACATCGCTCGTCTGGGGTGGGACCAGCCTAAGGCTTGGTCCTCTAAAATTTTACCCCCGGACATCG
Organism: Humulus lupulus; assembly: GCF_963169125.1. Taxonomy (NCBI): domain Eukaryota; kingdom Viridiplantae; phylum Streptophyta; class Magnoliopsida; order Rosales; family Cannabaceae; genus Humulus; species Humulus lupulus. The sequence continues at coordinate 141,754,038 of NC_084797.1, read as the reverse complement.
CTCGTCCGGGGAGGGACCAGCCTGAGGCTCAGCCCTCTTAATTTATACCCCCGGACATCGCTCGTTCAGGGTGGGACCAGCCTAAGGCTTGGTATTCTTAATTTATACCCTCGGACATCGCTCGTCGGGGGAGGGACCAGCCTGAGGCTCAGCCTCTTAATTTATACCCCAAGACATCGCTCGTTCGGGGTGGGACCAGACTGAGGCTTGGTCCCCTTAATTTATACCCCCGAACATCACTCGTCTGGGGAGGGACCAGCCTGAGGCTCGGTCCTCTTAATTTATACCCCCGGACATCGCTCGTCTGGGGTGGGACCAGCCTGAGGCTCGGTCCTCTTAATTTATACCCCCAGACATCGCTCGTCCGGGGTGGGACCAGCCTGAGACTGGGTCCTCTTAATTTACACCCCCGGACATCGCTCGTCCGGGGAGGGACCAGCCTGAGGCTCGGTCCTCTTAATTTATACCCCCGGACATCGCTCGTCCGAGGTGGGACCAGCCTGAGGCTTGGTCCTCTTAATTTATACCCTCGGACATCGCTCGTCCGGGGAGGGACCAGCCTGAGGCTCGTTCCTCTTAATTTATACCCCTGGACATCGCTCGTCTGGGGTGGGACCAGCCTAAGGCTCGGTCCTCTTAATTTATACCCCCGAACATTGCTCGTCCGGGGAGGGACCTGCCTGAGGCTCGGTCCTCTTAATTTATACCCCCGGACATCGCTCGTCCGGGGTAGGACCAGCCTGAGGCTTGGTCCTCTTAATTTATACCCTTGGACATCGCTTGTCTGGGGTTGGACCAGCTTGAGGCTCGGTCCTCTTAATTTATACCCCCGGACATCACTGGTCCAGGGTGGGACCAGCCTGAGGCTTGGTCCCACGGGGTTTATACTCACCGAACATCTTCGGTCCAGGCCGGGACTAGCCTGAGGCTTGCGCACCGCCTGGTATTTGCTCATACCCGGGATACCCCCCACAAGTGAGTGGAGACTGGTCTAGGGTCACTTGAGTAAGATTTTCATTGATTGATAACATTACTTTATGGAGTTTTGCACATGCCATTTTCATTATTCAAGGGATCGCCCTGAGGTGTACATTATTTACAACGAAAATACAAAATTGGAACACGTTCTCCTGACTGCTGATAGTATTTACAGAGATGTTCTGCGTTCCAGGCTCTTAGGACTTCCGAGCCATCGAGCCGCTTTAAGCGGTATGTCCCGGGGTACACTTCATGTTGGATCCTGTACGACCCTTCCCAATTCGGGCCCAGAACCCCTACTCCCGGATCTTGAGTAGTAGGGAAGACTCTTCGCAGGACTAAATCATCGGTTTCAAACCTTTGGCTTTTTACTTTTGAGTTGAAATGTTGTGCGATCTTGCCTTGGTACATCTTCAGCTGCACTTGCGACTCCTCCCAAATCTCCTCGATGAGATCTAGTGATTCCTGGAGTAAAGCGTGGTTCTAGGCGGGATCATATGGTCTCTTGATGGTCGTTTCGATAGGGATGACGACTTCGCATCCATAGACCATGGAGTAAGGACTGTGCCCGGTGGATGTCCTCTCGGTGGTCCGGTAAGCCCACAACACGCGGGGCAGTTCTTTGGGCCATTTTCTCTTGCAGGCCTGGAGTTTTTTCTTTAGCGTCCCTTTCAAGATTTTGTTGATGGCCTCCGCCTGCCCGTTTTCTTAGGGTTTGGTGACCGCGGAGAAGCTTTTGACGATGCCATGTTTCTCACAAAAATTAGTGAAGTGGACACTGTCGAACTGCTTCCCATTATCAGAGACAATTTTGTAGGGGAGGCTGTATCGGCACACTATATTGTTGATGATGAAATCCAGGGCCTTCTTCGAAGTGATCGTGTTCATGGGCTCCGCCTCAACCCACTTGTTATAGTAGTCCATGGCCATGATGACATATTTCACTCCTCCTTTCCCGGTCGGGAGCGATCCTACCAGATCGATCCCCCACACTGCGAAAGGCCAGGGGGTAGTCATTAAGGTTCTCTCTGTCGGCAGGGCCAGCAGGACCTTCGCGTATCTTTGGCACTGTTCGCACTTGCGGACGTAGTCGATACAGTCTTTCTTCATGGTCGGCCAGAAATATCCTTTGCGCAGGATCTTTTTGGACAGACTGGGATCGACTGTATGATCGTCGCAGAAGCCTTCGTGCACTTTGTGCATGATGGCGCTTAGCTCTGTCCCGGACATTCACCTGAGGTAAGACATGGACAACCCCCGACGATAGAGCTTCTTGTCCATCATGACATACCTGTGGACCTGGTACTGAAGCTTCCTGGCTGCGGTCCTATCTGCGGGCACCTTACCAGTGGTTAGATAGCGGATAAGAGGCCCCATCCAAGATAGGGAGTGGTCAACGGCGTTGACCACGGAGGCTTGGATGCTTGGGATGGGGAGATGGTTAACGGGGACTAGTCCGGCCAGCTCTGCTTCGACGTCGGTGGCCAGCTTCGCTAGTGTATCCGCGAACACATTTTGCTTTCTTGGGATCTGGCGGATGGAGTGCTTTTTGAATGCCTGCATCATCTCTCTCGTCTGAGTCACATAAGTCTCCATTCTCTCTCCTTTGGTTTGATATTCCCCCGAGACTTTCCTGACGACCAGCTGGGAATCGCTGTAAATCTCCAGGTTCGTGGCCCCTACTTCCCGGGCCAGGCGCAGCCCGGCCAGCACGGCTTCGTGCTCAGCTTCGTTGTTCGATGCCTTGAACTGGAAATGCAAGGTGTTTTACAACTGGTGTCCCTGGGGTGACACCAAGATGATCCCGGCCCCAATCCCATTCTCATTCGAGGCCCTGTCCACGACCACCTTCCACACGGGTGCCGCGGGATCGTCCCCCTGAGATATCCCGGAACACTCCACGATGAATTCGGCTAGGGCTTGCCCCTTGATGGAGACCCTAGGAGTGTAGGCTATATCAAACTGACTTAGATCCATGGACCACTTTAGGAGTCTTCCCGACGGCTCGGGCTTCTGTAACACTTGCTGCAGGAGGTGGTTGGTCAGGACTTTTATAACGTGGGCCTGGAAGTAAGGCCGGAGTTTTCGGGACGCCATCAGCAGGCAAAAAGTCAGCTTTTTGATTAGCGGATATTGAGACTCAGCGCCCAATAATCGTTTACTCACGTAGTATATTGGGAGTTGGGTCCTTTCCTCCTCCCGTACCAATGCGGCGCTGATCGCGTGCTCGGTCACTGCCAGATAGAGGTACAGAGGCTCCCCGTCCACCGGCTTTGCCAGGATCAGCGCTTGGGCCAGATGCTCTTTCAGCTTTCGAAAAGCTTCTTCACATTCGACTAACCATTCGAACCGTTGGCTTCCTCAAAGGACGTTGAAGAACGGGATGCACTTGTCCGTGGCTTTGGAGAAGAAACGGCTTAAGGCGGCTATCCGCCCGATCAGACTTTGCACGTCCTTATGCTTCTGGGGAGAGGGCATATCAACCAGTGCCTTGATCTTATCCGGATGGCTTCTATTCCCTGGAAGCTCACTATGAATCCCACGAACTTCTCGGAGGCCACGCCGAAAGTACATTTCTTGGGATTCAGCTTCATCCCGTACTTCCGAATGACTGCGAAAGCTTTGGCCAGGTCGTCCGAATGCTTCCCAGATGTCTTGGACTTGACCAGCATATCGTCGATATAGACTTCCATGTTTCACCCCAGCTGGGCCTAGAACATTCGATTGACGAGCCTTTGATAGGTTGCCCCAGCGTTTTTCAGTCCGAAGGGCATGACGATGTAGTAGTATATTCCCTTGTCGGTTTGGAAACTGGTGTCCTCCTGATCTGCCACATGCATGGAAATCTGATTGTAGCCAGAGTAAGCATCCATGAAGCTTAAGATCTCGTACCCGGATGTCGCATCCACCATTTGGTCGATCCGGGGAAGCGGGAAACAATCCTTCGGACAAGCCTTGTTAAGATCCGTGAAATCGATGCACATTCTCCACGCTCCGTTCGGTTTCGACACCAGAACGGGGTTGGCTAGCCACACGGGGTATACAACCTCGCGTATGAAGTTGATTGATGACAGCTTCTCTACTTCCAGCTTGAGGGCCTCGGCCCTCTCCGTTCCCAAGGGCCTGCGTTTTTGGCGGACCGGGGTTGCGTTCGGGTCGATACTCAATGCGTGGCAGATGATGTTGCGGTCGATCCCCGTCATATCCGAGAGAGACCAGGCCAGAATATCCTGGTTCTCCTTAACTTGGGTGATTATGACGGCTCAGACATCTGCCGACAGATTTTTCCCGACTTGGATGACCCTGGCCGGATCGGTGTCGCTAATGCACACCTCCTCAATCTCGTCCATGGGCTCCAAGACGCGGTCGTCTCCTATCCTCGGGTCCAGTTCATCTTCTTCCCGGATCACTCTCTCAGCAGGTGGGGGAGGAACCAGGTCGATGAAGTCCTCAAAGGGCTCGTCCCGGACCATGTATACTGGTCGGGCGGACACGTGGTAGCACTTCCGGGCGCTCTTCTGATCTCCCCGAACAGTCTTCACCCCTCTATTGTCGCAAGGGAACTTCATGCAAAGATGATGGATGGAGGTGATAGCCTCGAACTCGACTAATGCAGGCTGGCCGAAAATGACATTGTAAGCAGTGGAGCAATCCACCACCACGAAGGTGCAGAACTTGAATGAGTGCTGCAACTCATTACCCAATGTTATGGGCAACTGGATCTTCCCCATGGGGAGTAACGCGTCTCCGTTGAAGCCGTAGATCTGGGTTGGGCACGATGCCAGATCCACTTTAGTTAAGCCAATCACGGTGAAGGCGGCCTTGAACAAGATGTTGACGGAGCTCCCGTCATCTACTAGCACGCGCGACACCAACTTGTTGGCGATCTGGCATCTATGACCAGCGGGTCATGGTGCTGGAAATGGACGTTGCGGGTGTCGTCCTCCGTGAAGGTGATAGGGAGGTTCATCAATTTCGGGCGCTGAGTCGGGGCCTGGACCAGGGCGCACACCTCCGGATCGTGATCAAGCTCGCTTAGGTAGCACTTTTGATCGTTCCTGGACGACCCTCCCAGGTGAGGTTCGCTCGAGATGGTGGCCACATGTCCGTCCACGCGAGGGGGTGCCGTCCCGGATGGATAAGGCATTCCAGGGTCGGGTGCTTGTGCAACGGGGGCCCCCTGAGGGGTTTGCACCGTCGGACCCTGCGCATACCCTCTCGGAGGCGGATATGCCCTGGGCACACCCTGAACCTCGGGTTGTCCGGGACCTGCTGACAGGCCCATGACTCCCACGGGCATCCTGACCCACTGGTGGAGATGCCCTAGCCTTATCAGATTCTCGATCTCATCCTTGAGCTGCTGGGACTCTTTGATCGTGTGGCCCACATCCTTATGGTAGGCACACCGTTTGTTGGTATCCCACAGATTTCTCCCCCCTTTGAACATAAGGCTAGGCTTCCGGTAGTGAACCGCCCTTTCTGTGGCTAGGAAGATGTTCTCCCTGGTGTCCACTAGATTGGTGTATTTTGAATATTGGGGCTCGAAGCCCCTTTTTCCTATCTTAGCCGGCTCAGACCGATTTTGGCCTTTGCCAGATCTCTTCCCCCGGGAAGGGTTTACGTTTGCCTTCGTTACCCCCGCCTGTGACTGCTGGGCCCCGATGGGGGCAAAGCTGTGACCCGCTGGCACGGCTCCATATCCGGAAAAGTGGGCAGACTGGACTGGGGCATACCCTGAAGAGGCAGGACCAAACACCGTAGGGGTGTAGGTAACCCCAGGCGTAACGGCCGATCTCGGAGCGATCGGGGGCGTGACGTAGGACTGCACTGGGAACTGCACCCCGTACCCCGGGAACACCTGGGCATCGGGCTCTGGTGCCGGAGGCTACCCGAAATCCTGGATCTGAGCCTCTTCCCAGTTGATAAATCCTTGGGCCCTCCTTATGAATTCTTCCAGGGTAGCCGCCTTGGTATGCTGCATGTCATCCCAGAGAGGGGACCCGGCCCGGATCCTGGACTGCAATGCCACCAGGCGCTGTCCATCGTCCACCTTAGTCTTGGAGGATTCTTCAGTGAAATGCTGGATGTAGGCCCTCAGTGTCTCCATGGGGAGCTGTTTAATATTGGTGAGGGCGCTGATTTGCATATCCATCCTCATGGTGACCACGAACTGCTTGCGAAACGCCGGCTGCAGCCCTGACCAGGATTGGATGGATCCCGGCTTAAGTCTCTTCCACCACTCCTCGGCGGGACCACCTAGAGTGATCGAAAAACAGAGGCACTTGTTGTCATCACTAACGTGGGCCACGGTCATAAGCCGGTTGTACCGGGACAGATGATCCCTGGGGTCAGTGTTTCTGGTATAGGCGGTGAGGCTCGGCATTTTGAACCCCTTGGGGAGCACAACGTCCAGGATGTGCCTCGCATAGGGCTCTTTGTCCTCTTCATCAGAGTCGGTATCTGCTCCTTCCTGCTTGCGGACCAAATGGTCCGTGACCTTTTTCAAAGCCGCCAGCTGCTCCATGAGCTGCCTGGCCGTGCTATCCTCCAGGGAGATTCTTTCGTTCCTCCTGTCGTTGATGTTGTTCCTAAGGTCGCCACCTCAGGGAAGGATCTTTTCCTTATGGGCCCGCTCTTTCTGAGCCTTCAGTCCGTCGCGTAGGTCTATCCGGGACGTGTTGTCCCCTGAACTAAGGGCATGACGCTTTTCGCTACGTGGGCATTCTCGGTGATTTTTGTTTATCGAGGCACTGGGATGCAAAGACCTTTACCGTGCCGGGGCTGCGCATCCAGCGGCCGCGTCCCTTGCGGATCAGTCGGGTGGCCTTGTCCTGGGATGGGGCGCACCTTCTCTTTCCTAGGGAGTGGCCGGGAACGGGTCCTGGCATTCGCAAAGGGGGTGTCTTTCTTTCGGGTCTTTCCCCCGGCCTTCTTTTTCTCTCGGTCCAGGTTTCCTGGGACTGGCTCAGGAAACTGTTCCTAGGGAGGGGCCGGCCTCACGTCTTCGGGGACTCTGGCTCTGGCTTGTGGAGTGGGTTGTTGCGCTCCCAGAAGCGGGCCAGCTGAGAGATTGGTCGCCGGACCCTGCGTGGCTATGAATGCCTGCAAGGCCTGGAGGGACTCTTTCATCCGTCGATGCGCCTCTACCTGCTCAGCAATCCTGGCCTCTTGGTTCAGGACTTCCTGCCTCAGTCTAGTCACCTCCAGGTCTTGCTGGTTGGGATCTCCTCCCGGGATCTCAGGATCCGCAGGTTCGTCGTGGTATTCCCCCTTGTTCTCCTCCTCTTCATAATATTCCTCCTCGTTCTCCTCTTCGTACTCTGCTCCACCCTCATAGTTTTGTGACTCGTCAAGGTGAAGCGTCTGAGGAGGAGCGTTCTCACGCGGATTCTGAGGAAGAGGTTGGGAAGGCAGTGGCTCTCCATTGCCCTGCTCTGGGTTAGTAGGGTCGAAAGTGGTGTGTCTTGTATTCACAATTGTAGTAGAGGTTTGGTGTTAGCACTAGCTTTCTCAGGCTCTCAATGAAAGCACCAAAATGTTTACCGATATTTTCGAAAACTATATTAATAAAAAGTAAGCGAGATTAATGATATCGAATTTAGAAGATATAAACAAGATTTTTACGTGGTTAGTCCACGAAACAGTTGTATTAGAGCTTGGAAAGTCTTTTACAATGGAGTTTCTCTCTGTGTTTTAACAGTGTAACTGTATACAAGCCGAAAAAAGGTCCTTTCTCCAGTGCTCTGTCACCTATATTTATAGGCTCACAGGAGCACTGGGCTTGGGCCGGGCATGACCCGGGCCCATCAAGGATATAAATACCCTTGGCTTCTCTGTCGGAAGCCTAATACAAAGGATAAAAATACAAAAGACTAAGAATGACCAGAGCCCACTGGGGCAGCCCAAAGCCTATATTTCGCCCGAAAAAATGGGGCTTTTGGTCTGGGCATTCCAAGTTACGAGGAAGATTCAGGGGACAAAATCAGTCAGTGTAGTGGCAGTGCAGGTCTGAACCAGCAGCGTGCAATCCCGAGGTGGCCTTTTCCGCAAGTGGAAAGTGGGGACAACCCCCACACGTCATGGGGCGGCTTCAGGGTCACAGATGCCTTTTCCTGCCAACCTGGAGGACTTGACCCGGGTTCGTTTCCTTCTGTCCCTCTTCATTTACCGCTGGCCCGGATTGTTTACCATGCTCCGGGACTGTTTGCGTACACTTTGACCGTTACCCCAAATAGCTATACGTCTCCCGGACGATCGTCCCAGATCATTGTTGCTGGACACCGTCCGGGTTTGGACCCACACTTGGGCTGCCGTTCCCGATCATTCCCCTGCCAAGCAGGCCTGGGCTGGGCCCAAACCCAATTGCCTAGACTGTGGTCTTGGACCACTGTTCCGGGCCCAAGGCAGGAAATGGGGATAACACATTAAATGGTGTTTTATCTTATTCTCTCAATAATAATATGAAAACATTTATATTTTTCTTTTTTACAAAAATGTAGGTATTACAAGGAGGAAGAATGGGAGGATAATTGGAAAGTGACTGTGAATAAAAATAGATTGATAGGAAATGCATGGGTGGAAGCACAATATGGCACAAGAAAGCAGTGGACATAAACTTTTCTTCGTGGTATTTATTTTGGTGGAGCTACTGCTACCGGTAGATGCAAATCTATGAATGCATTCTTGAAAAGAGATTTGCAAAATAAAATACCATTGTGGATGTTTATACAACACTTTTACCATGCTTTATCTATGTTACATTACAACGAGATGAAAGAACACTACAAAACTAATTTGACTGAACTAGTTTTGAACCAGACAACTATGCTGTGTATGGAGAATGAAATTTCTTCAATTTTCACAAGGGAAATTTTTACAAGGATAAGAAAGGAGATACGATGTGGCGATAATTATATTGTCTTGAAGGATGATAAGATACCAGATTACACTCTTTGTTTGGTCAAAAATTATATTGGTTCTGGGTTAAAGCACAAAGTGTTAATCTCCAATGATGGGGATGATGTGCGATGCGAATTCTATTATCTTGAGACAAAAGGAATTCCATGCAGACATATTTTTATTTCATTGAAGAATTTGGAGAGAAGAAGTTTTCCAATTTGTTTGGTAAATAGACGTTGGCTAAAAGATGCTAAAGAAGTTCAACTAAGACTCAAGGTAAGGAAAGAAAGTGTCCTCTTCCTGAAGTTATTGAAAATTCTAGGTACGGTGGTGTAACCACACAAACTACTATCATGTCGCACCTTGCTACAAGATTGATAAAAGACTTTTAGGCTCGTTTAGGGTCTAGTTTTTATGTAGGTGTTCATTAGTTTAAGGCTATTTTATTGCAGAATTATGCTTGTTTGTTCATGTGTTTAGGTTTTCCATGCAAAGTTGGTGAAAAGAGTGGAATGAAGTGAACGTGGAAGAAAGTGGAGTTAATTTGGAGAAAATCGTATTTTTTGGGAGCAATATGTCTGAGGTATGATATTGTCAATAGAGCAACAACGCTATCAAAGAGGCGCTACAACACTAGAATGGATATTTGGAACCTGTTGGATCTGTTAGTAGCGCCCCAGCGCTATAAAGCAGATGCCATAGCGCTATCAGGAACAGAAGGCTAGCGCTACAACGCTACATAAGGGGTGATACAATGCTAGTGAATAAATTTTAAGGGCATTTTGGCACTGACAATAGCGCTACAGTGCTCAAGACCTAGCACTACATCGCTATCAACGCGTTTTTTCAGACTTTTAGCTACTTTTTGAAGGGCAAAACGGTCTTTTCACTTGGGAACCTTGGAAAACTATTTAAGTGACATTATTCTGCGATTTTGATAAGTAGTTTTAGTTTTATAAACCCTAGATTTAGAAAAGGCTGCTGTAATTAGTTTTCTTTTTCATCAGAATTCTTTAGGTTATTTTCTATGAACAATTATTTGAAGTTTATTTTCATTATGTCAGCTATGAACTAAATTTTTTATCTAGGGATTAATGTAGTCACTTGAATTTCTATTTAATTTTATTATGATGTTCTATTGATACTTCTTCTCTATTCTAATCTATATGATGTTTATTTAATGCTAGTAAATACTTGATCACTATTTAGTTGATTTAATGGTTTTTATTCAAAATTCGAAAGAAGAGAATTGAATATGCTATCATTATATAGACATAGGTTGCATATTGGACGAAAGTACCTGTATGGCTTGTGTAGTAATTAGGTTTCCATGCTTAATGCCTTCTATGTGTTTAAGTTTATCACAGAAATGTAGAAAACCTACATATAGATTGAGATCTTATATCTTGAAAAAGAATAGGAATCGATTATGTTAACCTGCTATTAGAATAGGAAGAAGAGATTTAGAACTGAATAGTAAAATTAATAGAATGAAAAGTTGATGAAATTAATTCCTAGGCTTTTTATTATTGATTTTTAATTAGTTGATTCATTGTTTTGCTTACAGTCACTTAAATTTTGTTCATAGTTTAGAGTAGTCATTTTAATTTTAATTATTCATTTAAATCTTAATTTACCAAATATAATTTGAAAATCAATTAGTGGTAATTGGAAAATAGTCTCTGTGGGACGATCTCTATTTTTACAGACTTTATTACTTGACACGACTACGTATGCTTGCGTACAGATTTTCACGATCAAGTTTTTGGCGCCGTTGTCAGGGACTTAATTTCTAATATCACAATTAATTGTTATTTGTTATAATTTGGTTATTTTATTTTATTTTACTTCTTTTTATCATTTATTTGGATTAAGGTTCTATTGTATTTCAGAAATTGTTGGTATATGTGAAGAAATAGACAAAAGGACATTATACCTATAGATCTGGAAATTGAAAATACGTGCAGACAGAAGCGAAAGTCGAAGAAAAGATTGGAGTTTACCATGGCTGACAATTTGGGAAACTGTGCTAATAATGCTGCAAAGGTTCCAAGGGAACAAGGACCAAGAACTTTGAGGGACTATGTACTTCCTACTGTTATAGGAGTGCATTCATGCATTAGACCTCCAACCATCGTTGCAAATAATTTTGAGATTAAACCAGCAATTCTTCAAATGGTCCAATCAACTGTTCAGATTGGAGGTATGCCAACGGAGGACCCCAATTTACACATAGCTAATTTTCTAGAGTTATATGCTACGTTCAAAATGAATGGGATGAGCAATGATGCTATAAGATTGAGGCTATTCCCATTTTCACTAAGGGATAGGGCGAAGAGTTGGCTGATATCCTTGCAGGCGAATTCTATCACTACATGGGAGGAGTTAGCTCAGAAGTTCCTTCCCAAGTTCTTTCCTCCAGCAAACGCTACAAAACTAAGGGGAGAGATCAATAATTTGTATCAGATGGAAGGGGAGTCACTGTATGATTCTTGCGAGCGATTTAAGGATGTAACGCCCTAATTTCTCATAGATTACCAAGAACACAGCGTTGGATCATAATCGTAAGTATTGCTCTTTAATTGAATAAAAATTTGAAAATAAATATATACATGGATCTATGGTTTTAAAAATAAAGTAGTTGTCGTTAACATAAGAATGAGCAACATATAAATAAAACTCTAAAATAAAATTTCTTTAATAAAAATAAATAAATAGGCCCGCTTGGTCTTCCTCGACTATATGGTCCCCAACGAATACATCACGAAGCTCCTAGGTCTCACCCGCCACCGACCTTTCTATCATCAATTTCCTAAACAACAACATCATAAGGACTGAGCTTCTAAGCCCAGTAAGGAAAATACAAACAAGGGTTAGTCATATAATCAAACATAACATAAATTCGCAAGAGTCATACAAACACAAACCTCTAGATCATATCATAACTTAAGTCATAATTCTAAATCATAATCAAAGCCATAAATCATAAATCGTACTCTAAGTCATAGGTCATAAGTCATAGATCATCAATCATAACTAATGGATATATATTATAATCATAACTAAAATGACAAGTTATATATAATAAAAAGATAAGTGTTTATATAGGGGTGGAAATTAAGCCCCGGACAGAAGTTTGTCATACACCGGACATAGGTCCGTCATAAAGTTTTGGCAACCGAGCCTACCGGACATAGTCCGTCATACATCACTGGACACCTTAGGTCCAGACACACTTACCCCATTAATGTACCTGAAATGTTAGGTCATACAAACATAAACTATATCATACATTACATAAACTAGATTATAATACTAAACTATCTAATTTTCCTTACCAACGCCAGGATAATTGAGAACAAATGCGGGACTCGGAACACTCCTAAAACCAACAATAAAAATGGTGAGTATTTCTAAAGGAAAGAGATGAAAGGAATAGAACTAAAACCACCAAGAGGACACTTACCGAAAAGACACTATAAATTCAAAAGAACTTAAAAACATAACTACAAAACCATAACAAAAGTTAGAACCTGAATGAAAACTAAAGAAATTAAGGAATCAAACAGGATTGAACTTAAGAATAAGGGTACCTTTGTTGACCTTATGGATTGACCTAACTCCAATACCGAAATAATCTAATCCTCACTTCCCCAAGTGTTTGATGAAGCTTAAGAATGGCAAAGCTTTTTCCCAACCCAAAGTGTTTATCACTCTTATGGTCTCACTTGCACCTTGGAGTCTGATCACACCTGAAGAGTAAGTGAAAGGGATGGGTTCTAAGTCCTATTTATAGAGGTAAGGTTTGAAACTAACCTCATTTTGATTTGAATAAAATAATGATTTTAATTGAAGATAATTGAATATTCATCAATCAGAGGCTGAAGACTCGGTCAAAACTATCAGAGGTAGGTCTAAGGAGTCAAAGTTGGTTTTTAAAAATTAAAAACAAAAATAAAAAATTAAATAAATAAGTAGGGCGATATATCGTCCCTATGTGGCGATATATCAGCTCTGCCCTAATCTCGAGCCTCCATTCGTACGATCATGCAACATCAACGTGTTTTTCGTATTCTTCGTCAGGCGATATATCGACTCCTATCTGCGATATATCGACATACGTGAATATTTTAAACACGTAATTGCATTTTTTCAGCATAATTAAGGTTGGATAACTACTTTGACAGAGTCAAACTATGACCCTAATAGTTTCTGGTGAAGACTAAGTCTTATATTCCCTTATTTTATCATTAAAATAATAATTCCTTAATAATCATGCTTATGCCAAGTGTCATATTCCTATTGGCTCCATCTAAACCTTAGTTTATAATAAGAAATATATTTAGGACCAGCAATATTAATCAAAATTGACGTTATAATTAATATTTTTCAACTATGGGTTAAACTCATAAAATCCATACTATTGCTAGGAGTTTCCAACTAAGTCCCAGTTTGAACCAAAATCCACGAAATCTAAAATACTATGACTACTACTATCTAGCTAACTAAGTAAAATTCTGGGACGCAACAATTCATCCCTACTTAAAATAATTTCGTCCTCGAAATTTACTTACCAAACATCTCGGGATACCGCTCCCTTATACATTCCTCCAATTCCCATGTGGCCTCTCTTTCTGTGCTATTACTCCACAAGATTTTAACTATCGGGATACTTTTGGACCTTAACTCCTTAGTTCCCTGCTCTAGAATGCGTACTGGCCATTCTTCATAACTGAAATCTTGTTTTAACTCCAAAGCCTTGTAATCGAGCACATGGGATGGATTTGATACATATTTTCTCAACATTGATACATGAAAAACATTATGCGTTTCAGCTAATGATGGCAGTAAAGCCAACCGATATGCTACATGCCTTACTTTGTCCAATATCTCAAAAGGACCTATAAACCTGGACCTTAACTTTCCTTTCTTTCTGAAACGCATAATCCCCTTCATCGGAGAAATTTTTAGAAAGACTTGGTCGCCTACTGAAAACTCAACATTTCGTCACTTCGCGTCGACATAGCTTTTCTAGCGACTTTGAGCAGCAACCATTCGTTGTCTTATCTTCTCTACTGCCTCTGTTGCTTCTCTTACAACCTTAGGTCCTAAGTATCATCTTTCGCCAACCTCATCCCAATGAAGTGGTGATCGGCACTTCCGTCCATATAGCATCTCATAAGGCGCCAAGCCTATCGTCACTTGATAACTATTGTTGTAAGAGAATTCTATTAATGGAAGATACTTGCTCCATGATCCTGAGAAGTCTAAAGCACACGCTCTCAGCATATCTTCTAATATTTGTATGGCGCGTTCTGACTGGCCATCGGTTTGAGGGTGAAATTCCAATCATAGTTTTAACTTAGGGCCCATTGCACGATGTAAACCTTCCTAGAACTTTGATGTGAAAACCGATCCTCGTTCAGAGACTATCGTCTTTGGAACTCCATGTAGTCTCACTATCTCCGTCACGTAAAGCTCTGCGTACTGCTCAGCATTATAAACAGTTCTTACTGGTAAGAAGTGAGTAGATTTTGTGAGTCTATCTACTATCACCCAAATAGAGTCATGCTGCTTGGTGGTCCTTGGTAATCCCGTCACGAAGTCCATCGCTATATCTTCCCATTTCCATTCGGGAATCTCCAATGGTTGCAAAGTTCAAGCGGGTCTTTGATGTTCGACTTTAACTTGTTGACATGTAAGGCATTTCGCTACAAATTCTGCAATGTCTTTCTTCATCCCCGGCCACCAGTACATTGTCTTGAGATCGTTGTACATCTTGGTCGATCCCGGGTGAAGTGAATACAGAGTAGTTTGTGCTTCCTTCATAATACTTTCTCTTAATCCTCCACTTTCTAGCACACATACTCGATTTCTATATCGTAGCATGCCTTCGTTTGTCAAGGAGAAATCAACATTCTCTGAACTTTGTAATACTGCCTTTATCTTAAGAAGAAACTCGTCCTCTTGTTGTTTCTCCTTTATTTCCTCCATTAGAGTTGACTTGATTGTGAGGTCAGCTAGTTGTCCAGGTATTAACTCAATTCCGGACCTCTTAATATCATCCTGCAAGTGTTGAGCTATCCCCTTAAGTGTTGACAAGCTTCCGTAACTCCGCCTACTAAGTGCGTCTGCCACGACGTTAGCCTTTCCCAGATGATATAAGATCTAACAATCATAGTCCTTTACTAACTCCAGCCACCTTCGTTGCCTCATATTAAGCTCCTTCTGCGTAAAGAAGTACTTTAGAATTTTGTGATCCGTATAGATTTCACACTTTTCTCCGTACAAATAGTGCCTCCAAATCTTTAGAGCGAAAACAACCACTGCCAATTCTAAGTCATGGGTCGGATACCGCAATTCGTACTCCTTTAGCTATCTTGAGGCATAGGTGACCACTCTTTCATCTTGCATCAAAACGCATCCAAGTCCCTGCTTCGACGCATTGCAATACACTACAAACTTGCCCTTATCGTTTGGAATGAACAAAACTGGGGCTGATATAAGTTTGTCCTTTAACGTTTGGAAGCTTTCTTCGCACTTCTCCATCCATTCAAATTTCTATTGCTTTCGCGTCAAATTTGTTAAGGGTGTAGCTATTCTGGAGAACCTTTCAACGAATCGTCTATAATATCCTGCCAATCCCAGAAAACTTCTCACCTCCATGGCAGTCTTGGGTTTGGGCCAGTCCTTCACTGCTTCGATCATGGCTAGATCTACTTCAACACCATCTTTAGACATAATGTGTTCTAGAAATGCCACCTTCTTTAACCAGAATTTCATTTCTTAAACTTAGCGTATAATTGATGACCTTTGAGTCATTCCAACGTCAGTCGCATGTGCTCTTCATGCTTGACTTTCATTTTTGAGTAGATCAATATGTCGTCAATAAACACCACAAGGAACTTATCTAGGTAGTCCTTAAATACACGGTTCATAAGATCCATGAGCGTTGCTGGTGCGTTTGTTAAGCCAAAAGACATTACTAGAAACTCGTAGTGTCCATATCTAGTCCGAAAAGTTGTCTTTGGGATACCTTCTTCTCGTACTGTTAGATGATTATACCTTGACCTCAAATCTATCTTCGAGAATACTGTAGATCCTTGTAGTTGATCAAAAAGATCGTCTATTCGAGGTAAAGGGTATTTGTTCTTGATCGTCACTTTATTAAGTTCTCGATAGTTGATGCACATTCTCATACTCCCGTCCTTCTTTTTGACAAAAAGCACTTGTGCTCCCCAAGGTGAATAGCTCGGTCGGATGAAACCCTTGTCTAAAAGCTCCTGCAATTGTATATCTAACTCCTTTATCTTAGTAGGTGCCATTCTATAGGGAGCTTTCGAGATTGGTGCCATCTCAGGTGCCAATTCTATTTCAAACTCGATTTTCCTACTCGGAGGTAATCTCGGTAGATCTTCTGGAAACACCTCGGGAAATTTGCATACAATAGGTACATCCTTTGGTTCGAGCTGCATCTCTCGTGACTTGTCCACCACACTAGCTAGAAATTCCTGGCAACCACAATTGATTAATCACTGAACTTTTAGAGCTGAGACTATCGGTATGTGAGTTCGAGAAACTTCTCCTTTGAAAGTGAACTACTCTTCGCCTTCTGGTTGAAAGTTGACTGTCTTACCCTTATAGTCTATTGTTGCCCCATCTTTTGCTAACCAATCCATGCCTAAAATTACATCATAATCCTTAACGTCTAACTCGATCAAATCTCCTGGTAATTCTTTTCCTTCGATTCTAACTACAACACTATGCAACCTTCTACTAGATAGCATTCTTTCCCTTGAGGGTAACTCCGTGACAAACTTATCTCTAAGAAGTTTGCATGGTCTACCTAAGCTATCAATCATATTCATAGAAACAAAAGAATGCGTAGCTCCTGAATCGAATAATACATTTTATAATTTACCAGAGACAATGACCTGACCTGTTACCACAGTATTACTAGTTTTTGCTTCACCTC
The DNA here is from genome assembly GCF_963169125.1 of Humulus lupulus. NCBI lineage: Eukaryota > Viridiplantae > Streptophyta > Magnoliopsida > Rosales > Cannabaceae > Humulus > Humulus lupulus. The sequence continues at coordinate 141,737,186 of NC_084797.1, read as the reverse complement.
TAGTAAGAGCAAAAACTCTGGCTGGCACTAGCTTATCATCTTTTCTTTGATCCTTCAACTTTGGGCAATCTTTTTTAATCTGTCCTTCTTCTCCATAGTTGAAGCAACCTTTCGTCTTATATTGACATTCTCTTGAAAGCTTTTGCTTGCAGATAGGGCACTGGGGATACTCCACATAAGGCTTCTTATTCTCGTTATTTTCTGATGCAGTCTTATTTTTCTTGTCGACTTTATGATTTTGACCATCGTCATGATTTTGTTTGTGTTCATTTTTGTCATTGTTATTCTTTTTGGTGTCCCTTTTGGCCGCCCCTTCTTTCCAGATCCTTTCTTCAGTCTGTTCAGCTTCCAAGGCTACCTCTAATGTTTCCGCATAAGTGCTTATTCCCTGAATCAACTTCAAGTCATGGGCTATCATAGGTTTCAGTCCCTTCACGAATCTTTGAATTCTTAGCGTCTCAGTGGGTACCATGTCCGCCGCAAACTTAGCCAGCCTATTGAACTTCCTGGCATACTCAGTCACAATCGAATTCCCTTGAGTAAACGCTATGAATTCGTCCACCCTTGTCGCTAGAATCGCAGGACTGTAGTACTTCTTGTTGAACACTTGGATAAACTCATCCCAAGTCATAACGTTCACATCTCTAGTCTGCTTCACTATATCCCACCAGATGCGGGCGTCCTTCTTTAGCAAGCTTGAAGCACATGAGACTTGATCTTCATTTCCCAGGTGCATATGATCTAGAATGGACTCCACTGATTGAAGCCATTCTTCTGCTTCTATTGGGTCTGACCCGCCATCGAAGTTTGGTGGTTGCTGCTTCCTAAAGCATTCATATACTGCCTCGTAGCGAGGTTCTGCCAACTGTAGCAATTGCACTAGAGGAACGATTTGCTGGGCCACTTGTTATTGTTGCCCTGAGTTTATTTGAAACCCTTCTTCCCTTCTCCTTAGCTCCACCCTAAGACGGGCATTCTCCCTTTCCAAAATTTCTCGAGTAGCAGCAGCTACCGGATCTTCCACTACATTGGGTGCCTCTGGCACTCCTGGGGCTACTAGAAATTCTTCATAGGTAGGGGTGGCGACTACTCTTATTCCTCTCCCCCTTCCTCGACCTTGGCCCCTGCCTTGGCCTTTACCTTGGCCATTTAGTCTTTAAGATCTTCTTGGTTCCTGCTCCGTGTGTAACGACCCGGATTTTCAAGACTCAATAATGCGGAAATATAAATGTTTTCATTTAACAAAATGTCTCAAAAACCCATAGAAAAAAAAAACTTTTTAAAAAGTCGTATGGCCATACTTAACATTTAGTTACAAACATGTTTTATAAAGATTAGAGTGAGCCTAGTTTAGGAAAATTACACAACATTTCCAAAATAAAAAGGCTTCCCAAAAGGTCGGTCCACATGTACATTTGCAAGGAAGACTCCAGCGCTCACTGCTCTGCCTTGCCCTTGCACTTACCTACAACATGAAACAACTAGGTAAGCGAAAACGCTTAGTAATATCAACTTTCAAACAAAGCATGTAGAGAATTAGGGTTCCGGACCCTACACAATCAATTTCAAGAACGCTAAAGCGTCCTGGCAAACTTATGGTCATGCCTGATAACCAAGGATAAATTAATTCATATCTAGATAAAAATCCTGCACTCAGAAAAATCCCGGAACAAGCAGATATATTATATCACAACTATATCTTATCAACAATTATATCTCTGCACTCAGAAAATCCCAGAGCAAGCAGATATATTATATCACCATATAATTCGAGACCAACGCTCGACAATTTCCAACAATTCAGACGTAACGCGCCCTCCAACATAATTGCTAATCTATAAAAGAGAACCGAGTCTCCACACTAAGATCTAGCCAATAAATATTCTCATCAAGGGTAACTATCGTGTTACCTAGGGCATCGCTACTTATCCAAGAGCGTAATCCAATTTACACGGTTTTACGGAGACTTCTATGTTAATTAGTGGTGCTGGTGAGCAGCTGCCCCTAGGGTGTTCAACCTCACTCTATCTTGGCAACCCCTAGTATCTCTAGGCACTCTCACGGAATGGCCAATATTCACGGCTGCTATCCGGGAATAACTTATCAGAGCAGTTGCTCGGATTCTAACCGTCCAATGATTAAGTAAGCATGAGGGCCCCTAGGTCCCATTTATCTTGGCGCCCCTAGGTTTAACCAGCTTATCCTCATCTCATGGCCACTCGTCGCGGTAATGAACCGGACATAAATAAAATCAAGCAGTGTGACGGGGATCAACCGTCTAGGATATGACGGACTTCTACCGTTCATATTTTCTAAATCAGCACTCACTAGACTAACGTCTCTAAGCAACTTTCTATGACAGCCTATATATGTGCATGTATCCCTATACTAACATACAAGACAATAATCATTTCATGTTGCAGCCATACAATATAAGTTGACTTACTTGGAGTCCTTAGCGCTCAGCAAGTTTTCACCCTCCAACGTTCAGTCCAGTTACGCTTAGCCAATACTGTAGTTATCCATACAGTATACTCGGATTAATTATGGCACTAATAATTCATTATTATTATTTTGGGCAGTTTGGTCATTTTAATAAAAGTCATTTGTAAGGATTTATAATCCTTATTTGGTTTTAAACCTATTAAGGAAAGTTATACAAAATATTCGAGACTAAACCCTAAGTCTCGGGGAGACCTATCCTAAGGTCTCGATACCTAGGCTCGGGTATCACAATGGTATTTCCCCACAACCCGCTAAAAATCTTACACTTTCAAGGTATCACTATTAACCCACACTTTCGACTAGTCGGTTAAAATATGTAAGATTTTAGCCGGTATTATATCCAGAAAATACAAATAAATTCCTTAATTATTTTTAAAGAAAATAAACTCTTTAAATTTTCCTTTTATTTTTCTTAAGGTTTTAATATCTAAAAACCGTTTTAAGAAAATTGCCTAATTTGTCTTAATTAGGAAAACCGTTATAAATTTCTCATCTTGACTAATTAATTTTTCCAAAAGCAATTAATCAATTTTACTTACTAGAAAAATAATTCATTTAAACTCAAAGGGGTAATTTTAGTGAAAATATGATTTCAAGACTTACCAATTTATATCTTGAAATAAACAAAATTTTACTTTTTACCTTATGTTCCAAAATCTCATTTTTACACTAAGTGTGAAAAACCTATTTTTCACATTTTTAACTACATACTTCGTTAGTTCATAACTTGAAATTTACTTACCCAATTGTTACCAAAATTTCCCAATTCCATTTTTGTTATGCCATTTAGGTCTTTGTAAAATCTTAGGTCAAAATGAGCATTTTTGATTGGTGAAATCATTTTCCAACAATGAGGTAAAAATGACCTTATTTTCAAGTCCTTATTTTTTCCAAACTTTGACAGTTAATAACTTTCAAACCGTTCAATATTTTCTTACCAAATTTTACAGTGGACTAATAGGTTATGCCAGAAATATGTCCACAAAATTTTAGAAAAACTGGGTTCATTTGCCCTATACAGTGGCTGTCCAAACTTGGTTCCGAAAATGAGAATACGAAAAAACAGTTTTTTACCTAAACTTTGAAATAGCATAACTTACTCATTTCTAAACATTTTTTAGTGTTTCAAAAGCTCAATTTTATGTACTCAATCTCAACAACATAACAGTATAATTTAATTTCACAAACACAATATACAGTGGCTACTTGACCCCTTGGAAGTCACAGCTTAAAACATGTTTTGTTTTAGGGTATCCTACAAAACCCTTGGGGGTTTTGGTTCCCATTTTCAAAAATCAATACACATGCATCATAAAAATTATTAAACAACTACCATAACCTTATTACATCATCAACAAGAAACTCTAAGCATTAGATATACAAAATAATGCTTAAAACTAAAAACCCTACAACAAACTCATCAAAAGTAAACTTTTTACCTCTTTGGTGTTCTTGCTTAAGGTTTGGACCTTCCTATAAGCTTTGAATCCTTCAAAACCTTTCAAAAACCCTAACCAACTTCCTCCAACAACATAGGTAATTAGCGATTTGAAACTCTATGATTAAGACTTGACAAAAGTCTAGATTAATGAAACTTTACCTTAGGGAAAACCCTTCCTAGACCAAGACTTAGCTTCCAAGTTTCTTTGGTGTTCTTGGGGTTGAAAATGGAGAGAACACTTGAGAGAGTCTTCAAAAATCAGATGAGAGTGAATGAGAGAGGGTGGTGTGGTCGGTTGGGGAGGGATGGAAGAGTTATATACTATCTAATTTATCTAAAAAACACCCAAGTGTTTTCCTCCCACTTGCCCACTTGACTTGACTTAGTTAAAATGAGATTTTATCTTTATTAAGTTGGGTTCACACCACCTAAACACCACATGGCCGGCCAAACCTTTGCCATATATGATCATTTCATTTTTTTTTTTTTTAATAAAGGTTTAAAAGAAGAAAAGTCCAAATTGGCTTTTGATACCTTTTTCACTCTTATTAAGTTTTAATCACCAAACTTAACATTAATTAATTAAATTAAATGTCTCTCACATTTAATTTAATTAATCACATAATAAAATTTAACCTAAGGTCCATTCATGGAATAAAATTCCCCATTTCGGCAAAATTAGGCATTTAACACAAAATGCCCTAAAATTTCCATTTTCTTTTAGGTTTATTATTTTTGACCAAAATTTAACTTTTATGAATGTATTTTATGCCCAAAATATAATTGCCATGATTTTTCATTTTATTTTCCGAGATTTTTTACCCGATCAGGGTTTTTGTGTCGGTCCAGGACCGAAAGTCTTATCTTGACTTTTAAAATCACAAAATTCATATTTTGGCTAGCAATAACTCATGGAATACTTACAAACAAAATATAATATTATTTAAAATAATATTCTTAACCTGGGGGAAAAATCCCGACCCGAGTCGTTTAAAGGTACCCAAAAACGTAGGACGTTACACCGTGTGTCTTCTATGTTTCCCCAAAAGAGAAAAGAATTGAAAAACTAAGACAAACAAACAAAAGAGGGTACAACTTAGCCTATTGCACTACTGTCTATTAGGTCCATCTATCTATAAAAACTACCGTATTACAATTAAGTCCAATTCGGGTAAATGGGCCTTAACAATTGAATCTTCCATGGAGGAGGGCTGGGTTCAGTATATCGTACCCACTACTAAGGCCCCCTAACTTTCACTTGGACCCAAAAGACAGGAATTTGAACCCTTTCTTTGTTAATTGTTATTTATTTTAAATTGGATCCAATCTAATAATGCAAAGCAAATGGGCCTTCACAAATGGGCTAACCCATAAGAGAGGAATTTAAACTTTACACTTCCAATTGAATCCAAAAATTTCTTAACACTTACTAAACAATGAAAAAATAATAAAAGCAAATAACAGGCTTCATAGAAAAAAAAATATATACAAACTAGTGAAAAAAATTCTAAAACATCATAAAATTTAACGATGTGTTCTTATATGCGTCTAATCCTCCACATCGGATCCATTGTCATACTCAAGGTCTGGTATTCTTCTTATAGTTTTAACCTTTTTGGGCTATTTTCTGCAAATAAAAATCACAAGAAAACATTACAAACATATTTGGAAAACAATGTGTATACTTACCTGGTAACGAGTAGGTCCTTTGTAGCTATCGTGTGTATTTCGTGGGAACATTTAGGACCAATATAGCCGAAGGCTCTGATACCACCTGTAACGCCCTAATTTCTCATAGATTACCGAGAACACAGCGTTGGGTCATAATCTTAAGTATTGCTCTTTTATTGAATAAAAATTTGAAAATAAATATATACATGGGTCCATGGTTTTAAAAATAAAGTAGTTGTCTTTAACATAAAAATGAGCAACATCTAAATAAAACTTTTAAATAACATTTCTTTAATAAACATAAATAAATAGGCCCGCTTGGTCTTCCTCGACTATATGGTCCCCAACGAATACATCACGAAGCTCCTAGGTCCCACTCGCCACCGTCCTTTCTATCATCAATTTCCTGAACAACAACATCATAAGGAGTGAGCTTCTAGGCTCAGTAAGGAAAATATAAACAAGGGTTAGTCATATAATCAAAGATAACATAAATTCACAAGAGTCATACAAACACAAACCTCTAGATCATATCATAACTTAAGTCATAATTCTAAATCATAATCTAAGCCATAAATCATAAATCATACTTTAAGTCATAAGTCATAGGTCATAAGTCATAGATCATCAATCATAAATATAGGTCATATATCATAATCATAACTAAAATAACAAGTCAGATATAAAAAATAGATAAGTGTTTATACAGGGGTGGCAATTAAGCCCTGGACAGAAGTCCGTCATACACCGAACATAGGTCCGTCATAAAGTTTTGGTAACCGAGCCTACCGGACATAGATCGTCATACATCACTAGAAACCTTAGGTCCAGACACATTTACCCCTTTATTGTACCTGAAATGTTAGGTCATACAAACATAAACTATATTGTACATTACATAAACTAGATTATAATACTAAACTATCTAATTTTCCTTACCAACACCGGGATAATTGAGAACAAATGCGGGACTTGGAACACTCCTAAAACCAGCAATAAAAATGGTGAGTATTTCTAAATGAATAGAACTAAAACCACCAAGAGGAAACTTACCAAAAAGACACCTTAAATTCAAAAGAACTTAAAAACCTAACCACAAAACCATAACAAAAGTTAGAATCTGAATGAAAACTAAAGATACTAAGGAATCAAACAAGATTGAACTTAAGAATAAGGGTACATTTATTGACCTTATGGAATGACCTAACTCCAATACCGAAATACTCTAATCCTCACTTCCCCAAGTGTTTGATAAAGCTTAAGAATGGCAAAGCTTTTTCCCAACCCAAAGTGTTTATCACTCTTATGGTCTCACTAGCACCTTGGAGTTTGATCACAGCTGAAGAGTAAGTGAAAGGGCTAGGTTCTAAGTCCTATTTATAGAGGTAAGGAGTGAAACTAACCCCATTTTGATTTGAATAAAATAATGATTTTAATTGAAGATAATTGAATATTCGCCAATCAGAGGCTGAAGACTCGGTCAAAACTATCAGAGGTAGGTCTAAGGAGTCAAAGCTAGTTTTAAAAATTAAAAAAATAAATAATTAGGGTGATATATCGCCCCTATGTGACGATATATCGGCTCTGCCCTAATCCTGAGCCTCCGTTCGTACGATCATGCAACGTGAACGTGTTTTCCGTATTCTTTGTCAGGCGATATATCGGCTCCTATATGCGATATATCGGCATACGTGAATATTTTAAACACGTAATTGCACTTTTTCAGCATAATTAAGGTTGGATAACTACTTTGACTAAGTCAAACTACGACCCTAATAGTATCTGGTGAAGACTAAGTCTTATATTCCCTTATTTTATCATTAAAATAATAAATCCTTAATAATCATGCTTATGACAAGTGTCATATTCGTATTGTCTCCATCTAAACCTTAGGTTATAATAAGAAATATATTTAGGACCAGCAATATTAATCAAACCTTATGTTATAATTAATATTCTTAAACTATAGGTTAAACTCATAAAATCCATACTATTGTTAGGAATTTCCAACTAAGTCCCGGTTTGAACCAAAATCCACGAAATCTAAAATACTACAACTACTACTATCTAGCTAACTAAGTAAAATTCTGGGACGCTACAAAGGAGTTGTTAAGGAAGTGTCCACATCATGGTATTGAAAAGTGGATGTTGGTGCATGATTTTTACAATGGGTTGAATGGAACAACTTGAACAATTATAGATGCTGCAGCGGGGGATGTTTTTATGAGTAAGAGTGCTAATGAGGCGTATGAGCTATTAGAAGAGATGGCGATGAATAATTATCAGTGGTCAACTAAAAGGGGACAACCAAAGAAGGTTGCTGGAATGATGGAGTTGGACGCTATCTCCATGCTTACAGCTCAAGTAGCAGCCTTGACAAAGCTACTACAAAAGACTACACTCCCATCTCAAGCTATGCAAGTTTAAAACCTATGTGAATTGTGTGGTACAACCCATCCATCCAACCAATGCCCTGCTCTAGATATGAATAACATGCCCATGGAAGAAGTACAAGCTATAGGGATTTACCAGAGACAACCCAATAATCCCAATTACATGACTTACAACCCAAGTTGGAAGAACCATCCTAATTTTTCTTGGTCCAATACTCAAAACATTCAACAACCTTACCCTCCACCTCAGCCACAATATCAACATTCCCAAAATAAACAACCATATCAACAACAACATTCATACCAGCAACCTTCAACTGGATATTATCAACTACAAAATAGACCACCACACCAAATGCCAATGAAACCAGCTGAACCCCAACCTGATGCAATCAACCAATTTATGACTGAAATTAGGGCATCCATAAGGAGTTTGGAGACTCAAATAGGGCATTTGGCTACTTTAATGTCTAATAGGGCTCAAGGAAATTTTCCTAGCACTACAGAAGTTAATCCTAAAGAACAATGTCAAGCTATTACTTTGAGGAGTGGAACACGGTATGAAGAGCCAAAGAAGAATCAGCCAGAAGAAGAAGGATAGAAGGGAAATACACAAGGCATAGAAGAAGAGAAGTCTAATGAAGAAAAGGTCACTGAAGACCTTAACAAGAAAGAAGTGGTACCACTTGTGAGTATTGAGCATCATGTTAGAATTCCATATCCACAAAGGCTTCGCAAGGATAATTTGGATAAGCAATTTGCAAAGCTTTAAGAGGTGTTTAAGAAGCTACATATTAATATACCGTTCGCAGAAGCATTAGAGCAGATGCCCAACGATGTGAAGTTTATGAAGGAGATTCTGTCTAACAAGAGAAAGATGGGTGATTATGAAATAGTAGCGTTAACAAAATAGTGTAGTGCTATATTGCAAAGGAAACTTCCTCAAAAGTTAAGAGATCCTGGTAGTTTTACTATTCCATGCACGATTGGGGAGTTTGAATGTAAGCATGCACTTTGTGATTTGGGTGCAAGTATTAATTTAATGCCTTTGTTAGTATTTTGTAGACTTGGTTTGGGTGAAGCTAGGCCAACCAAAATAACATTGTAGTTGGCTGATAGATCAGTGAAGCATCCACGTGGTATTATAGAAGATGTGTTGGTGAAGGTGGATAAGTTTATATTTCCAGCCTATTTTATAGTTCTTGATATGGAGGAGGATGAGAATGTTCCTATTATTTTGGGGAGGCCATTTTTAGCAACTGGGCAAGCATTGATAGATTTGCAAAAGGGAGAGTTAAGGCTAAGAGTGCAAGGGGAAGAAGTAATATTTAATGTGTTCAAGGCTATGACTTATCCTAAAGCAAGTGACAATTATTTCTCAGTTGATGTGGTAGAAGAGGTAGTAGAGAGAAGAAAGTTAATTGAAGATCCTCTTGAAATAAGTCTTACAGTTTATTACATAGATGGTCAAGATAATGAAGAAGCATTGTTTTATTTGAAGTGGATACAATCATATGGGCCATGGAAAAATAAAAGGTTTGAAGAATTGGGTGAGGGACCGGAAAGACCATTACCATCAATTTTGAAGCCAGCTGTGTTAGAATTGAAGGCGTTACCAGAACATCTACGCTATGCTTATCTTGGGGAGAATGATACTCTTCCAGTCATAGTTTCATCATTTATTTCGGAAGTAGAGGAGGAGAAGTTGTTAAGAGTATTAAGGGCTCATAAAACTGCTATAGGATGGACTCTTGCTGATATAAGAGGAATAAGCCCATCGACAGTTATGCATAGACTTTTTATGGAAGAAGATGCTAGACCAACTATTGATGCTCAGCGAAGACTTAATCCAACAATGAAAGAAGTGGTGAGGAAAGAGGTTTTGAAATGGTTAGATGTTGGAGTGATTTATCCTATTTCTGATAGTGCTTGGGTAAGTCTAGTACAAGTAGTACTTAAAAAGGGTGGCATGACCGTGGTGAAGAATGAGAGTAATGAATTGATTCCAACAAGGACTGTGACAGGTTAGAGGATATGTATAGATTACCAGAAGTTGAATAAGGTAACTAGGAATGATCATTTTCCTTTGCCTTTTATTGATCAGATGTTTGATAGGATGGTGGGGCATAGCTATTATTATTTTCTAGACGGGTACTCAGGTTATCATCAGATTGTAATTGCACCAGAGGATCAAGAGAATACAACTTTTACATGTCCTTATGGTGCTTTTGCCTTTAGAAGGATGTCATTTGGCCTATGCAATGCACCGGCTACATTTCAACATTGTATGATGGCTATATTTTCTGACATGGTTGAGAAAGGGATTGAAATTTTTATGGATGATTTTTCGGTTTATAGGTATTCTTTTGACAATTGCCTGACTAATTTGGAGGTGGTTTTAAGGAGATGTGAAGAGTAACATTTAGTACTTAATTGGGAGAAGTGCCATTTTATGGTGAATGAAGGAATTGTATTGAGGAACATGATTTCTAAGAAAGGTATTGAGGTAGACTGAGCTAAGATTTCTGTAATTGAGAATTTACCACCTCCAGTTTCAGTTAAGGGAGTGAGAAGTTTCCTTGGTCATGCAGGGTTTTATAAATGGTTTATCAAGGATTTTTCTAAGGTTTCAAAGCCTTTATCTACTTTGTTGACGAATGGAGTTCCTTTTGTTTTTGATGAGAAGTGTCACCAAGTTTTTAAGATACTTAAGGAGAAATTGATTTCGACACCTATAGTTGTAGCACCTCAATGGGATTTTCCATTTGAATTGATGTGTGATGCTAGTGACTTTGCAGTTGGGGCAGTGTTGGGACAAAGAGTTGATAAGGTATTTAGAATGATTTATTATGCAAGTCGTACCTTGAATGATGCTAAAATTAATTATGCAACTACAGAGAAGGAGCTTTTGGCCATAGTGTTTGCCTTTGATAAGTTTAGGCCATACTTGATTGGGAATAAGGTGGTTGTTTACACAGATCATTCTGCTATAAAATATCTTATGACCAAGAAAGATTCCAAGCCTCGTCTTATTCGTTGGATTTTGTTGCTACAAGAATTTGATGTGGAAATAAAGGATAAGAAGGGCACAGAGAATTTGGTGGCTGATCACTTGTCTAGATTGTAGGTTGATGAGAATTTAATTGATAAAGAAGTTCAATTTAATGATACTTTTCCTAATGAGCAGTTCTTTGAAGTAAGTGTTTGTAAAGAAGTTCCATGGTTTGCAGCCTACGTTAATTTTTTAGCTGCAACGGATATACCTCCTGAGATGACAAGGCAACAATTGAAGAAATTCTATTCGGAGGTGAAGCACTATTACTGGGAGGAGCCTATTCTGTATAAACATTGCCCTGATCAAGTTATTAGAAGATGTGTGCCCGAAGAGGAGATGTTGTCAATCTTGACTCACTGCCATACTTTGCATTGTGGCGGTCATTTTGGAGGAACTAGAACAACAGCGAAAGTTTTGCAGAGTGGGTTTTACTGGCCTACATTATTTAAAGATGCTAATGCATTTGTCAAAAGTTGTGATCGTTGTCAAAAAACTGGGAATATATCAAGAAGAGATCAAATGTCAATGACTGGTATTTTGGAAGTGGAGTTGTTTGACGTGTGGGGAATAGACTTTATGGGACCTTTTCCATCATCTTTTAATAACAAGTACATTCTGCTTGTGGTGGACTATGTTTCTAAATGGGTAGAAGCTACAGCGACTCCTACTTGTGATGGGAAAGAGGTAATTAGATTCCTTCACAAAAATATATTCACTCAGTACGGTACCCCAAGAGCAATTATTAGTGATAGGGGAAGTCATTTTTGTAACAAGTCTTTCAATGCTCTCTGTGCTCGTTACGGTGTTCATCATTGAAAGGCATTGTTTTATCATCCAATTGCAAATGGTCAAGCCAAAGTGTCAAATAGGGAGATGGGAGATTAAAGGTATCTTGGAAAAGACTGTCAATACGTCAAGGAAGGATTGGTCGAAGAAGCTAGATGATTCACTTTGGGCTTATAGCATTGCATTCAAAACTCTGATTGGTATGTCACCATATCGATTGGTGTTTGGTAAGGCATGCCACTTACCGGTGGAACTTAAGCACAGAGCTTACTGGGCTGTGAAAATGTTAAATCTTGACCTCTTTATGGCGGGACAAAACAGGCTTATGGAGTTAAACGAGCTTGATGAATTCCGAAATGAAGCTTATGAGAATGCGAGGATTTATAAAGATAAGTCGAAGGCATTTCATGATAAGCGGATATTGAGGAAGGATTTTCAACCATGAGATAAAGTGCTGCTATTTAATTCAAGACTTAAGCTCTTTCCTAGTAAATTGAAGTCGAGATGATCAGGACCATACACAGTAGTTGCTTCACTTCCATATGGAGCGGTGCAAATTCATAGTGAGAAGACGGGACACTTTAAGGTGAACGGTCAGAGGTTGAAGCATTATTTGGAGGGCCTGGTGGACAATTTCAAGTCCGTAGTGATTTTGGAACCACTCTGATTTGAATACAAACAAGAGTCTGGCTAAAAGATGTTAAAGACAACGCTCTTAGGAGGCATTCCTACGTTCATTTTTATTTTTCTTGTATTTTAAATTTATGTTATTTTTTTTGTTTTTTCGGAACAATGTTTTAGAGAATTTGTTTTAGTGATAATTTTTAGTTTAATTGGGTACAATGGTGATGTATTTTATAAATTGTGAAAAACGTGAAGAAGAAAAAAAACGAAAAAAGTTTTACAAGAAAAGGATTAGAAAATATTATTTGTCAGGGACATAGTGCTACAACGCTGGGAAGGTGGCGCTATTTACAGAGAAGATGGAAATTTTTGTCAAGGTAGTAGCGCTACATCGCTATTCTCAAATTGAAAAGGGTATTTTACTCGGCCAAGTAGCACTATGGCGCTGATTTAGTAGTGCTATGGCGCTATACTCTGAACCCAAGTGCCCAGAAAAACCGTAGTAGTGCTACAGCGCTACATATGTAGCGCTACAACACCCTATCCCAGAGATTTTTTCAAAAAGGAAGGATTTCGAATTTTCTTTCCCCAAACCCGCATTTCTACTTCTCCCTTTCGTGTTCTCTCTATCCCAACACCCCAAAACCTCCATTGGTCCTCCATTACAGCTTTTTCACATAAAATCTCATCATATTTTCCAACTATCTTCTTCATTTTCTCTTCTATCTCAGCCATTTTGCCCATTGCTCCAATTCTTTCTTCTTAAACCAATCCCAAATTTCAAAATTACATTTTTGAGCCCTAAAAATTTAGAGTTTCAAATTTCTTGAAGAAGGTTCAAATTTTCAAGGGGCTTTGATCAATCAAGCACAAGGAAAACCATTTCAAGGGCTAGTAAGTGTTTTCAATCCCTTTTATTTCAAGATTCTTTCTGCATTTGGGGTTGGGTTCCATTGTTGTTGCTATGATTTGTAGTATTTGGGTATTGTGTTCTATGCAATTGGATTTATAGGGTGGTTGTGAAGAAGGAAAGTATTTAGTTTAAGGGGAGGTGATGTCGAAATTTTTCTGGGTTTGGTGTTGTTTAGAGTGTAGACTATGGCTCATAAAAGTAAAGTTAGGAAGTCTAAGGATAAAAGGAAAGGCAAAGCTTTTGCTTCCCAACAAAGGGAGGATAGCTCAAAACAGGAGTTTGATGAAACCAGGTTTATAAATTTTCAAGCTCAAGAGCGATATGAAAAGTTTGTGCGAAAAACCTTGATTCTGGTAAGAGAAGTAGAATATCAACCTGACCCTTTTGATCATCAGATTTTTGAATTAGTTAAAGCTAATCTCGTGGCTCGGAAGTAGGAAAATTTTGTTACAAAATTGGCCTAGGAAAATGTATCATTGGTTTATGAGTTCTATGCGAATTTAAGAGCTAAACACAATGATAAAGTTTTTGTTAGAGGTAAGCGAGTTCCTTTCACTGCTGAATCCATTAATAAGGTTTTCAATGTCCCGCACATAAAAGAGTAAGAGGAGGAATATACATGATATTTGAAGGGATATATAGATTATAATGTTGTGGCTGAAAAATTATGCTTTGAAGCTGCTCCATGGAATTTATCTGGCTCTTTACCCAAGAGTATCGCGTCATGTCAATTGAATATTGAGGCCAGATTTTGGGTTTTCGTTGTTTGTGCTCGGTTTATGCCAGTAAGTCATGTGTCTGACATGACTAAGGATTGAGTACTTTTGATGTATGCATTGATGACAGGGATGACTATTAATATGAGTTCGTGGATTAAAGAAAATATAGAGTTCATCGAAAATGGCCATACCACTGGAGGTTTGGGCCATGGATCTGCATCACAATGCTATGCTATAAAGCTGGAGTTCCTGAGTTCATTACTAATATTATCAGTCTTTACAGCAACCTTTGTCAATTACTTTGATGAAGGATTATCCCGCACCTGCTCTTTATGTGCCATAGACAAGGAAAAAGGGTAAACGCCGTGTGGAAATGGAGGTGGAAGAAAAGGCTGATCCGGTGTTGCTAGGGGGTAGTAGTGACCATAGCATGAAGAACATCAGTGATAAGTTTATCTTATTCAATAAAATAAGTATATGGTTCAACAGCATCACATGATGAATCAATACATGGGCCAACGGTACGAATACGAAGTGAACCATGTGGCTCACTCAAACAATTTGGTGAGTCGGTGGTCTTTAAATGAGGCGGATCAGACTTATTTTGCTCCACCACCACCGTATCCACCGTATTCTCTGTTTTACTCTCCGCCTCTGCCTTAGTCATTTGATGGATTTCCAGAACCTCAACCTCTGCCATCTAAACCTTTCGAGGGACCTTCATCCCAGCCGCCACAACCGCCATACTGGCCTGGCTAGTCAGGTAAGTCTTTCTTCTCATTCTTTCCACTCTTTAACATTGGGGACAATGTTTGGTTTTAAGTTTGGGGGAGAGATTTATTTTTGGTGTTCTTTGATGCATTTTTTTCGGTTTGTTTGTTTTTTTATTTTCGTTTGTTGTTTTGAGTCATGTTTTAGAGTATAAATTAAGTTGATAATAATTGCCATTTTAATATGATTGACTGTTTTTTAGTATAATCCAAAGGAAAAGTTGATGTGCATCTGAAACAATCTGTGTGCTTGGTTAGATTATATTGTTTTTTTTCACTGTGATATGTTGACATTAGAGATCTATTGCTCATAAATTGCAAATGTTATAATTGAGTTATTTTATGCATGTCGAATTTGGATTGTGGATTGAAAAGATTGAAAAAAAATTCTAGAACCTGTTTGCTTACTATTTGAGATGAAATTTGAAATAATGCACATTTATGAAAAGGATATAGGCAATTTTTTTTTGGACTAGTTGTGCCTTTCAAGCTAACCCTATTAAATTTTATCCTTAGTCAACCCTTTTGAGCCTTACAACTATTTTCTTGTTAACACATTCTTTTGAGCCTACCTGTGAATTGGATGACCATTTACTCATTTTGACCCATACCATGAGCATGAAAATTATTATATGAAGGGAGTGAATGTGTAATGGGGTGTTTGTATTATGTGTTACTCATAAAATTATTTGTGATTGAGAAAAACTAAAGAAAGAAAAGGAAAAGAAAGTAAAAAATGATTATCCTCCCAAATAGTTATCAATTGAAAAATCAAAGTTTGGGGGACTTTATTGAAAAAATATATATATATATATATCCTCAATCATTTCACATAAAAGGGGTAACAAGGGATGAGTGGTGTGAAATTGCTGGGAAAGCTTGTTTAGTTGGAATGCTTGTGGTATGATTAAGCCAATAAATGTCTCTTTATCTACCTATACTTAAGCCTTCTATTACAACCTTTGTAAAGTCCTATTGATTCTTATTTGTGCAATTGTTTATATTAATGGAGAATAGTAAGTACTTCAGACATATGGAAATATTTGATTATGTTGTTAGTTGGTGAGAATTTGATGTGAATAAAGTGGTTCAATTATTTTATTTGCGAGTTATGAGTAAATGAGCTTTGGTGTTGATAGATTGCAGTGAAAGGGTGAAGTAATTGAGACTGAAATTCTAGATTAATGTTTTAAATAACATGATTGTTTTTCCTGAGAATTATATATGCATAGCAGTCTTGAGTGTTGGAATTGGTTAGTTATGTCAACTTGGTTTGTTTAGGTTTGAGTCCAGTTAGATTCTTTACTCGAGAGTGAGTAAAAGTTTAGTTTGGGGGAGTTTGATAAACGAGTTTTAGGCTCGTTTAGGGTCTAGTTTTTAGGTAGGTTTTCATTAGTTTAGGGCTATTTTATTGTTGTTCATGTTTCAGGTTTTCCATGCTAAGTTGGTGAAAAGAGTGGAATGGAGTGAAAGTGGAAGAAAATGAAGTTAATTTGGAGAAAATCGTGTTTTTCGGGAGCAATATGTTTAAGTTATGATACTGTCAATAGTGCTACAACGCTATCAAAGAGGCGCTATAGCGCTAGAATGGATATTTGGAACCTGTTGGATCTGTTAGTAGTGCCCCAGCGCTATAAAGCAAGCGCCATAGCGCTATCAGGAACAGAAGGCTAGTGCTACAACGCTACATAAGGGGCACTACAACGCTAGTGAATAAATTTTAAGGGCATTTTGGCACTGACAATAGCGCTACAGCGCTATCAACGCGTTTTAAAGATTTTTAGCAACTTTTTGAAGGGCAAAACGGTCTTTTCACTTGGGAACCTTGGAAAACAATTTAAGGGACATTATTCTGCGATTTTGATAAGTAGTTTTAGTTTTATGAACCCTAGATTTAGAAAAGGCTGTTGTAATTAGTTTTCTTTTTCATTTGAATTCTTTAGGTTATTTTCTATGAACAATTATTTGATGTTTATTTTCATTATGTCAGCTATGAACTAAATTTTTTATCTAGGGATTAATGTAGTCACTTGGATTTCTATTTAATTTTATTATGATGTTCTATTGATACTTCTTCTCTATTCTAATCTATATGATGTTTATTTAATGCTAGTAAATATTTGATCACGATTTACTTGATTTAATGATTTTTATTCAAAATTCGAAAGATGAGAATTGAATATGCTATCATTATATAGACATAGGTTGCATATTGGACAAGAGTATCTGTATGACTTGTGCTGTAATTAGGTTTCTATGCTTAATGCCTTCTATGTGTTTAAGTTTATCACAGAAATGTAGAAAACCTACATATAGATTGAGATCTTATATCTTGAAAAAGAATAGGAATCGATTATGTTAACCTGCTATTAGAATAGGAAGAAGAGATTTAGAACTGAATAGTAAAATAAATAGAATGAAAAGTTGATGAAATTAATTCCTAGGCTTTTTATTATTGATTTTTAATTAGTTGATTCATTGTTTTGCTTACAGTTATTTAAATTCTGTTCATAGTTTAGAGTATTCATTTTAATTTTAATTATTCATTTAAATCTTAATTTACCAAATATAATTTGAAAATCAATTAGTGGTAATTGGAAAATAGTCTCTGTGGGACGATCTCTGTTTTTACATACTTTATTACGTGACACGACTACGTATACTTACGTACATATTTTCACGATCAATGATCGCGAGAAGCTTTTCAAAAGGCTATGAAAGTTATATCAGAGTTGAATGTAGAATTGGAAAAAATGCCACCAGATGAAGAGTTAAAACATCCTCAAAATGATGAAGGAGTATTTTCTAATAATATTTTCGACTCTCAGATTAAAAAAACAAAAGGCAGACCAACTACAACCAGTTTGTCGAAATCATTCTCTGGAGGTGCAAAGAAGAGAAAACCAAAAAAATCGCTATTACATTGCAAGTATTGTGGTGAGGTTGGACATGATTCAATGAATTATCCTATGCAGCCAACGTCAACAACCAAGAAAAATGGTCATTCAAAGAAGAAGAAGAAAAAAATCAATCCATGATTAGTGATATCTTTTGTATAATTGTTTATAAACACTTTTTACATTGTAATTTTAATTTCGACTACAAAAAATTAGGGCTAATTGTTGTTTTTTTAAAAAAAATCTATACTTTAAATATGGTATTGAGATTTGGGAAAGTTAATTCATTTGCATAATTATGGTTTAAAGTCATTATATCTTATTCATATATTTTATCATTAATTTCAGCTACAAAAATATAAGGCTAATTATTGTTTTTTTTCAAATATTATAAATATGGTATTGAGAATTGGAAAAGTTAATTCATTGCATAATTAGGGTTTAAAGTCATTATATTTTTTTTATAATTAATTTTGGCAACAAAAAATAGGGCTAATTATTATTTTAAAAAAAATAAGTAGTTTAAATATAGTTTTGAGAATTGTGAAAATTCAATTAATTTGCATAATTAGGGTCTACACTAATAATTAGTTTGAACAATTAAATATTGAATATATGTTAAATATTAAATGCACCTCTTCATATTCAAAGACAATAACTAACTATCTAAACCCTAATTTCGAAAATTATAATTAGATATGTAAAATTTATAAATATCCAAACCTTAATTTCGGCTATGCCAATTGTGGTTTACAATTAATATTGAAAATTTTGAAGATTAAAAATACAAAATAATTGCACATCTTAAATATGGTTTGAGAAGTGAGAATTGTTAATGCGCCTCTTCAAATTGAAAGATTCAAAGACTATCTATATCCTAGTATTTAGTAAATAATTAATTATATAAAAATATATTTTTTATCATTAATTTCGGCTACAAAAATATATGGCTAATTATTGTTTTTTTTTTCAAATATTACAAATATGAAATTGAGAATTGGAAAATTTAATTCATTTGTATAATTATGGTCTAAAGTCATTATATTTTTTTTATAATTAATTTCAGCTACAAAAAAAATAAGGCTAATTATTGTTTTTTTTTTAAAAAGTAGTTTAAATATTGTATTTAAATTTGTGAAAGTTAATTCTTTTGCATAATTAGGGTTTAGAGTCATTATATATTTTTTTTAAATTTAATTTCGGCTACAAAAAAATAGGGCTAATTATTATTTTTTTATAAATATGTTAAATTCATAATATAAAAATTCATTATATAAAATTATAATTTTTTATAATGTATTTCGGCTACATAGGGCTAATTATTGTTTTTTTTAAAATATGGTATTGAAAATTGGGAAATTTAATTAATTTGCATAATTAAGAAAATAAATTTCGAAATAAGGGAAGTAATTTAATCATGGTATTGAGAATATATCAAGAAAAAATTATACATTTAAAAAAACAAAAAATTAAACCAAAATCAGCAAGGTCAACATTATTATATTAATCATAAACTAAACAAAAAACATTTAAAAAAATATATATATCAAGAAAAAACTATAACAATCATAATAAAACTCTTAGAAATCTTTTGACCTTGCTTTGTAGTTTTAATTGTTTCATCATCTATAGCATCTTCATATACTTTTTAAGACGTATTTTGTCACCGCCTGTTAAAACTTTGAAGATTCCTTGTTCACTAATCTTAACTTTCACCATTTCATCATTCCAAATGTGGATCTCCAACATCAAGTTTCTAACCATAAGCTTGGTTAACTTCGCTCTTTTCTCTTGTTGGGCGATGGAGAAGTTGATGAGATCACAAACGTTGCTCAGTGGGACATGGTAGTCTCTTTCCTTGGCCAATGTTTCTACTATTGACAATTGCTCCCTTAATACATCAATCATAACAAGAATTGGTAATTGAAAGGCAATGAAATCTTCCATGTTCAACATCTATTCTAACTCTAACCAAATATAAAGATGTTTTTTTTTTTCTATCTGATTTTGAAATGTAGAATATATAGGACAATACTCTAACAAAGTATTATGAAGCAATGCAACCTTTTCAAAGTTTTTTTTTTATATAGAATTTCAGTTTCCTTAGGGATTTTTAATGGCAATATTCAATAATATATTTAATATGGAATATATCATAAATATTAAATGCACCCTTTCAAATTCAACTATCTATATTCTAGCATTTAATCCAAATTTATTAAATTAATTTTTTAAACCCATATTTCGGTCACTACATGTATTAGGAGAATAATTGTTTTGTTCTTTTTTAAAAAAAAATTAAATATAGTTTTGAGAATTAATTAATTTGCATAATTAGGGTTTACACTAATTATTAGTTTGAACAATTAAATATTGAATGTATCTTAAATATTAAATGCACATTTTCAAATTCAAACACTCTAACCAATTATCAAAATCTTAGTATTAAATAGAAATTTATTATATCAAAATTTTTAGATACCCATATTTCGGCCACAACAAAATATTAGAGAGAATAATTGTTTTTTTTTAAAAAAAAAAATTAAATATACCTTTGAGAATTGGGAAAGTTTAACTAATTTGCATAATTAGGATTTACACTAATTATTAATTTGAACAATTAAATATTGAATATATCTTAAACATTAAATGCACTTTTTCAAATTCAAACACTCTAACAAAATATCAAAATCTTAATATTAAATCAAAATTTATTAAATTAATATTTTTATATACCCATATTTCGGCCACAACAAAATATTAGAGAGAATAATTATTATTTTTTTAAAAAAATTAAATATAGTTTTGAGAATTGGGAAAGTTTAACTAATTTACATAATTAGGGTTTGTAATAATTATTAGTTTGCACAATTAAATATTGAATATATCTTAAATGTTAAATGCACATTTTCAAATTCAAACACTCTAACCAACTATCAAAATCTTAGTATTAAATCAAAATTTATCAAATTAATATTTTTATATACCCATATTTCGGCCACAACAAAATATTAGAGAGATTATTTTTAAAAAAAAAATTAAATATAGTTTTAAGAATTGAGAAAGTTTAACTAATTTGCATAAGTAGATGCAAATTTTCAAATTCAAACACTCTAACCAACTATCAAAATCTTAGTATTAAATTAAAATTTATTAAATTAATATTTTTTTATACCCATATTTCGGCCACAACAAAATATTAGAGAATAATGATTTTTTTTAAAAAAAAATTATATATAGTTTTGGGAATTGGGAAAGTTTAACTAAATTACATAATTAGGGTTTGCACTAATTATTTTGATTGAACAATAAAATATTGAATATATCATAAATATTAAATGCACATTTTCAAATTCAAACACTCTAACCAACTATCAAAATCTTAGTATTAAATCAAAATTTATTAAATTAATATTTTTATATACTCATATTTTGGCTACAACAAAATATTAGAGAGAATAAATGTTTCTTTTTAAAAAATAAATATTTTTGAGAATCGGGAGAGTTAAATTAATTTGCATAATTAGGATTTACACTAATTATTATTTTGAACAATTAAATATTGAATATATGTTAAATATTAAATGCACATCTTCATATTCAAAGACAATAACTAACTATCTACACCCTAATTTCGAAAATTATAATTAAATATGTAAAATTTATTCATATCCAAACCCTAATTTCGGCTATGCCAATTATGGTTTACAATTAATATTGAAATTTTTGAAGATTAAAAATAAAAAATAATTGCACATCTTAAAATTCAAGAACTCTCCTTTTAGATGATAATAGTCTTTTTCATGACAATATAGATATTTGAAAGGGTACAATAATAAAAATAATACCAAAAAAATTAAACATAAAAAAAACTTGTGGAAACAATAAAGAAATAGAAAAAACTACTAATGTTCGAACTTCCTCTTCTTATTCGCGTGACCTTCTCCGATCGTCATCTTCTTTGTTGGTTTTCATTGATACAACGAATAAATTCCATAGTTACCTCTTTGTGTTCTTCATGTGGCACCTTCTCAATGTGTTTGCAACTTCTCTTGATCTTTGCTAGTTCAATTTGCTATTTATTTATTTCCTCCAAGTTTTCAACATATAACTTGGTTAGTTCCCTTCTCATTATCTTTAATATACTTGGCAAATGGATAAGGAATTCGACCACCATCTTCAAAATGTGTACCGTCTCCAACCTTGGTGAATGGTAAGATAGGCAAAGTTTCAGCAATCTTCATCAAGGATTGAAGATTCTCAATCATTTCTTCTACTAGAGACAAGTATTCTTGATCTACATCAGACATGGCTAAGAGTAGAAAGATATGATAAAAACTGCGTTAATTTTTTTAGTAAAATAATAAGATATGTAGACGTTCAAATTAAGGTGTGTGATATATAAATATGTAGGGTTTCAAAGACATGCGATTGTTCAATTTTTTTGAATAAATTTCGACCAATCACACTTAATAATTACATAATTTTTGGCCATTTAATAAGTAATTGGATATTATTGGAAAGTAGATAATATGATTATTCTATTAATAAATATGAAACACTTGAAGACATAAGATTCAACCACCTATGCTATTTTGAAAATAATTGTAATTGACAATTGTTAATAAATCCAGCAAATTATTAACACAATTTAGGAATTGATATTTATATTATAACATTAAATAACAAAACAACTTCCAATGAAGTACATTTGATTCTCTACAAAAAATAAAGATAGAACATATGGTTATTTTTTATTTGAACCATGCATGTGATTGAAAAGCAAAGACTCATGATAATTAATTTCATATTCAACATCAAACAGTTGTTGCCTCCAAAACAAGTCTTCCTTCTCCGAACGTTCAATAAAAGATAATGCTAAATCTTTTTTAGCTTGTTCAATATCTTCCAAATCCAAAGGATTTGTCGAGTATTGTGGGATTACCTGATCTGCCAAGATCATCCTTATTGTACTTCTTTCATGAAAATTTTGCAAGAAGTGCGACTGAATATCATCCTGTAAAGCATGTAAGTCTCCAGTGATGAATCTTTCTTTGAATTTGGAAAATGAATGACGACGAACTATTTCCAATATAAATTTGTTACGCATTATGTTGTGACTCATATTAAAATATCACTTTTCAATAATGAATAATGTTGTCAGTTATATAGTATGATTTTATTATTATTCATAATTAACAATGGAAGGTGATAGTTTAATGCATTTCTCATTAAAATGGTTACATTGATTATAAAGAGATGTAACATGTTCCAACCTATAACAATTAAATATTCAATTGGTAATTTCAAAAATATATTTACATATTTAAAGAAAAATATATATTTGTTTTAAAAAAAAAAAAAGTAATTAAGATAGGCTTTTATTATAGTTTTTATAGCATTTTTCATTACTATTATTACAGTGATTAAATGTAAATTGATAATTTCGAGAAGACCTTTTACATATCCAAGAATTATAATTGTGGGATGTGTATTTTAGTATTTATTATAGTTGTGGGATGTGTGTTTTAGTATTATGTGTTATATTATTTTATAATATTATATTATTTTATAATATAATGTTTTAGATTAAATAAATGTGACAAAGAGTGTCACATATTGTAACATATAATAGAGAGTTACATTATTTAGATATATGTGAAATATCCAAATATGTAACATATTTGGTGTTACAAATTCAATCACAAATTTGTAACTTCCAAATATTACCCATTATTGTGTAGATTTGTTATTACACAATATTGAGATGAATTTCTTAAAGCCATATGTGAAATGGGTGTTAGAGATGTGATTTTAATTCTCATAATGTATATAGAAGTTACAAAATCAAGTGGGAATGAATTCGGAACGTTTTGGCGAATTTGGAAAATTGGTTGCTGAAAAACGTCTTGGGCCGTAGCTAGTGTTTTTCAGGCCGTGGCCAGAGTGGCTGACAACAATTTCCAAATTTCAGTTTTATCCAATTTTGAACGTTTCCAACAGCCAAGTAACTCCCAAATCTATATTTTAATTCCATAAACATCCAATTAATCATTGGTAACAACCATAGGGGATGGTGGAATTTGAAATTCAAAGGGTGTCTCAAAAATCTATAAATAGGAGCCTATTGCTCACTTGAAAGACACAACTTTTCTATCCATTAGAGCACTTGGCTAGAAAACACCTAGGAGCTTGATTATTCCAGAAATCATTTCCAAAATCTGTGAGAGATCCTTAGTGCTTCTGTTAGGGGGAAATAAGCTTTTGGACAAATGTTTCAAACCTTGTTCAAGTTAGTGATCTCCAACACTCTTCACTTTGGTTGTGTGAGTGAGAGTTCTTTGTTCTTTGTTCTTTGTTCATTGTTCTTGTTCTTATTCTTTTATTCTATTGCTTTTCATTTATTCTATTATTCTCTATTTACTCTTTTATATGTATCTTTTGTTTTAGAGTTGTAATCTCATCAATATCTTTCATTCTACTACTTGTAGTTTATTTGTATCTTTTTGTCTTTGAGTTGTATTTTCTACTTCTATCATCTTCTACCTCTTTCTCTATATTTACATATATTTTTTGTCATAGAGTTGTAACACTTTTTAATCAATAATTATTTATTAGTAATATTTTGTCTAGAGTTATATTTTTCTTGCCAATTTCCATTGAGGAAAATTACATTTTCCTAACATTCAAAAGCTTAACCTTTGTTTGTTTCAATGGAAGGTGAGACTATCAAGATTATGAATCAAGACATAGTGAGGTTGGATAGGTTTGATGGGTCCAATTTCACTAGATGGCAAGACAAGGTGAGATTCCTTTTGACCACTCTAAAAATCGCCTACATTCTAGAGTCCACTCTAGAACCTCTCCCAATGCTATAGTGACTAAATTACCACCAACTTAGAAGAGCTATAGGAAAAGAATTCTTCATAAAAATGAGGATTATTATTTGGAGGAAATCCAAAAACATATTCGAATCGAGCAAGAATCAATATGTAGAGATAAACTTGTGGAGGGGTCTAATGGAGAGACTTCCAAAGCAAATGTGGTGTCACAACCAAAACATTCCAAAAACAAAATGAAAAAGGGTAATGAGAAATCCTTGGGTCCAAGAACCAACCCAAAAAAGTTTAAGGGTGAGAAAGGTCCTTGCTTTGTGTGTGGGAAAAATGGTCATTATGCGAGGGAGTGTAGGCATAGAAAAGACCAACAATTAATGACTTAAGGTAAATGCAACTCAAGAGGAAAACATAGTTGCTACCCTCAGTGAGGTGAATGCGGTCCAAGGCAAGGTGAATGGGTGGTGGTATGATACATGTGCCACCGTCCATGTTACCTATGACAAATCATTTTTCAAGACATTTGAAGAATCCAAGGGCAACCATGAGATACAAATGGGCAATGAGGGCAAATCCAAGGTGCTTTGCAAAGGTACCATTGAAGTCTTTCTCACCTCCGGCAGGAAAGTTACATTAGTGAATGTACTTTACTTTCCTGAAATGAGTAGAAATTTGGTAAGTGGTGATTTTCTTGGCAAGCCCGGCATTAAAGCTGTTTTGAGTCTGGTAAACTTATTCTTACCAAATCAAATGTATTTTTGGGAAAGGGGTACTCTTGTGAGGGTATAATTCATGGGTGCACCACACCTTATACACCACAACACAATGGTGTTGCCAAAAGGAAAAATAGGACTTATCTAGAGATGATAAATTCTATGTTGGTGTTTTCTAAGCTGAACTTCAACTTATGGGGTGAAGTGCTATTAACCGCTTGTCACATTCTTAATCGAATACAGATGAAGAAAAACAAGACATCTCCATATGAGTTATGGAAAGGAAGAAAACCCAACATAGGGTACTTTAAAGTGTGGGGTTGTCTTGCATATTGCAAGAAAAACGAATCTAATAGAACAAAGTTAGGTTCAAGAGCCATAAAATATTCTTTTGTTGGTTATGACAACAATAGTAAAGCTTATAGGCTATTAGACTTAGAGTCTAATATTGTGATTGAATTTAGAGAAGTTGAATTTTTTGAGAACATGTTATGTGACAACAATTCTCAAGCTTCAACATCTCTAAAGGATAATTTGTTATATTAAAACAATTCTCAAGCTTCTACATCCAAAAATGATTCTCAAGAGGATAATTCTCAAAAGAATGTAAAGCAACCCTTTGAACCTAGAAGAAGTCAAAGGCTTAAAAAGGAGAAAAGTCTAGTAGTGGACGAGATAGATTCTCAACGAATTTCATTCTACATGGTAGAAGGAAATAGAGAGGAATTCATTAGGAAAATTCCTATTGTACTTCCTGTTGAGGATGATCCTAAGACTTATAGAGAAGCTATGCAATCAAGAGATAGTGCATTTTGGAAAGAAGCCATCAATGCTGAGATGGATTCCATTCTTTCCGACAACACTTGGGAATTGGTAGAACTCCCACCAGGGTCTAAGCCAATTGGGTGTAAGTGGGTATTTAGGAGAAAATACCACACTGACGGCACTATCCAAACCTTTAAAGCTAGATTAGTAGCTAAAGGGTTTAGGCAAAAAGAGGGTATCGATTATTTCGATACCTATGCGCCTGTTGCAAGAACAACTTCTATAAGAATTTTGTTTGCTTTAGCATCTATACACAACTTGTATGTTCATCAAATGGATTTCAAAACGACATTCCTTAATGATGACCTCAATGAGGAGGTCTATATGGAACAACCCGAAGGGTTTGTCCTACCAAAATATGAACATAAAGTATGTAGACTTGTAAAATCCTTATACAGATTGAAACACGCTCCTAAGCAATGGCATGGGAAATTTGATCAAGCCATCATGTCTAATGGGTTTAGACATAACAATGGAGACAAGTGTTTGTATTCCAAAACTTGTAAGGGATATGTGATCATTGTTTGCTTATATGTGGATGACATGCTTATTCTAAGTGATAGAGGATAGAAGAAATGAAGAGGTTTTTATCATCAACCTTCAAGATGAAAGATCTTGGAGAAGTTGACACTATACTTGGTATCAAAGTAAAGAAACATAGTGGGGCTTTTGCGTTAGGGTAAGCCCACTATGTTGAGAAAGTATTGAACAATTTTAACCATCTCAAGGTTAAAGATGCCAATACTCCATTCGATCATAGTGTAAAACTAGAGAAGATTGAAGGAAGTGTGGTGGCTCACTTGGAGTACGCTAGTGCTATAGGGAGTCTAATGTACACTGCCCAATGTACTAGACCTAATATAGCATTTGCGGTGAGTAAACTTAGTAGGTTTATAAGTAATCCAAGTGTGGATCACTAGAAGGAGATTGGAAGAGTCCTAGGTTATCTCAAAAAAACCAAAGGACTATGCCTTCATTACTCCAAATTTTCTTCAATCTTAGAAGGATATACAGATGCAAGCTGGATATCCAATCTTGGGGACAACTTGACCACAACTGGTTGGGTATTTAGACTTGGTGGGGTGAAATTTCTTGGGGTTCCAAGAAGCAAACCTGTATATCTCATTCCACTATGGAAGCAGATTTTATAACTCTAGCTTCTACCGGCAAAGAGCCCGAATGGTTAAGGGGTCTGTTGGTAGAGATACCCCTAATCAAAGAGAATGTATCCACTATATCGATACATTGTGATAGCCAAGTGACATTGGCTAGAGCATACAATGGAGTGTATAATTGGAAGTCTAGACACATTAGTCTAAGACATGGATATGTAAGAGAATTGATTCAAAGATGAATCATCTCAATATCCTATGTGAGAATAAGTGAAAATCTTGCGAATCTTTTCACTAAGCCACTAATGAGAGACTTAGTGGCCGCATCATCTCGAGGGATGAGACTTAAACTCCCTAAAGAGATTCACGATTGATGGTAACCTATCTTAACAATAGTTATTTAACTAGTGTTAGGTTCAATAGGTAACAACAAGTCAATCAAATGAATATTAGTTGTACTCAAAACAAGTCCCATCTGAGATGTTGAGTACTTTTGAGTTACCAAGTTGAGGGTTAAAATCGAAAGGTTTTTTAATAGAATTCAATCTTGTGAAGAAAAGTATTTTCGGTAACAAAATACTGTAAGAATTCTACCTATAAGGACCTAGGGGTGGTGCCGCCTCTCATAAGAATTGGGAGTATTCTCAAGAACGTCCATGAATGGAAAGTGCACATGGCCATTAACGGTGCAAAGCAAGACATAGAGGTCTCAAGTGAACATCGCAATGGTGTGTGTGTGTTATCACTGATTTGTTATCATGAAAAGATGGTTCAAGGCCTAGTGCTACCAAATTTTTGACATATTTTGTGATAATTACACTATAGTAAAGTTCAAGTTGAAAAACACTTTATTTTATGCACCAATGCAATGACTCCTATAAGAGAGAGTTCTTATTTAATCAAGTGGGGGATATGTTATATTTTAAAATATAATAATTTATTAAATAAGTGTTACAATAGATAACTATTTAATCTAATGGGGGAATGTTATATTATTTTATAATATAATGTAATATTATATTATATTATATTATAATATAATGTTTTAGATTAAATAAATGTGACAAAGAGTGTCACATATTATAACATATAATAGAGAGTTACATTATTTAGATGTAACGCCCTGGTTACCCCAGAACAGTTACGGTGAACTGGAAATTTGACTCATTGCCTGAGTCCTTTGGTTAAAAACGTGATCTAAGTGTTATTAACAGGTTAAGGTGAAAACCATTAAAAAAGAAATGATATGTTTTATTGATACATAAAAATGTTCATGGGCCCACAAGAACATTTACAAGTTATTTACAACTCAAAAATGTTATTACTGTTCCAAAATTATAAACCCGCCGACCTAAGCGGCAAAAATAGGGTAAACCCCCTAGTTCCTCTGAGAACTCCTTGGTCGTGGTGGTCAAGCGGCCGCATATGTACACATCACCACCTAAGCTCTCCACTCAAGGCTGGGTGAGCTTCTCTTTTCCTTTACCTGCACCACATAGCACCCATGAGCCAAAGCCCAGCAAGAAAACATAACATTATGTGTAAACATTATCAAATGATTATCATTATAATCACACTTGAGCACAAAGCTTTCAAACAAACGAGTGAATATCACTTGAGGTCCTGATAAACCATACTGAGTGACTGACAAATAGGTCACTAATTCAAGTGGAAGAGTGGCTGCTAGGTAAGCCACTAGCCTTCAATAGGTTCTGGTAAACCATACTGAGTGACCGACAAGCGAGTCACTAGATCAAATGGAAGAGTGGCTGCTAGTTAAGCCACTAGCCTTCAAGCGCTTATAATGTTCATCGACCTTGAGGTCGGTCCGGTATTAATTCTCTTTGAGTCATTCAATGCAGATAATCGATTAGATCTAATCTTTATTGGCTTGTGTTGAACACGCTAAGGCCGTCCTGACTAATGAGTCAGCGCAATGTGACCTGCGCCCAGTACCACTGCCGAACCTGACTAATAAGTCACAGCTTCACAGTTGATACTAACACCTTTGCCGAATCTGACTAATGAGTCAGTACCATGCACAAGTGAGCAACATTTGCTAAGTATTCCACAATCAATTCATGTCCACATTCATACAACCAACATGCCTCGTGAATAACCACGCATGTCACACTTGGGGTGCACTTTTCTTACCTCTGGTTCGAGCGAGAAATAATAACAAGAACGACACCTGAGAATGATCGACTTTTGATTCCTTAGCAGTCACCTAATCACAACCAATTATAACCTCAATTAATGAGAATCAACATGGATAGGGTTTTAACCTAAGCACCACTCTCGGGACCTCGAAACATGCCCACCCGGTGAGTAGATTCGATCCCGGGCCTTAAGGATTGAAACCCCAAGTCAAAAACCCTTAAAAACACTCAAAACGGGACTTTGAAGGAATAGAGTAGCGCTACAGCACTCAACCCCTAGCGCCCCAACGCTATACTCAGAACCCCCAACACGCCCATTTGCCTCCTGAGTAGCGCTGTAGCGCCCTAAGGTGGGCACTATAGCGCTACCTCCAGCACTGAAATGCCCTGAAACACCCTTTTTCATCTCCTTCGATTCCCACCTGATTCCAAAGCTTCCAAAACCCATTTTTGATGCCAAATGAACCCAAAAACCACCCTAACATACCCCAAACATCCCAACCATAGGAACCCTAGCCAAAACTCCCAACAAAACCAAAGTCTCAACCTAAAAATCACAGCTGGAAAACAAAGCTAAAACAGAGCAAACCAAGGAATTCTATGGTTAGAAACTTACCCAAAGCTCAGCTTATGAAGCCCTTCAATGGAGGAACACACTCCTAAACTTCCAAGGCTTGCTTCCCAAGCTTGAATCCTCAAGATTGATTCAAAAATCACAAAGAAAACTGAGGAGAAGATGATACGGGAAAGCTCTCAAACGTGCTCTGTTTTTCTACCTCAACCTCACCCAAAAATGGCTTATATCTATCCTAGGGGTGAAATGACCATTTTACCCCTAGGTAAATTTAAAGTTTCTAAAGGCTCCCAAGGGTATATCTGGTCTTTTCCACCTATCTCGTTAATCATAATTAACGCTGTCCAATTCCCGCTATTCTCAATAATCTCAAACACCAATAACTCACATCCCATTACCCTTTAATACTCGGTAACGCTCTAATCATTAAAAACACCCCGAGACTCAACTCAAGCCCCGATCTTAAACCTGTTGTGACTAGACTGCTAATCAACATTCCAAGATCGTCTCATGTCGAATGGCTCGAACAAACCCTCATTATAATGTGGTCTTAACATATATCACCAACATGCATACAAATATGCAATTATGCCCTCAACGGGCCAAGTTACCATCACACCCCTGTAATTATAAATGTGGACTCACATGCATACGTTTAACATCATATTATAATATAATCCACATATACATGCATTTTATCAATTAATGGCATAATTAAACAAGTATGGCCCTCCCGGCCTACTATTCCCGCCATTAAACCATAACGGAGAATTCGGGGCATTACATTAGATATATGTGAAATATCCAAATATGTAACATATTTGGTGTTACAAATTCAATCACAAATTTGTAACTTCCAAATATTACCCATTATTGTGTAGATTTGTTGTTACACAATATTGAGATGAATTTCTTAAAGCCATATGTGAAATGGCTGTTAGAGATGTGATTTTAACTCCCATAATGTGTATGGAAGTTACAAAATCAAGTGGGAATGAATTTGGAACGTTTTGGCAAATTTGGAAAATTGGTTGCTGAAAAAACATCTTGGGCTACGGCCAGTGTTTTTCAGGCTGCGGCCAGTGCTTTTCAGGCTGCGGCTGACAACATTTTCCAAACTTTGGTTTTATCCAATTTTGAACGTTTCCAACAGCCAAGTAACTCCCAAATCTCTATTTTAATTCCATAAACATCCAATTAATCATTGGTAACAACCATGGGGGTTGGTGGAATTTGAAATTTAAAGAGTGTCTAAAAACTCTATAAATAGGAGCCTATTGCTCACTTGAAAGACACACTTTTTCTATCCATTAGAACACTTGGCTAGAAAACACCTAGAGGCTTGATTATTCCAGAAAGCATTTCCAAAATCTGTGAGAGATCCCTTAGTGCTTGAGTTAGGGGGAAATAAGCTTTTGGACAAATGTTTCAAACCTTGTTCAAGTTGGTGATCCCCAACACTCTTCACTTTGGTTGTGTGAGTGAGAGTTCTTTATTCTTTGTTCATTGTTCTTGTTCTTATTCTTTTATTCTATTGCTTTTCATTTCTTCTATTATTCTCTATTTACTCTTTTATATGTATCTTTTGTTTTAGAGTTGTAATCTCATCTATATCTTTTATTCTACTACTTCTAGTTTATTTGTTTCTTTTTGTCTTAGAGTTGTATTTTCTACTTCTATCATCTTCTACCTCTTTCTCTATATTTACATGTATTTTTTGTCATAGAGTTGTAACACGTTTTAATCAATAATTATTTATTTGTAATATTTTGTCTAGAGTTGTATTTTTCTTGCCAATTTCCATTGAGGCAAATTACATTTTCCTAACATTATGTAACATTTTAGTTTTTAATAATTTTTATAGTTTTCAAAATCTACAAAGTTATATTAAATAAATTACTAGATTTTATATTTAATATACATTTCAATAATTATAGTTATTTTATGTAATATTTTAATTTTTTATTAATTTTAAAAGTTTTCAAATTCTAAAAAAAAATATTAAATAAATTACTAAATCTTACATTAATTATATTTTCTGAAAATTATTATTTATAAATAATTATAGTTACTTAAAATATATTATGGTTTAGTGAGAAATTATTATCATAAGTTACTCTTAACATTTTGCCATTTACTTATCGTAACAATTTAATATGTTCATGTGTTGAAGAATATTGCAAACAAATAAATTGAAGAATATTGTAGAGAAACTAAAATTCATATATGAAAAATTACAAAGAGAAGAAAACTAATATTGTCAAAATAAAATCTTTAATAAGAAATAACATTTTTCAAAATCTGAGCACACTATTATCTTTATTTTCATCATGAATAATCTTCAAGAGTTCTTGGAGCCAAAAGTACTCTTCCTTCTCTATAGCATGGATGAATTTCTGAATGATGATATGTTGAGAAAGTTTTATCTTGCTTGCCTCAGGAATCCACATGCGACTTGAGATGCATCGAGATGAAAAGAGAGACCCAAGTTTAGTCTTTCTAGTACAGAGAAGAACCAAGTGTTGATTGATTTCATCCTTCTTCTTTTTTATCTCTACCGATGTGGTGAGCTCTTTAAGATTAAGAGTTGTATTATCAAATATTAATTCAACAACTTTATTGAGGAACACACCGCCTCATTCCATATCCTTTACGTCTTACGTCTACCAATTTATTTTTCCTTTTTCATTTTCCTCATCCGTAACATCTGCCCATTTTCGCTTCCCTTTTGCTATATGATCAATGTCTTCAATTTTTGGCTTATCTTTCTGTACATCGTTGTTGTCGTCCATTTTTGCTTGCCTTCCTAAAAAATAATAATATCAGTCATTTTTTGCTTCTCTTTCTCCATATGGTTGACCATATATTTGTTTTGATTCTCTTTATCGATAGTCTTGATACCCTCTTTGTTTTCATTCTCTTTCTCCATATCATTGATGTACTCCATTTTTTATTATGTTTCTCTATTTTTTAGGTTATCTTTGTAAATTCTTTGCCTACATATATAAAGAGTTTTTATAACCTAACTAGATGAAAAAAATAATTAGAAATTTAAAATAAAAATCATTTATTCAATTTAATAAATTTCGAAAATTCTCAAAAAAATTGTATACCACACACCTTTTTATAAATGTATTTAATTACTAGTTTAACTTCCAATACAAAGTTTAAGTTTTAAATTATAATTAAATTATTATGACTTTATTGTAGAGACAATTGTTCAACTACCCATCATTTATTACTATTATTATGCAGAAATACACACTTATTAAATATTAAATGCACCATTCAAAGTGAAACAATATAACCAATTTTCTAGAATATTGGATTTATTAATATTTCATGATATAATTTTTCAAAAATTTCAGCCAAAATAATAAAGGTAATTATATATATAATTTTTACAAATATATTTATTGCATTTTTTTATTTTGAGAAATTTTTGCTTATCAATTTAACAGGTTTTACTTTCATTAATTTTTTTACCATAAAGGAATCCAAAATTTCAAACTTGCTATTATTATTAGTTACAAAATTTTGTCAAATTTTGTCAAATTTGTTTTTTTTTAAAAATTAAATAGGAAAATATAACCAATTCTCATGAATGATGCATATAAGTTATTTTTAATAAAATATACATGAAAAATAATAAAAAATTTCGATAAAATAAAATAAAAAACTTGCATTCTTAATAATATTAGAGAGATTAATTAAAGAATCAATCACTAGGACTGAAGAACAATGTCATAACAAACTCATAAACTTACAAAATAAAACAAAGAAGAAACTTGATAATAATTTAAATAAAATAATAAAACTGATATTCTATTGATCCTTGTCGGAGTTCAAATCAATTCCACTGGTATTGATTTTTTCATCCTCAAAGAGAACTTTCATATTCTTTTTGAATAGTTCTTCGTTGCCACCCAATAATTGATTGAAGACGTCTTCGTCATCCATCCTCACCTTCTAAAGTTATTGTCTCCAAAGTTCAATTTCATTCTCAAAATTTTCAACCATAAGAGAAGTCAAATATTTTCTTCTTTGTTGTTGCTTCTTGGCAAAAAGGACAATTTCAAACTCCGATTCGCTTTCGCTTTGAGAAGTCTCTTCTTTGGAAAAAGTTTTGACGAGGGATAATTGGCGTTCCAGCAGTCAATCATTGAAATAATATGTACACGGAAAGTTATAAAGTCTTCCATAATAATGAAAAATCGTTTAGAAGAGATATAGGAATTTTCTAGAGAAACAGATGAAGAGATATATATTTTTATGAAAACTATTTAATCTAATTTTGTAACGCCCTAATTTCTCATAGATTATCGAAAACACAGTGTTGGGTCATAATCGTAAATATTGCTCTTTTATTTAATAAAATCTAAAATAAAAATTCTTTAATAAAAATAGGCCCGCATGATCTTCCTCGACTATATGGTCCCTAATGAATACATCACGAAGCTTTTAGGTCCCACTCGCCACCGACCTTTCTATCCTTAATTGCCTGAAATAATAACTTCATAAGGAGTGAGCTTCTAAGCCCATTAAGGAAAATACAAACAAGAGTTAGTCATATAATCAAACATAACATAAATCACAAAAGTTATACCAACACAAACCTCTAGATCATATCATAACTTATGTCATAATTCTAAATCATAATCTATAAATCATAGGTCATACTCTAAGTCATAAGTCATAGATCATAAATCATAGGTCATAAATTATAACTATAGGTCATATATTATAAATCATAACTAAAATAACAAGTCAGATATAATAAAAAGATAAGTGTTTATACAGGGGTGGCAGTTAAGCCCCAGACAAAAGTCCGTCATACACTGGACATAGGTTTATCATACACCGGACATAGGTCCGTCATAAAGATTTGGCAACCGAGCCTACCGGATATAGTCCGTCATACATCATTGGACACCTTAGGTCCAGACACACTTACCCCTTTATTGTACCTGAAATGTTAGATCATACAACATAACATATCATAACTAGATCATAATACTAAACTACCTAATTTTCCTTACCAAAACCAGAATATTGGAGACAAGAGCGAGATTGGAACTCCTAACCTCAAACATAAAGAATGGTGAGTTTCTAAAGAAAAGAGATGAAAAGAAAACTAAACCATCAAAGAAGAATCTTACCGAGAAGATCCTTAAATTAAGAACTTAAACAACTAACTATCAAAATCATAAACAGAAGTTAGGATCTGAAAGAAACTTAAGGAAAACTAAGGAATCATAAAGAATAGAACTTATGAATAGTATTACCTTGGATGAACTAGAATCGATCTGCATTTCAATATTGAAAACACACTTTATCTCACTACCCAAGTGTTTATAAAGCATTTATCCCAAACCCCAAGTGCATCTCTCTATAGAAATCCTAGCAGCTTGAAGGCTCTGAACACAGCTTGAAGAATGAAGAAAATGGCTGAGCACTAGGTCCCATTTATAGAGTATGAGGAGTGAAACTATCCTATTAAAAAAAATACTTAAATCCTTAAATAAACATGATTATGACAAATGTCATGCTCTTAATGATTCTGGAAGATTCTAGAGTTTCTAGAACTTTCTTTTATTTAAAAATACTTAAATCCTTAAATAAATATGATTATGACAAGTGTCATGCTCTTAATGGTTTTGGAAGATTCTAGAGTTTCTAGAACTTTCTTTTATTTAATAATAATTAAATCCTTAAATGAATATAATTATGATAAGTGTTATGCTCTTCATTGTTCTGGAAGATTCTAGAGCTTCTATATTCTTCTATTATTAAACTATTAATCTAAAATGCTTAAATCCTCACATAAACAAGATTGTGACAAGTGTCATGCTCTTAAAATTCTATCTAAACCTTAGGTTATAATAAATAATATTTCTATGTCCAATAATATTAATCAAACCTTATGTTATAATTAATATTTCTAAACTATAGGTTAAACTTATAAAATCCATAACTATTGCTATGAGTATCCAACTAAGTCCTGACTTGAACCAATATTCACGGAATTTAAAATACTACAAGATACTACTACTACTACTACTACTACTACTACTACTACTACTACTACTACTACTACTACTACTACTACTACTACTACTACTACTACTACTACTACTACTACTACTACTACTACTACTACTACTACTACTACTACTACTACTACTACTACTATCTAACTAAGTAAAAATCTGGAACGCTACAATTCTCCCCTACTTAAAAGAATTTTGGTCCTAGAAATTTACTTACCAAACATCTTGGGATACCTCTCCCTTATATAATCCTCCAATTCCCATGTGGCCTCTCTTTCCTTTCTATTTTTCCACAAGTTTTTAACCATAGGGACGCTTTTGGACCTTAACTCCTTACTTCCCCGTTATAGAACACGTTTTGGCCATTCTTCATAACTGAAAGCTTGTTTTGACTCCAGAGCCTTGTAATTGAGCACATGGGATGGATCTAATATATATTTTCTCAAGATCAATACATGAAAAACGTTATGCGTTTCAGCTAATGATGGTGTTAAAGCCAATCGATATGCTACATGCCCTACTTTGTCCAATATCTCAAAAGGACCTATAAATCTCAGGCTTAACTTTCCTTCCTTTCCAAAATGCATAATCCCCTTCATCGGAGAAACCTTGAGAAAAAACTTGATTGCCAACAGCAAACTCAACATTCCGCCTCTTAGCGTCGGCATAACTCTTTTGGCGACTTTGAGCGACAATCATTCGTTGTCTTATCTTTTCTACTGCCTCAGTTGCTGCTCTTACAGCCACAAGTCCTAAATATCGTCTTTCACCATCCTCATCCCAATGAAGTGGTAATCGACATTTTCGTCCATATAGCATCTCACAAGGCGCCATGCCTATCGTCTTTTGATAACTATTGTTGTAAGATAATTCTATCAATGGAAGATGCCTGCTCCATGATCCTGAGAAGTCTAATGCACACGCCCTCAGCATATCTTCTAATATTTGTATGGTGCGTTCTGACTGACCATCGGTTTGAGGGTGAAATGTCGTACTTAGTTTTAACTTAGTTCCCATTGCACGCTGTAGACCTTCCCAGAACTTTGATGTGAATACTGATCCTCTATTAGAGACTATCGTCTTTGGAACTCCATGTAGTCTCACTATCTCAGCCACGTGAAGCTCTGCGTACTGCTCAGCACTATAATCTGTTCTTAACGGCAAGAAGTGAGCAGATTTTTGTGAGTCTATTTACATTCACCCAAAC
Organism: Humulus lupulus; assembly: GCF_963169125.1. Lineage (NCBI taxonomy): Eukaryota > Viridiplantae > Streptophyta > Magnoliopsida > Rosales > Cannabaceae > Humulus > Humulus lupulus. The sequence continues at coordinate 141,699,936 of NC_084797.1, read as the reverse complement.
AGAGTCATGCTGCTTGGTGGTCCTTGGTAATCCCATCACAAAGTCCATAGCTATATCTTCCCATTTCCATTCGGGAATCTCTCATGGTTGCAAAGTTCCAGCAGGTATCTAATGTTTGGCCTTAACTTGTTGACACATAAGGCATTTTGCTACAAACTCTGCTATGTCTTTCTTCATGCCCAGCCACCAGTACATTGTCTTGACATCGTTGTACATCTTGGTCGATCTTGGGTGAAGTGAATATGGAGTAGTGTGCACTTTCTTCATAATACTTTCTCTTAATTCACAACTTTCGGGCACACATACTTGGTTCCTATATCGTAGCATGCCTTCTTTTGTAAAGGAGAAATCATCATTTTCTAAGCTTTGTAATGCTGCCCTCATCTTAAGAAGAAACTCATCTTCTTGTTGTTTCTCCTTTATTTCCTCCATTAGATTTGACTTGATTGTGAGGTTAGCTAGTTGTGCATTTATCAGCTCAATTCTGGACCTCTGAACAAGTGTTGAGCTATCCCCTTAAGTGTTGACAAGGTTCCGTAACTCTGCCTACTAAGTGTGTCTGCCACAACATTAGCCTTTCCTAGATGATACAAGATCTCACAATCAGAGTACTTTACTAACTCCAGCCACCTCCGTGGCACTCTTGGGTTTGGGCCAGTCCTTTACTGCTTCGATCTTGGCTGGATCTACTTCCACACCATTTTTAAACACAATGTCTCCTAGAAATGCCACCTTCTCTAGCCAGAATTTGTATTTCCTAAACTTAGCATATAACTGATGACTTTTGAGTAGTCCCATCATCATTCGTAGGTACTCTTCATGGTCGGCTTTTGTCTTTGAGTAGATCAATATATTGTCTATAAACACCACAACGAACTTACCCAAATAGTCCTTAAATACTTGTTTCATAAGATCCATGAACGCTTTTGGTGCGTTTGTTAAGCCAAATGACATCACCAGAAACTCGTAGTGTCCATATCTAGTCCGAAAAGCCATCTTTGGGATGTCTTCTTCTCGTACTCTTAGCTGATGATACCCCGATCGCAAGTCTATCTTCGAGAATACTGTAGATCCTTGTAGTTGATCAAAAAGATCGTCTATTCAAGGTAAAGGGTATTTGTTCTTGATCGTCACTTTATTAAGTTCTCGATAGTCGATGCACATGATTATGACAAGTGTCATGCTCTTAATGGTTTTGGAAGATTCTAGAGTTTCTAGAACTTTCTTTTATTTAAAAATACTTAAATCTTTAAATAAATATGATTATGACAAGTGTCATTCTCTTAATTGTTATGAAAGATTCTAGAGCTTCTAGATTATTCTATTATTAAACTATTCATCTAAAATGCTTAAATCCTCAAATAAACAAGATTGTGAGAAGTGTCATGCTCTTAAAATTCTATCTAAACCTTTGGTTATAATAAATAATATTTCTATGTCCAATAATATTAATCAAACCTTATGTTATAATTAATATTTCTAAACTATATGTTAAACTTATAAAATCCATAAGTATTGCTATGAGTATCCAACTAAGTCTCGACTTGAACCAATATTCACGAAATTTAAAATACTACAAGCTACTACTATCTACTACTACTACTATTTTTATTATCAAATGACAATAATCATTTTTTTTTTAAATTTCATTTTTTTTTAAAATTTTACTGTGTTAAATATAATTTTGTAAGATGTTAAATAACGATAAGAAACACAATAAATTTTAAATTTTTTACGGAGAAACTTAAAATATTTGTTCATATTAAAAATTAAGCATAAAATAAAAAAAATACAAATAATTAATATTCTCTAACTTAAAATCTACTCTTCATTTCCCTTTATCTTTATATTTGAAGATTCTCCCTTCTTCATCTTCCATAATCGTCTTCTTGATGCTTTCAAGAGTGTTCTTCATTTTTACAAGTTCTTTGTTCCACTCTTCAATTTCTTCCTTCATGTTTTCAATATACATCTTGTTCAATCCCCTCCTCAAATTATTGAGATATTGTGGCAAACTTGTAGGGAAAATTTGTTCCATCTTCGAACTCAGTAAATTTTGGTGAAGGCAAGATCTCTGCTACTGACAAAATGAACTCCAATTTTTTTATCATGTCTTCAGCAAGAGAGATGAGATCTTGAATCATGTTATCCACGAGGAACGTTGAAAGACAAAGAAATATGTGAAATGAGAGTAAAGCAGGTTGTGTTTGCAGAAGAAGTGTATAATATATAAAGTGTGTTCTTAAATAATTAAAAAAATTATTAATTTATTAACAATTGTAACTCTTCAACTTCATTGATTTAAATATTATATAATTAGAAAAAAATATTCAGCCATTAATATTGTTGGAGAGACCAATAATTTCGGCCACATTAATAATTATTATTATATATATATATTTTTTCAACTCTTAACCTTCATGCATGTACATAGTGTACCATTAAAACATATATTCAAACTAGATTTCCGTTATTATAACAAAAAAATCTAGATTTCGCATTTAATTATAATAATTATTATTATTTTAAACTTTATTTTTAAAATATACATTTATATTTTTTTGGGAAAGTGGGATAAATATGGGGAGTAGAAAGAATTGATTTTATCATCAATATGTATTGAAATAATAATAAATAACATGATTTTTTCAATTTTTTGAAAAGAAAAATCATTATTAAATGCAAATTTTAATATCACCACTGTACTTAAATCATGCATAATAATTAAAATATAAAAAATTAAAAATTAATTGGACAATTAAATATGTTTTTTGGTATTAAATTTTTAATTTTTTTATAGTAAAATAATATCAAATGTTATTATTCTAAAATGAACTTGCAAAAATTTAATTATAAAAAATATAAAAAATAACCATAAAAATTCACTTTCAATTCATAATTGAGAAATCATTATATAATATTTTAAAACAAAGTATGAATATTCCTACATATTCATGAAAGAGTTCAACAAAGTTTCATGATATACTATTTCGCGTTCAACATCACACATTAGACGCCTCCAAAACAAGTCCTCCTTCTCAGAAGCATCGACGAATCTTTGTGCTAATTCATTATGAATTTATCTAATCTTACGTACTTTAGTGCTTTCTCCACTTCATTCTCCAAATGCTTGATCGATGAAGGCGATTCTCACTATACTTCTTTCTTCGAATGATCTCATGAGGCGCAACTTAATTTGTTCCACGAAACTGTACAACTCTCCACTTAAGTATTTTTCTTTGCATTTTGAAAGTGATCTAGTAAGAATTATTTCCTCTATCATCTTGCTGTCCATTTTCTTTCTATTTTTTTGGTACCTAAATGGACAATCTTAGTGATGATCTAGGGTTGCCTAGTCACACATATATATAACGAATTTGAATTCAACATTGTTTTTCTACACAAATAATTAATAAGTAAGAGAAGACATCGGGAATAATAATGAGTGATGAGCAAGACGAGGAGTCAACTACTCCGGAATAATTAATAAAATTTAAAAAAAATATTTACTTTAAATTTAAACTAAGGATTTCTTTTAAAATATATCATTTTCAAAATATATCTTAGTAAAAAATTAGTCATTTTCGAAATACATTATAGGATAAATGGCTTTGTCCATTTTTGAAATATATTGCTACAAGAAAAAAAATGGATATGTAAATTGCTAAAAATAATAATTATATAAAAAAAAAATTAAATTTCCATTAACAAGAATAAAATTTCTAATTCAATATAGATGAGCAAACACTCTAAATTTTGTAGACAAAATAGACAATCCCTAAATGTTCTTGAGAGCATCCAATAACATTTCATGATATACAATTTCACGTTCAACATCATACATTTGAGTTGTCCAATACAAGTACTCCTGCTCAGAAGCATCGATGAACTTTCGGAATAATTCATTCTGAATGTGTCGAATTTCACGTACTTTAGGGCTTTCTCCACTCCATTTTCTAAATGCTTGATCCATCATTGCCTTTCTCATTGTAATTCTTTCTTTAAGTGATCTATTGAGGTGTATCTTAATCTCTTCCATGAAACTGTACAACTCTCCACTTAAGAATTTTTCTTTGAATTTCGACAGTGATCTAATAAGAATTATCTCCTCTATCTTGTTTATGTCCATTTTCTCTCTATGATGAACAATCTTTATGATGATAAAAAAATGTTCTAGCCACATATATATAATGAAGCAATAATAAAGAAGATAAAACATGAGGAATAATAATTACTGATGAGAAATACGAGGAGTCAATTATGCTAATTATTTGCCATTTTCAAAACACAACGAATATTATTATTATTGTTGACCCTGATTTTGGTCAACTGACACGAAGTCAGAAATGCTTGATGTGGACAGATATGTTGAAATGAGAATGATGACAAAAACAATAAAGTGCACAAGAATTTATAGTGGTTCGGTCCCAGAATCTGTTAATAACCTACGTCCACTTGAACTGTTATTGATATAAGATTCAAATGAGTGATCAAAGAACTAGGGTTCAATGAGTTTCACAAACCTCTGAAGAACAAAAGAATATATCAAATGTGATAGCTCTCATACACTTGTAAAACTCTAATCTCAGATAATTAAAAAGCCAAAAGTCCCTTCCTTGAGCTACCTTTCTCTATTTATAGGCTCAAGGAAGATTACATTAATTTGTTACAGATATTCTTTCCTAATTAATCGGATAATCAGGAATTATTGGAGACAATCTCGGGATTGACTAAGATATTTATAAAATTATCTTGAAATATGCGGAGTGTATGACCATGCTGGTCGTAGGAAAAGCTCAACGGCCTGCGCTTGCAATATTTTACTGGTTGATACTCTAACAGAATTCTGCCAGGTGTCATCCACGTGTCCAGAAATCATTTGCCACGTCATCCGTGCCTGTTTTTTTTATAACATTTGCCCCCCCAAGTTTATTTATTACGAGCAATAAATAAACTTTTATGGAAACGGCCCTTCGGTTACCCCACCAGACCTGTCAGAATAATTCGTGCAATCTTGGGAAAAGTAACCTACCCTTGTCTAATCACGGCTTTTCGGCTCCCAAGTAGCCTTTCGACGGCTATCACCCTTCCCATTGCTTCGAAAAAGAGGAAACTGATGATTACTCCCTTTTAATGCCACGGACAAAACAAAAAACAAAAATATATATATATAGTCTCTCCAAAGTCTTCTTTTTCTTTTTACGCAAGCTATTACTCTTTCAAGAAACCCTAAAATCAGAGCTTTCATTTTCTCCTGCAAACCGTCTTTCAGCGTTTGAAGGTTCAGTACGTGAGTTCTTCGACCCTCAAAAACTCTCTCAAATCTCTGCGATCTTTCCCCTGGTAAGTCTTAGAACTTTTATGCTCTATATTTTTGCTGTGCATGCTTCTGTGGATTGACTGTTGATTTCATCTGTTTCTGGGTTGAGATGCATGACAGTAGGGGGTTTTGTGGGTGATACTGTTTAGGATGATATTTTTTCTGCCATTAAGGAGTCACGAGTTAGTTTGATAGTTGAGATCACGACTTTAGTACGTAAAACCGAAGTAAAAAATTGATTTTTATGCCAGTTGAAAAACCAAGTTTTTCCCGCCTTAAAAGGAGTTGAAAAAGCTTTTTCAAAAAACTTTTTGCTTTCACTTTTTGATCTGTTTCTCAAACTGTTCGTGCGAAAAATTTAGTTTTTTGTTAGAATGTTGTTGTATAAAAGCTTAACTTTCAAAATTCTTCATCCTTACCTCCTTATTCTTCTGTTCGCGGATTTTAATGCCAACTTTGTGGGGAGGTGAGCGGCCCATCGACGACGATCTTCTTGCACAGCCGCTTGAAGGCGAGGAACAACCGACCGACCGAGTTCACGAGATTCCATTTTCCAGAGTTTCTTCTAGACCTCAACCATCACCACATCAAATGACCCGTTCTAAGTCTCCAGGCAAGAAAAAACCAAACCCTGAAAACAATCCAAATTCTCCTACCCAGCCTGATTCGCAGGCTAGGGTTCCCTCGACCAGTGGTCGAGAAAATGTCGTCCCAGACCCTGATATTCAAGTCAGGGCTCGCCCTCGGCATCGAAACCTTCCCGATGTCGAGTGGTATCTCTCTCCTACCAGCCAGGTAACTACCCGAATGCTTGCCAATTATCGTAGGAAGTATCCTCTTACCGGGGTTAATCTCACAATCCCTGCTGCTGACCAAAGAGCTAACCTGCCTGGGGGCGTCTATAGCGCTTGGTCCAGATATCACATAGAGGCGGGGGCTATCCTCCCTCTACATCCTTTCTACCAGGGGTGGCCAACTACTTTGGTATTGCCCCCTTTCAAATTACCCCAAACGAATATAGAATGCTGGCCGCACTCTCTATCCTTTGTAAACTCAAAAAATGGCCAGAACCTACTCCTCACGAGGTCAACTTCCTTTTTGACCTTAAGTCCAACCCTCAACAATACGGGACGGGCTTTTTTCATCTCTGTCACCAGGAAACAAGCTGAACGTTCCTGAGTGACACTACTCATATTTCCAACGTGGGGCAGTACAATAGAGAGTACTTCCTCACGCCAGACATGACTACGAACAACCTAGCCTTCACTCGAGGAGGTAAATGCTACTTTCACTGGTCGATACTTTTCCTTAGCAAACTCTTCTGCACTTCTCTAAAGTATATTGTGCCTTTCAGGACCATGGTTACGTGCAAACCCAACACCAGACATGGTGTTGAGGTCCAACGCATTGGCCAAGATGGCAAACGCTGAAAAAAGCGTTAAGTCCTTGATCATTGATGAAAATCTGAGGTTATCTGGCCTCCTGGTTCCTCGCCATGAAACAAGAGGACCCGAGGTGGCAGATGCCATGGTCGAGGGGGATCCCGAGCAGCAACCTCCAGCGTCTCCTCCCCGAAGGAGGCCAACGGGGGTTACGATCAGGGAACCCGCTGGCGTCCCTTCAGCAGAGAGGCCTTCTGTGCCCCAAGGCAAGGGGAAACAAAAGGCAACAGAGTCTGTCATAGACCTGTATGAATCCTCAGATGAAAACGGTATTGTTATCTTGCATTTAAATATCTTGCCAATTCCCTGTCACTTGTTTGACGGGGACGGCAATTTTATGTATACTCCAAATCTAGGGCCAGACTTCTTCGTGCCTAGTAGTGAGTGTATGACTAATAGAGTCAGTAGTATAGCAACCAGTAGTTGTAGCTCGGGTATTAAACTTTGTGACCTCTTTTCTGATTTGCCATGATTTTTTATCCGCCTTTATCTTACTGTCTGCATGTTTTTCTTTATCTGCAGAGATGGCTACTCCCAATGTTTTCGATCTGTATCAGACTCAGGAGGAAGAGGAAGTCCCCCTGGTTCGACGGAAATAAGCTAGGAGGCATAATGGCGAATCAAGCCAAGGACCCCCGACCAAGAAGGGTCGAACAGATGATCCTTCCAAGGACGGACCTATTGGTCAACCTTCTGCCCAGCCTTCTGCTCCTGCTGAGAAGGAGACTGCCCCTGCTGCTAACCCTCCTCCTGCGGCCCGAAGGGAACGGACCCCGCAAGCAGAACTTCCTGGGACCAAACTCTTGAACTGCTCCCTGCGATCAGCTAAAGATCGCCTTGCTCATATCTTGAAGCACGACTGTTGCAGGGAGACAATGGCTGAAGACGAGAGCATGGGGGTCGATCAGATCCTTAACAGGGCTCTTAACGAAGTGGCCAGTGTAAGTATTCTTCCTCTTGGTCTTTACCTCTCCTTCTTGTATTATATTCTAACTTTTATTCCTTGACTGCAGGCCATGCTGACAATAATTGCCGCTCGTACTCGTGCCACTTCTACCATTGAGCAGGCTTGGGCAAAGGTCGTCGAGGAGTTTCAGGCGAGATCCATCGAGGAGCTTCAGGCTGTAGAAGCCAGGCATGTTGGGGAGTTGGAGGTGGTCACCCAGCAGAAGGATGCTTTGGTGGCAAAACTGGCGGAGACTGAAGCTTCTCAGGCAGCTTTGAAGAAGCAGAAGGATGATTTCCAGGAGTCCAGTCGAATCCAATATCATGAAGTCAAGAGACTTAAGGAGGAGCACCTTGCTAAGGACAAGACCATAGCTGTTCTTGAGAGCCAGGTGGAGCAGCTGAAGCTCACCAATGCTAAAGATCTGGAGAGGTACAAAAATGCGACACTTCGGTGTTTCTATGACTTTTGGAAACACAACCGGAGTGCCAACTTCAACTACCTTCCAGAGGATGCTAGGAACACTGAGTTGGCCCGCTGCACTGCTCGATTGGCTGCAGAAGAAGAAAGAGCAAGGGTCCCTGCTTCCCCAAGTATCCAGCCAGCTGCTGGCACAGAGGAAGGAGGAGTTGTCGAGGATGCGTCCAACCAGAATGCTGAGCAAAACCCTCCTGCTCCTAATGCTCCTTAAACCTTTTTTATTCTTTTTCTCTTCTTTAATTACACGACCCACGGGTCGTGATGTAAAGACTAAATTTTTATTTTTAAATTTACTGCATGGGCAGCAAACTTTCCTTTTACTTTAAAAAATTACATCCAAGCAGTACTGTTTGCGGTGTAAAAGAATGCCTATTATAATATTTTTGTCTATTATAACATCTGTTCGCATGACCGAACTTAGCATAGTATTTTGGCCTGATTTAACAAAATATAAATTTTGAAAAATACTCTAAGTATCGTAGCATGCTTTCACTCATTTTGTTCATTTGTTTACATACCTATTGGCATGCTTTACTATCGATGTACCTTATATGCCCCCCAAGTGATTTAGGAGCTTTAGGTCCTTGGTCACTTGCCTTGACCATGACCTGTGCGAACATTACTGCTCGGTACGAAACGTAACACTTATAATACAGCAAAATAACACACGTAATGAACAAATACTTGTAAAAATAAATTTACAAAGGTTGGCAAGAATGACTGGCTGCGCACAGTCCCTTATAATCTTGTATTAAAAAATGGACTAAACATGTCTTACGAGTGATCTTAAAAAGATCTTACACTTATAAGCGATTAGCCATACAACGTGGCTAACCCTTTTTCGAAACTTGTAAAAAGTAAAAATTAATACAAGCTAGTCCTATAAAAGGATTGTTTATTGATAATACTTGCGCAGGTGTTCTCTGTTCCAATAGCGTGGAACGAGATCTCCATTTAAGCGTGCAAGCTTGTAGGTGCCTGGATGAAGGACTTCCTCAATCTGGTAAGGTCATTCCCAGTTTGGACCAAGCACTCCAGCAGTTGGGTCACGGGTGTTTAAGAAAACTCATCGTAGTACTAGATCTCCGACGTTGAATTTTCTTTCTTTCACTTTCGAGTTAAAATACCGGGCGACCTTTTGCTGGTACACAACTACTCGGAGTTGGGCTTTTTCCCATTTCTCTTCAAGTGAGTCTAGGGAGTCCATCATCAGTTGGCTATTTTGGTCTTGGTCGTATGTAATTCGTCGGTGTGAGGGGGGATCTAACTCGACAGGAAACATAGCTTCATACCCGTATGCTAAGGAAAACGGGGTATGACCTGTTGCTGTTCGATGAGAAGTTCTATACGACCAAAGGACTTCGGGCAACTGTTTTGGCCATGCTCCTTTAGCATCTTCGAGTCTTTTCTTCAAGGTGTCTTTAAGCGTTTTATTCATGGCTTCAACTTGCCCATTTGCTTGTGGATGTGCAACTGAAGAAAAGCTCTTGACGATTCCATGTCTTTCGCAGAAGTCTGTGAATAAGTCATTGTCAAACTGGGTGTCGTTGTCTGAGATAATTTTTCGAGGCAAACCATATCGGCAAACAATGTTTTTGATGACAAAGTCAAGAACTTTCTTGGTCGTTATGGTAGAAAGCAGCTCAGCTTCGACCCATTTGGTGAAGTAGTCGACTGCTACGACTGTGTACTTCACTCCACCCTTTCCCGTTGGTAGGGATCCAATCAAGTCTATACCCGATACTGCGAAAGGCCAAGGACTCTGCATTTGTTTTAACTCGTTGGGAGCTGCGCATTTGGATCTTGGAAAATCTTTGACACTTATCGCATTTTCGCACAAACTCCATTGAATCTTCGTTCATAGTCGGCCAGAAATAGCCCTGCCTTAGAATCTTTTTTGCCAAACTTTGCCCCCCAGCGTGATTCCCGCAGAAGCCTTCATGTACCTCCTTCATCAGCTCTTTAACCTTTTCCGGTGTAATACATCTGAGCAGTGCATAGAATATCCTCTTCGGTAAAGAACACCATCGACCTGTATGTACTTAGCAGCCTGCCTCTGAAGAGTTATGGCTTTGTTTCTATCTGCCGGTAGTACACCGTTTGTGAGATACTCAAAGTATGGTGCCATCCATGTATTCTCCATCCAGATTTCCATATTAGTTTCACCTGCTCGTATGCTCGGCTCGTGCAATCTTTCTACTGGCACAATATTCAAAGTGTCAGCGTCTTTCGTGCTTGCGAGTTTGGCTAAGGCATCTGTGTTCGAATTCTGATCCCGAGGTATTTGCTGGAGGGTATACTTCTCGAACTAAGCTAACAGATCTCTAGTTTTGTTTAAGTAGGCCACCATTTTAAGGCCTCGTGCTTGATATTCCCCTAGAACCTGATTCACCACCAGCTGTGAATCACTGTAAATATCCAGCACCTTTATACTCATGTCTTTTGCCAATCTTAACCCAGCGAGGAGTGCTTCATATTCGGCTTCATTATTTGACGCAGTGAAGTCGAACCTAATAGCGCAGTGAAATCGATGCCCTTCTGGCATTATCAATATCACTCCCGCTCCTGCGTGAGATTCGTTGGAAGATCCATCTGTGAATAACTTCCACGAGGGAGTTTCATCCTGGGGCCTAGGCGCACTAGCCTCTTTGCACTGCTTGTTGTCTGGGAGCTCAGTGAACTCAGTAATAAAATCAGCCAAGACTTGTCCTTTTACTACTGCTCGCGGTGAATATGTAATATCAAATTGGCCGAGTTCGACTGCCCATTTTAATAAAGGCCCAGCTACCTCTGGTTTTTGCAGTACTTGCCGAAGGGGCTGTAATGGGATGGGCTTGGAAGTAAGGACGTAGTTTCCTTGAGGCCAAGATTAAGCAATAGGCCAACCTCTCAATGGGAGGATACCTCAACTCTGCTCCGATCAGCCTCTTGCTTACATAGAAAACCGCCTTTTGTACGCCTTCTTCTTCTCGTACCAGTACCGCACTAGCAGCAACTTCGGTGATTGCCAGGTAAATGAACAGAGTTTCTCCTTCGATAGGCTTTGATAAAATAGGAGGCTGTGCCATATGAGCTTTTAGGGCTTGGAAAGCATGCTCGCAGTCTCCTGTCCATTCAAACTTCTTGTTGCCTCTAAGTAGATTAAAGAAAGGGACGCATTTGTCTGTCGACTTAGAAATGAATCTACTTAGTGCGGCAATTCTCCCAGTTAAACTTTGCACATCCTTGATCTTCTCTGGCAATTTCATGTCGATCAGGGCTCTTATCTTGTCGGGGTTGGCCTCGATTCCTCTTGAATTGACAATGAACCCCAAGAATTTCCCTGATCCGACTCCAAAGGAACATTTGAGAGGATTTAATTTCATTTGGTACTTGTTCAATACATCGAAACATTCTTGTAAATCCTTCACATGTCCTTCTGCTTTTTTCGACTTTACCAGCATGTCGTCCACATACACCTCCATGTTTACTCCTATCAACTCCTTAAACATGTGGTTAACCAGTCGCTGGTAAGTCGCACCTGCATTTTTCAATCCGAAGGGCATTACTTTATAACAGTACAACCCTGTATCGGTCCGAAAGCTGGTGTGATCCTCGTTAGGGGGATGCATACTAATCTGATTGTATCCTGAGTATGCATCCATGAAGGAGAGGATCTCATGTCCTACAGTTGCATCGACCAGCTGCTCGATCCTTGAGAGCGAGAAACAATCCTTTGGGCAGGCTTTATTGAGGTCTGTGAAATCCACACAGGTTCTCCATTTGCCGTTAGGCTTGGGAACTAGTATGGGATTAGAGACCCACGATGGATAAAACGCCACCCGGATGAATCCATTCTCCTTCAGTCTTTCGACTTCCTCTTTTAAGGCTCTCGACCTATCCTTATCTAGCAGCCTTCTTTTTTGTTGCACGGGTGGAAAAATCTTGTCAACGTTCAAGACATGGCTGATAACTGCAGGATCTATCCCAGCCATGTCTTTGTGTGACCAGGCAAAGACTTCCTGGTTCTTCCGCAAAAATTCCACCAGTGCATGCTTCGTGGTTGCTTCTAAGATTTTCCCGACCTTCACAACTCTGGTCGGGTCTTTTTCGTCAAGTTGAACCTCTTCCAGGTCCTCGACGGGTCCAACATTTTCCTCAAAATCCCCAAAGTGAGGATCTAAATCCCTATCCTCACTTTGGGCAACACCCTATTTGGTGACTCCGTCACCGGATTGGGCTTGTGTATCAATAGCCATCTGCAACCTATCTGGGGGAGTGCTCTTTGTCATTCCCTTCTTTGCCTTTGTGACTGAGGCGTTGTAGCACTCCCTGGCTTCCCTCTGATTTCCCAACACGCGTCCTACCCCTGCGTCTGTCGGGAATTTCATGGCCAAGTGCCATATTGAGGTGATGGCCCGAAGATCAACCAGTATGGGCCTTCCAATGATGGCATTGTACGCCGAAGGACAATCGACTACTATAAAAGTAGCGAGTAATGTCCTGGTAGCAGGCGCTGTACCTGCTATCACTGGAAGTCTGATTTACCCTGCTGGGGCGAGTCCCTCACCAGAGAAGCCGTAAATTGTTTGGTTGCAGGGTTCCAAGTCCTTAACGGACAACTTCATGCATTCCATTGAAGATTTGTACAGAATGTTCACTGAACTTCCTATATCAACTAGTACTCTTTTCACCATCATGTTGGCGATTTGAACGTCCACGACCAGCGGATCGGAATGTGGGAACCGGACATGCTGGGCGTCGCTATAAGAGAAGGTTATCTCACCATCCTCTGACTGAGCCTTCTTCGATGCCCTGTCCTCCATAGTCATCATCTCGATGTCCTGGTCGTGACGTAGGGTCCAAGCATATCGTTCCCTCGCCTTTCCACTACTTCCCGCGAGGTGCGGGCCTCCATAGATGGTGAGTAAAGTGCCAACTACGGGGTCAGGATGCAAAGGTGGCGAGCGTCGACGTGTGGGCGCTTGCTCGTTGCCACCTAGAGCTTCTCGTTGGGAATTTCTCGAGGCCCGTATATATCTTCTCAAGTGTCCTTGTCTAATAAGGAACTCGATTTGATCCTTCAGCTGGTTGCATTCATTGGTATCATGTTCGTAGTCGTTATGATAACGATAGAACTTGGTAGTGTCTCTTCTCGAAATATCCTTTCGAATGGGGGCAGGTTTCTTATAAGGCACACTGGAGCTCGTGGCCTGATAGACCTCTCCCCGAGACTCAATAAGGGCAGTGTAGTTAGTAAACCGAGGTACATAACGATTACCCTTGGCGCGCTTATTGTCAGAGGTGGAAGGCTCATTATGTGGCCGTTTCCCCCCATTCTTGCCATTGCCATTGCCGTTCCCGTTCCCGTTGGGTTTGGACCCATTGGCGGCTTTGGCGAGCTCGGCAGTCCCCTTATCCTTGCCTGGGGGCTTTCCTTCATTGGCGATGGCATCCTCGAGCTTGATATATCGATCAGCTCAATCCAAAAATTCTTGGGTAGTCCTGACCCCATGCTTTCTGAGGCTGTCCCAGAGAGGCGTGCGACGGTTAACCCCTGCAGTTATGGCCATCATCTTGCTTTCATCTCCCACTGTTTTCGCTGCAGTAGCTACTCGCATAAAACGTTGGACGTAGTCTTTCAGTGGTTCTCCGTCTTGCTGGCGTATTTCGACCAGCTGAATTGCCTCAGTTGGGTGCACACGACCCGCATAGAACTGCCCGTAAAATTTCTTCACGAACATCTCCCAGGAAACTATACTTGCAAGAGGGAATTTGAAATACCACTCCTGTACGGCATCAGAAAGTGTTGCAGGGAAGATCCTGCACCAAGCGTCTTCAGACACTTTCTGAATGTCCATTTGTATCTCAAATTTGTTGACGTGAGATACCGGGTCACCATACCCGTCAAAGTTTGGAAGCGTAGGCATCTTAAACTTGCTAGGAGTTTCTGCCATAGCTATCCTCTGGACGAAAGGAGTGCCCTTTCTCCTATCGTGGTCGATATAAGATGTTCTTCCCCTGACCAGCTGTTGCACTGCCTGGTTGAGGGCATCTATCTGGGCCTGCACGGTGCCAGGAATCGCCGGGGCCTCTGGTGCTCGGGCATCTATCTGGGTCGTTCCCACCGATCGTTGAGTACGTCTCTTAAATCTTTGTCTCTTCTCCGCTGCTCGCTAACTCCGAGCTGGTTAAAGACGTTATTTTGTCTGGGCTGCCCCCCAGCGTCACGTCTTTCGGGTTGGTCATCCCTAGGTGGTAGGCTTCTGCCCCCACCTCTTTCCTCATTTCTACGACCGATGTTTCCTCTGCCTGAATAGGCCTCATTATAATCATGGCCATCTCTGAATCTTGACTGGCTATGATGGGATCGACTGTTCCCTCAGTTGCCTTCCTGGGCTGGAACCTCCCGAGCGTTAGAGGGTGGCTTGCATTGGTCGGTAGGTACCCGTGCATTATCATGCCATGGGGGGCCCCGGACCGCAGAGCCTGTCTCTGAGTTCCTTCTGTTGCCAGAAGGACGCTGTCCTCTGCTCGGAGGGTTTGGCTCTTCGCCTCTATGGCGTCTAGGACTGCGGGGCGGCTGCCCAGTCCTATTCTGCCTTGGTTGCGGGGGATTGCTGCGACTAGCCTAGGGTGGAGGCTGTACCTCAGGATCCCTCAGCGGGACGTCATCTTGAGGCATCGATGGCTGCTCGGGCCTTTGGGGGCTCGAGGGCTGGATTGGCGGGCTAGGATTAGGACCCCATTGGGGCGGCCCATTTGTAGGTTGATCAGGCTGCGATGCAGGCACAACCTAACTCCTAGCCAGCTGTAGGGCTACTTCGAGGGCTTCCATGGCCTCCCTTTGACGGTGGTCCATCTCCGCCTGCCTTTCACTCAGTTCCAAGCGTTGTTGCTCAATTTCTTGTTGCTGCTGTGCCATAGTCTCGGCAGCACTTTCCTGGCTGGCCCTCAGATTGGCCAGTTCATCCTGCAATACCCCCAGTGTATTCCTCAGCGTCTCGGAATCCAACTCTTCCTCATCAAACTCTAAATGTGGCTCATCTTTGATCATGTTTGGAGGAAGAGGCAACTGAGATTGTGCAGCGCTAGCCGCCTGTCCAGTCTTCTTGGTAGTTTTCGCCATTGATATTTCAACAATATTGTATCAAGCTCTCAATGAAAGCACCAGAATGTTGACCCTGATTTTGGTCAACTGACACGGAGTCAGAAATGCTTGATGTGGACAGATATGTTGAAATGAGAATGATGACAAAAACAATAAAGTGCACAAGAATTTATAGTGGTTCGGCCCAGAATCTGGTAATAGCCTACGTTCACTTGAATTTTTATTAATATAAGATTCAAAGGAGTGATCAAAGAACTAGGGTTCAATTAGTTTCACAAACCTCTGAAGAACAAAAGAATATATCGAATGTGATAGCTCTCATACACTTGTAAAACTCTAATCTCAGATAATTAGAAAGCCAAAAGTCCCTTCCTTGAGCTACCTTTCTCTATTTATAGGCTCAAGGAAGATTACCTTAATTTGTTAGAGATATTCTTTCCTAATTAATCGGATAATCAGGAATTATTGGAGACAATCTCGGGATTGACTAAGATCTTTGCACAGCCCCTCGCGAGGTGGTTGTTCCTTGGATAAAAGAATTCTACGCCAACTTTGTCTCATTTCCTTTCTTCCTTTTCTTGTTTCTGTCTATGTTAGCAATAAAGAAGAATGGCAAGCGTGACTTTGATCTTTGGGGGGTAATCTTTTGGGGAAGTGATTGTGAGCTCTTACTTGGTCTTAGGAAAATTAAGGTGTTTTTAAAGGAAATTGAGCCTAAAATGACTTATTTTAACCACCTGCACCTAAGCCTTACACTACAAGCTTGTTAAAGACCTTTTGATCCTTGGTTAGTGTTTGTCTACATTAGTGGAGAGGGAATTATTAAGTCAACTTATGGAGACAATAATTAGGCTTTAGGATCAAGATCTAATTTACTTTAGGGAGAATTGAGAATGTTTGGGAAGAGCAATGTATACACTTTAAGGGTAAACACTTGATTTTTGGTTTGATAGCATCTTAATACTTGAGGAACTTGGCTTGCATATACACTTGAGTTATCTTTTTAATCCCTGATTTGAGAGTCCTATTCCCACTTTGATATGACCATTTCCAATTTGATTCCTAGTTTTGTTTTATTTTGAGTCTTTGTGTTTTGGGTTGTGTCTGTTATAGTTGAGTGGTGTGTTATGTCGTCTTAAGTTGTTATTTTGCATGTGTGTCTTGTGTTAAGTGGGCTCTCTTTGTTTCTTTTCTTGTCTTTTATCTTTAGAGTCATCACTCGGGGCGAGCAATGGATTAAGTTTGGGGGTGTGATAACTCTATATTTTAGAGTTATTAATTGAGCTTTTGGACTTAAAAAGTTACATGAAATAGAGTGTTTGTGCTGTTATTGTGTGGTTTTAGTCATTTTATCTCTTAATTTTGTTTGTGTAATTTGTTTTAATTAATGATGATTCTTGTGGAAAATATTGGAATTATGTTCTAAAAAAAAATGTGGTATCTATTTTGAAGGTATAGCGAGAGGGTGTTTGGAAAGCTTAGTGAAGCATGTGTAAGAAAATCATATTGGAGCTGAAATTCTGGCAATTGTTACAACATCAGTTAACTTTGTTGTAGCAAAGTGTGGGCAGCCTGCAACATAAAGTCTGCACACTTGGCATGTACTTAGATGAGGTGGAAATTAGCTGCAAAATTCTAAAAAGGCAAAGGATGTGGTCCCCCACGTGTAGAGAGAGAAGTGGAGGGTTTATACCCTTTTGTGAGCCCAAAAAGAAATAATCTTCTTCTCCAAGAAAAAAAGAACCAACTGCCCATGCTCCATTGAAGGGGACTTCTCTGCATTTCTTTGAGTTGAATCATCAGGAAGAGAAGAGGAAGGAGAAGGAAGCTAGAAGAAGAAGAGGATTAAGAGTTAGAAGACAAGAAGAGAATATCTCTATCAATTTGGCTTGTTTTTCTAAACTCAACTTTCATATAATTTTATTTTCTTTTTCTTCCTTCCTTGAACTCTTGAGATAATGTTGAATATTTATTGTGGTGACTTGGGTATTTTTACTATGACTCAAATTGTCTGTGTTAGGGATATTGATGAACCCTAATTTGCAATTGCCCCCAAATTGTTGACTGTTTTATGAAATTTTTCTCTTGTTCAATTGAGCTATTTTTATTGTGCA
Organism: Humulus lupulus; assembly: GCF_963169125.1. NCBI lineage: Eukaryota > Viridiplantae > Streptophyta > Magnoliopsida > Rosales > Cannabaceae > Humulus > Humulus lupulus. The sequence continues at coordinate 141,682,544 of NC_084797.1, read as the reverse complement.
AATCTCTTGCTTGAGAATGATCAACTTATGTGAGAGACAAGCTAGTTTTAATTCCGGAAGGGTAAAAATTAGTGGAAATGCTTGATTGATGCGTGATGATACTTTTGTTATTGATTAGTGAATAACTTAGGAATATTTTATTCACCTTGCAAACTTGAAGGATTGATGCTGGGAATTATGTTCTTGAAATTAAATTTAGCATAGGAATATGTGAATCTAATTGATGGAATTTTAACATGAGCATTTGGAAAAATGGCATGTGCATTAAATTGGAAATCCTAGTTACAAGAGAACTTTGCTATGAACTTTGTTGCAACATCAGGGGAAAAAACTACAAATTAGGGGGATTTGATATGCCTAACTTTTATCATCATAGTAATCACAATTTGTCATTTTCCAGCTTTATTGTTAAAAGCCTAAATTAATTCTCTTGTTTAGTTCTTTTTGTTCTTTAGTTTAGTTGATTAAGTCATAAAAAAAAAAGGGATGGTTAATTGTACCCCAAATTGTTTGATGATGATTTTTACAATATTTGTTTGGCAATCCTTGAGGAGACGATAAAAATTACTTTCATTATATTACTTGTTCAACGATTGTGTACACTTGCACACACTTAGGAAAATCCGCAACAGTCACAATATTTAGATATATGAGAAATATCCAAATAATGTAACATATTTGGTGTTACAAATTTGTAACTTCCAAATATTACCCTTTATTGTGTAAATTTGGTGTTACACAATATTGAGATGAATTTCATAAAACCATATGTGAAATGGTTGTTAGAGATATGATTTTAACCCCAATAATGTATTTTTGGAGTTACAAAATCAGTTGGGAGGGTTTGGAACCATTTGGAAAAAAAACACATTTTTAAGTGTTGAAAATGGTCAGTGGCCGCGGCCAGTGGGACAGAGGGTAGTGGACGCGGCCACTAATGTCTCTGGTCGCAGCCACAGGCCAAAACTGACCATTTTTTTTTCAATTTTTTCAATCTTTGTTGAACAGCTCAAAAAACCCAAATAACTCCCAAATCTCATTTTTAATTCCATATTAATCCAATTAAACATTGGTAACAACCATGGGGGTTGGTGGAATTTGAAATTCAAAGGATGTCTCTAAACTATATAAATAGGAGCCTATAGCTCACTTGAAAGACACAATATTTCTATCCATTAGAGCACTTGGCTAGAAACACCTTGAGACTTGATAATTCCAGAAAGAATTTCCAATATCTGAGAGAGATCCCTTAGTGCTTGAGTTAGAGGGAAATAAGCTTTTGGACAAAGGTTTTAAACCTTGTTCAAGTTGGTGATCCCCAACCCTCTTCACTTAGGTTATGTAAGTGAGAGTTTACTTGTGTTTCTGTTCTTCATTTTATTTTATTGTTTTTCTTCTTATTCTCTTGTTCTATTTACTTGTATATTTTTTTTAAGAGTTGTAATCTTTTCTTTTGGTTCAAACACTTTATTTACTTGTAATCTTTTGCTTAGAGTTGTATTCTCACTATTCTCTTATTCTTCATCATCTTCTTCCTTTTCTTTGTTTATTTGTAATTTTCAGTTATAGAGTTGTAACCTTATTTAGTCAATCTATATTTATTTGTAATATTATTGCATAGAGTTGTAATATTCTTACCTATTTCCATTGAGGCAATCTAATTTTCCCAACACAATTCTCCTCTACTAAAAAGAATTTTGTCCTGAAATTTACTTACCAAACAATTCCAGATACTGTGCTAACATGTCCTCCTCCAACTCCCACGTTGCCTCCCGTTCAGAACTATTACTCCATAGGACTTTGACTATTGGAATACTCTTAGACCGTAATTCCTTCATCCCTCTATCTAGGATGCTAACCGGTCGTTCCTCATAACTCAAGTCTTGAGGACGTGGGATGGGTCTGACACATATCTATGTAGCATTGAGATGTGGAACACATTATGGCTATCTGCTAGAGCTAGCGGTATGGCAAATCTATATGAAACTATTATCACCTTGTCCAATATCTCAAAAGGACCTATAAATTATGGACTAAGCTTGCCTTTCTTCCCAAACCGCTTCGCACCTTTCATAGGAGATATCTTTAAGAAGATTTGATCTCCGACTTTGAATTCCACATCACGCCGCTTGGCATCTGCATAACTTTTCTGTCTAAGCAGTGAGCATACGCTTTCTAATAAGCTTCTCTAACAACTTCGGGTCCAAAAAGTTGCCTTTCTCCTACCTCGTCCCAATGTAACGGCGAATGACACCTCCTTCCATAAAGTAGCTCATAGGGTGCTATCCCGATCATTGACTGGTAGCTATTGTTGGAGGAGAATTCTATCAATGGAAAATACTTACTCCATGATCCTCCAAAATCAAGTACATAAGCGTGCAATATATCTTCTAAAATCTGTATGGTACGCTCGGACTGACCATCGGTCTGAGGATGAAATGTCGTACTAAGACTTAACTTGGTTCCCATGGCTTGCTGCAAGCTTCCCCAAAATCTCGATGTAAACACTGATCCTCTATCAGATACTATGGTCTTAGGGATTCCATGCAGACTATTTCATGAACATAAATGTCTGCATATTGATCTGCTGTGTACGTAGTCTTGAGAGGCAAGAAGTGAGCTGACTTGGTTAGTCTATCTACTACTACCCAAGCCAAATCATGCTGCTTATTTGTTCGTGGTAGTCCTTTCACGAAATCTATGGCTATGTCTTCCCATTTCCATTATGGAATACTAAGCAGTGGCAATAAGCCTGTAGGCCGCTGATGTTCTGCTTTTACTTGCTGGCATACTAAGCATTGAGACACATACTCCAGTACATATTTCTTCACTCCTGGCCACCAATACAACGCCTTAAGGTCATGAGTCATCTTAGTCGACCTGGGGTGAACTGAGTATGGGGTATACTGTGATTCTTCTAAAATCTTCATCTTAATCCCATGATCATTCGGCACGCATACCCGATCCTTATATCTCAGGAACCCCTGCCCTGATATCAAGAAATATGTGGCCTTACCTTCTTTAACAGTAGCTATGTGAGATACTAATGTGTCATCATGCCCTTTTCCGATCTGTATATCTTCTAATAGACTTGACTGGTGGGACAAGTTAGCTAGCTGATCCAATGACTACCTCTATTTCGGCATTGATCAGCTCTTGTTGTAGCGGCTTTTCTATTCAAGCTAACGCTGTTAGACTTCCATAACTCTTCCTACTTAGCGCATCACCAACTACATTTTCTTTTCTCAGGTGGTATAGGATTTCGTAGTCATAATCCTTTACTAATTCTAACCACCTACGCTGCCTCATGTTGAGCTCCTTTTGTGTGAAGAAATACTTTAAGCTCTTGTGGTCCGTATAAATCTCACACCGTTCTCCATAAAGATAATGGCACCAGATTTTCATGGCAAAGACCACCACTGCCAACTCCATATCGTGCGTTGGATAGCGTTGCTCGTATTCATTCAGCTGCCTTGAGGCATAGGCTATTACCTTGTCATTCTGCATCATCACACAACCCAAACCTTGCTTTGACGCATCACAGTAGACTACAAACTTGTCGTTGGGTGTTGGTACACAAAGTACTTGTGTTGAGCATAACTTATCCTTAAGCAACTGGAAGATCTCTTCACACTTGTCCGTCCAGTTGAACCTTTGCAGCTTCTGGGTCAGGTTGGTAAGTGGAGTGGCTATCTTAGAGAAGCCTTCTACAAATATCCGATAGTAGCCTACTAGCCAAAGAAAACTTCTAACCTCTGATGCATTCTTAGGTCTTGGCCAATCCTTCACAGCCTCTACCTTAGTTGGGTCTATAGCAACTTTGTCCTTGGATACTATGTGGCCGAGGAACGCTACTTGTGAAAGCGAAAATTCGCACTTCTTGAACTTGGCGTAAAGTTGATAGTCTTTCAGTCACAGCATGGTCATCCTTAAATGTTCCTCGTACTCAACTTCGTCCTTTGAGTATACCAAAATATCGTCGATGAACACTACGAAGAATTTTCCAAGTAATCCTTGAAGACCCGATTCATTAAATCCATAAATGTGGCTGGAGCGTTGGTAAGACCAAAAGACATAACTAGAAACTCGTAATGTCCATAACGAGTTCTAAAAGCTATCTTGGGAATTTCCTCTTCCCGTACCTTGAGCTGGTGATACTCGGACCGTAGATCAATCTTTTAAAACACGGTCGCTCCTCCGAGTAGATGAAATAAGTCATCAATCCAGGGTACTGGGTACTTATTCTTAATCATCACCTTATTCAGCTCGCGGTAATCTATACACATCCGCATGCTTTTGTCTTTCTTCTTCACAAATAGAATGGTGCTCCCCATGGAGAATGGCTCGGTCTAATAAAACCCAAGTCCAAGAGTTCTTGTAACTACATTTTTAACTCCTTGAGTTTGGTAGGTTCCATTCGGTATGGTGCCTTTGAGAGAGGCTTGGTGCCTGGTACTAGCTCAATTATGAAGTCAATTTCCCGAGTCGGCAGCAACCTTAGTAAGTCGTCAGGAAATACCTCTAGGAATTCCTTTATAATGCAAACGTCTCCAATGTTTAGTGGTGTTTCCTTTACCACATATGTGACACTGGCTAAGAATGTGTGACATCCATATTATATCATCCTCTAAGCTTTGAGAAATGAAAGAAGAGGCGTACGTAGTCCTGAAACATTTCCCATAAAGCATAGTCTCTGACCGTCAGGAGTCTCCAACGTCTCTTGCTTACGTCTACAGTCGATGGTTGCGCCATGCCTTGCTAGCCAATCCATGCCCAATATCATGTCGAAGTCTTTGATCTCTAGTTCTATCAGGTCTTCTTCTAGTTCTACTTCCTCAATTTTGATGTAGAACTACTTCGCCCGAAGGAAATTCTGTCACAAACCTAGTTCTAAATCTTTCACAAGGTTTGTCTAATTTCTCTATCATTCCTAACAAGATATAAGAGTGAGTGGCTCCCGAATCAAATAATACTGAACATACATTATTGAGGATAGGAATCTGACATGTGACCACTTTATTACTAGCTTCAACTTCTCCTTGGGTCAAGGCAAAGACTCTGGCAGGAACCATCTTGTTGTCCCTTTTCTCTTCTTGCTTGAGCTGGGGACATTCCCTCTTCTAATGACCTTCCTGACCACAGTTGTAACATCCCTTGGTGTTTGCATGACACTCACCAAAATGTTTCTTTTGGCATTTGGAGCATTGTGGATATTCTACATAACCCGAACTATTGCCTCCATTATTTGTCTGTGCTCTTTTATCATTGTCGAACTGCTTATTGTCAGGATGCCTTCTCTTCTAACCATTATTGTTGCTAGGCTGATGGTTGTTGTTGGGGTGGTTTCGACCATGCTGAGGTTGACTCTGCTGTTTAGGCTTAGGCTTGTTGGCCTCTTCCTTACTAACATTTGCTTGAAGCCTTTCTGCTTCTGTGGCCGTTTCTAGAGCATCGACATAAGTAGTGGTTCCAGGGTTTGCTAGCTTAACCCCTAGCTCAATCTTTGGTCTGAGTCCTCTTACAAACCTGGTGACCCTCAAGAAGTCAGTTGGAACCAGCTCTAGAGCAAACTTGGCTAGTCAATCAAACTGTCGAGCATACTTTGCTACCGATAGGTTGCCCTGCTTCAAATTGGTGAACTCTTCTACCCTCGTAGCGTTAACTGTCGAGTTATAATACTTCTTGTGGAACAACTCCACAAATCTTGTCAACGTCATGGTGGCGACATCATGAGTCTACTGAACTAGGTCCCACCATATTCTAGCATCCTTCTTTAAAAGAGACAAAATACAGGATATGCGATCCGCGTTTCCGAGGTTCATGTGCGCTAAGATCGGCTCTACATTTTTGAGCCATCCTTCCGCCTCAAAGGGGTCTATTGTCCCTTCAAAGTTTGGAGCATGTTGCTCACGAAACGTCTCGTAGATTGGCTCCAGGTACTGAGCTGGGTAGGGCGCATAGTTCGCCATTGGCCATCCCCCATAAGGACCTAATCATTGGGGTGCTTGAGCCATTTGCTGAGGCTGCGGTTGCGGTGGAGGCTGTTGTCGCTGTTGCTGCAGCAACTCTTCCACTTGTTGTCGTAGCCTGACAATTTCTGCAGTGTTGTCAACCAGCGGCGGCGGTGCACTTTGGTTAGCAGCAGCAATGGTAGCACGCGCTCCCCTTCTGCGAACTGGAGGGGCTTCATTAGTCTCATGAGCGACGCTGGAGGCATTGGCATTTGTGCATGCAGACCTTTTGAGTGACATCTTCAGCAGAGTTCTAACAGTCGAGAAAACATGTTAGAACTTACTCTAATAGGCTCTAAGGAAAAAACTTAATCTAAGAAAGCATAACTCAGACCTATTAGTTATGATTTCTTATGAAAAATTGTGTAAGCCTTCTTTATAATTAGGGTGTGTTTCTATACTTAGAAAATCAGCCATCTTTATTATTTTCTAAGTGTGTTTCTAATCTTCCTATATGACTTAATTCTCAGGCTCGAAACTCGTCGTTGTTCCGAAGTTAACCATATTGAGGGAGAGCTGTGATCAGTAAAATCGTTCCCACTACTATGGCCCCGTAACTCTCAATATAGAACTTGATCCATTGATTTGTATCCACCCTCACCGAACTTGGTCATTATTTATTAAATTTATTATTTATTATGATTGTAAAAAAAAAAATCACACTCATACATGTCATTCAAAATTACAATAATATTCATTTGGAAAAAGGTTTTCACTAAATACAATCATAAATGCAAAGATAATAAATACATAAATAAATAAATAAAATAAACTAATCTAAAAACCAGGATCTTCTACATCTGACCCTACATCTAACATATCATCATCTATCTCCTCATAATCATCATTATCTTGAGCCTTAAAATTTCCTCAGGGAAGATTCGTAAAGATTCTATGTTTTTGCTCATTAGTGAATTGGAATTCCATCTTTGAGGTGAACCTAAGTTTGAGAAAATAATATCTCATAGCTACCATTAATTCATCTTCATCATCTACAGTCTCCCATATTTCTTCTAAGGCTGAAATTACATAAGGATAATCTTTAAAAAGCATAATCACTAAAACATATAGCTCCGTAGAGCTCATCATAATTTGCTTAGTAGTTTGGAGGTGAACTATCTCCTTGTGGAATAAGAGTAATCTCCGAGTGATTCTTTCTAGCACTTCTACTGTATTCCTTGGCTCTCTAATTCTTTTCAATGCCTTAATGGCTCAAATATCCTCATAGGTCAAGGCTCCATCCATTCTTAACTGAAAACATAAGGGTTAAAACGTTAGCTAATAACATAAACATAATAACTATAACATAAACACTTACATTGGCGGTTAGATTCAGAGCTTGAGCGTGTGTATCAAGGAGAACTTCATGCAAATGAACTGTTGCATTGATACCAACTGTAATGACCCAACTATTTCTAAGACCTTGGACCTTTAAAACTGCTAGACATAGCTACTACTATTTGGATACAAACATAAGAAAAAACATAACTTTATTGAAAACCCAAAATATTGTATCAAATACAAGATAAAATACAAATAAAATGTGATATGGTATGGGATCCCATTTTTTTATAAAACATAAACTTTAAATTTGTTCAACTACTATTTGCAGAATTACAAAAGAAACATAATTTAAAAGACTAAATAACGTCATCCTTGATCAACACGCAGTCCATTCATTCCATTCTTCCTTAACACACAAGCCAAGCTGCCAAGAATCCTTCCGCCTTCCATAATCATTTTCCTGCATCAAGCTAAAAATAAAGGAGTGAGCCTAATGCCCAGCAAGGAAAATCTACTAAAAACATACATCATATATCATAAGCATAAGACTATATCATAAACATTAACATATGACTATAAAAACATATATCATATAGGACTACAATATTAATGACCATTAACTCATTAACATGGCATGTGATAAACCATCTAGGTCCTCTATCTACTAATCGAGGTAGGTTAGATCACATGGCAGTATATGACAACCCATCTAGGTCTTCTACTAGTCGAGGTAGGGTAAATCATAACTCTAAACCATGAAAATGATAAATAATCTTGGGGCTTGCTATCTAAGCAAGTCATATGCCCAAGCGACTAAAAACATATTCCTGGGGCTTGTTATCTAAACAAGTCATATGCCCAAGGACTATTAAACATATTTATACAAAATCATATACATATTATAACATAAACAACACATATAATCTATCATATTTTCCTTACCAAAAGCCAGGATATTTGGGAACAAGAACGGGATTAGAACACTCCTATAAACCAACAGTAAAAATGGTGAGTATCTCTAAAGAATAAAGATGAAAAGAGAACTAAACCATCAAGAAGAAACTTACCAAGAAGAACCTTAAGTTTTGAAGAAACTTAAACACCTAATCAAGAATCATAAACAAAAGTTAGGATTTGAATAAAAGAAAACTAAAGAACCATAAAGAATTGAACTTAAGGATAAGAATACCTTGAATGATCTAATGGATTGATCTAAACCTCAATACCGAAATCACAATAAATCTCACTTCCCAAGTGTTTAGAAAAACTTAGAATGATAAAGCTTTTAACCAAAAAACCCAAGTGTTTCTCTCTATAGTAACACTAGCAACTTGGAGGCTCTGATCAAATGCTTGAAGAATGACGAAAATGGCTGAGTACTAGGTCCTATTTATAGTGTTCAAGGAGTGAAACTAACCCCTTTTAGTTTGAATAAATAAACAATTATAAAATGAAAAAGAATTGAATTTTAGTTCAACTGACACCCAGAACTCGGTCAAAATTGTTCAAAGGAAGGTCCAAGTGGTTAAGGATACTTTTAAATTCAAAATCATCAACATTCAAAAAAACATCACCAGGGGTGATATATCGCCTACCCTAAGTGATATATCGGCTCCATCATAATCCTGAGCCCTGTTCGAACGTTCGTGCAAAGTCGACGTGTTTTACGTATCTTCAATAGATGATATATCGGACCCTAAGTTGTGATATATCAGCATACGTTGATATATCAAACATGTATTTGCACTTTTTCTGCATATTTTGAATTGGATAAACAACTTTGACTGAGTCTAAACGTGTTCCTAACAGTTTCTGGAAGGTTCTAGAGCTTCTAGATCTTTCTTTTGTTAAAACTATTCATCAAAATACTTAATTCCTTAATAATCATGATTATGACAAGTGTCATGCTCTTAAAGGTTCTATCTAAACCTTAGGTTATAATAAATATATTTCTAGAACCAACAATACTAATCAAACCTTATGTTATAATTAATATTCTTAAACTATAGGTTAAACTTATAAAATCCATAACGGTTGCTATGAGTTTCCAACTAAGTCCCGGCTTGAACCAAAATCCACGGTAACTAACATACTACAAACTAATAATAACTACTACTACTACTATCTAGCTAGCTACGTAAATATTCTGGGAGACTACAACAATTGTCATTATTTATATTAAAAATTATATAAAAAATGTAATCACTTTTTAAACTTTCGACAAAACCCACTAATTTTTTATTTTATTTTTTATAACGAATTATAAAGATATAAAAGAAATAGACATATTACAAAATAACAATATTTATGACCATTAAAAAAATTCAAATTTCTATTTCATAATAATATGTTAAATTCAACATACATTTAACAAACAAAAGAAATAGTACAATCATATAAATAAAAATTGTAAAAAGAGACGACATACTTAAATCTTTGATACAATTTTTCAAGCACCACTTTTGAAAAGTAATATCACGTTCAAGCTTGACAAGTTCAATCCGCATGTAGTAATCTTCCTTTTCGAGAGCATGTATGAGCCTTTGACAGGTTTCAGTTTGGAGTATTTGGAGCTCACGGGCTGGAACACTATTAAGATTAGTAGAGATGCTTCCTGACAACAAGAGTTGTTGAATGGTATTTATTTTACTACTAATTCAAAGAAGACGAGTGTTTATATCGTACCTCCTATTTTCGAATTGTATTATAAGTTGTTGGGCATCTTTTTTTTTTTGGAACAATGGTTTCCAAACACTTTTGTTCCTCCGACGTGTGAGATACATCATCTGTAGTACACCCCTCATTCTTTTGCTTCATTTTCCCATTTTTCTTCAGGTCTTCCATTTTCGGCTTCCCTTTATCCCTTTTGTTCATGTCTTTCATTTTTCCTATTCTTTCTCAACCTTGTTTTTCATGTAATACTAATACATGTAATAGGTTATTTATAAATAATTTTAAAACTTATCATTCAATAGTGTAGTTAATAATGATGGCATCTTATCAAATTAATATGAGTAACACCTATTGAGATTCCCTATTATTTTTTTTGAATTTTTTAATAGAAATTAAAAAGAATTGTGTTTTCAAAAAATGAATTTATTCTCACAAATTTCTACACATTTGTTACATCACATGTTTAATTTATCAAAACACTTATTCATCTTCACAATACCAATTGAAAAAAGTTAATAATTATATATTTTCAAAATACAATTAAACAACATTTATTATGTTCAAAGAACCTAGACATAGAATTAAAATTAATTCAATATTTGTATACATTTATTATACTATGAATAATTCAAAAGACAAGTTTTCAATTAAAAAAGGGATAATTGCGGCATAAGTACCCAATGTTTGGGTTTTGTACACGGCATAGACCCAATGTTTATTTTTAGTGGCAAAAGTACCCAAAGTTAGTAAAACTGTAATTCCGTCAGTCTCCTCCGTTAGGCAGACACGTGTCACGTTTTTATTGGTCCAAATCATAATTATTTTTAAACATTAGGTACTTATGCCGCGTACAAAACCCAAACATTGGGTACTTATGCCGCAAATATCCCTAATATATTATTGAGTTGGACCAATCACGAAGTGACATGTGTTGGTCCAGTCATCACGAAACGGAACCTAACGGAGGAGGCTGACGGAATTACAGTTTTACTGACTTTGGGTACTTTTGCCACTAAAAATAAACATTGGGTCTATGCTGCGTACAAAACCCAAACATTGGGTACTTATGCCGCAAATATCCCATTAAAAAATATTAATTTTGAATTTCATAATAAATTTTAAACAAATTTACATTAATTTTTGCCCTATTAATTTAATATTATTTTATATTTCAATTTTTATTTAATTCATTTAAAAAAAAAAAGTTATACATAATTATTAAAAAGACACTTGTCCTTTAAAAAAAAAAGATACTTGTTCAACTTCCCATTGAACAAACACACTTGTTCAAATTTAATTTTCTATTATTTTGAAATTAATTTAAAACCCTATACATAATTATTGAAAATACTCATGTTCAATTTCCCATTAAAGAAATAATTCAATTTACCATTGTATTTTTTTCGAAATTATTTAATAAAAACTATACATAATTAATAAAAAGACACATATTCAACTTCCAATTTACCAATGTATTTTTTTCAAAATTATGTAATAAAAATTATACATAATTCTTGAAAAGACAGTTGTTCAACTTCCCATCAAACAAAAGCAACTGTTCAATTCACAATTGTATTTCTTAAAAATTAATTAATAAAAATTATACATAATAATTACAAATATACATGTTCACTTCCCATTTCGAAAAAAAATACAATGGTTGGTGTACGCCCTGATTTTCCCACGGGCTGTTAGCGAGCTGGGATACGACCTAATCATGACTACCATGTGGACATCCCCACAAGTCGGAGCTGCCATCGAAAGATCCTACCTCCTTAGCTCGAGGTAACCTAAGGGTTCGCCAAGATTGCTTAAGGACTGAGTTGGACTCTGAAGGCCACAGGTCGAGGGAAGCATCCAGCTCGTGGTACGAGCTAGAGTTGGAGGCTGTGACCCTTTATAAAGTCAACCACGCAAAGTAAACGTGCATATATCAGACATCACGTGTCTTATATATCCCTTACTTCTCGGACACGCAGCATGAACGTGCGTATTCAGACACCCAGGTGATGACCACACTTGGGCCGTGCGGCCCATTATCCCCTTACCTATTGATTTGACCACACGTATGTGTCAGGTTTAGGAATTAATCATGAATGTCACAGAATTGACATGATATGTAAGAGGGTCACGGGATGACCTTCTTACCAACTCCTAGGTGCCTTCTCCTATAAATATGGAGACCCTGGGAGTTACAAAGGGCTGGATTCTATTATGTAAAAAATACACTGTAAAAGAATACCAAGCATATAACAATAATATCGACTGGTGGAGTAGAAGGATTTTAACCTTTGAACCACCTAAAAAACGTATTTTGTGTCACCATTCCATTTCCAAGATCATTCATCTATTTCGGTTCAACATAAGCACTATCCCCTTTCTCTTATCTTCTTAATTACCTGTTGGCAAAGAACCACGTCAACAGTTGGAAGTTTAAAAAAATGTTTTTTTTTAATAATTATGTATAACTTTTTAAAAGACAGTTATTCATATTCCTAACCGCCTTTCATAAATGTTTTTTTTTATCTCATCAAATTTTAAATATAACTCAAAAAAATAGTATAATTTCCAAGATGGAGATTACTATGGAGCCTAGAAGGGTTGATGAAGATAGTGGTGATCATGAAACAAAAAGTGAATCCAACTATGAAGTCAAAGATGCAGAGAATGAGGTTGAATATGAAGACATTATCTCCCGTGAACCAGACAAAGACATTGTTGTTGAAGGAGAAAGTAGCAATACAATCAATCAAGTTAAGGAAGAACAACATTTCCATGTACTCGAAAAATGGCCTCAAGCATTACTCGATATGGAGTTTTCGAAAGGTTTTTTTGATGTTGAATCAAGCGACACTGGCGGGGAAATAGATGTTTTCCGGTTAATTAAAAATATCAATGGTTCACCAACAATATTTATGGATTCGAATGAATATTATAAGGAGCTTGAACGAAACGATGATGGCCAGATAGATAACATCCCTTCTTCTTCCAAAACCTTTCAAAACTCGAAGGATTTCTACAACATTCTCATGAAAGCAAAAGACTTGCGTAGAAGAACTAAAGATATGCATGATTGTCTCGAAAAAGGATTAAAATTTAAAACTCGCATCAAGCTTTTAGATTTGGAAGATGCTATTAATAATCTTATTGGTGCAATTCGTGATGCAGAATAAGTGTTATTTTTACTATTTATTTAAGGTTTCTCATGGTTTTTCTTTTGTACTAAGAATTGTATGAAAGCTATTTATATTTTATGTTTACAAGGATCATATGAATGTTGTAAATTAAACCATTATATAATAAAAAAGTAAAATTTCATTAGTTCAATCAAACATAAAGATAAAAATCTACAAAGTACAATAGTAGATAGACAAACAAACACTTTCCTTACGCTCTCTTCAACTTTTCCATCATTCTCAAGAGCACATCCATATTTTTCATGTGCTCATCAACTTTTGTTTGTTCCTCTTCGAATAGTTTCTTCATTTTCACAAATAATGCTTCGCGATTGTTGAATCCAAAACTCACTCCAAGACAATCAATCAAATGTGTAGCAAGCAATGCAATCTCTTTAACTTCTTTCTCTCCTAAGCTGTCATAATATTGAGTAAATGGACACATTCTTAAAAATATAAAATGATTTCAAACTCTACCTAAAAACAGAGTTTACATTTGCCTATAAATGATAACAGTGTATATAAGATAAAATGATTTATAAATAGTGTTAAAAACTACATAATTTTGAAATTATGACATTTAAAATATCCAATTTTTTTTAAATAAAATAAAAATGAAATTCCATTTTGAACCAATAGCTGAATTGTTTTGATTAAATTAATAAATAAGATGGGTAATACTTATGGAAAATATAGCAATTAATGGGCTATTCCATATCCTTAAAATCGTGCTCAAATTTCTGATTAGTTACACTTCTCAAAACATAAAATGAACATATTTCAATTCTCTAAAATAACACAATAATTTTGTTATTGGTTAGGTTGATTATGCATAATTATACCATTAAATTCTAAATGGTTAAGTTGTTATTAACTAGTTTAGTTACCACGCATTGATTTTTAATTTAAATTTAAAACATAATTTCAAAATATATTTAATTTTTTTGATAGATAAAAAAGTTTGGTTGAGTTAGTTTGTGTAAAAAATATATATTATTAAAATTTCACTTAAAAAATGTGAGCAATTTAATTTAGAAAATGCCACCTAATTGCATTAAATGTATGTATTCATAAATCCATTCCAATACCCTAACATCATGCTCTATTTATGATTGATTGAGTTATTAATCATTTCTCATAAAAAAACGTGTACAATTAAGATCATGCCAACTAATTTCATTAAATGCATGGCTCCATAAATCCATTCCAATTCCCTAACATCATGCTCAAAATTCTGATTGGTTGATATATTAATCATTAAATTCGAAATTAACATATACAAAATTATGTTTATTTAATAAATATGATATTAATGTCTACAACTACCATTTGAAACTTCCAATCAACATTAACATTGATTGTGAAAATGATCAAATTTAAAGTGTGTGTTTTAATCTTGTTAATAAATAATTAATTTAGAAGTACACTATTCAAATTCTCCCAAATATTGATCATCTTCTAATTTCTCAAAATAGATAAATAATAATACAAATTTCTTTCTTTTACACAACTTGATTGAGAATAACAAAATTAGGGCAAAGATCATTGTCCCTAATACTATATTCCTCTGCTTGAAATGAACTCTCGAACATCTTTAAATAATTTTCCTCTATTCTTGTTGAAATTTGAGCATGCAATCCATGAAGCTGTGTGATACCTTTCTTCATTAGAGTCGAACTACAATAGTGAAAAAAATTACTCAAGTATAGTAAACAAAATAAAAAAAAAACTTAGTATGAGATCTACGTACCACAAAAGACCGCGAGTCAAGCTTACAACTATTAATCATAAATAATATGACAAAGACTCAACAATCGTACAAATTTGGTTGTCTAGGGACATTTCTACAACAAACTATACAAAAACTAGCAAAGTTGAAACTACCAGGTTTCTTTTTGATCTGATTCTCCATGAACAAATCTAGATTGCGTAGCTGCATTTGCACTGTAACATCAGAATTTATAAATTTAAAATTTATAAAAAAAATAATATATTCAACCAATAAAAACTTACAATATCAACAATCTTAGATGATTGTAATATAGGATTCTTTTCAACAGCAAGTGAGTCCCAAACTTCTACTTTTTTTTTCTTTCAGTATCACCTGTGCAAGAATGAAGTGTCTTACAAGCAACGTAGGAATATAAATCTAGAAATATGATTGTTGTTAGAAATTACATAATAAATAGATGCTTAAAAATATATTCAACATAAACCATTAGAATTATACTTCATTTCAGTGTTCGAGGGAG
Organism: Humulus lupulus; assembly: GCF_963169125.1. Lineage (NCBI taxonomy): Eukaryota > Viridiplantae > Streptophyta > Magnoliopsida > Rosales > Cannabaceae > Humulus > Humulus lupulus. The sequence goes on along the minus strand of NC_084797.1, from coordinate 141,667,148 downwards.
CCCATAAATCTTTCGTAGTAATGCATTTTCCTCCAAATTTGATGTAGTGGTAAATTGGAGTAGGAGTTGGGGAGTAAGTATTTCTATTGCCATAATTAAAAAAAAAAATTAACTTCACAAACATGAAATATGTTTTGACAAAAAAGAACAACAACAAAAAACTCACCATATTTCGAGCAGGAAGATACCAATTCTTACAATCTTGACCCTTCTTCAACCTCTCATCCTCGGTCAGAATGAAGAAACCACAGTAACAATCTGCATTTACCAAAAAAAAAATTATAATGGTCATGCTAAAATTACTTAGTCTCCAAATCCATTTTAGGTTCAAGATAACGGAAGTCGGACCGTCGTAGAAAACTAAACTCACTTTCAACTATAACTTCCCTATGATAGATACAATAATATACATTAAAATATATTGAAAAAATGACAAAAAATATATACATTAAGATAGAAAAACTTACAATTGATCAGAGTTTGAGAGAATGTATTCTAACACTTCCCTATCTTTTGGTCTTAATGTATTACCGAGTTTAAAATGTTCAAAGAACACAACATCATCTTGGCTAATAACATGTTTTTTTAAAAATAGTGATGGTGAGGCTTTTTCGCTAATGGATTCACATGTCAATTTTTTTTTTCTTCCCATATCTACATGGAATTTTATCCTTGGCTTGTAAATCCAGTTTAATAGAGTGTAGTTCATCTCTCAACTCTTTCAACTCATGTTCAATTACTGTCCTCCATTCCATTTCTGATTCCATCACGAATTTCTATACAAAAAAAATTGATGAAGATTATCACTATGTAAGAAATATTTTTGAAAAATAGTAATATGTTTGAAAAATTTACATGATGAAATTTTCAAAACTTTGAAATTCCTCACATTTTTAGTTTATTGAAGAAAAATGAACTACAAAATAATTTGTAATAATAATGTTTTAAAAAAAAAATTGGAAATTTTTAAAACCCTATAACCTTCAATGTAAATTTATACCCTAATAGGTGATATCTAAGAAGTTTGAATAATTTAGAATTTTACAATGGGAGAAAAAAATGATAATTTGTTTGTAAAAGTAAAGAAATCACAAAAATGATTGAAAATCTTACAAGAAACACTATGAAAAATTTAGAGCTTTTTCATCAAACATTTTTTTAAAAAATCGTTCTTGTGAGATTTTACTAAAGAAGTTTTTCAAGATAAATAAGATTTAATCATTTTTTTGAATTTCAAATCCTACAGACAAATAAAACTAGGTTGGAATTTTTTTAAAAAAAAAAGATCTAGTAGTGAATTTCGAAATATGAAATTGGAGAAATAGATGATAAATTGTTTGGAAAAGTAATGAAAGCACAAAAATGATTGAAAATCTTGCAAGAAACACTATGAAAAATCTAGAGCTTTATCATCAAATATTTTTTTTAAAAATTGTTCTTGTGAGAGTTTACTAAACAAGTTTTCAAGACAAATAAGATTTAGTCATTTTTTTTTTAATTTCAAATCCTACATGACAAATAAAACTAAGTTGGATTTTAAAAAAAAAAAGCTCTAGTAGTGAATTTTGAAATATGAAATTTGAGAAATAGATGATAATTTGTTTGTAAAAATAAAGAAAGCACAAAAACGATTGAAAATCTTACAAAGAACACTATGAAAAATCTAGAGTTTTTTCATCAAACATTTTCAAAAAAATAATTCTTGTGGGTTTTCACTAACAAGTTTTTTAAGAGAAATAAGATTTACTCATCTATGTGAATTTCAAATCCTACATAACAAAAAAAAATATAATAAGTTGGATTTTAAAAAAAAAATGGAAAATCTACTAGTGATTTTCGAAAATGACTTAGAAATCTTACTCGAAAACACTTTAAAAAACTAGAGCTTCTTCAATAAACAAGTTTTTTAAGATGAGTAAATTTTGTATAAAAATATATATAAATTTCAAAATATGCATCATTAATTAGCCAACTAATTGTAGTTGAGAATATAGGATTCTTTAATCCATAAGGAATGAATCTGGAAAGAACATGGAATGAACAAGGAATGGAGATAGGGAATCTTGGAATGAATCTAAAATAATGATTTTTTTAATTATTTAATTAAATTAAAAGGTGACTGCCATGTCAGCAGGTAGCCCATTACAAAGTTTGAAAAAGTCAAAGATAATATTAATTAACATATTTAAATATGGACCATTAGATCTTAATTTGTTGGCGCCGTTTTTCGTCAACTTAAAATGTAGAGCAATTAAACAACAAGAACTATGGCGCAGGTAAATAATACAGAGTAACAACGAGAATTTTACGTGGTTCAGCAGTTAACTCTGCCTAGTCCACGAGTCAATTTTATTAAGACTTTGGATATTTCAGGAAATTTTTCAGGGATGAATTCTCCAGAAATTCTCTCAAGATATAAAAAATCATCTCCCTCTAAGTGTCCATGATCTATCTACTTATAGAGGGTTCTCAGAGTTCGTTCCCACATATTTCAGAAATATACTCCTCTTCATTAATGGGAATAATGACATTAAATTCTGTAACTCCTATATACAAGGAAACGTCCCCTGAAGACCAGGAGGCATATAACAGACTAGTTAATATCCCTTTAATGTAGGGAAATTACAACAATAAATATCTTTAAACGTATGGAACGCGTCTCATCGGATGACCCATTACGTCGTTCGAGATTGATAATCAGTATCATGTCGGATCAGGTCTTTAGATAAATTAAGAGCTAGCAACCTTACCCCAAGACCAGCTCGGAGCGGGCAAATACCATCGAGGCCGCTACATTCCGAGCTTATACCCATGCCAAGCTCGGGCTACTTGACCCGACAACAGATATACTCCGATGCTATGTCTTTCGAGCTTATAAAGAATTTCGAGGTTACATATCTTCGAGGTTGCCACCTTGCTTCGAGGGTTTGACATTTGGACCATGATGTGCTTTAGATATCTCGAGCTCACACTGGACTCGTCGACGAGTCCAACTTTGGAGGTCACAATCTCAGGTCTCGAAATCTGGGCATAACATTTTGCCCCCTCAAAAGTATTGGTTCGAATCCCATGAGAAGGAAACTTTTGAACTACTTTCTTCGGGAATCGTTCCATCTCACACTCGAGTATGGACACACGTCAGTTGGGTATTGCTTATTCAAGGTACTTGAGTGCCTTGAAACTCTGCCCATGTCCATCTGCCTGCCCTCCTTTTGGGTACCATCACTTCACTATTCCCTGACCGTCAGATTTGATATAGAATCTGGCCAATGGCCCAGATTAGTTCTCTTTTCGTCCCCGTGGGCCTATAAATAAGTTTCTGGTTGTCTTCTTCATTTTTCCTTTTCATTCAAACTTTTAGAGAGAAAAAACCAGAATCATTCTTGTCTGATTCTTGCATGTTCTCCAAGCTGAGAAGACAAAACACAGTTAGACTTTTTGAATTAGTGAGATCGTACTTGGAACCGCTCGTTCAATCATCCATTTCTCTGTTTCCACCGATTACATTGTGTAAGTTTTCAGTTTATGGTTTCTTTGCGTTATATATATACACATTTTTTTATGCATTAGTATTTACTCTTGTTCCATTTATCCATTCACTAATTTAACGCACTAGGATTAGGGTTCTTCGAATGATGGACATTAGGTTCAAACCCAGTTGTTATCCAGACTTCCGGATAGCGTTTAGATGGATAGCCTTCGGGAAGCAGAATTATTAAAGTCCTTCACGGAGAGTGACCAGTGGTCGCGGATGGACAGAAAGGCTTCGCCTCTCCCGTGTAGTGTCTAGCACACTCCTTCAAGCAACCACGACCCGGAAGCTCGTTAGTTCTCCCGAACTCCCGAAGGGATGCCCTTCGGGGAAGGTCCTTCCAGGAGAAGCTCTTCAGGTTATCTTCGCGGATACGGTTCCGTGCTTCGCACGGAACAAGACCAAGTGGTCGAGTCACGGAGGAGGCATAGTTGGGATGATATTCACCTGACATAGGATCCCGCCTGACATTCCTGACAGGCCAAGGCCGCACACATCCCAGCACGCCTAAAGGTGCCTTTTCGCCTACTGTTCCGCTGACTGTCTGGAAAAGGCGGCTGCCATTTGGTAGTTCCCATACTTTCATGTAATTATACCTGCGTAGAGTCTTGTAGCCATGCTACTACAGTAATTGTATCCCTTATTTATGGCTGGTGTAATTAAGACTCAGGGGACAGAGTAAAACCCTAATAAAAAACCCTAGCTATAAAAACCCCCTCATTTTACGATAGAGGGGACGGCAAACAAATTACATAGCAAGAACTCTGCTAAAATCTCTCTAGCTTCATCTTCTTCAAGAGAACCAGAGAGAAACACTGTGAGTTTGTGAGTTTCTTATACACCAGCTGTTTAACTGTAATTCTCTACAAGTATAATAACATCGACTCGTGGACTAGGGCTCGTTAACGCCTGAACCACGTAAAAACACTGTTTGTTTATTTACATTCCTGCACTTCTACAGTTCTTATCTTTTCTTTATTCCGTTCGTATTCGTTTCTGAAAAACTCGGTAAACATTTTGGTGCTTTCATTGAGAGCTGTAGGAAGCTGTTAGTCAGCTCTTTTTCTGTGTACGTTTTTTGTATTCACTCCGTGCTAAAAAGATGGTGACTACGAGAAAATCCGCGGTTGACAAAAATGCTAGGGTCAACCCTGATACCATGATGGAAGATGCGGTACAAAACGAACCCTCGGACTACCAAGGTGAAGACCCGACATCCCGCCAGGATCGGGTCAGTACTGAAGATACGACATACTTAGAAGACGAAGAAGAGTATGTCCAAGACGGTTACTACAAAGACGGCTGCTACTACGAGAAGGATCCAGAACTGGTCCAAGTAGCCGAAGAACTGGCGGTCACTAAGGCCAAGCTTGCTGAGAAGGAGCGCGACTCCGAAAAAATGCAGCGCATGATGGAGCGCCTCCAAAGCAAGTTCGGAGATCTAGGCGACTCGGACGAGGACGCCTCTGTTTTAGGTGGTGCTGATGCCACCATGCCGGATCCAGCCGCTGCTGGACCATCCAAAGCCGCCCCTAACAAGGGCAAAGAAAAAGTTGGGGAGCCTGTGCGCACTAACGCCCCTGCACCTCCTAAAGGCGTGAATCACCAGGCCGACTGCCCCCCCCCCCCCCGCGCGCAGAAGGTCTCTGGCGCTCCTAAGCCCAGACGTCCTTCAGCCCCAAGGGGGCACTCTGTGCCTAAAGGGCCCGGTGCTAAGGCACCCAGGCCCAGGGGAAGGAACAACCGCCCCAGTGATTCCGTCAACCAGGACGGTTGGGCTGCGGACACGCACTCCGAAGATAGTTGGTCCACGGTGGACCTAAGGAGAAGGTTGGAGGCCAAGTATGAAAAGGCCAAAGGAGAAAAGGCCCGGCCTCGCGGAGATGACCTGCGAAATCATCTCAACGACAAGCTCCGGGGACGTGACCTCCCGGAGAGCGATACAAAGAGGCTCGAGGAACAGATCGCTGCCTTGACCAAGCTGGTCCGGAAGCAAAGTGGGGCCCTGTCAGACTCTGAGGAGGAAGACCCGGAACCATGTATTCAGAGGATCGCGGAAACGCCCCTCCCGGAGAACTTCAAAATGCCTCATATAGAATTATATGAGGGGAGGACAGACCCGCGCACCCATCTAGCTAAATACAACAAGATGATGCAAGTGGCGCGCGTCAGTGAGGATGCAAAATGCATGTGCTTCTCACTCACCCTTACCAAGTCTGCGGAGGACTGGTGGAAAAGATTAGCTCCCAGATCGATCCACAGTTGGAAGGAGCTACAGTCCACATTCAGGAGGCAGTTCATTGCTGCCCGTGACCACGACATGGAGGTCGGTTCCTTAACCAACATCAAGCAGCTACCCAATGAGAACCTCAAAGCTTTCATTCAAAGAATGATGGAAGCCGCTGCTAAGACTAAGGTCAGCGATGATATGAAGCTGATCGCCCTTCAATCGGGGCTTACCGTCGGCTCCCTACTGTGGGGGGAAATGCAAAGGAGACGGGCAGAAACGCTGTCCGAATTCATGTCAAAAGCTCAAGGAATCATCAACCTTGAGGATTCCTACCAACAGGCCTTTGGAGTTCCCCCAGCTCTGACACCTTCCGTGACTGCGCCGAGCTTTGCTTCGCAAGCTCCCGCACCAGCCCTCACGCTTCCAGGAGCCCAGTTCACTCCAAGCGTGTATGGGCCCTCCGCGTCTACTCAGACGCCGAGTCAAAACCATTTCTCTGGGTACGGAGCTGTACAAACCGGATGTAGTATTGCTCCTGGCCCGCCGCAGCCGCAAGCGGAAGGCCCAGAACGAAATCTGAGCCCATCGCGGAATAAACGAGGCAGAAGAAACTCCAACCGGGGAGACCAGTCAAAGAAATCCCGGAAGGACTATGAACCCAAGTTCACGGAGTACACCAGTTTGATAGATTCACGAGAGAATGTCTATCGGGCGACCTGTAATATGGTCAACTACAGGAAACCCCCGAAAGTGTCTCACGGAGGAAGGCGTCCGCGAGATTCCAATAAGAGGTGTGAGTTCCACGGAGACGTGGGGCACACCACAAACGAATGCCTTCAGCTGAAGGATGAGATCGAGTCCCTGGCAAGAGCGGGACACCTCGGTCAATGGGTGAGGATACCCATAATCTATCCCGGATAGGGAGTAGTTCACGGAGCTGCATATTCCCCGGGACAGAGGGGGACCGCTAGCGCTCCTGGAGCCGGTCACCCCCAAGCTCCTAGGTCTCAGTTCCCAGCGCTTCCTGCTCCAACCTCTCCGGCACCCATTGCCTTGTTGGCTCCAGGACCTGGCAACCCATATCCGCCCGGCCTTGCTCTGCCACCCGTTGACGGACACGTAGCCACCATCTCCGGAGGACCGCACCTTGCCGGAAGCACACGCAACTCCCAGAAAAGGTACTTGAGGGAGTTAGAACACACCGGGAAGATGTGCGCCTTGGTTCAATCACCTGCTCAACGTCCCCGAATGATGGACCTTCCCATCACCTTCACGGAAGACGACGCCCGACATGTGCACTTCCCCCACAACGATCCCCTCGTGGTGGAAACCCAGATTGCCAATAAGAAGGTCTCACGGATCTTGGTCGATAACGGAAGCTCCGTAAACATCCTCTTCAAAGCTGCCTTCCACGCGATCGGATTAACCGAGACAGACCTGACCCCATGCCCCATCCAGCTTCAAGGGTTCAATGGGGATGCACTCATGCCATTAGGGAAAATTCAACTTCCAGTCACCCTCAGAGGAGAAAGCGACGCTTGTGCCTTCAAGCACTGCACATTCGTGGTGGTCGACTGCCCCACGGCGTATAATGCCATCCTAGGCCGACCGGTCCTAATAGATTGTGGGGCCATAACCTCGATACGCCACTTATGCTTGAAGTTTCCATGCGACGATGGGCGTATCGGCACCCTCCGAGGAGACCAACGAAGTGCACGAAGCTGTTATAACGTCTCCGTCCGATCCGTCTACACGGTCCAGGAGACGGTTGCTGCCGTTCCTTTGGCGGAAGAATTACCAGAAACTGGTGGTGCTCAAGGGGCATGATTTGACGAGCTCGACCCTAGAGTGGGGGTCGAGAGAGCGATAGAACCGATGGAGGAAGTCGAAGAGGTGATCCTCAACCCGGGAGATCCCACCAAAGTCATTCAGGTGGGGAAAAACCTTCCGTCGGCCATTCGAGAAAAGATCGTGGCCACTGTGAAGAATAATCAGGATATCCTGGCATGGTGCCACGCTGATATGACGGGGATTAATCCTAATGTTGCGTGCCACGCACTCAACATAGACCCATCTGCAACTCCAGTTCGCCAAAAGAGGAGGCCGTTAGACCCAGTGAGGGCCGAAGCCGTCAAAGCTGAAGTGGACAAGCTGATGTCCATAGGCTTTCTCCAGGAGTCACACTATCCCGTGTGGTTGGCCAACCCAGTTCTGGTCCCGAAACCCAATGGGTCTTGGAGAATGTGCATTGACTTCACGGACCTAAACAAAGCCTGCCCGAAAGATTGTTTCCCTCTTCCGCGAATCGATCAGATGGTAGACGCTACTTCCGGGTATGAACTCTTATCCTTCATGGATGCGTACTCCGGGTACAACCAGATCAAGATGCATGTCGCGGACCAGGAACACACCAGCTTCCTCACGGACAAGGGTGTCTACTGTTACGTGGTCATGCCTTTCGGTTTGAAGAATGCTGGGGCCACGTACCAGCGTCTAGTAAACAAGATGTTCAAGGACCAGCTAGGGAGGAACATGGAGGTGTACGTAGAAGACATGTTGGTAAAGTCCAAGACCTCCGGGGACCACAGTGACGACCTTGAGGAAGCTTTTGCCGTGATCCGAACGTATGGAATGAAACTGAATCCGAAGAAATGTACTTTCGAGGTCTCGTCGGGGAAGTTCCTTGGTTTCATTGTCAGCTCCCGCGGAGTGGAGGCCAACCCTGAGAAAATTAAGGCGTTCATAGATATGCCTTCTCCCCGGAAGCATAAGGATGTCCAAAGCGTTACCGGAAGGATAACTGCTCTCAGCCGCTTCGTATCTAAGGCCACTGACAAGTGTGTCCCCTTCTTCAATGTGTTGCGAGGAAACAAGAGGTTCGAGTGGACCCCCGAATGCGAAGCAGCCTTCCAACACCTCAAGGAACATATAACCTGAGCTCCCATTTTGTCCAAACCTGTCGAAGGGGAGGCGTTGTTCTTGTACTTAGCTGTGACAAAACACGCCGTTAGTGCCGCACTCGTCCGGGAAGACGGCCGTATCCAGCTCCCTGTATATTACGTAAGCAAGAGGTTACTGGACGCCGAGTCCAGATATTCAATGATCGAGAAACTCTCCCTCTGCTTGCTAATCGCTTCGCGGAAACTAAGGCCCTATTTCCAGGCACACACCATCAGAGTACTCACCAACCACCCTCTCCGACAAGTCTTGCAGAAGCCCGAGTCTTCTGGCAGATTGCTTAAATGGGCCATGGAACTGAGCCAGTTTGACATCCACTACCAGCCACGTGTTTCCATAAAAGGACAAGCTCTCGCGGACTTTATTGTGGAATGCTCGGGAATGAATGACCTCCCGGAAGATCCTGTCCCGGAACTTCCCACATGGAAGGTCTATGTAGACGGAGCCTCAAATGAAAAAGGAGCTGGAGCAGGGGTCATCCTAGTATCTCCCCAAGGGCATCAGCTCCAGAGCGCCATTCGTTTCGCGTTCCCAGCATCCAACAACGAGGCAGAACACGAAGCCATGCTAGCTGGATTGCAACTACCCAGAGAAGTCGGAGCCCAAAAAATCGAGGTATACAGCGACTCCCTACTTGTGGTAAACCAAATATCCGGGGAATACCAGACGAAAGGTGAAAAAATGGCTGCCTACGTGTCTCTCTCCCGCGGCCTCCTGCAGCATTTCAAAGGCTACCAAATCCGCCAGGTCCCCCGGGACCAGAACTCACTCGCGGACACACTGGCCAAGCTTGCAACAGACCCGGAGATCGAACAATATGGCCTAGTGCCCATCGGGCACCTAGAAGCGCCTAGTACCGAGACACAGAGGGTAAATGCCATCATCGACCATTCCCATTCCTGGATAGGACCCATCCTCAGATTTCTCACCACTGGAGAGCTCCCCACTGATAAAGCTGATGCAAGAAAGCTCCAGTATCAAGCTCCCCGATACGTGGTTATGGATGGAAAGATTTACCGCAGGGGGTTGTCCATACCCTTCCTTAGGTGTGTTGTCGGAACCGAAATCAGCACCATCATCCATGAGATTCACGGAGGCTTCTGTGGCGACCATACCTCCGGGCTGAGCCTCTCCAAAAAGATCCTTCGACAAGGATACTTCTGGCCCACCATGAAGAAAGATTGTGTGGATTATGTCAGAAAATGTGAGCAGTGCTAGAGGTACGCCAAGGTTCCGCGAACGCCGCCTACAGAAATTACCTTAATGACCAGCCCCTGGCCGTTCGCCATTTGGGGCATTGACCTAGTAGGTTCCCTTCCGACTGGAAGGGGTGGAGTGAAGTATGCCATAGTCGCGGTAGACTACTTCACCAAATGGGCTGAAGCTGAACCTATGAACACGGTCACGTCTAAGAAAGCACTGGACTTTGTCATCAGGAATATAGTGTGTCGTTTTGGGCTTCCACGAAAAATTGTGTCCGACAACGGGAAGCAGTTTGATAGTGAACATTTCACGGACTTCTGTGCTTCGCATGGAATCATCAAAAGCTTTTCCGCAGTCACTAGACCTCAAGCTAATGGGCAAGTGGAAGCAGTAAACAAAATCTTAAAGACCACGTTGAAGAAGAAACTCCAAGCATGCAAGGCTCACTGGCCGGAAGAGCTTCCGCGAGTACTTTGGGCCTATCGCACGACAGAGAGGACTTCGACGGGGCACACACCTTATTCCATGACCTTCGGTTGCGAGGCCGTCATCCCAGTAGAAACTATGATCCCATCTCACAAGCAGGACACCTACGACCCTACCCGGAACCACGCCCTTCTCCAGGAGTCCCTGGACATGATCGAAGAGCTCCGGGAGCAGTCACAGGTCCAACTCAAAATGTACCAAGGCAAGATAGCCCGACACTTCAACACAAGAGTCAAGAGCCGTACATTCGAAGTTGGGGACCTTGTCCTACGGAGAGTATTTCCTGCTACGCAGGACCCGGGAGTGGGAGTCCTCGGACCCAACTGGGAAGGCCCTTATGAAGTACAAGAAAAAGTGGGCCATGGGACGTATCACTTAAAGAGACTCGACGGATCTAAAGTCCCACGCGCCAGGAACGCGGAGCACCTCCACCGTTACTATCAGTAGGCCCCGGACTATCTAGTCGGAAGTCCTTGGTGAACGTAGCAAAAGTGTAAAATGTGGAAATAATCCTCCCTACTATAAAACACGTGCCTAATAGGCTAATTTAATGAAACACGGAGAGATTCACTCCGCTTTTACTGCATTTTTTATCCCTGTGTTCAAAGCTGCGTTTTAACAAGTGACCACGCGGTCCGGAGACGTCCGGACCCCACGCTCACTTGGGGGGGTATACATGGCTAAGGCATAGCCATACGCCCCTTGAACAAAACATACACAGAACACCACTTATGTGCTAGCATTGTGTTTGAAAATTTTAAATTGTTAAGCTTAGGTTAATTTGTTGCCATGAACATGCTTGCATTACGTGTCATGTGTGCATTATGTGTTTATGTGAAAATTGCCATTGAAATGTCTGCCATTATGCATCATGAAAATTATCTCCTGTGTAGCCCAGCGATGAACAGGACTGGGGGTTGGGGCACATTCAGAGAGCTACGCCGAAACATCCCCAACTTCCGGGCAAGTCCTTCAAAAAATACTCCGCGACTGCTGTAGAGCTTTGCCTCGCAAGCTCCAGCTCCGGGTCCCGCAAGGCGAAAGATGGCAAGATCCGCGACCGTTGTAAGCCTTGCTTCGTAGGCTTCAGCTCCGGATCTCACAAAATAATGCATGGCGAGCTCCTCGACCACTGCAAGCTTCAGCTCCAGGAGCGGATAGGGTCAATCCCCCATTCACAGCAGGCCTTGCTTCGCAAAGCCCCTGCTCCGAGATAGCACATGGTGGGCGTGGAAATTTCCCCGACCGCAACGAGCCTTGCCTCGCAGGGCTCCATGCCAGGTCCCTGAAGTCAGCGACCATGAGGTTCGCAACGACAGTTAGTTTTGCTTCGCAAAGATCTAACCTTAAGTCTAGCGACGCTCACCAAAAGAACTCCCGTTCCAGCACCATGGAACGGCGCACCTTAGCAATCCCAGCGAACAGTATAACTACAAGTCCCGGGATTGGCTATTTGCCTTAGGAAAGCTGAAATACGGTGAAAGGAGTCTGGTCGTTGGAACCAGGAAACCTTCGTAACCTAGAAACTACGTGGGAAAAGACATCAGCCGTTAGAGCTTCAAGTTGGAAGTGCATAGGTTCTGGCCGTTGGAACCAAAACCTCATGCGCCCCTACAACAGTTTCTACCGTATAAAAGTCTACCCTAAACGCAAAGTTAAACAAAGAACTCAGCAGAAAAGAAAGGAGAATGCTATAATTATGGCAAATATGTCTGCAATGAGAAAAGAGTACAGGGAGCTTCGCCCCAAAGAAAAACACAAATGAAAAATAATAATCAGCAAAGAATATTTTTCACGGAAAAATAAGATCCCTTCAAGCACTGGGGGTGGCAGTGGCATCCTCAACCGGGGTCTCGGAGACAGCAGTTTCAACTGGGGCTAGCGGAGCCAGCTCATTGGAAGATGGAACGTCATCAGTGGCAAGTTCAGAGGTCCCCGCCTCTTCAAGGACTTCTGCCTCAGGGGCTCCAGCAGGCTCGTCAATGTTGTAAGTTTGGACGTACACCTCTGGGCCTTGATCCCATACCTGTAACTTCTCCCTCATGGCGTCGGCATCCTCTCCCAGATAGCCTAGTACCTCCGGGTTCACTTTCCAGAGTTGATGCATGAGGACCACATGCGATATATTAATCGTCCTGTTCAGTACCACCTCGGCATCCTCCTTCTCCTTCAAGCGCTCCGCCTTGGAGGTTGCCAGCTTTGCCTCTGCGACAGCTAATTGAGCCCTCAGTTTTTCCATCTCGGCCTTGGAGGCATCCCGCTCTCCCTTAAGAGAATCAATCTCCTTGCGCTGCTCCTTATTTTGGTTCAGCACGGATTGCTTCTCAGTCACATGCCCCCTGGCAGTGAATTGCAAGGCTCCGATCTCTTTATCCTTCTCGGCGAGCCCCAACTCCAGCATAGACACGAGATCCCTGCTCCTCTTATGAAGTTGCTCCTCCTCGTGCAGCTTATTCTGAAGAGTGGAATATTCCTCTTGCTGTTTAAGAAGGAGATCATTTTTCGATTGCAAGCGGGCTTCAAAGGTATCCTTCTCCACCCTGGCTTGGGATAGCTCTTCCCGGAGCTTGGAGTTTTCGGCCTTCAAGTCATCCGACCGCTGTTTGAACTCATTCTCTGCGCTGGCCCGGTACTCTCGATATTTGGCAAGATATTTCTTGTCCGCCTCTTCCTCAGCTGTGCGCCGGGCCCGGTCAGTCTTCTCCGAAGCCTCCCCCCTTAGGCTCTCGACCTGTTGGGTCAGTTTCTGCTTCTCCGCCTCCAAGGCCTGGCGAGCCACCTGGCTCTCCTCCAGCTGAACCAGAACTGCACCCACCTCCCGGAACGAGCGTTCCGCGATGAGAGAGGCCTGCAAGGAAAGACAACAGAATAAGTTAAGCAGAACCAAATGCACTAAGACAGATGGTCCCAAAACACAACAACTGACGACTTACCCCGGACAGTTGCTGCTTCACGGCGTGTGTCAGCAACAGCGGATCCTTACTGCTACTGATGGCCCATTTCTCAGAATTGAGCTCGCACAAGCTCAGGGCCATGTCCTCCATCATCTCCGCTCCGAACGGCGCCAATGCACGTCCGAGCCTAGGCACCAGCCTCTTCTCCAAGGCTGGGCCATCCAAAACCGCTCCAGCCGGGTGAAGGGATCTCACCCCCTCGGCCAGCTCAGCTCTCTTCACGGCAGACAAGTTGTCTGCCCTTCCCTGAGTAACAGCCTTCTCGGCCTCCAACCGCCTCTTCAAAAAATTATCGGCCCGTCTTACACCCTCCAGGAGGGTAGCGGGGAAACGGGTTGGTTTCTGAGGGAAGTGGAACTTCAGGCCAGGCAGAGGAAGGTTTGTTTGCTGAGAAGAAGGAGACCCCGAAAGGGTGGACTCCCTTTGGGCTGGAGGAGGAGGAAGACGGGGTATTAGGGACGGTAGCGAAGACACTTTCGCCCCGGTCTGTTGTTGCAACTGATGTTGCTGTTGATTTTGCTGCTGTTGTGGCGGTGTTAGTTGCCTGTGTTGTTGTTGTTGTTGTTGTTGCTGTTGGGGTTGTTTTTGCTGCTGAGTGGGGGTAGTCTGGTGGTGACTGCGCGCAGTCCGGAGATCTCCATCACCTCCAGGTGGAGAATGTCTAAGGCGTTTTCTCTTGTCGCCCTCAGCCTCCCCTCCGGGGCGTTTGCTCACCCCGGCCTTCTTCGCGGGGAACACAAGACCTTCCCCATCGCTGCTGCTACTCGAGACCATCATGGTCTCGGAAGGCCCATCGGCAGGAGACTTCTCTACCCCCGGAGACACTTGCGCTTCGCCACTTGTCTTCTTGGGAGTGGCAGCTTTACCTCCCCTACCAGCTTTGGCCTTTCGCCCTTTCCCCTTGGACGGGTCTTGGCTAGTGGCAGCCTTCTTAATAAGCGAGGTAGCTCTCCCCAACATTTTTGCTTCGGGATGTTCTGCAAGAAACGTACGAAACAAGGTTAACGAACCAGAAAGCAATGTGAAAGAAGATAAGCAGAAGACAAGGCAATCAACAACATAAAAGCACAAGCAAGTCCGCCAGCAGAGAACAAGGAATAAAAAAGAGAGACGTTTGAGAGGGACGACCATGCACGAGAAACGTGGATGGCCTTCCCCGAGCGAAACAAGACACCGCTTCCTTCTCCAGGAAGCTCCCGTACTCCTTGAATTCCGGGAATGACATGCTGAGGGAAGAAGGGTCAACCATGGTGACACCTTCTTGCAGACTACCGTCATCCAAACATCCGAGGAGCTCATCTACCCTATCGCAATATCTGTCAAAGGGTATCCTACGTGGATCTAGCCTAAGGAAGCGAGGATCGAACCCCATCTGAGAGGTCCGGGAAACCTCAGATAGGCTGGGGGTGTGAATCAATCGAAAGCTAGCCTTACCTATCCCGGAGGTGCCAGCTCCCGGAGTCCCTTCATTGGGGTAAGCCGCGGCGTAGCGAGCCTCAATCTCTTCTTCCTCCGACTGGGGGTCGGGGAACCTCTCCGCCCAACTGGGGGACAAATTATTCTCGTCTTGGACTGCCTGGCAGATCACCTTGGATAGTTCCAGGGCAATCTGCTCCCGGACGTCAGCGGACACCTGACTTTGCCCCCTGCCACTCACTGGCCCAATATTTTGGAAGGAGGCGAGTAGCCCATACTCTCTCAGAGATTCGGTGGTCACAAGTCCTTCCACCTTCAGCTCTTCCTCCGAGAGCCCCTCGTAGAATTGCGACCTCCTTATCATCTCCGCACAGCGAGGCGTCCGCGAGATGGCTTCTGCAAAATTCAGGGATGAGTATTAGAGATCCTCCCGAAAGGCAAACCAAACGTAAAGAAACAAAGTTAAAAAGGAGAGGAAGGAGCACTTACCAGGGACTTTGAAGTCCAAAGATAGGGCTGGCACCCTCTTCAGTGGGAAGCCAGTCGTCAGGAACCAGTACTCCCGGAGATCTGGAACCCTCACGGTGTGACAGGTGGGACACATCACGTCCGGGTGCCTCTCCAGCCTGTAAAATCCCACCTTGTCTGGATGGCCTCTCATGGGCTGAGACTTCAACCCGTAGAAGTACAACACCTCCTCCGGGGTAGGAGCCTCCAGGTCCCGGGACTTGCAGAAGATGTACCACCCCGCTAGGAGCTTGTAGCTGGGGGGAATCAACTGGAAGGGGGCAATCCCCGCCTTCACACAGAAATTGGCAAAGTAACTTCTTAGGGGCAAGTGCGCCCCACACACTATGTGTGCCCAGCTCCAGGCACCAAAACCCTCGTGACTCTGACTAGCAGACTCACCCAGCACCGACAGACGGTGCCACATCAGGCCTGGGATGTTCTTCAGGCCTGCCTCTGAGGAGTACAGCTCCAGCATGCCGTAGTTCCTGAACAGGTTCGGCTTCTGGTCCATCTCCCAGATTGAGCTGTTGGTGGTCGGTGGGCTAGCTGCGACTACTTTAGTCTTTCCTTTCCCCTTTGCGCCGGCGATAGGGGAACCTTTCTCCGGGGCAGAATCAGCCTCTACCGCAGCGATGAGTTGTTCCTTTGAGATGTTCATCACTGAACAAAAGAAACAAAGAAGAAAACACTCTAAGCAGTCAGCACCCTTGTCATACCCTAACGGTATCAAAGGCGTCAGGGAAACCCTCCCCGAAAACTGCTTGGAGAGGCTCCCACCGAGCTTGCCGAGGGGTTGGCACCATGCCACCCGAAGGACAGCAAGGAACCAAACTCAGACTCCGAGCCTAAGCCCGCCGAGAGAAGTGTTTTTCCAGAGAAAGACACCCTAACGGCGTTCACACTTATGCCCTAAAACAGCAAACCAGAACAGCGTAAGCAAGACGAGGAACAACTTTCCAAACGAAAATCATCAAAGCATGCAAAAAGATCACTTATTGGCCCGCATCAGTCACATGCCTATCAAAGCCCTATTCACGCATGCATAAAGATGACACCGGCAGAAAACTCAACCCTAACAACTACCAACAATCTGAGGTTTAGAAGGAAATTTCAAAGTAAAAATGCTTACTGCTATTCGGATATTTAAAGGTTGAGGGAGTGACCGGATCACTGCACCGCACGAACACGTGAAGTGAAAGCTGCAAAGACAGGAAACGATTCAAACTTGGAACCTCGGCGAACAAACCTACTGCCAAAACGGAAGAAAAGTTTCTGGATTCCTTACCAAAGGAACTGGCGAATTCGAAGGAAAGGAAGCTTGGAGGCTCGAGAGTTCGAAGATGTGGGAATCTGAGAATCTGAAAGCTCGAGAATTTGAAAGCGTAAAGAGGAAGAAAGGTCCGTTCCCTCGTTTTTATAGCAGGAAAGAAGTCGTTTCAAATTCCTCAAATGGACGGTCCCGATCTTCCCATTCCGTGTGCATCAGATCCAACGGCTGGGGGTAAAGGGCCGGTCCTATTTATGGCTCCTCGGATAGGAATAAAGTATTTATTTCCCATCATTGCACCATCTCGGGCCCAGCGTACCATTAAATACCGTCAAATCACCACTCAGACGCCTGACGCACGCAAACTCAGCCAATCACCTCACGCGCACGTCTCGGTCGCAGAACCAGTCCCTGCATGACGCGTGGCCCTCGCCATACTTGAGTATTTGAGATCAAACAGAAGAAACTTCCTTCTTTTTTCATACTAACACTCAGACGGGAAAAAGGAACTCTTCCAGGAACACAGGATGTGACCCCTCATCTAATCTAGAGACCTGAATACCCAGAGGATTGTACAAGCTCCCGGACCTCTCAAGCTCCGTGACCTTGGGGGGTAAATGTTATCCAAACTTCCGGATAGCGTTTAGATGGATAGCCTTCGAGAAGCAGAATTATTAAAGTCCTTCACGGAGAGTGACCAGTGGTCGCGGATGGACAGAAAGGCTTCACCTCTCCCGTGTAGTGTCTAGCACACTCCTTCAAGCAACCGCGACCCGGAAGCTCGTTAGTTCTCCCGGACTCCCGAAGGGATGCCCTTCGGGGAAGGTCTTTCCAGGAGAAGCTCTTCAGGTTATCTTCGCGGATACGGTTCCGTGCTTCGCACGGAACAAGACCAAGTGGTCGAGTCACGGAGGAGGCATAGTTGGGATGATATTCACCTGACACAGGATCCCGCCTGACATGCCTGACAGGTCAAGGCCGCACACATCCCAGCACGCCTAAAGGTGCCTTTTCGCCTACTGTTCCGCTGACTGTCTGGAAAAGGCGGCTGCCATTGGTAGTTCCCATACTTTCATGTTATTATACCTGCGTAGAGTCTTGTAGCCATGCTACTACAGTAATTGTATCCCTTATTTATGGCTGGTGTAATTAAGACTCAGGGGACAGAGTAAAACCCTAATAAAAAACCCTAGCTATAAAAACCCCCTCATTTTACGATAGAGGGGACGGCAAACAAATTACATAGCAAGAACTCTGCTAAAATCTCTCTAGCTTCATCTTCTTCAAGAGAACCAGAGAGAAACACTGTGAGTTTGTGAGTTTCTTGTACACCAGCTGTTTAACTGTAATTCTCTACAAGTATAATAACATCGACTCGTGGACTAGGGCTCGTTAACGCCTGAACCACGTAAAAACACTGTTTGTTTATTTACATTCCTGCACTTCTACAGTTCTTATCTTTTCTTTATTCCGTTCGTATTCATTTCCAAAAAACTCGGTAAACACCAGTTTCTGCGAAAAAGGGTCCAAAAATGGTTCCTTTTTTGGGTTTTCAAATTTCAAGAACCGTTTCTTGCACACCAAGATATCGTGTACAAAATTAGGGTGTCTTTAAGGAATGCACGATTGCCAAAAATATCACCTTTTTAATAACCGCCACCTTTCTTCCCTAATATTTCAAGATTTCCCATGACATATCCACCTTCCTTCTCTTCGGTGGAACACAAGCTCTGGGACTGGTCTCGTCCTTTGGATCGAGCCTACCTTGTAGCCTCGATCATTCGAGCTTAGGTATTATTTATCTTTATACTTCTTGTTCGCTTGGCCCTCACCCTTTTACTTTCTTGTTAGATGCTGTAGAATTCAGGGAAGTGGTGGGGGTCAAAGCTCGCAATTCCCTACTCACCAGTAACTCCGAGCCCAGAATCTCCTTTCACCCGGAACCAACGTTTAATTCGGGAGCACGAACTGAGGCGTGAGAAAGAGGACACTCGAGATCACCTCCGACGTCAGATAAACGAGGTCAAAGAAGGGAAAAGGAAAAGACTAAGGGTCGTTCTTCATCCAGAACCGAATACCAAGCCTAGACCGATTCCACTCGACCCTTCACTTAAAGTGACGATTGCTTTCAAGCCAGGTGATCTTCATTTTTCACTGATGGGGGAACCTTCTACCTCGCAGCCGAGGAGGGAATTTTTCGAGGCCGGGCATTATTGGAACTCGGTTACGTCACTAGGCCAGATAACTGATATCCTGGCCTTTCACGGTATAGGATTATTAGGCTCGCTAAGGTGTCGAGCCCCGACCTCCCATGAGCAAAGCTGCCGCGCTCCAGGAGATGGAAATCCCGATAGCAAGCTGAGATACGTAGCTTAAAGCCAGGAGCACATGAAGGCAGGGGCGGTACTGCCCTTGAAGTCTTTTTTCAAGGACTTCACAGATTTTTTTGGGCTGGCCCCTTTCCAGCTCAACACCAATTCTTACAGGGTGCTGTCTGCCCTGAGGTCGCTGTATCACGAGTTGAAGTGGACAGGACCTTCACCAGGAGAGATTTTATATCTCTTCTGTTTGAAAAGCAACCCCTCCCGAGCTCGGGGAGGAGACGACTTCTACTATCTCTCGAGCTATCCGAAGGAGAAGAAGGTGTTCGAGGATCATCCCAATCATCCTCCTGACTTCAAGAAGGCCTTCTTCTGGACAGATGGCCTAGCCCCGTCTCGATTCTACTCGTTCAGACGGATTCGTAAGTATCTCAACCTCCTTCTTTTATGTGCTCGAACTTTGTTTTTAGGCCCGTACTTAGTCGAAATGCGTTTGATTTTCCAGCCAACTATCATCGCCCTACCCTTACCAAGGAGATGAGGGAGCATAGAGAGACTCTGCTCCAACTTCCTTATGGCAGGAGATCCCTTTCATATCTCCTACATGAAGACAAGCTCCGGGCGTGTGGGCTCTTAGGGGAGGATCAGCCTACATCAGACTGGTCCAATAAGAAATACGACCGGTGGGAGCTCGTTCCTCTGCCAACCGGAAACCTGCCCCCGAGGAGAGATGCGAGGCCTCCATCTCCAGCTCGTCATAGGAGTCCACAATCGCGGAATGAGGCCAACGATGAGGCCTCGAGCTCGAGCTCAGATGAGCAAGGTACGGTCATCCTTAGCTCGAATATGTGGTCTCCCTCACTGCTAAAACATAGACCTGATAGGTTAGTATTATGTAAGGATGATATGGACCATTTCTATGTATGGTCTTGGGTAGATGATAGGGTACATAGGTTTGATAGATGGCTCGGGAAATACGACACCTTGTATAGCCTGAACGAGGTATGGAACGGAATAGCCGTCCAATACGGGACTAATGATTATAGGGACCTTTCGAGGTTGACATCCACCTATAGGGAAGGTACTCCCCCCGCCTCTTCTGAATATGGGGGAATTTTGTGGTCGCCGAGAACAAGCTCGGGGAAGAGTTCCAGTTAGGTTTTTCTCCTCCTGTCTTTTTATCCTTCGAATGTCTGCACTATGTTGA
Source organism: Humulus lupulus (assembly GCF_963169125.1). Taxonomy (NCBI): domain Eukaryota; kingdom Viridiplantae; phylum Streptophyta; class Magnoliopsida; order Rosales; family Cannabaceae; genus Humulus; species Humulus lupulus. The sequence continues at coordinate 141,647,064 of NC_084797.1, read as the reverse complement.
GTTATTTTATTTCACAACAACTCATAATGTGGTGTAACTGTGCAAGCGAGATGGACTCCGACCTTGACAACATCCTGATCAGTGGGGGAGCCAAGAGGAGCATCCTAGGGGGTCGCGAAAGACCGACCGGCCTGCCAAGGTCCTTAAGAGGACTGAGAAAACACCACCCCCGGCTCCAGTTGTTCTGAGCTCGGCTCTAAGTCCACCTGCCCAGGTCGAGACTTCCTCGTCGACTCTACCTCCAGCTCCTTCTACATCCCAAGTCAATCCCCCAGGTGGCCCACCTCCGAAGAAACCCTCGTCCTCGAAGACACCATTGCTCTCGATCTCCACTCATGTTGACGAGTATGTGATTGACAGTGCTGTTGGATCCCACTGGGCAACACTAGGCTCGGACATCCAGTCTCGGGTGGGCCAAAGCTTTGGGGGCTTTGACGCTCCTCACTGGCAGTTTCTAAATAATGCCAAAGACTGCAACACTCTTTACGAGAAGATTGTTGAGCTCCACGCTGCGGTAATCTTTCTTCTCCCACTAGTTAGTTGCATTTACACTTAGTCCATATACTAATTTTGTGCTCTTTTTTTTTTGTATGTCAGGCTCTTGCTGTCGATGCTCAACTTAATTATAGGCTGAACAACGAAGTCCACTCGAGCATGACTCTTGCTCAGGAGGCAAAGGACCTTCAGCATAAATTGAGTGATGAGCTTAAGTCCACAAAAGCAAAGGTAGAGGTAGGAGCCGAGGAGCTTAAGGTCAAGATATCCGAGCTTGAAAAGCAGAATGCCAGACTCGCAGAGCTTGAGAAGGAGAATGCTCAAGTGAAGGAGGTCAATGCCAACCTTGAAGAAGAGAAGGCCGCCACTTTTGAGATCATTGAGAATGAAAAGGCTCGTCTTCTTAAAGAGTTTAAGGAGAAAAAGGATCGGGTGGTCGACCTGGCCATGTACAGAATGTGGGCCAACAATGTCGGCCTCGATACTAGCTTCTTAGGCCATCTTGAAGAAAAGCTCGTGGCCAAATGGCAGGCTCGGCTCAATGAGGAGGAGGCTGCTCGAGATGACGCAGAGGGAGCCGGGGAGGATGCTGATGCTGAGAAGGCCAAGGAGGATGCTAAGAAGGCCAAGGAGGATGCTCCTTCTCTTTAGATGATATATAGGGGCTGCGCCCCTTTATTTTTTGTAATTTTTTTCTTTTAATTTATGCCCATGGGGCTGATACAATTTTTTTTTTAGTTTCGACTTCATTTTAATATATATGCTTTACATTTCTCGGGTTGAAATATTTTGCACATTTTATATTAAAGTGTTATATATGCCTGTTTAATCACACAAACATAGTTTGGATTTAAGCTCGAGGTTCAATGAATTCATGCATAGTTTTCTCGAATTATCCGCTTCCGATCTTGTTATTTGTCAAGGTCGGATATTACTTTTACCATGCACCCGAAAGTACTTGTATGGTGTGTAATGCAAATGGTTTAGTTATATCTTACTTTTTAGTTACTTTTTCTCGTCCTCGGTTAGCTCTTCGAGGTTATGAGGTCGAGACTATTGTTTTGCAAGATACTCCAGCCTCGATCTCGGCTTAATATGAAGTGGGTTATGCTCCAACTTACTGCCGATTAGTTTTAGCTGGTTTGTTCCAAACCTATTAAGGTCGTGTTTGGTTTGTAATCCATACACTTATGTTTTAATCTAGTTTGCATGTTTGGTTATATCCAAACATTTTTATCTTTTTGCCAGTTTGGTTATATCCAAACTTAACCCATTTCGCGCATTTGGTTATTTCCAAATACCTGTGTACTTTTGACAGTTTGGTTATATCCAAACAGTTATATGCGTTTCAAATATGCTATTTTATTTTTTCAAGTTGGTGGTATATGATCCACTGATGCCCCCTTAATATCCTATGAGTGAGACCATAGGTTATTAAATTAAGAGAGAATGCAAAAAAAAAAAAAAAATACAGCATATTAAACGAAATCAAACTTTATTTGAAAAAATCCAAAAATAGAAAAACAGTACAGATAAACAAGCATGGTTATAGGCAACATCCTTCCTATACTATTGATAGTAAGGTCGTAGGTGTTCGCCATTCCATGCTCGTGGTACTAGACTTCCATCCAATCTCGCCAACTTGTAAACGCCGGGTCGGATGACTGACTCTATCTTGTAGGGTCTTTCCCAATTTGGCCAGAGCACGCCAGCTGCTGGATCCCGTGTTGCCAAGAATACACGCCTTAGCACCAAATCTCCCATGCCGAATTTTTGATCCCGAACTCTTTTGTTGAAGTACCGGGTAGCTCGCTGTTGGTATGCAGCATTTTTTAATTGAGCTTTGTTCCTTCTTTCTTCGATCAGGTCAAGAGTTTCTTTGAGCTGGGAGTGGTTCGAGGCTTGATCATAAGCGAGGGCTATAATTGTGGGAATTTCGACCTCGATTGGCAACATAGCCTTGCAACCGTACGCCAGAGAGAACGGGGTATGTCCTGTCAATGTACGGGCCGTAGATTCTTCGAGCCATCTTCCTTTAGCTTCTTCCAACTTGTTCTTCAGTGAACTTTTTAGAGTCTTGTTTACAGCTTCGACCTAGCCATTCGCCTGGGGATGGGCCACTAACGAGAAGCTCTTTATTATTCCATTTTTTTCACAAAAGTTGGTAAACAGATCGCTGTCGAACTGGGTTCCGTTATCGGACACAATCTTCCTCGGCATCCTATATCGACATACGATGTTTTTCACCACAAAGTCAAGGACTTTTTTGGAGGTTATTGTCGCCAAAGGTTCAGCTTCTGTCCATTTTGTGAAGTACTCTACGACGACTACCACGTACTTTAGTCCGGCTTTTCCAGTCGCAAGGGAGCCTATGAGGTCGATTTCCCATACCGCAAATGGCCATGGGGAGGTCATCATAGTTAGCTCGGATGGTGGAGCTCGAGGAATTGTGGTGAATCATTGGCACTTATCATACCTTTTTACGTAATCAAACGAGTCTGATTTGATGGTAGGACAGAAGTATCCTTGGCGTATGATTTTCTTAGACAGGCTATGCCCCCCAGTATGGTCTCCACAGAACCCTTCGTGAATTTCTTCTAAGATTTTTTTAGCTTCGGGAGGAGTCACACACCGGAGTAGTGGCATGGAATATCCTCTTCTATACAGCCTTCCATCTATAACGGTATAATGAGGGATTTGATACATCAACTTTCGAGCCTTAGTCCGTTCTTCCGGCAGGATGTCGGTCTCAAGATATTCAACTATCGGAGTCATCCAGCTAGGCTCGGAATTGATCATACACACATCCTCCTGCTTTGGCTCGTCAATACTAGGAGCCGAGAGATGTTCAATTGGCAGGACATTTAGTTCGTCATTCTCAGTAGAGGTAGCGAGCCTGGCTAAGGCGTCTGCATATGAGTTCTGTTCTCGAGGGACCTATTCTATCGCATAGAACTCGAAATGTTCTAATGCTGATTTTACCTTTTCTAAGTATGTTGCCTGTAACGCCCTACTACCTTAGAGTCATTACTAGTGAGTTTAAAAGGTGCAATTAACTCGCTATTCGAGGTTTTTAGAATGAAAGTGTGATTAAACAAAAAGTCAAGGTTGTAATCTTTGAAAGTACCCTATTTCATTGAAAATTCCAAGTTTCTAACATTTGGGATCCCAAAATACAGTTTATAAAATATTTACAACTCAAAATGGGTTTACAGATAATTAACCAACAAAATTATAGTTTAATACAACCATTTCTCAAAATACCCCCGACCAAAGCAGTCGGACAGGCCAAACATGTACGCGCCGCTTCATGCTCTCCGTACTCATGGCTGGTTGACTTTTTCCTTGCCCTTACCTACAACACAGAGCACCCGTGAGCCGAAGCCCAGCAAGAAAACTCATACAACACATAACATATGCATATTATATAATCAACATAACAAATAATCCACAGATAAACAAATAGTCCATCAGACTAAACAAATACGGCCATGCCGTCCCAAAAGCGTTACCAAAGCCTGGGGTCTCAATTCTCACCGTAAGGATATCCCATGTATCCATTGGGGTCTCAACCTAACAATAAGCACTCTATGTGCTAAGTGTTATTCCCAGCCCCACTGCCGTTCTCAGCCTTCGTCGTTCTCGGCTCCTTTGCCGTTCATTCTACTATAACCACATATGGTATAAATTGAACAACATTCAATCATATAATAATTCAATCAAGGCTACACCCTAACATGTAATACAATCTACGACCGTGCCCTGCAACAATACTATGGGCCCACGCCCTGCTCTACGGGTACTATAGTTTTCTTACCTGTATCCCGAGCTTCACAATGCAACAAAGTCACGAGCACGATCCTCTAACCCGAGCCTCTCTGAAAACCTAGTCACAACACATATAAAACACTCTTTAATACTAATCAATCCAAAACCACTTCCCGGGACCAATCCTGTATTCTCGGGACCTCTAATTTCCCAAAACAATGCAACGGAAACATCGCCGAGCCCCCGGTACAAATGCCCGAAAATGCAAAAATTTCTCTGTCCTGAAAATAGCCTAGCGCCGCGGTACTACTCTTTGAGGGCCGCAGTGCCTAGAAATTCCCCCAACTCCTGATGCAGCCTTGCGCCGCGGCGCCTCTTCGCGAACCCAGAATTCTTGGTTTTCCCTTGCAATTTCCCCGAGCTAAAACACCTCCAATTCAACCCAAACACAAACCTAAACCCCAAAATCAATTTAAAACCCCAAATGAACCATTTAACAACCTATAAATACTAACAACAAGGTCAAACACACAATCACACCCATAATCCACACTTTGGTTTCAAATTTCAGAAACTTACACCATAGCTTTTAAAACTTAAACCAAGGCTTGAAAATTGTAAACCATGCCTCAATATTCTTAAACCACACTAGAAACGAAAGTTCAAAGATGCTTAGAACCCTTACCTCAATAAATAATTCAACTTTGGACTCCCTCCAATTCCAGCTTTAAGTCAATTCCTCTTGATTACCAAGCTGAATTCCCATACAAAACCAGCCACAACTCTCTTTCAATTTCATGCTTACTCTCTAAAAATCAAACTTGGAACTTAGCAAAACAGGGGTTAAACTCTTACCTCTGAGCAAGTCTTAGCCTATACTTGATTTTGGTTGCCTCAAGCCTCTTGATTCTCCTCCTAAGCTTCCCAATTTTAGCTCCCTTCTTTTCTTCTTCTTTCCCATAGTTTTCCATTTTCCTTCTAGTTTCTCTTCCAATTTCAGCAAGAGCAAAATATCACTAAGTGTAAGAACGTGAGTCACCTTTTCCCTCAGCTGAAGCTATCTAACCCCTGCCAAAAGACTATTTTACCCATCCAAGTAGTTCCTTTCCTAACTAGGCCTCAAGGCATTTTTGACATTTCACCTTTCTTACAAATCTACCATTTTCTCATCTAAAATTGTTACTCTTAATGGTCACCAATGGTCACTCAAGTTACTCAATTACCATTAACCACTAACTCACAAACTCAAAGTATAAAATTCCCAAAATACCCCTAGGCTCCTCCCGAGCCGGGTATCTAATCCCGTTGTGACTTTTAAACTAATTAGCTCCCTAGGACCGTCTCGGCACGTGGATCACAATAATATCACCACTCACACGTGGTACTAATCATATCACACAATTATTACATTTATGCCCTCAACGGGCTAAGATTACCAATTTACCCCTAACAAAAAAATGGGGCCCACATGCAGATTTATTCCACCTAAACATGCATTCTAATCACATATTAATTTAAATTCATATATTAACATGTTAATTCATTTATTGCCCTCTAGGCACGTTAATCAAGGTCCTAAACCTTATTAGCAACATGGGGTGTTACAATTATCCCCTCCTTATAGAAATTTCGTCCTCGAAATTACCTGAATAACTCGGGATGCAGCTCTCGCATATCAGACTCATGTTCCCATGTCGCCTCTTCAACCTTGCTGTTCCTCCACAACACTTTAACCAAGGCGATGGTCTTGCTCCGCAAGACTTTGTCCTTTCTATCAAGGATCTGAATGAGCTTCTCTTCGTATGATAAATCCTGATCCAACTCCAAATTCTCATAGCTCAACACGTGGGTAGTATCTGACACATATTTCTGGAGCATGGATACATGAAACACGTCATGCACCCCTGATAGAGCTGGAGGCATCGCTAATCTGTAAGCTACCTCTCTAACTCGTTCTAGAACCTCAATGGGCCAACGAACCTGGGGCTCAGCTTGCCCCGAGCACCAAATTGTTTCACTCCTCTCAGGGGCGAAACCTTAAGGAACACATGATCACCGACCTGAAATTCCACGTTCCTGCATCTCAGGTCTGAATAACTCTTTTGGCGACTCTGGGAGGCGAGCATACGAGCTCTAATCTTTTCAATTGCCTCATTGGTCCTCTGAACCATCTCTGGATCTAGATATCTTCTCTCACCTGTCTCATCCCAATGTATCGGTGATCTGCACTTTCTCCCATACAACATCTCATACGGAGCCACTCCGATAGTTGCCTGATAACTATTGTTGTACGAGAACTCAATCAAAGGGAGATACTTACTCCAAGATCCCCCAAAATCCAACACACAGGCTCGTAACATATCCTCCAGTATCTAAATCGTCCTCTCAGAATGCCCATCTGTCTGAGGATGATAAGCAGTACTAAATCGTAACTGTGTGCCCATTGCCTTCTGTAGGCTCTCCCAAAACTTGGAGGTGAAGGTGGGGTCCCTGTCGGATACTATCAACCTCGGAGCCCCATGAAGTCAAACAATTTCCTTCACATATAGCTTAGCATACTGCTCCACAGTATAAGTTATTCTCACAGGTAAAAAGTGGGCGGACTTAGTATACCTGTCCACAATCACCCACACCGAATCATGCTGACCAACGGTCTTCGGCAATCCAACTACAAAGTCCATGGTAATATCTTCCCATTTCCACTCGGGAATCCCTAGAGGCTGCAATAACCCTGTTGGCCTCTGATGTTCAGCCTTAATCTGCTGACAAGTTAAGCACTTAGCCACATAGTCCACCACATCCCTCTTCATGCCTATGCACCAATACAAAACTCTCAAATCTTGGTACATCTTCGTAGTACCTGGGTGTAAAGAGTAGGGAGTGGTATGAGACTCATCCATAATCTCTCGTCGAATATCTGAATCGATCGGAACACAAATTCGTCCCTTGTACTTTAACAAGCCCATCTCTGAGATAGAGAAGTCCCCAGTTGTTCCAGCTAGGACATTCTCTCTACGTTCAACTAACTGGGGATCCCTTCCTTATGCTTCCTTAATCCTTTCAAGGAGCGTGGACTGAAGAGTTATGTTGGCTAACCTACCAACCACAAACTCTATACCTGCTCTGGTCATCTCTTCAGCTAATCTGTCTGATACCTGCCTCAAACTAAACAACTGTCGTGGGCCCTTCCGGCTCAATGCATCAGCCACTACATTAGCCTTCTCAGGATGGTATAGGATATCACAATCATAATCCTTTACCAATTCTAGCCATCGCCTTTGGTGCATGTTCAAATCTTTCTGAGTAAAGAAATAATTTAAACTCTTGTGATCAGTGTATATCTCGCACCTTTCACCATACATGTAATGTCTCCAAACCTTAAGTGTGAATACCACTGCAGCCAACTCCAGATCATGAGTGGGATATTTGTGCTCATACTCCTTTAATTGCCTTGATGCATAAGCTATTACTTTCCCAGCTTGCATCAACATACATCCCAAATTCTTTCTGGAAGCGTCACAGTAAACCACAAACTTCTCATTATCTGCCGGCAAACTCAACACTGGTGCAGTAACCAATCGACGCTTCAATTCCCTGAAGCTGTTCTCACATCGATCTGTCAACACATACTTCGTCTTCTTTCTTGTCAACTCTGTCAATGGAGTAGCAATTCTGGAGAACCCCTCTACAAATCGCCGGTAGTATCCTGCCAACCCAAGAAAACTTCTGACCTCAGGAACACTGCCTGGTCTAGGTCAATCTCTCACTGCCTCTATCTTACTTGGGTCAACCAGTATCCCCTCCTTACTAACAATATGGCCCAGAAATGTAACTTGCGGTAACCAGAACTCGCACTTGCTGAACTTGGCATATAAGTTATGCTCTCTCAATCGCTGCAATACCAGGCGCAGATGATGCTCATGCTCTGTCTCTAACTGGCAGTACACCAGGATATCATCGATAAATACAATCACAAACTTATCCAGATAATCTTTGAAAATTCTATTCATCATATCCATAAAAGTTACTGGGGCATTGGTTAATCCAAAGGACATAACCAGACATTCATAGTGTCCATACCTTGTTCGAAAAGCAGTCTTTGGTATGTCCTCCTCTTTAATCCTCAACTGATGATAACCTGACCGTAGATCAATCTTTGAAAACACCGTACTCCCTTGTAACTGATCAAATAAATCATCGATCTTAGGCAATGGATACTTATTCTTAATATTCAACTTGTTCAACTCTCTGTAGTCAATGCACATCCTAAGCGACCCATCTTTCTTCTTAACAAATAACACTGGAGCACCCGATGGTGAGAAACTCGGTCTGATGAACCCCAAATCCAGTAGCTCCTGTAACTGAATCTTCAACTCCTTTAACTCTGCCGGAGCCATTCTATAGGGTGCCTTGGACACTGGCTCTGCTCCCAGTGCCAACTCTATGACGAACTTGATCTCCAGCTGTGGCGGCAATCCTGACAAATCTGCTGGAAATAGGTATGGGAACTCACAGACCAATCTGGTTTCATTTGGTCCCACTGTCACCACTCTAGAGGTATCTACAACACTTGCTAGGAATCCTATGCAACCTTCTTGCATCAGGTCTCTAGCCTTCAGTGCTGAGATCATAGGCATTCGCGGTCCATTCACCGTCCCCACAAATACAAAAGGTACCTCGCCTTCTGGTTCAAAAGTCACCATTCGTTGCTTGCAATCAATCGTTGCTCCATACCTCGTTAACCAATCCATCCCTAATATCATATCAAAATCATCCATGTCTAATTTAACCAAATCAACAAACAATTCCCTACCATCTATCACTACTGGTAATGCTCTAACCCATCTCCTAGAGACTACCAGTTCTCCTGTTGGTAACAAAGTCTGAAAACCCCTAGCATACACAATACTAGGTCTACAAAGTTGGTTTATCACCCTAGCAGATACAAATGAGTGGGTAGCCCCTGAGTCAATCAATGCAGTATACAAGGAACCAGCGCTAGAGATCTGACCTGTCTCAACTGAGGGACTAGCCTCCGCCTCAGTCTGAGTCAAAGCGAATACCCTGGCAGGAGCGAGACTGTCTCCCTGCTTTGGCTCCTCTTTCTTTGCTTGTGGGCAGTCTTTCTTCAGATGGTTGGCACTCCCACAAATAAAACATGCCCTAATCCGGCACTCGCCCTGATGTCGTCGTCTGCATCGAGGACACACTGGAAAACTCCTCCAGTTGTCACTTCCGCCCTGACGGCCACCAATAGAACCTCGTACCCTCCTATCAGAACTAGGAGGAACAAATGAATCTGGGACTCTTCTTTTCTGCTCACTGGGGCCACTGCCCCGACTAGACCCAGTAAAAGGAGGCACCGTCCTCCTGGCATCGCGCCTAACATCATTGTCTTTCCATATTTGATCCTCAGTCCTCTCTGTAGTAAGGGCCTTATCCACTACTTGAGCATAGGTAGTTGTCTCTGAATTTAAGGTAATATTCACGTCACGGGCGATCATCACATTCAACCCCCGTATAAACCTATCTCTCCTGGTCGCATCTGTCGACACTAAGTCTGGCGCAAACTTCGCCAATCTATCAAATCTCAGGGCGTACTCAGTAACTGATAACCTGTTATGAGTCAGGTTGATAAACTCATCAACCTTCGTAGCTCGAACTGCTACGCTGTAGTATTTCTCATCAAAGATACTCTTAAATTCCTCCCAAGCCATAGTTTTAATATTCCTCTGCTGACTCACTACATCCCACTTGATGCGGGCATCCTCTCTAAGCATGTAGCTAGCACAAGCCACCCTTTCATTTCCTTCAACCCTCATGAAATCTAAGATTAAGGAAATCATATTCATTCACTGCTCGGCCCGCAGTTGGTCTGATCCACCCTCAAAGGTAGGAGGTTGTTGCTTTCTGAATCTTTCGTACAGAGGTTCCCACCTGTTCTCAACCACAGGCTGAACCGGCACTAGCGCCACACTCTGCTGAATTGGCAACCCAGTGACCTGTGAAGGGGCCTGCTGCCTCAACTGACGAAGTTCTTCTTCTGTTCTCTACAATCTAGCCTCCATTTCGGCTAATATCTATTGCCAGTTCTGCGGGGTAGGTGGAGGGTCCTGACCCTGGTTGTTATCCTCGGCTCTACTGCCGCGGAGTCTAGATGATTGCCGAGGCATCACAACTATATGCCTACAATCAGTGACACCGCTCATTAAGCATGATAACAAAGTCCACCTCCACCTCCCATTCACAACAGCCAACCATAAACAACAATCCAGATAACATACAGATAACATATAACACACAACGGGCCTCGCCCTGGCATCACGCATATGTTAACTCATTCATCATGCTCTTTATAAACTAAGCAGGGAAACAGGGCATTCAAACACATATTCAAGCATAATAATCAACCATACCAGTCAACCCTTAGTGGAGCTTTTCAATGACAGCGAGCATACATGTTCGGTCAATCTCCAGAACCAATAAACCTTGGCTCGCTCTGATACCAAGTTGTAACGCCCTACTACCTTAGAGGCGTTACTAGTGAGTTTAAAATGTGCAATTAACTCACTAATCGAGGTTTTTAGAATGAAAGTGTGATTAAACAAAAATTCAAGGCTGTAATCTTTGAAAGTACCCTATTTCATTGAAAATTCCAAGTCTCTAACATTTGGGATCCCAAAATACAGTTTATAAAATATTTACAACTCAAAATGGGTTTACAGATAATTAACCAACAAAATTATAGTTTAATACAACCATTTCTCAAAATGCCCCCAACCAAAGCAGTCGGGCAGGCCAAACATGTACGCGCCGCTTCATGCTCTCCGTACTGATGGCTGGTTGACTTTTTCCTTACCCTTACCTACAACACAGAGCACCCGTGAGCCGAAGCCCAGCAAGAAAACTCATACAACACATAAAATATGCATATTATATAATCAACATAACATATAATCCACAGATAAACAGATAGTCCATCAGACTAAACAAATACGGCCATGCCATCCCAGAAACATTACCAAAGCCTGGGGTATCGGTTCTCACCATAAGGATATCCCATGTATTTATTGGGGTCTCACCCTAACAATAAGCACTCTATGTGCTAAGTGTTATTCCCAGCCCCACTGCCGTTCCCACCCTTTATCTGTTATGAAGCTCGTATGTTCCTGGTCAGGGGCATGCATGGAAATCTGGTTATATCCAAAATAGGCATCCATGAATGACATTAGTCCATGCCCTGCCGTGGCATCCACGAGCTAGTCAATCCGTGGTAAAGGAAAGCAATCCTTAGGACAGGCCTTGTTGAGGTTCGAGTAGTCAATGCAGGTTCGCCAAGTTCCATTAGGCTTCGGGACCAGTACCGGATTGGCTACCCAATCGGGGTAAAAAGCATCCCTAATGAATCGGTTTGCCTTTAACCTATCGACTTCCTCTATTATGGCCTTTTTCCTATCGACATCCAGTTGTCTTCGCTTTTGTTGCTTCAGCGGGAAGCTTTTATCAATATTTAGCACATGGCTCACTATATTTGGACTTATTCCTACCATGTCCGAATGTGAGCACACGAAGACATCCTGGTTTTTCTTCAAAAAAAAAATTAATTGCTATTTAGTTTCTTCATGGAGGTTTTTCCCGACCTTTACCATTTTCGGGGGGTCTGATTCTTCGAGCCTGATTTCTTCGAGCTATTCCAATGGTTCGAGATCAGCTCTTTCCTCCACTCTTGGGTCGATTTCTTCATCTATCTCCAAGATTGTCTCGTCCTTATTCTGAATGACGACGAGAGCTTGTGCGCTTGCCTGTTTCTTTCCTCTTATGGAAATGCTATAGCATTCCCTCCCGGCCAAATGGTCTCCCTTCAATGTCCCGATGCCACTAGAAGTTGGGAACTTGATGGACAAATGCCTTACAGACGAGACTGCCCCCAGCCCTACTAGGGTGGGTCTCCCAAGAAGCACATTGTAGGCTGATGGCAGGTCCACTACTACAAACTCCATCATCTTGGTCGTTGAGACTGGATAGTCTCCCAAGGTTACAGAGAGTTCAATGGACCCCATACAGGCAATCCCCTCTCCTGAAAAACCGTACAATGTCGTTGCGCAAGATTTTAGGTCTCGAGGCGTGAGTCCCATCTTTTCTAAGGTGGCCTTATAGATAATGTTCACTGAGCTCCCATTATCAATGAGAACTCGGTGAACTCTCTTATTCGCGAGCTGGAGAGTGATGACCAGTGGGTCATTGTGGGGAAACTAAACATGGGACGCATCGTCCTCAGTAAAGGTTGTCGGTTGAGATTCAATCTTTTGGCACTTTGGAGCTCTAGGTTCAGGTTCATAGGGGGACCCAACCCCAGTTTTTAGCTCGTTCACATATCGCTTTTGGGCATTCTTGCCCGTCCCTACAAGATGAGGCCCGCCCGAGATGGTTATCACATCTTCTCCATCAATCGGAGGGGGCCTATCTTCTTCTCTAGCTCGGGAACTATTATTTTGAGCAGGCTGCGGCGCAGCTGCCCTCTGGCTAGTAGAAGCCTGATTATTATTCTATTTCCTGACATATTTTCTGAAGTATCCTCTCGAGATCAGTCTGTCGATCTCGTCCTGCAGCTGCCTGCATTCATCAGTAGTGTGCCCAGTATCGTTGTGAAATTGACAGTACTTGCTGAAGTCTCTCTTGGACTTCTAATTTCTCATGGGGTCTGGTCACCTGAAAAGGACCTGGTTTTCATTAGCCAGGTATAAATTCTCCCAAGACTCGTTGAGCTCGGTGTACACTTTGTACACGGAGAAATACCTTTCCCCTTTCTTCTTCTTTCCCCCTTCCGCCTCGGGGTTACTTCCTTCATTCTTCTTCGTTTTTGAAGGGTTTTCTGCAGGGGGTTTCGAGGCTGATGGGTCCGCTGAGGCCGAGGCAGAGTTTACGTTTATCGTTGTAGTTATGGGCTGAGAGATCATGTTCATCGTTGACCTCGCCTCTTCTACATTGACAAACCTCTGAGCTCGTCTATTAAACTCGGTTAAAGACCTCACAAGCTTTCTCTGCATATCATCCCAGAGGGGACTTCCCGACATTACCCCAGCTTGGACGGCCATTAGATGACCGCTGTCGTCTACATCCCGAGCTCGAGCTACCTCCAAATTAAACCTTGTAAGGTAGCTCTTCAATGTTTCACTTGGCTGTTTCCGAACGTTGGTCAGGGTCGATGCCTCGGGTCCTACCCCGATCATGTCTCTAAACTGCTTTTTGAAATCTTTTGATAGCTGGCCCCAAGAAGTGATTGAATGCCTCTTATATTTTTCGAACTAGTTTTTTGCTGGTCCTGTAAGCGATGCTGGAAATAACATGCATCTGAGCTCATAACCCACATTACTTGCTCTCATTATGGTGTTAAATGTACTCAAATGACTGTATGGGTCGGATTTCCCTTCAAAAGGTGGGACATGAGGAATCGGAAACCCTTGAGGAAATGGAGTGTTGGAAATATGGGGAGCGAATGGTTCGAGCTCCTCATTAGAATCCTCATCCCGACTCTGACCTTGCTCATTTTGCAAGAGCCTAAATGCCCTTTCCAGCTGATCAATTATTTCTTGAACCGGGTTTGTAGGGGGTCTTGCCTGAAATTGGCTATCATTGATCAAAATTCTAGGCTCGCGCCTTCACAGGGGATCTTTGCCCCCATTTAGGCGATCTCTCAGGTCCGGGTTCGATGGATTACAACTACCCCAATTCTGATTCAGGTGCTCCTGCAGGTCGGAGCGGTTCCTATGATTTCCAGTATTTCTTCATCCTTGATCATACATGCTGACTGATCTGGCATCCTCAGAGTCGTCATTGGTGAGGCTTGTCACATGATTTTTCCAAGACGGATTTCTTTCATGCTGCCTCGTCTCTGTTGTGCGAGATCGACACATTTGGCTTCTCGCACGCTGGTCGCCTCTCCGTTCTCTAGTAGCCTCTCTATTCCACTATTTCCGTCCTGCCCGCCTTGCCTCATCACCCTGAGTTGGTCGTGCGTTCCTCCGAGGTGGTGAGGGGTATCTTATTGGTGACGGCGGGAACCGTATGGATGACGGTGGCTACCAACCATTTCGGGGCCTGGATGGCCCCGAGTTCGCTCGTGCTGACTTGGTAACATTCTGCGTGTTACCAGGAACCTGAGTCTGAGCCTTTGCAGGGGCTCGGTTATTCCCAGTTTCTGCTGGTAACACCGCAGTCAAGTTAGCTGAAGCCCTAGCTTGAGTGTTTCTTCAGGGTCTCGAGGGAGCAGGTTGCTTTGCTGGTGGCGAAGGTTGCCCCGCTCCTCTTGTGGCAGCATTTTTCTGAGGTCGCCCACTAAGCCTACGGGGAGGAACATGAACGTCCCGCAGAGGTGGATCTTGGTTCTGTTGTGGAGGTTGAGGCTGAGCCCACCGTTTAGGATTATAGTACATGTCCTCATCGTCCCTTGGAGCCAGAGGTGCTGGAGGTCCTCGAGAATAGGAGGACTCACTTCTCTCATCAGGTTCTGGATTCATCATCGGCTGCTTCCTAGGGTGCCGTGGATAGTTTTCTTCAGGAATATACTGATCATTCGCGGCCATAGCTAATCAGGGATTGTATTGCTTAAGGCTCTCAATGAAAGCACGAAACTGTTGACGCCGTTTTTCATCAACTTAAAATGTAGAGCAATTAAAGAACAAGAACTATGGCGTAGGTAAATAATACAGAGTAACAACGAGAATTTTACGTGGTTCAGCAGTTAACTCTGCCTAGTCCACGAGTCAATTTTATTAAGACTTTGGATATTTCAGGAAATTTTTCAGGGATGAATTCTCTAGAAATTCTCTCAAGATATCAAAAATCCTCTCCCTCTAAGTGTCCATGATCTATCTACTTATAGAGGGTTCTCAGAGTTCGTTCCGACATATTTCGGGAAGATACTCCTCTTCATTAATGGGAATAATGACATTAAATTATGTAACTCCTATATATAAGGAAACGTCCCCTGAAGACTAGGAGGCATATAACAGACTAGTTAATATCCCTTTAATGTAGGGAAGTTACAATAATAAATATCTTTAAACGCATGAAACGCATCTCATCGGATGACCCATTACGTCGTTCGAGATCGATAATCAGTATCATGTCGGACTAGGTCTTTAGATAAATTAAGAGCTAGCCATCTTACCCCAAGACCAGCTCGGAGCGGGCAAATACCACCGAGGTCGCTACATTCCGAGATTATACCCATGCCAAGCTCGGGCTTCTTGACCCGACAACGGATATACTCCGATGCTTTGTCTTTCGATCTTATAAAGAATTTCGAGGTTACATATCTTCGAGGTTGCCACCTTGCTTCAAGGGTTTGACATCTGGACCATGATGTGCTTTAAATATCTCAAGCTCACACTTGACGAGTCCAGCTTTCAAGGTCACAATGTCAGGTCTCGAAATCTGGGCATAACATAATCCAATGGCTATTAATTGACAGCCCATCTATGGGGAAAAAACTAAATCCCCATTAAGAGTGAACCCATAAATATACATATATATATATGGCAGCAATATATGTTGATGAAGATGACATAGCGAGATTAACAATCAAAACCATAGATGCACTATAACAATATACGAGTTTTATGACTTTATTTTAGAGATATTAAAAGTCTACAGTGTCTCCCACTGGGGGAGACATCGTAAGTGGGATCATTCTAATTGCACATCTCACATCTCCCATTGGGAGAGGTAGGAGACATTCCACGTCCACCGGTGGGATATGTTGAAAGGTGTCTAAAAATGTGAACTTTCAATGTCTCCCACTAGGATACGTGGGATGTCTTTCACCTCTCCCAGTGGGAGACATTGAAAAGTCTCCAATTTTTTTTAAAAAAATAAATAAATTAAATTAAAATTTATTTTATATTAATTTAAATTAATTTGATTTAATAATAAATTAAATTAAAATTAATATAATTAATTGAATTAAAATTGATATAATTAATTAAATTGAAATTGATATAATTAATTAAAATGAAATTACAAATCTTCATTAATGAAAATTTTGAATATTGTTTTACAAGATAAGCAATATCTGTTAGACATATGCAAAATAAACAAACATTGCACTATATATGAAGAAAGAGGTAAAAAGTAATAAAACCTAATAACGAGGTTGGTAACTTTGGATTATCGGTAACACATCTGTCACCCATTCTTGTCGGAACTCATCAATTTGTGCCTCTATATATGGCGTACTTGTTAGTTGTAAAAAATATAAAGTGTTGACGCGGGTTTTCGCCAACAGTAGATTAAGAAATCAAATATGGAAATTAGTGTTAAATTGTAAACTGTAATGAAAACCCTCTCCCACACACACAACTTTTACGTGGTTCAGTGCTTAAAATCCACCTAGTTCTCGAGACAGTATTATTGCTTTTCTCACACAATTTCTGTAGAGTTTTGGTAATACAAAAAATGTTGTCCCCTTCCCTGTCCATGACCCCAGGAATTTATAGGGTAATTTCCTGGACAGGTTTGGGTAATCGCGTGAATAAATAAGGTATACATTTAATACAGATTATTCCCATTAACATTGGGATATGATTCGATAACATAATAGAATATACTCCTGCTATCTTGGATAATATATGATATATATGTGATACATCGTGGGCATTAATGAGCATATAAGGAGCCTCCGAATCTCTTGGGATCCTTTAGTATGCGTTCTTTCCAGGTTTCCACAAGCTGAATATCTCACCCGAGCTCGTTTTCAAGGACCATCTGAACCCTAGATCGTAGTAAGCTCAGAGCGCCCACAGTAGGGGTTTTTAGGCTTCTGCCATGTAAAATTATGCCTGCCCACTACTCGAGTACTGGACACGTAGCTGCCCGTAATTGGCGTCCGTTTTGGTTTCGAGGACCGTGACAACTGTCTTGTCAACTTTTTGTCATCGTGTTATTCATTTAATCTTAGCCTTTGGATCTCGAGCTAACCCAATCGGATGGCCTGAATTAATTCTTGTAGTTTACGTATAAATAGGGTGATAAGACTTGAACCCTTACCATGTTTACATTCAAAAAGTTTCCATTTCAAAAACAAAGTTTCCCATTTTCTTCTTAAACTTCTCCCAAAATCCCTCCATCGCCTTTTAGATTCTCAAAAGCTTTCAGGGAGTTTCCTGTGGATGTATCGACATTTTCTCTGAACCGGTCATATCAATTGTAAGTATTTCCTCATCAGTTTTGAAAAACATCACTTGCTCATTGTTGTATAGGTTATGTCTGTTTGTAAATAGAAGATAGGGTCCAGTTTAGGCTAAATGAACGATATTATTGGCTTATTTAGAAACAAGGTTTTCAAAAATCTAGGAAAATTTTATGGGCTTTTCAAAGACACTTGTAAATCAATTAGAATACCTATATGGGGGTGTAGAATTCGAAGGGGTTTTAGGTTTGGTTCTGGGTAGCTTAAAGGTTACTATTCCTTAAGCCGTTTTGCATTAAACCGCTTTCAAAAGAAAAGTAATGGGTTTGATGAATTTGACACACGAATCCCGAAGTATCTGGGAATTTTAAGAAATCGAAGCGTGTGGCCTAGGACCTCACGCGTTGAGGCTAAGACACAGCTTAGCTTGTATAAATTTTCAAATCCCGAAAGTAAACCACTTAAACCTTCGGACTTTTGTACCTCCACAACCGTAGCTAGAAATCATCTTAGGTCGCCTACTAATAGGCCGCTTTGTGGTTAGGCGATCTAAATTATGACACCCACAAGGAAAAACACCGTGAACTCCTCTGCTTAGAGCAAAGATAAGGGCAGGGGGGTCACCTCTGACTCTCCCATCCCTCATTTCAGCCTTGTCGTGGAGAGGGAAATTGTGGTCGACCCCAACTCATTCTTCGAGGTCGAACATATAGTCTCCCGGATCACGACTTAGGGGAAAGTTAACAAGAACCTGCTTAGTCATAGGATTAAGATGGGAGTTGATGGCAGTATTGCCTGACCTGCGTTGGAGGGAGAGCAGAGCTGCGCCCCTTTCCAAGATGACTACAGGGCTTGGAGTGATGAGCACTTGAAGGTCGGTGCCTTCCTCCCATTAGAGCAGTATTTTGTAGACTTTCTGAACTATGTCAAAATGGCTCCATTCTAGCTCCCCTCAAACTCATACAGGCTTTCGGCGGGGTTAAAGTATTTTTTTCTAAGGCATGAGTGGGAGGTTCCCACTCCGACAGACATCATGTACTTCTTCTTCCTCAAGGCAGCCTCGACCAGAAGGGTTGAGGGGATGGTTTTACTACCTCACTCGTTTTCCCAACTCTGCCTCTGTCATCGACCTCCCCAGCCACCTAAAGGACTATAAAGACTTGTTCTTTATGTCAAATGACTTCGAACATCGATACTTCAACCGTCCTCGTAAGTCTTCTATCTTTATGAATTTAGCACATGAGTTTTTATCACTTTTACACTTTTTTTTTTGTTTTTTTTCTAATTGAGTTCATTCCTTGCAACCTTATCAGTAAGGGCCAGACACTAGCTCTGAGGACCTGAGCTCCTCTTCTTGTCATCTCGTTCTCCCCTCTCCTCAAGAGGCCTTGCGAGCCAATGAGGACATCGAGGAGGAAGAAGACGTGGCACCGCTGGTTCATAAAAGGTGAGCTCCTGAAGATAATCAGAAGTTGATCCAGAGCGAGTTGCGTCTGGGGCAGCAGCCGACCCCTCAGGCCAAGGTAACCATACCCCTACAAAGAGTTAGATAAGGTTGTTTCCAGATATAGGCTAATTCAATTCAACCCTAAACAACTCTTTAGTCGTCACCCCACTAACCCGGAGCTAAGCATAACCCCCCTCCAGTGTGTGGACCATTTGGTGGTACGCGATGAACAACTACCCCAAAGGTTGTTATTAGGAATAATTATACATGATCTTCATTTATTTTCATGTAGATCTAATATTAAACAAGTTAATATGAGATAACCTAGAACATGTTTCTAAAATTGAATTCAAAGAGAAATAATGATAAGAATACTTACATTATACGCAGTGGAATGAATGAGTCGTTCCTTCAGTTTCTCTAACCCTTGTATCCTTTCTGTCGCAGAGTATTACCAATTTCCTCACAGTCTTCCAAAGTATCCTTGGAATCATTTAGACTAGAGTGGGAAATTCTCAACATATGAGATAGATACAGAAAGAAGAAGAGAAAAGAACAATGAGGCTTAGAAAATGACTTATGTTTAGAGAGAATCTAAAACCTATCAGAAAACTAATGTTTCAGAAATTCGACTTCTTTTTTCAACTCTCACTTAACATTACTTTTATATACTCAATTAGGTCATTTATTTAATTAAAAAATTAATAAAATAATACCCAATTAACAGCCCTAAGTTGAAATTATCATGGGCTTTAGGCCCGTGAAATTTCTCATTTGATTATAAGCCCATTGGACTTAAAATCAAGGCATGTATTATTTTCTATTGATTTAATTAATTAAATCCTTTATCAAATGAATTATTTATAATTTGAACCTTGATTTAAACTTATTGATTAATTTAGATACCAATTTATCTTAATTAATAAATCTGGCATAATTTCTCTTTTCTTCTCTAAATTATATAACTCTGTAAAACTATCCAAAATAGACCTGGTCAACTTTGATAATTCTAATTGATAATTAAATCAATTAATTGAGACTATCTAGATGATTTTATCCAAGGTACAGTGGGGACCATGGGCCTATGAAATCAAGCTCCAATAAGTTATCATAAATCCAACAAATAAATTAACTAACTAATTAATTCCTCATGACTCCAGTAAAGACTCAGAATTGCAATCTTGAATTCATAGAACACTCTATAACAAATATAGATACGCTATTAATTATCCATTATTATAACCATAATTGCCACTCAATCCTCTATAGATGGTCTACAATAAGATGGGACTAAAATACCATTTTACCCCTCATTGTTCTTTATACTTAAAACACTTAGTTCTTTCTAAATGATATTTCAGTAAAGTAATATTAATTACTGAAATGAGATATCTATCATTTAGCACCTTGAACCAAACTAAAAGGAAACCATCATTTCACTTCTTCATCAGAAGCTATAGATGTTCATATTTATGATTAACACTCCCACTCAATTATACTACCAAGTTCCCAAGATGTAAGTATGGGCTAGTCCATAGGGTAAGCTGGTAACGAACAAGTCAAAGAACTCGAATAATACAATCAGTCAGAATACTAACCCCTCAGAATTGAGATTGAATTGACTTATGGCCAACTATATGATATGACTAGAATAAATAATAACGGTATATTTACTTATTTTTTCTACTGTCAATATCGGACTTGTCTGATGTAACAAATACATCCGGTCTTTTCTACTTTGCTAATTTTCTGGAAAGAACATAACACTACAATGCGTAAGTAGATCATATCGTAGATTGACAAGTTAGTGTAAATCATGTGCACTAACTAATCTTAGGACTAACTTATATTTGAACATATAATCATATTTATATTCCACTTTGATTACGTCACTATACATATGATTAGCTATATGCTCGGAATTTAATAGAAGTTTATATTAAACAAATAATCATGAAAATAAAACACGTGAGCAAAGTGATTGACCAAGTCAAAAAATAATTTCTATGCAATCTTCATAACCCTCACATCTCTCCTGGGCACATATTCTTGAATAATGTGATACCTCATTTCTATATGCTTACTCCTCTTGTGACTACGAGGTTCTTTCGAGCTGGCCATCGCACCTGTATTGTCACAAAACAACACAAGCAGTTTATCCATTTTTGGAATAACACCAATATCCGAATAGAAATTCTTTAGTCAGACTATTTCCTTAGCTGCTTCTGACGCGGCTATGTACTGAGCCTCCATGGTGGAATCTGAGATTCTAGACTGCTTTACGCTTCTCCATATCACAACTCCACCCCCAAGAGTAAACACCTTTCCAGAAGTAGACTTCCTGTCATGGACATCAACCTGAAAATCTGAATCGGTTTAGCCTACAGGATTTAGAACACCATCCTTGTAGACTAACATATAATCCCTAGTCTGCCTTAAATACTTCAGGATATGCTTAACTGCTATCCAATGTCCCGGTCCTGGGTTTGACTAATACCTGCTCACTACTCCCACTGCATAGCAGATATCTAGTCTAGTACACAACATTGCATACATCAGACTTCCAACTGCAGATGCGTAAGGAACTTTTCTCATTGCATCTTCGTCTTCAAGAGTCTGGGGAGACTGCTTCTTTGAAAGATAAATTCCATGGCGAGATGGTAAACGTCCTTTCTTGGAATTTTTCATTGAGAATCGTTCAAGCACTTTATCAATGTAAGCTGCTTGAGAAAGAGCTAAAAGTTTGTTCAATTTATCCATAATGATCTTTATACCTAGAACATAACTTGCTTGACCCAAATCCTTCATCTGGAATTGAGTGCTTAGCCAATTCTTTGCACTTGACAATTTCTTAACATTATTTCCAATGAGTAAGATATCATCTACATAAAGAACCAGGAATACCACTATTTAATTTGCCTTCAGTTGGTAAACACAGGACTCATCAATATTTTGTTCAATGCCATAGGGTTTGATTATTTCATCAAACCTAAGTGTAATGATCCAACTATTTCTAAGACCTTGGACCATTAAAACTACGAAACATAGCTACTATTTGGATTCAAACATAAGAAATAACATGCCTTTATTGAAAACCCAAAATATAAAAAATGTAAAATAAAATGTGATATGGTATGGGATCCTATTGTTTACAAAACATAAAACATAGCTTTAAAAAACAAGTTCAAAAAAGTTGAATGTAGAATTATAAAATAGACAAATTTCAAAAGACTAAAATAAACGTCATCCTCGATTGACACGCAGCCCATCAATTCCATTCATCCTCAACACACATGCCATCCTACCAAGAATCCTTCTGCCTCCATAATCATTTTCCTGCATCACACTAAAATAAAGAAATGAGCCTAATGCCCAGAAAGGAAAATCTACTAAAAACAAAACATACATCGTAAACATAAGCATAAGACTACATCAAATACTATAAAAGAGCATAAGACTATCTAAAACATATATAATATATCATAAGCATACACTATAAAACATATGGCTACAAAAATATCTATTACAATGGCCATCATTCATCTTGGGGCTTGCTAGCTAGGCAATCATATGCCCATAATTTTACAGAGCTAGTTATCTAAACAAGTCATATAAATTTATGGGGCTTGTAATCTAAACAAATCATATGCCCAAGGAATATACTATTGGGACTTGTTATCTAAACAAGTTATTTGTTATCTAAACAAATTATATGCTTGTTATCTAAACAAAACATATACCTAAGAACTAAAACATATCATACATATACATATCATAACATAAACATATAACATAACATAACATATAAGCACATAAAATCTATCTTATTTTCCTTATAAACACCGGGATATGAGAACAAGGACGGGATTTGGAACACTCCTAAAACCAACAATACAAATGGTGAGTATTTCTAAAGAATAAAGAATGAATGTGGAAACTAAACCATCAAGAAGAAACTTACCAAGAAAGAATTTAAGTTTCAAGAACCTAATCAAGAACCAATAACGAAAGTTAGGATCTGAATAAAAGGAACTAAAGAAAACTAAAGAGTTTTAAAGAATTGGACTTAAAGCATATGAGTTCCTTAGTTGACCTTATGGAGTGTTCTAACTCCAATACCGAAATACACTAAACCTGACTTCCCAAGCATTTTATAAAGCTTAAGAATTGCAAAGCTTTTTCCCAACCCAAGTGTTTATCACTCTATGGTAGTACTAGCACCTTGGAGTGTGATCACAACTGAAGAGTGAGGAGAAGGGCTAGGTTCTAAGTCCTATTTATAGAGTGAGTAAAAATCATCTTTTTGGCTTTGAATAAAAATAATGAATTTAATTAAAAATATTTGAATATTCGTCAGTCAAAGGCTTAGGACTCGGTCAAATCGTTCAGAGGTAGGTCTAAGGAGTCAAAGCTTGTTTTAAAAATAAAAAATAAAAAATAAAAGAATCCTAACTTCTAACTTACTAAATCTCATAACTCTAAACTCACTTGTAGTAAAATCAACATAACTGGAGCCGTGGAACTTCGATTTAGAAAGTTAGAAAGTTAATTCAATTATCTATAACTTTCTAGAAATACTATTTTTCGAAATTCATAATATAACTGGGTCAAAAATAGGTCGGAAGTTACAGTACCCTAAAGTTACAGGAAAATCTATTTAATTATCTAAATAACAACCTAATCCACAAGTTTCTTAACTAACCATAAAATAACAAACTCTAATTCCGTAATAATCATGCTTATGACAAGTGTCATATTCTTATTGGCTCTATCTAAAATAAATAATACACCTACGACCAGCAATATTAATCAAACCTTATGTTATAATTAATATTCTTAAACTATAGGTTAAACTTATAAAATTTATAACTATTGCTATGAGTTTCCAACTAAGTCCCGACATGAACCAAAATCCACGGAATCTAACATACTACAAACTAATACTAACTACTACTACTACTACTACTACTACTATCTAGCTAGTTAAGTAAATATTCAGGGACTCTACAATTCTCCCCCACTAAAATGAATTTCATCCCCGAAATTTACTTATCAAACAATTTCGGATACCGGGTTAACATGTCTTCCTCCAACTCCCACGTTGCCTCCTGTTCATAATTATTACTCCATAGGACCTTAACTATCGGAAAACTCTTAGACTGCAATTCTTTCATCCTTCTATCTAGGATGCTAGCCGGTCGTTCCTCGTAACTCAAGTCTTTCTGGAGTGCTATCATATCATATTTGAGGATGTGAGATGGATCTAACATATATCTACACAGCATCAAGATGTGGAACACATTGTGACTATCTGCTAGAGTTGGCGGTAGGGCTAATCTATATGAAATGCTCCCACTTTGTCCAATATCTCAAAAGGACCTATAAACCTGGGACTAAGCTTGCCTTTCTTCCCGAACTGCTTCACACCTTTCATAGGAGATACCCTTAAGAAGACTTGATCTCCAACTTTGAATTCCACATCACGCCGCTTGGCATCCGCATAACTTTTCTAACGGCTTTGAGCAGCGAGCATACGCTTTCTAAATAGCGCTACTACATTTTGAGCTCCTCTAATAGCTTCAGGACCGAGTAATTGCCTTTCTCCTATCTCATCCTAATGCAATGGCGATCGACCCTTCTTCCATAAAGTAGCTTGTAGGGTGCCATCCCGATTGTTGACTGGTAGCTATTATTGTAGGAGAATTCTATCAGTGGAAAATACTTACTCCAAGATCTCAATGTAAACACCGATCCTCTATCGAATACTATTGTCTTAGAGATTCTATGTAGTCGTACTATTTCTTGGACATAAACGTCTGCGTATTGATCTACTGTGTATGAAGTCTTAACAGACAGGAATTTAACTGACTTTGTTAATCTATCTATTACTATCCAAGCTGAATCATGCTGCTTACTTGTTCGTGGCAAACCCGTCACGAAATCTATGGCTATATCATCCCATTTCTATTCTGGAATGCTAAGTGGTTGCAATAAGCCTGCAGGCCGCTGATGTTTTGCTTTCACTTGCTGGCATACCAAGCATATAGACACATACTCCACTATATCTTTCTTCATTCCTGGCCACCAATATAACACATTAAGGTCGTGTGTCATCTTGGTCGACCTTGGGTGAACTAAGTATGGGGTATTGTGCGCTTCTTCTAAAGTCTTCATCTTAATCCCTTGATCATTTGGCACGCATACCCGATCCTTATATCTTAATAACCCCTAACTAGATATTGGGAAATCTGTGGCCTTCCTTTCTCTAACTGCATCCATATGTGTCATCATGTCCTTGCCCAATCCGTATATCTTCTAATAGGCTTGACTGGATGGACAAGTTAGTCAAGTTAACAATGACTACTTCTATTCCAGCATTGATCAGCTCCTACTGTAGCAACTTTTCTATTCTAGCTAATGATGCTAGAGTTCCATAATTCTTCCTACTTAGCGCATCAGCAACTACGTTTGCCTTGAGGTGTACGCTATCACCTTATCATTCTGCATCAGCACACAACCCAATCCTTGCTTTGACGCATCACAATAGACTACAAACTTATCATTGGGTGTCGGTACATAAAGTACTGGTGTTGAGCATATCCTTAAGCAACTGGATACTCTCTTCACACTTATCAGTCTCTTTGAACCTTTGCTGTTTCCAAGTTAGGTTGGTAAACGGAGTGGCTATCTTAGAAAAGCCTTCTTCGAACCTCCAATAATAACTTGCTAGTCCTAGAAAACTTCTTACCTTAGACCCATTCTTTGGTCTTGGCCAATCTTTACAACCTCTACCTTAGATGGGTCTATTGCAACTCCTTCCTTGGATACTATGTGCCCGAGGAACGTTACTTGCGAAAGCCAAATTTCACACTTTTTGAACTTGGCGTAGAGTTGATCCTGTTTTAGTCGTAACAAGATCAACCTTAAATGTTCTTCATGTTCGACTTCATCCTTTGAGTACACCAAGATATCTTGGATGAACACTATGACGAATTCGTCCAAATAATCCATAAAGACCCTATTCATTAAATCCATAAACGCAGCTGGAGCGTTGGTAAGACCAAAAGACATAACTAGAAACTCGTAATGTCCATAACGAGTTCTAAAAGTCGTACTTTGAGCTATGATACCTAGTCCGTAGATCAATCTTTGAAAACACAGTTGCCCCTCGGAGTTGATTAAACAAGTCGTCAAGTCGTGGTAGCGGGTACTTATTGTTAATTGTCACCTTATTCAGCTCGCGATAATCTATACACATATGCATACTTCCATCCTTCTTCTTCACAAATAGAACCTGTGCTCCCCATAGCGAATGGCTTGGTGCCCGGTACTAGTTCGATTGTGAAGTCTATCTCCCGTGTCGATGGCAATCCTGCAAGTTGCTAGGAAATACCTCTGGGAATTCCTTTACAATGTGGAAGTATCCAACTTTTAGTGGTGTTTCCTTTACCACATCCGTAACGTTGGCTAAGAATGTGTGACATCATTTTTCTATCATCCTCTGAGCTTTGAGAGATGAAATAAGCGGCGTATGTAGTCCTAAAACTTTTCCCATATAGCATCATTTCTGACAGTCAGGAGTCTCGAACATCACTTGCTTACGTCTACTTTCGATGGTTGCGCCATGCCTTGCTAGCCCGTCCATGCCTAATATCATGTCGAAGTCTTTGATTTCCAGCTCTATCAGGTCTCCTTCTAGTTCTACGTCCTCGATTTTTGATTGGTATGGCTCGTACTATCCGTAATGATAGGACTATTTTACCCGAAGGCAACTATGTCACAAACCTAGTTCTACAAGATTTGTCTAATTTCTCTATCATTCCTAACAAGATATATGAGTATATTGCTCCCAAATCAAATAATACAGAACATACATTATTGAGGATAGAAATCTAACCTGTAACCAATTTATTGCTAGCATTAGCTTCTTCTTGGGTTAAAGGAATTACCCTGGCAGGAACCATTGTATTGTCCATTTTCTCCTCTTGCTTCCGCTGGGGAAACTGCCTACTTCGGTGACCTTCTTGACCACATTTGAAGCATCCCTAGATGTTTGCATGACATTCCCCAAGATGTTTCTTTTGGTACTTAGAGCATTGCGGGTATTCTAAATAACCTGAATTATTGCCTCCATTGTTTGTCAATGCTATTTCATCACCATTGGCCTGCTTATCATCTGGATGCCTTTTCTTCTGACCATTACTATTACTATTGCTATGCTGACGGCTGTTTTTGTGGTTGTTCCAACCATTTTGAGGTTGACCCTGTTGTTTAGGCTCAGGCTTACTAGCCTTCTCCTTACTAACATTCGCCTGAAGCCTTTCTACTTCTATTGTAGTTTCTAGAACATCGGCATAGGTAGTATTTCCCAGGTTTGCTAGCTTAAATCCTAGCTCAATCTTTGGTCTAAGTCCTCTAACGAACTTGGTCACCCTTAGAAAGTCAGTTGGAACCATCTCTGCTGCAAACTTGGCTAATATGTCAAACTGCCGAGCATATTCTACTATCGTCAAGTTGCCCTGCTTCAAAATAGCGAACTACTCGACCCTTGTAGCGATGACTGCCGAGCTGTAATACTTCTTGTGGAACAGCCCCACAAATCTTGTCCATGTCTTGGTGGCGACATCGTTAGTTTGCTGAACTAAGTCCCATCATATATTAGCATCCTTCTTAAGCAAAGACGAAACGCAGGATATGCGGTCCGCGTTTCCGAGATTCATATGCGATAGGATTAGCTCTACATTTCTGAGCCATTCTTCTACCTCAAATGGGTTTATTGTCCCTTCAAAGTTTGGAGCGTGTTTCTTACAAAACTGCTCATAGATTGGCTCCATGTGCTGAGCTGGGTATGGCGCATGGTTCGCCATTGGCCATCCCCCATAAGGACCTACTTGATGGGGTACTTGAGCCATTTGCTGAGGCTGTGGTTGCGGCAGAGGCAGAGGCTGAGTCTGTTGTCACTGTTGCTGTAGTAATTCCTCCACTTGTTGTCGTAGTCTTGCAATTTCCGCAGTGTTGTCAACCGGCAGCGGCTGCGGTGCGCTTCGGTTGGCAGTAGAACGCACTACCCTTCTGCGAACTAGAGGGGCTTCATTGCTCTCAGGAGCGGCGTTGGAGGCATTGGCATTCGTGCGTGCAGATCTTCTGAGTGACATCCTCAACAAAATTATAATAGTCAAGAAAGCATATTAGAACTTACCCTAATTGGCTCTAAGGAAAAAACTTAATCTAAGTAAACATAACTCAGACCTATTAATTATAACTTCTTATTAAAAAATTTATAAGCCTTCTTTATAATTAGGGTGTGTTTCTAAACTTAGAAAAATAAGTCATCTTTATTATTTTATAAGTCTATTTCTAATCATCCTATATGACTTAATTCTCAGGCTCTAAACTCATCGTTGTTCCAAAGTTAACCATATTGAGGGAGGGCTGGGATCAGTAAAATTGTTCCCACTACCATGGCCCCCTAACTCTCAATTTGGAACCTGGTTCATTGATTTGTATCCATCCTCACCGAACTTGGTCATTATTTATTAAATTTATTATTTATTATGATTGTAAAAGAAAATCAAACTCATACATGTCATTCAAAAATAACAATGATATTTATTTGGAAAAAGGTTTTCACTATATACAATCATAAATACAAAGATAATAAATAAAATAAATAACAAAAAAAAAAACTAATTTATAAATATCCTTAACTCAAAACATAAGGGCTAATACACATAATCATAACAACTATAACATAAACACTTACATTGGCAGTTAGATTCGGAGCTTGAGCGTGTGTATCAAGGAGAACTTCATGTAAATGGACCGTTGCTCTGATACCAACTGTAATGACCCAACAATTTCTAAGACCTTGGACCATTAAAACTACTAGACATAGTTACTATTTCGATACAAACATAAGAAATAACATGGCTTTATTGAAAACCCAAAATATAAGAAATAACATGTCTTTATTAAAAATTTAAAGTAAAATGTGATATGATATGGGATCCCATTGTTTACAAAACATAAAACATAGCTTTAAAAAACAAGTTTAAAAAAACTGAATGTAGAATTACAAAAGAGACATATTTCAAAAGACTAAAATAAACGTCATCCTCGATCGACACGCATCCCATCAATTCCATTCATCCTCAACACACATTCCATGCTACCAAGAATCCTTCCGCCTCCATAATCATTTTCCTGCATCACTGTAACGCCCTACTTCCTTAGAGCCGTTACTAAGTGAGTTTCTAAGACAAAACAGTGTGCAATGAACTCGCTATCCGAGGTTTTGAAACAAAAGTGTGACTAATTAAAAGTTAAGGCTGTAATCTTAGAAAAATGCGTTGTTTCAATAAAACTTCTAGTATTTAACCTTTGGGATCCCAAAATGAGGTTTGAAAACTATTTACATCTTAAAATAAGTTTACAATTGATCAGTTATAAAAATCATAGATGATTACAGCCATTTTCAAATGAACCCCCAACCAAAGCAGTCAAGCAGGCCAAACATGTACGCGTCACTTCACGCTCTCCGTACTCATGGTTGGTTGACTCAGACATTGCCCTTACCTGCAACACAGAGCACCCGTGAGCCGAAGCCCAGCAAGAAAACTCATGCAGAACATAACATATGCAATTTATACAGTTTATCATATAAGATAATCCATAGATAAACAAGTCAACCATTAGACTAAGCAAACACGGCCATGCCGCCCCAGAAGCCTTACCGAAGCCTGGGGTATCAGTTCACACCGTAAGGATAACACATGTATCCACCGAGCCCTGCCCTGACTATAAGCATCCCATGTGCTAAGTGTTACTTTCGGCCCTACGACCGTACCCGGCCTATGCCGCACTCGGCCCTTGCCGTTCCTTTCATTATAATCATATATAGCATAAATCAAGCAACATTCAAACAAATGCCAATTTACTTAAATCTGCACCCTAACGTGTAATGCAATATAGGGCCATGCCCGGCAATCATTTCATCATGCAACATGTAATATAGGGCCGTGCCCCGCAATCACACTATGGGCCCATGCCCTATCCTACGGGTGTTATAGTTTTCTTACCTGTCGATTCAATAGCTTAGATCACCTGACTCCTTGAGCACGATCCCACCCAAGCCTTAGCGCACACCTAGGCACAAACATAGGTCAAAGTCAACACCGAACCCCAAGTCCGAATACCTAGCCTCGGGACCAATCCCGAGCCCCCGGGAAGTCCTAAATCCCCAAAACAAAGTGGCGGAATCGAGCCCCGAACCCTAGGTCAAAGTCCCTCATCAAAAACCCAAAAATCCACCTCTGTGAACAGTGCAGCGCTACAGCGCTCTAAAGAGGGTGCTGTAGCGCTACAAGCAGAACACACCCCCCCAGAACAGGGGCTAGCGCTACAGCGTCCACTGACTAGCGCTGTAGCGCTAGTTGCAGCCCAGCAGAACCCGAAAATCGCATATTGCGATTTCCTTCAACCAATTCAACCCCAAACTTGTCCAAACCATTTCCAAACCCAAAATCAAGCTTATAAACACCTCACACTCATCCCAAGCTTCCCAAAAACTCAAAACCCAAGTACAATCAACCCAAATCTCAAAATTCACCATGAACAACCCTAAACCCAGAAATTCAATCAACAACAAAGTTAAAGGCTTAGAATTCTTACCATTGATGCAAATTTCGACCTTGATTCAACCCTATACCTCCTTAGCTTGTTCATCCTCAAAGCTTGCCCATAAATTCCCTAAAATTCCCATCAACTCAGCTTAAAACACAGTCCAAACCATCAAAACCCTTAAACTGAAATCTCTAAATACTTACCTCAAAAGTTGATGTGTTCTTGCTAATCCTTGCCAAATCTTCAAGTATAACCTTAAGATTCTTGATGCTCAGCCTATCCTAGCTCTCCACCGAGCTTTGCCCCAAGAAAAACAGAGAAGAATGGTGCAAGAATGCACAAGCCGTTCCTTGAGAAAACCCCTCTGTTTTCTCTCTTTTCTTTCTTTCCTTATTCTTTCTTTTCTTTTCTTTCAGCATTCTCACTCTCTATAAAGCCTTATAAAAACCTATCTTTAAAAGCCAAATGACCAAAATTCCCTTCCTATTAACTCTAAATCCTTTTGTCCAAATAGGGCCATTTTAGTCATTTTACCCAATTCCTGCTAATCCTCAAGTGTCTCTAATATTTTCCCGCTACCTTCCAACACCTGATAAACCACCAAATAAGTATCCCCCATCATCAAAATAAATCTCAATCTATTCTTTGAATTCCTGTTCATACCCCCAGGCTCGCCCCGAGCCGGGTATAAATTCCCGTCATGACTTTTCCGCTAGCCCGCTCACTGGGATCGTCTCGAGTCACAATCACAGATACACCCACATACCACTGTGGTCTCAACAATCATCACATATCAATACAGTTATGCCCAATCATGGCCAAAATTACAGTTATGCCCTTCTAACACGATCCGGGCCTACATGCATACAAATATACATAGTCATGCATCTTATATAAACAAATAGTCATATAACATGCTTTAAATCATAACCATGCATTTAATTCATAAAAATCACACATAAATCCCATCATGCCCTCCTGGCACGCTAATCAAGGCCCTTAAGCCTTAACAGCTATTTTGGGTCGTTACAATCACACTAAAATAAAGGAATGAGCCTAATGCCTAGCAAGGAAAATCTACTAAAAACAAAACATACATCGTAAACATAAGAATAAGACTACATTAAATACTATAAAAGAACATAAGACTATCTAAAACATATCTCATAAGCATACACTATAAAACATATGGCTACAAAAACATCTATTACAATGGCCATCATACATATTGGGAATTGCTAGCTAGGCAATCATATGCACATAATTCTACAGGGCTAGTTATCTAAACAAGTCATATAAATTTAAGGGGCTTGTTATCTAAACAAATCATATGCCCAAGGAATATACTTTTGGGACTTGTTATCTAAAAAAATTATATGCTTGTTATCTAAACAAAACATATACCAAAGAACTAAAGCATATCATACATATACATATCATAACATAAACATACAACATAACATATCATAACATAACATAACATAAACATAACATAAAATATAAGCACATAAAATCTATCATATTTTCCTTACCAACAGGATATGAGAACAAGGACGGGATTTGGAACACTCCTAAAACCAACAATACAAATGGTGAGTATTTCTAAAGAATAAAGAATGAATGTGGAAACTAAACCATCAAGAAGAAACTTATCAAGAAAGAATTTAAGTTTCAAGAACCTAATCAAGAACCAATAACAAAAGTTAGGATCTGAATAAAAGGAACTAAAGAAAACTAAAGAGTCACTACTACAAAATACCCTTTACGGGACACTTTTTTAGGACATGCACATAAATGCAAGTCCTTAAAAATATTTATGAAGTTTTTAGGACACTCATTGAGAGTCATAAAAAAACGCAATTTAGGACTCGCAATGAGTGTCCTAAAAGAAAATGCGAGTCCTAAAAAAATTTGGGCTATAAAAATAAGTGTTTTACTTAATGTTTTTAAGGACTTGCTTTGTGAGTCCTTAATACTCTTTTAGGACTCGCAATGAGTGTCCTAAAAGAATCTGCGAGTCCTAAAAAATCTGGGCTAAAAAAAAAGTGTCTTGCTTAATAAATTTAAGGTCTTTCTTTGGGAGTCCTTAATACTTTTTTAGGACTCCTAAAAAAGTATTAAGGACTCCCAAAACAAGCCCTTAAATATTTTATTTATTAGTAGTATAAAATTAGAGTTTTATAATCATATTTTTTTTATTTGAATAATATAATCAGATTTTTATTTATAAAATAAAAATATATATATATATAAGTGAAAAATCATTTTCTTCCTCCCTCCCTACCCGATCCACTTTCCTTTCTCCCTCTCTCTCTCGCATGCTCTCTGCTAGCCCGAATGGCTGCCCTCCGATGGTCGCCGCCGTGTAGGCACCGGATCAAGAGTACCAGACACCGCCGAAACTCCAGCCTCACGAGCCCTTCGTTGCCGTTCTCCGCCGCGAGCAGAAGCCTCCAGGCTCGTACGTCACCGCCGTGGCTTCAAGGCCAATTTCTGGCCTCCTCTGACATCGTCTCAGGCGAAGGGTACCATGGGTGAACTCAGGGTATCAAGACGAACAAAGCCCATCCAAGGATCGGGCTTTTAAGTGACCGAAGGAGACAGAATCAGCTCTCCATTTGCTGCTTGTAGTCTTCTTCTCGAGGTGAGTTCTTGTTTGTCTCTAACATTTCCTTTTCTTATTGATTTTATGGTGGGTTTATGATTTAGGACTCTTTCCATATGTGAACATTTTGAAGAGCTGAAAATACGAGTGTACTCAATGGGAATAGCTCAAATAATTAGGTCTGTAATTTGCTACTACAAAGTCTGTTCAAATCTATCTTGGGTACCAATTGCTATAGTTCTGAGTACTCAATTATTGTAGGGTTAGATGTTTCCCGGTTCAAATAAATATAGAGTAAGAATAAAACTATTGCAGTACTTGTTATAACCAATATCTATTAGTTCTATAAAATAATTACTTCTAATTCATGCTAAATAAAAAGAAAGAAAACAAAGGGGTTTCGGTTTTTTTTCTTTCACTTATTCAGTTATGTGTGTTTCCTTACACAATTGGGGTATATATAATCAGTCAAAATTAGTAAGGAATATACTCTATACTAGATTCATTCTCTTCATCAAAAATAACAAAAGATTCATTCTCATTACCTTATTACTCCCTGTTGCAGACCAAGTTCTAAATGTCATGTTCATCCACATGAGAGGGGTATAGTTGATTTCCACCCTATATATGTGAGTGACCTTCCAGTCTAGTCTCAAAATTTGGGGAATTGAAAGCTCCTTCCAATTCACTGTCTATTTTTTGGGTTAATTTATTTTCTGCTTATCTATTTTGTTTATCTTACATGTTAGTTATCTTCTATTTGTTTTCCCTTTTGACAGTTCCATTCAAATGAGGCTAGTGGATCTATGAAACCAATTACTTATGGTTCCATATAATTAACGACAGTTGACCAATCAAGATTTAGAAGGACTCGAGTTACTGAGGGTGGTATGATTCTTTTTGCAGCCATCATTGTTGTGCCTGCTCTTATTATGACTTTTATTTGTGAATGTGTTTTGATTATTAGGAAAGATCTCCTTTTGAAAAGCGTTCTCTCATATATACATATATATAAATATATATAGGCATGTGTTCTATTCAGATAAATTTGAACCATCTAAGATTACTACTAAGCACACCCAAAGCTTCACCCTATCAACCCAAGACCTTTAATTATAGGCACACCCTATAACCATTTAATCTTGGTTGTATGTAGTACAAGAAATGATCCACCAGTCACATCTACAATTGGCTAACCAACATAATTAGTTGTTACATCATATAAGAGGGATCATAGAATATATATTTATATATATTGATTGTTGTACGTTCATTTGGCTTTGATCAGCAGTAGCAGTTTTATAAGCTTAGTACACACAATTACACAGGTAATCCCTGAATTAAGGTACTGTATCAACTTGCATTTATTATGATTCTTGAACCATTTTTTCCCTCCATTAACTGAGTGATGTAGATTGATGGTCATGGAGATTAATTGTCATTGGAAGCCTACTTTTTTTCTGTAAATTTCTACAAAATTTACTATGAAATGTATTGTTATGAACTTATGGCATATACTATGGTGGAAGTTCAGTACATTTCAAGGAGCTGTAACTATGTCTGGTGTGGTAGGGTGTTAAGTCTTTGTATTGCTGTTTATTTCTCTGTTCCGTTAGTCTTTGTATTCTGTTAGTTCACTTTCTTTTCAGTGTAATTCCCAGGTGTAGGTCCTGGTGTATTTTGTCTGTTCTAGTTCTTGTTGGCTGGTTCAGATATCTCTGTTGTGTTATTAATCTATTTGGTTGCTATGTTTGGCACCAGTTATTAAAAACAAAAAAGATATCTAAACTCTACTACTGATCATGTGATTCTAGTTTTTTTCCTGTATCCAAGATACAAGAATTGTTAACTGAGTTGTGATGAGTAAACTTTATTTAATTGGGGTTTCTCATTGGCATTGGCTGTTGAAACTTTATTTAGTTTTGCTTCACTCTATTATTCATCATGGTTTTTATAAGTGTTGATGATTTTTAATTTAGAAAATAATTAATTTTGCTCTGTGATTCCATGGTAAAATTTCTTCTTTGTGTATGACTTGTTTTTTTTTTTAACGTTTAAGAATAAAAA
Organism: Humulus lupulus; assembly: GCF_963169125.1. Lineage (NCBI taxonomy): Eukaryota > Viridiplantae > Streptophyta > Magnoliopsida > Rosales > Cannabaceae > Humulus > Humulus lupulus. The sequence goes on along the minus strand of NC_084797.1, from coordinate 141,611,871 downwards.
GGCTACTTTTAATGGCCAATTCAATTTCGTCTTGTGGGCAATGTTTCTTTATAATAATATATCTTGTTATATATAAAATTGGCTCGTTGATAGAAGAAGTATCATATATATTTTTTTTCTCATTAGACTCTACTTAATGTTTAACTCTGTTGTGATTATAGTTTTAGGAACCAACCAATAAATGTAAAACCAATGGTATAATACCATCTCTTGTGTTTTTGCAATTGTTTTATCTTTTGGGTCATTAAATCTAACAGCCCATTCATGATATATATATGTATGGTTTTTTTTTTAACTCAATTAGTTTTACTCATCTGAAATATACAAAGTATAAATAATATGTATGGCTTATTCCAGGCTTGATCATTGTAGATTATCTCAATTGAACTTACTTGTATGTAGATATATTCTGACATGAGTGTGAAAATTACCAAGTAGTTTAGTTGCCAAATATAATCAGAAGACTTTTATTTAGCAAGTTTTCTAGCATGTGGATTTTCCACTACTACACATACACAAAAAAAGGATTGACAGGTCATTTTATCTTTCTGAAAACATTCTTGATCATTGTAGATTATCTCAATTGAACTTACTTGTATGTAGATGTATTCTTGTCAGACCAATTTGAACCAAGTTTCTGCAATAATAAACCTGAGTGTGAAAATTACTAAGTAGTTTAGTTGCCAAATATAATCAGAAGACTTTTATTTAGCAAGTTTTCTAGCATGTGGATTTTCATGGACTGCTTCATCACATTTTTTCCTTTGTTTTTTCCTTTGTGTTGGACAACTCGTGGTTTTTTTAAATGTTAGAGCTCAAGCTTTGTTACTTTCCCATGTCTGGCACAGCAGCCTGTTTTAAGATTTCTGTGTAGGACCGTGATATTGATATACATTCTAATTGTAATATGATTTCTTTCCAGATTCACCAAGTCTTCTGTGCAAGATATACGCATCAACCTTGCAATATCTGCTGTCTTTGTAAGTTGTGACAATTTAGAGAGTGGTTTATCCTCTGTTTCCATATTTGTTTTTGCGATTGTCGTTAGCAGATAGTGATGATAATATATATATATATCTATATATATATATAACAGACACATTTTCCAATTCATTCTAGAAAATTGAAGGTTGAGCCTTTTACCTTTATGAGTAGTAATTGTTACTTGTGACTGTTTCTATAAGATCTATAGTGTTGAATGGCAGGTCCAGCCCTCATTTGATTGTGTTGGTGGGGTTCTCAACTTCACGGCGGCGACACTATAGCTCACGGCGGCAGCAAGTATTTATTTTATTTCTTGATTTTTTTATGTTAAAATATGTTTCATTTGATTGTGTTGGATATGTTCAGATCTGATTTTGAGCCTAGACTAATAATGAATATCATCTTTAGTGTATTTTGCTTATGCTTTAATGGCTTTATACTTGTGTTTCACTATTGGTTTTTGGTGTATTTTGTGACTTGATTTTGTTGTATTTTGTGACTGGATTTTGGTGTGTTTATGGTTTATTTTGATGCTTCTTTAATGGATTAATATGGTAGATTTATGGTCTATTTTGTTGCTGATTTTGGTGTAGTTTGCTACTGTTTTGAAATACCTCTATGTACTGGATGAATAACATTTTATGAAATAGTACTATCTATACCTTCTATTATATATATTTATAATTGTTGTGTGTGTCTATTTATTTATAAGTTTGAATTATAATTGTTGTCTGCTAGTCCTAAAAAGTCTTTTTTGTAAAAAAAATTTGCCATTTTTTTAGTATTTTCTTTTCAAAAATTCTTTTGATATATATTCGACACTCAAATGGATATATATTTTTAAATCAAAATTAAAATTGTAGCTGAATTTTTTTTTTTTAAAAAATTACTTTTAAGGGCATGCAAAGCGAGTCCTAAAAAATTATCCGCGAGTCCTAAAAAATCTGGTTGAGTGCTTTTAATTAAGTTTTTAGGACTCGCTTTGCGAGTCCTAAAAGAAATTTTTTAGGACTCGCAATGCGAGTCCTAAAAAATCTGGTTGAGTACCTTTAATTAAGTTTTTAGGACTCGCATTGGGAGTCCTAAAAACATTCTTTTTAGGACTCGCAATGCGAGTCCTAAAAACTTAATCAAAGGCACTCAACCAGATTTTTAAGGACTCGCATTGCGAGTCCTAAAAACATTCTTTTAGGACTCGCTTTGCGAGTCCTAAAAACTTAATTAAATGCACTTAACCAGATTTTTTAGGACTCGCATTGCGAGTCTTAAAAAAACCTTAGTTTTTAAGGCTCTCAAATAGAGGACTCGCGCCCCGCGAGTCCTAAAAAATTTTTTAGGACTCACAATGCTAGTCCTAAAAAACCTTTTTTGTAGTAGTGAGTTTTAAAGAATTGGACTTAAAGAATAGGAGTACCTTAGTTGATCTTATGGATTGGTCTAACTCCAATATCGAAGTACACTAAACCTCACTTCTCAAGTATTTTATACAGCTTAAGAATGGCAAAGCTTTTTCCCAACCCAAGTGTTTATCACTCTATGGTAGTACTAGCACCTTGGAGTCTGATCATAGCTGAAGAGTGAGGAGAAGGGCTGGGTTCTAAGTCCTATTTTTAGAGTTCTAGGAATAAAAATCTTTTTTTTGGCTTTGAATAATAATAATGAATTTAATTGAAAATATTTGAATATTCGTAAGTCAAAGGATTAGGAATCGGTCAAATCGTTCAGAGGTAGGTCTAATGAGTCAAAGCTTGTTTTAAAAAATAAAAATAAAAAAAATAAAAAATTGAATCCTAACTTCTAACTTCCTAAATCTCGTAACTCTAAACTCACTTGTAGTAAAATCAACATAACTGGAGCTGTAGGACTCCTATTTAGACCATCTTTACACCGTTAGAAAGCTAATTTAATTATCTACAACTTTCTTGAAATACTATTTTTCGAAATTCATAATATAACTAGGTCAAAAATAAGTTGTAAGTTACAGTATCTTAAAGTTACGGGAAAATCTATTTAATTATCTAAATAACAACCTAATCCACAAATTTAACTAACCATAAAATAACAAACTCTAATTCCCTAATAATCATGCTTATGACAAGTGTCATATTCTTATTGGCTCTATCTAAACCTTAGGTTATAATAAATAATACACATAGGACCAGCAATATTAATCAAACCATATGTTATAATTAATATTCTTAAACTATAGGTTAAACTTATAAAATTCATAACTATTACTATGAGTTTCCAACTAAGTCCCGACTTGAACCAAAATCCACGGAATCTAACATACTACAAACTAATACTAACTACTACTACTACTACTATCTAGCTAGTTAAGTAAATATTCTGGGAATCTACACTAAGGTTCCAGGAACGAGAAGCTTGCTTAAGTCCATAGATGGACCTATTCAACTTGCAAACTTTTTCTTCTTGTCCAGCTACTTTCAATCTTTCTGGCTGATCCATGACTTCATAAACCTTCCCATTAAGAAAAGTCGATCTCATAGTCGAGAGTGGCTGCTATAGATAGGGGGATGCGTATGGACTTGAGCATGGCTACCGAACTAAAAGTTTCCTAATAATCCACGCCTTCTCTTTGGGTATAACCCTTTGCAACTAATCAAGCTTTATAAGTCTCAATATTTCCATCAACACCCCATTTCTTCTTGTAGATCCACTTGCACCCAATGGCCCTAAAGTCACTAGGTGCTTCCACAAAGATCCCAGACGAAATTTGAGTACATGGAATCCATTTCTTGTTTCATGACTTCGTGCCATAGTTCCTTTTCAGGGCTAGCCATTGCCTATTTGAAAGTCAATGGATCATCGTCATCAGTGTCACCAAAAACCATATTGGTTTCACCATCCAAACCATAGGGAACTAGGTTCCTAGAAACTTTCCCACTACAACGAGGCTCCATGACTGTTTGCTCAGGAACAATAGTACTTTCTTCATTTAAATCGACTTGCATCGGTTGAACATGAAGAGTGGGAATTTCATCATCAACTCGCATTGATGACGATGGAACATTGGTTGGAGTCAATTCTTTAACCTTCTCCTCTAAAACTACTTTGCTACGAGGTTTGAACTTTTGGACATAGTCATTTTCCAGAAAAGTAGCATTCATAGAAGTAAACACTTTCTTTTCTGTATGACTATAGAAAAATCCACCCTGAGTACCTTTAGGATAGCCAACAAACATGAAAAATTCAGATCACGGTTCTAGCTTTCCTTCCATTTTCCTTTGGATGTGGGCGGGACACCCCCAGATTCTATAATGGCGTAAACTAGGTTCACGACCATGCCAGTGTTCTAAAGGTGTTTTGGGGATTGATTTAGACGGCATGACATTGAGAATGTCATTCGTGGTTTCAATCGCATGTCCCTAGAATGAAGTTGGTAGAGTTGAGTAACTAAGCATGCATCTAACCATTTCCAATAAAGTTCTGTTCAGGTGTTCCGGTGCACCATTTTGTTGCGGAGTCCCTGGGGCAGTAAGTTGTGATAAAATCCCAAGTTCAGTTAAATGATCTTGGAACTGCATATCCAAATATTCTCCACCCCTATTAGATCGCAAGATCTTTAATGTTTTACCTAATTGGTTCTAAGCCATTGCTAGGAATTCCTGAAACTTTGAAAATGTTTCTGATTTCCTATGCATTAGGTAAGGACATGAGTATCTAGAGTAATCGTCAATAAAAGTGACGAAACACTCAAAACCACCCTTGGCTTGTACATTCAAAGATCCACAAAACATCTGAATGCACAAGCCCAAGTGGTTCTTTGACGTTATCACCCTTTGCAGAGAATGAACACTTGATCAGTTTGCCTTCTAGACAAGATTCCCAGACAGGTAATTCACCTAAGGTCTGTTCCCTTAAAGGCATGTCCTTTGTAAGTCTTTGAATCCTATCATAGCCAATGTGACCTAGTCTCAAGTGCCATAAATACGTCATATTATCGTTATTGGTCTTTCGACGTTTATTGGTCCTAGGTTTAGCTACTTTGAATAAATCATTGTTAAGAGCGAGGGGTTCGTTAGGTCGCAGAATATAAAGTCTGTTTTTTAAATATGCAATACACAATTATGATCTATTGAAGGAAATAGATATATTAGAACTTATGAAAGTCATAACAAATTGTTCTAATTTCAACATGGAAAGTGAAATTAAATTTCTACTAAAATCCGGAATAAAAAATACATCTTTTAAAATTAAGTATTTATTTCCGAACTTCAGGGGAGCTCTTCCTCTAGCTTGGACTGCAACGAATGCTCCGTTCCCAACTCTAAGCTTTAAGCTGCCTTCGTCCACTTCCTCCCACGATGCAAGAAGTTGTAAAGAGTTGCAAACATGGTTGGTAGATCCAGAATCAATAATCCAAATGAATTTATCATTCTCTAAAACACATGTTTGTAAGATAAATGAACTATAATAATTACCTTTATTTTTCGCTACTAGAAACTTGGGCCAATCCTGTTTCTAATGCCCCTTCTCTTTGCAATGAAAGCACTTATCTTTACTTTTCTTGTTTTTCTTGTTCTTCCCCTTAGGCGTCTATCCATTTGGTTGTGCACTCGTCTTTGCAGCCTCTGCATGCTTGGGGTTGTTGTTTTGTCCACCTTTCCTCTTGTTTCCAACTTTCGAAGACAAAGCTTGGTTAGCTTCAGCCTTAGCTGGATCAGCACCAACAAGAGTAGTCTTATTTTCTCCTCCTTTACTAGGTCCACGAATGATAGGCTCAAAAATCTGAAGCTCGTTCATGAGCTGCGTCAGACCATAGTTGAGTTGATCACAAACGTGTGGACACGGTTCCATTCGAGCATTCATGGTGTCATCACGTATGTGCGGAGACGGTTCTATCCAAGCATTTATGGTGCCATCACGAGCATTGACGATGCCATCACGAGCATTGACGGTGCCATCACGAACGTACGGACACGGTGCTCTTTCTAGGGATTCCTCAATCATGATGAACTCGGAGTTGTCACCAATCAACTCTATGTTGATATTCTGCTTCCAATTAAGGAAGTTTTCTGTAATGCCCTGGTTACTCCAAGACCGTTACTGTGATCTTTGAACAGTGCTTAACTCGCTAACCGAGTCATTTAGTTATAAACGTGCATCTAGGTGTTATTAATAGGCTAAGGTGAAAAATCAAGATCAAAAGGAAAGGATATATTTTATTTAAAACATAAAACTATACATGGGCCCATAAAGCGTTTACAAGTTATTTAGAATCCAAAATGGTCATTACATTGTAAAATTACAACCCGCTGACCTAAGCGGAAAAAATAGGGTTAACCCCTAGTTCCTCTGAGAAACACCTTGGCCTTGGTGATCAAGCGGCCGCATATGTACACATCGCCACCTAAGCTCTCCACTTAAGGCTAGGTCAGTTTTTCTTTCCCTTTACCTGCACCACATAGCACCTGTGAGCCAAGTCTCAGCAAGAAAACTCATTACTGCATGTATACAATATCAGATGAGGAATACAATATCAGATGAGGATTATGATAATCATATAGGACTTATAGCCCTAAACAGATGTGTGAATATCACTTCAAGATTCAAGTAACCATGCTGGGGCTTGTAGCCCTAATAAGATAATATTGAGATTCTAGTAATCATGTTGGGGTGTGTGGCCCTAATCAGATGAATGACTGATGAGTAATTCACTAACTTAAACTAGATGAGTGACTGATGAGTGAGTCACTAACTTGAACCAGATGAGTGACTGTTGAGTGAGTCATAATTTAAACCAGATGAGTGATTGATGAGTGAGTCACTAACTTAAACCAGATGAGTGAGTCACTAACTTGAACCAGATGAGTGACTGATGAGTGAGTCACTAACTTAAACCAGATGAGTGACTGATGAGTGAGACACAAACTTGGGCTCCGCACCCTTAGGCATGTGACGATGCAGTCACCTGGGCCTTCTGGCCCTGGCTCTAAGTAACTAGCCATTAGAATAGACAAGCACTTTTGTTTTTCTTCGAACTTAAGGTCGGTCAAGCATTTAATGCTCAGGACGATAATGCTTATGTCGATTAGATCTAATATTTTCGGTTTGCGTTAAACATGCTAAGACCGTTCTTGAATCATAAGTCAATACCATATGACCAATGCTCAGTACTACTGCCGAACTTGACTAATGAGTCACAGTTTCATAGTTAATACTGACACCATTGCCGATTCTGACTAATGAGTCAGTGCCATTCACAAGTAAGCAAGATTTTCTAAGCATTTTATATGCAATCAATGTCCACATATAGAGCACTCAACATGATTCATTAATAACCATACATGTCACATATGGGGTGCAGTTTTCTTACCTCTGGTTCGAGTGGGATATAATAAAAGAACGACCCTTGAGAATGATCGACCCTTTGATTCGTTAGCGGTCACCTAGTCATAACAAAATATAACTTTCATCAACGAAAATCAATAATAAAAGGGTTCATGACCTAAACCTCACTTCCGGAACCCCGAATCGTACCCAAACGACTAGTAGAATCGGTCCCGATCCTTAGGAAATGAAACCCCGAGCCAAAAACCCTCAAAATTTCTCAAAATAGGAATCAAGATGAATAGGGTAGCACTGTAGCGCTGCCCCCTAGCGCCATAGTGCTACAAGCAGTGATGTTTGACTTGGCTAGCGCTGTAGAGCCCTCCTTTGGGCATTGTAGCTCTAGGACCAGGCTGAACTGCCCTGGTTTTTCCCTCCTTCGATTTCTCCACTTTCAACCTTCAAGAATTGATCCCAAACTCCATTCAAACTCCCAACTGAACCCAAATATCCACTCTACAAGTCCTAGGCATCATAACCCAATCAATCATAGCCAAAAACTCCCATCAATTCTCAACTATCCAACTCAAAATCCCAACTGAAAACCAAATGAAAACAGAGTAGAAAACCCGAGTTTCAATGGCTAGAAACTTACCTCAAGCTCAGTATAGAACCCTCTTCAATGATGGAACACAACCCTAGACCCTCAAGTTTCACTTCCCTAGCTTGATTCCTCAAATTAAGCTCAAAAATTCAAAGAGAAAAGGAACAGAAAAGACTATCGGGAGAAGAAGAAAAAGAAGCTCTGTATTGCAAGTTTCTACAGAATTCAATGGTTAATATAATCCTTAAGGTGAAAAGACTATATTGCCCCTAAGCTTAAATAAAACCTGAAACAGCCACCAAGGGCAAAATCGTCATTTCCCGCCTATCTCGTTAATCATAATTAACGCCCTCCAATTCCCGTTATTCCCAATATTCTCAAATGCTAATAAATCATATCCTATTGCTCTTTAATTCTTGGTAATGTTCTAATCATTAAATTACCCCGAGGCTCACTCCGAGCCCTGAAATCAACCCCGTTCTGACCAAACCGCTAACTTACATTAAAAGAACGTCTCATGCCAAATTGCTCGAACAAATCCACATTATAATGTGGCCTCATCAATAGTTTCACCAACATGCATGAAAATACACAATTACACCCTCAACGGGCCAAATTACCAAAATGCCCCTATAATGAAATGTGGATCCACATGCATGTTTTTATCATCATATTATAATATAATTCACACAAACATGCACATAATCAATTAATGGCATAATAAATCAATTATGGCCCTCCCGACCTACTAATCCGACCATTAAACCTCATTAAGGATTTTGGGCCATTACATTTTCATCAGTGAGTTTCTCCATCGAAAGTTGAGAAATGATGGGACTAGACACAGACACTACTTAACTTAAAACTACAAATTATCAATAAAATAGAAATCAATCACATTTGCTCAATAAAACTTCTATTCACACAAAATTTCAAGAAATAGCATAACATATACCAAAAATATGTAAGATATGAGAAAAAATACCAAAATAATCATATCTCTATTTCTTTAGGTTTTTAACAAATCTATGATATCCTTGTCCTGGTTGGCGAGAGTCAAAAATAACACTAGGTAAATAAAGCTGTAAACATATTTAATAATAGATACTATTATTAACAACCTACTATTCGATCAAATTTCAAAAATAAAATCTCTTATTTTATGAGCTAGACCCACAGTTTTGATAATCACATATTTAGTCCTAGTAGTCACCATAGGGGTGAGTCTAGTAGAATTTGACCTATAATTATCTATATTTCGAAATCTAATCTTGTCAAAATAACTAATGAAAACCTTCTATAGGGGGACGAATCAAAGAATCTCGAGGCCCCATTAAGTTATTGACATTGTTAAACCAACGGTGGAGATCGAATATAATTCTTAAAATAAGCTCAATATAAAATTAAAAAATAGTATTTTTATTATTTATGTTTAGAAAATTAATGACTATGGTTCTCCAAAAAAAATTAAGATTAGAATTTTTAAAACTGAAGTCCTATAATTTTCTATTAATTCTAAAGTGTCACATTGAAACAAATTCAAATTAATTTAGAATTAATTTATTGCTAATCAATATTAAGGTTTAACTAATATAATGAACCTATATAATTAAGTCAAACTCAGGTAAATGGGCCTTAACAATTGGGCTTTTATGGTGGAGGGTTGGGTCCAGTATGTCGTTCCTACTACTAAGGCCCCCATACTTCCATACAAGGTCCAAAAGATAGGAATTTAAACATTTGTTTTATTAATTGTTATTAATTGATTAGGTCCACTATAGTCATGCAAAGCAAATAGGCATTCACAAGTGGAATCACCCACAAGAGAGGAGTTTAAACTTTATATTTTCTAATGGGCCTAAATAAAACTTATCATTTTATGAATATTTTATTTGGCAAAATTCATATATCTAACGAACATATGGGCCACTATATGCATCTAAGCCCAATTGCAAAAATACCACATATATTGCAAACAGACATGTTATAATTGGATGGGCCTAATCATGTTACTTTATGAGCAAGTCTATGAATTTATGCAAAAATACCACAATTTATTTTATTTGCAAAAATATCACAATTAATTATCTAGAATTTATCAAATATTCGAATTAATTAAAATTTTACAAAAAATAAGTCAATTTAAATTAAATTTATCAACAATTAACAATAGTTAATGTAAATTTCATTTATCAACAATCAAATTGGTTTATGTTAATTTGAAAAAAAATATCAATTTAATTTAAATAGGATTTATCAACAATTAACCAACGTTAATTTAAATCCCATTAAAAAAAATTATTAAATGGTTGAAAAAATGATATTTTTCAAAATTTAACCAATTTTCAATTATAAAATCAATATCTTAATTGTTTTTTCAACAATAGCTTATATTGTTACAGCAATAAGCAAATATTTTAACCATTTTAAAAAATAAAATATTAATAGTTATAACAGCTTTAAAATATCTTAAAATAATTAAACAATTAAAATATGCATACAAATATCTAACTAACAAATTTCAAATAATGTAAATATTAAATACTATAGAATAAACAAATATTTATATTTTCAAATAAATATTTAATAAAAATAACAAGTATTTAAAAGAAAACATCTTAAATATTTGATATCTTAATTCTAATTTTTAATATATTAAAATATTTAAAATTAAGTTGTTAGTCTATTTTTAAATTTGAATTTGAATCTTTGTAAAAATATCTAATTATTTAAATCTCAACCAACAAAAATATCTTATTTTAAAGAATATTTTTAAATGCAAAAACAAATATCATACTTTTGGCTTTGATTATAAATAATCAATTTTCACAATTTTATTTTATTTGATTAAAAAAATAAAAAATAAATGGGTGAATAGTTCCTCTGATGGGTACTGTTCACGTGTGTAGCTGGAGTGGGCATGCACGTGCGTAGAGGAGCAGGTGGACGTCAAGGGTGCGCGCGGGTGCACGCGGCTGCAGGGTGGTGTGCGCATGTGCGCGCGCGGGTGCGCGCGCGGGTACTGGCAGCCAAGTAAAAAAAAATTGGAATTTTTTTTGTGCAATTTTTCAAACCAAAACCATTTTCTAATTAATTTTTAAAATATTTTACACAAAATAAAGCATATATAACAATTAATGTCATAGAAAACACAAAAAAATAACCTAAAAATTGATAATAATCACATAAAATCGATATGCTTCATAAAAACATGAAAATCCATCCAATTATTCAAACACATCAGTTAATTCAATTTTTAACATGTTCATGCATGAAAATAAAGATTGCCAAAGGCTCTGAGGCCAGTTGTTAGGAAAAACTTATGTATGATCTTTATTTATTTTCATGTAGATCTAATATTAAATAAGTTAATATGAGACAATCTAGAACATGTTTCTAAAATTGAATTCAAAGAGAAATAATGATAAGAATACTTACATTATACGCAGCGAAATGAATGAGTCATTCCTTCAGTTTCTCTAACTCTTGTATCCCTTCTGTTGCAGAGTAATACCAAGAAACTGAACCGATCTTCAATTTTCTTCACAGTCTTCCAAAGTATCATTGGAATCACCTAGGCTAGAGTGGGCAATTCTCAATACACAAGATAGATACAGAGAGAAGAAGAGAAAAGAACAATAAGGCTTAGAAAATGACTTATGTTTAGAGAGAATCTAAAACCTATCAGAAAACTAGTGTTTCAAAAATCTGACTTATGTTTTCAACTCTCACTTAACATTTCTTTTATAGACTCAATTAGGTCGTTTATTTAATTAAAAAATAAATAAAATAATAGGCAATTAGCAGCCCTAGGTCGAAATTATCATGGGCTTTATGCCCGTGAAATTTCTCATTTGATGATAAGCCCATTGGACTTAAAATCAAGGCCTGTATTATTTTCTATTTATTTAATCAATTAAATAATTATTTAAATCATTTATCAAATGAATTATTTATATTTTGAACCTTGATTTAAACTTATTTATTAATTTAGATACCAATCTATCTTAATTAATAAATCTGCCCTAATTTCTTTTTTCTTCTCTAAATTACATAACTCTGTGAAACTATCCAAAATGGACCTGGTCAACTTTGATAATTCTAATTGATAATTAAATCAATTAATTGAGACTATCTAGATGATTTTATCCAAGGTATAGTGGGGAGCATGGGCCTATGAAATCAAGCTCCAATAAGTTATCATAAATCTAACAAATAAATTAACAAACTTATTAATTCCTCGTGACTCCACTAAAGACTTAGAATTGCAATATTGAATTCATAGAACACTCTATAACAAATATAGATACACTATTAATTATCCATTGTTACAACCATAATTGTCACTCAATCCTCTATAGATGGTCTACAAAGAGATGGGAGTAAAATATTGTTTTACCCCTCATTGTATTTTATCCTTAAAACACTTAGTTTCTTGTAAATGATATTTCAGTAAACTAATATTAATTACTAAAATGAGATCTCTATCATTTAGCACCTTGAACCAGACTAAAAGGAAACCATTATTTCACTTCTTCATCAGAAGCTATAGATGTTCATATCTATGATTAACACTCCCACTCAATTATACTACCAACTTCCCAAGATGTAATTATGGGCTAGTGTGTAAGGGTAAGCTGGTAACGAACAAGTCAAAGAACTCAAATAATACAATCAGTCAGAATACTAACCACTCAAAATTGAGTTGAATTGACCTATGGTCAACTATATGATATGACTAGAATAGATAATAACAGTATGTTTACTTATCCTTTCTACTATTAATATCGGTCATCACCGATGTAAAAAATACATCCGAACTTATCTACTTTGCTAATGTTCTGGAAAGAACATAACACTACAATGTGTAAGTAGATCATATCGTAGATTGGCAAGTCAATGTAAATCCTATGCACTGACTAATCTTAGGACTAACTTATATTTTAACATATAATCATATATATATTTCACTATGATTACGTCACTATAAATATGATTAACTATATGCTCAGGATATAATAGAAGTTTATATTAAACAAATAATCATGAAAATAAAACATGTCAGCAAAGTGATTTACCAAGTCAAAAAATGATTTCTATTCTTTTATTGATAATAAATAGGATTCCTAAGAAATTGGGTTTTAATTAGGGCATAAAACCCAACCAAAGGTACCATTGTAGTTGACAACACCCTTAATTTTTGGTCCACCATTTTTTAGGAGTATGGGAAATACTATAGGTCCTCGCCTTCCTTTCGTTAAGATGCATATGCCCCTGGTTTTAGGCAGTACGTAGATGATTCCATCCCCGAGGAAGGACCTGAACCCCTTAGGACCCAGGAGGTCATAATTTTAGATTCTCCCCTACCTCTATTAATCCATGAGTTAGAGGTTTTGTCTAGCCCGGTCAATATCCACGAGCTGATCTTAGTAGATTCCTCCCCTAGCCCGGAGGGTAGGGTTCTTGCTCTTCTTCTTGTGTTTATAATACTTTTGAATAATTACTTCTTTAAATTGAATCCTCAGCTCGCTCTTTTTCAGGTGAATATATTGAGTTTCCAGATGCCCCAAATTTGAGGGGTGCTTTTAAGGCTGGTGGGATCGGAGCTCCAACCGTGGTGAAGAGACCTAGGTTGACAAAGAAAACAGCTCCAAAGACTGGGGTAACCACCGAGTCTCTGGCTAAAGAAAAGGGTGCCAGCTCCACCCGGGATGTACCGCCCTTGATAGCCAAGACCGTTACACTGTGTGTTTATAAAAGTGCTAGACTTGATAATCAAGTCATTTAATTAAAAACGTGTTACTGAAACTATAATGGAACTAGGGTTAAAAGATTTTGGTCTCAAAAGCCGCATTTCTTATAAATAACATTTTCTGTTTACACGGGATCCCAAAAATTATAAGGTTAATACTATTTATAAGGATTCAAGATTTAAGTACAGTAAGTAGCCATTCTAAGGCAAAACAGATTGTTAGTGTTATCCAAAAAGCAGGCATGGGTGACGTGGCAAGCGTTTTTAACACGTGGCTGACACCTGGCAGAAGTTTTGTTCGACCATCGACCAGTGAGATTCCCCTGACGTAACATTCAGATTTAATATATGACCAGCCTGGTTGTATACTCCATATATTTCGAGATAATTTTGTACAATTGTAATTATATCCGAGATTATCTCCCATGATCCACGATGATCCAATTATTTAGGAAAGAATATTTGTAACTAATTCGTGTAATCCTCCTTGGGCCTATAAATAGAGAGAAATAGCTCAAGGAAGGGACTTTTGGCTGATTTAAGTTTATACTTTACGAGAGAATTAGAGCTATTATCTTACGAATGTATTATTCATCTCTCTAAGGTCTGTGAAACTCAGAGAACCCTAGTTCTTTGATCACTCCTTTGAGAATTAATATCAATAATAGCTTAAGTGGACGTAGGTCATTACCAATTCGTGGGGCCGAACCACTATAATTTGTTGTGTCGTTTACTGTTCTTTCCATTAGATCTATTTCAACACCTTCATTCACATCAAGCATTTGACTCTGTGTCAGCTGACCAAATCTAGGGTCAACATTCTGGTGCTTTCATTGAGAGCTTGAGACGAGGTTGTTGAAGCACTAATGGAAAAAACAACAAAGAAGACTGGGCAGGCGGCTGGCGCTGCACCATCTCAACCTCCTCCTCTAAACATGACTGAAAATGAGCCACACTTGGAATTTGATGAGGAGGAACTGGACTCTGAAATGCTGAGAAATACCCTGGGGATATTGCAAGATGAACTGGCCAATCTGAGGGCCAGTCAAGAAAGTGCTGCGGAGACTATGGCACGAAAGCAGCAAGAAATAGAGTGCCAGCGCCAAGAGCTGAGTGAAAGACAGGCGGAGATGGACCGTCGTCAGAGGGAAGCCATGGCAGCCCTCGAAGCAACCCTACAATTGGCTAGGAATCAGGCTACACCTGCCTCACAGCCTGATCAACCCTCGAATGGGCCACCTCAAAGGGGTCCCAACCCTAGCCCTCTGATCCAGTCAACGAGCCCTCAAAGGCCTAAGTAGCCACCAATGCCTCAGGATGATGTCCCACCAAGGGATCTTTAGATGTAGCCTCCATCCCAGGCTGGTCGAGGCAATCCCCCGCAGCCAAGGCAGAATAGGGCCGGGCAGCAGCCTCGCAGTCCTAGATGCCAAGGGGCTGAAGAGCCAAACCCACCGAGCAGGGGACAACGTCCTTCTAGCAACAGAAGGAACTCGGAGATAAGCTCTGTGGTCAGGGGCCCCCCACAGCATGAAAATGCACGGGGACCTACCGACCAGCACAAGCCTCCCCTTAACGCTCGGGAAGTTCCAGGCCGAGGAGGCAACCGAGGGGACAGTCGGTCCCACCATAGCCAATCAAGGTTCAGAGATGGTCATGGCTACAATGAGGCTGACTCAGGTAGAGGGAATGCCAGTTGGAGAAATGAAGAGAGAGGTGGAGGCAGAAGCCCACCACCTAGAGAAGACCAACAAGCGAGACGTATTGCTGGGGGGCAGCCTAGACAGAAAACATCTTTAACCAGCTCGGAGCAAGCGAGCAACAGCGAAGAGACAAAGACTTAAAGGATGTACTCAACGACCGCCGGGAACGGCACGATGAGTACATTCCCCCGGCAGCAGAGGCCCTAGCGATTCCTGAAGCCGTGCAAGCCTAGATAGATGCCCTGAACCAAGCAGTGCAACAACTAGTTGGGGGAAGAACGTCTCACATCGAGTACGACAGGAGAAATGGAACTCCTTTCGTTCGGAGGATAGTTGTGGCAGAAACTCCCAGTAAGTTTAAGATGCCCACACTTCCAAACTTTAACGGGTATGGTGATCTGGTATCTCATGTCAACAAGTTTGAGATACAGATGTACATTCAGAAGGTGTCCGAAGACGCTCGGTGCAGGATCTTCCCTGCAACACTTTCTGATGCTGCACAGGATTGGTTTTTTAAATTCCCTCTTGCAAGTATTGTATCTTGGGAGATGTTCGTAAAGGAGTTTTACAGAAAATTCTATGCGGGTCGTGTGCACCCAACTGAGCAAACCAACTGGTTGAGATACTCCAGCAAGAAGGAGAACCACTGAAAGATTACGTCCAGCGCTTTATGCGAGTAGTTGCTGGAGCCAAAACAGTGGGAGACGAAGGAAAAATGATGGCCCTAACTGCAGGAGTTAGGCGTCGTACGCCTCTGTGGAGTAGCCTCAGAAAGCATGGGGTTAAGACTACCCAATAATTATTTAATCGATCTGATCGATACATCAAGCTTGAGGATGCCATTGCCAGCGAGGGAAAGACCCCAGGCAAAGATAAGGGGACTGAGGACCCCGCCAAAGCCGCCAATGGGTCAAAACCCAACGACAACGGTAAAGGCAACGGAACAAATGGGGGGAAGAGACCCCATAACGAACCTTCTACCTCCAAGAGCAAGCGCGCTAAGGGAAACCGTTATGAGCCACAGTTCACTAACTACACTGCCCTCGTCGAGTCTCGAGTAGAGGTATATCAGGCTACAAGTTCCAGTGTGCCTTACAGAAGACCCGCTGCCATTCGAAAGGATATTTCGAAAAGGGATACCACCAAGTTCTGTCGTTTTCATAACGACTACGGACACGATACGAACGAATGCAACCAGCTGAAAGATGAAATCGAGTTCCTTATTAGACAAGGACACTTGAGGAGGTATGTACGGGCCTCGGGGGCTACCCAACGAGAGGCTCCAGGTGGCAACGAGCAGGCGCCTGCATGCCAACGCTCGCCACCTTTGCAGCCTGATCCCGTAGCTGGCACTTTACTCACCATCTGCGGAGGCCCGCACCTTGTGGGAAACAGAGGGAAGGCAAGGGAACAATATGCTCGGACCCTATGCCACGACAAGGACATCAAGATGATGACTGTGGAGGACCGGGCATCAAAGAAGGCTTGGTCAGAGGATGGTGAAATAACCTTCTCTGATTGCGACGCCCAGCATGTCCGATCCGCTGGTCGTGGATGTTCAAATTGCCAACATGATGGTGAAGAGAGTGCTAGTCCATATAGGAAGTTCAGTTAACATCCTGTATAAATCTTCGTTGGAACGAATGAAATTGTCCGTCAAGGACTTGGAACCCTGCAACCAAATAATTTATGGTTTCTCTGGTGAGGGACTCGCTCCAACAGGGTCAATCAGACTTCCGGTAACAGCAGGTACAGTGCCCGCTACCAAGACATTCCTCACTACTTTCATAGTAATCAATTGTCCTTCGGCTTACAATAATATAATTGAAAGACCCATACTTGTTGACCTTCGAGCCATCACCTCAATATGGCACCTGGCCATGAAATTCCCAACAGACGCAGGGGTAGGACGCGTGTTGGGAAATCAGAGGGAAGCAAGGGAGTGCTATAATGCCTTAATTACTAAGGCTAAGAAGGGAATGTCGAGGAGCGCTCCCCCAGAAAGGTTGCAGATGGCCATTGATATACAAGCCCAATCAGGTGATGAAGTCACCAAATAGGGTGTTGCCCAAACTAAGGATAGAGACTTTGATCCTCGCTTTGGGGATTTTGAGGAAGATGTTGGACCTGTGGAGGACCTTGAGGAGGTCCAGCTTGATGAAGAGTTTCCGACCAGAGTTGTAAAGGTCGGCAAAAATTTGGAAGCAACAACCAAGCACGCACTGGTGGAATTTTTGAGGAAGAACCAGGAAGTTTTGCCTATTCACATAAAGACATGGCTGGGATAGATTCTGCAGTCATCAGCCGTGTCCTGAACATTGACAAAAGCTTTCCACCCGTGCAATAGAAAAGAAGGCTACTCGATAAAGATAGATCGAAAGCCTTAAAAGAAGAAGTTGAAAAACTAAAGGAGAATGGGTTCATTAGGGTGGCATTTTATCCATCGTGGGTCTCTAATCCAGTACTGGTTCCCAAGCCTAACGACAAATGGCGAACCTGTGTGGATTTCACAGACCTTAATAAAGCCTGCCCTAAGGATTGCTTCCCACTCCCAAGGATCGACCAGCTGGTCGATGCAACTGCAGGACATGAGATCCTCTCTTTCATGGATGCATACTCAAGATACAATCAGATCAGTATGCATCCCCCTGACGAGGATCACACTAGCTTTCGGACCGATACATGGTTATACTATTATAAAGTAATGCCCTTCGGATTGAAAAACACTGGTGCGACTTACCAGCGACTAGTTAACCACATGTTTAAGGAGTTTATCAGAGTAAACATGGAGGTATACGTAGATGACATGCTGGTAAAGTCGAAGGAGGCAGAAGGACATGTGACGGATTTGCAAGAGTGTTTCAATGTTTTGAATAAGTATCAAATGAAGCTAAATCCTCTCAAGTGTTCCTTCAGAGTTGGATCAGGGAAATTTTTAGGGTTCATTGTCAATTCGAGGGGAATCGAAGCCAATCCCGAAAAGATCAAAGCCCTGATCGATATGAAATCGCTGGTAAAAATCAAAGATGTGCAAAGTTTGACTGGAAGGATTGCTGCACTCAGTAGATTTATTTCAAAGTCGACGGACAAATGCATCCCTTTCTTTAATCTACTTAGGGACAACAAGAAGTTCGAGTGGACTGAAGACTGGGAACAGGCTCTCCATGCCTTAAAAGCCCACATGGCATAGCCTCCTGTCTTATCAAAGCCTATAGATGGAGAAACTTTGTTCATTTGCCTGGCAATCACCAAATATGCTGCTAGTGCGGTACTAGTAAGAAAAGAAGAAGGCGTACAAAAGGCAGCGTATTATGTAAGCAAGAAGCTAATCGGGGCCAAATTGAGGTATCCCCCCATTGAAAGATTAGCCTATTGCCTAATTTTGGCTTTGCGAAAGTTACGTCCTTACTTCCAAGCTCATCCGATCACAACCTTAACTGATCAGCCCCTTCAGCAAGTTTTACAAAAGCTAGAGGCTGCTGGTCGTTTGTTGAAATGGGCAGTCGAACTCGGGCAGTTCGATATAACATACTCACCGCGAGCAGCAGTAGAAGGAAAAGTCTTGGCTGATTTTATTGCCGAGTTTACTGAACTCCCAGACAGCGAGCAGAGCGAAAAGCCTAGTGCGCCTAAGCCTCAAGGCGTAGCTCCTTCGTGGAAGCTTTTTACTGACGGATCGTCCAACGAATCCCACGCAGGAGCAGGAGTGATATTGATAACGCCAGAAGGGCATCGATTTCACTGCACAATTAGGTTTGATTTTTCTGCTTCAAACAACGAAGCCGAGTATGAAGCCGTACTCGCTGGGTTAAGGTTGGCCAAAGACATGAGCATAAAAATGATGGATATTTACAGTGATTCACAGCTGGTAGTGAATCAGGTCTTAGGGGAGTATCAAGCACGAGGTCTAAAAATGGTGGCCTATCTGAACAAAACCAAAGATTTGTTGGCACAATTTGAGAAATATACCCTCCAGCAAATACCTCGAGATCATAATTCAAACGCAGATGCCTTAGCCAAACTCACGAGTGCGAAGGATGCTAACACTTTAAATATAGTACCAGTTGAGTGGATACGCGAGCCGAGCATACGAGCAGATGAAACCAATAAGGAGGTTCGGTTAACAGATACATGGATGGCACCATATTGGGAGTATCTCACAAGTGGTGTACTACCAGCAGATAGAAACAAAGCCAGGACCCTTCAGAGACAGGCTGCTAGATACATACTGGTTGATGGTGTTCTATACCGAAGAGGATACTCCATGCCACTGCTCAGGTGTGTTACGCCAGAAAATGCTAAAGAACTGATGAAGGAGGTACATGAAGGCTTCTATGGAGATCACGCTGTAGGGCAGAGCTTATCAAAGAAGATTCTGAGGCAGGGTTATTTCTGGCCGACCATGAACGAAGACTCGATGGAGTTTGTGCGAAAGTGTGATAAGTGTCAGAGGTTTTCCAAGATCCCACGCGCAGCTCCTAATGAGTTAAAGCATATGCAAAGTCTGTGGCCTTTCACAGTGTGGGGTATAGATTTAATCGGGTCCTTGCCAACAGGAAAAGGTGGAGTAAAATACGCAGTTGTAGCAGTCGACTACTTCACCAAATGGGCCGAAGCTAAGCCACTCGCTACCATAACGACAAAGAAAGTGCTTGACTTTGTCATCAAGAACATTGTTGGTCGATATGGATTGCCCTGGAAGATTGTCTCAGACAATGGCACCCAGTTTGATAGTGACCTATTCACAGACTTCTGCGAGAGGCATGGGATCATCAAGAGCTTTTCTTCAGTTGCACATCCACAAGAAAATGGGCAAGTTGAAGCAGTAAACAAGACGTTGAAGGATACCCTGAAGAAAAGCCTCAAGGAAGCTAAAGGAGCAAGGCTAGAATAGCTGCCCGAAGTGCTCTGGTCGTATAGAACTTCTCATCGAACAGCAATAGGTCATACCCCATTTTCCTTAGCGTACGGGTATGAAGCTATGTTGCCAGTCAAGTTAGATCCACCCTCACATCAAAGAATCACATGCGAACAAGACCAGGATAGCCAACTGTTGATGGAGTCCCTAGACATGATTGAGGAGAAATGAGAGAAAGCCCAACTTCGAGTAGCTGCATACCAGCAAAAAGTCGCTCGATATTTCAACTCCAAAGTAAAAGAGAGAAAATTCAAAGTCGGAGATTTAGTACTTTGAATAGTTTTCTTGAACACCCGCAACCCGGCTGCTGGAGTACTCGGACCAAACTAGGAAGGACCTTACCAGATTGAAGAAGTCCTTCATCCAGGCACATACAAACTTACATGCTTAAATGGAGATCTCGTTCCGCGCTATTGGAATGGAGAACACTTGCGCAAGTATTATCAGTAAATAGTCCTTCTTAAAGGACTGGCTTGTATTAATTTTTACTTTTTATAAGTTTTGAAAAAGGGTTAGTCATGTTATATGGCTAATCGCTTATAAGTGTAAGATCTTTTAAAGATCACTCGTAAAGACATGTTTAGTCCATTTAAATACGAGAAATATAAGGGATTGTGCGCAGCCACTCGTTCTTGCCAAACTTTGTAATTTTTTACAAGTATTTGTTCATTACGTATGTTGTTTTGCTATATTATAAGCTTTGCATTTTATACCGAGTAGTAATGTTCGTACAGGTCGTGGTCAAGGCAAGTGACCAAGGACCTAAAGCTCCTCAGTCACTTGGGGGGCATATAAGGCACATCGATAGAAAAGCATACCAAGAGGTAGGTAAACACATGAACAAAATAAGTGAAAGCATACTACGGTACTTAGAGTATTTTTCAAAATTTCTATTTTGTCAAATCAAGCCAAAGTACTATGCTAATTCAGTCATGCGAACAGATGCTATAATAAAGTAGAAATATTATAATATCAAAGGGAATTCTTTTACACCACAAGCAGTACTGCGTGGATGTAATTATTTAAAAGTAAAAGTAGAATGAGCTGCCCATCCAGCAAAACCAAAGAAAAATCATAGTCTTTACATCACGACCCGTAAGTTGTATGGTTAAAAAAGAAGAAATATAAAAGAAGAAATAAATTATGAAGCTTGAGGAGGCGGAGGATCCTGAGGAGGGGTCTGGTCGACGGCTTCATTGTCAGCACCCTCCACTCCGGCGGCCAGCAAAATATCTGGGGAGGCAGGAAGCCTGGCCCTTTCTTCAGTAGCCAACCGAGCAGTACAGCGAGCCAGCTCAGCCTTCCTGGCGTCCTCTGGAAGGTAGTCGAAATTGGTACTTTGATTGTGTTTCCAGAAATCATAGAAACATCGAAGTGTTGAATTCTTGTACCTATCCAGATCTTTGGCATTTGTAAGCTTGAGCTGCTCCACCTGGCTCTTAAGGACAACAATGCTCCTGTCCTTAGTAAGATTCTCCTCCTAAAGCCTTTTAACTTCACGCCAGTGGGTTCAACTAGCATCTTGGTAATCATCTCTCTGTTTTCCGGAATTTTCCAGAGAGGCTTGCTTTTCTGCCAGCTCCGCGGCCAAAGAATCCTTCTGCTGGGTCACCACCTCTAGCTCCCCTGCGTGCTAGCCTCCGCGGCTTGAAGCTCCTCAGTAAGCTTCGGTCGGGTCTACTCGATGCTTGCACCTGCACGGACCCGAGCAGCAGTCATGGTCAGCATGGCCTGCAATCTAAGAATAAGAGTTAGGCCAACTTCAAAGAAGGAAAAGTCAAGACTATGATCACGAAAGATGAGAAAGAGTGCTTACACTGGCCACTTCATTAAGGGCCCTATTGAGGATCTGGTCGACCCCCATGGTTCCAGCTTTGCCCATGGCCTCTCTACAGCGGTCATGCTTAAGGATATCGGCGAGGCGATCCTTAGCTGACCGTAGGGAGCAACTCGATAGTCTGGCCCCAGGGAGAACACCCTCGGCTTGCTGGGCCTGTTCGGTATGAGTCGTAGGTGAAGGATTTGTGGCAGCATGAGGAGGAAGGATTTCCTTATCAGCAGTAGCAGAAGGTTGGGCAGATGGTTGGCCAAAGGGCCCATCCTTTGAAGGATCAGCTGCTCGATTCTTCTTGGTCGGAGGTACTTGGTTGGACTCACCGTCGTGTTTCCTGGCCAATTTCCACCTTCAGACCAAAGGAACCTCTTCTTCTTCCTGAGTGATGTACAAATCGAAAACATTTCCGGACGCCATATCTACAAAAGAAACAAATATGTAGACAGTAAGCCAAAAATAGATGACAAGTTATGGTACATCAGAAAAGAGATAAAGAAAATTACAAAGTCCAATACCCGAGCTATTTTTACTTGTCGCTACACTATTGACTCTACTAGTCATACACTCACTCTCTGGCATGAAGAAGTCTGGCCCTAGATTTGGAGTATATGTAAAATTGCCATCCCCGTCAAATAAATGACAGGGAATTGGCAAGTTATCTAAGAGTGAAATAACAATACCGTTTTCGTCAGAAGACTCGTCTAAATCTACGACAGTCTCGACTGCCTTTTGTTTTCCCTTCCCTTGAGGGGTAGAAGACCTTTCTGTTGAGGGAGTGCCAGTGGCTTCCCTGATTGTAACCCCAGTCGGTCTCCGTCGAGGAAGAGACGCTGGTGGTTGCTGCTCGGGATTTCCCTCAGCAGTGGCACTTGCCGTTGCGGGTTCCCTCATATCCTAGTGAGGGGCCAGGAGGCCAGACAACCTTAAGTTAGCCTCGGTGACCAGAGACTTGACGCTCTTCTTAGCATCTGTCATTTTGGTCAACATGGCAGACCTCAACACCATGTCTGGTGTTGGGTCTGGTCGTAACCATGGGCCTGAAAAGCACATGATATTTCATAAAAATACAAGGAAATTTGCTGAGTGAAAACAGCGACCAATGGAAAAAGGCATTTACCTCCTCGAGCGAAGGCCAGGTGATTAGCAACCATATCAGGCGTGAGGAAATACTCCTGACTGTATTTCCCCACGTTGGAGATGTGGGTGGTTTCACTCAGGAAGGTTCGGGTGGTCTCCTGGTGAAAAAAATGAAAGAACCCCGTACCAGATTGTTGGGGGTTGGATTTAAGATCAAAGAGATAGTTGACCTCATGGAGAGTAGGCTCTGGCCAATTTTTATGTTTATAAAGGATATAGAGTGCAGCCAGCATCCTATATCCGTTGGGTGTCATTTGAAAAGGGGCGACACCAAAGTAGTTCGCCACCCCCTGAAAAAATGGATGAAGAGGAATGATAGCCCCCGCCTCTATGTGATACCTCGACTAGGCGCTGTAAATGCCTCCAGGCAAATTAGCCGTCTCATCCGCAATGGGGATTTTGAGAGTTACCCCGGTGAGGCTATACTTCCTGAGGTAGTTAGCAAGCATCCTGAGGGTTACTTGGCTAAGTGGAGAAAGATACCACTCGATATCAGGAAGAGTTGAATGCTGAGGGCGAGCCCTAACCTGGATGAGAGGGCTGGGACAATGTTTTCTCGACCACTGGTCGAGGGAACCCCAACCTGTGAGTCAGGCTGAGCTGGAGGATTTGGAGTGTGTTCAGGCTTTTTCATTTGGGCATTGGATTTGACACGACCCATTCTGGCTGAAGATGGTTGAGGTTTGGAAGGAGAGAGTCTAGAGAACGGAATCTCGTGAATGCGCTGGGCAGACTGTTCTTCGCCTTCAAGCAGTTGCGCAAGAAGGTTGTCTTCGATCGGTCTCTCACCTCCCCCACAAATCTGGCATTAAAATCTGCGGACAAAAAAATGGGGAGGTGAGGATGGAGAGTTTAAGAAGTTAGTTAGAATAACGCTGGTCGTGTATAAAAGTCAAACTTTTATACAACAACATTCTAGCAAAATACTAACTTTTCCATGCGAACAGTTTAAAAAACGGATCAAAAAGTGAAAGTAAAAAGTTTTTTCTGAAAAAGCTTTTTCAACTTCAGTAAGGGCGGGAAAATCTCAGTTTTTCAACTAGCATAAAAATCGAATTTTTACTTCGATTTTACGTCCTAAATTTACGATCTCGACTATCCAACTGATTCATAACTCCTAAATGACAAAGATACACCATCCTATCCAGCATCACTCGATAAATGCCCTATTTTCATGCATTTCTACCCAAGAACATAGACAATATCTAAACCTAAAAGCTAACTTACATCAGCATGCACAACAAAAATAAAGAGTAGAAAAGTTCTAAAACTTACCGAAGGGAAGATTATGAAGCTTTGATGAAATTCCGAGCGTAGGTGAACGAACGGCTGGTTCCTGGATTGTCGAAAGATGATCTTCTGAGAAAGTAGAGGTTCTGACTTAGTGTTTCTTGATAGAAAAATAGCTTGCGTAAAAAGAAAAAGGAAGTTCTGGAGGCTATATATTTCGTCTACGACATGAAAAAAGAGGTAATCATAAGTTTCCTGTTTTCAAAGCATGGGGAAGAGTGATAGTCGTCAATGGATTGCTTAGGAACTGAAAAGGCATGATTAGACAGGGGTAGGTCACTTTTTCCAAGAAGGCACGAACTACTCTGACAGATTTGGTGGGGTAACCGAAGAGTCGTTTTCCTTAAAGTTCATTTATTGCTGGTCATAATAAATAAACTTGGGGGGCAAATGTTATCCAAAAAGCAGGCATGGGTGACGTGGCAAGCGTTTTTAACACCTGGCTGACACCTGGCAAAAGTTTTGTTCGACCATCGACCAGTGAGATTCCCCTGATGTAACATTCGGATTTAATATATGACCAGCCTGGTCGTATACTCCATATATTTTGAGATAATTTTGTACAATTGTAATCATATCCGAGATTATCTCCCATGATCCACGATGATCTGATTATTTAGGAAAGAATATCTGTAACTAATTCGTGTAATCCTCCTTGAGCCTATAAATAGAGAGAAGTAGCTCGAGGAAGGGACTTTTGGCTGATTTAAGATTATACTTTACAAGAGAATTAGAGCTATTATCTTACGATTGTATTATTCATCTCTCTAAGGTCTGTGAAACTCAGAGAACCCTAGTTCTTTGATCACTCCTTTGAGAATTAATATCAATAATAGCTTAAGTGGACGTAGGTCATTACCAATTCGTGGGGCCAAACCACTATAATTTGTTGTGTCATTTACTGTTCTTTCCATTAGATATATTTCACCACCTTCATTCACATCAAGCATTTGACTCCATGTGAGTTGACCAAATGTAGGGTCAACAGTTAGGCATTCCTTGTCCTGATCCACTCCTCGGCCATGGCGACCAAACAGCTGACTATGTACATTCAGGCCTGCAGCTCTCCACCTCAGGATTGATCCAACTTGCCTTTTCCTTTGCCTGCACCACATAGCACCCGTAAGCCAAGGCCCAGCAAGAAAACACAATAAGATAGCATAAACAAACAATAGACAATCCAATATCTCATATCACGAAAACATGTTCTCAATAGTTTAAGCATTTATGATAACCAAGTATTCAACATACCAAACATATCATCTCATATCAATAATCAATTCACAAATGATAACTAGGGTTAGCGCCCTTAGGCCGCACCCTCTGTTTATCCCACTGACTCCGGCCCGCTTAAACCGAGCTCAGTGAATATTAAGCTGTCCTCGACTACCAGTGGCCAAGCCGCACCCTGTGCGCAAATATTGTGTACGGCACCCTTAGGCCGTTTTTTCACATGTACCATGGCATAATACCATCATTGACATTATATAGATATTCGGAGCACTTAGTCCCATCACAAACATATAACCGGGTGCAGTTTTCTTACCTTTAAATTCGCTAGCTTCGTTCACTTTGATCCTTGAGCACGATCCCTCTTGAGCCCTAGCGCACACCTACTCACAATCATAGATCAGAATCATCACCAACCTCAAGTCCAAAACCTAGCCTCGGGACCAATCCCGAGCCCTCGGGAAGCTCTAATTCCACCAAACGGGGTGGTGGAATCGAACCCCGAACCCCCGGGCAAAAACCCTTGAAAATAACTAAAAAACCTGTTTCTGGAAACAGGGTAGCGCTACAGAGCTCTTTGGAGGGCGCTACAGCGCTACAAGCAGAACCTAAAACACCCTCAGAATACTTGGCCTAGCGCTATAGCACCCAAAGGCTAGCGCTGTAGCGCTAGTCACAGAACCAGCAACCCTGCATTTTCCTTCCTGCGATTTCCCCGAGCCAAACCTTACCAAAACTTTTCCAATCTTCAACCAAACCTAAAAACAAGCTTATAAACATGCTCCACTCATCCCAAGCATCCCAAATACACATAACCCAATCACATGCATCCCTAAACAAAGAATTCACCATAGTTGAACCTAAACTCAGAAACTCAGCAAAAACCATAGAAACCTCAGAGCTTGAAACTAAAGTTCCTTACCTCTGATGAATGAGATTAGCTTAGGTTATCTCCCACTCTTGCTTAGCCTTCACCTCTTCAAATCCCAAGCTTCAACTCCCTAAAATTCCCACAGAACCTTGCTTAGAAAACTAGCTCAACACCAACACCAAACACTAAAGAAATCCTCAAAGTCTTACCTCAAGTGGATGAATTGCTCTGCCAATTCCTCAAGCTAGAACAGGGATCCTAGCCTCTAGCTCTTGCTTAAAATCCTCCTGGAATTCTACTCCAAAAGACCTCAAGAGCTGCTGGAGAAAAGCCTAAACCGACCTTGATAAAATGCCATGTTTTCCTTTCCCTCCTTCCTACTCTCCTTTTCTTTCTTTCCTTTCCTTTCTTTCTTCAGACTTCTATTTCTTTCTACAAGTTCCACTAAACATAAAGCCTCAGTTATGCCTATCCTTTATAAGCCCAAATGACCACAATACCCTCCCCTTTAATTCTAACTCCTTTAATCCACCTAGGGGTATTTTGGTCATTTCACCCAATTCCCGCTAATTTCTCGAGTGTCTCTATTATTTTCCACTTACTTCCTAATACCTAAGTAATCACCAATTATATTCCTCAATATCAAAATTAACCACAATATATTCTCTAAATTCCCATTTATACCCCCAGGCTCGCCCCGAGCCGGGTATAAATCCCCGCCGTGACTTTTTCGCTAATCCACTCACTGGGATCGTCTCGAATCACAGATCACAAATATATCCACATAATAATGTGGTCTCAACAGTTATCATATATATATATATATATATACAGTTATGCCCTCAACGGGCCAAAATTACAATTATGCCCTTTCTAACCTAATCAGGGCCTACATGCATACTAATACACATAGTCATGCATCTCAGATATTGAAATAGTCATATAGCATACTTTTAATCATTAAATCACATATATTCCAATTATGCCATCCCGGCACACTAATCAAGACCCTTAAGCCATATTAGTAAATTTGGGTCGTTACACGGGAGTAGCCACAAAAGGAACTTCCCCCAGCTCCGGTAACAACGGTCACAATTCAGCAAGCTCCTCCTCCTCCTCCTCGACACATACCTCCCTCAAATCCTCAAGTGATCCATGGCGAGGCTCCTACTGACCAGATCCCAGTCAAAGCACTCGACCTGGAAAAGATCCCCGAGGCTTTTTGGGGCATTGTGTACTAGACGACAAGCCACATGGTCGACCACGCCTACAAAGGTAACGCCAGAGACTTAAGGGCTATAGAGGAGCGCACTTCTAAGGACGTCCTCAAATCTGCTATGGGGATGAACCTCATTGTGAGTCCTTCTCACTCTCCTAATTTTTTCTTTTTCTTTAGTTAGTCTTTTTTTTATAAACAATTCTTGACTTGCTTCATTCTTTTGTAGTCTGTCCTAGACCAATTTCAAGGAATTGCTCGAGTTAAAGCCTAGGATGAGGAGATCTAAGCTGCCCTTGGTACCGCTCAAGAGGGCGAACAGGCCACCAAAGCCACCTTGGTTTCTTCCCAGGAGGGTGAGTTTTCTGCAACAGCCGCCTTGCCTGCCTCCCAAGATTAGGTTGGGGAGGTGAGCTGTCGCGTGGATCAGCTTCAAGTCAAAAATGAAGAACTCAAGAAGAAGCTAATCGAGGTTGAGGCCAAGGAGGAAGTTGCAGAGTCATCGACTCAAATGGAGGAGTTGCTTTATCGTTGCAAGGCTTTCAATAAGGACAGGAACTTCTCTTTTATGCAGCTTGAGCTATGGGACCCATATCTTGCTCGGTTCAAGATTCGGTTCTCACAGGAACCATCCGAGATTGGCGAAACTTCTGGAGCTATTGAGGGGAATGGCGAGGAGGTGAAAACTTTGGAGCGGGTTGACGGAGGTCAGTGACTTTTATGTTCGCTCTTTTTATTATTATTTTTTAAACTTTTTTAACTAAGTCCCTTGGGACCAAAACAATTGCCTTCGTTCTTAGGTCAAGGTGGGATCAAAACAATTGCCTCTGGGCATAGGTCGAGGTTTTTCCTTCTCGAGAGGACAATATATTTTTTAATATACATCTAACTTGTGATTTATTTGTGTTTCCCTTAGTCTATTATTTTCACATGTTTATGAATCCTTAGATTCTAGTACATTCAAAATCTTAGGGGTTGACTTTTAGATTTAGATAGATTTTATTGATATCTTAGTTGTATCCAAGATTTTGCTCGCTTATTTATGCCATACCTATTAAGAATCAGGCCTTGAACCTAGTTATGTCCAGGGTTTTTTTTTTAAATAAGCTTAATAGCACTGTACCTGTTAGGAATCAGGCCTCGGAGGTGGTTATATCTAGGGTTTTAATGAGCTTAATAACATTGTACCTGCTAGGACTCATGCCTCGGACCTGGTTATATCCAGGGTTTTAATGATTTCTTAAACTTAGTTTGCCTTTTGAAAATTCGAGCATTAAAAAGTCGTTGAATAATCAATTTCTCCAAACTCTAAGTTGAAAAGTCTTATCTTAATAAGTTGAACTCTCTTAAAAAACTTACCTCGGTTATGTGCCCCCCAAGCAACCAGAACGTATAAACGTTCTTGGTTGCTTTTACAAAGCGAGCTCGGGATAACAAATACGATAAAATTGGTTATTTAATAATCCAACTGTTATTAAACTGAAATGGCTTTTATAAATAAGCCTTACATAAATGGTAACTTTGAAAACATTAATGACAACAAAACTATTGATAATACTTTTTTAAGTGTAGTGCATTCCAGGTCCGTGGGACTACTTCCCCACTTAGTTGGGCTAACTTGAAAGTTCCTTCATGCAGGACCTCTATGATCTAACACGGTCCTTTCCAATTTGGCCCTAACACTCTATCCTTGGGATCTTTATTTTCCAAAAAGACCATTCGGAGAACCAGATCGCCTAATCCAAGTATGCATCCCTTAACCTTTGAATTGAAATAACGATTAATCTTCTGCTGATAATGGGCAAGTTGTAATTGTGATGTATCTCATTTTTCTTCGATTAGGTGGGAGTGATGCTAAACTCCCGGTGTCGTCCTGACCCACCGGTTGCTTTCCAAGATGTTGTTGAACATCAGGGGCCCTTTCAGCGTGAACAGTAGTATGATAGGCCTCCTACCCACCATGCTGCTCCATGTCATTATCATGCATCGATCGAGTGAGCACCATGATGAATGTCGACTGAAACTTGCGAAGCACTAATTTCCTCCCAATGAAAGCACCAAACTGTTGATGCATTTTTTCACCAATAGTAGATTAAGAAATCAAATATGGAGAATAGTGCTAAATCGTAAACTATAATGAAATAATAACAACCCCCTCGTGCACACAAAACTTTTACATGGTTTAGTGCTTAAAATCCACCTAGTCCTCGAGACAATATTATTGCTTTTCTCACACAATTTCTGCAGAGTTTTGGTAATACAAAAAGGCTGTCTCCTTCCCTGTCCGTCACCCCAGGTATTTATAGGGAAATTTCCTAGACAGGTTTGGGTAACCGCTTGAATAAATAAGGTATACATTTAAGACAGATTATTCCCATTCACATTGGGATATGATTCGATAACAGAATAAAATATACTCCTGCTATCTTGGATAAAAAATGATAGATATGTGATACAACTTTGGCATTAATGAGCATATAAGGAGCCTCTGAATCTCTTGGGATCCTTCAGTATGCGTTCTGTCCAGGTTTCCACGAGCTGAATATCTCACCTGAGCTCGTGTTCAAGGACGATCTAAACCCTAGCTCGTAGTAAGCTCAGAGTGCCCAAAGTTGGATCTGACCATTATAAGTCTCAAACTAAACTGTTATCCTGAGAGGCGGTTTGATAATAACCTGTGTTCGTGTTGTCAGGTGTGACATGCTGCATCATGACACATCTCTAGGGGGCCATTTTGTATGTATGAGCATGCCTTGGTGCTTGATCATTAGTCAAGTCTTGCACCAAGTAACCTCAGGGGTAGGGAATGGCACTTTTGTAATTATGCATATGTCTCCCAGAAAAAAATCATATATGTTCCTCGGAAGACTTCATTTGCTTAGAATGCTCCTTAGGGGGGGGGGGTGACCTGGTGACTTAAGGAAGCACCATGGCCACCAGCAGATAGGGGCTTAAGCTGTGTACTCCCTTGCCCTATCAAGGCCTTATATGAATAAAACAATGCTTTACCATGTCCCTTTGTGTATGCTTTCTTTATGGTCTCTGTGTTGCTTGTTTGCTGCCTTCGTTGGGCCATTGCGTGCCACTTGAATGTGTTGTATGCTCTGATTGTTGTGTGGGATGTTGTCTCTGGATTGCTTGCCTCGTGCTTGCTCCTGCTGCATAATTGCCCTTACTTGTGTGAGACTTGTAATGCGGCTAACCATTGAGTTTGCTTGCCACAGGTGTGAATTCTAGGCTGACTTGCTAGTTAAAGAGTGCTAACAAGTGTCGCACGTTCCGTCAATTCGAGTATCGAAGTTGGCGGCCCATGACAGTTGGTATCAGAGCTAAGTTTGAGAAAGCTTGGTGACCCTGCATGATGGTGAGCAACACTCAACGGATTGAAGCGCTGGAGAGGCGCGTTGGAGAGCTAGATGGCCTGGACGAAAGAGTTAGGGATCTTGGCTCTGTCAGGCTAGAACCAGAGACGACTAATGCACTAAACTGCATGGCTGCGTTGGAGCGGGATACGACCAATCTACTAGCCTGCATAACGGCAATCGAGTGGAGAGAAAAACTTTCAAGCACATCCAATACTCCTCCGAGGGAGGAACGTATTAGGGCAGTGGAACGAGCAGTGAAG
Organism: Humulus lupulus; assembly: GCF_963169125.1. Lineage (NCBI taxonomy): Eukaryota > Viridiplantae > Streptophyta > Magnoliopsida > Rosales > Cannabaceae > Humulus > Humulus lupulus. The sequence goes on along the minus strand of NC_084797.1, from coordinate 141,580,413 downwards.
GACCTACAAGAAGCATTAAATGACCTCATAGAGAATTATAAGGAGTCAGTTGAGGCAATGAAGGATGAAATGCTGGAGAAGAACACCAAGCTGAACCTCACCATGAGGGCAGTTGGGAGTCAGCCTGCAAGTGGACCCATTGACATGGAATATGGGAGAGTAAAAGTCCCTGAGCCGAGGCCCTATGGGGGGGCGAGAGACGCGAAGGACTTAGAGAACTTCCTTTTTGATATGGAGCATTACTTTAGAGCCGTGAGAGCTGAATCAGAGGATGGCAAGGTCGCCATGGCAACGATGTACTTGTCTGCAGATGCCAAAGTGTGGTGGAGGACGAAGTACGACGATATTCCGAATGGCAGATGCACCATAACAACATGAGAAGATCTCAAGAGAGAGTTGAAGACACCGTTTCTCCCTGTGAATGTTGCCTACATAGCTCGACGCCATTTGAGAGAGCTAAAGCACACCAGAATAATATGAGAATATGTGAAGAAATTCTCCGGGTTTATGTTGGATATCAAAGACATGTCCGAAGTGGACAAACTCTTCGCGTTCTTAGAAGGGCTAAAGCCTTGGGCAAATCAAGAGCTCGAGAGACAATGAGTGGCTGACCTAGCCATTACTCAAGCTGCTGCCGAACGACTGACTGATTACTCTTCAGGGAACATTCAATCCAAGAAGACCAATCCTTCGACTAGTGGAAGTAATGTTGGGAGTAAAAAGTTTGGGAAGTCTTGGCAAAGCAAGAGTGGTGGAGGAGAGAAAAGGAGTGTGGAGTCTAACTCTCCTAGCAAAGGTAGCAACCCCCCGTTCAAGAAGTCTCTTACATGTTGGATCTGTACCAGACCTCATAAGTCTACAGAGTGTCCTCATAAATCCAAGATGAGTGCCCTCCAGGCGACATTTGCTCAAGGAGAACAAACCAACGAAGAGTAGGAGGAGGAGTTTACGCACATGGGTGCCCTCCGGATGCTGAATGCTCTCAAGAAACACGATGCGAAAGTGAAGAAGACCCCTAGAAAGGGACTAATGTAAGTGGACGCCGTTCTAAACGGTAAGATGGCCGGAAGTGTGATAATCGACACGGGCGCCACTCACAACTTCATTTCGGAGATCAAAACTAAACGTCTGGGACTGAAATGGGAGAAGGACCATGGCCGCATGAAAGCGGTTAACTCAGAAGCCTTGGCCACAACCGGCGTGGCTAAAAAGGTGAACACGAAGATCGGCTCGTGGGAGGGGCAGACTGACTTGGTGGTCGTGCGAATGGACGACTTTGATGTGATATTGGGTATGGACTTCCTTACGGAAAAGGGAGCCATTCCCATCCCAGCTACGGGAAGCTTACTCATAATGGGGGAGACACCAGCAGTGGTGCCTGCTAAAGTAGAGCAGCCCCCAGAAACCAAGCTGCTGTCAGCCTTGCAGTTGAAGAAGGGCGTGAGAAGACAAGAGCCCACATATATTATCCTACCCACAATATACAAGGATACGGTGGATGAAGTCATCCCACCAGAAATTCGAATGGTCTTGAAGAAGTATGGGGATGTTATGTCGGACCAACTCCCCAGAGCCTTACCACGTAGAAGAGGGATTGATCACCAGATTGAGCTGGTGTCGGGAGCCAAACCACTTGCAAAGGCGGCCTATAGAATGGCACCCCCCGAACTAGCAGAACTGAGGAAGCAGTTGAAGGATTTACTAGAGGCAGGCTTCATCAGACCATCGAAGGCACCATATGGTGCACCCGTGCTATTTCAGAAAAAGCACGACGGGAGCTTACGACTATGTATTGATTATCGGGCTCTCAATAAGGTGACAGTGCATAATACGTACCCCATCCCCTTGATCGCCGACTTATTCGTCCAGTTGAGTGGAGAGAAATTCTTTACAAAACTGGACTTGAGATCAGGCTACTATCAAGTGCGGATAGCAGAAGGTGATGAGCCGAAGACAACGTGTGTGACTCATTATGGAGCATACGAGTTCCGAGTCATGCCATTGGGTTAACAAATGCACCAGCCACATTCTGTATATTGATGAACCAAGTTTTCCACGAATACCTAGACAAGTTCGTGGTAGTCTACTTGGATGACATTGTGGTCTATAGCTCCACAATAGAAGAACATCAACGACACTTATCACAAGTGTTTCAAAAATTGAGAGAGAACCAACTCTATGTGAAGCGAGAAAAGTGCTCCTTCGCACAAGAGAGAATCAAGTTCCTAGGCCACATAGTAGAACGTGGTCGGATCCGCATGGATCTAGAGAAGGTGCAAACCATTCAAGATTGGAAGGCCCCCACCAATTTGAAGGAATTACGCTCTTTCCTTGGTTTAGCCAACTATTATCGAAGATTTGTGGAGGGCTATTCAAGAAGGGCGACACCCTTAACCGAGTTGTTGAAGAAGGGTGTAACTTGGACGTGGACCGATAGGTGTGTCGAAGCATTCAAGAGTCTGAAGGAAGCCATGATGCGAGATCCTGTCCTAGCCTTACCAGATGTTGGTAGGCCCTTTGAAGTGCAGACAGACGCGTCTGATTTTGCCTTGGGAGGAGTGCTTGTACAAGAGGGCCACCCCGTAGCCTATGAAAGCCGTAAACTCACGGAGGTAGAGAGGCGGTACACTGCACAAGAGAAGGAGCTTCTCGCAGTAATTCATTGTCTACAAGTGTGGAGGCATTACTTGTTGGGGTCGAAGTTTGTGGTGAAGACAGATAATGTCGCGGTGAGTCATTTCCTCACCCAGCCAAAGCTTACCCCTAAACAAGCATGATGGCGAGAGTTCATAGCAGAATTTGACTTTCATTTCGAACATAAGGCGGGCCGTCTAAACCAGGCAGTTGATGCCCTGAGTCGCAAAGCTGAGTTAGCGGCTCTAAAATTGCTGGCAAATATGTCAGCTAGCATGGTGACCACTCCACTTCGAGAGCGCATTAAGGAGAACCTGGGGAAAGACCCGGTGGTGAAGACTATCATGAATCTCGCAAAAGAGGGGAAGACTCGCCAATTTTGGGTAGAAGACGATATTTTGTGTGCCAAGGGTGGCCGTTTATATGTTCCCAAGATGGGAGATTTGCGGAGGACACTATTGAGTGAGTGTCACAACACCTTGTGGGCGGGTCATCCAGGGTGGCAGAGAACTCATGCCCTATTGAAGCAGGGGTGCTACTGGCCACAAATGTGCGATGATATCGTGGAGTATACCAAAACCTGTCTCACCTACCAGCAAGACAAAGGGGAGAGACACAAGACGCCAGGGTTGTTGGAACCTTTTTTAGTCCCAAGCCAACCATGGGAGAGTGTGTCGCTTGACTTCATTACTAGTTTACCAAAGATGGGAGACTTGAGTGCGAACTTAGTGATCGTGGACAGATTTTCAAAGTATGCAACCTTCATACCGGTGTCAAAATATTGCTCGGCAGAAGAGATAGCGAGACTTTTCTTCAAGTATGTAGTTAAGTATTGTGGAGTACCCCAAAATATATTGAAGTTGTTAACGGTCAGCAACCGCTGTTACCCCACACAGTTGATGAGTATCACGGAAGAAATCTGAGAGCCTTTCATTTCATGAAAGACTGGAAGAAAACCACCGAGATTGCCCGAGCCTACCTGGAGAAGGCATCAAAGAGAATGAAGAAGTGGACAGATTAGAAGAGGTGACCGCTGGAATTCAAAGCAGGCAACTTAGTGATGATCAAGCTGAGGCCTGAACAACTGAGATTTCGAGGGAATAAGGACATCAGACTCGTCCGCAAATACGAAGGTCCTGTTCCAGTCATCTCGAAAGTGGGCCTGACCTCCTACAAAGTCAGCTTACCAGAATGGATGAAGATACACCCGGTCTTGCACGTCAGCAACCTCAAACCGTATCACGAAGATCCAGAAGATCCAGTGCGCAACCAGTCTACCAGAAAAAGAGTCAGCGTCAAGCCACGAAGCAGCAGACAACCTGAAGAAATACTAGCAGAGAGGACCGTGGTTGTAGACAGAAAGAAAAAGAAAGAGTTTCTGGTGAAGTGGAAAGGGCTCGGAGATGAAGAAATTTTTTGGGAAAGGGCGGAGGACTTGCACAAGCATACGCAGAAGATTGAAGATCAGCAAGGGGTAGGTTCGTCGAGGACGCTGAAGATTTAAGTGGGGGAGAGTGTGAAGTGCTGCTTCATGACACATCTCCAGGGGGCCATTTTGTATGTATGATCATGCCTTGGTGCTTGATCATTAGTCAAGTCTTGCACCAAGTAACCTTAGGGGTAGGGAATGACACTTTTGTAATTATGCATATGTCTCCTAGACAAAAATCATATATGTTCCTGGGAAGACTTCATTTGCTTAGAATGCTCCTTAGGGGGGGGTGGGGGGTGACCTGGTGACTTAAGGAAGCACCATGGCCACCAGCAGATAGGGGCTTAAGCTCTATACTCCCTTGCCCAATCAATGCCTTATATGAATAAAACAATGCTTTGCCATGTCCCTTTGTGTATGCTTTCTTTACGGTCTATGTGTTGCTTGTTTGTTGCCTTCGTTGGGCTATTGTGTGCCACTTGAATGTGTTGTATGCTCTAATTGTTGTGTGGGATGTTGTCTCTGGATTGCTTGCCTCGTGCTTGCTCCCGCTTCATAATTGCCCTTACTTGTGTGAGACTTGTAATGCGGCTAACCATTGAGTTTGCTTGCCGCAGGTGTGAATTCTAGGCTGACTTCCTAGTTAAAGAGTGCTAACAAGTGTCGCACGTTCCGTCAATTCGAGTATCGAAGTTGGCGGCCCGTGACATCAGGCACCCAAACTCGAGTTTTTCACATCACTGTAAGCCATATATTCTACTTGGCTATTTTCCACATATTCTTCTGTCAGCTGTATCCGAGCTGAGTATTTGAACTCTTGCTAATTTTAGGGTGCAACATAAGGTCATATATATTAATTAATTATTTGATTACAATTACATATATGGTTTCAAAATAATTTGTAAACTTTAATTAATAATATTGTTCTCAAGTAATGTCTTGGACTCGCATGTTTAATCAAATTCTTCAACATCCTCATCATGTAGTAAATTTGAGCAGCATTCCCCCTATAATATTAACCTAACCATCCAACGATTTAATAAAATCAATTAAGCAAGCACAACATAATTTAAATAGAAATATATATATATATAATCCTAGATAAAATTGGGCAGCATTTCCCCTATAATAGTGACCTAACCATCTGGATGTGAATAGCAAAACAAACAATTCAACAACATAAAATAAGTTTCTTCCTTATTGTAGCATCCCAAATTTTCTTATAAGGCTTAGTGCCTTGATTAGCGTGCTGGGACGACAATAATTGATTTAGTTATGCTAATATGTGAATTTGATGATAATGTTATTAGAAATGCATTGGGCCCCAATTGGCTATTTGGGGCACAATTGTAATTTTAGCCCGTTGAGGGCATAAATGTAATATTTGTGTATACTGTGATTGATACCACGAGTGAGTGGTGATATATTTATGATGCACGATCTAAGACGGTCATAGGGAGCAGTTTAGCTAAATAGTCACAAGGGGACGAATACCCGGCTCGGGAGGAGCCTAGGGGTATTTTGGGAACACGGTTGGTGTTCTGGATTAATCGGGTAATGGGTAGTAGTTTAGTAATTATTTGGACATGTCGGGATTAAACGGGGATTTGTAGGAGTACTCGAGGACTTAGCGGGATGTGGCATATGACGAAATTTCCCTTGGTGGCACTTGAGGATTTAGATAGACTTAAGGGGTAATTTGGACTTTTGGCTAAGGGATATACATGGATTTTGGATGCTTAGACATAGAAGAAAAACAAAAGGGAAAACAAAACAGCAAGGAATCTCAGCCTTTATCTCTCTCTTGGCTAACTCTTTCTCTCATTGAAGCCTAGAGGTTTTGAAGAAAATTGTCCAGAGATTAAAGATTCAAGGCTAGAATTTGGGAGGCTAGAAGCTTGAAGACTTGGGGAATCAGCTCAGGGTTTGAAATATCATAGAGGTAAGAATTAATGGTGGTTTGTTTATGTTAAATTCCAGCTAGAACCTTAAGTGTGCAAAGAAGGTAGATTTTAGTTTTGTTTTGAGTTTTGATGAGTATATGAAATGTTTCTGAGTTTTGTTATGGAGCCTAGGTTGTGTGGAAGGGAAGTCTAGCCTTAATTTTGAGTTTAATTGATGTTTGGGGTATGAAATTAGGGTTTAGGTTTGAGGAAAAACATAGGAAAAAGGTTTATTTTCTGGGTTTGGGGGCTAGGGTCGCGGCCCTGTTCTTCAGGCACCGCGGCCTATGTGCACGAAGAGGCTGGAAGGCCTCTGTTTTGCCTAGGCACGCCGCGGCGCAAGGTGTAGCGTGTCGTGGCCTAAGTCCTTCAGTAGAGAGGCATTTTGCCTCTCACTTGAGTGTGCTGCGACCCTTAAGGGGCTGGACCACGAGTCAAATGAAAATAATGGCTTTTTGTGGGTTTTTAGCTCGGGAACTCAAATGTTAAGGCTCGGGAAGGATATACTACCCAGTTGGTAGAATCCAAGGTCTTAGAGGCTAGATTAATATTCCAAAGTAATTTATTGGTTTAAAACATGATGAATGGTTGTTATGAATGTGTTGTGACTAGGTTTTCAATGAGGCTCGGGTTAGAGGACTGTGCTCAAGATCGCAGTATTCAGATAGCTCGCGACATAGGTATGAAAACTGTTGTACTCGTAGAGCAGGGCTGTAATGCCCTGGGTAACCAAGACCGTTACACTGTGTATTTGAAATAGTGCTGGACTTGCTAATCAAGTCATTTAAATAAAAATGTGAATCTAACAACACATACAGGTTAGGTTTAAAAGATTTTGTTTATAAAAGAATAATTTTCCTTAATACAAATATTTGGTACATGGGATCCCAAATCAAGGTTTGAATAACGTAATTACAGAATTTCCAAAACAAATAAATAGCCAAGCCACTCTAATGGAAAAATACACGTTTTAGGTTCCTGTCCCTGTACAATCCCTCGACCGTGGTAGCCGAGCAGCTAACAATGTATACCTCACCCCTAGAGCTCTCTAACTCATGGTCAACTCATCTTACCCTTGACTTTACTTGCACCATGTAGCACCCGTGAGCCGAGGCACAACAAGAGAACATAACATAACCGGTATTAACAGCTAAGCAATTGACAGAGCATAACAAAATAATATACAAGGCATTAATTAATTTCGTAGCAAGCCAAAGCATACATTCAATGCAGCACACCGGTCAATAACCAATTATCTAGTTCCAGATATATATCACATCATACACAACAATTAACAATAGAATACATGTTAAGCAACAAGTAGGGTTAATGCCCGTAGGCCGCTCCCTCTATTTAATCCACTATCTATGGCTCACTTAGGCCAAGCCCAGTGTTATACCCACTGACTCCGGCCAGCTTAACCGAGCTCAGTGATTATTAAGCTGTCCTCAGCTACCAGTGGCCGAGCAGCGTCCTGTGCACAAGTATTGATTTCAATACCCTTAGGCCGTTGATCACATGTCCTAGTGGCATAATACCACTTCATGACATTCAAAAATATATAGGGAACTCTTAGTCCCACCATGTTCACATGGTTTATCACAGTCATATAACAATGCATACAAATATAGGGAACACTTAGTCCCATCCTATCCACATATACAGGTGCAGTTTTCTTACCTTTAATTCCAAGTGCTTTGATTAGGAAAGACGACCGCCGAGCATGATCCTGCCCCGAGCCCAAGCGTATACCTAGTCACAACCATGATAAAGGATTCCATCAATAATTGTATAAGGGTTCCTGGACAAAGTTCTAGCCTCTGGGACATCGAATTCCACCAAACACGGTAGTGGGATTGATCCCGAGCACCCTAGGTTAGGTTCCCACGCTTAAAACTCCAAAAATACAAATATCCTTAAGGGTCGCGGCTCAAGCCTCCCCATGCCACGGCATGGCCCCAAACAGAGCTCAACCTCGCCCAGAAATAGACACGGGTTGTGGCCCTACATGCCCCATACCGCGGCTCGCCCTCCTTCTCCAGCACCCATCAGCTTCGAAGGGCCCCGGCTCACCAAGAACTATGCCGCGGCCCGACCCCTTCGAACCCAGAAAAAACCACCATTTTCAACTCTGAAACCTCACTCAAAACCTCTCATAATCATCCCAATAACATACTCCAATTATCACAAACATTCCTGCATGATTTCAGTAACATAAGCTAGCAGAAATCTAGCCTACAAACCCATCAAAACACCACTTTAATTTTTGCAACACACACATACAAGAATCCCAAAACCAGTCAAGAAAACACTGAAATTCAAACATTAGATCATCAATTCAAGCTTACCTTCACTGAAGACTCATTCCTCCAAGCAATTCCTAAGCTAACACCTAAGCTTTCTGCCTTAATTCAACCTTGAAATTGAGAACCTAAGAACTCTTAGAACTCAGCCCCAAAACCACATAATCAGTTGATAAAAAATGTCATTCAATGCTTACCTTAGTTTCTAGTTGGATTCCTTAGCCTCCACTGAGTTAATCCTCCAAATCTTCCATTCAATTTCCCTGTGTTTCAAGCTAACCCCCTTAGTTTTCAATAATTTTCCTTGAGAGAAAAGAAAAGGGAGAGGGGAGGGACGGTTCTTGATGTTTCCACCAATTTCTAAGTTTTGTCTAGCCTATCCTAACTTAATCAAGTTAATCCCGAGGCTCGGGGTACCGAAAACGTCCCTGAAGGCATAATAGTAAAATTGCCCGGTATTCCCACCTAGGCTTCCTAACCTCAAATATATCTACAATTATTTATTTCCATATCCCAATAACCAAAATGACTATCTAATATCCCATATACCCCATGATTCACCCCGAGTCGAGTATCGGATCCCGTTTTGACTTTCCCTCTTCTTGCTCCCTAGGATCACCTCGTGCCAAAAGCTGCAAACACACATATCCACATAATAATGTGGTCTCAACAGTTTACCACAAATAATCACATTTCTGCCCTTACGGGCCAAAATTACAATTATGCCCTTACTAGCCAAACAGGGCCCGCATGCTTATCCAACTCATAAACATGCATTCTCACACCATTAATTCACATAACCTCCAACTGTACCCTCCCGGCACACTAATCAAGGCCCTTAAGCCTTATTAGTAATTTTTGGATTGTTACCACAATCCCCTCCTTATAATAATTTCATCCTCAAAATTTACTCGAACACATCAGACAGTAAACCTCATACCTCTGACTATAATTCCCATGGTCCAACGCCTTTACTCTTATTCTTTGATAACACTCAAACGTGAGTAACAATATTGTTCCACAAGATCTTGTCTGGTAACTATACTTTCTTTAACTTTTACTTGCACATCAGATTTATAGAACCTCCAGAGTCTTCGTAGTTCACAACGATCGCTTCATTGATTTATTCTCGATGCCAAAAATACTTATGAGTCATCACCCCTACAAGGGTGAAATCAGCTTATAGGCCCTCAGCCTAACCCTTGGTACAACCTTAGAATTCCTGTTGAAGCAGGAGTCAAAACTCCCCTTTCTTTGCCAGAATAACATACTTTTCCTTGTCTGCCCCACTTGGAGAGATACAAATCTCTCATCCTGGAACTTTGTATTCCAAAGTTAATAATTTACAAGTTCCTATGTCCTTTCAGATAGGCAGACACTCCTGCCTTAAGAATTCCAACAACCTCTTGGTTTTCCCCCTGAACTAATACTGAACCGCAATATCCACTATCTTTCACTTCTTTAATTTGCATAGCTCTCCTTGATTTTTTTTTATCTTACATTATCCTATGCCGTGTCACCTTAGCTGTACCCCAGCATCCATTACCGTGACAGTCTCATCAAAGAGTACACTTTCCTTAATATCCCAAATGGTTACACATTCAACGCCTAATCCCTTAACATAAATGTTAAGCCCTTAGATTGCTATCCTATCTGCAATCAATCAGTAATTCCAGATTCCCACTCTGTTCTCTTCGCTCTCTGGTCCCCTTTCCAAAACATGGAAAACTATAGGGTCTCAATTTAGCATTAGCAATGCTCTGCCCCATTACCAGTTCATACGCACCAAATTATGCTAACTCATTCTGCTGAGTTATAATTTTCTTTGTCCAATCACCTTACTTCTAATAACGTGGTCCATTCCTATGATCTACCATCATATCACTTTACCTTTCAACATTCGAGCTTACTAGATTCTGTCACCTGCTCAAACTTCCAGGTATAACATACCCTAGGAGGTGGAACGATATCCATTTAGAATACCCATCTCCACGCCAAATTTTCATCGGATCGTTCATCCGATCCTGGTACCTTAACTCATAATACCTTGACAGGATTCTTCCCTATTTCCACCTAACCATTACTTTGGATTCCACTACCCAAAGGAATACATACCTATTCATCACCACACACTAAGGCTATATTAACTCAATCATTACCTTGTCTAGTCCATTATAATCCATGACGTTCTTTTTAACTGACACACACCTCCCAAGTAAGAGATTTGCCCTGTTGACGCGGTTCTTCGCCAACAGGTAATTAAGAAAAGAAGAGAAAGGGATTAGTGCTGATGATGAGCCGAAACAGATATATGATCTTAGGAAATGGAAAGGTGACTCAAGACACAGTTTTTAAGTGGTTCAAAGGTTAAAATCCTTCTACTCCACTAGTCAATATTATTGCTTTATTCTGGGTATATGATTACAGGACATTTCTTACTAGAGATCATCCAACCCCTATCAAGTCCCAGGGTCTCCATATTTATAGGAGAAGGCACCTGGGAGTTGGTAAGAAGGTCATCCCGTGACCCTCTTACCTATCATATCAACTCTGTGACATTCATGATTAATTCCTAAACCTGACACATAAGTGTGGTCAAATCAATAGGTAAGGAGATAATGGGCCGCACGGCCTAACCCAGTCGTGGGTGTATGAATACGCACGTTCCGGCTGCGTGTCCGAGAAGTCAAAGGTATATCAGACACCTGATGCCTGATATACGCATGTTTACCTTGCGTGTGTTGACTTTACAAAGGGTCATAACCTTCATATCCAGCTCGTACCCCGAGCTGGACACTTAACTCGACCTTCCGCCTTCAGAGTCTGGAATCAAGTCTTAGGCAATCTTGGCGAACCCCTGGGTTGTCTCGAGCTAAGGAGGTACGACCTTATGATGGAAGCTCCGGTCTTGGGGAGGTCCTCGAGATAATCATGAATAGGCCGCAACTCAGCTCGCTAATCAGCCCGTGGGAAAATCAGGGCGTACATCTGCCCCCCAAGCCCTTGCTCGTGGTATACGACGTCGGATAAGGCCACAGTAGGGGCTTTTAGGCTTCCCCATGAACTATTCGCATTCCACACCTTACGCAGGCGCCTGATACGTGGAACATCGTGGTTGGTGATGGTACGTCTTACGAGAACCGCATTTAATGGCCTAGCCTATGGCCAGCTGTCGTTTCGTATTTCGAGTGGAGGGCCTTGGATCCCACATCAGGGCCATCCAACGGCCCTCTTTACGTGATCCTTCACGTATATAAAAGGGATGGCCACCCCAAGCATGGGCCACCCTTTCATTCAAAATTTCTCAAGAATTCTCTCCTTCTCTCTTCATCTCAGAAGAAAAGCCCTCTTCTCTATGACTGCTATATTCAGCGTTCAAGAAGCTCAGTCATGAGGATTCCTTCAAAGCTTTGGAAACAAACACTCCGACGAAGCTCCCACCTAGGCGACACCTTCATCCACCTCCCAGCCAAACACTGTAAGTTTCCTGACCATGTGTGTTTTGAAAATATATTTCACTGTAGCTTAGGTAGATATTTTACTGTAGCCGCATGCAAGGGTTTACTTGGTTTTGTGGACACGGAGGGTGAAATCCTTTTAGGTTAGGGTATTTTTGCTGTAGGAAATCACTTAAGAGTATGATTTACAGGATGCTTTTTCTGGGGACAATTTCTGGGTAGGACTTTTGACATATTTTGGGTGCAAAACCGGGTAGCTTAGGGGACACGCCTCACAGGCGATTTTTCCTTCCTTGCCTATCGAAACTTTCCCCCCAAGGAAAATTTTATCCTGACCCTCCTGACACACGAATTCTGAGTAATCTGGGATCTGTTGGGAGCACAGGCTCGTGTTCATAGATCCACGTGGTCTCACTCTCCACGGGCTGGGCTTACCTCAGCTCGTGCAAATAACATTTTGATTCTTCCTCATGCTTAGGTCACCTTTTCTAAAATCCTTTTTCTGTTCGTTAGGCGACCAGATGGCACCAAAGAGGAATGCCCCACAGAAGACCATTGGCAGCTCGTCCTCCCAGCAGGACAAAGGAAAAGCGGTGATGCCCGACTCCCCGATCCCCCGCTTTGGGCCTGCAGTAGAGAAGGAGCTCGAGGTGGCTCCTGATGCATTTTTTGAGGCGGAGAGGATCATCTCAAAGATTATCGACCAGACGAAGATCCATAAGATATTCCTCTCCCACAACATTGCACTGGGGAGGGCGTAAGTGATTGCCCGACCTCCCGCGGAAGGCAAGCGGAGCTGTGCGCCGCTCGACGAATCGTTCGTGGCCTGGAGCGGCGAGCATTTTAAGGCGGGGGCCTTCCTCCCATTGGATCAATATTTTGCTGACTTCCTGAATTACGTGAGGTTGGCCCCATTTCAGCTCCCCCTAACTCTTATTGGTTGTTAGTGGGGTTTAGATATTTATTTCAGAAGCACGAGTGGGAGGTCCCCACTCCTGCGGACATACTATACTTTTTCTGCCTCAAGGCCAGCCCGGATCAGCGGGGGCGAGGCGACGGATTTACTACTTAACCCGATTTCCCAATACGGCTGCGGTCATCGAGCTGCCCAGCCACCCCAATGACTTCAAGGATCAGTTCTTCATGTCGATGGGGTTCAGAAACTTCGAGCTCTACTACTTCAATCGTCCTCGTAAGTGTTTCTCTGACTTTAGCTCGTACGTGAAGTATCACGCAGTTCCTCATGTATCCCTTTCTGACTTAGACTAATCCTGCAGCCATCTCCGCGAGGACAGAGAAATCTGTGACCCTCGGGGCCCAATACGAGACATTGGAGGGCTTGCCCCCCAGTGAGAAAGATTATCGCGTGCTCGTGACAGACGAGACGATGGTGGCCTGCAAGCTGATTTTCCCAAATCAGACTTTGAACCTAAAAAGGCCCCTGGGGCTCCCCCCAGCTCGCGACACCAGACCCATCATCGTGGAGGAGGTCGCAGGAGATGAAGATGAGGGGGATGAGGACAATGAAGTTCCGCTCGTGAGGAATAAGAAGCGAGCTCTGGAGGTCGTCCCGGGGACGGGCGAGGAGAGGACCCAGTCCGGAGCAGCCGCGGGTCCCTCTGGCCAAGGTAACCCTTACATGTTTAGGAATCTTGATAGGGCCATAGCAGACCCCCGACTGGATAGGTTCAATCATAGGCAGCTCATCCATCGTCACCGAAGTGATCCGGACCTGAATACAACCCTTCTCCATTGTGTCGATCGGCTTGTGCTGGATTACCAAGATTGCTGGCCTAGGGGTATCGTAGTAGTAGATAATACCTTATCTTTTAGGTCGATCCTATGTAAGGAGTATGGGACCAACCTTCGAACATGGCCATCACTTCGGAGGGGTGTCGTAGCTCCGGGGCTTAGGCAATACGTAGAGGAATCTAGCCCTGAGTCAGACTCGAACCAAGAACTTGCGCCAGTTCGGGAAGTAATCAACTTAGATTCATCTTCTAGCCCGGGGGGGGTAGGATTCCCTTAGTATACATATACTTGACTTTCTCTCTACCTCTTTGTTTTTGTCTCTATATGGTTTCTAACTCGTACTAACCATGTTTTTGTTTCGACAGAAGAGATGTCTCAGCCCGAGGAGAGCCTGTGAGGTGCAGTCTTCGAGGGGAACGCCGCAGCTGGGGCCGCTGGGCCAAGAATGAAGAGGCTCCGGACGTCCAAGAACGCCGCCGGGACCCCCACCAAGTCTCCTGCAAAGGAGAAGGAGCAAGCCCCAGTTGCCCAGGTCGCGGGAGCGGTTCTTCCTGCTGCAGGGGGAAGCAACATGCCTCCACAGGCTCCGCGAGCTCCAGCCGCCGCCCGGGATGCAGGAACGGAGGTCGGGACTTCGGCCATCGTACCCTCCGATGTACGCATCCCAGTCAATCCCCAGGACCTGGGGAAGATCCCCGAGGCCTTCCAGGGAACGGTGTATGAGTCGGCGAACTACGCCGTCAGCCACATATACAAGTTCATCGAGAAGGAGATCCGGGCCATTGAGACAATGAGCCCGGTGGGCGTGCTGGAGTCTTCATTGGGCATGGCCATGACGGTAAGCTAACTTATTTTTTTGTGGTTTTTATCATTACACTTTGCCCTGCTTTTTTCTTCTAAGGCAATTGTCTTTTCACCTTCGCAGAGCGCGGTTGCCCTTCACCGGAGCATCGCCAGGACCAAAACTCAGCTCGAGGACATGAGGAACGAGCACCAGACTACCCTGCAGGCGGCTAAGGATGCCTTGGCAGCCTCGCAGGTCGATTTGGAGAAAACTCGCTCGAAGGTCCAAGAGCTCGAGACCTCCCTTGCCACCTCGAGGACGGACCTAGATGCTGCTAAGGCCGAGGTTCAAGCTGCTCAGGTTGCCCTAGAGGTCGAGTGGACAACTTCGGAAAAGTCCATGGAAGATCTGTTCTACCATTGCTGGGCCTACAATCCAGATGCAAACTTTTCCTTCATGTCAGCGAGCCTCTGGGAGCGCTTGCTGGTGAAGTTCCAAGCTCGCCTTGATAAAGAGGCGCCCTCTAAGACTAGGGAAGGCTCTGGCGTAGCTGAGCAAGGCGAGATGGCGACCTCCAAGGGGCCACCTGGCGGAGCTTGGGGCGTTTCTTCTCTTGTGCCCTTCAATATTTTTAAATACTTTTTATGTAACCTTTGCATGAGGTGCTTCCACCTCGAGACAATTTGATTCAATTGCTTTTAATTGATCCTCTTTCTTGCCTTTACGCATTTTGGTTGCAATTTTTTGAAAAACTTAGTTCGCGTTAACTTTTATCCATATCTCGAGCTCTTTAAGAAGAACAACGATCAATAGATTTATACCAACTTCTAAGTTTTATGACCCGGTTAGGACCAGGAACTTAATTTGAAAACTTAGTTCGCGTTAACTTTTATCCATATCTCGAGCTCTTTAAGAAGAACAACGATCAATAGATTTAAATCAACTTCTAAGTTTTATGACCTGGTTAGGACCAGGAACTTAATTTGAAAACTTAGTTCGCGTTAACTTTTATCCATATCTCGAGCTCTTTAAGAAGAACAACGATCAATAGATTTAAATCAACTTCTAAGTTTTATGACCCAGTTAGGACCAGGAACTTAATTTGAAAACTTAGTTCGCGTTAATTGTTATCCATATCTCGAGCTCTTTAAGAAGAACAACGATCAATAGATTTAAATCAACTTCTAAGTTTTATGACCTGGTTAGGACCAGGAACTTAATTTGAAAACTTAGTTCGCGTTAACTTTTATCCATATCTCGGGCTCTTTAAGAAGAACAATGATCAATAGATTTAAATCAACTTCTAAGTTTTATGACCCTGTTAGGACCAGGAACTTAATTTGAAAACTTAGTTCGCGTTAACTTTTATCCATATGTCGAGCTCTTTAAGAAGAACAACGATCAATAGATTTAAATCAACTTCTAAGTTTTATGACCCGGTTATATCCAGGATGGGTCTTAGTTAGCGTTAATCCTTATCCATATCTCGAGCTCTTTAAGAAGAACAACAATCAATAGATTTGAATCAACTTCTAAGTCATTAAGGAGACCTGGTTATATCCAGGTACCATATGCCCCCCAAGTAACTGGGAAAGGGTCTTTCGTGGTTACTTTAGATTACACTTGCAAACATGCATAAAAAGCTGATTCTCATTAATACATAAAAAAATGACCCTCCTAGGCCTTACAAGTGAATCATTGATAATATTTCTTTAAATGGATGGCGTTCCAAGTCCGCGGGACTGACCCTCCATCAAGCCGAGCTAACTTATAAGTTCCCTCCTTAATGATTTCGATGACCTGGTACGGTCCTTCCCAGTTTGGTCCCAAAACTCCATCTTTGGGGTCCTTACTGGCTAAGAAGACTCTCCTTAGGACCAGGTCGCCAACGCTGAAGGCGCACTTTTTGACTTTGGAGTTGAAATAGCGAGTGATCTTTTCCTGATAGTGGGCGAGCTGGAGTTGCGAATCTTCTCGCCTTTCATCAACTAGATCAAGGGAATTGCACAGGAGCTCGTGGTTACGGTCCTGGTCGTAAGATTGGACCCTATGCGAAAGCACCTTAATTTCCATGGGGAGGACTGCCTTACTCCCAAAGGTTAGGGAAAAAGGAGTATGACCCGTAGGAGTCCGATGTGAGGTCCGGTATGCCCATAGGACCTGGGGGAGTTGTTCCGGCCAGACCCCCTTTGCTTCATCTAATCTCTTCTTGAGGCTCGCCTTTAGAGTCTTGTTGACAGCCTTGACCTGGCCATTAGCCTGAGGATAGGCCACGGAGGAGAAACTTTTCACAATTCCGTACCTTTCACAAAATTCGGTGAACAGGTCGCTGTCGAACTGAGTGCCGTTATCGGAAACGATCTTCTTGGGCAGGCCGAATCGACAGATAATGCTTTTAATCACGAAGTCGAGCACTTTCTTGGAAGTTATCGTCGCCAAGGGCTCTGCCTCAGCCCACTTCGTAAAGTAGTCAATGGATACCACAGCATAATGGACCCCGCCCTTTCCAGTGGGGAGGGCGCCAACCAAGTCTATCCCCCAAACGGAAAACGGCCATGGGGACGAGATCATCTTTAGCTCGACTGGAGGAGCTCGGGAAACTGCGGCGAACCACTGGCACTTGTTGCACTTTTTCACGTATGAAATCGAGTCTTTGGATAGGGTTGGCCAGTAATATCCTTCCCTCAGGACCTTTAAGGCCAAGCTTTGCCCCCCAGCGTGGTCCCCGCAAAACCCTTCGTGCACTTCCTACAGGATGGTCTTTGCCTCGCCTGGAAGAACACATCGGAGGAGAGGTAGGGAGTGCCCACGTCGGTACAACACCCCATCGACCATCATATACCTAGGAGCTTGGTACAGGACCCGCCGTGCATCGTTACGTCCTTCAGGCAGCTTGCCTTCGGCAAGATATTCAAGGATGGGGGTCATCCAGGTCGGTCTGGCATCGATCATCTTGACCTCCGTCCTGACATCTTCTACGCTTGGTTTCTCCAAGAATTCGACTGGTATTAGCCCCAAGGTCTCTGTTTCTCCAGAGGTGGCCAGCTTGGCAAGAGCGTCTGCATTAGCGTTCTGCTCCCGAGGTATCTGTTCGATCGAGCCTCGCTCAAACGCAGACAGCTTAGCTTTAACCTTTGCCAGACAGGCGGCCATCTTGGGTCCCCGTGCTTGATATTCGCCCAGAACCTGGTTTACCACGAGCTAGGAGTCACTGAAGGACTGGACGAAGTTTGCCTTCAACTCCTGGGCTACCCTCAGTCCGGCCAGCAAAGCCTCGTATTCGGCCTCATTGTTGGAGGCTTTGAATCTGAATCTCAGCGCCGAGTGGAATCTATGTCCCTCGGGGGATATCAAAATGATTCCAGCTCCGGAGCCGTTCTCGTTGGATGAACCATCTACGAAGACCCTCCACGAAGCCTGGGGCGAGCTGATTTGGGGTGAGATTTCTGTGGGATCCTCCTGGAATCCCGTGCACTTTACCATAAAATCGGCCAGGGCCTGACTTTTTATAGCAGTTCGTGGAGTGTAAAAAATCTCGAACTGACTGAGTTCGATCGCCCATTTGAACAAACGTCCCGATGCTTCAGGTTTTTGCAAAACCTGCCTTAAAGGTTGATCGGTCATGACATGAATTGAGTGGGACTGGAAGTACGGCCTGAGCTTTCGCGAAGCTGTGATAAGGCAGAACGCCAATTTCTCCATCAGCGGGTATCGGGATTCAGCCTCGAGAAGTCTCTTGCTGATGTAGTAGACTGGCTTCTGAACTCGGTCCTCTTCTCGTACCAATACGGCACTAGCTGCATCCTCAGTAACAGCCAGGTAGAGAAAAAGAGGCTCTCCTGCCTTGGGTTTGGATAGTACGGGCAGCTCGGCCAGATGTGCCTTCAGGTCGAGGAATGCACTTTCGCACTCTACTGTTTATTCAAACTTCTTGTTTTCTCAGAGCAGGTTGTAGAATGGAAAACACTTATCGGAGGACTTGGAAATAAACCGGTTGAGGGCTGCCACTCTTCCTGTCAGGCCTTGGACATCTTTTTGTGACCTGGGCGAAGGAAGCTCGAGCAGTGATCGGATCTTGTCGAGGTTTGCCTCGATTCCTCGAGTGTTGACAATGAACCCCAGGAATTTCCCTGACGAGACTCCAAAAGTGCATTTCTGTGGATTGAGCCTCATGCCATACTCTCGCAGTATCTTAAAACATTCTTCCAGGTCGGAAACATTGTTATCGGCAGTCTTCGACTTGACTAGCATGTCATCAACGTTCACTTCCATGCTTTTCCCGATCTGGTTGGCAAACATTCTGTTTACTGACCTTTGGTAGGTAGCTCCGGCATTCTTCAGACCGAACGGCATGACCTTGTAACAATAAATGTTAGTCGGGGTCATGAAGCTGGTGTGTTCCTGGTCCGCCGAATTCATGGCGATCTGATTGTAGCCTGAGTATACGTCCATGAAGGACATGAGCTCGTGCCCTGCTGTGGCATCCACCAACTGATCAATCCTCGGCAATGGGAAGCAATCCTTGGGGCAAGCTTTATTCAGGTCGGACAAGTCGATGCAGGTCTGCCATTTCCCGTTAGGCTTCGGAACTAGCACGGGGTTGGCGACCCAGATCAGAAACTTGGCTTCACGGATAAAGCCGCATTTCTTGAGTCGGGCTACCTCTTCCTCTAAGGCTTCAGCTTGAGTTGTTCCTAAACGCCTTTGCTTCTGGGACTTGGCGGGAACACTCTTATCCAGATGAAGTGTGTGCATGACGACAGTCGGGCTGATTCCCACCATACCTTCATGTGACCATGCAAACACGTCCAGGTTATTCTGCAGAAAATTGGTAAGCTCCGCCTTCCTCTTGCTACAGAGATTTTTCCCAAGCTTGACCTTCCGAGAAGGATTCTGCGGATCGACGTTCACCTCCTCGAGCTCCTCAATAGCCTGGAGCTCGGATCTGTCCTTGCCTATCCGGGGGTCAATAGCCTCGCTTAAGACGACATTTTCCCCTTCGGCGCCTTGAGGTTTTTCAATCTCAAGATCAGCTAAGGGTTCCTGAGATTCCTCTTCACCATCTTGAATGGCCATTGCCAGCTGCCCGGGTTTAGATTTTCCCTTCATAGAAATGCTGTAGCATTCCCTGGCAGCGAGCTAATCGCCACGAACAGTGCATATTCCCGTGGAAGTAGGGAATTTCATCGCGAGGTGGCGAATGGAAGTGACGGCCTCAAAGGCCATGAGCGTAGGTCGTCCCAAAATGGCGTTGTAGGCAGCGGAACAGTCAATGACCATGAACTCGAGGAGTTTGGAGACTGTCCTAGGTCCTTCTCCTAGGGTGATCACCAGCTCGATCGTCCCTATCGCTCCCGAAAAACCATACAACATCATGGAGGTAGCCTTCAACTCGGCGACGGTCAAACCCATCTTCTCTAAGGTGGACCAGAATAGGAGGTTCACCGAGCTCCCATTGTCGATCAGCACCCTCCTGACTCTCTGATTGGCGAGCTGAACTGCCACGACCAAAGGGTCATTGTGAGGGAACTGGACATGGCTCGCATCTTCCTCTGTAAAAATGATCGGTTGCTTCTCCAGTCGCTGCTGCTTTGGTAGGCGTTGTTCCGGGATGAACTCCACTCCATTGTGAGATTTTAGTTCATTCACGTATCTTTTCTGGGCACCCCTGCTCTGGTGGATATCTCTCCTCCTACCACAGGAGGAGGTACATCTTGGTCTACCCGAGACCCGGACTGACCGGCCGGGACTTCAGGGGCAGGTCGACTTGCTGGAACCCTGTTCTGTGCACATTGAGCCAAGGGGCCAGCTCGGATGAGAGTCTCGATCTCATCTTTTAAATGCCTACAATCGTCGGTATTATGGCCAACATCGATATGAAAACGGCAAAACTTGGAGGTGTCTCTCTTCCCCTTGTGGTGCTTTAATGGCTCCGGCCTCTTCCAGGGGACTCGAGCAGAGTTGGCTAGGAAGATATTCTCCCTAGACTGTGTGAGCTCTTTATAAGTTGTGAAGATGGGCTTGAACTTGTCCACAGACTTATTCTTATTTTGGTCGTGCTGGCTGCCTTCACCATTTCCTTTTCTCTTGCCTCCACCGAGCTGGTTGTTCTGTGTGACATTTTGGGTCGCTTCTACAACCTCCGTCCCCACTCCAGCGGGCTGATCAGGGACCTGGCTGGTTCCTGTGGCTGAGGCTTCGGCTTCCTCCAAGTTGATCCATTCTTGGGCCCTGTTAAGGAACTCGTTTACCGAGCTGACTCCCTTCCTCTGTATGTCTTTCCAGAGATCCCCTCCAACGAGGATCCCAGTTCTCATGGCCATAAGTTTGGAGCTATCGTCCGCGTCTCTGGCCCGAGCAGCGACATTCACGAATCTGCTCAGGTAAGCCTTTAGGGTCTCACCGGGCTGCTGTCTCACGTTAGTCAGGGAGTCGGCCTGAACGTGGGCGGCCTGGGAGGCTCGGAATGCCCTTTTGAAATCTGCCGAGAAAGTCTTCCAGGAGCTGATTGACTGCTTTTTACCTTGCTTGAACCACTGCCTGGCAGGTCCAATTAGTATGGAAGGAAAGATTAAACATCTCAGCTCGGGGCCGATGTTGTGAGCCATCATCAAGGTGTTGAACATTCCTAGATGATCCGACGGGTCTTCGTCTCCATTGAACTTTGACAGGTGCGGCATACGGAAGCCAGGTGGGTACGTCGTTGCTGCTATACTGGGGGCGAAGAGTTCCATCTCGTCCCCTGAATCATACTCATCTTTTTCTTTCTCCGTCAGGAGCTTCCTCATCAGCTCCTCCATCTGAGTTAGGCGTTCGAGGGTTTGGTCCTGGTGTCCTTGGTTATTCTGGGGCTGTTCAACAGCTCCGAATCCATTGTACATATTTGGTGGGTTATTGCCCCTCCTATCTTGAGATAGGTTATTTGGGGCATTTCCTCCGTTACGTACTTCGGACAAGGCCCCCCCTGAGCGAGCATGGTTGTCTCCTCTTACCCGTTCCCCTCTATGAGAGTTGAGGCGATCTCGAAGGTCGCCTCCTTGGGTGGTTTAATGACTTTGCGCCGAACTCAAACGCTGACACAGGTCTCCACCAGAGAGATCACTCCGGCGACTGCCGGTCCAGTGGCTCCTGCTAGATAGGCTTGGAGTTTGCCTTTGGTGGTGAGGACCTGAGCTTTCCCCTCGCGCCCTGCTACGCTGGGAAGGTTCAGCTAATGGTGGATCTCTCCTGCTACTTCCGTAGGCTGGAATATCTCGGACGGGCCGAGGAGGAGACGGATATCTGATTGGAGACGGAGGATGCCTGACTGGAGAGGCGATCCTGGTTCCGTCAGGTCGGATTAAATTCGGTGGGGGCCTTTCGGCCCTGCCAACCCGCTGGTCCAGCGCCTGGCGATCTGGACGAGGCACAGGACGGTTGTTGGGGACGGGCTAACGTTGTGAGCCCTCCCTGGATCTCCTTCGGGAATTTCCTCGAGCTATCCTGGGCGCACTCGAGGATGGTTGGGAGCTAGGAGTCGACGTTCTGACCGAACGGCTGTATTGCTGTTGTTCGGCTCTAGGCATTCCTCTGAAGCCTGCCTCTCGATGGTGTGATGAAGGAGTGGAGTTGGGCGTTGGAAGTCTGTATGAACGGCTGCGCCTGGATCGATTACCCCGGCGAGACTTAGGAGCCTCGCCTTGCCTCTCTCCGACGTTAACGTCGATTGTTTGAGGGGGTAGTCGGGCCAGCACATCCTTGATCTGCTGACTAGCTATTGCTAGCTGGCTCCTCAGCTAAACATTCTCCATTTCCACCATAGTGTAATAACCTGGGTTAGGATTAGGCGGCCGAGGTCCCGAACTTCCGGTGTTGTCTTGGCCCGCCGGCAGTTTTCCTGGCCGCTGCTGGACTTTAGGAGCTTGTTCACCCTGGACGGCAGTATGATGAGCCTCCTGCCCATCATGTTGCTCTGTCTCGTTACCGTGCTTGGATCAAGTTGTCACCATAGTTGGATGTTTGCGACAGCACTGAATCGGACTTGCTCTCAATGAAAGCACCAAACTGTTGACGCGGTTCTTCGCAAACAGGTAATTAAGAAAAGAAGAGAATGGGATTAGTGCTGATGATGAACTGAAACAGATATATGATCTTAGGAAATGGAAAGGTGACTCAAGATGCGGTTTTTAAGTGGTTCAAAGGTTAAAATCCTTCTACTCCACTAGTCAATATTATTGCTTTATTATGGGTATATGATCACAGGACATTTCTTACAAGAGATCATCCAACCCCTATCAACTCCCAGGGTCTCCATATTTATAGGAGAAGGCACTTGGGAGTTGGTAAGAAGGTCATCCCGTGACCTTCTTACCTATCATATCAACTCTGTGACATTCATGATTAATTCCTAAACCTGACACATAAGAGTGGTCAAATTAATAGGTAAGGAGATAATGGGCCGCACGGCCCAACCCAGTCGTGGGTGTCTGAATACGCACGTTCCTGCTGCGTGTCCGAGAAGTCAGGGGCATATCAGACACGTGATGCCTGATATACGCACGTTTACCTTGCATGTGTTGACTTTACAAAGGGTCATAGCCTTCATATCTAGCTCGTACCCCGAGCTGGACACTTAACTTGACCTTCGGCCTTCAGAGTCCGAACTCAAGTCTTAGGCAATCTTGGCGAACCCCTGGGTTGTCTCGAGCTAAGGAGGTACGACCTTATGATGGAAGCTCCGATCTTGGGGAGGTCCTCGAGATAATCATGATTAGGCCGCAACTCAGCTCGCTAATCAGCCCGTGGGAAAATCAGGGCGTACATGCCCCAATCAAACCTTCCCCTCGCACAGTCGAGAATTTCCAACACCAACCAACCATCCATTACATTCCACTAAGTCTTTGTCTCAATGTTATCTTTCTTACAAATGACCAAACGCTCATCACCTTACTCTATGCATACACTACCTACCTATCGCTTCAGGTATATCGATCATGTTCCCATTTTACCTTCCGCGAGACTATATCCATCCTCACATCAACCTGAGTCTGGGCGTGCCCCAACATGTGATGCACCCTCACAGTTTTGTATCTTTACCAGAAGTTAGGTCCTTTATGCTACCCTTCTATATCCAACCATAACACGCATATCCTTGCATCACCGAGTGCTAGTCAATTCTTACCCTGTCTTCTGAACTTCTGATCTGACACTATCCATTCAGTCTACTTCAAGTTTTACAGTTCCTCTAACCTCTGGTGTAGCTGTCTGCGAAGACACTTATGTAGTAGATGACACGCTTGCCAGTCTGGTTGTGCTTCCTGTCCTTCAGATGTTCTTCAGTAGCTTCTCTATGGCTTCCAATTAAATCTCTTTATACCTGTCCCCTTCTCTTCATGTAGCATTATTCTGAATACCTCTGGCGAGATAAAACTGACATCATGGAGCTTTACCTGTGACCCTGCTTCCTTAGTGTCTACATCATCAGTATAATAGTCGCTCGCTTCCCACTTCTGACTAAGAGTAATCCAACATACCACCCGTAAACTTGAAGGAGACTTATCCATACCGTTCTTATATTTTCTCCTTGACAAACTTATCTGTGTTGCTGAAGCTTGAACCAGTTAAGAACCTTTGTTACCAATTCATCACACCATACTCGATACAAGTAGTAATTCCTGAAATGTCTCTTTCCTTGATCCCCAGCTGGTAATAACCAGATCGTAGATCAATTCCTGGAGACATGGTCCTATCTTATAACCGGGAATTTAAAACCCTTCATCCTTAACAGGCGATGCCAACAATTTTCCACAATATGATGCTCTGTCTGATCCGAGGTCAAACTTCTTCGGCTGTTCCAGTAATTCTTTCTGTCAAACCAGTACTGTCTTCCAAAATGTTCCTGATGCCAAACCTACCTGTACCCCTACCCTGAAGCACACTCAATCTTTTCTTGTATACCCATCTGAATTCCCTACCGGTTAGCTTAGTTTCCATTCAGTTCAATTGAACTACTCCAAATCGTATCCCCTACAATCCATGGTTGTCTCTTAATAGATTCACTCTCACTCTGACTCATGTTGAGGCTTCCATATGACGAGCTCTATTGCTCTCACCACGAACCTCTTGATTACTTATATCCTAATTCCTCTGCTAGAAGTTTCTAATTCCTCCTCAACAAATACTAATATCTTCAGCCTCTCGCACAGTACCCTCGAGGCATATTCCCTATGTCTGAATCTCTCTTGGGACATTCTCAACATTGAACTCTTCCAGCTCGTTACATAACTAGAAACATGAACTATCTGGTTAACTAATCATCTTCGAGGAACAAGCCTCGATCTTCGAATGTAACGATGCACTTAAGTCTTCCGTTTCCCTAACCATGGAAAATCCCTCCTAACATATCAAATCATTTGTGTAGAAGTCGTGCCCTCACCTGACATCCTTCCAGGTGGCGTCCTCTGCCTCAATTGCATACCAAACAACCTCACTGGTTCCTTTCACCATCTTGATGACTACCTTCACAATCAGACCCTTTCCTATCAAAAACTAGGTGCCATAGCATTGCTTGGGGTTCTTCTACCTCGATAACCGAGAATCTATCCTTACTGCATTCTACCATTGGAAGTACCGTCTTTTGCATCTCTTGCCCTACGGCATTCATGCTCTATACCTCATTTCCCATATTTAAATAACATGGCCCTCTCTGATGTCAAAATACAGACGAATATCTCATACATTGGAGCGGCCCTACACCCTGGACCATTCAAGAGTTTAATCCTTATATGGGTCATCCTTTTTAGCTACACCCACCTATATCAATTTCCAAAATGAATTACCCAACTCACAAAACTCACTGACATACACTATCATTACCTTATCATTCCAGATTAAGCTTAGAAGCCTAATAGTCTCCACAGCTTAGACTGTGCCTTTATAACCTCTTTTATCAAATCACCATCTAAATTCTTTCCAACCCATCATGCCAATATCTCAGTCTGAATACCATTTCTTGGTATCCTTCTGCGACAAGTACTTAGCGCAACTCCTTATTTATGACCTCTCATCTTCACATACCCAAGGAAGTTTTGCCCATCCACTAACCAATTCTTATGCAAACCCAAACTTTCCTCCTCAGACCAGAGGATAATGCCTTTTAGGCCTTCCATTTAATACTCTTTATCTGTCTGTGTCCTTATATTAAACCAACACCGCTTACTCACATGCTAACGAACATCTCTGCGACTTTCAGGGGCAGATGGATGTTTCCAACCCCAACTATCATCTGCAACCCTCTTATAATACGATGCCAGGTCTACTTAACCATTCCGAACGCAAACAATCTGAGTTCCTCTGCCACTGCTGACTAAACTCCTCAGCCTCGAGGCTCACATTCCGAACCAAACCACATCCAGGTCCAAATAACCACAATATTCATGCACATATAAAGCATAATCCACAATTCTACGCACTTAGCTACCAAATTTATTACTACCATGTATGTTCACACTTTAGCATGCTTCCTACAAGCCAATAAACACGCATAACACATGAATTCAATTCAGGCAGCCACCCACATACAATCGGTATGCAAACCGTTATCCAAATATTCATTCACATGCAACAGCAATGTAGACCAGCACACCTCAATCTCATCACACAATAGTCAAGGGCCAGGCCCTATGAGTTCTCATGCTCCCTATAGTCATACAGCATAATACATTCATATTTCAATAAAAAACTTAAGCATATAGTCTCTTATATCCAATTATAGAACCCTGAGTCGAGCTTGTCTTTAGCGGAGAGTGTACATGTCCAGCCTATCTCCAGGAACCCTTAAACCTAGGACGCTTTGATACCAAGTTGTAATGCCCTGGGTAACCAAGACCGTTACACTGTGCATTTGAAATAGTGCAAGACTTTCTAATAAAGTCATTTAAATAAAAATGTGAATCTAACGACACAAACAGGTTAGGTTTAAAAGATTTTGGTTATAAACGAATAATTTTGATTAAAACAAATATTTGGTACATGGGATCCCAAATCAAGGTTTAAATAACGTAATTACAGAATTTCCAAAACAAATAAATAGCCAAGCCACTCTAATGGCAAAATACACGTTTTAGGTTCCTGTCCCTGTACAATCCCTCGACCGTGGTAGTAGAGCAGCTGACAATGTACACCTCGCCCCCAGAGCTCTCTAACTCATGGTCAACTCATCTTACCATTGACTTTACCTGCACCATGTAGCACCCGTGAGCCAAGGCCCAATAAGAGAACATAACATAACCAGTATTAACAGCTAAGCAATTTACAGAGCATACCAAAATAATCTACAAGGCATTAATCAATTACCTAGTAAGCCAAAGCATACATTCAATGCAGCACACCGGTCAATAACAAATGATCTAGTTCCAGATACTCATCACATCATACACAACAATTAACAATAGAATACATGTCAAGCAACAACTAGGGTTAATGCCCGTAGGTTGCACCCTCTATTTAATCCACTATCTATGGCTCACTTAGGCCAAGCGCAGTGTTATACCTACTGACTCTGGCCAGCTTAACCGAGCTCAGTGATTATTAAGCTGTCCTCAGCTACTAGTGCCCAAGCCATGCCCTGTGCGCAAGTATTGATTTCGGCACCCTTAGGCCGTTTATTACATGTCCCAGGGGCATAATACCACCTCATGACATTCATACATTTATAGGGAACTCTTAGTCCCAACATGTTCACATGGTTTATCACAGTCATATAACAATCCATACAAATAGAAGGAACACTTAGTCCCATCCTATCCACATATACAGGTTCAGTTTTCTTACCTTTAATTCTAAGTGCTTTGATTAGGAAAGACGACCCCCGAGCACGATCATGCCCTGAGCCCAAGCGTATACCTAGTCACAACCATGATAAAGGATTTCATCAATAATTGTATAAGCGTTTCCGGATAGAGTTCTAGCCTCCGAGACAACGAATTCCACAAAACACGGTAGTGGGATCGATCCCGACCGCCCTAGGTTAGGTTCCCACGCTTAAAACTCCAAAAACACAAATATCCTCAAGGGTCGCAGCTCAAGCCTCCCCTTGCCGTGGCATGGCCCCAAACAGAGCTCAACCTTGCCCAGAAATAGACACGGGCCGCGGCCCTACATGCCCCATGTCGCGGCCCGTCCTCCTTCTCCAGTACCCATCAACTTCGAAGGGTTGCGACTCACCAAGAACTATGCCGCAGCCCGACCCCTTTGAACCCCGAAAAAACCACCATTTTCAACTCTCAAACCTCGCTCAAAACCTCTCATAATCATCCCAATAACATACTCCAATTATCACATACATTCCTGCATGATTTCAGTAACATAAGCTAGCAGAAATCTAGCCTACAAACCCATCAAAACACCACTTTAATTTTTGCAACACACACATACAAGAATCTCAAAACTAGTCAAGAAAACACTAAAATTCAGACATTAGATCATCAATTCAAGCGTACCTTCACTGAAGACTCATTCCTCCAAGCAATTCCTGAGCTAACACCCAAGCTTTTTGCCTTTATTCAACCTTGAAATTGAGAACCTAAGAACTCTTAGAACTTAGCCCCAAAACCACATAATCAATTGATCAAAAATGTCATTTAATGCTTACCTTAGTTTCTAGTTAGATTCCTTAGCCTCCACTGAGTTAATCCTCCAAATCTTCCATTCAATTTCCCTGTGTTTCAAGCTAATCCCCTTAGTTTTCAATAGTTTTCCTTGAGAGAAAAGAAAAGGGAGAGGGGAGGGTCGGTTCTTGATGTTTCCACCAATTTCTAAGTTTTGTCTAACCTATCCTAACTTAATCAAGTTAATCCCGAGGCTCAGGGTACTAAAAACGTCCCCGAGGGCAAAATAGTAAAATTCCTCGGTATTCCCACCTAGGCTTCCTAACCTCAAATATATCTCCAATTATTTATTTCCTTAACCCAATAACCCAAATGACTATCTAATATCCCAAATAACCCATGACTCACCCTGAGTCGAGTATCGGGTCCCATTGTGACTTTCCTGCCTCTTGCTCCCTAGGATCACATCGTGCCGAAAGCTGCAAACACATATATCCCCATAATAATGTGGTCTCAACAGTTTACCACAAATATTCACGTTTGTGCCCTAACGGGCCAAAATTACAATTATGCCCTTACCAGCCAAACAGGGCCCGCAGCCTTATCCAATACTCATAAAAATGCATTCTCACACCATTAATTCACATAACCTCCAATTGTGCCCTCCCAGCACACTAATCAAGGCCCTTAAGCCTTATTAGTAATTTTTGGGTCGTTACAAGGGCATGACCCTATTGTTTATAATGCAGGGCGTGACCCTAAAGCTTATGTTTAATATGTGTTTAAATATCTGTGAATATTATGCTATGTGATGCTTGCTTGTGATTGAACGGTGAAGGCGGGAACTCACTTACTCAAAATCTCATTTTCATAGAAACTCATTCAAAATCTCCAAATAATCCCAACAAATAAAAGAAAAATATCACTAAATGTCATTTTAACAATGATTTATACTTATAATTTTGAAAAATTACCTTAAATGTGTCGTATCTGAGACGTACATCCAAAGCATCGAGATATGGAATATGTTGTGAACTCATGATAATGACAGTGGCAGAGCCAATCTGTAGGCTACCTGCCCGGTCCTCTCCAGGATCTCAAAAGGTCTTACAAATCTAGGGCTCAACTTTCCCTTTTTCCCAAACCTCCTTACCCGTCATAACGGCGAAACTCGCAGAAATATGTGGTCCCCGACCCATAACTCCATGTCCCTACGCTTGGGATCAGCGTAGCTTTTCTATCTACTCTTCGAGGGGAGCATTCGAGCTCGGATCTTCTTAATAGCTTCATTAGTCTTCTGAACCATCTCCAGTCCCAAATACTTCTTGTCCCCCATCTTATCACAATGAATGGGCGATCTACATTTCCTTCCATACAACATCTCGTATGGAGCTACTCTAATCATTGATTGATAACTATTGTTGTACAAGAACTCCATCAATGGGATGTACTTACTCCAAGACCCCTCAAACTCTAATAACCATGTTCTAAGCATGTCCTCCAATATATGAATTTTCCTCTCAGACTGTCCGTCTGTCTGAGGATGAAAGATTGTATTGAACTTCAATTGAATTCCCATAGCCTTCTGAAAACCACACCGAAATTTGGAGGTAAATATGGGATCCCGATCCGATACTATAGACTTAGGAACCCCATGCAGTCGTACAATCTCCCTCACATACAAATCTGCATACTGATCCACAGTATAGGTCATTCTCACTGGCAGAAAGTGAGCTGACTTGGTGTATCTGTCAACTATCACCCACACCGAGTCGTGTTGCCCCACCGTCTTGGGCAAACCTCCTACAAAATCCATGGTAATATCTTCCCACTTCCACTCGGGAATACCCAAAGGCTGCAACAATCCCGTTGGTCACTGGTGTTCAGCCTTTATCTGCTGACAGGTTAAACACTTGGCTACGTACTCAACCATATCCTTCTTCATCCTAGTCCACCAATATAAAATATGTAGATCTTGATATATCTTCATGGTGCCTGGATGGAGTGAGTATGGTGTAGTATGGGATTCATCAAGAATCTCTCGTCTAATACCCATATGCATCGGAGCGCAAATTCGATCCTTATACCTCAGTAAACCTGTCTGTGAAATGGAATAATCCTTAGCCACTATAGCTAGGACATTCTATCTAACCTCTTGCAATTGTGCATCACCCATCTGACCTTCTCTTATCCTCTCCAAGAGGGTAGACTGTAAAGTAATATCGGCCAACTGGCCCACAACCAATTCTCTCCTCACTCTGGTCATTTCATTTGCTAATTCCTTCGATATCTGCTTCAAGCTAAACAACTGTCATATGCCCCTCCAGCTCAAAGCATCTGCTACTACATTGGCTTTTCCCAGGTCATAAAGGATGTCACAGTCATAATCCTTCAGTAATTCTAGCCAACATCTTTGTCTCATATTTAGGTCCTTCTGGGTGAAGAAATATTTTAAACTCTTGTGATCGGTGTACATATTGCATTTTGCTCCATACAAATAATGTCGCCATACTTTCAATGCGAATACCACCGCTAGTAGCTCCAAATCATGGGTAGGGTACTGTGCTCATATTACTTCAGCTGTCGTGACGCGTAAGCAATAACCTTCTCATTCTACATCAACACGCATTCCAATCCCAGTCTCAATGTGTCGCAATACACCACAAACTAGTCCCCATCCGAAGGAAGACTCAGCACCAGAGTTCTAATCAATTGTCGCTTCAACTCTTGAAAACTACCCTCACATTTTTCTGACCATATGAACTTCAGATTCTTCCGCTTCAACTCAGTCAATGGTGTGGCAATCTTTGAAAACCCTTCCACGAACTATCTGTAATATCTGGCTAGTCCAAGGAAACTCCTCTCCAAGGCATTTCTTGGCCTCAGCTAATCCCTAACTACTTCTACCTTTCCCGGATGCACCTTAATCCAATATCCACTAAAAATATGTCCAAGGAATGTTACCTCCGGTAAGAAGAATTCACACTTCTTAAGTTTAGCGTGTAATCGATGCTCCCTCAATCTCTGCAATACCCGTCAGAGATGTTGTTCATGCTTTGCCTCTGAGCAAGAGTATACCAGGATATCGTCGATGAAGAAAATCACAAACTAATCTAAGAAATCCTTGAACACCCTGTTCATCAGATCCATAAATGTTGCTGGGGCATTGGTCAATCCAAATGACATGACCAAGAGCACCCCATGGCGAGAAGCTAGGTTTGATAGACCCCAAATCTAGTAACTCTTGCAACTGTATCTTCAACTATTTTAGCTATGTCGAGCCATCTTGTTTGGTGCCCTTGACACTGGCTCTATACCCGGCGCTAACTCAATGACGAACTGAATCTCTCTGTGTGGCGGCAATCCCAGTAAATCCTCAGGAAACACATTCAAAAACTCGCATACCAGTCTAGTCTCTCCTGTCCCCACCAGCGTAACTCTAGTGGTATCTACTACACTGGCTAGAAAACTTGTACAACCTTTTTGTAATAGATCCCTAGCCCTCATCATTGATATCATAGGAATGCAGGGTTAGTGCATAGTACCCCCAAAAACAAAGGGGTCCTCACCCTCTAGCTCAAAAGTCACCGTCTTTTTCCTACAATCTATGGTTACCTCATATTCGACTAGCCAATCCATCCCCAAAATCATGTCGAAACCATCCATACCCAACTCAATCAAATCTATTGATAGTTCCCTACTGCACACCATCACTGACAGTGCTCTAATCCATCTTCTAGAAACTACCAGCTCCCCTGTAGGCAATATAGTCCCAAACCTTACAGTATAGTACTCACTACGCCTACACAGTCTATTAGTCACTTTACTAGAAACAAATGAATGTGTCGCACTAGAGTCAATCAATGCATTGTATGAAGAGCCAGCACTAGAAAGCTAACCTGTCACTACTGAGGGACTAGCCTCAGCCTCTGCCTGTGTCAAGGCGAACACTCGAGCTGGAGTCAAGCTGCCCGCCTTCCTTGATTACTCTTTCTTCAATGTCGGGCAATCTTTCTTGAGGTGTCCAACCACTCCGTCCAAGTAACAGACCTTTGCCCGGCATAAGCCCAGATGGCGCTTCCTGCATCTAGCACACTCCGGGTAGCTCCTCCATGTCTCACTACCTTCCTGGCAGCTACCCTAGGCACCCTGGCCCCTCCTATCAGGACCAGCAGCAGTCGAGGTGTCAGAGGTCTTCCTCTTCTGATCAGTGGGGCCTCCGTCCCTACCAGACCCAGTAAATGGAGGCACTACCCTTTGAACATCCCGTCTCGCAGCGTTCTCCCTCCAAATCTTGTTCTCTGCCCCCTCAGCAGTGAGGGCCTTCTCAACCACCTGGGCATAAGTTGTCTCCCCAGGTATTGATGTGATCCTCACATCTTGGGCTATTATAGTATTAAGCCCTCAAACAAACATGTCCTGCCTAGCTGCAATGTAGGCACTAGATCAGGTGCAAGTTTCGCTAGCCGGTCGAACTTCAGGGTATACTCAATAACGGTCATGCTTCCCTGTACCAACCTAGTGAACTCATTCACCTTTGTCGCCCTGACGACAATACTATAGTATTTCTTATTGAACAATTCTCTAAACCCATCCCAACTCATAGTAGAAACATCTCGAGTCTGTGATTCTACCTCCCACCAGATGCGGGCATCAGCACGAAGCATATAGGTTGCACAGGCTACCCTGTCGTTACCTTCCACCCTCATAAAGTCCAAGATGGAGGTAATCAAACTGATCCACTGCTCAGCCTTAAGTGGACCTGGTCCTCCCTCAAAGATTGGAGGATGCTGCTTCCTAAACCTTTCAAAAAGTGGCTCCCACTTGTTCCCAATCTCAGGCAGCTGTACAACTGGTGCCATTACAGGTGGCAAGTTAGGTGCAGCACTCTCTGGCAGAGCCTACCACCTCAGAAGGAGAATCTCTTCTTGCTCACACTAAAGTCTAGCTTGCATGTTAGCAAGCAATTGCTGTAAGTTCTTTGGAACTGGCGGAGGGTTCTGGCCCTGCTCATCATCTCTAGCCTCAACCCCATTGTCGGCTAGTCGAATTGATTGCCTTGGAGGCATAATTCTCCAAGTTTATTTGCAATCAATGATTCGGCTGGTCAGGCATTGATGACAGGTTTATAATCACCCCACGGTCCAATGCCGAAACTCAACCAATAATACACAATCATAATGCAAAAACAATTATTCACATACATTTGCAATGCTAAAAAGCAGGCCTTATCATATTCACATAGCAGTCATGCTCCCTAATAAACGTGCAGATAAAGCATTTATATTTCATTTAAACATTCAAACATATAATCACATATATGGTTACCGAACCCTGATTCGAGCTTGTCTTTAGCGGCGAGTGTACATGCCTAGCCGGTCTTCAGGAACTCTTAAACCTAGACGGCTCTGATACCAAGTTGTAACGCCTTGGATAACCAAGACTGTTACACTGTGTGTTTAAAATAGTGCAAGACTTGCTAATCAAGTCGCTTGAACATAAACGTGATTCTAAAGTCAACTGACAGGTTAGGGTTAAAAGGTTTTGATCGTAAAATGGTTGAATTTCATTAAAATAAGAGTTTTATACATGGGATCCAAAAAATAATGTTTACATGGAGGTTACAACCCTCAAAAGAAAATACAACAACAGCCAGCCTGAATGGAAAAATACAAGCTTTTTGTTCTAGTCCCTATAAATCCCTCGGCCGTGGCGGTCGAGCAGCTACCGATGTACACCCCTCCCCCAAAGCTCTTCAACTCATGGTTGGTCTAGCTTTCCCTTGCCTTTACCAGCATCACGTAGCACCCGTGAGCCAAGGCTCAGCAAGAAAACCTAAGTAAAAAAGCATTGATAAAAAAGTGCATAGTAGTTATTAAACCAAACATATAATTCAATCTCAATACAATTAATTAGGGATCAACACCCTTAGGCTGAGCTCTTTAGTTATTTAGCTAAACTCGGCTCGCTTAGGCCGAGCTGCGCTCATTTCGCTTAACATCAGCCCCGTCTCCCTTAGGTCGTACTTTCATATCAAGCATAACAGATATATAGGTTGCGAAACACTGCATCAAAATCAGTACGAGCTAACCTGCCTATCCAGATGTTTCCAATCACAAAAACATTTATAACCTTGCATATTTTCACATACAGGGGAATATCAATCCCTTCACGACTTGGGTGTGGTTTTCTTACCTCAAGCCATGAGCGGAGGATGTGGAGCTGTTCTGAGTACGATCCTTAATCCCGAGCCTTAACGGTAACCCTAGTCACAAGCGACCATGGATAATTATCAAAATATAATCCAATTACATGCTTTGGAATAAAATGCCAGCCTCCAGGACCTTGAGTTCTATTAAACCAGGTAGTAGAATTCTTCCCAAGCACTTAAGTTATATTCCCTGAGCCTAAAAACCAAATTTGGCTAAGGTTGCCTAGGCGGGTTGCGACCTGGCCCTAAGGGTCACAGCACTCCCCCAAGTCAGAGGTGACAACCCCTAGCTCCAGGGGTAGGCGGGTTATGACTCGCCCTATTAGGCTGCAACGCGCCCATGAAACAGCAAGCCCCCTTAGGGCTTTTGGGTCAAGCGGGCTGCAGCGCCCATGAACTAGGTCACGGTGTCCCCTAGTGAACCCAGAAATCCCTGGGTTTTTCTGCATTTTTCCCTAAGACGATATTAGGTCTAGATCTCTCAATATCACGTTACAAACAACACCAATAGCCTAAAACATTAGTTTAATCTTCCTTAAATGCCAAATTTAGACACCCCCTCAAAACCCAACTAAAAATTCAACAGATTGGAATATGAAATCTTACCTCAGTTAATAGCTTTAATCCTTAGCAATTCATTGACTGTTCCTAGCTTAATTTCCCCAGATTTCCCAACTCAATTCCCAAGCTTCTCCTTCAACACTTCAAAAATTTTAAGACACAAGAGAGGGAGAGGGAGAACGTGAGAGCAAAGGAGGGAGAGAGAGTGTTTGAGAAAGTATCTGATGGTTCTGGTTTATTCCTAATGCCTATTTACCATATCCTTATCCATAAAGACCAAAATACCCCTTACACTAACCCAGGCCCTTTATTTCCCATAAGGGCAAAACGGTCATTAGCCCTATGTTGACGGTGAGAACTCGTCAACGAAGTTAAGTTGGAAAAATTATCAAATTGAAATCGCTAATTGGAAAGCTATGAAAACTTCAACAATGACTCAAGAACAATGGAATAACAACAATGGAGAATTCAGTATCTCATTCACACTAATGTCTCTGCTACAGTAAAATTTCCAACCCCCCCTTCAGGTGGCCTTGGAATTCCATTTATAGTAGGCTCTAACTGCCTTAGGTACATAGTGGTCCAGGGGACCAAGTGGTACAAACGTACTGTACTAGGGAAGTGGCTTCAAAGGTTGTGGCTGTACATCCTGTACAGGAACAGGTGTCAGGAGGATGTCTCCACTACTTGTCTGTACCCCTTCCTGAGGCGTGGTAGCAGGCGTGTTGGCGCAGGAGGTAGTGGTGTCGGCTCTGACCTATGGCCGTAGACGTACGGACCATGATCCTCACTGGCACTGGCATCCGTACCTGGTACCTGGTCGTACAAATATGTCTCACTCGACTCGTACCGGATCTCCTAAACATGGGGATCCCAAGACGTAGAGAACGGGACCCTCGGTACAGGATGCCTGGGGCATTCTAAGGTTACCCACGGGCGTGGGCGATAAATGCTTGGCCTCGCTCTACGTCTTAGCATATGAGGCAAGACGCCTCTGGGCCATGCGTGTCAAGTTACGGGGCGTCGGCAACCCGAGAAGATGGTGGGTTGATAGACCTTCAGGGATGCGCGCGCGGGGCCTTGCGCGGCCTCGCATATGGGGCGCTGTTGATGGCCTCGCGCGGTTGGAGTGGCCTAAGGGCCCCGTGAGATAGGGGGATCTTGCCCATGCGACGGTCTCACGAAACGGCCTCGCGGGATGGGCCTCGCGAGATGACCTCGCGAGACGACGGGGCTCCGCGGGACGGCCTCGCGAGATGGCCTCGCGGGAGGGCCTGACTTCGCCCACGCAACGGCCTCGCGAAATGGCCTTGCGGGACGGGCCTCGCGAGATGACCTCGCGAGACGACGGGGCTCCGCGGGACGGCTTCGCGAGATGGCTTCACGGAACGTGGCCTGACTTCGCCCACGCAACGGCTTCGCGAAATGGCTTCGCGGGATGGGCCTCGCGAGACGACGGGGCTCCGCGGGACGGCCTCGCGAGATGGCCTCGCGGGAGGGCCTGACTTTGCCCACGCAACGGCCTCGCGAAATGGCCTTGCGGGACGGGCCTCGCAAGATGACCTCGCGAGACGACGGGGCTCCGCGGGACGGCTTCGCAGGATGGCCTCGCGGAACAGGAGGTGTGGTCCACGTGAGGGCCTCGCGGGACGGCTTCACGAGATGGCTTCACGGAATGTGGCCTGACTTCGCCCACGCAACGGCTCCGCAAAATGGCTTCGCGGGATGGGCCTCGCGAGATGACGGGGCTCCGCGGGACGGCCTCGCGGGAGGGCCTCGCGGAACAGGAGGTGTGGTCCACGTGAGGGCCTCGCGGGACGGCTTCGCGAGATGGCTTCACGGAACGTGGCCTGACTTCGCCCACGCAACGGCTCCGCAAAATGGCTTCGCGGGATGGGCCTTGCGAGATGACGGGGCTCGGCGGGACGGCCTCGCGGGAAGGCCTCGCGGAACAGGAGGTGTGGTCCACGTGAGGGCCTCGCGGGACGTTGGTCTTGCATTTCCTCTTGATGGGATTATGAGCATTAACACCCTAATTCTCGCTAATTCCTTGAGTCACCTTACAAGTTCCCAATCAATCCCGACATGCCCAACTAATTACCAAATACTTACCTGTTACTCGATAAATCCCAAATATACGTTAAAGTTCCCAAAATACCCCTAGGCTCCCCCCGAGCTGGTTATTAAACCCTGATATGAATATTCTGCTAATCCGCTCACTAGGATCGCCTCGAGCCGTAAAGGGCACATAAATCCACATAATAACGTGGTCCCAATCATTTAACACATATAATCACATTTATGCCCTCAACAAGCCAATATTACAAGTACGACCTTGTAAACAAGAAAGGGC
Organism: Humulus lupulus; assembly: GCF_963169125.1. NCBI lineage: Eukaryota > Viridiplantae > Streptophyta > Magnoliopsida > Rosales > Cannabaceae > Humulus > Humulus lupulus. The sequence continues at coordinate 141,543,396 of NC_084797.1, read as the reverse complement.
TTACATGCATATTTAATATCCATAAACATGCATATAAATGTATTCATATTATCATATAAATCATGCATGCCACATAGTCATGCTTTTAATCAATTAATCACACATATATCCAATTATGCCCTCCAGCAGGCTAATCAAGGCACCAAACCCTATTAGCATTTTTGGGACGTTACAAATCACTAGGAATATAAATTTACTCCCACTAAATTTTTATATACACAGTCATTGACTTTATTGTCCTCGAAATCATACAAGACAATGAATTGATGAAAGTTGCGATACCATTGACAAGAATATTGCTTGAGACCCTATATGGATCTTTTGAGTTTGCAAACCATAGAATTTAAATCAGCTGATACAAAGTTTTCCGTATGTGTCATATATATGGTTTCCTCAATGTCACCATTGATAAAAGTTGTCTTAACATCCATTTGGTGCAGCTCTAAGTCAAAAAGATCTACAAGTGTCATTATTGTCTTAAAAGAATCTTTCGATGACACTGGAGAGATTGTTTCTCTGTAGTCAGTACCTTTTTTTTAAGTAAGACCCTTGGAGACTAGACACACTTTATATCTCTTGCCCTTAGAGTCCCTTTTGGTTTTAAATATCCATTTGCAACAAATGGACTTCGTAGATTTAAGCAGCTTGATGAGATCCCAAACGTCATTATCCTTCATGGATTTTATCTCATCATTCATGGCATCAATTCACTTTAAAAAATTAGCACTTTGTTTGACTTGTTGGAAGTTGATTGGATCATCTTTCATTATCCCTATGTCAAACTCATGCTCTTAAAGAAACACAATTGTTGATGTGGTTTTTCACCAACAGGGGATTTAGAAATCTGAGACAGAGAGATTAAGTTTTTTGTAAACCAAATATTTAAGAGTATGAAAACACCTACAGTTTACATGGGTCAGTGGTTAAAATCCACCAAGTCCACGATTCACTATTATTGATCTGTTTATGGACTTTTAGACAAAAAAAATTAAAGCAATTGTGGCAGAGCTTTTGCATACAGAAAGTTGGTCCTTCTTACAGTCCATTCCCTTTATATTTGTAGGGAAAAAATGGTAGACAGTATTGGGTAACCGTACATTCATATGGTAACTGACAAATTTGGGTAACTTCCCATTTACATAAATACATGATTGCCTATTAATTCTATACCCATTATATTTGGTAATAAATAACTAATAAAATCTGGGAATTTATTAGGCATATAAGGAATCTCCGAGTCTTTTGGGATCCTTCATTGTGCGTCATAGTCAGGCTTCCACCCGCTAAACACACTCTTCGAGCTGGATGTTGTAAGACCAAAGAAAACTGACGTGGGTCATGTCTGGAGTTTCACAAGGGCGATCCAGATGTTATGTACCTTGGACTATGTTGTTGGCATAAGAGGCAATCTGGAAACCCATGTTTTCACAGATTGTCAAGTAAGGTTGAGCTACTCACTCCAGAGTTAAAATAATACTTTATATGTATATTTTCTTCATGCGCTTGTCTGGCAGCTATACCTCATGCTGAGTAATTCAACCCGTATTTTCTGGGTACAACATTGCCCCTAAGCTCCTGCTCGTGCACGACATCACTTCTGGCATGCATAGTCGGGGGTTTTCGGCTTCTGTCATGAGAAAACGTGCCCACCCACTCACTTGAGTATGGGACACGTGTCTATCTTTCATAGGCACCTATTTGAGTTTCGAGTATTGTAACTGTTTTCTTCTCAACTTTTTGTTATCGTTTGATTTATTTAATCCTGGTCATCGGATCTTATTCTGCTTTCATCGTGTGCCTCAAATTTGTCCCCGAAGTTTATGTATAAATAGAATAGTAGAATTTGAGCCTAGCCACCTTTGCATTCGAAACATTCCTTCTGCCTCACTTCTTCTAAAAACATTCAAACATTCTAAAATACCTCGCTTCCTAGAATCCTCACGCTCAGATTTTTCAAGCACTTTCTGTTCTTACTTCACTCGTTGATCAAGAAACCAATTTGTAAGTATGCTCATCCCTAGTTTAAATATCATTTTCTCATCTTTCAACATGTTTTATGAAATCTTCCAGTGTTTTTGCCTTACTTTGGTTCTAGATGAGTTTGGTGTGGGTTTTTGCTAGGCCAAAAACAATAACACTAGATTCAATAAGAAATAATGCATAAAAAATGGGTGATTTTCTGGGTTTAAAGAACAAATGTTTGAATTTCTGGGTTTGAAGATTCAAGGGTCTTAGGTTCAGTTTTGGGTTGCTTAAGGGTTACGGTATTGGGGCAGTTTTGCATTAAACTACCTTACGAAACTAATGAGTTTGACACGTTAATCGTGAAATTTTAGCACCTTTATGAGATTCTGGCGCGTGAACTAGAGATGTGCATGAGAACACGCACAAGAGATTCGGACACCACGCCTGTTCTTGACTCATAAGATGCCTTAGGTCGAGTAATGAAGCCTTAGAACTTTAGGTCATCATTTCTTCTGCTATTAGATTTAAGTTATATTCCCAGGTCACCTCAAATGGATCATTTTTAATCAGATGAACTAAAATCTTTATCATGGACCCTAAGAAAACGACTATGATAGGCTCCTCTTCTCAAGGTAAGGAGAAGCAGGTCGCCCCAGAGAGCCCCATTCCCCACTTTAGCACGGTGGTGGAGAGGGATCTTGATAGCTTCTTTGAGGCCGAGATGATCGTTTCTCGAATAACAACTCAGGTTAAGGTCAACAATATTATGCTAAGTCAGGGATAGAGATGACGCCCGAGTTTTATGCCTAAGCTCCTTTGGAAAGCGAACGAAGTTGCGCCCCATTGGAAGATGACTTTGGGGCCTAGAGTTATAAACATCTGAAACCATGTGCCTTCCTCCCGTTGGACTAGTACATCGTAGACTTACTGAACTACGTCAAGCTTGCTCTATTCCAGCTCCCCCCGAATTCATATCGCCTATTTATAGGGTTAAAATATTTATTCCTCAAGAACGAGTGGGGGGTCCCCACTCCAGAGGACATTATGTATTTTTTAAAGTCTGAATGCAACCCTGACATTAAAATTTGAGATGACATTTTCTACTACCTCACCCAGCTTCCTAAATTTGTGTAACACCCTGGATAACGAAGACTGTTACACTGTGTATTCTAAATAGTGCAAGACTTGCTAATCAAGTCATTTGAACGAAAATGTGAAACTAAAGTCATAAGTAGGTTAGGGTTAAAAGATTTTGATCATAAACAGTTAGTTTTCATTAAAATAGATGTTTGGTACATGGGATCCCAAAAACAGGGTTTCAAAGACAATTTACAAACTCTCAAAAGTTATATACAATCAGAGGCCACTCTAATGGAAAAATACACATTTTAGGTTTCTGTCCTTGTACAATCCCTTGGTAGTGGGGGACAAGCAGTTGACAATATATACCTCACCCCAGAGCTCTCCAACTCATGGTTGATCCATCTTACACTTTCCTTTACCTGTACCATGTAGCACCTGTGAGCCGAGGCCCAACAAGAAAACCATAACAGCATAACATAAACAATGTTGATAATAACATAACTCACATGATAGTTAACCAGATATTCAACAAGCTCACAAAAATAAACATATATATCCAATAATTCATCTCAATCAACATGAAATACTCATGGTCGACATCCTTAGGCCACACCCTCTATATAATCCACTGACTCTGGCTCGCTTAGGTCGAGTCCAATGTTTATCTAGCTGACCCTAGCTCACATTGGCCGAGTCGCGTTCTGTGCGCAAATTATCAGACCCCGCCTCTCTTAGGTCGTTCATTTCCATATGCCAAATTATTCATTTAGCCATACAATATACATGCTCAAGTATTGGAAACTCAGTCCCGTTACAACCACTCAAGGGTGGAGTTTTCTTACCTTTAATTCCGAACGGAGAAAATTAAATGGTTCCGAGCACGATCCTCAGCCCCGAGCCTTGGCAATAAATCTAGTCACAGTGTTCAATGGGTAATTGTTAACTTCCAACCCAAATAAATATTTAGGAGACAGAAACTAGCCTCCCAGACCTCAATTTCTACTAAATCCAGTTGTAGAAATTGTCCCGAGCGCCAAGGTTCGAATCCCCAAGCCTTATTCTAGAAACCGTTTTAAGGCTAAAATCGCCAGGCGGGTCGCGACTTGGCTTAGTGGGTCGCGGCTTGCCCCCAAGTGAGAGAGCAAGAACCCAAGCCAAAGGGTAGGCGGGTCGCGACTTGACCTAGCGGGTCGCGGCGCGCACTAATCTTAGAGAGCATCCTAGGCCAAAATGGCCACATGCGCTGTGGCGTCCCAGGGTTGGGTTGCGGTGCGCCCCCTTCGAATCTAGAAAATCTGAGTTGTTCACATGCTTCTCCCAACCAACTCTCCCCAGAATTTCCCCTAACAAACCTCCCTAACTCAACACTAAGCTAGCTACAAATTCAAGATCTTAATTCACATATTCAAACATAAAACCACCATAAATCAGACTGAAGTTTCTATCCCAAGTAAGTGGAAATTCATCATTCAATTACTTAACTTAAATCCCATTCTAATAAACTAAATTCTCCAAATAAATCAGGTTATGAACTTACCTTAATTATGGTGGAATCCTCACAAGTTCCAGCTAAATTTCTAGCTTGAATCCCCCTGGCTTTCCTTTATGTTTTCCTTCAATTTCCTTCAAAGAATACAAGCTCATAGCCTAAGCTTCTGCCCCTTTTCTTCCTCAGCTTCAAGCACAATTAGAGACAGGGACAGAAAGAGTGAAACCGTGACAGAGATTAGAGAATAGTTTGAGATGTTTCTACCTCTTTCTGTATTAGTCCTAATTTTTTAGTATATTCCTTAGTTTCTAGGCAAAATACCCTATTGCCCTTCTCAATTAACTAATCGTGAAGTTGTCCCTAGGGGTACAATGGTCATTTCCCCCAGTTCCCACTAATTCCTCAAATGTTCCTAATATTTACCCACTAATCCTGTCATCTAATTAATTACCAATTATGTATTCAATGTCCAATAATTCCCAAGATATTTTCTAAATTCCCAAAAATAACCCCTGGCTTTCACTGAGCCGGGTATTAATCCCCGTTGTGACTATTTCGCCAATCTGCTCAGTAGGACTGTCTCGAACCATATGTTGCAATTATATCAACATAATAATGTGGTCTCAACAATTAATCACATAAAATCACATTTATCACATAATCTTATAATCATGTTAATCATGCATGCCACATAATCATGCATTAAACCATTAAATCACACATATACCAATTATGCCCTCCCGAAACGCTAATCAAGGCCCTTAAACCATATTAGTTGTTTTAGGTCTTTACAACTATCCCCTCCTACTGAGTATTTTGTCCTCAAAATTTTCCTGAATAACTTGGGATATTGATCCACATCACTGACTCAAGCTCCCAGGTCGCTTCCTCGACCTTGCTATTCCTCCACAATACTTTAACTAGAGGAATCATCTTGTTCCGTAGAATCTTGCCTTTCGAATCTAAGATCCGAACCTGTCACTCGTCATAAGAATTTTTTTTATGCAGTTCTATGTCCCTATACTTCAACAAATGAGTCGTATCTGAGACGTACTTCTGAAGCATAGAAATGTGGAATACATCATGAACCCCTGACAATGATGATGGCAGTGCCAATCTATAGGCCACAAGCCCGATCCTCTCCAGGATCTCAAAAGGTCCAATAAATCTAGGGCTCAGCTTGCCCTTTTTCCCAAACCTTCTCACCCTTTGCAGTGGTGAGACTCACAGAAACACGTGGTCCCCCACCTGGACCTCCATGTCCCTATGCTTAGGATCAATGTAGCTTTTCTGTCTGCTCTGCGAAGTGAGCATTCGAGCTCGAATCTTCTCTATAGCCTCATTAGTCTTCTGAACCACATCCGATCCCAAATACTTCCTCTCACCCATATCATCACAATGAATGGGTGCTCTACACCTCCTACCATACAGCATTTCATACAGAGCCACTCCAATCATTGATTGATAACTGTTGTTGTATGCAAACTCAATCAACGGTAGATACTTACTCCAAGACCCCGCGAAGTCTATCACACATGCTCTAAGCATGACTTCCAATAGCTGAATCGTCCTCTCAGTCTGTCCATTAGTCTGACGTTGAAAGGCTGTACTGAACTTCAACAGAGTCCCCTTACCCTTCTGCAATCCACCCCAAAACATGGAGGAAAAGATAGGATCTCGGTCTGATACTATAGACTTGGGAACCCCATGGAGATGTAAAATCTCCCTCACATACAACTCTGCATACTGATCCACAGTATAAGTCGTCTTCACTAGCTGAAAGTGAGCTGACTTGGTGTATCTATCTACTATCACCCACATCGAGTCATGCAGCCCCACTGTCCTGGGTAAACCTCCCACAAAATCCATCGTAATGTCCTCCCATTTCCACTCGGGAATACCCAAAGGTTTTAGCAACCCCGCTGGCCGCTGATGCAAATCCATCGTAATGCTCAACCTTCATCTGTTGACAAGTTAAACAATAGGCCACGTACTCCACTGCATCTTTCTTCACCTTTGGCCACCAATACAACGTCCATAGATCCTGATACATCTTCATGGTACCTGGATGGAGTAAGTATGGTGTAGTATGGGATTCATCGAGTATCTCTCATCTAATCCCCATATCAGTCGGGAGACAGATTTGACCCTTATATCGCAATAATCCAGTCTCTAAAATAGAATAGTCCTTAGCTACTCCAGCTAAGACATTCCCTCTAACTTCCTGCAACATTGCATCAACCATCTGACCATCTTTAATCTGCTCTAACAGGGTCGACTGTAAGGTAATATTGGCCAACCGGCCCACAACCAGTTCTATCCTCGCTCTAGACATCTCCTCTGCCAACTCTCTCGATATCTCTGCAGAGAAAAACAACTGTCCCAGACCCCTCCGGCTCAACGCGTCTGCCACTACCTTGGCTTTCCCAGGGTGGTAAAGGATATCACAATCATAATCCTTCACCAACTCCAGCCAACACCTCAGCCTCATGTTCAAATCCTTCTGGGTGAAGAAGTACTTCAAACTCTTATGATCGATGTATATCTCGCAGTTCTCTCCATACAGATAATGTTGAACCACTTTTAGTGTGAATACCACTACTTCCAATTCCAGATCATGGGTAGGGTACCACTGCTCATATTCCTTCAACTGTCATGATGCATAAGAAATAACTCTCTAATTCTACATTAACACGCATCCTAAACCCAACCTCAATTCGTCACAATATACCACAAACTTTCCTCCATCCAAAGGGAGACTTAACATAGGTGTCATAATAAGACGTCGCTTCAATTCCTAAAAGTTGTTCTCACACTTATCTGACCTGACAAACTTCAGATTCTTCCGTGTCAATTCTGTCATCGGTGCAACAATCTTTGAGAACCCTTCCACAAACCGCCTGTAATAACCCGCTAACCCGAGGAAGCTCCTAACCTCTGAGGCATTCCTTAGCCTCGGCCAATCTCTCACTGCCTCCACCTTAGATGGTTCCACCTTAATCTCATCCCCACCAACAATATGTCCAAGGAATGTCACTTCTGGTAGCCAAAACTCACACTTATTAAACTTGGTGTATAACTGGTGCTCTCTCAATCTCTACAAGACTTGTTTGAGATGTTGCTCGTTCTGCCTCTGAACTAGAGTACACTATGATGTCGTTGATGAAGGAAATCACAAACTTGTCAAAGAAGTCCTTGAATATTCTCTTCATCAAGTCTGTAAATGTTGATGGGGCATTGGTCAAACCAAACGACATGACCATGAAATCATAATCCCCATACCTCGTTCAGAAGGTCGTCTTCGATATATCCTCGTCCTTGATCCTCAGATGGTGATAACCAGATCGAAGATCAATCTTCGAGAACACTGTATTTCCCTGCAGCTGATCAAACAAGTCATCGATCCTTGGTAAGGGGTACTTATTATTGATGGTCAACTTGTTCAGTTCCCTATAGTCTATACACATTCTCAGAGTCCCGTCCTTCATCTTCTCAAAAAAAACCAAAGAACCCCACGGCGAGAAGCTAGGCCCAACAAACCTCAGATCAAGAAGTTCCTGCAACTATATCTTCAATTCTTTCAGTTCAGCTGGAGCCATCCTATATGGTGCCCTCGACACTGGCCCTATCCCCAGTGCTAACTAAATGACGAACTGAATCTCCCCGTGTGGCGGCAGCCCTAGTAAATCTTCAGGAAACACATCCAAGAACTCACGTACTAATCTGTTCTCTCCCGACCCTACTGGCAAAACTCAAGTAGTATCCACCACACTAGCTAGGAAACCTATACAACCTCCATGTAATAGGTCTCTAGCTCTCATGGCTGATATAATGGGTATGTGAGGTCCATGTACCGCACCCACAGAAACAAAGGGATCCTCTTCCTCAGGCTCAAAGGTCACCATCTTCTTCCTGCAATCAATGGTTGTCCCATATCTGACCAGCCAATCCATCCCAAGAATCATGCCAAAATCCTCCATACCTAAGTCGATCAAGTCTACTTATAGTTCCCTTCCATCAACCATCACTGGTAGAGCCCTAATGCATCTCCTAGAAACCACCAGTTCCCTTGTAGGTCGTGTAGTCCCAAACCTCGTAGTATAATACTAACTAGGTCTACACAATCTATCAATTACTTTACTAGAAACAAACGAATGTGTAGCACCAGAGTCAATCAATACAGTAAAAGGAGAGCTAGCGCTAGAAAGCTGACCTATCACCACCGAGGGACTAGCCACGACCCCTACTTGCATCAAGTTAATCAATTGAGCTGGTGTCAAGCTGTCCACCTTTCTTGCTTCCTCTTTCTTCACTACTGGGCAGTCCTTCTTGAGGTGTCCCACCACTCTGCATACATAACAGGCCTTCCCCAACATTTTCCCGGATGGCATCTTCTGCACCTCTTGCACTCTGGGTAGTTTCTCCATGTCTCACTGCCTCCCTGACGGCCACCCTGAGCACCCCGACCCCTCCTATCAGGACCAGCAATGGTCTAAGTGTCAGGGGTCTTCCTCTTCGGAACACTCGGGCCTCCTGTTAGGAAAACTTATACAGGATCTTTATTTATTTTCATGTATATCTAATATTACGAGATATTAGATATTAATACGAGATAGCCTAAAACATGTTTCTAAAATTGAATTCAAAGAGAAACAAAGAATAGAATACTTACAGTATACGCAGCGGAATGAAACAGTCCTTCCTTCAGTTTCTCTAACTCTTGTATCCTCTCTGCTGCAGAGTATTATCAAGAAACTGAATCGATCTTCTATTTTCTTCACAATCTTCCAATGTATCCTTAGAACCACCTAGACTAGTGTGGGAAATTCTCAACACATGAGATAGACATAGAGAGAAGAAGAGAAAATAACAAAGAGGCTTAGAAAAGGACTTGTGTTTAGAGAGAATCTAAAACTATCAGAAAACCGGTGATTAAACTTGTGTTTTGAATTCTCTCTAAGCACTCCTTTTATAGACTCAATTAGGCCATTTAATTTAATTAAAAAATCAATAAAATAATAGCCATTTTGAAGCCCTGGGTCGAAATTATGATGGGCTATAGGCCCGTGAAATTTCCCATTTGATTATAAGCCCATTGGACTTAAAATGAAGCCATGTATTATTTTCTATTGATTTAATTAATTAAATAATTATTTAAATCCTTTATCAAATTAATTATTTATAATTTGAACCTTGATTTAAACTTATTTATTAATTTAGATACCAATTTATCTTAATTAATAAATCTGCCATAATTTCTCTTTTCTTCTAAAAATTACACAAGTTTGTGAAACTATCCAAAATTGACTTGGTCAACTTTGATAATTCTAATTGATGATTAAATCAATTAATTGAGACTATCTAGATGATTTTATCCAAGGTAAAATGGGGACCATGGGCCTATGAAATCAAGCTCCAATAAGTTATCATAAATCTAACAAATAAATTTACTAACTTATTAATTTCTCGTGACTCCACTATAGAATCGGAATTGCACTCTTGAATTCATAGAACACTCTATAAAAAATATAGATACGCTATTGATTATCCATTGTTACAACCATAATTGTCACTCAATCCTCTATAGATGGTGTACAATGAGATAGGACTAAAATATTGTTTTACCCCTTATTGTATTTTATCCTTAAAACACTTAGTTCCTTGTAAATGATATTTCAGTAAACTAATTTAATTACTGAAATGAGATCTCTATCATTTAACACCTTGAACCAAACTAAAAGGAAACCATCGTCTCACTTCTTCATCAGAAGCTATAGATGTTCATATCTATGATTAACACCCCCACTCAATTATACTACCGAGTTCGCAAGATGTAAGTATGGGCTAGTCCGTAGGGTAAGCTAGTAACGAACAAGTCAAAGAACTCAAATAATACAATCATTTAGAATACTAACCGCTAAGAATTGAGATTGAATTGACCTATGGTCAACTATATGTTATGACTGGAATAGATAATAACGGTATGTTTACTTATCTTATCAACTGTCAATATCGGTCCAGTCCGATGTAACAAATACATCCGATCTTATCTACTTTGCTAGTGTTCTGGAAAGAACATAAAACTGTAATGTGTAAGTAGATCATATCATAGATTGGCAAGTCAATGTAAATCCGGTGCTCTGACTAATCTTAGGACTAACTTATTTTGAACATATAATCATATTTATATTCCACTATGATTACGTCACTATAAATAAGATTAGCTATATGCTTGGGATTTAATAGAAGTTTATATTAAACAAATAATCATGAAAATAAAACATGTTAGCAAAGTGATTAACCAAGTCAAAAAAAATTATTTCTATTCTTTTATTGATAATAAAATGAGATTACAAAGAATTTGGGTTTTAATTAGGGCATAAAACCCCAACACCTCCGCCCCTACCAGACCCTGAATATGGAGGTGCCACCCTACAAACCTCCTGTCTCACAGAGTTCTCCCTCCAAATCTTATTCTCTGCCTCCTCAGCGATAAGATCTTTCTCAATAGCCTTTGCATAAGTCGTCCCCCCAGGTACTGTTGTAATTCTCACATCTTGAGCTATCATAGTGTTAAGCTTTCTAATAAATCTGTCCTGTCTGGCTGCATCAGTAGGCACTAGATCTAGTGCGAACTTTGCAAGCCTGCCAAACTTCAGGGTGTATTCTGTAACTGTCATATTGCCCTGCACTAACCCCACAAACTCATTCACCTTCGACGCCCTGGTGGCAACATTATAGTACTTCTAGCTGAACAAGTCTCTAAACCCATCCAAAGTTAGAGTAGAAATATCCCTAGTCTGTGATGACATTTCCCACCAAATTCGGGGATCCTCTCTCAACATATTGGTGGCACATCCCATCCTGTCATTACCTTCCACCCTCATGAAATCTTAGATAGAAGTTATCATACTCATCCACTATTCGGCCCTCATAGGTTGGAGGATCCTTCCTCCTGAACCGTTCATAAAAGGGGTCCCATCTATTCCCAATCTCATGTGCCTAAACAACTGGTGCCACAACAGGTGGAAAAATAAATAAAGCACTCCCTAACGGAGCCTGCTATCTTAGAAGACGGGTCTGCTCTTTCTGACTCTGTAATTGAGCTTGCATGTCTGCAAGTATCTGCTGCCATTTCTTAAGGACTGGCGGAGGGTTCTGGCCTTGGTCATCATCTCTAGCCCCAGACCCTGTGCCGGCTAGTTGTATAGATCGCCTTGGACGCATAGCTATCCAAGTTTATCTGCAATCAAAGACTCGGCGATCAGACAATGATGACAGGGTAACAATCTTTCCATGATCCACCTTTGGAACTCAAGCAACCACAAGCAATCAAGATGCAAATAATGATCCAAATATTCACTCACATGCCACAACAATGCTAATAAGAATGCCTTAATATCATCACACAACAGTCAAGGGCCAGACCCTATTAGTATCTCATGCTCCCTATTAATCATGTAGTAAAGCATTCATATTTCATTCAAGCACTTAAGCATATAATCACATGCATAAAATTACCAAACCCTGAGTCGAGCTTGTCTTTAGCAGCAAGTGTACATGTCTAGCCAGTCTTGAGGAACCCTTAAACCTAGACAGCTCTGATACCAAGCTGTAACACCCTGGATAACCAAGACCATTACATTGTGTATTTGAAATAGTGCAAGACTTGATAATCAAGTCATTTGAATAAAAATGTGATCCTAAGTCATAAGCAGGTTAAGGTTAAAATATTTTGATCATAGACGGTTAGTTTTCATTAAAATAGATTTTTGGTACATGGGATCCCAAAAATAGGGTTTAGAAGACAATTTACAAACTCTCAAAAGTTATATACAATTAGAGGCCACTCTAAGGGCAAAATACACATTTTAGATTTCTATCCCTGTACAATCCCTCAGCTGTGGCGGACGAGCATCTGACAATGTACACCTCGCCCCTAGAGCTCTCCAACTCATTATTGATCCATCTTACCCTTGCCTTTACCTGCACCACGTATCACCCGTGAGCCGAGGCCCAACAAGAAAACCATAACAACATAACATAATCAATGATTATAATCACATAACTCACAATACAGTTAACCAGATATTCAACAAGCCATAGCATCAAGCTAATGATAATAAACATATATATCCAATAATTCATCTCAATCAACATGCAATACTCAAGGTCGACACCCTTAGGCCACACCCTCTGTTTAATCCACTGACTCTGGCTGGCATAGGTCGAGTATAGTGTTCATCTAGCTGACCCCGACTCACTACCTTTAATTCTGAACGGAGAAAATAAAATGGTTTCGAGCACGATCCTCAGCCCCGAGCCTTGGCAATAAATCTAGTCACAATGTTTAATTGGTAATTGTTAACTTCCAATCCAAATAAATACTTAGGAGACAAAAAATATCCTCCAGGACCTCAATTTCTACTAAACCAGGTAGTAGAAATTGTCCCGAGCGCCTAGGTACGAACCCCCGAGCCTTACCAATTCTAGAAACTATTCTAAGGCTAAAATCCCCAAGCAGGACATGACTTGGCTTAGTGGGTCGGAACTTTCCCCAATTCAGAGAGCAAGGACCCAAGCCAAAGGGGAGGCAGGCCGCGACCTGGCCTAGCAGGTCGCAATGTGCCCCCATCTAAGAGAGCATCCTAGGCCAAAATGGTCACTCCCATCGCGGTGCCCTAGGGTTGGGTCGCATCGCGCCCCCTTCGAACCCAAAAAACCTAGGATTTTCACATGCTTCTCCTAGCCAACTCTCCCCAAAATTTACCCTAACAAACCTCCCTAACTCAACACCAAGCTAACTGCGAATCCAAGATCTTAATTCACATATTTAAACATAAAACCACCAAAAATAAGACTAAAGTTTCTATCCCAAGTAAGTGGAAATTCATCATTCGATTACTTAACTTAAATCCCATTCTAATAAACTAAATTCTCCAAATAAACCAGGTTATGAACTTTCCTTAATTATGGTGGAATCTTCACAAGTTCCAACTAAATTTCCAGCTTGAATCCCCCTAGCTTTCCTTTCTGTTTTCCTTCAATTTCCTTCAAAGAATACAAGCTCATAGCCTAAGCTTTTGTCCCTTTTCTTCCTCGGCTTCAAGCACAATGTGAGAGAGAGAGGGAGAGAGAGTGTGTGAAACCGTAAGAGAGATGAGAGAAGAGTTTGAGAGGTTTCTACCTTTTTTGGCATTAGTCCTAAGTTCTTAGTATATCCCTTAGTTTCTAGGCAAAAGACCCTATTGCCCTTCTAAATTAGCTAATCCTCAAGTTGTCCCTAGTGGTAAAATGGTCATTTCCCCCAGTTCCCTCTAATTCCTCAAATGTTCCTAATATTTACCCACTAATCCCTTCCGCCAATTAATTACCGATTATTTATTCAATGTCCAATAATTCCCAAGATATTTTCTAAATTCCCAAAAATACCCCCAGGCTTTCCCTGAGCCAGGTATTAATCCCCGCTATGACTATTTCGTCAATCTGCTCACTAGGATCGTCTCGAGTCATATGTTGCAAATATATCCACATAATAATGTGGTTGTAACGACCCAAATTCACTAATAAGGCTTAAGGGCCTTGATTAGTGTGCCTGGAGGGCATAATGGGAATTATGTGTTGTTTTAGTGATTAAGATGCATGACTATGTGTATTAGTATGCATATAGGCCCTGATTAGGTTAGAAGGGCATAATTGTAATTTTGACCATTATGGGCATAACTGCTTTGATATATGTGATAATTGTCGAGACCACATTATTATGTGGATATATCTGTGATCTGTGACTTGAGACGATCCTAGTGGGCCAGGTAGCGAAAAATTCATAGCGGGGATTTATACCAGGCTCGGGGGTATAAATGGGAATTTAGCGGATATACTGAGGTATATTTTCACATTGAGGAATATTATTGGTGATTAATTAGGTATCGGAAGCTAAGCGGATAATAATAGAGACACTCGAGGAGATAGCGGGAATTGGGTAAAATGACTAAAATGCCCTTAAGTAGACTAAAGGTTTAGAAATAAAGGGGAGGGAATTAGGGTCATTTGGCATGTAAGGAATAGATATGATGAGGCTTTATGTTAGTGGGATTTGTAGAATATTGTAGAAGTCTGAAAAAGAAAGAAAAGGAAGGGAAAAGAAAGGAGGGAAAACAGAGAGAGTTCTCTAGGTCGGTTCATGTTTTCTTCACCTGTTTCTTGAGGATTTCTGGAGTAAAGCTCAGAGGAGAGCTGGGATAAACTAAGCATCAAGGATTCTAAGTTAAGTGTGGGGAATTAACAAAGGTTTAGCAAGGTTAAGCCATCACTTGAGGTAAGGTTCTGTAATTTCTTCAGTTGCTGGTTTGGTTTCTGAACTATGGTGTATAAGCTGAGTTTGATGGGGAACTTTGGGGAAATTCAGGGCAAAGGTTAAGGAGAGGCAAGCCAAGGAGGTCTATATACAACTTGTGGTCGAAATCCTATCAAAGGTATAAAATCTAAACTCTAACTTTGCTGTTCAATTGGTTTCTGCTGAGTTTTAGTGTTTAGGAGTGGCTATGGTGAATTCTGAGTTTGTGGATGCATGTGCTTGAGTTCTAGGTATTTGGGATGCTTGACATGAGTGGAGTATGGTCATAAGGTTTTTTTTTAGTTTGGGAAGGAGTTGGAAGAGGAATGGTTGAGGTTGGTTCGAGAAAATCGCAGAAGAGAAAAATTGGAGCTGGTCTGTCTGTGACTAGCGCTACAGCGCTAGCCTTTGGGCGCTGTAGCGCTAGGCCATAATGCTGAGGGGATTTTGGCTTCTGTTTTTAGCGCTGTAGCGCCCTCCCATGAGTGCTGTAGCGCTACCCTACTTTCTGAAGGGGATTTTAGGGTTGTTTGCAAGGGTTTTTGACCTAAGGTTTGGGGTTTGTTTCCACCACCTTCTTTGGTGGAACTAGGACTTCCCGGGGGCTCGGGATTGGTCCCGAGGCTAGGTTTTGGACTTAAGGGTTGATAATGACTTTGGTCCATGATTGCGTTTAGGTGAGCGCTAGGGCTCGAGGGGGATCGTGCTCAAGGAGTCGGGGATCAAAGCTAGTGAATTGAAAGGTAAGAAAACTGCACCCGATTATATGTTTGTGATGGGACTAAGTGCTCCCGAGACTTGTATCATGTCAATGATGGTATTACGCCATGGGACATGTAAAAGCGGCCTAAGAGTGTCGTACATAATATTTGCGCATAGGGCGCGGCTTGGCCACTAGTATCCTAGGACAGCTTAATATTCAATGAGCTCGGTTTAAGCGGGCCGGAGTCAGTGGGATAACAGAGGGAGAAGCCTGTGAGCGCTAGCCCTAGTTATCATTTGTGCAGTGATGTGTGATATGAATTGATATGCTTAATATGTTGAATATTTGGTTATACAGAATGATTATATGATTGAGAACTTGTGATGCAATGTGAGTTATGGATTTGTCTGTTAATTGCTTATGCTCTGCTATTGTGTTTTCTTGCTGGGCCTTGGCTCACGGGTGCTACGTGGTGCAGGTAAAGGCAAGGGCAGATTGGACCAAGCCTGAGGTGGAGAGCTCCGAGGTGGAATGTACATAGCCAGCTGTTCGATCACCATGGTCGAGGAGTGGATCAAGACAGGGATTACCTAACTGTTTGTTTTGCCTTAGTGTTGCTGGTTATTGTATTCGAACCTTATAGCTTTTGTAAATGATCTTTAAACTTATATTTTTGGGATCCCGTGTAGACAAATAGTGTTTCTTAATGAAAATGTGGCTTTCGAGACCAAAACATTTTAAACCCTAGTTCCTTTTCAGTTTCAGTAACACGATTTTAACTTAATGACTTGATTAGCAAGTCTGGCACTTAATAAACACACAGTGTAACAGTCTTGGCCATCTAGGGCATTACAGTGGTCTTAACAATTTATCACATATAATCACATTTATGCCCACAACAGGCCAAAATTACAAATATGCCCTTATAAGCTATAAAGGCCCCACATACATATCTAATACTCATAAACATGCTTATCACATAATCATATAATGATATTAGTCATGAATGCCACATAATCATGCATTAAACCATTAAATCACACATATACCAATTATGCCCTCCCCGCATGCTAATCAAGGCCCTTAAGCCTTATTAGTGATTTTTGGTCGTTATAATTTGCTAGCGTCATCGACATCCCCAGCCACCCGAATGACTATAAGGAATAATTCTTCATGTCAAATGGGTTCAAGAACTACACTCAATGATGCCACCATGGTGGCTTGTAAGGTGATCAGAAAGGATCAGTCACTAGCCCTCACGCCCCGAGGTCATCTGCCGGAGCTCCCTCCTCCCCAAGGGCTCTCCTCAATCGTTGAGGTGGTTGAGGAAGAAGAGAAGGTTGCACCATTGGTGCTTAAAAGAAAAGTTTATGAAGATAGATAGGATCCTGGTCAAGGTCGTACTGAATGGGGGCAGCTACCGGCACCTCAGGCCAAGGTAATCCATATAGAGAAATAAACCAGGCTGCTGCCAGTTTTAGGCTAGTCTGATTCAATCTGAGGTAGCTCGTGAGTCAACATATGGTTGATATGGACTTGGATGTGACCCTACTCAAGTGTGTGTACCAGCTGGTCTTACGCCATGATTATGGCTACCCCAGATGTACTATAGTGGTTGATAATACCTTGCATTTTAGGTCCACTATTTTTTAACAGTATGGTACAAACCTCTTGTCATGGCCAAACACGAGTCTAGTCCAGATGAAGAGCCCGAACCTCGTAGTTCCCACAATGTAGTAATTCTAGACTCTCCCCCTCCCGGTCCATAACCCGGAATCGATTATAGTAGTTTCCTCCTCTAGTTCGGAGGGTATGGTTCTTGTTCTGTTACTCTTTACTTTGTGTTATCTTGACTAATCATTCCTTGGGTCTGCCTCTTCTACTCGCTCTTTTGCAGACGAAGACATGAATCTAAAGAAATCTTTCAAAATCGGACCAAACGTAAAGAGGCAAAGGGTTTTGAAGAAAATCACTCCAGTAGTTGGAGCCGCCACCGGCTCTCCTACGAAAGACAAGGGTGCCAGCTCTGCCCAAAAGCAGTAGTAGCCTCAACCCACCTTAGTCACGACCCTACAAGCTCCTCTACCAATTCCTCACGACCCCACTCCTATCCCACAGGTCGACCAAACCAAAGCCTCGACTGCCACTATCCTAGTTCCCCCCTCAAGGTGGGGAAATATCCAAAGCCTCTACGTGGTTCATCTTAAGAAAAAATGAGCCATCTGATGAAACATGCGGGTGTGGTCATTGTCAAAGAGTTGCAGTTTATTGAGTCGAGACCATCAGCGACTTTCCTCGACTCTGCATTGGGGATGACTCTAACGGTAAGTATTATACTTATCCTCTTCTTCTAGTCCCATGCCTTCATAAACTAACCCATCTTTATTCATTTTTTGCAGACTTGCATGGCTCAGATATGTGGTATCGCTCGGGTCCGGGCTGAGGTTAATGAGGCCAGGAGTGCCTTGGAGGAAAGCTAATGCCACAAAGGCCACATTGAACGACGCCAACAATGCCTTGAAGACCTCTCAGGAGAATGAGTGAATTTCCAAAGCACAAGCCTTGGAGATAATCCGTCAGTGGGACCAGCTTCAACTCGAGGATAATGATCTTAAGCAGATGCTTGTGGAGGTTGACAGTCTCAAGCAGAAGTTTGTGGAGGTCGAGGCCAAGGAAGATGTTGCTGAAGTGGAGAACTATTTAGAAGAAATGTTTTATCGAGTTTGGGCGTATAACCAAGAAGGGGATTTCTTATTCCTGGACGCGAAACTTTGGGGGCACTACCCTGCCAAGTTCTAGGTGGCTTCTGGATCTACAGCAGGGGCCGAGGAGGAAGAGGTGTCATCCCGGGAGCAAGTTACGGGAGCTCAGGGATGAAGGGGGACCTTTTTTTATATATATATATATTGTTTATTTATTTTCTTTAGGCACTTGGAGCCCTTTGTGTGTGGGCCTTTTAGGCCGAGATAATTTCCCTTTGTCTTTTAACTCGAGGTTATTTTTACCCTCAATATAGTTCAAATATTTTGGTATATCTCTAATCTTTTGTTTACCCCTGTTTTCTAGCAAGTATTTATGTATTTAAACTTTCAAAGTCCCAATACATTCAAATAGTTATAGGGGAAATTTTAGATTGAGGTATTGTTGCCTGATGGTTCACCCAGTTAACTTCTAGGATTTTGATCACCTATTTGCATATACCTGTTAGGGATCAGGCATTGGACCTGGTTTAATTTTAGGATTTTTGTACCTAGTTAGATTCTAGGATTTTTCTTATGCTTTGAATTTTTATAACTTTTTTAGTATACGTAATTTCTTTGAAAACTCGAGCTTTAAGAAGTCGTAGAGTCACCAATTTTCCAAATTCTAAGTTGCAAAACTTTTAGCCTAAATTTGACGAATATTTCAAAGACTTTTCAAGGGTAATATGCCCCCAAACGATCAGAATGTATAAATATTCCAAATCACTTTCACATAATCAACTCACACTAAATTACAATAAAATGAAAAAACTCGTACCACCTTTAAAATACGTAGCAACCCTTTATTATTCAAATTCAAACAAAAATAAATTACTTTTATAAATAAGCCTTACAAAGAACAAAACACATTAAGTCTGACAAAGACGTTATATTACTGATAATACTTTTTGAGATGTAGAGCGTTCCAAGTTTGTGGAACCGATTCTCCACTTAAGTGAGCTAGTTTGAAGGTTCCTTCCTGTAAGATCTCCACAGTCTTATAGGGCCTTTCCTAGTTTATCAATACACCATCTTTAGGATTTTTTTAAGCCATAAATACCCCGCGGAGCCCCAAATCCCCAAGCTCAAGTCTATGCTCCTTGAATTTTGAATTAAAATAGAAATCTACTCTTTGCTGGTAATGGGCGAGTTGTAACTGAGATTCTTCCCGTTGCTCTTCAATTAGATCCAAGGATACATTAATCAAGTCATGATTTCGATCCTGGTTGTAGGTTTTTTTCCTATATGACGTCACCAGAGCTTCTACTGGGAGCATAGCCTCACTTCCAAAGGTCAGAGAGAAGTGAGTATGCCCAGTAGAGGTACGATGTGAGGTCTTGTAGGCCCAGAGAACTTGTGGGAGCTATTCAGACATAGCTCTTTAGAATCTTCTAGTTATTTTTTTAAGCATGCCTTTAGGGTTTCATTTTCTGTCCCGACCTTCCCATTAGCTTGAGGGTATGCTACTGAAGAGAAACTCTTCATTATGTTGTATTTGTCGCAAAAGGTTGTGAATAGGTTGCTTTCAAATTGAGTTCTGTTATCAGACACAATCTTCTTTGGGAGTCCAAAGCAGCTTACGATGTTTTTTACAACAAAATCTAGGACTTACTTTAAGGTTATAGTCACCAGGGGCAAGTCCTCAACCCACTCAGTAAAGTAGTCGATGGCAATAGGCTGATTAAGTTGATCCCCCATACAGCAAATGGCCAAGGCGATGAAGGATGAAGTCATGGTTAGCTCCATGGGTACTGCTCGAGCAATAGTGGCAAAACACTGGAGCTGAGTCCTTGAGCATAGGTCAAAAATATCCTTGCCTTAATACCATTATAACCAAGTTTTTCCCCCCAAGCGTGGTCTCCACAAAATCCTTCATGGATTTCTCGGAAGATAGCATGCGCTTCCTCGGGTAAAACGCACCTTAGGAGGGGTAAAGAATGACCTTGCCTATAGATAATTTTGTTGACCATAACATAACGCAGGACCAAATACAATAGCTTTCATGCATTCTTTCAATCTTCTAGAAATTTTCCAGTCGTAAGGTATTCAGCTATGGGAGTCATCCAGGTCGATTCTTTGCAAATCATTCCAACCTCAACTGGCTCTTCATTGATGCTTGTTTATTCAAGAATTCTATGGGGACCACATTTAATGTGTCCGCCTCTTTGGTTATGGCTAGTCATTCTAAAGCATATGCATTCATATTCTGCTCGCGGGGGACCTGTTCGATGGAATAAAACTCAAATTTTAATAATTCACCTTTAGCCTTAGCTAGATAAGCTGCCATTTTGATTCCTCGAGCATGGTATTCCCCTAATACTTGATTAACCACAAGCTGAGAATCACTAAAACATTGAATTTCTATGGGTTTCAGCTCATTTACTACCCAAACTCCAACCAATAATGCCTCGTACTCTGCTTCGTTGTTGGAAGCGTCGAAACCAAACTTGAGAACCATATGAAAGCGATATCCTTCGGGTAAAATTAAAATTATTCCAGCTCCAGACCCATTCTTGTTTGAGGATCCGTCAACGAAGAGTTTCCACAACTTTCCTCTCATTGGTTTGTCCTTGAACCATGTACATTCAGCCATGAATTTAGCGAGCGCTTCATCTGATTGTTGTTCGTGGTTTGTATAATATCTCGAACTGACTGAGTTTGATAGCCCACTTTAATAAACATCCCGACATCTCAGTTTTTTTGCAGGACGTGTCTTCAATGTTGATCGGTTAAGACATGTACAGAGTGGGATTGGAAATAGGACATGAGTTTTCTCGAGGGCATGATCAGAAAGAACGCGAGTTTTTCAATTAGAGAATATCTAGATTCAGCTCCCAGAAGCCTCTTGCTCACATAATACACTAGTTTATATGTTTGGTATTCCTCTCGAACTAACACAGCACTGACCGCGTTTTCTGTTAAGGCTAGGTATAAGTATAAACATTCCCAAATAACTCGTTTTGATAACATGGGAGGCTCAACGAGATGAGTCTTCCGATCCTAAAATGCCTATTCTCATTTCTTATATCCATTCAAACCGTCTATTTCCCCTAAGAAAGTTGTAGAATGGAAGACATTTGTCCGTGGATTTTGATACGAATAGGTTCAAGGCAGGGACCTTTCCAGTTAAGCTTTGTACATCTTTTTGTGACCTTGGTGAAGGAATTCGTAATAGCGGCCTAATATTCTCAGGATTCGCTTTGATTCTCCTTGTGTTGACTATGGAGCCTAAGAACTTCCCCGATGAAACACCAAAGGTACATTTCTGGGGGTTTAGCTTCATGTTGTATTTTATAAACATGCCAAAACATTCTTCCAGATCGGATACTTGGTCATTGGCACTATTTGACTTGACAAGCTTGTCATCTACATACACCTCCGTGTTTTTCCCGATATGATTAACGAACATCTTATTGACCAGCCTTTGATATGTTGCACTAGCATTCTTTAGCCCAGGGGACATTATAGTCAAAACTTCCAGAATTCTATCCTGATCTCAAATACTCCCAATTTATCATCAAATAAACATTTCTATTACCCCAAAATTGACCTCGTTATGACAAAACCGCTAATCCATTATATATGACCGTCTCATGCCGAATAGCTCAAATATATCTCCATAATAATGGAATCTCATTCATAAATCACATTATGCACCCAAATACACATATTCACCCTCAATGGGCCAAATTATCAAAACATCATAATATTCAAATGTTGACCTACATGCTCGCATATAACATCATATCATAATATAATTCACATATACATGCATATTATCATTTAATGGCATAATTAAACAAGTATGGCCCCCCCGGCCTACTAATCCCGCCATTAAACCATATCGGAGAATTCGGGGCATTACAACTATCCCCTCCTTACAGAAATTTCGTCCTTGAAATTTACCTGAACAGCTCAGGATACTGATTCCGCATGTCTGACTCCAGCTCCCAGGTCACTTCCTCGACCTTGTTGTTCCTCCACAATACCTTAACCAAAGGTATCGTCTTATTTCTGAGGACCTTATCCTTCCTGTCAAGTATCTGGATAGGTTGTTCCTCATAGGAGAGATCTGCCTCAAGCTCCAGATCTTCATAGCTCAAAATATGATTAACATCAGGCACATACCTTCGAAGAGCTGAAACATGAAATACATTATGCACGGCCGATAACGCCGGAGGCAAAGCCAACCTGTAAGCAACCTGACCAATCCTCTCCAGGATCTCAAATGGACCTACAAATCTAGGACTCAGCTTGCCTTTCTTCCCAAACCTTCTCACCACTTTCCATGGCGAGACTCTAAGGAAGACATAGTCTCCTACCTGGAACTCCACGTTCCTGCATTTGGGATCTGCATAGCTCTTCTGTCTACTCTGAGAAGTAAGCATCTGAGCTCTAATCTTCTCAATGGCCTCACTGGTCCTCTGAACTGCTTCAGGACCTGAGTATCTCCTTTCACCTGTCTCGTCCCAATGAATGGGAGATCTACATTTCCTACCATACAGCATCTCATAAGGTGAAACCCCAATGGTAGATTGATAACTGTTATTATAGGAGAACTCTATCAAAGACAGATACTTACTCCAAGATCCACCAAAGTCCAACACACATGCTCTCAGCATGTCTTCTAATATCTGGATCGTCCTCTCAGATTGCCCATCTTTCTGAGGATGATAAGCAGTACTGAACTTCAACTGTGTCCCCATGGCCTTCTACAAACTGAACTTGGAAGTAAAAGTAGGGTCCCGATCTAACACGATCGACCTAGGCGCACCATGGAGCCTCACGATCTCTCTCACATAGAGATCTGCATACTACTCAACTGTATAAGTAGTCCTCACTGGCAGAAAGTGAGCTGACTTGGTGTAGTGATCCACTATCACCCAAATGGAATCATGCTGACCAACAGTCCTGGGTAAGCCCACCACAAAATCCATTGTGATGTCTTCCCACTTCCACTCTGAGATATCCAGAGGTTGCAATAACCCTGCCGGCCTCTGATACTCAGCCTTGACCTGTTGACATGTCAAGCACTTAGCCACATACTCAACTACATCTTTCTTCATCCCTGGCCACCAATACAACGATCTCACATCCTGATACATCTTCGTGGTGCCTGGATGCAAAGAGTAAGGTGTAGTATGAGATTCATCCAGAATCTCTCATCTCAAAGCAGTGTCTAACGGAACACATATCCGCCCCTTGTATCTTAACAAGCCTAACTCAGACACTGTATAATCTATGGATGCTCCAGCCAAAACATCTTCTCTAATCTTGATCAACTGTGGATCACTCAGCTGACCCTCCTTAATTCTCTCTAACAGCGTAGACTGTAGCGTAATACTAGCCAACTGGCCCACCAACAACTCTATACCAGCTCTGGTCATATCATCAGCTAACTCCCTGGCTATCAGCCTTATACCATAAATCTGTCTCGGACCCTTCCGGCTTAAAGCATCAGCTACCACGTCGGCCTTTCCTGGATGATACAAAATCTCACAATCATAATCTTTCACTAACTCCAGCGAACGCCTTTGCCTCATATTAAGATCTTTTTGAGTGAAGAAGTACTTCAGGCTCTTGTGGTCTGTATAAATCTCACACTTCTCTCCATAGATATAGTGCCTCCATATCTTTAAAAAACTCCATTCTTCGTTGCATATCTCTGATTTACACTTTTAATACCAACAATTGGTATGAGAGCAGTTTACATATATATATTAAATGTTGTGTGGGTTTCTTGCATTTGTTATATATATGTTGATATGTATATTGAATGAATGGATATGTTTTTTGAATGTATGGTTGAATGATTAATCGTTAATTATATGGTGCTATATGGTTAGGAATTTGATTTTCTAGATCTTCTGTAAGCCATAAAGGGCATATGATTTTTCATAATTTTATTTTTGAAATACGAGATCTGAAAATTTGTACACAAGAAAAAGAAGAAGAAAGGACCCGAGCCATGCACCTTGGAGGTTCATGGCACAAGCCCCTCAGCGACTAGCCAGCCGCTCTTAAGGACACATGCTAGCCCCATCTCCCGCGTGCGTCGCCCAGCCCGAGCCCTTGCTCCGCACATGTCACCAAGGCCCCGCGACCCTGCCTCCAGCGTGCGCAAGCCCAGGCCTCTGCGCACTCACGGCTTTGCGCGCATGCAGCCAGTCTGCGCCTCTATGCCCTGCGGTTCTCCAGCCACCTGCTTCGCTCCTGCCGAGCCCTTGGCTCACCATGCCATTGACCCTAACCCTAGGGCACCGCTCTCGGTGCCCAAACTATAGATCCTAATTTTGTGCAATTATCTTTTATTTAATTAATTTTAAATTATTTGAATTAAAAAGTTTAATTATCTTATTTTATTTTTGTTACAAAAATAAAAATATCTTTTAGTTGGTTAAGATTTTATCTTATGTTTAAATAATTATTTGAATTTGATTCTTTAATTATTTAAATTCAACTAAATTAAAAATATGACAAAAATTGTTATTTAATTAAAAGTTAGTTTTAATTAAATGAATTAATTGAAAAGTTAGTTTCTAATTAATTAGTTGGGGCTAACAAATTCTTAAGATTAGCAAGAAAGTCTAAAAGAGAGGAGAAGAATTCTTAGAGTCTTGAAAACAACTCAAAGGCTATTTTGTAATTTTATTTCTATTTTTTCAAAGGTTGTAAATTTAGAAATACCCAATAGTACTTGGTTCATCATTTATTGTTTTTTTATTTAAATAAATGTTAATTAATGTTTGATTGATAACATGATCGTGCATTAGTCAATTACATGCCATTCATGAGACCCCACACAGTTTTTCATTAATCGTGCATCTTTTAGAAAATAATTATTTAGGATTGTCCTAATTGTTTATGTGAATTGTTTTGGAGAAGTCAATTCCATGTAAACTACTAAGTATAAAATTAGTTAAAACTTGGTAACTCATACCATAATAAAAGCAATAGTTATTATAGACCTTTAAGATAACCAACTTTATTTAAAAAGTATTTTAGTAAAGTTAGATGAATGTAATGAGTAATTATCTAGTTCATATTAATTGTAGAAATAGACTCTTTTATAATTAAATGTATTTTGTAATTAATTACATTAATAGTTTATTAATAAACTAGTGATTAATTTTGAATAAATTGACTAGTTTAATAAAACACATTATTTCTAAAATAGTGAGTGGGAGAAGGTGAACATCTAAATGTGACCTATGGTCTCCATTATTGTAATGACCCAAATTTTCTAATAAGGCTTCGGGCCTTTATTAGCGTGCCTGGATGGCAATAAGTGATTTATTGTTATAATATGTGAATTTGTGTGAATAACTGATTAGTGATGCATGTTTAGGTGGATTAAATATGCATGTGGGCCCCGTTTGATTATTAGGGGCATGTTTTGTAATTTTAGCTCGCTGAGAGCATAAATGTGATAAATGTCAATAATTGTGATATATCAGTGTTGCAAGATCCGAGACAGTATTAGGGAGCGGTTAGCTAGAAAGTTACAACGGGGTCGAAAATCCGACTCGGGGCAAGTCGAGGGGTATTTCGGGTATTAGACGTTTTATGGGGTTATCGAGTTATGGAAATAAATATTTGGAGATATATTTGAAGATAGAATGTTTATGAGGGAATATTGGGGAAATTTACCATTTTTCCCTCGAGGATGTTTTTGGCACCCCGAGCCTCGAGGTAACCTTAAAGACTAAGTTAAATAAAACAAAACATGAGAAAAAATCAGAAATCACTAAATCGACCCAAGCATCCTCTCTTCTCTCTCTTTGTTTTCTCTAAGTCATACCAAGGGGAATTTTGAAGATCAAGCTAGGGATTGGGCTCTAAAACTTGGAGATTATTCTGTATCAATTTGTGGATTCAACCAGGGCTAAGGTAAACCTTTAATTGTGATTTAAACCATTGAATTATGTGATTATTTGGCTGAGTTTCTGGTTTTCTTAAGGTTTTAAAGTTTGAGATTGAATTTTGGGTTATGCTGCTGGAATCATAGTAAAACTTCTGGGGTAATTAAATTAAGTTGTTAGATGGATTTCAGTGGTATTTGGCTTTGTTTTGGTAGGAAAAATGGAGGATTTTTCTGGGTTTGAGGGGTCGGGCCGCGACATTGTTCTTGCTGAGCCGCGGCCCATTAGAACAATGGGGCGTCTTGAAATGGAGGCGCGCCGCGGTGCCCTTCAGAAAGGGCCACGGCGCGTGTAGGCTGAAATGAGGCGGGGCCTCAAGTTAAGCTGGGGGCTGCGGCATGAGTTCTTAGGGCTTCGGCGCTTAGTGCATTTTTAGGCTTTAAAGAGGTTTTAGGCTCGGGAATTCAATAGTTAAGGCTCGGGATGGATTTTATCACCCGAATTGATAGAATTCAATGTCCCGGAGACTAGAATTAAGACCCAAAGTTATTTAATGGATTAGAATTTGATAGATGGATATTGTTGGTGCGTTGTAACTAGGGTTTCTGCGAGGCTCAGACTAGGGGAGTGTGCTCAAAACATCGGTGCTTAGAAAGCTTGGGACAAAGGTAAGAAAACTACTGTTCCCGTAGAGCTTGTGTTGCAGGGCACGACCCTATATGATTGTGTTGTAGGGCATAATCCTTTGATTGAGTTTATATGTGTTTAAGAACATGCTTAATTATGCTATGTGTGCATATATGTGAATGAACGGCAAAAGCCGGGAATTGCGAGGGCCGAGAACGGCGAAGGCCGGGAACGGCGAAGGCTGAGAGGGGCAAGGCAAAGAACGGAAAGGGGCTGGGAGCAACGTTTAGTACGCACAGTGTGAGTTGCCAGGGCGAGACCCTAAATGATACCTAGGATATCCTCATGGTGTGGACCGCGAACCCAGGGCCTGGTAAAGCGCTTGGGACAGCATGGTCGTACGTGTATAGCTTGAAGATTGCTTGTTTATATGTTAAGTGCTTGATATGCATTTGTTATCTGCTTGTGAGGGTTTTCTTGTTGGGTTCGGCAGACGGGTGCTCTATGGTGCAGGTAAGGGCAAGGGGAAAGTCGACCAACCATGAGTACAGAGAGCATGAAGCGGCGTGTACATGTTTGGCCTGCCTGGCTGCCTCGGCCAGGGGTATTTTTGGCATATTATTGTACTAAGCCTGAATTTTGTCGTTTAGCCGACTGTGATTATATTTTTTAATTGTAAATATTTCTAAAAAATATTTTGGGATCCCAAATGTTAAACGCTTTATAATTTTTAGTAAATGGTTTACTTTCAAATTTTATGACTCTGATTATGGTTTAATTACACTTTTGTCTTAAAACCTCGATTAGTGAGTTAATTGCACATTTTAAACTCACTTAGTAACAACTCTAAGGTAGTAGGGCATTACAAGTTGGTATCAGAGCAAGCCAAGGTTTATGGTTTTTGGAGAATGACCGAACATGTACACTCGTTGTCAGTGACAATCTCGACTCAGGGTTGGTTGGTAATGATTGACTTGTATGCTTGAATATGTGCTTAAATGCCCTGTTTGCCTGCTTATTTCATATAGAGCATGATGACTGATTTAACATATGCTTGATGTCAGGACATGGCCCGTTGTGTGTTACACTACAAGAAAAAACAGTATTCATAACACTTAAAAACTGCTAACTAGGAGTATTGATGACGCTTCTGAAAATGCTAACATAGCCCCTGTTATTAAAAGTCCTATCTTTTCTATAACAGTATTTGAATGTTATGTTCGATGTTATCTTAAACTATTCAATAACACATTTTTATTTGCTATAATATTCAACTAATAACATTTAGTTAGAGTATTTGATTATAAATTTGATGTTTAATCTTACACTTTTTGCATAACACTTTTCAACTGTTACATTTTATTATTTTGACAACGTTTTTAGTTTGTTATATTATATAAATCATAACGATTTGTTATGCTTATAATATGTTTCTAAATCATAACATATTAAAAGTCTAGTAATAAAATTTTGTTACTTTAATGTGGATAATATATTTTAAATTTTATTTTGATAAGTATACTTACAAGGTTGTTTTTTTAATTAAAATAATTTTATTATTGTATTTTGATAAAAAAATAAAAATTAATCATAAAATGTAATTCTCAATAGATTGATAAACCATAAGTATTACATTAAACAATAACTAATTCAAATCATGAATGTGTCTACTTCATGAGATCTTAGTTCTAACTTTAAGTTTAAAAGCATAACATAATAAAATTTTATAATCTTGAACATTTTTTACTTCAAAAAATAAAAAATAGAAACATTACAAGATACACAAAAGTAAATCATGCATGAAACTTGCTCCATCCTTCAATTCATCATCCTTTGTGCACTTGTCTTTGTTGTGAGTCCATTTGCTTAGCTACAACAAAATTTAAATAATTAATGCTTCAACTTAAAGTTAATAGTAAACTAACAGAGTACATACAAAAAAGTTGATTCATTATGCTCTTGTTTCCATTGTGACATCGGCTTGCTCAACCACATAGGAAATTAAATGATTAATACTCCTCTACCTAGATATTTACAATCTTGAAATACAAACAAATTCACACTCCCCCAAAAAACCTATAATATAGTTGCCATAAAGTTTAAATCTCTATTAGTAATCTTCCCTGTCTCATAAATACTCAACACAGTCCAAAGGAACTAAATCGCATCAACTAAACCAAACATACCAAATTCTTAATTAGAAACTTAGATCAAATACATTGATTTTGGCCAAATCTAGCAAACACTTTATAAATATATATATTGATATAGTAATGATACATTGATTATGTGATACTAAATTGAAATCTCCATAAAAAATACCTCACAGAGATGTTCTTGCCTGGGTTCTTCCTTCCAGCAGAGGAGATACTGATGTGACTTGTGTGAGGAAGACAGAGATGTTCTTGCCTGGGTTCTTGCCTAAATTGAAATAGAATGTATGTTAGTTTAGTGAATCCAATAGATAGTATTTATGTTACCTTGACTTAAATGCCTCTTTATTAGATAGCTCATACTCAAATGCTCCAAATTTGAATGCATAATAAAACACACATAGCTACAACTTTGAATTTCAAACTCAAACCATTTCGAGAGAGATTAATATACATGAAAGTATGAATTGTGTGTGTATATATATAAATATAGTATAATGTTTCACTAGAGTTACAGCAACAACAACAAATGATTGTTTCAGCACAAAAATACCTGAAGAAATCTGATTTTTTTCACACTTTCAGCAGAAAAATAGAAAAGGAGAAATAGAGAAAAAGGGGAACTTAAAAGTACCATAAAACAATGAGCAATTAGTTTGACTTCAACATTAAATAAGGAGAAAAAGGCTCAAAAATTCCCTGACCACATAATAGAGTTTCTAAACATGTGCAAACAATATCCACTAGGGCAGCGAGGGTGGATGTTTCCATGGCAAGAAAGCTTCATGATTTAAGGCCATAGAGAAAAAAGCAAGCATAGGGTAAAAAGAAACAAAGATGTAGATTCAAATTAGTGGTACAGTAAGTTTTCTCTTCTTCTTTTACAATAACACATAAAAACTAAAATGCACTTTAGAACAAATAATAGCAAAATTCTAAATAATAAATAAACAAATAAAGAGGGAAAATTACTGAACAACAACACAAGCTTCAAAGAGAAACTAATAATCCTATTAGCACTTGAAATTTTCCCTTCTTTTTCTTTTGATTAAATTTTACTTGCTGCAACAAAATTCCTAAAAAGAAGTCCTTTATATATATAATTTATACAAACCATTATAAAGCTATAGAGACAACAAAATCACTAGGAAAAACTAGAAACTATAGAGACAGAGGGACAACTTCAAGACAAACAAAACCAGGGGAAACATAAAACAAGGAAACATGGTGAAAACTACAAAAAAATGACAAGTAACAGGCCATAAACTTCCCATAACAACACCCCTATAAAACATAAGAGAGAATAAAGCTAACAACAAATAGAACAACATCAGAGCTGAAACAGAAATAAGAAAACTTAAGAAAAAATAGGCTCCACAGAGAAGACAGGACAGAAATGGCAAAATAGACCAATGATAGTCACTAAGGAGGGACAAGTCTAAGCAAAGATAGTACTTAATGATTTACAACACATCAACCATCTCACTCTCTAACTGACTCACAAAGTCTAAGCAACAATTTATTATAGAAAAGAAAAACAAAATTGAAACAATTGAAGCTATGAGTTATTAGTCAATAAGCTCTAGAAACCATCAAAATGAAAAAGCAGAAGTATAGATCAATCAAGTATATATGATACAATATAATCAGGAAAAACAGTAAAGTGAAAACAGAGCATATATAATACAGCAAGAAATTATAGCATAAATAAATTGAAGATGAGTAAAATCCTAAAGCCTTCAGCCAATCTAAAATCCTGAAGCCTGTTTAGTATGGAAATATATTGAAACAACAGAATTCAGCATATCATAATAATATGGCCAAGCTAAAAAAACATCCAATTGATGTCATTTGCATAAAGGATGAAATTATAATTTATTGGTGGATCACCATCATCGAATTTGGAGAGCACCTACGAACCTACTTAATGGAACCAGAGTTGCACTCAAACATGAATCACTAGTAGAGACCATAAATATGAGTGTTTTTCCTATCTACTCATTAGACCTATGAAAAACAATATGATAAGCTAAGCTGGAGTTATTCTTCGCTAGCTGCTCCCTATAGACCTTAAACCAATAGACTGTTGTTGCAAGAAACATAGTGAGATCCTAGCATAGGACTTTTAAATTAAGAAATGAACACTGTACTCCTTGTAGTTGGATTACAGTCAAGTTTCAAATTCACAATCTGCAAGGAACATGAATTGAAAAGCTTCAAATATGCGGGGAGTAACTAACGTGCATAAAAAATTCAAGTACGAACATATAATATGTAAAAATGAATGTAAAGTACTTAATTTCTCATGCATGTTATGGCAATCGATAGTAATTGACACAAAACCAGAGCCATGATTATAATGCACTGATTAAATACAAAGGGGTCAAGACTGCAATTCATTAACATACATCATAAATAATTCATTCCAGAATCTGTGATATGAGCTCCAAAAAGATCCAGGTGTGTCAATTCAGTAAGATCTGAATTCACAATTGACTGACATTATTATTAACATCAGAGGCCCTGCTTACATGAGCACAGGGAATAAACTCAATATTGGAAATTAAAGGATAATAATGAAGAAAAGAGTAAATTAGGAGAATAAAAGTTTGGCCTAATTTTAATAAGTACAGAGAAACACTAGTCAGAAATTGAGTGTAGAGACACTAAACTTGCATTAAAATACTTACTCGTAAGATTTTCAAGTCCTTCGTCAGTAATTTGGCATGCATCCAAGTTAAGTGATTTAAGTGATGTTAATTTAGACAAATTTTTCAAACCACCATTAGTTACTAATGTGAATGACAGATTCATATTCTCCAGATTAGTCAAACCTAAAGAGTAAGCAAGAAATATAAAAATCAGCAGATGCCAATGTATACTACTATCTATATTGAAACATGTCTAGTGTTTCTTAAGCCAATGTATAATACTATCTATATTGTCACTATCCAACAAAAATTAATGATCATTGTTCATACAAGTAAATACATATCAAAACCAGAATCAATATTAAGAAGCACATCATCTAGGTCATGCATTGAGAATCACCTTGAATATTTCCTGACCAAATACATTTGTGCAATTAATACAATACAACTTCCAAATGTATAATAAATTTACAATAATAAACTTAGGCAATAAAATATAAAACTACAAAAATACTATCAAAAGTACAAAAGCTACAAGAGAAGGATGTATTATCATAATAGCTTCAAATATATACAAGCTCACATAAAACCTTAAGCACATGAAAAAACCAAATTGGACATAACTTAAATCAAGATCAAATAATAGAGCTCCATAATATATACAAGAATGTAAAAAATTGCTTATACCTATAAGCTAAGGGGAAACAACATTTGCCAAGTCCATCTTCACATCGTTTAGAGCCCCAAGCATATGTATCCTAGCAATTATTCTCATTAGTCCTACAAAAGTAAAGTAGTAAAAGCTCTGTTAATATTTAAATGAATCAATGGCAAACAAATAAAAAGGTACACAAATATTACTATAAAGAACACACTGAGTTGTGGCACAGAACAATAAATGGAAAAAATTATTTAAATGAACTCAATCTATTTTCAAATGGAGAACTATTATACCGTAACTACTTAATGAGAGGAGTTCAAAATTTTTTTATCTTATTTTCATCGACTAGCCCTATATCCCTAGATCCTCTCAAACATCGAATCAATGAAAAATTATAGATACAAAATCCTACAACTCCCAATCTCAAAATCAAAAACCTCGTAACAATAGTAATATAAATAAAAGAATAAAAATTTCCAATAATAACCCTAAGATCAACATTTCTCAACTTTAATATTTCAACATTCAAACCATGGATATAGAACCCATATAATCAACAATATAAGCAGTCAAATTCGCTAAAAAGGCATGACCTTAAGATAATCAATATAAAACAGACCAGAACTTTCACCAATTTCACAGAAATGACTCTAGCCCTAAGATATTTCATCTTCTACAAGATAAAAATATAAACAAGAAAAATGAAGAAAAAAATGGAAATAACACAGTTTATGCAAATCTAGCATTGAATCCAGAAATACTAGTCATAGATCTTAAGCTTTAGAAATAAGTACCTGCAACTACGTTAATGTTAAGTCAGTTGTCTCCGCCTTCTCTACAATTTACAGAATATAACAAGTAGTATTAAGCTCAGAAAGCAGACATATACAAAGCAGACATAAAAATAATAAGCTCGGAAAACTCTACGTACCTTCATAGTTAACCCCTTTGGAAGAAAGCACACCATTTGTGTAATCCAACAAGCATGAAAAGGCAATGAAGAAGAAAGCAACAACATACTTTCTATAGAGAGTTTCCATTTGATACACGAAAGTTGAGAGAAACCAGAGATGCCCAAATGGCAAAACCAGCCTCTTTGTAATGTAAAACTATTGTATTTAAAGAAGAAGTTATGTAACAGGAAACAAAAATTCTAAAAATTACACACGATATAGATAACAGGAAACCATTAAACCAGTAGCTTGTATGCCATTACACAAGTTCAAATTATAAGAATAAATAAAAGTGAGATCAAGAAAAAGCTCAATATGGAATATAATAATATTTTCTAGTTATAAATTAAAACAGATAAGCTGGTAAAACTATATAAAAAAACAAGTTCAAATGGTAAATTGAACAACACGAGTTATGCTCAAAGCTTTCTCTTTTCCAATTCCTAACTGCAGTCACCATCAAGATTAGAATACATTATTAATGTAATAGAAGTTGAAACCAACCAGAACTAACCTTTGAACAAACATCATCAGATGCCCCAGACTGCTTGAAAATCTTTCCAAAATAAAATGGTATCAAGTCACTAATGCACACTCCCCTAATAACTATACAGTGTCAGATTGATTTTTCAATATAAGAATATCACCTAAAATGGTAATGGCTAAAGAGATACAAGTGAAAAGCTTCATCAAACATGTTTAATAAAAATAACTAATTGAATTAGGAATCTAACCAGTACACCCAAAAAATCATCAATGTTATGTATCCAGCATTCCTAGAAAAGGACTCAGTAAGAGACTTCCATGACATATCCAAAGTTAGCATCCTTGCTATAGATATGCCAACCTAAATCATTTCTATAAATAAGAATTCAGGCATACAATGGAACCATGAAACACACAAATTTTACTAAAAGGAGCAAGAAAATTTCTTGAGCTTGTGAAACAGAAGTACCAGAATAGAAGACAGACCAAGATATTTAAAGCTTCTTCACTGATGAAAAGACCACAAGTAGCAGCCATAAGCAGCCAAAAGTAAATCCACCTACAATGAGGTTAAAGTGAGTTTAACCCCATATTTCAAAAGTGCAAGACTTAGTGAGGTGCCAAGTTTCTATTGCTTCTGTGTTGTGCCCATTCTGTGAGCAGGTGGAGGAATCGCATTAGCACCTTTTCTTTGATTGCTGGTTTTCCCAGCAAGTTTGGGCTCTGCTCAAAGGGTGGCTGGGTTCTGGTATTTGGCCTCTTCAGTATGTTGGCTGGAAAGAGTGGTTAGATAGGAAGCCTAAGAGTTTTCTACACAACTTTTCTATTGTTGTTTTGGCTGCTGCGGTTTATGGTGTGTGGTTTAATAGGAACTCTTGCATTTTTTCTGTCTATTCCTATACTCCTTTGTATATAGTGAGGTTGATTAAGTAGGCTATGAAGTATAGATTGAATGGTAGGTTGAGTCAAAAAGTCCTCAGGCTGAATTGTTCTCTAGCTGCTCTTATTAAATGTCTATAATCTGTTAGCCTTTTGAGTTGGTTTTGAACTGGTTGTATTTGTTTGTTTTGGTGCAATATATTCCTTTTTTCATCAAAAAAAATAAAAAAACTTGACACATGATTTTTAACAACTTCAATTAGTGCCTGAACAAATCAATATATGGGAATGAGCATACATAAGATGCAAAAATAATTATATAAATATGACTCATTGAGATTCATCCATACTTATAAAGATATATAGTAGGGATTTTGATTCCAAATAAGAACACACAATGACTATTTAAGAAAAATGCTCAACCTGAAGCTAAGAACACACATGTATGTATATATAAATCATCCAACTAATCCCCAACAACCCATAAATCATTTACTTGTATTAAAGTTGTTTGTTGAAGTAAGAACTAAATAAATTGATAAGATAAGTATATTTGTTCAAGTAAAACTGAAATAACCCCAAAAAAATCAAACACCAACTCTAATGAATGAAAGCCAAGGAAGAAAGAGCTTACCCCACAGCTCAACAACATTTTCCAATTTCTAAAAACAAAATCTGAAATAGAATTGAATAGAGAGAAGTTAGGGCAAGAGATTGAAATAAAATAGAAAGATTAAGATTTTACCCAAAATTGCAGAAAAAAAAGATGAGAGACTTGGATTTCTAAGAGAAAAATCTAAAATGACAGAGAGTAATCTATATTCATAATTCTACTTTGGTTAGGAGTGCCCAGCAAGAGTAATAGTTGCACACTTAATTGCTACATTGTACCTAAAGAGATGAAATGATAAAAGAAAAATTATGCCAGGCATAAAGAGTATAAGCAAGGGAAAATGATTTCATAGCACAATAAGATTAAAACAAGAGGAATTATGTATATGTATAAGACAATGTACAGACATGGGTTTCACAAGTCTATTAAAAGTAGGGATAAGTATATTGTTGGTTCAATAACAAACATAGAAAGCTAGATCAAGGTTATATGTACAGAGAAGATTCACTTCATCATGGTGAGCTCTATTAGTAAATCAAGTTCAAACAAACACTCAATTGAAATTTGTAATGTGTCTTGACAAAAATTGATTGGCTCGGACAATATTCAATATTCAAATTTATTACTTACATAAACTATATTCAATTGTATAAAATTCCCGGTCATGACGACATATATATTTATTTTATTCATCATTTATAATTTGTATGTTCATCCCAAATCAAAAATCTACCATGTTCATTACCAATCCTACAGTGGACTATGGTATTTTTAGCCCTTTTCTTTGTTTTTTCTGTTCTACATCACAAAGAAATCTATGGCTCATGGCATAGAAGTTTACCTAAAAGAAAGAGATGCTACCATATATATGTATATGTGTTGTATTCACACAGGTTTTGTTATTTCTCTAGCTTTGAATATAATATAAAAAAAATGAAATCAGATTATAAATCACCCTAGAAGTTCACCCTATATTAATATATTGATTATATGAAATTTGTATAAAAAAAACTCACCTCACAAAGATGTTCTTGCTTCTAGCAGGGGAGAATCATTATGTGAGGCAGAGATAGACGAGACAACCAGAAAAATGACCTCCGTTGTGTCCTCCGGAAGCTCTCACCGACGTCGTGTGCTCCAGAGACTTGCGTGAGGCAGAGAACGACGAGATGAAACCAGAAATTAGTGAGTGAGTGGTTGTGTAGATGAGAGTGAGTGGAGGAGAATAACGTGGTTGTGTAGACGAAAAAAAAAAGAGAAAGAAAGAGAAGCTGAGATGCAAAGAGAAGTAAGAAAGAGAAGCTGAGAAGCAAAGAAAGAGACTAAGAAACCAGAAAGAAAGAGAAGCAAAGAGAAGCAAAGAGAGGCAAAGAGACGAAAGAAAGAAAGAAAGAGAGGCAAAGAGACGAAACCAGAAATTAGGGATTCAATGGAGGCTTAGGGGTTCGGAGGCTGAGACTAGTTTACTGTGTGCTTCCGTGTCTCTTATTTTCATTTGGCGCGTAGTTATATATTTCATATGGCGCTAAATGAAATTTCACATATGGGGCCGTGTTTTTTTTAATTGCTTATTAATAACACTTTTAAATAAGTGTTATTTTTTAATGTAATATATACTAAAAATTGTTGTAGTGTTATATGTTATCTGTATGTTATGTGGATTGTTGTTTATGGTTGGTTGATGTGATTGGGAGGTGGTTTTGGATGTTGTTATCATGCCTGATGAGCGGCGTCGTTGATTGCAGGCATATTTGTTGAGATGCCTCGAAAATCATGTAGACTCCGCGGCAGTAGGGCCGAGGATGAAAACCAGGGTCAGGACCCTCCACCTGCCCCACAAAATTGGCAACAGATGTTTGCCAAAATGGAAGCAAGATTGCAACGAACAGAGGAAAAGCTTCGACAGTTGAGGCAGCATGTAATGCCCCGACTTCTCCGATATTGTTTAATGATGGGATTTGTAGGCCGGGAGGGCCATACTTGTTTAATTATGCCGTTAAATGATATTATGCATGTATATGTGAATTATAATATAATATGACGTTAAATGCATGCATGAGGGTCCACATTTGTTTACAGGGGTACTTTGGTAATTTGGCCGTTGAGGGTATAATTGTATATTTGTTTGCATATCAATGATATATTGTGAGGCCACATTATAATGTGGATTGGTTCGAGTTATTCGACATGAGACGATTTTTAAATATAAATTATCGGTTTGGTCATAACAGGCTTAAGCTTGGGGCTCGGAGTGAGTCTCGGGCTGATTTTAATGATTAGAGCGTTACCGGGAATTATAGGATAATGGGATATGAATTATTGGTGTTGGAGATTATCAAGATTAGTAGGAATTGGACAGCGTTAATTATGATTAACGGTATAGGTTGGAAAGGAAAATTTTGCCCTTGGGAAGGCTTTAGAAACCTTAAGTGACCTAGGGGCATTTAGGTCATTTGGTTTTGATGTATATGAAACTTTAGTGGCTGTAGAAAAAACAGAACAAAAATAGAGCAAAGAACTTTCCTTCCCGTACATCCTTTTCTCTTATTTCTCCTTTGAAGATTTTGAGCCCAAATTGAGGAATCAAGCTAGGAAATCAAGGGGTTGAGTTCATAGAGTTGGTTCAGCCATTGAAGGGGATTTAATCTCAAGTTTAAGGTGAGTTTCAGCCATAAGTTTTCTGGTTTTCCTCTGTTTTCTTTTAGTTTTCAGCCTATGATTTTGTTGGGGATAGTTTGGATTAATGGAAGTTTTGATTGATGTTTAACTTAGGTTTTGATGAGGGTTTGATATAGATGATGTTTACGGGTTGGATTGAGTGTTGGGATGAAGTTTGAAACTAGTTTGAAGGTTTGGTTTCAAGGAAAAACGCCGGGGAAGAAAGTTGGTGTTTGCTGGTTTGCGTAAAGGGCCGCGGCATGGCTATGGTGAGCCGTGGCCTATGTTGGCATTTTTGTGGCAGAAATGCCTCTGTCAGGGAGGTGAGCCACGGTATGGCTGTGTTGAGCCGCAGCCCATAAAGGCATTTTTGGCCAGAAATGTGTTTTTTGCTTGGGGATTTAAGCCTTAGGCCTCGGGATCGATCCTACTACCCGGTTTAGTAGGATTCGATGCCTCGGAGGCTAGGTTTTGATTTGGGAACCCTTTGTTATCATTTTTATTGATGGAATCCCATAATTGGTTATGACCAGGTAACCGCTAAAGGACCAAAAGATTGATCGTTCTCGGGGGTCGTACTTATATTCATTTTCACTCGAACCAGAGGTAAGAAAACGGCACCCTGTGTATATATGACATGCGTGATTATTATTAGGGCATGTTGATTGATAAATGTGGACATGGATTGCCTATTGAATGCTAGCGAATGTTAAATACTTGTATATGTACTGATTAGTCAGGGACACTGATCAAAAGAGTCAGAAATGGCATAGCGTCATGAACGTCGAGCCAAATGAAGATTAGATCTAATCGATATCAGCAAAGAATGACTCATATGGGGTATTAACGCTGGACCGACCCTAAGGTCGATGAACTTATAAGTGCTTGTCTAGTGTAAGACCAGTTATTCAGAGTCAGGGAACATGGCCCCAGTGACTGTTTGTCACATGGCTAGGGAATGCTGTTCCAGGGTTATGACTCTAAGGTCATGAGGAAGGTTATTTTGGTGACTATTCACCATACACATGTCCTGTTCAAACTTATGAAAGGCACTTATCTATTAAGCTCTGGTGACCCTATCGTCACATGGCTGAAGGGTGCTGTCCCTGTATTAGTGACTCTTGCGATAGTCACCTATTTTTTGGGACTGATAGTCCTGAATGATTATTATGGTCATTGTTGATATTATATCATGCTTTATTGTGTTTTCTTGCTGGGCCTTGGCTCATGGGTGCTATGTGGTGCAGGTAAAGGGAAAGAAAAGCTCACCTAGCCTTGAGTGGAGAGCATAGGTGGTGATGTGTACATATGCGGCCGCTTGACCACCACGGCCAAGGCGTTCTCAGAGGAACTAGGGGGTTTACCCTATTTTTGCGGCTTAGGTCGGCGGGATTGTAAATTTAAAACTGTAATGACAATTTTGTACTGAGGACAACTTGTAAATGTTTTGATTAGCTCTGCATAGCAGTTTGTAATGAAAATATCCATTTCCTTTTTATTAGTTTTCCACCTTAACCTGATAATTACACTTAGAGCACGTTTTTGACCAAAGGACTCGGGCAGCGGGTCAAATTTCCGGTCCACCGTTCACCGTAACTGTTCTGGGGTAACCTGGGCGTTACAACTTGGTATCAGAGCAATGCCAAGGTTAGGGTTCCTGTAGACTGGCTAGGCATGTACACACATCACTGAAGTCAAGCTCAACGCATGGTTTCGTAACTATTTATGTAGTTATACGCGTGACTGCTTAAATACAGCATATATGCTTTACCTGTATGCATGAAGCACTATGTTAAACCTACGCCCTGAAATATTATATCCTCAGCAACTGTGTGCTTATTAGTACTGGGAATTGCTGGAACATACTTATAAGCATGATTGATTATGAGTTGTTATGTGATACATGCTGAGTGTTAACTGTTATAGACATTTATCTGCTTGTATATTTGTATGACTGTGGAATGTGATAATTGTTTGCTTGTTCTTGGACCGTAAGGCGGCAATAGGTTTATTTATTACTACCTGGCTGGCCGTATTGATCATTATTTCAGCAAGGTATCAGTGACAGAATTATGAATCCGGGACAGACAGACACATCAGCTGGCCAGAGTGATCAGGGCCAGAATAATAATAATAGCCAAGGTCAGGAAAATGACCAGTCTCAGATTCCACAGCCAGCTCTTGTTAACTAGCAGCAGATAGTCAGTGATCTGCAGGCTACTATATTGAAACAGGGAGA
This sequence comes from Humulus lupulus, assembly GCF_963169125.1. NCBI lineage: Eukaryota > Viridiplantae > Streptophyta > Magnoliopsida > Rosales > Cannabaceae > Humulus > Humulus lupulus. Next base: position 141,503,297 of record NC_084797.1, on the reverse strand, counting down.
AGAGCTTCGTCTCTTGAAGCAACAGCAAGGGCCTTCAGTGGCTAGTGTATCAGAGGCACCCCCTGTGTCGGTGCCAGTAGCTGGGCAGTTGCCTGATGTTGGAAATAAATGGGAGCCTCTTTATGAAAGGTTCAGGAAACAACAACCTCCAGTATTTGAGGGCAGTGCAGATCCTGCCAAGGCTGAACAATGGATGAGCATGATTACTACTATCCTTGACTTTATGAGGGTATCTGGTAATGAGAGGGTGGCCTGTGCTACCTATATGTTACAGGAGGATGCTCGGATTTGGTGGGAAGTGATTACCCAGACCAAGAATGTAAATGCGCTGAGTTGGGAAGAGTTTCAGACTCTATTCAATGAGAAATATTATAATGATGCTATTAGGGCGGCGAGGGCCGAGGAGTTTATTAGGCTACTTCAGGGGAACTTATCAGTCACTGAGTACGCCTTGAAGTTCGATCATTTGGCAAAGTTTTCCATGGAGCTGGTGCCCACTGATGGGACCAGGAGAGAGATTCTTACAGGGGCTACAGCCCAGGTTAGCCCGAGATGTACGTATCACCACTGTGGCAGGAATTACTACTTATGCACAAGTGGTGGAGAAGTCACTCACAGCTGAGAGTGCAGAGAACAGGATCTGGCTTGACAGTGCAGCCAGGAAGGAATTCAGGAGGCCAGGTCCTCCATTTGTGGGTTCAGGTAGGGTTGTTGGCCCCAGTGATCAGAATAGGAAGGTTCCTGACACCTTCCCAGTTCCAGGTCCTGACAGGAGGCCCCGTGGTATTACAATGTGTCATCCGGGTGGTGGTGAAGCCGGGAGGTCTTATCCTGAGTGCCCGAGATGCAAGAGGCATCACTTGGGAGAATGTAGGGCAAAGGCCTGCTTCTCTTGCGGAGCAATGGGTCATCTTAAAATGGATTGCCCTAAGGCAAGAAAGGAAGAACCCAAAAAGGCGGACAGCTCGACCCCAGCTCAAGTGTTCACGTTGACTCAAGCAAAAGCTGAGGCTTCCCCCTCTGTTGTTACAGGTCAGCTTCTTAGTGCTGGAACCCCTTATAGTGTGTTGATTGATTCTGGTGCTACACACTCTTTTGTTGCTAGTAGTGTTATTAATAGATTGTGTAGACCTTGTGATTTCTATGCTGTAGGGTTTGGTACCTTGTTACCCATTGGAGAGTTGGTGGTATCCAGGAGGTGGGTCAGATCTTTGCCAGTGACAGTAGAGGGCAGAGAGTTGTCAGTGGATTTAATAGAGTTGGTTATGACTGACTTTGATATGATACTGGGTATGGATTGGTCGGCAAAGTATGGGGCAACCATTGATTGCAGAAGGAAGATGGTCACCTTTGAGCCAGAAGGTGAGGATCATTTTGTGTTTGTTGGTGCTGTGCATGGACCTCGTATTCCTATGATTTCTGCATTGAGGGCTAGGGATTTGTTGCAAGGAGGTTGCATTGGATTCTTAGCCAGTGTGGTTGATACCACTCAGGTAGTGCCAGTGATACCAGAGGATACCAGGTTAGTTTGTGAGTTTCTGGATGTGTTCCCAGAAGATTTTCCTGGGTTGCCACCGCATAGGGAAATTGAGTTCATTATAGAACTGGCAACAGGGACAGAGCCAGTGTCTAGAGCGCCTTACAGAATGGCCCCAGCTGAGTTGAAAGAATTAAAAGTGCAGTTGCAAGAACTGTTGGATTTGGGTTTCATCAGACCTAGCTTCTCACCTTGGGGTACGCCAGTTCTGTTTGTAAAGAAAAAGGATGGTTATCTGAGAATGTGTATTGATTACAGAGAACTGAATAAGCTGACAATTAAGAATAAGTATCCTTTGCCAAGGATAGATGATCTGTTCGATCAATTGCAAGGCAAGAAGGTATTCTCAAAGATCGACCTTTGTTCTGGTTATCATCTGTTGAGGGTCAAGGAGGGAGATATACCCAAGACTACTTTTCGTACCAGGTATGGGCATTATGAGTTTCTAGTTATGTCATTTGGATTGACTAATGCCCCTGCTGCTTTTATGGATCTAATGAACAGAGTTTTCAAGGATTATTTGGACCAGTTTGTGATTGTCTTTATTGATGACATTTTGGTATATTCTCAGTCATAGTTAGAACATGAGTATCACTTGAGATTGGTTCTATAGAGACTGAGGGAACACAGCCTGTTTGCTAAGTTCAAGAAATGTAAGCCCTGGTTGTCTCAGGTGTCTTTTCTTGGACATATTGTCAGTAAGGAGGGGATTAAAGTGGATCCAGCGAAGATCGAAGCGGTCAGAGATTGGACAAGGCCAAAGAATGCTTTTGAGGTTAAAAGTTTCATTGGATTGGCAGGGTATTACAGGCGTTTTGTGGAAGGGTTCTCAAAGATTGCTAGTGCTTTGACTGAACTGACACGCAAGAATTAGAAATTTGTGTGGTCAGATAAGTGATAGAACAGCTTCCAGGAACTGAAGCAGAGATTGATTACAGCTCCAATCCCGAGTCTTCCGACAGATCAGGAGAATTTTGTGATTTATTGCGATGCTTCTCATCAGGGTTTGGGCTGTGTTTTGATGCAATCAGAGAGGGTTATTTCCTATGCTTCTCGTTATTTGAAGGAGTATGAAAAGAGGTATCCTACTCATGATTTAGAGTTAGCAGCTGTGGTTTTTGCTTTAAAGATATGGAGGCACTATCTCTATGGAGAGAAGTGTGAGATTTATACAGACCACAAGAGCCTGAAGTACTTCTTCACCTAGAAAGACTTGAACATGAGGCAAAGGCGTTGGCTGGAATTAGTAAAAGTTTATGATTGTGAGATCCGGTATCATCCAGGAAAGGCCAACGTGGTAGCTGATGCTTTAAGCCGGAAGGGTCCGGGCCAAATTTATGGTATGAGGCTGATAGCCAGGGAATTAGCTGATGATATGACCAGAGCTGGTATAGATTTGCTGGTAGGCCAGTTGGCTAACATTACACTACAGTCTACGCTATTAGAGAGGATTAAGGAGGGTCAGCTAAGTGATCCACAGCTGATCAAGATCAGAGAGGATGTTCTGGCTGGAGCATCTAGGGATTATTCAGTGTCTGAGCTACGCTTGTTGAGATACAAGGGGTGGATATGTGATCCGTTAGACATTGCAATGAGGCGAGAGATTCTAGATGAATCTCATACTACACCTTACTCTTTGCATCCAGGCACCACGAAGATGTATCAGGATGTGAGATCGTTATATTCGTGGCTAAGTGCTTGACATGTCAACAGGTCAAGGCTGAGCATCAGAGGCCGGCAGGGCTACTACAACCTCTAGATATCCCAGAGTGGAAGTGGGAAGACATCACAATGGATTTTGTGGTGGGCTTACCCAGGAGTGTTGGTCATCATGATTCTATTTGGGTGATAGTGGATCGCTACACTAATTCAGCTCACTTTCTGCCAGTGAGGACTACCTATACAGTTGACCAGTATGCAGATCTCTATGTGAGAGAGATCGTGCGGCTCCATGGTGCACCTAGGTCAATCGTGTCAGATCGGGACCCTACTTTTACTTCCAAGTTTTGGGGAAGTTTGCAGAAGGCCATGGGGACACAGTTGAAGTTTAGTACTGCTTATCATCCTCAGACAGATGGGAAATTGTAGAGGACGATCCAGATTTTGGAGGACATGCTAAGAGCATGTGTGCTGGACTTTGGTGGATCTTGGAGTAAGTATTTGCCTTTGATAGAATTCTCCTACAACAACAGTTATCAGTCTACCATTGGGGTTGCACCTTATGAGATGCTGTATGGTAGGAAATGTAGGTCTCCCATTCATTGGGATGAGACAGGTGAAAGGAGATACTTAGGTCCTGAGGCAGTTCAGAGGACCAATGAGGCCATAGAGAAGATTAGAGCTAGAATGCTTACTTCTCAGAGTAGACAGAAGAGCTATGCAGATCCCAAATGCAGGAACGTGGAGTTCTAGGTAGGAGACTATGTCTTCCTTAGAGTCTCGCCATGGAAAGGGGTGAGAAGGTTTGGGAAGAAAGGCAAGCTGAGCCCCAGATATGTAGGTCCATTTGAGATCCTGGAGAGGGTTGGTCAGGTGGCTTACAGGTTAGCTTTGCCTCCGGCGTTGTCTGTCGTACATAATGTATTTCATGTTTCAGCTCTTCAGAGATATGTGCCTGATGCTAATCATATTTTGAGCTATGAAGATCTGGAGCTTGAGGCAGATCTCTCCTATGAGGAACAGCCTGTCCAAATACTTGACAGAAAAGATAAGGTCCTTAGAAACAAGACGATACCTTTGCTTAAGGTATTGTGGAGGAACAGCAAGGTCGAGGAAGCGACCTGGGAGCTGGAGTCAGACATGCAGAGTCAGTATCCCGAGCTGTTCAGGTAAATTTCGAGGACGAAATTTCTGTAAGGAGAGGATAGTTGTAATGCCCCGACTTCTCCGATATGGTTTAATGACGGGACTAGTAGGTCGGGAGGGCTATACTTGTTTAATTATGCCATTAAATGATATTATGCATGTATATGTGAATTATATTATAATATGATGTTAAATGCATGTATGTGGGTCCACATTTGTTTACAAGGGTACTTTCATAATTTGGTCGTTGAGGGTATAATTGTATATTTGTTTGCATGTCAATGATATATTGTGAGGCCACATTATAATGTGGATTGGTTCGAGTTATTCGACATGAGACGATTTTTAAATATAAATTATCGGTTTGGTCATAACAGGCTCGGAGTGACTCTCGGGATGATTTTAATGATTAGAGCGTTACCGGGAATTATAGGGTAACGTGATATGAATTATTGGTGTTGGAGATTATCAAGATTAGCAGGAATTGGAGAGCATTAATTATGATTAACGGTATAGGTTGGAAAGGACAATTTTGCCCTTGGGAAGGCTTTAGAAACCTTAAGTGACCTAGGGGCATTTAGGTCATTTGGTTTTGATGTATATGAAACTTTAGTGGCTGTAGAAAAACATAACAAAAACAGAGCAAAGAACTTTCCTTCCTGTACATCCTTTTCTCTCATTTCTCCTTTGAATTTTTTGAGCCCAAATTGAGGAATCAAGCTAGGAAATCAAGGGGTTGAGTTCATAGAGTTGGTTCAGCCATTGAAGGGGATTTAATCTCAAGTTTAAGGTGAGTTTCAGCCATAAGTTTTCTGGTTTTCCTCTGTTTTCTTTTAGTTTTCAGCCTATGATTTTGTTGGGGATAGTTTGGATTAATGGAAGTTTTGATTGATGTTTAACTTGGGTTTTGATGAGGGTTTGATATAGATGATGTTTAGGGGTTGGATTGAGTGTTGGGATGAAGTTTGGAACTGGTTTAAAGGTTTGGTTTCAAGGAAAAATGCAGGGGAAGAAAGTTGGTGTTTGCTGGTTTGCGTAAAGGGCCGCAGCATGGCTATGATGAGCCGTGGCCTATGTTGTCATTTTTGTGGCAGAAATGCCTCTGTCAGGGAGGTGAACTGTGGCATGGCTGTGTTGAGCCGCGGCCCATAAGGGCATGTTTGACCAGAAATGTGTTTTTAGCTTGGGGATTTAAGCCTTAGGCCGCGGGATTGATCCTACTACCCGGTTTAGTAGGATTCGATGTCTCGGAGGCTAGGTTTTGATTTGGGAACGCTTTGTTATCATTTTTATTGATGGAATCCTATAATTGGTTATGACCAGGTAACCACTAAAGGACCAAAAGATTGATCGTTATCAGGGGTCGTACTTATATTAATTTTCACTCGAACCAGAGGTAAGAAAACTGCACCCTGTGTATATATGACATGCGTGATTATTATTAGGGCATGTTGATTGATAAATTTGGACATGGATTGCCTATTGAATGCTAGCGAATGTTAAATACTTGTGTTGACGCGGTTCTTCGCCAATAGGTAATTAAGAGAATAAGAGAAAGGGATTAGTGCCAAATTTAGAACCGAAACAGATATATGATCTTAGAGGATGAAAGAGGTGACTCAAGACATGTTTTTTAAGTGGTTCGAAGGTTAAAATCCTTCTACTCCATTAGTCAATATTATTGATCTATACTGAGTATTTGATTACAGAGTATTTCTTACAAGAGATTATTTTTCCAACCCTTATCAACTCCCAGGGTCTCCATATTTATAGGAGAAGGCACCTGGAAGTTGGTAAGAAGGTCATCCCTTGCCCTTCTTACTTGTCGTATCAATTCTGTGACATTCATGATTAATTCCTAAACCTGACACATAAGTGTGGTCAAATCAATAGGTAAGGAGGTAATGGGCCGCACGGCCCAACCCAGTCGTGGGTGTCTGAATATGCACGTTCCTCCTGCGTGTCCGAGAAGTCGGGGGGATATCAGACACGTGATGCCTGATATGTGCATGTTTACCTTGCGTGTGTTGACTTCACAAAGGGTCATAGCCTCCATATGAAGCTCATACCACGAGCTTCATACTTAGCTCGGTCTTCGACCTTTGGAATCCCTGCCCCGGCCTTGGGCAGTGAAGGCGAGCTCTTGGGGCTTCCTCGAGCTAAGAAGGCACGACATTACGACAGAAGCTCTGGCCCCTGGGGATGATCATGAGGTAATCATGGTTAGGCTGCAGCTCGGCTTGCTAATCAACCCATGGGAAAATCAGGGCGTACATATGCCCTCCAAGCTCCTGCTCGTGGTATATTACGCCGTATATAAGACCACAGTAGGGGCTTTTAGACTTCCCCATGAACTCTTCGTATTCCACTTTTTACGCAGGCGCCTGATAAGTGGAACATCATGGGTGGTGACGGTACGTCTTACGAGAACCGCATTTAATGGCCTAGCATATGCCCAGCCGTCGTTTCGTATTTCGAGTGGAGGGCCTCGGATCCCTCATCAGGGCCATCCAACGGCCCTCTACACGTGATCTTTTATGCATATAAAAAGGGGTAGCCACCCTACGCATGGGCCACCCTTTCATTCGAAATTTTTCAAACTTCTCTTCTTCTTCTCTCTTTATCTCAGAAGAACAAACCCTCTACTCTGTTACTGCTACTTTCAGCGTTCAAGAAGCTTAGGCGCACGGATTTTTTCAAAGCTTTGGAAGCCAATACACCGACGAAGCTTTTACCAGGGCGACACCTCCATCCACCTCCCAGCCACACACTGTAAGTTTCCTGACCATGTGCGTTTTGAAAATATATGCCACTGTAGCATAGGTAAAAAATTTACTGTAGCCGCATGAAAGGTTTTATTGGGTTTTGTGGATACGGAGGGTGAAAGCCCTTTTTAGGTTAGGGTATCTTTGCTGTAGGAAACCATTTTAGAGTATGGGTTTTAGGATGCTTTCTCTGGGAAAATTTTCTGGGTAGGAGTTTTGGTAATTTTGGGTGCAAAACCGGGTAGCTTAGGGAACACGCCTCTCAGGCGGTTTTGTAATTTTCTGCCTACTGAAACTTTCCCCCCAAGGAAAATTCTATCCTGACCCTCCTGACACACGAATCCCGAGGAATCGGGGATCTGTTGGGAGCACAGGCACGTGTTCATCGAACCGTGTGGTCCCACTCTCCACGGGCTGAGCTTACCTCAGCTCGTGCAAATAATAATTGCTTTTTCCTCATGCTTGGGTCGCCTTTTCTGAAATGTTTTCTTTTGTTCGTTAGGCGACCAGATGGCTCCAAAGAGGAATCTCCCCCAGAAGAACGTCAGCAGCCCGGCCTCCCAGCAGGACAGAGGGAAGGCGGCGATGCCTAGCTCCCCGATCCCCCGCTTCGGGCCGGCAGTGGAGAAGGAGGTCGAGGTGGCCCCTGATGCATTCTTTGAGGCGGAGAGGATTATCTCAAAGATAACCGACCAGGTGAAGATTAACAAAATCTTCATTTCCCACAACATCTCCCTGGGGAAAGCATCCGTAGTGGCCCGACCTGCTTCAGATGGCAAGCGGAGCTGTGCGCCGCTCGACGAGTCGTTCGCGGCCTGGAGCGGTGAACCCTTTAAGCCAGGGGCCTTCCTTCCACTGGATCAGTATTTTGCTGATTTCCTCAACTACGTGGGGTTGAACCCGTTTCAGCTCCCCCCCAACTCCTACCGTTTGCTGGCAGGGTTGAGGTATTTGTTCCAGAAGCACGAGTGGGAGGTCCCCACTCCTGCAGACATTTTATATTTCTTCTGCCTCAAAGCTAGCCCGGACCAGCGGGGGAGAGGCGACGGGTTTTACTATCTAACCCGGTTTCCCAATACGGCGGCGGTCATCGAGCTGCCCAGCCACCCTAATGACTTTAAGCACCAGTTCTTCATGTCAACTGGGTTCTGGAATTGCGAGCATCACTATTTCAATCGTCCTCATAAGTTTTCTTTGACCTTAGCCCGTACTTTAAGTGTCATTTTAGCTCCTCCCGTACCCCGTTCTAACTCAGACTAATCTTGCAGCCATCTTCGCGAGGACAGAGAAATCTGTGACCCTCGGGGCCCAATACAAGACACTGGCGGGCTTTCCCCCCAGTGAGAAGGACTACCGGGTGCTCATGACGGACGAGACGATGGTGGCTTGTAAGCTGATTTTCCCAAATCAGACTTTGAATCTAAAGAGTCCTCGGGGGCCTCCCCCAGTTCGCTCCTCTATGCCCATCATCGTGGAGGAGATCGCGATGGACGAGGACGAGGAGGATGAGACTCCACTTGTGAGGAGCAGGAAGCGGGCGCTGGAGGTCGCCCAGATAACAGACGAAGAGAGGATCCAGTCCGGAGCAGCCGCGGGTCCCTCGGGCCAAGGTAACCTTTACATATTTAGGAACTTAGATAGGGCCATTGCCGACCCCTGACTAGCTAGATTCAACCCCCGACAGGTCGTCCATTGTCACCGAAGTGATCCGGACCTGGACACATCCCTGCTCCACTGTGTCGATCGGCTCTTGTTGGACTACCAAGATAGCCGACCTAGGGGTACCGTAGTAGTAGATAACACCCTAGCCTTTAGGTCGATCCTATTCGAGGAGAATGGGACCAACCTCCGTTCTTGGCCATCCTTCCGGAGGGATATCTTAGCTCTGGGGCTTAGGCAGTACGTACGAGAATCTAGCCCTGAGTCAGACCCGGACCCAGAACTTGCGCCAGTTTGGCAAGTAATCGTCTTAGGTTCTTCTTCCAGCTCGGGGGGTAGGGCTCCCTTAGTATTCGCATACTTTTTACCTTTAACCCTTTGTCTTTGTCTCTGTATGGTTGCTAATTTGTATTAACCATGTTTTTGTTTTGACAGAAGAGATGTCTCAGCCGGAGGAGAGCTTGCGAGGCGCAGTCTTCGGGGGGAACCCCTCAGCCGGGCCAAGGCTGAAAAGGCTCCGGGGGTCCAAGAGCGCCACTGGGGTCTCCACCAAGTCTCCGGTAAAGGAGAAGGAGAAAACCCCAGCAGACCAGGTCGCGGGAGCGATTCTCCCTGCTGCAGGAGCAGGCCAGATGCCTCCACCACCTCCGCGAGCTCCAGCCGCCACCTAGGACGCAGGAACGGAGCTCAGGACTTCGGCCGTGGTGGCCTCCGATGTACGCATCCCAGTCAATCCCCAAGATCTGGAGAAGATCCCAGAGGCCTTCCGGGGAACGGTGTATGAGTCGACGAACTACGCCGTCAACCATATATACAAATTCACTGAGAAAGAGCTCCGGGCCATTGAGACAATGAGCCCGGTTGGTGTAATGGAGTCTTCAATGGGCATGACCCTAACGGTAAGCTGCCCTGTTCTCTTAAATCTTTTACCATTACACTTTGCCCTATTTTTCCTCTAAGGCAATTTATCTTTCATTTCTTGCAGGGCGTTGTTGCTCTTCACCGGAGCATCGTCAGGGCCAAAACTCAGCTCGAGGATATGAGGACCGAGCACCAGGCCTCTCTTCAGGAGGCTAAGGCGACTAAAGATGCCTTGGAGACCTCGAAGGCCGAGTTGGAGAAGACCTGCTCGAAGGTCCAAGAACTCGAGACCTCCCTTGCCACCTCGCGGACAGACCTCGAGGTTGCGAAGACTGAGATCCAGGCTGCCCTGGAGGCCGAACAGACCACTTCGGAGCAGTCCCTGGAAGATCTGTTCTATCACTGCTGGGCCTACAATCCGGAGGCTAACTTTTCTTTCATGTCACCGAGTCTTTGGGCGCGCTTTCTGGTGAAGTTCCAAGCTCGCCTTGAGAAAGAGGCGCCGCCTTCGGAATCTGGGGAAGGCTCTGGCGCGGCGGAGCAGGGTGAGACAGCGACCTCCCAGGGGCCACCTGACGGAGCTTAGGGCGTTTTTTCTCTTTTGCCCTTGAATATTTTTAAGTATTTTTTTTTTGATGTAACCTTTGCATGAGGTGTTTTCACCTCGAGACAATTTTCTTTGACGTTTTTAATTTACGCTTTTTCATGCCTTTTCGCGCTTTGGTTACAATAATTTTTTTTTGAGAAACTTAGTTCGCGTTAATTTTTATCCATATCTCGAGCTCTTTAGGAAGAACATCGATCAATAGATTTAAATTAACTTCTAAGTTTTATGACCCGGTTAAAACCAGGAACTTAATTTGCAAACTTAGTTCGCGTTAACTTTTATCCATATCTCGAGCTCTTTAGGAAGAAAATCGATCAATAGATTTAAATTAACTTCTAAGTTTTATGACCCGGTTAAAACCAGGAACTTAATTTGAAAACTTAGTTCGCGTTAACTTTTATCCATATCTCGAGCTCTTTAGGAAGAACATCGATCAATAGATTTAAATTAACATCTAAGTTTTATGACCCGGTTAAAACCAGGAACTTAATTTGAAAACTTAGTTCGCGTTAACTTTTATCCATATCTCGAGCTCTTTAGGAATAACATCGATCGATAGATTTAAATTAACTTCTAAGTTTTATGACCCGGTTAAAACCAGGAACTTAATTTGAAAACTTAGTTTGCGTTAACTTTTATTTATATCTCGAGATCTTTAGGAAGAACATCGATCAATAGATTTAAATTAACTTCTAAGTTTTATGACCCGGTTAAAACCAGGATAGGACTTAGTCAACGTTAACCCTTATCAATATCTCGTGCTTTTAAGAAAACAACGGTCAATCGATAAGAATCAACATCTAAGTCGTTAAGGAGACCTGATTATATCCAGGTACCATATGCCCCCCAAGTAACTGGGGAAGGGTCTTTCGTGGTTACTTTAAGATTACACTTGCAAATATGCGTAAAAAGCTGATTTTCATTAATACATAAAAAGTGGCCTTCCAGGCCTTACAAGTGGATCATTGATAATATCTCTTTAAGTGGATGGCATTCCAAGTCTGCGGGACTGCCCCTCCATCAAGTCGAGCTAACTTATAAGTTCCCTCCTTGATGACTTCGATGACCTGGTATGGTCCTTCCCAGTTCGGTCCCAAAACTCCGTCTTTGGGATCTTTTCCGGCGAGGAAAACTCTCCTCAGGACCAAGTCGCCCATGCTAAAAGCGCGTTTTTTGACCTTGGTGTTGAAGTAGTGGGTGATTTTCTGCTGATAATGGGCGAGCTGGAGTTGTGAATCCTCTCGCCTTTCCTCAACCAGATCGAGGGAATGGCACAGGAGCTCATGGTTTCGATCTTGGTCGTAAGACTGGACTCTATGCGAAAGAACCTTTATCTCCACGAGGAGGACTGCCTCACTCCCAAAGGTTAAGGAAAAGGGAGTATGACCCGTAGGAGTCCGATGCGAGGTCCGGTATGCCCATAGGACCAGGGGGAGCTGTTCTGGCCAGACCCCCTTCGCTTCATCTATTCTTTTCTCGAGGCTCGCCTTTAGGGTCTTGTTGACAGCTTCGACCTGGCCATTAGCCTGAGGATAGGCCACGGAGGAGAAACTTTTTACAATCCCATGTCTTTCACAAAACTCAGTGAATAGGTCGCTGTCAAACTGAGTGCCGTTATCGGAGACGATCTTCTTGGGCAGGCCGAAGCGACAGATGATGCTTTTAACCACGAAGTCAAGCACCTTTTTGGATGTTATCGTTGCCAACGGCTTTGCCTCAGCCCATTTAGTAAAGTAGTCGATGGCTACCACGCCGTAACGGACCCCACCTTTTCCAGTGGGGAGGGTGCCAACCAAGTCTATCCCTCAAACGGAAAACGGCCATGGGGACGAGATCATCTTCAACTCGACCGGAGGAGCTCGAGCAATTGCAGCAAATCGCTGGCACTTGTCGCACTTCTTCACGTACGAGATCGAGTCTTTGGACAGAGTTGGCCAGTAATACCCTTGCCTGAGAACCTTTAAGGCCAAGCTCTGCCCCCCGGTGTGGTCTCCGCAGAATCCTTCGTGAACTTCCTGCAGGATGGCTTTCGCTTCATTTGGAAGAACGCACCGGAGGAGAGGTAGGGAATGCCCACGTCGATACAACACCCCATCGACTATTGTATATCTCGGAGCTTGTTACAGGATTCGTCGTGCATCGTTACGTCCTTCAGGCAGCCTGCCCTCGACGAGATATTCAAGAATGGGGGTCATCCAGGTCGGCTTGGCGTCGACCACCTCTACCTCAGCCTAGTCTCCTTCTATACTTGGTTTTTCCAAGAATTCTATTGGCACCAACCCCAAGGTCTCCGTCTCTCCCGAGTTGGCGAGCTTGGCAAGAGCATCTTCATTAGCGTTCTATTCTCGAGGTATCTGTTCGATCGATCCTCGCTCAAATGCGGACAGCTCGGCTTTTACCTTTGCCAGATATGCGGCCATCTTAGGTCCCCGTGCCTGATACTCGCCCAGAACCTCGTTTACCACGAGCTGGGAGTCACTGAAGCACTGGACGGAGCTCGCCTTTAACTCCTTGACTATCCTCAGCCCGGCCAACAAAGCTTCGTACTCTGCCTCGTTGTTCGAGGCCTTGAACCCGAACCTTAGCGCCGAGTGGAATCTATGTCCCTCGGGGGATATTAGAATGATTCCGGCCCCGGAGCCGTTCTCGTTGGAAGAACCATCCACAAAGATCCTCCACAACGATTGGGGCGAGGTGACCTAGGGTGAGCCCTCTGCTGGATCCTCCTGGAATCCCTTGCATTCTGCCACAAAATCGACGAGGGCCTGACTTTTTATAGCAGTTCGTGGAGTGTAGAAAATCTCGAACTGACTGAGTTCGACCGCCCATTTTAACAAACGTTCCGATGCTTCAGGTTTTTGCAAAACCTGCCTTAGAGGCTGATCGGTCATGACGTGTACTGAGTGAGATTGGAAGTATGGCCTGAGCTTTCGCGAGGTCGTGACTAGGCAGAACGCCAATTTTTCCATCAGTCGGTATCATGATTCTGCCCCGAGAAGTCTCTTGCTGATGTAATAGATTGGCTTCTGAACTTGGTCCTCTTCTCGTACCAGTACGGCACTAGCTGCATCCTCAGTGACAGCCAGGTAGAGAAAAAGAGGCTCTCTCGCCTTGGGCTTGGATAGCACGGGCGGTTCAGCCAGATGTGCCTTCAGGTCGAGGAATGCGCTTTCGCATTCTACTGTCCATTCAAACCTCTTGTTTCCTCGGAGCAGGTTGTAGAAGGGCAAACACTTATCGGTTGACTTGGAAATAAACCGGTTGAGCGCTGCCACTCTTCCTGTTAAGCCTTGGACATCTTTCCGCGACCTGGGCGAAGGAAGCTCGAGCAGTGACCGGATCTTACTGGGGTTTGCCTCGATTCCTCGGGTATTGACTATGAGCCCCAGGAATTTCCCTGACGCGACTCCAAAAGTGCATTTCTGGGGATTGAGCCTCATGTCGTATTCTTATAGTATTTTAAAACATTCTTCCAGGTCGGAAACATGGTTATCGACAGTCTTTGATTTGACTACCATGTCATCAACGTACACTTCCATGTTTTTACCGATCTGGTCCACGAACATTCTATTTACTAGTCTTTGGTAGGTAGCTCCGGCGTTCTTCAGTCCGAACGGCATGACCTTATAGCTATAGACATTAGTCGGGGTCATGAAGCTGGTGTGTTCCTGGTCCGCCGGATTCATCGCGATCTGATTGTAGCCTGAGTACGCGTCCATAAAGGACATTAGCTCGTGCCCCGCCGTGGCATCCACCAGCTGGTCAATCCTTGGCAATGGAAAACAATCCTTGGGGCAGGCTTTATTCAGGTCGGAAAAGTCGATGCAGGTTCGCCATTTTCCGTTGGGCTTTGGAACTAGCACGGGGTTGGCGACCCAAATTGGAAACTTGGCTTCGCGGATAAAGCCACATTTTTTTAGCCGGGCTACTTCTTCTTCTAGGACTTCAGCTCGGGTTGTTCCTAAACGTCTTTGCTTCTGAGACTTGGCGGGAATGCTTTTGTCCAGATGAAGCGTGTGCATGATGACACTCAGGCTAATCCCCACCATGTCCTCGTGGGACCAGGCAAATACGTCTAAGTTAGCCCGCAGAAACGTAGTCAGCTCCACCTTCCTCTTGCCGCAGAGATTTTTCTCGAGCTTGACCGTCCGTGATGGATTTTGTGGATCAAGTTTCACCTCCTCGAGCTCCTCAATAGCCTGGAGCTCGGATCTGTCTTTGCCTACTCGAGGGTCAATATCCTCACTTAAAGCGACATTTCCCCCTTTGGCGCTTTGAGGTTTTTCAATCTCAGGGTCCGCTGAGGGTTCCTGAGATTCCTCTTCACTTAGAATGGCCATAGCCAGCTGCCCGGGTTTAGATTTTCCCTTCATGGAAATGTTGTAGCATTCCCTGGTAGCGAGCTGATCACCCTGGATAGTGCAGATTCCTGTTGAAGTAGGGAACTTCATGGCGAGGTGTTGAATTGAAGTGATAGCCTCGAAAGCTATGAGCGTAAGTCGGCCCAAAATGGCGTTGTAAGCAGTGGGGCAGTCTATGACCACGAACTCGAGTAGTTTGGAGACTGTCCGAGATTCTTCCCCTAGGGTGATTACCAGCTCGATCGTCCCTATCGCCGCTGATCCTTCTCCCAAAAAACCATACAACATCATGGAGGTTTCCTTTAGCTCGGCGACGGTCAAACCCATCTTCTCTAAGGTGGATCGGAATAGGAGGTTCACCAAGCTCCCGTTGTCTATCAGTACCCTCCTCACCCTCCGGTTGGCGAGCTGGACTGCTACAACCAAGGGGTCATTGTGAGGGAACTGGACATGGCCTGCATCTTCCTCCGTAAAAATGATTGGTTGCTTCTCCAATCGCTGCTGCTTTGACTGGCGCTGCTCCGGGACGAACTCCACTCCGTTGTGAGCCTTTATTTCATTCACGTATCTCTTCTGGGCACCTCTGCTCGTGCCAGCCATGTGCGGACCTCCAGAGATGGTGGATATCTCTCCTCCGACCACAGGGGTAGGGATATCCTGATCTACCCGAGACCCGGGCTGACTGGCTGGGGCTTCTGGAGCAGGTCGACTCGCTGGGACCCTATTCCGCGAGTATTGAGCCAAGGGACCGGCCCGGATGAGAGTCTCGATCTCATCTTTTAAATGCCTACAATCGTCGGTATTGTGGCCGATGTCGTTATGAAAATGGCAAAATTTGGAAGTGTCTCTCTTTCCCTTGTGGGGCTTCAATGGCTCCGGCCTCTTCCAAGGGACCCAAGTAGAGTTGGCCAAGAAGATACTCTCTCTGGATTGGGTGAGCTTGGTATACGTCGTGAAAACGGGCTTAAACTTATCTATGGACTTATTCTTCTTTTGGCCGTGCTGACTGTTTTCGCCATTGCCCTTTCTTTTTCCTCCACTGGGCTGGTTGCTCTGTGCGACGTTTGGGGTCGCTGCCACGACCTCCATCCCAACTCCCGCGGGCTGATCGGGAACCTGGCTGGTTCCTGCAGCTGAGGCTTCGGCTTCTTCCAAGTTTATCCATTCTTGGGCCCTGTTAAGGAATTCGTTGACCGAGCTGACTCCCTTCCTCTGTATATCCTTCCATAGGTCTCCTCCGACAAGGATTCCAGTTCTCATGGACATGAGCTTGGAGCTATCATCCGCATCTCTAGCTAGACCAGCGACGTTCGCGAATCTGCTCAAGTAGGCCTTCAGAGTTTCATCAGGCTGTTGTCTCACGTTATCCAGGGAGTCGGCCTGAACACGGGCGGCCTGGGAGGCTCGGAATGCCCTTTTGAAGTCGGCTGAGAAGGTCTTCCAGGAACTGATTGACTGTCTTTTAATTTGCTTGAACCACTGTCTGGCAGGTCCAGTCAGTGTGGAAGGGAAGATCAAGCATCTCAGCTCCGGGCCAATGTTATGGGCCATCATTAGTGTAACGCCCTACTTCCTTAGAGCCGTTACTAAGTGAGTTTTTAAGACAAAACAGTGTGCAATGAACTCGCTAACCGAGGTTTTGAAACAAAAGTGTGACTAATTAAAAGTTAAGGCTGTAATCTTTGAAAATGCGTCGTTTCATTAAAACTTCTATTATTAAACATTTGGGATCCCAAAATAAGGTTTGAAAACTAATTACATCTTGAAATAAGGTTACAATTGAGAAATCATAAAATCGTAGGTTATTACAGCCATTTTCGAATAAACCCCCCAACCAAAGCAGTCGGGCAGGCCAAACATGTACGCGTCGCTTCACGCTCTCCGTACTCATGGTTGGTTGACTCAGTCATTGCCCTTACCTGCAACACAGAGCACCTGTGAGCCGAAGCCCAGCAAGAAAACTCATGCAGAACATAACATATGCAATGTATACAGTTTATCATAATAGATAATCCACAAATAAACAAGTCAACCATTAGACTAAGCAAACACGGTCATGCCGCCCCAGAAACCTTACCAAAGCCCTGGGGTATCGGTTCTCACCACGAGGATAACTCATGTATCCCTTGGGTCCCACCCTGAATATAAGCATCCCATGTGTTGTGTGTTACTTTCGGCCCCACGGCCATACCCGGCCTACGCCGCACTCGGCCCTTGCCATTCATTTCAGTACAATCACACATATAGTACATTCGAAATAATCATTCACAGACATCATGAATCATTTAAGGTTAAACATTTGCACATAATACAATCTGGGGCCATGCCCTGCAATCACACAGTGGGGCCATGCCCTAATCTCGGGTGTTACAGTTTTCTTACCTGTATTCCGAGCCTCCTGATGCACTAAAGCCGCGAGCACGGTCCTCTAGCATGAGCCTCACCAATAACCTAGTCAAAACACACAAGAAACATCCCTCATCACTAATCAAATCAAAGACCGCTTCCCGGGACCAATCCCACACTCTCGGGACTCCCAAATCCCTAAAACAATTCATCGGAAACACCCCCCAAACCCTCGGAGCAAAAGCTCAAAAATGCAAATTTCCAACCCCTGAAAATGGCCTAGCGCCGCGGCGCCCAGCAAGACAGAAAGCCACCCTCGCCTGGACACAGCCTCGCGCCGCGGCGCCCAAGAACAGGGCCGCGGCGCTCCTTCGCGAACCCAGAAAACTGGGTTTTCTCTTGCGTTTCCACCGAGCTAAAACCTTCCCAAATCAAATCAAACCAATACCCAAACCCCAAAATCAATTTCAAACTTCATATGAACAACCTAACAACCTATAGGCACTAGATACAAGACCAAAACATCAACACACTCAAGAATCCACCCCTTGATTCCTATTTTTAGCAACTCAAACCAAAAACTCAAACACACTAACTCAAGCTTTAGATTCACAAGTTAAAACAGAAATCAATCATAAAATATGCACAAGATCCTTACCAAAAGTGGAGAACCCACACAAAGTCCTTGATCTCCTCCTAGACTCCCACTTCTCCTTCTCTTCTTCTTCTTGCCCTAACCTTCTTTCTCCTTCTCTTTCTTCTCTTCAATTTCTATCAAGCCTCAAGTGACATAAATGCCCAAACCGAACCCCCCTAAATCCCAGCTGAATTTTTTCTATAACCCTTGCCAAAAGACCATTTTACCCTTTCCTACTAATCCTCCTTGGCTAAACCTCAAAGGGCACTTAAGTCATTACACTTCATTCCAATTCTATCACTTTTTACCTTAAAACTTGTTACCCACAGCAGTAACTAATGGTTACCCAGGTTACTAAATCTCCAATAACCATTACCCGCTAAATCTCAACTTAACCATAAAATTCCCAAAGTACCCCTAGGCTCCTCCCGAGCCGGGTATAGAAATCCCGTTGTGACTCTTAAGTTAACTAGCTCTCTAGGACCGTCTCGGCACGTGCATCACAATAATAAAACCACACCCACGTGGTACAATTCACAGAATACAATTATCACATACCCACACAGTTATGCCCAACATGGCCAAAATTACAATTACGCCCTTCTAACACGATCCGGGCCTACATGCATACTAGTAAACATAGCCATGCATCTCAGTTAAACAAATAGCCAAATAACATGCTTTAAATCATAACCATGCATTTAACTCATAAAATCACACATAAATCCCAACCTGCTCTCCTGGCACACTAATCAAGGCCCTTAAGCCTTATTAGTTAATTTGGGTCGTTACAATTAGGGTGTTAAACATCCCTAAATGGTCCGACGGGTCTCCGTCCCCTTTGAACTTTGACAAGTGAGGCATACAAAAACCAGATGGGTATGCCGTTGATACTATATTGGGGGCGAAGAGTTCCATCTCGTCTCCCAAATCATATTCGTCTTTTTCTTTTTTTGATAGGAGCTTCCTCATCAGCTCCTCCATCTGAGTCAGGCGTTCGAGGGTTTGGTCCTGACGTCCTTGGTTATTCCGGGGCTGTTCAACAGCTCTGGATCCATTGTACACATTTGGTGGGTTATTTCCCCTCCTATCTTGAGATAGGTTATTTGGGACATTCCTTCCGTTATGTACTCCGGACAGAACCCCCCCTGAACGAGCCTGGCCATCTCCTCCTACTCTATCCCCTCTATGAGATTTGAGGCGATCTCGCAGGTCACCTCCCTGGGTGGTCTGGTGACTTTGTGCCGAACTTAACCGCTGACGCAGGTCTCCCCCAGAGAGACCACTCCGGCGATTGCCGGTCCAGCGGCTCCTGCTGGATAGGCTTGGAGTCCACCTTTGGTGGTGATGACCTGAGCTTTCCCCTGGCGCCCTGCTGTGCCGGGAAGGTCCAGCTGATGGCGGGTTTCTCCTACTACTCCCATAGGCTGGGATGTCCCGGACGGGCCGAGGAGGAGAAGGATATCTGATCAGAGATGGAGGATGCCTGACTGGTGAGGGGATCCTAGTTCCGTCTGGACGGATCAAGTTTGGTGGGGGCCTTTCGGCCCTGCCAACCTACTGGTCTCGCGCCGGGCGATCTGGACGAGGCGCAGGATGGTCGTCGGGGACGGGCTGACGTCGTGAACCCTCCCCGGATCTCCTTCGGGAATTTCCTTGAGCTCTCCTGGGCATCCTCGAAGATGGCTGAGAGCTAGGAGTTGATGTCCTGACCGAACGACTGTATTGCTGTTGTCCGGTCCTAGGCATTTCCTCGAAGTTTGCCTCTCGATGGTGTGATGAAGGGGTGGAGTTGGCTGCCGGAAGTCTATCCGAACAGCTATGCCTGGACCGGTTACCCCGGCGAGACTTAGGAGCCTCGCCTTGCCTCTCTCCAATGTTAACGCCGGTTGTGAGAGGGGGTAATCGGGCCAGGATATCCGGGATTTGCTGGCTAGCTGTTGCTAACTGACTCCTCAGTTGAGCATTCTCCATTTCCACCGCAGTATAATAACATGGGTTCGGATTAGGTGGCCGAGGCGCCGAACTACCGGTATCATCTTGGCCCACCGGCTGTTTTCCTGGCCACTGCTGGACTTCAGGAACTTGTTCATCAGGGATGGTAGTATGATGAGCCTCCTGCCCATCATGTTGTTCTGTCTCGTTACCATGCCTGGACCGAGTAGTCACCATAGTTGGATGTTTGCAGCAGCACTAATCGAACTTGCTCTCAATGAAAGCACCAAACTGTTGACGCGGTTCTTCGCCAACAGGTAATTAAGAGAAGAAGAGAAAGCGATTAGTGCCAAATGTAGAACCGAAACAGATATATGATCTTAGAGGATGAAAGAGGTGACTCAAGACACGTTTTTTAAGTGGTTCGAAGGTTAAAATCCTTCTTCTCCACTAGTCAATAATATTGATCTATATTGAGTATTTGATTACAGAGTATTTCTTACAAGAGATTATTTTTCCAACCCTTATCAACTCCCAGGGTCTCCATATTTATAGGAGAAGGCACCTGGAAGTTGGTAAGAAGGTCATCCCGTGCCCTTCTTACTTGTCTTATCAATTCTATGACATTCATGATTAATTCCTAAACCTGACACATAAGTGTGGTCAAATCAATAGGTAAGGAGGTAATGGGCCGCACGGCCCAACCTAGTCGTGGGTGTCTGAATATGCACGTTCCTGCTGTGTGTTCGAGAAGTCAGGGGGATATCAGACACGTGATGCCTGATATGTGCACGTTTACCTTGCATGTGTTGACTTCACAAAGGGTCATAGCCTCCATATGAAGCTCATACCACGAGCTTCATACTTAGCTCGGTCTTCGACAAATAGTCATCGAGGCCTTGGGCAGTGAAGGTGAGCTCTTGGGGCTTCCTCGAGCTAAGAAGGCACGACATTACGACAGAAGCTCCAACCCCTGGGGATGATCATGAGGTAATCATGGTTAGGCCGCAGCTCGGCTTGGTAATCAGCCCGTGGGAAAATCAGGGTGTACAACTTGTATATGTACTGATTAGTCAGGGACACTGATCTAAAGAGTCAGAAATGGCATAGCATCATGAACGCCGAGCCAAATGAAGATTAGATCTAATCGATATCTGCAAAGAATGACTCATATGGGGTATTAATGCTGGATCAACCCTAAGGTCGATGAACTTATAAGCGCTTGTCTGGTCTAAGACCAGTTATTTAGAGCCAGGGCACATGGCCTCGATGACTATTTGTCACATGGCTAGGGAACGCTATTCCAGGGTTATGACTCTAAGGTCATGAGGAAGGTTATGTTGGTGACTATTCACCATTCTCCTATCCTCTTCAAACTTATGAAAGGCACTTATCTGTTAAGCTCTGGTGACCCTATCGTCACATGGCTGGAGGGTGCTGTCCCTGTATTAGTGACTCTTGCGATAGTCACCTATTTATTGGGACTGATAGTCCTGGATGATTATTACGATCATTGTTGATATTATATCATGCTTTATTGTGTTTTCTTGCTGGGCCTTTGCTCATGGGTGCTATGTGGTGCAGGTAAAGGGAAAGAAAAGCTCACCCAGTCTTGAGTGGAGAGCTTAGGTGGTAATGTGTACATATGCGGCCGCTTGACCACCACGGCCAAGGCGCTCTCAGAGGAACTAGGGGGTTTACCCTATTTTTGCCGCTTAGGTCGGCGGGATTGGAAATTTAAAACTGTAATGACCATTTTGTATTGAGGACAAATTGTAAATGTTTTGATTAGATCTGCAGTTTGTAATGAAAATACCCATTTCCTTTTTATTAGTTTTCCACCTCAACCTGATAATTACACTTAGAGCACGTTTTTGACCATAGGACTCGGGTAGCGAGTCAAATTTCCGGTCCACCCTTCACCGTAACTGTTCTGGGGTAACCAGGGCGTTACACAGCATGCGCCTCCACTGGTCACTGAGTTTCTAGTTTAGCAGGTTGGGGCGCCAGTGCCGGTTCAATCTGTTGTGGAGAACAAGTGGAAACCTTTATATGAGAGGTTTAGAAAGCAGCATCCTCCCACCTTTGAGGGTGGATCAGATCCACTTCGGGCAGAGCAGTGGATGAATATGATTTCCTATATTCTAGATTATATGAGGGTTAAGGGGAACGAGAGGGTAGCTTGTGCTAGCTACATGTTCAGAGAGGATGCCCGCATCTGGTGGGATGTAGTGGTTCAGAGGAGGAATGTGGCAGTTATGACCTAGGAAGAATTCAAGAACATCTTCAATGAGAAATACTACAGTGTCGCAGTTCGAGCTGCAAAGGTTGACGAGTTCATCAACCTGACTCAGAACCGGTTGACAGTTACTGAGTATGCTCTAAGATTTGACCGGTTGGCGATGTTCGCACCAGATTTAGTGTCGACTGATGCGGCATAGAGAGATATATTTGAGCGGGGATTGAATGTTATGATTGCTCGTGATGTGAAGATCACTTTGGATCTAGAGACTACTGCCTATGCTCAGGTTGTGGACAAGGCCCTTACCGCTGAGGGGGCCGAGGACCAGAATTGGAGAGAGAGCGTTGTTAGGCACGATGCCAGGAGGACGGTGCCTCCCTTTATCGGATCCAATCGGGGTAGTGGCTCCAGTGAATAGAAGAGGAAGGCTCCAGATTCCTTTGTTCCTTCCAGTTCGGATTGGAGGGCACGAGTTGCTTCTGGTGGCCATCAGGCGGAAGTGACAACTGGAGGAGTTTTCCAGTGTGTCCCCAGTGCAGATGACGACATCAGGTGAGTGCAAGATCAGGGCCTGCTTTTTCTGTGGGAGTGCAAATCATCTGAAGAAGGACTGCCCATATGTTAGGAAAGAGGAGCTGAAGCAGAGCGACAGTCTCGCTCTTGCCAGGGTGTTTACTTTCACTCAGACTGAGGCAGAGGCTAGCCCCTCGGTTGTGACAAGTCAGATTTCTAGTGCTGGTTCTTCTTATACTGCATTGTTTGATTCGAGAGCTACTCATTCATTTGTGTCTGCTAAAGTGATAGATCAGCTTTGTAGACCAATTGTTTTGTATGCTAGGGGTTTTGAGACTTTGTTGCCGACTGGGGAACTGGTAGTCTCTAGGAGATGGATTAGAGCTTTACTAGTAGAGGTAGATGGTAGGGAGTTATTTGCTTATCTGATTGAGCTTGCAATGGAGGAATTCGATATAATCCTAGGATGGATTGGCTATCAAAGTATGGGGCGATGATTGACTGCAAACGCAGAATGGTGACTTTTGAACCAGAAGGGGAGGTACCCTTTGTATTTGTGGGAACAGTTAGTGGACCGCGAGTACCTTTGATTTCAGCACTGAAGGCTAGAGACCTGATGCAGGGAGGTTGCATAGGATTCCTAGCGAATGTTGTGGATACCTCTAGGGTTGTGTCAGTTGGATCGGGGGAGACCAGATTGGTATGTGAGTTTCCAGATTTATTTCCAGCAGACCTGCCAGGGCTGCCGCCGCAGTGGGAGATTGACTTTGTTATAGAGTTGGTACCAGGGGCAGAGCCAGTATCTAGGACACCTTACAGAATGGCTTTGGCAAAGTTGAGGGAGTTGAAGATTCAGTTGCAGGAGTTACTGGATTTGGGGTTCATCAGACCGAGTTTCTCGCCATGGGGTGCTCTAGTGTTGTTTGTAAAGAAGAAGGATGGGTCTCTTAGGATGTGTATTGACTACAGGGAGCTAAATAAGTTAACCATTAAGAACAAGTATCAACTGCCTAGGATCGACGATTTATTTGACCAGCTACAGGGAAGGACAGTGTTTTCCAAGATGGATCTCCGGTCAAGTTACCATAGTTAAGGATCAAAGAGGAGGGCATGCCAAAGACCGCTTTCCACATGAGGTATGGACACTATGAATTCTTGGTTATGTCCTTTGGATTAACCAATGCCCTGGCAGCTTTTATGGATATTATGAATAGGGTTTTCAAGGACTATTTAGACAAGTTCGTGATTGTGTTCATCGACGACATTCTGGTTTGGTATTACAGTAGTTAAGGGCGCATAGGTTATATGCTAAGTTCAGCAAGTGCGAATTCTGGTTACCGCAAGTTACATTTCTGGGCCATATCGTCTGTAAGGAGGGGATTCTGGTTGACCCATGTAAGATTGAGGCAGTGAGGGACTGGCCTAGACCGAGCAGTGTTTCTGAAGTGAGGAGTTTCTAGGATTGGCAGGGTATTATCGGCGGTTTGTTGAGGGGTTCTCCAGGATAGCTATGCCATTGACAGAATTGACAAAGAAGAAGACAAAGTATGTTTGAACAGACAGATGTGAGAACAGTTTCAAAGAATTGAAGCGGCGACTGATCACCGCGCCAGTGTTGAGTTCGCCGATAGACAATGAGAAGTTCGTGGTTTATTGTGATGCCTCCAGACAAGGTTTAGGGTGTATGCTAATGCAAGCTGGGAGGGTGATAGCCTACGCATCGAGATAGTTAAAAGAGTATGAGCATAGATATCCCACGCATGATCTAGAGTTGCCAGCAGTGGTGTTCGCACTTAAGATTTAGAGACATTATCTGTATGGTGAGAAGTGTGAGATATACACCAACCATAAGAGTTTGAAGTACCTCTTTACTCAGAAGGATCCAAATATGCACCAGAGATGGTGGCTGGATTTGGTTAGGGATTATGATTGTGACATCCTATACCATCCTGGGAAGGCTAATGTAGTTGTTGATGCATTGAGCCCCAAAGGCCCAGGACAGCTGTTCAGTTTGAGACAGATATCTGATAAGCTAGCTGAGGAGATGACTAGAGCGGGTATAGAGTTGGTGGTTCATCGGTTATCCAACATCACTCTTTAGTCTACACTCCTTGAGAGGATCAAGGAGGCACATGGGAAACATTCCCAGTTGAAGGGTCACAGGGAGAACGTCTTAGTCGGACCGGCTAAGGAGTTCTCTATCTCAGAGATGGGATTACTGAAGTACAAGGGTCGGATCTGTGTTCTGATGGATTCTGATATCTGATGGGAGAACTTTGATGAATTGCATACAACTCCCTATTCCATACATCCAGGTGCAACGAAGATGTACCAAGATTTGAGAGCCTTGTATTGTTGGTCAGGCATGAAGAGGGATGTGGTAGATTATGTGGCAAGTGCTTAACTTGTTAGCATGTCAAGGCTGAACATCAGAGGCCAGCAGGGTTGCTGCAGCCTCTACAGATCCCAGAGTGGAAGTGGGAAGATATTACCATGGACTTCGTGGTTGGTTTGCCGAAGACCGTAGGACAGCATGACTCGGTGCGGGTAATTGTGGATAGGTATACCAAGTCCGGCCACTTCTTACCTGTCAGGATGACTTATACTATGGAACAATATGTCGAGATATATGTGAAGGAAATTGTTTGACTTCATGGGGCTCCGAGGTCGATAGTATCCGACAAGGACCCCACCCTCACCTCCAAGTTTTGGGGGAGTCTACAGAAGGCTATGGGCACGCAGTTACGATTTAGTACCGCTTATCATCCTCAAACAAAAGGACAGTCTGAGAGGATAATTCAGATATTGGAAGACATGTTGCGAGCTTGTGTGCTAGATTTATCACCCTTTGATTGAGTTCTCGTACTACAACAATTATCAGGCGACTATCAGAGTGGCTCCGTATGAGATGTTTTATGGGAGGAAGTGCAGGTCACCTATCCATTGGGATGAGACAGATGAGAGAAGGTAATTAAGTCCCGAAATGGTTCAGAGGACCAATGAGGCGATTGAGAAGATTAGAGCTAGAATGCTCGCCTCCCAGAGTCGCCAGAAGAGTTACTCAGACCTGAAACGCATGGGCGTGGAATTTCAGGTCAGTGACCATGTGTTCCTTAGTGTTTCACCTTAGAGAGGAGTGAAACGGTTTGGTGTTCGGGGCAAGCTAAGCCCTAGGTTTGTTGGCCCCTTTGAGATTCTAGAGCGGGTTGGAGAGGTAGCTTACAGATTGGCGATGCCTCTAGCCTTATCAGGGGTTCATGATGTGTTTCATGTGTCCATGCTCTGAAAGTATGTATATGATTCAACGAATGTTCTGAGTTATGAGAATTTGGATCTGGACCAGGATCTGTCATATGAAGAGAAGTCGGTTCAGATTCTTGACCAGAAGGACAAAGTCTTGTGGAGCAAGACCATCGCCTTGGTGAAAGTGCTATGGAGGAACAACAAGGTTGAGGAGGCGACGTGGGAACTAGAATCAGAGATGCGGGAGCAGTATCTTGAGTTGTTCAGGTAATTTCGAGGATGAAATTTCTGCAAGGAGGGCATAGTAGTAATGACCCAAATTTTCTAATAAGGCCTAGGGCCTTGATTAGCGTGCCTGGAGGGCAATAAGTAATTTATTGTTATAATATGTGAATTTGTGTGAATATGTGATTAGTGATGCATGTTTAGGTGGATTAAATATGCATGTGGGCCATGTTTGGTTATTATGGGCATGTTTTGTAATTTTAGCTCGCTGAGAGCATAAATGTGATAAACGTAAATAATTGTGATATATTTGTGATATACCTGTGTTGCACGATCTGAGACAGTCCTAGGGAGCGGTTAGCTAGAAAGTCACAACGGGGTCAAAAATCCAACTCGGGGTGAGTCGAGGGGTATTTCGAGTATTAGACATTTTATGCGGTTATCGGGTTATGAAAATAAATATTTGGAGATATATTTGAAGATAGAATGTTTAGGGGGGAATATTGGGGAAATTTACCATTTTTCCCTCGGGGATGTTTTTGGCACCCCGAGCCTTGGGGTAACCTTATAGACTAAGTTAAATAAAACAAAACATGAGAAACAATCAGAAATCACTAAACTAACCCAAGCATCCTCTCTTCTCTCTCTTTGTTTTCTCTAAGTCATACCAAGGGGAATTTTGAAGATCAAGCTAGGGATTGGGCTCTAAAACTTGGAGATTATTCTGTATCAATTTGTAGATTCAAGTAGGGCTAAGGTAAACCTTTAATTGTAATTTAAACCATTGAATTATGTGATTATTTGGCTGAGTTTCTAGTTTTCTTAAGGTTTTAAAGTTTGAGATTGAATTTTGGGTTTGATGAGTTTTAAAGCTAGAGTTTGTTGGGTTATGCTGCTGGAATCATAGTGAAACTTTTGGGATAATTAAATTAAGTTGTTAGATGGATTTATGTGGTATTTGGCTTGGTTTTGGTAGGGAAAATGGAGGATTTTTCTGGGTTCAAGGGGTCATGCCGCGACATTGTTCTTGCTGATCCGTGGCCCCTTAGAACATTGGGGCGTCCTGAAATGGAGGCGCGCCGCAGTGCCCTTCAAGAAGGGCCACGGCGCGTGTAGGCTAAAATGAGGCAAGGCCTCGGATTGAGCTGGGGGCCGCGACATGAGTTCTTAAGGCTACGACGCTTAGTGCATTTTTGGGCTTTAAAGAGGTTTTAGGCTTGGGAATTCAATAGTTAAGGCTCGGGATGGATTTTATCACCCAGATTGATAGAATTCAATGTCCCAAAGACTAGAATTATGACCCAAAGTTATTTAATGGATTAGAACTTGATGGATGGATATTGTTGGTGCGTTGTGACTAGGGATTCTGTGAGTCTCAGACTAGGGGACTGTGCTCATGACATCGGTGCTTGGAAAGCTCGGGACACAGGTAAGAAAACTACTGTTCCCGTGAAGCTTGTGTTGCAGGGCATGACCCTATATGATTGTGTTTCAGGGCGTAACCCTTTGATTGAGTTTATATGTGTTTAAGAACATGCTTAATTATGCTATGTGTGCATATATGTGAAAGAACGGCAAGATCCGGGAACGGCGAGGGCCAAGAACGGCGAGGCCGTGAGCAGCAAGGCCGAGAACGGCAAGGGGTCGGGAGCAGTGTTTAGCGCGCTGAGTGCGATTTGCCAGGGAGAGACCCTAAAAGATACCTAGGATATCCTCACAGTGTGGACCGCGAACACAGGGCCTAGTAAAGCGCCTGGGACAGCATGGTCGTACGTGTATAGCCTGAAGATGGCTTGTTTATATGTTAAGTGTTTGATATGCATATGTTATCTACTTTTGAGGGTTTTCTTACTAGGCTTCGGCTCACGGGTGCTCTATGGTGCAGGTAAGGGCAAGGGGAAAGTTGACCAACCATTAGTACGGAGAGCGTGAAATGGGGCGTACATGTTTGTCCTGCCTGGCTGCCTCAGCCAGGTGTATTTTTTGGAGATGATTGTACTAAGCCTGAATTTTGTCGTTTAGCCGACTCTAATTATATTTTTGAATTGTAATTATGTCTAAACAATATTTTGGGATCCCAAATGTTAAACGCTTTATAATTTTCAGAAAATGGTTTATTTTCAAAGTTTATGACTCTGATTATGTTTAATTACACTTTTTTCTTAAAACCTCGATTAGCGAGTTAATTGCATGTTTTAAACTCACTTAGTAACGGCTCTAAGGCAGTAGGGCATTACTGTTATTAGTACAACACCATGAGATATGAATAAGGGCTCGAGGCGGCTTTGTTTTTGTCCCCCTAAGGAAGCTTTCTATACATATTAATATCAAGGTTGACTTCTTACGAAGATACGAAGGAGTGATGTATTTTAGGCTTGACCGACCCTAAGGCAGCACTCTCTAAGTTAAGTCATGAATTCCAAAATAATGGTTACACTTACAAAGATGCAATAAAGCTTTTGCAGTGGATAATTGCATCTTGGTCAAACGAGCGGTACTTTATTTTTAAAAGAGAAAATAAAGAGTTATTTTAAGTTTGAAATAATAAAGATAAGATTGTCTAATAAGTTATCTGAATTTAACTTGACCGACCCTAATAATTGTTGCATTCATGCATCATATTTACTTTCCGAATAATTGATATTTTTCAAATAATAATATTATTGTATTTTATTTCTTTCAATAATGCCAAATGGTGGCAATCAAATAATTGCTTTACTTTCACTTGAAAAACTTAATGGTGATAATATTATAAGATGGAAATCAAATCTGAATCTGATGTTATTCTTTGAGAACCATAAATTTGTCTTAACTGAGGAGTGTCTTGAAGAGCTCGTTGCCAGTTCCCCGAAGAATATTTGGGACAAATATAATGCCTGGAATCAATCCAATAATAAGGCTAAGTTTTACATGCTTGTGAGAATGAATGATGTTCTGAGAACAAAGCATGAACCCATGGAAACTGCTTTTGAGATAATGGAATCTCTGCAAGTCATGTGTGGAACAATCTGATCAAAGTAAATAAGAGGGTACTAGAACCTACATGACTACTAAGATGAAGAAAGGTGTTTCTGTGCGTAAACATGTCTTGAGCATGATTAAAGTAATGCATGAAGCATAAATACATGGGGTCCTCATTGATGAGGGTACACAAGTAAGCATCATAGTTGAATCACTCACTCTTGCTTTCTCTTCGTTCGCGGCCAACTATATTACGAATAAGTTCGAATTCAACATACCCATCTATTGAATGAACTACAGACATTTGAGTTTCTTAACAAAACCATAACCAAAGAGGTTGAGGCAAATGTGGCATAGGAGAACTCAAACTCTAAGGATAAAACCAAGAAGAGGAAGAAGAACAATGACAAGGACAAAAGTAAGGACAAGAAGTCCAACAAAGGCAAGAAGGCACCAAAAGCCAAGGAGAACAAGAATGACAACAACTCCAAGAAGAAAGAACCAAAAGGAAAATGTAACCAAAATCACTAATAAGGCTTAAGGGCCTTTATTAGTATGCCAGGAGGGCATAATTGGTTTATGTGTGATTTAAATGATTAAATGCATGATTATGTGATAAGCATGTTTATATGATTATATGGATATATGAAATGCATGTTTATGAGTATTAATATGCATGTGGGCCCTGTTTAGCTTATAGGGGCATATTTGTAAATTTTGGCCTGTTGAGGGCATAAATGTGATTATTTACGGTAAATTGTTGAGACCACATTATTATGTGGATATATTTGCAGCATATGGCTCGAGACGATCCTATTGAGCGGTTTGGCGAAATAGTCACGGCGAGGGTTTATACCCGGCTCGGGGGAGCCTGGGGGTATTTCTGGGAATTTGGGAGATATATTGGAGATTATTAGACATTGGGGAAAATGATTGGTGATTAATTGGATGACGGGATTTAAGTGGTAAATGTTAGGAAGACTCGAGGGATCAGCGGGAATTGGGAGCAAATGACCAATATACCCTTAGATTGATTAAAAGACTTGGATTTAATTGGGAGGGAAAAGGGGTCTTTTGGGTTATTAAAAGATATACTTGATATATCTGACTTCTTTTTAGAGCATAAGGGAAAGTTGTAGAAAACTGAAGGAAAAGAAGAAAAAAAAACAGAACTCTCTTCCTCTTCCTCACAATTTCTTTCCCTCTCACTCTCCCTTGAGAATTTTGAAGCTGAGAACTCAAGAGGAAGTCTAAGCTAGGTTTGGGGTTTTGATCCTTGGATTAGCTAAGGGATTCAGCTGGAATTAGTTTCCAAATTAAGGTAAGGTTTATGGTTTTTCTGAGTTTGCTGAACTTTGTTGAGAATGGTTTCTAAGTTTGGTTTTGGATGGAAGTTTAAGGATTTAAACTTGGGAATTGGAGGAATCAAAGCTGGGAGGAACACTGAGGGAAACCTAGGGTCGGATTCATCCATCAGAGGTAACAATTTCTGACCTTGATTATCTGGGTTTTCTAGTCTTTAGAGGAAGTTCTTGAGCTTCAAGCTCAATTTTGGTTTTCTGTGTTTGATGAGGTTGTTAGCTAAGTTGTAGTGTTATTGTGTTCTATTAGGTGATCTATAGTGATTTAAGGACTTAATTTTGTGTTTGGTGGATAATTGGGAAGGATTTTTGGGGTTTTGGCTCGAGGAAATACGATGAGGAAACCCAGAATTTCACATGTTCTGGTTGTAGCGGTGTAGGGCTAAGTTGGGAGCGCTACAGCGCCAGGCTATTTTTTCTGGGGGTTTTAGGATTCTGTCTGTAGTGCTGTAGCGCCCACCTTGTAGCGCTGTAGAGCTCCTCAGCCTCCTGAAATTGGATTTTGAGTATTTCTTTAGGGTTTTTGCTTGGGGGCTCGGGGGTCAATTCCACCACCCCGTTTGGTGGAATTGTAGCTTCCCGAGAGCTTGGGATTGGTCCCGAAGTTGGGTTTCAGAATCGAATTTTAATGAGGGTTCTATTTTATGGTTGTGACTAGGTGTACGCTAGGTCTCAAAATGAGATCGTGCTTGAGGGTTGTCTCTATTAACCAAAGCACTTAGAATTAAAGGTAAGAAAATTGCACCCGGTTGTGTGGCTATGTTGGGACTAAGAGTTCCTTATTCTTTTATGAAATTTATATGATGGTATTATGCCATGTAAATATGAAATAAATGGCCTAAGAGTGCCAGGATTGATATTTGTGCACAGGACACGACTCAACCATTGGTAGCTGAGGACAGCTTAATAATCATTCAGCTCGACTTAAGCGGGTCGGAGTCAGTGGGTTAAACACTAGGCTCGGCCTAAGTGATCCGGAGACAGTGGATTAAATAGAGGGTGTGGCCTAAGGGCGCCGACCCTAAGTATTGTATGATAATTATTTATACGTTATCATTATTGTCTGTTGTTTATAACTGGTTTAATACTGAGATGAATGGCTTGTGAATAACTATTTGACCTCTTTGATTAAATAAATGTATGGCATGTCGAATACCTGATTAGCAGTTTTATGGATTATTTGATTGTCTATATTGTTTGTGCTCTGGAATATGGTTTTCTTGCTGGGCCTTGGTTCACGGGTGCTACGTGGTGCAGGTAAAGGCAAGAGCAACGTGGACCAGTCCTGAGTTGGAGAGCTCTGGGGAAGAATGTACATAGTCAGCTGCTCGGCCGCCACGGCTGAGGGATGGTACAGGGACGAGAGAACCTAAAGTGCCTATTTTTCCATTAGATTGGCTTATGTCTTTACATAAACTTTGAAATTTTATAAACTGTCCTTTAAAACCTGTTTTTGGAATCCCATGTATTCAACGTTTATTTAAATGAGAAATTTCATGTTTATGACCAAAATCTTCTAACCCTAACCTGATTATGACTTTAGGGGCACGTTTTCAACTATATAACTTGATTGGAAAGTCTTGCACATTTATAAACACACTGTGTAATGGCCTTGGTTATCTAGGGTGTTACAGAAAATGTTTCCACTGCAGAGTTGAATGTCACTAGAAGAGAAACTATAAAAATTATTTCCCTGAGCTGAAAAAGAAAGGTAAATATGATTTGCATGTACTTGAAGCTTGTGTAGTGGAAGACGATATGACATCCTGGGTTTTAGATTCAGGAACCACTAACCATGTTTGTTCTTCTATGCAAATACTTGAGTCATCAAGTTAACTGGCTGATGGGGAGGAGACAATGTCAGTTGGAAATCGAAGGCTCGTTTCAGCTAGAGCAAAGTGTAGAGTCCAAGAACTTTACTTAGCTAGTGAGATAGTAGTAAAAATAGTAATAGTGGTAGTATCTTTATGACTGTGGATTATGGTTCAGACCGGGATTTAATTGGACACTCATAGTAACACTTGTAGATATTCTAAGTTTAGCCTATAGTTTAAGAATATTAATTTTAACCTAAGGTTTGATTAATATGACTGATATTGATGGTGATATTTATTATATTATAAGGTTTAGATAGACCCAATAAGAAAGTAACACTTGTCATGTGTATGTTTAATGATAATTAAGTATTTTTTAGGAATAAGTTTATTAAGAGTAATATTTGAATATCCTAGGGTCTGTCAGCAACTTTGAAAACGTTAGAGGACTTAGTCAAGGTTATTTACTCAATTCAAATTAAGCTTAAAATGTGCAATTTCATGTTTAAATATTCAGCGTATGCCGATATATAGCATTTATAGGGGGCGATATATCACAGTACGGGGATACAAAAACACGTAACTTCGCACGAGCACCTCGACCAGCCTCGGGCATGTTGGCCCAGGCGATATATCGCCTACAAGGGGCGATATATCGACTCCCCTAGTGTATTTTTGAATGTTTTTTAAAACATTCTCATTTTAATCTTTAACCTCTTGATAAGTCCAGCATCTTTCTGACCGAGTCTTCAGCCTTTGCTGAACGATAATTCAAATATTTTTCACTTAAAAAGCCATTATTTTATTCAAGTTAAATGAAGATCTTTTCATTCTTGAACTCTATAAATAGGACCTAGTGCCCAGCCATTTATTCATTCATCAAGCTAAGTTCAGAGGCTGCAAGCTGCTAGGTTATTTTTTAGAGTGTAAACACTTGGGTTGGGGATTTTAAGCTTGATCATTATAAGCTTACCAAACACTTGGGAAGTAAGGTTTATAGCACATTTCGGTTCAAGGTTTAGATTGGTCATAGAAGCATTCAAGGTATTCCAAACTCTAGTTCATTTGGTATTATTTTTCCTTAAGTTCTTATAGTTTCTACTCAACATCCTAACTTTATTCTTTATTCTTGAATAGGAAATCTAAGATCTTGAACATAAGATTCTTGGTAAGTGTATTTTAATGGTGTAATTCTTTCATCGCTTTCATCCCTTTTTCTTTAGTATACTCACCCTTTCATTTATGGATTTTAGGAGTGTTTCAAAGTCCCAAACCTGTTCTCATATCTCGGTACTTTTGGTAAGGAAAATAGGATAGGATTTTATATGATATGTTATGTGTTATCTTATGATTTAAGTGTTATGTTAACTTATGATTTATGTATGTTTGTGACTTGGGCATATGACCTGTACAACTAACAAGCCCCAATAAATTTATGGGCATATGACTTGCTTAGCTAGCAAGCCCCACAAATCTAATGGGCATATGACTTGTTTAGTTTATAGGACCCCAGGTAATAATGGCCATTATAGTATGTGTGACATATGTTTATGATATGTTTTATGTTGCATTACGAATTTTATGTATATGATGTATGTGTTAGATTTTCCTTGCTGGGCATTAGGCTCGCTCCTTTATGTTTATATGTGCAGGAAAATAGCTTTGGTGGCGGGAAAGGTTCTTGGAAGCTTGGGGATGTGTATTGAGGCGGAATGGAGTCAAAGGACCGAGTGTTCAATTCGAGGATGAAGTCTCTTTAATTATGATTTTATATGTATTTTCCGCACTTTATTATGTAATCCATTTTATTTACAATTATGTTATGTTTTTCTTTTAAACAATGGGATCCCATATCCTACTTTAAATTTTTATGTAGTTTAACATTTGTTTTACAAGTTTTAATGAAGTAATGATTATTTCACTTGTAACATTTATTAAAAATTAGTATCTATGTATAGTTTTCGTTAATGGTCCAAAGTCTAGAGTAGTTGGGTCATTACATTTGGTATCAGAGCAACGGTTCCTTCGCATGAAGTTCTCCTCGATACACACACTCAAAGCTCTGAATCTGACCGCCAAGTAAGTATTTAAGTTATAGTTATTTTGCTTATGTGTATAGCTAACGATTTTAGCATTTATGTTTTCAGTTAAGTATGAACGGTGCATTAACCAATGAGGATATCCGAGCCATTAAGGCTTTAAAAAGAATAAGAGAACCAAGAAACACCATAGGAGCACTAGAAAGATTCACTCAAAGACTGCTTTTGTTCCACAAAGAAATAGGTCACCTTCAAGAGTCTAAGCAAATCATGATGAGAGCAACGGAACAATATGTATTAGTAATTAGACTGTTTAGAGATTTTCATCCTGTAATAGTAGCCTTAGAGGAAATATGGGAAACAATGGATGATGAAGACGAACTGCCAGTAGCAATGCGATATTACTTTCTCTTAGTTAGGTTCACTGTAAAATCAGAATTTCAGTTTACAAATGAGCAAAAACATATGATTTTTACGAACCTTCCTAGAGGACATTTTGAGGCACTTGATAATGAAGATTATGAAGAGCTAGATGATGATATGCTAGATGATGGATCGGATGTAGAAGATCCTGATTTTTAGAATAGTTAGTTTTCATTGTTTGTTTTATTTATTGTTTGTTTTATGGTTGTAATAAGTGAAAAACTCTTTTCCAAATTAATATCATGTTATTTTGTTATCATGTATGAGTTTGATTTTTATTTCGCAATCATAATAAATAATAAATAAAATAAATAATGACTAAGTTCGGTAAGGGTGGATACAAATCAATGAACCAAGTTTCTATATTGAGAGTTAGGGGGGCCATAGTAGTGGGAACAATTTTACTGATCCCAGCCCTCCCTCAATATGGTTAACTTTGGAACAAAGATGAGTTTCGAGCCTAAGAATTAAGTCATATAGGATGATTAGAAACAAACTTAGAAAATAAAGATGGCTTGTTTTTTTAAGTATAGAAACCCACTCTAAATAATAAAGAAGACTTATATAATTTTCATAAGAAGTCATAATAATAGGTCCGAGATATGTTTGTCTTAGAATAAGTTTTTCCTTAGAGCCTATTAGGTAAATTTCTAACATGTTTCTTTCAACTGTTAGAACTCTGCTACGATGTCGCTCCGAAGATCTGCACGCACCAACGGAAACGCCTCCAACGCTGTTCCAGCGAACAATGAAGCCCCTCCAATTCGCAGAAGGGGAGTGCATGCTACTGCTAGCCGCAACGTGCCGGCACCGCCAGCTGACAACACTGCGAAGATTGCCAGACTGTGACAACAAGTCGAGGAACTTTTGCAGCAACAGTGACAACAGGCTCAGCCCCAGACACAGCCTCCGCCTCAGACGTAGCCACAACAAATGGCCTCAGCACCCCAACAAGTTGGTCCATATGGGGGATGGCCAGTGGCGAACTACGCGCCGTATCCAGTACAGCACATGGAGCCAGTGTATGAGAGGTTCTGCAAACAGTACGCTCCAAACTTCGAAGGGACTACAGACCCCTTTGAGGCAGAAGAGTGGCTAAGGAATGTGGAGCCAATTCTTACGCACGTGAATCTCAGTAATGCAGACCGTATATCCTGCGTCTCGTCATTGCTCAAGAAGGATGCCAGGATATGGTGGGACTTGGTCCAGCAATCGCATGATGTTTCCACCATGACTTGTACTCGATTTGTGGAGTTGTTCCACAAGAAGTATTACAATTCAGCTGTACTCGCTTCAAGAGTTGAGGAGTTTGCCAACTTGAAGCAAGGAAACTTATCAGTGGCAGAGTTTGCTCGTTAGTTCGACCATTTAGCTAAGTTCACATTTGAGATGGTTCCAACTGATTTTCTGAGGGTGAACAAGTTTGTTAGAGGACTTCGACCGAAGATCGAGATGGGGGTTAAGCTAGCAAACCCGGGAAATACTACGTATGCCGACGTTCTTGAGACAGCAATAGAAGTAGAGAGGTTGCAGGCTAATGTAATTAAAGATGAAGCCAGTAAGCCTAAACCTAGACAGCAGAGTCAACCTCAGACCAGTCGGAACAACAACTATAATAACAACAATCAGTCTTGCAACAATAGTAACGGTCAGAAAAGAACATCCTGATAACAAGCAATCTGACAGCGATAAGAGGGCACGGACAAATAATGGGGGAAATTGGCCGGGTTATGTGGAATACCCGCCATGTGCTAAGTGTCAGAAGAAACATCCTGCTGAATGCCACGCAAACACCAAGGAATGTTTTAACTGTGGTCATGAAGGACACCGGAAAAGAGATTGTCCTCAGCGCAAGCCAGAAGGAAAGAAAGAAGACAAGATGGTTCCTTCTAGGGTTTTTGCCTTAACCCAAGGAGAGGCTAATGCTAGCAATAAGGTGGTCACAGGTCAGGTTTCTATCCTCAATAACTTATGCTCTGTATTATTTGATTCGGGAGCCACTCATTCATATATCTCGTTAGGAATGATAGAAAAACTAGACAAACCTTGTGAAAGATTTAGAACTAGGTTTGTAACCGAGTTGCCTTCGGGAAAAGTAGTTCTATCATCGCGGATAGTACGAGGCGTACCGATCAAGATTGAGGACGCAGAACTAGAAGGAGACCTGATAGAACTGGTGATCAAGGACTTCGACGTAATACTAGGCATGGACTGGCTAGCACGGCATGGCGCAACCATCGAGTGCAAATGCAAGAAGGTGATGTTCGAGCTCCTGACGGCCAGAAACTATGCTTCATGGGATAAGCTTCAGGATTATGCTCCCCGTTAGTATCATCTCTCAAAGCTCAAAGATTTATGGCAAAGGGATGTCAAGCGTTCTTAGCCAGCATCACATATGTGGTAAAGGAGACACCACTTAAGGTTGGAGACTTCCGTATTGTACAAGAATTCCCAGAGGTATTTCCCGATGTCTTGACAGGATTCCCGCCAACTCGGGAAATTGACTTCACAATAGAATTAGTACTGGGCATCGAGCCTATCTCTAAGGCACCATCCGGATGGCACCTACGGAACTCAAGGAGTTAAAGACGCAGCTACAAGAACTCCTAGACTTGGGTTTTATTAGGCCGAGCCATTCTCCATGGGGAGCTCCGGTGCTATTCGTGAAGAAGAAGGACGGAAGTATGCAGATGTGTATAGACTATCGCGAGCTGAACAAGGTAACGATTAAGAACAAGTACCCGCTACCCCGGATCAAAGACTTGTTTGATCAACTCCGAGGACTGTATTTTCAAAGATCGATTTACGATCCTGGTATCATCAGCTCAAGGTAAAGGGAGAAGATATTCCTAAGACAGCCTTTAGAACTCGTTATGGACATTACGAGTTCTTGGTTATGTCCTTTGGTCTTACTAACGCACCAGCCGCGTTTATGGACTTAATGAATAGGGTCTTCAAGGACTACTTAGATAAATTCGTCCTTGTGTTCATCGACGATATCTTAGTATACTCTAAGGATGAAGTAAATCACGAGGAACATTTGAGGTTGATTTTGACGCGATTGAAGGAGCATCAACTTTATGCAAAGTTCAAGAAATGCGATTTTTGGCTTTCGCAAGTGGCATTCCTCGGGCACATTATATCAAAAGAAGGAGTTGCAGTAGACCCATCAAAGGTGGAGGCCGTAAAGGATTGGCCAAGACCAAAGAACGCATCTGAAGTAAGAAGCTTTCTAGGGTTAGCAGGTTAGTATAGGAGGTTCGTAGAGGGCTTTCCTAAGATAGCCACTCCGCTCACCAACCTGACCCGGAAACAACAAAGATTCAACTGGAATGATAGATGTGAAGATAGCTTCCAGTTGCTTAAGGATAAGTTTTGCTCAGCACCAGTACTCTGCGTATCGACACCCAACGATAAGTTTGTAGTTTATTCAAATCAAGGTTGTTTACTCAATTCAAATTAAGCTTAAAATGTGCAATTTCGTGTTTAAATATTCAGCGTATGCCGATATATCGCATCTATAGGGGGCGATATGTCACAGTACGGGGATACGAAAAACACGTAACTTCACACGAGCACCTCGACGAACCTCGGCCATGCTGGCCCAGGCGATATATCGCCTACAAGGGGCGATATATCGACTCCCCTAGTGAATTTTTTAATGTTTTTTAAAACATTCTCATTTTAATCTTTAACCTCTTGATAAGTCTAGCATCTTTCTGACCGAGTCTTCAGCCTCTGCTGAACGATAATTCAAATATTTTTCACTTAAAAAGCCATTATTTTATTCAAGTTAAATGAATATCTTTTCATTCTTGAACTCTATAAATAGGACATAGTGCCCAGCAATTTATTCATTCATCAAGCTAAGTTCAGAGGCTGCAAGCTGCTAGGTTATTTTTTAGAGTGTAAACACTTGGGTTGGGGATTTTAAGCTTGATCATTATAAGCTTACCAAACACTTGGGAAGTAAGGTTTATAGCACATTTCGGTTCAAGGTTTAGATTGGTCATAGAAGCATTCAAGGTATTCCAAACTCTAGTTCATTTGGTATTATTTTTCCTTAAGTTCTTATAGTTTCTACTCAACATCCTAACTTTATTCTTTATTCTTGAATAAGAAATCTAAGATCTTGAACATAAGATTCTTGGTAAGTGTATTTTAATGGTATAGTTCTTTCATCGCTTTCATCCCTTTTTCTTTAGTATACTCACCCTTTCATTTATGGATTTTAGGAGTGTTCCAAAGTCCCAAACCTGTTCTCATATCTCGGTACTTTTGGTAAGGAAAATAGGATAGGATTTTATATGATATGTTATGTGTTATCTTATGATTTAAGTGTTATGTTAACTTATGATTTATGTATGTTTGTAGACTTGGGCATATGACCTGTACAACTAACAAGCCCCAATAAATTTATGGGCATATGACTTGCTTAGCTAGCAAGCCCCACAAATCTAATGGGCATATGACTTGTTTAGTTTATAGGACCCCAGGTAATAATGGCCATTATAGTATGTGTGACATATGTTTATGATATGTTTTATGTTGCATTACGAATTTTTTGTATATGATGTATGTGTTAGATTTTCCTTGTTGGGCATTAGGCTCGCTCCTTTATGTTTATATGTGCAGGAAAATAGCTTTGGTGGCGGGAAAGGTTCTTGGAAGCTTGGGGATGTGTATTGAGGCGGAATGGAGTCAAAGGACCGAGTGTTCGATTCGAGGATGAAGTCTCTTTAATTATGGTTTTATATGTATTTTCCGCACTTTATTATGTAATCCATTTTATTTACAATTATGTTATTTTTTTTCTTTTAAACAATGGGATCCCATATCCTACTTTAAATTTTTATGTAGTTTAGCATTTGTTTTACAAGTTTTCATGAAGTAATGATTATTTCACTTGTAAGTTTTATTAAAAATTAGTATCTATGTATAGTTTTCATTAATGGTCCAAAGTCTAGAGTAGTTGGGTCATTACACAAAGGGAATATTCTGTTTATATTTTAGGAACAATTATCTTATTTTTAACAATGTTTATTTTATTCCTGGATATTCTAGAAACTTAGTTTCATTATCTATGTTGCATGAACAATTTTTTTTATATTTCTGTTAATAATAATGCGATTGTTGTATTTGAAGATGTAGAGTCCCATACTATTTACTTAACTAGCTAGATAGTAGTAGTAGTAGTAGTAGTTAGTATTAGTTTGTAGTATGTTAGATTCTATGGATTTTGGTTCAAGTCGGGACTTAGTTGGAAACTCATAGCAATAGTTATGAATTTTATAAATTTAACCTATAGTTTAAGAATATTAATTATAACATAAGATTTGATTAATATTGTTGGTCGTAGGTGTATTATTTATTATAACCTAAGGTTTAGATAGAGCCAATAAGAATATGACACTTGTCATAAGCATGATTATTAGGGAATTAGAGTTTGTTATTTTATGGTTAGTTAAGGAAATTTGTGGATTAGGTTGTTATTTAGAGAATTAAATAGATTTTCCCGTAACTTTAGGGTATTGTAACTTCCAACATATTTTTGACCTAGTTGTATTGTGAATTTCGAAAAATAGTATTTTTAGAAAGTTGTATATAATTGAATTAGCTTTCTAACGGTATAAAGATTGTCTAAATCGGAGTTCTACAGCTCTAGTTATGTTGATTTTACTACAGGTGAGTTTAGAGTTACGAGATTTAGGAAGTTATAAGTTAGGATTCTATTTTTTTTTTAATTTTTAAAACAAGCTTTGACTCCTTAGAGCTACCTATGAACGATTTGACCGAGTCCTAAGCCTTTGACTGACGAATATTCAAATATTTTCAATTAAATTCAATATTTTTATTCAAAGCCAAAAAGAAGATTTGTATTCGAAGAACTCTATAAATAGGACTTAGAACCCAACCCTTCTCCTCACTCTTCAGTAGTGATCAGACTCCAAGGTGCTAGTACTACCATAGAGTGATAAACACTTGGGTTGGGAAAAAGCTTTTCCATTCTTAAGCTTTATAAAATACTTGGGAAGTGAGGTTTAGTGTATTTCGGTATTGGAGTTAGACCCATCCATAAGGTCAACTAAGGTACTCCTATTCTTTAAGTCCAATTCTTTAAAACACTTTAGTTTTCTTTAGTTCCTTTTATTCAGATCCTGACTTTCGTTATTGGTTCTTGATTATGTTCTTGAAACTTAAGTTCTTTCTTTGTAAGTTTCTTCTAGATGGTTTAGTTTTCACATTCATTCTTTATTCTTTAGAAATGCTCACCATTTGTATTGTTTGTTTTAGGAGTGTTCTGAATCCCGTCCTTTTTCTCATATCCCGGTGTTGGTAAGGAAAATAGGATAGATTTTATGTGCTTATATGTTATGTTATGTTTATGTTATGTTATATGTTTATGCTATGATATGTATATGTATGATATGTTTTAGTTCTTGGGTATATGTTTTGTTTAGATAACAAGCATATAATTTGTTTAGATAACAAATAAGAAGTTTAGAT
Organism: Humulus lupulus; assembly: GCF_963169125.1. NCBI lineage: Eukaryota > Viridiplantae > Streptophyta > Magnoliopsida > Rosales > Cannabaceae > Humulus > Humulus lupulus. Next base: position 141,462,456 of record NC_084797.1, on the reverse strand, counting down.
AACAAGTCCCAATAGTATATTCCTTGGGCATATGATTTGTTTAGATAACAAGCCCCATAAATTTATATGACTTGTTTAGATAACTAGCCCTATAGAATTATGGGCATATGATTGTCTAGCTAGCAAGCCCCAAGATGTATGATGGCCATTGTAATAGATGTTTTTGTATCCATATGTTTTATAGTGTATGCTTATGATATATGATATATGTTTTAGATAGTCTTATGCTCTTTTATAGTATTTGATGTAGTCTTATGCTTATGTTTACGATGTATGTTTTAGTTTTAGTAGATTTTCCTTGCTGGGCATTAGGCTTATTCCTTTATTTTAGTGTGATGCATGAAAATGATTATGGAGGCGGATGGATTCTTGGTAGCATGGCATGTGTGTTGAGGATGAATGGAATGGATGGATTGCGTGTCGATCGACGATGACGTTTATTTTAGTCTTTTGAAATATGTCTCTTTTGTAATTCCGCATTCAATTTTTTTTTTGAACTTGTGTTTTAGAGCTATGTTTTATGTTTTGTAAACAATGGAATCCCATACCATAGCACATTTTATTTTACATTTTTAATAAAGACATGCTATTTCTTATATTTTGGGTTTTCAATAAAGGCATGTTATTTATTATGTTTGTATCAAAATAGTAGCTATGTCTAGTAGTTTTAATGGTCCAAGGTCTTAGAAATAGTTGGGTCATTACAGTTGGTATCAGAGCAACGGTCCATTTACATGAAGTTCTCCTTGATACACACGCTCAAGCTCCGAATCTAACCGACAATGTAAGTGTTTATGTTATAGTTGTTATGATTATGTGTATTAGCCCTTATGTTTTCAGTTAAGAATATTTATAAATTAGTTTTTTTCATTATTTATTTTATTTATTATCTTTGCATTTATGATTGTATATAGTGAAAACCTTTTTTTCCAAATAAATATCATTGTTATTTTTGAATGACATGTATGAGTGTGATTTTCTTTTACAATCATAATAAATAATAAATTTAATAAATAATGACCAAGTTCGGTGAGGGTGGATATGAATCAATGAACCGGGTTCTAAATTGAGAGTTAGGGGGCCATAGTAGTGGGAACGATTTTACTGATCCCAGCCCTCCCTCAATATGATTAACTTCGGAACAACGATAAGTTTCGAGCCTGAGAATTAAGTCATATAGGATGATTAGAAACAGACTTAGAAAATAATAAAGATGGCTTATTTTTTTCTAAGTATAGAAACACACCCTAATTAAAAGAAGGCTTATAATTTTTTTTTCATAAGTCATAATTAATAGGTCCGAGTTATGTTTGCTTAGATTAAGTTTTTGCCTTAGAGCCCATTAGGGTAAGTTTTAATATGCTTTCTCGACTATTAGAATTTTGCTGAGGATGTCAATCAGAAGGTCTGCACGCACGAATGTCAATGCCTCCAACGTCACTCCTGAGAGCATTGAAGCCCCTCCAGTTCGCAGAAGGGTAGTGCATTCTACCACCAACTTAAGCGCACTGCAGCCACCGTCGGTTGACCACACCGCAAAAATTGCAAGACTTATACAACAAGTGCAGAAATTACTACAGCAACAGCGACAACAAACTCAGCCTCCGCCTCCGCCTCCGCCGGGGATGGCCAATGGTGAAACATGCGCCATACCCATCTCAGCACATGGAGCCAATCTATGAGCAATTTCGTAAGCAACACGCCCCAAAATTTGAAAGGACAACAGACCCCTTTGAGGGAGAAGAATGGCTCAGAAATGTTGAGCCGATCCTAGCGCATATGAATCTCGGCAACGCGGACCGCATATCCTGCGTTTCTTCTCTACTTAAGAAGGATGCTAGAATATGGTGGGACTTATTTCGGCAGACTAACGATGTCACCACCATCACATGGACAAGATTTGTGGAGCTATTCCACAAGAAGTATTACAACTCGGTAGTCATCGCTACAAGGGTCGAGGAGTTTGCTAGTTTAATGCAGGGCAACTTGATGATAGTAGAATATTCTCGGAAGTTCGACAGATTAGCCAAGTTTGCAGTAGAGATGGTTCCAACTGACTTTCTGAGGGTGACCAGGTTCGTTAGAGGACATAGACCAAAGATTGAGCTAGGAGTTAAGCTAGCAAACCCGGGAAATACTACCTATGCCGATGTTCTAGAAACGGTAATAGAAGTAGAAAGGCTTCAAGCGAATGTTAGTAAGGAGAAGGCTAGTAAGCCTGAGCCTGAACAGCAGGGTCAACCTCAGAATGGTTGGAACAACCACAACAACAGCCATCAGCATAGCAATAGTAATGATCAGAAGAGAAGGCATCCTGATAATAAGCAGGCCATTGGTGATAAACGAGCACAGACAAATGATGGAGGCAATAAGTCAGGTTATGTAGAATACCCGCAATGCTCTAAGCGCCAAAAGAAACGTCTTGGGGAATGTCATGCAAACATCAAGGGATGCTTCAACTGTGGTCAGGAAGGTCACCGAAGGAGGCAGTGTCCCCAGCTCAAGCAAGAGGAGAAAATGGACAATAAAATGGTTCCGACCAGGGTATTTGCCTTAACCCAAGGAGAAGCTGATGCTAGCAATAAGTTAGTTATAGGTTAGGTTTCTATCCTCAATAATGTATGTTCTTTATTATTTTATTCGGGAGCAATATACTCGTATATCAATTTAGGAATGATAGAGAAATTAGACAAACCTTTGTAGAACTAGGTTTGTGACATAGTTAACTTCGGGTGAAGTAGTCCTATCATCACGGATAGTACGAGGCATACCGATCAAAATTGAGGACATAGAACTAGAAGGAGACCTGATAGAGCTGGAAATCAAAGACTTCAACATGATATTAGGCATGGACGGGCTAGCAAGGCATGGCACAACCATTGATAACAGACGTAAGCAAGTGATATTCGAGACTCCTGGCGGTCAGAAACGATGCTACATGGGAAAAGTTTTAGGACTACATACGCCGCTTATTTCATCTCTCAAAGCTCAGAGGATGATAGAAAAAGGATGTCACACATTCTTAGCCAACATTGCGAATGTGGTAAAGGAAACACCACTAAAAGTTGGAGACTTCCACATTGTAAAGGAATTCGCAGAGGTATTTCTTGGCAACTAGCAGGATTGTCGCCGACATGGGAGATAGACTTCACAATTGAACTAGTGTCGGCACCGAGTCATTCGCTATGGGGACCACAGGTTCTATTTGTGAAGAAGAAGGACGGAAGTATGCATATGTGTATAGATTATCGCGAGTTGAATAAGGTGACAATTAACAATAAGTACCCACTACCCCGACTTGACGACTTGTTTGATCAACTCCGAGGGGCAATCGTGTTTTCAAAGATTGATCTACGGATCGGGTATCACAGCTCAAAGTGCTGGAAGAGGATAATCCCAAGACAGCTTTTAGAACTCGGTATGGACATTACGAGTTTCTAGTTATGTCTTTTGGACTTACCAACGCTCCAGCCGCGATTATGGATTTAATGAATAGGGTCTTTATGGATTATTTGGATGAATTCGTCGTACACGATATCTTGGTGTACTCAAAGGACGAAGTCGAACATGAGGAACATTTAAGGTTGATCTTGTTACGACTAAAGGAGCATCAACTTTACGCCAAGTTCAAAAAGTGTGAAATTTAGCTTTCGCAAGTAACGTTCCTCGGGCACATAGTATCCAAGGAAGGAGTTGCAGTAGACCCATCTAAGGTAGAGGCTGTAAAGATTGGCCAAGACCAAAGAACGCGTCTAAGGTAAGAAGTTTCTGGGACTAGCAGGTTATTATTGGAGGTTCGTAGAACGCTTTTCTAAGATAGCCACTCCGTTTAGTTGCTTAAGGATATGCCCAACACCAGTACTTTATGTACCGACACCCAATGATAAGTTTGTAGTCTATTGCAATGCGTCGAAGCAAGGATTGCGTTGTGTGCTGATGCAGTTGGATAAGGTGATAGCCTACGCCTCAAGGCAAACGTAGATGCTAATGCGCTAAGTAGGAAGAATTACGGAAGTCTAGCATCATTAGCTGGAATATAAAAGCCACTACAGCAGGAGCTGATCAATGCTGGAATAGAAGTAGTCATTGGTAACCTGACTAACTTGTCCATCTAGTCAAGCCTGTTAGAAGATATACGGATTGGGCAAGGACATGATGACACATTAGTAGCACATATGGATGCAGTTAGAGAAAGGAAGGCCACATATTTCCCAATATCTAGTTAGGGGTTATTAAGATACAAGGATCGGGTATGCGTGCCAAATGATCAAGGGATTAAGATGAAGACTTTAGAAGAAGCGCACAATACCCCATACTTAGTTCACCCAGGGTCGACCAAGATGACTCACGACTTTAAAGTGTTATATTGGTGGCTAGGAATGAAGAAAGATATAGCAAAGTATGTGTCTAAATGCTTGGTATGCCAGCAAGTGAAAGCAAGTAAGCAGTGGCCTACAGGCTTATTGCAATCACTTAGCATTCCAGAATGGAAATGGGATGATATAGCCACATATTTCGTGATGGGTTTGCCACGAACAAGTAAGCAGTATGATTCGACTTGTATAGTAATAGATAGATTAACCAAGTCAGTTCATTTCCTGTCTGTTAAGACTTCGTACCACTACACCAAATACCCCTTTCCATAACACATGAATATAATACTAATAAAAAAGTATTCTGAAAAAGTATTATATGTGGCAAATTAATGAAAAAGAGGTGGTAATTTGTTTAGTGAGCCCGCTACTTAGCTTTTTTTTTTCAAACTTCCTTCAACATTTCAGACACAAAGAACAGTGACTCATTTCTTCGGCTACGTACGGTCTCCGAACTCAATCCCTGCTTCGGTCTCCTCCATCCCTCAAATCTCCTCTCTCTCTCTCGTCTTTCTCTATCTCTCTGTCAATCCGTTTCCAGTCGTGGGCTTCTCAGATTCATTCTTCTCTTTGGTCTTGGAAATCCAGGTAAGTATATTTAGTTGTAGATGTTAAATTTATCACCTTGAATCTCATAGAATCTATAAAATCTGTGGTTTTCAAAATTAATTTTCGATTTTGTAGATTGCTGGGGTTTTTTCAATCCGAGGCCTCACTCCCTCCACCTTGGTCTCAATCTCGGCTCAGTCTATCAGTCTCATCCACCACACAGCGTCGTTTCCCACCTCCCTTCCTCACTCAGTCACCGACCAGTTCATCACAGGGTTACCTCAGCTACATTAGCTTTCACCAGGTGCACACACACAGCTATTTCTTTTTCTATACATCTGCACACACCAAGCTATTCCTTTTTCTTTTATTATGAAAGAAACACCTTCACCACAGCCACACCACACCACACCACCGATTTTTCCATCTATTTTGTCAATGGTCCTATCGGATTACTGATTATTGGCATTTTAAGTTAATTTATATTGTAAATATATGCAGGTTTCTGCCAGTTTAGTCATGGTGCATTTGATTGAGAAATTTGCTGCTGGTGATACTAGAAGTTTATCTGTATCAATACTTCAGAAGATGAGCACCATGTCTAAAAAGGTTTGCTGCTTCCCTTTTAAGATTGGTATAGTTAGTTTAGATAAATAGTTCTGGCATGCTGTCCTAGATTAATTGTGAAGTATTAAGCTCTTTGAGGGCTCATTTTAACTAAAATCTTAACTGGAACTTGTTCACTTTCTTTCAGCTTTTCATAAATTTTAGGTAGCATAATATCTTTGTTTTTTTTTTTAATTCCATTTGTAGCTTAGAAGTCATCCTGCTTTCTCTGAATTGTTAGCCCAATATTCACAGAGCGGTTATAGGTAATCTGTCCTTGCTATTTTGGACTCAGTGTTCAAACTGTGTTTTATAATGAGTCAGTGAGGAGAAATGTAGTCATCTGTTTTAGCAAAAGACATGTAGTCTTTCTTCTCCCTGCAATTTTTTAACATGTAATTCATATATTTTATTGCCAGTGAAAGCAGTTTTCATACCATGTCTTGCTTCCAACCCCTGTATATTTCTCTAAGCATTGTCACGGTCTTGCAATTTGTTGAGTCTAGCTTGCATATACATGTTCGTTATTTTTGTGCATTTGATTTGCTTTTATATATAAGATGCTTATATGCTTAATCATTTCCTTGTATCAGTGAAGGGAAATATATGATATGCCTATGTATTCTAAGGAATATAAGAAACCAAACTATATATATCTAAGCTCATATATAGAGAGTTGGAGTGGTTAAATAAAAATTACTTTTTATTTTATTTAAGCTCAGTTACTGAGAGTTATATTATATTGTTAGAGTCAAAGTTCATACATCCAAGAAGTAATTTATTTTGTCATATATATTGTCAATCATTTTGCATCATTATCTCTTCCTTTCTTTGGTTTGAAACCATTTTAGTCATACAAAACTTTCCTATGACTGAATCTCCAATTGGTTTGAAATACAATTATGAGACTGAATTGTAAACACCCATAAATGTTTCAGCATGTAACATTATTTACATGGAGCAGAAATTCAATATTCAAGGAATAAAATTGAGAGCAGCACTAGCTCCAAATTGAGGAGATTTGTTTTAGTTTGTCTATTTTTATGTGGTTCTCACAAATGTTATCAGTCTATTTTGAGATTGAAAAAGCACCCTTTCCTGTCATCTGCACTCATTACTCATTTGTTTGAAACTTTTATAGTCTTATGATAATTTCACACTGAAGGTGGTTCTCCGATTTTAGGTCCTATTTCTCATATCAATTTGATGTGTTCACAAGTTACTTTAATATTTTGCATGCATTTCGTGCTTTTGGATTTGCCCCAAGATTACTAGTTTTGAAAAAGCTGCTGGTTTTTTCATGTTGGTTATCAATTATATTGTTATTTTCGTGCAGTACATTTTCACTATAGGGTCATTTTTTAGTTTTATATTGGGTTTTATTAAAAATTATATACTTATACTCATATACGATGAGCTCATGTAATGATCATTTTTGTCTGAATGCATCTGTGTTATGCAACAGTTACAATTATTAGGCCATGGATAAATTATGGATTTTATTTTGATTTTAATATGTGTACTACCATCACTAATATAAAAAAACTACAAGTTCTATTTCTTTTCATGGGTTTCATTGGAACTACCTTGGATTCCTTAAACTAAATGGTATGCCTAATGTGTTGACTGGAGTATCCCCACATTAGGCATACCATTAGGCATATACATAATCTGCTAGTAATGGAACAATAATGAATGAACTTTTTGTTGTTGCTGTTACAAAATCTACGTGGTTGATTTAGTCTTTATCATAAACTCAATCATACTCAAGGACACTCCTTTATTATATTTAAATGGGTCTCTTGGCATGCCGAAATATAAATGTGTTAGATCTATTTGATATTGATTTAGTCTATGTTAGTGATTTGTTATTGTCATTTGTTTTGTCTCTGTCTCTTTTGTTTGCTTTCAGTGAAATGGGTATGGATTTTATGTTCATATATATATATATAGTTTTCTTTCTTTGTTTGCACATAATGTTTTTGTTTAAATGACTCTAAGAGACCTGTATAAATAAATGACAAATATGTTGCTTTAATTTGTTGTGAATTTTTTTACTTTGTTCGAAAAGACAAAATCAATGGCCCATTAGTGCCATATATGCTCTTCATTTATATATATTTGAATAATGGTTGTAGAAGACTGAAGATTGCCTTTTGATTGGAAGAGAAGGAAAAATAAAGGGTAAAAAAAACCCTACTTACTAATAAGACACTGCTCATAGTAGAGTTCCATAAGGTTGGTAGAGGCTTTCCTGTAACCATCTCACACTCTTCCCCCACACACATATTCTTTTACTTCACCTCCACACTTGTGTGCGAGTTTGTGTTTGTGTGTGCCTTAACTAAGTTTCTTGAATAGACTTGCGTAGAGAGACCCCTTAGTCTCATGGTTTGGCTTGTTATTTCTATTCTTAGTTTTTCTTCTTTGCTTGCTTTTCTGCTGGTGTTTTGTTCTCTGTTCATGTACTGGCCACTTTACTTTGTCTTTATAGTTGTTGATTCTCGTTGGTTCCCGCTGGTTTGAGTAAAATGGTGATTGTAAGAGTCAATTAGTGATTAAAAAAGGCTAAAACTTTATATAATGAAGAAAACCTCTAGTGTTTGGGTGACTTTTCCGTAAAAGCCCACAACAAAGTTGTCAGGGTTGGGTAATCAAACTCCCTTGCGAGATGTGTTTAGTCTGTTGTTTTGTTATTTATTTTTTTGGTGGTGGCTACGAACACGAACCACACCCTTAGGCTATGCATGCTATTGGTTTTAGTAGCTGTGTTCTGTTTTTGTTGCTCTTTTTCTCAGTTTCTTATGGATATATGGTTAAAATTGAAGACTTGTACTTACATAATTAATCAAATAGCTTCTTTATTTATTTTCCAAAACAGCCCTGCATTTGCAGCAACTTGCAATCATGGAGCAAAGTTGAACTGTTTTTATGCCCCTTCCAACAAAAAATAATTATCATTTATGAACTATTGTATTTTAATTCATTTATTTGATTAGTGATAGCCAAAACTATTATTATTCATATATTGCATTAGTATCGAAAAATATTAAAAGGGAGGTCATTAAAATCTTATTTTACATGTATATGCCTAACAGTTGTAGTTATAAACGATTACAACATTGCGTAATACATAGGGGTTTATTATATATTTATATATGTAGTATTGAATGGCATGTACAAATTAAAGTAAAAATATATATATTGAAATGACACCATATTGGATTAAATAATGATATTGGAGACCATATTTTGTGTATGAAGGGTTGTGATGGTTCTTTTAAAAAAAGCTGAGCTTTATTTTTCAAATTTTGTACTTTATTTATGTTTGTTGAACTAAGTTCTATTCTTATCTTCCAAAGCTTAATATTATATATATATATATTAACTTGTTGTTTCTTTCAATGATGGACAAGAATATTAATCTTAGCAAGAGTGATCCTAATCCAATTTCTTTTATTCTTTACTAGAACTTTAATAATTGCATTGTGGTTAATATATAGAACCACATGACTTATATATATAAAGACAGACTTAATATATATGGAATTAAGTATATATTATACCAAAATTTGATGTTGTGGTCACATAAACATCTGAAATGATTTAATATTCTTAACACCATCATGGCTTTTACAGGTGCAAGTGTTGGCAATTAAGTCGTTTTTGCTAACAATTATTTGTATATATATATCCATCTTTTTTGAGTGTTTGATCCTTTTGTTGTTTTGTTGTTTTCTGTTATAATTATATATGAACTTGTGAATTATTGCTTTACTATTTAAGGATTAAAAAAATGTCTTCTGTTTGTGTATTAGTTGCTTACATTTCTCTATTTAGATGATAAAGATAATGTAATTAATATTAAGTTCTTAGCTTCTTGGGAAAATGAATAGATTTATACTACTTTAAAGCTTTGAATGATATATGTAAAGATGATTGAGCAAGAGATTTGCAAAGAAAAAGATTAAGGGCTAAAAAGAATAAAATTTTAGAAGGTAAGCTAAGCATTTTCTTCTTTCAATTTGCTCTTCCAAAACCCCTCATTCATGAGTGGGTTGTTCTGTACAGAGACAATATTATATTTTTTGTTTTTTGGTCATTATATTTTGGTTCATTAAATGATATCCACCTCACGTCATGGTGCTCACTAGCTTTAGATTTGTGGCAACTGGTGATTCTATAAACTTATAACATAGTATGTAGTACTAGTTTGATTTGTGAGATTTTAGCTGATTTGGCTTTTTGTATGTTCAAAATGATTTCCTTGAAAAAAATCTATTTTATAAGTTCTAGTCATTAGTTTTCCTTCTTGATTTCTTATTTCTTTTTTTTTTTACTTATTTTTTGATGTTGGGATCTATTATTGGGCATTATTGTTAGTGTTTATTTACTCTCTTCCTTCTATGATTTGTATGGAACAATTCATTTCCAATTTGTTTTATGTTCAAATAAATTCAAATTTTATTCTTTTTCATGTCATTAAAAGTTTTACATCACTGTCTTTTTCTTTATAATTTCATTTTAGCCAAATAAGAAGATTTAACTACATCTTTATTTTGTTTCTCTATCTTATGTTATTCTAATAAATTTTTGCAATATATTTTCCTTGCCAATTTAATTTTATTTAATGCTGAGTTATTTTTTCTCTTTAGTTGAAACTTTTCTAGTTGGCTGCCTTCAAAAGAAGAGGCAAGATACTTGGTGTGCAAGTAATTTTTTACGGGAGACTCTTATTTTTGTTTGCAAGAGGTATTCCTTTTACCTTGGTTTTATATTATTGAAATATTAGAGGAGTTTGGATATCTTAAATATTCATCCATAGTGAAGTAGGTTCTGAGATTATTATTGTGTGCTGCGGTGATAACGAAAGGTTGAGAACTTGTGTGTCTTAGTGAAGTAGGATCTGAGAAATTTGTGTGTTGTGGCGAGATAAGGAAGAAGACATGTGTGTTGTTTGTCGTTATGCTTGTTAAGGTAGCTTTCATTTCCAATCGATTTTATATATGTAGGTCACTTAATGCCAAAGAATAGTCAATAATTGAAAATACATGTTCTTGTTTGTTTATTTTTCTATGTTCACGTAAATATGTAGCATATATATAGCAAGTCTTTCAACTCATATCTTTGTCTCCATTATTTAACATCTGGCGCAACTTGACTTGGAGGTGGTCATTTAAAAACAACTGATATTGTATGGAGAAAGCATCACTGTAATAGTAGTTTCCAACTTTAAAGATAGATTAAGTCCTTGTCAAAGAGAAACCAAACCGATGCCTCAATATGAATTAACGCAGTAGAGTGTGTAGTAATAGTAGTTCAATAGCATGGATGAAATCTAACTACAATATACTCTAAATTCCGTAGTAAATGAAGAGGTAGTTGGGTGACATTTATAATAATGGAGATGGATAAAAGTTGGATCCATCTTAACAGGTTAGTAAACAAAATCATATAGTTTATTTTGGGTATAAGTTTAAGTTTCAGTGCTTGATTATTGAAGTATGCTCTAAAATTGTAGAGCAATGGTGGAATATGAGCAAAAAGCTAGGGAGTTTGTTAAGACAGCCATCACGAATCTCGGATTTCTAGCCAAGATTCTTTGTCCATGCAACAAATGTCACAATCTAAGACATCAACTTTCAGACGAAGTTGTCGAACACTTAGTTTTGTGGGGCATGGACCAATCTTACAAAACATGGTTTTATCATGGGGAAGATCCAATTCAAAGCAGCACGACCAACACAAGTTTTGAATATGATTTATTTCGGGCAGCTCGAGTATTTTCAAGTAACGCCAATGATTTTGGTGACGATAACAATGATGCTGATTTTCATAGTCTATTAGCGGATGTTGAATCTCCATTGTATGAAGGTTGTTCAAAGTATACAAAAATTTCATCTGGGCTATATAATCTAAAAACAAAGCATGGAATCTCAGATGTTGGCTTTAGTGAGATGTTGGAGATGATCAAAGTAATGTTGCCGAAAGATAATCTCCTACTGACATCAATGTATGCAGTTAAAAAGTTTCTAAAGATGTTTGATTGGAGCTATAAGCATATCATGCTTGTGTCAACGATTTTTATTTGTATACAAAAGAGAATGATGATGCCCAAGTATGTCCTACTTGTCAATATCTAAGATGGAAGCAAAATGAACAGACAAAAGAGATTCTACAAGGGCAACCTGCGAAATTGTTGAGATATTTTCCTATTATACCAAGGTTTCAAAGGATGTTTAGAAAAGAAGAGACGGCTTTAAGCTTAAAATGGCATTCAACCAATAAAAGAACAGACAAGAAAATGCAGCACCCAATAGATTCAGAGGCTTGGGATGCAGTTTATAAGAGATGGCCAGATTTTCAACTTGAACCTAACAACCTTCGATTAGGACTTGCTGCTGATGGGATCAATCCTTACAAAAACATGAGTTCTACATATAGTTGTTGGCCTATAATGCTCGTTGTATATAATCTGCCACCTACGTTGTGCGTGAAGGATGAACTTACCTTTCTATCTATGTTGATTCCTTGACCTAAACAACCCGGGAATGACACAGATGTTTACTTAGAGCCCTTAATAGATGAGTTATTAGAATTAAGGAATGGTGTTTATACATATGATATTTCTACAAAGAAGTTTTTTAATTTAAGGGCCATGTTGCTATGAACCATAAATGATTTTCCAGCTTATGGAAACTTAGCTGGATGTGCGACTAAAGGGAAGTATGGTTGTCCTGTTTGTGGTGAGCACTCAAATGTTGTTTGGTTGAAGCATAGCAAAAAGATGTCCTTTTACAATCATATTCGATTTCTACCACAAGAACACCGTTATAGAAAGAAGAAATATACAACAGCTAGGGCAAGGGAAAGAGCACCACAATGTCCAATTATATTGACAGGTGTTGAAGTAGCTGAGCAGTTAAGCAAAGTGTCTAATGAATTTGGAAAGGGAAAAAAGAGGAGTCGTGATATAGACACCAAAAATATCTGGAAGAAGCAATCTATTTTTTTAGGCTGCCTTATTGGGAAATATTAGTTGTTCGTTATAACCTTGATGTTATGCATGTTGAAAAGAATGTTTGTGAAAGCATACTTAACACATTGCTCGATTGCAAAGGAAAATCTAAAGATCACTACAACTCGAGATTAGATTTGACAGAGATGGGCATTATGCCTCATCTCCATCCGTATGAAGAAAATGGTGTTACTCGTCTTCCTGCTGCAGCTTACACTCTATCAAAATCTGATAAGAAGTTGCTTTGTGAAAGACTATTTGACTTGAAATTGCCTTATGGATATAGCTCTAACATTAGAAACTGTGTAGATGTGAAGAAACAGAAGCTGATAGGACTTAAGTCTCATGATTTTCATGTGATTATGCAACAACTATTGGCTATTGCTATAAGGGGTTTAATGGAAGAAGGCTGTAAAGAGACAATTCTTCGGCTCTCTAAGTTTTTCTATGGATTGTGTCAGCGTGTGGTTAATAAGGAGGAAATTATGAAATTTGAAGTAGAAGCCTTTGAAATTCTTTATAAACTAGAAGAATATTTCCCTCCTTTCTTTGATCCAATGATTCACTTGGTTGTTCATTTAGCACGAGAAGTTAGACTTTGTGGTCTGGTGCAATTTCGATGGATGTACCATTTTGAGAGATATATGAAAGTATTGAAAGTATTTGTAGCAAATTATGCACGGCCAGAAGGATGTATTGCAAATCGCTATCTTGCTGTTGAATGTGTACGCTTTTGTGAAACCTTTTTAAAGCAAAATGATAATCAAGATAGTACATTACTAGAAGAAAATCCACTATCAGCAGCAGAGTGCTTTGAGATTGACCTATTGAACTTGGCAGTAGCGCATCGATATGTGTTGTTTAACTCAGATATTGTAGAACCATTTCTCAATGTCCATATGGATGAGCTGAAAGAAAGGTACTCAAATCTGAATAACAATCAAACTTTGTTGTGGAATCGACATTCTGAAGGGTTCCCGTTATGGTTTTATGAAAAGGTTGTATTCTATTGCCAAGATAAAAGTTTACGTTTTCTTTTAGTGTACAAATTTCTTACAAAAATATTTTTATTTTCAGATTTCTAACTTGAACAAAGTAGATGACATGTTAGCTCAATTGGCTGAAGGTCCAAGTCGCGGTGTCACTTCCGATAAGGGGTACATGATTAATGGAATTTGATTCCATAAAAAAGGAGCTGAAAAAACAACTCAAAACAATGGTTTATACTTGGAAGCACATGACAGTGGGCAATTGAATGATAGAGAAGAGTATTTTGGTGTTATCAAGGATATAATTATGCTGATTATTGTACTTTTAAGGTGCCATTGTTTTGGTGCGATTGGCGAATATTCGAATGGGTGTTTAGAAGTCGGAGTTCTATACGCTTGTAAATTTTAATATAGGACAAGCTCAACCCATTAGGGATCCATTTGTATTATCTTCACAAGTGAAAAAAGATTTTTATGCAAGGGAGAATGAGTCAAGTAATTGGTATATAGCTTCAAAGGATTCAAATAGAGGGTGTTTTGGACTTGAATCCAATGAAGAAAATTGAGTTTTCTGTTGTTTCTTATGTACTTTGAATGAAACAAATCTTCTTACACTTTTTCTATGTAATTTTGGTGTATTACTACTCTTTTGTTGAATGAAACAAATCTGGTTTTATTACTCTCTATGGTGTACTTTATGATTTTATTTTACTTTGAATGAAACAATTCTTGTTTTATGGTTTTGGTGTATGTTTGTTACTCTTTGGTGATCTGCATTTCTGATTTATATTCTTATGTTATCTTTCTTTTTATATTGCATCAATTTCAACTTGAAAAATGAGAACATTACGAAGATCTCCAAAAAAACACCTTCGTCCAGGTGCTTTATGCAATTTTGTGGCCAAAAAGTGAAAAGCATCATTGAAGACTCAAGCTGATTAGGACGATACGTTTCTTGGAAACCCTGTTTTAAAGAAAAAGAGTGCTCTTCGTAGGTTTTCTGCACCTGTTAGAGTTGTAATTGACTCACCATCTGCTCTTAGTACTAGAGCAGCAACTCGTCGTATGGTCTATAATACAGAGCCAGATCCAAATGATGATGTGGAAGACATGGAGATGTCACTTGGAAGTTCAAAAACTAGAAGATCTCTTAATTATGAAGTAGATAAGGTAGTTCATAGTGTTTGTGAAAAAGGGGTAAGTGAGGAACATGAAGAGATAGCTGATGAGGAAAGGGTTGGTGCAGAATTTGAAGAAGGCGCTGCTGCAGAATGTGAAGAAGTGGCTGCTGCAGAATTTGAAAAAGGGGTTGCTGCAAAATTTGAAGAAGTGGCTGAGGTAGAACTTGAACAACCTCTTAGAAAATCTGTTAGATTACAAAAATCAACTAATGAGGAAAATCAAACTGAGATTGAAGAAATACCTCAAGATGTAGATGCGAATGTAATGAACTTAGCCAAGAAGACAAGGGGAAAACTCTATTGGTAAATCTTACCAAGAGGAACAATGACTTGAGGATAATAAATTGTAATGAAAAAGGGCAACCACTTGGTACTAACTTAGTGCAATTTTCTTCTTTTGTGGGCGCTCTTGTGCGAGAGGTTGTTCCTTACACTATTTCAGATTGGAGGAATGTTTCACCACTCATGAGAGATGTTCTTTGGGCATCTATTCAGGTAGAATTACAAGTTTTATGACTGTATTTTCTTTATCTATTCAGCTCTACACTTAAACATATAATATATTATTCTATATTCTATTGTAGGCACAATATGACTTACATGATGATTGGCAAAAAAAGATGTGCTTTGAAATGATAGCAGAACTATGGAGATCTAGGAAATCTATACTTGTAAAGGATATTATCAATGCAAAAAATGAGAGTGAA
This sequence comes from Humulus lupulus, assembly GCF_963169125.1. Lineage (NCBI taxonomy): Eukaryota > Viridiplantae > Streptophyta > Magnoliopsida > Rosales > Cannabaceae > Humulus > Humulus lupulus. The sequence goes on along the minus strand of NC_084797.1, from coordinate 141,447,033 downwards.
CGACTAGCCTTAAAGCCGGATTACATAAAAAGTGATGTAGAATGGAGAGCATTTGTTGCCCAAAAAATTAGTAAAGAACATTTGGTAAGAAATATGATGAAAGAAGTGATGTTAATGCCTCTTTTACTTATTTATTAAATAGGATATAAGGGCCAAATACCAAGAGAGAAGAAAGAAAGCTGTTCCATACACCTTAAGTCGAAGAGGATATGCTTGAACAATCGATGATATGATAATAATTAAGTTTTTTACTATTTGTATATTTGCTTCCATTATTGTAGTCTCTATTTTATAATCTCTATTGGTGTATTGTGTAGAAAAAAGAAAATGAGGATGTGAAAATATCTAGAATCGATGCTTTTCGGAGAGCCCATACCAAGAAGAATGGTGAACCTGTAAACCCAACGGCATTTGATATTTTTGTGAGTATTAGTCATTTAATTTTTGTGATTTTATATTTATTTTCCATAATGCATACATTAGTTATACTAATTTATATGCAGGGTTCATTGAATGAGATTCTCCTTGAAGACCCAAAATCTGGAACTACAGACAACGCTGATGAGGATGCCTTGACAAAATTGTTTGGTAACCCAAAATCTGGTCGTTCAATCAGACACGGAAGAGGCGTAACAAGGTCGAAGCTAACTGTTGTTAATATGTGTAATAGCAAGATCTCCAAGTTAGAAGAAGAGCAACAGAATATGAAGCTCAAAATGACTGAAATGATGAATCTACTTAAAGAATACTTGGTGGTAATTCTATCTTGCACTTATAAACCTTAGTTTTCTTTTCTTCCAATGAAACTTATCATGGTTTTATATTTAGGTTGGTGATAAAGCGACACCAAGCGAAGGACAATCTCACAATGTACCGTAGTCAAACAATATTCATTCCCCTAAGGTAAATTATCAAAGTTGTTATTGTTTTAATGATTCATTTTAGAAGAACAAATACAAAAACTAATATATTGTCTTTTAAATAAATTAGAGTATTGCAATAGAAAAAATACATAACTTTATAAGAGCAAAGAATGCTTGCTACTTGATTGACTGGGCAGATGTAATTGTTGCTGAAGGTCGTTGGGATTCTAGTGATCCAAAGTTAACTGTACATGGAAAGCCTCTTGGACCAGACTTTATGCGAGTATGGGTTGATGCTGATATTGTACCATAATCTTACTTATTTCGTCCTAATAATGCGATGCTTACAATACAAGAAGCAGTTGGTTCCACAGTTGCATGGCCTTCTAAAAAATTTATTCCAAGAGGTACATTTTCATACTCAAAAAAGAACCAATGTCTTATAATTTAGTGTTTGGTTTCTTTGTTTGCTTTGGTGTAGTTGTGAATTCATTATTTTGTATGTGGTATCCTCTCTTGGAAATAATTTCCATAGCATTTTTCTTGAAGTAATTTGTGATGCTAGATAATAACAATAAAATATTTCTTTATTTATTTTGCAGATGTGACAAGCGAAATAGAAAAGGATACTTAATTTTGAAGGCTTTGTGTTGGGCAACTGTAGAATATTTTGTGTTGAAAGTAGTCACTTTTCAATATGTTGAATATTTAAGACTACTTGAATACTTAAAGAACATTTTGTTGTTGATGACAGTGTTGAATGTTTTAAATTAATTTGTGTATTGTTAATACAATTTTGAATGTTTTTACTTTTTGTTATTTGAAAATCAAGTTCATTTGATGATGCTAGTATATATTAGAAAGCTAATTTTAATTATATAAATAAAAAATAAAAATAGAATAGAATAAATTAGTGTTATATAAATGAATATATAATGAGAATTTAAACTTATCTAAATATTAAAATAATAAGAAAAATGTGTTATAATATCTATTACAATAACACTTTTATAAGTAAAGAATTTTGTTATGCAAATTTCATTATATAACACAAAAAATGTGTTATACTAAAGTGTAGTATAACACAAAAAATGTGTTATACTAAAGTGTACTCTAACACAAATTTACAAGTATTGAAATGTGTTATATAATCGACTATAAATAATATAATTAAACACTTATCTATATATTAAAATAACACAGAAAGTGTGTTATCGTTGACAGTATAATAACACATCTGTCTAACAATGATAAAGTGTTATGCAAAGTACCCTGACCTACGATAACATAGTCGGTCTTAACACGTCAAAAAGTGTTATGGTATGTTTTGATAACACATTTTTCGTCTTATTTAAAGCATTTTTTCTTGTAGTGTACACAGCAGATCATTACGCAGACGTTTAAGTCCAAGAAATTGTATGACTGCATAGAATCTCTAAGACAATAGTATTCGATAAAGGATCGGTGTTTACATTGAGATCTTGGAGTAAGTATTTATCGCTGATAGAATTCTCCTACAACAATAGCTACTAGTCAACAATCGGGATGGCACCTACAAGCTACTTTATGGAAGAAAGGTCGATCGCCGTTGCATTAGGACGAGGTAGGAGAAAGGCAACTACTTGGGCCTGAAGCTGTTAGAGGAGCTCAGGATGTAGTAGCGCTGATTAGAAAGCGTATGCTCACTGTTCAAAGCCGTTAGAAAAGTTATGCGGATGCCAAGCGACGTGATGTGGAATTCAAAGTTGGAGATTAAGTCTTCTTAAGGATATCTCCTATGAAAGGTGTGAAGCGATTCGGGAAGAAAGGCAAGCTTAGTCCTAGGTTTATAGGTCCTTTTTAGATATTGGACAAAGTGGGAGCAGTTGCATATAGATTAGCCCTACCGCCAGCTCTAGCAGATAGTCACAATATGTTCCACATCTCGATGTTGCGTAGATATGTGTTAGACCCGTCTCACGTCCTCAAATATGCTATGATAGTACTCCAGAAAGATTTGAGTTATGAGGAACGACCGGCTAGGATCATAGATAGAATGATGAAAGAATTACGGTCTAAGAGTTTTTCGATAGTCAAGGTCCTATGGAGTAATAGTTCTGAACAGGAGGCAATGTGGGAGTTGGAGGAAGACATGTTAGCCTGGTATCCAGAATTGTTTGACAAGTAAATTTTGAGGACGAAATTCCTTTTAGTGGGGGAGAATTGTAGAGTCCCAGAATATTTACTTAACTAGCTAGATAGTAGTAGTAGTAGTTGTTGTTAGTATTAGTTTGTAGTATGTTAGATTCCATGGATTTTGGTTCAAGTCGGGACTTAGTTGGAACCTCATATCAATAGTTATGAATTTTATAAGTTTAACCTATAGTTTAAGAATATTAATTATAACCTAAGGTTTGATTAATATTGCTGGTCCTAGGTGTATTATTTATTATAACCTAAGGTTTAGATAGAGCCAATAAGAATATGACACTTGTCATAAGCATGATTATTAGGGAATTAGAGTTTGTTATTTTATGGTTAGTTAAGGAAATTTGTGGATTAGGTTGTTATTTAGATAATTAAATAGATTTTCCCGTAACTTTAGGGTATTGTAACTTCTGACCTATTTTTGACCTAGTTATATTATGAATTTCGAAAAATAGTATTTCTAGAAAGTTGTAGGTAATTGAATTAGCTTTCTAACAGTATAAAGATGGTCTAAATCAGAGTCATACAGCTCCAGTAATATTGATGTTACTACAGGTGAGTTTAGAGTTACGAGATTTAGGAAGTTAGAAGTTAGGATTCTATTTTTTTATTTTTTAAAAACAAGCTTTGACTCCTTAGAGCTACCTTTGAACGATTTGACCGAGTCCTAAGCCTATGACTGATGAATATTCAAATATTTTCAATTAAATTCATTATTTTTATTCAAAGCCAAAAAGAAGATTTTTATTCGTAGAACTCTATAAATAGGACTTAGAACCCAACCCTTCTCCTCACTCTTCAGCAGTGATCAGAGTCCAAGGTGCTAGTACTACCATGGAGTGATAAAAACTTGGGTTGGGAAAAAGCTTTGCCATTCTTAAGCTTTATAAAATACTTGAGAAGTGAGGTTTAGTGTATTTCGGTATTGGAGTTAGACCAATACATAAGGTCAACTAAGGTACTCCTATTCTTTAAGTCCAATTTTTTACAACTCTTTATTTTTCTTTAGTTCATTTTATTCAGATCCTAACTTTCGTTATTGGTTCTTGATTAGGTTCTTGAAACTTAAGTTCTTTCTTGGTAAGTTTCTTCTTGATGGTTTAATTTCCACATTCATTCTTTATTCTTTAGAAATACTCACCATTTGTATTGTTTGCTTTAGGAGTGTTCCAAATCCCATCCTTGTTCTCATATCCCGGTGTTGGTAAGGAAAATAGGATAGATTTTATGTGCTTATATGTTATGTTATGTTTATGTTTATGTTATGTTATGTTATATGTTTATGCTATGATATGTTTTAGTTCTTGGGTATATGTTTTGTTTAGATAACAAGCATATAATTTGTTTAGATAATAAATAACTTATTTAGATAACAAGTCCCACTAGTATATTTCTTGGGCATATGATTTGTTTAGATAACAAGCCTCATAAATTTATATGACTTGTTTAGATAACTAGCCCTGTAGAATTATGGGCATATGATTTCCTAGCTAGCAAGCCCCAAGATGTATGATGGCCAGTGTAATAGATATTTTTATAGTCATATGTTTTATAGTGTATGATTATGATATATGATATATGTTTTAGATAGTCTTATGTTCTTTCATAGTATTTGATGTAGTCTTACGCTTATGTTTACGTTGTATGTTTTGTTTTTAGTAGATTTTCCTTGCTGGGCATTAGGCTCATTCCTTTATTTTAGTGTGATACAGGATAATGATTATGGAGGTGGAAGGATTCTTGGTCGCATGGCATGTGTGTTGAGGATGAATGGAATGGATGGGTTGCATGTCGATCGAGGATGACGCTTATTTTAGACTTTTGAAATATGTCTCTTTTGTAATTCCGCATTCAATTTTTTTTTTTTTTTTGAAATTGTTTTTAATGCAATGTTTTTTGTTTTGTAAACAATGGGATCCCATACCATATCACATTTTATTTTACATTTTTTATAAAGACGTGCTATTTCTTATATTTTGGGTTTTCGATAAAGGCATGTTATTTCTTATGTTTGTATCGAAATAGTAGCTATGTCTAGTAATTTTAATGGTCCAAGGTCTTAGAAATAGTTGGGTCATTACAAAAGAATCGTTTCAAAATTTACCAAGTAGAACATACAATCGGACTGTATATGCCCAAACCTATTGAATGAATGCTAAATAACTTGGATATATTAAAAGCAACAAAACCACAAGGAAATAAAAGACAAAAAGTTTCAAATGAGGATGACACATGCCTTTGCAATCTTAGACTTGGTAATATAGGACTAGACAGAATCAATCGGTTAACAAAATGTGGACCTTTGAGAGAACTAAGAGTAGAAGCTCTTCCAGTTTGTGAATCATGTCTAGAAGGCAAAATGACCAAACGTCCTTTCTCAATGCAAGGGCAATAAAGCTAAAGAGCCTTTGGAGCTTTTACACATCGATGTCTGTGGTAGAATCAATGTACAAGCAAGAGGTGGGTATGAGTAATTCGCCAGTTTTATTGACGATTACTCGAGATGTGGTCATACTTATCTAATGCTTAGGAAATCTTAAACCTTCGGTAAGTTTCAAGAATTCAAAGCTGAGGCTGAGAAGCAATTAGACAAGACTCTTAAAACACTTTGATCAGATCGAGGTGGTGAATATTTTGATTTAGAATTCAAAGATTTCATAATGGAGCATGGTATTCTATCCCAACTCACATCACCTGGAATGCCACATCAAAATGGTGTTTCAGAAAGAAGAAACAGGAACTTGTTGGATATGGTCAAGTCTATGTTAAGCTACTCTTCACTTCATCTCTCATTCTAGGGATATGCACTTCAAACGACGACTTACATTTTCAATGTTGTCTCATCTAAGACCATAAGAAAAATGCCACTGGAACTGTGGAATGGAAACAAACCCAGTTGACACCATTTCTGCATTTGGGGTAGTCCTACTCATGTTCTTAGACCAAAATAAGGGAAACTTGATTCGAGGTTTGAAGTGTGCATTTTTTTGGGCTACGCTCCAGAAATAAGAGGTGATTACTTCTATAGTCCCAAGGACTAAAAGGTATTTGTTTCAACAAATGCGACATTCCTTGAACACGATTATCTGAATAACTATAAACCTCGGAGCAAGGTAGTATTGGAGGAGCTCACAGCTTATAAGATTCCATCACCTTCATCGTCATCACTAAATGATAAATGACAAACCGAGGAAACCACGATTCCTGAAAAGGAAACCCTAGTGCAATGTCATAGTGGGAGGATTGTGAGACAACTTATTCGCTACAAACATGAGGCGCATGTCCTTGTTTTTGATACAAACAATGATGGTCCATTAACCTTCAAAGAAGCTATGTATGATCCTAAAAATGAGAAATGGAAAGAAGCCATGAACCAAGAAATGGAATCTATGTATTCCAATTCTGTCTAGGAACTTGTAGACCCACCTGAAGATGATAGGCCCATTGGGTGTAAATGAATATACAAGAAGAAAAGAGGTGTAGATGGGAAAGTGGAGACTTTCAAAGCAAGGCTATTAGCCAAAAGGCTACACTTAGAGAGAATATGTTGATTATGAATAAACATTTTCTCTTGTGGCCATGCTGAAATCCATTCGCATTCTCTTATCCATAGCTTCCATGTGTGATTATGAGATATGGCATATTGATGTCAAGACATCCTTCCTTAATGGCTATCTTGATGAAAGTATCCATATGGTACAACCAGAAGGGTTCATCAAGAATGGGGAAGATCAAAAGGTGTGTAAGTTGCTGAAATCCATTTTTGGATTAAAGCAAGCGTCTAGATCTTCGAATATCACCTTTGATGAAACAATTAAAACATATAGCTTCGAACAAAATGTCGATGAAGTGTGTGTATATTAGTATATCAAAGGAAAAGTGGTGGTTTTCTTAGTTCTTTATGTGGATGAAATTCTCCTTGTTGGCAATGTTGTAGAGACACTGTCAAACATAAAGAAGTGGTTAGCCGAAAAGTTTCAAATGAAATATTTTGGTGAGACGAGCTATGCTCTGGGAATCCAAATCCTGAAGGATAGTGTAACGCCCTGCTAATTAGGGTCCGTCACCAAGCGTGTTTAAAACCAGTGTTGGACTTGCTAAACAAGTCATTTGGACTAAACGTGTGATTAAGCCACTAAAGGTTTAGGTATTAAAACTTTTGGTCAACTCATAAGCATTTTCATTAAGGTAAAAGCATGTTCTTTACATGGGATCCCAAAAACATCAATTTAAAAGTTGGTTGCAACACTCAAGATACATAATAAGCCGACCTAGGTGGCAAAAGCTGGGATTAACCCTAGTTCCCTTGAGAATCTCGGCCGTGGTGGTCAAGCGGACTGCACATGTACATGTCACTGCTTTTGCCCTCCGACTCATGGCTGGTTAAGCTTCTCTTTACCTTTACCTGCACCACAAAGTACCTGTGAGCCAAAAGACTCAGCAAGAAAACATATTGAACAGTTCACAATGTAGTATAACTATCAAACGGTAATAACTGAAACTGGTGCATTCATTGTACAAGTTGGCAACCATGGGGTTACGCAAGCGCGTGTCGCACTTCCTATGTGTTGGCATCCGAGCCAGTCAAGTGCATGTTGCACTCCTAGGGTGGCCCAGCCATGGTGGCCTACACTCCACGTGCACAATGCCAATCTCAGCTTATAAACTGAGTCCTTTAAGCCTTGACTTATAAGTCAAGCCTCACATGCCTCTGACTTGTAAGTCGAAGCTTAAGGGCCCTTGACTAATAAGTCGATTCCCATTTAACATCCTAATAACCCTCTCGTTTATAAACCAAGCTTCCCAGTCACAACAGACAACCACATATCTCATATAGCATCCATATCAACAATTACAATGCATTATAATACACTCAAACAACTGTCATAGGTGTAATCAAAATTAAGCGCACCCCAGTGCACCTGATTAGATATTCTCAAACATAATGATAATCATGTTCATTAACAAGGCCAAAGCCTTAATCATATCTATATTCAACATTGACTAAGCTCTAGTCACACATTCACATAATGGGTGCAGTTTTCTTACCTTCGGTCCGTATGCAAGTTACTAGCGACGCCCTTTGAGCATGATCCCTGATTCACGCCCTTAGCATAACCCTAGTCACAGCCATAATGAGGAGTTCCATCAGCAATAGGGAAATAAAAGCTTCCAGACCAAACCCTAGCCTCTAGATCATCGAATTCCACTTAACAAGGAAGTAGAATCGACCCCGAGCCCAAATGGTTAACTTCCCTAACTAAAAATCCCATTAAGGCCAAATTTCCCCTTAAGGGTCGCGACCCCATAGACCCGTGCCGCGGCTCACCTCCTATTCCAGAGGCTCGGCCTCCTTGATCACTAGACACGCGCCGCGGCCCTGCCCCTGTGGCGCCACGGCGCTCCCTTGCTACAGAGCCCTCTTGGCTTCTATTTTTCTTAGAGGGTCGCGGCTCACCAAGAACAGAGCCGCGGCCCAGCCCCTCGAACCCAGAATTTCTGGGTTTTTCACTTGGTCATACCCAACTAAAAACCATCCAATTCCATCCCAATCTTCCAACACAATTCCCATACTTAACATACTTATTTCCAACAACCAAACCTAACTAAAACACTGAATTAAAAACCCATCAACAACCCAAAATTCTTTCCCCAACTATCAAACATGAAAAACTTAAACTTCAGTTAATAACCACAGAAATTTCATAATTAAACCTTGAATTAAAGATCTTACCTCTGGTGTATTGACCCTCTTGAGCTAAATCTTTAGTTCCCCAAGTTTAGTTCCTTAATTTCCCAAGCCTTGATCTTCAATTTTCCCCAAACTCCTTCCAAAACCTCAAGAGATAGAGAGGAATGAGTGAGCTGCTGAGAGTTGAGTTTCCTAACACTTCTGAAACGTTCCCAGCCCTCCAAGTCCTATACTTGGACTAAATTGACTATTTTTCCCCTTACCCTTAGCCTATTCATCAAGTGTTCACAAGGGCAATTTTGTCCTTTGTCTCAAATCCCGCTATCCATAACTTATATCCTTTAATTCCCGTTACTTCCAATATTCTCACATGATTATCAATAATTTCCCATTACTCACTAATTCCCGGTAATGTATTAAAAATACCCCCAAGCTCACCCCGAGCCGGGTATAAAATTCCTGTTGTGACTTTTCTGCTAACTTGCTCATCGGGATCGCCTCTCGTCAAGTAACCCAAATATATCCACATAATAATTAGATCTCAATCACATAGACACATATTTGCATTTATTCCCTGAACGGGTCAAATTACTAAAATACCCTTCTTATCAGAAACGAGCCCACATACACATATTTAACATTTCTAACATGGAAGCTTAATTATACTATAATATAATTCACATAATAACTCAATTATTGCCTCCCGGCCCCCTAATCCAGGCACTAAGCCACATTAGGAAATTTGGGATGTTACAAATAGGAAGAACAAGCTCTTGGCACTTTCTCAAGCTAATTATATAGATACGGTGCTTGAAAGGTTCTCTATGAAGAATTCCAAGAAAGACCAGTTACTGACAAGACATGGAATTACTCTTTCCAAAGAGCAATGTCCAAAATCACCTCAGGAGGAAGAGGACATGAGAAAGTATCCATATGCTTCAACAGTTGGGAGTCCTATGTATGCTATGTTGTGTGCTAGGCCTGACATATGCTATGCAGTAGGTATTGTAAGTCGTTATCAATCAAATCCAAGTTTGGGACACTGGATTGCAGTAAAGTACATTCTCATGTATCCTAGGAGAATGATAGATTATATGCTTGTATATTCAGGGGGTGAGTTAAACCCTACTGGATACACTAATTCTGATTTCCAATATAACAAAGACAGTCGTAAGTCAACATCTAAGTCAGTATTCACTCTTGATGGAGGACTTGTAGTCTGGAGAAGTATTAAACAATCGAGTATTGCAGATTCAACCATGGAAGTCGAGTATATAGCGGCTTGTGAAGCAGCTAAAGAAATGAATTGGTTGAGGAAGTTCTACACTGATCTGGAAGTAGTTCTTGATATGGATAAGCCACTAATCATATACTGTGACAACAGTGGAGTAGTAGCTAATTCCAAGGAACCTAGAAGCCACAAGAGAGGAAAGAATATAGAAAAAAAAATACCATATGGTTAAAGAGATTAGGCATAGAGGTGATGTAATTTTTATGAAGGTAGCGTCATAACAGAACCTGGCAGACCTGTTTACCAAGACACTTCCTGGAAATTCGTTTATGGGGCATGTATGCAACATAGGATTAAGGGAAATACCTCACTTACTTTGAGGGCAAGGGGGAGATTGATAGGATTAGTTCTCTATAAGCATGTAAAGACATTTTATTGATTTAAATAAAAGTACAATTTTATTATATTTGAATGTTATAATTTATGTTTGAATTAATTATTTAATAATATCAAGAAAATTCCTTATTCATTCATGAGAATATGATTTGATATTAGTACGAGAGATTTAAGATCATATACATAATGAATAAAATATTCAGTAACATATTAAAGTAAGGAATCTTTAATGAGTGGTTGCTAGTGCGGTTTACTGAGCATACAAGATGCAAGAGATCTTGATTCGGATTACTGATGTGGATAGACATCTTAGTAAAGGTGTTGTATATAATAGAGATTATATATGAGAGGACCCATGAGAATTGATTATCTTTATAAACTTGTCGTTTGACATAATGATTTAATTCTTATCATAATAGATGATCATTTGTAGATTAGTCTAAATCCTGAGTATTCATGAACTCTTGTTTGTGTTTATTGGATCTTTTTATTCACTCGTTAAGGTTTCTTAGTATTATGGGGATAATGACTTTTGTTTTGGAGATTCAATATCATGAACGGCTGGGAACATGATTTACAATAGTGGAATCCATACTTTCCTAACGAATCGAATATTGGTTCCCTTAAGTGATAATTCTATAACATAATAGTTATTGAACTCAAATCTATAATATGATTATAGATTATTGATTCTATAGTGAATTAATGGTACTTAAGTATCAAGAGGTAATTAGAAGGGTAAAATGGTAATCTTGACCAACTCTAATTAACGAACCAATAAATGGAGGACATAACTACATTTATTGATTATATCAATGGACTGCAAGAGAAATCTCTGTAAATATAATTCATTAAATACTTAGAGTGCAATTCCATATTTATAATGGAGTAATCGTGGAATTAATAAATAAGATTATTAGATTAAAGAGTTTAATTAATAATATGGTTTATTGGAGGTTCGTATTATAGGTCCATGGTCCCCAGACCACCTCTATCCTACACTGTCAAGGGTAAGGATGTCAAAAGAAAGATTTGTAGAGAGAAGTACTTAATTGCAAAAGAATTAATTTTCTAGGGCAAGGAAATAATTATGGGCAATTGATTATTTATGAATTAATTAATTATTTAACTATACAATTTTTATTTTTAAAAACTATAGGTTAAAATAAATATTAATATTGTTTGGATTAATATAAAGAGAGATTAATAATTATCTTATTTAGAAGAAGATATTTATTTGTTATTTAAAACGGATATTTTAAGATAAAGTTAATTTTGAATTAATTAATTTTTTTTGGGATAAATATATTGTCTAAAATATTAATTAAATAAACAAATGAGAAAATTAGGGATAACCCTAATGGTGTGGTTGACACACTCACTGTATAGTTAGTGTGGCGCCACACATAGTGATTTCCTATCCCTGTGATTTTAATTTTGAATTTCAAATAATTTATTTATTTAATTATATATCTTTAATTAATCTTTTTAACTTAAATAATTAAATAGGTTATAACTGATCTATTTTATTTTAATAAAATAAAGATTAACTAAATTAGTAAATTATTATTAAAAAACCTTAAAAGAAGCGAAACTTTTCAAGAATTGGTTTTCATAGACTATCAAACTCTCTCTCTGAAAAAGAAAGCGATAGTTTTTTTAAACCTAAAAAACTATTCAATACATCTTCTCTCAATCAAAGCTTTCTATATCTCATGTGTTGAGTACATCTAGAAAGTCATAAATCAACCTTTTGAATCCTACGGGCCCACACACGTCCTTGTTTGTTTGAATGGTCTAGAAGATCAAGGTGTGAGCTTTTCAGAATATAGATTGGAAGATCATTGATTTATACAAAAAGCTTCGTGGATACTTGATAGGCTTCAAGAGGTAATCTCTAATCTATTTGTATGTGATTTAATATGTCTATATATGTATAATCCTGGCTGGTATTAATAAATTTTAAAAAAATCCATTGTCCATTGTGTATCTCTGATTTACTCTTTTAATACCATCAACTACCTCTTTCTCTAGAGCTTTTCCTCGCTTTATTCCCAACAGCCTACATTTATCCGCCTTCGCAAGCACGTTTTTGTCCAGGTTTAATGTGTGCATCATCACGTTCCGTCTGAGTCCTACCATGTCCTCATGTGACCAGGCAAAGACGTCAAGGTTTCTTCTTAAAAACTTGACCAATTCCTTCTTTCTTTTGTATCCAAGATTTTTCCCAACCTTCACTACTTTCGAAGGTACTTATAGGTCGAGGATGATTTCCTCTAGCTCCTCTAATGCCTGGAGCTCAGGTCAGTCTTCGCCAAATCTCGGATCAATTTCTTCGGGTTGGGTGACCTCATTTCTAACTTCCTATGGTTCTTCCACCTCTCTGGCAAATACCACTACCCGAGGTTCCTCATCCTTCTCAGTTATTACCATGGCTTGCTGCCCGAGCTGTGATTTTCCCTTCATGGCAATGCTATTGCATTCCCTGGCATCGAGTTGATCTCCCTTCACGGTGCATATCCCTAAGGACAAGGGAAATTTCATGGACAAATGGCGAACTGAAGTTATAGCTTCAAACACCATCACCACAGGTCTCCCCAATATTTCATTGTGATCGGCCAGACAGTCAATTACTACAAACTCGAGCATCTTGGCGACAGCTCGTGTATCCTCATCCAATGTTACCATGAGCTCGATTGTTCCTATGGCTGTCATCCCCTCTCTTGAAAATCCATAGAGGGTCATAAAGGTTGCCTTCAGATTGACTATAGATAGCCCCATCTTTACAAGGGTGGACCTCAATAGCACATTCACGGAGCTCCCATTGTCAATCAGTATTTGGTGCACCCTTTAGTTGGCAAGTTGAATAGTTATCACCAGTTGATCATTATGAGGGAATTGGACATTGCTAGTGTCTTCTTTCATAAAAATTACTGTTTGTTTATCCAATCAATGTTGTTTAGATAACCTTTGCTCCTAGACAAACTCGGTTCCATCATGCATTTTTAGCTCTTGAATATATCTCTTCTGGGCCCCACTACTCATTCCTGCTAGATGAGGTCCGCCTACAATGGTGGCTATGTCCCTCCCCTTAACAGGGTAAGGGATGATCTGATTTCCCTGAGCTGATTATGTGGGATTTACTTCTTTATCCAGACCTGGCTAAGGGTTCTGCCCCGCTTGTTGATCAGGAGCTATCATGTTCTGAGCATATTGGGCTAGCGGTCCAGCACGAATGAGAGTCTCAATCTCATCTTTTAACTGACGAAAATCGTCTATGTTGTGTCCAATACCATTGTGGTACTGGTAGAATTTAGCTGGGTCTCTCTTCGCCCTTTGATGCTTCATGGGCTAGGGCTTCTTCCATGGAAGGCAAGTAGAATTAGCTAAATAAATACGCTCTCGCATATCTATTAAATCAGTATAGGCGGTGTAGATGGAGGTATATTTATCCCCGTGCTAATTTTTCTTGGACCCATTCTAGTCACCCTCACCATTCCCTTTTTGTTTATTACCCTATTCCTGGTTATTCTTGATTGTGAGTTTGAGTTGTAGTTACAGCATCCGCCACCACTCCAACGGGCTAAACGAGGATCTGGCTAGTTCCTGGTTCAGCAGATTCTGCCTCTCCTAGGTTTATCCACTCTTGAGCTCGAGTCAAGAATTCATCTACACTTTTCACTCCTTTCCTTTGGATCTCATTCCATAAATCTCCTCCTACAGTGATTCCTATTCTTATGGCCATGAGCTTGGCATTGTCATCAGCGTCTCTAGCTCGGGTCACTACATTAGTAAACCGGTTAAGGTAGGCCTTCAAGGACTCACCGGGCTGGTGCTTAATGTTGTCCAGTGAGTCAGCATCCACTCAAAACTCTTTGGCAGCTCAAAATTGTCTCTTGAACATAATAGATAGCTTTTTCCAAAAGGTGATTGAGTGTTTCTTATACTTGCTGAACCACAGCTTGGCTGGTCCGATTAATATAGTTAGGAATAGAACACACCACAGGTCAAGGCTCACGTTGTGGTCCATCATCAGAGTGTTGAAGGTCCCAATGTTGTTTGACGAATCAATGGTTCCATTATATGTGGGCATAGTTGGCATCCTAATACCAACCTGATACAGAGCTGCTGCAATATGAGGAGCAAAAGGCTCGAGCTCCTCATTGGAATTGCAATCATCTATGATTTTTCCAAACAAGAGCCTCTTCATTTGCTCCTCCATTAGAGCCAGTCGTTTGAGGGTTAGATCCTTAGTCTCTAGGTTATTTTGGAGTTGGTTACCAACTCCCATCTAATTATGTGTGTTTGGTGGGTAATTGTCCCTCCAATTTTGAGCTCGGTTAGGCGAGACATTCCCATTGTCATGCACGATTAAAGAATCTCCCCCGTTCTTAGTATAGCTTAGATCATCATAACAAGCTAACTGTCCTCTATGCGTGTTTAGATGATCACGCAGAGAATTTCCCCCGTTCTTAGTATAGCTTAGATCATCATAACAAGCTGACTGTCCTCTATGCGTGTTTAGATGATCACGCAGGTCAGATGGTGGATTGGAGAGCAAGCTTTGAGTTAAGCTCAATTGATTTCTCAACTTGCTTTCATTTCTATATGAATTCACATTACGAGCATTCCTGATCCTTCCCCCACGATGGCTCTCTCTCCAATAACTACCAT
The DNA here is from genome assembly GCF_963169125.1 of Humulus lupulus. Lineage (NCBI taxonomy): Eukaryota > Viridiplantae > Streptophyta > Magnoliopsida > Rosales > Cannabaceae > Humulus > Humulus lupulus. Next base: position 141,431,990 of record NC_084797.1, on the reverse strand, counting down.
CCACAACACTTACTACTCATGATTGAGGTCAAGGAGTTTGATTATTGGTGCAAGATCACGGGGCATATGTGTCTTCTGGAGGTTAGAATGTCTACTCCATTTGGACGGACCAGATTAGTATACCCATTGTCTACTCCAATTTACCGACTTGGCGGCAACACGGACTTATTATGTTGTACCTAAGCGGCTGGCTGAGGCGCTGGTGGATTTGCGGGGACCTCCACCCTTGTCGATGTGGTCTCAGCTCGCCCTGCATGGCCAGATCGATTTATGTGAGTATTTTTCCATTCATAGGGTTATTAGTAGGAGGGTTGATCCTGGGAGTCCGTTCTTAAGGCACGGTGCTTGGTGTTGTTGTTCTGACAAAATGGTTTATATGAGGTCAATTATTTTAGTGGGACCGAGATCTGTGGGACCCATTTTGCCTCATTCTGACATTCTTGTCGGTTGTAGGGGGAGGCAGTCAATCCATGATCTCATCTATTCTCCTGTTAGCCTGAGCAAGGTGGCTCCTCAGCTGAGCATTCTCCATTTCAATGTTGGTCAGGTACCCAAGATTTGGATTCGGTGGGTGTGAGGCCAAACTTTCAGCATCGTCCATGTCCACATGTTGTTTTCCAGAGTGAAGTTGTGTAGATGTACCTTCTCCAGTGGGGATGGTCGTACGGTGACCTCTCTGATCATCAAGTTTCTCTATTTCATTGTCGCACATAAAACGAGTGACCACCATGATGATTGATGGGTTGGATATCGTGCAAAATTTCAAGCTTAATATGCTCTCAATGAAAGCATCAATCTGTTGATGTGGTTTTTCGTCAATAGGGGATTTAGAAATCTGAGACAAAGAGATTAAGCTTTTTGTAAACCGAATATATAAGAATATCAAAACACCCACAATTTACATGGTTCAGTGATTAAAGTCCCATGTCCCCAAGTCAGTGTTATTGATCTGTTTATGAACTTTTAGACAAATTTTTTTACAGTTTTGGCATAATTTTTTAATAAAGAAATTCGGTCCTTTTTATAGTCCATTCCCTTTATATTTATAGGGAAAAAATGGTGGACAGTATTGGGTAACCGTACATTAATATGGTAATTAAAAAATTTGGGTAACTTTCCATTTACATAAATATATGATTTCCTATTAATTCTATACATGTTATATGGGGTAATAAATACCTATTAAATTATGGGCATTTATTAGGCGTATAAGGAATCTTCTAGTCTTTTGGGATACTTCAATGTTTGTCATAGTCAGGCTCCCGTGAGCTAAGCACACTCCTCGAGCTGGATGTTGTAAGACAAATGCGAACTAATGTGAGTCATGTCTAGAGTTTCACGAGGGTGATCAATACGCTACGTACCTCGAACTGAGTTGTTGGTGTAAGAGGCTATTTGGAAACCCGGGCTGTCACAGACTGTCAAGTAAGCTCTAGCTACTCAATCTAGAGTTAACAAAAGACTTTATATGTATATTTTCTTTATGCGCTTGTCTGCAAGTTGTACCTCATGCTGAGTAATTCAGCCCTTATTTTTGGGGTACAACAACAATGTAATCACTTCAAATCGCACTTCTTTTCTCTCAAATGGATCACCTAAGTGGCACTTCCTCTTAAGGTTGTTGATTTTGCTCTTCTGGAGAAACCTCTTGAATTTGAGTAGGGATCTCCATAGATAAATCCTTATTGTTGTCTTGAATAATGTCTTGATCCATGTCAATGGGTTGATCATTATCAATAACAACATTTGGTAGAGGAATGGATTCCTCTTTAAAGACAACATTCCTAAATTTATCTTTTCCCTCAAACACAACATAGTTGAGGGATCATAAAACTTAAAACCCCTCGACCATTCAGAATACCCAACAAAATAAAAACTCACTATTCTTAAGTCCAGTTTGTTTTCATGTGGCCTATAAGGCCTTGCCTCAATTGGACAACCCCAAATGAGTAAATGTTTAATACTAGGCATTTTTCTTGTCCATAGTTCATAAGGGGTTTTAGCTACCACCTTGTTAGGTAATTTGTTCCAAATCTAGGATGCAGTCTTAAGTGCCTCTCCCAAAGTGATCTTTGTAAAGAAGAATGACTAGTTATGCTTCTTACCATGTCACTAAGAGTTATGTTTCATCTCTCAGGAACACCATTCATATGCCTTGGCATTGTGTATTACTAGACAATTCCAGGTTCCTATAAGAATTTTAGAGCTTTGTTCTTCTCTCCTAGTTGATTTTTAACTTCGACTTTGAAGGCCTTAAAAACGTCCAAGGATTGTGACTTTTCATGGATTAAGTATAAGTACCCATAACGATAATAGCCGTCTACAAAACAGATATTGTTGGCCATTATCAAGAAGTTGTAGGGAATGGACCACATAATATTAGTATGTATTAATTGTAAGACTCTAGAACTCCTATTGGCACTTAACTTCCTAATGTTTTTCTGTTTCCCTTGATACATTCAACACATATATCAAGCTCTATGTAATCAAGGGATTCAAGTATTATGTCTGACACAAGTCTCTCTATTCTCCTTTTAGAGATGTGTCCTAAGCGTTTGTGTCATAAGGTGTGGCAGAATTCTCATTTGATAATTTGTTTTTTGTACCTCTTGATTTTGTTTGCAAGGTTTCATTTAACGAAACAATTGTATTTAGTGTAGTTGATTAATTAAAGAGCCAATCGCAACTACAGTAGATTTGAGAAAGAGACTAAATTCATTATTCCCAAATGAAAAAGAATAACCATAGTTGTCCAAAACAAAAATAGAAACTAAAGTCCATCTAAATGATAGTACTGCACAAGTCTCTATTAATTCAATAAAATGACACGTCTCAAAAGATAATCTAAATATGACAATGGCTTCAACTGGAACTGCTTTGTCATTGCCCACATAAATGAATCTTTCAGTATCACTTGGTGGCTTGCTCCAAATACAACAGTGAATAGAAATATTTGTGTGAGTAGCTGCACCAGAATCTACCCACCAATTATTACTAAGTACAAAAGTCAAATAAACTCATAACCAACAAATGTGAAAAATATACCTTTCTTTGTATGCCATATGACATATTTGGAACATTCCTTCTTTACATGCTCATGTTTCTTGCAAAAGAAGTGGTTGACGCGGTTTTTCACCAACAGTAGATTAAGAAATCGAGTAGGGAGATTAGTGTAAAATCATAAACTGTAATGAAATAATAAAAACCCTCTCGCACACACACACAATTTTTACGTGGTTCAGTGGTTAAAATCTACCTAGTCCATAAGACAGTTTTGGTAATACAAAAAGGTCGTCCCCTTCCCTGTCCATTATCCCTGGAATTTGTAGGGGAATTTCTTGGACAGGTTTGGGTAGCCACGTGAATAAATAAGGTATATATTTAATGCAGATTATTCCCATTTACATTGGGATATGATTTGATAACAGAATAGAATAGAATATACTCCTACTATCTCTAATAATAAATGATAGATATGTAATAAAGCCTGGGCATTAATGAGCGTATAAGGAGCCTTTGAATCTCTTGGGATCCCTCAATATGCATTCTGAACACGTTTCCATGAGCTGAATATCTCAACCAAGCTCGTGTTCAAAGACTATTTGAACCCTAGCTTATAGTAAGCTCAAAGCGCCCAAAGTTGGATCTTGCCATTATAAGTCTCGAACTGAATTGTTATCCTAAGAGGTGGTCTGATAATAACATGTGTAAGATGTCGTCATGCCCCCAAACTCGAGCTGTTCACATCACTGTTAGCCAGATATTCTACTTGGCTATTTTGCCAAATATTCATCAGTCAGTTGTACCCGAACTGAGTAATTGAACTCGTGTTAATTTTTGGATACAACATTTTCCCCCCAAGCACTTGATCGTGCTTGGTATCATCACTTTCTGACATGCAAAGTAGGGGTTTTTAGGCTTCTTCCATGTAAAATTGTGCCTGCCCACTACTCGAGTACTGGACACATGGCTGTCTGTAATTGGCTTTTGTTCAAGTTTTGAGGACTGTGACAAATGTCTTCTCAACTTTTTGTCGTCGTATGGTTCATTTAATTTGGCCTGTGGATCTCAAATTAACCCAATCGGATGGCCCGAATTAATTCCCGTAGTTTATGTATAAATAGGGTGATCAAACCTCAACCCTCACCACATTTGCATTCAAAAAATTTCCATTTCAAAAACAAAGTTTCCCTTTTTCTTCTCCAGCTTCTCCCAAAAACCCTTCATCGCCTTTTAGATTCTCAAAAGCTTTCAAGGAGTCTCCTGTGGATGTATCAACACTTTCGTTGAACCGATCATATCAACTGTAAGTATCTCCTCACTTGGTTTGAATTTTTCAACTCTTTTCTTTTTTCTTTTTATTGTGAAAAACATTCTTTGCTCAATGTCATTTAGGTTACATCTATTTGTAAATTGGAGATAAGGTTCAATTTAGGCTAAATGAACGATATTAGGCTTATTTAGAAACAAGGTTTTCATAAAACTGGGCAAATTTTTTGGGTTTTTCAAAGAAAATTTTACTAGTAAATCAATTAGAATACATGTTTGGGGTGTAGAAGCCGAAGGGTTTTTAGGTTTGGTTCTAGGTAGCTTAAAGGTTATGATTCCTTAAGCACTTTTGCATTAAACTTCTTTCAAAAGGAAAGTAGTGGGTCTAACGAGTCTGACACACGACTTTCGAAGTATCAGGGAATCTTAAGAAATCGAAGTGCGTGGCCTAGGACTCATGGAACCACGCGTTGAGGCTAGAACACAGCTTAGCTTGTATAAATTTTCAAATCCCAAAAGTAAACAACTTAAACCCTCAGATTTTCGTACCTCCACATTCGTAGGTAGAAATCATCTTAGGTCGCTTACTAGTAGGCCGCTTTGTCGTCAAGTGATCTAAATTATGGCACCCGCAAAGAAAAACACTGCGAGCTCCTTTGCTTAGAGCAAAGATAAGGGCAAGCAGGTCACCTCGAATTCTCCCATCCCTAATTTCGGCCCTGTGGTGGAAAGGGAAATCGTGGTCGACCCCAATGCATTCTTCGAGGCCGAACACATAGTCTTTCAGATAACAACTCAGGGGAAAGTTAACAAGATCATACTGAGTCATAGAATTGAGATGGGAGTTGATGGCCTTATCGCCTGACCTACACTGAAGGGAGAGCGGAGATGCGCCCCTTTCCAAGATGACTACGGGTCTTGCGGTGATGAGCACCTGAAGGCTGGTTCCTTCCTCCCATTGGACCAATATTTCGTAGACTTTCTAAAATACGTCAAACTTGCTCCATTCCAGCTTCCCGCCCCCCCCCCCCCCCCCCCAAACTCTTACAGGCTTTTGGTGAGGTTAAAGTATTTGTTTATGAGCCACGAGTGGGAGGTCCCCACTCTGGCAGACATCATGTACTTCTTTTGCCTCAAGGTCAGTCTCGACCAGAAAGGGCGAAGTGATGGTTTTTACTACCTCACTCGTTTTCTCAACTCAGCTTCTGTCATCGACCTCCCCAGCCACCCAAATGACTATAAAGTCTTGTTCTTTATGTCAAATGGGTTCAAGAAATACAAACATCGATACTTCAACCATCCTCATAAGTCTTCTATCTTTATGAATCCAGCCCGTGAACTTTTTATCACTTTTCCACACAATTTTTTTTGTTTTGTTTTGTACTAACTGAGTTATTTCCTTGTGCAGCTATATTTGCGAGGACAGGATGATCTGAGACCCTTGGGGGTCAATACAAAACCTTGTCTAGTCTTCCTCTGAGGGAGAAAGACTATCGTCGGATTGTGAATGACGCCACCATGGTGGCTTGCAACCTTAGCAGCAAGGGCCAGACGCTAGCTCTGAGGACCCGAGCTCCTCTTCATGTCATCCCCGAGCTCCCCCATCCTCAAGAGGCCTTGACAGCCAATGAGGACGTCGAGGAGGAAGAAGACGTGGCACCGCTGGTGTGTAAAAGACAAGCTCCTGGAGATAATCAGGAGCCCAATCCAGAGAAAGTTGTGTCTGGGCCAGCAGTCGGCCCCTCCTGCCAAGGTAGCCCATACCCCTACAAAGAATTAGATCGAGTTATTGCCAGTTATAGGCTAATTCTATTTAACCATAACCAACTCGTTGATCATCACTCCCTAACCCGGACCTAAACACAACCCTCCTCCAGTGCGTGGATCATTTGGTGGTACGCTATGACCACAGCTACCCGAAAGGTACCATGGTAGTTGACAACATCATCAATTTTAGGTCCTAGCCTTCCTTGCATCAGGATGCATATGCCCCTGGTTTTAGGCAGTACGTAGATGATTCCAGACTCGAGGAAGGACCTGAACCCCCTAGGACCCAGGAGGTCATAATTTTAGATTCTTCCCTACCTCCGTTAATCTGAGAGTTAGAGGTTGTGCCTATCTCGGTCAATAACCATGAGCTAATTGTAGTAGATTCCTCCTCTTGCCTGGAGGGTAGGGTTCTTGCTCTTTCTCTTCTGTTCATAATACTTTGAATAATTACTTCTTTAAACGGAATCCTCTGTTCGCTCTTTTTTAGGTGAAGAGATGGAGCTACCAGAAGCCCCGGAATTGAGGGGTGCTTTTAAGGCTGGTGGGACCGGAGCTGGTCCCAAGGTGAAGAGGCCCAAGGTGACAAAGAAACAACTCTGAAGACTAGGGGTACCATTGAGTCTCCGACAAAAGACAAGGGTGCCAGCTCCACCCAGGAGCAGCCACAAAAGAAACTGACCCCAGCTTTGATAACAACAGCCATGGTCCAACAAGCCCCTCCTCCTCGACACGTACCTCCCTTAAATCCTCAAGTGATCCAAGCCGAGGCTCCCACTGTACAAATCCCGGTCAAGCCACTCAACCTGGACAAGAACCTTGAGGCTTTTTGGGGTATTGTGTATGAGACGACAAGCCACATGGGCATCCATGCCTACAGAGCCAACGCCAGAGACTTAAGGGCTATAGAGGAGAGCACTCCTGAGTACATCCTCGAATATGTCATGGGTATGAACCTCACTGTGTGTCCTTCTCACTCTCCTAACTTTTTCTTTCTCTTTAGTTTTTTTTTTAAAACAAAAACTATTCTTGACTTGCTTCATTCTTTTGAAGTCTGTCTTGTCTCAATTTTGAGGAATTGCTCGAGTTAAAGCCAGGGACGAGGAGCTTCGAGCTGCCTTGGGCGATGCTCACGAGGGCAAACAGATCACCAAAACCGCCCTGGTTTCTTCCCAGGAGGGCGAGCGGTCTGCAAAAGTCGCCCTGTCTGCCTCCCAGGATCAGGTCGTGGATGTGAGCCGTCGCATGGATCAGCTTCAGGCCAAAAATGAAGAACTCAAGAAGAAGTTGATCAAGGTCGAGGCCAAGGACAAGGCCAAGGAGGAAGCTTCGGAGTCATCGAATCAAATGGAGGATATGCTTTACCGTTGTTAGGCTTTCAACCAAGACGGGAACCTCACCTTTATGCAGCCCATATCTTGCTAGGTTAAAGATTTGGTTCTCAAAGGAACCATCGGAGACCGTCGAAGCCTCTGGAGCTGTTGAGGGAGATGGCGAGGAGGTGACTTCTCTGGAGCAAGCTGATGGAACTCAGTGATTTTTTATTTTCACTATTTTTATATTTTTTAAAGTTTTTGTAACTAAGTCCCTTAGGACCAAAAAAATTTCCTTAGGGCTTAGGTCGAGGTTTTTCCTCCTCGAGATGAAAATATATTCTTAAATATACATCTAACTTGTGATTTATTCGTATTTCCCTTAGACTATTATTTTCTCATGTTTATAAATTCTTAGATTCTTATACTTAGAAATCTTAGGGATGGACTCTTAAATCGAGATAGATTTTATCGATATCTTAGTTGTATCCAAGATTTTGCTCGCTTAGTTGCGCCATACCTGTTAAGAATCAAGCCTCGAACCTAGTTATGTCCAGGGTTTTTTTTTATAAGCATAATAGCATTGTACCTGTTAGGAATCAGGCCTCAGACCTGGTTATATCCAAGGTTTTAATATGCTTAATAGCATTGTATCTGTGAGGAGTCAGGCCTCGAACTTGGTTATATCCAGGGTTTTAATAATTTTTCAAACTTAGTTCGTGTTTGGTTTTTTGAAAATTCTAGCTTTAAAAGCCGTTGAATAATCAATTTCTCCAAACTCTAAGTTTTTAATCCTTATTTGAATAAGTTGAACTCTCTTAAAAACTCTCCTCGGTTATATGCACCCCAAGCAACCAGAACGTATAAACGTTCTTGGTTGCTTTTACAAAGCGAGCTTATGATAACAAAACCATAAAATTGGTTATTTAATAATCCAAATTTTATTAAACTGAAATGGCTTTTATAAATAAGCCTTACATACATGGTAACTATGAAAACATTAAAGACAACAAAACTATTTATAATACTTTTTTTTAAGTGTAGGGCATTCCAGGTCTGTGGGACTACTTCCTCACTTAGTCGGGCTAGCTTGAAAGTTCCTCCGTGTAGGACCTCTACAATCTAATACGATCCTTCCCAGTTCGGCCCTAACACACCATCCTTGGGATCTTTATTTGCCAAAAAGACCATTCGGAGAACCAAATCGCCTAATCCGAGTTTGCGTCCCTTAACCTTTGAATTGAAATAATGAGTGATCTTCTGCTGATAATGGGCGAGCTGTAATTGTGATGCCTCTCATTTTTCTTTGATCAGATCAAGGGATGCAATAAGTAGTTCATGGTTATGATCTTGATCAAATGTATTTTGTCTGTGAGTCATTACCATTGCCTCAATTGGGAGTATAGCCTCACTTCCAATGGTTATGGAAAAAGGGATATGTCTAGTGGAAGTTCTATGTGAGGTCCGGTAGGCCCATAGTACTTGTGGGAGCTGGTCGGACCATAATCCCTTGGCCTCATCTAGTTTTTTCTTCAAGCTTGCCTCCAGGGTTTTTTTTACGGCCTCGACTTGCCCATTGGCTTGTGGGTACGCTACCAACGAGAAACTCTTGGTTATGCCATATTTTTCACAAAATTCTGTGAAGAGGTCGCTATCGAACTGAGTCTCGTTGTCTGACACAATCTTTTTAGGGAGTCCAAATCGACATACGATATTCTTCACAACAAAATACAGGACTCTCTTCGAGGTGATGGTTGCCAAAGGTTCAGCCTCTACCCACTTCATGAAATAATCGATTGCCACTACTGCATAATGAACTCCTCCTTTTCCCATTGGTAGGGAACCAATTAAGTCCATTTCCCATGTTGCGAATGGCCAAGGGGATTAGATCATGGTTAGCTCGACTGGAGCAGCTCGGGCAACTATGGCGAAGCACTGGCATTTGTCACAATTTTGCACATACGAGATCGAGTCCTTTGTTAAAGTGGGCCAAAAATAGCCCTGTCTCAGTACCTTTAGTGCTAGGTTTTACCCCCAGCATTGTAATGACCCAACTATTTCTAAGACTTTGGACCATTAAAACTACTAGACATAGTCACTATTTTTTAGAAAACATACATAAGGAATATTCATAACTTTATTAAAAACTCCAAAGTAAATATTGAAATACATAAATGAGCGATATGGGATCCCATTTTTTTTTAAATAAAATATAACTTTAAGTTAAATGAAATTGTTTACAAAGCTAAATGCAGAAAATACATAAAAACATAATTTTCAAGAGACTAAAAATAACATCGTCCTCGAATCATCACGTAGTCCATTGAATTAATTCATCCTTAATACATAAGCCAAGCTACCAAGAATCCTTCCGCCACCATATCTATTTTCCTGCATCACATAAAAATAAAGGAGTGAGCCTAATGCCCACCAAGGAAAATCTACTAACACATATAAGCATAAAACTACATCATAAACATATTCTATAAAACATATGACTATAAATAAAAATAAGTATTATAATGGCCATCATACTTCTTGGGGCTTGCTAGCTAGGCAATCATATGCCCATAAATTTACGAGGCTAGTTATCTAAACAAGTCATATAAATTTATGGGGCTCGTTATCTAAACAAATCATATGCCCAAGGAATATATTATTGGGACTTGTTATCTAAACAAGTTTTATGTTTGTTATTTAAACAAATTATATGCTTGTTTTCTAAATAATTATATGCTTGTTATCTAAACAAAACATATACTCAAGAACTAAAAACATATCATACATAAACATATCAAAACATAAACATAAACATGTCAAAACATAAAAGCACATAAAATCTATCATATTTTCCTTACCAACACCGGGATATTTGAGAACAAGGACGGGATTCGGAACACTCCTAAAACCAATAATAAGAATGGTGAGTATTTCTAAAGAAAAGAGATGAAAACAAGAGAACTAAAACCACCAAGAAGAAACTTACCGAAAAGAAACCTCATGTTCAAAGAACTTAAATACCTAACCAAGAATTGAAAATAATGAGTTAGGATCTGAATGAAGACTAAAGAAAATTAAAGAATTAAACAGAAATGAACTTAAGAATAAGAATACATTTGTATGTACTAGAACCGAACTACACCTCGATATTGAAATCACACTATATCTTACTTCCCAAGTGTTTATAAAGCTTAAGAGGATAAAGCTTTTATCCTAAACCCAAGTGTTTATCACTCTATAGTAACCCTAGCAGCTTGAAGGCTCTGAAGACAGCTTGAAGAATAAGAAAAATGGCTAGGTACTAGGTCTTATTTATAGGTTCAAGCAGTGAAACTATCTCCTTTTAGCTTGAATAAAATAATGAATATTAATTGAAAAATATTTGAATATCCGTTCACCAGGTGCTTAAGACTCAGTCAAAAACGTTCAGAGGCAAGTCAAGAGGTTAAGGGATGAATCAACCTTGGTTTCTACAATGTTTGAAAATTATGGACCTAGGGTCGATATATCACCCACCCTAGGTGATATATCGCCTGGCCCTATGTCCCGAGTGCTCATGGTTTCGATCGTGTGAAGTTGACGTGTTTTTCGTATCTCCCGTGTGGCGATATATCGGCATACATTGAAATATTAGACACGTAATTGCACTTTATTAGCTTAATTTGAATTGGATAAAAAGCTTTGACTGAGTCATAATACGATTTTAAAGCTGCTGGAAGGTTCTAGAGCATCTAGATTTTTCTTTTATAAAAACTATTCATCAATAAATACTTAATTCATAATATTCATGGTTATGCGAGTGTCGTGATCTTATTAGTTCTATATAAACCTTATAGTATAATAAATGACATCTTTATAATCAGCTATATTAATCAAACCTTATGTTACAATTAATATTCTTAAACTATAGGTTAGAACTTATAGAATCTATAAGTGTTGCTACGAGTGTTCGACTAAGTCCCGGCTTGAACCAAAAACCACAGTAACTATCATAGTATAACTACTACTAGCTACTACTGCTACTACTACTATCTAACCAACTAGGTAAAGTTCCGGGACTCTACAAAAGCATGGTCTTCGCAGTAGCCTTCGTGTATTTCTTGCAAAATAGTTTGTGCTTCCTCAGGCTAAACGCATCGCGGGAGGGGCAATGAATGCCCTCGTCAATATTGGATCCCCTCAACAATAACATACCGTGGAGCTTGATATAGTAGCTTTCTCGCATCCTTCCTATCATCAGGTAGCCTTCTGGTTGTGAGGTACTCCACTATGAGAGTCATCTAGGTCAGTTTTATGTCAATCATTCCGACCTCCACCGTTTCTTTCATTAAACTCGAGCTTTCCAAGAACTCCACCTGAACTACATTCAATGTATCTGCCTCTTTGGTGGTAGCGAGTCGAGCCAAAGAATCAACGATGGAATTCTGCTCGCGGGGTACTTGCTCAACGAAGATAAAATCGAACTTAGATAACTCGTTCTTTACCTTAGCCAGGTAGGTCACCATCTTGATACCTCGAGCTTGGTATTCCCCCAATATAAGATTGACCACAAGCTGAAAATCACTATAACAATGGATGGATTTTGCCTTCAGCTCTTTCGCCACCCTTAGCCCTGTCAATAAGACCTCATACTCTTCTTTGTTGTTCGATGCTTCAAACCTAAACCGAAGATTTGTATGGAAATGATGTCCTTCAGGTGAGTTTAGGATTATCCCAGCTCCCGATCTATTTTCGTTAGACAATCCATCAACAAAGATTTTCCATAATTCTTGCACCGGCTCCCTTATTAGCTCGTCCTGAAAACCCATGCACTCAGCAACAAATCAGCAAGGGCTTGGTGTAATGCCCCAACTATTTCTAAGACCTTGGACCATTAAAACTACTAGACATAGCTACTATTTTGGGAAACATACATAAGGAAAAACATAACTTTATTAAAATCCCCAAAATAAACATTGTGCAAAATACAAGATAAAATATGAAATATAAAAATACGGTATAGGTACCCATTGTTTAATACATAAAAACATAAACCATAAACTTAAATCAATTGTTTAAAAACTAAGTGCGGAATTACATTAAAACATAATTTAAAAGGCTTAAATAAATGTCATCCTCGATCGACAATCAGTCCATTCAATCCATTTATCCTTAACACATAAGCCAAGCTGCCATGAATCTTTCCACCTTCCATATTTCATTTTCCTACATCAAGCTAAAAATAAAGGAGTGAGCCTAGTGCCCAGCAAGGAAAATTTACTAACAATCATATATCATAAATCATAAACATAAGACTATATCATATACTATAAAACATATATATCATATAGGACTACAATATTAATGGCCATTAACTTATTAACATGGCATGTGATAAACCATCTAGGTCATCTGTCTACTAATCGAGGTAGGTTAGATCACATGGTAGTATATGATAGCCCATCTAGGTCCTTCGTCTACTAATCGAGGTAGGGTAAATCATAACTCTAAACCATGAAAATGATAAAAATTCTTAGGGCTTGCTATCTAAGCAAGTCATAAGCCCAAGCGACTATAAAACATATTCTTCGGGCTTGTGATCTAAACAAGCCATATGCCCAAGGACTATAAAACATATTTATACAAAAAAAAACATATTATAGCATAAAACATATCATAACATAAATATAAAAACATATAATCTATCCTATTTTCCTTACCGAAAACCTGGATATTTGGGAACAAGAACGGGATTAGAACACTCCTAAAAATCAACAGTAAGAATTGTGAGTTTCTAAATAAAAGAGATGAAAATAAAACTAAACCATCAAAGAAGAAACTTACCGAGAAGAACCTTAAGTTTTCAAGAAACTTAAACACCTAACCAAGAATTATAAACAAGAGTTAGGATCTAAAAAGAAAATAAAAGAAAACTAAAGAACCATAAAGAATTGAACCTAGGGATAAGAGTACCTTGAATGATCTTATGAATTGATCTAAACCTCGATATCGAAATCTCACTATATCTCACTTCCCAAATGTTTAGAAAAGCTTAGAATGATAAAGCTTTTAACCCAAAACCCAAGTGCTTCTCTCTATAATATCCTTAGCAACTTGAAGGCTCTGAAGACTGCTTGAAGAATGAAGAAAATGGCTGAGTACTAGGTCCTATTTATAGAGTTCAAGGAGTGAAACTAACCCCTTTTAATTTGAATAAATAAATTATTATAAAATGAAAATATTTGAATTTTCATTCAAAAGACGCCCAGAACTCGGTCAAAATTGTTCAAAGGCAGGTCTAAGTGGTTAAGGCTATTTTTAAATTGAAAAATCCTGAAACTTCCAAAAATGAAACTTGGAGCCGATATATCGCCCCCTATAGGTGATATATCGCCTCCCCCATATTCCTGAGCCCCATTCGATCGTTTGTGCGAAGTCGACGTGTTTTCCGTATCTTCCGTAGGCGATATATCGGCCCCTATAGCTACGATATATCGGCATACGTTGATATGTGAAACACGTATTTGCACTTTTTCAGCATATTTTGAATTTAATAAACATCTTTGACTGAGTCTAAACGTAATCCTAACTTCTGCTGGAAGGTTCTAGAGCTTGTAGATCTTTCTTTTATTAAAACTATTTATCAAAATACTTAAATCCTTAATAAACATGATTATGACAAGTGTCTTGCCCTTAATAGTTCTCTCTAAACCTTTTGTTGTAATAAATATATTTCTAGAACCAGTAATATTAATCAAACCTTATGTTATAATTAATATTCTTAAACTATAGGTTAAACTTATAAAATCCATAACTGTTGCTATGAGTTTCCAACTAAGTCCCGGCTTGAACCAAAATCCACGGTAACTAACATACTACAAACTAATACTAACTACTACTACTACTACTACTATCTAGCTAAGTAAAATTCTGGAACACTACAATTCTCCCCTACTTAAAAGTATTTCGTCCCCGAAATTTACTTACCAAACAATTCCGGATACCGTGCTAACATGTCTTCCTCCAACTCCCACGTTGCCTCCCGTTCAGAACAATTACTCCATAGGACCTTGACTATCGAAATACTCTTAGACCGTAATTCCTTCATCCCTCTATCTAGGATGCTAATCGGTCGTTCCTCATAACTCAAGTCTTTCTAGAGTGCTATCGTATCATACTTGAGGACGTTTGATGGGTCTGACACATATCTACGCAGCATCGAGATGTGGAACACATTGTGGCTGTCTGCTAGAGCTAGCAATAGGGTTAATATATATGCAACTATTCCCACCTTGTCCAATATCTCAAAAGGACCTATAAACTGGGGACTAAGCTTGTCTTTCTTCCCAAACCGCTTCACACCTTTCATAGGAGATATCTTTAAGAAGACTTGAACTCCGACTTTGAATTCCACATCACGTCGCTTGGCATCTGCATAACTTTTCTGATAGCTCTGAGCAGCAAGCATACACTTTCTAATTAGCGCTATTGCATCCTGAGCCTCTCTAACAGCTTCGGGTCCAAGAAGTTTCCTTTCTCCTACCTAATCCCAATGTAACGGCGATCAACACCTCCTTCCATATAGTTGCTCATAGGGTGCCATCCCGACCATTTACTGGTAGCTGTTATTGTAGGAGAATTCTATCAGCGGCAAATACTTACTCCATGATCCTCCAAAGTCGAGTACACAAGCGCGCAACATATCTACTAAAATCTGTATGGTACACTCGAACTGTCCATCGGTCTGAGGATGAAATGTTGTACTAAGACTTAACTTGGTACCCATGGCTTTCTGCAAGCTTCCCCAAAATCTCGATGTAAACACCGATCCTCTATCAGATACTATGGTCTTAGGGATTCCATGCAGTCGTACTATTTCACAGACATAAACGTTTGCGTACTGATCTGCTATGTACGTTGTCTTGACAGAAAGGAAGTGAACTCACTTGGTTAGTCTATCTACTACTACCCAAGTTGAATCATGCTGCTTATTTGTTCGTGGTAGTCTTGTCACGAAATCCATGGCTATGTCTTCCCATTTCCATTCTGGAATACTAAGCAGTTGCAATAAGCCTGCAGGGCGCTGATGTTCTGCTTTCACTTGCTAGCATACTAATCATTTAGACACATACTTTATTACATCTTTCTTTATTCCTGGCCACCAATACAACATCTTAAGGTCTTGAGTCATCTTGGTCGACCTTGGGTGAACTGAGAATGGGGTATTGTGCGCTTCATCTTAATTCCATGATCATTCGGCACGCATACCCAGTCCTTATATCTCAAGAACCCTTATCCTTATATAGAGAAATTTGTGGCCTTGCCTTCTTTAACTGCAACTATGTGAGATACTAATGTGTCATCATGCCCTTGTCCGATCCGTATATCTTCTAACAGACTTTACTGGATGGAGAAGTTAGCTAGTTAACCAATGACTACTTCTATGCCGGCATTGATCAGCTCTTGCTATAGTGGCTTTTCTATTCCGACTAACGCTGCTAGATTTCCATAACTATTCCTGCATAGCGCAACAGCAACTACATTTGCTTTTCCCAGGTGGTATAGGATTTCGCAGTCATAATCCTTCACTAGTTCTAACCACCTACACTGCCTAATGTTGAGCTACTTCTGTGAGAAGAAATACTTTAAGCTTTTGTGGTCCGTATAAATCTCACCCCGTTCCCCATAAAAATAATGGCGCCAAATTTTCAATGCAAAGACCATCGCTGCCAACTCCATATCGTGCATTGGATAGCGTTTCTCGTACTTCTTCAGTTGCCTTGAGGCGTAGGCTATTACATTGTCATTCTGTATTAGCACACAACCCAAACCTTGCTTTGACGCATCACAGTAGACTACAAACTTGTCGTTGGGTGTCGGTACACAAAGTATTGGTGCTGAGCATAACTTATCCTTAAGCAATTGGAAGCTTTCTTCACATTTGTCTATCCAGTTGTACTTCTGCTGTTTTTGGGTCAGGTTGGTAAGCGGAGTGGCTATCTTGGAAAAGCCCTCTACAAACCTTCGATAATAACCTGCCAGCCCAAGAAAACTTCTAACCATTGATGCATTCTTAGGTTTTGGCCAATCCTTCACAGCCTCTACCTTAGATGGGTCTACAATAACTCCATCCTTGGATACTATGTGGCCGAGGAACACTACTTGCGAAAGCCAAAATTCGCACTTCTTGAACTTGGCGTAAAGTTGATGCTCTTTCAATCGCAACATGGTCATTCTTAAATGTTCTTCGTGCTCAACTTCGTCCTTTGAGTACGCCAGAATATCGTCGATGAACACTACGACGAATCTGTCCAAGTAATCCTTGAAGACCCGATTCATTAAATCCATAAATGCGGCTGGAGCGTTGGTAAGAACAAAAGACATAACTAGAAACTCATAATGTCCATATCGAGTTCTAAAAGCTGTCTTGGGAATATCCTCTTCCCGTACCTTGACTTGGTGATACCCAAACCGTAGATCAATCTTTGAAAACACGGTCGCTCCTTGGAGTTGATCAAACAAGTTGTCAATCATGGGTAGCGGGTACTTATTCTTAATTGTCACCTTGTTCAGCTCGCGGTAATCTATACGCATCTGCATGCTTCCATCCTTCTTCTTCACAAATAGAACCGGGGCTCCCCATGGTGAATGGCTTGGTCTAATGAAACCCAATTCTAAGAGTTCTTGTAGCTACATCTTTAACTCCTTAAGTTCGGCAGGTGCCATCTGGTATGGTGCCTTTGAGATAGGCTCGGTGCCTGGTACTAGTTCGATTGTGAAGTCAATTTCCCGAGTTGGCAGCAACCCTAGTAAGTCATCAGGAAATACTTCTGGGAATTCCTTTATGATACGGACGTCTCCAACCTTTAGTGGTGTTTCCTTTACTACATATGTGACGCTAGCTAAGAATGTGTGACATCATTTCTCTATCATCCTCTATGCTTTGAGGAATGAAATAAGAGGTGTTCGTAGTCCTGAAAATTTTCCCATAAAGCATAGTGTCTGACCGTCAGAGTCTCGAACGCCACTTGCTTGCATCTATAGTCAATGGTTGTGCCATGCCTTGGTAGCCAATCCATGCCCAGTATTACGTCGAAGTCTTTGATCTCTAGCTCTATCAGGTCTCCTTCTAGTTCTACATCCTCAATTTTGATCGGTACGCCTCGTACTATCCGTGATGATAGGACTACTTCGCCCGAAGGCATTTCTGTCACAAACCTAGTTCTAAATCTTTCGCAAGGTTTGTCTAATTTCTCTATCACTCCTAACGAGATATACGAGTGTGTGGCTCCCAAATCAAATAATACTGAACATATATTATTGAGGATAGGAATCTGACATGTGACCACTTTATTACTAGCTTCAGCTTCTCCCTGGGTCAAGGCAAAGACTTTGGCAAGAACCATCTTGTTGCCTTTTTTTTTCCTCTTGCTTGAGTTGTGGACATTCTTTCTTTCGATGACCTTCCCGACCACAATTGTAGCATCCCTTAGTGTTTGTACGACACTCACCAGGATGTTTCTTTTGGCATTTGGAGCACTACGGGTATTCAACATAACCCGACCTATTGCCACCATTGTTTGTCCGTGCTCTTTTATCATTGTTGGATTGCTTGTTGTCAGGATGCCTTCTCTTCTAAAAATTATTGTTTCCATGCTGATGTTTGTTGTTGTGGTTTCGACCAATCTGTGGTTGATTCTGTTGTTTAGGCTCGGGCTTACTGGCCTCCTCCTTAGTAACATTCGCCTGAAGCCTTTCTACTTCTTTAGCCGTTTCTAGAGCATCGACATAAGAAGTAGTTCTAGGACTTGCTAGTTTGACTCCTAGCTCAATCTTTGGTATGAATCCTCTAACGAACTTGGTGACCCTCAAAAAGTTTGTTGGAACCAATTCTGATGCAAACTTGGCTAGTCGGTCAAACTTTCGAGCATACTCTGCTACCGTTAAGTTTCCCTCCTTCAGACTGGTGAACTCCTCAACCCTTGTAGCGATGACTGCCGAGTTGAAATATTTCTTGGGAAACAGCTCCACAAATCTGGTCCATGTCATGGTGGCGATGTCGTGAGTCAGCTGTACTAAATCCCACCATATTCTAGCATCCTTCTTTAGAAGAGAGGAAACATAGGATATGCAGTCTGCATTGTCGAGATTCATGTGTGTTAGGATCGGCTCTACATTTCTAAGCCATTCTTCCGCCTCGAAGGGATCGGTTGTCCCTTCAAAGTTTGGAGCGTGTTTCTTACAAAATTGCTCGTAGATTGGCTCCATGTACTAAGCCAGGTAAGGCACATAATTCACCATTGGCCATCCCCCATAAGTACCTACTTGTTGGGGTACTTGAGCCATTTGCTGAGGCTGCAGTTGCGGCTGAGGCTGAGGCTGAGGCTGAGGTTGAGGCTGAGTCTTAGTCTATGGCTGCGGCTGAGCCTGTTGTCGTTTTTCCTGTAGAAGCTCTTCCACTTGTTGTCGTAGCCTGAAAATTTCTACGGTGTTGTCAACCGGCGGTGGCGGTGCACTTTTGTTAGTAGCAGCATTGGTAACATGCGCTCCCCTTCTGCGAACTGGAGGGGCTTCATTAGTCTCATGAGCGGTGCTGGAGTCATTGGAGTTAGTGTGTGCAGACCTTCTGAGCGACATCTTTAGCAAAGTTCTAATAGTCGAGAAAAACATGTTAGAACTTACCCTAATAGGCTCTAAGGCAAAACGTAGTCTAAGCAAACATAACTCGAACCTATTAATTATGATTTCTTATGAAAAATTATATAAGCCTTCTTTATCATTAGGGTGTGTTTCTATACTTAGAAAATCAGCCATCTTTATTATTTTCTAAGTCTATTTCTAATCATCCTATACGACTTAATTCTCAAGCTCGAAACTCGTCGTTGTTCCAAAGTTAACCATATTGAGGGAGGGTTGGGATCAGTAAAATCGTTCCCACTACTATGGCCCCCTAAACTCTCAATATAGAACCTGGTCCATTGATTTGTATCCACCCTCACCGAACTTGGTCATTATTTATTATGATTGTAGAAGAAAATCAAACACATACATGTTATCAAAAATAACAATAATATTCATTTGGAAAAAAGTTTTCACTAAGTACAATCATAAATGCAAAATAAATAAAGAAAGAAATAAACTAACATATCTAGGGTGAATCTAAAAATCAGGATCTTCTACATTTGACCCTTCATCTAACATATCTTCATCTATCTTCTCATAATCATCATTATCTTGAGCCTCAAAATTTCCTCGGGGAAGATTCATAAAAACTCTATGTTTTTGCTCATTAGTGAATTTAAATTCCAACTTAGAGGTGAACCTAAGTATGAGAAATACGATATAGGTGCCCATTGTTTAATACATAAAAACATTATTCATAAACTTAAATCAATTGTTTAAAAACTAAGTGCAGAATTACATTAAAACATAATTTAAAAGACTTAAAGATAACGTCATCCTCGATTGACGCTCAGTCCATTCAATACATTTATCCTTAACACACAAGCCAAGCTGCCATGAATCTTTCCGCCTTCCATATTTCATTTTCCTGCATCAAGCTAAAAATAAAGGAGTGAACCTAATGCCCAGCAAGGAAAATCTACAAACAATCATATATCATAAATCATAAACATAATACTATATCATATACTATAAAACATATGACTATAAAAACATATATCTTATAGGACTACAATATTAATGACCATTAACTCATTAACATGGCATGTGATAAATCATCTAGGTCCTCTGTCTACTAATCGAGGTAGGTTAGATCACATGGTAGTATATGATAACCCATCTAGGTCCTCTACTAGTTGAGGTAGGGTAAATCATAACTCTAAACCATGAAAATGATACAAATTCTTGGGGCTTGCTATCTAAGCAAGTCATATGCCCAAGCGACTATAAAACATATTCTTGGGGATTGTTATCTAAACAAGTAATATGTCCAAGGACTATAAAACATATTTATACAAAAAAAACATATTATAGCATAAAACATATCACAACATAAATATAAACACATATAATCTATCCTATTTTCCTTACCAAAAACCGGGATATTTGGGAACAAGAACAAGATTATAACACTCCTAAAACCCAACAATAAGAATGGTGAGTTTCTGAAGAAAAGAGATGAAAAGAAAACTAAACAATCAAAGAAGAAACTTACCGAGAAGAACCTTAAGTTTTCAAGAAACTTAAACACCTAACCAATAATTATAAACAAGAGTTAGGATTTGAAAAAGAAAACTAAAGAATCATCAAGAACTGAACTTAGGGATAAGAATACCTTGAATGATCTTATGAATTGATCTAAACCTCGATACCAAAATCTTACAATATCTCACTACCCAAGTGTTTAGAAAATCTTAGAATGATAAAGCTTTTAACCCAAAACCCAAGTGTTTCTCTCTATAATAACCTTAGCAACTTGAAGGCTCTAAAGACTGCTTGAAGAATGAAGAAAATGGTTGAGTACTAGGTCCTATTTATAAAACTCAAGGAGTGAAACTAACCCTTTTTAATTTGAATAAATAAATGATAATAAAATGAAAATATTTGAATTTTCATTCAACAGACACCCAGAACTCGGTCAAAATCTTTCAAAGGCAGGTCTAAGTGGTTAAGGCCATTTTTATATTCAAAATCACAAACTTTTCAAAAATCAAGCTTGGAGCCGATATATCGCCCCCCATAGGTGATATATTGCCTCCCCCTGTATTCCCGAGCCCCGTTCGATCGTTCGTGCAAAGTCGACGTGTTTTCTATATCTTCCGTAGGCGATATATCGGCTCCTATAGCTGTTATATATCAGCATACGTTGATATATCAAACACGTATTTTCACTTTTTCAGCATATTTTGAATTTTATAAACAGCTTTGACTGAGTGTAAATGTAATCCTAACAGCTACTGGATGGTTCTAGAGCTTGTAGATCTTTCTTTTATTAAAACTATTTATCAAAATACTTAAATCCTTATTAAACATGATTATGACAAGTGCGATGCTCTTAATAGTTCTATCTAAACCTTAGGTTATAATAAATATATTTCTAGAACCAGCAATATTAATCAAACCTTATGTTATAATTAATATTCTTAAACTATAAGTTAAACTTATAAAATCCATAACTGTTGCTATGAGTTTCCAATTATGTCCCGGCTTGAACCAAAATCCACGGTAACTAACATACTACAAACTAATACTAACTACTACAAATTTTTATGGCCAATTTTAATAGACGTCCCGATGTTTCAGGCTTTTGCAAAACCTTCCTTAAAGGTTGGTCGGTCAAGACGTGAATAGAATGGGATAGGAAGTATGACCTAAGCTTCCTTGAAGCCAAAACGAGATAGAACGTAAGCATCTCTATCAATGGGTACTGTGATTCAACTCCGAGAAGCCTCTTACTTACATAATATACAAGTTTCTGCACCCGGTTTTCTTTTTGAACTAACATAGCACTGACTGTATTTTCTGTCACGACCAGGTAATGAAATAGACATTCTCCAGACGTCAGTTTTGATAGTACGGAGGGTTTAGCTAGGTGCGTTTTCAGGTCGCAAAATGCATGTTCGCTTTCTTCAATCCATTCAGATTTCTTATTTCCTCTAAGAAAGTTGTAGAATGGTAGACACTTGTCAGTGGATTTTGAAACGAAGCAGTTTAAGGCCGCCACCTTTTCAGCTAGGCTTTGTACTTCCTTACACGACCTGTTCTAAGTCATTTCTAACAACGTTCTGATTTTTTCCAGATTTGCCTCTATCACCCTTGTATTGACTATAAACCCCAAAAATTTCCCGACGCAACTCCAAAAGTGCACTTCTAGGGATTCAGCTTCATGTCGTACTTTCTCAATATGCCAAAACATTCTTCCAGGTTGGATACATGTTTATTGGTAGTCTTTGATTTGACGAGCATATCATCGACATACACCTCCATATTTCTCCTTGATCTGGTTAGCGAACATTTTGTTGACCAACCGTTGGTATGTAGCTCTAGCATTTTTTAGGCCGAATGGCATAACTTTGTAGCAATATACGTTATGCTCAGTCCTGAAACTAGTATGCTTTTGGTCTGCAGGGTTCATCACGATCTGGTTATATCCAAAGTACACGTCCATGAAATACATGAGCTCATGACCGGCCGTGGCGTCTACCAACTAATCAATTCTTGGCAGTGGGAAACAATCCTTGGGACAAGCCTTGTTGAGGTCGGAGAAATTGAAACAAGTTCTCCACTTTCCATTTGGCTTTGGGACCAACACTGGGTTAGCAACCCAGATCAAGTATTTTACTTCCCTAATAAACCTGCATTTAAGTAGGCAAGCTACTTCTTCTTCTAACGCTTCAGATCGTACTGTCCCCAAAAGACTTCGCTTTTAGGACTTTGCGGGCACATTCTTGTCCAACTTTAAAGTATGCATTATTATATTCAGACTGATTCCCACCATATCCTCATGCGACCACGTAAAAAAATCCTGGTTCTTCCTTAGAAACTCGACCAACTCCTTCTTTCTTTCAACTTCAAGATTTTTTCCGATTTTGACAACTCTTAAAGGTTCTTCTAGGTCGATGTTTATTTCCTCGAGCTCTTATACTACTTTATGCTCAGACCTGTCTTCGCCTACCAACGGATCAATGTTGTCCCATTGGGCGACCTCATCATTTCCTTCTCTAGGTTCTTCCATCCTACAGGTAACTTCCATTACCCGAGACTCCTCATTTCCTTCACCTATAACCATCGCCTGCTGCTCGGGTTGTGATTTTCCCTTCATAGCAATGTTGTAGCATTCTATGGCGGTGATCTCGTCTCCTCTTATTGTTCATATTCCCAAGGTTGAGGGGAACTTCATTTCCAGGTGTCGGATCAAAGTGATGGCTTCAAAAGCCATCAGCACGGGTCGTCCCAAAATCACGTTATACGTGGCCGGACAATCAATTACCACAAACTCAAGTATTTTGGGGATAGTTCGTGACTCTTCTCCCAATGTAACCACAAGTTTGATCGTCCCTATTTCCTTTATTCCTTCACTTGAAAACTCATACAGAGTCATTGAGGTCGCCTTCAAATCGGTTACGGACAATCTCATCTTTTCTAGGGTGGACCTAAAAAACTCGTTTACGGAACTTTCGTTATCCACCAGTATCCTCTGTACCCTT
The DNA here is from genome assembly GCF_963169125.1 of Humulus lupulus. Lineage (NCBI taxonomy): Eukaryota > Viridiplantae > Streptophyta > Magnoliopsida > Rosales > Cannabaceae > Humulus > Humulus lupulus. The sequence continues at coordinate 141,408,493 of NC_084797.1, read as the reverse complement.
TGGTTAGCGAGCTGCACGGTTACCACCAGCGGGTCATTGTGTGGGAATTGAACATGGCTAGCATCCTCTTCTGTGAAAATGATTGGCTTTTTTTCCAACTGTTGTTGTTTCGATAACCGTTGCTCCAGGAAAAACTCCACACTGTTATGAGTTTTCAACTCATTGATATACCTCATTTGGGCCTCGCTGCTCATGCCCACCAAAGCAGGTCCTCCGGCAATAATAGCTATATCTTCTTCTACTATAGGGGGAGAGTCGACCTGCTTCATCTAAGCTCCAGGTTTACCTGTCTGGGCTTCCTGAGCCGGCTGAAGATTCTATCTGACAGGTTGATTGGGGACTACCTGATTTCGGGCATACTGAGCTAATGGTCCAGCCCAATTGAGAATCTCAATCTCACCCTTCAGCTGCCGGCAATCATCGATGTTATGACCGATGTCAATGTAGAATCAGAAAAACTTTGAGGGGTCCCTCTTCACCCTCTGATACCTTAAAGATTCTGGCTTCTTCCACTGGAGGCGATTAGAATTTTCCAAGAAGATGTGTTTCCAAGTGACTGTTAAGTCAGTGTAGGTGGCATAAATGGGCTTGGATTTCTCCACAGACTTGTTCTTCTTCGTGTAGTTCTAATCGCCCTCACCATTCCTCTTCCTCTTCTTGTTTCCCGCTTGGTTATTTTGGGTAACAGGTTGAGTCGTAGATGCAACACCTGCCACTGCTCCAGCGGGTTGGATAAGGGCCTGGGTAGTTCCTGCGATAGTAGATCACACCTCTTTCAAGTTTATCCACTCTTGGGCTCGAGACAAGAATTCATCTACTCTTTTAACTCCTTTTCATTAGAGTTCTTGCCACAGGTCACCTCCCACCAGGATATTTATCCTCATCGCCATGAGCTTGGAGCTATCATCAGTATTCTTAGCTTGTGCTACAACATTGGCGTATCTACTCACATATGCCTTCAGTGACTCACCAGGTTGTTGTTTTATATTGGCCAATGAATCAACCTCTACACGAGCTGCTTATGAAGCTTCAAATGCTCTCTTAAATTCGAAGGAAAAATTCTTCCATGAGCTTATCGAATGCTTCTTGTATTGTTTAAACTACTGTCTGGCAGGTCCGACTAGAGTCGCGGGGAATAGGATACACCTTAGATCAAGCCCGGCATTGTGGGCCATCATCATTGTGTTGAAAATCCTGAGGTGACCGAATGGGTTTGTGTTTCCATTAAATTTTGGCATGTTCGGCATCCTAAAGCCAATAGTATACGTTATTGCTACAATATTTGCAGTGAAAGGTTCGAGCTCTTCATCTAAGTCACAATCATCTGCCCCCATCAAGGCCTGTCACTCAAGGGTTAGGTCCTTGGGCTCTAGGTTAGTTGGGGGCTGTTCAACAGCTCTCATCCAATTGTATGTGTTTGATGGGTTGTTGTCCCTCCAAGTCTGAGCTTGGTTAGGTAGGACATTCCCATTGTCGCGTACGATAGACGTACCTTTCTCATGTTGAGTATAACTAACATCCTCATTCCAAGCAGGATACCTTCTTTGTGAGTTCAAATGATTGCGCAGGTCAGGCTATGGATCATAACGCGGACTTTGTACAAAGCTCAGATGATTCCTCAAGTTATTTTCAGACCTGCCGCCACGCTGGCTCCCCATCCAGTAACTTCAATTTACAAAACTTACGGCTCGCGGTTGACATCAAGGGCTTGGATTCTCAACACGCACCCATGGGCGAGGTGGTGTAGGATGTCTAACCAGTGATGGCAGATGCCTAATTGGCAAAGCTATCCTCCTTCCATTAGGACGAAATAAATTATCCCGCCTCAGCTCTACTCCATTGTCCCTAGCTCTCTGTGCCTAGGGTTCTGATCTTTGATGGAGCATTTTGCCTCCGTGAACTTGTCCCATCCCGCCCTCGTGGGTTGTTGTGGGCACTCCTAGAAATCTGTGAAGAAGGCACAGAGCTGGGGGTCGCAGTTCTGACCGACCGACTGACATGTTGGTGATGACCTCTATGATGGCTAGTGGGCTGAGCACTCTGGTGGTTTCGCTCTGAAGGCACAGAGCTCGGAATGACGATTATGATAGAACGACTGGGTTTAGACCAGTTACTCCTGTGGGACTTATGAGACCCACTTTTCCTATTTCCGACATTAATGTCGGTTGCAAGAGGGGGTGACCGAGCCAAGAACTCCTAGATTTTCCTATTTTCCCTAGCGAGATGGATTCTTAATTGGGAATTTTCCATCTTGACGGTAGTCAAATATCTCGGATTAGGATTTGGTGGGAGTGATGCTGAACTCCCGGTGTCGTTCTGACCCACCAGTTGCTTTCCAGGACGTTGTTGAACATCTAGGCCCCTTTCAGCGAGAACAGCAGTATGATGGGCCTCTTACCCACCAGGCTGCTCCATGTAATTGTCATGCATTGACTGAGTGAGCACCATGATGAATGTCAACTGAAACTTGTTAAGCACTAATTTCCTCTCAACGAAAGCACCAAATTGTTGACGCAGTCTTTCGCCAACAGTAGATTAAGAAATCGAATAGGGAGATTAGTGTTAAATCATAAACCGTAATGAAATAATAAAAACCCTCTCTCACACACACAACTTTTATGTGGTTTAGTTGTTAAATGATATGCAATACAGCCTGGGCATTAATGAGCGTATGAGCTTCTGAATCTCCTTGGATCCTTCAGTATGCGTTTTGACCAGGTTTCCATGAGTTGAATATCTCACCCGAGCTCATGTTCAAAGACTATCTGAACCCTAGCTCATAGTAAGCTTAGAGCACCCAAAGTTGGATCTAGCCATTATAAGTCTCAAACTCAATTGTTATCCTAAGATGTGGTCTGATAATAACCTGTGTAAAATGTCATCATGCCCCTAAACTTGAGCTGTTCACCTCACTGTTAGCCAGATATTCTACTTGGCTACTTTTCACATATTCATATGTCAGTTGTACCCGAGCTGAGTAATTGAACTAATGCTAATTTTAGGGTACAACAGAAGCAGGTAAGTATCTAATTTTGAGTCTTTTGTTTCTTGGATTGTGAAGTTCAAACTAAAATCTCCATATCCTTAGTCTTCTTTCTCTTGTTGCTTTTTGAGGTAGTTGCAACATGAGCACTTTCAGTCTTTTCACGCTTCAATCTATCATCTTCTTGCAAATAGTGTGAAATGAGCTCATTAAGAGTCCATTGGTCCTTTTGAGTGTTATAGCTAGCTATAAATTGATCGTAGTGTGCAGTATGAGATATATGTACTAACTGCACAAGCAAGTCATCAAATAATCAAGCTTTAGTGCCTTAAGTTTGGAAGCAGTGTTAGACATCTCCATAATATCCTCCCTAATGTTTCATTTTCCTCTATTCCTCATTTGGATAAGGTCAGCTAAAATCTTGCTTGTCTCAGCTTTTTCGTTCTTTGCAAAACATTTTTCAATTTCTTCAAGGAAACCCTTTATAGATACCTCATAGGACATACCACCCTTGAATGCTTCTGGAACGTTGTGCTTTAGCACCATTGACTTAAGCGATTAGAATGTTTCCACTTCTCAAAGTACACTTTTTCACCAATGGAAATTTTCTCTGTAAGAGGAGTGGTTTGTTCTTTGTTTAATGCGTAGTCTAAATCCATGCAGCCGAGAACCAACAGAATGTTCTTTTTCTAGCTCTTAAAGTTTCTGTAGTTAAGCACGGGAATTGAGTTCATGTTGGCAATAACATTAGCAGCAGATCAATAACTAACAAATTCATAACAAACAAATACATAACCTCACATGATATAACTTCATGTCATAATATACAAAATAGTAAAATAAAATAAAATAATCATGTAAGATACAAATTCCAATAAACTGTAGTGGTGGGCCTATTTAAGCAAGATACTTAGCACAACATTGATGTTTTGTCTTTGGACAGAAACATCAACTTGTAAGCGGTACTCTCCATGAAATAAATGTTGATAATAAATATGGTCAAACAACAACCTTCCTTTGGGTCAGTATGTTGTTCACATGGAAACTTTATAATTGTCACCCATTCATTCCCACATATGCATTTGTTGTTTAGCAAATCAATAACATTTCTTTAGGCCAAGCAGTGGTCGCATAAACAAGAAACACACATCCTATTATCTCAAAATAAATAAACCTATACAAAAGAGGTTACTTTGGCAGCATTTTTCTTCAATTACCTTATTTCAAAATAGAGGACAGAAAAAAAAATAAGAAAGGCCCAAATCAAAAAATTTAATGCAAAAATATCAAATAAATAAATAATAAATTTTAACATTTTTACCATCTTATGACCATTAATAAATATAATCATTTATGATTATAACAATATATAGATACAAATTTTGTGCATTTAGTAAAACCATATAATATTAATTTAAAACATACATTAGAAATATACATATGGTCTGAGAGACAAATAAAGACATATAAATATTACATTCATATTTTGACTAAATAAATGTAGTAGTGGGAGTCTCATTATCATGTGGTGAGATGATTGGCATGTCCGGTTGCTCAGTTTTTCTCAATGGCATATCGATGTGAGCATCTTGGGGTCCGCTTGGCCTACTTGGAAATTTATTGGATTTTATGGTGACCCTACTAAATCAAATAATAAGGATTCTTGGGAGCTTTTAATGAGTATATCACCTATTTCCGATCTCCCTTGGTGTGTAGCGGGTGATTTTAATGTCATTATTTATATGTATGAAAAAATTGGTGTTGTCGATCATGATTTTGTCGGTATGAGAGACATTAATAACGTTATCCTTGATTGTGAATTGTCTAATTTTGGGTTCATTAGAGAGGAGATGAAGTGGATGAGGAGGAGGGAGGCTAGTAGGATAGTTATGGAAATACTTGACCATGGGTTTTTTTCTTCAAGTTGGCAAGGTGTGTTTCCCCATGCCCAAGTTTTTCACCTTGATTATTGAGGATCGGACCATCGTGTGCATCATATTGTGTTGGATAATTTGATGAAGCTTCGGTTTCCGCATAGAAGGAAAAAATTCTTATGTTCGAACCATTATGGTTTACTGAGTCAAGCTATAAGGAAGTTGTCCAGAAACTTTGGGATAAATAAGAGGTGGGTAGTGATGGATCTCTCCTCTTACTTGGTCTCCAACATGTGGCGGCCACCTTATCAAAATAGGCGTCTGAGAGTTTTGGTCATCTACCAAAGAAGTTATGGCATATCCAAAAAGATATTGAAATCCTAAATGAAGATGTAAGGGCTCCTGCAATTCGCGAAAAAGTTAAGGTGTTATTGGTTGAGCGGGATAAACTCTATGGGTTGGAGGAGTACTATTGAAAACAGCAGTCCCATGTAGATTGGATGCAAGAGGGAGATAGAAATACAATTTTTTCCATGCTATGGCCACCTAGTGGCAACATAAGAATCTAATAAGAGGTTTGGAAGATACTCATGGTGTGTGGCATACAGAGGAGGGAAAGCTTGTTGAGATCATCTCTATATATTTTTCAAAAAAATTTACTACCAGCGACCCTTGTGAGAGTGATGTCCATAGTGTTACTTGTACTTTCACTTGTACTCATTTGGATGATATGAAGTTACTCCTTAACTTCCCCTGTTCTATGGAGGATGTTAAAAGTTGCCACTTTAGTATGAGCCCAAAAAAATCCCCTAGCCCCAATGGCTTTCATCCAGTGTTCCGTCAAAAGAATTGGGACACCTTTGAGAATGATATCATTGCCACTTACTTGAGGGTAATACATTTTGGGAATTTAAGGCTCACAAAACCATATATCAATAATGGCTATAGGAATTAATTCAATTATACAAACCCTAGAGAATAATCAAGAACCATATTCATAGTATAAAGACAAATCTTGATAATTAAATAACTATATTCAAAGTTTGAAGAAAAATCTTGATAATCAAAGATTAATTGAGAAAATTAAAGATTAAAGATAGAATGATCATACCATAATTTTATCACATGAAATTGCCATTATTATAATGAATAAACACAAAATGAGAGATGAAAACACAATTAATTAATCAAAACACAATGTTAGGGTTAGAAAGATAAAACGCTTATAAGTAGAACCCTAAAGCTTGCACATGAAGGATCTTCCTTGTTAAAAATCTATATTCCATGCATTCCCAAAGTTTCTTGAAGGTTCTATAATAGTGGAATGAGAAGGGGGATTTAACAAGCTTTAAAAGTCATGCAAGTCAAGCAATGATTGATGAGTTTCTTGGAGAAAATGAATGTTCATAGGGAGCTAGAGAGAGAGAGTTGAAAAGTGTGATCATTACTTTACAACTCTAAATGACCCTTTTTATAGTGTAGTCATTGTCATTAGGCTCAACCAATATTATTGGAGCTTTTAAACACATCATCCAGACGACATGTCACAACATAGATAGGTGACATGTCATATCACTGTTGGTCAACTTAGAAAAATTGACCTTAATCAACTGCAAATGCCCCTCAACTTTTTGGGCATGCTTAGATATCTCATTGTATCACTTTAGACCCATAGAAGTTAATTATAGATGCATACAACAAAATCTTCACTTCAACTTAATTGATAATCGCTAAGTGCTTTACAGCACATTGTGTAAACAACTTAACCATTATATTTAACCAATCTCAACATTCTCCCACTTGGTTAAATATAATCCTCTCTTTTCTAACTCAAACAGTATTGGTGCATAAAGTAGAGTATCTTTCGATTCAAAATTTACCTTAGTGAAAGCATTTAAAAGTCTTATCAAAATACTTCGTGTCTTAAAAGATTTAACCAAGGATGCCTAGTAATAAAACTTGTAATACCTCATACACCTCCACTTGACCATTCATTTTCCCCATTGTGTGCACTTAGTACTATTAATGGCCCTATGCTTATCCACTCACGAACTTTCTGGGGAGAAACTACAACTCCATGAGAGACGGCACCACCTCTATGTTCACATAGGTGAAGTTCTTATATCGTATTTTCTACCTTTAGATATTCTTGTTGTTCTTTAACTGAACTTTATTAAAAGCTTTAAGCTTAACCTTTAAGTTTGACAACCAACACTAGGCATCTCTAGATGGGACTCAACAATATGTTAGTGTTGAAACTATCCACTTATCGATGACATGTTCTTGCCCATTGAACTCTACACCCAATATTGAAGGGCTTTGAGTTGGGTTGCCGTCATTGGTGAATCTATATTTCTAGGGGTTTTAGTCTCATCCCTCTAGATGTAGAACTAACCAAATATTTTGTAAGAGGTTGGTGAACAGACTTGCTTATTTTTCACTAGTTCTCACATATGATTCCATCTTCAATCAATTATATCACATACTCGTGTATTTAACTTATACGTCTAGACTTCCCATTATCTATGCCATTATAAGCTCTGGCAAGTGTGGCTTGACTATCACAATGTATCGAGATTGTCAATACCGCATCTGCAGAAATTGGGATATCCCTTGTGAGATCCTTAAGCCACTCAACCTCTTTATTGATTTTTGCTAGAGCTAAAAACTCATCTTCCATGGTTTAGTGTGAAATATATGTTTACTTCTTTAGGCCCCAAGAAATTGCTCCTATTTTGAGCATAAATACCCAACAAATGGTGGAGAGATTGTCTCCCGCACTAGATATCCAACTTGCGTCAAAATATCCCTTATATTGGAGGCTTAGCTACTTGGTCCTTTTAAGGTGCCCTAGAACTCTCTCAAGTGTCTGCTAATATTCGATACTTGGATTTCTAGTAAATCAACTTAGTTTACTAACCCATATATACAATATCCGCTCTTGTATAATGAGCGGCATACATTAGACTCCCTAATGCACTTGCATACTAAAGTTGCGCCACTGCTCTACCATTGTTCTTTTCAAGCTTTTGGCTTGAATGAAATGGTGTATTTGCCTCTTTGATTTTGAGATGACTAAACTTTTCAAGAACTTTCTCAATATAGTACGCTCGAATTGAGGCATAACCCCTACTATTTCTTCTCACTTTTATACCCAAAATGGTATTGACCTCTCCAAGATCCTTCATTTTGAAAGAGGAAGATAGAAACATCTTCATTTTATTATGCCTCTCATTTCAATACTCAAAATAAACATATAATTAACATATAGACACGCTAAGATGACATAGCCATCACAAGTCTTAAAGTATAAGAACTTGTATGTATTATCACCCAACCGATGGTGGAGAGAGATCGTCTCCCACACTCGATATCCAACTTGCGTCAGAATATCCCTTATATTGGAGGCTTAACTTATTGGTCTGTTTAAGATACCCTAGAACTCTCTCAATTGTCTTCTAATGTTTGATGATTGCATTTCTAGTAAACCTACTTAGTTTACTAACCCATATATGCAATATCCGCTCTTTTATAATGATTGGCATACATTAGACTCCCTAATGCACTTTCATACTAAAGTTGAGTCAGTAATCTACCATTGTTCTTTTCAAGCTTTTGGCTTGAATTAAATGGCGTATTTGCCTCTTTGATTTTGAGATGAGTAAACTTGTCAAGCACTTTCTCAATTTAGTAAGCTTGAATTGAGGCATAACCCCTACTATTTTTTCTCACTTTTATACCCAAAATGGTATTGACCTCACCAAGATCCTTCATTTTGAAAGTAGAAGATAGAAACCTCTTCATTTCTATTATGCCTCTCATTTCAATACTCAAAATAAACATATCATAAACATATAGACACACCAAGATGACATAGTCATCACAAGTCTTAGAGTAGAAGAACTTGTCTTCATTATTATGTCTAAACCCATCCAAAATAATGGCTTGATCAAACTTTTCATGCCATTGTTTCGGTGCTTGATTTATTCAATACAATGATTTAACAAGTTTACACATTTTATGTTCATTTTCCTTTAGAACAAAACCCTCTATTTGTTCCATATAGATTTTCTCATTGAGATCTCCCTTTAAGAATGTCATTTTGACATCCATTTGATAAACATAAAGGTTCTATATTGATGGTAAGGCAAATAAAACTCTTATTGTGATTATCCTAGAAACTGGGGCATATGTGTCAAAATAATTGATTCATTTCCTTTGTCTAAACCCTTTGGTTACTAATCTAGCCTTGAAGGTTTGTAATGTGTCGTTAGTGTGATATTTCCTCTAAAATACTCACTTTTACCCAGTTGGTTTTGACCCTTCCAAAAAGTAGAGTCTTTCGAAGACATAGCTTCTTGGTAGGTTTTGGGATCATCCTCAACTTGAAAAACCATAGGAAATTTCCATGTGACTTCTTCAAGGTTTCCCTCTACAAGGTTGAGTGTCTCCACTTGAGAACATTTTTCATTTGATACCAACTCTTTAAGTCTTTGGCTCCTCTAAGGTAATATAGGTTGTTCATCAACCTTTGGATCTTTCTCCTCACTAGATTCTCCAACACATGTGGGTTCTTGAGAGTTTCTATCACAATATAACATGTTCTCAAAGAATGTCACTTCCCTTGATTCAATTATCACATTAGACTCCAAGTATAATATCTTATAGGCCTTGCTATTTGAGGCATAACCAACAAATGCACACTTAATGGCCCTTGGACCCAACTTGGTCTTTTTAGGTTGCGTACTCTTGCAATTAGCAAGGCACCCTCACACTTTAAGATAGCCTAAGTTAGGCTTCTTTCCTTTCCATAACTCATATGGAAGCACATTTTTTTTCATGGGAATTCAAATTAATATATGACATGCAACAAACAAAGTTTCACTCCACAAATTATATGACAAATGTATCATGTAAAAGCATAGCATTAACTGTCTGAAGATTTTTCCTATTATTTCTAATTAATTTTCTACTTCTGCTATATAGATCTTAAAAGATGAAATGTCTCATCCGTTCTACTTAAGTACATACACATATGTTGTTATGATTGGTTAAAATGCAAAGCACAAGTGGTATTACACAAAATAGGTATAAAACCATAAACAATTTCACATAGTAAAGATGTGAAATTTAAATTTTTGTTGTAGGCATTTAAAATTGTATTTTTGGGTCCAAAGTGATACATTGAGGTATCCAATGATACCAAAAAAAATTGGGAACATTTGGAGCCTATATGGTGTTGCATCGCCTCCTTGTAGGTGATACATCGCCTAAAAGCTTGAGATTTGGGCTAGACGCAGCGGGTGATGCATCGCCTGCTAGTAGGCAATGCATCGTCTGACAAATGATGCATCGCTTTACGTGTTCGTACAGACACCTAATTTAAGCTTCAAATGATGTGTTTAAAAGCTCTAATCCTATTGGTTGGACATGACGGTGCCTACACTATAAAAGGGTTCTCTTAGAGTTTTGATAGAATTGATCACTCTTTCAAATCTCTCTCTCTCTCTCTCTCTCTCTCTCTCTCTCTCTCTCTCTCTCTCTCTCTCTCTCTCTCTCTCTCTCTCTCTCTCTCAAGATCATAAGTTCTCTCCAAGAAATTCATAAAGAAAGTTCTTGTCTTTGTGAATTTCAAGACTTGTTCAATCTGAATTCCCTTTCCTACTAGAGAAAGCCTCAAGCATCCATCATGGGCTAGAAAATAGAGAATTTGGACAGTGATACATCTCATGTATAAGCCTTGGTTTTTATTCTCATCAGCAAAATGATTCAAGTGGTGTTCTACCTAAGGTTTGAAGCGTGCAAGAAGATCAAAGAGTTTGTTCAATAACTAGGATTTGCATCATTCTATCATAATCTTTTATTGGACTCTGTCAAGTATAATTATCTGTAGATTCTTATTATTATGGTGGTGTAATCTCACTCTGTCCCAACAATCAAATTCTCCTTTAAGGCACTGATTAATACATCAAAAAAATTGAATATATGAAACTATGAAGCAATAAAAAAATGATAGAGGGCTGAAGATATATCAACAAGAGGACATGTATATTTATATATATATATATTAATCAAAGATGAATTAATTCATAAATATATATATATATATGAATATGAACAAAACTGAAACATCTAATATATCCATCAATATATTGGTCTAAAAAAAGCAAATTGCTCCAAACTCGAAAGAATATGTCCTTGATAAAACATATTTATTTTCAAAAATAACAATGAGGTTGTAGTATATAATTAAATCATAAAATATTATATATCTTATATAATAATAACAATGAAACCAAGAACCAACAATGTATCAATCCAAAAAATAAAATAAAATTATAACTAAATTGTTGAGATTGGTTAAATATAATGGTTATGTTGTTTACACAATGAGGTGTAAAACACTCAACGATTTTCACTTAAGTGAATGTGAAAACATTAGATTGTGTAGTAGGCATCTAAAAGTGACATTTACGGGTCTAAAGTGATACATGGAGGTATCTAAGGATCCCCAAATAGTTTGGTAGCATTTGGAGAAATTTTAGGACCATTGGAAGGGTCAAAAGTCAGTGGGTGGTGATGTGTCGCCTCCTAAGAGGCCTTGCATTGGATAAATGTGAAGGGGCTCAAAAGCCCGAGCAAGAAATACATCGCTTACTAGTAGGCGACATATCGCCTATCGGGTGATACATCACCTACATGCAAGCGACATATCGCCTGACGTGTCTGTACAAACACGTAAAATAAGCTTCAAATGGAAAGTTAATTATCTCTAATCCTATTGTTTAGACCTAATGATGGTGCCTGCACTGTAAAAGGGTTTGCATAGAGTTTTGGAAGACTATATCTCTCTCTCTCTCTCTCTCTCCAATCTCTCTCTAACCTATCTTTCTCTCTAGCTCTCAAAGACCAAATTTTTCTCCAGGAAACTCATCAAGAGTTGCATGACTTGCTTGAGTTTTAAGGCTTGTTCAATCTCAAATCTCATTCTACTTGGTTGAAGCTTCAATAAATTAGGGAAGGCTTGGAATAGAGATTTTGGACAATGATGGTAATATAAGCCTTAGAAGTTCCCCAAGTTTGAATATTCAAGTTGCTTAATGCAAAAGGTTGTATCTCTCTAACCCTAATCTTTGTTTTGTGTTACTCTATTGTGTTTATGTTGTTAAGTATTGGTGATTAAATATTTTTAAGTTCATCATATAATCATTTAATCACTTAATCTTTTGTATTCATACCATGAATATGTTTTTTTTTATTATCGATATTTGCATTCATACTTTGAATAAGGTTCTTGATTAGCATCTAGGGTTTGTAATATTGAACTATTACTGTAATGCCCCGAATTCTCTGATGTGGTTTAATGGCGAGATTAGTAGGCCAGGAGGGCCATACTTGTTTAATTATGCTATTAAATGATTATGTGCATGTTTATGTGAATTATATCATAATATAATGGTATATTCATGCATGTGGGTCCACATTTGTTAATTGAACTGTTTTGGCAAGTTGTCCCATTTAGGGCATAATTGTGTATTTGGGTGCAAATTGTGAATTATGAATGAGATTCCATCATTATGGAGATATATTCGAGCTAGTTGACATGAGACGGTCGTATATAATTGATTAGCGATTTTGTCATAACGGGGTCAGATATGGGGTAATAAGAATGTTTATTTGATGATAAATTTGGAGTATTTGAGATCAGGGGGAAATTTTGGAGGTTTTGACTATAATGTCCTCGGGGGTGTTTTTGGGGTCCCAAGCACTAGGTTTTATTTGAGGTTACTTAAGCATGAAGTAGCTTATCAGATAGAACGTACGTTAGAAAACCTCTCGTTCTCCTTCGTTAGTTTATTTTTGCCATCTGAAGCCTTTTTGAAGAAATCTCGAGTTCTAGGAGTCAGAATCGAGTGAGGATCGAGGCATAGCGATCCTAGGAAAGATTAGAAGCTTCTTAACCAAAGGATTTGATGGAAAACTACCCAATCAAAGGTAATCGAAGTTTAAAGTTTTGAGTTTTTAGAGTTTCTAAGCTTTGAATTAGACTTTGTGAGTCATTGAGTTTTTGGTTCGATTGAACTTTGGGTTTTGAGGGTTTTCGACAATTGGGAAGCTTGTGAACTTTGATTTGATGATTGAGGAATGTTGGGGTATGATTTTGGAGGCTTTGGGGTGATAAAAACGTGTTTGGGAATGGCCCAGGGTTGGGGGCCGTGGCCCTGTTCTTGGGATGCCGCAGCCCTTGCTTGAAGAAGCAGGTGGGGATTTTTGTGCCTGCTGGGCGTCGCGGCCCAATTTGGTAAGGCCGCATCCCTTGGTCAGTTTTCTCCCTATTTTAATGTTTTGACCCCGAAAACATAGTTTTAGGCCTCGGGATTGTTCCTACTACTTGGATTAGTTTGGACTGATCTCCCGGAGGCTAGATATTGGTTTGGAAACCTATGATGTTCATTTTATTGATGGTATTCCTTATTTGGTTATGATTAGGTGACCGCTAAAGGACTTAAAGTCAGATCGTTCTCAAGGGTCATTCTTTTACTCATTCTAGCTCGAATCTGAGGTAAGAAAACATAGTAAGAAACTGCACCCCCAAATGAGACATGCATGGTTGTATTTTGGTGCATGTTGGATGGTTAAATGTGGACATTGATAGCATATTGAATGCTTTGCAAGCTTGCTCATTTGCATAAAGATATCGTTAAGGCATGCCATGAATATTGACTATGAAACTGTTCAGAGCTTGAGTCTCTATGTTTGTGCATGATCATTATTATGCTAGCAACTGTTAAGTAAGCATGATGAATGCCCATGTTTATATATTTGACCTATGATATATGCTTGGTAGCATTTCTTACTTGTGAATGGCACTGACTCATTAGTCAAGGCATTGACTCATAAGTCAAGGATAGTTTTTGCATGCTTAATGCAAGCCAACAAAGATTAGATCTAATCAACATCTGCATTGAATGACTCATATGAGCATTAATGTCGGACCGACCTCAAGTTCGATGAATATTAATAAGCGCTTGTGTAATGCCCTGAATTCTCCGATGTGGTTTAATGGCGGGATTAGTAGGTCGGGAGGGCCATACTTGTTTAATTAAGCCATTAAATGATATTATGCACATGTATGTGAATTATATTATAATATGGTGTTAAATGCATGCATGTGGGTCCGCACTTTAATTACAGGGGTGTGATGGTAATTTGGCCCGTTAAGGGTATAATTGTATAATTGTATGCATGTCGGTGTTATATGCTGAGACCACATTATGATGTGAGTTTGTTTGAGCTAATCGGCATGAGACGACCATGGTATGTTAATTAGCAGTCTGGTCATAATAGGTTTAAGTTCGAGGCTTGGGAGGAGTCTCGGGGTGATTTTAATGATTAGAGCGTTACCGAGCATTAGAGGGTAACGGGATATGAATTATTGGTGTTTGGGGTTATTGAGAATAACGGGAATTGGAGAGCGTTAATTATGATTAACGAGATAGGTTGGAAAGGACAAATGTGCCCTTGGGAGCCTTTTGAAACCCTTAAATGACCTAGGGGTATAATGGTCTTTTTACCCCTAGGATAGATATAAACTGAGTTCAGCAATAAAGTTGATGAGAAAAACAGAGCAAGTTTGAAGCTTACCCGTACCTTCTCCTTCTTCCTTTTTCTTTGTGATTTTTGATGATCTTGTTAAGGATTCAAGCTTGGGAAGTAGACTTTAGGAGTTTGGGAGAGTGTTCCACCATTGAAGAGCATCACAACCTGAGTTTGAGGTAAGTTTCCAGCCATTAGTTTTCTGGTATACTCGGTTTTGGTGTTTAGTTTTAGCTCATGTTTTTGTGGTGGATTGTTGGAATTGATGGAAGTTTTGATTGGGGTTTAACTTGGGTTTTGCTAAAGGAGTGATATAGATCAAGTTTAGGGATTGTATTGGAGGTTTGAGTGGTGTTTAAGCTTGGTTTCAAAGGTTGGTTCCAAGAGAAATTGCAAGGGAAGAAAAATAGGGATTTTGGCTGAACTGGAGGTTGGGCTGCGGCATGGCCAGGGAGGGCCGCGGCCCTTGAAGAGTGCTGAAGTTGGCCGCCTCTATTTGAGGGGTGGGCAGCGGCATGGCCAAGGAGGGCCGCAGCCCTTAGTGGCTTTTTGGCCAGAAATGGTTTATTTGGCTCGGGGATGCTAGCCTTAGGCCTCGGGGTCAATCCTACTACCCGGTTTAGTAGTGTTTGATGTCTTGGAGGCTAGGTTTTGGTTTGGGAACCCTTTATTATTCATTTCATTCATGGAATCCCATAATTGGTTATGACCAGGTAACCGCTAAAGGACCAAAAGGTTTATCGTTCTTAAAGGTCGTTCTTATTATTAATTCTCGCTCGAACAGGAGGTAAGAAAATTGCACCCTGTGTATATATGACATGTGTGCTGGCTATTGAGGCATGTTGATTGATAAATGTGGACATGGATTGCATATTAAATGCTAATGAATGTTGATTATCTGTATATGGCACTGACTAGTCAGGGACACTGACCTAAGAGTCAGAAATGGCATAGCGTCATGAACGCGGGGCCAAATGAAGATTAGATCTAATCGATATCAGCATTGAATGGCTCTAAGGCATTAACTCTTGAACGACTCTAAGGTCGATGAAAATTATAAGCGCTTGGCTAGTCTAAGACTAGTTATTAAAGAGCCAGGGGATATGGCCCTGGTGATTGTTTGTCACATGGCTAAGGAACGCTGTTCCATAGTTATGACTCTAGAGTCATGAGGGAGGTTAAGTTGGTGACTAATCACCATGCACCTATCCTGTTAAAGCTAGTGAAATGCTCACTTATCTATTAAGCCCTGGTGATCCTATCATCACATGGCTAAAGGGTGGTGTCCCCATATTAGTGACTTTTGCGACTGTCACCTATTTGTTTGGACTGTTGGTCCTGAATGATTACTACGATCATTGATGATATTATATCATGTTTTATTATGCTTTTCTTGCTGGGCCTTGGCTCATGGGTGCTATTTGGTGCAGGTAAAGGGAAAGAAAAGCTCACCCAGTCTTGAGTGGAGAGCTTAGGTGGTGATGTGTACATATGCGGCCGCTTGACCACCACGGCCAAGGCGTTCTCAGAGGAACTAGGGGTTCACCCTATTTTGCCGCTTAGGTCGGCGGGATTGTAAATTTGAAACAGTAATGACCATTTTGTACTGGGAACAACTTGTAAATGTTTTGATTAGCTCTGCAGAGCAGTTTGTAATGAAAGATATCCATTCCTTTTTATTAGTTTTCCACCTTAACCTATTAGTTACACTTAGAGCACGTTTTTAACCAAAGGACTCGGGTAGCGGGTCAAATTTCTAGTTCACCGTTCACCGTAACTGTTCTAGGGTAACCAGGGCGATACAACTTGGTATCAGTGCAATGCCAAGGTTAGGGTTCTTGTAGACTGGCTGGGCATGTACACACATCACTGAAGTCAAGATCGACTCATGGTTTGGTAACTATTTATGTAGTTATATGTATGACAGCTTAAATACAGCATATATGCTTTACCTGTATGCAAGAAGCACTATGTTAAACCCATGCCCTGAAATATTATATCCTCAGCAACTGTGTGCTTATTAGTATTGGGAATTGCTGGAACATGCTTATAAGTATGATTGATTATGAACTATTATGCGATACATGCTAAGTGCTAAATGCTATAGACATGTATCTGCTTGTATATCTGTATGACTGTGGAATGTGATAATTGTCTGCTTGTTCTTAGACCGTAAGGCGGCAAGAGGTTTAATTATTACTACCTGACTGGCCGTATTGATCATTATTTCAGTAAGGTATCAATGACAGAATTATGAATCCAGGACAAACAGACACTTCAGCTGGCCAGAGTGATCAGGGCCAGAATAATAATAATAATAGCCAGGGTCAGGAAAATGACCAGTCTCAGATTCCACAACCAGCTCCTATAAACTGGCAGCAGATAGTCAGTGATCTGCAGGCTACTATATTAAAACAAGGAGAAGAGCTTCATCTCTTAAAGCAACAGTAAGGGACTACAATGGCCAGTGGATCAGAGGCACCTCCTGTGTCGGTGCCAGTAGCTGGGCAGTTGCCTGAGGTTGGAAATAAATGGGAGCCTCTTTACGAAAGGTTCAGCAAGCAACAACCTCCAGTGTTTGAGGGCAGTGCAGATCCTGCCAAGGCTGAACAATGGATGAGTATGATTACCACTATCCTTGATTTTATGAGGGTATCTGGTAATGAGAGGGTGGCCTGTGCCACCTATATGTTTCGGGAGGATGCCCGGATTTGGTGGGAAGCGATTACCCAGACTAAGAATTTCAATGCTTTGACTTGGGAAGAGTTTCAGGCTCTATTCAATGAAAAATATTATAATGATGCTATTAGGGCGGCGAAGGCCGAGGAGTTTATTAGGCTACTTCAAGGGAACTTATCAGTCACTGAGTATGCCATGAAGTTCGATCGTTTGGCACCAAGGAGCTGATGCCCACTGATGGGACCAGGAGAGAGAGATTCTTGCAGGGGCTACAGCCCAGGTTAGCCCGTGATGTACGTATCACCACTGTGGCAGGAGTTACTACATATGCACAGGTGGTGGGGAAGGCACTCACAGCTGAGAGTGCAGAGATCACGATCTGGCGTGACAGTGTAGCCAGAAAATATTTCAGGAGGCCAGGTCCTCCATTTGTGGGTTCAGGTAGGGGTGTAGGCCCCAGTGATCAGAAGTGGAAGGTCCCTGACACCTTCCCAGTTCCAGGTCCTGACAGGTGGTGGTGACGCCTGGAAGTCTTATCCTGAGTGCCCAAGGTGCAAGAGGCATCACTTGGGAGAGTGTAGGGCAAAGGCCTGCTTCTCATGTGGAGTAGTGGGTCATCTTAAAAAGGATTTCCCTAAGGCAAGAAAGGAAGAACCCAGAAAGGCAGATAGCTCGGCCCCAGCTTGAGTGTTCGCGTTGACTCAAGCAGAAGCTGAGGCTTCTCCCTCAGTTGTTACAGGTCAACTTCTTAGTGCTGGAACCCCTTATAGTGTGTTGATTGATTCTGGTGCTACACATTCTTTTGTTGCTAGTAGTGTTATTGATAGACTATGTAGACCTTGTGATTTTTATGCTGTGGGGTTTGGTACCTTGTTACCCACTGGAGAGTTAGTGGTATCCAGGAGGTGGGTCAGATCTTTGCCAGTGACAGTAGAGGGCAGAGAGTTATCAGTGGACTTAATAGAGTTGGTTATGACTAACTTTGATATGATACTGGGTATGGACTGGTTGGCAAAGTATGGGGCAACCATTGATTGCAGAAGGAAAATGGTCACCTTTGAGCCTGAAGGTGAGGACCCTTTTGTGTTTGTTGGTGCTGTGCATGGACCTCGCATTCCTATGATTTCTGCATTGAGGGCTAGGGATTTATTGCAAGGAGGTTGCATTGGGTTCTTAGCCAGTGTGGTTGACACCACCCAGGTCGTGCCAGTGAGACCAGAGGATACCAGGTTAGTTTGTGAGTTGCTGGATGTGTTTCCAAAAGATTTTCCTGGGTTGCCACCGCATAGAGAAATTGAGTTCGTTATAAAACTGGCACCAGGGATGGAGCCAGTGTCTAGAACGCCTTAAAGAATGGCCCCAGCTGAGTTGAAAGAATTAAAAGTGCAGTTGCAAGAGCTGTTAGATTTGGGTTTTATCAGACCTAACTTCTCACCTTGGGGTGCGCCAGTCCTATTTGTAAAGGAGAATGATGGTTCTCTGAGAATGTGTATTGATTACAGGGAACTGAATAAGCTGACAATTAAGAACAAGTATCCTTTGCCAAGGATAGATGATCTGTTCGATCAGTTGCAGGGTAAGAAGGTATTCTCTAAGATCGACCTTCGTTCTGGTTATCACCAGTTAAGGGTCAAGGAGGGAGATATACCTAAGACTACTTTTCGTACCAGGTACGGGCATTATGAGTTCCTAGTTATGTCATTTGGATTGACTAATGCCCCTACTGCATTTATGGATTTGATGAACAGAGTATTCAAGGATTATTTAGACCAGTTTGTGATTGTCTTTATTGATGACATTCTGGTGTATTCTCAGTCAGAGTCAGAACATGAGTATCACTTGAGATTGGTTCTACAGAGACTGAGGGAGCACAGGCTGTTCGCTAAGTTCAATAAATGTGAGTTCTGGTTATCTTGGGTATCTTTTCTTGGACATATTGTCAGTAAGGAGGGGATTAAAGTGGATCCAGCAAAGATCGAAGCGGTCAGAGATTGGCCAAGGCCAAAGAATGCTTCTGAGGTTAGAAGTTTCATTGGATTGGCAGGTTATTATAGACGTTTCGTGGAAGGGTTCTCAAAGATAGCTAGTGCATTAACTGAGCTGACACGCAAGAGCCAGAAGTTTGTGTGGTCAGATAAATGTGAGAACAGCTTCCAGGAATTGAAGCGGAGATTAATTTAAGCCCCGATTCTGAGTCTTCCGACAAGTCAGGAGAAGTTTATGATTTTCTGCGATGCTTCTCATCAGGGTTTGGCCTGTGTTTTGATGCAATTAGAGAAGGTAATTGCTTATGCTTCCCGTTAGTTGAAGGAGTATGAAAAGAGGTATTTTACTCATGATTTAGAGTTGGCAGCTGTGGTTTTCGCTTTGAAGATATGGAGGCACTATCTCTGTGGAGAGAAGTGTGAGATCTATACAGACCACAAGAGCCTGAAGTACTTCTTCACTCAGAAAGATCTTAATATGAGGCAAAGGCGTTGGCTGGAGTTAGTAAAAGATTATGATTGTGAGATCCTGTATCATCCAGGAAAGGCCAACGTGGTAGCAGATGCTTTAAGCCGGAAGGGTCCGGGATAGATTCATGGTATGAGGCTGATAGCCAGAGAGTTAGCAGATGATATGACCAAAGCTGATATAGAGTTACTGATGGGCCAGTTGGCTAACATTACGCTACAGTCTACGATGTTAGAGATAATTAAGGAGGGTCAGCTGAGTGATCTACAGCTGATCAAGATTAGAGAGGATGTTCTGGCTCGAGCATCCAGAGATTATTCAGTGTCTGAGCTAGGCTTGTTGAGATACAAGAGGCAGATATGTGTTCCGTTAGACACTGCATTGAGATGGGAGATTCTAGATGAATCTCATACTACACCTTACTCTTTGCATCCAGGCACCACGAAGATGTATCAGGATGTGAGATCGTTGTATTGGTGGCCAGGGATGAAGAGAGATGTAGTAAAGTATGTGGCTAAGTACTTGACTTGTCAGCAAGTCAAGGTTGAGCATCAGAGGCCGACAGGGTTATTACAGCCTTTGGATATCCCAGAGTGGAAGTGGGAAGACATCACAATGGATTTTGTGGTGG
Organism: Humulus lupulus; assembly: GCF_963169125.1. Taxonomy (NCBI): domain Eukaryota; kingdom Viridiplantae; phylum Streptophyta; class Magnoliopsida; order Rosales; family Cannabaceae; genus Humulus; species Humulus lupulus. Next base: position 141,388,275 of record NC_084797.1, on the reverse strand, counting down.
ACTTACCCAGGACTGTTGGTCAGCATGATTCTATTTGGGTGATAGTGGATCGCTACACCAAATCAACTCACTTTCTGCCAGTGAGCACTACTTATATAGTTGACCAGTATGCAGATCTCTATATGAGAGAGATCATGTGGCTCCATGGTGCGTCTAGGTCGATCATGTCAGATCGGGACCCTACTTTTACTTCCAAGTTCTGGGGGAGTTTGCAAAAGCCCATGGGGACACAGTTGAAGTTCAGTACTGCTTATCATCATCAGACAGATGGGCAATCTGAGAGGACGATCCAGATATTGGAAGACATGCTGAGAGCATGTGTGCTGGACTTTGGTGGATCTTGGAGTAAGTATCTGCCTTTGATAGAATTCTCCTACAACAACAGTTATCAATCTACCATTGGGGTTGCACCTTATGAGATGCTGTATGGTAGGAAATGTAGATCTCCCATTCATTGTGATGAGACAGGTGAAAGGAGATACTTAGGTCCTGAAGCAATTCAGAGGACCAATGAAGCCATAGAGAAGATTAGAGCTAGAATGCTTATTTCTCAGAGTAGACAGAAGAGCTATGCAGATCCCAAACGCAGAAACGTGGAGTTCCAGGTAGGAGACTATGTCTTCCTTAGAGTCTCGCCATGGAAATGGATGAGAAGGTTTGGGAAGAAAGGCAAGCTGCGCCCCAGATATGTAGGTCCATTTGAGATCCTGGAGAGGGTTGGTCAGGTGGCTTACAGGTTGGCTTTGCCTCCGGCGTTGTCTGCCGTGCATAATGTATTTCATGTTTCAGCTCTTCGGAGGTATGTGCCTGATGTTAATCATATATTGAGCTATGAAGATCTGGAGCTTGAGGCAGATCTTTCCTATGAGGAACAGCATGTCCAGATACTCGACAGAAAAGATAAGGTCCTCAGAAACAAGACGATACCTTTGGTTAAGGTATTGGGGAGGAACAGCAAGGTCGAGGAAGCGACCTGGGAGCTGGAGTCAGACATGCAGAGTCAGTATCCCGAGCAGTTCACGTAAATTTTGAGGACAAAATTTCTATAAGGAGGGGATAGTTGTAATGCCCCGAATTCTCCGATGTGGTTTAATGGCGGGATTAGTAGGCCGGGAGGGCCATACTTGTTTAATTAAGCCATTAAATGATATTATGCACGTGTATGTGAATTATATTATAATATGATGTTAAATGCATGCATGTGGGTCCGCACTTTAATTACAGGGGTATGATGGTAATTTGGCCCGTTGAGGGTATAATTGTATGCATGTCGGTGTTATATGCTGAGACCACATTATGATGTGGGTTTGTTCGAGCTAATCGGCATGAGACGGCCATGGTATGTTAATTAGCGGTCTGGTCATAACAGGCTTAAGTTCGAGGCTCGGGAGGAGTCTCGGGGTGATTTTAATGATTAGAGCGTTACCGAGCATTAGAGGGTAACGGGATATGAATTATTGGTGTTTGGGGTTATTGAGAATAACGGGAATTGGAGAGCGTTAATTATGATTAACGAGATAGGTTGGAAAGGACAAATGTGCCCTTCGGAGCCTTTAGAAACCCTTAAATGACCTAGGGGTATAATGGTCTTTTTACCCCTAGGATAGATATAAACTGAGTTCAGCAGTAAAGTTGATGAGAAAAACAGAGCAAGTTTGAAGCTTACCCGTACCTTCTCCTTCTTCCTTTTTCTTTGTGATTTTCGGTGATCATGTTGAGGATTCAAGCTTAGGAAGTAGACCTTAGGAGTTTGGGAGAGTGTTCCACTATTGAAGAGCATCACAACCTGAGTTTGAGGTAAGTTTCCAGCCATTAGTTTTATGGTATACTCGGTTTTGGTGTTTAGTTTTAGCTCATGTTTTTGTGGTGGTTTGTTGGAATTGATGGAAGTTTTGATTGGGGTTTAACTTGGGTTTTGCTAAGGGAGTGATATAGATCAAGTTTAGGGATTGTATTGGAGGTTTGAGTGGTGTTTAAGCTTGGTTTGAAAGGTTGGTCCCAAGAGAAATTGCAAGGGAAAAAAAACAGGGATTTTGGCTGAACTGGAGGTTGGGCCGCGGCATGGCCAGGGAGGGCCGCGGCCCTTGAAGAGTGCTGAAGTTGGCTGCTTCTGTTTGAGGGTCGGGCCGCGGCATGGCCAAGGAGGGCCATGGCCCTTAGTGGCTTTTTGGCCAAAAATGGTTTTTTTTCGCTCGGGGATGCTAGCCTTAGGCCTCGGGGTCAATCTTACTACCCGGTTTAGTAGTGTTTGATGTCTCGGAGGCTAGGTTTTTGTTTGGGAACCCTTTATTACTCATTTCATTCATGGATTCCCATAATTGGTTGTGACCAGGTAACCGCTAAAGGACCAAAAGGTTGATCGTTCTCAAGGGTCGTTCTTATTATTAATTCTCGCTCGAACAGGAGGTAAGAAAATTGCACCATGTGTATATATGACATGCGTGTTGGCTATTGAGGCATGTTGATTGATAAATGTGGACATGGACTTCATATTAAATGCTAGTGAATGTTGATTATCTGTATATGGCACTGACTAGTCAGGGACACTGACCTAAGAGTCAGAAATGGTATAGCGTCATGAACGCAGGGCCAAATGAAGATTAGATCTAATCGATATCAGCGTTGAATGGCTCTAAGGCATTAACGCTGGACTGACTCTAAGGTCGATGAAAATTATAAGCGCTTGGCTAGTCTAAGACTAGGTATTAAAGAGCCAAGGCATATGGCCCCGGTGACTGTTTGTCACATGCCTAGGGAACGTTGTTCCATAGTTATGACTCTAGAGTCATGAGGGAGGTTAAGTTGGTGACTAATCACCATGCACCTATCCTATTAAATCTAGTGAAACGCTCACTTATCTGTTAAGCCCTGGTGATCCTATCGTCACATGGCTAAAGGGTGTTGTCCCCATATTAGTGACTTTTGCGACTATCACCTATTTGTTTGGACTGTTGGTTCTGAATGATTACTACGATCATTGTTGATATTATATCATGTTTTATTATGCTTTTCTTGCTGGGCCTTGGCTCATGGGTGTTATGTGGTGCAGGTAAAGGGAAAGAAAAGCTCACCCAGCCTTGAGTGCAGAGCTTAGGTGGTGATGTGTACATATGCGGCTGCTTGACCACCACGGCCAAGGCGTTCTCAAAGGAACTAGGGGGTTCACCCTATTTTATCGCTTAGGTCGGCGGGATTGTTAATTTGAAACCGTAATGACCATTTTTTACTGGGAACAACTTGTAAATGTTTTGATTAGCTCTGCAGAGCAGTTTGTAATGAAAGATATCCATTCCATTTTATTAGTTTTCCACCTTAACCTGTTAATTACACTTAGAGCACGTTTTTAACCAAAGGACTCGGGTAGCGGGTCAAATTTCTGGTTCACCGTTCACCGTAACTGTTCTGGGGTAACAAAGGCGGTACAACTTGTCTAGCCCAAGGCTTGAAATCTAGAGCCAGAGCCAGAAAAGGCTAAGGTGACCCACAGGTTACATGGCTAGGAGGGTATGGGACCTCCAGAGCGTGGCTCATTAGTCACTCATCCAGAGTGTGGCTCATTAGTCACCTATCCTGAGCGTGGCTCATTAGTCACCTAACCGGAGTGTGACTCATCAGTCGCCTGTCCAAAGTGTGTGGCTCATCAGTCACTTGTCCAAAGTCTGTGACTCATTAGTCACCTGTTCATCTGATGACTAGAGATTTACCCAACAGTCACTCATCAGCTTATAGTTGTAAGCTCTGTGTGATGTAATTACATCATATGATATTGTTTACTTACAATATATGTTTTCTTGCTAGGCTTTGGCTCATGAGTGCTATGTGGTGCAGGTAAGGGGAAAGAAAGCTGACCCAGCCTTGAGTGGAGAGCTGAGGCGACGCTGTGTACATATGCGGGCGCTTGACCACCACGGCCAAGAAGTTCTCAGAGGAACTAGGGGGTTTACCCTAATTTTGCCGCTTAGGTCGGCGGGTTGTAAATTTTAAATAGTAATGGCCATTTTGAGATGTAAATTACTTGTAAATGTTCTGGTGGGCCCATGAACAGTTTTTAATAAAATATATCCTTTCCTTTTTATTGATTTTCTCCTTAACCTAATAATGACACTAGAAGCACGTTTTTAACCAAAGGACTCAGCTAATGAGTTAAATTTCTGGTTCACCGATCACCGTCGTGTGTCCCGGGGCAGCCGGGGCGTGACAACTTGGTATCAGAGCTGTGCCAAGGTTAGGGTTCCTGTAGACTGCCTGGGCATGTACACACGTCACCGAAGTCAAGCTCAACTCATGGTTTGGTAATAATTTTTGTAGTTATATGTATAACTGCTTAAATATATTATAAATTCTTTACCTGTATGCATGAGACACTATGATTCTCCTGTGCCCTGAATAATATATTCTCAGCAATTGTGTGCTAATTTGTACTGAGATTTCTAGAACATACTCATTAGTATTGTTTGTTGTGAGTTATTATGTGATACATGTTAAGTGCTAAATGCTATAATAGTGTATCCATTTGCATATATGTATGATTGTGGAATATGTGTGATTATCTGTTTGTTCTTGGACCGTGAGGCAGCGAGAGGAATAGTCATTACTACCTGACTGGCCATATTGAATATTATTTCAGCAAGGTGTGAAAGATAAGAATGAATCCAGATCAGACAGTTATGATAGCTGGCCAAAGTGATCATGGCCAGAATGATAACAGTCAAGGTCAAGAGAATGACCAAGGACAGATTCCACCACCAGCTCCAAAAAACTGGCAGCAGATACTTGCAGATCTGCAGGCAAAAATACTGAGACATGGGGAAGAGCTTCGCCTCCTTAAACAACAGAAAGCACCTGCAGTAGCCAGTGTGTCAGAGGCATCTTCTGTGTTAGTGCCAGCAGCTGAGCAGCAGCCTGAGGTTGGTAATAAATGGGAGCCTCTTTACGAAAGGTTCAGGAAGCAACGACCTCCAATTTTTGAAGGCAGTGCTGATCCTGCCAAGGCTGAACAGTGGATGAGTATGATTACCACCATCCTGGATTTCATGAGGGTGGCCTGCGCCACTTATATGTTTCAAGAAGATGCTAGAATCTGGTGGGAGGTTATTACCCAGACCAGAAATGTAAATGCTCTGACTTGGGAAGAGTTTCAGACTCTATTCAATGAGAAGTATTATAATGATGCTATCAGGGCGGCAAAAGCTGAGGAATTCATCAGGCTACTTCAGGGAAGTTTATCAGTAACTGAGTATGCCTTGAAATTTGATCGTTTGGCAAAGTTTGCCAAGGAATTGGTACCCACTGATGGGACCAGGATGGAGAGATTCCTTCAGGGGCTACAGCCTAGATTAGCCTGAGATGTTCGTATCACCACCATGGCTGGAGTAACAACTTATGCATAGGTGGTGGAGAAAGCACTCACTACTGAGAGTGCAGAAAACAAGATCTAGCGTGACAGTGCATCCAGAAAGGATTTTAGGAGGACAGTTCCTCCATTTGTGGGTTCAAGTAGGGGTGTAGGCCCCAATGATCAGAAGAGGAAGGTTCCTGATACCTTCCCAGTTTCAGGTCCTGACAGGCGACCATGAGGTATTACAATGGGTCGTCCATGTGGGAATGAGGCTTCGAAAACTTGACCTGACTGCCCTAGATGTAAAAGGCGTCATTTGGGAGAGTGTAGGGCAAAGGCCTGCTTTTTGTGTGGAGCAATAGGTCATTTTAAGAAAGACTTCCCTAAAGCCAAAAAAGAAGAACCTAGGAAAGCAGACAGCTCAGCCCCAGCTCGAGTGTTTGCCTTGACACAAGCAGAAGCTAAAGCTTCTCCTTCAGTTGTTACAGGTAAGATTCTTAGTGCTGGAACATTTTATATTGTATTGATTGATTCAGGTGCTACACACTCATTTTTTGCTAGTAGAATCATTGATAGATTGTGTAGACCCTGTGATTTTTATGCTGTGGGGTTTGGAACCTTATTACCCAGTGGAGAATTGATAGTATCCAGGAGATGGGTTAGATCTTTGCCAGTGACAATGGAGGGCAGAGAGTTGTCAGTGGATTTAATAGAGTTGGTTATGACTGACTTCGATATGATATTGGGTATGGACTGGTTAGCAAAGTATGGGGCAACCATTGATTGCAGAAGGAAGATGGTCACCTTTGAGCCTGAAGGTGAGGATCCTTTTGTGTTTGTTGGTACTGTGCATGGACCACGTATTCCTATGATTTCTGCATTGAGAGCTAAGGATCTATTGCAAGAAGGTTGCATTGGGTTCCTAGCTAGTGTGGTTGATACCACTAACGTTGTGCCAGTGAGACCAGAAGATACTAGACTTGTTTGTGAATTTCTGGATGTGTTTCCAGAAGATTTACCAAGGTTGCCACGTCACAGAGAGATTGAGTTTGTGATAGAACTGGCACCAGGGACGGAGCCAGTGTCAAAAGCACCTTACAGAATGGCCCCAGCTGAGTTGAAAGAATTAAAGGTATAGTTGCAAGAACTGTTGGATTTAGGTTTTATCAGACCTAGTTTCTCACCTTGGGGAGCGCCAATTCTGTTTGTAAAAAAGAAAGATGGTTCTCTGAGGATTTGTATTGATTACAGAGAACTAAATAAGCTGACAATCAAGAATAAGTATCCTTTGCCAAGGATAGATGATATGTTCGATTAGCTGCAAGGCAAGACGGTATTCTCAAAGATCGACCTTCGTTCTGGTTATCATCAGTTGAGGGTCAAGGAGGGAGACATACCAAAATCTGCTTTTCGTACCAGGTATGGGCATTATGAATTCTTAGATATGTCATTTGGATTGACTAATGCCCCTGCTGCTTTTATGGATCTGATGAATAGAGTGTTCAAGGATTATCTGGACCAGTTTGTGATTGTCTTTATTGATGACATTCAGGTATATTCTTAGTTAGAGTCAGAACATGAGTATCACCTGAGATTGGATCTATAGAAACTGAGGGAACACAGATTGTGTGCAAAGTTCAAGAAATGTGAGTTCTGGTTATCTCAGGTATCCTTTCTTGGGCACATTATCAGTAAGGAGGGGATTAAGGTAGATCTAGCAAAGATTGAAGCGGTCAGAGATTGGCCAAGGCCAAAGAATGCTTATGAAGTTAGAAGTTTCCTTGGATTGGCAGGTTATTATAGGCGTTTCATGGAGGGTTCTCTAAGATTGCTACTTCGTTAACTGAGCTGACACGCAAGAGTCAGAAATTTGTGTGGTCAGATAAATGTGAGAACAGCTTCCAGGAACTGAAGCAGAGATTGATTACAACTCCGGTTCTGAGCCTTCCAATAGGTCAGGAGAAGTTTTTTATTTACTGTGATGCTTCTCATCAGGGTTTGGCCTGTGTTCTGATGCAGTCAGAGAAAGTAATTGCCTATGCCTCTCGTCAGTTGAAGGAGTATGAAAAGAGATATCCCACTCATGACTTAGAGTTAGCGGCTATGGTTTTTTCATTAAAGATATGGAGACATTATCTGTATGGAGAAAAGTGTGAGATTTATACAGACCACAAGAGCCTGAAGTACTTCTTCACCCAGAAAGATTTGAATATGAGACAAAGGTGTTGGCTGGAGTTGGTGAAAGATTATGACTGTGAGATTTTGTATCATCTAGGAAAGGCCAACGTCGTAGCTGATGCTTTAAGCCGGAAGGGTCCAGGACAGATTTATAGTGCGAGGCTGATAGCCAGAGAGTTAGCTGATGATATGACCAAAGCTAGTGTAGAGTTGCTGGTGGGCCAGTTGGCCAATATTACGCTACAGTCTACACTGTTGGAGAGAATTAAGGAGGGTCAGTTGAGTGATCCACAGCTGATCAAGATTAGAGAGGATGTTATGGCTGGAGCATCCAGAGATTATACAGTGTCTGAGCTAGGCTTGTTGAGATACAAGGGGCGGATATGTGTTCCGTTAGACACTGGATTGAGGCGAGAGATTCTGGATGAATCTCATACTACACCTTACTCTTTGAATCCAGACACCACGAAGATGTATCAGGATGTGAGATCGTTGTATTGGTGGCCAGGGATGAAGAGAGATGTAGTAGAATATGTGGCTAAGTTCTTGACATGTCAACAGGTCAAGGCTGAGCATCAGAGACCGGCAGGTTTATTGCAGCCTCTGGATATTCCAGAGTGGAAGTGGGAAGACATCACAATGAATTTTGTGGTGGGCTTACCCATGACTGTTGGTCAGCATGATTCTATTTGGGTGATAGTAGATCGCTACACCAAATCAGCTCACTTTCTGCCAGTGAGGACTACTTATACAGTTGACCAGTATGCTGATCTCTATGTGAAAGAGATCGTGCGGCTCCATGGTGCACCTAGGTCGATCGTGTTAGATTGTGACCCCACTTTTACTTCCAAGTTCTGGGGGAGTTTACAGAAGGCCATGGGTACACAATTGAAGTTCAGTACTACTTATCATCCTCAGATAGATGGACAATCTGAGAGGTCAATTCAGATATTGGTAGACATGTTGCGGGCATGTGTATTGGACTTTGGTGGATCTTGGAGTAAGTATCTACCATTGATAGAGCTTTCCTAGAACAACAGTTATCAATCTACCATTGGGGTTGCACCTTATGAGATGTTGTATGGTAGGAAATGTAGATCTCTCATTCATTGGGATGAGACAGGTGAAAGGAGATACTTGGGTCCTGAGGCAGTTCAGAGGACCAGTGAGGCTATTGAGAAGATTAGAGCCAGAATGCTTACTTCTCAGAGTAGACAGGAGAGCTATGCAGATCCCAAACATAGGAACGTGGAGTTCCAGGTAGGAGACTATGTCTTCCTCAGAGTCTCGCCATGGAAAGGGGTGAGAAGGTTTGGGAAGAAGGGCAAGCTGAGCCCCAGATATGTAGGTCCATTTGAGATCCTGGAGAGGATTGGTCAAGTGGCTTACAGGTTGGCTTTGCCACTGGCGTTGTCGGCCGTGCATAATGTATTTCATGTTTCAGCTCTTCGGAGGTATGTGCCTGATCGTAATCATATTTTGAGTTACGAAGATCTGGAGCTTGAGGCAGATCTCTCCTTTGAGGAGCAGCCAGTCCAGATTCTTGACTGAAAGGATAAGGTCCTTAGGAATAAGACGATACCTTTGGTTAAGGTATTGTGGAGGAACAGCAAGGTCGAGGAAGCGACCTGGGAGCTGGAGTCAGACATGCAGAATCAGTATCCTGAGCTGTTCAGGTAAATTTCGAGGACGAAATTTCTATAAGGAAGGGATAGTTGTAATGCCTCGAATTCTCCGATGTGGTTTAATGGCGAGATTAGTAGGCCGGGAGGGTCATACTTGTTTAATTATGCTATTAAATGATTATGTGCATGTTTTTGTGAATTATATCATAATATAATGTTATATTCATGCATGTGGGTCCACATTTGTTAATTGAACAGTTTTGGCAATTTGTCCCGTTTAGGGCATAATTGTGTATTTGGGTGCAAATTGTGAATTATGAATGAGATTCCATCATTATGGAGATATATTCGAGCTAGTTGACATGAGACGGCCATATATAATGGATTAGCGGTTTTGTCATAACGGGGTTACATGTGGGGTAATAAGAATGTTTATTTGATGATAAATTGGGAGTATTTGAGATCAGGGGGAAATTTCTGAGGTTTTGACTATAATGTCCTCGGGGGTGTTTTTGGGGTCCCGAGCACTAGGTTTTATTTGAGGTTACTTAAGCATGAAGTAGCTTATCAGATAGAACATACGTTAGAAAACCTCTCGTTCTCCTTCGTTAGTTTATTTTTGCCATCCGAAGCCTTTTCGAAGAAATCTCGAGTTCTAGGAGTCAGAATCAAGCGAGGATTGAGGCATAACGATCCTAGGAAAGATTAGAAGCTTCTTAACCGAAGGATTTGACGGAAAACAACACAATCGAAGTTTAAAATTTTGAGTTTTTAGAGTTTCTAAGCTTTGAATTAGACTTTGTGAGTCGTTGAGTTTTTGGTTCGATTGAACCTTGGGTTTTGAGGGTTTTGGACCATTGGGAAGCTTGGGAACTTTGATCTGATGATTGGGGAATGTTTGGGTATGATTTTGGAGGCTTTGGGGTGATAAAAACGTGTTTGGGAATGGCCCAGGGTTGGGGGCCGCAGCCCTGTTCTTGGGGTGCCGCGGCCCTTGCTTGAAGAAGCAGGTGGGGCTTTTTGTGCCTGCTGGGCGCCGCGGCCCTTGCTTCAGGGATTTCTGGGGGTCGGGCCTAAGATGCTAGGGCCACAGCCCTTGGTCAGTTTTTGCCCCATTTGCGTGTTTTGACCCCGGAAACATAGGTTTAGGCCTCGGGATTGTTCCTACTAGTTGGATTAGTTTGGACTGATCTCCCGGAGGCTAGATATTGGTTTGGAAACCTATGATGTTCATTTTATTGATGTTATTCCTTATTTGGTTATGGTTAGGTGACCACTAAAGGGCTTAAAGTCAAATCGTTCTCAAGGGTCATTCTTTTACTCATTCTATTCGAATCTGAGGTAAGAAAACATAATAAGAAACTGCACCCCCAAATGAGACATGCATGGTTGTATTTAGGTGCATGTTGGATGGTTAAATGTGGACATTGATAGCAAATTGAATGCTTTGCAAGCTTTCTCATTTGCATAAAGATATCCTTAAGGCATGCCATGAATATTGACTATGAAATTGTTCAGAGCTTGAGTCTTTGTGTTTGTGCATGATCATTATTATGCTAGCAACTGTTAAGTAAGCATGATGAATGCCCATGTTTATATATTTGACCTATGATATATGCTTGGTAGCATTGCTTACTTGTGAATGGCACTGACTCATTAGTCAGGGCATTGACTCATAAGTCAAGGATGGTTTTTGCATGCTTAACGCAAGCCAACAAAGATTAGATCTAATCGACATCTGCATTGAATGACTCACATGAGCATTAATGCCGGACCGACCTCAAGTTTGATGAATATTAATAAGCGCTTGTCTAGCCCAAGGCTAGAAATCTAGAGCCAGAGCCAGAAAAGGCTAAGGTGACCCACAGGTCAAATGGCTAGGAGGGTATGGGACCTCCAGAGCGTGGCTCATTAGTCACCAATCCAGAGCGTGGCTCATTAGTCACTCATCCAGAGTGTGGTTCATTAGTCACCTATCCTGATCGTGGCTCATTAGTCATCTAACCGGAGTGTGACTCATCAATCGCCTGTCCAAAGTGTGTGGCTCATCAGTCACCTGTCCAAAGTCTGTGACTCGTTAGTCACCTGTTCATCTGATGACTAGAGATTTACCCAACAGTCACTCATCAGCTTAGAGTTGTAAGCTCTGTGTGATGTAATTACATCATATGATATTGTTTACTTACAATATATGTTTTCTTGCTAGGCTTTGGCTCATGGGTGCTATGTGGTCCAGGTAAGGGGAAAGAAAGCTGACCCAGCCTTGAATGGAGAGCTGAGGCGACGCTGTGTACATATGCGAGCGCTTGACCACCACGGCCAAGAAGTTCTCAGAGGAACTAGGGGGTTTACCCTAATTTTGCCACTTAGGTCGGCGGGTTGTAAATTTGAAATGGTAATGGCCATTTTGAGATGTAAATAACTTGTAAATGTTCTGGTGGGCCCGTGAACAGTTTTTAATAAAATATATCATTTCCTTTTTATTGATTTTCTTCTTAACCTAATAATGACACTAGAAGCATGTTTTTAACCAAAGGACTCAAGTAATGAGTCAAATTTCTGGTTCACCGATCACCGTTGCGTGTCCTGGGGCAGCCGGGGCATGACAATTACTATTATGCATTGTGTGATTAAAAGAGTGTAAAGTCATATTTTCCAACAATCAAAATCTTTAATTCTAATTACTTTCTTTTTGTGTTTTGCACAATCAACAATGAGGGAAATTTATTCATCCTCTACAACCTTCAAATCCTTGCTTCAAGATTTGGTTTGTGTTGAACACATAACCATGAACGATCAAAGAAAGTTCTATTTGGATATGCTCTACATGAATGTTGATATGGATTTAGAGTCTTCATCAACAAAGGATGAGACAACACAATAGGATTACATACTAAGGAGGTTGTTATCTTCAAATTCCTTATTTCTAAATGTGTAGATTTCAAGAATTTGAATGAAATGTGTCTACTGCAATATTTTTGTGAGTTTGAGATTATTGCATATGTTAATAGTACAATGGTGAATGTTAATGAACAATTCAAGGGTGATTTTTATGCTTGTTTTGTTTGTAAGGTTATTGATCATCATGTGAGATATGGTAATTGTAAAGTTAACCATAATAAGATTAGGGTTAATACAATTGATGATGAGATTTTTGTGACCTTAATTGAATTTAGTGCATTCAATGAGGCCTATATGATAACCTTAAAGAGAATTGATATGGTTCGTGCATGTAGTGATGAGACTAATGCAACCTTAAGAGGTTTGTATGGGCATGTAGGATTCAAAAGGTTGATTTAGACTCTCTAGATGTACTCAACACATGAGATCTAGAGAGGTTTGAGAAGAGAGAGGATATTGAAATTACAATTTCAATTTTAAGAAATTCTATCGTTTCTTTTCTTGAGAGAGAGTCTAATAGTTAACTGCTTAATTCAACTAATTTTAAAAGTATCGCTTATTTTTCAGGTTTATAAAGATAATTAACTAATTTAATTAACCTTTATTTTATTTAAAATAAATCTGATCAGTTACATCTATTTAATTATTTAATTTAAATCATATTTAAAAATAATAATTAAATATAATTAAATAAACACATTAATTTGACATTCAAAATTTAAATCTTAGGGATATTTCTATCCCTAAGTGCTGCGACACACATTCACTGTAAAGTGAGTATGTCGTGAGCCACATTAGGGTTTTCCCTTATTTTCTCATTTGTTTGTTTAATTAATATTTAAGATAATATATTTATCTCAAAATAAATATTAGTCAATTCAAAATTAACTTTATCTTAAAATATCAGTTTCAAATAAATAAATAAATATCTTATTATAAATAAGATAATTATTAATCTCTCTCTATATTAATCCAAACAAGATTAATATTTATTTTAACATATAGTTTTTCAAAATAAAAACTATATAGTTAAATAATTAATTAATTCACAATTAATCAATTGCCTATAATTATCACATATTTTTTTCCTTGCCCTGAAAAATTAATTCCTTTGAAATTAAGTTCTTCTCTCTACAAATCTTTCTTTTTGACATCATTACCCTTGACAGTGTAGGGCAAAGGTGATCTGGGGACCGTGGACCTATAATATGAAGCTCCAATAAACCATATTATTAATTAAACTCTTTAATTTAATAATCTTATTTATTAATTTCATGATTACTCCACTATAAATATAGAATGAAACTCTAACTATTTATAGAATTATATTTACAAAGTTTTCTCTTGTAGTCCATTGATATAATCAATAAATGTAGTTTTGTCCTCCATTTATTGGTTCGTTAGTTAGAGATGGTCTAAATTATCAGTTTACCCTTCTAATTATCTCTTGTTCCTTAAGTACTATTAATTCACTATAGAATAGTTAATTTATAATCAAATTATAGATTTGAGCTCAATAACTATTTAGTTCCAGAATTAACCCTTAAGGGAACTAATATTCGATATGTTAGGAAAGTATGGATTCCATTATTGTAAATCATGTTCCAAGTCATTCATGATATTTATACGCCCTAAATATCCGCGCACTATTGGCGAGTTGGAAAAGGGCCTAATTCGATCCGCCACATGTAAATCGTCGACCCAGAGCTGTTGTTACGGGCTTCCGTCTGTCCAGCACGAGCTGATTAGAGAGTTAGCAGTTTACTCGAAGGCAGCGAGTCAGCGGTATAGATATCACAAGCTGGCACTACATCAACCTGTGTAATCGCTTGAGTTCGGCGCAAAGCCCTCAGGCCACCTCGAGGGCCGACCTTCGAGATCGCCTCAACTCGCAGAGGGGAGATCTATCTAGAAATGGAAGTCATGCTCACCAAGGGGATGGTCTTTCCGAAGTACGTGACAGTGGGAATGTCCCACCTAACCAAGCTCAAGCTTGGAGGGACAATAACCCACCTAACGCGTACAATGGAACTGGAGCTCTTGAACAGCCCTAGAACAACCAAGGGATTAATGACCAAACCCTAGAGCGTTTAGCTCAGATGGAGGAGCTGATGAAGAAGCTCTTATCAGAAAAGGAGAAAGACGAGTATGACTCGGGGGACGAACTCGAGCTTTTCGCCCCCAGCATAGCAGCCACAACATACCCGCCGGGTTTCCGGATGCCCCACCTGTCTAAGTTCAATGGAGACGGAGACCCATTAGATCATTTGGGTATGTTCAACACCCTGATGATGGCCCATAACATCGGCCCCGAGCTAAGGTGTTTGATATTCCCTTCCACCTTGACTGGGCCAGCTAGGCAATGGTTCAAGCAGTGTAAAAAGCAGTCCATCAGCTCATGGAAGAATTTTTCTGCTGACTTCAAGAGGGCGTTCCGAGCTTCTTAGGTTGCCCGCGTCAAAGCTGACACCCTGGCGAACGTGAAGCAACAACTCGAGGAACCTTTGAAAGCTTACCTAAGCAGGTTCGCAAATGTCGCGGCTCGAGCCAGGGACGCAGATGATAGTTCCAAGCTTATGGCCTTGAGGACTGGAATCCTCGTTGGAGGCGGGCTATAGAAAGAGATACAGAGAAAAGGTGTCGGCACTGTGGATGAATTCCTTAACAAGGCCCAGGAATGGATAAACTTGGAAGAGGCGCAAGCATCGGTCACTGAAACCAGCCAAGCCCTTGACCAGCCCATTGGAGTGGAAACGGATGTTGTAAAAACAACTCAAACCGTTGCACAGAATAACCAAGGGGGCAGGGGTAAGAGAAAAGGGAGCAGCGAGGGCGGCCAGCACGGTCCGAAGAAGAACAAGCCCGTGGAAAAATTTAAGCCAGTCTACGCGGCTTATACCGAGCTCACAAACACTGGGGAACACATTTTCCTAGCAAACTCTGCCCGCCTCCCTTGGAAAAAGTCAGAGCCTTTGAAGCACCAGAAGGCCAAGAAGGACCCTTCCAAGTTATGTCGATTCCACAACGACATTGGCCACAACACTGACGATTGTAGGCATTTAAAGGATGAGATCGAGACACTCATCAGAGCCGGACCTTTGGCTCAATATGCGCAGAACAGAGTTCCTACTAGTCAGCCAGCCCCGGAAGCTTCAGTAAATTAGCCCAGGCCCCGGATAAATCAGGATACCCCTCCTCCTGTGATAGGGGGAGAGATATCCACAATCTCCAAAGG
Source organism: Humulus lupulus (assembly GCF_963169125.1). Classification (NCBI taxonomy): domain Eukaryota; kingdom Viridiplantae; phylum Streptophyta; class Magnoliopsida; order Rosales; family Cannabaceae; genus Humulus; species Humulus lupulus. Next base: position 141,372,998 of record NC_084797.1, on the reverse strand, counting down.
CCCCCACTTGGTCGGCACGAGCAGAGGTGCCCAGCAGAGATATGTCAATGAGTTGAAGGCTCATAACAGAGTGGAATTCGTCCCGGAGCAGCATCTACCCAAACAGCAATGACTGGAGAAGCAACCAATCATTTTTACCGAGGAGGATGCTAGTCACGTCCAGGTCCCCCATAACGATCCTCTAGTCATAACTGCCCAACTCGCTAACAGGAGAGTTAGGAGGATACTGATCGATAATGGGAGTTCGGTGAACCTGCTACTCCGGTCTACGCTGGAGAAGATGGGGTTATCTGTCACCGAGTTGAATGCCACCTCCATGACGCTATATGGATTTTCCGGAGAAGGGTCAGCAACGATAGGAACAATCGAGCTAGTAATTACCTTGGGAGAGGGGCCCCGAACTGTCTCTAAACTCCTCGAATTCGTGGTCATCGATTGCCCCGCCGCCTACACGCTATTCTGGGCCGACCTACGTTGATAGCATTTGAGGCCATAACCTCCATCCGCCATCTCGCAGTCAAATTCCCCTCCTCCACGGGGATATGCACGATCCGAGGTGATCAGCTCGCTGCCAGGGAATGCTATAGCATTTCCATGAAGGGAAAGTCACGACCTGGGCAGCAGACGATGACCATTCAGGGCGAGAATGAGGAATCTCAGGAAGTAGGACCTATTCCTGAGACAGAAAAACCTCAGGACGCCAATGGGGAGGGTATAACCTTGAAAGATTTTATCGACCCCAGGATCGGCGAAGATAGATCCAAGCTCCAGGCCATCGAAGAGCTCGAGGAGGTGAAAATCGACCCACAAGACCCCTCGAAGGTGGTGAAGCTCGGAAATAACCTGTGTAATAAAAGGAAGGCGGATCTACTGAGATTTCTACAAGAGAATCTAGATGTGTTCGCCTGGTCTCATGAGGACATGATAGGGATCAGCCCGGGCGTCATCATGCACACCCTCAACTTGGACAAGAACGTGCCTGCGAAGTCCCAGAAACAAAGGCGCCTGGGCACGACCCGAGCTAAGGCCCTAGAGGAGGAAGTGTTGGGTTTTATGCCCTTATAAAACCATGTCGGACATGTAGCATGATTTCATATTATCAATAAAAGTAGTAGAAATCATTTAGTTTGACAACCGTGTTGCTTGCTTGTTTTATTACATGATTATTGAAATAATACAAACATTTATAAAATCCCGAACATATGGATAGTTACAATTATAGTGACTAGGTCACAGTGGATTATAGTTGTAATTATATGTTCAAAAGAACGAGTCCTAAGATTAGATCAGTGCATTGGATTTTCACTGATTAGGCAATCTACGATATGATCTACTTACACATTCAGGGTGTGATGTCTTGTCCAAGGCATCGACCAAGTAGATAAGATCGGATGTATTTAGTTACATCGGACTAGGACCGATATTGATTATTGATTGATAAATAAGTATCGTTGTTATCAAATCTAATCAATGTCACAACGTTGACCATATATTAAGCCGATCTTAATTCTGAGTGATAATATTCTGCTAATTATATTATTTAAATCTTTTGACTTGTTCGTTACCAGCTTACCCTACGGTCTAGCCTATACTTACATCTTGGAGATTTATTAGTGTAATTGAGTGGGAGTATTATTCATAGATACGAAATCTATAACTTCTGTATGAGAAGTGAAAAGATGATTTCCTTAATTGCTTTGTTCAAAAGGTTAAATGATTGAGATCTCATTTCTGTGATTAAGTTCACGGAAATATCATTTATAAGGAACTTAGTGGGAGTTAAGGATAAAATACTGATGAGGGGTAAAACGGTAATTTGCACCCAGCTCGTTAGTAAGTCATCGATAGAGGATTGACTGATTGTAATGGTTATAACAATGGATAACGTATTTATGGTTTTGAAAATACGTTCTATGAATTCAAGAGTTCAATTCCGAGTCTATAGTGGAGTCACGAGGAATTAATAAGGTAGTGAAATTATTCGTAAATAAATTCACGGTAACTTGTTGGAGCTTGATTTCATGGATCCATGGTCCCCGCATCACCTTTGAGTAAATCATCTAGAATGTCTCAATTAATTGATTTAATTATCAATTAGGATTTTTAAAGTTGACTAGGTCAATTTTGGAAAATTTACAGAGATATGAGATTTAGAGAATAAAAGAGAATATTTGGGTAAATTTATTAATATTGATAAATTTGTATCAATATAAATAAATAATATTAAATCAAGTTTCAAATTATAATTAGTTAATTTGAATAAGGATTTAATTAATTAATTAAAAAAAATAAATAAATAAAAGGTTTTGAATTTAGGCCCAGTTGGGATTTAAATTCAAAATAAAGAGATTGGGCCCAAGTTCATTTATGGCAGCCCAAGGCTTTTAGTTTTGTTTATTATTTTTAATTAATTTAAATTTAAATAAATCCCATTAAGTTGCCTATATAAGGAATATGATATCTAGGGTTTTAAGAAGCAAGTCAGTCTCAGTTGATTTGGGTAAGTGAAAACCTAGACACTCTAATCCCTTCTTAGCCACAATATCTTCTTCTTTTCTAGATCTCTGTCTCATGTGTTGAGAACCAGCCCACACTAGTTCTAGGTTGATCAAAGGCTTGGTGAGGAAGACTGTGTTGCTGATCTTGTTCAATCTCTTGATAATACTCTGCTACAGAAAGGAATCAAGGGTTAGAGAGATTGAAGGATGGAGTTGTTCCAGTTCCGCTGCGTAATGTAAGTTTTTACTATACTTTATATTTGTATCAATTTCATAGGAGCATGTTCTAGGAATTTGCATGTTTGTTTGATAATATGTAAATTGCATGAAAATAAATAAAGATCCTGCAATGAGTTTTTCCTACAATTGGCCTCAGAGCCACAGGTTGCTAGTTTATTTTCATGAATGAACATGTATGAAATTGATTGATATGTTAGGTGTTAATTGGATGGTACATGTTATTGGTGTATGTATGTATGTTTTCTTATGTAAATTTAGCAATAATTTGGTTGTGTTTTGGCTTGTTATGGATTTAAAAACTGCACAGATTTTTTTTTGGACTGATTTTTGCAGTGTGTGTGCTGGGCACGCATGGAGCCGCGCGGCGGGACCCGGCCGTACGGATCCGTACGGACGTCCGTACGGCGTCGGTGCCGGAACCCGCGCGCGACATTTTTTCGCAAAAAAAAAAAAAATTATTTTTTTTTAAATTGGATATTTTGTGCAGTTAGGTTTAAAATATTTAAAATTGATTATCTGATAATTTTATAGATATTTTTTTTCTTTTTAAAATATTTTGAATTTGTTGATAATCATGACATTTTAAGATATTTTTTTTTATTTTGTTATAAATAAAATATTAAAATTAGTTATCTAATTTTTCAATATATTTTTATTGTTTAAAATATTTATAATTGGTTATTAGATAATACTAGATATTTTAAATTTGGTTAAAAGATATTTTGATATTTTAAAATTTGTTAAAATATTTAAAAATAAAATATCTTATCATTCCTAACAACTTAACATGGTTAAATTAATTATTTGAAATTGAATTTTGTTTGATAAATTCTATTTTAATTAATTTAATATTTTGTAACTTGTTTAATTAATTATATTGAATTTTCTCCGATGAATTCTATGTTAATTAATTATGGTATTTTACAAAATAGTGTATTGTTGTGGTATATTTGCATAATTTAATAATACATGCTTATAGAATAACATGTTAGGCCCATCCAATTATTAACATATCAAGCATCATTATTAAGTTATTTTTTGCATTTGGGCTTTAAATATAAGTATAATGATGGCCCATTTTTTGCGTTTAAAAAAAAAATGTAGGAAAACTCAAATAAAACTTTCATAAAATGTTAGGTTTTATTTGGGCCCAATTGAACATGTAAAGTTTAAATTCCTCTCTTGTGGGTGGTTCCACTTGTGAAGGCCCATTTGCTTTGCATTACTAGATTGGGCCTAATCAATTGAATAACAATTAATAAAACAAAGGTTCAAATTCCTGTCTTTTTGGGCTTTGTGTGGAAGTTAGGGAGCCTTAGTAGTGGGTCCGACATACTGAACCCAGCTCTCCTCCATGCAAGCTCGAATTGTTAAGGCCCATTTACCTAAGTTGGACTTAATTGTATTAGGTTATTCTTTTTAGTTGGACCTAATAATTTATTAGAAACATATTAATTCTAATTTTTTGATTAATTTTCAATGGTAATTTTAGAATTAATGGAAAAATTATAAACTATGGTTTGTTGATTATTTTAATAATTTGGCGAACCTTAGTTGGTTTATTGATTATTTTGATAATTTGGAAAACCTAAGTTGATATTTTTTTTCAAAAAGAATAAAATACTAAAATATTTAATAATGAGTTTTAAAATTTTTCAATTCGATCTCCACCGTTGATTTAACAAGGTTAGAGTTCAATGGGGCCTCATGACGCTTTGATTTCGTCTCCCTACGGAAGGTGTTCACTGGACTTCTTAACATGGTTAAATTTCTTAGGATAGATGGTTATAGATGGACTTTCTATAGACTCATCCCTACGGTGACTATAGGAATTAAGTCTATAATAATCGAAACCGTGGGTCAAACTCATAAAGTAAGAAATATTTGTGACTCTCGCCTACCGGGACACATGAGTTTCTGTTACTTTGATCGGATGGAATAGGTAGTTAATAAAAGTCTATGACGTTTTATTAATTGAGATGTTTCTCTATTTAACTACGTGAATATTTGTGACTCTCGCCTACCGGGACACATGGGTTCATGGCTAGCTAAAGTACCTAAGAAATAGAAGATAAGTGTTTTAGTATTTTGCTTATCTCAAAACATTTTGTATGTTATGCTATTTCTAAAATATTTAATGAATAAATGTTTGTCAAGCAATGCGTTGATTTCTACTTAGTTGATAATAGAAGCTCTAGGCTTCCCACCTCATACTCTCTCTGATCTCTAAAATGTTACTCTATGGTGAGAACCTCGCGAAATGTTTGTCCAACATCAACATGGTGTTGATTTTAGACAACATCGAGTTCGTGATAATCAAAGATATTCCTATTTTTCCCATGCAACGATCACCGAATCCTTCAAAGAGGATTGTTGATGGTAGTTCGAGCAAATGAAAGAATACTAATAATACTAAACAAGCTCAAGGAGAAGCTGCTTTGAGCTTCTTCTTCGAAGAGCAAGAGAGAAAGAAATTCATACAAAAAGAACAAGAAGTCAACTGGCAAGGCATCAAATGCTGCAAAGTATCTTGGAGCAAGGCCTGATTATAAGTACACAAAAATGGTAGTGTTTCCAATTGCAAGGAGACTGGAATTGGAACAAGATTTCCCGGAACTCAAGGCATATGGAACCCAAAATAATTAAATTTGTCTTGGATGCATGTGATTTTAGAGGATGATACTTCGAATTTGGATTGCTGAATCACAATCTACTAACACATGTATGTACCTTTTTTACACTTTTAGCATTGGGAAAGCCATGAAGGATAAAAAGCCACGGCTTGGTATCCATCAAGGGTTGTTCGTATCAAACAAGGCAAAAGGATAAGCTTGAATGAATTTTGGAAATAAATATATTGTTTTAAGACAATGTTTATTTTATTCCGATTTTCAATGGAAATTTTAATTTAAGTTTTTCTTATTACATCAACAACAATTTGTAGTTACTTTCACAAGTAATAAAATCCTATTTCTTTAAATGGATGTGAATTGTGGGGTGGATGTATGAAAAACAGGCTATACCTATTGCAACTAGACGAACCTTATGTTATAAATAATGAGTTGTTTAAGACAGCTAATTCTAGGAATGTTAAACGACAAAAGGTCAATAACGTTAGAAATGATGTACCCTTGGCATTTTCGCTTTGGTCATATTTGTTATGATAGGATTCAAAGACTAACAAAGGTTGGGCCTTTGAGGGAACTCACCTAGGGTGACCTACCTGTTTGTGAATCTAGTCTCGAGGGCAGAATGACAAAGCGTCCATTCTCTGTGATAGGAGAAAGGGCCAAAGAACCACTAGGGCTAGTATGTTCAAATGTCTGGGGACATATGAATGTTCAAGCGAGGGGTGGTTATGAGTATTTCATCACCTTCATCGACGATTGCTCTAGAGACTCATGTAAGTACCTAAAGCATAGGAATTCTGCGAATTTGTTAAGAAGTTTAAAGAATTCATTGCTATGGCTTTAAAACCAAATTAGGTAAAACGTTAAAGATCTTGCGATCTGATAGGGGTGGAGGATATTTGGATAATCAGAACCAAGATCATTTAATTGAACTTGAAGATTTGTTTAACACAACTGCCCCAAGGACTCCGCAACAAAACAGTGTTGCTGAGTGGTGTGAATTGCACGTTTATGAAAATGTGTGTTCTATGATAAGCTATTAAACTCTACCAACTTCTTACCCAGATCTTTTCTGGAGACATACTACCTAGACCGCATGTGATATTTTTTTTAAAATGTTGTGCCGTCTCAAAAGTTGTCTCCAAGACACCACTAGAATTATGAAATGGTCGTGAACTTGGTTTACGTCATTATGGAATTTGGTGGTGTCATGTTTTTGTCATGAGGAAAAAGGTAGAAAGCTAGAACAGTGAGCTGAGGCTTTGCTTGTTTGATGGCTATTCTAAAGGTACTCAGAGTGGTCTGTTTTATAGTCCAGTAGACAAGAAAGTGTTTGGCTCTACAAATGCAACTTTTCTGGATAACGACTACATAATGAATTTCAAGTCGCATAAAAAAAAAAAAAATTAGTATTAGATGGAAAAATGATAAACTATTGTTCCATCCTCACTGACGCAAGTCGATGATAACAAGGTACATTCAAAAACCACTAATCCAAGTCAGAAAGTTACGATGCCTCGTCATAGTGGGAGGATTTCTCGGAACCCGGTACCTATGATATGGATAGTGAAACCCACAAGTTGGTTGGGGACACAAGTAACAATGATTCGTTGGCCTTTAAATAGGCAATGGGTAGGTCTGAAAGGGATTTTTGACTCAAAGTCAAGTACCAGGTAATAAAGTCTAAGTACTCTTAATTTGTCTGAGATCTTGTAGATGTGCCATTGGACTTTAGGCCCATGGGGTGCAAGAGGATCTATAAGAAGAAGAGAGGAGCTGATAGAAAGGTCGAGACATTAAAGGCTCGACTCGTGGCAGAGAGAGAAATTTGACTTAGAGAAAACTTTTTCTCCGGTAACCATGTTAAAATTCATTTAGTATTCTCTTATCCATAGCCACAACTCTTGATTAAGAAGATAAGGCAAATGGACATCAAAGAAGCATTTTTTAATGGCTATCTTGATGAGACAATTAACATGTATCAATCAGAATGATTTAAAGTGGTAGACGCCACGGCGAGGCATGAGCTCATGTCCTTTATGGATGCATACTCGGGCTATAACCAGATCGCCATGAACCTGGCGGACCAGGAACACACTAGCTTCATGACCCCAACTAACGTTTATTGCTACAAGGCCATGCCCTTCGGGCTGAAAAATGCAGGAGATACATACCAGAGGTTGGTCAACAAGATGTTTGCTAATTAGATCGGGAAAAACATGGAAGTGTATGTTGACGACATGTTGGTCAAGTCAAAAACTGCTGATAACCATGTCCCCGATCTGAAGGAATGTTTTAAGATTTTAAGGCAGTACGATATGAGGCTGAACCCTCAAAAGTGTACCTTCAGGGTTGCGTCAGGAAAATTCTTGGGTTTCATAGTCAACACCAGAGGAATAGGTCGCTACTCGAGATGCCATCACCCCGGTCGCGAAAAGACGTCCAAAGTCTAACAGGAAGGGTGGCAGCCCTTAATCGGTTGATTTCTAAATCAATCGATAAGTGTTTGCCATTCTATAACCTGCTCCGGGGAAATAAAGAATTTGAGTGGACCGAAGAATGCGAGCATGCCTTCCTCGACCTGAAAGCACATTTAGCCGAGCCGCCCGTGTTGTCTAAGCCAACAGCGGGAGAGCCTCTTTTTCTTTACCTGGCTGTCACGGAAGATGCAGCTAGCACTGTACTGGTCCGGGAAGAAGACCGGTCTTAGAAGCCAGTCTATTACATTAGCAAGAGGCTTCTCGGAGCTGAATCTCGATACCCGTTGATGGAAAAAATGGCTTTCTGCCTTATTACGGCCTCCAGAAAGCTCAGGCCGTATTTCTAATCCCATTCAATCCACGTCATAACCGATCAACCTTTAAGATAGGTTTTGCAGAAACCTGAGGCATTGGGGCGTCTTTTGAAATGGGCTATCGAGCTCAGCCAGTTTGAGATACTGTACGTGCCGTGAACTGCAATCAAAAGCCAAGCTCTGGCTGATTTTGTGGCAGAGTACACGGGATTCCGAGAAGAACCAGTGGAAGAACCAGTGCGAGCCTCATGGAAAGTCTTTGTAGACGGCTCATCTAATGAGAATGGATCCAGAGCTGGAATCATCTTGATATCCCCGGAGGGACATCGTTTCCACTCCGCGTTGTGATTCAGATTCAAAGCATCCAACAACGAAGCCAAATACGAAGCTTTATTGGCTGGGCTAGGGGTGACCCAGGAGCTGAAGGCCAGCTCCATCCAGTTCTATAGCGATTCCCAGCTCGTGGTAAACCAGGTATCAGGAGAATACCAAGCGCGGGGAACCAAGATGGCTGCCGACCTGGCCAAGGTAAAGAAGGAGCTGTCAGCATTTGAGCATAGCCTAGTTGAACAGATACCTCAGGAGAAGAATGCCAATGCTGATGCCCTAGCAAAGCTCGCCACCTCCGGGGAGGCCGAAACTTTGGGCCTGGTACCGGTAGAATTCTTGGAAAGGCCAAGCATAGAGGAGCCGGGAAGGAGGTCGAAATGATTGACACCAGGCCGACCTGGATGACTCCCATAATCAAGTACCTCACAATAGGAAAGTTACCTGAAGAGCGAAACAACACAAGGAGGGTACTTTACCAAGCTCCGAGGTACACAATGATAGACGGGACGTTGTACCGGCGTGGTCTCTCTTTACCTCTTCTGCGGTGTGTTCTGCCAGGTGAAGCACAAACCATTCTATAAGAGGTGCATGAGGGATTTTGTGGAGATCACGCTGGGGGGCAAAACCTGGCCTTGAAGGTATTGAGGCAAGGATATTATTGGCCTACTCTATCGAAGGACTCGATCTCTTATGTCAAAAAGTGCGACAGGTGCCAACGGTTCGCCACGGTCGCCCGAGCCCCTCCAGTCGAGCTAAAGATGATCTCGTCCCCGTGGCCGTTCGCGATCTGGGGGATTGATTTAGTTGGTGCCCTTCCCATGGGAAAAGGAGGATTTCGCTATGCGGTGGTGGCTATTGACTACTTCACAAAATGGGCAGAAGCAGAGCCCCTGGCGAAAATTACATCAAAGAGGGTCCTCGACTTTGTGATCAAGTGTATTGTCTGCCGATTTGGGCTACCAAAGAAGATCGTGTCGGATAACGGAACCTAGTTCGATAGAGATCTCTTCACCGAATTTTGCGAGAGGCACGACATTGTTAAAAGCTTTTCCTCCGTGGCCTACCCCCAGGATAATGGACAGGTCGAGGCTGTGAACAAGACACTAAAAGCGAGCCTTAAGAAGAGGTTGGATAAAGCCAAGGGAGTTTGACCTGAATAGCTCCCCCAGGTGTTGTGGGCATACCGGACCTCACACCGAACTTTGACAGGTCACATTCCTTTCTCCCTGGCTTTCGGGAGCAAGGTCGTCCTTCCTATCGAAACAAAGATAGCCTCGCATAGAGTCCGGGCATTTGACCAAGACCAGAACGACAAATTGCTATGCACGTCCCTCGACCTAATTGACGAAAAATGAGAAGCTCCACAGCTGCAGCTCGCACATTATCAATAAAAGATCACTCATTATTTCAACTCAAAGGTCAAGAGACACATCTTTAACTTAGGCGACCTGGTGCTCTGAAGAGTCTTCTTAGCCGGTAAGGATCCCACAGACGGAGTGTTGGGACCAAACTGGGAAGGACCCTATCAAATAATAGAGGTTGTGAAGGAAGGGACCTTTAAACTAGCTCGGCCTAATGGAGAAGCAGTCCCATGGACTTGGAACATTGTACCCCTAAATAAATACTATTAGTAATACTTTTGTAAGGCTTAGTTATGAAAGCCGCCTTGTTTCATTAAAAAATTAGAAGTACTTTTGTATATCGTTCTATGTTTCTGTGTGCGGGTAGTGTTAGAAGAGCGTTTTCCAAGTAACCAAGAAAGATCTCTCTCTGTTTACTTGGGGGGCATATGTCCTGGATACCAACCAGGACGTCCTGGACACCAACCAGGTCCTAAAAACTTAGAAGTTGGTTTAAATTGACTAACTAGTGTTTTTCTTAAAAAGCGCAAGGTGTCAATAAAACCAACACGAACTAAGTTTTTAAAATCAATGTCCTGGATACAACCAGGTCCTAAAACCTAGAAGTTGATTCAAATTGGTTAATCAATGTTTTTCTTAAAAAGCATAAGATATCAATAAAAAATTAACGCGAACTAAGTTTTTAAAATCAATGTCCTGGATACAACCAGGTCCCGAAACTTAGAAGTTAGTTAAAATTGATTGGCGGTGCTTTGTGGTTTCGAAGAAAAAGTCAATAAACTAACGCAAACTAAGTTTTTACGAAACACACTGAAAATAAATAACAACAATAATAATAAAAATAGATTAAAATGAAATTTAGAGAAACCAATTGTCTCGAGGAGGAAAAATCTCGTGATAAAAGATTACAAGTAAATAAAAAGAACAAAATTCCTAGGCCCCCTCAGGCCACTCCGATGAAGTCACCCCTTCGGTCTCCTGCTCGCCAGCAGCGGAAGCCTCCCTAGTCTCGGAAATCGGCTCCTGTTGAAGGCGGGCCTTGAACTTCTCGAGAAATGGCTCCCACACCTCAGGCGCCAGGAAGGAGAAGTCGCCATCCTGGTTGAAGGCCCAGCAGTGATAGAGCATGACCTTCATGGAAGAGCTGGAAGACGCCCTCTCTGCCACGGTGACGGCCTCGGCCTCCAACTGCTTAGCCTTGGTCTCCTCGAGCTCGGCCTTCGCAGCAGCCAAGGTGACCTGCACGGCCTTTTCACTTTCTTTGACAGCCGTCAGGGCAGCCTTGGAATTTTGCTCTTGCTGTTGTGCAGATGCGAGAGTGGCCTAAGCAGTCTGGAACTCACCCCTGATCTCATCAAACCTGGCCCTGGATCGAGCTATGTTGCGGTGTAGAGCCAAAGCCGCCTGCAAAGGCATAGATAATAAGGCATGTGCAAGAGAGAAAGCAAAGAGAGTTAACTAAGTAAACTTACCATGAGGTTCATCCCCAGCGAAGACTCCATGACATTCTCGGGGCTCCTCGTCTCGATCTCCCGCAAGTCCCTCGGGGTGGTATTGTAATAATGCTCCACCGTATAGCTCGCTGTCTCGTAGACCGTCCCTCGGAAGGCCTCGAAAGTTTCTCCAGAGCCTGAGTGTTAACCGGTATACGCACGGTGGGAGTGGGAGCTGGAGGGGTTCCAGCTGGTGCCTCCTACTCCCGAGTAGGGACCGGAGGTCGCGGAGGAGGTGGAGGCATGTTCTCTGCGGCTGCAGGGACCTGGCCCCTTCCCTTAGCGGGAGACTTGGAGGTGGTCCCAGGAGGAGTCTTCTTGGTCAATCGGAGTTTCTTGACCAGTGGTCCGGACGATCCGGAGGGAGGATTCCCCCCCTGTAAGATGGACCGCAGGACGTTGTCTCCGGGATGTGCCATCTCTTCGCCTAAAACAAAAAGAAGGGAGCGTTAGTATGCATGTAAGGTTACTTGATTACAAGAAAAATCTAAAGGTGTATTGAAAAGGTCCTACCCTCCGAGCTAGAGGAGGAATCTATTGCCACGACCTCCGGCCTCGGAGCTTCTATGGGGGAGTCTAAGTTTATAACTTCACGAATGAGAGGGGGCTCTGGGTTCGGATCCGCCTCAGGACTGGACTCCTCTACATACTGCCTAAGCCCTGGAGCGAATACACCCTCTAGAAGGGAGGGCCATGACCTAAGTTTGATCTCGTACTCCTCAAAAAAGGCCGACCTAAAAGCCACGGTGTTGTCTACTACTGCAGTGTCCCTAGGGCAGCCCATGTCATGGCGCAACACTAGTTGACCTACACACTGGAGTAGGGTTATGTTAAGGTCTGGGTCATCTTGATGATGATGTACAAGCTGGCTTGGGTTAAACCTAGCAAGCCTTAGGTCTGCGGCAGCCCTGTCTAAGTCCCTAAAGAGGTAGGGGTTACCTTGGCCGGAGGGGCCGGCTGCTGCCCCAGACTGGATCTGATCTGCGTCGAGGCCCTGGGCAACCTCGAGAGCCCGCTTCTATCGCACGAGCGGCATCTCATCTTCCTCGTCCTGCTCATCATTGTCCCCAGCGTCCCCCTCGGGGATGGGCACTAGCTCGGGAGCTACTGGGATAGCCCGCGGCCTCCTCAAGGCCAGGGTCTGGCCCGGAGTAATTAACTTACACGCTAGCATCGTCTCATCCGATACGAGCTGGCAGTAATCTTTTTCATTTGATGGGAGCCCTGCCAAGGTTTCGTATTGACCCCCAAGGGTCACCGATTTGTTCGTCCTCGCAAAGATGGCTGCACGATGATGTTCAAGTCAGCACGTGTGAATAGAAATAAAGCAGTGTGCTGATTTTTCGAGCTAAGAATAGAGAGAACTTATGAGGATGGTTGAAGTAGTGATATTCGCAGTTGCAAAACCCCATCGACATGAAGAACTGGTCCTTGAAGTCGTTGGGGTGGCTGGGCAGCTCGATGACTGCAGGAGAGTTGGGAAAATGGGTCAAGTAGTAGAACCTGTCGCCTCACCCCCGTTGATCCGGGATGGCTTTGAGGCAGAAGAAAAGAAGGATGTCCGCTAGTGTAGGGACCTCCCACTCATGCTTCAGGAAGAGGTACCTCAGCCCCGCTAGCAGATGGTAGGAGTTAGGGGGCAGTTGGAAGGGAGTCAGCTTCACGTAATTCATAAAATCTGCGAAGTATTGGTCCAGAGGTAGGAAGACCCCAGCCTTGAGGTGTTCGTTGCTCCAGGCCGCGAACTCCTCGTCGAGGGGCGTGCAGCTTCTCTCGCCCTCGAGGGGGGGTCGGGCAACAAGAGCGCCTGTCCCAATTTCGATGTTATGGGATAGCAGGATCTTGTTGACCCTCCCTTGGGTCGTAATCTTCGAGACTATTCTCTCTGCCTCGAAGAAGGCGTCAAGTCCCACCTCGACCTCTTTCTCCACTGTGGGACCAAAGTGGGGGATGGGAGATTCCGCAACTATCTCTTTCCCCTTGCTGGCCTACTGGGATGATGAGTTGGCAGTGCCTTTCTTGGGTATGTTCTTCCTGGGCCCCATCTGGTCGGCTAACGAACAAAGATGAAGAAAAGTTTAAATAGGCGACCTAAAAATAGAAAAGGGAATATAGCGCGATAAGTGATTTTCGTACATGGGCTGAGGTAATCTCAGCCCGCGGTGTGTGAAGCCACGCGTTGCCATGGTCACGAGCCCACATTTCCAACGGATCTCCGATTGCTCAAGATCTGTGTGTCAGGAGGGTCAGGATAAGGCTTGCCTTGGAGGGAAAGTTTTAAAAAGCAAAACCGCCTAGAAAGCATGACCCCTAAGCTACTCGGTTTTGCACCCTAGAAACCTCTCACCTTCCCCTCTCCAAACAGGCATTCCCTAAAGCTACCCAGAAAAGCTACCCAGAATAATTACCCAAAAATTATCTTGTCCTATACATCACATTCCTAGACATGTTCTCATATGGTTGATATTCCTAGGATAAAAACCTATGCACCAAAAACCAGCCAAAAGCAACCTACAGTGTGCGACTAAGAAAGAAGTTTACCTAATGAAGAAACGAAAATATCAAAACGTGCAACAAGCAGAGGACTTACAGTGTTTTTGCCGCGTGAAAGTCGCAAAAAGCATAGGAATCGGAGTCCTGGTGGAGCCTTTAGAACTAGATTCACGAAGAAACTCTTGTGGCAAGAGCGTAGGGATCTTTGGGATGATAACCAGAAGAAGAAAGACTTCTGAGGCTAAAAGGGAGATAAGAAAAAAAAAAATCAAATAAAGGGTGGCTAATGAGGAAGATGGCCAACCTTATATATACGTAAGACACAAAGGAATGAGGGTCGTTCGATCGAATTAATGCGAGATACGAGGGTCATAACTCAAGAGGCGAAATGACGGCCGAAGATAGGCTAGGCTTTTTAATGCAATTCTCGGAATTGGGACAATCGCCAACCACGGCGCTCCACGTGTCCAATACCTGCGCAGTGGACGGGACATGAAGAGTTGAAGGGGAAACTTAAAAGCCCCCGCTGTGAAGGTCACAGATGACGTCATGGGTCACGAGCAGGGGCTTGGGGGGCAAATGTATGCCCTAAATATCCGCGCACTATTGGCGAACTGGAAAAGGGCCTAATTCGATCCGCCACGTGTAAATCGTCCACCCGGAGCTGTTGTTACGGGCTTCCGTCTGCCCAGCCTGAGTTGATTAGAGGGTTAGCAGTTTACTTGAAGGCAGCGGGTCAGTGGTATAGATATCACGAGCTGGCGCTACATCAAGCTCGTGATGCGGCAGAGATCTGACACCCGAATCCTTGTAAAGACAACCACGCAATATAAACATGCATATATCAGACATCACGTGTCTATTCCATTCCTGAATTCTCGGACACGCAGTATAAATGTGTGTATTCAAACATCCCACGCCTGGTTTGGGCCATGCGGCCCATTACCTCTCCTTACCTATTGATTAGACCACACTTCACTGTCAGGTTTTAGGAATTAATCATCAGTGTCACAGAGATGACGTGAAGGGTAAAGAGATCACGGAATGACCCCATTGCCGACCCAGGTATCCTTTTCCTATAAATACCAAGGCACTGGGCATTGCAAGGGGTTGGCATATTTTTTGTAAAGAAGTACTCTGTAAGGATTAACCAAGAGATATCAATAATATTGACTGGTGGACTAGAGTGATTTTTAACCTTCAAACCACCCAAAAAGAAAGGAGTGATCACCTTCTCGTGTTATTAATTTCTCAAGTCTAGAATTAAGCTATTTTCATATTACGGTTCACTAATCAGCACTAATCCATCCTATTTATTCGTATAATTATCTGTCGGCGAAGAACCGCGTCAACAATATTGAATCTCCAAAATAAAATTCATTAGTCTCATTATATTAAGAAACCTTAACGAGTGAATCAAAAGATCCAATAAACACAAACAGGAGTTCATGAATACTCAGGATTTAGACTGATCTATAAATGATCATCTATTATGAGAAGAATTAAATCTTCATGTCAAATGTTAAGTTTATAAAGATAATTAATTAACATCGGTCATGTCATATATAATCTATATTATATACAACACATTTACTAAGATATCTATCCACATCAGCAATATGAATCTAGATTACTTGCATCATGTATGCTTAGTAAACCGTGCTAGTAACCATTCATTACAGATTCTTTACTTTAATATGTTACTGACTATTTTAGTTACTATATATGATCTTAATTCTCTCGTACTAATACAAGATCATATTCTCATGAATGAATATGGAATTTTCCTGATATTATTATATAATTAATTCAAACAATAATTATAATATTCAAATATAATAAAATTGTACCTTTATTTAAATCAATCAAATGTCTTTACATGCTTTTGGAGCATTAATCCTAACATGATACCAAGGCCAATGCATTCGATGTTGAGATCATCGCAACCTTGAGTGAAGTTAATGCAACCCCAGGAAAGGTGCAAGGATGGTGGTATGTACTTGTGCCACCATTCATGCAACCTATGATAAAACTCTTTTCAAAACCTTTGCAAGTGCAAATGAGGGACTAGATGTCAAAAGGGAAAATGAAAAGAGATCCAAGGTACTTTGACGGGGTTGCATTGATGTGTTCTTCACAAATGGAAAGAAAGTAACACTAACTAATGTTTTCTATGTTCCTAATATGACTAAGGGCAAGAGTTCAATGGGTAAGAACAAGGCATTGAGTGAACAGTTTCAACACTAACATAGTCGTGAGTTCCATTCAAGGATGGTTAGTGTTGGTTTCTACCAAGTGAGGGCTAAGCCTAGGGATTTTAATGAAGTTCATTTGTGTGCAACAAACATCTCTAAAGGTAGAAAAGATGTTGTAAGAACTTCACCTATGTGAACTTAGAGATGGTGCTACCTCTCATGGGAGTTGGAGTTTCTCCCTGGAAAGTTCATGAAATGGATGAGCACATGGCCATAGAGTGATAAGCGAGAAAAATGGAAAAATAAATGGTCAAGTGGAGGTTTGTGAGGTGTTACTGGTTTTCTCACTAAGGAGTACTTGTATCTATCTTTAAGGCACCAATGACTTCGATAAGACTT
The DNA here is from genome assembly GCF_963169125.1 of Humulus lupulus. Classification (NCBI taxonomy): domain Eukaryota; kingdom Viridiplantae; phylum Streptophyta; class Magnoliopsida; order Rosales; family Cannabaceae; genus Humulus; species Humulus lupulus. The sequence continues at coordinate 141,356,565 of NC_084797.1, read as the reverse complement.
TGTAATATTTTCACTAAGATAAAGTTAAAATATAAAGACACTTTATTTTATGCACCAATATTGTATGAGCTAAGAAGCTAGGATTATATTTAACCAAGTGGGGGAATGTCAAGATTGGTTAAATTGTTTACACAATGAGGTGCAAAACACTTAACGGTTTTTACTTTAGTTGAAGTGAAAACATGAGAATGTGTAGTGTGCATCTAAAAGTTACTTTTATGGGTCTAAAGTGATACATGGGGGTATCTAAGGATCCCCCAAAAAGTATGGTAGCATTTGGAGCAATTTAGGACCATTGGAAGGGTCAAAAGTCAGAGGGGGTGGTGATGTGTCACCTCTTGAGAGGCATTGCATCGCCTAAATGTGAAGGGGCTTTGAGCCCCAACAAGCGATACATTACCTACACGCAAGTGACGTATCGCCCCATGTGTCCACACAAACATGTAAAATAAGCTCGCCTGACGTGTCTGTAAAAACACGTAAAATAAGCTCCAAATGACAAGTTAATTATCTCTAATCCTATTGGTTAGACCTAATGACGGTGCCTACACAATAAAAGAGTTTTCATAAAGTTTTGGAAGAATGGATCACTCTCTAAAATTTGTCTCTAAACACTCTCTCTCTCTAGCTCTCAAAGACCAAAGTTTTCTCCAATAAACTCATCAAACATTACTTGACTTGCATGAGTTTTAAGTCTTGTTCAATCCCAAATCTCATTTTTCTTGGTTGAAGCTTCAAGAAATTAGGGAAGGCTTGGAATAGAGATTTTGGTCAGCGATGTTAATTCATGTATAAGGCTTAGAAGTTCCCCAAGTTTGAAGATTCAAGTTGCTCAATACAAAATGTTGTATCTCTCTAACCCTAATCTTTGTTTTGTGTTACTCTATTATGTTTATGTTGTTAAGTATTGATGATTGAATGTTTTTAAGTTCATCATATAATCACTTAATTCTTTGTATTTAAGATTTACATTCATACCATGAATATGTTTATATAATTATCAAGATTTGCATTTATACTTTGAATAAGTTTCTAGATTAGCATCTAGGGTTTGTAATATTGAACTATTTCTATTATGTATTGTTTATTAAGAAAGTGTAAAGTCATAAATTCCCAACATAAACTGATTTCGAAGAGCATATAAAAGTGAATATATAAATATATATATTCAAACCTAATTAACAATAACTGAAATTAAGATATATATATTTAAAATAATTGGGGCATTATATATACCATAATTTTTATCAATCCAACAATTATTATATAATCATTAATAGAAAATACACATATTTTGAATCAAATCCCTAAAACAATATGAATTTATGAAATAAACTTAAATCGTGTATATAAACATAGATTTCAATAATCCCAACAAATATGATCAATCCTAATAGTCTAACATAGAGTAAGGCTCCAACACCACTTGTTAAGACTAAATCTAGATATGCACAAATATAAGACTTATATCAGATTATTAAGATTACACAATGAACTAATAAGATAACATACATGATCTCATGATATTAGATATGAGAAAGGGTTATGGGTTTATGGTCTTCCTCGCACTAATATTTTATCTCTATGAGTTCTCACTCAATTGATGGAAATGGAGGAGGAGAAGTGATTAGAGATTAGCCTTGGGGACCAAACCATGTAGTATATTCCTTATATAGTAACCTAATTAGAACTCCATTAACCCTAATTAGGTTTACTATTTGATATTACATATTACAAAGCTCATATTGCGAAAGATATTTGATTGGGCTCATCTAATAAGACCACTAAATAAGCCCAATGTATAATATTAACTCAAATATAATCATCTTAATTTGTTAGCTCACACATTAAATTATTAAAAATAACCCAACAATAAAAAAATAAGGCATCAATTTTTATAATCGATCATCATATATCTCATATTTAACATAAATTGATCAATATTGCATTCTTGACATGGCACATTAGTTACACAAATTTGTATATACTAAGTGAGAGTAATGTACACGTTTGCATAATTTTATTTAAAAAAATTATTATTTGATTTTTATTATGTTTTTTAATTGTCATATAAATTTTAAATAAATAAACAATATCATATATTATAAAAGAATGACATAAACATATTAAAAAAATTAAACCAAAATATTATTTATGATTTTAAAATAATAAATAAATAATATGATAATTTTTTAAATCACAAACTGCCTTACTTATCTCTATTAAAGGTACCAAACATTTAGTCATAATATTCTTCAAAGCGTATCTTAATGATTGGAGAATAAACTTGTTTACTCTTAATATAAGAGTGATTTTTTTCTACTTTCACACAATTACACTCTTTGTACACACGACACATGTATTTATAATGTTTGTTATTATTTAATAGGAACAATTGCGGTGAAAATCCCTATGTAATCATGTTTGTAGCACTTAAGTCCTTAAGTTTTTTTTTTGTGGCAAAAGTCTCTACCATTAGTATTTTGGTGCGCAATTGGTCCCTAACCGTTAACTATATTAACGGTGACACGTGTCCATTCCAGATTGGATAAAAAAAATACTGCACACGGACTTAACTTCTACAAATATGATTACTTAAGGGTATACCGCACATATCCATATTCAATATTAGTATTTTTTTTACTATATTTGTATTTTATTAATAATTTTACTTCTAATTATATAAATATATTTTTATATAATTTTTTTATCCTTTTATAGTATAATTTCTATATTTTAATAGAATATTTTGGATAAATTAATTAAAATATATTATTATAGTATAGATCAATATACATGTATTTAATTTTTCTAAAATATTTTCTTTCATAAAAGTATACATATATAATTAATTTTATAGTATAATTCTTTTTACCATTTTATAGTATACTTAATATTTATATACATAATCAATTAATTAAAATATATCATTATTATATTATAAATCAATGTACATATATTATTGATTATTATTAATTTATTTAAAATATTTAATAAAATAAAGAAATTATACTATAAAATTATTAAAAAAATATTTATATAATTAGAAGTAAAATTATTTATCAAACACAAATGTAGTTACAAATAATGATATGAATATGTGCGACAAAAATTGTTAAGTAATCATATTTGTAGCATTTAAGTCCCTATGTAGTATTTTTTATCCAATCTGTAATGGACACATGGCACTATTAAAAATTAACTGTCAGGGACCAATTGTGCACCAAAACACTAACAGTAGAGATTTTTGCCACCAAAAAATTACTCAGGGACTTAAGTGCTACAACATGATTACATATGGATTTTCACCGCAATTCTCCCTACAATGCATCCATTTTTTTTAAAACACCAGTACATCATTTTTCTATTTTATATATTTATATAAAGAGTAAATTGCGGTTAAAATACCCAATATTTTCAAAAAGTTGCACTTTTATACCCAATCTTTTTTTTTCGGTAAATATACTCAATATCTCATATTGCACTTTTGTACCCAAACTTTTTTTTGACGATAAATATACTCATTGTTGTTAAAATGTTGGACTTTTATACCTATATTTTATTATTTTGATAAATAATAAGTAGTGAAGGAAATATAGGATTTAGTTATTTTCTTTCTTATTCTTTCTCAAAATAACTATTTTAAATTAAATATTAATAAATATTTTGTTAAAAATAATTTAAAATAATTAAAAACTCATATTTTCATCAATTTAAAATATAAGTTTTAATTATTTTGATTAATTTTACTAATATTATTTATTTTTATTATTTTGAAAGTGAAAATAATTTAAAAGAACTAAAATCCTATATTTTTCCTTCACTTTCTTATTATTTCTTAAAATAATTTTTAAAAATAGGTATAAAAGTGCAACATTTTAAAAACATTATGTATATTTACCGCCAAAAAAAAATTTGGGTATAAAAGTGTAATATTTTTAAAATAGTGAGTATATATACTGCAAAAAAAATTGGGTATAAAAGTACAACATTTTGAAAACATTGGGTATTTTAGCCGTCATTTACTTCTATATAAATTATATCAAGTAATAATAAAAAAAATAGTAACATGTTTTTAAAAAAAATTTAAGATTATGTATTAAATATTATTATATTAATTATATTTTAAAATATTTAAATTTCTGCTAATATAATTATTAAATATCAAGTCTATTGTATTTTTTAATTGGTCTTAAAAGTAGATTTTGTTAAGCATTTGTTAGATTCTATTAAAATTGACAAAAAAAAATACTATAGCAAGAATTCATTAGATACACATTTTTTATAAGATATTGATATTTAATTTACATCCTTCGTAATGGTTTGTCGTCATGCCTAGTTAAGAAATATAGACTAGGCAAACTCTAGGAAAACTTTGTATTAATTGCTCAACAGTTACAAATGAATGAATTCAATACAAATATTTATACAAAAAAGGAAATACACAAAGGACAATAGTACAAGAGAAAATAGAATCAAGGGGAATAATCAATTGTACAATAATCCCTTAATATCAGGAAAAATAGCAATAGTTTGTACCGATGCCAATGATATGCTAGCTGTCAATATTGTGGTCCTCCTCAATTTCTAATGAGAAAATGTCTTTCATTTTAACATGCCCCCTCAAGCTATGTTGTGGTGAATGGAGAACAGCAAGCTTGCTTTTGAGGTAATGGTATTGACTGATATTCAGGAGCTTGGTCAATATGTCTGCAATTTGTTCTCCTGTGGGTATGTATCTGACTTCTATTTCTTGATTTAAAATTTTATCTCTAACGAAGTGAACATCTATTTCAATATGCTTTGTCCTTGAGTGAAAAAGGGGATTAGAAGGCAATAGCCTAGCACTTGAATTATCACACCAGAGTACTGCTGGTGTTCTGCATTTAATTCCAATTTCATAGAATAAAGATTATAACCACACCACTTCAGTACAAGCTTGAGGCAAGGACCTACACTCTGCTTCAGTGCTAGAACGATCTACTAATTTTTGCTTCTAGAGCTCCAACTCACCAAACTGTTGCCGAAATAAATACAATATCCCGAAGTGGATTTTCTGTCATCCAAAGAACTTGCCCAGTCTGAATCATAGAAGTCTTCAATAGTTAGATCAGTAGTTGGTGTAAATAGAATCCTTTCTCCAATAAAACCAGGAAGATATCTCAAGATTCTCTTACAAGCACCCCCAATGTTTTTGAGTGGGAGCTTGAAGGAATTGGCTTAGTTTGTTGATAGAGAAGGCAGTATCGAGTGTGCTTAATGTGAGATATTGCAAGGCTCCAATGACACTGCGGTATAATGTTTGATGTTCAAACGCTGCACTATCTTCCAAACTGAGTTTGTTGCTTTGAATCATGGGCGTGGGACATGGCTTGGCAGTGAGCATATTGGTTTTCTTTAGAAGATCCAAAGTATACTTGGTTTGAGATAAGTGTATACCATCTTGCCCCCTAGTTATCTCAAAACCAAGGAAGTAAGTGACTGAACCAAGAGTTTTGAGTGCAAACATCTTTTGAAGCTAAGAAATAATATGAGTGACTTAAGTGGCATTACTTCCTGTAAGGAGGATGTCATCGACATAAACTAAGACAAAAATGAGAGCATCACCATGTTGATAGAAAAAGAGAGAAGTATCAACCACTGAATTTTTAAATCCAAGAGAGAAAAGTGAGGTTTTAATTTTGTCAAACCATGCTCGAGGTGCTTGTTTCAAGCCATAGAGAGCTTTGTTGAGTTTACATACGGCATTTGGATATTTTGGATTGACAAAACCAGTTGGTTGCTCCATGAACACTTCTTCTTGGAGTGTACCATTCAAGAAAGCATTGTTGTTATCTATTTTTTGGATATCCCAGTTATGTGTGACGGCCATGGAGAGTATCACTCAGATTGTAGATGGTTTAACTACCGGGCTGAACGTCTCAAAGAAGTCAATACCGGGCTTTTGTTGAAAGCCTTTCGCAACGAGGCGAGCCTTATGACGATTAACAGTACCATCGGAGTTATATTTAACTCGAAAAACTCATTTGTTATCAACAGTGTGCATATATGGTGTCCTCGACACAAGATCCCAAGTGTGATTTTTTATGAGAGCATTGTACTCCTCTTTCATTGCTAAAGTCCATTGAGGTGAGGTAAGGGCTTGGTTGGTAGCCTCGGGTAGGATTTCATTGAGGACAGAGGATGTAGGTGCTTTGAGAATGGAAGCTAGAAATGTTTTGGGTTTGAAAATGCCGGCTTTGGATTGAATAATAATTGGATGAGTGGGCTGGACTGGCTGTGTTTTCTGGTGTTGGAGAGGTGTTGGTGATGCTAGTATAGGCAATACATTCTCAAGAGGCAAGGTAGAAAAAGAGGTTGCTGAGTTTGGAGTTTTACCATGATTATGAGAGGATCTTGAACTTGAGGATGATGTTGGAGAAGATACTTCAGGGACTAGAGAACAATGATCATCATCAACTCTAGTGTTTCTATCATCATGTTCCTACAAGATGTGAGAAGTGAAAGGCAACCATTGACTATATTGGAACTGACTAGGGCATGAATTTATTTCTGAATTTTTGAAATGTAAGACACTAAAACCTGATGCAAAAGGAAATTCTCTTTCATTGAAAGTGACACTTTGTACTAAATAAATTCTTTCGAATGGGTGAAGACACCTATATCCTTTATGATTTGGACTATAACCGATGAAGACACACTTGGTTGATCTAAAATCTAATTTATGTTCATTATAGTCTCTGTGATGAGAAAATGAGGCACAGCCGAAGACCTTTAGAAATTTCAAATTTGGTTGAACTTTGAAAAACACTTTAATTGGTGATTTATTTTTAAGATTTGGTGTTGAAAGATAATTAATAAGAAACGTTGTTGTGCTAAAATCCTCCCACCAATAATGAAGGGGAATGGATGCTTGTGTTAGAAGAGTAAGACCCATTTCTGCTATTTGCCTATGTTTTCTTTCATATTTTCCATTTTGAGGATGAATATGAGGACATGGATGCCTAAGGATGCTAGAAAGGGAACTAAGCTTCTGTATTCGCCCCCCCTCCCCCCAATCAGAATGGAGTGTTTTTATTTTGCTGCCAAATTTTCTTTCAACGAATTTTTGGAAATATATAAATATCTCTTTCACATCAAATTTAAGTTTGAGTGGATATATCCAAGTAAAGTTACTAAATTCATCCACAAAATGAACATAGTATCGATATCCATCTTTTTGTAAGATTGGTGAGGAATCCCAAACATCGGAATGAATGATTTTTAGAGGTTTACTAGTTGTTTTGGGTGATGAATGATAGTGTAATGCCCCAAATTTCCTAATAAGGTTTAGGATCTTGATTAGGAGGCCGGAAGGGCCATAATTGATTTAATATGCTTTTAAATGATTACATGCATGTTTATATGAATTATATTATAATATGATGTCAAATGCATGCATGCAGGTCCATATTTCATAACAGGGATATTTTGGTAATTTGGCCCGTTGAGGGCGGAATTGTGTATTTTGGTGCATGTTTGTGATTAATTGATAAGGCCACATCATAATGTGGATTTGTTCGAGCCATTCGGCATGAGACGATCTTTGAGTAACAAGTTAGCGGTTTGGTCATAACAGGTTTAAGTTCGGAGCTCGGGGTGAGTCTCGGGGTGATTCGATGACTTAAGCACTACCGAGAATAAAAGGGTAATGGGATATGATTTTATTGGTATTTGAGAATAACGGGGATTGGAGGGCGTTAATTATGATTAACGAGATAGGTGGATATGGACGTTTTTACCCTTGGGAGTCTTTAGAAACTTTTAAATGACCTAGGGGAAAAATAGTCGTTTTACCCCTAAGATATACATTAGCTTTTGGACTGTAGAAGCTTACCAAAAACAGAGTTTTGTTCTAGCTTCTCACGATCATCAATTTCCACTTTTCCTCCTTCGGAATTTTTGAAGCCAATTTGAAGAACCAGGCTAGGAATCAAAGTTTGGAGCTTAGGACTTTAGTCCATCCATTGAAGAGGTTTCAATTCAAGCTTAAGGTAAGGTTCTAGTTCCATTTTATAGTGTTTTGCCCTATTTTTGTGCTGGTTTTAAAGTTTGGAGTTTTGATAATTGAATGGGGAATTTGAGGAAGTTTTGATTGTTGTAAAGCTTGGGTTTTGATGGTTATATGGTGAATAAGTTGTGGTAATAATTGGTGGCTTTGCTTGGTGATGTTGGGGGAGTTTTAATGAGGTTTTGAAATGAGTTCGAAGTTGAAACACAGAGGTTTTTGGCTGAGTTTTGGGTGGGGTCGCGGCTCTGTTCTAGAGCGCCACAGCCCAAGCTTGTTGAAGAAGAAGGTGGTGCTGAAGGGGCCTAAGGGCTGCGGCGCTTGGGGAAGAAATCAGTCACAGTATTATTTTTGCCTTGGATGTGGATGTTGTTAGGATTAATGCCCTAAACGCATGTAAAGACATTTATTGAATTAAATAAAAGTACAATTTTATTATATTTGAATATTATAATTATAGTTTGAATTAGTTATATGATAATATCAAGAAAATTCATTATTCATTCATGAGAATATGATCTTGTATTAGTACGAGGGAATAAAGATCATATATAATGAATAAAATAGTCAGTAAGATATTAAAGTATGGAATCTTTAATGAATGGTTAATAGTACACTTTGCTAAGCATACAAGACGCAAGTGATCTAGATTCGGATTGTTGATGTGGATAGACATATTAGTAAAGGTGTTGTATGTAATGGAGATTATATATGACAGGACCGATAAGAATTAATTATCTTATGAACTTTTCGTTTGACATAAATATTTGATTTTTATCATAATAGATGATCATTTGTAGATCAGTCTAAATCATGAATATTCATAAACTCCTGTTTTTTGTTTATTGAATCTTTTGATTCACTCGTTAAGGTTTCTTAGTATAATGAGGCTAATGAATTTTGTTTTGGAGATTTAATATCATGAATGGCTGAGAACATGAATTACAATAATGGAATACATACTTTCCTAACTGATCGAATATTGTTTCCCTCTGGAACTGAATAGTTATTGAGCTCAAATCTATAATTTGATTATAGATTAATTATTCGCTAGTGAATTAATGGTACTTAAGGATCAAGAGAAAATTAGAAGGGCAAAACGATAATTTTGATGGAGGACAAAACTATATTTATTGATTATATCAATGAACTATAAGAGAAACGATGTAAATATAATTCTATAAATACTTGGAGTGCAATTCTATATTTATAGTGGAATAGTCATGAAATTAATAAATAAGATTATTGGATTAAAGAGTTTAATTAATTATCTAGTTTATTGGAGCTTCTTATTATAGGTCCATGGTCCACAAATCACCTCCTGTCCTACACTGTCAAGGGTAAAGATGTCAAAAAAAATGATATGTAGAGAGGATGTCTTAATTGCAAAGGAATTAATTTTCTAGGGCAAGGATTTAATTATGTGATAGTTATGGGAAATTAACTAATTATTTATTTAACTATATAGTTTTTATTTTGAAAAACTATAGGTTAAAATCAATATTAATTTTGTTTGGATTAATATATAGAGAGAGGATAATAAATATATTATTTAGAATATGATATTTATTTATTTATTTAAAATTGATATTTTAAGATAAAGTTAATCTTGAATTAACTGATATTTATGTTGGGATAAATATATTTTCTTAAAAATTAATTAAACAAACAAACAAACGAGAAAATTAGGACAAACCCTAATATGTGGGGCGCACACTCACTGTGTAGTGAGTGTGGCGCCACACACAAGGATTCCCCAATCCCTAGGATTTGAATTTTGAATTTCAAATTATTTGTTTAATCATGTATTTATTTATTCCTTTTTAAATATGATTTAAATTAAATAATCATAACATATGAGTTTTAATTTTATTTTTAATAAAAGAAAGTTTAATTAATTAGATTAATTATCTATATAAAAACTGATAGAGCGATACTTTCAGGTATATGATTTTTTATGTGATTAAAAAATAGACTCTCTCTGAGACAGAAGCGATAGTTTTCATAAACCTAAACACTGTTCCATTCTTCTTCTCTCAATCAAACGTGTCTAAATCTCATGTGTTGAGTACATCTAGAGAGTCATAAATCAACATTTTGAATCCTACATTCCCACACACGTCCTTGTGTGTTTAAGGATTGGTCTGGAAGATCAAGGTGTGAGCTTTCAGAACTTAGATGATAAGATCGTTGGTTTTATACAAAAATATTTGAGGACACTTGACAGGCTACAAGAGGTAATCTCTACTCTGATTGTATGTGATTCAATATATATATATATGTATATGATCTTGGTTGTTATTAATAATTATTAAAAATGGTTCATTCCTGCTACATATTTTTTATTTGCTCTTTTAATACCAATAGATGTCCAAGGAGTAGTTGTCGAACCACATTGACAGTCTCAAAAGTTGGGCATTTGTCGTCTTGCTTTTCTTTAGAATGATCATTCCTTTTGACGCAACAAAGTATGTTTCTATCAAGAAATGTAGCCAATTAGATGGAATTCAAATTTTGTAATTCTCATATTTATTGTCATTAACTTTTTTAGGATAGAATGATAGTGAAGCTGAGAGTCTTTGAAGTAATCACTCTTGTATCCACATATGTTTATTTTTCCTGTCTGGTCCTGTTCGAGTAGGACAATACCCCAATAACGATCACTAGCGTCTGTTTGGAAGATTCTTTTTTCATCAGAAGGAATCTATAGGGGTGGTAGTGTCTACATCACCTCTTTTAATTTTTTGACCGCTACAGTCTGCTCTTGTGACCATGGTGGAGTTTGCTTTTTAAGCATGTCACTGAGTTGTCTTGTCATTTCCGAAATACGAGGGACAAAATCCCATAAATAATTAACAATTCCTAAGAACTGTTGGATTTGGACCTTTGTGAAGTTTTCTTTGAGAAATATGAGTAATTCTTGGGCTATGTATGGTTGATCTTCATATTGGCCTTTTAATAACTTCATTTCCAAAAGTTCAATATGGCTTTGTCCAATAAGCATCTTTTTTCGGATAACATGACTCCACGAGCTTATGTGAGAGAGATGAATTGGGCCAATAGCGCCTGATGGGCTTGCTCATCTTGTGAAATGAGCCATATGTCATTGATGTAGATCATATCCTTTTCTAGAATTGGGACGTAGATTCTGGTCATGGCATTTTGGAACATTGATGGGGCTGTTTTGAGACCAAAAGGAAGGATAGTCCACTAGAAGTGGTGATTAAGAATGCAAAAGATACTGTTTTGGGTCTGTCTTCTTGTTTGGTCCCCAATTGCCAAAATCCTTCCTTTAAATCGAATTTTGAAAATATTTTTGCCTTTGATAGGCTTGAAAATAATGAGTTCCTGTTTGGCAAGGAGAATTTCTCATTTGCCAAATATTCGTTTAAGGGCTTGTAATTGATGACCATTATTTGTTTTCATCGAACCTAATCAGATCTCTTATTGACGTATAAAGCATGGCATGCCCATGATGAGGTGGTTGGTTCAATCAAACATTGTTGTTGTAACTCTTTGCATTCTTCGGATGTCATTTGCTGATGTTCTAGGTTCATGCTTGGGTGACTTGCCTTGGTAGGGTTAATGTCTTCATTGAGCTCAAAGGGTAGACTAATGAAGAACTGTTGGTTTTTTCCATAGAGGATACCCATATTTTTGGAGGAACTCGGCATGACTTGTGGCACAAGAATTTTTTATTAGCCTTTGATTGATCTGATAGAATGGATCAGGAGGCATCAGAAAATAGTTTGGTATGGATTCCCATAGTGCAAAATATTGTTTATATCTGAGGCCACCAAGAAGGATTCGTAAACCCTTTTTCTTGGTGTAGACATCAAAACCAATGATTAAATCTTTCCGTGGTAATTTTGAGCCAATTACTCTATGAATGATAGAGCATCCTGGGAAGAACTATAATTTAATTGGTTTGTTGATGAGTTCTGTACAGAAAATGCCCCCATTAGCAGTGTGGAAGAATTATTTTTCCTTTCTCCAATATTCTGGAGGGAGAACATCAGGGTTCATCATGGTGTATGATGCTCCAGTATCAAAGAAGGTTGCTACCTTGGCTGACCGAGCATATTTTATATAGAGGATTTGCATGGAGATGGCTGGTGATGGACTTCTTCTTGAAGGAGATGATTTGCATGGAGGGACTGGTGATGGTTGTATTGTATTGATAGTTGTAATGTGGTAGAACTCATACGTCTCTTAATTATCCAGTTGTTCGAATGTACAGAGGGACTCTAGATTCATTTCGTCATCAATAGAGAAGATGGATTCTAAGTTATTCTCCTCAAGAGATATGTCAGTTGTTTGTTCAATGAGGGAGATTAGTTTTGCAATTTTTCCTTTAGGGCATTGTTTAACATAATGTCCTTTCTTTCTGCAAATAAAACATCTGTCGGACTTCTTCTTGAAGGAGCGCTTCCTCCTTAAGAATTTGAATGTGCGACATCTCTTTTTCTTAGAGAACTTAAAGGTTTTAAACCTTTTGTTGTGTTTTTTTTCTCTGGGAGGGCATGAACATGTTGATTCCGATGGACATTTGATGAGAAGGTCTTTTTGGCTACAAACATTTCTGAACCTCTTGGATTGTTTCATGAATTCTTGGATGAATTTGTTTTGGGAGCACATCTTTTCTATGACCTTTAGAATTAGTTGATAGATTTCTTCAATTGTAGCACCAGCTAAAGTTCTTCCTATTCCTGAGAAAAGTATGAAGGTTTCTTCTCCTAGTGGTTCTGGTATGGAAGAGATGAATGCTTGCTTTAGATTTGGATCATCGATTCCACCTATTTGGTAGAACCGTCGAGTCATCTTCTTGTAATGCTTATTCAAATCTCTCTTATCCATTAAACAATATTTTAGTTTAAAGAATTATGTGCATAGTCTTTCGGTGACTTGAGCATCTTGTCCACAGAATTCAATATACAGATAAGTCAAGGCATTGGTGACAAATGGAAGTTGTAAAAACGCCATTTGTCTGTATTCGCCTAGACTTGTCCACCAATCTTGTAGAGTGCCTGTATATATTGAATTTTGTGGACAAGACGCTCAAGTCACCAAAAGACTACACACAGAATTCTTTAAACTAAAATGTTGCTCAATAGATCAGAGAGATTTGGAGAAGCATTACAAGATGATGACTCATCGATTTCACATATTTGGTAGTGTTGACCCTGATTTTGGTCAACTGACACGGAGTCAAAAATGTTTGATGTGGACAGATATGTTGAAATGAGAATAATGACAAAAACAGTAAAGCACACAAGAATTTATAGTGGTTCGGTCCTAGAATCTGGTAATAACCTACGTCCACTTGAGCTGTTATTGATATAATATTTCCAAGGAGTGATCAAAGAACTAGGGTTCAATGAGTTTCATCAACCTCTCAAGAACAAAACAATATATCAAATATGATAGCTCTAATACACTCGTAAAACTCTAATCCCAAATAATTAGAAAGCCCCCAGTCCCTTCCTTGAGCTATCTTTCTCTATTTATAGGCTCAAGGAAGATTACATTAATTTGTTACAGATATTCTTTCCTAAATAATCGGATACTCAGGAAATCATGGGAGATAATTTCGGATATGATTATAACTGCATAAGATTTTCTCCAAATATAGCGAGTATACGACCAAGCTGGTCGTATATAAAGATTGAGCGTTGCGTCATAGACATCTTTCTGGTCGATAGTCGAACAAGACTTCTGCCAGATGTCAGCCACGTGTACTAAACGTCTGCCATGTCATCCATGCCTGGTTTTTGGATAACAGGTAGAAACGTTGAGTCACGTTGAGTCATCTTCTTGTAGTGTTTCTCCAAATCTCTTATCCATTGACCAATATTTCAGTTTAAAAAATTTTGCGCGTAGTCTTTCAGTGACTTGAACATCTTGTCCACATAATTCAATATATATATATGCCACAATTCCATATGTCATTACAAATATGAATATTTAATGCAACTAATTAGGGGTTTTGTTGCATTACATTCAAACTTTTTTTATCATCAATCTAATTTAATTAGAGATTTGATAATTAAAACTATCAGGAAATATAGTCAAATTGGCTGCAACATACAATTCAATTAGTAATTTGATTTGATCAAATTTTTCTAGTGGATTTTAAGCCTTTTATAATACATAGAAAGAATGAATGAATGAAATTTTAACCATTGGTAAAATTACGAAACAAAGGTTGAACACAGAAACCTAGAGAAGCCAAAAAAACAAAGGGTGACAAATCCATAATATATCTTGATTTGATAGACATTGTCTTCTAGAAATAACCCTGCCTAGAACAAAGCTGACCTATTAAAATGTTGAACAATGATAGGTTAATTAGTACTTCATTGTCAATTCAACTAATTTGACACACACGAGACCAAAATGAAGAAACCTGAGCTGAAGGTTACTTTCTGTATTGACTACTAAAGAAGAAATATATGCAAAAATATGAAAATTTATAACACTGAATAATATAGGTAAAAAATATTGCTCTATTACCAAATGAGTTAGAATATTTCAAGCTGATGGAAGAATATCCAAGGCAACTTCCTTCAGCGACGGCATAGTTTCTTGTTGATGAATACAAATGTATTTGTTCCTCACTTTTCGAAGGACTTTCCAAGGACCAGGGTAGCTCCTAAACGTTTGGAAAGAGTAACAAGTACATTAATGTACTTAGTCTGTAATTGAAATCACTGCTACCTAATGTAAAAGATCCACAAGTGGACATTTCAAATTTACAAAATTAATAAATGTTAATTATATAAACAATCAATCTTTAGGCAGCAAACCTGAAAAGAGTTCCCCCTTTGGATCCCTTAAAATTGTGAATATAATATACAGTCTCCATCAGTGGAAACAGGGTCTTTGAAAGGGCAGCCAGTTTAGGATAAAAAAACGGTGGATAATCTTATGGTATTCAAGAAAAACGCCATGCATGTGAAAGGACTTGATTATAAAGATTATTGATACTAAAGGTTCAACAGTAATCAAACCATCAACATTATACCTTCATACTCAAGAAAATCAATCATCAAACTAAAAATAAACATGTATCAGACCATTTCATATCAGTCACATTAATTATTATACTCCCGCATTAAAATAATATGGGAAACATTATGACCTTAGTACCTCAATCATATACAGAAAAGGTGCCTCCCTTTCAATTTGTAATATACATATCCTTAATTTCTCTGAAGAGCGGAATTAGCACAAATACACAATACTAGTTATACATACTTGACAAACTCCAAGATATCTATTGACAAAATATGTACTAGTTTGTGTGGCAGAGGGGTGTGTGCATATGGCCGTTGATTCGCTTGGTGCTTAAAATAGATAATGAGGCAATACCAGAGTTTAAAACACATGCACACTTGACAACTTTGATAAGTGTTTAGCATATAAACATTGTTTCTTAGCATAATCTAGATGAGCAAATGAACAAGTAAGTTCATGCATAAGTGTCAATAGCTAATTAGAAAAGGATACAGCCAGATCTTATGCGATCAAGTTCTCCATTAAATATAATCAATTTCCGGTTGGTGTTCTTGACAGCTTCTTTGTAAAGCTCTTCAACAGCAAGCATTTCTGAATAACAGGATAATATAAGATACTGAAGTTACATATTCAATATTGAGTTATTAACTATTAGATAGGACTGAGTGAATTACCATTGACATTAAAATATGGATAAGCGACAAGAAATAGTTCATCGTCTGGCTTCACCCGGTCCTTCATTTTTACTTTTTCAACAAAACCGAAGTCTTCAAAAAATGATGGTTTTGTCAAATAGTCTAATTTGAAGGAAGCTCCTCCAAAGACTGAATTTCTTGCAAATGTAACTTCATTGGCCTCGGGGAAAAACTGAAAGTTCCGTGGAAGGTTTAATCATAATGTTTTCGAGCTAGTTTTATAAATTAGTTCTAAGGAAGGTAATAAATTACTGCATGGGACAACACATCATGTAAATTAAAATAGGAGAGAACATTGAAAATTATTCAGCTATCATATACAGAGCAGGTATCACCTTCAGGAAAAACAAGCATGAATACACCACAATTTTCTTTTCCTTTTTCCTTTATTGACAGACATAAAGGCATTGTAACTACTGTACTTCTAGTGCAAAATATATATAAATACCCATGCTTTCTTTCAGCTGTAAAAAAAAAGAAAAAATGAATAATTTGAATTAAACAAAGCAAAAGGATATTTAATACACACAAGTATTTCATTTACACTTTCTCTGCTACCCATACCTTCCTTCTCCCATTTTAAACATTTAAAAAATTTATCAGCTTTTGCCTTGTACTAAATAATTATATGAAATCTATTTCTTGGGACATGATTCCCAATTTTTTTTTTTTAAAATAACAGTGTTATATTTTAACAGGCCATTCACAACAATTAAAATACAATCGGTCTGGGACTAGCAGAATGTTAACTTTGTGGCCATAAGATATCATGGGTCTCATTTAATTTATAAAAATGTGTACTTCAATATAGAGAAGGATCAGAGAAAATATTGTTATAGATCAAGAAGCTCACTATTCTAGTTCGCACAGCTTTCACCGTATCAACGAAACGGTCACAGAAGTCGCGAATTAACACCATACTCTCAGTCATCTCTATTCCTCCTTCACCATCTCCTGATACAAGAACAATAAAGAAATCTCTTTAAAATTGTATTTAAAACAAGCTGACCATACCATAAATATTGGCCATCCCTATTTCTGTGGACAACCTGGTACAGATTCAAGCCCAGCAGTTGGGAATTCGATCTCCTGTAATAAGGACTTTGGAGTCAAAGACTATATATAATATACCAAAATTACTCAATTTTATACCAAAACAACTCGGTGGATCACTCACCATCAATTGTCTATTGTCTTTCAAAGCCAACGCAGTTGCTTTTTTTGCCTAGCAATTAATAAACAGCAGTAAATAAAAGTGATTAGAGAGTTAAATAAATAAAAGCCAATGAGAAATTAATAGAGAATTTATTTTTACATGACAGTTTCTCATTATAGTTGTGGCATAAAGTGCTGATAGAATTCAGTTTGCAATGGGTGATGCCTAAATTCTGAACCAATTTGAGGGACCGGAACAAGGGTTTGATTAATAAACAAGAACAACTGTGTGGAAGATGGTTGTTTTATCACCTAGTGAGGACAATGAACACTGTGAAGATAAGCATACGGGAAAGAATTAAATTTTGTGTTGCTCTTTGGTTAGTTGATGTTAGCTATTAGAATCTTATTTTTTTTTGGGGGGGGGGGGGGATTTATGCTTTTCTTTTGGGTGGAATGGATTCCTAGCCTTTGAACCTGTAATTTTTCCTATTAATATTTGCTTTCTTAATCATAATAAATAACTGAACAGACGCAAAACAGAATAAACCAAGTTAAACTCGCAAATCAAATAGCTCACTCACTCGTATTCCATAACTTAAAAAGTACCAAGTACCACCACATCTGTATAACTTGAAACACTAAAAATACTCATATTAAGAAAGAAAAACAAATACAGTATAGAAAATTCGAATAAAGTAAAAAGAGTTACTAGTACTTACTTGTTCAAGAAGCTCAGAGTAGTCTTGAGGAAATGGAACATCCAACTCCACTGAAGCATTGTCAATGTCACCCCCCTTTACCCAACTACTTATCACTTTCACATTTTTCTTAGTCCCCATAAAACCTGCCACTTTTCTTCTACCCAAACTGCCATAATTACACTTCACTCTCAAATTTCTGCACTTATTCACAACCTACACTTTCATAAATTAAATAAGCACAAAACATTAAATCAGGCAAAAAAAAAAATATGTAGGAGATTACCAAGTATTTTATATGTGAACTTGCAAGGGAAGGAATGGCGGTAAGCCCTGTTGATGACGATAGAGTTGATTCTGATATTGGCATTTCTCTTGTGGAGCTCAGCTCTCACCCCCACTGCCTTTACGAGAGGAGAGAGAGTGTGCTAAGACCTGGAAGCACTAACTGTATTACACGTGTCCAAGATATCTTCAAATAAAGTATTATAAAAACTAAACAAATTTTTCAATTTTTTTTCCAGTGATGCTAGACAATCTAATTTTATTTATTAAATATAAAGCAATGCAATTTGTTTAGTTTTATTTATAAAATTTATTGATTATTTTTATTAAATTTATATTATTGTGATATAAATGTTAAATAAATAAATAATATTATATATGAAATAATAATAACATAAACATATAAAATGAACAATTTATTATTTGTACCACGTGAGTGTGGTGTTATTAATGTGATGCACGTGCCGAGACGGTCCTAGAGAGCTAGTTAACTTAAAATCACAACGGAATTTTATACCTGGCTCGGGAAGAGCCTAGGGGTATCTTGGGGAATTTCGTAAGTTGAGTTGAGAATTAGTGGTTAATGGTTATTGGTGATTGAGTAACCTGGGTAACCATTAGTAACTGCTGAGAGTAATAAGTTTAGATAGAAAATGGTAGAATTGTAAAATAGGTGAAAGGGCAAGAGTGCCCTTGAGGTTTAGTTAGGAAGGAATTCTTATGAAAGGGTAAAGTGGTCATTAGGCAAGGATTTAGATTACTTCAGCTGAAGGAAAAGGGAATACGTATTACACTTAGTCATATGTTGGTTTATGCTGAAATTGGAAGAAAATTAAAAGGAAAGGGGAAAAGAAGAAGGGGCTGAAGTTGGGAGACCTAGGAGGAAATTCAAGAGGGATTGGAGACAACCAAGGTCAAATTTAAGCTAGGACTACTCAGAGGTAAGGATTATGTTGTGTTATTGCTTGAGTTCAAGGTTGATTTTCAAGGATTGTGTGTGGGAACCTAAAGGAAAGATGGCTGGTTTTACTTGGAATTCAGTTAGGATAATCAAGAGGAAAGAGGTTGGAGGCTGGAATTGAGAGGAGTTCAAGCTGAGTTTTGATTGAGGTAAGAATCCTTAGCATGCTTAATTTTCGTATCTGATGTGGTTTAAGATTTTAGAGGCATGATTTATAGTTTTCAAGCTCTGGTTTAAGTCTTGGAAGCCATGGTTTAAGTTTCAGGAATTTGAAACTCAAGAATGGATTTTGGGTGTAATTGTGTAATTGAGCTTGTTGTTGATGTTTATAGGTTGTTAAATGGTTTATTTGGGGTTTTAAATTGATCTTGGGGTTTAGGTATGTGTTTGGGTTGAATTGGGAGTGTTTTGGCTCGGGGAAAATGCAGGGGAAAACCCAGATTTCTGGGTTCGTGAAGGAGCGCCGCGGCCCTGTTCTTTGGCGCCGTGGCGCGAGGCTGTTTTAGGGCTGAGGGAGTGCTCTCTGACTTGCTGGGCGCCGCGGCCCTCAAGGGTAGCACCGCGGCGCTAGGCTATTTTCAAAACATGGAATTTTGCATTTTTGGGCTTTTTCTCTGAGGGCTCGGGGAATGTTTCCAATGCGTTGTTTTAGAAATTTGGGGATTTCGAGAGTGTGGGATTGGTTCCGGGAAGTGGTTTTGAATTGGTTAGTATTAAAGGAATGTTTATATATGTGTTGTGACTAGGTCATCGGGGAGGCTCGGGATAGAGGATCGTGCTCGCGGCTTTGGTGCATTGTAAAGCTCGGGGTACAGGTAAGAAAGCTGTAGCACCCGTAGAGCAGGGCTTGGGCCCATAGTATTGTTGCAGGGCGCGACCCTAGATTGTATCATTGCTAGGATGTAGCTTTAAATTAATGATTGTATATTTGATTGCTATTTGAGAATGTTAAATGTGGTAATAGCAGAGTGACGGCAAAGGGGTCGGGAACGGCGAAGGGCTGAGAACGGCGAAGGCCGAGAACGGCAGTGGGGCCGGGAATACCACTTAGCACATGGAGTGCTTGTGGTTAGGATGAGACCCCAATGGATACATGGGATATCCTTACGGTGTAGAACGAGATCCTAGGCTTTGGTAACGCTTCTGGGACGGCATGGACGTATATGTGTTTAAATCTTATGGACTGTCTGATTAGATATGAGTCATCTGCTATAGTAATTGTACGATATGCATATATTGTGTGCTGTATGAGTTTTCTTGCTGGGCTTCGGCTCACGGGTGCTCTGTGTTGTAGGTAAGGGCAAAGAGAAAGTCAACCATCCATGAGTACGAAGAGCGTGGGGGCGGCGCGTACATGTTTGGCCTACCCGACTGCTTTGGTTGGGGGCATTTTTGAGAAATGGTTGTACTAAACTCTATTTTTGATAATTTGTCAACTGTAAATCTATTTTGAGTTGTAAATATTTTACAAACCTCGTTTTGGGATCCCAAATGTTAAACTATTGGAACTTTTAGTGAAATGGAGTACTTTTAAATATTACAGCCTTGTCTTTTTGTTTAATCACACTTTTGTTCTAAAGACCTCGCTGAGCGAGTTAATTGCACATTTTAAACTTACTTAGTAATGGCTCTAAGGTAGTAGGGCGTTACAGTAGTGAGAGTTAAATTGTTAAGAGACAACCATGGATTTTAGGGGATATCACTTGGAGAATATTAATTGGACTAAATGGAAATTGAGCTGACCTATAGGAATTCATATGGGTATGCAAGGAATGATTGGGTACACTTCAGGATTGGGCGACGGATAGGTTCGGTATCATGGACATTATGGAAGATGGTAATGGTTTGACAGAAAGAATTACTGAAGCAGTCGAAAAAGTTTGACCTCGGGCTGGATCAAACGGCGCATTATATTGTGGGAATTGTTGGCATCATCTGTTAAGGATGAAGAGTTTATATGCCCGGTTACAAGATAGGACAATTTCCTCAGGAATTGATCTTCGATCTGGTTATTACCAACTGAGGATTAAGGAAAGAGATATTTCAGGAGTTACTACTTGTACCAAGTAGGGTATGATGAATTATGAATTAAGGTTCTTAACGGATTTAAGCTTCAGCAACACAGGAAGGTTTTACAAGCAGAAAGGATAAGAACAGTGTGAACAAGACATCTTCGGATTTATTGGCGGTATGTTGGACTACTCTCCAGTTAGAAGTGGAATACAAATGACTACTACATTGATGATGTTAATAGTAAGGAAGCAGGGTCACAGGTAAGGCTCCAGAAAGTGTCAGTTTCGATCTAGCCATGGGTATTCAAGGTAATGCTACAAGAACAGAAGGGGTCAAGTATGAAGAGATTTGATCTGAAGCCACGGAGAAGCTATTGAAGAACGTCTGAGGGATAGGGAGCACAACGAGGCCGGTAAACACGTCATCTACAACGTAAGTATCTTCAAAGGCGGCTACACCAGAGATTAGAAGGACAATAAAACTTGAAGTTAGACTGAATGGATAGTGTCAGATCAGAAGTTCAGAAGACAAAGTGAGGATTGATTAGCACTTGGTGATGTAGGAATATGCGTGTTATGGATGAATATAGAAGGGTAGCATAAAGGACCTAATTTTTTTTATAAAGATATGAAACTGTGAGTGGTACGTCACAGGTTGAGACGTGCCCAGGCACAGACTGACGAGAGTATGGATCGAGCCTCGCGGGAGGTAAAAGAATGGGAATGTGGTCGATATACATGGAACGTTAAGTTGGCGGTGTATGCGTAGTGTAAGGTATTTGAGCGTTTGGTCATTTTTAAGAAAGATAACCTTGAGACCAAGATTTAGTGAAACGTAATAGATGGATGGTTGATATTAGAAGTCCTCGACTGTATGAGGAGGAGATTTAATTGGAGGCAAACCTCTTACTTGGGAGGTATGTGTCACTTAAACAGAATGTCACAGGCTACAGTAGAACGAACAAGGTCACCATTGATATTGGTATAGCATCGGTGTGTGGTGATGAACAGATATGTATCCCTTTGGACAATGGAATCCAGAGTGATGGTTTTGTGGAGACGAGGAAGACTCCTGTTAATGTAATACGAGTTAAGGTACAAGGATCGGATGAGTGGTCTGATGGGAATTTGGCGTGGAGATGAAAATTCTAAATGGATATCGTTCCACCTTCTAGGGTATATTGTACCGGGAGGTTTAAGTGGGTGACAAAATTTAATATACTTGGATATTGGAAGGTAAAGTGATATGGTGGTGGATCATAGGAATGGACCACATTAGACCATAAGTAAGGTGATTGGACAGGGAAGGTTATAACTCAGCTGAATGAGTTAATGTAATTTGGTTCATATGAACTAGTAATGGGACAGAGCATTAATAATGTTGAGTTGAGACCCTATAGTTTTCCAAGTTTTGGGGAGGAACTAGAGAACGAAGAGAATAGAGTGGGAACCTAGAGTTATTGGTTAATTGCAGATGGAATAGCAATCTGAAGACTAAATAGTTATTTTAAGGGATTAAGCATTGAGCGTGCGAATATTTGAGATATTAAGGAAAGTATAACCCTTGATGAAATAGTCACAGTGATGAATGCTAGGGTACAGCTAAGGTAACAAGGTATATGACATGGTGAGATAAAAAGCAAGAGGTACTGTTCTAAGCAAAGAAATGAAAGGTAGTGGATACTACGGTTCAGTATTGGTTCGGGGAAAAACAAAAGAGGTTGTCTGAAATTCTTAAGGCAGGAGTATCTGCCTATTTGAAAGGACATAAGAGCTTGCAAATTGTTAACTTTGGAATACGAAGTTCCAGGATGAGAGATTTGTATTTCTCCAAGTAGTGTAGACAAGGAAGAGTATGATATTCTAGGAAAGAAAGGGGAGTTCAGACTCTTGATTCGACAGGAATTCCGAGATTGTACCAAGGGTTAGGTCGGGGGCCTATAAGCTGATCTCACCCTAGTAGGGATGGCAACTCATAAGTATTTCTGGTATTGATGATAAGACAATAAAGCGACTGTTGATGAAATAAGCAGACCCTGGAATTTCAGCAGTTTTGATGTGTAAGCAAAGGTTAACAAAAGTATAGATATCAGACAATATCTTGTGGAACAAGATTGTTACTCTTGTAAGAGTGTTATCGAAGAGTAAAAGTAAAGGCATTGGACCTTGGGAATTATAGACAGAGGTACAAGGTTTACTTTCTGATGTGTTCAAGTAAATTTCGAGAACGAAATTGTTATAAGGAGAGGATAGTTGTAACGACCCAAAATTACTAATAAGGCTTAAGAGCCTTGATTAGTGTGCTGGGAGGGCATAATTGGAAGTTATGTGAATTACTTGTAAAAATGCATGACTATGTGATATGCATGATCCTATTATTATATGGATATGTGGAATGCATGTTTATGAATATTGGGTAAGCATGCGGGCCCTGTTTAGCTTATAAGGGCATAATTGTAATTTTGGCCCGTTAGGGCATAAATGTGATTATTTGCGATAAACTGTTGAGACCACATTATTATGTGGATATATTTATATTTGCAGCATTCGGCATGAGGCGGTCCTAGGGAGCAAGTTAGCGGGAAAGTCAAAACGAGACCCGATACCCGACTTGAGGCGAGTCAAGGGGTATTTTGGGTAATAGATATTTATTTGGGTAATTGAGTTATGAAAATAAATAATTGGAGATATATTTGAGGTTAGGAAGCGTAGGAGGGAATACTGGAGTAATTTACCATTTTTCCCTCGGGGACATTTTTGGTACCCCGAGCCTTGGGATTAACTTAAGAGGCATAAGTTAGATAAGTCAAAGGCAAGAAACATTTAGAAGTTTGCCTGGAATCGACTCTCTCTCTCTCTTTACTCTCAAGGAGTCTCTCAAGCTAGACATTGAACCAAGGGATCTTTGGGCTAGGTTCACAAGAATTGGAGCTCTAGAATTAAAGATTAGCTCAGTAATTGCTGGTGGATTAAAGTAGAGTTTGAGGTAATATTTGAATTAAGGTTTTAATGTTTAAGTTCTAAGTTTCAAGTGTTTTTGGGTCTTTGATGTTGAGAGTTGAATTGAAGCTTTTGGTGAGGATTTGAGCTGAATTCTTGTTAGGTTTTATTGTTGGGAACTTGGGGATTAGCTCTACAACTACTAGGTGGATTTGCTCTTCAGAATAGGTAAGCTCTTAATTATGGTTCGCCCTTGAATTCTATGAACTGCTAGATGTTTTAGAAGGTTTATGAGCTTTTGAGTTTCAAGGATTTAATTGTGATTTTGATGAGTCCTTAGGCTAGTCTTCCTATGGATTTTGCTGCTGGAAGTGTACTTGAACTGCTGTGATAATTAGAATATGTTATTGGGATGATTTTGGGTTAGTTTGGTTGAGATTTGGTGGATGAAAATGGAGTTTTTCTGGGTTCGAAGGGGTCGGGTCGCGGCTTAGTTCTTGGTGTGCCGCAGCCCTCTAGAACAGAGGTGTGCCAAGAAGGAGGGTGGGCCACGGCATGGGAAGCTTAGGGCCGCGGCCCGTGTGTGTTGTCTGGGGAGGCTGGGCCTCTGGTAGGGGGC
The DNA here is from genome assembly GCF_963169125.1 of Humulus lupulus. Lineage (NCBI taxonomy): Eukaryota > Viridiplantae > Streptophyta > Magnoliopsida > Rosales > Cannabaceae > Humulus > Humulus lupulus. The sequence continues at coordinate 141,332,133 of NC_084797.1, read as the reverse complement.
AGGCCGCGGCATGGAGTGCCTAGGGCCGCGGCTCTTAAAGGCATTTTTGGCCTTGAGGAGGTTTAAGGTGCGGGGACTTAACCTAGGGTGCTCGGGATCGATTCCACTACCGTGTTTGGTGGAATTTGATGTCCCGAAGGCTAGAACTTTGTCCGGAAACCCTTGCTCACTTATTATTGATGGAATCCTTTATCATGGTTGTGACTAGGTATATGTGAGGGCTCGGGGCAAGATTGTGCTCGAGGGTCGTCTTTTTTGGTCAAAGCGCTCGGAATGAAAGGTAAGAAAAGTGCACCCGGTTGTGTAAATATGTTGGGACTAAGGGCTCCCTATACTTGTATGCATTATTGTACGATGGTATTACGCCATGTGAACATGAAATAAACGGCCTAAGAGTGCTAGAAACAATATTGGCGCACAGGGCGTGGCTCGGACACTAGTAGCTGAAGACATCTTAATAATCACTAAGCTCGGTTTAAGTGGACCAGAGTCAGTGGGTTGAACACTGGGCTTGGCCTAAGTGAGCTAAAGATAGTGGATTAAATAGAGGGTGCAACCTAATGGCGTCGACCTTAGTTGTTGCCTGACATGTGTACTGTTGTTAATTTGATGTTTAAGATATGCTGAATATCTGGAAACTAGATCATTGATTATTGACTGTTTTTCTTGATTAGGTGAACACTATGGCTTGCTGGATAATTGTTTAAAGTCTTGTAAATCATTTGGTTATGCTCTGTGAGCTATTTGGTTATTGATATTGATTGTGCTATGATGTTATAGTTTTCTTGCTTGGCCTCGGCTCACAGGTGCTACGTGGTGCAGGTAAAGGCAAGGGTAAGATGAATCAACCATGGGTTGGAGAGGCGAGGTGTACATTGTCAGCTAGCCGCCACGGTCGAGGAATTGTACAGGGACAGAAACCTAAAATGTGTATTTTGCCATTAGAGTGGCTTGATTATTTATAACATTTGGAAATTCTGTAATTATGTCATTTAAACCCTGATTTGGGATCCCATGTACCAAACATTTATTTTAATGAAAAATTATTCGTTTATAACCAAAATCTTTTAAACCTAACCTGTTTATGTCTTTAGATTCACATTTTTATTTAAATGACTTGATTAGCAAGTCTCGCACTATTTCAAACACACAGTGTAATGGTCTTGGTTATCCAGGGCGTTACAACTTAGTATCAGAGCGGTCTAGGTTTAAGGGTTCCTGAAGATAGGCTGGACATGTACACTCTCCGCTAAAGACAAGATCGACTCAGGGTTCTGTAATTGAATATATGAGATTATATGCTTAAGTTCTTGATTGAAATACAAATGTATTATGTTGTATGATTATAGGGAGCATGAGATACCGATAGGGCCTGGCCCTTGACTATTGGGTGATGAGATTGAGGCCTGTTGGATAGCATTGCTATTGCATGTGAATGAATATTTGAACAATGGTTTGTATACTAATTGTATATGGTTAACTGCCTGAATTGAATTTATAAGTTGTACCTGCTTATAGTATGTAGGAAGCGTGATAAAGTGTGAATGTACCTGGTAGCAATAAAATTTGGTAGCTAAATGCATAGAATTGTGGATTAGTGTTTATTATGCTTTATGTTTGCATGATTATTGTGGTAATTTCGACCTGGTCGTGGATTGGTTCGAAGTGTGAACCTCAGGGCTGAGGGGTTAGTCAGTAAAGGCGAATTAATTCAAATTGTTTGCGCCCATAATGGTTAAGTGCACTTGGTGTTGTTATAGAGGGGGTTGCAGATGATAGTTGGGGTTGGAAACCTCCATCTTCCCTTGAAAGTCACAACAGATGTTCGCTAGTATGTGAGTAAACTGTGGGGTCCAATAGCAGGGATTAGATGGGAGAATAGCATACTTTTCTGGGGAAAGAGCTGGTTTGTATACTTTGAGAGTGAGGTTACCAATGTTGGTTTAATACGAGGATATAGATAGATAAGAGTATTATATGGAATGCTTAAAAGGCGTTATCTGCTGGTTTTGAGGAAAGTTCGGATTCGCCTAAGAACTGGTCAGTGGATGGGCAAAGCTAATTCCATCATTGGTTATACGAAGATGCGAGGTTATGACTAAGGGGTTGCACTAAGTATTTGTGGCAGAGGGATGCCTGAAAATGGTACTTAGACCGAGACATTGGCATGATGGATTGGGAAAAACTCAGATGGTGATTTGATAAAAGAGGTTATAAAGACATAGTTCGAACTACGAAGACTAATAGGTTTATAAGTTTGACTTGGAATGGTGAGGTAACGACAATGTATGTCGAGGAGTTTTGTGAGTTAAATAATTCATTTTGGAAATTGATACAGGCGGATGTAGCTGGAAATGATGACCCATTTAGGGATTAAACTCTAGAATGGTCCAGAGCGTTAGGGCCGCTCTAGTGTATGCTGAATATCTAGAAACTAAATCATTAATTATTGACTGTTGTCCTTGATTAAGTGAACACTATGACTTGCTGGATAATTGTTTAAAGTCTTGTAAATCATTTGGTTATGCTCTGTGAGCTATTTGGTTATCGATATTGATTGTGCTATGATGTTATAGTTTTCTTGCTGGGCCTCGGCTTATGGGTGCTACGTGGTGCAGGTAAAGGCAAGGGTAAGATGAATCGACCATGGGTTGGAGAGATTTGGGGGCGAGGTGTACATTGTCAGCTGCTCGGCCGCCATAGTCGAGGGATTGTATAGGGATGGAAACCTAAAATGTGTATTTTTCCATTAGAGTGGCTTGATTATTTATAACATTTTGAAATTCTGTAATTATGTCATTTAAACCCTGATTTTGGATCCCATGTACCAAACATTTATTTTAATGAAAAATTATTCGTTTATAACCAAAATCTTTTAAACCTAACCTGTTTATGTCTTTAGATTCACATTTTTATTTAAATGACTTGATTAGCAAGTCTCGCACTATTTCAAACACAAAGTGTAACAGTCTTGGTTGTCTAGGGCGTTACACAGGTAGTGGAGATACGTGTTCAACTTCCCATGATTATGAGATTGTGGGTCTTCCTGTTGTCTTCTCTGGATCGTGGTTGATAATGCACGATAGAAACTTTTGGGAGATGTTAAGTCTCTGTTGGTACATTAGATTAGGTGCTTGGCCTGACGACCAAAGCTTGGATGCTGGACTTGTTGATCTTCGGGGTATTAGGACTTTTGATTTCAGCTTGAATGAGAGTGATTATTTCTAAGTGAAGTGTACTTGGGGGTTTAGGCCGACCACCCCACGAAAGATAGGGTGGGCCGACCACCCAGGTGGCTCTTGGGCCTGCTTAGACCGACCACCCTAGTGGTTGAGGTCAGGCCGACCACCCCTAGGGGTCGTTGGGCATATTGGGGCCAACTACCCTAGGGGTCGAGGTCAGGCCGACCACCCCTAGTGGTCCTTGTGCATGCTGGGGCCGACCACCCTGGGTTAGGAGGTCAGGCCGACTACTCCTAGGCCCCTGGGCCTATCTTTTTTGTCCATCAGTCTTTTCTCCATACTTTGTCATTTTCCCTGATTTGTGTCACGTGTCACATTCTCATTCGCCACGTCATCCTCGTATTTTTGAGGGATAACATTTGCCCCCTAGTTTATTGTAATGTATTCAACCATTACGGTAAACTTTATCTAGGCCCGAGAAACATAATGTAGCAGTACTTAGATAGTCAATTCCCTCGGGACATTACATAGTACTTTTTTTTTACTATCGATACTTTACTCAGTACGAATTTTTCAAGGACAATTAGTAATTCCTAAAAATAGTAGTAGGTTTTTCAAGGAAAATTAATTTCCTAAAAATCTAATATATTTTTCAAGGAAATTTGAAATCCTAAAAGTATAACATATTTTTCTAAGAGTTTTAAAGTCCTAAAAATATAATATATTTTTCAAAGATATTAATTCATAAAAATAAAAAATATTTTTCAAGGAATTTTAAATTCCTAAAAATATAGATATTTTTCAAAGAATCTAAATTTTAACCATATCAGATATTTTTCAAGGAAATTTGAATTCCTAAAAATATCTTGTCTGCCTGAGAGGTTATAAGTAGATCCTTTGTCTCATTCCTGCTCCATGCGCCACTTTCAAACTAATCCAAGTCTGATTTCTCCAGTTCCTCATCAAACTTAGATCTTTAGTAAGTACTTTATTCTAATACTTACATCATGTAATTTAAATGTGCTTAGATTAATAAGAAACACTTTGTATTTTTGAGGAATTTTTGTCTGAATCTTCTTGCTTTGTTGTATCCTGATAAAAAATAATTGACCTTCTTGAATCAAGATTTCTCTGTAAAAGTCCTTAGTCTGGGCGATTTCCAGGGATGTAAGACCCTGGGCCGACCACCTCACTAGTCTGGCGATTTCTAGGACTCTAAACCCTAGCACATGTGATTTCCAGGGATAGGATTAGGGTTAGGGCCGAGTACCTTCAGGACTTCTCCTTGTGCGATTTCCAGGTCTAGGAACTGGGTTTAGGCCGAGCACCTCCAAGGCTTTTCTCCTTGTGTGATTTCCAAACCCAGAATTAGGGCTAGGCCAACCACCTTAGGGGTCCATGGGTCGAGCACTTCCTTTCCTCCCTTAGGCAATTTCTTGGGATAGGCCCAGGTTTGGGTCGAGCACCTCCTTGGCATGGACCGAGTACTCCTTTAGGTTCATAGGCCGAGCACTCCCTTTCCTCCCCTTGGGCGATTTCCAGGCTTAGAATTAGGGATAGGCGACCACCCTAGAGGTCCCTAGGCCGAGTACCTCTTTCCTTAAGCAATTTTTAGGGATTCAAGGTGGTCGACCCAAGCATAAGCCGGCCACCTAGGTTCCTAAAAAAAATATTCTATAGAATTGAACGGTCCTCAAGCACCTATATGAAGCTTACTTCCTTGGGGTGGTCGTCCTATGCTTAAACTCATTGGGCCGACCCCCTATATAGAATCTTGCTCCTGATTTCTTCATTTTGACTCTTTAGTTCATGAACATGCCCCCCAGCTGTTGGCTTCATTATGCTCATTTACTAACTTTAATCTTTATTTTTCTTCTGTTGCAGATGTCCAGCTCCTCTTCATCAGACAAGTCAGTAGGTGAGCGTAATCCCCAGGAGTTTTTGAAAAAGGTTGAAAAGGATTCTCCCTCGTTCCGCTTTATACTTATTCTGTGAGGAAGATTTCTTAAAGAGGTATTGTCCAATGGCGAGAGTGAAACAGACAACTCGACAACCCTCTAAAGATGATCCTCAGATTGCCAGGCATATCACCCAGGGATCTTCGCCAGGCTCTTCTCATGTTACTTCTCAGCATAGTACGCCCCGCAGCTCCCAAGGCACCGAAGGCACACATCGGTGGAGACACTCTTCTCAGCGGGATAGGTCAGGTCAGCGAGAACCATTGCAATGCCTTTCGCATCAAGATACTAGTCGGGTCCCCCATCAATCTTCTTCTCGACAAGATTATACCGAGGGCTCTCGTCGCCATATTACTCATCCTCAGGAATGTCCCATTCACAGATTTCATCCTAAGGTGGTTCGCCCTCCTTCCAAGAGCAAGACTCCTTCCAAGAGCAAGACAGTCTCACCAGCTGAGCAGCAGAAGAAGAGACAACAAAAAGAGTTCCATTTATCAGATTCTGGGGCCACCTTCGCCAGTGAGATTATATGGAAACCGATTGAGAAGCCTCGCCCTATTGATTATGAGGTTGTTTGGTTCAAGGGGGCGACCTCTGATAGGACTGAGGAGAAGGTAAAGAACTTGAGGAAGACCTTTGACCTCTCCGGGGTTTCCATCACTATCTCTAGTCCAAATGACAGAGCTGAGGACCCCCCCTCTGGGTATGTGCGCTTGGACACGCTCTGCCATTAGGTCTGGGACTCTGCTTCCTCTTCATATGTACTTCTGAAGTATAGCAGACTATTTTGGTATTAGTCCTTCTCAACTGGCTCCTAATGCGATCTTGGCCTTGTCTGCATTGTACATCATCTATCAGGCCAGAAAATGGGCTTCTCCAGTGCCTCACGAGATCCACTACCTGCTTGACATGAAGACAAACCCTTATCAACGCAACTTGGGGTATTTCCACTTCCACCATTATATGAGCGAGGGAACCAACACTTTCTTGGAAGAGATCTCCGGAAATAGCAAGGCATTTAGATATGCCGACAACTATTTCTTTCCAAAGGACGCAGAGGCCAACTACTCCAAGTTTAAGCACGTTGGGCCCTTTTATAGACCACTCCCGACCCAGGACATGATCATTAGGGCCAAGGTACTGATTTCCACGACCCCTGAGGAGAAGAATTTCAAGACCCTCGTTACTCCGAAGAACCTTAGGAAGGTGGGGCTGTTTCCTCCTACCATATCAGATGTTCCGGATGATGATGGTTCCGATCCCGTGATAGCCATCGACTCCCCGGGACCCTTTCATGTTAAGGAGATACCCTCTTCGTCGGTGCTAGCCGGGCACGAGGGTGATGAGGTGGGTTCATCTGATGCGTACTCATCGCTTGCTTTGGACGACTTTGATGAGGCTACGTTCGAACTCGAATCACATTTAGAAGGTTCGACACTTTATCACTTTATTTTATGATTCATCTGTACTTAATATTCTTTTAACATTTGATCTTCTTTTGCAGGCTCAGACATGTTTGGTTTTGTCCATACCCAGCAAAGGTCGACTCCCACCGAGGCCAGCCCTTCTATTCGAGTGGCGAAAAGGGTCAGGTTTGAGGCTGAGTCGGTCATGGAGGTTCCTCTTGTGGTGTCTCCTCCAACTCCTTTGGAATCTAGTTTGATTCTTTTGGCGTCTAGCCTCATCGCAGAGGCAGAGGCATCTTCGTCTACACTAATTCCTCCCATTTTCACTGATGTGGGTGCTTCTTGTTCTATGCCCACTCATTTATCTGAGCCACATCAGTCTGTTATATAGAACTTAAGCGTCCTCATGGACCGAGCGTCGCATCTGGAGCAAACAACAACAGCCTTTAATGGGATCAAGAATGAGGACATGAACACCATTCTCACGAAGTCACTCTTAGACATTCAGAATGTGAGTCCTTCATAGTTCCCTTCTTGTCTGTTTAGTTTGTGTTCTGACGTTTATCTAACACTTGTATGTTCTTTCCAAGCATTGATGCTGGTCTCTCATGTCTGTGATAGGTTTGTAGAGTGTACTTCTACACTCTCCAACCTTCATTCTGAGCTTGAAGCTGTCCGCCAAGAGGTACTAGACCTTAGGCGCATTCTTAATTCAAGGGACGCTGACATTGCCTCAAAGCATGATGAGATCAACACCCTTCGCAGTGTCGTGAAGCTTAAACAGTAGGAAGTGACCGAGTTGACTCTTAGGATAACCCATATGGAGGGGGAACTTGCCGACCAGCTCCAACAGTCTGAAGCTGAGAAAGAGAAGTTGATTGCTGATATGGACCAATTGCGGAAGGATCCTCTTGTCGAGAAGGAGCAAGAGGTCAAAGCTGCTCGGGACAAGGCTCAAGAGGAGTATTCAGAAACAGTTTTCTCTTGCTTCTACTTGATCTGGAAGTCCAACAAAGATCTGAACTTGGATTTTCTTCCCGAGAAGACGCGAGCGAAGGAGCTTAGGAAGTGCCTGGCTCGTGAGGCCGCCGAGGCTCAGGGTAGTCTTTTAGATGATACTCCTTGCCCTAGTCAGTCTTCTTGGTCCTTTATTCTTGTTTTTCCTCTCATGCCACTGGTGGGGCACTTTGTACTTGACAGTTATTACATATAAAATTTTATGCCTTTATGCCTTTTTGTTATGAGTACTCAGTGTATTGATTGAATTTTTTTTCCAATGCTTACTAAGTATATTAACTCACAACCCTCATTGGTTCAGGTATCAATATACTTTGAACACATGTATTTTGCGTGCCATACTAACCTTACTCTTTTACGTTTGTCATGCTAACAACCATGGTAATATGAGTAGTATAGTACTTCACCAAGGACCATGAACAAAACAGCCAGGTCGACCACCCCATGGGTGATAGGCTGACCACCCTATAGGGTTGATGGACTGGCCGACCACCCTATAAGGGACATGGCTAGGAGTCTTCATACCAATGCCTTTTTTGTTTTTTTTTTTTGCACTTTCAGAACATATGTTGAACAAATGTCCTAGATAAACTTGAGCTTGCTTAGTACTTAAGGTCATGCCCTCATTGCTCGTGTATAACCCGATCGGTATGTATTATATGCCCCCTAAGTGAACATGCATTTAAAAGCCTTGGTCACTTGCTACTTGACCATGCCTTGCTTCGAGCATTTAGACACATAGTACTATCCCTTTCATCCAATGATGCAAGCAACAAATGCTTGTCCCTCATTGGTAGTCGGGTGATGGTTTCATACTCAGTAGTAATGATACCTCTACACAGATGTAGATTGTGTAGCAAGTGTCGATCACGATCTACGTAATCTCTCGTGTACTCATTATAATGATTGTAGACCGAAATGTCTAAGTTGGACCAATCGGGTCTAGATGGGCTAATCGAGCCTGTAATGAGTCTTAGATCAAATTATCAATCTGTCCCTCAAGGACTAGATTCGATAATGGCGACTGGTCCTTGGACTAGTCTCTTTTGTTGATCGTATAGGTCGATAGGTTCCTCAAGAACCAAGATCAAACGTGATCAAATAGTTGGCAACAAGGTCCTCGGACCAGTCTCTTGTTTGGATCGTATGGGTTGATAGGCTCCTCAAGAACCAAGATCGAACATGATCCATAAATTTGGCGACAAGGTCCTAGGACCTATCTCTTGTTTGGATCGTATGGGTCGATAGGCTCCTCAAGAACCAAGATCGAACATGATCAAATAGTTGGGCGACAAGGTCCTAGGACCGTCTCTCATGTGGATCATATGGGTCGGTAGGCTCCTCAAGAACCAAGATCGAACATGATCCAATATTTGGGCGACAAGGTCCTAGGACCCGTCTCTTTTGTTGATCGTGTGGGTCGATAGATTCCTCAAGAACCAGGATCGAACATGATCGAATAGCTAGGCGACAAGGTCCTCGGACCTGTCTCTTGTGTTGATCGTGTAGGTCGATAGGTTCCTCAAGAACCAGGATCGAACATGATCAAATAGTTGGGCGACAAGGTCCTCGGACCTATCTCTTGTGTTGATCGTGTGGGTCGATAGGTTAAATAAGATCAAATAGCTGGGCGACAAGGTACTCAGACCTGTCTCTTGTTTGGATCTTAGGGTCGATAGGTCCCTCAAGGACCAGAATTGAACATGATCCGATGGGGTTGACAGGTCCCTAGGACAAGTCCCTTATTGAATGAAATTTAAATAACTATAGATACTTTAGAAATTAAATTCATTCATTGAAGCACAATGGCTGTTACATATATAATTCTTAAATAATACATTTACAAATTAAAACTTGTGTTGCTGCTGAACAGTCTTCACTGATAGTACCGACGGAGGTGTTCGCCATTCCAATAGTTTTTTATTAGTTCTCCATTCAGTCAAGCTATCTTGTACGTCCCTGGTGGGATCACCTCCTCCACAAGGTATGGCCCTTCCCAATTAGGTCCTAGTACCCCTGCTGTAGTGTCCTTAGTGTTTAGGAACACCCTCCTGAGTACTAAGTCCCCAACTTGGAATTTTCGATCTTTCACTCTGGAGTTGAAGCATCTGGCCACTTTTTGTTGATGTGTTGCTACTCTAAGACTTGCCTTTTCTCGTCTATCTTCGATTAAATCGAGCAACTCTTCTATTAGTTGATGGTTCCTCCCCTGATCGTATGTCTCCCATTTATGCGATGGGGGAATGAGTTCAACTGGCAACATGGCTTCATATCCAAACGCCAAAGAGACTGGCGTATGTCCTGTCACCGTTCGCGTCGTCGTTCAATGTGACCATAGGACCTCAGGAAGTAATTCTGGCCAGGCTCCTCTGGCTTGTTCAAGGCATTTCTTTAGAGTGTATTTGATATTCTTATTCACTACTTCTACTTGGCCATTAGCTTGGGGGTGTGCTACCAAGGAAAAGCTCTTTGTGATTCCATACCTCGTACAAAATTTGGTGAACATATCACCATCAAATTGAGTCCCATTGTCTGAGACTATCTTCCTCGGTAGGCCAAATCGACATATGATATTCTTCACCACAAAGCCTAAGACTTTCTTCGAGGTTATGGTGGCGAGCAGTTCTGCTCCAGTCCATTTGGTGAAGTAGTCCACAGCTACAATAGCAAATTGGAACCCTCCCCTTCGAGTGGGTAGCTTTCCGATTAGGTCGATCCCCCATACAACAAAGGGCCAAGGGCTATGCATCTATGTTAATTCATTAGGTGCCACTCGGGGTATCTTGGAGAAAATCTGACACTTGTGGCATCTTCTGACATACTCCATCGAGTCTTCATTCATCGTTGCCCAAAAGTATCCTTGTCTTAGGATTTTCTTTGATAGGCTCTGCCCCCTAGCGTGATCTCCACAAAACCCTTCGTGTACCTCGATCATTAACAACTTTGACTGGTCGGGTGTAATGCACCTTAGCAGTGGTAGGGAGTACCCTCGTCAGTTACAGTACCCCTTCAACTATCATATATCGTGCAACTTGTCTCACCAACTTCCTTGCTTTGTTTCGATCACTGGGTACTACTCCTTGGTTGAGATAGTTAATACTAGGGTCTATCCATGTATCTCCTAACTCAATAGGTAGTGCCTCTTTCTTGGTTATGCTTCTTTCTACCAAGTATTCGACGGGAACAACATTTAAGGTGTATGCGTCTTTGGCACTTGCAAGTTTGGCTAAGGAATCGGCATTGGTATTCTGCTCTCTTGGGACTTGTGTATTTGAGTATCTCTTGAACTGCGCCAACAAGTCCTTCATCTTGTTCAGGTACTGCACCATCCTAAGTCCCTTGGCTTGATACTCCCCTAGTACTCGGTACACCACTAGCTAGGAATCGCTGAATATATCCAGGGACTGTGCATGTACATCCCGAGACAAGCGTAATCCAGCTAATAATGCCTCGTACTCAGCCTCGTTGTTTGAAGCGTTGAATCCAAATATGAGAGCGCAATGGATTCGATGATTCTCCCGAGTGATCAGTATGATTCCTGCGCCTGAGTTATGTTCATTGGATGCTCCATCAACATATAGCTTCCATACAGGAGTATCTCCTTCCTTCTCAGTATCTCCTTTCTCCGACTGGTAGGAAGGGTCTTCAAGGTTGGTGCCTTCGACTATGAAGTCTGCAAATGCTTGTCCTTTTATCACTATCCTCGAATGATAAGTGATATCAAACTGTCCTAGTTACACTGCCCACTTGAGTAATCGTCCCGAGGCCTCTGGTTTCTGAAGAACCTGTCTCAGCGGTTGATCAGTCAGGACTTGGATCGAGTGAGCTTGGAAATATGGACACAGCTTTTGAGAGGCGATTACTAAAAGTTAGGCTAGTTTTTCAAGAGGGGGATACCTAGACTCCGCACCTACTAGCCTTTTACTGATATAGTATATAGAGTGTTGTACCCTGTTCTCTTCCTTTATCAAACTAAAACTGATTGCATGCTCGATGATTACCAAATAGATGAATAATACTTCACCATATATTGGCTTTGCTAGGACGGGAGGTTGGGTGAGGTGTTCCTTCAGGGCTTGGAAAGCCTCCTCACACTCCTTGGTCCATTGGCTCTTCTTGTTGCCCCTCAGTAAGTTAAAGAAAGGGACACACTTGTCTGTAGACTTTGATATGAACCTACTGAGGGCAGCTACTCTCACGGTTAAGCTTTGCACTTCTTTGATTGTTGTAGGTGACTTCATGTCGATCAATGCTTTGATCTTCTCGGGGTTAGCCTCAATTCCACATGAATTGACTATGTATCCGAGAAACTTACCAGAATCAACTCCAAACGAGCACTTGAGAGGGTTTAGCTTCATGCTATACTTTCTAAGTATTGCAAAGCATTCCTCCAAGTCTTGAACATGCCCTCCAGCTTCTTTAGACTTGACCAACATGTCATCGACGTATACCTGTCATTCACTAAATGTTGGTAGGTGGCTCATGCGTTCTTCAAGCAGAACGACATCACCTTATAATAGTACAACCCCTTGTCTGTCCGGAAGCTGGTATGTTCCTCGTCGAGAGGGTGCATACTTATTTGATTATACCCAGAATACGCATCCATGAATGAGAGTATTTCATGTCCCGCCATTGCATTGACCAGTTGGTCTATTCTGGCTAATGGGAAGTAGTCTTTGGGGTAGGCCTTGTTCAGATTTGTGAAGTCCACGCATGTCCTCCACTTCCCGTTTGGTTTTGGGACCAACACAGGTTTGATACCCATTCAGGGTAGTAGGCCTCCCTTATAAAACTATTTTCCCGGAGCCGCTCGACCTCCTCCTTCAGGCTTGAGATCGGTCTTTGTCAAGCAATCTCCTTTTTTGTTGCACTGGTGGGTAGTTCTTGTCTATATTGAGGACCTGACTTATTACGGATGGAGATTTTTCAACCATGTCCTTATGTGACCAGGCAAAGACGTCCTGCTTTTTCTTAAAAAATTCCACCAATCGTGCTTTAATTTCAACCTTTAACGCCTTCCCGACTTTGATTACTCTAGTCGGGTCCTCCTAATCTAGTAGGACCTCGTCAAGATCTTCGACTGGTCCTACCCCCATGACGTCATCCCCAAAGTGAGGATCGAGTTCGTTTCCCTCGCTTCGGGAAACTTGCTATAATAACAATTCTTTGTTAAAAGGAGCCCTCGGCTCCAGTAGAATGTTTCTCTCAACGTCAACTTCCATGTTGACAACCTCATCGGTTCCTTCACCCTCTTCACAGCAGGTTACTATCATGTTGTTTACGCATGGTCCTTTCTTTGCCTTGACTAATGACGCATTATAGCATTCTCGTGCTTCCCTTTGGTTACCCTGTACGCATACTTGCCCTGTGCTGGTGGGGAACTTCAAAGATAGATGCCAGATAGATACTGTTGCGTGTAATGCCATCAGGAGGGATCTCTCTAGTACTACATTGTAAGCCGATGAACAATCTACCACCAGGAACTCTATCATCATAGTCTCATGCCTGGGGCCATCCCCCACTATGACCGGTAGTTTGATAGTTCCTGCTGGTGCTAGGCATTCTCCCGTGAACCCATATATCACTTGGGAACATGGTGTCAGGTCCTTGACCATGAGCTTCATCTTTTCAAGGGATTATTCGTAGATGATATCAACCGAGCTTCCCGTATCCACCAAGCATCTCTTCACTCGGGCATTGGCGATTTGAATGGTAAGGACCAGAGGGTCATTGTGGGGGTACCTCACGTGTCTGGCGTCATGTTCTGTAAAAGTGAGAGTTTCACTTTCATACTTTGGATTCTTTGGAGACCGCTCCTCGACTGCCATACACTGGGAAGACTCCCCTACCTCATGCCTGTGGGTCCTTGCATATCGCTCACGAGCATTGTTACTGTTGTCTGCTATGTGGGGTCCTCCACATATAGTATCCAGTGTGAAGTCTACAGTTGCTGGCTCAAGTGATGGACTCCTCTGCCTTCAGAATTCTGGATTCCTGCTTGGGGTCTCGGTCTTGCCTCGGTACCTCGAGAGTTTTCCTGATCGGAGAAGAAACTCTATCTCATCCTTCAATTGTTTGCACTCGTTTATGTCGTGCCCATAATCATTATGGAAACGACATAACTTATTCTTGTCCTTCTTCCCTTCTAAGTGCAAGGGTGGTGGCTTTCGGTATGGTACCTTCTGGTATGTTGCCAAGTAAATCTCAGCCCTTGATGTTGTCAGGATTGTATAATTGGTGAACCTGGGCTGGTAGGATTGATGCTTAGCTTGCTTGTCGGCGGGTGCTGACTTAGCTTTCTTCTCTCCACCCTGCTCGACCCTTGAGGTATTCCTCTTCTTACCGTTTCCCCCACTGTCGTCGTGAGGGTTTGCGTTGTTTTTATCCGCCTTGACAGTGGTCGGATATTTTATGCCTTTTTCTTCCTTCATAATAGCATCATCTAGCTTCATGTATTTGTGGGCTCGGTCTAGGAACTCTTGCAAGGTGTTGATAGGGTTCCTGTGTATACTATCCCACAAGGGACTACGATAAATTATTCCTGCCGAGATGGCAACGAACTTTCCTTCATCTCCTACCGTGGCCGCTCGGTTTGCCTATATCATGAATCTTTGAATGTAGTCTTTCAGGGATTCGTCTTTCCCTCGCTTGATGTTAGTTAACTAATTGGCATAAACTAGTTGAATCCTCCCGACACTAAAGACCTTGCAGAATTCCTTCCTGAACTATTCCCAGGAAGTGATGGATCCAGGTTTGAACTTCCAATACCATTCCTGAGCTGAGTCAGGGAGAGTGGTAGGGAATACCCTGCCCCTATAATCATGTTCCACACCGAGTAACTCCATCTGATCCTTGAACTTCCCAATATGTCGTACCGGGTCCTCCTTCTCAGTCTATGTAGGAAGTTTCGGGGTCTTGTATTTCGGTGGTTGTTGGGCAGCTTGGATCTTGGCATTGAAAGGGCTTCCACTTCTATGAGCCAACTCGATATCTGAAGGTTTCTTTGCTAGACCCTGAACAACCATAACGAGTGCATCTATTTGAGCCTACACTGCTGGTGGGATCGCTGCTCCAGGTGGGGTGGATATCCCTGGTACCCCCTCCTGAGCACTAGCCCTCCTGTTGATGACCTCCCTCAAATCCTGAGGTCACGCATCTTTCCCCAGCACTACACCAAAAAGTAATTTCCACAACACATAATTATAAGTTTTTTGAAAATGTATTATAATAAATATTATGTAAAAAGCGGTAAAGTAATACAGCTAAAAGAAAAAGGGGCAAATGAGAAAATGAAATTTCATAAAAAAAAAAAGACAGAAAGCAGCAAATGAAAAAACAAGCAGGAAATTTTAATATTTCACCAACTCCCTTTTCCCCAATTATTTACCATTTACCTCACAAAGACAACCTTAATCGTTCTCTCTTCTGTCTTTTCCCCATGGATAGCTTGTTCTATCTTCTCTATCATTTCCCACTGATGGCACACAGAGAGTCATAGCCTTTCTTCTTTTCTTTCACTAAATTTATTTTGCTCTAGTGCCTCTAGTTAGCCATGGCTAGGGCTGCCATCAAGGTTGATTTCTTCGTAGTGGAGAGGGGTTAGTCCTCTTCCAAATCAAGGTTGATTTCTTTGTAATGGAGAGGGATTTCTTTGATTATTGATTTGCGGTGTGATGGTTAATATATGTAAGTTGCTGGTTTATTTTATGGGTACTAATGTGTGCGTATATGTATTTATATTTATATAAATATGTGTACATGTTTATATAAGTTAGTTCTTTAGGGACTATGTGCATACCCTAATTTGGCGACTTTCTTTGTGGTTCTTCCTGCTAATACTCCTAGGGGTTTGTTTTGTTCAACAATGCTTTGGAGTTGTTGTCTCCTTGCGAGGTTATGGCATTAATCATTTATGAGTTGAAAAAACGGGGTAAGTATTCTATTTCTATCAAAATTATTGTTTAGCCTATTTGTCTTTGTTCATAATTCGTATCTGTGTTACATATATGTGTTATTTAGCTTACAATACTAGTTAATAAATCAATGCATAATTTATATATATATATAATTTATATTATACATCCATAACTTATCTAATAAGTTTATTTCATTGATGAAATGCTCTCTTTCTGAACACCAATGACTATTGGTGTGTGTTATACCCAGATTTCGAGCCATGTTAAATGTGACCTCGAAAGTTGGATTCGCAACGAATGAACTCGTAAAGTTTGAAGTATGCTCCAGGACTAAATATCGAGCCTGCAAGACTGAGACGACCTCGAATGTTGTGGTCTCGAAATATTCACGATCTCGAAGGGTAGCTCCCGAGACGCATCTATCCTCAAGGAAGACCTCGGATCAAGGGTTCCGAGCCTGACACATGTACGATCTCGAAGCCATGTGACCTCGGGAGATGTCATTAGCTCGAAAGCTGATGAGAAACCTGTTAGAGTAAGGGCTTGGAGATATATGATAATGACCTTGAATATCTACAAGTGTTGTCTATAAGGGACGTGTTCTGCATTTATTATTGTAAATCCCATAAAATCATGGGATATTATTTGATTAGTTATACGCCCCCTGGTCTTCAGGGGACGTTTCCTTTTATATCGGATTACAGGCATTTAAAGCCATTTAATTTATTTACACAAAAAGAGTAACTACCCAAAATATGTGGGATAGTATTCTGCATCATTCTCTATAAATAGAGAGGTCATGCGCCATTGTAAAGGACCGAAATTCTGAACCTTGAGAGAAAACTCTGAAGAATTCATGCTTAAGAATTTTCAGAGATAATCTTGAGTTTAATAACAGAGACTCGTGGACTAGGCAGATTTAACTGCTGAACCACGTAAAAAATCGTGTTGTGTATTGTCATATTTTAATTGGCCATTACTAGTTATTGTTTACGTGTTCTTCTTTCACTGTTGACGAAAAGCGGCGTCAACAGTGTGTTATGCTTTTTTTTTTCTTCTGCTGGAAAAACTTGACAGAATATGAAATAATAGGATGGTCCGAAACTAAAAGAGATGATTTCTTAATGAAATAAGTAATTGTTATTATTTAATTATATGCATATTCAAAATGAGAAAAGAAAAGAAATCCATTTATAAAGCTAACTATAAAAAAGTTATTCAAATAACTTTAGAATTCAACAAAACAAATTATCTCTCAGGTGTCCTTTTTCATTTCCCTTTATACCATATTTTTGCCATTTTTAAGGTTGATTGCTATGCTTTCGTTCGGCTCTTCATGATTTGCTTTGTTGATTTTTTTAACGAAATTTGTTTCAGGTTATCCACGTTTGCAATGTTTATTGTCTTTTGTTTTATTGAATGTTGTCTCAGCCAAAGTAATTAAAAAGAGAGAGAGAGAGAGATGTGGATCATAATAAACATTTTTTAAAGACCTAGGAGATTACATGAACTCAAACTTTTTTTTGAATTATGATACAATAAATATATTCAGTAGAGAATTTTGTGACTTCAATATTGAAACAAGATGTTTGTTTGAAATGCTGAGGTTATATACATTTTTGTTATCTACCAAATGTTGGAAAGTTTATAGACAGATATTCAGCGATTATCTTTGCTTTCTATCTGTTTTCCATTTTTATTCATGTTTTGATGCTTGTGCTTGATCGATAACATATATATATAATTTCATACATAATTTTGATTGCTCAAATACTTATTTTGGTCATTTGCCATAAAAAAAAAAAATTAGCTTGGTAGATCTGTTCTCTTATATGAAATTGTAAGATTAGCAAGAGAATTTTACTAAAGATGTTAGCTTTGGGATACTGGTTCCATGTCATATAAAAAATTGTAATTATTTACTAATAGGTTTTTATTTATTCTTTAGTGCAGCTGAAAGTTTGTGCTAAAACATCATGAATAATTTGAGGAGATTTGAATATTTATATACGAGAAGGTCCCCAATAAGTGTTTTTCAACATGCCCTTAAGGTTTAATATATTGTTGTTGCTGTTTGGAATCTCAATAATGCTTTTTTTTTTTTTTTTATCTTTATTTGCAAGGATGGATGATCCTTTCATGTACTAAATCTTTTATAAAGTAAGAGATTTGTATCCTCATTTGTGCATCTCTCTCACTTACAAGTTAGAGCCATGGAAAATGTTTTAATGAGAGTGTATATTTATGTCCATATTAGATTTATATGCTTTTTGATAAATTTTGCAGTTTGTTTATTACTTTGTAAAGATTTATTCAACTTGTATTACTGTTGTTTGTATGTATAAGATTGTAGAATTTTGTTCTGGAAACTAAGAAATACTAGTTCCAGAAGTTTCTTCATTGCCAATGAAGATTTCAAGGTCACTGTCTCATCTTCCTCTTCTCCAATTTTTATATGTCTATTATTATTATTATTATTATTAAGTAGCCTAATAAATACCAATGTCTAATTGTCTACAAAGAATAAAAAAGAGATATCTTTTATACCATGACAAAACGAAAATGAATATTAGAATAATTACTATTATATATATATATATATATATTTGAAATGATATGCACTATTATATTTTAAGTCCCATGACATGGTACGACTCCAATCTATATATATATATATATATATATATAAACGAGAGCTTCAAGGATATTAGGTGGCACTCTAAAATCTCTTCAAACCATTTTTTCTATTTTCTCATTTAATCTAATTTTTTTATTCATTTTCTATTTTCTAAAATATCTTAACAATTAAAAATATCAATATATATACATATTAATTTGATTAAAAATTTATTTAGTTAAATATCTTAACTACTTATTTATTGAAAAATACTAAAAAAATTAATTAAAAATTACGTAATAATTTTCGATTATCTATATATCTATTTTTCTTATTATATTATAATTATGTTTTTTTATTCCAAAGTGAATAGTTTTACAAAATATTTATATCTATATCTATATATAAATGAGAAGGTGGCATCCTATATTTTTTACAATTTATTTTTACTATTTTGTGAGAATTTTATATTGTGTCCAAAAAAAATATACATACATATATACGTACATCAACCCTTCAACAAATGTAACAGAATTAACCAAATTAATACACATACTTATAAATACATTGATTCTAATATAGTCATACGTAACAGTAGTTATCCAATAATAATAACATGAAAGAGATATCAATGAGAATGGTCACATATGGTTTAACTAAATAGTTATCACAATTAGATTTTATTATATTATTATATCATTTTATAATTAACATTTTACAATCTAAAGTATCTAATTTTTTATTTTCTTTAATATTTTATTAATTTTTTCAGTTTTAACCCATAAAAGTATGCCGTTACAAATAATATGTTGCTTTTGCAGGCAGTTCCATTCCTTAGAAAGAGAACTACCTTGATATTGGTAAGAACATATAATACCTGAATATTAATGAGAATTAAAATTTATTATCGGGTGTTGAATCGCTTGATGCTGTCATTTTTATTTAAAATTCTAATTATTATTATTTTCACTAAAGAAAGTAAACTCTGAGTATATCGATTTACACTGTATATATGAATTTTAAAGAACCCACGTACCAAATTTTCAATTTTTCTTTTCGCTATGTAATTCAGTAAATATTAAATCTATATCTTTATATCTATATCTATATATAAAGGAGAGTTTCGATGAGATTATGTGAGACTCTAAAATTTATTCAAAGCACTCTTTCTATTTTCTCATTTAATCTAATTTTTATTTTATTCATTTTCTATTTTCTAAAATATCTTAACAATTAAAAATATTAATATATATACATATTAATTTAATTTACGTAAATATCCTAACTACTTAATCATTGAAAAATACTAAAAAAAATTAATTAAAAAGTACATAATAGTTTTCGGTTCTCTATATATTTATTTTAATAGATTATATTATAATTATGATTTTTATTCAAAAGTGAATAGTTTTACAAAATATTATAATTATTATCATCAATCATCAACATTTGTAATTGTATTTTTCTCTTATTTGATATTTTACTAAACTTGTGAAAATAAGATATTACTAATGGCATTCTTTGGATTTGTGATTTGTTTTCACTATAATAAATAAATATTTTATAGATTGTAATTTTAGTGGACATTCCCGCAGCAACAAAAGATGCGGGGGTTGATGTGAAACACGAAAAATTCTTTTTAGAAATAAGGAACACATTATGAATGAAAAATAATATTACTAAAAATAAAATAATGCACAACAACAAAAATAATAAATGTTTATTTAAATTATTTATGTTTTTTTTTAATTTAAATGTAATAGTTTTACAAAAATATATATTAACAACATGTATGATTTAATTTAAATTTGATTTATTTCAACGATGTATATTTTGAATTTAAATTTGATTAGATATTTCATTACAACAATTATTTAATTAAATTATAAATATAAGTAAACAATATTTTTTTCTCATTTTTTATATTACTTTTTTAATTTATAGCTATTAATTTATTAAGGAATTTTTTTTATCTATTTTGTCTGTTCTCTTTTTTCTCATTTTTATTTTAATAAAAATTATAATAGATAAAAATATCTACATATAATAATAATAATAATAAAATCTATCTATTTATATTTTAA
The DNA here is from genome assembly GCF_963169125.1 of Humulus lupulus. Taxonomy (NCBI): domain Eukaryota; kingdom Viridiplantae; phylum Streptophyta; class Magnoliopsida; order Rosales; family Cannabaceae; genus Humulus; species Humulus lupulus. Next base: position 141,311,953 of record NC_084797.1, on the reverse strand, counting down.
CTTTTTGACAAAATACAGGATCCAAATGTTAACTTTTAATAATAAAATATTCAAACGGGTAATCAACCAAATTATACGTGGTTCAAATAATCTATTTTTACATTCCTATATTTTAATTTTTGACAAAACACAAGGTCCACAAGTTAATTTAAAAAAAAATTAATGGTCAAAATTGATAAACAACTAAAATACAAGGTTCAAAATAGTGTGAACCCTTATAAAAAACATAAATTATATATATTTATATAATTTATTTTTTATAAATAATTTTTAACCTTTTGAACAAATATATGATCCACATGTTAATTTTTAAAAATAAACAATCAAAATGAGTAATCGGCCAAAATATAGTGTTCAAATAATAGATTTATCTATTTCTATTTTAATATTTTGACAAAACTTGAGGTCTACAAGTTAATTTGTAAAAATAAAAGTTCTAATGGGTGATCGACTAAAATACAAGGTTCAAAATAGTGTGAACCCTTACAGAAAACAAAAATTATATAAATATATAATTTAATTTTCATAAGAAGTTTGAACATTTTAAATAAATACATGGTCCAAAGGTTCATTTTAAAAAATATAGGGTCAAAACGGGTAATGAACAAAAATACAGTGTTCAAATAATCAATCTATCAATTCTAATTTTTATTATTTTGACAAAACACGAGATATAAAAGTTAATTTTTAAAAATAAAGATTTCAAACAGGTAATTGGCCAAAATAAATCTTATACAAAATATAAATTTTCTTATACATAATTTAGACTTTTTATAAAAAGAACTACGCAAAGCGTATAATAATAATAAATAAAAGTAAATGTACAACAAGCTTTTTGAATTTTGTTTTCAGTACTTTAAAATTTGTCAGAATTTTTCAAAAATCTACAGGAGGTTCGCTATACAATAACAGTGAACACCATCATGAAATAAAAAATTATGGTCAAGATGTCTTCACGTGTCTATATAAAGAACATGTTGTACGAGTATGGTCAAAATGAATCACCACCCCACAGTCTTCCAAAAAATATTTTAAAATATACATGTTTTAATAATTACAAAAGACTGCGCGGAGCGCGGTTATATTTTCTAGTTTTTCTTATAAAAGAAATCATCAATTATAAATGTTTCTCAGTGCTCTACTTAAATGATATATTTTCATTATGTATTCATTTATATACATATATATATATATGTATGTATGCGTGGGTCTGTGTCCCTTTAGCAAATGTTGTTTCACGTTACTTTGTGTCTTTGTTTATATGTTCTTGCGTTGACTATTTATATACTGCAATATTTGAAAGACTAATAAGTTAAGCAAAGAAAATATGCACCAAAACTCAATTATTTCGTGCTCTAGCTTTGATTGTTTTTTCACCAATGTGTGTTTGTATCTTACATCATGGATTTAACTTGTTGAGTTACATTGTTTATGAATAATTTTCTAAAGACGTTTATTAAATTCAAAATTCAAAATTAAAAATTTTCAAATAAAAATAGTAACCTATTAATTTTATTAATAAAAATAGTACTTCTTATCATGTCTTTTTACGCTGTAAAACAGAACTAGTCTTTGCAAACAATTTAGATTTTGCTTTATTTCATTTCATGGTGAAGAGTTTTAATTGATATATAAATACCTCTTGGAGAAGACCCTCTTGTATCCTATTATGCCCAACTCACAATAAGAACTTGTACAATACAGATTCTATATATGAAATGGTACAAGTCCATTTTGTAATAAGACAAGAACTAGTTTGTTCTCAAGATATGTGTCATTTCTAATGTTAAAATTGGACCTTTTATTTGGTTAATAGACTTGAAAAATGATTTGTTCTTTTACTTTTTCTTTTTTTGGTAGGGAATTTGTAAAGAATAATTACCATGACTTGAAAGCTTATGTTTAGTGAAATTTTTTCTTCGTTTGTTCATGATTTATTTATGCTGTTCTTTATTGTTTGTTTCTCAGGATGGAACAAACCAATCTACATTTGGAAGGCATGCATGGTCCACACAAGTCAAGTTTTGTTAATGATTAAATACTTATGTTATTTTATCTAACGATGAAATTCCATTTCATTAGAATTTATTTTGTAATTTGATTTTGTAAGCCTAAATTAGGCTAAATATGTAAAATTTAAGTAATCAATAAAAAATTACTCATATTTTTTTTTGGGTCGTGGGTTAATTTGTTTTTAATTTCATTTATGTGTAAGTAAAAAAAGTGTTATATAAGATAATATATACCATAATAAAGTTTATCTAAATATCCACATAATGTCAAAAAATTATTATATTATAGTATAATAAAACACTTCTATATAAGTAGGAAAATGTGTAATAACAATTAATATACATAATAATAGGCAAAGCTTATAAAAATGTTATTATAATGTGAAAAAAGTCTTATGGTATATGTTACTATAATACATCTTTATAAGTACAAAAAAGTATTATGTAATGTGTCCCGACCTACAATAACATCGCTTTCCTTAACACATCAAAAAGTATTATGGTATGTATTTTATAATACATTTTTGGTCTTATTGAAAGCAATTTTTCTTGTAGTGCAGCCTATCGAACACAGTACTTATGTTATTCATCAGTTCCTTTCCCTTGCGAGACTGAGGGTGTAGGGGCAGTAGGTCCGCCTTGCCCTTGTCGGTGCGACCCTGCCCCCGAGCCTCTCCTCCTACATGACTTTGAGATTTGGAGCGGCCATTTCCATTCCTGTCACGCCTCTCAGATGTTCGACCCTCATCTTCGGCGTTGTTTCGTCAGTCCCCTTGGGAGGGGGCCTTCGAGTTGGTAATACTCCTACTCCTAAATGGAGTGTTATTCTTCTTAGTCATGGAGGAGGCAGTCTTGGACTGTGCATCTTCATCCTGGGAAAGTGGTTTTGAGAGTGTCCTTGGGGTCCTACTCCTCCCATGGGACTCTCTGTTACTGTGGTCTCGCATTCCTGCTTCTTTGGCCTGAGCCTCCCACACAACCTTAGCAGTAGCTTCAGCGTTAGCTCGGGCTAACTGAGTAGCCGCCTCTAAGGCCACAACAGCCTCCTGGTGCCTCCAGTCAGCCTCCTGCTCCCTCTTGATCATCCTCTGGACCTTCTCATTGATCTCCCGTCATTGTCGTTCCATAGTCGCTCTCTGAAGGGCAATTTCTACAGCAAAGGCCTCCTACCTCGCCAGAAATTGCACCATCTCCTCCTGGTGAGCGTCCTGTGGATCTTCTGCATTAGATTGATCTCCAACCTCCACCTGAGGTTTGTTAACGGGATCTATGGGATCATAGGTGGTGGAATCCCTGGGAGCAGTCTTCTTGGTCTGGCTGGGTTTTGGAGGCATCGTAAAAATGATGAAAGTGTGTTTCTTGATTTCGTACTCTCAATGAAAGCACCAAAATGTTGACCTGTGAAATTTTCCAACGGTCATATGTACAATATACGACACCTTTTGAATGAAATAAATAGAATGAATGACAGAGTACGATTATCTTAAATAAATACGCAGTAATTTTATAGTGGTTCAACCCTGTTATGATGAACAATAATAACCTAATCCACTTAGTATTTAGTATTGAATCACTCGAAAATTACAAAGATGAACAAAAGGTGTTCACTCATTTCTCACTTGCCCAGAATTCCAGCTAAAAAAGCCCTCAGAAAACAGACCCCCTTAATGAAGTTCTGGGTCTGTTATTTATAGTACCCAAAAGCTGTTACACAACCAGTGATACTGGGATCGTGGTTTGGCACACGATTATCAGGTAGTGGAGATACGTGTCCACCTTCCCATGATTATGAGATCGTGGGTCTTCCTGTTGTCTTCTCTGGATCGTGGTTGATAATGCACGATAGAAACTTCTGGGAGATGCTAAGTCTCTGTTGGTATATTAGACTTAGGTGCTAGGCCCAACGACCAAAGCTTGGGTGCTGGACCTGTTGATCTTCGGGGTGCTAGGCCTTTTGATCTCAATTTGAACGAGATTGATTATTTCTCAGTGAAGTGTACTTAGGGGTTTAGACCGACCACCCCATGAAAGATAGGGTGGGTCGACCACCCAGGTGGCTCTTGGGTCTGCTTAGGCCGACCACCCTAGGGGTTGAGGTCAGGCCGACAACCCCTAGGGTCCTTGGGCATATTGGGGCTGACTACCCTAGGGGTCGGGGTCAAACCGACCACCCCTAGGGGTCCTTGTGCATGCTAGGGCCAATCACCTTGGGGTAGGGGGTCAGGCCGACTACTCCTAGGCCCCTGGGCCTATCTTTTTTGCCCGTCGGTCTTTTCTCAATACTTTGTCGTTTTTCCTTGTTTTGTGATGTCATGTGTCACATTCTCATTCGCCATGTCATCCTCGTATTTTTTAGGGATAACATACATTAATATAAGTATTAAATATCTAGTCTTGTATTATACACTATTATAATAATGATATTTTATGACATTCGGATTTATATTAATATAATTATTATATATGTATTCTTATATTAAATATTATTATAATAATGATATTTTATAATATTTTACTTTATATTAATATAATTAATAAATATATATTTTTAGTTATGTTATCCAAAAAACAGGCACGAATGACGTGCCAAGTAATTTCCGGACACGTGGCTGACACTTGGTGGAATTCTGCTAGGGTATCGACCAGAAGAGATATTACAAGCAAAAAGCCGTCGAAGCTTACCTGCGACCAGGATGGTCGCAGGTTCCGCGTATCTCATGATATTTTTATAAGATCTTAGTCAATCCCGAAATTGACTCCCATAATTTCCTGAGTATCCAATTATTTAGGAAAGAATATCTGTAACAAATTAATGTAATCCCCCTTGAGCCTATAAATAGAAAAAGATAGCTCAAGGAAGGGACTTTTGGCTTTCGAATTATTTGAGACTAGAGTGATTCTATTTGATACATTGTCTTGTTCTTCAGAAGTGAGTGAAACTCATTGAACCCTAGTTCTTTGATCACTCTTTTGAATCCTATATCAATAACAATTCAAGTGGACGTAGGTTATTACCAGATTCTGGGGCTGAACCACTATAGACCTTTGTGTTCTTTATCATTTCGCCATCACATTCTTTCTAACGTGTTTGTCCGCATCAGGCAAATTTGACTCCGTGTCAGTTGGCCAAAATCTGGGTCAACAAGTTATTTTTAAAGGTATATTTTGTTAAATATTTAGAATATTTTGTTAAAGTTAACAAAACAAACCGTTAAAACCAAGAATTTCCATTATCTATACACTTTTTATATAGAAGAGATATTATTTGTACAGACAATGATGTGAAATTTTTTAACCACATAATTTATTAAGAGTGTAAACATATGATTTGTCATGGCTAGTTAATAATATTGATTCATCATTTATGTAAAAAAAATTGTATAAAAAAATGATTCTCAATTATTACTCTATTTTTTAACTCAAAATTCCTGAAAAAAATAAAAATAATGTAGTTGTTACATCCAAATTTCGAGAATAAATAAATAGTCCCGAAATGTAGGCTCGAAAATGGTTAGCTCGAAAATAACAAGTGTTGGTTGTACACTTGTATAAGTTGACATATGATTCTAGATCTGTTATCAGAGTTCGAGCATGAGTTGCAGGCTCGAACACACCAATCTTCTCCGAGGAATGAGTTCGAAAAAAATCATGAGGAGGAGGTTATAACCGGAACGATGAGCTCGAAGCCTAGCCAATCTCGAAAGCGCGTCAACACAACGATCGAGCTCAGTGCCACATCTGGTACACAAAAATAATGTTAGGAAATCCCTATTTCATAGGGATTGATTATTATCATATATTAAATTCCTATTGTCATGAGATCTTATGTAATTAATGCATTTATTGTATTTATTTCATATTTATTTGATTGATTATAACTTCCCTGAATTAGAGGAAGATATTCTCATGACTAGGTCTATAAATAGCCTAGAGTAATTCATTTGTAGAGACGCAAAAAAAAAAATGTACTAGAGAATACTTTGCCAAATTGCTTTCTGAAAAAGCTTTGAGAGAGTAGTGAGAATAATAATAGTGACTCGTGGAGTAGGTAGATTTTAACTGCTGAACCACGTAAAATACCTTGAATCCTTCTACTTTTTCTATATTTTTGTTTAGTGTTATTTGTATCTAAGTTGACGAAAAATGGCGTCAACAGTAGTAAGTCAACAAACTATGTATCAAGTTATTTTTTTTAATTTATATACAAATAATGAGAAATTATATAGAATTACCTTTTTCACTAAATATTTTTTTTTACCAAAAATTAACATTTATACGTTATTTAATTTTTTTCATTTTTATTTTACAAACTTTCAGTCAATGAAATTATATTTTCTGTCAATTGAATTTTTAAGACGAGAAAATGATGTATTAATATAGAGTAAGATTATGGTGGAACCACTTTTTTTTACTGCATTGGTACAATATACATTGTTTTTCGCATTTTAAATTATTCTAAATTTCTTCAAAATTTGCAGGATGTCTTAAATGACTACAGTGTACACTGTCATATAAAAAAATTAGAAAAAAATTATTGAGTTATTAAACACCCACTGGCTACACCGGTACAACAAAAAAATTGGCAGCACCATAGTCTTTCCCTTAATATATATATATGGGATATTTGCGGTAAAAGTACACAAATTATGACGTTTGTAGCAATTAAGTACCCAAATTATTTTTTAGCCGGTGAAAGTACCTTCCGTCCATGTTTTGTTGCAGTCGTTAGTTTCAACCGTTATGTGTGTTTGTGACATGTTGGTGAAAGTACCAAATTAAATGAATATTTGTGATGAAAATACCTAATTTTGATAGATTGTGCGAAAAAAGTACCCAAGTTATGAGATATTTGCGACAAAAGTATCCAGGTTATAAGCAAATTTGACATCACCTGGTGGACTTAGTAGCAAAATAAACAACAACAACAACAAAATATGGACGAAAAATACTTTCGCCGGCAAAAAAATAACTATAGTAATTAATGTTGGGGTTTTATGCCCTAATTAAAACTCAATTTCTTTGTAATCTCATTTATTATCAATAAAAAAATAGAAATCATTTTTGACTTGGTTAATCACTTTGCTCACATGTTTTATTTTCATGATTGTTTGTTTAATATAAACTTCGATTTAATCCCGAGCATATAGCTAATCATATTTATAGTGACGTATTCACAGTGGAATATAAATATGATTATATGTTCAAATATAAGTTAGTCCTAAGATTAGTTAGTGCACAAGATTTACACTGACTTGCCAATCTACGATATGATCTACTTACACATCGTAGTGTTATGTTCTTTCTAGAACATTAGCAAAGTAAATAAGATCGGATGTATTTGTTACATTAGAATGGACCGATATTGACAGTAGATAGGATAAGTAAACATATCATTGTTATCTATTGTAGTCATATCATATAGTTGACCATAGGTCAATTCAATCTCAATTCTGAGTGGTTAGTATTCTAACTGATTGTATTATTTGAATTCTTTGACTTGTTCGTTACCATCTTACCCTACGGACTAGTCCATACTTACATCTTGGGAACTTGGTAGTATAATTGAGTGGGAGTGTTAATCATAAATATGAACATCTATAGCTTTTGATAAAGAAGTAAAATGATGGTTTCCTTTTGGTTTGATTCAAGGTGCTAAATGATAAAGATCTCATTTCAGTAGTTAATATTAGTTTACTGAACTATCATTTATAAGGAACTAAGTGTTTTAGTTTCATCTCATTGTAGACCGTCTATAGAGGATTGAGTGACAATTATGGTTGTAACAATGGATAATTAATAACGTATCTATGAATTCAAGAGTGCGATTATGAGTCTTTAGTGGAGTCACGAGGAATTAATAAATTAGTCAATTTATATGTTAGATTTATGATAACTTTTTGGAGCTTGATTTCATCGGCCCGTGGTACCCACTGTACCTTGGATAAAATCATCTAGATAGTCTCAATTAATTGATTTAATTATTAATTAGAATTATCAAAGTTGACCAGGTCAATTTTGGATAGTTTCACAGAGTTATGCAATTTAGACTCGATACGGAGCATTTGAGTTTCGAGTAATGTCGTTTGGGTTGACAAATGCACCTATCTCCAACGCGATTATTCTGGATAGGAGAACATCATTTTCCTTCACTAAATTGGAAACGAATGCACCGATTGATCTAGTTTTTTATACTATGTTTAATGGCTACCTTTAGATCATATCAAAGAAAGGTCTAACTATTGGAATAATGGCATCCATTGTTATTTGATTTGATATATTGCAAAAAAAGAGAAATTATGGCAGATTTATTAATTAAGATAAATTGGTATTTAAATTAATAAATAATTTTAAATCAAGGTTCAAATTATAAATAATTAATTTGATAAAGGATTTGAATAATTATTTAATTAATTAAATCTATAGAAAATAATACATACCTTGATTTTAAGTCCAATGAGCTTATAATCAAAGGAGAAATTTCACGAGCCAAAAGCCCATGATAATTTTGACCTATGGCTGTTAATTAGCTATTATTTTATTGATTTTTTAATTAAATAAATGACCTAATTAAGTTTATAAAAGGAATGCTAAGAGAGAGTTGAAATCATAAGTTGAATCACAAGTTTCTGATAGGTTTTAGATTCTCTCTAAACATAAGTCATTTTCTACGCCTCATTGTTCTTTTTCTCTTCTTCTCTCTCTCTGTATCTATCTTATGTGTTGAGAATTTCCCACTCTAGTCTAGGTGATTCTAAGGATACTTTGGAAGATTGTGAAGAAAATTGAAGATCAGTTTAGTTTCTTGGTAATACTCTGCGACAGAAAGGAAACAAGGGTTAGAGAAACTGAAGGAAAGACTCATTCATTCCGTTGCGTATAATGCAAGTGTTCTTATCATTATTTCTCTTTGAATTCAATTTTAGAAACATGTTCTAGGTTGTCTCATATTAACTTGTTTAATATTAGTTCTATATGAAAATAAATAAAGATCTTGAATAAGTTTTCCCAACAACTGGTCTCAGCGCCTTTGGTAATCTTTATTTTCATGCATGAACATAGTAAAATTGAATTATTTGATGTGTTTGAATAATTGGATGGATTTCATGATTTTATGAAGCATATTGAATTTTGTGTGACTATTAGCAATTTTAGGTTATTTTGTTGTGTTTTCTATGCCATTAATTTTTATATATGCTTTATTTTGTGTAAAACATGATAGAAATAAAATAGAAAATGGTTTTGGTTTGAAAAATTGCACAAAAATTTGAAATTTTTTTGCATGGCTGCCAGTCGCGCGCGTGTGCGTGCACATCACCCCATCGCGCGCGCACCACTCGGCCATCTGCTGCACACCACGTGCGTACATGCGCGCACCGCCTAGACACCGCGCGCGCACGCCTGTGTGCGTTCCCCAACCGTGCGCATACACCACGACAGCCAGACCAATCCGTGCGCGCGCACCACACACCACGGTGAACAATACCCTACAAGGGTACTCTTCATCCCAATTTTTCTTTAAAATAAAAAAATTTGAATTTGATTATTTATAATCAAAACAAAAAATATCAGATTTATTTTACTATTTAAAATAAGATATTTTTGTTGTTTGAGATTTAAATAATTAGATAAAGATTCAAATTCAAATTTAAAAATAGACTAACAACTTAATTTTAAATATTTTAATATTTTAAAATATTAGAATTAAGATATAAGATATTTAAGATATTTTCTTTTAAATGCTTATTATTTTTATTATATCTTTATTTGAAAATATAAATATCTGTTTATTCTATAGTTTTTAATATTTAAATTATTTGATATTTTTTAGTTAGATATTTTCATGGATATTTGAATTTGTTTAATTGTTTTGAGATATTTTAGGATTGTTATAACTATTAATATATATTTTTTAAATGGTTAAAATATTAGCTTATTGTTGTAACAACACAAGATATTTTTTTTAAAATTTAAATTTGGTTAAATTTTAAAAAATATCATTTTTTCAACCAATTATTAAAATATTTTTTAATGGGATTTAAATTAACTTTGGTTACTTGTTGATAAATCCTATTTAAATTAGATTAATATTTTTCAAATTAACCTAAAACCAAGTTGATTGCTTATAAATAAAATTTAAATTAACTTTTGTTAATAAATTTTATTTAAATTGACTTATTTTTGTAAAATTATAATTAATTCAAATTTTTTGATGAATTCTAGATAATTAATTGTGGTCATTTTGCAAATAAAATAAATTGTGGTATTTTTGCATAAATTCATAAAATTGATCATATAGTAACATGATTAGGCCCATCCAATTATAGCATGTCTGTTTACACTATATGTGGTATTTTTGTAATTGGGCTTAGATGCATAAAATGACCCATATGTTTACTAGATATATGGATTTTGCCAAATAAAATATTCATAAAATGATAGGTTTTATTTGGGCCAATTAGAAAATGTAAAGTTTAAATTCCTCTCTTGTGGGTGGTTCCATTTGTGAAGGCCCATTTGCTTTGCATGACTATAGTGGGCTTATTCAATTAATAACAACTAATAAAACGAATGTTTAAATTCCTGTCTTTTGGACCTTGTATGGAAATATGGGGGCCTTTGTAGTGGGAACAACATACTGGACTCAGCCCTCCTCCATACAAGCCCAATTGTTAAGGTCCATTTACCTGAGTTTGACTTAATTGTATAGATTCATTATATTAGTTAAACCTAAATATTGATTAGCAACAAATTAATTCTAAATTAATTGAATTTGTTTCAATGTGACACTTTAGAATTAATAGGAAATTATAGGACTTTGGTTTTAAAAATTTAATCTTTTCAATTTTTCAGAGAACCATAGTCATTAATTTTCTAAAAAGTAAATAATAAAAATATTATTTTTAATTTTATAATGAGCTTATTTTAAAAATTATATTCGATCTCCACCGTTGGTTTAACAAAGTCAATAACTTAATAGGGTCTCGAGACGCTTTGATTCGTCCCCCTAGGGAAAGTGTTCATTAGTTATTTTGACAAGGTTAAATTTTGAAAGATAGATAATTATAGGTCAAATTCTACTAGACTCACCCCTACGGTGACAACTAGGACTAAATCTATGATTATCGAAACCGTGGGTCTAGCTCATAAAATAAGAGATTTTGTTTTCTTATTTTGATCGAATAGTAGGTTGTTAAATGAGTTGACAACTCTATTTATCTAGTGGTATTATTTGACTCTCGCCAACAGGGACAACGATATCATAGATTAGTTAAAAACCTAAACACATAGAGATATGATTATTTTGGTATTTTTTCTCATATCTTACATATTTTTGGTATATGTTGTGCCATTTCTTGAAAATTTGTGTGAATAGGAGTTTTATTGAGAAAAAGTGATTGATTTCAATTTTATTGATAATTGGTAGTTTTAAGTATTGTTGTGTCTACTCCCATCCTTTCTCAACTTTCGATGGAGAAATTCACTGGAGAAAACTTCCTTAAGTGGAAGCAGAACATCAACATTGTGTTGATTGGTGACAACTCCAAGTTTGTCATGAATGAGGAATCCCTAGACGTTCCAGCTAAAGGAGCTACCAAGTTTGTAAGGGATAAGTGTGAGCGTTGGTAGGCAGCTAATAAAAAGGCGCGGTACTACATGTTGACTAGTATGGTTGACACTCTCAAGACAAAGATGGAGACTGTCAAGATGGCCAACGAAAGCATGGATCGGCTCCAAGACATGTTTGGTGCCAAGTCAATGCAGACTCGTTTTGAGGCCACCAAGAAATATGCCAATACTCGAATGGCACCATCTCCACACGTTCGTGATCAACTCAACTATGGTCTTACGCTACTCATGAACGAGCTTTAGATTTTTGAGTCTATCATGGGTGGACCTAGTAAAGGAGGAGAAAATAAGACTACTGTTGTTGCTGCTGATCCAGCTAAGGCTGAAACTAACCAAGCTTCATCTTCAAAAGCTGGAAATAAAAGTAAAGGTTGACAAAACAACAACCCCAAGCCTGCAAAGGCTATAAAGACGAGTGCACAGACTCCTAAGGGGAAGCACAAGAAAAATAAGAAAGGTAAAGGTAAGTGTTTTCACTGTAAAGAGAAGGGCCATTGGAAACAGGATTGCCCCAAGTTTCTAGTAGCTAAAAACAAAGGTAATGATTATAGTTCATATATCTTAGAAACATGTGTTTTAGAGAATGATAAATCCATTTGGATTATTCATTCTGGATCTATTAACCATGTTTGTAACTCTTTACAACTTCTTGAATCGTGGGAGGAAGTGGACGAAGGCGTCTTAAAGCTTAGAGTTGGGAACAGAGTGTTTGTTGCAGTCCAAGCTAGAGGAAGAGCTCGTCTGAAGTTCATAAATAAATTTATAATTTTAAATGATGTATTTTTTATTCCGAATTTTAGTAGAAATTTAATTTTAGTTTCCATGTTGCAATTATAACAATTTGTTATGACTTTCACAAGTTCTAATATATTTATTTCCTTCAATGGATCACAATTGTGTATTGCATGTTTGGAAAACAGGCTTTGTATTCTGCGACCTAACGAACCCCTCGCTCTTAACAATGATTTATTCATAGTAGCTAAACCTAGGACTAATAAACATCAAAAGACCAATAACGATAATATGACGTATTTATGGCACTTGAGACTTGGTCACATTGGCTATGATAGGATTCAAAGACTTACAAAGGACGGGCCTTTGAGGGAACTCACCTTAGGTGAATTACCTGTCTGTAAATCTTGTCTAGAAGGCAATCTGACCAAGCGTCCATTCTCTGCAAAGGGTGATAGGGCCAAAGAACCACTTGGACTTGTGCATTCAGATGTTTGTGGACCTTTGAATGTAAAAGCCAATGGAAATCACTTTCATTAACGATTACTCTAGATACTCATGTCTTTGCCAAATGCATAGGAAATCAGAAATTTTTTCAAAGTTTCAGGAATTCTTAGCTATGACTCAGAACCAATTAGGTAAAATGTTAAAGATCTTGCGATCTGATAGGGGTGGAGAATATTTTGATATGCAGTTCCAAGATCATTTAACTGAACTTGGGATTTTATCACAACTTACTGCCCTGGGTACTCTGCAACAAAATGGTGTAGCGGAACGCCGAAACCGAACTTTATTGGAAATGGTTAGATTTATGCTTAGTTACTCAACTCTTCCAACTTCGTTCTGGGGACATGCAATTGAAACCGCGAATGACATTCTTAATGTCGTGCCGTCCAAATCAATCCCCAAAACATCTTTAGAATGCAGAAATGTTCGTGAACCTAGTTTACGCCATTATAGAATCTGGGGGTGTCCCGACCACGTTCTGATGAAAAAGGAGGGAAGCTAGAATCGCGAATGGAATTTTGCATGTTTTTTGGCTATTCTAAAGGTACTCGGGGTGGACTTTTCTATAGTCATTCAAAAAAGAAAGTGTTTACTTCTATGAATGCTACTTTTCTGGAAAATGACTATGTCCAAAACTTCAAACCACACATCAAAGTAGTTTTAGAGAAGATGGTTTAAGAATTGACTCCAACCAATGTTCCATCATCTTCAATGCAAGTTGATGATGAAATTCCCACTCTTCATGTCCAATCGACGCAAGTTGGTTTAAATGAAGAAAGTACGACTGTTCATGAGCAAACAGTCACGGAGCCTCGTCGTAGTGGGAGGGTTTCTAGGAACTCAGTTCGCTATGGTTTGGATGGTGAAACCAATATGGTTGTTAGTGACACTAGTGACGATGATTCGTTTTCTTTAAAACAGGTAATGGCTAGCCCTAAAAGGAACTATGGCTTGAAGCCATGAAACAGGAAATGGAGTCCATGTACTCAAATTTCGTCTGGGATCTTGTAGAAGCACCTAGTGACTTTAGGGCCATTAGGTGCAAGTGGATCTACAAGAAGAAACGACGTATTGATGGAAATATCGAGACTTATAAAGCTCGATATGTGGCAATGAGTTATACCCAAAGTGAAGACGTGGACTATGAGGAAACTTTTAGTCTGGTAGCCATGCTCAAGTCCATTCTCATCCTCTTATCCATAGCAGCCGTTCTCGACTATGAGATTTGGCAAATGGACGTCAAGACAAGTTTTCTTAATGGAAAGCTTGACGAAGTCATTTATATGGATCAGCAAGAAGGATTTAAAGTAGCTGGACAAGAAAGAAAAATTTGCATGTTGAATAGGTCTATTTATGGACTTAAGCAAGCTTCTCATTCCTGGAACTTTAGTGTAACGTCCCAAATTTCCTAATAAGGCTTAGGGCCTTGGTTGGGGAGCCGAGAGGGCCATAATTGAATTAATATGTGATTAAGTGATTATATGCATGTTATGGTGATATTTGCATGCATGTGGGCCCACTTCTTATTAGAAGGGCATTTTCGTAATTTTGGCCATTGAGTGCATAATTGTATATTTATGTGCATGTATGTGATATATGGGTGAGACCACATTATTATGTGGATATATTTGGATTATTCGGCATGAGACGATCCTAGGAAGCAAGTTAGCGGTTTGGTCATAACGGGGTAAAATGCCGGGCTCGGGGCGAGCCTAGGGGTAGTTTGGTAATTTAGTACATTATCGAGATCGGGTAATGGGGGAAATTATTTGGTAATTATTGTGAGGATATTGGAATTAGTAGGAATTGGAGGACGTTAATAATGATTAACGGGATAGGTTGGAATGACCATTATGCCCTTGGATGGCTTTGAAAGATTAGATTAGTACTAGGGGCAGTTTGGTCATTTGGGTTATTAGATATAATTATGTTAGAAGGTTGTGGATTTAATTAACTAAGGCATGAAAGAAAAACAGAGTTTCCTTCTCTCTCACTCTCGGTTACTCTCTCTCTCTCTTTTGTTTGGAAGTTTTGATAGAAAGCTTGGGTTTTTGAAGGTTCAAGCTAGGAACTTAAGTAGGAGGAAGTTATCCATCACTGAGGTAAGCTTTAACCCCACTTTAATTCATGGTTTTTAAAGTTTTCTAGTGGTGTTCTTCGGATGTTCTTGAGTTTCAAAACTCAAGTAGTGATTTTGAGTTTTAATGGTGTTTTGATTGTGATTAGACTTGGGTTTTAATGAGGTTGAGGTATTGATGAAGTTTTGGGGTTAAATTATATGTTTGGATGGTGTTTAGGTCAGTTTTGTAGTTTGGAATTCAGGGGAAAATGCAGGGGAAAGAACCAGAAAATTCAGGTCTGTCGAATTGGCGCCCCAGCGCTAGACAAGGGAGAGCATGGGTGCTCTCTGACTTGGGACAGTGCCCCAGCGCTACCCATGGGTGCCCCAACACTATGCTTATTTCAGAAAGACCCATTTTTAGGGCTTAGGAGGACTTTGGGGGCTCGGGGGATGGTTCCACCACCCCTTTGGGTGGATTGGAAGTCTCGAGAGCACGGGAATGGTCCTGGAGTATGATTTTAAGGATTGAATCTTATGAGATTATTGTATTTGGTTATGACCAGGTTACCGCTAAAGGCATAAGGTGATGATCGTTCTTAACTTATTTTACGCTCGAGTCTAAGGTAAGAAAACTGCACCCAGTATGTGATGCATGTGATACATGTGATTATGACATGGCATGAATATTGAATATGGAATTGATCAGAGCTTGAGTCTCTGTAATTGTGCATGATTATGATTATGATTATTAGTTAAGCATGTTGAATGCCTTATATCTAATTATTTGTCATACGATACATGTTTGTTTGCATTACCTCATTGAGGAAGCACTGACTTATTAGTCAGGGAACGACATTGGTGTTTAGTATTTATTGTGAAGCTGTGACTTATCAGTCAAGATCAACATTAGTACTGAGCACTGGTCGTATGGTATTGGCTTATGAGTGAAGAGCAGTATTAGCGTGTTTAACGCAGGCCAAAATGATTAGATCTAATCAACATGAGCATTAAATGCTTGACCGACCTATTGGTTGAAGAAAACTAAAGCGCTTGTCTAGTCTAAAGGCTAGTTACTTAGAACCAGGGCTAAAAGACTCAGGTGACTGAAACGTCACATGGCTTGGGGCGTGGGACTAAGAGAGACTTATTAGTCACATACCCCAGAGAGAGACTTATTAGTCTTCTAACCCAGAGAGAGACTTATTAGTCACCTACCCTAGAGAGAGACTTATTAGTCATCTACCCTAGAGAGAGACTTATTAGTCATCTATTCAGAGAGAGACTTATTAGTCGTCTACCTCATAGAGAGACTTATTAGTCATCTACCCCATGGATTGACTTATTAGTCATCTATTTAGAGAGAGACTTATTAGTCGTCCACCTCAGAGAGAGACTTATTAGTCGTCTATTTCAGATAGAGACTATTTAGTCATCTACCTCAGAGTGAGAGACTTATTATTCATCTACTCAGAGCGTAGGACTCCACAATTATTCATTGGTATTTTTCTGCATGCATGAGATGGGTTATTACTGCTAGGTATGCTTGATATGATTTGGTGAATTGTTGGTAACTGCTTATAAGCTTGTTTAAGTTTTCTTATTGAGCCTCGGCTCACGGGTGCTATGTGGTGCAGGTAAAGGTAAAAGAAAGTTGGACCATCATTGAGTTGGAGAGCTTAGGTGACGATGTGTACATATGCGGCTACTCGACCACCATGGCCGAGGGTTTAAAGAGGAACTATGGTTAAGCCCTATTTTTTCGCTTAGGTCGACTGGTTGTAAATCTTTTATTTTAATTAACCTTTAAAATGTATTTTGGGATCCCAATGTATACAGTAAACATTTTAGTGAAACGTTGTATCTTTGACCAAAATTTTTAACCCTAGACTATTAATCATACTTAGTTACACGATTATGGCCAAATGACTCGGTTAGTGAGCTTAGCACTGTTTAAAATAAACATCGTAACGGTCCCTGGGTTATAGGGCGTTACAACTTGGTATCAGAGCGAGCCAAGGTTAAGGGTTCCTGTAGACAAGTTGGGCATGGACACTCGTCACTAAAGACAAGCTCCACTCAGGGTATGGTAGCTATTATGTAGTTATGTGTTTAACTGCTTAAATAATGCTTTACATGTACGCCTTATTAGGGAGCATGAGAATCTGTTAGGGCTTAGCCCTTGGATATTGTATATGATTATGTGATTACCTGCTCTGTGATTATATAAATGTGTTATTTGCATGCTGAAGTTGGAGGCATGGTATGTATGTTGGAAGAGCAGGGGTTATGAATTAATGTATGAATGTTGTGGGTGTGTTTTTAGTACCGCAGTGGTTTGTGAATGCGATATGGTATGATTATTCCCGTGGGGAAGGCTTTGAATATGTTCATCATGTTTAATGGGTCAAGTTATTGACTGCAATTCAATCAGATGGTATACACCCAAGTCAGTTAATGAGGCCTGGTGGTGGTTATACTAAGGCTGGGGATTACAACCAGGGTTTGAATTTTTCACCTGCCCCTCAGAATTTGCAGCAAGTGTTTACAGATATGCAATTAAGATTGTAGAGGCAAGAGGAAGAGATTAGGTGTTTAAAATAACAACAAGTTCTATCAGGGAACATCTCTTCCTTTGCTATGCCAGGAATGGCACCAGTATTGGCTCAACCTAGGAATGAGAACAGGTGGGAATTTCTTTGTAGAAGATTCCAGGAATACTACCCTCCAGTTTTTGAGGGAGGCCTAGATCCATTCAGAGCTGAGCAATGGATGGGCATGATCAGTTCTATTCTCGATACTATGAGAGTGGTAGGTTACGATAGGGTGTTCTGTGCTACATATGTGTTGCGGGATGATGCCCGGACGTGGTGGGAAGTGGTATCCTAAACACGAGATACATCTGCGATGGACTGGAAAGAATTTAGGCAGCTGTTTAATGAAAGATATTACTATGATGCAGCCAAGACGGCTAAGATGAATGAGTTTCTGAACTTGGTTTAGGGAAATGCAATAGTAACAGAGTATGTTAACAAATTGGATGGGTTGGCCAAGTTTGCTTTTGGTATGGTACCCACGGATGTGGCTCGGAAGGAAAGGTTTATCCAGGGATTGAATCCTCGAGTAGCTCAGGGTGTTAGAATCGCCCTAGTGCATGAAATCCCTACCTACGCTTAGGTGGTAGGGAAGGCTCCTGCTGTTGAGAGCACAGGAAATCAGATTATGAAGGAGTGTGTTGGAGAGTGCAGTGCTCAAGTAGTGATACTACCATTTGAGGGATCAGGAAGGGGTAGAGATCCCAGTGATCAGGAAAGAAGAGTTATCAAGGTATCTGATACCTCTGGTTTAGGAAAGGGGTTCCAAAGTGTTGCGGTACGCCATCGGGGCAAGAAAGAAAATTGGAAGTTTTACCCAAAATGCTCTCGGTGCAAGAGGCATCATCTAGAGGAATTATGAGCAAAGGCATGTTTCTCTTGTGGAACGGTTGGACACCTCATAAAGGATTGCCCAGAACGAAGAACAGATGAAGAAAAGGGGGTGGACAGCTCAACTCTAGCTCGAGTGTTCGCTCCGACGCAGTCAGAGATTGAGACTGGGGCTGGTTCCTCAGTGATGGCAGGTCAGCTTTCTAGTCCTAATTTATGTATTGTGCTAACTGGTTTTGGGGCCATGTTGTTCTTTGCTTGTTTCATCTAAGGAGGCATAGATTTGTTATACAGATTACCTGGTTATGTTATGATGGGAATTAAATACTCTATTGGTGATTTTAAGATATGAGTTAGATTATTGTGGAGAGGGGACTCATTAGTGATTTGATAGGGTCGGTTATGACTAACTTCGATATGATCCTGGATATGGACTGGTTAGCCAAGTATAGGACAATGATAGATTGCAAGGAAATGATGGTAACCCTTGGGCTTGAGGGTGAGAAACCCTTGTATTTGTTGACACTGTGCATGAATCTTGTATGTTTATGACATCTGTATTTAGAGCTAGAGACCTATTGCAGGAGGATGCATAGGACCCTTAGCTAGTGTGGTGGATACCACTCACGTCGTGCCAGTGGGACCGGGACAAACTGGATTAGTCTTTGAGTTTCTGGATGTGTTTCCAAGGAATTTGTCAAGATTACCTTCATATAAAGAGATAGAATGGTGATTAGGTTGGTGCTAGGGATGGAATCAGATCTGGGGCACTGTATTGAACGACTTCAGCAGAGCTGTAAGAACTAAAGGTCCAATTATTGAGTAAGACGATATTCTTTAAGGTGGATCTTTGATATGGTTATTACCAGCTGAAGATCAGGGAGAAGGATATATAGAAGACTGCCTTTCATATCAGATAAGGGCACTAGGAGTGCTGAGTTATGTTTGTGGATTTGATTAATGCTTAATTATTTTTATGGATTAGATGAATAGAGTATTCAAAGATTACCTGAATTGGATTTGTGATTGTCTTGATCGACAATATTGTGGTACACTCTCAATTGGAAATTTTCCAAGGTCAAGGAACGCCTTAGAGGTCAGGAGTTTCTTTGGACGGGCAAGATATTATATGTGCTTTGGGGAGGAGTTCTAAGCCTTTCTTTAGATCAGAACTAGTTTATAGATTATTATGACACCTCATTGACAGGAAAAGATGATTGCCTATGACTCATGATAATTGAAGGGTGTGACCAGAACTATAGCAGAGTTACTAGTGGGGCAGGTGGCCAACATTACACTTAAGTTACTATTTCAGAGAAGATTAAAGGGAAAAACTGTTAAGTAAACCACAGATGGAAAAAAAATTTAGGGGAATGTCTTAGCTGGATTAGCTAAGGACTATGCAGTGTCAGGTATGAGTTTATTGAGGTATAGGGATCAGATTTGGAATCTGATGGGCATTGGAATTAAATGTGAGATTATGGATGAATTTTATACTACCCTCTTATTCTCTTCATCCAGGCATCATGAAAGATGTACCAGGATCTGAAAGCTTTATATTGGTGGCCTGGGATGGAGAGGGATGTAACTGAATACGTGGCAAAGTTCTTAACCTGTTAGCAGGTCAAGACAGAGTATTAAGAACCAGTAGGGCCATTACAACTTTTGTGTGTTCCATAGTGAAAGTAAGGAAACATTGCGATGGATTTCACGATGGGGCTGCCCAGGATAGTGGGTCAGCATAATTCTGTTCGGGTTATTATGGACCAGTATGCAAATTCAGTTCATTTTTATCAGTAAGGAAGAGTAATACAGTTGATCAGTATACATACCTCTATGTGAGAGAGGTAGTACGCCTTCATGGAATCCAAGAACTATCTTATCAGATGAGGACCCTATTATTACTTCCAAGTCTTAGGGAAGGTTACAGAAGGCGATGTGTATATAGTTGGAATTTAGTACAGTTTATTATCCTCAAATTAATGGTAAATCAGAGGGTGTTATCCAGTTATTGGAAGGGCACCTTATAAGATGTTGTATGGTAAGAAGTGTATATCGCTCATTCATTGGGATAAGATGGGTGAGATGTTATATTTGGATCCTGTGATAGTGTAGAGGATCATTGAGGTTATTTAAAAGGTTAAAGCTTGGATGCTTGCTTCTCAGAGTAAATAGGAAAGTTATGTTGATCTGAAATGCAGGAACGTGGAGTTCCAAGTGGAAGACTGTATCTTCCTTAAAAGATCACCATGGAAAGAGGTGAGAACATAAGGGTAGGTTGAACCTTAAATTAATAGAACCATTTGAATCCTGGATAGAATTGGTCAGGTTGCCTATGGATTGGCCTTAACTTTGGCATTGTCAGCCGTATACATTGTGTTTCATATTTCCATGTTGAGGAAACATGTGTTAGAAGAGACTCATGTATTAAGTTATGAGGATCTGAAACTAGAGGCTGAGTTATCCTGTGAGGAATAGCCAGTCCAGATATGAGACAGAAAGAACAGGATTCTGAGGAACAAAGCTATACCTTTGGTTAAGGTATAGAAACACTAAGGTCGAGGGAGCGGCCTGTAAACTAGAATCAGATATGCGGGCTTGATATTTCGGGCTAGTCAGATAAAATTTCGAGGACGAAATTTCTGTAAGGAGGTCATAGTTGTAACGTCCCAAATTTCCTAATAAGGCTTAGGGCCTTGATTAGGGGGCCGGGAGGGCCATAATTGATTTAATATGTGATTATGTGATTATATGCATGTTATGATGATATTTGCATGCATATGGGCCCACTTCTTATTAGAAGGGTATTTTTGTAATTTTGGCCATTTAGAGCATAATTGTATATTTTTGTGCATGTATGTGATATATGGGTTCGACCACATTATTATGTGGATATATTTGGATTATTCGGCATGAGACGATCCTAGGAAGCAAGTTAGCGGTTTGGTCATAACGGGGACAAATACCGGGCTCAGGGCAAGCCTAGGGGTAATTTGGTAATTTAGTACATTACCGGGATCAAGTAATGGGGGAAATTATTTGAGGATATTGGAATTAGCGATAATTGGAGGACGTTAATTATGATTAATGGGATAAGTGGGGAATGACCATTATGCCCTTGGATGGCTTTGAAAGATTAGATTAGTACTAGGGGAAATTTGGTCATTTGGGTTATTAGATATAATTAAGTTAGAAGGCTGTGGATTTAATTAACTAAGGCGGGAAAGAAAAACAGAGTTTCTTTCTCTCTCACTATTGATTACTCTCTTTCTCTCTCTATTCTTTGGAAGTTTTGATAGAAAGCTTGGGTTTTTGAAGGTTCAAGCTAGGAACTCAAGTAGGAGGAAGCTATCCATCACTGAGGTAAGCTTTAGCCCCACTTTGATTCATGGTTTTCTGAGTTTTTTGGTGGTGTTCTTGGGTTGTTCTTGAGTTTCAAAACTCAAGTAGTGATTTTGAGTTTTAATGGTGTTTTGATTGTGTTTGGACTTGGGTTTTGATGAGGTTGAGGTATTGATGAAGTTTTGGGGTTAAATTATATGTTTGGATGGTGTTTAGGTCAGTTTTCAAGTTTGGAATTCAGGGGAAAATGCAGGAGAAAGAACCAGAAAATTCAGGTCTGTCGAATTGGCGCCCCAGCACTAGGCAGGGGAGAGCATGGGTGCTCTCTGACTTGGGAGAGCGCCCCAGTGCTACCCATGGGTGCCCCAGCGCTATGCTTGTTTCAGCAAGACCCATTTTTAGGGCTTGGGAGGACTTTGGGGGCTCGAGGGATGGTTCCACCACCCCATTGGGTGGATTGGAAGTCTCGAGAGCACAGGAATGGTCCAAGAGTTTGTTTTTAAGGATTGAATCTTATGAGATTATTGTATTTGGTTATGATTAGGTTACCGCTAAGGGCGTAAGGTGAGGATCGTTCTTAACTTATTTTATGCTCGAGTCTAAGGTAAGAAAACTGCACCCAGCATGTGATGCATGTGATACATGTGATTATGGCATGGCATGAATATTGAATATGGAATCGATCAGAACTTGAGTCTCTATAATTATGCATGATTATGCTTATGATTATTGGTTAAGCATGTTGAATGCCTTATTTCTAGATATTTGACATATGATACATGTTTGTTTGCATTACCTCATTGAGGAAGCACTGACTTATTAGTCAGGGAACGACATTGGTTTTTAGTATTGATTGTGAAGCTGTGACTTATCAGTCAAGATCATCAGTAGTACTGAGCACTGGTCGTATGGTATTGGCTTATGAGTGAAGAGCAGTATTAGCGTGTTTAACGCAGGCCAAAATGATTAGATCTAATCAACATGAGCATTAAATGCTTGACTGGCCTATTGGTTGAAGAAAACTAAAGCGCTTGTCTAGTCTAAAGGCTAGTTACTTAGAGCCAGGGCTAAAAGGCTCAGGTGACTGGAACATCACATGGCTTGGGGTGTGGGACTCAGAGAGACTTATTAGTCACCTGCCCAAGAGAGAGACTTATTAGTCATCTACCCCAGAGAGACTTATTAGTTATCTACCCCAGAGAGAGACTTATTAGTCACCTACCCCAGAGAGAGACTTATCAGTCATCTACCCTAGAGAGCAATTTATTAGTCATCTATTGAGAGAGATTTATTAGTCGTCTACCTATGAGAGAAAGTTATTAGTCATCTACCCCAGAGAGAGACTTATTAGTCATCTATTCAGAGAGAGACTTATTAGTCGTCCATCTCAAAAAGAGACTTATTAGTTGTCTATTTAAGAGAAAGACTTATTAGTCATCTACCTCAGAGAGAGAGATTTATTAGGCATCTACTTAGACCACAGGATTCCACAATTATTCATTGGTATTTGTCTGCATGCATGAGTAGGGTTATTACTGCTAGGCATTCTTGATATGATTTGGTGAATTGTTGTTAGCTGTTTATAAGCATGTTTAAGTTTTCTTGTTGAGCCTCTGCTCACGGGTGCTATGTGGTGCAGGTAAAGGTAAAAGAATGTTGGACCATCCTTGAGTTGGAGAGCTTAGTTGACGATGTGTACATATGCGGCTGCTCGACCACCACAGCCGAGGGTTTAAAGAGGAACTAGGGTTAAACCCTATTTTTTTGCTCAGGTTGGCTGGTTGTAAATCTTTTATTTTAATTAACCTTTAAAATGTATTTTGGGATCCCAATGTATACAGTAAATGTTTTAGTGAAACATTGTATCTTTGACCAAATTTTTTAACCCTAGACTGTTAATCATACTTAGTTACATGATTATGGCCAAATGACTCAGTTAGGGAGTTTAGCACTGTTTAAAATACATAGCGTAACAGTCCCTGTGTAGTAGGGCATTATAGTTAGGTTTGATGAAATAATCAAAACATATGACTTTGAACAGAATATTGATGAGCCTTGTGTTTACCAACTGAAGGCAAATCAAATAGTGGTATTCCTGGTTCTTTATGTAGATGATATCTTACTCATTGGAAACAATGTTAAGAAATTATAAGAAGTGAAGAATTGGCTGAGCACTAAATTCTAGAGAATGATTTGGATGAAGCAAGTTATGTTCTAGGTATCCAGATCATCAGGGATAGAAAGAACAAACTCTTAGCTCTATCTGAAGTAGTTTACATAAATAAAGTGCTTGAACGTTTCTCAATGACAAATTCCAAGAAAGGATGTTTACCGTCCCTCCATGGAATTCATCTTTCAAAGAAGCAGTCTCCCCAGACTCCTGAAGAGGAAGATGCAATGAGAAAAGTTCCTTACGCATATGCAGTTGGAAGTCTGATGTATGCTATGTTGTGTACTAGACCAAATATCTGCTATGCAGTGGAGTAGTGAGCAGGTATCAGTCAAACCCAGGACCAAAACATTGGATAGCAGTTAAGCATATCCTGAAGTATTTAAGGCGAACTAGGGATTATATGTTAGTCTACAATGGTGGTGATTTGCACACCGTAGGCTACACCGATTCAGATTTTCAAACTGATGTCGATGACAGGAAGTCTACTTCTAGAATTGTGTTTACTCTTGGGGGTGGAGCTGTGATATGGAGAAGCGTAAAGCAGTCTGCAATCTCAGATTCCACCATGGAGGCTGAGTACATAGCCGCGTCAGAACCAGCTAAGGAAATAGTCTGGCTAAAGAAGTTCTCTTTGGATCTTGGTGTTATTCTAGAAATGGATAAACCGCTTGTGTTGTTTTGTGACAATACATGAGTGATAGCCAACTCGAAAGAACCTCGTAGTCACAAGAGGAGTAAGCATATAGAAATGAAGTATCACATTAATTGAGAATATGTGGCCATGGGAGATGTGAAGGTTATGAAGATTGCATCTGAAGACAATCTTGCAGATATGTTTATGAAGACACTGTCAGAAGCTTCATTTGATAAGCATATCAAAGAAATGAGATTAGTAGAATTAAGACATTAGTTTCAATCAATGCAAGTGGGATTTTGTTAAGGTTTTATGCCCTAATTAAAACCCAATTTCTTTGTAATCTCATTTATTATCAATAAAAGAATAGAAATCGTTTTTTGACTTGGTCAATCACTTTGCTCACATGTTTTATTTTCATGATTATTTGTTTAATATAAACTTCTATTAAATTCTGAGCATATAGCTAATCGTATTTATAGTGACATAATCATAGTGGAATAAAAATATGATTATATGTTCAAATATAAGTTAGTCCTAAGATTAGTTAGTGCACAAGATTTACACTGACTTGCCAATCTACGATATGATCTACTTACACATCGCAGTGTTATGTTGTTTCCAGAAAATTAGCCAAGTAGATAAGATCGGGTGTATTTGTTACATTAGACTGGACTGATATTGACAGTAGATAGGATAAGTAAACATACCATTGTTTTCTATTCTAGTCACATCATATAGTTGACCATAGGTCAATTCAATCTCAATTGTGAGTGGTTAGTATTCTAACTGATTGTATTATTTGAATTCTTTGACTTATTCGTTGCCAGCCTACCCTACGGACTAGTCGATACTTACATCTTGGGAACTCGGTAGTATAATTGAGTGGGAGTGTTAATCATAGATATGAACATCTATAGCTTCTGATGAAGAAGTGAAATGATTGTTTCCTTTTAGTTTGATTCAAGGTGATAAATGATAGAGATCTCATTTCAATAATTAATATTAGTTTATTGAAATATCATTTACAAGGAACTAAGTGTTTTAAGTATAAAATACAATAAGGGGTAAAACAGTATTTTAGTCCCATCTCATTGTAGACCATCTATAGAGAATTGAGTGACAATTATAGTTGTAACAATGGATAATTAATAACGTATCTATGAATTCAAGAGTGCAATTCCGAGTCTTTAGTAGAGTCACGTGGAATTAATAAGTTAGTAAATTTATTTGTTAGATTTATGATAACTTATTGGAGCTTGATTTCATAGTTTTATCCCTAAAAAATACGAGGATGACGTGGCGAATGAGAATGTAGCACGTGACATCACAAATCAGGGAAAAACGAAGAAGTATTGAGAAAAGACCGACGGGCAAAAAGATAGGTCCATGACCTATAGGGAAGTCGACTAAGCCTATACCCCCTAGGGGTGGTCGGCCTGACCCCTACCCCTAGGAGTGGTCGGCCTAAGTAGGCCCAAGAGCCCTAGGGATGGTCGGCTTGACCCTTACCCCAGGGGTGGTCAGCCCCAGTATGCCCAAGGACCCCTAGGGGTGGTCGACCTGACCCCAACCCCTAGGGTGGTCAACCTGACATGCTCAAGGATGGTCGCCCCATCCTATCCTCCATAGGATGGTCGACCTAAACCCCAAAGTACACTTCACTGAGAAATACTCACTCTCGTTCAAACTGAGATCAACTTGCCTAGCACCCAGAAGATCACAATCCTAGCACCCAAGCTCGGGTCGTCGAGCCTAGCACCTAAGTCTCATATACCAATAGAGACTTAATATTTTCTCAGAGGTTTCTATCGTGCATTATCCACCACGATCTAGAGAAACAACAAGAAGACCCACGATCTCATAATCATGGGGAGGTGGACACGTATCTCTACTATCTGATAATCGTGTACCAAACCACGATCCCAGTATTACTGGTCATGTAACAGCCCCTGGGTACTACAAATAAAGGACCCAGGGCTTCATTTCAAGGGATCTCTTTTTCTGGAATTTTGGTGAGAAAAATGTTTTTGGCGAGTGAACTCATCAGTTTGTACATGTAATTGTCGATCGAGTAATTCAATACTAAAGACTAAGTTGATTAGGTTATTACTGTTCATCAGAACACGGCTGAACCACTATAAAATTTCTGTGTGTTTATTTAAGATAATCGTAATCTGTTGTTTATTCTATTTAATTCATTCAAAATGTGTTGTATACTGTACATACGACCGTTGGCCATTTTCATAGGTCAACATTTTGGTGCTTTCATTGAGAGTACGAAATCAAGAAACACATTTTCATCAGTTATACGATGCCTCCAAAATCCAGTCAGACTAAGAAGACTGCTCCCAGGGATTCCACCATCCTATAGATCTCGTTAACGAACCTCAGTGGAGGTTTGAGATCAACCTAAAGTGGAAGATCCATAGGATGCTCACCAGGAGGAGATGGTGTAATTTCTGGCGAGGCAGGATGCCTTTGCTGCAGAAATTTCCCTTCAGAGGACGACTATGGAATGGCAACGATGGAAGATAGATGAACAGGTGCAGAGAATGATCCAGAGGGAGCAAGAAGCAGACTGGAGACACCAAGAGGCTGCTGTGGCCTTGGCGGCGGCTACTCAGTTAGCCCGAGCTAATGTTGAAGCTGCTGCTCAGGCAGTGAAGGAGGCTCAGGCCAAAGCAGCAAGAATGCGAGACAACAGAGAGTCCCAGGGGAGGAGGAGGATCCCAAGGACACTCTTAGAACCACTTTCCCACAGACAGGATGAAGAGGCTTCGTCCAAGACTGCCTTCTCCATGACTAAGAAGAATAACACTTCATCTCAGAGTAGGAGTATTACCAACCCAAAGGCCCCCTCCGAGGGAGACCGACGAAACAACGCCGGAGATGAGGGTCAATCATCTGAGAGGCATGACAGGAATGGAATTGCCGCTCAAAGTCTCAAAGTCATGTAGGAGGAGACGCTCGGGGGCAGGGTCGCACCGGCAGGGGCAAGGCAGACCTACCACCCCTACACCCTCAGTCTCACAAGGGAAATGAACCAATGAATAACACCAATACTATGTTCGATAGGCTGGGGAAAGATGCGCAACCTCAGGATTTGTTGGAGGTCATCAATAGGAGAACCTGCACTCAAGAAGGGGTACCAGGGACATTTACCCCACCTGGAGCAGCAATCCCACCAGCAGTACAGGCTCAAATAGATGCACTCGTTATGGCTGTTCAGGGTCTAACAAAGAAACCTTGAGATATCGAGCTGGCTCATAGAAGTAGGAGTGTTTTCAGTACCAAGATCCAAGCTGCCCAACCACCACCGAAGTAGAAGACCCTAAAACTTCCTACATACACTGGGAAGGAGGACCTAGTACGACATATTGGGAAGTTCGAGGATCAGATGGAGTTACACGATGTGGAGCATGATTATAGGTGTAGGGTATTCCCTACCACTCTCTCTGACTCAGCTCAGGAATGGTATTTGAAATTCAAACCTGGATCCATCACTTCTTGGGAGCAGTTCAGGAAGGAATTCTGCAAGGTCTTTAGTGCCAGGCGGATTCAACCAGTTTATGCCAATTAGTTAACTGACATCAAGCAAGGGAAAGATGAATCCATGAAAGGTTACATTCAAAGATTCATGAGAGAGGCAAACCGAGCTTCCATGGTAGGAGATGAAGGGAAGTTCGTTGCCATCTCGACAAGAATAATTTATCGTAGTCCCTTGTGGGATAGTATACATAGGAACCCTATCAACACCTTGCAGGAGTTCCTGGACCGAGCCGATAGATACATGAAGCTAGATGATGCTATCATGAAGGAAGAAAAAGCCATAAACCATTCGACCACTGTCAAGACAGATAAAAATAGCACAAACCCTCAGGGCGGCAATGGGGGCAATGGTAAGAAGAGGAATACCTCAGGGGCCGAGCAGAGTGGAGAAAAGAAAGCTAAGTTAGCACTCGCCGACAAACAAGCTAAGCATCAACCCTACCAGCCCAGGTTCACCAATTATACCATCCTGACCACATCAAGGGTTGAGATTTACTTGGCAACATACCAGGAGGTACCATACCGAAAGCCACTACCCTTGCGTTCAAAAGGAAAGAAGGACAAGAATAAGTTTTGGCATTTCCATAATGATTATGGGCACGACACAAGTGAGCGCAAACAATTAAAGGATGAGATAGATTTTCTTCTCTGATCAGGAAAACTCTCAAGGTACCGAGGCTAGACCGAAACCCCAAGCAAGACTCTAGAATTCCGAAGGCAGAGGAGTCCACCATTGGAGTTGGCAGCTGTAGACTTCACATTGGATACCATATGTGGAGGGCCCCACATAGCAGGCAACAGTAACAATTCTCGTGAGCGATATGCAAGGACCCTCAGACATGAGGTAAGGGAGTCTTCCCAGTGTATGGCAGTTGAGGAGCGATCTCCAAAAAATCCAATGTATGAAAGTGAAACTCTCACTTTTATAGAGGATGACGCCAGGCATGTGAGGTACCCCCACAATGACCCTCTGGTCCTTACCATTCAAATCGCCAATGCCTGGGTAAAGAGATGCTTGGTGGATACGGGAAGCTCAGTAGATATCATCTACAAATCATCCCTCGAGAAGATGAAGCTCACAGTCAAGGACCTAACACCGTGTTCCCAAGTGATATATGGGTTCACGGGAGAATGCCTAGCACCAACAGGAACTATCAGACTATCGATCATGGTGGGGGATGCCCCCAAGCACGAGACTGTGATAACAGAGTTCCTGGTGGTAGATTTCTCATTGGCTTACAATGTAGTGCTCGGGAGACCCCTCCTGATGGCGTTACATGCAACAGTATCTATCTGGCATCTATCTTTGAAGTTCCTTACCAGTGCAGGGCAATGATGCATACAGGGTAACCAAAGGGAGGCACGAGAATGCTATAATGCGTTAGTGGTCAAGGCAAAGAAAGGACCATGGGTAAACAACATGATAGTAACCTGCTGCGAAGAGAATGAAGGAACATATTGTAACGACCCAAAATCGCTAATAGGGCTTGGAGCCTTGATTAGTGTGCCTGGAGGGCAATAATTGTTATATTGCATTAATTTATGTGAATTTAATGAATATGTAATTAGTATGCATGTTTAGGTGAAATAAATATGCATGTGGACCCCGTTTGTATGGTAGGGGTAAATTGGTAATTTTAGCCCGCTGAGGGCATATATGTGGTAATTGTATTATGTGATCTGTACCACGTGGGTGTGGTGTTATTATTGTGATGCACGTGCCGAGACGGACCTAGAGAGCAAGTTAACTTAAAAGTCACAACGGGATTTTATACCCGGCTCGGGAGGAGCCTAGGGGTACTTTGGGAATTTTATGGTTAAGTAAAGAATTGGCGGTTAATGGTTATTGGAGATTTAGTAACCTGGGTAACCATTAGTTACTGCTGAGAGTAACAAGTTTAGGTGAAAGAAATGGTAGAATTGCAATATAGGAGAAAGGACTAGAGTGCCCTTGAGGTGTAGTTAGCAAAGGGTTTTGATGAAGGGGTAAAATGGTCATTTGGTTGGGAACTAGATATGTTGCAGCTGGGTATTAAGGGGTACACGGTTTGGGGCTTGGTCATTGTTTGGTTTTGTTAAAAATAAAGAGAAGAAAAAACTAGAAGAAGAAAAGTTAGGGCAAGGAGAGGGAGAAGAGAAGAAGGGAGCTGAAACTTGAGGGATCTAGGAGGAGAATCAAGGGGTTGGAGGCAATTAAACTTGATCATAAGCCAAGACTTTCTGAGGTAAGGATTTATCTCTTCTTTGTTAAGTTTCTAAGCTTGATTTTTCTTCCCCTAATATGTTAGTATGAAGATTGAAAGTTGATGTGTGGCCAATTGGTGAATTGGGGATTTGATTGTGTGTTTGGGTTCTTTGATGATGTTTTTGAGTTGTTAGATGGTTTATGTGGGGTTTTGAGTTGATTTTGGGGCTTAGGTGTGAGTTTGGGATGATTTGGGAGTGTTTTGGATGATGAAATGCAGAGGAAAAACCCAGTTTTTCTGGGTTCGCGAAGGAGCGCCGCGGCCCTGTTCTTGGGCGCCGCGGCGCGAGGCTGTTTGCAGTCAGGGAGCTCTCTGACTTCTCTGGGCGCCGCGGCCCTTGCGGGGAGCGCCGCAATGCTACGCCTTTTTCAGGATGGGAAATTTTGCAAATTTGAGCTTTTGCTCCGGAGGTTCGGGGGATGTTTCCGATGAATTGTTTTAGGAATTTGGGAGTCCCGAGAGTGTGGGATTGGTCCCGGGAAGTGGTTTTGAATTGATTAGCATTAAAGGGTGTTTCATGTGTGTTGTGACTAGGATATTGGAGAGGCTCGTGCTAGAGGACCGTGCTCGCGGCTTAAGTGCATCAGGAAGCTCGGAGTACAGGTAAGAAAACTATAGCACCCGTAGGATAGGGCATGGGCCCATAG
Organism: Humulus lupulus; assembly: GCF_963169125.1. NCBI lineage: Eukaryota > Viridiplantae > Streptophyta > Magnoliopsida > Rosales > Cannabaceae > Humulus > Humulus lupulus. The sequence continues at coordinate 141,280,997 of NC_084797.1, read as the reverse complement.
TGTGATTGCGGGGCACGGCCCTATATTGCATGATGAGATGATTGCAGGGCACGACCCTATATTGCATTACATGTTAGGGTGCAGACTTAAATGAATTGATATTTGTTTGAATGTTGTTTGATTTTATGCTATATGTGATTATAGTGAAATGAACGGCTATGGCCGAGGGCGGCAAGGCCGAGAACGACAACGGGGCCGGAAGTAACACTTAGCACATGGGATGCTTATAGTCAGGGTAGGACCCAGAGGATACATGTGAGATCCTTACGGTAAGGACCGAGACCCCAGGCTTTGGTAAGGCATCTGGGGCGGCATGGCCGTGTTTGCTTAGTCTAATGGTTGACTTATTTATCTGTGGATTATCTGATATGATAAACTGTAAAAAATGCATATGTTATGTTCTGCATGAGTTTTCTTGCTGGGCTTCGGCTCACGGGTGCTCTGTGTTGCAGGTAAGGGCAAAGACTGAGTCAACCAACCATGAGTACGGAGAGCGTGAAGCGACGCGTACATGTTTGGCCTGCCCGACTGCTTTGGTTGGGGGTTTATTTGAGAAATGGCTGTAATAATCTATGATTTTATAATTTATCAACTGTAAACTTATTTCAAGATGTAAATAGTTTTCAAACCTTATTTTGGGATCCCAAATGTTTAATACTAGAAGTTTTTAATGAAACGACGCATTTTCAAAGATTACAGCCTTAACTTTTTATTAGTCACACTTTTGTTTTAAAAACCTCGGTTAGCGAGTTCATTGCATTGTTTTGTCTTAAAACTCACTTGGTAACGACTCTAAGGAAGTAGGGCGTTACACATATGAGGTTGTCAATATGGAAGTTGATGTTGAAAGAAACACTCTACTAGAGCCGAGGGCTCCTTTTAACGAAGATTTGTTATTATAGCAAGTTTCCCAAAGCGAGGGAAACGACATCGATCCTCGCTTTAGGGATGACGTCATGGGGGTATGACCAATCAAAGATCTTGACGAAGTCCTAATAGATGAGGAGGACCTGACTAGAGTAATCAAAGTTGGGAAGGAGTTAAAGGTGGAAATTAAAGCACGCTTGGTGGAATTTTTAAAGAAAAACCAGGACATCTTTGCCTGGTCACATAAGGACATGGTTGGAATTTCTCCATCCGTGATAAGTCATGTCCTCAATATAGACAATAACTACCCACCAATGCAACAAAAAAATAGAATGCTTGACAAAGACCGTTCTCAAGCCCTGAAGGAGGAGTTCGAGCGGCTCAAGGAAAACGGTTTTGTAAGGGAGGCCTACTACCCTGATTGGGTATCAAACCCCGTGATGGTCCCAAAATCAAACGGGAAGTGAAGGACATGCATGGTGTAACACCCCAAGTTGCTAATAAGATTTAGGACCTTGATTAGCGTGCCTGGAGGGCAATAAGTGAATTAACATGATAATATATGAATTTAAATGAATATGTGATTAGAATGCATGTTTAGGTGGTATAAATATGCATGTGGGCCCCGTTTGTATGTTAGGGGTAAATTGGTAATCTTAGCCCGCTGAGGGCATAAATGTAATAATTGAATTGTATGATCAATACCACGTGTGAGTAGTGATATTATTGTGATGCACGTGCCGAGACGGTCCTAGGGAGCTGTTAGTTTAAGTGTCACAACGGGATTTTATACCCGGCTCGGGAGGAGCCTAGGGGTACTTTGGGAATTTCGTAAGTTGAGTTGAGAATTAGTGGTTAATGGTTATTGGTGATTGAGTAACCTGAGTAACCATTGGTAATTAGCAAGGGTAACAAGTTTAGATGATAGAAATGGTAGAATTGTAAGAAAGTAGAAATGACAAAAAGGGCATTGGGGTTTAGTTAGAAGGGGAAATAGATGGAAGGGCAAAGTGGTCTTTTGGCAGGGATTTAGATCACTTCAGCTAAGGGAAAGATCATTCACGTTATTCTCACTTGGGCAACTCAGTTTTTGCTGAAAATTGGAAGAAAACCAGAAGAAAAGAGGAAAGGAAGAAGGGGGCTGAAGTTGGGAGACCTAGGAGGAGAATCAAGGTGGTTTAAGGCAATTAAGTTGAACATAAGCCAAGATTATTCAGAGGTAAGGATTTGTCTCTATTTTGTTTAAGTTTCAAGTCTGGTTTTTAGAGAATAAGCATGAAATTGAAAGAGAGTTGTGGCTGGTTTTGTATGGAATTCAGTTTGGATAATCAAGGGGGAAAGTGGCTTGAAGCTGAGATTGAAGAGAATTCAAGCTGAATTCTTGATTGAGGTAAGAATTTTTAACATGTTTGAATTTCGTATCTGATGTGGTTTAAGATTTTAGGAGCATGGTTTATATCTCTCAAGCTCTGATTTAAGTTTTGGAAGCCATGGTTTAAGTTTCTGAAGTTTGAAACTCAAGTGTGGATTTTGGGTGTAATTGTGTAATTGAGCTTGTTGTTGATGTTTATAGGTTGTTAAATGGTTTATTTGGGGTTTTAAACTGATTTTGGGGTTTAGGTAAGCATTGGGGTGGAATTGGGAGTGTTTTGGCTCGGGGAAAACCCAGATTTCTGGGTTCGCGAAGGGGCGTCGCGGCCCTGTTCTTTGGCCCCGCGGCGCGAGGCTGCATCAGGGCTGGGGGTACTCTCTGACTTGCTGGATGCCGCGGCGCTAGGCTATTTTCAGGATAGGGTAATTTTGCATTGTTGGGCATTTGATCCGGGGGCTCTGGGGATGTTACCGTTGTGTTGTTTTGGGAAATTGGAGGTCCCGAGAGTATGGGATTGGTCCCGGGAAGTGGTTTTTGATTGGTTAGTTTTAAAGGATGTTTCATATGTGTTGTGACTAGGTCTTCGGAGAGGCTCGGGATAGAGGACCGTGCTCGTGGCTTTGGTGCATTGTGAAGCTCGGGATACAGGTAAGAAAACTGTAGCACCCGTAGAGCAGGGCGTGGGCCCATAGTGTTGTTGCAGGGCACGACCCTAGATTGCATTATTGTTAGGGTGTAGCTTTGATTGAATTATTATATGCTTGAATGTTGTTTAAGTATGCTATATGTGTGGATATAGTTGAACGAACGGCAAAGGAGCCGGGAACGGCAAAGGAGCCGAGAACGACGAGGGACCGAGAATATCACTTAGCACATGGAGTGCTTATGGTTAGGGTGAGACCCCAATGGATACATGGGATATCCTTACGGTGTGGACTAAGAACCCATGCTTTGGTAACGCTTCTGGGACAGCATGGCCGTATATGTGTTTAAATCTTATGGACTGTCTGTTTGTCTATGAGTTATCTGCTATAGTTGTTGTATGATATGCATATGTTAAGTGCTGTGAGCGTTTTCTTGCTGAGCTTCGGCTCACGGGTGCTCTGTGTTGCAGGTAAGGGCAAGGAGAAAGTCAACCAGCCATGAGTACGGAGGGCGTGGGGTGGCGCGTACATGTTTGGCCTGCCCGACTACTTTGGTTGGGGGCATTTTGAGAAATGGCTGTATTAAACTATGTTTTTGATAATTAGTCATCTGTAAACCTATTTTGAATTGTAAATATTTTACAAACCTTATTTTGGGATCCCAAATGTCAAACTCTTGGAACTTTTAATGAGATATAGTACTTTTAGAGATTACAGCCTTGACTTTCTGTTTAATCACACTTTTGTTCTGAAAACCTCGTTTAGCGAGTTAATTGCACATTTTAAACTCACTTAGTAATGGCTCTAAGGTAGTAGGGCGTTACACATGGACTTCACATATCTGAACAAGGCCTACCCCAAAGACTGCTTCCCATTAGCCAAAATAGACCAACTGGTCAATGCAATAGCAGGACATGAAATACTCTCATTCATGGATGCGTATTCTGGGTATAATCAAATAAGTATGCACCCACCCGACGAGGAACATACCAGCTTCCAGACAGACAAGGGATTGTACTGTTATAAGGTGATGCCATTCGACTTGAAGAACGTAGGAGCCACTTACCACCATTTCGTGAATTGCATGTTCCAAGACTTGATCGGCAAAACTATGGAGGTATACGTCGATGACATGTTGGTCAAGTCCAAAGAAGTTGAGGGGCATGTTCAAGACTTAGAGGAATGCTTTGGAATACTTAGAAAGTATAGCATGAAGTTAAACCCTCTCAAGTGCTCGTTTGGAGTTAGTTCTGGTAAGTTTCTCAGATACATAGTCAATTCACATGGAATTGAGGCTAACCCCGAGAAGATCAAAGCATTGATCAACATGAAGTCCTACCACAATCAAAGAAGTGCAAAGCTTAACTGGGAGAGTAGCTGCTCTCAGTAGGTCCATATCAAAGTCTACATACAAGTTTGTCCCTTTCTTTAACTTACTGAGGGACAGCAAGAAGATCCAATGGACCGAGGAATGTGAGGAAGCTTTCCAAGCCCTGAAGGAGCACCTTGCCCAACCTCCCGTCCTAGCGAAGCCAATGTATGGTGAAGCACTATTCATCTATTTGGCAATCTCCGAGCATGCAATCACTGCTGCTTTGGTAAAGGAAGAGAACAGTCCACAACACCCTGTATACTATATCAGTAAAAGGCTAGTAGGTGCGGATTCTAGGTATCCCCCTCTTGAAAGACTAGCCTACTGTTTAGTAATCGTCTCTCGAAAGATGCGTCCATATTTCCAAGCTCACTCGATCCGGGTCCAGAACGATCAATCGCTGAGACAGGTTCTCCAGAAACCAGAGGCCTCAAGATGATTACTCAAGTGGGCAGTGGAACTAGGACAGTTTAATATCACTTATCATTCGAGGACGTCCATAAAAGGACAAGCATTGGCAGACTTCATAGTCGAAGGCACCAACCTTGAAGGCCCTTCCTACCAATCGAAAAATGGAGATACCGAGAAGGAAGAAGATACTCATGTATGGAAGCTATATGTTGATGGAGCATCCAATGAGCACAACTCGGGCGCAGGAATCATACTGATCACTTCAGAGAATCATCGAATCCATTGTGCTCTTAGATTTGGATTCAACGCTTTAAACAGCGAGGCTGAGTACGAGGCATTATTAGCAGGATTGCACTTGTCTCGGGATGTACATGCACACTCCCTGGAGATATTCAGCGATTCCCAGCTAGTTGTGTACCAGGTACTGGGGAGTATCAAGTCAATGGACTTAGGATGGTGCAGTACCTGAACAAGGTGAAGGACTTGTTGGCACAGTTTGAGAAATACTCAATTATACAAGTCCTGAGAGAGCAGAATTCCAATGCCGATGCCTTAGCCAAGCTTGCCAGTGCCAAAGATGCAGACACCCCTATTATTAACTATCTCAACCAAGGAGTAGTGCCCAGCGATCGGAACAAAGCAAGGAAGTTGGTGAGACAAGCTGCACGATATATGATAGTTGAAGGGGTACTGTACCGATGAGGGTACTCCCTACCGCTTCTAAGGGTACACCCGACCAGTCAAAGCTGTTAATGATCGAGGTACACGAGGGGTTTTGTGGAGATCACGCTGGGGGGCAGAGCCTATCAAAGAAAATCCTAAGACAAGGATACTTCTGGCCAACGATGAATGAAGACTCGATGGAGTATGTCAGAAGATGCCACAAGTGCCAGATGTTCTCCAAGATACTCCGGGCGGCACCTAATGAATTAACACATATACAAAGTCCTTGGCCTTTTGCTGTATGGGGGATCGACCTAATCGAAAAGCTACCTACGGGAAGGGGAGGAGTCCAATTTGCTATTGTAGCTGTGAACTACTTCACCAAATGGACTGAAGCAGAACCGCTTGCCACCATAACCTCAAAGAAAGTCTTAGAATTTGTGGTGAAGAATATCATATGTCGATTTTGCCTACCCAGGAAGATAGTCTCGGACAATGGGACTCAATTCGACAGTGATATGTTCATCGACTTTTGTATGAGGCATGGAATCACAAAGAGCTTTTCCTCGGTAGCACATCCCCAAGCTAATGGCCAAGTAGAAGTAGTGAACAAGACTGTTAAAGACACTCTAAAGAAACGCCTTGAACAAGCCAAAGGAGCCTGGCCAGAATTACTTCTGAAAGTCCTATGGTCGCACGAACGACGACACGAATGGTGACAAGGCATACGCCATTCTCTTTGGTGTTTGGATATGAAGCCATGTTTCCAGTTGAACTCACTCCCCCATCACATAGATGGGAGACATACGATCAGGGGAAGAACCATCAACTAATAGAAGAGTCGCTCAATTTAATCGAAGAAAGACAAGAAAAAGCAAGTCTCAGAGTAGCAGCACATCAACAAAAAGTGGCCAAATACTTCAACTCCAAAGTTAAATATCAAAAATTCCAAGTTGGGGACTTAGTACTCAGAAGGGTGTTCCTAAACACTAAGGACACTACACCAGGGGTACTATGACCTATCTGGGAAGGGCCATACCTTGTGAAGGAGGTGATCCCACTAGGGACGTACAAGATAGCTCGATTGAATGGAGAACTAATAAAAAACTATTGGAATGGTGAACACCTCCGCCGGTACTATCAATGAAGTTGTTCAGCAGCAACAGAAGTTTTAATTTGCAAATGTATTATTTTCAAATTATCTATGTAACAACCATTGTGCTTCAATGAATGAATTTAATTTCTTAATTTTCTCTTAGTTCTTTAAATTTCTTTCAACGAGGGACTTGTCCTTTAGACCTGTCAACCCCATCGGATCATATTCGATCTTGGTTCTTGAGGAGCCTATCGACCCATACGATCCAAAAGAGAGACAGGTCCTAGGATCTTGTCGCCAAATTAATGGATCATGTTCGATTTTGGTCCTTGAGGAGCCTATTGACCCATAAGATCCAAATGAGAGACTAGTCTGTGGACCTTGTCGCCAAACTATTCGATCATGTTCGATCCTGGTTCTTGAGGAACTTATCGACCCACACGATCAACAACAGAGACATGTCCTAAGACCTTGTCACCAAATTAATGGATCATGTTCGATCTTGGTTCTTGAGGAGCCTTTCGACCCATACGATCCAAAAGAGAGACAAGTCCTAGGACCTTGTCGCCAAATTAATGGAGCATGTTTGATCTTGGTCCTTGAGGATCCTATCAACCCATAAGATCCAAATGAGAGACTGGTCTGAGGACCTTGTCGCCAAACTATTTGATCATGTTCGATCCTGGTTCTTGAGGAACCTATCGACCCACACGATCAACAACAGAGACAGGTCCTAGGACCTTGTCGCCAAATTAATGGTTCATGTTCGATCTTGGTTCTTGAGGAGCCTATCGATCCATAAGATCCAAATAAGAGACTGGTCCTAGGACTTTGTCACCAAATTAATGGATCATGTTCAATCTTGGTTCTTGAGGAGCCTATCGACCCATAAGAACCAAATAAGAGACTGGTCCGAGGACCTTGTTGCCAAACTATTTGATCATGTTCGATTCTGGTACTTGAGGAACCTATCGACCCACACGATTAACAAGAGAGATAGGTCCTAGGACCTTGTCGCCAAAGTATGGATCATGTTCGATCTTGGTTCTTGAGGAGCCTATCGACCCATACGATCCAAACAAGAGACATGTCCTAGGACCATGTTTCTAAATTTATTAATCACGTTCGATCCTGGTTCTTGAGGGTCCTATCGACCCATACGATCAACAAAAGAGACTGGTCTGAGGACCATCCACCATAATTTGATAATGTTCGATCTTGGTTCTTGAGGAACTTATTGACCCATACGATCAAAAAACAAGAGACTAGTTCGAAGACCAGTCGCCATCATCGGATCATAATTGAATCTGGTCCTTGAGGGACCAATCGATAATTTGATCTAAGACTCGTTACAAGCTCGATTTGCCCATCTAGACTAGGTTGGTCCAACTTAGAGACTTCTGTCTACAATCATTATAACGAGTACACGAGAGATTACATAGATTGTGATCGACACTTGCTACACAATATGCATCTGTGTATAGGTATCATTACTACTGAGTATGAAACCATCACCCGCTACCAATGAGTGACAAGCATTTGTTGCTTGCATCATTGGGTGAAAAAGATAGTATTATGTGTCTAAATGCTTGAAGCAAGGCATGGTCAAGTAACAAGTGACCAAGGCTTTTAAACCCATTGGGGGCATATAGTACATACCGATCGGGTTATATACAAGAAATGAGGATGTGACCTTAAGTTCTAAGCAAGCTCAAGTTTTTCTAGGACATTTGTTCAACATATGTTTCGAAAATGCAAAAAGCAAAAACAGAAAAGGCATTGGTAGGGAGACTCCTAGCCAAGTCCCTTATAGGGTGGTCGGCCAGATCATCAACCCTATAAGGTGGTCGGCATATCACTCATCGGGTGGTTGACCTATTTTGTTCATGGTACTTGGTGAAGTATCTAACTACTCACATTACCATGGTTGTTAGCATGAAAAACATAAAAGAGTAAGGTTAGTATGGCACGTGAAATACATGTGTTCAGAATATACTGATACCTGAACCAATGAGGGTTGTGAGTTGATATACTTAGTAAGCATTGGAAATAAAAAATTTCAATCAATACACTGAGTACTCATAACAAAAAAGCATAAAGGCATAAAATGTCATATGTAAGAACTGTCAAGTACAAGGTGCCCCACCAATGGCATGAAAGGAAAGGCATAGTAAAAGACCAAAAGAAGACTAACTAGGGTGAGGAGTACCATCTGAAAGATCAGCCTAAGCCTCAGCAGCCTCACGAGCCAGATACTTCCTAAGCTCCTTTGCTTGCGTCTTCTCGGGAAGGAAATCCAAGTTCATATCTTTGTTGGACTTCAAGATCAAGTAGAAGCAAGAGAAAGATGTTTTTGAATATTTCTCTCGAGCCTTGTCCCGAGCAGTTTTGACCTCTTGCTCCTTCTTGACAAGAGAATCCTTCTGCAATGGGTCCATGTCGGCAATCAGCTTCTCTTTCTCAGCTTCAGATTGTTGGAGCTGATTGGCAAGTTTCCTCTCCATCTGGGTTATCCTAAGATTCAACTCGATTACTTCCTGCTGTTTGAGCTCAACAGCACTACGAAGGGTGTTGATCTCTTCATCCTTTGAAGCAATGTCAGCATCCCTAGAGCCAAGAATGCGCCTAAGGTCCAGCACCTCTTGGCGGAAAACTTCAAGCTCAGAATGAAGGTTGGAGAGCGTAGAGGTATACTCCACAGACCTATCACGTACATGAGAGACCAGCACCATTACCTGCAAAAAACATACATGTGTTAGATAAACGTCAGAACACAAGCTAACTAGATAAGAAGAGAACTGTAGAGGACTCACACTCTGAATATCTAGGAGTTTCTTCGTTAGAATGGTGCTTAAGTCCTCATTCTTAATCCCATTAAAATCTGTTGTCATTTGCTCCATATGAGATGCTTGGTCCATGAGGGCACCTAAGTTCCGTATAACAGAATGATGTGGCTTAGATAAGGGAGCAGACGCAGAATACGAAGCACCTACATCGATGAAAATGGGAGGAATTGGTGTAGACAAAGTTGGCTCTACCTCTGTGACAGGACTAGACGCCAAACGAGTCAGAGGGGACACCTCAGGAGGAACCTCCATGACTGACTCAGCCTCAACCCTGGCCCTTTTTGCCACTCAAATAGAAGGACTGGCCTCAGTGGGAGTCAACCTCTGCTGGGTATGAACAAAACCTAACATGTCTGAGCCTACAAAAGAAGATCGAATGTTCAAAGGATATTAAGCACAGATGAATCCTAAAATAAAGGTGATAAAGTGTCAAACCTGTTGAATGAGATTCGGGTTCGAACATAGTCTCATCAAAGTCGTCTGAAGCAAGCGATGAGTACACGAAAAATGCACCCACCTCATCACCCTCATGTCCGGCTGGCACCGGCAAAGAGAGTACCTCCTCGACATGAATGGGTCTCGGGGAGTCTATGGCGGTCACAGGCTCGGGACCATCGTCATCCAGAACATCGGCTATAGTAGGAGGAAATAGCCCCACCTTCCTAAGGTTCTCTGAAGTAACGAGGGTCTTGACATTCTTCTTCTCAGGGGTCATGGAAATCAGTTCCTTGGCCCTAACTGTTATAGCCTGGGTTGGGAGCAGTCTATAAAAAGGCCCAACATGCTTAAACTTGGAGTAGTTGGCCTCTGCATCCTTAGTAAAGAAATAGTTGTCGGCGTATCTAAATGCCTTGATATTTCTAGAGATCTCTTCAAAGAAAGTGTTGGTACCCTCGCTCATATAATGGTGGAAGTGGAAATACCGCGAGTTGCACGGAGAAGGGTTTGTCTTCAGGTCAAACAAGTAGTGGATCTCGTGAGGCACTGGAGCAGCCCATTTTCTACGGTGATAGGTAATGTACAATGCAGATAAGACCAAGATCGCATTAGGAGCCAGTTATGAAGGACTAATACCAAAATAGTCTGCAACACTACGGAAGTAGAGTGCCAGACTTAATGGCAGAACATGTCCATGCGCACATACCCAGAGGGGGGTCCTCTTCTCTGTCATCTGGACTAGGGATAGTAATAGACATGTTGGAGAGATCAAAGGTCTTCCTTAAGTTCTTTACCTTTTCTTCAGTCATGTTGGAGGCCGTCCCCTTGAACCAAACAACCTCATAATCAGTAGGGCGAGGCTTCTTAACTGATTTCCATATGATTTCTCTGGTGAAGGTGGCCCCAGAATCTGATGAATTGAACTCCTTTTGTCGTCTTTTCTTCTGTTACGCAGCTGATAAGACCGTCTTTCTCTTGGAAGGAGAGCGAACCACCTTAGGCCTACCACCCCAAGGATGCAAGCCTTAGAAAAATGCCAGAAGACTGTTCAAGTCTCCAGAAAAAGTCATTTTTACAGTACAAGGAAGACCCCCAAGGAAATTAGTTGAGAGGTGGAAAAAATTATTTTTAGGGTCCTATGTGGTCAGCTTATGCTTTGGCCGACCACCCTGGATCCCTAAAAATCACCCAAGGGGAGGTACTCGACCCATGAAGTGTACACTACTCAGCCCATGAAGCTCTAGGGGTAGTCAGCCCTAACCCTAGTTCTAGACTTGGAAATCGCCTAAGGCAAGGGAAGGGAAGCCCTGGAGGTACTCGACCCATGAGGTGCACACTACTTGGCCCATAAAGCTCTAGGGGTGCTCGACCCAAACCATGTTCCTAGACCTGAAAATTGCACAAGGAGAAGCCCTGAAGGTGCTCGACCCAAACCATGTTCCTAGACATGGAAATCGCACAAGGAGAAGCCTTGAAGGTACTCGTCCCCAACCCTAATCCCATCCCTGGAATCGCAGGTGCTAGGGTTTGGAGTCCCAGAAATTGCTACGACTAATGAGGTGGTTGGCCTAGTGTCTTACTGTAACGCCCTACTTCCTTAGAGCCGTTACCAAGTGAGTTTAAAAAAAAACTTTGTGCAATTAACTCGCTAACCGAGGTTTTTAAAACAAAAGTGTGACTAAGCAAAAGTTAAGGCTGTAATCTTTTGAAAATGCTTTACTTCATTGAAAACTTCAAGTATCTATTATTTGGGATCCCAAAATAAGGTTTGCAAAATGTTTTACAACTTAAAATAAGTTTACAGTTGATTGACTATCAAATTACAGGTTAATACAACCATTTAGAAAATGCCCCCAACCAAAGCAGTCGGGCAGGCCAAACATGTACGCGCCACTTCATGCTCTCCATACTCATGGCTGGTTGACTATATATCTTTTCCCTTACTTGCAACACAGAGCACCCGTGAGCCGAAGCCCAACAAGAAAACCCAAACAACACATATCATATGCATATTATATAATCAATCTATCAGATAATCCAAGTAGTCCATTAGACTAAACAAACACTCCACGTGCTAGGTGTTACTCCCGGCCCCGCTGCCGTTCGCGGCTCCCTTGCCGTTCTCGGCTCATTTTCCGTTCTTGGTACCTTTGCCGTTCTCGGCTCATTTTCTGTTCTCGACACCTTTGCCGCTCTCGGCTCCTTTGCCGTTCTCGGCACCTTTGCCATTCTCGGCTCCTTTGCCGTGCTCGGCACCTTTGCCGTTCTCGCTACTATAATCACATATAGTATAATTCAAATAACATTCAAACATATAACAATTCAATCAAAACTATACCATAATCATGTAATACAATTTAGGGCCGTGCCCTGCATTAACACTATGGGTCCATGCCCTGTCCTACGGGTGCTACAGTTTTCTTACCTGTATCCCGAGCTTCACAGTGCACCAAAGTCACGAGCACGGTCCTCTAGCACGAGCCTCTCCGAAACCCTAGTCACAACACATATAAAACACTCTTTAAAACTAACCAATTCCAAAACCACTTTCCGGGACCAATCCCGTACTCTCGGGACCTCCAAATTCCTAAAACAATGCATTGGAAACATCCCCCAAACCCCCGGAGCAAAGGCTCAAAATTGAAAATTTTCATGTTCTAAAAATGGCCTAGCGCCGCGGTGCTACCCGCAAGGGCCGCGGCGCCCAGAGAAGTCAGAAAGTTCCCCTGACTGGAAACAGCCTCGCGCCGCGGCGCCCAAAAACAGGGCCGCGACGCTCCTTCGCGAACCCAGAAATCTGGGTTTTTCCTCTGCATTTCCCCGAGCCAATACCCCTCCAAATCATCCCAAGCAAATACTTAAACCCCAAGATCAATTTAAAACCTCAAATGAACCACCTAACAACCCATAAACACTAGCATCAAGATCAAACACACAATCACACCCAAAAACCCACCCTTTGATTTCTAATTTCAGCAAACTCAACACAAGACTTGAAAACTTAACTCATGCTTCAATTTCTCAAACCAAAACAGAAACAAGCCTTAAATTTACATAGAATCCTTACCTCAAGTGGAGAATCTACCCTTAAAGCTTCTTTGATTCTTCTCCTAACTCCCACTTCAGCCCCTTCTACTCTTCTTCTTGCCCTAGCTTTTCTTCTCTCTATTTTTTTTTTTTTAACAAAACTATAATATGACTAAGCCTAAACCGTGTACCCCAATATCCTAGCTGAAATTTGTCTAAACCCCCTGCCAAATGACCATTTTACCCCTCCTAATAATCCTTTCCTAACTAAACCTTCAAGGGCACTCTAGTCCTTTCACTTCTATTTCAATTCTACCATTTTCCATCTAAACTTGTTACTCACAGCAGTTACAAATGGTTACCCAGGTTACTCAATCACCAATAACTATAACCACTAGTTCTCAACTCAACTCACAAAATTCCCCAAAATACCCCTAGGCTCCTCCTCAGCCGGGTATAAAAATCCCGTTGTGACTTTTGAGTTAACTAGCTCTCTAGGACCGTCTCGGCACGTGCATCACAATAATAACACCACACTCACGTTGTACAAATCACATAATACAATTATCACATATATGCCCTCAGCGGGCTAAAATTACCAATTTACCCTTATCATACAAACGGGGTCCACATGCATATTTATTTCACCTAAACATGCATACTAACCACATATTCATTGAATTCACATAAACTAATGCAGTATAACAATTATTGCCCTCCAGGCACATTAATCAAGGCTCCAAGCCTTACTAGCAAATTTAGGTCGTTACAACTATCCCCTCCTCATAAAAATTTCGTCCTCGAAATTTACCCAAACACATCAGTCAGTAAACCCGCATCTCTGACCATAAATTTCCAAGGTCCACCACCTTCACTTTATTTCTCAACAACACTCTTACGAGAGTAACAATCTTATCCCACGAGATCTTGTCTAATAGCCATACTTTCGTTAGCTCCTTACTTGCACCGTAACCCTGCTGAAGCTTCAGGGTCTGCTTAGATTACCATAATCACCTCAATGTCTTATTCCTGATTCCACATACCCAATAGTCATCAACCTACTAGGGTGAGATCAATTTATAGGCCCCTGGCCTAACCCTTGGTATAATTCCAGAACTTATGTTGAATCAGAAGTCAGAACTCCTCTTTCTTTCTCTGAACAAAATACTAATCCTCGTCTGCTATTACTTAGAGAGATATAAATCTCTCAACCTGGAACTTTATTTTCCCAAAATTTAACAGTTTACAAGTTCTTTTATTCTTCCAGGTAGGCAGACACTCATGCCTTAAGAATTCCAACAACCTCTTTGGCTTTCTCTCTGAACCAATGCCAAACTGTAGTATCCACTATCTTTCACCTCTTACCATGTTCCATGTCGTGTTACCTTAACAAGACGCCAGTATAGTCACCATGACTAACTCATCAAGGATTGCACGTCTTTAAATATCTCAAGTACTCGCATACTCAACGCTTAACTCCTTAAGATATCTGATAAGCTTTCAGACTGCTATTCCACTTGCAATCAACTGATAATTCCAGATTCCCACTCTGATCTCTTTATTCTCTAGTTCCTCTCTAAAATTTAGAATACTATAGGGTCTCAGTTCAGTACCATCGACGTTCTACCCTGATACCAGTTCACCTGAACCAACTACATTAACTCAATCAGCTGAGTTAAAACTTTTCATGTCCAAACACCTTACTTAAAGTCTAATGTGGTCTATTCCTACGATAGACCACCACATCACTTAACCCCTCAGTTAGCAGTGTGGACACCACGAGCTGGAACTACATTGAAGCTCGAGGTGCGGCATAGAACTGACACCCCCAACCATTTATGAAGTCAACCACGCAATGTAAACGTGCGCATATCAGACATCACGTGCCTACTCCATTCCTGAATTCTCGGACACGCAGCATAAACGTGCGTGTTCAGGCATCCCACGACTGGTTTGGGCCATGCGGCCCATTATCTCCCTTACCTATTGATTAGACAACACTTCATTGTCAGGTTTTAGGAATTAATCATAAGTGTCACAGAGGTGACATGATGGGTAAGAAGGTCACGGGATGACCCCCTTTACCAACACCCAGGTATCCTCCCCCTATAAATATGGAGACCCTGGGCGTTGCAAAGGGTTGGCATCTAGCTTGTTAAGAAACACCTTGTAAGGATTACCTGAGATATATCAATAATATTGGCTGGTGGACTAGAGGGATTTTAACCTTCGAACCACCTAAAAGGAAATGAGTTATAACCTTCCCCCTATACTATTTTCGCCGGTTTGGAAAATAAATATTTACATATTACGGTTCATTATCTAGCACTAATCCATCCCGTTTATTCGTATAATTATCTGTTGCTGAAGAACCGCGTCAACAGTTTGGTGTTTTCATTGAGAGGATTTAGATTGGTGCTATTGTAGAAGCCTAACCATGGTGGTTACTCGTTCGAGGCACGGTAATGAAGCGAATCAACATGATGGCCAGGAGGCCCACCATGCCACCATATCCGATGAACAAAACCCTGAGGTTCAGCAACGACCAGGAAAGCAGCTGATGGGTCAAGGAGACACCGGAAGTTCAGCTCCCCGGCCGCCAAATCTGAACCCGGATTTCTACACAGCGATAGAGATGGAAAACGCACAGTTGAGAAGTCAGCTGTCGAAAGCAAACAAGCAAATCGAAGAGGTCTTGGCTCGATTACTCCCTTTTACAACTGCGCTAACGTTAGAAAGAGGCATAATGGGACTCATAAGTCCCGCCGGGGTAACTGGTCCTGGCCCAGTCGGTCGGTCAGAACCTCGACTCTGAATTCTACTCCCACGTCACACCACTAGGAAACTGTGTCTGAGGAACTTCCGAGGGTCGATCAAAAATTCAGTCGATCGGTCTGGACCTAAACTCCTAGTTCGATTCCACCCTCGAGTGCACCCAGGAGGGCCCGAGGCAGCTCGCGAAGGAGATTCGGGGAGGGCTCGCGACGACAGCCCGCCCCAGCCAGCCGTCCTGCACCACGGTCAGACCGCCGAGCGTAGGACGCGGGGAATGGTAGAGCGGAGCGGCCGCGACCTAGCTTAATCCGCCTTGACGGGACTAGGATCGCATCACCAGTTAGGCAACCCCCGTCACCGATAAGATACCCATCTCCTCCCTGTACAGTCCGAGACATTCTGGCTCATGGGAGCAGCAGGAGAAATCCTCCTTCTGTCGGACCTTCCCATCGCAGCCAGGCACACAGGGAAATCCCGGATCCTCACCCTCAGTGGCGGGCTCTGAGTTTTTCAAACGGGAGTTACTGGACCGGGAGTCATCAAAGTGACATGTCCGGCGAAGACCTGCGCCATCGTTTGATTTTGGCTCAAAGCCCTCGGGCTGCCCCTCGGGCTGACTTTCGAGATCGTCTCAACTCTCAGAGAGGAGATCCAGCTAGAAATGGTAGTCGTGCTCACCAAGGGGAGGGTCTGTCGGAAGTACGTAACAGCAGGAATGTCCCACATAACCTAGCTCAAGCTAGGAGGGACAATAACCCGCCTAATGCTTACAATGGAACTGGAGATGTTGAACAGCCCCAGAACAACCAAGGAAGTAAGGACCAAACCCTAGAGCGTCTAGCTCAGATGGAAGAGCTGATGAAGAAACTCTTATCGGAAAAAGAAAAAGATGAGTACGACTCGGGGGACGAACTCGAGCTCTTCGCCCCCAGCATAGCAGCCACGACATATCCGCCTGGTTTTCGTATGCCCCACTTGTCCAAATTCGATGGGAACGGAGACCCGTCAGATCATTTGGGTATGTTCAACACCCTGATGATGGCCCACAACATCGGTCCCGAGCTAAGGTGTTTAATATTTCCTTCCACCTTGACTGGGCTGCCTAGGCAATGGTTCACACAGAATAAAAAGCAGTCCATCAGCTCGTGGAAAACCTTTTCTGGCGACTTCAAGAGGGCATTCCGAGCTTCTCAAGCTACCCGCGTCAAAGCCGACACCCTAGAAAACGTAAAGCAGCAGCCCAAGGAACCTTTGAAAGCTTACCTGAGCAGATTTGCCAATGTCGTGGCTCGAGCCAGAGACGCGGACGATAGTTCCAAGCTTATGACCTTGAGGACTGGGATCCTCGTTGGGGGCGGACTCTGGAAAGAGATACAGAGAAAAGGTGTCAGCACTGTTGACGAGTTCCTAAACAAGGCCCAGGGGTGGATAAACCTGGAGAAGGCACGAGCATCGGTTGCGGGAACCAGCCAAGCCTCTGATCAGCTCGCTGGAGTGGGAACGGATGTCGTGAAAGCGACCCAAACCGTTACACAGAATAACCAATTGGGAGGCAATAGAAAAGGGAGCGGCAAAGGCGGCCAGCATCGCCCAAAGAAGAATAAGCCCGTGGAAAAATTTAAGCCCGTCTACGTGACTTACACCGAGCTCACAAACACTAGGGAGAACATTTTCCTAGCAAACTCTGCTTGCCTTCCCTGGAAGAAGCCGAAGCCTTTGAAGCACCAGAAGGCCAAGTGGGACCCCTCCAATTTTTTTTGATTCCACAATGACATTGGCCACAACACTGATGATTGTAGGCATTTGAAGGATGAGATTAAGACTCTCATCAGAGCCGGACCCCTGGCTCAGTACACGCGGAATAGAGTTCCAGCAGGTCAACCGGCTCTCGAAGCTCCGATAAGTCAGCCCAGGCCCCGGATAAATCAGGATACCCCTCCTCCTATGATAGGAGGAGAGATCTCCATGATCTCCGGAGGGCCCCATCTGGCCCGCACGAGCAGAGGTGCCCAGAAGAGATATGTCAACGAATTGAAAACTCATAATGGAGTGGAGATCGTCCCAGAGCAGCATCTACCCAAACAGCAACGACTGGAGAGGAAACCAATCATATTCACTGAGGAAGATGCCAGTCACGTCCAGTTCCCCCATAACGACCCTCTGGTCATAGCCGCCCAGCTCGCCAACCGGAGAGTTAGGAGGATACTGGTCGATAATGGAAGCTCGGTGAACCTGCTGTTCCGGTCTACGCTGGAAAAGATGGGTTTATCTGTCACCGAGTTGAAAGCCACCTCCATGATGCTATATGGATTTTCTGGAGAAGGGTCGGCAGCAATAGGAACAATCGAGCTAGTGATTACCTTGGGAGAGGGACCTCGGACTGTCTCAAAACTCATCGAATTTGTGGTCATCGATTGTCCCGCCGCGTACAATGCTATTTTGGGCCGACCTACATTGATAGCGTTTGAAGCCATAATCTCCATCTGCCACCTCGCGCTAAAATTCCCCTCTTCCTCGGGGATATGCACGATCCGAGGTGATCATCTCGCTGCCAAGGAATGCTATAGCATTTCCATGAAGGGAAAATTAAAACCCAGACAGCAGACGATGACCATCCAGGGTGGAAGTGAGGAATCTCAGGAAATTGTACTTATTCCTGAGATAGAAAAACCTCAGAATGCCAAAGGAGAAGATATCACCTTAAATAATGATATCAACCCCAGAATAGGTGAGGAAAAATCCGAGCTCTAGGCCATCGAAGAGCTTGAGGAGGTGAACATCGACCCGCAAGACCCCTCGAAGGTGGTAAAGCTCGGGAAAAACCTATGTAACAAAAGGAAGGCGGAACTGATTAGGTTTCTACAAGAAAATCTAGATGTGTTCGCCTGGTCTCATGGAGACATGGTAGGGATCAGCCCGAGCGTCATCATGCACACCCTCCACTTGGATAAAAACGTGCCTGCAAAGTCCCAGAAACAAAGGCGCCTAGGAACGACCCGAGCTGAGGCCCAAGAGGAGGAAATAGCCTGGCTCTTAAAGTGCGGCTTTATCCGCGAAGCAAAGTTCCCAATCTAGGTCGCCAATCCTGTGTTGGTCCCAAAGCCCAACGGGAAATGGCAGACATGCATCGACTTTTCCAATCTGAACAAAGCCTGCCCCAAAGATTGCTTCCCTTTGCCAAGGATCGACCAATTGGTAGATGCCACGGCAGGGCACGAGCTCATGTCTTTTATGGATGCATACTCGGGCTATAACTAGATCGCCATGAATCCCGCAGACCAGGAACACACTAGCTTCATGACCCCAACTAACATTTATTGTTATAAGGTCATGCCTTTCGGGCTGAAAAACGCAGGAGCTACGTACCAGAGGCTGGTAAATAGGATGTTTACCAATCAGATCGAGAAAAATATGGAAGTGTATGTTGACGACATGTTGGTCAAGTCAAAAACTGCCGATAACCATGTCTCTGATCTGGAGGAATGCTTTAAGATTTTGAGGGAATACGGCATGAGGCTAAACCCCCAAAAGTGTACTTTTGGAGTTGCGTCAAGAAAATTCGTGGGTTTCATCGTCAATACCAGGGGAATAGAAGCGAACCCTGATAAGATCAGGTCGCTACTCGAGATGCCCTCACCCCGGTCGCGAAAAGACGTTCAAATTCTGATACGAAGGGTGGCGGCCCTTAATCGGTTTATTTCTAAATCTATCGACAAGTGTTTGCCATTCTACAACCTGCTCTAGGGAAATAAAAAATTTGAGTGGACCGAGGAATGCGAACGTGCCTTCCTCAATATGAAAGCACATTTAGCCGAGCCACCCGTATTATCCAAACCATGGCAGGAGAACCTCTTTTCCTTTACCTAGCTGTCACGGAAGATGCGGCTAGCGCCGTACTAGTCCGAGAAGAAGACCGGTCTTAAAAGCCAGTCTATTACATCAGCAAGAGGCTTCTCGGAGCTGAATCCCGGTATCCGTTGATGGAAAAGATGGCCTTCTGCCTTATTATGACCTCCCGAAAGCTCAGACCGTATTTCCATTCCCATTCAATACACGTCATAACCGATCAGCCTTTAAGACAGGTTTTGCAGAAACCTGAAGCATCGGGACGCCTATTGAAGTGGGCTATCGAGCTCAGCCAATTTGAGATACTATACATACCGCGAGCTGCTATAAAAAGCCAGGCCCTGGCTGATTTTGTGGCAGAATGCACAGGGTTCCGAGAAGACCCGGTGGAAGAATCAGCTCAAGCTTCATGGAAAGTCTTCGTAGATGGCTCGTCTAACGAGACCGGCTCCGGGGCTGGAATCATATTGATATCCCCAGAGGGACATCGATTCCACTCAGCGTTACTATTCGGATTCAAAGCTTCCAATAACGAGGGTGAATACGAAGCTTTATTGGCTGGGCTAAGGGTGGCCCAGGAGCTGAGGGCCAACTCCGTCCAGTGTTACAGCGATTCCCAGCTCGTGGTAAACCAAGTGTTAGGAGAATACCAAGCACGGGGAACCAAGATGGCTGCTTACCTGGCCAAGGTAAAGAAAGAGCTATCTGCATTTGAGTGCGGCTCAATCGAGTAGATACCTCGGGAGCAGAATGCCATCACAGACGCCCTGGCAAAGCTCGCTACCTCTAGAGAGGCGGAGACTTTGGGGCTGGTTCCGGTAGAGTTCTTGAAAAGACCAAGCATAGAGGAAATTGGGGCGGAGGTCGAGATGATCGACGCCATACCGACTTGGATGACTCCCATCCTCGAGTATCTCACAGCAGGGAAGTTACCCGAGGGGCGAAATGACGCAAGGAGGGTACTTTACAAGGCTTCGAGGTATACAGTGATAGATGGGATATTATACCGGCGTGGCCTCTCTTTACCTCTCCTACGGTGTGTTCTGCCAAGCGAGGCGAAGACCATTTTGCAGGAGGTGCACGAGGGCTTTTGCGGAGATCACGCTGGGGGGCAAAACCTGGCCCTGAAGATATTAAGGCAAGGGTATTATTGGCCCACTCTGTCAAAGGACTTGATCTCCTATGTCCAAAAATGTAACAAGTGCCAGCGATTCACCACAATTGCCCGGGCTCCTCCGGTCGAGCTGAAGATGATCTCGTCCCCATGGTCGTTCGCGGTCTGGGGGATTGACCTGGTTGGTGCCCTCCCTACTGGAAAAGGAGGAGTTCGCTACGCGATGGTGGCTATCGACTATTTCATGAAGTGGGAAGAAGCAGAGCCCCTGGCGACGATCACTTCAAATAGGGTCCTCGACTTTGTTGTCAAGAATATTGTTTGCCGATTCGGGCTGCCAAAGAAGATCATATCAGATAACGAAACACAGTTCGATAGTGACCTTTTCACCAAATTCTGCGAGAGGTACGACATAGTTAAAAGCTTCTCCTCCGTGGCCTATCCCCAGGCCAATGGGCAGGTTGAAGCTGTCAACAAGATGCTAAAAGCAAGCCTTAAGAAGAGACTGGATGAAGCCAAGGGAGTTTGGCCCGAACAGCTCCCCCAGGTACTATGGGCATACCGGACCTCGTACCGAACTTCGACGAGTCACACTCCTTTCTCCCTGGCTTTCGGGAGTGAGGTTGTCCTTCCTGTCAAAGTAAAGGTAGCCTCGAACAGAGTCCAAACATTTGACCAAGACCGGAATGAAGAATTGCTTTGCGCGTCCCTCGACCTAATTGATGAAAAACGAGAAGCTTCACAGCTGCAGCTCGCGCATTATCAACAAAAGATCACTCGTTATTTCAACTCAAAGGTCAAGAAATGCGTCTTTAGCATAGGCGACCTGGTACTCAGAAGAGTCTTC
The DNA here is from genome assembly GCF_963169125.1 of Humulus lupulus. Lineage (NCBI taxonomy): Eukaryota > Viridiplantae > Streptophyta > Magnoliopsida > Rosales > Cannabaceae > Humulus > Humulus lupulus. Next base: position 141,259,679 of record NC_084797.1, on the reverse strand, counting down.
TTAGCCGGTAAGGACCCCAAGGACGGAGTGTTGGGGCCAAACTGGGAAGGGCCCTATCAAATAATAGAGGTCGTGAAAGAAGGAACCTTCAAGCTAGCTCAGCTTAATGGAGAAGCAGTCCCACGGACTTGGAACGCTATACACCTGAAGAAATATTATCAATAATATCTTTGCAAGGCTTAATTAGAAAAGCCACCTTTTTTTATTAAATAATGAGAGAGAGTCTTTTCGCGGTGTCATATATGTTTGTGGATGTAAAGTCAAGTAACCACGAAAGGTCATTTCCTGATTACTTGGGGGGCATATATCATGGATACAACCAGGTCTTAAAACATAGAAGTTGATTCAAATTGATTGAACTGTGTTTTTCTTAAAAAGCACGAGATATTAATAAAGGATTAACACGAACTAAGTTTTTAAAATTAATATCCTGGATACAACCAGGTCCTAAAACTTAGAAGTTGATTCCAATTGATTGAACGATGTTTTTCTTAAAAAGCACGAGATATCAATAAAGGATTAGCGCGAACTAAGTTTTTAAAATTAATATCCTGGATACAACCAGGTCCTAAAACTTAGAAGTTGATTCAAATTGATTGAACGATGTTTTTCTTAAAAAGCATGAGATATCAATAAAGGATTAACGCGAACTAAGTTTTTAAAATTAATATCCTGGATACAACCAGGTCCTAAAACTTAGAAATTGATTCAAATTGATTGAACGATGTTTTTCTTAAAAAGCACGAGATATCAATAAAGGATTAACGCGAACTAAGTTTTTAAAATTAATATCCTGGATACAACCAGGTCCTAAAACTTAGAAGTTGGTTCAAATTGATTAATCGATGTTTTTCTTAAAAAGCGCGAGATATCAATAAATTATTAACGCGAACTAAGTTTTTAAAATTAATATCCTGGATACAACCAGGTCCTAAAACTTAGAAGTTGATTCAAATTGATTGAACGATGTTTTTCTTAAAAAGCACGAGATATCAATAAAGGATTAACGTGAACTAAGTTTTTAAAATTAATGTCCTGAATACAACCAGGTCCTAAAACTTAGAAGTTTATTCAAATTGATTGAACGATGTTTTTCTTAAAAAGCATGAGATATCAATAAAGGATTAACGCGAACTAAGTTTTTAAAATTAATATCCTGGATACAACCAGGTCCTAAAACTTAGAAATTGATTCAAATTGATTGAACGATGTTTTTCTTAAAAAGCACGAGATATCAATAAAGGATTAACGCGAACTAAGTTTTTAAAATTAATATCCTGGATACAACCAGGTCCTAAAACTTAGAAGTTGGTTCAAATTGATTAATCGATGTTTTTAAGATGCAATCATAACACCAACAGAAACTAAGTTCTCACAAAATGCGTTAAAGAAGAGCAACAATAAAGTTAAACCACAAAAATATATATATATATATATATAAATAGATTAAAATAAATCTAAGGAAACCAATTGTCTCGAGGATAAAAAAACTTCGTGATATAAAGTTACAAATAAAAAAATAAGAGAAAAAGAAGCAAAAGTCCTAAGCCCCACCAGGCCGCTCCGACGAAGTCACCCCTTCGGCGTCCTGCTCGGCTCCAGCGGAAGTCTCCCCAGTCTTAGAGGGAGCCTCTTGTTGAAGTCGAGCCTTGAACTTCTCGAGGAAGGACTCCCACACCTCCAGTCCCAGGAAGGAAAAGTCACCATCCTGGTTGAAGGCCCAGCAATGATACAGCATGGCCTTCATGGAGGAGTTGGAAGATGCCCTCTCCGCCACAAGGGCGGCCTTGGCCTCTTCAAGTTCAACCTTCGTGGCATCCAAGGCGACCTTGGTAGCCCTGGCCTCCAGTAGCTTGGCTCGGGTTGCCTCCAGGTAGGCCTGCGTAGCAACCAAGGTGGTCTGCGCGGCCTTCTCGCTTTCCCTGGCAGCCGCCAGGGCAGCCTTGGCATCTTGCTCTTGTTGTTGAGTAGACGCGAGAGCGGCCTAAGCAGTCTGGTGCTCGCCCCTGATCTCGTCAAACCTGGCCCTGGACCGAGATATGCTTCGGTGTAGAGCCAAAGCTGCTTGCAAGGTAAAAATATAATAAGGCAAGTGCTTTAGAAAAAGCAAAGAGAACCATTGGTAAAGAAAACTTACCGTGAGGGTCATCCCTAGTGAAGACTCCATAACATTCTCGGGGCTCCTCGTCTCAATCTCCCGCAAGTCCCTCGGGGTGGCGTTGTAGCAGTGATCCACCATATAGGTCGCGGTTTCATAAACCATCCCTCGAAAGGCCTCGGGGATTTTCTCCAAGGCCTGAGTGTTGACTGGGATGCGTACGGTGGGAGTCGGAGTTGGCAAGGTCCCGGTTAGTACCTCCAGTTCCCAGCTAGGGACAGGAGGTCGCGGGGAAGGTGGAGCCATCTTCTCTGTGGTGGGAGGGGGTGGAGGCACTTTCTCTGTGGCGGAAGGACCCTGACCCTTCCCCTTGGCATGAGACTTGGAGGTGGTCTCAAGAGGGGAAGTTTTCTTGGTCAGCCGGAGCTTCTTTACCAAGGGTCCGGACGACCCGGAGGAAGGATTCCCCCCCTGGAACATGGATCGCAGAACGTTGTCCCCAGAATGTGACATCTCCTCACCTGAAACAAAGACAACGAAGCATCAGTATGCATGTAAAAATATTTGATCACAAAAAATCTAAAGAATGTATTGAAAAAGGTCCTACCCTCCAAGCTAGAGGAGGAATCTATTGCCATGACCTCCGCCCGCGAAGCTTCTACGAGGGAGTCAAATATTATAACTTCATGAATGAGAGGGGGCTCTGGGTCCAGATCCGCCTCAGGACTGGACTCCTCTACATATTGCCTAAGCCCCGGAGCTACTATACCCTCCAGAAAGGAGGGCCACGACCTAAGGTTGGTCCTGTACTCCTCAAAAAAGGCCGACCTAAAAGCCAGGCTATTGTCTACTACACAGTGCCCCTAGGGCGGCCCATGTCATAGCGCAACACTAGTTCGTCAATGCACTGGATCAGAGTTACGTTACGAGCTGGGTCATTTTAATGACGGTGAACGAGTTGGCTGGGGTTAAACCTAGCAAGCTGTAGGTCTGTGGCAGCCCTGTCTAAATCCTTAAACAAGTATGGGTTACCTTGGTCGGAGGGGCCGGCTGCTGCCCCGAACTGGGTCCGTTCCGCGTTGATCCCCTGGGCGATCTCAAGAGCCTGCTTCCGACGCACGAGTGGCACCTCATCCTACTCGTCGTCATCCACAGCCCCCTCCTCGGGGATGGGCGCCATCTCGCGAGCTGCTGGGGCGATCCGCGACCTCCTCAAGGCCAGGGTCTGGCCTAGAGAAATTAACTTACACGCCAGCATCATCTCATCAGACATGAGCTGGCGGTAGTCTTTTTCGCTTGGAGAGAGCCCCGCCAAGGTCTCATATTGACCCCCGAGGGTCATCGATTTAGCCGTCCTCACAAAAATAGCTGCACGATAGTATTCAAGTCAATACGCATGGAAAGAAACAAGTCAGCAACGATTTTGCGAGCTGAGGATAGAAAGAACTTACGAGGACGGTTGAAGTAATGGTGTTTGCAGTTGCGGAACCCCGTCAACATGAAGAACTGGTCCTTGAAGTCGTTGGGGTGGCTGGGCAGCTCGATGACTGCGGTGGAGTTGAGAAAATGGGTCAAGTAATAGAACCTGTTGCCTCGCCCCCGTTGATCCGGGCTGGCTTTGAGGCATAAGAAATAGAGAATGTCCGCTGGTGTAGGGACCTCCCATTCCTGCTTCAGGAATAGGTACCTTAGCCCCGCTAACAGATGGTAGGAGTTAGGGGGGAGTTGAAAGGGGGCCAGCTTCACGAAGTTCAGAAAATCCGCGAAGTACTGGTCCAGAGGAAGAAAGGCCCCGGGCTTGAGGTGTTCGTCGCTCCAGGCCGTGAAATCCTCGTCGAGCGATGCGCAGCTCCGCTCGCCCTCAAGGGGAGGACGGGCAACAAGAGCGCCTATCCCTATTTCGATATTGTGGGAAAGCAGGATCTTTTTGACCTTCCCCTGAGTTATAACCTTTGAGGCAATCCTCTCGACCTCGAAGAAGGCATCAGGTCCCACCTCGACCTCTTTCTCCACGGTGGGACCGAAGTGGGGAATAGGGGAATCTGCTACCACCTCCTTCCCCTTGCTGGCCTGCTGGGGTGACGAGCTGGCGCACTTTTCTTGGGCATGTTCTTCCTGGGTCCCATCTGGTCGCCTAACGAACAAAGATGAAGAAAATTTAGAAAGGTGACCTAAAAATAAGAAAGGGAATCTAGCGCGAGGAATGATTTTCCTTACACGGGCTGAGGTAATCTCAGCCCGCGGTGAGTGAAGCCACGCGGTTCTATGAACACACGCCTATCCTCCCAACGGGTCCCCGATTGCTCAGGATCCGTGTGTCAGGAGGGTCAGGATAATGCTTGCCTTGGAGGGAAAGTTTCAAAAGCAAAACTGCCTGGGAAGCGTGGCCCCTAAGCTACCCGGTTTTGCACCCCAGAAACTTGTCGTCTTCCCTTCTCCAAACAGGCATTTCAAGAGATTACCCAGAAAAGTCACCCCATAATTATCTTGTCCTATGCGTCATATTCCTAAGCATTTTCTCCTATGGTCGATACCCCTAGGATAAAAACCTATGCACAAAATACCAGCCAAAAAGAAAAAAAAACAACCTACAGTGTGCGACTAAGAAAGAAGTTTACATAAACAAAGAAAAACTGAAACATTTAAACATACAGTAGGCAGAGGACTTACAGAGGTTTTTGCTGTGTGAAAATCAAAAAAGTCGTAGGAATCGGAATCCTAGTGGAGCCTTTAGAACTGGAGTCACGGAGAAACCCTTGTGTCTGGGGCTAAGAAGAGAGAAGATGAGGAAATTTTTTCAAATAAAGGGTGGCTCATGCGAAAGGTGGCCAACCTTATACGTAAAAGGAAAAGGAACGAGGACTGTTCGATCATCTTAATGTGAGATACGAGGGTCACAACTCAAAAGACGAAACAACGGCCGAAGATAGGCTAGGCCATTTAATGCAATTCTCGGAAGATGAACTGTCACCAACCACGATGCTCCACGCATCCGATACCAGCGCAATAGGCAGGACATGAAGAGTCGAAAAGGAAGCCTAAAAGCCCCCACTGTGGCCACAGGTAACGTCACGTGCCACGAGCAGGGGCTTGGGGGGAAAATGTACGCCCTAAACATCCACGGGTTATTAGCGAGCTGGAAAAGGGCATAATTCTATCCGCCACGTGGAAGCCTCCTACTCGGAGCTGCTGTTACGAGTCTCCACCTCTTTAGCCCGAGCTAGTCAAAGGGTTAGTAAGAATGCTCGAAGGCATCAGGTCAGCAATGTGGACACCACGAGCTGGAACTACATTGAAGCTCGAGGTGCGGCATAGAACTGACACCCCCGACCATTTATGAAGTCAACCACGCAATGTAAAAGTGCGCATATCAGACATCACGTGTCTACTCCATTCCTGAATTCTTGGACACGCAGCATAAACGTGTGTGTTCAGGCATCCCACGACTGGTTTGGGCCATGCGGCCCATTATCCTCCTTACCTATTGATTAGACAACACTTCATTGTCAGGTTTTAGGAATTAATCATAAGTGTCACAGAGGTGACATGATGGGTAAGAAGGTCACGGGATGACCCCCTTTACCAACACCCAGGTATCCTCCCCCTATAAATATGGAGACCCTGGGCGTTGCAAAGGGTTGGCGTCTAGCTTGTAAAGAAACACCTTGTAAGGATTACTTGAGATATATCAATAATATTGGCTGGTGGACTAGAGGGATTTTAACCTTCGAACCACCTAAAAGGAAAGGAGTTATAACCTTCCCCCTATACTATTTTCACCAGTTTGGAAAATAAATATTTACATATTACGGTTCATTATCTAGCACTAATCTATCCCGTTTATTCGTATAATTATCTGTTGCCGAAAAACCGCGTCAACATTACCAAATATCTGAATTTGATGAGGAACTGGATAAATCAGGCTTGGAATTTGTTTGGAAGTGGCGCATAGAGTAAGAATGAGGAGAGAGGACCTACTTATAACCTCTCAGGCAGACAAGATATTTTTAGGAATTCAAATTTCCCTGAAAAATATCTGGTATGGTTAAAATTTCAAATTCCTTGAAAAATATCTATATTTTTAGGAATTTAAAATTCCTTGAAAAATATTTTTATTTTTAGGAAATCAAATTCCTTGAAAATCTATCTTATATTTTTAGGAATTAAAAATCCTTGAAAAATATTTAGTATTTTTAGGAATTAATATCCTTGAAAAATATATTATATTTTTAGGATTTCAAATTTCCTTAAAAAATATATTAGATTTTTAGGAAATTTATTTTCCTTGAAAAACCTTATTATTTTTAGGAATTACTAATTATCCCTGAAAAAATCGTGTTGAGCAAATTATCGATAAAGAGTACTATGTAATGTCCCGAGGGACTTGACTATTTAAGTACTGCTACGGTATGTTTCTCAGGCCAGGCTCAAGTTTACCGTAATGTTGAACACATTACAATAAACTTGGGGGCAAATGTTATCCTTCAAAAATACGAGGATGATGTGGCGAATGAGAATGCAGTATGTGACATCACAAATCAGGGAAAAACGTAGAAGTATTGAGAAAAGACCGGCGGGCAAAAAAGATAGGTCCAGGACCTATAGGGAAGTCGACCAAGCCTATACCCAATAGGGGTGGTCGGCCTAAGCGACCCAAGAGCCCTAGGGGTGGTCGGCCTGACCTCTACCTTAGGGGTGGTCGGCCTGACCCCAACCCCTAGGGTGGTCGACCTGACATGCTCAAGGATAGTCGCCCCACCCTATCCTCCATAGGATGGTCGGCCTAAACCCCAAAGTACACTTCACTGAGAAATACTCACTCTCGTTCAAACTGAGATCAACATGCCTAGCACCCAAAAGGTCACAGGCCTAGCACCTAGAGGATCAATAGGTCGAGCACCCAGAAGGTCACAGGCCTAGCACCCAAGCTCGGCTCGTCGGGCCTAGCAGAGGTTTCTATCGTGCATTCACGATCTAGAGAAACAATGAGAAGACCCACGATCTCATAATCATGGGGAGGTGGACACGTTTCTCCACTATCTGATAATCGTGTACCAAACCACGATCCCAGTATTACTGGTCATGTAACAGCCCCTAGGTACTATAAATAAAGGACTCATGGCTTCATTTCAAGGGATCTCTTTTTCTGGAATTTTGGGGAGAAAAATGTTTTTGGCGAGTGAATTCATCAGTTCGTACTTGTAATTGTCGATCGAGTAATTCAATACTAAAGACTAAGTTGATTAGGTTATTACTGTTCATCAGAACACGGCTGAACCACTATAAAATTTTTGTGTGTTTATTTAAGATAATCGTAATCTGTCGTTTATTCTATTTAATTCGTTCAAAAGGTGTCGTATACTGTATATACGACCGTTGGCCATTTTCACAAGTCAATACATAGGCCCATGGTCCCCACTGTACCTTGGATAAAATCATCTAGATAGTCTCAATTAATTGATTTAATTATCAATTAGAATTATAAAAGTTGACCAAGTCAATTTTGGGTAGTTTCATAGAGTTATGCAATTTAGAGAATAAAAGAGAAATTATGCAGATTTATTAATTAAGATAAATTGGTATCTAAATTAATAAATAAGTTTAAATCAATGTTCAAATTATAAATAATTAATTTGATAAAGGATTTGAATAATTATTTAATTAATTAAATCAATAGAAAATAATACAGACATTGATTTTAAGTTCAATGAGCTTATAATCAAATGAGAAATTTCACGGACCTAAAGCCCATGATAATTTCGATCTAGGGCTGATAATTGACTAGTATTTTATTAATTTTTTAATTAAATAAATGACCTAATTGAGTTTATAAAAGGAATGCTAAGAGAGAGTTGAAATCACAAGTTTCTGGTAGATTTTAGATTCTCTCTAAACATAAGCCATTTTCTTAAGCCTCATTGTTATTTTTCTCTTCTTCTCTCTCTATATCTATCTCATGTTTTGATAATTGCCCACTCTAGTCTAGGTGATTCTAAGGATACTTTGGAAGACTATGAAGAAAATTGAAGATCGGTTCAGTTTCTTGGTAATACTCTGCGACAGAAAGGATAGAATGATTAGAGAAACTGAAGGAATGACTCATTCATTCTGCTGCGTATAATGTAAGTGTACTTATCATTATTTCTACTTGAATTCAATTTTAGAAACATGTTCTAGGTTGTCTCATATTAACTTGTTTAATATTAGATCTATATGAAAATAAATAAAAATTCTGTATAAGTTTTCCCAACACTTAAGTGCTACAAATGCAATAATTTAGGTATTTTCACCACAAGTATCCATATATATATATCTTAGGAATGATACAAAATCAGTATTTAAAAAAAGAAACAAACATAATACTTTAAGTATTTTCACCGCAAATATCTATATATTTATATAAGATCTGTATTTAAAAAAAAAGCTAAAATCATATTAAAAAGACCAGTGTTTTATTGTTTTAGGAAAAAATTCTTTCCCTCCAAAAAACAATCTCAAAGTCAAATTTTAATAATAATAATAATAATAATAATTGAGTATTTTAAAAAATTCATAAAAAAATAACACAACTAAGAAACTAAACTAAACAAAATACCAATTTAATTTTAATTTAAATTGAAAATAACTGTATAAACACCAACTAATTTTCTTTCCTCTACAAGTCAAACCTAACTCCAAATTATCTATAAATCTTACACCTAACAGTCAAAACTCAAACACCATTATTTCCAAGTCATAAAAGCTTTCTCCAACGGAGTGTTTTTCCTTTTTGTTTTTTCCACTTCACTGGTTCTCTCACTCACTCTCTCTCCTTATATATATATATATATATATATATATATATATAGAGGCGCATGCATTAGCAAAAACAAAGCATCGAGAAATCCAGGATATGTCGAAAAAGGAGATATGGGTAGTCCCATTTTTTGGGCAAGGCCATCTTTTCCCAAGCATAGAGCTTTGCAAGCAAATAGCTTCTAGAAACATTAACACTCTCCTTGTTATTCCTTCCAATCTCTCCTTCTCAGTTCCCTCCTCTCTCCGCCAATACCCACTTCTCCAAATCGCCGAAATCCAACCAACTTCGACGCCACCGCCGCAGCCGGGGCCTGACCCTGGCCATCAACCTCCCCATGGTCACCCCGACCAGTTCGAGATGGGCCTTGAAAACCTCCTCCAGGCCCAAGCTACAAACCCAGACTCAGTTCGGCCCATTTGTGCCATCCTCGACGTCATGATGGATTGGACGGCTGAGATCTTCAAGAAATTCGATGTCCCGACGATTGGTTTCTTCACCTCCGGCGCTTGCTCGGCTGCCATGGAGCATGCCCTTTGGAAGGCTCACCCCATCGATCTCAAGCCCGGTGAGGTTCGTTTGCTCCCTGAATTGCCTGAAGAAATGGCAGTCACTTACTTTGATACTAAACGTCGAGCACATGAGCCACCTGGTCCACCACCGCCATTATTTGGAGCTGGATATCATGGCCCAATTATGGGTGGTACACATGGGCCATCAGGCCCACCACCGCCGCCCCACTCAGGTAGGGCCGGACCAAGACAAAGAGGCCCACCCAAACATGGTGGCCAACCACCATGGGTTGAGGGGTTGGAGGGATCCATTGCTTTGATGATTAACACGTGTGATGATCTTGAACGCCCATTCATTGAAAACATAGCCAAGCAAATGGGGAGGCCAGTATGGGGTGTGGGACCACTTTTACCCGAGCAATACTGGAAATCAATTAGTTCTATTCTCCATGATCATGAAAGTCGTAACAATCGACAGTCGAGTGTTTCAGAGGACGAGGTGATCCAATGGTTGGATTCGAAGCCACGTGGCTCAGTGTTGTACGTGTGTTTTGGCACCGAGGTTGGTCCATCAATGGAAGAGTACTCACAATTGGCTCAAGCATTAGAAGCAACGACCCAACCATTCATATGGGTGGTCCAATCCGGTGCGGGAAGGTCGGGCCCTCCACGTCCACCAAATCTGGGAACGGCCCAAGAAGGTTATTTCCCTCACGGGCTTGCTAGCCAAGTGGGTCCAAGAGGCTTGATAATAAATGGGTGGGCTCCACAATTACTAATACTAAGCCACCCATCAACGGGTGGATTTTTGACACACTGTGGGTGGAATTCTACGGTTGAAGCAATTGGGCTTGGGGTCCCACTCTTGGGCTGGCCCATTAGAGGAGACCAACATTATAATGTGAAACTGGCTGTGGCTTATCTAAAAGTGGGTTTCATGATTTCAGATGATTTATTAGAGAAGGTTAAGAAAGATGAGATAGTTAAGGGAATAGAGAAACTAATGAGTGATTATGATATAAAATCACAAGCAAAGAAGCTTGCAGCTAAATTTCAGAATGGTTTTCCAAATAGTTCTACTGCTAATTTGGATGCTTTTATAGATATAATAAAAAGCTTAACTTAAGCTAAAATGTGTTGTTGGTACTTTGCTTATTGTGCTTATATGATATGCTAAAACCCAAAATAGTAAAACTAGATCTCTAGGTGGACAGCAAAAAAATCTTAAAGTAATAAACTTCAAACATTATGTGTGTATTATATTTATTAGATAATATTGTAATACAAAAGGAAATTAGATGTTTTGTGGGAAATTAGATGATGCTCATGTTTCCAAATTCTGAAAAATATGCTTCAAAACTATTCTTGGACAAACACCTCTGCCATTATTTTTTTTCTCGCGTTTTCTTCTTTCTAATTCTCTCTCACGTACTCTTTATTCCTTTATTATGAGATCTCTCTCACGAAGTCTCTTTCCCATCTACTCTTTTTTTTTTGTCATTTTTATTGCCAAATAATACAAAGATTCAATATTATTTCCTTGTTTGATTAGATTTTTCCACGAAACTACTATCATTTAAAGACAAAAATCATGGGTAAGTACCTTCCAAGCTATTTTAGTTATGAGTATAGCTTTAAAGCATAAATACTTACAAATCGAGTAGTTTCATTCAATGTTTTGTGTTGAATTGTTTTTTTGTTTTTTTCGAATTCAACTAATATCTTGGGTTTGGGGTAGTGTGTGAGTGAATTCTTTTATTTTCATAAAATTTGATAATTTTCAATGACAAATTAAATAGAGTTCGATGAGTTTCGAAAACAATTCGATTAAAGTAAGAATTCAATGATCATCAAATAACAATTGAAATCAATCAAACTACTTTGATGGGCAAAGAATTGAAAGTCAACAAAAGCTAAAACCATTTTTTGAAAAAAAATCAAATTGTAATAAGGCCACCATCATCATATATTCTAATTTATTTCAAATGAAAACCTTGATAGCCATAAAAAAAACTAATGAAGTATTATCAAAATTAATATACCTATTACACTTTTCATTGAATTCTTATTGAAATCCATTAAGGGGTTGTTGAAATTAATAGAATTTTTACACCCAGCCTAAAATTTTTATTGAAACTCATTGAAGTCTATCAAATTTACATATTTTCACCTACACTTGGGCTAAATTTATTCCAACTAAAAATCTTTAAAAGCCTCATCTAAAACCCATTTATAAACCCTATATGTCCAATCAAAATAAAATCAAACCCTTAAGATAGAAAAACGATACCTCAAGTTATTTGAGGAAATTTGCAGCGTCGAGGAGAGAGAGAACGATGACTGTGGAAGCGTCAAATTTAAATCGTTGATGGGGCTTCAATATTGCATCGCTGTGAAGTCTGAAGGTGATATACTACCTAAGAATCTATAAACTTGTAGAAGTAAAACAAGATTTAAAGAAATAACAAAGAACTAGTAAAAGATTCACACCAAACAATTTTTACAAGGTTCACTACTACACAAAGTAATGGCTAATCCTTGGGACCTTGTCCAGAAAAAGAATTCCACTAAGATATGAATTGCAAGTTTTACACAGTATCTCTCAATTTACAATCAAAACAGTAAATCATCTATACTTGTCTCTCTTGCAAAATTCCTTAGCTTGAACTAGTTGAATCTTCACACTTGAACTCTTGCAGATCTAACTTTCTTCCAATACTCAGCCTGACGAACAATCACAGCTAGCCATGGATGAACACACTCTCAAGATCGAGTTCTTCAACCTGAAAAAGAAAGATAACAAAAATAAACCATACGAAAAACCCACACAACAAACTCACGGCTGAGAAAATCAGAAAACCCATTTATAGATCTGAGGTCTAACCAACTCAAAAACCCAGCCATGCTCAAAACAGAAAATCGTTAGAAAAACTAATTAACTCAGCAAACACTGATAAACCCGAAACCTAACAATACAGTCACACTAAACAAAGCCACGTAAGCAAACAATCAATTAAAACATTATCCAACTGCCAGATGCAACTGGAAAAATAAGAGATGAACCAAAATACAGTCAAAATACACAATACAGATGGAACTGAGAAACTAACAGATGAATCATGAAATTTCCAAAATACAGAATACACAAAGTAAGCCACTTACAATCTCCCCCTTGGCAATTTTATGATCAGTGCAAAAATAAGAACAGCAAAATAAACAAAACAACAAACAAACAAACACCCAAGAACCACCCAAATCTCCCCCTCAATGATCATAAACGAGCCGACCGACGAAGTCTGCCACGCATAAGTTTTCACGGAGGAGACGAGGATTGAGCAGGAACAGAGATAGAAGTGCCATCAGTAGCAGGAGCAAACTCCCCCTGGACAGGATGCTGAACCTTATCTGAAGCATTAGGAGACAACTCCCCCTGGACAGTATCCGGAGCCTTATCAGAAGCATTAGGAGACAACTCCTCCTGGGAATGAGCCGGAGAATGAATAGTTTGAGGCACTGAAACAGCCCCCTGAACAACAGATGGAGAAAGAGACTGAACAACCTGCCGAAGACTAGCTAACTGAGCCAAAACCCTGCGTTCAAATGCCTTGGAACGCTGTTGAGATTGCAGCAAAGAACTCTGAAGACTATCCAACTGAGATTGTTGTGAGTAAAGCATTTCAAACAACTTGTATTTCCAAGAGGCAGGAGCTAAACCTTTCAACAGAGGATATTTAAGCGGCTGAGGAGGCGGAACTGGTTTAGAAGACTGAGGCTGAAAAGATTTATCGAGAACCGGAAGTGGTAAGAACACATCTTGAGAGGTAAACTTAGGATGAGCAGCCAAAGTAACCTTGTGAACCAAACAGGGATATGGAAGAAACAACCGACGACTCTTGGTAAGAAAAGCTTGATACACCCTGTCAAACATAAGCACAGACAAATCTATGGATACACCAGTGCCCACAGCATATAGAAAACGCCCAATATCAGCAGTTACAGTTGAAGTATGTGAATTTGGAATCCAATTAGTTAGAGCAACCTTATGCAGATAATGATAGAAACTAGTTAAAGAAGGAGTAGGAAAATCATTTGAAACCTCATTCCAGCAAAAATCAGATTGACCTGTCAGCTCACGACACACTAGGTTTAAATCAGGGGCATACTCAGCATTATAAACAACATTAGTAACCAAAGGTATATTCATTAAAGCCCTAATAGTGGATGGAGCAAAAGAAATACGCTTACCCCTACAAAAAATAGTTAAACGATTTGGATGCTGAGCATCAAGCAGAGATTTTTCAATGTTAGAATAAAATTCCCGGACCAGATTTTGTGAAGGCATGACTAGACCAGAGACAGTGTTAACCCAATGACGAGACTCGAGAAGCTCAAGAAGCTCAAGAAGCTCAAGAAGCCTAGGGAAATCTTCTAACACTACAGAATTTTCAACATGCAATCAACGAAACGACACAAAATCTTTAAACCTTTTTTCAGCAAAACGATTGACAAAAAAATAGACAGAGTTAGGATCAGACTCACCACAAACCGAGGATGATTTGGATTGCTGAAGTTTTGATGGAAGACCACTAGAAACCTTAGACTTCTTACGAGGAGGAGGAAAAGGTATATGGTCAGAAGAAGGCTGAGGGGGTGAAGAGGAAGACCCAGCAAGATTAATGGAGGCTCGAGTAACTCATCGAGGAACCTGAGCAGACGGACGAGAGGTTTTTTTCTTGTGGGCAACAGACTTTACCCGAGTCCCATGAAACGAACCAGATGGAACAATGGAAAGAGAAGATGCAACAGGGGATAACACAACAGGAGGACAACCAGAGATAGGAGCAGAGGGAATACCTGGCGAGGAAGAGGCTAACGGAGGCTGAGACACGGACGACTGAACTGGAGGAACAGACGAAGAAACGGGAAGAGCCTTGGCCATGATACCTGTAGAAACCTGAGACTGAACTTTGACACACGAAGAAGATATAAGACACAATACGAGAAACAAAAATAGGGCAGAATAGGAAGAGACGGATGAACATTATGTATTTAAAGGAAAATCCCCAAGACCATGTTTGGCAAAAAAAATAAAAGAAGCCTGTGCAATAAGATATCACAAAACCAATATTGAAAACGTAAAAAAAAACTTGACAAAAATCCAAACAGATAAAAAAAACACAAATTTCCACAGAGCCAAAAAAAAAATGATAAAGCCACACACAGAAAAAAAAAATAGAAAATGCAGGAGGAGAATGAACAAAAAATAGTAAAGACCAGAGAGAACAGATAAAAAAAAGAGTGGCAAAACAAAAAAAAATCTCCAAACGAAGCAAGATGATTTCTAAAAAGAGATTTCAACAGAATGAATCAAATTCTTTTGAGGGAGTGAGCTTTTTAGCTCACATGAGAACACTTGCACACACTAAGGAAGAATTCTAGCTCTGATACCAAAATGAAGGTGATATACTACCTAAGAATCTATAAACTTGTAGAAGTAAAACAAGATTTAAAGAAATAACAAAGAACTAGTAAAAGATTCACACCAAGCAATTTTTACAAGGTTCACCACTACACAAAGTAATGGCTAATCCTTGGGACCTTGTCCAGAAAAAGAATTCCACTAAGATATGAATTGCAAGTTTTACACAGTATCTCTCAATTTACAATCAAAACAGTAAATCATCTATACTTGTCTCTCTTGCAAAATTCCTTAGCTTGAACTAGTTGAATCTTCACACTTGAACTCTTGCAGATCTAACTTTCTTCCAATACTCAGCCTGACAAACAATCACAGCTAGCCATGGATGAACACACTCTCAAGATCGAGTTCTTCAACCTGAAAAAGAAAGATAACAAAAACAAACCATACGAAAAACCCACACAACAAACTCACGGCTGAGAAAATCAAAAAACCCATTTATAGATCTGAGGTCTAACCAACTCAAAAACCCAGCCATGCTCAAAACAGAAAATCGTTAGAAAAACTAATTAACTCAGCAAACACTGAAAAACCTGAAACCTAACAATACAGTCATACTAAACAAAGCCACGTAAGCAAACAATCAATTAAAACGATATCCAACTCCCAGATGCAACTGGCAAAATAAGAGATGAACCAAAATACAGTCAAAATACACAATACAGATGGAACTGAGAAACTAACAGATGAATCATGAAATTGCCAAAATACAGAATACACAAAGTAAGCCACTTACAAAGTCAAGGGGTGTTGATTGGCATCGATTTACATTGAAGTTATAGAAAGAGAAAGAGTGTAGATGAGAAGTGTTTGATTGTGACTTACATTTATTATATGATATTTTAGTTTGAATGTTCTGTTAATACCGTTATTTGGGCTGCATACCAAATGTTTGGTATTTCAGTTATAAGTCAAATCCACCTAAGCCATAGTTAGTTTAAGTATTTTACTTGTTTATGTTGTAAGCCTTACTCTATAAAAGGCATAGATTAGAACTTAGCATGTTAGAGTTGTTGATTGCACTAAAGTCTAAATGAGTTTTCTCTGTTCTCGTGGAGAGTGGTGACCGAGAGCCTTTGGGTTTTCGCCTGAGTTTTTGGCTTGTAAGCTTCAGAGTTGGTGGACTGGGTTTAGTGCTGTAATAGTCAAGATTTATACATAGTGGATTCGACTAGGGATCTAAGATCCCTGCCTTGGATGTAGGAGTTCCTTTGTGGAATCTCTGAACCAAGTACTTGTGTGTACCGTGTTCCATATTTGTTCTCTTTCTTCTGTCTTTGTTGTTGCTACTTTGTTGTGTTGTGTGTTATTGTAGGTATCAAGCTCTAACCCTCACAAGGAGTTAGAGAAAGAGAGTGCATGACAGGTTAGAGAAAAAGAAAGGAATGCTGCTCTAGCATTTAAGTTAAAAGTATTTTAGACCAAAAATGATTTTAAAGCATATTTTTTAAAATTTAGAAACATGGGGCATATTGTTTATTCAATTAATGGGTCTTTGAGCAAAAATATCAAATTTCTTGATACAAATTAGGTTGCACAAACATGGCAATGCTAAATATTATTCGTCCATATTGTTATTTTGAACATAACTAAGCTAAAGATGTCTTAGGTGATTGGAATATGAGCAAATATTTAAATTTTCTCAAAAATAAATAAAAATAAATGATGTATTGATGTGTGTCGTATGCCATATCAAATTTACTTAAGATTTTTTTTTTTTAGTATTACTAATTATTTGGTATAACAATAAATATAGGCCGAACCCATGAAGACTATTGATCAATTTATTATTCAAAACAGAGACAAAAATTGAAAATGACATCTTATTTTCAAAATTCAATAGCACAAAGTAACAAGCAAATAACGATTGATAATTAAAATTTTAAAGAACAATTAAGAATTATCCTTCACCTTCAACATTCAATCAATCAACAATGACAAACATTATTCTCTATTTCCAATTATACTATTAACTCCGCATATAACACTTAAGCAGTCAATTATCCAATTTTCTTATCACAATTAATTAAATCTAAGCGCTCATTAATACTTATGTTTACCAAGTAATAAATCCATTAAGCATGCAATCTATTTAACTCAGGAAAAACATTACATTTAGTGGAAACAAGTTAATATAGGCAACAAATTCATTAAGCATGCAATCCATTTAACCTAGGTTCTATTCTCCATTCCATTCAAAATACTCGTTACAATACTCAATTGTAATTTATCACTCTACTTAGAACCCTAGACTATTAGGTGAATTATAATTCTAAGATGATAATAGAACAATGCAACACCCTAATTAGTTGGTCACCTAACAAAATATCACACAATTTATAGCATTCAATTAGAAGAATGTGAACAATTTAATTTAAGGGAATATAAGGAATAAAGTAAATCATTGCATTCAAGATTTCATGTCTTGGGTTTCGAAATAACCTTTAACCTAAAAGAGAACTACTACATAGTCACAAACATGATCATACACATAATCATAAATTGAAAATAAAGGAATTCTTAGAGAAAAGAAGAAAACCTAGATTGGATGTAGAAAATAATGATGTTTTCTCTTTTCTTCTACAGTTCTTATCTCCAAGAATCGTAATTAAAAGTTATTCTAAAAATTAACCCTAAACCCTTTTATAGTCCCCTTGAAATTACAATTAAAAATTAAACTTGAAGTCTAAAAAAGCATCGCAAGCCGCGACCATAGCTTTGCACCGCCGCGACCATAGCCTCCGAAAACCAAAACTGCAGGCTCAAGCCACGGCTAGCAAACATCCATCGCCGCGGCCATAGTGCCTGGAAAAACCCCTAGGCCATACACACTTTTTCCACTTTTCTAATTTTCTTCAATTTCTTCCGCTCCAGCCTTGAATCTCGGGTTTAGGGACTTCAGAAATACTTTAAACTCTTCTAAAATTCATTTCATTGAGTCTTATTGTCTCTCATCAATATCTAGCCACAAATTGTACAAAATTTGTCAATTAACTCTCATAAAATGTATTATGGCCTAAAAATCAAAGACTCATAAAACAAAGTTAAGAACACATAAAACACTAAAAATCAACAATATCCAAGTGAGAAAGAACTAAAAATATATAATCCAAAATTCCCTTATCATGAATGTTGTTTTATATTTTACTTAAATACTTAATTTTATTATATTAAATTGAATTTCTATATTTAATTAAATTTTTGGGTTCAAGATTTTTAAAGACAATCTCTTTTTTTTTTATTATTTGAAATTATTTTTATATTTAAATAAAACATAAAATATTTACTTTTTTTTTCATAAAAAGGTAGAAAATATATAAATATATGAATGATATTATTCTCTTATTAAAATTTATTATTATTTTTTTTTAAAAAAAAGTAAGAATACATTTGTGCTAGTTAGTAAACACGACTAGAAAAAAAAAACTATTTTCGCATTAGGCAAAAGAAAAAGCATCAGTTATGAAATTGATGCACCTTAGGACCTAATATAGATTGATATATGAACATATGTCACGTAAAACAAAATGAAAAGGAAAGTTTTACACCAAAACAGATTTCTTCAAACTTAACACACCAAAACATATAAACAAAATTATCTTTCACAAAACTCACTGTAAAATCTTTTTTGGCCAAACTTTAATTTAGACAAAATATTTTAATTGTTTAAAAAAAAAATTAGTAGCATATCTCCATATTGATTTTCGGTTTTATTAAGCAATATTTTCAACTGATTTTGTAATGTGAATATATTTGTTGCCTTAATTATCTCAAATAATCAATTTTTGGTAAAAATATATTGTGCAAATATCTTGAGATTATTTTCAGGGATTATGTGGGATTATGTCTATTATGGAATTAAGTTGGTGTCGAAAATGAACATGGTCAAAAGAAATGACCATGTTCGTTCTGCCAGATGAGACTGACTTCGTTGCTGACTCATCAGTTTCCTTTTTTGTCGACACAGAATGCATCTGGCTGGCTGATTTCCTAAATCAAAGTAATTCGCAAATTGATTTCAAAGATACCAGAACATGATGGCCTTAGACGATTTCCCTGCCTATAAATATCTTGCCAAGGCCTTTGGAATTTTTACCTCTTCCATTTTGAATATTTGTAAACGTTATGTTATTTTGAAGAGTGTGTTTATTTGTAGAGATTAAGTTTGTTCACCTTAATCTTTGTGAGAGTGCTGAGTGTACTTGTGGATATCTATCTAGTCCATTGTAATCAGATAGTGTCTATTGTGAACGTGTTCATAAGGATCTTCGGGAGAGGATTCTATCTAAGTCTCACTTCGGGAGGAAGTGTGCACTCGATATTCTTTGAAGGGAGTTCAAGAGAATCAGCGTTTCATCAAACCAGATTCGTAGAGAAGAGTACAACAAGATTGCGACAATAGTTTAAGAGGGAGTCTTACATTGTTTATGTCAATGCTTTTTGTACACTTTGTTTCTTTACTAATTGGTTTATTCTCTGGGCGTGGCCCCAAGGAGTAGGTTATCCGAAAGGGTTTCTGACCCTTGTAAAAATTTGCTGTGTTCTTTAATTTTTGCACTGTCTATTTATTGTGTTCAGTTCTGTCATGACAAGTTCGGATTCTGTTCCGATAGAACTGCTTTCTGTGTAAACAATTAATTACCATTCCGCATTTTAATTAATTCATGGTTTAATTAATTTGGTAATTACTAAAAACAGAATTTCAATTGGTATCAGAGCGGGTCACTAAACTCTTAGTGCGATCTTGTATTTTTTCGTTTGTTTTGTGCCTTGTGAAATGTCTTTCTTTGTAGAAGGTGGATCTATAACTCGTCCTCCTTTGTTGAATGATTCCAACTATCCTTATTGGAAGGTTAGGATGAGAGCCTTTACTAAATCTCAAGAAGAAAAGGCGTGGAGATCAATCTTAACTGGTTGGACACCTCCATCTGAATTCGATGATGTCACAAAGGTAAAATCTAAAATTAACTGGACTGATGTTGAAGATAAATTATCCAGTTATAACAACAAAGCCTTGCGTGCTATCTTTAATGGTGTTGGTGAAGGTTACATAAAATTAATATCTTCGTGTGAATCTGCCAAAGAAGCTTGGGAAATCCTTCAAACTCAATTTGAAGGAACTGCTGATGTAAAACGTTCTAGGCTTGTTATGCTAACTACTAGATTTGAAAATCTTAGAATGACAGAGACTGAGTCTCTCACATAATTCTACGAAAGACTGTCTGATATATCTAATGAATATTTTGCATTGGGAGAAAAATTGGAAAATAATGTGTTAGTTCGAAAAATTGTTAGAGTGCTTCCTGACAGGTTTCAAAGAAAGCTCACAGCAATTGAAGAAGCCAAAGATCTCGACACAATGAAAGTAGACGAATTGATGGGTTCATTGCGAACGTTTGAACTCAATCAAAAAATTCGCCAAAAGGAAAATCCAAGTGTTCCCAAAGAAAAATCAGTTGCTCTCAAATCATCAAAAATAAAAGATTCAGAAGAAAATGATGGTGAAGACGAAATGGCCTTGTTGACCAAAAATTTTCAAAAATACATGAAAAAGATTGGTAACAAAAAATCCTTGTTCAAATCTTCCAAAGGTAATCAATTTTCTAAACCTTTTGACAATAACAATAAAAGAGGCGTGCAATGAAGGGAATGTGAAGGATTTGGTCATATTCAATCTGAATGTGCCAACACACTGAAGAAAAATAAAAAGGTAATGGCAGCTACTTGGAGTGATCAGGACTCTGAAAGTAGTGATGAGGAAGATAACTTGAATCTTGCCTTAACCTCTGTTGTTTCTGGATTAACTTTGAATTTGCAGGATAATAAAAGGGTTGTTTGTCTGAACAACACAATACAGGAAGTTAATTCTGAATGTGAATCTAGTGAGTCTGATCTAGACAAGGATTCCCTGAAAGAATCATACAAAGATATGTATGATCAATGGTTAAGGGTTTGTTCTGATAATCGCTTAATGACAAGCAATAATAAATTCTTACAGGAAAAGAATGATGATCTTGTAAACACTGTGAAGAATCTTGAAGAAAAAATTATTGCAAAAGATTGTGAAATTAAGAGATTAGCAAATGAAATTAATCACATGGTTAAAGGTGTTAAAATGCTTAATCCAAATTCCAAGATTTTGGATGATGTTATTGATGCAGAACAAAAAGCTGGTAATTTTTCTGGATTAGGATCTGATGGTTTTAAATCAAAAGGCAATACCATTTTTGTGAAATCTGGAATACATTCTGTTGCATCCGCTAACATTTCTGCAGGTACATCTCAAACAGTTGATTCGACAAAAAGCAAATCTGTTTCCACATCTGTTAAACAGACCAATTTTCTCAAAAGAACCAACACAGATCGGTTCATTCCAATATGTCATTTTTGTGGAGTGAAAGGGCACATCCGGCCCAGATATTTTACTATGATGAATTTTTTCAAAAACAATTATTTAAATCATTATAGTAAAACAAAACTTGTTGCAGAAAACCTTCAAAATGTGTTTGGGTTGAAAAAGCAAGAAAAACTTGTCTTGCTGCTTTTACTTATCATAAATCTCGTGCCTCTAATTCTTGGTATTTTCATAGTGGATGTTCTAGACATATGACAGGTGATGCAAATATACTCACAAATTTCAAATCTATGAAATGTGGTGCAGTAACCTTTGGTGATGGTATGTCAGGTAATATTATTGGAAAAGGCACTCTAAGTCTTGATGGATTACCAAAATTGAGAAATGTTTTACTTGTTGAAGGACTTAAGGCTAATTTAATTAGTATAAGTCAAATTTGTGATCAAGGCTTCACAGTAAATTTTTCTCGTGATGATTGCAATGTTGTTGATGAAAATGGCGTGAGTATACTGAAAGGATATAGATCCATTGATAATTGCTATACTCTTTCACCAACTCTCACATGTCACTCGGCTATAAGTAATACCACTGATTTGTGGCATGAGAAACTGGGTCATATAAATTTTAAAAGTTTAAAAAAGATTGCAAGTGCAGGGTTAGTTCGTGGGTTACCCAAGTTGGGTAAAGAATCTGCAGGTAAATGTGAACCTTGTCAGTTAGGGAAACAATTAAAAAAACTCCCACACAACTGTCACGGGAATCAATACTTCAAAAGTTCTTGAACTTTTGCACATGGATCTCATGGGTCCCATTCAAGTTGAAAGTATTAATGGAAAAGGGTATATCTTTGTGTGTGTTGATGATTTTTCTCGCTTTACTTGGGTTGACTTCTTAAGGGAAAAATCAAACACGTTTGATGCCTTCAAAAATCTGTGCATTAAATTAAGAGTTGAAAAAGATTGCAATATAGGTAAGATTGTGAGAATTAGAAGTGATCATGGTAAAGAATTTGAGAATACTGTTTATGATGATTTCTGTAAATCTCTAGGGATTTCCCATGAGTTCTCAGCTCCCAAGACTCCTGAACAAAATGGGGTTGTTGAGAGAAAAAATAGAACCTTGCAGGAAATGGCCATAGTAATGCTAAACAGTAAGAAACTCTCCAAACAATTGTGGGCAGAAGCAATATTCACTGCTTGCTACACAATCAATCGAGTATTTCTTAGGCCAGGTACTTTCAAAACTCCCTACGAAATTTGGAAAGGTAAAAAGCCCAATGTAAGTTATTTTCATGTTTTTGGATGCATATGCTATATTCTATAGAGATCGTGAGAATATTGGAAAATTTGATTCAAAAAGTGGGATAGGAGTGTTTCTTGGATATTCTATGAATAGTAGAGCTTATCGTGTTTTTAACATGAGAACTCAAACTGTTATGGAATCATCCAATGTTGTTGTTGATGATTTAAAAGATTTTTCTGAGTATTCCAATGAAGAAGAAATTGATAGGTTTATTGCCGAAACCTCTCAGACAGAATCTCCTGCAGTAAAAAAGGATGATGTTGTGCCCTCTCATACCGAATCTGTTACAACAGAAGCTTAATCTGTTCCAACATCATCCGATCAATCAACAAAGGAAGGGCTAGAAATCATCACAGATTCAATACAGAGAGAACCTTCTGCCAGAATAAAAAAGAATCATCCTTCAGATCTCATTCTTGGTGATATTGAAGAAAGCATGGTAACAAGAAAAAGGTATGTAAATTTGGTTCAATTCGTTTGCTTTACTTCCAGCTTTGAACCAAAAAATGTGAAAGAAGCCTTGAATGATGAGTCATGGATAAAAGTAATGCAAGAAGAATTGGAACAATTCATAAGAAATGAGGTATGGACTCTTGTTCCTAGGCCAAATCATACAAATGTTATTGGTACCAAATGGATTTTAAAAAATAAAACCGATGAATTTGGTACAATAATAAGAAATAAAGCTAGGCTAGTTGCTCAGGGGTATACTCAAATTGAAGGAGTTGATTTTGATGAAACTTTTGCCCTTGTTGCAAGACTTGAGTCAATAAGATTGCTATTGGCTGTTGCATGTGTTGTTGGATTCAAACTTTTTCAAATGGATGTTAAATCTGCATTTTTAAATGGAAATTTGAATGAGGAAGCATTTGTTGAACAACCAAAAGGATTTGAAGATCCACATAATCCTAATCATGTTTTTCAACTTAAAAAGGCTCTCTATGGGCTGAAACAGGCTCCTAGAGCTTGGTATGAAAGATTGACTCAGTTCCTTGTTTCAATGGTATAAAAGAGGAGGAGTAGATAAAACTCTTTTCATCAAAAATGTTGATTCTGATATTGTTATTGCTCAAATCTATGTTGATGATATTGTTTTTGGCTCTACTTCTAACACTTTAGTGCAGGAATTTGTCAAACAAATGACGAATGAGTTTGAAATGAGCATGGTAGGTGAGTTAACCTATTTTCTAGGTTTGCAAGTCAAACAGTCAGAAGATGGAACCTTCATCTCTCAAAGTAAGTATGCAAAAAATCTGGTCAAGAAATTTGGGATGGAGTCTGCCAAACACGCCAAAACACCAATGGGAACCACAGTCAAACTAATCAAGGATGAAAATGGTGTTAAAGTAGATCCAACCTTGTACAGAAGCATGATTGGAAGTCTTCTGTATCTCACAGCCAGTCGTCCTGATATAAGCTACAGTGTGGGGGTATGTGCTCGATATCAAGGAGATCCTATGGAATCACATGTGACAGCTGTAAAGCGAATCATTCATTATGTAAATGGTACTCAGGAATGTGGAATTTGGTACTCAAAGGAAATAAACTCTAACCTTGTTTGTTTTAGTGATGCTGATTGGGCAGGCAATGCAGATGACCGAAAAAGTACAAATGGTGGATGTTTTTATCTGGGAAACAATCTGGTTTCTTGGCATAGCAAGAAACAAAATTCAATTTCTCTATCAACTGCTGAGGCCGAGTACATAGCTGCAGGAAGCTGTTGTACGCAGTTATTGTGGATGAAACAAATGATGACAGATTATGGGTTTGATCTTAAAACCTTGACTATTTTCTGTGAAAACACTAGTGCTATTAATATCTCAAAAAATCCTGTTCAACACTCTCACACTAAACACATTGACATTCGTCATCATTTTATTAGGGAACTCGTTGAAAATAAAACTTTGATCTTAGAATATATTGAGACTGACAAACAGATTGCAGATATTTTTACAAAAGCCCTTGATACAGTCAGGTTTGATTCCCTCAGGAAATCCTTGGGGGTTTGCCCCAATTAATTTGTTTTTGTGCTGTACCTTATCCCTGTGCTTGAAAAAGTTGTGTGATGTCTTCTTGTCCTTGCTCACCGAAAAAGTCTCAATCATTATGTCAAACTATATTTTAACTTTATGTTAGAAATTATAGTTAATATATTTCATGCTATTTTTAACAAAAAAAAAAAAAAACCCAAAACAAATAGTCCCTCCAATTAATATTCCTTCAAATCAATCTGTGTTTTTGTGTGTGAGCATTTGATCCTTGAAAAGTATTTCAAGCTCCATCTTAGAATAGAGCTACCTACACTGTTGTGTAAATTGCTTAACCTTGAGTAAGTTGGAACTATGTAACTAACAATTATGTAGAAGATACTCTACCACTGTTAAATTCAGCCTTCAGTGTAGTGTGAAAGCGTCTAATTTGGGTACTCATTGAGAAAAAGGCTAAAAATTGCCACATAGGGCAATGTCCCTGAAAAAGGCTAAAATTGCCAAACAGGGCAATGATCTCTGCTTTCACAATCACACACAAATGCTTAAGATATACTGTTGGACAAAATTTGTAAGTCTCACACACATTGATTGATTTGAGTGAAATATTTTTTTTTGTGATAGGAGTAAATGTTTTGTGATATTTTTTTTGAAAAATAAAAGCATGATTTATATTAAATATATTTTCTAAACCTTATAGTAAAAATATGTTTTGATATAATGATTGTTTCTTTCTCCACATGCAAGGGCACGAAGACAATGAACACTAATCAAATATGGGATATTTTGTTTTTGTACATTCGGTTATATTACTTAATATAATAATAAAAAAATATATAATAATACTAATATATATAGTTCTTTTTGAGGGAAATCAAATCTGAGTGTGTCAAAAAGGGTATGTTGTATCTTGATTGTTTTTGTCCTTATCTCATATTTTATTAAGATCAAAAGTTTCCATTTTTGGCTTGTTTCCCAATTTGTGTCGTGCACTATAGTTGGCAGTTATTATTGAGATATTTGGTGTGTACTTTCCAAAAGTGTTTATCCTTTTTAATTTTCAAATAAATGAATTAAAGATCAAATCCCTACCTTTCCTTTTGTTTATATTCAGATTTCCTTGGGCCCAATACTTCAACCGTCTCCATTCTTCTCTTTTTCTGGTTCCTTATTTTTCTTTGACAGTTTTCTCTCATCCTCGTGCAACAATGGTGAGAACCAGAGGAAGTGGCTCTCGGTCTGTCAAGGCAGTGGCTGGTTCGTTGACTGCATCTCCATCCCTCACCAAGAAGAAAGCTCGAAAGAGTACCTTGTCTCATTCCATCCACATTGATGGTTCCATCACCACGAGCAAAGCCGTGGTCATTCCGGACCTTGAAGCCCCCAAAGTTCCATCTGAACCTCCGTCAACGGCGACTCCGCTCGCCTCTATCCATGGGTCTTCCAAAAGGGGTCGAGCTTCTCCATCAGATGATGTCTCTGATCATGACCATGACCTTGCCAAAACCCATTCTGATTCCTCAGAGTCACCTGATGTGCTAGCATCCAAGAAGAAAAGAAAAGGTTGGTTCCAGGTCTCTTCTTCTCAAAAATCTCCTCGTTCCAAAGGGCTTGATCCTTCTGATTCCACGCCAAAGGCTTCGTCTCTCGTGGGTTCTACTCCATGTTCCAAGTTTTGGTCGAAGGTAAAGAAAATTCCTCCACCTTGTTCTTCTTCTGAAACTGACCCTTCTTCAGATTGTGTTCCCTCTGATGAAGATCCCCTTGAAGACGATCCCTCTCTTGAAGAAAATGTTGGCTCTGAAGAAGAATCTGACCCATCAGAAGACCCTCCTATTTCACCAAAGTCCAAGAAATCTGTGAAAATTCCTGAGATTCGCACCACGTCTCCTTTGGGTCCCAAAGTTTCTCCAAGTTCTTCCTTTAAGGCTCACTCTTTGAATTTTTGTTTCAATGACAATGAGAAAAATATGAAGCATTATGTGCATCGTGACTTTATCTGTGAGAAATTTTTTTCATTTTCTGCTCATAGAGTGTTTGGGGTCATTAAAAATATTGAGGATCGGGGGTGGTTAGGTTCTTTAACCAGGATGGATGGTTTTGTTCCTAGAGTTGTTCAAGAATTCTATGCAAATCTCAATGTTGATCTATTTGATAGAAAATAGTTTATGTTTGG
Source organism: Humulus lupulus (assembly GCF_963169125.1). Classification (NCBI taxonomy): domain Eukaryota; kingdom Viridiplantae; phylum Streptophyta; class Magnoliopsida; order Rosales; family Cannabaceae; genus Humulus; species Humulus lupulus. The sequence goes on along the minus strand of NC_084797.1, from coordinate 141,232,973 downwards.
ACAGGTTTATGTCCGAGGGAATTGGTATTTGTTCAATACTGCTGAAATTGCCAAGGTTCTCAATTTACCCCCTACTGTTGACAATGTTGTTGTGGATTTCAACAAAGATAAGGTGCTATCGGAGTTGGTAGGACAGAATATGGTTTGGGAACCTCACTCAGTATTCAAAGTAACCGACCTTACTCATTACTATGCTGTGCTTCACAAATTTGCCACCAACAATTGGATTCCCACTACTCATACCTCCACCATTACTTTTGACACGACCTTCTTTCTGTACAAAGTCGGAACTGGTCTCCAAGTTGATCTTGCCTCTCTCATTTTTGACCAGATCACTGCCTTAGGAAATGCCAAAAAGAAAGGCCAATATTTGGTGTTTCCTCATTTGATCTACAAGTTGCTTGATTCCCAAAAGCCTCTTCAATTGGAATATGAAATCTTGACTCCTCCTACTGCCGGTGCAGACTACAAACTCAAGAAGGAACCATCATCTGTTAAGGCAACTAAAGGGATTGCTCTCAAGGCTGGCGATGCTGATTCTGTTGCTACTGAACTCGCTGGTGTCAAGGCCACTCTGGAATCTGTTCAAACAGAAGTGTTCAGCCTCAAGAGTTGTCTCTCAACCATGATGTTTCACTTTGCAGCGGGTCCTTCCAACTGAGTCCATTTAGTTTTATTTTACTTTTTTCGTTTTCAATAAATTGTAAAAGAACGCTGTTTTAGTGTCTTTTTGTTTTTAGGTTACTCCTTTGGCTTCTTGCTAAACAACAAGGGGGAGTAATTGTGGTTCATTTTGATCAGTTTATCCTGTTTTAAGCTATTGGTTCTTGTTACATTTGAAATGCTTTTCGCAGGGGGAGTCATGCTTTAATTTTTGATCCTTGTTTCATTTGTGATAATTTTCGCAGGGGAAGCAATCTATTGCTATTTTGCTATTTGCTCTAACCTGTTTTTTCTTTGCAGGACTTTTTCAAAATAAACACTTAAAATATTCTTGTCTATCAAGTTACCAAAGGGGGAGATTGTAAAATCCTTTTTTGGCTAAACTTTAATTTATACAAAATATTTTCATTGTTTAAAGAAAAATTAGTAGCATATCTCCATATTGATTTTCGGTTTTATTAAGCAATATTTTCTGCTGATTTTGTAATGTGAAAATATCTTTAAAGTGTGAATATATTTGTTGCATTAATTATCTCAAATAATCAATTTTTGGTAAAAATATATTGTGCAAATATCTTGAGATTATTTTCAGGGATTATGTGGGATTATGTCTATTATGGAATTAAGTTGGTGTCGAAAATGAACATGGTCAAAAGAAATGACCATGTTCATTCTGCCAGATGAGACTGACTTCGTTGCTGACTCATCAGTTTCCTTTTCTGTCGACACAGAATGCATCTGGCTGGCTGATATCCTAAATTAAAGGAATTCGCAAATTGATTTCAAAGATACCAGAAAATGATGGCCTTGGAAGATTTCCCTGCCTATAAATATCTTGCCAAGGCCTTTGGAATTTTTACCTCTTCCATTTTGAATATTTGTAAACGTTATGTTATTTTGAAGAGTGTGTTTATTTGTAGAGATTAAGTTTGTTCACCTTAATCTTTGTGAGAGTGCTGAGTGTACTTGTGGATATCTATCTAGTCCATTGTAATCAGATAGTGTCTATTGTGAACGTGTTCATAAGGATCTTCGGGAGAGGATTCTATCTAAGTCTCACTTCGGGAGGAAGTGTGCACTCGCTATTCTTTGAAGGGAGTTCAAGAGAATCAGCATTTCATCAAACCAGATTCGTAGAGAAGAGTACAACAAGATTGCGGCGATAGTTTAAGAGGGAGTCTTACATTGTTTAAGTCAATGCTTTTTGTACAATTTTTTTCTTTACTAATTGGTTTATTCTCCTGGCGTGGCCCCAAGGAGTAGGTTATTCGAAAGGGATTCTGAACCTTGTAAAAATTTGCTGTGTTCTTTAATTTTTGCACTGTCTATTTATTGTGTTCAGTTCTGTCGTGACAAGTTCGGATTCTGTTCCGACATAACTGCTTTCTGTGTAAACAATTAATTACCATTCTGCATTTTAATTAATTCATGGTTTAATTAATTTGGTAATTACTAAAAACGGAATTTCACTCACAAAATCAAATTCATAGAACATCGGATCATCCAAATAACTCACAAAATCATATTCACAAAATCTCACCAAAATAGAAACAAATTTACATTACCATATAAATCACAAAATCAAATATGAAAAAGGAAAAGTATATGCAAAAAGAAAGAAAGAGAGAGAAACCCTTAATATTTGAGGCTCATGGTGGTTGGCAAGGACTCGCAATAGAGCTCACAAATTGTGCTCACGACAAGACTCGTAGTGGAGCTCATAGAATGGGCTCAACTCTTTCAAGATCAAGGTGAAAGAGGACATCATAGTCAACATAACTCGCAAACTTGGCTTGGCTTGCAAGATCAAAGAGAAAGAGGATGAGACTCACGTTCAACAGTTGACTCAATTCTTGGGCTATTGGTGGCTGAGTAGGGTGGAATATTGTGTGAGAGCAAAAGTGGGGTAGGTTATTGGCGACTAGGGTGGGTTAGGTGAGAGTAGAGCTGTAAATGTAGGCCTGCCCAGTCCTACGACTCGAGCTTGTATACGAATTCGTATCGTGCTAAGCTAGCCCATATTTGAAGGAGTAAGTCCAGCATGACCCATAGGTACGACCCATGTCGTGTCATGTTTCATGCCGTGTTGGACCAGTCCATTTTCCTTATTCGAGCTCATTTTATTATTGCTAAAAAATATAAGGATGGGGAATTGAGCTCTGATACTAGTTGTTGGAAATGCTAACAAGATCTTTATTTATTTTCATGTAATTTACATATTATCAAACAAACATACAAATTCCTATAACATGCTCCTATGAAATTGATACAAATACAGAGTAAAATATAGAAACTTATATTATGCAGCGAAACTAGAACAATTCCTTCATTCAATCTCTCTAACCCTTTATTCCTTTATGTTGCAGAGTATTATCAAGAGATTGAACTAGATCAACAACACAATCTTCCTTACCAAGCCTTTGATTAACCTAGAAGAAAACTTGCTCTCAATCAACTGCCTCTTGTTGTCATCTGACTTTTGAAATACTAGATATAGCACTCTATTTATAGACACATCCATAAATTTATTTTCTTATTTAAATTAATTTAAAAATAAAATATAAATAAATCTCTATCATGGCTGGCCCACACCATATGGGTTGGGCTCATGATATGTGTCTTAAATTTAAGGCTCAATGAACTCAAATTCAAGATCATTTTATTTATACATTTTATAATTCATTAATTAAATCCTTATTCAAATTAACAATTTATAATTTGAAACTTAATTTAATATTATTTATTAATATTAACACAAAATTTTCATTATTAATAAATATGCCGAATATTCTCTTTTATTCTCTAAATCACACATCTTTGTAAAAAAAATTCAAAATTGACCTAGTCAACTTTAAAAATCCTAATTGATAATTAAATCAATTAATTGAGACATTCTAGATTATTTACTCAAAGGTGATGTGGGGACCATGGATCTATGAAATCAAGCTCCAATAATAAGTTATCGTGAATTTATTTACGAATAATTTCACTACCTTATTCATTTCTTGTGACTCCACTATTGACTCGGAATTGCACTCTTGAATTCACATAAGATGTTCTCTCAAAGCAACATCTAGACAGTCTTCATTATGCAAATCTAAGAGTCGTTGAGAAAGGATATCCAAAACGTCAATAGAATAGACAGCATGTACATCACTTAGATACCTCATAGCCTCGAAAATGTTGAATCGAATGGTCCCCCCATCAAATTCCATGGCCAATGTTCCTTCATGCACATCAATCTTGGTTCTTGCTATTTTCATAAATGGTCTTCCCAAAAAAATTGGTGTACAGCATGGAATGGATTCATCCTCCATATCAAGAACATAAAAATCTGTCGGAAACATCAATTCATTTACTTGAACTAAAGCATCTTCTATTACACCTCTAGGATAAGCATTCGATCTATCAGCAAGTTGAATAATCACCCCTGTTTCTTCAAATGGACCAAGATTCAATGAAGCATAAATGGATAATGGCATGACATTTATAGAGGCTCCCAAATTCAACATACAACACTCAATCCTTTTATTACAAATAGTGTAATGAATACTAAAAGTTCCAGGATCCTTACACTTTGGTGGAAGCTCCTTTTGAAGAACTGCAAAAATGTTCTCCCCCACACTCACCTTTTCATTACCCCCTCAACTTACCCTTATTAGTGCATAATTCTTTCAAAAACTTGGCATAGCGTGGCACTTTTTTAATAGCATCAAGAAGAGGAATATTCACCTCCACCTTTCATAATATATTGAGAATTTCCTTATCAACCTCTTCCTTTTTATTCTTCTTCAACCGAGCAATCAACTGGTGGCTTGGATGACATATTAATAGGTATTGGAGGACTAGGTGGATCATATTGCTTTCCACTTCTCAAAGTTACCGCACTAGCATTCTTCTTGGGATTCTTCTCAGGTTGTGAAGGAAACTTATTAGACAGATGAGCTTCCAACCTGTTATATGATGTCACTAGTTGTCCCACTTGATTCTCCATACTTTTGATGGAAGCTTGGGTAGTTTGCTGAAACTAAAGAGTATTTGTAGCAATTTCATTGATTAATTCTTGAGTAAAGGATTTTGTACACGATCGTTGAGCAACTTGTGGTGCTTGTGATGGTCTAGGAGCATAGTTCTGTTGAGATCGTTGTTGAAGAGAAAAACCAGGTGGTCTAACAGGTGTAGACTATGGAGTAGCTTGTAGGTGATTCCCATAACGAATATTTGGATGATCACACTAGCCGGGATTATAGGTTTGTGAAAAAGGTTCATAGTACATCTGGCGTAGTTGACCTGGGAAATTACTTACAACATTAACACCCTCGGTCTCTCCCTCAAATAGAGTAGATCAAGTATCAGTAACATGCTCCACAACTTGACATATTCCACATGGACACACCTGTTGGCCTAAAGCAAGTTGTTGTACCACTAATATTAATTGAGCCAGTTGATGACCAAGATGGTTTTCGTTGGAATTACTCAGCTCATTAACTATCTTTGGTGGTGGATTAGGATCTTGGAAAATGCCAAACTGTTGTGAGTTGGCAGCCATATTAAAAATCAAGCTCCTGGCTGCAGCAGGAGTCTTATCAACTAGTGCACCCTCACTAGCTGCATCAATCATACTCCTATTCATAAAAGTACTGGATTAGGAGTTGTTCATTTATCTGATGATGAGGGCACCTAGCACATAATCGCTTAAACCTCTCCCAATATTCATACAATGACTCCGCTGTATATTACCTCAGATCTCTTTCCTGATGATTCCTACTTTAGATGCTGGAAAATATCATTCCAAGAACATAGTCTTCGTACCATTCCAGGTTTCAAAAGTACCGGGTGGAAAATAGTACATCCACTTTTTAGCTTCATCCTTCAGGGAGAAAGGAAACGCTCGTAGCTTAATATGTTCTTCAGTCACTGCAACAGGTTTCATACTAGAACAGACAATATGAAACTCCTTCAAATGTTTATTCGGGTCCTCACCGGCCAACCCATGGAAAGAGGTAAATAAGTGAATGAGGCCCGACTTCAACTCAAAGTTGACATTTAAAGGTGGATATTGAATGCAAAGCAGTTGTTGGTCAAGATCTGGCACTGCCAACTCATTCAACGTCCTTTGCTGGGCCATTGTTCTATAAGATCAAACTGAATCGTCAGAATTAGATTTGTTGTCAGATAATAATGGCTCTTTAACAGACTCTACACGTTGATAATGATGCTGAAAGAGTGGATTATCAGTGATAGTTATGGTATTGTGTGACACGAACGATGCCTCGAGATAATCTTTGATTTTTTGTAATTGATCTTGTGTATCTTCTTCACCAGACATATACACCTGACAATTCCACGGTAAAACTAATTAGTTTCAAACAAATAAATTTGAATAATAAAGTAAATAACAATACTCCCCGGCAACGGCACTAAAAATTTGACGGGAGTCATGTGTTGTGTCAAATTTAATTATTATTTTCTTTTCAGTATTACAAATTATATTAGTAAACATTAAATACGAGTCAAACCCACGAGGATTACGTTCAAATTATTATTTAAGAATTAACAACAAAAATTAAAGAAGGGATGTTGTTTCTCAAGTTAAAATTTAAATAACATAAACATAAAAGCAATAATGAGTTGATATTACGATTTAATGAAATAGTTAAGAGTCATTCTCCACCCTCCACAATCATTCAAGACCAAAAATAATAAATATTATTATGATTTTCCAATTAAATTATTAACCACGTAGATAATGTTGAAGTAGTCAATTATCCCAATCTTCCAATTACAATTAATCAAGGCGAAGCGCTCAATAATTAAATCTTTATACCAAGCAATAGTCCCACGGAGCATGTATTCTATTTAACCTAGGAATAATAATAATTTCTGTGGAGATAGTTTAATCTAAGCAACAAATCAATTTAGCATATAATTCGTTTAACCTAGGTTCTAAACTTCATCACAATCAATAATACCTATATGATAATACTATCGATTGACCATTATCACATACACTTAGAACCCTAAACTATTAGGTGAATAGTAATTCTAAGAAGATAGTAGAATAGTGAAACATCCTAATTAGGTGGCCATTTAACAAGATATCACATAATCCATAACTTTAACCATAAAATAATATAAGCAATTCAACATTGGAGAAATCAAGAAACAACATTCACTATTGAAAATCAAGAATTCATGTCTTGGGTTTTGAAATAACCCTTAACCTAAGAAAAGATTACTCCATAATCACAAACATAACCAATAACATCTTCAAAATTGAAATTAAAGAGTTTTAAAGAGAAGAAAGAAAAACTAGTGTGATGTAGGAAAGATTGTTGTCCTCTCTTGTCCTCGGTTATTCTAATCTCCATAATTCTCAATTAAAAAATAATGAAAAACATTATTCCTAAAACTGTAGAGTCCCAGAATGTTTACTTAGTTAGTTAGATAGTAGTAGTTGTAGTATTTTAGATTTCGTGGATATTGGTTCAAATCGGGACTTAGTAAGAAACTCCTAGCAATAGTTATGGATTTTATAAGTTTAACCTATAGTTTAAGAATATTAATTATAGCATAAGGTTTGATTAATATTGCTGGTCCTAGATATATTATTTATTATAACCTAAGGTTTAGATAGAGCCAATAAAGATATGACACGTGTCATAAGCATGATTATTAAAGAAATTAAGTATTTTAATGATTAAATAAAGAAATAGTAGCGTTAGCACCTACCAGAAACTGTTAGGGTCGTATTTTGACTCAGCCAAAGCAGTTATCCAACATTAATTATGCTAAAAAAGTGCAATTACGTGTTTAAAATATTCACGTATGCTGATATATCGCAGCTAGGAGCCGATATATCGTTTAATGAAGGATACGGAAAACACGTTGACGTTGCACGAACGAACGAACGAAGACTCGGGACTAGGGCAAAGCCGATATATCACTACATAGGGGCAATATATCGCCCTTAGCAACATTTTTTTTTAATTTTTAAAACAAGCTTTGACTCCTTAGACCTACCTCTGAACGATTTGACCGAGTCCTAAGCCTTTGACTGACGAATATTCAAATATTTTCAATTAAATTCATTATTTTTATTCAAAGCCAAAAAGAAGATATTTATTCCTAAGAACTCTATAAACAGGACCTAGTACCCAGCCCTTCCTCTCACTCTTCAAGCTGTGATCAGAGACTCCAAGGTGCTAGTGTGACCATAGAGTGATAAACACTTGGGTTGGGAAAAAGCTTTGCCATTCTTAAGCTTTATAAAATACTTGGGAAGTGAGAATTAGTGTATTTCGGTATTGGAGTTAGACCAATCCTTAAGGTCAACTAAGGTAGTCTTATTCTTTAAGTTCATTTCTCTAAAACTCTTTAGTTTTCTTTAGTTCCTTTTATTCAGATCCTAACTTTTGATATTGGTTTTTGATTAGGTTCTTGAAACTAAAAGATCTTTCTTGGTAAGTTCTTCTTGAAGGTTTAGTTTCCACATTTATTCTTTACTCTTTAGGAATACTCACCATTCTTATTGTTGGTTTTAGGAGTGTTCCAAGTCTCGCATTTGTTCTCAAATATCCCAGTTTTGGTAAGGAAAATAGGATAGAATTTTATATGTTTATATGATATGTTATGCTATCTTATGTTACATTATGTATAGTATATTTATAGACCTTGGGCATATGACTTGTCTAGCTAGCAAGCCCCAATAACTTATGAGCATATGACTTGCGTGGCTAGAAAGCCCCACAAATCTATTGGGCATATGACTTGCTTAGTTAACAAGCCCCAAGTAGTATAATGGTCATTGTAGTAATATATGACATATGTTTATAGTATATGTTTATGATATGTATTATGTATATGTTTTATGTTGGTAGTAGTTTTCCTTGCTGGGCATTAGGCTCACTCCTTTACTTTTAGTGTGATGCAGGAAAATAGATATAAAGTTGGAAGGATTCTTGGAAGCTTGGTGTGTGTTAAGGTGAATGGAGTGGATGGGTTGCATGTCGATTCAAGGACGACGTTATTTTCTTTAGTCTATTTAAATTACGTTGTTATGTATTTTCCGCATTTAGCTTTGTAAACAATTTCATTTAAAGTTATGTTTTATTTTAAAACAATGAGCTCATTTATGTATTACAAATATTATTTTTAAAGTTTTCAAAAAAGTTATGAATTTTTATCATGTATGTTCTCTTCAAAGTAGTAGTTATGTCTAGTAGGTTTAATGATATAAGTCTTAGAAATAGTTGGGTCATTACAAAAACCTTTATAATCCTCTTAAAAATCTAATTAACAATAATAGAAAAAATTGAAATCGCATTGACTGGCCGCGGCCTGGAAAAGTGGTTGCCGCGTCCAGTATGCCTGATGCTCGATAAAATTCGCCTTGAGTCGCGGCCTGGAAAAGTAGTTGTCGCGACTAGTGCACGTATTCTCTTAAAAATTTGTATTGAGGCTGCTACCTGAAGAAGTACTCGCCGCGGCCAAAAATTGTTGTTTCCAAAATCCTAATTCCTTGTAATTAGGTTGTGGCCACCTCTTCTTTGAGCTGCAACCAACATTCCACATTTAACTTCACTTGATTCTGTAAGTCACTACTTAAGCTTCATTCACCGCAACATCACCATATATGCTTAGAGACTTCAAAACACATTAGAATTACATCTCAATTTTATTGTGCAACTCCTTTTTGTAGCCTATAAAATTCTTAATCCAAAATTGCATCAAATATATCAGTGTTATCAACAAAAATTACAAGTTAGTTTAAATACCGAAAACTTACAAAATGAGCTAAAATCTCTTAAATCACAAAATTAACATCATCGAAATACGAAAGAACTTGCAAAATATATATATATGTAACAATGAACTTATCAAATTCCCCCACACTTAAACTTTGCTAGTCCCTTAGCAAACTAAATAAAACTAAAAAAATATAAAAATAAAAATAACATCAAACAAAATAAATTAGACTCAACTAAGTTTAACTACATCAAATAATAACTACTTTATTAATAAAAGAAATAAATGTTATGCAAAAAATAGAAATAAGTTTCCAAACATTAATAATCAAAATTACTAATAATATATTCAATTTCTAGACCGTAGTTTTCTTTGTTTAAAGAAATCTAAAATTTCTAAAACAAAATAAACAAATTTAAATTGTTCAACTAACAATAAAATTACTAAATAAAACTACTCTCCAACTCCTCCAGCTCTTTGCTCGCGATCAAAATCCTCATCAGTCTCTTCCTCCTTTTCAGGGTTTTGATTTTGTAAAGGAAAAACGAAAGAAAAAGAGATTAGTGGCATATATTTTTTAATCTACTATCCAAAAATTTTGAATCTGATATTCATAGTATTTGAATCTATAAATCAAAGTTGAAAAATATATGTAAATCTTAATTACCTTTTTTCGTTTGATATGAACAATGACACTCAGCAAAGACTTCCTCTGTCATTGCTCACCACATCTCATGTGCTAAGTCATAGTGTATATATTTTTCCTTTTTTTCGTCAAGCATGCAATAACATGCCAACCGATCGGATTTCATCCAATTTGCATATTTTTCTTCTGCTTCATAGCTAGTAGTCAAAGGTGGTTCTGTTGGAGGTTTGTTACAGACGGTTGACATCATCTTTTTATAAGAAAAAATGGTCAACATGCCTCGAAACCAGTGTTGCATATTTTCAGGTTCAAAAACCAAGGATTTGGGAAAAGCATCGGTGTGTAATTCACCAATAGACATTTTTGCTGGTAATAAATAAATAAATACAAATATTATTATATTTAGAAAAATAAATCTCAATGTTTCGGAAATTAAACGTGATGCATGAGCACAATTAAAACACATAAAAAAAAAGTTTAATTTCCACGATAAAACTTTCTAACAATTAAAGTGCCGCCTTAGGGTCGGTCAAATTAATCTTAGAGAATTTATAAGACATTCTTATCTTTATTGTTTAAAACTTAAAACAACTCATTATTTTCTCTTTTAAACATTAAAGTACCGCTTAGTTTGGTCAAGTTATGATTATCCACTGCAAAAGCTTAATCATAACTTTGTGAGTGTAACCCATTATTTCGGAGTTCATGACTTAACTTAGGACATGCCGCCTTAGGGTCGGTTAAACCTAAAATACATCATTAGTTACTATCTGTGTAAGAAATATATCATTGTTATTGATATGTCTAGACACCTTCCTTAGGGGGACGGAAACAAAGTCGTCGCGAGGCGCTATTCATATCTCACGGTGTTATATTAACAATGGAGACCACGGGTTATGTTGAGTTATCAACCCTCTCCCACTCACTATTTTGAAATAAAGTATTTTTAACCTAATTAATTCCAAATTAATGATAGATTCTTTAAACTTTATGAACATAATTAAAATTGGTAAGAAAGCGAGTTTCTAGGTCCATATCCAATTTTAAATTACCAATTATGTTCATCTAAACTTTACTAAAAAACAATTTTAAAATAAAGTTGGTTTAAAGAAATTAAGTCATAGACTTAAAAAAATGGTGTGATATTTTACCAAGTTTTCAAAGAATAAAACTAAGTAATTTATATGCAATTGGTTTCGCAATACAAATCATATAAACATATAGGACAATCCTAATAATCATGTTTCTACCAATGAGATGCATGATAATGACTGTGTGGGTTTTTTATGTATGGCACAAAATGCATGAACACATTATCAATCACATGAAAATAATTATTTAAATAAATAAACAATAAATGTTGAACAGGGTGCTTTTGGGTATTTCTAATTTTACAACATCTTTATAAAATTAAAATAAAATAAAAAAAACGCATTGATCTCCATCGGGCTTCTTCACTTTACTTTCGATAGGATATGTGTTGTTGGTCTAAATTAATAATAAGAAAACAATTTTCTAATTATCTTGATTAATTAAAACAAAACTTTTAAATAATCATAATTTTATTTTCCACTAATTAAAAAAACTTTTTAATTAAAATAGAAATTAAATTTAATTAAAATCTGTTATTTTAAAAAATAAATTTTTAAATAAGATATTCAAAAAAGTTTGTTAGGATAACAAAATTATCTCATTATTTAAATATCAAATTTCTAACAAATTGGATATTTAATTTTTTTTTTAAATAAAAATAAATAACAGATTAATTTCAGTAAAATAAAAAAAATATGGACCAGTAAGACGAGGACACGTGGCACTTGAAGGTGCTGTCGGGGCCCACTGTACGGAACCCTATGGATCCATACGGACGTCCGTACGACATCCCCGGCAGCGGCTCGGAGGAACAATGGCTGAATTCTGAATCCCGAGCTCTGTTTTGACTTTGTGTGATCGGAATTACAATTTTATGATTTCAAAAACCAAATAAAATTACATAAATCCTATGCCCCTTCATGGCTTGAACAATGATCTAATCATGAACAAATCATAACCCAAAAACACCATACAATTAACGATTCAACATTCTCATGCATTCAATCATATTAAGCCAGCCATTCATTCATCATAAATAAATAAATGCATAAAACTAAACCCACACAGATTCAATATATATATATATATGTGAAGATGGCTCTGGTACCATTTGTTGGTTTTTATAGATCAAATCAGAGATTATACGCAGCGGAACAACAATCAAAATTGTTAATTTAACCCCACAAGATTTCTAGATCTACTATTTAACATACATATATATATATATTGAATCAAAGAGATGAATAGAAAATTACCTCAAGTCCTTCCTTGCTCCTATCTTTTTGTACGACAAAAAATCCTTGAGATCTTACACCAGGATCTTCCAAAATGTTCTCAACACACAAAGAACGAGTATGGGCTCGTTATACAAAACAATAGGCAAGATCTATTTATCAGATGTTCTCAACACATGAGATCTGATAAAGTTTGGACCTAAATTTGTGAAGAACAGTGACCTATGCTTGTAGCACTGTTCTATTTCTCTCAGGGAGATTTCACGATATGTGTTTTCTATCAATGAAAAGTATCGCTCTAAAAAACGGATCTCCTATATTTAATATATCCAATATATTAAAAATAAATAATATTAGTTATTTTAAACAATTTAAAATTAACTAATCAGTTATCATATTTTTGTTTGAAAAATAATTTTTTAATCATATTAAAATATCTTATTTAATATTTAAATAACTAAAGTTGTTGAACCAAGATCCTTCTAGATTCTTCTTGTGCATGTAGCGTAGTGACTGTACACTGTGCTACACGCCCACCTCATGCCAGGGAGGGCATGTGATTTTTTCCAATATTCATCATTATTTAAATACCAAAAAATCCCAAAATAAATTAATTCAAAATTAATTATATTTTTGTTAAATCAAATAATTAATTAATTTCCATAATTATACAATAATTATGTTTAGTGCATAGAAAAATATTTTACTTATCAAATAAGTCATTTTGCCCATTTTTGTATTTATCTTTGTTAGTGTTTGTTTGAGCCATTTCGAGGACCATGGACCTATAACATTGAGCTCCAATAAATTAAAACTAAATAATTAAACTCTTTAATCATAATAGTTAATTTATTAATTCTGATATCTCTCCACTATAAATTCAGAATTGAGCTATTTATGTTATAGATATACTTTTACAGAAATCTTATTTTAAGTTGTCCATTGATATAACCATCTTACAATATTTCAACCCTCTAATTAATTAGTTCATAAATTAGAATGGAAGAATTACCATTTTACCTTTCTAATTTACTTATTATTCCTTAAGTGTCATTAATTCACTAGTGAATAATTAATCTATAATCTAATTATAGATTTGAGCTCAAAATCATTCAGTACCAGAATTAACCCTTAAGGGAACCAATATACGATCCGTTAGAATAGATTAGATTCTGTATTGTTGATACATGTTCCCAGCCATCCATGATATTAAATCTCCAAAACAAAAGTCATTAGCCTCATTCTATGAAGAGACCTTAACGAATGAATCAAAAGATTTAATAAATATAAACAGAAGTTCATAAACACTCAGGATTTAGGTTGATCTATAAATGATCATCAGTTATGATATGAATTACAAATCATTATTATTAAATGGTTTTTGGATAAAGACTTTTATTCATATCGGTCTCTGTCATATATAATCATATTATATAAAGCACCTTTACCGAGATGTCTTACCACATCAATAATCTGAATCTAGATTATTGGTATCAACATGATACTCATTAAACCGTACTTACAACCCCAATTAAAGAATTCCATAACTTAAATTTGTTGTTAACTATTTTTATTCATTCATGTGATCTTAATTCTCTCGTACTAATACAAGATCACATCCTCAATAATGAATATGGATTTTTTCTGATATTTACAAAAATTATTCAAACAATAATTTAATAATCTAAATATAACAATAATAGACCATTGTATATATTTATTCATTGAAATAATAAATGTCTTTTACATGCTTTTAGGACATACTCTTAACAATAATAAGGCTTATTAGTGCTTAATGGTAAACCGCAAAGAAAAATAAACAAAATTCACTCAAGAACACATAATTTTTACGTGGTTCAGTGGTTTAAATCCACCTAGTCCACGAGTCAATATTATTGTTGTTTCTCTCTCTATTTTTGCAGAGTTTTGGTATTACAGAATAATGGTCCCCTTTCCTATCCAATATTCCCAGTATTTATAGGGGAATTCCATGGACAGGTTTGGGTAACCGCGTGAGTCAATCACACATTTACATATTGTCGATATTTGATACAAATAATTCCCATTTATATTTGGATATGATTTGATAATAGAATAAACAGGTTCCTGCTATCTTGGATAATAAATATGACAACCTGGTCATAAATAAACATGTAACCAAATCCCGAGTCTCTGGGGATCCCTGAGTATGCAATATTTTTGAATTACCACGAGCTGGATATCTCCCTTGAGCTCGTGCTTTGACAGCTATTTAATATTTCGAGCTCGCACTTCACAGCCATTGCATCCTTAGTTCGAGATAAACTAAGGATGCCTAATAGCACGTATGACCACTATAAATCTCGAGTTGTCCACATGGATAATAAGCAAATATTATTCCCCTTGGTTATTTCTTCGTGTATTTATCTGCCAGCTATACCCGAGCTGAGTGAATGAACTCGTGCTAAAATCAGGGTACAACATTTTCCCCCCAAGCTCCTGCTCGTGTATGATGTTATCACTTTTTGACCTATACAGTAAGGGTTTTAGACTTCTGTTACATAAAACCATGCCTGCCCATTACTCGAGTACTGGACATGTGGTCTACTGCAAATGGCGTCTGTTCGATTTTTGAGGATTGCAATAATTTTCTTGTCAACTTTTTGTCGCCATGTGGTCTATTTAACCCTGACCCTTGGATCTCGAATTAACCCCATCGAACGGTCTAGATCGATTTTCATGGTTTACATATAAATAGGGTGATCAGTCTCAGACCTTACCACCTTTGCATTCAAGAAAATACCCTTTTTCAAAATTTTCAAATTTCCTTCTTCTTCCCTAGAATTCCAAGAACCATTAGTTGTGACCAGATACTCAGAAGCTTTCCAAGAGCTTTCCATGATCCAAATCTACATCCTCCAGTCGACGAACACACTTCCTGTAAGTATCTCAGTCACTCATGTTCTAAAGACATTTCTTTTTCCTTTTTTTTCCAATGGAATTTATGTTCTTAACTATGTTCATCCACAACACTCATTGTAGTTACTATTAGGCTATTTCTAAATGTTCATAGGGAATATGTTTCGATTTAGGTTCAATGGGTGAGTCCAAACATGTTTTAGAAATAAGATGTCTATAAAACAGGGGAAATTTCTGGGTAAATATGGGTAACCCTAATGGTGAATTGATTTAAAGAATACCAATTCAGGGTAAAGAAACTTAAGGGTCCTTAGGTTTAAAACCAGATAGCTTAGGGGTTACATTTTCTTGGGTGGTTTTGCACTAAACCGCTTCCCAAGGAAAGTAGGGGTCTGACATTTCTGACACATGGATCCCTAAATATCAGGGGACAGTTAGGAAACCGAGGCGCGTAGCTTAGGATATCGCGTGGTATCATGCGATTATCACGTGGCAGTATGAGATGGGAATGAGGCTAACTTTAGCTCGTATGACAAAAATAATCCATTTTGTCTGTACCCTCGCGTCATAGTTATAGATCATCTTAGGTCGCCTACTAACTAGGTCGCTTTGTCATCAGGCGATCTGATGGCTCCTTCGAAGAAGAATGCTCCGAAGAAAAATGCCTCGAGCTCATCCTCTCAACACAAGAACAAGGGGAAGCAGATCGCCTTGGATTCTCCCATCCTGCACTTTGGTCTGGTGGTGGAGAAGGAGCTCGTTATCGACCCCAATGCTTATTTTGAGGCTGAGCGTACAGTCTCAATATCACAACTCAAGGGAAGGTCAAAAAATCCTGTTGAGTCACAACATAGAAGTAGGATATGGCAGTCTTCTCACCTGACCTGTGTTTGAGGGGGAATGGAGCTGTTCCCCCTTCCAGGATGATTACGCAGCCTAGAGTGACAAGCATATGAAGGTCGATGCCTTCCTTCCTTTAGAGCAGTACTTCACAGACTTCTTGAACTACATGAAACTGGACGCATTCCAACTTCCCCCAAATTCATATAGACTTTTGGTGATGCTGAAGTATCTATTCTTGAAACACGAGTGGGAGGTCTCCACCCCGGCATACATATTGTACTTCTTCTGCCTCAAGGCAAGCCCTGACCAGAGGGGACGTGATGATGGGTTCTACTACCTCACGAGGTTTCCAAACTCCGCCTCAATCATTGAGCTCCCCAACCATCCAAACGATTATAAAGATTTATTCTTTATGTCGAATGGCTTCAGAAATTGCGAACACTGTTGCTTCAACCGACCTCGTAAGTCTTCCATCCTTGTAAATCCAGCTCATGAATTTTTGTTCCTATAAAATATTTCTTTTTGTACATGTCTTAATTTAATTTGTTTCTCGTGTAGCCATATTTGTGAGGATGGAAAAGTATGTGACCCTCAGGGGTCAATATGAGAAATTATCCAGTATTCCCCTTGGCGAAAAGGACTATCGCCAGGTCGTGAACGATGCCACCATGTTGGCATGTAAGTTGCTTGGCGAGGGTCAAACACTGGCCTTGAGGACCCAGGCTCCTCTTCTGGTGATCCCCAAGGTCCCCTCCTCTCAAGAGGCCTTGCCAGCCACTGAGGACGACGAGGAGGAAGAGGACGAAGTGCCTCACATGCGAAAAAGGCGGACCCCCAAAGCAAACCAGAGACCTGATCCTGACCAAGTTGCTTCTTGGGTAGCAGCCGGCCCTTCCGGCCAAGGTAACCCATACCTTTTTAGGGAATTAGATCGGGTTGCTGCTAGCTTTAGGTTAATTCGTTTTAACCCCAACCAGCTAGTTAGTCGCCACCCCATCGATCTGGACCTAATCATAACTCTTCTCCAATGTGTGGACCGTTTGGTGGTATGCTACGACCATAGCTACCCCCAAGGCACCATTGTTGTTGACAATACACTGCACTTTAGGTCGTCTATTTTCGAAGAATATGGAACCAACTTTAGGACTTGGCTCTCTCTGCTCCAAGGGGAATTTGCTCCTGGATTTAGGCAGTGTATAGACGAATCTAGTCCTGAGGAGGAACCTGAACTCCCTAGGATTTTAGAGATTGTACCCCTAGATTCCCCGTCCTCTTTGTTACTCCCAGAGTCGGAGGCCATAACTTAGCCTGGTTCATACACCTAAGTTGGTGATTATAAATTCCTCCCCCAGCCCGGAGGGTATGATCTTTGTTTCCACCCCTTTCTTTATATGTTTTTAAAGCATCATTTATCTGAACTAACTCATTTTGTTCTTTCTAGGTGAATAGATGGAACAGACTGGAGCTCCCGACCTACGAACTGCCTTTTAGGCTAGGAAAACCGGCACGGAGGCCCAGGGTGGCGAAGAAGGCCACCCTTGCAATGGGGAACACTTCAAAATCCTCTGCCAAGAATAAGGACACGAGCTTGGCTCGAGAGCTAGCTTAGGTGGCTAATGTCATTGCTGAGCAACTTCCTCCTCCCCCCTCTTGACATATGCCCCCACCTCCTCAAGTTATTCAAGCCAAGGCCCCCACCATCCGAATACCGGTTGATCCTTTGGACCTGGAGAGGATCCCAGAAGCCTTTCGGGGTATTATATGTGAGACAGTGTCTCATATGGTGGGCCACGCCTATAAAGCCAGCATGAGGGACCTGAGAACTATAGAGGAGCATAGCCCAGAGAATTTCTTTGAGTCCACCATGGGGATGAACCTCACCGTAAGTTCTTCTCCCACACCTGGTGACAATTTTTTTTACTGTGTTATTCATCTTATATTTTTTACTTTTTTTGTTGTTTTGTAGTCCGTCCTGACTCAATACCACAGCATAACTTGGGCTAGGGCCAAAAATGATGAGCTCCAGGTTGAGCTTGACGCTGCTAAGGAAGGTGAGCAAGCTGCCAAAGCAGCCTTGACAGCTGCTCAGGAGAATGAGCAAGCTACCCAGGCTGCTCTCACCACTTCCCAAGAAAAAGAGCAAGTCGCTAAGACTGTCATATCTGCCTCCCAAGCTAAGACCGCAGAAGTGAACCATCGTGCAGAACAATTCCAAGTCGAGATTGGTGAGCTCAAAGTGAAACTGCTCGAAGCAGAAGCTAAAGCCAAGGAGGAAAAAGTGGCGTCATCATCAGCCATGGAGGAGATGTTGTAACATTGTTGGGCTTTCAACCAAGACAGGAACTTCTCTTTTATGGAGCCCGAGTTGTGGGATCCGTACCTTGCTAAATTCAAGGCTCGGTTCTTGCAAGAACCCTCGAAAACTGGTGAGGCTTCTAGAGTGCCGGAGGGAGATGGCGAGGAGGTCACCTCTACGGGGTGAGCTGACGGGACCCAATGATTTTATTTATGATTTCCTTTGTAATTGTCTAACAGTTTTTTTATATTAAACAATTTCCTTCAGGCTCAGTTCGAGGTTATTTCTCCTCAGTATAATTTGTTTGTTTTATTTCAATATGTATCTAACTTTTGATCCACCTATCTTTCCTTTATCATCTTCTTATGCTTATGAATCCTTAGACTCTTGTACATTCGAGATTTTAGGAATCAACTTTTAGATTAAGATAGATTTTATCGAACTTGGTTATATCCAAGTTTTTATTTGTTTATTTGTGTCATACCTATTAAGAATCAGGTCTCGAACCTGGTTATATCTAGGGTTTTTAATGATTTAAACTTAGTTCGTGTTAGGTTTATTGATAACTCAAGCTTTAACAAGCCTTTGAATAATCAATTTTCCCAAATTTCCAAGTTTTTGACCTAGTTACATCCAGGGTTTTAAATGATTTAAACTTAGTTTGCACTAGGCTTATTCAACACTCAGGCTTTAAAAAGCCGTTGAATAATCAATTTTTCCAAGCTTCTAAGTTTTGAACCTGGTTACGTTCAGGGTTTTAAATGATTTAAACTTAGTTCGCGCTAGGTTTATTGAACACTCAGGCTTTAAAAAGGTCATTGAATAATCAATTTTTCCAAGCTTCTATGTTTTGGACCTGGTTACGCCCAGGGTTTTAAATGATTTAAACTTAGTTTGCGCTAGGTTTATTGAAAACTCAAGCTTCTAAAAAGCCGTTGAATAATCAATTTTTCCAAGCTTCCAAGTTTTTAAATCTTATCGAGCAGGCATAATTTTTCCTACCTCGGGTTATGTGCCCCCCCAAGTAACTAGAATGTATAAACTTTCTTGGTTGCTTCTACAAATATGAGAACACGAGCTAATACAACATTAAAAAATTTATTTAACAATCCATCTATTATTTAATCAAATGGCTTTTATAAATAAGCCTTACATTGATGGTGGTACTACTGATAATACTTTTTTCAAATGTAGGGCATTCTAGGTCCCCTAGACTACTTCCCCACTCAGCCGATCTATCTTGAAAGTTCCCTCATGCAAAACCTCATTGACCTGATTTGGTATTTCCCAGTTCGGGCCTAATACACCGTCCTTGGGGTCCTTATTCGCCAAAAAGACCCTTCAGAGAACCAAGTCTCCCAATCCAAGTCTGCACCTCTTAACTTTAGAATTAAAATAGCGAGTGATTTTTTGTTGATAATGGGCGAGCTGTAACTACGACTCTTCTCATTTTTCTTCAATCAGATCGAGAGATGCGTTAAGTAGTCCATCATTATGTTCTTGATTAAATGTCCTTTGCATGTGAGTTGCTACCATGGCTTCGATTGGAAGCACGGCCTCGCTTCCAAAAGTTAAGGAAAAAGGAGTATGCTCCGTGGAGAAACTGTGAGAAGTTCGGTAGGCCCAAAGTACTTGCGGGAGCTACTCATCTCATAATCCTTTGGCTTCATCTAACCTCTTCTTCAGGCTTTCCTTAAGGATTTTTTTTACAGCCTCAACCTGCCCGTTGGCCTATGGATATGCTACTGTGGAGAAACTCTTAGTGATGCCATATTTTTCACAGAAGTCAGTGAAGAGATCGCTGTCGAATTGTGTCCTGTTGTCTGACACGATCTTTTTAGGAAGCCCAAACTGACATATAATACTCTTCACCACGATGTCCAGGACTCTTTTTGAAGTGATGGTTTCCATAGGCTTGCCTTCTACCCACTTCATGAAATAGACGATCTCCACCACAGCATAACGAACTCCCCCATTTCCCATAGGTAGGGAACCTATTAGGTTGATTCCCCATACTGCGAATGGGCATGGGGATGAAATCATCGTTAGCTCGACTGGAGCAGCTCGAGCAACCATAGTGAAACACTGGAATTTGTCGCACTTTTGAACATACGAGATTGAGTCTTTCGCTAAAGTGGGCCAAAAATAGTCATGCCTCAGTATCTTCAGTGCTAGGTTTTGCCCCCAAGCATGATCTCCACAAAAGCCTTTGTGTATTTCTCATAAAATGGTTTTGGCTTCCTCGGGCAAAACACATCGCGGGAGAGGCAACGAATGACCATGTTGATATAAGGTTCCATCTACTATTACGTACCGCAAAGCTTGATAAAGTATTTTTCTTGCGTCTTTTCTATCGTCGGGTAACTTTCCTGTTGCGAGGTATTCCATTATGGGAGTCATCCAGGTCGGTATTATGTCGATCATTTTGACCTCTATCATTTCTTCTGTCACACTCGGACTCTCCAAGAACTCCACTGGCACTACATTCAATGTCTCAGCTTCTTTTGTGGTGGCAAGTTGTGCCAAAGCGTCAGCATTAGAATTCTTCTCGCGGGGTATCTGTTCAACAGAACTGTACTCAAATTCAGACAGTTCTCCCTTTACCTTAGCTAGGTAGGCCGCCATCTTGGTACCTCGAGCTTGATATTCTCCCAATACCTGATTGACCACAAGCTAAGAATCATTATAGCATTGGATGGCTTTCTCCTTGAGCTCCCTTACCACTCTTAGCCCTGCTTGTAAGGCCTCATATTCAGCTTCGTTGTTGGATGCCTCGAATCCGAATCTCAGAGCTATATGAAATTGATGCCCTTCATGTGTGATTAAGATGATCCCAGCTCCCGATCCATTCTTGCTTGAAGATCCATCCATGAAGATTTTCCATAACTCCTGCACCGTCTCCTTCAAGAGCTCCTCTTGAAATCCGGTGCATTCAGCCATAAAATCAGCAAGGGCCTGACTTTTGATTGAGGTCCGTGACACGTACAATATCTCAAATTGGCTAAGTTTGATGGTCCCATTTTAAAAGACGTTCCAAAGTTTTAGGATTTTGCAAAACCTGCCTTAAAGGTTGGTCGGTCATGACGTTGATTGAATGGGACTGGAAATATGGCCGGAGCTTTCTGGAAGCCAATATCAGACAGAATGCCAGTTTCTCTATCAATGGGTATTGTAACTCAACTCTGAGAAGTCTATTGCATATATAATATACTGGTTTTTGACCATGGTCTTCTTCTCGAACTAACACGACACTGACTGCTTTCTTTATCACGACCAGATAAAGGAATAGAGGTTCTCCAGAGATAGGCTGAGATAACACTGGGGGCTCGGCCAGATGCGTTTTTAGGTTGAGGAATGCCTGTTCGCACTCCTCAGTCCATTCAATTTTTTTGTTTTCTCTGAGAAAGTTGTAGAATGGCAGACACTTGTCAGTAGATTTTGAAATGAAATGATTCAAAGTCGCCACCCTTCTAGTCAGTCTTTGAACTTCTTTATGCAACCTAAGCGAGGGCATTTCTAACAATGATCAATTTTCTCTGGATTGGCCTCTATCCCCCTCGTGTTGACTATGAACCCTAGAAATTTTCCCGATGTCACTCTGAAAGTGCATTTCGGAGGATTCAGCTTCATGTCATACCTCCTTAATATTCCAAACATTCTTCTAGATCGGATACATGGTTATTGGTAGTCTTTGATTTGACAAGCATGGCATCGACATACACTTCCATACTTCTCCCGATCTGATTAGCGAACATCTTGGTGACCAAATGTTGATATGTAGCCCCGGCATTCTTCAACCTGAAGGGCATAACTTTATAACAATATACGTTATGTTTGGTCATGGAGCTAGTATGTTCCTGATCCGCATGATTCATAGCGATCTGGCTATATCCAGAATACGCATCCATGAAGGACATGAGCTCGTGACCTGCTGTGGTATCTACCAACTGATCAATCCTTGGCAGTGGGAAACAATCCTTAGGACAAGCTTTATTCACATCAGAGAAGTCGATATAGGTCCTCCATTTCCCATTTGGCTTCGCAACCAACACAGGATTGGTGACCCAGATTGGGTATTTTTCCTCGCGGGTAAACCCACATTTTAACAGTCGAGCTACTTCATCATCAAGAGCTTCAGCTCGGACCGTTTCCAAGCGTCTCCATTTTTGGGATTTTGCAGTCACGTTCTTGTCCAAATTTAAGGTGTGCATGATTACACTGGAACTTATTCCCACCATATCTTCATGTGACCAAGCGAAAACGTCTAGATTCTCTTGTAAGAAATTGACCAGCTCCTTCTTCCTTTTATCGTTAAGATTCTTCCCAATCTTTACGACTCTTAAAGCTTCTTTGGGGTCAATGTTTACTTCCTCGAGCTCCTTTATGGCTTGGAGTTCTGACCTGTCTTCGCCTACCTTTGGGTCAATGTCATCGCGTTGGGAAACGTCACTATCCTCTTTTTGCAGAGGTTCTTTCATCCCGCAAGTAACTTCTACTTCCTGGGACTCCTCACCTCCGTCATTTATGATCATCGCTTGCTACTCGGGTTGTGATTTTCCCTTCATAGAAATGCTATCCTTCATAGAAATGCTATAGCATTCTCTGGCAGCGAGCTGAGGGGAATTTTATTGCTAGGTGGCAGATAGAGGTTATGGCCTCAAAATTACAATCAGCGCAGGTCGGCGCAAAATTGCATTGTATGCAGCTAGACAATCGATTACCATGAACTCAAGTAACTTGGAAACAGTTCGTGAGTCTTCTCCCAATGTCACCACCAATCTGATCGTCCTGATGGCTACCAACCCTTCACCAGAAAACCCGTACAGAGTCATTGATGTTGCCTTCAAATTAGTTACAAGTAACCCCATTTTTTCCAAGGTGGACCATAAAAATAGATTCACAGAACTTTCGTTATCTACTAGTGTTCTCCGGACCCTCCGGTTGGCAAGCTGAACGATTATGACCAACGGATTGTTATGTGGGAATTGGACGTGGATAGCATCCTCTTCTGTGAAAATGACTGTTTTCTCTTCCAATCATTGTTGTTTCAATAACCGTTGTTCTAGGACGAACTCCACCCCAATATGGGACTTCAGTTCGTTAATGTACCTCTTCTGGGCCCGCTGCTCGTGCCTGCCAAATGAGGTCCTCCCAAAATGGTGGTTATATCTCCTATACTATCGGAGGAGGGTCGACCTGATTTGCTTGAGCTTTGGTTTGACTTACTAGAGCTTCGGGGACTGATTGAGGGTTTGGTCCAACAGGCTAATTAGGGACCACCTGATTTCGGGTGTACTGGGCCAACAGTCCAGCTCTGATGGGAGTTTTAATCCCATCCTTCAGCTGTCGACATTCATTAGTGTTATGACTGATGTCATTATGAAATCGGCAAAACTTTGAAGAATCTCTCTTCACCCTCTGGTTCTTCAACGGTTATGGCTTCTTCCATGGAAGGCGAGTAGAATTTGTGAGGAAGATGTGCTCCCTAGTGTTCGTTAGGTCGGTATAAGTAGTGTAAACAAGTTTGAATTTCTCCCCAAACTTATTTTTTTTCATTCCACTTTGATCTCCCTCACCATTTCCCTTCCTTTTGTTATTCCCCTCTTGGTTGTTCTGTTGCCGCTCCAACGGGCTGAACTGGGGTCTGGCTAGTTCCTACAATAAAAGCTCGTGCCTCCTTTAGGTTAATCCATTCTTGAGCTCGGGCCAAGAACTCATCCACACTCTTAACTCCTTTTCTTTGGAGTTCCTACCACAAGTCACCCCCGACGAGGATTCCTGCCCTCATTGCCATTTGCTTTGAGCTGTCATCAGCATCCCTAGCTTATGCAGCAACATTGGAAAATCTACTTAGATATGCCTTCAACATTTTGCTAGGTTGTTGCTTTACGTTGGCCAATGAATCAGCCTCAACTCAAGCTGCCTGTGAAACTTGGAACACTTTTTTGAACTCAGAGGAAAACTTCATCCACAAGCTTATGGAATGCCTCTTATATTGCTTAAACCAATACCTAGCTGGCCTGATTAGAGTTACAGGGAATAAAATACACCTTAGGTCAAGCCTGACATTGTGATCCATCATCATGGTGTTAAACATTCCGAGGTGATTTGACGGATCTCCATCTCCATCAAATTTTGACAAGTGTGGTATTCTAAAGCCTACTGGATATGTGGCCGCCGCAATATTTGGAGCGAAAGGCTCTAGCTCGTCTTCTGAGTCACAATCGTCTTTTCTTTTCCAGATAAAAGCCTCTTCATTTTCTCTTCCATCAAAGCTAGTCTTTCGAGGGTTTGGTCCCTAGTCCCTAGGTTACCTGGGGGTTGTTTAACAGCTCTCATCCTATCGTATGTGTTTGAAGGGTTATTGTCCCTCCAAGCTCGAGCTTGGTTTTGTGGGGCATTCCCATTATCACGTACTATGGAAGGACCTCCTTCTTATCGAGTATAGCTAATATCTTCATTCCGAGCTGGATTTCTTCTCTGTGAATTCAGACGATTGCGCAAATCTGGTTGCGGATCATACCGAGGGTTCTGTGCTGAACTCAACTGATTCCTTAGGTCGCCCTCGGACCTACTGTTATGATGACTTTCAGTCCAGTAACTCCCATCTGTGAAACTTACAGCTCGTGGTTAGGGTCAAGGATATGGATTTTCGACACGTGTTCGTGGGACGTAAGTATTGGCAGATAGGGGAGGATTTCTCCTAATGTCTCCATAAGCTGGAATGTCCCGTTGAGGATGAGGTGGTGTTGGATGTCTTATGGGTGATGGGGGATGCCTTATTGGTGAGGGATTCCTTGTTCCATCAGGGCAGACTAAATTAGCTCGCCTCTATTCTACTCCATTATCTCTAGCTCTATATGCCTGACGATCCGATCGCGATGTAGGAGGGTTTGTTGGAACATTTTGTCTTTGTGAGCCCGTCCCAACCCCTCCTTGTGGATTTCCATGGGCATTTATGGGGACCTGTGAAGAAGGCACCAAACTTAGGGTTGCAGTCCTAACCGACCGACTGACATGCTGACGACCCCTATGATGGTCGCTGGGTCAAGCATTTTGGTGATCTCACTCCGCAGGTACAGAACTTGGGGTGGTGGTTCTGACTGATCAACTTAGTTTGGATCGGTTATTCCTGTGGGACATGTGAGACCCACTTTGCCTCTTTCCGACATTAATGTCGGTTGTAAGAGGGGGTAACCGAGCCAACACCTCCTCAATCTGCTTGTTTGCCTTAGCGAGATGGCTTCTCAATTGCATGTTCTCCATATCGATGGCGATTAGGTAGCCTAGGTTTGGATTAGGTGGTAATGACGCCGAACTCCTAGTGTCGCCATGACTCACCGGTTGTTTTCCTGGATGTCGCTGAATCTCAGGACCACGTTTGTTCGGAACAGTGGTATAATGGGCCTCCTGCCCACCGGGATGTTCTATCTCATTATCGTGCATTGAGCAAGTGAGCACCATGATGAGAATTGACTAGGATTTTGATGAAGCACTAATTTGCTCTCAATGAAAGCACCAAACTGTTAGTGCGGTTTTTTGCCAATAGTGTATTAAGAAAAAATCAGGCAAATTAGTGCTTAATGGTAAACCGTAAAGAAAAATAAACATAATTCACTCAAGAACACAGAATTTTTACGTGGTTCAGTGGTTAAAATCCACCTAGTCCATGAGTCAATATCATTGTTGTTTCTCTCTCTATTTAGGCAGAGTTTTGGTATTACAGAATAATGGTCCTCATTCCTATCCAATGTTCTTAATATTTATAGGGGAATTCCATGGACAAGTTTGAGTAACCGCGTGAGTCAATCACGCATTTACACAATGTCTATATTTAATACAAACAATTCTCATTTATATTGGGATATGATTTGATAATAGAATAAACAGGCTCCTGCTATCTCGGATAATAAATATGACAACCTGGTCATAAATAAACATGTGAATAGATCCCGAGTCTTTGGGGATCCCTGAGTATGCAATATTTTTGAATTACCACTAGCTGAATATCTCCCCCAAGCCCGTGCTTTGACAACTATTTAATATTCTGAGCTCGCGCTTCACAGCCATTACATCCTTAGTTTGGGATAAACTCAGGACGCCTAACACCACGTATGACCACTATGAATCTCGAGTTGTCAACATGGATAATAAGCAGATATTATTCCCCTAGGTTATTTCTCCATGTATTTATCTTACAGCTGTATCCGAGCTAAGTGAATGAACTCGTGCTAAAATCTGGGTACAACAACCATAATCAAATAAAATTGTGGTATTGGACATAAGGATCTGACTTGTTACGACGAAAGGGCTTGCCTCAGCTTCGGCTTGGGTAATGGAGAAGACTCTGGCTGGGACGTACTTGCCATTCTTCTTATGTTCCTCCTTATTGCTAGATTTTTCCCATGTTGAATTGTTGCGCTTCATGTGACCTTCCTTCCCACATTTGTAGAAAACTCCAGCTTTGCACTCACCAGAATGGCGTTTTGTGCACTTAGGGCAGGGTGGAATGTTTCTACCACCATTTCCACCCAAACAGTTGTCGTTGTTGAGCTTGGGCCGTTTATCATTTCCGGCTCGGCTTGGCTACTCCTGTCCCCTCTTCCGGTTGTCATTAAAGGTGGTTGCCCCACTCTTCTTGGCATCCTTTCTAGCAGCATTATCTTTCCAAATTCTCTCTTCGCTCCTCTCAGCCATAAAAGCCATTTCCACCACTTTAGCATAGGTGAAAACACCTATAGAAACAATCTCCAACTCCCAAGCTATCATTGGTTTCAAACCTCTCACAAACCGGTCCGCTCCTACCTTATCAGTATGTACAAGATCCTTGGAAAAATTCGCCAATCGATCAAACTTCTATGCATATTCTGTCACCGAGAGATTTCCTTGAGTCAGCTTGGTAAATTCATCTAGATTTGCTGCTAACACTGCGGAGTTGTAGTATTTATCATTAAACACTTTTTTGAATTCATCCCAATCCATAGTGTTAACATCCCGTGATTGATCCACTACCTCCCACCAAATTCGAGCATTTTTTTCTCAGCATGAAAGATGTGCCAACCACTCATTCATTGCCTTGAACTACCTTCATGTTAAAGATCCTCTCCATCCCACTGACCCACTCCTCAACCTAGACCGGATTGATGCTACCTTCAAAAATTGGCAGGTGTTGCTTTCAAAACCTTTCAAACAAGGGCTCCATATGATTCTCCGCAACTGGTAACCTTGCAATGGCAAGTGGCTGCCTATACACTGGTGCTTCAAGCATTACAGGTGGCCCAGCTTGCTGCCTCAATTGATTGATCTCTGCGCTCTGTCTTTCGATGGTCTCTTCCACTCTCGCAAAATGTTCCTCCCATCCTTGTGGTGGTTCAGGTTGTGTTGCATTCACTGCTGCTCTTCCCCTACCTCGACCACATCCTACTCTGACTGATCTACGAGGGGGCATTCTCAATTTCCAGAGCCACACACATAAATAACTTATAATGAAAAGGGAGTTATTACGGTAAAGAGATCATTATAAGAGAACGCTTAGTACGTAAATGTGCATTAGAAAAAATCAAAAAATGTCTAAGTAAACTTTAACCACTTACAAAATAATGAGTTGAGCTCGTCCTTGGCGATGAACTTTACATGTTAGGGCTTACCACATATTCTTTAAGACCGACCTATCTCTAATACCATATTGTAACGCCCCGATTTCCTGAGACGTTACTTAGGGAGTCCGTTTAAAATAATAAACAAATAAATACCTAAAGAGACTAAAATAAAATATTTATTTAAAATTTTAACAGGCAATAAGAGCTCATTATCTAAAAATTAAAATGTTGGACGCTAGGTTTAATAACAACAACATAAGAATATAACAGTCTAAGTCTAAAAAATTTTAAAAATGACATTTATTTCTAAAACATAAAATAACTATGCCCAGCGTCGAACATCCTCCATCCTCACCTCGAGCCCGCAGCACTCACTTCTTCGCTATTCCTTTACCTGCACACAGAGTACCCATAAGCTAACACCTAGTAAGAAGAGCTATGTTGGACATAACTCCCCAAACCAAAAAGCATAAACTTTCAACTAAACATCATAACTATAATAATCATCGTGCGATATATAAACACAATATCACACTAACATAATGTCTGTTATACTCACACACATAAATACTAACAAGTTATATTGATCGGACATGAAATGTAATCTGCCCCGCCTGCACTGTACTCACACTCGACATTCCCATGGTGGCACCTAATCTAACCTGCATTGTACTCACACTAGGTCATTCCCTCGAGACATCATTGCCCTTCCTGCTCTGTACTCAAACTCGGCAATTCTAAGGTGGCATCCTATTATCTTGAGTTATACACACCCAAGATAATTCTTGCAAGTATTATACTCACACAAGCAGCTAGAATCTAGTTGTACGCCTACTCTATCATCTAAGCATGTCTACTAACTAAAGTCCCTAGCACTATTCTCATGCTAGTCATTCTAATGCAACAATTCAGGTCACAAATATAATTAGATAATTAAACAAATAAGAAAACAAGATTGTACACATAACGTACACCTTATGCGCAGATGTCCACTCTTCTTACCTTAAGCAGTGTGTTGTCCGCTGACGTGTCCCAAACCACTTTCTATGTCACCTCAATGACCGCTAGCTCCTAGACGTCCAATTACACAGCAACAATTCAGGGAAAATAAAAATAGGTGTTAGGATGTTATTTCAAAACCCTAATTATCGAAATAATTTAACTGCAATTTTAATGTGCATGGCACGTAAATTAAAATCATTTTTCACAAAGGTTCAAACCATAATGTCACATGCACAAACAATGATGTTTCTAACATAACGCATGAATTCATATGAAAACTTTTTACGTGAAAAATTACTAAAATATCCTTTAACATTATAATTACATAAAAGACTCAATAATTTTCTAAAAATGATCATATGGCAAAAAAAATTCACAACCAATTTTCCGAAACACTAAATAATTAGTAAAGGCTCATATAAGACCAAAAAAATAAATTTTAACAGTTATGAATTATTTTCCTCAAATTCCCAAATAAAACCCAAATAAATATACAACTAACCCAAAATTCAAACTAAACATACAGATCTATTCAAAAATCCAAAATAAACTTATAAAAATTATTTTAGAATTTTCTAGGCAAAATAACTATTTTTCTTAATTAATTTAATAGAAAAAACAGTTAATTAAAAAAAATACATAAACTATTAAAAATATAATCTAACTATATAGATTTGTTTCTACACTCTACAGTAACACACAAAAATTACCTAGATTTCAGAACAGTAGTGTTAACATTTTCATAATTAAAATATAGAATAAGCCAAATAACTAATGGAAATTACATAAATGACAAAAATTCGAAATAAAAATTACAAAGAGCCTTATAATCTCATTTTAAACATATACAAAAATTTCCAAAATTTTTATAATACTTTAAATCATTTTTCCACATTTATTTCTTTAAATCACATATTTAAAAGAAAATAATTGAAGAAAATTATCCAACATGATCAAAACTTAAATCTAAATAAATAAAGCCATTCTAAATCATACAGAGATCATTCAAATATAAACTCTTATTTTTCTGAATAATAAAAATATTTTTCATAATTTATCTCTATTTAAACTTCAATAAAGAATAGCAATTCAAGGAAAAATCATAAAAATACCAAACCAGTTGGAAAATTCGCTAAAATTAATGTACTAATTTTTAAGATTACAAAACTAAAGAAAACACCTCCAGAAACACCCAGATCAGGTTCGCTGAATTTCACGTCGGTGTTCCCTTCTTCTCCGACGCCGGCGAGCCTAGGGCTTCATTTTGGCTGCATTTTGTCCCATTCTTTTGCTTGTAATGTGATTGCCTTGTGTCCAGCACCTCAAAGCAACAATCACCAGCCCAAGAAAATGGTTGGAAGCCCTCCGTTCGAAGTGATCTTCCTCAAGTCCGGTGTACCGCCAACAATGGAGCTAAAAATTGGTTTTCTTGCCCTAGACTGTTTCAGACCATTTCTTCACGTTAAAAGTTATCCTTGGGGTCCCCTAAGCTTGTACACAAGCCTCCACAAATCCAGAAACAACTCAAACCTCCTCAAATTTGAAATTATTCAAGAACTTGCCTTTTTCTTGGATAAAATTGGTGAATCTTGATTCGGGACCTTAAACTCGTTTTTCCCATGTCCAAGATGATCCTTAGGTCCCTAAGAACCAATCCCAAACACGCAAAATTTCCCAGAACTCGCATACACTCCAACCTGATGCTCACTCCTTTTTTTTGAAAAAAAAATGATAATGGATGTGTGTGATCGGTTTAGAGGGTCCTCCACTCTTTAAGGGATCCCAAAATCGTGTCTTGAATGAGAGTAATAAAAAAAAAAAAAAGAAACAATGTGGCTGGAAATATCACTTACCCGATCCCTCCCCTCAAAAATAGAAATTTTATTTCAAATTTTAAGAAAAATAATAACTATCAAATATTATCATTTTAATGGTGTTTAATAATTCGAAAATTATCATAAAAATAGCATTTTAAATCTTTAAAATATCCATAAAGATCATTTTTCCCAATGTTCCATTTTACCAAACCCAAAACAAGGGGTAAAATGGTCATTTCACGTAAAATGTAGAATTATTATTATTTAATCATTTAAATAATAATAATATTCTAATTATGTAATAAAATAATAAAAATAAAACAATATGATAAAATAAATCCCAACAATATTATTTCCCATTAATATGTTAATATTTATAATAATATTCTTTTAGATAAATAATTAATTTAATTCAAACAATTAACTATTTATTTGGCATAAACATATACCGGGATTTAATCACCCTACAAAATGTTTCACTGAAGAACTTGGAAATTTTATTGACATTAGAAGTTCATGCATCTCAAATTTTAAAAAATGCAAAAACAAAAATAACAAAAATGCCCTCAGTGGCAAAATTACCCTTTTCGGGAAAATGGATATTACACCTACGATAAGACTACCGACCCAGGCAGCCACATGAGTACTGATAACTCTACAAAATAAAGTTATTTTACCACATTTTTTATGCTAATTATTGCTTAGTCTTTGAGTTTTTAAGTAATTTATTAAGTCTTCAAGTGATTTTTTAATTTATTAGTCCTATTGTAATTTTTTAGATTTTTATATGTTTTTATAGATATTTTATTATAATATGTTATAGTTTAATTATTTGTAATTAATATTTTTAAGTTACAAGTAAAAAGATGCAATTTTGAGCTTAAATGTTTAAGTAAATTAAGTTTTAATTAATATTTTCATAGAACTTATGTTGTATCTTTTATTATTGAAAATATTTAGTTTTAATTTAATTTATGTTTATTTTTGTAGATAATTTGTTACATTTTTGCTCTTGAAAAAGTAAGAAAAAATGAAGGAAAAATGGTATTTTTGAGAGAAAAGAAATAGCAAAAAGGAGGCCCAAGCTCCAGCCCTCAGCCAGGCCCAACCTATGCCTCCCTCCTCCTAGCCATCTGGGTTGAAGCCTTCTCCCAGCCTCTAGCCCCCACGGGCCTGCTCCACTCCTTCGGCTCACCTGACACCGAAGCACCTCCCAGCTGCACGCCTGGGCTTCTTCCTCCAGCCACAGCCGACATGCAAGCCCATCATGCCAGCATCCCAGCCACACGACCCAACCGAGCCCAGCCCAACCTCCAGCCACCAGCCCACCAAAGCCCTCCACCACCAGCCGCCTGAACCACCTGGCCCAGCCACCTTCCCCTTCCCCTTGTCCCATTGTCCCTTTGTCCAAAAATACCACATTTTTACCCAACTTTCCTACACATTTTCACCATAAAATCATCATTACACCCATAATTTATATCTACATGCCATATTTACTTTGTTTAATTAATTTAATCAATTTAAGTAATTTAAGTTGATTATTTTAATGCTCTCATTTTGGCTATAAATATGGAATTTCAAGACCATTTTAGGGTGCTTAATTTTTGGGGTAACCATCATCTTTTCTACCATTCTCTCTTCCATTTTGGTGAGCATTTTTCAAGTAAGTATTTTATTTATTTTGTAATTTATATTCTAGTTATGTGCTTCTAATCTTTTTCATAAGATTATTAAGATCATGATGAAGCAACTTGTAACTAGATAATATTTATGTTGTATGTTGATTTTCCTTGTAATGCAACAAAGTTTATGGATTTTTCTTCTTCATATATGTCTTTCATCTTTAATATCTCATATTTTGGATTGTTAGATAATATTGCACTTTGTTCTTCATTTTGCAAAACATAATATTATTTTTGCAAGATGTGACATTAAATTATACACATCCAATGCTTAGAACAAAAATATTATGTTTTTGTAATGACCCAAATTTGCTAATAAGGCTTAGGGCCTTGATTAGTATGTCGAGAGGGAAATAAGTGAATTACGAGTATAATATGTGAATTATTGTTTAATATGTGAATTTGTGTGAATATGTAATTAGTGTTGCTTGTTTAGGTAAATTAAATATGCATGCGGGCCCCGTCTGGTTATTAGGGTATGATTGTAATATTAGCCCGTTGAGGGTATAAACATGATAATTGTTATATACTTGTGAAATAACTATGTTGCACGATCCGAGATAGTTCTAGGGAGCGGTTAGCTAGAAAGTCACAACGGGGTCGAAGATCCGACTCGAGGCAAGTCGAGGGGTATTTCGGGTGTTAGCCATTTTTGGGGTTATCGGGTTATGGAAATAAATCTTTAGAGATATATTTGAGGTTAGAATGCCTAGGAGGGAATATTGGGAAATTTTACCATTTTTCCCTCGAGGACGTTTTTGGTACCCCGAGCCTTGAGGTAACCACATAGATTTAAGTTAAATAAAACAAAATGTAGGAAACCCCTAGACTTTTTCTAAACCGACCCACTCCCACTCCTTTGCTCTGGTTTTCCTACAACCTTGAAGGCCTAGTGACATCTTGGAGAAAACCAGCCAAAACTAAGGAATTGAAGCTAGGAACCAAGCTAGAGTTTTGGAAGCTTGGAGCTTAGGAAACTGAGTTGTGGATTTAATTATGTTCAAGGTAAGCTTCTTAATATGTTGAGTTGTGTTAATTTGCAGCTGGTTTTAGGTTGAATACTAGAGTTTTGCATGTTGGAGGGATGAAGATTCAATTTGATTTTTATAAGGTTTTTGGCTTGAGTTTTTGTTGGGTTTTGTTGTTGAATCTATAGTATAACCTCTGTGATAATTAGTTAGGATTGTTGGCTTGATCTTGGGGATAATTGGACTGGCTTTTGAGGTGAAAATGGTGATTTTTTCTGGGCTCGAGGGGTCGGGCCGCGGCCCTGTTCTTGTTGAGCCGCGGCCCCCTTGACTTGGGGCATCTGGAATTGGAGGCGCGCCGCAGCGCCCTTCAGGAAAGGCAACGACGCGTGTGGGCTATTTTGAGGCAGACCCTCGGGTTGAGCTGGGGGCCACAGCATGAGTCCCTAGGGCCGCGGCGCTTAGCGCATTTTTGGGTTATAGAGAAGTTTTAGGCTCGAGCATTCAATAGTTAAGACTCGGGATGGATTTTATCACCCGGATTGATAGAATTCAAGGTTTTGAAGACTAGAATTATGACTCAAATCTATTTAATGGATTAAAACATGATGGATGAATATTGTTAATGTGTTGTGACTAGGATTTCGGCAAGGCTCGAACTAGGGAACTGCGCTTGGGACATCGGTGCCTAGAAAGCTCGGGACACAGGTAAGAAAACTACTATTCCCATAGAGCTTGTGTTGCAGGGCTCGACCCTACATGATTGAGTTGCAGGGCTCGGCCCTATATGGCTGTGTTGCGGGGCATGGCCCTTTGATTGAATTTATATGTGTTTAGATTTCTACTTAGCTTTATCATATGTGTATGTAAATGATGGAACGGCAAAGGCCGGGAACGGCAAGGGGCCGGGAACGGCGAAGGCTGAGAACGGCAAGGGGCCGGGTGCAGCATTTAGCACGCGGAGTGCGAGTTGCCAGGGTGAGACCCCAAGGGATACCCGGGATGTCCTTACGGTTTAGACCGCGAACCCAAGGCCTGGTAAAGCGCCTGGGACGGCATAGTCGTACATTTATGACCTGGTGTTGGCTTGATTTTATATTAAGTGTTTGATATGCGTTAATTATCTGCTTGTGAGGGTCTTCTTGCTGGGCTTCGACTCACGGGTGTTCTATGGTGCAGGTAAAGGCAAAGGGAGAGTCGATCAACCTTGAGTATGGCGAGCGAGACGAGCGGCACATACATGTCCGGTCTGTCTGGCTGCCACGGCCAGGGGTGATTTTGGGAGATGTTTGTACAAAACCTGAATTTTGTTGTTTAGTCGACTCTAATTATATTTTGAGCTTTAAATACTTCCAAACAATGTTTTTGGGATCCCAAATGTTAAATATCTTATAAATTTTCAATGATAGGTTTATTCTCAAGTTTATGACTCTGATTATGATTTAATTATACTTTTGTCCTAAAACCTCGATTAGTGAGTTAATTGCACATTTTAAACGCACTTAGTAACGGCTCTAAGGCAGTAAGGCGTTGCAGTTTTGCCTTATAAATAATGTTATTTGACTTTTTGCTGAATTTTTTTATCAAGAAAAGAGATTTTATTGATCACAGCACAATACAACCAAACAGCCCAACGGACTAACAAAACCACAGGAACAAGACCTGAACCTCAACCTCAAAAATAAAACCTCACTGCGTTACATCATCTTAAGAGAAAAAATAACTAAGTCTACACTTAATGTCTTTTTTAATCAAATCAACTACAACCATAACACTAAGAGAGTAATTATGGACAAAACAAATGTTTCTATTATGCCACAAATAATAGATCGTAGCTGAGAACACAGCTGCCACTTTAGAGGCTCTAACCCCCTTCCTCATGCCTTCTATCCACCTGCACCAGTCCGAGAAGATTAGAGGCCATGTATAGTCGAACCAATCATGAACCTGGTGTACAACCTGCTGAGAAAAACAACAGCCAAAAAACAGATGACTATGGCTCTCCTCATCTTGATCACAGACCGGACAAAGAGTAGAATCAAGAAGCTGAACCACTCGTTGTAAATGGTCCCTTGTTAACAACTTAGAATTGACCGCTAGCCAAGTGATGAACCTATGCTTGGGAACACTCACTCTGTTCCAAACAAACTGCTTGTAATTGACAGGGATATGATTAATAAGACCAGTATACAGCTGCCTAATTTGAAACATTCCATGACTTCCAGCTTTTTCGATCTCCTCTTGAGAAAACAACTTACGTAGTTGACAGATTTTGCGCCAATACCAACTGGTATCAGCCTTAAGTTGGTATTGCCAAAATTTTTGCCCCTTTAAATACACTGTATGAACCCATTTCACCCATAAAGCTTCCTGCTGATGGCTAATAGCCCAAATGTACTTACCAAGCATTGCCTTATTCCACTTAGAACCTTCACCAAAACCCAATCCACCAAAAGCTTTAGGCAAACAAACCGTAGACTAGGATGTAAGATGAAAATTGCTCCTTGTACCATTATTACCCCAAAGAAACCACATGCAAAGCTTGTCAACTTCTTTGATTATACTTTGAGGCAATAAAAAAATATTCATCCAGTAATTTCTCAGCCCCAAAAGAACAGAGGAAATAAGTTGAACCCTCCCTGCATAAGATAAATGTCTACTGGACCAAGTGTGAAGTCTAAGCTTTATTTTTTTAAGAATTTCTCCACAGTCAGCCTCTTTCCATTTTGTAGGTCTCATAGGGACTCCAAGATACTTAAGGGGGAAGGTACCCTCTTCTAACTGTAACAGTTGCTGTAACTGGCGTTATTCTTGAGCTGAAATACCACTAAAGAAAACTTAAGACTTGTTGAAATTAGCCTTCATTCCAGAACTATGGAAAAAATCTTCAAAAACCTGCTGAATAATCTGAACTGAATTTCGGTTTGCTTTGCAAAAAATCACTAAATCACCAGCAAAACATAAGTTGATGATTTGGAGACTTTTACACATTGGGTGAAACCGAAAATCATGTTGCAAAGCACCAAGTTAAAGCAGCCGAGACAGATATTCCATAACTAAGACAAATAGTAAAGGAGAGATAGGGTCTCCTTGTCGAAGCCCCTTAACTCCTTGAAACCCCCCCTGCAATCTACCATTCATCATAACAGTATAGGACGTACCTCTGAGACAAACCATCACCCAATGAATGAATCTTGTAGGAAACCGCAAGCTGATTAACAATCTCTCTAAAAAACCCCATTCAACAGTATCATAGGCCTTACTAAGATCTATCTTCAATGTACATCTCGGGGAAGCATTCCTTCTATTGTAATTCTTAATCAAATCCTGAAAAATAAGAATATTATGAGCAAGAGATCTCCCTCTAATAAAAGCTCCTTGATTGGGACTAATAATAAAGGGTAAAAATTCCGAAAGCCTACTGCAAAGCATTTTAGAAATGCACTTATACAGAGTATTGCAGCAAGCTATAGGTCTATAATCTATTGCCCTGCTAGGGGAATCAATTTTTGGAATTAAAGCCAAAACTGTTTTGTTAAGCTCAGCCGGGATCCTCCCTAAAGTGAAAAAATCCAACACAGCCATTGAAATGTCATCACCAATATGCTTCCACATAGCTTTGTAAAAATCTGAATTGTATCCATCTAAGCCTGGACTTTTTGTTCCCGGAATACTGAACAAAGCTTTTTTTACATCAGCTTTAGTAAACTTCTTGATTAAACTCAACTGCTTGTCAATGTCTAAGCAAGGTCCCAATTCTATGCATTCAGTGTTAATCAACCTAGAACCTGAACTATAACTTCCCATATAATTCCTGAAATGATCTAGAAAGTGACTCACTACTGCATTATAATCAGTAATAACATCCCCTTGGTCATTCAGAAAAGACACTATTCGATTCTCCTCTCTTCTCTTTTTGATACACGCATGAAAATAGGAGTTATTTTCATCACCCTTCTGAATCCAAGTAACCTTGCTGCGCTGAATTAAGTAGCTCCTGTACCGAGTATAATGCTCATTATAGTGAACCGCATCATTCCTTTTAGCCTCCTGAGCAGAAGCATCCGAAGGATGTTCTTGAGCTTTAGTTAAAGCTAACTGATAAACACCCTTAGCATGATGATAGCCCTGCTCAATATCCCCTATTTCCTTCCAATTAAACACTTTCAAAACATGTTTCAGCCTTAGCAATTTCTTAGTCACTCCCAATAAACCCTTAGCTGTCATAGGCTTGAACCAATTTTCTAGAACAGTTTCTTTAAATCTGCTACGAGTAATCCAGCAATTAAAGAATCTAAAAGGTTTAACTCCTAGATGTCCCACCTTAAGAGTCTTAATAAGAAGGAAACAGTGATCGGAATGTACATCCCACTGAATCTCTACAATAGAATTCGGAATAGAGTCAATCCACTCTTCATTGATAAACCCATGATCAATTTTTGAATACACTCTATCACCTCCCTCCTGTTTATTAGACCAGGTAAACTTAGATCCTATACATTTGATAGTAGCTAGCTGAGAAAAAGCTAGCCAAGCTGTAGAGTCTAGAATCTCATTGGCATTAATCCTCTTACCTCCTGATCTGTCATCATAGTTAAACACTGCATTAAAATCTCCCACCACCAGCCAAGGCTTATTCGAAACCTAAATTGAAGATAAACCCCTCCACATTTCCAACCTCTCAATCATAGTGTTAAAACCATAAGCAAAAGTGATAACTATTTCCAGCTGTAAGCTAGAAAAAGTAACCAAACAGTGAAGGAATTGCTTGTGTTCCATTAACACCTGAACCTTAGCAAAAGTTTTCCTCCATATAACCAATATCCTGCCCTCAACAACTGAACTATTATAGTGATCCCAGCCAAAAAACACTATGGACATCATATCATTAGTCTTATCCATCTTCAATTTATTCTCTAACAAAGCACCAATACCTACTTTATTTGTCATCAAGAGACTTAGAATAGCATGTTGTTTGTCTCTCTTATTCAACCCCCTTACATTCCAACTAAGTACATTTGAGCAATCCATCAGCTTTTGAGCCAAGTAAAAACTCAAATTTTTCCCATGTTTCCTGTTCTTGAAGCACCTTGAACACATTCTATTTTCTGCCTACATGAGGGTTCACAGACTTGCCTCTGCTCTTAGAATTCCCAACCTTCTTAGGGACCTCCCAGTTTTCTTTATTGGCCTAATTTCGTGTCACCTGCTGGACCTGTAACCTACTCTGACTTTCAGTAGTCCCATCATTTTTCTAACCCAGTTGCAACCTGCTGAGATTTCTCAACCTTAGGAGCCTCAATAACAGCAGATTTTTCTTCTATATTATTCTCGGCTTCAGCAGCACCAGGAGCAGACCTGGTAATTTCCTTATCTGTCTTATCCTTGGCAACCCAAACCTTAGTATCAGATTTGACCCAGCTGAATTATGCCCAAACCCCTTACAGTTCTGGCATTTTATAGGGAGCCATTCATATTCCACAAATTGTTCCTGAATTTGACCCAGCTCATTGACAAAATGAATGATAAAAGGAGGATCATCAGTAATCTCCATTTCAACAAGAACTCTTGCAAATCCGATCATAGACCTATCATTTGTGAACTTATCCACCATAATAGGTTTCCCAATTGTACTGACCAAGGCACTGAGACATTTTTCCCCCAATATTGCAGACCTAAATTTGGAAGTCAAATCCACAGAGGAACAGAGCGAACTAACCTGATAGTGTCTAGATCTTGAGTCCATGGTCTCACTATGATTGGTTTCCGATCAAACTGTACAATGCCATTCTGCAAAACAAAATCTCTAGTAACCTCATCATTGAACTTGACAATGGTGAGACCCATATGCATCCTCACTACCCGTTCAATACCCAGGTGACCCCAAATTCTTTTCACAAACCCTTCAAACACAGCAAAACTTGGGAATCAATATACTATTAAGTATTATTAAACTTACATTTTGTGGAGTCTTGTATCTTAATAATCTTTCCTTTTAACACTTATTTTCAAATCATTATTGGTTTATTTTCATTCTCTTAAATAGCTTTATTTTAAATCTTTTATTATATGTTCATGACATTAAATCTCATCAATCTTTGGAGCTAGGTTAGAATTTATTGATTTTGGTTTAAAATAGTTTTCTTTTTTATTTTAGACAACTCCTTTGGGTTTGATTTCGTGCTTACACCAACACTATACTTCATATACGATTTGTGCGCTTACGAGTAATAAATATTTAAAACATACCCTTTTTGGGTCCATCAAGTACATTAAATACGGTAATGCGAGCTAGTAATGTCGGAAATGAGCTCAAGTGTATGCTCTTCCTGACCACACTCATGGACCAGTAAAGAATTGGTTTGATAATTTTCAAAGACAATCGAACTCGTCATGGGAACAACTATCTAAGGAATTCAAAAACCAAATCCAAGCAGTGAAAAGCATCAAGCCTGAGGCATCCACCTTGACCAATGTTAGGCAGCAGCCGGGTGAGTCACTAAAAGGCTACCTGGGAAGGTTCAATATAGAAGTGGTGCGAGCTCGCAATATCGATGACAGTGGTCATCTCATGGTAGTAAGAGCTGGAGTATTGCCAGGGAGTCCTCTTTGGGACGACATGCAGAGGAAGCCTGTGAGGTCGATAGTCGAGTTCAATACTCGGGCTTAGAGGTTTGACAATGTAGAAGAGGCGAGGTTGTCACTCAAACTAACTCATCCACCACTACGGCTACACCCTCCTCAACGTGACCCTCAGGAGACAACCATTCTAAGAGAAAGAAGAATGAAGGGAGTAACTCAGAGGCTAACGGGGGTAAGAAAAAAAAAAGGAGAAAAATACTTCTCCATTTATACAGTTTATAACGAGCTCATAGACACTAGGGAAAATATATTTGTGGCGAATGAAAACCAGGTCCCTTTCAGGCGACTTGACGCAATGCGAAACCAGAAATCCAAAAGGGATTCATTCAAGTTCTGCAGATTTCACATGGATATAGGTCATACCACTAATGAATGTAGATAGTTAAAAGATGAGATCAAAGGATTGATCTCGAGAGGCTACCTCGGGCAGTATGTCCAAAACCAAAATTTAGCCCAGACTTCGCTTCGACAAAAGGCAGCTCCGGCCTAACCTGCTCAGCAATCGACGGCCCCATATGCGAGGGAAGATAATTGACCTCCTTTGATCGATGGAGAAGATGTAATCACCATCGTGGGTGGATAGCACATTGTAGAGTTGGGCAGGAATGCCCAAAAGAGGTATGTCTAGGAGCTCAAAATAGGGGATGGATCTCCCTATGAGCCTGAACCATGAGCTCTGAAATAACAAAGGGTTGAGTCCCAACCCATTACCTTCACCGAAGAGGATGCCTCGCATGTCTAGTTTCCTCATAATGACCCTCTGGTCATACCCTTTCAACTCGCCAATAAGAGGGTGCCTCGAGCCTTGATCGATAACGGGAGCTCGGTCAACATCCTCTATAAGGAAATTTTGGAGAAAATGGGATTGTGCACTCAACACCTGAAGGCCTGCGCAACAACATTGTATGAATTTTTAGGAGAGAGAATCGCCAATACGGGGTCTATCGAGCTCCTAGTGACCTTGGGAGACTATCCGGTCTCAATAACCAAGATAATGGAGTTCATTGTGGTAGACATCCCTTCCACCTACAATGTACTGCTCGAGAGACCAACCCTGACTGGGTTGAGGGTAGTTACATCTGTCAGGCACTTGGTTGTAAAATTCCCAACACCCAACGACATTGGGACATTGAAATAAGACCAATTAGCCACCCGAGAATGCTACAGCATCTCAATGAGGGGTAAGGGCCAAGCTAGTGCGCAGGCACTGATGACTATTGAGGAAATAAGTGAGGCAATATACGAGGTCAAAGAAGATATCAACCCAAGGGTAGATGAGGATAGGGTCAATCTCGGGCCTATCGAAGAGCTCAAAGACATTCAACTCGATGAGAAAGACACCACCAGGGTTGTGAAGATTGGGAAGAACCTCCCAAAGGACGCAAGATAGCAATTAATCTACTTCTTGACGGAAAATCGGGATGTATTCACATGGTCACACTCCTATATAATTGGGATCAGTCCCAATATTATAAGCCATGCGTTGAACATCGACAAAAACTTCAGTCCAAAGAAACAGAAAATAAGACTCCTCGATGATGAGAGGAAGAAGGCCATGAAAGAGGAGGTCGAAAGGCTAAAAGAAAATCGGCTTATCCAGGATGCTTTTTTACCTAGATTGGATAGCCAACCCAGTCTTGGTCCCAAATCCTAATGGCAAGTGGTGAATGTTCATTGACTATTCAGACCTCAACAAGGCATGTCCAAGAGATTATTTTCCCCTGCCTCGAATTGACCAACTCATGAACGCAACCTCGGGTCATGGCATTATGTCATTCATGGACGCATATTCTGGATATAATCAGATAGCATGCATGCACCCGACCAGGAGGACACGAGCTTCATGACTGATAAAGGTTTGTATTGTTACAACGTGTTGCCCTTCGGGCTCAAGAATATCGGGGCTACGTATCAGAGACTGGTAAATAGAATGTTTGTCGAGCAGATAGGAAACAACATGGAAGTGTATGTGGACGTTATGCTGGTCAAGTCCAAACACAACTTTAACCATGTTGATGATCTCGTTGAATGTTTTTCTATACTTCGAAAGTACAACATGAGACTTAACCCACAAAAAATGCTCATTCAGATTATCTTTGGGAAATTTTCTCGTATTTATAGTAAACGCTCAAGGCATAGAGGCAATCCCGGATAAGATAAAGGCTTTAATTGACATGCCTGTACCTCGAAAGCATAAAGATGCCTAGAGTTTAACTAGACGAATGACAACTTTAAGCATATTCATATCAAAATCTACAGACATATACCTTCTATTCTTTAATCTTTTGAGAGAGGGCAAAAATTTTGAATGGTCAGACGAGTGCGAGCTCACTTTTCAAGCTCTTAAAAAACATCTTGTTGAGCCACCTATCTTATCCAAACCAATCATAGGGGAAATATTGCACTGTTACCTCGCTATGGCAGAGCATGCAATTAGTGCAGTACTTGTTCGAGAGGATAAAAAAGTACAAAAACCTGTCTATTATGTTTGCAAAAGGTTACTAAGGGTAGAGTCAAGGTATCCATTGATGGAAAAGCTAGCCTTGTGCTTAATACATGCATCCTGAAAACTCTGACCCTACTTCCAAGCACACCCCGTACATGTGCTGACTGATCAACCATTGAGAGAAGTATTGTTGAAGCCTGAAGCATCCGGAAGACTATTGAAAAGGGCGGTCAAACTTGGATAGTTCGAGATCACGTATCACCCAAGAACGAAGATAAAAGGACAAGCCTTGGCAGATTTCACAATCAAATGCACTGAAATCACCAATGAGGAAGTCGTAACCCCAGCCCACGAGCTGTGGAGACTTTACATCGATGGTTCTTCGAACAAGAACGGGTCAGGAGCAGGCATTATCCTAATTACCCCTTCAGGAAAAAGGTTTCACTCATCCTTAAGGTTTGTCTTCAAGGACTTAAATAA
Source organism: Humulus lupulus (assembly GCF_963169125.1). NCBI lineage: Eukaryota > Viridiplantae > Streptophyta > Magnoliopsida > Rosales > Cannabaceae > Humulus > Humulus lupulus. The sequence continues at coordinate 141,189,913 of NC_084797.1, read as the reverse complement.
CGAGGTTGAATACGAGGCACTATTAGCAGGGCTTCAAATAGCTTCCAAGCTAAAAGCAAAAGCCATCCACTACTGTAGTGACTCCCAATTGGTTGACAACCAATTTTTAGGAGAATACCAGGCTCGAGGAACTAAAATGGTAGCATACTTGGAAAAAGTCAAAGCCGCAGTCGGACAATTTGAATTCTACGCGACTGAGCAAGTTCTGCAAAAGCATAATTCAAATGCAGATGCTCTAGCTCGACTAGAAACAACCAAGGAAGTTGATACACTTAATGGGCTACCAGTTGAATTTTTACCACTACTGAGCATAGTTGAGCCTGACGAAGTTGACGTCGACATAATAGACTCATAGCCTACCTGGATGACGCCCATAAGCGACTACCTTCAAATTAGGATCCTCCCAGCAAGCCGAAACGAGGCTAGAAAACTGATGTACAAGATACCAAGATAAACTATCTTGGAGGGGAGATTGTACAGAAAAGGATATTATATGCCATTATTAAGATGTATAACTCCACCCGAGGCTAGAAAAATCCTAGAAGAAACCCATGAAGGATTTTTTGGAGATCACATTGGGGGGCATAGTCTATCAAAGAAGGTAATTAGGCAAGGATACTTCTGGCCTACATTAGAAGCGGAATTGTTCAAGTATGTCAAATGCTGTGATAAATGCCAATGGTTCACTTCAATCCCATGAGCTCCACCGACTGAGCTCACCATGATGAGCTCCACATTGCCATCCGCGGTATGGGGAATCTACCTCAAAGGATCACTGCCAACAAGAAAAGGGGGAGTCAAATATGTCATAGTTGTTGTTGATTACTTCACCAAATAGACTGAGGTCGAACCTCTAGCCACAATCACCTCGAAGAAAGTCTTGGACTTTGTGGTAAAAAATGTAATTTGCAAATACGGGGCAATGAGGAAAATAGTCTCAGACAATGGAACCCAGTTTAATAGCGAGTTGTTTACACAGTTTTGCAAAAAAATGGGATAATTAAGAGATTCTCCTCAGTAGCTCATCCATAAGAAAATGGCCAGGTTGAAGCCGTGAATAAGACTTTAAAGAGCTCCATTAAGAAAAGGCTCGAAGAAGCTAAAGGAAAATGGCCAGAAGAATTACCACAAGTCATATGGGCTTATTGAACAACAGCTCGAACCTCAACTGGACATACCCCTTTCTCCCTAGCCTACAGCTACAAAGCAATGTTTCTTGTTGAGGTAAAAATTCCAATGATCAGACGCGAAGCATATAGCTACACCTAAAACCAATCTCAGCTCGAGGAAACCCTAGATCTAATTGAAGAAAAACAAGAAGAAGCCCAACTTAAAAATGTTGCATACCAACAAAGGGCCAAAAGATACTTCAATAAAAAGGTTTGAGACAGACACTTTGGATTGGGAGGTTTGGTGCTTAGGCGTGTATTTTTGGCCACATGAGACCACTCTACAGGCATTCTCTGTCCTAATTGGGAGGGATCTTACTAAATTGAATCCATCATTCGACCTAGTGTGTATAAACTAGCGATATTGAATGGATAATTGGTTCCACGGGCTTGGAATGGTTAACGTCTACGACCTTATTACCAATAATGTAGGAATGATGTTTGTTTATTTGTAACCAATCTTGTATTCACTTCTTGCTTTTCATTAATACAACGTTATTTCTTATTTTAATTTTATTTTTTATTGTTATATTTTTTGCAAGCTCATGAATTTCAACAACCTAAGATTTTACAATCATAGGAGATTAAGGGGGCATAAGTGGTATACAATCATACCATTGTCTCAAAAATATAGCATCACTAGAAATAAAAATGAAATTACAGTGGATGGATTACATACCATACATGCATACACAAATTCAACAAGTCTGGAACAAACCAGCAAAAACTAATCAACACAATTAAAAGTTGGAATTCTAGATAAACTAATGAAATTCATAAGTCGAGATGGGGCTGGAATTTTTGGAAAAAAGTTTCGGCCTCGTAACCTCAAGACCATACTTGAGAATGAGGAAAAGTTACTATATTTAAGCAAGAAATAACTAGACTAATGAGACTGCATGCCAATACACATTTTTAAATGAAAATACATGATATAAGTATTGTTCGAACTTGAATATAACGAGGTCGAAATTGTGCAATCGAATGAACTATGTATGTATATATAGAAGCTCGACCCTAAGCGTGTCAGTGTTTGTATATATAAACAAATATAAAAATAGGTACTTAATAGTATGCTCGAAATATTTCAGACCAGAAGTATGATGGATAATATTTAGGAAAAGCATTAAAAGTAGATAATGTGTAAAAAAAATCAAACTAGAAACTTGAAGGCATAAAAAACTACCATTAAAATTTGAGCACTCATCAAATAACTCAAGCCTGAATTATAATTGTCTTTGCCCTAAGGGGGCATAAGATATTATAATTACAAAGGAAATAAAAAACTATGGGTCACAGCCCATGTATTGACCTTCAAGGATTGGCTGCTTTGGCATCCACCGACCCAGCTTGTTCCATGGCCTTTGCAGCCTCCTCAGCTTCGAGCCTAGCCTCTTCCTCTTCCAATTGAGCTTGCCACTTGTTGAGTACTCGGTCTCCTTGACGGACAGGAAGTTGGTATCGAGGTCAGGATTTGTTGCCCAGATATGGTACATCGCCATGTCGACAACGTTGTTCTTCTTGGTTCTAAATTCCTCAAGAAGATGAGCTTTCTCGCTCACTATGAACTCAAAAGTTGTCTTCTTATCTTCCTCGAGCTTGGCATTCAACTCCTGGACCCTCTTCAGCTCTAAGTCCTTAGCCTCCAGCTCTTGCCAAGCTTTCTTCAAGTCGTCTTCTGCCCTGCGCTGGTCATCTTCTACCCTGAGTTGTGCCTCCTTGGCATTTTGAGCATGTACCTTGCTCATCGTAACCACACGGTTCATGACATAGTTGTGCTGGACAAAGTCAAGGAGGGTCTACAATCAACAACAGATGTTTAGAATATAGAAATAAGGAATTGGTGTTAAAACATGGAGTTTATCAATTCTCGATGAAAAACTTACTAAAGAAATAAACTCCCCACTTTTGTCAAAAAGAGTGTTAGCACTCTCGCAAGTTGTTAAGAACTCCCACTGGGGAGCCCCGAGGTTACTGAGACATTGGCCCACGTCAGTCAAGGCGTCAGAACCGAGTTGGACTGTGGAAGTGTCAGTGGCATTGTCGACCACGAACTCGGGGACATAGGTCGAGATAGTGAGTTTGCGATCTCGGATTAGAGAATGGGAGGAGCGAAATTTCTTCGGCTAGCTCACAGGAGGAAGAGCTGCAGGTTTCGGGTGCACTAGAGGAACTGTGACAAGGCCTGACTTGGCCTGCTTCGAGGCTGATGGGGATGCCTCGGATCTCTTAGTGGCCTTATAAGGATGGGTTACCTTCAAGGACATCCGGTTGCGCTTGGCTCCCCTGGATGCGGTTTATTGACGGATGATGTTGTCGAGATCCGAATCCATCTTGCCTGAAAAAGGAAAAAACAACAAACATCAAAGGTTGATTATGTTTGAAAAAATAAAATATATGCAATATCAACATTGAAACCTCTAAGTAAAAGGAACCTAGCTGGAACATTCATTTAAGCTTGAGCTCGGGAACCAGGAAATCCCCCTATCTTCAGATGAGTCTAAGGGGGTTCCTTCTCTAAAAGTGGGGGACATCCTCGATAGGTCCCTATAATTTTCAGTCTCGTATTGGAATGATATCCCATCTTAAACTTCATATAAGCTATACATTGTTTGGTATCTCCCTAACCAACTATCGAACCTATGCACCTTAAGATCTACCCCCAACCATACCATAAAAGTTTTCCAAGGATCTTTAAACAAGACAAAAACATTGGGCTTCTATCTAAGAAGGGCGGGAGACCACTTGGATAGGTCTAGCACAACTTTACCTTCGTCAGATGAGCTTGGCGAGGCCTTATCTTGTGCGTCAGTCCCCGAGCATGAGGGTTCGATTAAGGGGGGAGTGAAGGATCGGGAGTCTTAGCTCGGATTCTTCATTTTGGAGGGGAGCTTGGTAGTCAGTATCTAGACGTCTTCCGACCTCGCAAACTTGTGAATCCTGGTGTCGTCTATAGACTCACCTTCGCCAAGGAGATCGCATTGTTGAAGCTTGTCCTTGTGAAGAAGATACTTGAGGGATCGTCGGCCATACGGGAGCTTGAGAATCTCTTCTTGGTGGTCTTTCATGTCCTTTGTAGGTTGTGGGCAGTGGTAGTTGACTTAAAAATTAATTTGAATGAGCATTACGAGCTCAAAATGAAATAAAAAAGGAGATCAAAGAAAACTATGACAAAATACTTACGAATCCATTAAAATGAGTAGAATCTGGACGGACCGAGACCGTCAGTCCAGAATAATATGGTCTTGAAGTTGGGAGGATGGTTGGGGATGTCCTCGAACAACCTTATCTCCTTTGGGTAGCTCGAAAGACAATAAAATTCATTACCACCATGAGCTCAAGAATGGTTACTTTTTGAGGTAGAAGAGATACAGGATCTCGCGTGTCGATGGTCCATTCCATTTCATCTCATGGTTTAGCGACCTTAGTGCTACCAGGACTCTGTATGAGTTTGACTGGAGCTTGAACGGGGCAATACTGATGTAGTCAGTGAAATTTCCAAAATAGTCCCTTAGAGGCAGCAATGCCCTAGCGCGCATGTGCTCGCAACTCCAGGCCGCGAGCTGGATTTTCTTCTCTGGGTTGTTTTCACCCGGAGCAAAACAAATCCTTTCATTGGAGCTAGCGGGTCGACACATCAATGTCCCAATTAGATTTAACCTGTGGTAAGACAGGAGTTCTGAAATCTACCTGGTGGATGTGGTAGAACTTTAGTAATGTTCAGCCTCGAAGAAAGAGCTCTTTGTGGCCGGGGCAGAAGGGATTTGGGGGGAGATGTGTGTAGTTAATTGATTTGACGTGCTCTCCATGAAGTTGAAGGAGAGTTTTCCTGGGGAGAAGGCTATCGTGACTCTGCACTTGGGATCTAGCGGGACTGGTCAGATCTCGAGGTTTGGGTCAGGATGCACGACAAATTGTAATCTCTTTCTTTTTCCTTCTTCGACCTCGTCAATCTGATGGTGGAAATGGGTGCAAATGTCTTCCTGTTTGAGGCGCTCTTGGTGTTCTTGGATCAGTCGCTAGTATCATGAAAATGGAGATTCAACTCGAGGAGACAGTGGGTGGTAAGGAATTGCAACCTCGGGTCCCCACCGAATCTCTAAAGACTGCGACATCTAACAAGAAAGAAAAAGGTGAGTGCCCATTATATAGAAAGAATTGGAAGAATTAAAGCTTGATAACTCGAGTTTGCAAGCTCGAGATAACAAGATCACATTAATTGAGCCTGAAGGCTCAAAATAGCGAGTGAATCAAATGCCATAACCGAGCTACTAAAATTTCGGGGCATCGAGAGTGGATCCATGCGAGAGTGGGGCGGTTACTTGCAGTTTGGGGTATCCTAAATTTCTAGGAAGAAATGGGAAGTTACCCAAAAAGGAGATATCATCAGGCAACGTGCGTTAAAACCCTAATTCAAAACAATATTTCTTACACTACATGAAATCTATATCCTATTACCCTATGATTTAAAAGAAACAATTTTACCAGTTTTTTGCCAAAAATTTTCCTAACCAGATCTCTACCCATCAAGATTATACACCCTACGAATCAAAAAACTCTTATACACAGTGAAGATTACAAGAATGTAGCAAGAACCAGGAATTTTTTATTTTCTTTCTAGCATAAAAATTGAAAGAACCATATAAAAAAAATAAGGCTCGGCGAACTTACACAAAGTTGATACGGCGAATGAAGAAATGTTGGATTGAAAGATTGGAAGTAGGAATGATGCGACAAAGCTGAACGAACTAAGATTGCTTTGCCTCTTAGGTTTGGAGAACATAAAAAAAATATCAGTTGTGGTTCAAGTTTTCTTTATGTATGTTGAGGATGTAAAAGTGGGGATGGAGGAGATGAATGAGAGTATAAATAGGTGAAAAGGTGGTGTCGGGGAATTGATCTAAGCCCTTGAGGCGAATAGAATTGTGATCCAATGGACTGTGTTTAATTTTGAAAGTTGGCAACAAAAAGGGGAATAGGAAAGGACATGTGTAGAGAAAAGAGTACTCGAGTACTCTCGGTATGCAATCCTCTAAGGACACGTGTCCACACTCGAGTGTGGTAGGTGGGCATGTTTTTTGAAAGTGGAGTTCAAAAGTTTCCTTCTCATAGGATTCGAACCAACACTTTTGAGGGGGCAAAATGTTACACCAAAATTTTGAGATTAAGTAAGCAACCTTGAAATGTAGGCTCGTAAAAGCATAGGCTTGAAATGAATGTATTTCCAATTTACACTTGTGCAAATTATCATAGTATGTTAGTCACATGGTTCTAGATCTGCCATCAGCCTTCGAGCATGAGTTGCAGGCTCGAAGCTTTTAACCTTCTCCAAGGGATGAGTTTGACAGACTTAGCAAGTGAGGAGGAGGAGACAACTGGAATGATGAGCTCGAGACTATGAGTGATCTCAAAAGCACATTGAAGTAATGATCAAGCTCGATGACGCATTTGCCACACAAAAAAGTTGTTAAGAAATCCCTATTCCTTTGGGATTAGTTAATACCGTGTGTCAAATCCCTAATTTTATGAGATCTTTATTTAAATAATGCATTTAAGTTGTATTATTATTATTATTATTATTATTGTTGTTGTTGTTGTTGTTGTTGTTGTTGTTGACCTGTGAAATTGGTCAATGGTCGTATGTATAATATACAATACCTTTTGAACGAAATAAATGACAGAGTACAATTATCTTAAATAAACAAACAGGAATTTTATAGTGGTTCAGCCCTGTTCAGATGAACGGTAATAACCTAATCCACTTAGCTTTTAGTATTGAATTACTCGAAAATTACACTAATGAACAAAAGTGTTGTAACGACCCAAAAATCACTAATAAGGCTTAATGGCCTTGATTAGTGTGTTGGGAGGGCATAATTGGTTTATATGTGATTTAAATGATTTAATGCATGATTCTGTGATAAGCATGCTTATATGATTACGTGGATATATGAAATGCATGTTTATGGGTATTAGTATGCATGTAGGCCCTATTTTAGCTTAAAGGGGCATATTTGTAATTTTGGGCCTGTTGAGGGCATAAATGTGATTATATGTTATAGTTGTGGAAACCACATTATTATGTGGATATATTTGCAGCATGCGACTCAAGGCGATCCTAGGGAGCCAGTTAGCGGGAAAGTCACAACGGGACCCAATACCTGACTCGGGGCGAGTCAAGGGGTATTTTGGGTATTAGATATTTATTTGGGTTATCGAGTTGTGAAAATAAATAATTGGAGATATATTTGAAGTTAGGGAGCTTAGGAGGGAATATTGGGGAAATTATCATTTTGCCCTCAGGGACGTTTTTGGTACCCCGAGCCTCGGGATTAACTTAAGTTAGATAAAATAAAACAACGGAAACAGTAGAAGTTGCCTAAGCCGACCCTTCCCTTTCTCTCAGCTCACTCATCTCTTTCTCAAAATCTCTCTCAAGCTAACCTATGGAAACCAAGGGAAATTTGGGCTAGAAACTCAAGGATTTTAGCTGGAATGTTGGGGACTAATTCAATAGCAATCTGGTGGTTCAGACAGAAGTTGAGGTAAGTTTTGAATTATGATTATAGCTATTTAATTCTGTAGTGTTGGCTAGGTTTTGAGTGTTCTTGGGTTCTTGATATTGAAGATTGAATTGATGTTTGGGATGAGGATTTAAGCTAGGTTCTTGTTGGGTTTTGCTACTAAGAACATGTTAGGGTGTTTGTGATAGTTAAATTATGTCATTGGGATGGTTTTGGGTTGATTTGATTGAGTTTTGGTGGTTGGAAATGGGGATTTTTCTGGGTTCGAAGGGGTCGGGCCGCGGCTCTGTTCTTGGTGTGCCGCGGCCCTCTAGAACAGTTGGGAGCCGAAATGAAGGGCGGGCTGCGGCATGGAGAGTGTAGGGGCATGGCGCATGTCTGCTGCATGGGGAGGCTAGGCCTCTAATTGGAGGCGAGCTGCGGCATGGAGGGCTTAGGGTTGCGGCTCTTAAGAGCATTTTTGTCTTTGAGGAGGTTTTAGGTGTGGGAACTTAAGCTAGGGTGCTCGGGATCGATTCCACTACCGTGTTTGGTGGAATTCGATGTTCCGAAGGCTAGAACCTGGTTTGGAAACCTTAATTCGCTTATTATTGATGGAATCCCTTATCTTGGTTGTGACTAGGTGTATGCTAGGGCTCAGGAAAGGGATCGTGCTCAAGGGTCATTTCTCGTAATCAGAACACTTGGAATTAAAGGTAAGAAAACTGCACCCGATTTTGTGACTATGTTGGGACTAAGGGTTCCCTTTACTTGTATGCATTATTGTATGATGGTATTATGCCATGTGAACATGAAATAAACGGCCTAAGAGTGCCAGAATTAATATTGGCGCACAAGATGCGGCTCAGCCACTGGTAGCTGAGGAGAACTTAATATTCACTAAGCTCGATTTAAGCAAACCGGAGTCAGTGGGGTAAACAGAGGGTGCGACCTAAGGGCGTCGACCCTGGTTATTGTATGACTTGGATATTGATGTTAATTTAATGAATTTGATATGTTGAAAATCTGAATATTAGATTGTGGATTTATTGATTATGTTCACTGATTATGTGAATGCCATCGACTGCTAAATATAGGGTTATGCTTAATGAATTATTTGATTATTGATACTGTTCATGCTATGATGTTATGGTTTTCCTGCTGGGCCTTGGCTCAGGGGTGCTACGTGGTGTAGGTAAAGACAAGGGTAAGCTGGATCAACCTTGATTCGGAGAGCTCTAGTGGCGAAATGTACATAGTCAGCTGCTCGGCCGCCATGGTCGTGGGATGGACAGTAACAGGAGAACCTTAAATGTCTATTTTTCCCTTAGAGTGGCTAGTAGTCGTATATACCTTGAAATTTTGTAAATTGTCCTTTAAACTCTATTTCTTTTCGGATCCCATGTATGAAATATTTATATAAATGAAATGTATCTTTTATGGCCAAAATCTTTTAACCCTAGTTCAATAATGGTTTTAGTGACACGTTTTCAACTAAACGACTTGATTATCAAGTCTTGCACCTTTATAAACACACAATATAACGGTCTTGGCTACCCAGGGCATTACAAGTGTTCACTCGTTTCTCACTTGCCCAGAATTCTAGCTTAAAAGCCCTCGAAAAAAAGATCCCCTTCATGAAGTCCTGGGTCCTTTAATTTTAGTACCCAAGAGTTGTTATACGACCAGTGATACTGGGATCGTGGTTTGACACACGATTATCAGGTGGTGGAGATACGTGTCCACCTTCCCATGATTATGATAACGTGGGTCTTCTTGTTGTCTTCTCTAGATCGTGGTTGATAATGCACGATAGAAACTTCTGGGAGATGTTAAGTCTATGTTGGTATATTAGACTTAGGTTCTAGGCCCGATGACCAAAGCTTGGATGCTAGACCTGTGACCTTCTGGGTGCTGGACCTGTTGATCCTTTGGGTGCTAGGCCTATTGATCTTTGGGGTGCTAGGCCTTTTGATCTCAGTTTGAACGAGAATGATTATTTCTCAGTGAAGTGTACTTGGGGGTTTAGGCCGACCACCCAGGTGGCTCTTGGGCCTGCTTAGGCCAACCACCCTAGGGGTTAAGGTTAGGCCGACCACCCCTAGGGGTCCTTGGTCATATTGAGGTCGACTACCCTAGGGGTTGGGGTCAGGCCGACCACCCCTAGAGACATTGTGCATGCTAAGGTCGACCACCCCCGTGGTAGGGGCTCAGGCCAATCACTTCTAGGCCTTTAGGCCTACTTAGGCCGACCACTTCTAGGCCTTTGGGGATGCTTAGGCCGACCACCCCTAGGGGGTTTAGGCCTGGTCGGCTTTCCTAGGTCCTCGACCTATCTGTTTTGCCCGTTGGTCTTTTCTCAATATTTTGTCGTTTTTCCCTGATTGGTGATGCCATGTGTCTCATTCTCTTTTGCCACATCATCTTCGTATTTTTTAGGTATAACATTTGCCCCCCAAGTTTATTGCAATGTTTTCAACATTACGATAAACTTGATCCTGGCCCGAGAAACATACCGTAGCAGTACTTAAATAGTCAAGTCCCTCGGGACATTACATAGTACTTTTTTAACTATCGATACTTTTCTCATTACGAATTTTTCAAGGACAATTAGTACTTCCTAAAAATAATTAGGTTTTTCAAGGAAAATTAATTTCCTAAAAATCTAATATATTTTTCAAGGAAATTTGAAATTCTAAAATAATAACATATTTTTCAAGGAGTTTTATGTCCTAAAAATATAACATATTTTTCAAGGAGTTGTAAAGTCCTAAAAATATAATATATTTTTCAAGGATATTAATTCCTAAAAATAAAGAATATATTTTTCATGGAATTTTAATTCCTAAAAATATAAATATTTTTCAAGGAATTTTAAATTCCTAAAAATATAGATATTTTTCAAGGAATTTAAATTTTAACCATATCAGATAATTTTCAATGAAATTTGAATTCCTAAAAATATCTTGTCTGCCTGAGAGGTTATAAGTAGATCCTCTCTCTCATTCCTGCTCCATGCACCACTTTCACACAGATCCAAGTCTGATTTCTCTTGTTCCTCATCAAACTCAGATCTTTGGTAAGTACTTTCTTCTAATCCTTACATCATTTAAGTTTAATGTGCTTAGATTCATAAGAAACACTTTGTATTTTTGAGGAATTTTTTTCTGAATCTTCTTGCTCTGTTGTATCCTAATAAAAAAAATGACCTTCTTGAATCAAGATTTCTATGTAAAAAAAACCTTAGTCTGGGCGATTTCCAGGGATGTAAGACCCTAGGCCGACCACTCAATGGTCTTGGCAATTTCTGGGACTTCAAACCTGGTGCCTGCGATTTCCAGGGATAGGCCCAGGTTTGGGCCGAGCACCTCCTTGACATGGGCCAAGTACCTCCTTGGCATGGGCTGAGTACTCCCTTAGAATCATAGGCTGAGCACCCCCTTTCCTTCCCTTAGGCAATTTCCAAGGATAGAATTAGGGCTAGGCCGACCACCTTAGGGGTCCATGGGCCGAGTACTCCCTTAGATTCATAGGTCAAGCACTTCCTTCCCTTCCTTTAGACGATTTCCAGGGATAGAATTAGGGCTAGGTCGACCACCTTAGGGGTCCATGGGCCGAGTACCTCTTGCCTTCCCTTAGGCGATTTTCAGGGATTCAGGGTGGTCGGCCCAAGCATAAGCCAACCACCTGGGACCCTAAAAATTATTCTAGAGACTTGAACGGTCCTGAGGCACTTTTCTAAAGCTTACTTCCTTGGGGTAGTCGACCTACGCTTCGGCTCACTGGGCTGACCCACTATACCCCTTATATAGAATTTTGCTCCTGATTTCTTCATTTTTACTTTTTAGTTCATGAATGTGCCCCCAGCCGATGGCTTCATTATGCTCATTTACTAACTTTAATCTTTATTTTTCTTCTGTTGTAGATGTCCAACTCCTCTTCATCAGACAAGTCAGTAGGTGAGTGTAATCCCCAAGAGTTTTTGGAAAGGTTGAAAGGATTCTCCCTCGTTCTGCTTTATACTTATTCAGTGAGGAAGATTTCTTAAAGAGGTACTGTTCAATGGTGAGAGTGAAATAGAAAACCCAGCAACCCTCTGAAGATGATCCTCAAATTGCCAGGCATATCACTCAGGGTTCCTCGCCGGGCTTTTCTCAGATTACTTCTCAGCACAGTACGCCCTGCGTCTCCCAAGGCACACCTCAGCGGATTCATTCTTCTCAGTGAGATAGGTCAGGTCAGCGAGAACCGTTGCAATTCCCTTCGCACCGAGATACTAGTCGAGTTCCCCATTGATCTTCTTCTCGATGAGATTATATCGAGGGCTCACGGCGCCACACTGCTCATCCTCAGGAGCATCCCAGTCACAGATTTCATCCTAAGGTAGTTCGCCCTCCTTCCAAGAGCAAAACAGTCTTGCCAGCTAAGCAGCAGAAGAAGAGACGACAAAAGGAGTTCAATTTATCAGATTCTGGGGCCACCTTCGCCGGTGACATGACTGAGGAGAAGGTAAAGAATTTGAGGAAGAAATTTGACATCTCTAGGGTTTCCATCACTATCCCTGGTCTAGATAACAGAGATGAGGACCCCCCCTGTGAGTATGTGCGCTTGGACACGCTCTGCCATTAGTTCTGGGGCTATGCTTCCTCTTCATCCGTACTTTCGAAGTGTATCAGACTATTTTGGTATTAGTCCTTCTCAATTGGCTCCTAATGCGATCTTGGCCTTGTCTGCATTGTACATCATCTATCACTGCAGGAAATGGGCTGCCCCAGTGCCTCATGAGATCCACTATCTATTTGACCTGAAGACAAACCCTTCTCAGCGCAACTCAAGATATTTCCACTTCCACCATTATATGGGCGAGGGTACCAACACCTTTTTGGAAGAGATCTCTTGAAATAGCAAGGCATTTAGATATGTTGATAACTATTTCTTTACCAAGGACGCAGAGGCCAACATCTCCAAGTTTAAGCACGTTGGGCCCTTTTATAGACCAATCTCGACCCAGGACATGATCGTTAGGCCCAAGGCACTAATTTCCATGACCTCTGAGGAGAAGAATGTCAAGACCCTCGTTACTCCAGAGAACCTTAGGAAGGTGGGGCTGTTTCCTCTAACCATATCAGATATTCTGGATGACGATGGTTCCGAGCCTGTGATAGCCCTAGATTTCCTGGGACCCATTCATGTGGAGGAGGTATCCTCTTCGCCAGTATTAGCCGGACATGAGGGTGATGAGGTGGGTGCATCTGCTGCGTACTCATCTCTTTCTTCGGACAACTTTGATGAGGCTATGTTCGAACTCGAATCACATTTAGAAGGTTCGACAGTTTATCACTTTTATTTTATGGTTCATCGATACTTAATATCCTTCTAACATTTGATCTTCTTTTGCAGGCTTAGACATTTTTGGTTTTGTCCATACCCATCAGAGGTCGATTCCTACTTAGACCAGTCCTTCTATTCGAGCGGCAAAAAGGGCCTGGGTTGAGGCTGAGTCAGTTATGGAGGTTCCTCTTAAGGTATCTCCTCCGACTCCTTTGGCATCTAGCCCAATTTTTTTGGCGTCTAGCCCTGTCACAAAGGTAGAGCCATCTTTGTCTACACAAGTTCCTCCCACTTTCACCGATGCGGGTGCTTCTTGTTCTATGCCTGCTCCTTTATCTGAGATGCATCAGTATGCTATACGAAACTTAAGCGCCCTCATGGACCAAGCATCGCATCTAGAGCGAACAACAACAACCTTTTATGGGATCAAGAATGAGGACCTAAACACAATTCTCACGAAGTCACTCTTAGACATTCAGATTGTGAGTTCTTTACAGTTCTCTTCTCGTCTATTTAGCTTGTGTTGTTTATCTAACACTTGTATGCTCTTTGCAGGCATTGATGCTGGTCTCTCATGTCTGTGATAGGTCTATAGAGTGCACTTCTATGCTCTCCAACCTTTGTTTTGAGCTTAAAGTTGTCCGCCAAGAGGTACTGGACCTTAGGCGCGTTCTTGGCTTTAGGGATGCTGACATTGCCTCAAAGGATGAAGAGATCAATACCATCTGCAGTACCGTGGAGCTCAAACAGAAGGAAGTGACCGAGTTGACTCTCAGGATAACCCAGATGGAGGGGGAACTTGCCGACATGGACCAATTGTGGAAGGATTCTCTTGTCGAGAAGGAGCAAGAGGTCAAAGCTACTCAGGACAAGGCTCGAGAGGAGTATTCAGAGACAAACTTCTCTTGCTTCTACTTGATCTGGAAGTCCAACAAAGATCTGAACTTTGATTTCCTTCCCGAGAAGACGCGAGCGAAAGAGCTTAGGAAGTGTCTGGCTCGTGAGGTTGCCGAGGCTCAAAGTAGTCTTTCAGATGATACTCCCCACCCTAGTTAGTCTTCTTGGTCTTTTATATTATTTTTCATCTCATGCCATTGGTGGGGCACCTTGTACTTGATAGCTTTTACATATGACATTTTATGCCTTTATGCCTTTTGCTATGAGTACTCAATGTATTGATTGAAAATTTTTATTTCCAATGCTTACTATGTATATCAACTCACAACCGTCATTGGTTCAGGTATCAGTATACTCTGAACACATGTATTTTGCGTGCCATACTAACCTTACTCTTTTATGTATTTCATGCTAACAGCCATGGTAATGTGAGTAGTATAGTACTTCACCAAGTACCATGAACAAAATGGTCAGGTCGACCAACCCATGGGTGATAGGTCGACCACCCTATAGGGTTGATGGATTGGCCGACCACCCTATAAGGGACATGGCTAGGAATCTTTGTACCAATGCCTTTTTTATTTTTGTATTTTGCACTTTCGGAACATATGTTGAACAAATGTCCTAGAAAAACTTGAGCTTGCTTAGTACTTAAGGTCACGCCCTCATTGCTCGTGTATAACCCGTTCGGTATGTACTATATGCCCCCCAAATGATCATGGGTTTAAAATCCTTGGTCACTTGCTACTTGACCATGCCTTGCTTCAAGCATTTAGACACATAGTACTATCCTTTTCATCCAATGATACAAGCATCAAATGCTTGTCCCTCATTGGTAGTCAGGTGATGGTTTCTATAACGCCCTACTTCCTTAGAGTCGTTACTAAGTGAGTTTAAAAACGTGCTTTCAACTCACTAATCGAGGTTTTAAGTCAAACAGTGTAACTAAGCCATAAACAGAGAAGAAAGTGTACAATTAACTCCATATCATCGAAGATCATAAAAGTTTGACACCTGGGATCCCAAAATACAATTTAGAAATATTTACAACATAAGAAACTGTACTAAGTCGGCTAAATGACAAAATCTAAGTTCATTTACAAGCATCTCCCAAAATCCTCTGGCTGTGGCAGCCAGGCTGGCCAAACATGTACACGCCACCTCACGCCTACTGTACTCATGGTTGGTTGACCTTCTCTTTACCCTTACCTGCACCACAGAGCATCCGTGAGCCGAAGCCAAGCAAGAAAACCCACAAACAGATAACATATGCAACACATATATCAGGCATATAAATAGGCCACCAATTGGCTAAACACATACGGCCTAGCCGTCCCAGGCATTTACCAAGCCCTGGATTTGCGAACCATGTCGTGAGGATATCCCAGGTATCCTTTTAGGGACTCGCCCTGGCAACTCGCACTCCATGTGCTCACCGGTGCTCTCGGCCCCTTGCCGTACTCGGCCTTGCACTCGACGTGCCTAACGTCGTTCCCGGCCCTTCGCCGTTCTCGGTCTACACCGTTCCCGGCCCTAGCCGATCATTCACATCATAATATACATAGCATAGCAAGCAAGTACAGAATTCTAGCACATTCAATTAAAGGGCTACGCCCCGCAATCCTAACATATTGGGCTCAGCCCTGCATACGAATTCCATTCAAACACATTGGGCTCAGCCCTACACACAAGCTATATGGGAACAAGGGTTTTCTTACCAAAGTTTCGAGCTTTCTGAGCACCGCTGCCCCGAGCACAGCCCTCTAACGTGAGCCTCGCTGAAACCTTAGTCACAACACATTAACAATGTCCATCCATCAAATTCTAATCAAATAGTTAACTTCGAGCCATAACCCTAACCTCTGGGACCTTGAATTCTATCAATCCGGGTGATAAAATCCATCCCAAGCCTTACCCCTTGAGTTCCCAAGACTAAAATACCCTCAAAAAACTCAAACTAGCACTAAGGGTCGTGGCCCAACCCTCAAGAGTCGTGGCTAGCCTCAAAACAGAGGCTAGCACACCCCTGCCACACACACGGGCTGTGGTGCACGCTCCAAGCGCCGCGGCGTGCATGAAATCTCGGTCACCCTCGGCCGTGCGCACAGTCGGGCCGCAGCGCGCCCATCCTAGGGTCGCGGCCCTCACCACCGAACCCAAATTTTCCACCATTTTTTCCACACCTTTCCTCAAGCCAATTCACCCAAAACTCACCTATCTAACCCAGATATTTAACACATATACTCCAGCTCAATAATAACTCAGTAACAACATCAAAACCCATTAGAATCCATCCCAAATCTCAACTAGACCACACAACAACAATTCAAACTTGCTAGCATGCATACTCTAATAACCAGCTGCAACTCTAAACTTATCCACCATAGTCAAAGCTTACCTCTTGCTGAGTTGAGCCTTAGAACTAGCCCCCCTTATGCTCCAAGCTCCCTAAATCCCAGCTGAACTCCTTAGATCCTCAAGTTGATTCCCAAAGTTTCCCTTTGATTTTTCCTTAGAGAGTGAAGGAGAGAGAAGAATAGAAGCTAACCTTGGCTGAGAAGAGAAGTGCAAGTCGGTTTCTCCAAGTTTCTAATTAATTTCTCTTTTTATTTTATTTGACTTTAAGTCTAAAGGGTTACCTCAAGGCTCGGGGTACCAAAACGTCCCCGAGGGAAAAATGGTAAATTTCCCCAATATTCCCGCCTAGACATTCTATCCTCAAATATATCTCCAAATATTTATTTTCATGTCCCGATAATCTCATAACACACCTAGTACCCAAATTACCCCTCGACTCGCCCCGAGTCGGAATCTCAACCCTGTTGCGACTCTCTGGCTAACCGCTCCCAGGACTGTCTCGGATCGTGCTGCACAGACATTTCACATATATATAACATATATCACAATCATGCCCCTAATATCCAGACGGGGCCCACATGCACATTTAACTCACTAAACATGCATCACTATCATATAATCACATTAATTCACCCATTAACATATTAAAGCATATTAAATCATTTATTGCCCTCCAGGCACACTAGGCACACTAATCAAGGCCCTAAGCCCGATTAGCAAATTCGGGTCGTTACAACTATCCCCTCCTTACGGAAATTTCGTCCTCGAAATTACCTGAACAACTCGGGATAACGCTCCCTCATCTCTGTCTCAAGTTCCCCCGTCGCCTCCTCAACCTTGCTGTTTCTCCACAGCACTTTTACCAAGGCGATGGTCTTGCTCCGCAAGACTTTGTACTATCCCTTCCTTAATATAATTTCGTCCTTGAAATTTACTTGAACACATCAGGCTGTATACCTCATACCTCTGATGAAAATTCCCAAGGTCCAATGCCTTTACCCTTAATCATTAATAATACCCATGCGCGAGTACAATCTTGTTCCACAAGATCTTGTTTGATAACCATACTTTCTTTAACTTTTACTTATACATTAAATCTATAGAACTCCAGTGTCTGCTTGGTTCACAGCAATCTCTTCGTTGATTATTCTCAATGCCAAAATACTTATGAATCATCATCCTTACCAGGATAAGATCAACTTATAGGCCCACGGCCAAATCCTTAGTACGACTTTAAAACTCTTGTCGAAACGAAAGTCATATCTCCCTTTTTCTTTCCTCACTATCCTACTCTTTCTCGTTGCCTAACTTGGAGGGATATACAACTCCCATTCTGGAACCCCGTACTCCAAAGTTAACAGTTTACAGGTTCCTATAAACTTTCAGATAGGCAGACATCCCCTGCCTTAAGAATTCCAACATCCTCTTTGCTTTTCCTCTGAATTATTACTGAACCGTAGTGTCCACCAATTCCTAATTCTTTGCTTTTATCTTACCAAGTCTTATGCCTTGTCACCTTAGCTGTACTCCAGCATCCAATACTGTGACTGACTCATCAAAGAATACACCTCCTTTGATATTCTAAAAGTTGCACATTCAATGCTTAAACCCTTAATATAATTGTTAAGCCCTCAGATTGCTATCCTTTCTGCAATCAATCAGTAATTCCAGATTACTACTCTGCTTTCTTCGATCTCAGGTCCCTTTCCATAACTTAGAAACTATAGGGTCTCAATTCAACATTACCAATGCCCTATTTCATTACTAGTTTATACAACCAAAGTATGCTATCTTATTCAGCTGAGTTACAACTCCTCCCCTGATCCATCACCTTATTTACAGTCTAATGTGATCCATTCTTATGATCCATCATCGTATTATTTTACTTCTCAATATTTGAGTATCCTAGGTTCTACCATCAGCTAAAGCCTCCCAGTACCACAAACCCTAGGAGGTGAAACAACACCCACTTATAATTCCCATCTCCACACCAAATTCTCTTTGGACCATTCATCTGGTTCTTGTACCTTATCTTGTACAATACCCGTAGGGTTCTTCCCTGTTTCCACAAAACCAAAGCTCTGGATTCCATTATCCAAAGAAAACATATGTGTCCATCACCACACACTAACACTATACCAATTTCAATCGTTATCCTGTCCATTCCATTGTAACCTATGTCGCTCTTTTAACTGACACACACCTTCCAAGTGAGAGATCCACCTCATATTAAATCTCCTCCTCGTACTGTCGAAGACTTATAACATCAACCTTTCATCTGTTGCGTTCCACTAAATTTTAGTCTCAAGATTATCTTTCTTACTAACAACCCAACACTCAAGTACCTTATGCTAAGTATAACTGTCAACTTAACATTCCAAGTATATCAACCATGTTCCATTCTTTCACCTCCCGCGAGGTTCGATCCATCCTCGCGCCAATCTGAGCCTGGGCGTGCCCAACCTGTGGTGCACCCCCACGGTTCCATACCCTCATCATAGATTAGGTCCTTTATGCTATCCCTCTATACTTAACCATAACACACACACATATTTCTGCATCACCATATACCAATCAACTCTTACCTTGTCTTCTAAATTCTGATTTGACATCATTCATTCCATCTAACCTCAAGTTTTACTGTTCTTCCCATCTCTGATGTAGTTTTCTGCGGAGATACTTATGCGATAGATGACGCGCTTGCTAGTCTTGTTATGCTTTCCGTTCTTCAGACGTTCTTCATTAGCTTCTTCGTGACTTCAGATCAAATCTTCTCATACCTATCCTTTCTTCTTATAGCTCTACTCTGAGTACTCCTAACAAAACCAAACTGACACTTCGTAGAACCTTACCTGTGACCCTGCTTCCTTGGTACTAACGTCTTCAGCATAATAGTCATTCGCTCTCCATTTCCGTCTGGGAGTAGTCCACATATACTGCTCGTGAACTTGAAGGGGACTTGCCCATACCGTTCTAATATTCTCTACTTAAGAACTTACCTGTGCTGCTATAGCTTGAACCATTCTAGAATCTTTGTTACCAACCCCTTACACCTTACTCAGTACAAAATAAAAATTCCTGAAATATCTCTCCTTAATTTCCAGCTGGTAATAACCAGGTCGTAGATCAACTCCTGGAGACATTGTCCCATCTTGTACCCAACATCAAACTTTTCATTCTTAACCGTTGATGCCAACAATTCTCGCCATATAATGCTCTGACTAATCCAAGGTCAAGTTTCTTTAATTGCTTCAGGTAATTCTTTCTATCAGCCAGTGTCGTCTTCCACAACATTCCTGATATCAAATCTACCTGTAGCCCGACTTTATAATAACCCCAATCTTTCCTTATATACCTATACAAGTTTCCCACTGGTTAACTCAGTTTCCATTCAGTCTAATTAAAATACTCGAAATGATATCCCTTATAATCCATGGTTGTCTCTTAACAGATCCACTTTCACTCTGCCTCATGTTGAGGCTTCCTTAAGACGAACCCTATTGTTCTCACTATGAACTTCTTAATTACTTGTATCCCAATTCATCTGCCAGAAGTTCCTTATTCCTCCTCAACAAATGCTATTATCCTCAGCTTCTCACATAGCACCCTTGAAGCAAACTCTCTATGTTTAACTTCCTCTCGGAACATTCTCAACACTGAGTTCCTCCAGCTCGTTACATGACTAAAACATAAAACATCCAGTTAAATACTCATCTTCGAGGAATCGGCCTCGAACTTCGAGTGTAACGAGGCATTCTAGTCTTTCGCTCCCTTACCATGAAAAATCCATCCTAACATACTGAATTATTTCATTTAGAAGTCGTGCACTCACCCGACATCCCCTCTGGTGGCACACTCGCCCTCAGGTGCATACCAAATAACCTCCCTGGTTCCTGTCACCATCTTGATAACTACCTTTTCATTCATGCTCCTTTCCAATCACAAATTAGGTGCCCTAGCACTGTCTGGGGTCCTTCTACTTCAAAAATTGAGATTTTGTCCTTACTGAATTCTACCAATAGAAGCACTGTCTTTCACATCCCTTTCCCCGCAGCACTCATGCTCTTTACCTCATTCCACAGATCTCAAATAACATAGCTCTCTCTGCTACTCAAATACCACCGAAGATCTAATACACTGGAGTGACCCTGTCACCCTGAACCATTCCAGAATTTAATCCTTACATGGGTCATTATTCCCAACCACCACCACTTGCATAAATTTCCAAAGTAAGGTTTCCAACTCCTAACACTCACTAACACAGGTTGTCATTGTCTTATCATTTCAAATCAAGCTCATAGATTTATTAATCTCCCCGTCCTTATAACTTCTTTTATTGAGTCCCCATTTGAGTTCTTTCCAACCCATCACGCCAATATCTCAACCTGAACACCACTTTCTAGTATCCTCTCGTCACAAGTACTTAGCACAATCCTTTAGTTATGACCTTTCACCTCCATATAACCAAGAATGAAGTTAGCTTTGTCCATCCACTAAATAATTCCTAGGAAACCCAAACTTTCCTCTCCAACCAGAGGTTAACGCCTCTTAAGCCTTCCAGTTACTATTCTTTATCTGTCTGTATCCTTATACTATACCAATACCATTTACTCATATGCTAGCGAACATCTCCAGACTTTCAGGGTAGATGGAAATTTCCAACCCCAACTATCATCTACAACTCTCTTGTATTATGATGCCAGGTCTACTTAACCATCCCGTATGCAAACAATCTGAGTTCATCCGCCACCGCTAACTAAACTTCTCCACCTTGAGGTTCACATTCTGAACCAAACCACATCCAGGTCCAAAAATCACAATATTCATACACACATAAAGCCTATTAAGCCAAATCCACAATACCATACATTTAGCTACCCAATTATACCACAACTAGGTACACTCACGTTTCATTATGCCTCCTATAGGCCAATAAACAGATACTACATATGGATTCAATTCTAGGCAGTTAACCACACACACTCAGTATGCAAACCATTATCCCAATATCCATAAACATGCAATAGCAATGCTATTCAGCACACTTCAATCTCTTCATGCAATAGTCAAGGGCCAGACCCTATCAGTATCTCATGCATATGTTAACTCATTCATCATGCTCTATATATAAGATAAGCAGGCAAACAGGGCATTCAAATACATATTCAAAACATATTAACCAATCTTACCAACCAACCCTGAGTTAAGCCTGTCACTGACTGCGTGTGTACATGTTTGGTCAATCTCCAGAACCAATAACCTTGGCTCGCTCTGATACCAAGTTGTAACGCCCTACTTCCTTAGAGCCATTACTAAGAGAGTATAAAAACGTGCTTTTAACTCGCTAATCGAGGTTTTAAGTCAAACAGTGTAACTAAGCCATAAACAGAGAAGAAAGTGTATAATTAACTCCATATCATCGAAGATCATAAAAGTTTAACACATGGGATCCCAAAATACAATTTAGAAATATTTACAACATAAGAAACTGTACTAAGTCGGCTAAACGACAAAATCTAAGTTCATTTACAAGCATCTCCCAAAATCCTCTGGCTGTGGCAGCCAGGCTGGCCAAACATGTACATGCCGCCTTACGCCTACTGTACTCATGGTTGGTTGACCTTCTCTTTACCCTTACCTGCACCATAGAGCATCCGTGAGCCGAAGCCCAGCAAGAAAACCCACAAACAGATAACATATGCAACACATATATCAGGCATATAAATAGGCCACCAATTGGCTAAACACATACGGCCTAGCCGTCCCAGGCGTTTACCAAGCCCTGGATTTGCGAACCATGCCGTGAGGATATCCCAGGTATCCTTTTAGGGACTCGCCCTGGCAGCTCGCACTCCATGTGCTCAACGCTGCTCTCGGCCCCTTGCCGTACTCGGCCTTTCACTCGACGTGCCTAGTGTCGTTCCCGGCCCTTCGCCGTTCTCGGTCTACACTGTTCCCGGCCCTAGCTGATCATTCACATCATAATATACATAGCATAGCAAGCAAGTATAGAATTCTAGCACATTCAATTAAAGGGCTACACCCCGCAATCCTAACATATTGGGCTCAGCCCTGCATACCAATTCCATTCAAACACATTGGGCTCAGCCCTACACACAAGCTCTATGGGAACAAGGGTTTTCTTACCTGAGTTCCGAGCTTTCTGAGCACCGCTGCCCCGAGCACAGTCCTCTAACGTGAGCCTCGCTGAAACCCTAGTCACAACACATTAACAATGTCCATCCATCAAATTCTAATCAAATAGTTAACTTCGAGCCATAACCCTAACCTCTGGGACCTTGAATTCTATCAATCCGGGTGATAAAATCCATCCCGAGCCTTACCCCTTGAGTTCCCAAGACTAAAATACCCTCAAAAAACTCAAACTGGCACTAAGGGCCATGGCCCCACCCTCAAGAGCCGCGGCTAGCCTCAAAATAGAGGCTAGCACACCCCTGCCACACACACGGGCCGCGGCGCGCGCTCCAAGCACCGCAGCGCGCATGAACTCTCGGCCATCCTCGGCCGCACGCACACTCGGGCCGCGGCGCGCCCATCCTAGGGTCGCGGCCCTCACCACTGAACCCAGATTTTCCACCATTTTTTCCACACCTTTCCTCAAGCCAATTCACCCAAAACTCACCTATCTAACCTAGATATTTAACACATATACTCCAGCTCAATAATAACTCAGTAACAACATCAAAACCCATTAGAATCCATCCCAAAACTCAACTAGACCACACAACAACAATTCAAACTTGCTAGCATGCATACTCTAATAACCAGCTGCAACTCTAAACTTATCCACCATAGTCAAAGCTTACCTCTTGCTGAGTTGAGCCTTAGAATCAGCCCCCCTTATGCTCCAAGCTCCCTAAATCCCAGCTGAAATCCTTAGATCCTCAAGTTGATTCCCAAAGTTTCCCTTTGATTTTTCCTTAGAGAGTGAAGGAGAGAGAAGAATAGAAGCTAACCTTGGCTGAGAAGAGAAGTGCAAATCGGTTTCTCCAAGTTTCTAATTAATTCCTCTTTTTGTTTTATTTGACTTTAAGTCTAAAGGGTTACCTCAAGGCTCGGGGTACCAAAACGTCCCCGAGGGAAAAATGGTAAATTTCCCCAATATTCCCGCCTAGACATTCTATCCTCAAATATATCTCCAAATATTTATTTTCATGTCCCGATAATCTCATAACACACCTAGTACCCAAATTACCCCTCGACTCGCCCCGAGTCGGAATCTCAACCCTATTGCGACTCTCTGGCTAACCGCTCCCCAGGACTGTCTCGGATCGTGCTGCACAGACATTTCACATATATATAACATATATCACAATCATGCCCCTAATATCCAGACGGGGCCCACATGCACATTTAACTCACTAAACATGCATCACTATCATATAATCACATTAATTCACCCATTAACATATTAAAGCATATTAAATCATTTATTTCCCTCCAAGCACACTAGGCACACTAATCAAGGCCCTAAGCCCGATTAGCAAATTCGGGTCGTTACAATTTCATACTCAATAGTAATGATACCTATACACAGATGTAGATTGTGTAGCAAGTGTCGATCACCATCTATGTAATCTCTTGTGTACTCGTTATAATGATTATAGACAGAAATGTCTAAGTTGGACCAATCAGGTCTAGATGGGCTAATCGAGCCTGTAACGAGTCTTATATCGGTCCCTCAAGGACCAGATTTGATTATGATCTGATAATGGCGACTGGTTCTCAGACCAGTCTCCTTTGTTGATCGTATAGGTCGATAGGTTCCTCAAGAACCAAGACCAAACGTGATCAAATAGTTGGCAACAAAGTCCTCGGACCAGTCTCTTGTTTGGATCGTATGGGTCAATAGGCTCCTCAAGAACCAAGATCGAACATGATCCATTAATTTGGCGACAAGGTCCTCAGACCATCTCTCGTTTGGATCGTATGGGTCGATAGGTCCCTCAAGAACCAGAATCGAACATGATTCAATATTTGGGTGACAAGGTTCTAGGACCTGTCTCTTGTTTGGATCTTATGGACTGATAGGTCCCTTAGGGACCAGAATCGAACATGATTCAATATTTTGGCGACAAGGTTCTAGGACATGTCTCTTGTTTGGATCTTATGGACTGATAGGTCCCTCAAGGAACAGAATCGAACATGATCCAATATTTGGGCGACAAGGTCCTAGGACCTGTCTCTTGTTTGGATCTTATGGGCCGATAGGTCCCTCAAGAACCAGAACCGAACATGATCCAATATTTGGGCGACAAGGTCCTAGGACCTGTCTCTTGTTTGGATCTTATGGGCTGATAGGTCCCTCAAGGACCAGAATCGAACATGATCCATTAATTTAGCGACAAAGTGTTGGGGTTTTATGCCCTAATTAAAACCCAAATTCTTTGTAATCTCATTTTATTATCAATAAAAGAATAGAAATCATTTTTTGACTTGGTCAATCACTTTGCTCACATGTTTTATTTTCATGATTATTTGTTTAATATAAACTTCTATTAAATCCCGAGCATATAGCTAATCTTATTTATAGTGACGTAATCACAGTGGAATATAAATATGATTATATGTTCAAAATAAGTTAGTCCTAAGATTAGTCAGTGCACTGGACTTACACTGACTTGCCAATCTACGATATGATCTACTTACACATTACAGTGTTATGTTATTTCCAGAACATTAGCAAAGTAGATAAGATCGGATGTATATGTTACATCGGACAGGACCGATATTGACAGTTGATAAGATAAGTAAACATGCCATTATTATCTATTCTAGTCATATCATATAGTTGACCATAGGTCAATTCAATCTCAATTCTGAGTGGTTAGTATTCTAACTGATTGTATTATTTGAGTTCTTTGACTTGTTCGTTACCAGCTTACCCTACGGACTAGCCCATACTTACATCTTGGGAACTCGGTAGTATAATTGAGTGGGAGTGTTAATCATAGATATGAACATCTATAGCTTCTGATGAAGAAGTGAAACGATGGTTTCCTTTTAGTTTGGTTCAAGGTGTTAAATGATAGAGATCTCATTTCAGTAATTAAATTAGTTTACTGAAATATCATTTACAAGGAACTAAGTGTTTTAAGGATAAAATACAATGAGGGGTAAAACGATATTTTAGTCCTATCTCATTGTAGACCGTCTATAGAGGATTGAGTGACAATTATGGTTGTAACAATGGATAATTAATAGCGTATCTATATTTGAGTTCAATTCCAAGTCTATAGTGGAGTCACTAGGAATTAATAAGTTAGTAAATTTATTTGTTAGATTTATGATAACTTATTGGAGCTTGATTTCATAGGCCCATGGTCCCCATTGTACCTTGGATAAAATCATCTAGATAGTCTCAATTAATTGATTTAATTGTCAATTAGAATTATCAAAGTTGACCAGGTCAATTTTGGATAGTTTCACAGAGTTGTGTAATTTTGAGAAGAAAAGAGAAATTATGGCAGATTTATTAATTAAGATAAATTGGTATCTAAATTAATAAATAAATTTAAATCAAGGTTCAAATTAGAAATAATTAATTTGATAAAGGATTTAAGTAATTATTTAATTAATTAAATCAATAGAAAATAATACAGGCCTTGATTTTAAGTCCAATGGGCTTATAATCAAATGGGAAATTTCACGGGCCTATAGCCCATGATAATTTCGACCTAGGGCTTCAAAATGGCTGTTATTTTATTGATTTTTTAATTAAATTAAATGGCCTAATTGAGTCTATAAAAGGAGTGCTTAGAGAGAAGTCAAAACATAAGATTTCTAAGAAGTTTTGAGAAGTCTCAAGTCAGATTTTCTGATAGTTTTATATTATCTCTAAACACAAGTCCTTTTCTAAACCTCTTTGTTATTTTCTTTTCTTCTCTCTATATCTATCTCATGTGTTGAGAATTGCCCACACTAGTCTAGGTGGTTCTAAGGATACATTGGAAGATCGTGAAGAAAATAGAAGATCGATTCAGTTTCTTGATAATACTCTGCGATAGAAAGGATACAAGAGTTAGAGAAACTGAAGGAAGGACTCTTAATTCCGCTGCGTATACTGTAAGTATTATATTATTTGTTTCTCTTTGAATTCAATTTTAGAAACATGTTTTAAGCTATCTTGTATTAATTTGTTTAATATTAGATATACATGAAAATAAATAAAGATCCTGTATAAGCTTTTTCCAACAACTGGCCTCAGAGCCTTTGGTAATCTTTATTTTCATGCATGAACATGTTTAAAATTGGATTATATGATATGTTGGAATAATTGGATGGTTTTTCATGTTTTTATGAACATATTGATTTTATGTAAATTTTAGCAATTTTTAGGTTATTTTGTTGTGTTTTCTATGCTATTAATTTTTATATATACTTTATTTTGTGTAAGACATGGTAAAAACTAATTAGAAAATGGTTTTGGTTTGAAAAATTGCTCAAAAAAGATTTTAAAATTTTTTTGGCCTGGCTGCCCATGCGCGCGCGCACCCGAGCCCACGCCTGCGCGCCTCCGCGCGCACGCCCTCGGTCCTCGCGCGCGCACCCGCACCACCCGCGCGCGCCACCACGCGCAGCCGCGCGCATGCACGCGTGAACAGTACCGGTGAACAGTACCACTGGTACTATTCATCC
This sequence comes from Humulus lupulus, assembly GCF_963169125.1. NCBI lineage: Eukaryota > Viridiplantae > Streptophyta > Magnoliopsida > Rosales > Cannabaceae > Humulus > Humulus lupulus. The sequence continues at coordinate 141,162,996 of NC_084797.1, read as the reverse complement.
CTTTTTTTTTCAATTTTTTTTTTTTTTAATTAAAATTTGTAGAAATAAATTATTTATAATCAAAACCAAAAATATATTTTTTTGTTTCATCATTTAATTTTTTTTAAATAAAGATATTTTTGTTAGTTTGGATTTAAATAATTAGATATTTTCTACAAACATTCAAATTCAAATTTAAAAATAGACTAACAACTTACTTTTAAATCTTTTAATATATTAAAATATTAGAATTATGATATAAGATATTTAAGATATTTTCATTTAAATTCTTGATACTTTTATTAAATCTTTATTTGAAAATATAAATATCTTTTTATTCTATAGTTTTTTAATATTTAAATTATTTGAAATTTGAACATTGTTAGTTAGATATTTTTATGGATATTTGAATTTGTTGAACTATTTGACATATTTTAGGGTTGTTATAACTATTTGTATTTTATTATTTTTAAATGGTTAAAATATTAGATAATAGTTGTAACAACACAACATATTTTTGGAAAATAGTTTAGATATTGATTTTAAAATTTAAAATTGGTTAAATTTTGAAAAATATCATGTTTTTCAGCCAATTAATAAAATATTTTTTTTAATAAATAGGATTTAAATTAACTTTGGTTAATTGTTGATAAATCCTATTTAAATTAAATTAATATTTTTTTTTATCAAATTAACCTAAAACCAAGTTGATTGTTGATAAATGAAATTTAAATTAACTATTGTTAATTGTTGATAAATTTCATTTAAATTGACTTATTTTTTGTAAAAATTTAATTAATTTGAATTTTTTTGATAAATTCTAGATAATTAATTGTGGTATTTTTGCAAATGAAATAAATTGTGGTATTTTTGCATAAATTCATAGAATTGCTCATATAGTAACATGATTAGGCCCATCCAATTATAACATGTCTGTTTGCACTATATGTGGTATTTTTGCAATTGGGCTTAGATGCATATAGTGGCCCATATGTTTGTTAGATATATGGTATTTTGCCAAATAAAATATTCATAAAATGATAGGTTTTATTTGGGCCCATTAGAAAATGTAAAGTTTAAATTCCTCTCTTGTGGGTGATTCCACTTGTGAAGCCCCATTTGCTTTGCATGACTATAATGAGCCTAATCAATTAATAACAATTAATAAAACGAAGGTTTAAATTCCTGTCTTTTGGACCTTGTATGGAAGATAGGGGGCCTTTGTAATGGGAACGACATACTGGACCCAGCCCTCCTCCATACAAGCCCAATTGTTAAGGCCCATTTACTTGAGTTGGACTTAATTGTATAGGTTCATTATATTAGTTAAACCTAAATATTGATTAGCAACAAATTAATTCTAAATTAATTGAATTTGTTTCAATGTGACACTTTAGAATTAATAAGAAATTATAGTACTTTGGTTTTAAAAATTTTAATCTGTTTAATTTTTTTTGGAAAACCATAGTCATTAATTTTCTAAAAATAAATAATAAAAATACTAATTTTAATTTTATAATGAGCTTATTTTAAGAATTTTATTCGATCTCCACCGTTGGTTTAACATAGTCAATAGCTTAATGGGGCCTCGAGGCGCTTTGATTCGTCCCCCTACGGAAGGTGTTCATTAGTTATTTTGACAAGGTTAGATTTCGAAAGATAGATAATTATAGGTCAAATTCTACTAGACTCACCCCTACGGTGACTACTAGGACTAAATCTATGATTATTGAAACCGTGGGTCTAGCTCATAAAATAAGAGATTTTGTTTTCTTATTTTCATCGAATAGTAGGTTGTTAATAGTGGTGTCCATTATTAAATGAGTTTACAACTCTATTTAACTAGTGGTATTTTTGACTCTCGCCAACCGGGACAAGGATATCATAGATTAGTTAAAAACCTAAAGAAATAGAGATATGATTGTTTTTGGTATTTTTCCTCATATCTTACATATTTTTGGTATATGTTGTGCTATTTCTTGTAATTTGTGTGAATAGAAGTTTTATTGAGCAAATGTGATTGATTTATATTTTATTGATAATTTGTAGTTTTAAGTTAAGTAGTGTCTGTGTCTACTCCCATCCTTTCTCAACTTTTGATGGAGAAACTCACTGCAGAAAACTTCCTTAATTGGAAGCAGAATATCAACATAGAGTTGATTGGTGACAACTCTGAATTCGTCATGATTGAGGAATCCCCAGAATGAGCACCGTGTCTGCACATTCGTACTCAACTCAACTATGGTCTGACGCAGCTCATGAACGAGCTTCAGATTATTGAACCTGTCATGGGTGGACCTAGAAAAGGAGGTGAAAATAAGACTACTGATGTTGCTGCACATCTAGCTAAGGCTGAAGCTAACCAAGCTTCGTCTTCGAAAGCTGGAAACAAGAGGAAATGTGGACAAATAAACAACCCCAAGCCTGCAAAGGCTGCAAAGACGAGTGCACAACCAAGTGCACAGATGCCTGAGGGGAAGAACAAGAAAAACAAGAAAGGTAAAGATAAGTGCTTTCACTGCAAAGAGAAGGGGCATTGGAAACGAGATTGCCCTAAGTTTCTAGCAGCGAAAAACAAAGGTAATGATAATAGTTCATTTATCTTGGAAACATTTGTTTTAGAGAATGATATATCCGTTTTGATTAATGATTCTGGAACTACTAACCATGTTTGTAACTCTTTACAGCTTCTTGAATAGTGGGAGGAAGTGAACGAAGGCGGCTTAAAGCTTAGAGTTGGGAACGGAGCGTTCGTTGCGGTCCAAGCTAGAGGAAGAGCTCGTCTGAAGTTCGGAAATAAATTTTTAATTTTAAAAGATGTATTTTTTTATTCCAGATTTTAGTAGAAATTTAATTTCAGTTTCCATGTTGCAATTAGAACGATTTGTTATGACTTTCACAAGTTTTAATATATCTATTTCTTTCAATGGATCACAATTGTGTATTGCATGTTTGGAAAACAGGCTTTATATTCTGCGACCTAACGAACCCCTCGCTCTTAACAATGATTTATTCAAAGTAGCTAAACCTAGGACCAATAAACGTCAAAAGACCGATAACAATAATATGACGTATTTATGGCACTTGAGACTAGGTCACATTAGCTATGATAGGATTCAAAGACTTACAAAGGACGGACCTTTGAGGGAACTCACCTTAGGTGAATTACCTGTCTGTGAATCTTGTCTAGAAGGCAAACTGACCAAGCGTCCATTCTCTGCAAAGGGCCAAAGAACCACTTGGTCTTGTGCATTCAGATGTTTGTGGACCTTTGAATATACAAGCCAAGGGTGGTTTTGAGTATTTCGTCACTTTCATTGATGATTACTCTAGATACTCATGCCTTTACCTAATGCATAGGAAATAAGAAACATTTTCAAAGTTTTAGGAATTCTTAGCAATGGCTCAGAACCAATTAGGTAAAAGGTTAAAGATCTTGCGATCTGATAGGGGTGGAGAATATTTGGATATGCAGTTCCAAGATCATTTAACTGAACTTGGGATTTTATCACAACTTACTGCCCCAGGTACTCCGCAATAAAATGGTGTAGCGGAACGCCGAAACAGAACTTTATTGGAAATGGTTAAATGCATGCTTAGTTACTCAACTCTACCAACTTTGTTCTGGGGACATGCAATTGAAATCGTAAATGACATTCTCAATGTCGTGCCGTCAAAATCAATCCCCAAAACACCTTTAGAATGCTGGAATGGTCGTGAACCTAGTTTACGCCATTATAGAATTTGGGGGTGTCCTGCTCACGTCCTGAGGAAAAAGGAGGGAAATCTAGAACTGCGAACTGAAGTTTGCATGTTTGTTGGCTATCCTAAAGGTGCTCGGGGTGGACTTTTCTACAGTCATTCAGAAAAGAAAGTGTTTACTTCTACAAATGCTACTTTTCTGGAAAATGACTATGTCCAGAACTTTAAACCTCGCAGTAAAGTAGTTTTAGAGGAGATGGTTAAAGAATTGACTCCAACCAATGTTCCATTGTCATCAATGCGAGTTGATGATGAAATTCCTACTCTTCATGTACAACTGACGCAAGTCGATTTAAATGAAGAAAGTACCATTGTTCCTGAGCAAACAGTCACAGAGCCTCGTCGTAGTGGGAGGGTTTCTAGAAACCCAGTTCGCTATGGTTTGGATGGTGATACCAATATGGTTGTTGGTGACACTAGTTATGATGATCCATTGTCTTTCAAACAAGCAATGACTAGCCCTGAAAAGGAACTATGGCTCGAAGCCATGAAATAGGAAATGGAGTCCATGTACTCAAATTCCGTATGGGATCTTGTGGAAGCACCTAGTGACTTTAGGGCCATTGGGTACAAGTGGATCTACAAGAAGAAACAAGGTGTTGATGGAAATATCGAGACTTATAAAGCTCGATTAATGGCAAAGGGTTATAACCAAAGAGAAGGCGTGGACTATGAGGAAACTTTTAGTCCGGTAGCCATGCTCAAATCCATTCGCATCCTCCTATCCATAGCAGCCACTCTCGACTATGAGATATGGCAAATGGACGTCAAGACAACTTTTCTTAATGAAAAGCTTGATGAGGTCATTTATATGGATCAGCCAGAAGGATTTAAAGTATCTGGACATGAAGGAAAAGTTTGTAAGTTAAATAGGCCCATCTATGGACTTAAGCAAGCTTCTCGTTCCTGGAATCTTAGGTTTGATGAAATAATCAAAACCTATGGCTTTGAACAAAATATTGATGAGCCCTATGTTTACCAACTGAAGGCAAATCAAATAGTGGTATTCCTGGTTCTTTATGTAGATGATATCTTACTCATTGGAAACAATGTTAAGAAATTATCAGATGTGAAGAATTGGCTGAGCACTCAATTCCAGATGAAGGATTTGAGTGAAGCAAGTTATGTTCTAGGTATCCAAATCATCAGGGATAGAAAGAAAAAACGTTTACCTCTATCTCAAGCAGCTTACATTGATAAAGTGCTTGAACGTTTCTCAATGAAAAATTCCAAGAAAGGGCGTCTACCGTCCCGCCATGGAATTCATCTTTCAAAGAAGCAGTCTCCCCAGACTCCTGAAGAGGAAGATGCAATGAGAAAAGTTCCTTACGCATCTGCAGTTGGAAGTCTGATGTATGCCATGTTGTGTACTAGACCAGATATTTGCTATGCAGTGGGAGTAGTGAGCAGGTATCAGTCAAACCCAGGACCAGAACATTGGATAGCAGTTAAGCATATCCTGAAGTATTTGAGACGAACTAGGGATTATATGTTAGCCTACAAGCATATCAAATTTTCAGACTGATGTCGATGACAGAAAGTCTACTTCTGGAATGGTGTTTACTCTTGGGTGTGGAGCTGTGATTTGGAGAAGCGTAAAGCAGTCTGCAATCTCAGATTTCACCATGGAGGCTGAGTACATAGCCGCGTCAGAAGCAGCTAAGGAAATAGTCTGGCTAAAGAAGTTCTATTCAGATCTTGGTGTTATTCCAAGAATGGATAAACCGCTTGTGTTGTTTTGTGACAATACAGGAGCGTTAGCCAACTCAAAAGAACCTCGAAGTCACAAGAGGAGTAAGCATATAGAAAGGAAGTATCACATTATTCGAGAATATGTGGCCAGGGGAGATGTGAAGGTTATGAAGATTGCAACTGAAGACAATCTTGCGGATCCATTTACAAAGACACTACCAGAAGCTACATTTGATAAGCATATCAAGGAGATGGGATTAGTAGAATTAAGGCATTAGTTTCAATTAGTGCAAGTGGGAGTTTGTTGGGGTTTTATGCCCTAATTAAAACCCAAATTCTTTGTAATCTCATTTTATTATCAATAAAAGAATAGAAATCATTTTTTGACTTGGTCAATCACTTTGCTCACATGTTTTATTTTCATGATTATTTGTTTAATATAAACTTCTATTAAATCCCGAGCATATAGCTAGTCTTATTTATAGTGACGTAATCACAGTGGAATATAAATATGATTATATGTTCAAAATAAGTTAGTCCTAAGATTAGTCAGTGCACTGGACTTACACTGACTTGCCAATCTACGATATGATCTACTTACACATTACAGTGTTATGTTATTTCCAGAACATTAGCAAAGTAGATAAGATCGGATGTATATGTTACATCGGACAGGACCGATATTGACAGTTGATAAGATAAGTAAACATGCCATTATTATCTATTCTAGTCATATCATATAGTTGACCATAGGTCAATTCAATCTCAATTCTGAGTGGTTAGTATTCTAACTAATTGTATTATTTGAGTTCTTTGACTTGTTCGTTACCAGCTTACCCTACGGACTAGCCCATACTTACATCTTGGGAACTCGGTAGTATAATTGAGTGGGAGTGTTAATCATAGATATGAACATCTATAGCTTCTGATGAAGAAGTGAAACGATGGTTTCCTTTTAGTTTGGTTCAAGGTGTTAAATGATAGAGATCTCATTTCAGTAATTAAATTAATTTACTGAAATATCATTTACAAGGAACTAAGTGTTTTAAGGATAAAATACAATGAGGGGTAAAACGATATTTTAGTCCTATCACATTGTAGACCGTCTATAGAGGATTGAGTGACAATTATGGTTGTAACAATGGATAATTAATAGCGTATCTATATTTGAGTTCAATTCCAAGTCTATAGTGGAGTCACGAGGAATTAATAAGTTAGTAAATTTATTTGTTAGATTTATGATAACTTATTGGAGCTTGATTTCATAGGCCCATGGTCCCCATTGTACCTTGGATAAAATCATCTAGATAGTCTCAATTAATTGATTTAATTATCAATTAGAATTATCAAAGTTGACCAGGTCAATTTTGGATAGTTTCACAGAGTTGTGTAATTTTGAGAAGAAAAGAGAAATTATGGCAGATTTATTAATTAAGATAAATTGGTATCTAAATTAATAAATAAATTTAAATCAAGGTTCAAATTAGAAATAATTAATTTGATAAAGGATTTAAGTAATTATTTAATTAATTAAATCAATAGAAAATAATACAGGCCTTGATTTTAAGTCCAATGGGCTTATAATCAAATGGGAAATTTCACGGGCCTATAGCCCATGATAATTTCGACCTAGGGCTTCAAAATGGCTGTTATTTTATTGATTTTTTAATTAAATTAAATGGCCTAATTGAGTCTATAAAAGGAATGCTTAGAGAGAAGTCAAAACATAAGATTTCTAAGAAGTTTTGAGAAGTCTCAAGTCAGATTTTCTAATAGTTTTATATTATCTCTAAACACAAGTCCTTTTCTAAACCTCTTTGTTATTTTCTTTTCTTCTCTCTACATCTATCTCATGTGTTGAGAATTTCCCACACTAGTCTAGGTGGTTCTAAGGATACATTGGAAGATCATGAAGAAAATAGAAGATCAGTTCAGTTTCTTGATAATACTCTGCGACAGAAAGGATACAAGAGTTAGAGAAACTGAAGGAAGGACTCTTAATTCCGCTGCGTATACTGTAAGTATTATATTATTTGTTTCTCTTTGAATTCAATTTTAGAAACATGTTTTAGGCTATCTTGTATTAATTTGTTTAATATTAGATATACATGAAAATAAATAAAGATCATGTATAAGCTTTTTCCAACACAAAGTCCTCGGACCGTCTCTCGTTTGGATTGTATGGGTCGATAGGTCCCTCAAAGACTAGAATCAAACATGATTCAATATTTTGGCAACAAGGTTATAGGACCTGTCTCTTGTTTGGATCTTATGGGTCGATAGGTCCCTCAAAGACCAGAATCGAACATGATCCAATATTTGGGCGACAAGGTCCTAGGACCTGTCTCTTGTTTGGATCTTATGGGTCGATAGGTCCCTCAAGGACCAGAATCGAACATGATCCAATTTTTGGGCAACAAGGTCCTAGGACCCATCTCTTGTTTGGATCTTATGGGTCGATAGGTCCCTCAAGGACCAAAATTGAACCTGATCCAATATTTGGGCGACAAGGTCCTAGGACCTGTCTCTTGTTTGGATCTTGTGGGCCGATAGGTCCCTCAAGGACCAGAATTGAACATGATCCGATGGGGTTGACAGGTCCTTAGGACAAGTCCCTTATTGAAAGAAATTTAAAGAACTATAGAAACTTCATAAATTAAATTCATTCATTGAAGAACAATGGTTGTTACATAGATAATTCGTAAATACTACAATTGCAAATTAAAACTTGTGTTGCTGTTGAACAATCTTCATTGATAGTACCGGCAGAGGTGTTCTCCATTCTAGTAGTTTTTTATTAGTTCTCCATTCAATCGAACTATCTTGTACGTCCCTGGTGGGATCACCTCCTCCACAAGGTATGACCCTTCCTAGTTAGGTCCTAGTACCCCTGCCATAGTGTCCTTAATGTTTAGGAACACCTTCCTGAGTACTAAGTCCCCAACCTGAAATTTTCGATCTTTCACTCTGGAGTTGAAGTATCTGGCCACTTTTTGTTGATGTGCTGCTACTCTAAGACTTTCCTTTTCTCATCTTTCTTCGATTAAATCGAGTGACTCTTCTATTAGTTGATGGTTCCTCCCCTGATCGTATGTCTCCCGTCTATGCGATGGGGGAGTGAGTTCAACTGGAAACATGGATTCATATCCAAACACCAAAGAGAATGGCGTATGTCCAGTCGTCGTTCGCGTCGTCATTCAATGTGACCATAGGACCTCAGGAAGTAATTCTGGCCAGGTTCCTTTGGCCTGTTCAAGGCGTTTCTTTAGAGTTTCTTTGATTGTCTTGTTTACTGCTTCTACTTGGCCATTAGCTTGGGGGTGTGCTACCAAGGAAAAGCTCTTTGTGATTCCATGCCTCGTACAAAAGTCGATGAACATATCACTGTCAAATTGAGTCCCATTGTCCGAGACTATCTTCCTCAGTAGGCCAAATCCACATATGATATTCTTCACCACAAAGTCTAAGACTTTCTTCGAGGATATGGTGGCGAGCAATTCTGCTTCAGTCCATTTGGTGAAGTAGTCCATAGCTACAATAGCAAATTGGACTCCTCCCCTTCCCGTAGGTAGCTTTCCGATTAGGTCGATCCCCCATACAGCAAAGGGCCAAGGGCTCTGCATCTTGGTTAATTCGTTAGGTGCTACTCGGGGTATCTTGGAGAACATCTGACACGTGTGGCATCTTCTGACATACTCCATCGAGTCTTCATTCATTGTTGCCCAAAAGTATCCTTGTCTTAGGATTTTCTTTGATAGGCTCTACCCCCCAACGTGATCTCCACAAAACCCTTCGTGTACCTCGATCATTAGCAGCTTTGACTAGTCAGGTGTAACGCACCTTAGTAGTGGTAGGGAGTACCCTCGTCGGTACAGTACCCCTTCCACTATCATATACTGTGCAGCTTGTCTCGCCAACTTCCTTGCTTTGTTCCGATCGCTAGGTATTACTCCTTGATTGAGATAGTTAATAATAGGGGTCATCCATGTATCTCCTAACTCAATAGGTAGTGCCTCCTGCTCGGTTATGCTTCTTTCTGCCAAGTATTTGACGGGAAAAACATTTAAGGTGTCTACGCCTTTGGCACTGGCAAGTTTGGCTAAGGAATTGGCATTGGCGTTTTGCTCTCTTGGAACTTGTGTAATTGAGTATCTCTTGAACTGCGCCAACAAGTCCTTCACCTTGTTCAGGTACCGCACCATCCTATGTCCCTTGGCTTGATACTCCCCCAGTACTTGATACACCATTAGCTGGGAATCGCTGAATATCTCCAGGGACTGTGCATGTACATCTCGAGACAAGAGTAATCCAGCTAATAATGCCTCGTACTCAGCCTTGTTGTTTGAAGCGTTGAATCCAAATCTGAGAGCGCAATGGATTCAATGATTCTTTGGAGTGATCAGTATCATTCCTGTGCCTGAGTTATGTTCATTGGGTGCTCCATCAACATATAGCTTCCACATAGGAGTATCTCCTTCCTTCTCGGTATCTCCAATTTCTGACTTGTAGGAAGGGTCTTCAAGGTTGGTGCTTTCGACTATGACGTCTGCCAATGCTTGTCGTTTTACCGCCATCCTCGAATGATAAGTGATATCAAATTGTCCAAGTTCCACTGCCCACTTGAGTAATCGTCCCGAGGCCTCTGGTTTCTGAAGAACATGTCTCAGCGGTTGATCGGTCAGGACTCGGATCAAGTGAGCTTGGAAATATGGACGCAGCTTTCGAGAGACGATTACTAAATAGTAGGCTAGTTTCTCAAGAGACGAATACCTAGACTCCGCACCTACTAGCCTTTTACTGATATAGTATACAAGGTGTTGTACCCTATTCTCTTCCTTTATCAAAGCAGCACTGATTGCATGCTCGGTGATTACCAAATAAATGAATAATACTTCGCCATATATTGGCTTCGCTAGGAGTGGGGGTTGGGCGAGGTGTTCCTTCAAGGCTTGGAAAGCCTTCTCACACTCCTCGGTCCATTGGATCTTCTTGCTGCCCCTCAGTAAGTTAAAGAAAGGGACACACTTTTCCGTAGACTTTTCTATGAACCTACTGAGGGCAGCTACTCTCCCGGTTAAGCTTTGCACTTCTTTTATTGTGGTAGGTGACTTCATGTCAATCAGTGCTTTGATCTTCTTGGGGTTAGCCTCGATTCCACTTGAATTGACTATGTATCCGAGAAACTTACCAGAACCAACTCCAAACGAGCACTTGAGAGGGTTTAGCTTCATGCTATACTTTCTAAGTATTGCAAAGCATTCCTCCAAGTCTTGAACATGCCCTCCAGCTTCTTTGGACTTGACCAACATGTCATCGACGTATACCTCCATATTTTTGCCGATCAAGTCTCTGAACATGTCATTCACTAAACGCTGGTAGGTGGCTCCTGTGTTCTTCAAACCGAATGGCATCACCTTGTAACAGTACAATCCCTTGTCTGTCCGGAAGCTGGTATGTTCCTCGTCGGGAGGGTGCATACTTATTTGATTATACCTAGAATATGCATCCATGAATGAGAGTATTTCATGTCCTGTCGTTGCATCGACCAGTTGGTCTATTCTTGGTAATGGGAAGCAGTCTTTAGGGCAGGCCTTGTTTAGATCTGTGAAGTCCACGCAGGTCCTCCACTTCCCGTTTGGTTTTGGGACGAACACGGGGTTTGATACCCAATCAGGGTAGTAGGCCTCCCTTATAAAACTGTTTTCCCTGAGCCGCCTGACCTCCTCATTCAAGGCTTGAGATCGGTCTTTGTCAAGCAGTCTCCTTTTTTGTTGCACCGGTGGGTAGTTCTTGTCTATATTGAGGACATGACTTATTACGGATGGAGAAATTCCAACCATGTCCTTATGTGACCAGGCAAAGACGTCCTAGTTTTTCTTTAAAAATTCCACCAATCGTGCTTTAATTTCCACCTTTAACTCTTTCCTGACTTTGATTACTCTAGTCGGGTCCTCCTCTTCTAGTAGGACTTCGTCAAGATCTTCGACTGGTCCTACCCCCATGACGTCATCCCCAAAGCGAGGATCGATGTCGTTTCCCTCACTTTGGGAAACTTGCTACAATAAAAAATCTTTGTTAAAAGGAGCCTTCGGCTCTAGTAGAATGTTTCTCTCCACGTCAACTTCCATGTTGACAACCTCATCGGTTCCTTCACCCTCTTCGCAGCAAGTTACTATCATGTTGTTTACGCATGGTCCTTTCTTTGCCTTGACTACTGTCACATTATACCATTCTCGTGCTTCCCTTTGGTTACCCTGTACGCATCCTTGCCCTGCACTGGTGGGGGACTTCAAAGATAGATGACAGATAGATACTGCAGCATGTAATGCCATCATGAGGGGTCTCTTGAGTACTACATTGTAAGCCGATGAACAATCTACCACCAGGAACTCTGTCATCACAGTCTCATGTCTGGGGGCATCCCCCACTGTGACCGGTAGTTTGATAGTTCCTGCTGGTGCTAGGCATTCTCCCGTGAACCCATATATCACTTGGGAACACGGTGTCAAGTCCTTGATCGTGAGCTTCATCTTCTCAAGGGATGATTTGGAGATGATATCTACCAAGCTTCCCGTATCCACCAAGCATCTCTTCACTCGGGCATTGGAAATTTGAATGGTAAGGACCAGAGGGTCATTGTGGGGGTACCTCACGTGTCTGGCGTCATCTTTTGTAAAAGTGAGAGTTTCACTTTCATACTTTGGATTCTTTGGAGACCGCTCCTCAACTGCCATACACTGGGAAGACTCCCCTACCTCATGCCTGAGGGTCCTTGCATATCGCTCATGAGCAGTGTTACTGTTGCTTGCTATGTGGGGTCCTCCACATATGGTATCCAGTGTGAAGTCTACAGCTGTCGGCTCAAGTGGTGGACTCCTCTGCCTTCGGAATTCTGGATTCCTGCTTGGGGTCTCGGTCTTGCCTCGGTACCTCAAGAGTTTTCTTGATTGGAGAAGAAACTCTATCTCATCCTTCAATTGTTTGCACTCGTTTGTGTCATGCCCATAATCATTATGGAAACGACAAAACTTATTCTTGTCCTTCTTTTCTTCTGAGCGCAAGGGTGGTGGATTTTGGTATGGTACCTCCTGGTATGTTCCCAAGTAAATCTCAGCCCTTGATGTTGTCAGGATGGTATAATTTGTGAACCTGGGCTGGTAGGGTTGATGCTTAGCTTGTTTGTCGGGGGGTGCTGACTTAGCTTTCTTCTCTCCACCCTGCTCGGCCCCTGAGGTATTCCTCTTCTTACCGTTGCCCCCACTGCCACCCTGAGGGTTTGTGCCATTTTTATCAGTCTTGACAGTGGTCGGATGGTTTATGCCTTTTTCTTCCTTCATGATAGCATCATCTAACTTCATGTATTTTTTGACTTGGTCTAGGAACTCTTGCAAGGTGTTGATAGGGTTCCTGTGTATACTATCCCACAAGGGATTACGATAAATTATTCCTGCTGAGATGGCAATGAACTTTCCTTCATCTCCTACCGTGGCCGCTCGGTTGCTTGATGTTAGCTAACTGATTGGCATAAACTGGTTGAATCCGCCCGGCACTAAAGACCTTGTAGAATTCTTTCCTGAACTGTTCCCAGAAAGTGATGGTTCTAGGTTTGAACTTCCAATACCATTTCTGAGCTGGGTCAGAGAGAGTGGTAGGGAATACCCTGCACCTATAATCATGTTCCACACCGAGTAACTCCATCTGATCCTCGAACTTCCCCATATGTCGTACCGGGTCCTCCTTCCCAGTGTGTGTAGGAAGTTTCGGGGTCTTGTATTTCGATGGTGGTTGGGTAGCTTGGATCATGGCATTGAAAATGATCCCACTTCTATGAGCCAACTCGATATCTGAAGGTTTCTCTGTTAGACTCTGAACAACCATAACGAGTGCATCTATTTGAGCCTGCACTGTTGGTGGGATCGCTGCTCCAGGTGGGGTGGATATCCCTGGTACCTCCTCCTGAGCATTGTTCCTCATGTTCATGACCTCCCTCAAATCCTGAGGTCTCGCATCTTTCCCCAGCCTATCGAACACAGTACTCGTGTTATTCATTGGTTCCTTTCCCTTGCGAAACTGAGGGTGTAGGGGCGATAGGTCCGCCTTGCCCCTGTCAGTGCGACCCTGTAACGCCCTACTTCCTTAGAGCCGTTACTAAGTGAGTTTTAAGACAAACAGTGTGCAATGAACTCGCTAACCGAGGTTTTTAAACAAAAGTGTGACTAATTAAAAGTTAAGGCTGTAATCTTAGAAAAATGCGTCGTTTTAATAAAACTTCTAGTATTAAACATTTGGGATCCCAAAATAAGGTTTGAAAACTATTTACATCTTAAAATAAGTTTACAATTGATCAGTTATAAAAATCATAGATTATTACAGCCATTTTCGAATAAACCCCCAACCAAAGCAGTCGGGCAGGCCAAACATGTACGCGTCGCTTCACGCTCTACGTACTCATGGTTGGTTGACTCAGTCATTGCCCTTACCTGCAACACAGAGCACCCGTGAGCCGAAGCCCAGCAAGAAAACCCAAATAATACATAGCATATGCAATTCATAGAGCTGGCATAATTCACTGATAAATAGGAAAAACCATCATAATAAACAAGCACGGCCATGCCGCCCCAGAGGCCTTACCAAAGCCTGGGGTTTCGGTTCTCACCGCGAGGATAACTCATGTATCCCTTGGGTCCCACCCTGAATATAAGCATCCCATGTGCCTTGGGTCCCACCCTGAATATAAGCATCCCATGTGCTGAGTGTTACTTTCGGCCCTACTGCCGCACCCGGCCTACGCCGCTCTCGGCCCTTGCCGTTCATTTCAGTATAATCACACATATAGTACATTCGAAATAATCATTCACACACATCATGATTCATTTAAGGTTAAACATTTGCACATAATACAATCTGGGGCCATGCCCTGCAATCACACAGTGAGGCCATGCCCTATTCTCGGGTGTTACGGTTTTCTTACCTGTATTCTGAGCCTCCTGATGCACTCAAGCCGCGAGCACGGTCCTCTAGCACGAGCCTCTCCAATAGCCTAGTCACAACACACATAAAACATCCTTTAATACTAATCAATTCATAACCACTTCCCGGGACCAATCCCGCACTCTCGGGACCTCTAATTCCCTAAAACAATACACCGGAACCATCCCCCAAGTCCCCGGGCAAAAGCCCTAAAAACCAGAATTTTGCCTGCCAAAATGGCCTAGGGCCGCAGCACTCCCCTCAAGGGCCGCGGCGCCCAGCGACCTACCCCTCTCCTGATGCAACCTCGCGCCGCGGCGCCCAAGAACAGGGCCGCGGCGCTCATACGCAAACCCAGATTTCTGGGTTTTCCCATGCGTTTTTACCGAGCCTCAACCTCTCCAAATCACCCCAAACAAATACCTCAACCCCAAAATCAAATCAAAACCTCAAATGGACCATCTAAACACCCATAGATACTAGAATCAAGACCAAAACACCATCACACCCAAAGATCCACCCATTGATTCCTAATTTCAGCAACTCCACCCAAAACTTTATAAACATAACTCAAACTTTATATTTCTCAAATCAAAACAGAAACCAAGTCTTAAATGTATATAAAATCCTTACCTTGAATGAAGAATTCACCCAAAAGCCTCCTTGATCTCCTCCTAAACTCCCACTTCAGCCCATTTTTCTCTTCTTCTTCTTCTTCTCATTGCCCTAACTTTCCTTCTCTTTATTTTTAACAAAGCCATCAAATAAACCAAATGCCCAAACCGTGTACCCTACAATCCCAGCTGAAACTTGTCTAAACCCCTTGCCAAATGACCATGCTACCCCTCCAAATGATCCTTTCCCAACTAAGCCCTCAAGGGTACTCTAGTCCTTTCACTAATATTTCATTTCTACCATTTTCTATCTAGAACTTGTTACTCTCAGCAGTAACTAATGGTTACCCAGGTTACTAAATCTCCAATAACCATTACCCGCTAAATCTCAACTTAACCATAAAATTCCCAAGGTACCCCTAGGCTCCTCCCGAGCCGGGTATAAAATCCCGTTGTGACTTTTGAGTAAACTAGCTCTCTAGGACCGTCTCGGCACGTGCATCACAATAATAACACCACACTCACGTGGTACAATTCACAGAATACAATTATCACATATATGCCCTCAGCGGGCTAAAATTACAATTATGCCCTTCTAACACGATCCGGGCCTACATGCATACTAATATACATAGTCATGCATCTCAGATAAACAAATAGTCATATAACATGCTTTAAATCATAATCATGCATTTAACTCATCAAAGTCACACATAAATCCCATCATGCCCTCCTGGCACGCTAATCAAGGCCCTTAAGCCTTATTAGCGATTTTGGGTCCTTACAGACCCTGCCCCCGAGCCTCTCCTCCTACATGACTTTGAGATTTGGAGCGGCCATTTCCATTCCTGTCACGCCTCTTAGATGTTTGACCCTCATCTCCGGCGTTGTTTCGTCGGTCCCCCTGGGAGGGGGCCTTCGGGTTGGTAATACTCCTACTCCTAGATGGAGTGTTATTCTTCTTAGTCATAGAGGAGGCTGTCTTGGACTGTGCCTCTTCTTCCTGGGAAAGTGGTTCTGAGAGTGTCCTTGGGGTCCTACTCCTCCCTTGGGACTCTATGTTACTGTGGTCTCGCATTCCTACTGCTTTGACCTGAGCCTCCCTCACTGCCTGAGCAGCAACTTCAGCGCTAGCTCGAGCTAACTTAGTAGCCGCCTCTAAGGCCACAGCGGCCTTCTGGTGCCTCCAGTCAGCCTCCTGCTCCCTTTGGATCATCCTCTGGACCTTCTCATCGATCTCCCATCGTTTTCGTTCCATAGTCGCCCTCTGAAGGGCTATTTCTGCAGCAAAGGCCTCCTACCTCGCCAGAAATTACGCCATCTCCTCCTGGTAAGCGTCCTGTGGATCTTCTGCATCAGGTTGATCTCCAACCTCCACCTGAGGTTCGTTAACGAGATCTATGGGATCCTGGGTGGTGGAATCCTTGGGAGCAGTCTTCTTGGTCTGATTGGGTTTTGGAGGCATCGTAAAACTGATGAAAGTGTGTTTCTTGATTTCGTACTCTCAGTGAAAGCACCAAAATGTTGACTTGTGAAATTAGAAAATGGTCGTGTGTATAATATACGACACCTTTTGAACGAAATAAACGAAATAAATGACAGAGTACGATTATCTTAAATAAACAGTAATAACCTAATGCACTTAGCTTTTAGTATTGAGTTACTCGAAAATTACAGTGATGAACAAAAGTGTTCACTCGTTTCTCATTTGTCTAGAATTCCAACCCAAAATCCCTTAGAAAAAAGATCCCCTTCATGAAGTCCTGGGTCTTTTATTTATAGTACTCGGGAGCTGTTACACGACCAGTGATACTGGGATCGTGGTTTGGCACACGATTATCAGGTAGTGGAGATACATGTCCACCTTCCCATGATTATGAGATCGTGGGTCTTCTTGTTGTCTTCTCTGGATCGTGGTTGATAATGCATGATAGAAACTTCTGGGAGATGTTAAGTCTTTGTTGGTATATTAGACTTAGGTTCTAGGCCTAACGACCAAAGCTTGGGTGTTGGACCTGTGACCTTCTAGGTGTTGGACCTGTTGATCCTCTAGGTGCTAGGCCTGTTGATCTTTGGGGTGCTAGGCCTTTTGATCTCAGTTTGAACGAGAGTGATTATTTCTCAGTGAAGTGTACTTGGGGGTTTAGGCTGACCACCCCATGAAAGATGGGGTGGGCCAACCACCCAGGTGGCTCTTGGGCCTGCTTAGGCCGACCATCCTAGGGGCTGAGATCAGGTCGACCACCCCTAGGGGTCCTTGGGCGTATTGGGGCTGACTACCCTAGGGGTTGGGGTCAGGCCGACTACCCCTGGGGCCTTGTGCATGCTGGGGCCGACCACCCCCAAGGTAGGGGGTCAGGTCGATCACTTCTAGGCCTTTGGGCCTGCTTAGGCTGACCACTTCTAGGCCTTTGCGCATGCTTAGGCCGACCACCCCTAGGGGGTTTAGGCTTGGTCGGCTTTCCTAGGTCTTGATCCTATCTGTTTTGCCTGTCGGTCTTTTCTCAATATTTTGTCATTTTTTCCCTGATTGGTGATGTCACGTGTCTCATTCTCTTTTGCCACATCATCTTCGTATTATTGAGGGATAACAATTATTATTATTATTATTATTATTATTATTATTTCAATATATGATGTTAGTTCCCTAAATTAGGGGAATATATTCTTGTAACTAGGTCTATAAATAGTTTGGATTTGGGTCTATAAATAGTCTAGATTTGGTCATTTGTACGGATACATAATTTTGAAAAGTGAAAGACTTTGCCAAATTGCTTTCACTTGAAGCTTTCGCACAGAGTTCATGATAACCGTGACTCGTGGACGTAGGCAGATTATAAAATGCTGAACTACATTAAAAATCTAGGTCTTTTCTTTTCTTCCTAATAAATTGTTTATTGATCTACATAATTAAGTTGATGAAAAATGGCATCAAGAGAACTACATTTTTGCGGTGTCGTTTATGTAGTTTGAAGTCTATGCGGTGCAGGTTGCGGTTTGGAAAATTGCTCAAACCGCATATGCACTGCTGTCCAAAAAATTGCCAAAATACCGCACGGCGAACTCCCCTAGTTAGAGGATTGTGGTGGTTTGCCTAAGAGGCGAGAGACTTGAGATTGAGGAGAAGGAGGTTTAGGGGAGAAGTGATTAAAATTTATGGGTTGATAAGGATACTGGGAATATTGGTTTGAGGTTTTGGGTGGACGATTGGGCAATTGCATTTTAGAAAAATTGACTTGAAGAGAGCTCAGTTGATCAGAGGCAGATTGTTGTTCTAAACGGTAGTAAAAAACACAATAGAAGATTGCAAAGTTCATCGAGAGAAGGTGAATCGGAGCAGATTTGAGCAGAGGAGACGAATGAGTTACACTACTCACGACCCAATCCGGAGAAGAGTAAATGATATGATCCTTTTTTTTACTGGTTCCCCCACAGCAGCAAGAGTGTTGCAAAGAGATTTGAGCTTATGAATGTATTCAAGAGTAGTCATATTTCCCTTTTTCAGAGTTTGAATTTTTTCATGAGTCTCTGTGATTCGTGCCAATGAAGCAGCATAGTAGATGTCATGAAGAGCAATCCAAATTTCATGGGTCGTAAGATAGCTAACAATCTGGCCCATCATAGGTTCAATAAGAGAAGCATATAACAAACTCATTAAAAGGCGATTTAGAAGATGCCAAGACGTGTACTCGGGATTGGGAAGTAGCGGAGTAGCATCAAGGAAACGGGCTGGGCAAGGTTTAGAACCATCTAAATAATCTTCTAGACCATTAGCCATAACAATATTGAGCATTTGGATCTGCCAAATGAGGAAGTTATTTTCATCTAATTTGACGGTAAGTGTTTGATTAATGGAGGGAAGAGTTTGGGGAAAAGGGAGATATTGTTCGATTATATTTGGGAAAATAGTGGGTGTGACCGGAGTAGTGGCTGGAGGAGTAGAAACCACATGGGGGGAAGAGTCATTTGAAGCTTTGTTGGGAGAAACCTCCATGGCTCTAGTACCATGTAAAGGGAAAGAAATATGAAGAAGAAGATGCTGAGAGTGATGAAAAAAATATAATCTATAAATTGCCTCCTCACGTTACACTGTACAGAACATTACATATATTTTGGAAATAGGTATATGCCCGGTAATAAACTGAAAGTTTTTAAAATACTAACATAAATTACTATCTCAAAATTTATAACAATTTCAATTTTATTTTTTTTAACAAAAATACGCCTGACATTCAAACATTCTCTTCCTCTCTTAATTTGAATTCTTTCTCTAACTACTCTCATTCTCTCATATTTTCACTCTCTCTCATTCTAATTTTGTAGATCTAAAAAAAATACCAAAATTTTAAAAAAAAATTATCTAAAACAAACATTTGAGTGAAAAATATATTAATTTCCAAAGTTTTCGTCAAATTTCAGTTCACAACATCAACATTGCATCGAAATTGCATTGAAAAAGCATCGTTTGGCCCAAAAATCAAGTTTCATAATTGCATCGCAAAAGCATCGATTTTGCATCGAAAAAACATTGATTTTGCATCGAAAAAGTATTGTTTTAACCAAAAATCAAATTTTCATGATTGCATCGCAAAAGCATTGAAACACTATCGATTTTTCATCGAAAATGAACTGATTTTGCATCGAAATTGCATCAAAAAAGTATCAATTTGGCCAAAAATCAAGTTTTCATAACTACATCAAAACATCATCGATGTTGCATCAAAATATCATTAATTTTGCATCGAAAAAATATTATTTTGGCCAAAAAAGAAGTTTTCATGATTGCATCGCAAAAGCATCGAAACACCATCGATTTTGCATCGCAGATTTACATCAAAATTGCATTGATTTTACATCGAAAAAATATTCTTTTGGCCAAAAATCAAGTTTCATGATTGCAGCGCAAGAGCATCGAAACACCATCGATTTTGCATCGAAAAAACATCGTTTTGACCAAAAAAATGAAGTTTTCATGATTGCATCGCAAGAGCATCGAAACACCATCGATGCAAAATTGATGGTGTTTCGATGCAAAATCGATGGTATTTCGATGCAAAATCGATGTTTTTTCGATACAAAATCAATGGTGTTTCGATACTTTTGCGATGAAATCATGAAAACTTGATTTTTGGCCCAAACAATGTTTTTTTCGATGCTCTGCACTGAAATTTGATGAAAACTTTGGAGGTTTATAATTTTTCACTCATATGTCTGTTTCAGATGATTTTTTTTAATTTTTGTATTTTTTCGAGATTTACAAGATTAAAATGAAAGAGAGGGTGAGAAAGTGAGAGAATGATAGATGTTAGAGAAAGGGAGAGTTCAGACTGTGAGAGCAAGAGAGTGTTTGAATGCCATAATTATTTTTGTCCAAAAAAATTGAAATTGTCATATATTTGTTATAGTAACTTATGTAGCATATTAAAATATTTTACTATATTATTATGCATAGAATATAAAATTTTCCTATATATATACACTCAAAGAGCAAGTACCACTATAACCTAACTACGTGTCACATGTGTATGGGTACAAATGTTATGAATTAAGATAAAGTAAATAACGACAGATTAATATACAAAGTAAAGTATAGGTAACTAATTCTATTGATTATGCATGAGTATTATGAGTAGAAAGGATGAGAAGAGGGAAAAATAAGAGAGTTATAATTTTTAGAGTTGTTTGATATAATAGGAAGGAAAAAAACGAGTAAATTTTGTTTACAAATTAAAATAATTAACAATATTAGGAAAAATAAGTCATTTTAATTATTTAAGTATTTTTTTCTTTTGTTCTACAATCCTCCCACACATGGAAAGATTGATTTTTGTGAGTCCAAAAATTTGCAATCTTTAGATATTTTCATCCCTAGTCCCCTTCATTCTTACCGAATAAAAATAAAGAAAGGATGGAAACATCAATCCACCCCCTCTCAATCCACCCCTCTTCCAATCCACCCGTCGTGGTTGTTCCGTAATTTCGCACGACTTTTCCCGCTATCCGTCTCTGATAAAAGCTTAGCCAGCTCTATTCCAACTTAACCATAAAAACGAACAAATCAGAATCTATAGTATTCAAAATCCAAAAGCCTTGAGGAAAACCAAGAAACCAGAGCGAAAAAGAAGAAGAAAACCCTTTTCTTCAATCTTCCATAGATGGCTATCTGGTTGATGATTTGGTATTTAGTGTTATTCTTTCTCTCCTTTTACATCGGCCTCCAGTTTGGTAAGCAAAACAATTTAAAGATGAAAGAGAAACTCTTAACCAAACCTCCAAACACTTTATGGCATAACTCCTCTGAGTTTGGGCCACTTAGAATTCCTCCTCCTCCATTTCCTATTCGCCCTATCTTTTTGACGGTCAAGAACCAGTTACTTGAAGAAACTGAGCATCTTTCTCACCCGCTTGACTACGATTTCTACCGCGACTCATGCCCCAACGCCGAGCGAATTGTTCGAACTGTGGTTGAACATTTGTATCAAGTCCGCTCCGATATGGCCCCTGCACTCCTCCGCCTCATCTTTCATGACTGCTTTGTTCAGGTGTTTCTTTTTCTTGTTGATTGTGATCTTTTGGGTTTTTACTGAATGGCTTTAAAATGTTGCGTTTTGTGTGAGTTTTCTACGTTTTGTTGTTAATACTGGTGAGACTAACGGGGGTTAATACTGCTTATATTTGATGTTGATATTAAGGGATGTGATGCCTCTGTGTTACTGGATCCCTCCGATGAAATTGGTTCGGAGAAAGAGTCTCTTCCTAATGAAACTTTGAGAGGTTTTGATTTAATTGACACAATAAAGTCAAAGCTTGAAGAAGAATGTCCTGGGGTTGTTTCTTGTGCTGATGTTCTTGTTTTGGCCGCCAGAGATAGTGTTGCCTTGGTAATAATCCTTATTCTCTCTACATTGTCTCTTTTATCAGTAAGAAATTTTTTTGCTTTTGTACATTACTTTACGAATTTCAGTCTGGAGGTCCCTTCTATCCTGTATATACTGGTAGAAGGGACAGTGTTGCTGCTTACTCAAACCTCGCAAGGGATGTTCTTCCTTCTCCTCATGATAACATTTCCCTGCTTCTACACACCTTTGCATCTCGGGGGTTCGACGAAAGAGAAACCGTCAGTCTTTCTGGTATTGCTCATCTTTTGTTGTAATGTTTTGTTGTACTAAATTTGCATGGAAATCTTTGCATGGTTGCTATATGTTATCCATTTAGTTTGAACATTATGGGGCGACCTCCTCTTTCCAAAGTTTTAAGAGTACATTTTGTGGTAGTTTGAATGCGGTCTTTCCCACCCTTCTTCTTTCTTCCTTTATTTTGTTTTTTTTTTCCTTTTTTCTTTATCTTTTTCTTTGTTGTGAGTTTAGATGAAAACAAAAAAAAAACATAAACACAATCAGAATTCAATTTATTCTCTTTGAAAAAATTATCTCAGTTACTCAACTAAGGTGGCCTTTGGTAAAATTTATTGTTTTTTAATTTTTTAAATATAAAATAGAAATATTTTTTTTGTTTTGTTATTTGATTTAAAAAAAAATCAAAATGTGTTTGGTAACTATTTTTTGTTTTTATTTTTGAAAACAAAAAACAAAAAACAAAAAATGCATTTGAAAACTTTTATTTTTGTTCAAAAAAATAAAAGAGACATCGTGGAAGAGGAAGACGAGAGAGACAGCCATAGATTGTGAAGAGTAATGTCGAGAAAAAAATCTGTTCAATTTTTTTTTTTTTTTTTTGAGAAATCGCTTTTAAAAAAATTTAGAAGCAAGGAATTTCTGTTTTCAAATTTTAATACATTTTAATTAAAATTTTAAAAAGTAAAAGGTAAAAATCGGTTACCGAATACAATTTTCAATTTTATTTTCAAAATTTTTATTAAATAAATAGAAAATAGAACTTGATTATTTTTCTTTTGTCTGAGTTAGTGTTATCCTATCAAACTATAACTACTTTCTACTATAGTTAAAGCTAAAGTACAATCTTTCTTCTGTGTGATTCTTAGCTGCTCACAGCATTGGAGTGATCCGGTGCAAATTCTTCGAAAATCGTCTCTATGACTTCGATGGGAGTCATGAGCCTGACCCATCTATGGACCCCGAATTGGCATCTCTTTTGAGGAAAAAATGCCAAAAAAGTAGTTCCACATCTTCTGAATCACAGCCTTGTTTCTGTGATTCCTCAACTGAGGAGCCAGGAATGCTTATGAGCGATGAGGGATCAGCTTTCAGTACCCAATACTATCACAGCATCTTGCAAGGCAGAGGAATCCTCTATACTGATCAGCAGCTGATGGCAGCCGAAGCAACTGGGAACTGGGTTAGAGCATATGCTGCAGATGCCTTTTTATTCCGCCGAGACTTTGCTTTGACAATGATGAAGCTCTCAGACCTCCAAGTCTTGACAGCTCCAACGGGTCAGATCCGGTTCAGTTGTTCAAAAGTAGCATAAGGGAGATGAAGAGATTGAGGACTGTAAATAATTGTGGCGTTTTTTAAAATGTAAAATTTATCTTCATTTTTCTCTTGCTATTACAAAGTTTTACCATACCGAATAGCGACTGGAGACATCTTAATCACTAGGGATACTTAGTTCAAACAAACATTGTAAAAGTTAGATATTTTTTCAATGAAATTGATAGTAATGACAAGTCTTCTTTGAGCTTTATATTCTGCATTGTTTGGTGTTGCATTGATATATTTGTCTAGCCATAAGGGTGTTCCTTAATGCAAGTAAGGAAGTTGGATAAAAAAGTAGATAGTCAAATCTATTACCAGACTATGGAAATACATGCTGCATCGAAGTAAGAATTGAAAGAAAACCATTTTAATTAAAAGAAACATCGATTCTCATCAAAAAGGTGGAACAAACTTTTAATTCCTCAGAATTTTTTTATTATATTCAATGGTGACAAGACTGGTTCGAGCACATATGAATCAAGGTTAAGAAAAAAAGGGCCAACAAACACTGAATGTAAAACAAAAAACCAACAAACTTACACACAAAATGGAGAAGAATGACAAAAAAAGTGACAACAAAACAGATCCATGTACACAAGGGAAAACAAACTTACAAACATGGCCATCTACAACCTAAATGAGCCGAGTCTCCGCTTCGAGCTGGTGATCTTTGTTGAGGCCTGTGGGACAGAGATGTCTGAGTACATATCCAGAAAAAACTTGTCAACAATGTCAAGGTAAACTGGGCTTTTAAGGCGGGAATAGTAGTGAAGTGCCTCTTCTATATCCAAAGCTTGTTCCATATCAGCTGCATCTACCATCTCCAATTCCTTCATCTTTTGAGCCAAGACATGTCCTCCTGTTTTTGTTTTCTTCGAATTAGACTCTTTCCCTTTCCCAAGATAAGAGCTTCCAATCGTCTTCTTCTTCTCCTTAAGTCCCACTTCCTGTTTGGTCTTAACAGGACTCTTCTGTGAGAACTTTGTGAGGCTTCCACTGCAGGCATTATCTTCTTCCTTCATTTGCTTTTGTAATGTGGTTGCAACCTTATTATCCTTCGTACTCATCTCATCTAAATGAGACTCCCATTCCTCATAAAAATCAGAATAGATTTGTTCTGTCTTACAGCTTTTCAGCTTGCTGCTGCCACAAGAAAAAGCGTTAAAAGAAAGAGATTTCGGTAGCTTTTGATAACCTCCAAAGAAGAAGGATTTGAAGTTCTGAATGGTTTTCTTAACCAAGCTTTTGCTTCTATGAATGGTTTCTTCTAACAGCATTTGTGGCTCTAGTTTGATAGCTAAAGCTTTGTTCCTTTTTGTCTTTCAGTCTTCAAGAATGGACAAAGCTCTAAGCTGCTTATCTCTTTTTTGTATCCTCACTCAATGTCGTTTCCAATATACAGAAAAAAGAAAGATTGAGACAGTTCAAGTTTCATAAGCTTACCTTAAGACAAAGGCAGTGGAAACTATAGAGAAAAAACTCTCCTATTTGACAACATTTGCTTCTTTTTGTCCTCTCTCTCTCTCTCTCTCTCTTAAGTCTCTCAAACTGAGGATGGCGGTTTATTACGAGATGAGAGGAGGAGAAGGATAAGGCTTTGCTTTATGGTTTTATTCAATTTGTCTACCAAAGCAGTGAATGTAAAAAAGGGGTAAGTTCAGATAATATTCTGCTCGTGCAAAAGAGATTTAAGAAGAGATTATTGAGAGTGAAAACCTGGGAACCAAATGAGCATACTTGATTTGTTTTTGACTAGATGTTGTTAAAGTGCTGTGGCATTGATTAAGATGAAAAGCTAAAGGTACCACGTTTATAATATTTGGTTTAAAGGTTGAGAAAGCATATTATAGTCACCTTTTGTGTTCAACCAGAACTCAGATTTTATTAACCGTTTTTCTGAACTGTGGGACCCAATGACCCTATCCCTTGTTAAAGAGGTCAGTCTTACAGTTGTTATGAGGAACAGAGCTCTAAGACACCAGACATTATCCAACCATGTGAAGTATAAGGTCAATGAGTATGAGAGGATGGTTTAAAACTACATTTTAACACCTTATAATCATATCTTGGTAAGTACATGACAATCTCTCATATTGTGAACTAAGAAAAAAAATCTGGGCTGCTGCCAAAGCAATCAAGTAAGCCACATGGGAATTATAAGGTCAACATCATATGCCAACACTCCAATTTTTCAGTGTTTTGTGATATCAAAGTCAATCAGTATATATCGTGAAACAATGATCTTGTTTAGGGAAAAGAGGAAAAGGTAAGGTGAAGGAAGAACCTTGGTGCATTTATAAGAATTAACAACATGGTCCCCAATGTGGGAAGTGGTAGGTAAGCTTTGTTGATTGGCACAATAAAGCCCTATCAGATTTATGAACATTTAAGTCACTTTCGAATAGTAGTAGCTGTGTTAAAAGCCTCTGAACGACTCATATGTTATTTACTTGAAAATGTAAATCAATTGCAAATTTCAGAGCAAAGGCAAATAATGTTTTGCCTCTTTGAATAACTGATGGGACCAGATAGTGACTTCAAATCCCCATGTTAGGTTTGCTCATTCATGATCACGAGCATAATTAAATGACTGAATTTGGCCTTGGGAACTCCCAAACCTCATGCCAATGTTGGCCCCTAAATCAAATAAGACAAAGGTTTGACCACTGCATAATTGCATATAGGATGCCACTCTCCACTTCATTAGGCATTTGGACTTTTTTTCAAAAGATTCTACATTTAGGTCACAACGCTACTTGGGCTAGATTATATTCAGCCAAGAGTCGTTAACATATACACAAATAAATTTCAGAAAACCACATACTTGTACGTGTTTTTCCCAAACAAGGTGACAACAATTAACTTAACGTTTTGAAACCATTCGTTATGGAATCACCTATGCCGTAGTTTCGTGTATATATGCATTTTTTTTACCACAAATGTGACGTTCTAAAATGTTAATACTTTTAAAGGTGTGATTATATGTTATCTAAAAAACACATGCCGCATTATTTTTATGTGTATTTTTTATACAAAATGTGTATCAAGCATTACTGTTATTAACTAAGGTCCACCACGATTTTTGTTGAATTTGAAGAACTGATTCAGCATCCGATGGACTTCACCGTAATAATCTGTTGAAACTAGACGTCCCTTCATCCATTCGGGGAGCTTGCTAGCTGGGTGTGAAGAGCTTCTTTTTGAGGAATCGGATGTGTATGCATACCGTGTATCAACCAACAAAATGGCTGCATAATCATTTATATGCCGAATTGCTCTACCTGAAACAAGCAATTAAAATGCCCACATGATTAAATGTGAATTTTTAAGAACTTTTAACCTATCACAACCATATCCATAAAGCAAATTCTTATTTCTCCTCACTCCAAACTAGTCTGCTCTAGTATTAGAACAGTCCAACAACAGGTCACATGTTTGTCTTGTAAGAAAGAACATCCATGACACACTGTGGACACACCAAAACTCGAGAATAAAAGATGATTTTGGACATATGCATAGTCATTTAGGCTTAGGCCTCAGGTCAGGTTACAAGTATGAATGTTGGATAACTTAATGAGGCTTGTTTTTCCAACATGAGAGATAGAAACAGGCAGACAAAGAAAGACAACTTTCTAGTACTACCCAAATAGAAGATTTTCCAGGTTCCATTATCTTTGGTTTTGTCATAGTTTCTGGCTTTGGCATTTAACATAAAATAATTAGTGAAGCACGTACCAATTGATTGATTTACAGCTTTCATGCAAATATTCTCGTAGTATTCTTTTCCTCTACACCTGCAACTTCTGAGTATGTCAAACCCAGCCTTAACATCTCCAGTAATGTTGATTTCATCACTGACCAATATGTCTGAAATTTTCATGGAATTTGTATTTCCCAGTCCTTCAATAAACTTCACCCTCTCCATCAACTCAAAGTCTGATGGACTAGGGTAGGGAAGTCCAACCATGACTATACATCGACCCATGCCATCACTTAAGTTGATTCCTTCTGATATCTTACCACCAACAACAGCAAAAAGTATTGCACCAGTTTGAGCTGGATTATCTTTCAGAGCCCCAGTTGATAATGTATCAATTGTCTCCTTGTATACCATGAGAACAGACTCCACCTCTGTATTTTTTCTGGGTTCTCTAAATACACGCTTTTTCTTCAAAATCCGCTCAAGGATGCCTGAAGCCTTCCAGGCATCATAAACTAGTCCTTCATAATCAAATGAGGAGAAGAACACAACAATTCCTTCAGGAACCACTGATGTCAAATTGCAAAGCAAAAGCCCAAGCTCCTGTATCTGTAAATTCAAATTCCATCAACGTATTAGTCATGTCATTCACCTAGCTTTATGGGAAAGTAGCAAGAGACAATATTGGCTAATACTAATCTATCAAGTGAACTTGAACCCCGTATTCCACTACTATTTATATATTATATATGTATAGCAGTACATGGGACGTCTGTAGTATATTGCACCTAATAAATTACTAGTATAAGACAAGTATATGTTTTAACAGTATAACAAAAGATATGGTGCCATGTACTCACCATTTTTGACGAGCTTCTGGAGCTGTAGCTAAAATCAAAAGACTGACCAGAAGGACCACGAGAAACAGCAACTGGCAAAATGCTCTCTGGAGGGACAATGTGACTACATGAGAAAAACTGAAATTTCTTTGGCGACAATGATGGGAAAAGTCGCTCCCTTGTTTCTTCTATAGGTTGCAGAGTTCCCCCAGCCAGAATCACAGCATGTGCTTGATCTAAAATCTACATAAAATCCAGAGCTGATGTTACAATTGGGAGTAGAACATAATCTATTGAATCCAGGAATTATGCAACTGCAGACAAACCTCAGAGAAAATCTTTTCCCCGGTAAGCATAACATATTTTAAATACCCTCCTTGTTGGGAGCATGCTGGCCTTGTCCTTGATATGATAATCCTTCCATCACCATCCTTGTTTGTCAGGGAGAGCAACATATCAGCTAACGCCCTGAAACTGGACAGAGTGCTTCCATCTTCACAATATCCAGCAGTGCCTTTAGATGCCAAACTATTTTGCAGGCTAGCTACTCGATCTCCATATGCACTGACCTGGAAAACTGAGTACATGACAATCTAAAAGAATGCAGGAGCAGAAATGAAGATTGAAATAGTAGCACCAAGTAACAGAAGAATGATCATAAGAAGGATTCACCTTGTGCATGATATTGCTTTCCTTTAAGTACTGATGCAACTTGATCAAGTTAATATTATCTATGTTAACAGAAAATAAAAAATCATTAATGGCCATCGATGAATAAGAAGCAAGATTTGCTTCAGATGCCTTAGGAGTGTTTTGGGATGAGTCTGTATAACTTCCATCATTCGCATTGTGCAGAGTTTCGAGGAAAGCCCGGCAAATGACGATTAGAGTCTGGATATATCTTCGATTTCCAGGTCCCAAAAGATTGCGAAATCTTTCAAAGTACTTCTCTATGTGGTATTGCACATTCTCCAGCTGTAATGAAACCAGAAGAATCAGAAAGTCAGAATACATTCATTTATTGGTGAAAGGTTTCTAATCATAGAAGTCAGATATGTCATAGACCATATGTTTTCCAGTATATTTGGGTTGTCCATTCATTGGGTCGATAAATTCTTGTGAACCAGCCTTTAAGTTCAGTTGGATCACATTAATAATTGGTTTACCTGTGGCAAAGCAACTTTTGAGTCATACATGCTGATGAGGGAATCGGCTAAATTGTGAGCCTCATCCACGATAACAATGTTATTCTTCAAATTCAGGCCAAGTGATTCACGAGATGATTTTGACAAAAGAGATTGATAAGGTAGTACAATAAGATCTGCTGCAGGGACCAGGCTTCGAGAACCATAATATGGACAAGTCTTCATGCTTCTACCAAGGTGAACAAGGTCTTCAATGTCCATTGCACCTTGTTGAGTTATCTCACCCCGAAATTGCTTTTGTAGTTTATATTTCCTTAGCATCGGGCATCCAAAAGAAGCCTTGGTTCTCCTTAATCTCCCCCCTGCTCCTAAATGCTACAAATCAACACTGCCTAAGAGAGGAAGACATACATTGACCAAGAAACAAAAAAAAAAGCAGACAGCTTGTTGCTACTCCAAGCAAAATGTGTGAACTATGCTAGTAGGAAAAAAAAATGGTAGTATTTTGGCTAAGAGCCTCAAACTAAGGAGAAAAATGGACAATACCAGATATAGGAGCACATTTAAACACCTTAAAAAAAAATTCAGTCACTATACATATCAAATTGTGTTCTACTACAATATAAAGACAACTATAACATTTGCGAACTTAAGATTGGATCAAAGATAAAGTTTGAGGTTGAGGAACAAATAGTATCCAAAGGTGATGAACGGGTGGGTGGACTTATTTTGAAAGCTTAGCAAACTCAAAACCGTGGATCAAATTAAGATCGTGAATCATAATAATGAAAACTAGAAAAGACAATACTTATTACCTTGATTTTGGAGACTTTATCATTTTTCTTCCTTTGAAGTTCCAAGCACCTTTCATTAATCTGAGCAGAGTTTCCGAGCTTCAAAACCTCTGAAACATGTAACCCTAAACAATGTAACTACACACAAACTTCAATTTACAGAACCCATGTTGCATTCTCATACCTTCATTAATGCAGAAATTATTCCTAGAGCCTAGACAAACCACAGTCATCTCATTAGTGAACACTGTCTTCCTTAACTCCTTTATGAATTGTGAGAGTTGTGAATGAGTCCGACTACAAAAATAAACCTTCAACTTATCTTCTTCCTCCTCATCCTCCTCATCAGAACCATCTTCACCCTCCTCCTCACTAGATGAACTAAGAGAAACACCCAAAGTCTTCCTCTTTGATTTCCCATCACCAAGATCTTCTTCTTCGCTTTCATATTCCTCCAGCAAAAATTCCTCATCACTCAACTCCACTGCATTGCTTGACACGTTATTTCTCTCTTTCTTGTTACAACAATCTTTCTCTACATCCCCACTCAACAAATCTCTGCCACTTGCCTGGGGTTTCCTTCCAAAATTGCTTTTCCCTATTCCCACCCGAGTTTTAGTGTTTTTCTTTATCTTCTTGTCCTGACCCTGATTGTCTTTCTTTACTACGAAGTTTCTCATCCAATCAGGCTCATCATCCAAGCCTAATTCACCATTCTTCCCAGAATGCAGATCAGATTCAACTATTTTCTCAGATTTCTGCCGTTGTCTCTTATCAATGACCCATTGCAATGCACTACAAATTATGCTTAAAGTTTTCCCTGTTCCTAAAAAAAAGTAAGAAAAGAAAAAGAATGAAATCCACATCCAAATTTATATCACGTCCGCAAGAATAACGTAGGAACCCAATCTGACCTAGTAAACAAGACAAACAATTGTAAGAAGAGAATGCGGTTACCTGTGGGACTTTCGAGCATGGAGACGCCGCCATTGTCGAGAGAGTGATAAAGGGCGTTCATGAAATCAATCTGGATTGAGTATGGTTTGTACGGAAATCCTTCAAATTTTGGGGGAGCTTCACATGTTTTGTCTTCCATTTTCTCTCTCTCTCTCTCTCTCTCTCCAGTTTGCTTTACTGCGCACGCTTTCAACTAATTTCAGTCAACCGGGAGCGAAGCCAAATATTTCAAATGATTCCCTAGTTTTATTCCCACAAAAAAATAAATAAAAAAACTGCGCGCGCTTTCAACTAATTTCAGTCAGCTGGGAGTGAGTGAGCCAAATAATTCAAATGAACTAATATTGAGAATTCCCTACTTTTATTTATTCCCAGAAAAAAATATATTCCCTAATTTTGTAATATTTTTTAAAAGGAAATCTAACCAACCAAATATATTTTGGGGTTTTGTTTTGACATAGTTAAAAATGCTACGAATTTGTTGAAAATATTTTTAAATATGACGAAAATATTTTTAATTTTATAATTTAATAAATTTACAAATCAATATTTTAAGCAATCTGTTTCTGTATTTTTATTTAATATCACGATGGACATTTTCTTTAAAATATATATTTTTAGACTCTTTATTTTAATAAATAATTAAAATAATATTTTAAGTTTAAATTTGTTCAAAATATTTTTAAATATGATAAATATACTCTTAATTTTATAGTTTTGGAGTATTCTATTTCAAAAATAGCCCGGGCTCTTTTGTATTTATGATCTGTGAACAATTTTGGGGCGATTTTTTTTATGATCGTATATATTGTAGTTATTTAGAGCATCCTACAAATTTTCATAAAATTCATAATAATTTACAGTGCCTAAAACTAGGCTTAAACATGTTATTTTCTACGCACATAAAAAATTAGTCACGCATACAACAACTTGTTTTTAAACTAGTTTTCGGCACTGTAAATTATTCGAAATTTTCTGAAAAATTGCAGGATACTCTAAATAATTACAATATACACGTTCATAAAAAAAAAAATCGCGTCGAAAACTGTTTACAGGTTGAGAACACAAAAGAGCTCCACCGATAAGGCTCTTTTTGAAGTCCCTACCAAAGAAATTTCCATTAGTTTTAATTAATTTATAAATAGATATTTTAAACAACTTTTAAATAAATATTATTTTAAAATTTAAACATAAAAAAATTAGTCACGCATACAACAACTTGTTTTTAAACTAGTTTTCGGCACTGTAAATTATTCGAAATTTTCTGAAAAATTGCAGGATACTCTAAATAATTACAATATACACGTTCATAAAAAAAAAAATCGCGCCGAAAACTATTTACGGGTTGAGAACACAAAAGAACTTCACCGATAAGACTCTTTTTGAAGTCCCTACCAAAAAAATTTCCATTAGTTTTAATTAATTTATAAATAGATATTTTAAACAACTTTTAAATAAATATTATTTTAAAATTTAAAATACAAAACAAATTTTATAAAAAAATAAATAAAAGTAAAAAACACATTTCTCTCCATTCTCTCTCTCTCCTTCTCCTTCTCCATTCTCTCTTTCACAGTCGAGAGTCTCTAACTGTGGTGAGCCTGATCTGCTACCTTTGGAGGATTATGACCACAGTGATCGAGTGCTTCAAGTTCCCTTCCTTTGTGGGCCACTATTTCCATCGACGGCTTCGACTCAACTAGTGCACAAAGGCAGCATTAGATATCTAAATCTCAGCCAACTTCAGAGCTTCCTTGTCGGTGACATTTGACATTGACTATAACCAGAGATTGTGCTCAGTAGTTATGCTAGTGTCAACATGGGGAGTTGCAAATGCAATGCGTCTCTCGCTTAGGCAATTGGTGGTGGTGTGGCCTCAGAATCTCTTCACTGCCGTGGAGAGAGAGAACGGATAGGGAAAGAGATAGAACAAAGAGGAAGAGGACAGAAAAATGTTTTTTTTTTTTTACTTTTGATAATTTTTTTTATATATAAATTTTGTTCTTTGTTTCATATTTTAAAGTAATATTATTTAAAAGTTGTTTAAAATATCAATTTGTAAATTTATTAAATTATAAAATCAAAGGTATATTGTCATATATTTGAAAATATTTTCAACAAGTTTAAGGTACTGTTTTTAACCATTTGTCAAAACACTCTTCCACCCAAAAAAATAATCCTAGGTGTGTAAAATACACCAATGTTTCAAAGATGGTTGTGTCAAGAAGGTTTGTGTTGATGTCTCGACTATTGAAGCTAAAAAATTTACACTATTTCAGCCAATTAAGCACAAGTGAGGAGTGGGAAACACATTTATAAACATATAAAATGAGTATTTATTTTAAATAAAATTATTATAGACTTAGGTAAAGATATGGCCTTACAAAGAAAAACGAAAAGGGTAAGACTGGTATCAAAGGTTTATACCATTAGATTATAGAAAATGAGTATTCATTTGAAATAAAAATCGTATAGACTTATATAAGAAAATATGACCTTGCAAAAAAAAATTGTAGAATTCATGATAAAAGATATGGTAAGTGTCATTCCTCAATATTTGGATTTCCTTCTATTGAAGGATAGTAAATTATTCAATAAGTGATAGGTTATTCTCTTATTTCAAAATCCTCCACTGCAATCCATATTAGATTATTCATATTTCTTTCATTCTTTTTCTTCATCCTCTAGCTTGATTTCCCTCATCGTATTCTTCATTCGACTAACTTTTTCTTTTTCTTTATCAAATTCCTTCTTTTTCTTCTTACTACTAGAAAAAAATACTTTTAGTGACAGCTGAAATATGTCACTATAGATTTTTAGTATTGGTTGAGCAACCAACACCAAATCAATTGATACATGTGTTAGAGGCTATCTCAGAGCTGTCTCACTAAAATCATTTTCCAAGTCTCTAGTTCTCATGTATTGAGTATATCAAGAGACGGAAATTTATGTTATTCATTCTGCGTGCCTACACACGTCCTGGGATGTTTGAGGATTGACTTGGAAGATTGTAGTATGGTACTTGTTGGCGCGGTTTTTCGCCAACAGTTCATTAAGAAATAAAATTGGTAGATTAGTGCTTGATAGTAAACCGCAATGAAAATAATAAGAACTCACTCAAAAGTACAGAATTTTTACGTGGTTCAGTGGTTAAAATTCACATAGTCCACGAGTCGATATTATTACTGTTCATCTCTCTATTTTGGCAGAGTTTCAGTATATCAGAATATGGTCCCCCCTTCCCAGTCCAATATTCTCAGTATTTATAGGGGAATTCCATAAACAGGTTTTTTGTCACCGTGTAAATAAAACGCGTAATTATATATGGTATATAATTAATACAGATTATTCCCATTTATATTGGGATATAATTTGGTAATAGAATAAACACGCTCCTGCTATCTCGGGCAATAAATGATATAGATATGATACAACCTGGTCATTAATGAGTGTATAAAGAATTCCTGAGTCTCTTGGGATCATTTAATATGTGTTATATCTAAGTCCCCATGAGCTAAATATCACACCCGAGCTCGTGCTTGACAACTATCTGACTCCGAGCTCGGAGTAAATCCAGCTCGGAGCTGTTCACATGGTAAATAACTATATTTTACTTGGGTATATTTCCACGTATTCAACTACCAGTTGTACACGAGTTGGACAAGTGAACTTATGCTAAGTTTAGGGTACAACATTTTCCCCCAAGCTCCTGCTCGTGTTTGATGTCGTCACTTTATGACATACACAGTAGGGGCATTTAGACTTCTGCCATATAAAATCGTGCCTGTCCACTACTTGAGTATTGGATACGTGGCTTCCTGCAATTGGCGTCTGTTCGGGTTTCGAGGACTGAAACAACGATCCTGTCAACTTTTTGCCACCATGTGGTCTATCTAACCTTGACCCTTCGATCTCGAACTAACCCAATTGGATGGCTTAGATTGATTTATGTGGTTTGCATATAAATATGGTGATCAGTCCTGAGACCTCACCACCTTCACATTAAAAAAATTCCCTTTCCAAATATTCAAGTTTCCTTTTTTCTTCTCCAGAATTCCCAGAAAATTTCATCGCCTTGTAAAACTTCAGAAGCTTTCAAGGAGCTTCCAGTGGCCATACCTACATTTCCTTTGAATCAAACGTATTTTCTGTAAGTATTTCACCCTCTGATTTGAATTTTTTTTATTCTTCATTTTCCAATATGAATTTTTCCTTTTTACTTCAAAAATGTTCGTTGTTCAGTATCATTAGGCTATTTTTAAGTACCAATACGAAATGGATTTTGGTTTAGGCTTCGTGAATGAACCCAAACCAATATAGAAAAAGGACACTCATAAATCTGGGTAATTTTCTGGGCTAATTTGGGAGAACCCTAATGGAAAATTGGTTTGAAGAATACCTGTTTGGGGTATCGAAACTGAAGGGGATAAGGTTTAAACCTAGGTAGCTTAAGGGTTATGATTCCTTAGGTGGTTTTGCATTAAATCACCTCCCAAAGGAAAGTAGTGGGTCTGACAATTCTGACACACGGATCCCGAAGTATCTGGGTGTTGACACGGTTTTTCGCCAACAGTGAATTATGAAAATAACAAGGTTTATTAGTGCTTAATAATAAAGTGAAATAAGAAATGAACCCTCAAAGTCACAGATCTTTTTACGTGGTTCAGTGGTTAAAATCCACCTAGTCCACGAGTCTATATTATTACTATTTTTCTCTCTATTTTGGCAGAGTTTCAGTATTATAGAATAATCGTCCCCTTATCATGTCCATTATTCTTAGTATTTATAGATAAATTCCTTTGACATATTTGGGTAACCGCGTGAGTCAATCACGGATTTACATATTTATTACATTTAATACAAACAATTCCCATTTATACTAGGATAGGATTTGATCACAAAATAAATGGTCTCCTAATATCTGGGACATTAAATATGACAAACTAGTCATAAATAATCGTATAAAATTACTCGAGTCTTTGTGGATTCGCGTGTATGCAATATATTTGAATTACCACGAGCTGGATATCTCTCCGAGCTTGTACTTCGGCACCCATTTGAATATCATGAGCTCGTGCTTCACAACCTTCATGTCTGTAGCCCAGGTTAAACCCATGACGCCTAACATCACTCGTGCCCAGGTGAAACCGGAGTTGCTTACGTGGATAATAAACAAACATCATTTCCTTAGTAATTTCTTTGCATATTTATTTTCCAGTTGTACCCGAGCTAAGTGAAGAACTCGTGCTAAAATTAGGGTACAACATTTGCCCCCCAAGTCCCTGCTCGTTGTTCATGATGTCACCTTCGGACCTACACAGTAGGGACTCTTAGACTTCTACTGCAGTAAACCATGCCTGCCCACTACTCGAGTACTGGACACGTGGGATACCACAATTTGAGTTTATTCGAGTTTCAAGGCCTGCAATAATTGTCTTGTCACCTTTTTGCCACCGTTTTGTCTTTTCAACCCTGGCCCTTAGATCTTGTGGTAACCAAATCGAATGGTTCAAATTAGCTTACACCGTTTACGTATAAATAAGGGAAACACTTTTTAGATTTCACCACCTTTCATTTGAAAATTTTCTTATATTTTCTTCTTCACTTCCGATCCCTCTTCTTTCTCAGAAAACCCAGAAACCGTTCATTGTGCTCAGTTGTCCGGAGGTCTACCCAGTTATCTAGAGGTCCTCCAGTAACTTTTCCTTGCAAAGCTTACTTCCCTTCTGTCGAAGAATACATTGTAAGTACCTTGTCTGTTGATTTCAAAGAAACTTTTTTTTTTATGCCCATCCGCACTTCACCGTAGTCCTTATTAGGTTGTTCTCCAAATGTTTTTGGCACATAGGCTTCGACTTAGGTTTACCGAGTAGGTCTTAAAATATCTCCAGAACTATGATATTCATAAAACTGGGTAATTTATGGAAAATTTTAGGGAACACCCATTCGGGATATAGAAGATGAAAAGCTTTTAGGGTTCGAAACCAGGTTGCTTAGGGGTCACGCTTCTTGGGTGGTTTTGTAATAAACCGCTCCCCAAGGGAAGTAGTGGTTTGACACTCTGACACACAGATCCCTAAATATTAGGGGTTTGTTAGAAAATCGAGGCGTGTAATCTAGGATAGCGCGTGGCATCACGCAACAGGCTGAGACTAACTCAGCACGTATATCAGAGACAACATTACCCTCCGTACTTCCGTGCCATAACCTTTAGAAACTCTTAGGTCGCCTACTAAGTTACTCGTCATTCTTGTTCGTTAGGCGATCTGATGGCTCCCAAGAAGAACGCACCCAGCTCATTTGCTCAGCAAATAAACAAAGGGAAAGAGATCGCTTCAGAACCTCCCATTCCTCACTTCAGCCCAGTGGTGGAGAGGGAAGTTGTGGTTGACCCCAACGCTTTCTTCAAGGCGGAGACAAGCGCTTCCAAGATTACGACCCAAAGAAGGGTCAACAAAGTTATGTTGAGCCATAACATCGAGGTCAGGACCGGAGTCCTTATTGCTCGACCTGCGTTCGAAGGGGAATGGAGTTGCTCCCCTCTCTAGGATGACTTTGCAGCCTGGAGTGATGAACATTTGAAGGCGGGGCCTTCCTTCCCCTGGACCAATACTTTGCCGACTTCCTAAATTATGTGAAGTTGGCACTTTTTTAGCTCCCCCCAAATTCTTACAGGCTTTTGGTGGGGCTGAAATACTTATTTTTGAAGCACGAGTGGGAGGTCCCCACTCCAGTAGATATACTGTATTTTTCAGCCTCAAAGCTAGCCCGGAACAAAAGGGTCGAGGTGACGGGTTCTACTACCTCACCAGATTCCCAAACTCTACTTCGATCATCGAGCTCCCAAGCCACCCCAATGACTACAAAGACCAGTTCTTTATGTCGAACGGGTTCCAAAACTGCGAGCACCAATACTTCAACCGTCCTCGTAAGTTTTTTTTAGTCTCTGATCTTAGCTCGTAAAATTTTACTCTTTTCAAGACATTTTCCTTGCACATGTGCTAACTGAGTTTATTTTTTGTGCAGCCATATTTGCGAGGACGGAGAAGTTAGTAACCCTCGGGGGTCAATATGAAACATTGTCTGGGCTCCCACCCAACAAGAAGGATTACCTCCAGCTCATGAATGATTTCACGATGCTAGCGTAAAATTTGGTTAGCCAAGGCCAGACGTTGGCCTTAAGAAGGACTCGGGCTACTCTCCCAGTAATCCACGAGCTCCCGCCCTCTCAAGAAGAGGACTTACCAACCACTAAAGGCGAGGAGTAGGAAGAGGACGAGGTGCCTTTTGTGCGGAAGAGGCGGGTTCCCCAGGCTGGTCTGGAACCCAATTTATAACGAGTTGCGTCGAGGACAGCAGTCGACCCCTCCGGCCAAGGTAACCCAAACCCCTATAGGGCATTAGATAGGGTTGTTGCTGATTTTAGGTTAGTTAGACTTAACCCAAATCAGCTCGCCCACCGTCACCCTAACAATCCAGATCGTAATGTCACCCTGCTCCAGTGTGTGGACCACTTAGTGTTGTGTCATGACAATAGTTACCCCAAGGGTACTGTTGTTGTCGACAATACTTTAAACTTTAAGTCTGCCATCTTTGAGCAGTACGGAACCAACCGTAGGACCTGGCCTTCCCTACTCCAGGGCCCATTTTCCCCAAGATTTAGGCAATATGTAGACGAGTCTAGCCTTGAGGTAGAACCTGAGCCTGAATCTCCTAGGGTCCAAGAAATATTAGACTTAGATTCTCCTTCTCCTCCAGTAGTTCCAAGGCCGGAGGTCGTGCTTATAGACTCCTCCCCCAGTCCGGAGGGTAGGATCTTTATTTATTTTCTTTGTGTATGCTTTTGACTTTATTTGTATGCTAATTTCCTTTTATTCTTTTCAGGTGAAGATATGGAATGAACCGGAGCTCCTTATCTCCACACCGCCTTCTAGGCCAGGAAAACCAGCTTGGGCCCTGTCGTGAAGAGGCTCAGATTTACCAAGAAGATCCCTCCGGTAGCGGGAAATGCTTCAAAGTTCCATACTAAGGGGAAAGGCACGAGCTCAATAGCTCTGGTGTCTTCCGTCACTCAGAGGAGGATTCCTCCTCTTCCTCCACCTCGGTTCGTGCCTTCTCGGGATCAAGTAATACAAGCTGATCCTCCAGCTCCTCCTGTCCCAGCTGCGACTATCTGCATACCAGTTGATCCCTAGGATCTGGAGAAGATTCCCAAAGCCTTTTGGGGAATCCTCTACGAGACAGCGACCCACATGGTGGTGCATGCTTATAGGGCCAGCTCGAGGGACTTGAGGACGATCGAGGAGCGGAGCCCGGAGAACATCCTGGAGTCAACCTTGGGGATGAACCTCATAGTAAGTTATCCTTCCTTGGCGACATCTTTCTTTTTATCATGTCAAAGGATATATCTAATTTGCCTTGTTATTTAGCAGTCTGCCTTGGCTCAACATCGCAGCATAGACCGGGCTAGGGCTAGAAATGATGAGCTCCATGCTGAAATCAATGCCACCAAAACTGCCTTGACTGTTGCCCAAGAAGGTGAGCAGGCCGCCAAAGTTGCTTTTGTGGCTGCTCAGAAAAGCTAGTATGATGCCAAGTTCGCCCTCACCTCGTCCTAGGAAAGCGAGGAGGCTGCAAAGATTGCCTTGGCTGCTCTCCAGGCCCAAACTGCACAACTCCAGGCTGAGGTTGATGAAGCCAAAGAAAAATAGCTAGAGGCCAAGGTTGCAGTTAAAGAAGAAAGGGAGGCCTCACTGTCGTCCATGGAAGACATGTTGTACCATTGCTGGGCCTTTAACCAGGATGGAAACTTTTCTTTCATGGCTCCTGCGCTGTGGGATCCGTATCTTGAAAAATTTAAGGGTCGGATCTTGCAGGAGTCGTCATAAATGGGGGATGCTTCTACAACGGGCGAGCAGTAAGGCGAGGAGGTCACGTCCTCAAAGCATCCTGGAAGGGCTCAATGACCATCTTTTTTGTTTTTTGTTTATATTTGTTTGTAAACAATTTCCCTTGGGCTCAATTCGAGGTTTTTCTCCTTGGGATAAATTTATTTTCAATCTATATATCTAACTTTCTATCTATTCATCTTTCCTTTATTATCTCTCATGTTTATGACTCCTTAGACTTGTACATTCGAGATTTTAGGAATCGATTTTTAGATTGGGATAGATATTTTGAGCTCAGTTATATCCAAACTTTTACGTGTTGATTTATATCATACCTGTTAAGAATCAGGCCTTGGACCCAATTATATCCGGGATTTTAAATATTTAAACTTAGTTCGTGTTAGGTTTATTGATAACTTGAGATTTTTTTTTTTAAAAAAAAAAAACCTTGATTTAAACAATTTTCCCAACTTTCAAAGTTTTGGACCTGGTTGTATTCAGGGTTTTAAATGATTAAAACTGAGTTATTGGTAGGTTTATTGACATCTCGAGCTCTTAGAAAAGCCATCAAATGTTCAATTTTCCAAGCTTCTATGTTTCTGACTTGGTTGTATCCAGGATAGTTTTGTACCTGGTTGTATCCAGGATTTTTATTAATTTAAACTCATGCAGCGATCTTATTCTGATCCACCTCAGGTTATATGCCCCCCAAGTAACCAGAATGTAGAGACTTTCTTGGCTGCTTTTACAAACATCAATACATGAACTAATACAACCTTATAAAGAAAAATTATTTAAAACTATTTCAACAAGAATAATCATTTAATAATCCATCTGTTACTTAACTATGTGGTTTTTATATTTAAGCCTTACATGGATGACTGTATTATTGATAATACTTTTTTAAATGCATGGCATTCCAAGTCCGTGGGACTATCTCCCTATTTAGCCGAGCTATCTTGAGGTCCCTTCATGAAAAACCTCCACGATCTGATATGGACCTTCCCAGTTCGGGCCTAAAACGTCGTCCTTGGGATCCTTATTCGCCAGAAAGACCCTTCGGAGGACCAAGTCGCCCAATCCAAAACTACATCTCTTGACCTTAGAATTAAAGTAACGAGTGATTTTATGCTGATAATGGGTGAGTTGTAACTGTGAGTCCTCTCGTTTCTCATCAATCAGGTCGAGAGATTCGTTAGGTAACTCATCATTCCATTCCTGGCTAAATGTCCTTAGTCTGTGTGTGGCTACCATAACTTCGATGAGAAGGACGGCCTCGCTTCTTAAGGTCAAGAAAAAAGGAGTGTCCTGTGGAGGTCCTGTGGGAAGTTTGGTATGCCCAAAGTACTTGCGGGAGCTGCTCAAGCTAAACTCCTTTGGCCTCATCTAACCTCTTCTTAAGGCTCGCCTTTAGGGTCTTATTCACAGCCTCGACCTGCCCATTGGCCTATGGATATGCTACTGAGGAGAAACTCTTAATAACGTCGTATTTTTCACAGAAGTTAGTGAAGAGATCACTGTCCAACTAGGTCCCATTATCCAACACGATCTTTTTAGGAAGCCCAAACCGACATACAATATTCTTCACCACAAAGTCCAGGACTCTTTTTGAAGTGATGTTTACCAAAGGCTCGGCCTCTACCCACTTCGTGAAATAGTCGATTGCCACTACCGCGTAACGAACTCCTCCTATTCCCATAGGTAAGGATCCTATTAGGTCGATCCCCCAGACTGTGAATGGCCATGTGGATGAGATCATCATTACCTTGACTGGAGCAACTCGGGCAACTGTGGTGAAGCGCTGGAATTTGTCGCATTTCTGAACATGGGAGATGGAGTCTTTCATTAAAGTGGGCCAAAAATAGCCCTGCCTCAATATTTTCAATGCTAGGTTTTGCCCCCCAGAATGATCTCCACAAAAGCCTTCATGCACTTCTTGCAGAATGGTTTTAGCCTCCTTAGGCAGAACACACTGTAGGAGAGGCAATGAATGACGATGTTGGTATAATGTACCATCCACTATCACATACCTCGAAGCTTGATAGAGTATTTTTCTTGCGTCCTTTCTTTCCTCAGGTAGCCTTCCCATTGCAAGGTATTCCACTATGGGGGTCATCCAGGTCGGCCTTGTGTCGATCATCTCGACCTCTACCATTTTTTCTGTCACGCTCGGACTCTCCAAGAACTCCACTAGCACTACATTCAAAATCTCAGCTTCCTTGGTGGTGGCAAGCCTTGCCAAGGCATCAACATTAGAGTTCTGCTCATGAGGTATCTGTTCAACGGTACTGTACTCATATTGTGATAGCTCTCCCTTCACCTTAGCTAGGTAAGCCGCCATCTTGGTACCTCGAGCTTGATACACCCCCAACACCTAATT
The DNA here is from genome assembly GCF_963169125.1 of Humulus lupulus. Lineage (NCBI taxonomy): Eukaryota > Viridiplantae > Streptophyta > Magnoliopsida > Rosales > Cannabaceae > Humulus > Humulus lupulus. Next base: position 141,120,820 of record NC_084797.1, on the reverse strand, counting down.
GACCACGAGCTGGGAATCACTATAACTGTACGGCCTTCGCCACTCTCAGTCCAGCTAGCAAGGCCTCATATTCGACTTCATTGTTAGATGCTTCGAATCCGAATCTCAGAGTTGTATGGAATCGATGCCCTTCTAGAGAGATTAATATGATCCCAGCTCTTGATCCGTTCTTGTTCGATGGCCCATCTACGAATATTTTCCACAACTCCTGCACCGGTTCCTTCAAAAGCTCCTCTTGAAACCCGGTGCATTCAGCCACAAAACCAGCAAGGGCCTGACTTCTGATTGAGGTTCGTGGTATGTACAGTATCTTAAACTGGCTGAGTTCAACCGCCCATTTTAAAAGACATCCCGACGTTTCAGGTTTTTGCAATACCTGCCTTAAAGGTTGGTCGGTAATGACGTGGATTGAATGGGACTGGAAATATGGTATGAGCTTCCTGGAAGCCAATATTAGACAGAATGCCATCATTTCTATCAGTGGATATCGTGATTCAGCTCCGAGAAGTCTCTTGCTTATATAATACACCAGTTTTTGAGCGCGGTCTTCTTCTCGAACTAACACGGCACTGACTGCCCTTTCTGTCACATCCAAATAAAGGAACAGAGGTTCTCTAGACATAGGCTTAGACAATACTGGGGGCTCGGCTAAGTGCGTTTTTAGGTCGAGTAATGCCTGCTCGCACTCCTCAGTCCATTCAAATTTCTTGTTTCCTTTGAGCAAGTTGTAGAACGGCAAGCACTTGTCAGTGGATTTTGAAATAAAATGGTTTAGGGTTGCCACCTTTCTAGTCAGACTCCGAACTTCTTTACGCAACCTAGGTGAGGGCATTTCCAACAATGATATGATTTTATCAGGATTCGCCTCTATCCCCCTTGTATTGACTATGAATCCCATAAATTTTCCCAATGCCACTCCGAAAGTACACTTATGGGGATTCAGTCTCATATTATACCTCCTCAAGATCTTAAAATATTCATTTAGATCAGTTACATGGTTATTGACAGTCTTGGATTTGACTAGCATATCGTCGACGTACACTTCCATATTTATCCCGATCTGACCAACAAACATTTTGTTGACTAACCATTGGTAGGTAGCTCCGACATTCTTCAGCCCGAAGGGCATAACGTTATAAAATTACACATTAGTTGGAGTCATAAAGCTAGCATGCTCTTGGTCCGCAGGATTCATTACGATCTGGTTATATCCAGAATACACATCCATAAAGGACATAAGCTCATGTCCCGCGGTGGCATCTACCAACTGATCAATCCTCGGCATGGAAAGCAATCTTTAGGACAAGCTTTGTTCAAGTAGAAGAAATCGATGGAGGTCCTCCACTTTCCATTTGGCTTCGGGACCAGCACAGGATTCGCAACCCAGATCGGGTATTTTGCTTCACGAATATATCCACACTTTAATAGTCGAGCTACTTCTTCCTCTAGTACTTCAGCTCGGACTGTTCCCAAACGTCTCTGTTTTTGGGATTTTTCAGACACGCTTTTGTCCAAGTTTAGAGTGTGCACGATCACACTCGGGCTTATTCCCACAATGTCTTCATGCGACCAAGCGAAAACATCTAGATTCCCTTGTAAAAATTTAACCAGCTCATTTTTCCTTTCATCACCAAGATTTTCCCAATCTTAATGACTCTTGAAGTGTCTTTGGGATCTATGTTTACTTCCTCGAGCTCCTCAATAGCTTGGAGCTCTGATTTGTCCTCGCCCATTCGTGGGTCGATATCATCACTTGGGGCGACGTCACTATCCTTTGTTTCTTGAGGTTCTTTCGTCTCGTAAGCAACTTCCACTTCCTGGGACTCCTCACCTCCATCACTTTATGGCCATTGATTGCTGCCTGGGTTGTAATTTTCCATTCATAGAAATGCTATAACATTCCCTGGCAGCGAGCTGATCACCTTTGACGGTGCATATTCCCATAGATTAGGGGAATTTGATTGCTAGTGGCAGATAGAGGTCATGGCTTCAAACGCCATCAACGCAGGTCGGCACAAAATCACATTGTACATGGCTGGACAATCGATGACCACGAACTCAAGCAGCTTGGAGACAGTTTGTGGACCTTCACCCAATGTTACCACTGATTCGATTGTTTCGATAGCAGCCGACCCTTCACCAAAGTACTCATATAGAATCATTAAGGTTGCCTTTAGCTCGTGCCTGCTAGATGTCCTCCCGAAATGGTGGCTATATCTCCTCCTGTTATCGGAGGAGGATTGTCCTGATTCACCTGAGCTCTGACTTGATTCATTGGAGCCTTAGGAGCTGACGGTGGATTTTGTCCAGCGAGCTGACCGGGAGTCGCTCGATTCCGGGCGTACTGGGCCAAAGGTCCTGCCTTGATGAGAGTCTCGATCTCATCCTTCAGTTGTCTACAGTCATCAGTATTATGACCGATATCATTGTGTAATCGGAAAAACTTCGAAGGATCTCTCTTCGCTCTCTGGTTTTTTAGCGATTTTGGCTTCTTCCATGGAAGGCGAGTAGAATTAGCTAAGAAGATGCGCTCTCTTGTATCTGTGAGATTAGTATATGTTGCGTAGACCGATTTAAATTTATCCACGGACTTGTTTTTCTTTGTTCCGCTTTGGTCGCCCTCACCATTTCCCTTCCTCTTATTATTTCCCCCTTGGTTATTCTGGGCAACGGTTTGAGCCGTAGCTGCAACATCCTCCAACGGGCTGGACAGGGACTTGGCTGGTTCCTATGACAAAAGCTCACGCCTCTTCCAGGTTAACCTATCTTTGAGCTCGTGTCAAGAACTCATCCACAATATTAACTCCTTTCCTCTATAACTATTGCCACACGTCACCTCCAACAAGAATTCTCGTCCTCATTGCCATGAGCTTGGAGCTTTCATCGGCATCTCTAGATCGCACAACGACATTGGCAAACCTACTTAAATATGCTTTCAACAGTTCATCGAGCTACTGCTTTACATTAGCCAATGAGTCAGCCTTAATTCGAGCTGCCTGGGAAGCCCTGAATACTCTCTTAAATTCAGTGGAAAAAATCTTCCACAAGCTGATTGAATGCCTCTTGTATTGTTTGAACCACTGCCTGGCTGGGCCAATCAGAGTTAAGGGGAATATAAGGCACCTTAGATCGGGCCCGACATTGTGGGCCATCATTATCGTGTTGAACATCCCCAGGTGATCAGACAAATCCCTATATCAGTCAAACTTTGACAAATGTGGCATCCTGAAACCCACTGGATATGCAGCCGCTGCAATATTTGAGGCGAAAAGCTCGAACTCATCCTCTGAGTCACACTCATCTTTCTCTTTCTCCGATAGAAGCGTCTTCATTAGCTCCTCCTTCTGGGATAGCCTTTTGAGGGTTTGGTCCCTGGTCCCTAGGTTATTCTGGGGCTGTTCAACAGCTCCCATCTTATCGTACACGTTTGGCAGGTTGTTGTCCCTCCAAGTTTGGGCTTGGTTTTGTGGGACATTCCCGTTATCACGTACTTTGGAAGGACCTCCCTCTTGACGAGTGTAACTCACTCCTTCATCACGAGCTGAATTTCTTCTTTGTGAATTTGGGCAATCACGCAGATCAGGCTGTGGATCATATCGAGAGCTTTGAGCTGAACTTAGATGATTCCTTAGATCGCCCTTGGACCTACCACTTCGATGACTATCCATCCAATAAATTCCATTTGCGAAGCTCACAGCTCGTGGTTGAGGCCGAGGATCCGGATTTTCAACACATGTCCGTGGAACATAGATAGGGGCAGATGGAGGAGGATTTCTTCTGATGTCTCCATAAGCAGCAATGTCCCGTGTAGGACGAGGCGGCGTTGGATGTCTTATGAGTGATGGGGGATGCCTAACTACTGAGGCAATCCTTGTCCCATCAGGGCGAACTAAATTAGCCCGCCTCTGTTTTGCCCCATCATTTCTAGCTCTCTGCGCTTGACGATCCGATTGTGATGCATGAGGGTTGGCTGGAACATTTTGCCTAAGTGAACCTATTCCAACCCCTCCTCATGGGTTGCCATGGGTATTCCCAAGCGTGTGCGACAGAGGCACCGAACTTGGGGTCACGGTTCTAACCGATCGGCTGATGTGTTGATGACCCCTAGGAGGGCCACTAGGTTGAGCATTTTGGCGATCTCACGCTGTAGACACAGAACTTGGGGTGACAGTTCTAATTGACCGACTTGGTTTGGATCGGTTATTCCTGTGGGACTTATGAGACCCACTTTGCCTCTTTCCGACATTGACGTCAGTTGCAAGAGGGGGTAACCAAGCCAAAACCTCCTCAATTTGCTTGTTTGCCTTAGCAAGATGGCTTTTTAACTGCATATTTTCCAATTCAACCACAGTTAAGTAGTCTAGGTTTGGATTCGGTGGCAATGACACCGAACTTCCAGTATCACCGTGGCCCACCGGTTGTTTTCCCAGACGTTGCTAAACTTCAGGGCCATGCTCGTTTGAAACAGTAGTATGAGGGGCCTCCTGCCCACCAGGATGTTCTATCTCATTATTGTGCATTGAGCGAGTGACCACCATGATGAGATTTGACTGAGATTTTAATGAAAGTACTAATCTCACCTCTCAATGAAAGCACCAAACTATTGACGCGGTTTTTTGCCAGCAGTGAATTATGAAAATAACAAGGTTGATTAGTGCTTAATAATAAACCGAAATAAGAAATGAACCCTCAAAGACACAGATCTTTTTATGTGGTTCAGTGGTTAAAATCCACCTAGTCCACGAGTCTATATTATTGCTGTTTTTCTCTCTCTATTTTGGCAGAGTTTCAGTATTACAGAATAATCGTCCCCTTTTCTTGTCCAATATTCTCAGTATTTATAGATAAATTCTTTGGACATGTTTGGGTAACTGCGTGAGTCAATCACGGATTTACATATTTATTACATTTAATACAAACAATTCTTATTTATACTAGGATATGATCTGATCACGAAATAAATGGTCTCCTAATATCTGAGACATTAAATATGACAGGATGGTCATAAATAATCGTATAAAATTACCTGAGTCTTTGGGGATTCGCGGGTATGCAATATATTCGAATTACCACGAGCTGGATATCTCTCCGAGCTCGTACTTTGGCAGCCATTTGAATATCATGAGCTTGTGCTTCACAACCTTCATGTCTGTAGCCTGGGTTAAACCTAAGGACATCTAACATCACTCGTTCCCAGGTGAAACCGGAGTTGCTTACGTGGATAATAAACAGACATCATTTCCTTAGTAATTTCTCCGCATATTTATTTGCCAGCTGTACCTGAGTTGAGTGAAGGACTCGTGCTGAAATTAGGGTACAACACTGGGGATTTTAAGAAATCGAAGCGTGTGGCCTAGGATATCGCGTAATTCCACGAGTTGAGACTAGGACAAAGTTTAGCTTGTATAAACATTCAAATTTTGAAAGTAGTCCTTTTTGTCCTCTGTACCTCCACGACCATAGTTATAGACCATCTTAGGTCGCCTACTAACTAGGTTGCTTTGTCGTCAGGCGATCTGAATTATGGAACCTCATAAGAAGAATGTCGCGAGCTCATCTACCCAAACCAAAAATAAAGGCAAGTAGGTTGCCTCTGAATCTCCCATCCCACATTTTGTTCTTGTGGTGGAGAAAGAAGTCATCGTCGACCCCAACACTTTTTTCGAGGCAGAGCACATAGTCTCAAAGATAACGACTCAGGGGAAGGTGAACAAAATCCTCTTGAGTCATAATATCGAGATGGGAGCTGACGGTTTCCTCTCCCGGTCTGCATTTGAAGGGGAACAGAGTTGTGCCCCCTTCCAAGAAGACTATGGGGCTTGGAGTGACGAGCACCTAAAGGCTGGTGCTTTCCTACCACTGGACCAATACTTCGTAGATTTCTTGAACTACGTCAAATTGGCTCCCTTCCATCTCCCCCCAAATTCTTACAAACTTTTGACGAGACTAAAATATCTGTTTCTGAGGCATGAGTGGGAGGTCCCCACTCCAGCAGACATTTTATATTTCTTATGCCTCAAAGCGAGACCTGGCCAAAAAGGACGAGGTGATGGGTTTGATTACCTCACCAGATTCCCTAACTCCAGCTCCATCATCGAGCTTCCTAGCCTCCCAAATGACTATAAAGATTTATTCTTTTATGTCAGATGGGTTCAAGAATTGTGAACATCGGTACTTCAACCGTCCTCGTAAGTCTTCTATCTTTGTGAATTCAGCACGTGAATTTTTATTCCTTTCATTGTAAATTTTTTTATATGTCTTGACTGAGTTTGTTTCTTGTGGGACTGGCAAATCTTTGACCCTTGGGGGGTCAGTACGAGACTTTGTCCAGTCTCCCCCCCCCCCCCCCCGGGGAAAAAGATTATCGCCAGATCGTGAATGATGCCACCATGTTGGCATGAAAATTGATCAGCAAGGGTCAGACATTAGCTCTGAGGACACTAAAGAGGAAGAAGACGTGGCGCCACTTATGCAAAAAAGAAGAACTCCCAAAACCAATCAGGGGCCCGATCCTGAGCGAGCTGCGTTTATGGCAGCAGTCGGCCCTTCCGGCCAAGGTAACCCATACCTTTTTAGAGAATTAGATCGGGCTACCACCAGCTTTAAGTTAATCTATTTTAACCCTAACTAGCTCGTTAGTTGACATCCTATCGATCCGGATCTAAACGTAACCCTCCTCCAATGTGTGGATCATTTGGTGGTACGCTATGATCATAGCTATCCCAAAGGCACCGTTGTAGTTGATAACACCCTAAACTTAAGGTCCTCCATCTTCGAAGAATATGGAACAAACTGTAGGACCTGGCCTTCTCTGTTCTAGGGTGCATTTGCTCCTGGATTCAGGAAGTACATAGATGAATCCAACCCCGAGGAGGGACCTGAACCCCCTAGGATCCAAGAGATCATAGCCTTAGATTCCCCCTCCCCTCCGTTAATCCCAGAGTTGGAGGTCGTGCCTATCCCGGGCCATACACCCGAGCTGATCATAATAGATTCCTCCCCTAGTCCGGAGGGTAGGATCCTTGTTCTCTCTTTTTTTTTTTTTGTATTCATAATACCTTTGAAGCATTACTCTTGTGAATTAAATTATTTGTTCGCTCTTTTTCAGGTGAAGACATGGAATTGTCAGGAGCTCCCGATCTAAGGAGTGCCTTCAACGCTGGGGGATCCGGAACTGGTCCTATAGTGAAAAGGCCCAGGGTGGCAAAGAAGGCAACCCCTAAAACGGGGGGAACCACAAAATCTGGTAAAAGTGCGAGCACTTCTCGGGAACTAGCTCTGGTGACAAGTGTCACTGTCTAGCAATTTCTTGCTCCCCCTTCTCGACATATGCCTCCCTCACACCCCCAAGTGATCCAAACCAAACCTCCCATCCAAAGTGAGATTCCTCTCGTCCAGATATTGGTCGAGCCACACGATCTGGACAAGATTCCCAAGGCCTTTCGAGGAATCATATATGAGACAACGAGTCATATGGTGGGCCATGCGTATAAGGCCAATGCTAGGGATTTGAGGGCCATAGAGGAACGCAACCCAGAAGATGTCCTCGAGTCTGCCATAGGGATGAACCTCACTGTGAGTCATTTTCCCACTACTAACCTTTCTTTATTGTGTTTATTATTTTTTATTGACTTGCTTCGTTATTTTGCAGTCTGTCTTGGCTCAATAGCGAAGCATAGCTCATGTCAAGGCCAGGAACGAAGAACCCAAGCTGACCTAAATGCTGCCAGAGCCGCCCTGAATGTTGCTTAGGAGAATGAGCAAGCTACCAAGGCTGCTCTCATCTCTTCTCAGAAGGGCGAGCAATTCGCGAAGACCGCGTTGTCCGCCATTCAAGCTCAGGACGCAGAGGCGAATCACCGTGCTGACCAGTTTCAGGGTGAGAATGATGAACTAAAAGCAAAGCTAATCGAAGTCGAGGTTAAAGCCAAGGAGGAAGCGACATTGTCTTCATCAACAATGGAGGAGATTCTTTACCGTTGCTGGGCTTTCAACCAAGACGATAATTTTTCCTTCATGGAGCTCGAGCTGTGGGATCCGTATCTTGCTAAATTCAAGATTCAGTTTTCGCAAGAACCCTCAGAGATTGGTGAGGCTTCAGGAGCAGTTGAGGGAGATGCCGAGGAGGTTACTTCAGCGGGGAGAGCTAACGGAGCCCAATGACTTTATTTATGCTTTTCTTTTCTAATCATTATCATATATTTTCTAACAATCCTTTGGGATTAAAACTATTGCCTTCAGGCTTAGCTTCGAGGTTTTTTCTCTTCAATGTGATGATATTTTTTCTTATTTGAATATACATCTAACTTGTGATCTATTTGTCTTTCCTTTACTATTTTCTCATGTTTATGAATCCTTAGACTCTTGTACATTCGAAATCTTAAGGATCAACTTTAGATCGAGATAGATTTTATCAATCTTAGTTGTATCCAAGAATTTGCTCACTTATTTGCATCATACCTGTTAAGAATCAGGCCTCGGACTTGGTTATATTCAGGGTTTTTAATAAGCCTAATAGCATTATACCTGTTAAGAATCAGGCCTCGGACCTGGTTATATCTAGGGTTTAAAAAAATTTCTTTTAAAGTTTAGTTCGTGTTAGGTTTATTGAAAACTCAAACTTTAAAAAGTCGTTGAATAATCCATTTCTCCAAGCTTCTAAGCTTCGGACCTGGTTATATCCAGGGTTTTAGACGAATTAAAGCCTAGTTCGTGCTAGGTTGATTGAAACCTCGAGCTTTTAAAAAAGCCGCTGAATATTCAATTTCTCCCAGCTTCCAAGTCTTTAATCTTATCCGAGTAGGCTTAATTCTCTCAAAAACTCGGTTATGTGCCCCCCAAGTAACCAGAATGTATAAATTTTTTTGGTTACTTTTACAATGTGAGAACACGAGCTTGAAATATTAAAACTAAGAAATGGGGAATCTGCAGGACAACTCGAGAAATTAATAGGAATTGGGGGTAATGACCATATCGCCCATAGGGGCAAAAGGAGAGGTTGTGTTAACTAAGAGGTATTTTAGTCCTTTCTAGTTAAAGGATGCACTCAGCTAAAGCTCTAAGGTAACTAGAACCCACCAGAATTAAGAGGATAACCACAAACACTCTCTCTCCCTTTATTCCTTCACGTTCTCTCATTTCCTCTCTAAAGCCCAAGGAAACTTTGAAGTTTTGGAGGAGAAGACTCAAGTAATTAAGCTAGAAGTTTAGCTGGGAAAGTCTGGAGAATCAAAGCTAGGATCAGTCAAGGATTTTTGAGGTGATTAGGCTAACATTTGAGGTAATATTTTAGATGTTATTATTGAAATTCTGTTGAAATAATGCTAGAATTTAGAGCTTGCATGAACATGATTACCAAGTCTGATTTTGGGTGTTTGATGATGTAAGGAAATTATTTATAGATTAGTTATAAAGGTTAGGCTATACGAATAAAGATTCTAGACTTAATTAAGAGTTTGGTTGAAGGTTGAGTTTGAATTTTGAGGATATGGCTGAGGAAAAACGCTGGAAAACCCAGGGGATTCTGGGTTCACGGGGGCGCACCGCGACCCAGTTCATGGGCGTCGCAGCCCGCGTGCCCTAGATGCCTTGGGAGAGTTGCTGATATGAAGGTGCGCCGCAACCCTAGGGGGAGCAAGTTGCAGCCCGCGTCCCCCCAGATGCAGAGGCTGTGCCTCTGACTTGAGGCACGCCGTGACCCTCAGGGCCAGGCCCGGCCCGCCTAGACAATTTTAGCCTAGGATTGTCTTAGGGCTTAGGGAGGCTCGAGAATTAAAACTTAAGCGCTCGAGACGATTTCTACTACCCGATTTAGTAGAGATCGAGGTCTCAGAGGCTATTATTTGAGTCCAAAGTTTTTAAATGGTTTAGAGTCTTATGGTTATCCATTATTGCAATGTGACTAAGTCTTACTGCAAGGGCTTAGGAATTAAGGATCATGCTCCGGACTGTTATGCGCTTGCTGCTCGGGATCCGAGGTAAGAAAACTGTACCCATGTGGTTGTGTTTGAGACTAAGGTTCCCTGTATCTTGATATATGTGTGGGGTAACTATATTGTTATTATATGAAATGTGAAAGAACGACCTAAGGGAGCCGGGGCTGACGATTAGCGCATTGGACACGACTTGGCCACTATGAGCTGGGGTCACTTAAATAAACAATGGACTTGGCCTAAGTGAGCCGGGGTCAGTTAAGTAAACAGAGGGCTCGGCCTAAGGGCACCGACCCTGAATATTTGTATGACTGATTGAAATGTATGTTTGAGAATATATGTTTGTCATTGTGTAGCTTAATGCTTTTACTCTGTTGAATAATTGGATTGGTTGGGTCAAGGTTGATTAAATGCTATTGTTGCTCTTTTATTGGGATTGAAGCCTATAATCTATTATCTGTTGAACTTGGTGAATTATATTTACTGTCTTTATACCGTTGCCTATTTGTGCATGTTGTTATAAGTTTTCTTGCTGGTGCAGGTAAGGGAGTTGATAGCTGGACCAGCCATGAGTTGGAGAGCTTCAGGGGCGATGTGTACATATGCAACCTGCTCGATTGCCACAGTCGGGGTAGCTTGGGAGGAACTAGGGTTAAACCCTGTTTTTTCTACTTAGGACGGATAAATTGTATCTGATTATCTTTTACAAATATGTAAACTGATTTTTTTTTGGATCTCGTGTATGAACTTAATATTTTAATGAAAAGTACACATTTTGTTGACCAAATATTTTATTACTTGACCTCGACTTAGTCATTAATTACACATTTAAGTTCAAATGACTTGCTTAGCAGGTTAAGTACTATTTTAAACACACAGTGTAACGATCTTGGTTATCCAGGGCATTACAAATACCCTCTTTTTGCCTAAACCCCTTAGCTACTAATCTAACTTTAAAAGGTTTTGATAGTGCCATCAGTGTGGTATTTCCTCCTAAATACCCACTTACACCCAATTGGCTTAGACCCTGGTGGGAGGTCTACCAATTCCCAAGTGTTGTTGGAAAGAATGGAATCCATCTCATCATTGGTGGCTTCTTTCCAAAATGCACTATCTCTAGATTGCATGGCTTCTCTATAAGTCTTAGGATCATCCTCAACGAGAAGTACAATAGGAATTTTCCTAATGACTTCCTCTTTATTTCCTTCTACCATGTAGAAAGAAATTCGTTGAAAATCTCTCTCATCCAATCCTAGACCTTTATCCTTTCTAGCCCTTTGAATTCTTCTAAGTTCAATGGGTTGCTCTACACTCCTTTGAGAATTCTCCTCTTGAGAATCATTTTTGGATGTAAATGCTTGAGAATTGTTCTCATATAACAAATTCTCCTTTAGAGATGTTGAAGCTTGAGAATTGTTGTCACATAACATGTTCTCAAAGAATTCAACTTCTCTAGATTCAATCATAACATTAGACTCTAAGTCTAATAGCCTATAAGTTTTACTATTGTTGGCATAACCAACAAAAGCACACTTTATGGCTCTTGAACCTAACTCTGTTCTATTAGGTTCGTTTTTCTTGCAATATGCAAGACACCCCCACACTTTGAAGTACCCTATGTTTGGTTTTCTTCCTTTCCATATCTCATATGGAGATTTCTCATTTTTTCTTCATCGGTATTCGATTAAGAATGTGACAAGTGGTCAATAACGCTTCACCCCATAAGTTGAAGTTCAACTTAGAAAACACCAATATAGAATTTATCATTTCTAGATAAGTTCTATTTTTCCTCTTGGCAACACCATTGTGTTGTGGTGTATATGGTGCGGTGCACTCATGAATTATGTCATTTTATTCACAAAATACATTGAATTCATTAGAGAAATCATCTCCTCCTCTATCACTTCTAAGTGCCTTAATATTTTTATTGAGTTGATTATCAACTTCTAATTTATATACTTCAAAAGCATCAAAAGTCTCATCCTTATGCTTTAAAAGAAACATATAGGTATATCTACTAAAATCATATATAAAAGTAAGAAAATACATTTTACCATCTCTAGTTAAAACACCATTTAATTCACAAAGATCACTATAGATTAAATATAGTAAATTAGATTATCTTTCTACACTAGGAAATGGTTTCTTAATCATTTTTTCCTTAACACATGTTTCATATTTTCCATAGTTTTTGACAACTCTACAAAATAGAGCTATTTTACCACTTTTTATGCGCTAATTGTTGCTTAATTCTTGAGTTTTTAATTGATTTATTAAGTTTTAAAGTAATTTTAAATTTATTTGGTTTATTTTGATTTTATATATTTTTGTGTATTTTTATAGTTATATTATTGTAAAATGTTATAGTTTAATTATTTAAAATTAATATTGTTAAGTTAGGAGTAAAAAGATGCAATTTTGAGTTTAAATGTTTAAGTAAATTAAATTTTAATTAATATTTTCATGGAAATTATATGGTATATTTTATTAGTGAAAATATTCAATTTTAATTTAGTTTATGATTATTTTGTAGGGAAGAATGTTGTTTTTGAGCTCTTGAAAAGTAAGAAAATGAAGGAAAAAAGATGGCATTTTCATGGAAGGAAAGGAAAAAAATGGCAAAGCTGAAATCAACATTTCAGCAAGAAGGCCCACGGCCCAATCTGCCCAGCCCAGGCCCACGATCGGACCCAGCCTCACCACTTCTCTCCAGATGCCGCCACCTGTCCCAGCTGTTTCCTCAGCATTTAGCATCATCACTTAGTGCCTCCTCATCTTCAGCCAATCACCATCTCCACGCATGCCAGCCTGGCACCTAGATCCGACCCACTCTCCCAGCCGTGGGCCTGCCCTCATCTGCCAGCCCAAGTCCTCTTCAGCAGCTTTCCTTCACCCAAGCTTCTTCGGCCCAATCACACACCAGAGCCCACAAGAAGCCACCCCAATCTACCTGGCCCAATTCCCACCAAAAGCCACAGCAGCCTTCAGCTGCCAACACAACCACCAAAAGGCCAAAAAATCATATTTTTCTTCCCAATGTTTTTTTTTTCTTTTCACTTAAATATCAATTCACTCTTCCCTATTTTTTTCTTACCTAAATAAACATTCCTAATTCATTTTTTTACCCTAGTTTTTCACTAATCTTCCATCCAACCAAACATTTCATCTTTCCAATACCCTTACACTTACTCTTTTTATCCTACCACTTCCCAACACAATTAAATTAATCAATTTATTTATTTTAATTTGATTAATTTAATCTCCATATTTTACCTCTAAATAGAGTCTTGTAAGAACATTTGGGGGGGCTCTTCTTCATCTTTTCAACCTCTTCTACACTTCGTATTTTTCTCTCTTCTTTTCACTATTTTCTCTCTACCATTTTCATCTTTTGAAGAGCATGTCAAGTATGTTATTTTGTAATTTTTATTTCAATCTAGTTATGAGCTTCTAATCTTTTTCAAGATTATTAAGATGATGATGAAGCAAAATGTAACTAGATAGTATTTTTTGTTGTATGTTGATTTCCCATTTGTGCAATATTGTTTATGGATTTTTCTATCAAAGAGATGCATTTTTCATCTATTATTGATTGTTAAAGCATATTACACGTAGTTCTTCATTATGGAAAAATATGATATTCTTTGATTAAATATTTTTTCATTAAATTGTTCACATCTAATTCTTAGAGCATAAGTATCATATTTTGCCTAAACATAATCTCTTTGATTTTTTGTAGTTTCATTAGGTTGTAACACAACTAATGCTTAGAAATTATATTTTATATAAGTGAAGAAAAATCCTACCTTTTTTAAAGTAACTTGTGCTTGAATAGAAAATGTATTTTGAAAAAAAATATAGTGTGATTTATTTCAACTATATCTAAACTTGGGAATCAATATACTTATAAATACTATTGAACTTGCATTTTGTGGATTCTAATATCTTAATAATCTTATTTTACATATCTCATTTGAAAACCATTTTTCTATTTAATCTTAAATCTTTTTATTACTTGTCTTTTATTTTCCTAAAACAAAATCTCATCAAATATTTGGAACTGGGTTAGAATCTTCTTGCTTTGTTTGAAATAGTTTCTTTTGATGTTAGTCAATTTCCATGGGTTCGACCTCGTACTTACATGAACATTATATTCCGAAACGATTCGTGCACTTGCGAGTATAAATATTAAAACACCCTCTTTTGGGCTCAACAAGTTTTTGGCGCCGTTGCCAGGGAGTTGCAAGAAAGAAACAATCTTTCTACAAGGTAAGTAACATTCTTCTACTAGTTATTTTATTTTTATTTGCACTATCATCTTAAAAAAAAAAGTAAAGTAATATATATATATCTATAAAAAAAAAGAGTAAAAATCGAAAAAGAAAAAAAAAAGAAAGTTATACATATATCTATTTATATTGTTATATATTATATTATATATATTTCTTGGTGGTTGATGGCATTTAGTGCCTCCTACATACTTATTAGTTGAGTGCATTTGTGCTTCCTAACCCTTTTTCTTTTTCTTTTACTTTTTATGTTTTTTTAGTTGAGTGCATTTGTGCCTCCTACATACTTGATAGTTGAGTGCAATTTTTGCCTCCTACATACTTGAACAGTCTATCTCCTCTAGTGATGGCATTAGTGCCTCCTAGTTTTTATTTTTGTTTATTATCTTAGTTGATGGCATTAGTGCCTCCTAAGTTTTATTATTATTATCATTATTATTATTAGTGTTGGTTGATGGCATTAGTGCCTCCTAATTTTATTTTTTGTTGATCATTTAGTTGATGACATTAGTGCCTCCTAATTTTTATATAACTATTTACTTTTGCTATTGTCATTTTTTTTCTTAATTATCGCATTTAGTTAGTTGTAATTTTATTGTTTAAGAAAATACTTGAAAAAAAAAACTAAAAAACAAAGCTTGTTCTTTCAACATAAGCAATTTTTGCTTAAAGGAAATTTGGCAAAGTTCCCATCCACGCTTATTAATTAACCTCGGGGAGTTGTTATTAAGTTATGAGTAAGTGGAATCAAATAGGCCTGGGAACAAGTTAAACCAAATAATAATAATAATAATAAAAAATAAAAAAATAAAAAATCATAAAAATCATAACAAAAAAAAAAAAAAATAAATATTATAATCTCTTCTTGTTATAAGTATGCTCTGTGGTTGCGGTTCTAACTGATCTTCCACATCAGAAATTTGTTTTCTTGTGATTGTTTGTGTTACTTGGTGAAATTTGTGACATTGTATGCATAATTGGTAACGTAATTCAAAAAATCGTTTGGTGAAAAAATTAGTGTCTTTACGTGAAATTGAAAGTGTTTTTGAAAGTTTAAGCATAATGGAACAAGAACCTAATGTTGTGCAAGAAAAAACTCTTCTTGAATACTTTTCACCTATCCCATCTAATGCTCCGTCATGCATTGTTTTGCCCACTACTAATGCCACTCATTTTGAACTTAAGCCATCAATCATTCAATTGTTACCATCATTTTATGGTTTAGAAAGAGAGGATCCATACATGCATGTAAAAGACTTTTTGGAAATTTGCTCAACCTTTCGTTTTAAAAAAATTTCAGATGAGTCGGTTAAACTTAGGTTGTTTCCTTTTTCTTTAAAAGATAGAGCCAAAGCTTGGTTAAACTCACTTCCAATTGGAACCATAACTACTTGGGATCAACTTTTTAATAAATTCCTTGCTAAATTCTTCCCCATGTCCAAAACTGATAATTTAAGAAGAGAAATCTCCGAATTTTATCAAAAAGATAACGAAGAATTTTATGAATGTTGGGAAAGATTTAAAGATTTATTATTAAAATGTCCCACCATGGTTTTGAAAAATGGAGACTTGTAAAATATTTTTATGATGGTTTAACCCCTTCAAACCGACCAATGATTCAATCTATGCATACCGGAAAATTTTTAAAATTGCAAGGGCAAGAGGCTTGAGACGCTCTTGAAGAATTGTCTGTTAATTCATAACAATGGAATTATTCTGAGCCCAGGTCTAGAGCCAACCCTTCACCGAAAAGAGAAGGAAAATATGAAATAAAAGAAGAAAGTGATTTAAGAACATCTTTTGAAAAATTAGCAAGAAAAGTAGAAGCCTTAGTAATAAGTCAATCTATGAATTCTCATGTGCAACCTAAAAAAGATGTTTGTTCTTTATGTGCTAGTTCATGTCATGATGCTCAATCATGTCCTTCTTTTTTTGAAACATTTTCTAAAGAGGCTAATGCTTTACATTCATATGGAAAACCTTCTTCTGATAGCCCATTTTCCAACACATACAATTCAAATTGGAGAAACCATCCTAATTTTTCATAGAGACAAAACCAACCACAAATTAATCAAGGAAACCAATTCAACATGCCAAATCCAAATCATGCCCAACCAAGTCAACCTTACCCTCCACAAAGAAAATCTTCCTTAGAAGACACCTTACAACAATTCATGCAATCCACCCAACAAATCTTACAAAATCAGTCTCAATCCATTACCAAACTCGAGACACAATTGGGTCAACTTGCTAATGCTGTAATCGAGAGAGAAAAAGGAAGATTTCCTAGCCAACCCATCCCAAATCCTAAAGGCCAATATGAAATAGGAGCTCCTAGTCATAAAGAAGAAGCTAAGTCTATTTCAACTCTTAGGTCTGGAAAACAAATTGTCAAACCCGATTACATACCTCAAGTTGGAAAAAGACCAAAGCCAACCTCAAAGTTCCAACACAAATGACCTTTCAAAAGATGATGCTCAAATCCTTCCTTCCATCCCAAAAGCTCCTTTTCCACAAAGATTAATTCCACTCAAGAAAGGCAACCAATATAGTGACATCTTAGAAGTTTTCAAACAAGTAAGCATCAACATTCCTTTCTTAGATGCCATTAAACAAATTCCTGCCTATTTTAAATTCTTAAAAGATCTTTGCACTGTTAAAAGAAACACAAATGTTCCAAAAAAGGCGTTTTTAACTGAACAAGTTAGCTCCATAATTCAATATAAAATCCTTGTGAAATATAAAGATCCCGGTTGTCCAACAATTTCATGTATCATTGGCGATCATTTTATTAACAAAGCTTTACTTGATTTAGGAGCTAGTGTGAATTTACTGCCTTATTCTGTGTATAAGCAACTTGGTTTAGGAGAATTAAAACCAACTTCTATAATACTTCAATTAGCCGATCGTTTAGTGAAAATCCCTAGAGGTATTGTAGAAGATGTTTTAATTAAAGTGGATAAATTCTATTTCCCTGTGGACTTTATTGTTCTTGACACTCAACCTGTTGAAAATGCTCATGCTCAAATACCCATCATTCTGGGTAGACCATTTTTAGCTACATCTAATGCAATTATCAACTGTCGTAATGGTGTATTGAAATTATCTTTTGGAAACATGATTGTTGAATTAAATGTTTTTAATGTTGCTAAATCTGTTGAGTGTGAGGAAGTGCATGGAGTTAACATGATAGAGAGTATGTGTGAAGATGATGGAAATGACTTACTTGATTTTTGTGAAAAATACTTTGGTATGAACTTGCATATTGATGATTTTAATGATGATGTGAATTCTTTGTTAGAGTCTATACCCTTAAATGAAACCAAAGTTGAACCATTTTCACCCTTAGATCATGTTCAATCCATTTCTGAGTCTCCAAAGTTAGACCTTAAACCTTTGCCAGAAAATTTAAAATATGCTTTTCTAGGAGAGTCTGAAACCTTGCCTGTTATCATAGCATCTGCTTTAGATAAAGAACAAGAAGATAAATTGTTAAATGTCCTTAGAAAACATAAGGAAGCCATAGATTGGACTATTGGAGACATCAAGGGAATTAGCCCATCCATATGCATGCATAGAATCCATCTAGAAGAAAATGCTAAAACCTCTCGGGAATGTCAAAGAAGGTTAAATCCAAATGTTTAAGAGGTCGTTAGGGAAGAAGTACTTAAACTGTTAGATGTAGGTATCATTTACCCTATTTCTGATAGTCAATGGGTTAGTCCAGTCCAAGTAGTGCCTAAAAAGTCAGGGATCACAGTTATTGAAAATGAGAAAAATGAATTAATCCCTACTCGAGTACAAACGGGGTGGAGAGTGTGTATAGACTATAGAAAGCTAAATAATGTTACTAGAAAAGACCACTTTCCTTTACCCTTTATTGATTAAATGCTTGAATGTTTAGCTGGCCATGCATATTATTGTTTTCTTGATGGCTATTCGGGATATAACCAAATCCCCATTGCCCCTGAAGATCAAGAAAAGACTACCTTCACTTGCCCTTTTGGAACCTTTGCATATCGTCGCATGCCTTTTGGTCTTTGTAATGCTCCTGCAACTTTTCAAAGATGTATGATTGCAATATTTTCTGATATGGTTGAAAGAAATCTTGAAGTGTTTATGGATGATTTTTCTGTGTTTGGAAATTCTTTTAATGACTGTTTGCACCATCTTTCTCTTGTTTTAATTCGTTGCAAAGAAAAGAATTTAGTTCATAATTGGGAAAAATGTCATTTTATGGTTAAAAAAGGAATTGTTTTAGGTCATGTAATCTCATCTGAGGGAATAGAAGTTGATAAAGCAAAAGATGACCTTATTTCAAAACTTCCCCCCACCTAAAACAATAAAAGAAATTAGATCATTCTTAGGCCATGCCGGTTTTTATAGAAGATTCATAAAAGACTTTAGCAAAATTTCACGCCCATTATGTCATTTGCTGGGGAAAGAAAATGCTTTTATCTTTGATAATGATTTCCATGTTGCCTTTGAAAGATTGAAATCCCTTTTGACTAGTGCACCTATTATTCGCCCTCCTGATTGGACTATTCCTTTTGAAATAATGTGTGATGCTTCTGATTATGCTATTAGTGCTGTTCTAGGACAAAGAATTAACAAGTTACCTCATGTAATCTACTATGCTAGCAAAACTTTGAACGATGCTCAATTAAATTATTCTACAACTGAAAAAGAATTGCTTGTTGTTGTGTTTGCATTGGAGAAATTTAGGTCTTACTTGTTAGGATCTAAAATAATTGTCTATTCTGATCATGCTGCATTGAAATATATCTTGTCGAAAAAAGATGCTAAATCTCGCTTAATTCGTTGGATCTTGCTTTTACAAGAATTTGATTTAGAGATACGAGATAAAAAAGGTTCTGAAAATGTTGTT
The DNA here is from genome assembly GCF_963169125.1 of Humulus lupulus. Classification (NCBI taxonomy): domain Eukaryota; kingdom Viridiplantae; phylum Streptophyta; class Magnoliopsida; order Rosales; family Cannabaceae; genus Humulus; species Humulus lupulus. The sequence continues at coordinate 141,101,711 of NC_084797.1, read as the reverse complement.
GCTGATCATTTGTCTAGAATTGTTGTTGAGACTAATAATGACTCCACCACTATAACTGAAACTTTTCCTGATGAACAACTCATGCATATATCTTCTTTGCCTTGGTATGCTGACATTGTGAATTATTTGGTCACTGGTGAAATTCCTTCTCATTGGTCTAAGCATGACAAATCTAAATTTTATTCTAAAGTGAAAAATTTCATGTGGGATGATCCTTATTTGTTTAAATATTTCCCTGATCAAATAATAAGGAGATGCATTCCAAATTGTGATCAAACTACAATCATATCTTTTTGTCATGATCATGCATGTGGTGGACATTTTAGTGGTAAGAAAACTGCTTTGAAAATTTTACAATGTGGATTTTATTGGCCTACTATTTTTCATGACACTTATGTTTATTGCAAATCTTGCAAATGTTGTCAAAAGTTAGGAAGTGTAACTAGAAGAAACATGATGCCTTTGAATCCTATCCTTATTATTGAAATATTTGATGTTTGGGGCATTGATTTTATGGGTCCATTTCCTAACTCTTTTGGTAACTTGTACATTCTTGTTGGCGTGGATTATGTGTCTAAATGGGTTGAAGCTGTTGCATGCCACACAAATGACCATAAAGTTGTGCTTAAGTTTTTGAAAGAAAATATTTTCTCCCGTTTTGGCTCACCACGTGCTATCATTAGTGATAACGGTACACACTTTTGTAATAGATCTTTTGAGCATTTAATGAAACAATATGGTATTACATATAAAGTCACTACACCCTATCACCCACAAACTAGTGGTCAAGTTGAAATATCAAATAGGGAAATTAAACACATCTTAGAGAAAACTATCAATCCAACTAGGAAAGATTAGTCCTTAAGACTCATTGATGCATTATGGGCATATCGAACTGCATACAAAACACCCATTGGAATGTCTCCCTATAGACTTGTGTATGGAAAGGCATGTCACTTACCCGTTGAGCTAGAACATAGAGCCTATTGGGCAATTAAGCAATTGAATTTTTCCTTAGACAAAGCGGGTGAGAGAAGAAAGCTTCAATTAAATGAGATAGCAGAACTTAGGCATGATGCATATGACGATTCCAAAAAATATAAGGATCGAATGAAGATTTACCATGACAAAAACATTTTGCGAAAAGATTTCTCTCCCGGTCAAAAAGTCCTTTTATACAATTCTCGTTTGCATCTCTTCCTGGGGAAGTTACGCTCTAGGTGGGTAGGTCCATACATTGTTCGCACTGTTTTTCCACATGGAGCCATTGAAATTGAAAATCCTAATAATGGTAATGTATTCAAAGTGAATGGACAAAAATTGAAACCATTTTTAGAATTGAAAAATGCTAAAGTGGATGAAATCCTTCTTGAGGATCCTATTTACCATGGTCTTGATCGCTCTCATCAATTATTGGTAAATGTGTGTTTTATTTATGTTTTAGGTTAACTTCTTGTTTTGATTTTTGTTTCCTTTTTGTTGCACTCTTGACAATGCTCCATGATGAGGTACGACCATTCTAAACTCTAAACTCTTTCACGCTTCAATTTATATTTGTATTTTGATACATTGAGGACAATGCATAAATTAAGTTTGGGGGTAGTGGGTTTATATGGTTACTTCTTTCATGTGTTTGAAAATGGTAGAGGTTCAAGTGTGGAATCTAGGATGTAGGCAATCTTGAGAGTGGCCAAGAGAAACATTACCTTGTGTTGCCACCTAGTGAAATTGGATCCATCAAACCTATCCAACCTTACTAGGTCTTGGTTCATGATTTTGATAGTCTCACCTTCCATTGAAACAAACAAAGGGGTAAGCTTTTGAATGTTAGAAAATAATATGTTGCCTTAATGGAAAATATGTGAACTATTACAACTCTATATAAAATAGTACAAATAAAGCAAATATTGATTAAATAAGATTACAACTCTATGATTGAAAATTACAAATACAATAAGAGAAGAAGTAGAAGAAGAGAATAGAGAAATACAACTCTAAACAAAATATACAAATAAAGTAATAGTGTTGAAACAAAAGAAATAAATGATTACAACTCTAAACAAGAAATACAAGTAAATAGAAAAATAAGAATAAGATGAAAAACAATTGTATAAAAAGAAATAACAAGAACAAGAAAGGAATAACACTTTCACTCACACCACCAAAGTGAAGAGCATTGGGGATCACCAACTTGAACAAGGTTAACAACCTTTGTCCAAAAGCTTATTTCCCTCTATCTCAAGCACTAAGGGAACTCTAACAATTTGGAAATAGCTCTCTGGAATAATTAAGCCTCTAGGTGTTTTCTAGTCAAGTGCTCTAGTAAATAGAAAATGTTGTATCTTACAAGTGAGTAATAGGCTCCTATTTATAGAGTTTTGAGACACCTTTTGAATTTCAAATTCCACCAACCCCCATGGTTGTTACCAATGTTTAATTGGATGTTTATGGAATTAAAAATGAGTTTTGGGAGTTACATGAGCTGTTGGAACCGTTCAAAGAGGAAATGGAAAAATGGCCTTGGCTGTCAGCCTCACTGGCTGCGGCTAGAGCCATTACTGGTCGCGGCCAGGAACACTAGTGGTTGCGACCACAACCCATTTTCAGCACACATTTTTTTGTGAAATTTTCTAAACGGTTCCAAACAACTCCCAATTGATTTTTTAACCCCCAAACACATTATTGGGGTTAAAACCAAGTCTCCAACATCCATTTCACTTATGACTTTGAGAAATTCAAATCAAAATTGTGTAACAACAAATCTACAAAATAATGGGCAATATTTGAGAGTTACAAATTTGTTACTGAAATTGTAACTCTCAAATATGTTACACATTTGAATACTACACACTATCCAAATATTGTAACTCTCATTTGTATGTTACAACATGTGACACACTTTGTCACATTTATTTAATCTAAACATTATATTATAAAATAATATTACAATTTTTTCTATATATAAAATATACTATTATTACTATAAAAAATAAAATTAAAGTAGTTTCAAAACTCACAATAAATGGTGGTTTGAATCAGTAAAAATCTTCATGAAATTTGATGATGGTAGGCTATTGGCCAGATTCCCCATAAACCAAAATGCTTATAATATCATGCAAGGCTTTTCAACTATTGCAACTTCTAACAACATCACAGTATCATCCCCTCTACACACTGCTACACTCCGTGATATAGTCTTTTGTAACTAAAGATTAACTAATTAGTTTATAAGTTCATGTCAACAAACTGAAGTTATTGGTGTTACATGTCGAGAAAAAAAATTGGTTTATTTGTATTTTCATGTCAATATTAACATCTATGTTGCAGAACATATTATTTAAAAAATTGTTGTATAAACTATTGGTTTATTATTTGTTGAGCATGATTTGGAAATATATGTTGGAAAAAAAACTGCATACAAAAATAAACAAAGGACTGCACAACAAAAATTAACTAACTGGTTTGTAATTTTATGTCAACAAAAATTGAGGTTACATGTCTTAAAAACAAAATAGTTTATTTCTCTTTTAAACCAATATTATGTGGGAACAACTTATAAACACCAATACTAATCCATAAATAAATTAGTTTACTAATTGTTCACAAAATTATTGAATAAGTGTAAGAGTTTATATATATATATATATATTCTCTGTAACACCCCGCTTTTCGAACGCTTACTAGTAACCATGTTGGGGTGGTGAACTGTGTATGGAATATTATTTTGATTAATAATATATGCTTGAGAAGTAAATTTCATGTTGTTAATATTAAGAAAACTTATACATGATCTTTATTTATTTTCATGTAGATCTAATATTAAACTAATTAATATGAAATAACCTAGAACATATTTCTAAAATTGAATTCAAAGAGAAATAATGATAAGAATACTTACATTATACACAGCGGTATGAATGAGTCCTTCCTTCAGTTTCTCTAACCCTTGTATCCTTTCTGTCGCAGAGTATTACCAAGAAATTGAACCGATCTTAAATTTTCTTCACAGCCTTCCAAAGTATCCTTGGAATCACCTAGACTAGAGTGGACAATTCACAATGTTAGGTTCATTTTAGGTTTGTTTTAGAGATCGTTTTAGGTTGTGTTTTTAATTATTTAGGATTGTTTAGTGCAGATTTATGCTTGTTTTCTTTTTGTTTCAGGTTTTAATGGTCAATTACATAATATGGAGTGAAATGAGAAGAAACATGTTAAATATGATAAATACGATGGATTTTGTGTTGATTGTGGAGTTTCAAGACATTATGTGTGGAAAATACTACATTGAAGATGCTCAACACACGTCGTTTATGCTCTATAACGCAAGTCTGATACTTCAAGACGCATTTTGACCATGATTTATTCACTTTCTTGAAATACTTCTAGAAATAGAAGTTGTAGATATTTCTCTTAGATTTCCATAGCTTTTTGAATCATTCAATTCGGAGTTATATCAAAGGATTTATGATCAAAATACGATGAGCTGACGCTGCAGGCTGTTCGAACCGAGTTTTGTCGATTCTGACTTTAGTGCTACAGCGCCATAATAAGAGCGCTACAGCGCTAGTGCACCAGATTTTGAAGCATTTTGGCACTGTTAATAGTGCTATAGCGCTCCAGAAGTAGCGCTACAGCGCTAGAGACGCGATTTTCACATTTTTTTACCACTTTTTGAATGGCAATTTGGTCCTTTCACTTGGGAACTTTGGTAGGGATTTTTGAGAAACATATGATGCGACTGAAAGGGGGTCTGGGAGGGAGAACGACGGCTGGAGTAAGAACACCATATTGGAGGATTCGTCCCTGAGTTTTTCATCTTTTTCTGTTAATTTTCATGTTTGTAATTGAACTATTATATGGCTAGAATGAATATCATAGGCTAAATTTTCTTTTAGGGCTTTTATGTGAATCTTTTGGAAACCCTTGTTATGGTTTAATGCAAAATTGATATTCTTCTTCATCTCTTTCAATTCCTTGCAATCTATGTTAATTGTGCGATTATTGATTGATCACCTCTAATTGCTATTTTATGAATCAAATTGAAATCTGAAAAGTGAAATTTGATATGCTTTGATTGTTTGGATGCAAATTTAATTTAGAACGAAAGTATCTAGATTATTTGTTTATTTTCTGAGTTGCGTGGCTAATGCCCTCTACATGATTCAACTTACCATAGAAATATAGGAAGTTGTCATTTAGATTGAATTTCATAAGTCTTGACCAGATTATGAATTACTGTTGCAACTTATTCTTGAATAGGGAGAAGGGGATATAGATGCTTGCATTAGGAAATAACAGGGTGGAAAAATAGAGGATCATAATTGTCCTAATTGTATTTTCTTTGTTAATTTGTTTAATTCTTCATTGTGCTTCGTTAGTATTTTTCTTAGTTTAAAATCTCTGATAATTGTTTAATCAAATAGAATTAAAGGATTAATTGATTGGTAATTGATAAATCAGTCCTTGAGGATGATACTTGGTTTTTACCATTTTATTATGAACTGCGACTGTGTGCACTTGCACAGCATAAAATATCGCAACACACAACACATGAGATAAATACAGAGAGAAGAAGAGAAAATAACAATAAGGCTTAGAAAATGACTTATGTTTAGAGAGAATCTAAAACCTATCAGAAAACCAGTGTCTGTCATCTAATTTCAACTCTCACTTAACATTCCTTTTATAGACTAATTTAGGTCATTTATTTAATTAAAAACTCAATAAAATAATAGTCAATTAACAGCCCTAGGTCAAAATTATAATGGGCTTTAGGCCCGTGAAATTTCCCATTTGATTATAAACCCATTGGACTTAAAATCAAGGCCAGTATTATTTTCTATTAATTTAATTAATTAAATAATTATTAAAATCTTTTATCAAATTAATTATTTATAATTTGAAACTTGATTTAAACTTATATATTAATTTAGATACAAATTTATCTTAATTAATAAATCTACCCTAATTTCTCTTTTCTTCTCTAAATTGTATAACTTTTTGAAACTATCCAAAATTGACCTGATCAACTTTGATGATTATAATTGATAATTAAATTAATTAATTGAGACTATCTAGATAATTTTATCCAAGATACAGTGGGGACCATGAGCCTATGAAATCAAGCTCCAATAAGTTATCATAAATCTAACAAATAAATTTACTAACTTATTAATTCCTCGTGACTCCACTAAAGACTCAAATTTGCACTCTTGAATTCATAGAATGCTCTATAAAAATATATATATATATACGCTATTAATTATCCATTGTTACAACCATGATTGCCACTCAATCCTCTATATACAGTCTACAATGAGATGAGGCTAAAATACTGTTTTACCCCTCATTGTATTTTATCCTTAAAACACTTAGTTCCTTGTAAATGATATTTCAATAAACTAATATTAATTACTGAAATGAGATCTCTATCATTTAACACCTTGAACCAAACTAAAAGGAAACCATCATTTCACTTCTTCATTAGAAGCTATAGATGTTCATATCTATGATTAACACTCCCACTCAATTATACTATCGAGTTCCCAAGATGTAAGTATGGGCTAGTCCGTAAGGTAAGCTGGTAGCGAACAAGTCAAAGAACTCAAATAATACAACCAATTAGAATACTAACCACTCAGAATTGAGATTAAATTGACCTATGGTCAACTATATGATATGACTAGAATAGATAATAATGGTATGTTTACTTATCCTATCAACTGTCAATATCGGTCTAGTCCAATGTAACAAATACATCCGATCTTATCTACTTTGCTAATGTTCTGGAAAGAACATAACACTACAATGTGTAAGTAAATCATATCATAGATTGGTAAGTCAGTGTAAATCCTGTGCACTGACTAATCTTAGGACTAACTTATTTTGAACATATAATCATATTTATATTCTACTATGATTACGTCACTATAAATATGATTAGTTATATGCTCGGGAATTAATAGAAGTTTATATTAAACAAATAATCATGAAAATAAAACATGTGAGCAAAGTGATTAACCAAGTAAAAAAATAATTTCTACTCTTTTATTGATAATATATGAGATTATAAAGAAATTGAGTTTTAATTAGGGCACAAAACCCCAACAAACTAATCCCATTTATTTGATATGCTTATCAAATGTATCTTCTCGTAGTGTCTTTGTAAAAGAATCCGCAAGATTGTATTCAGATGCAATCTTCATTACCTTCACATCTCCCCTGACCACATATTCTCGAATAATGTGATAATTCCTTTCTATATGCTTACTCCTCTTGTGACTACGAGGTTATTTCGAGTTGGCTATCGCTCATGTGTTGTCACAAAACAACACAAGCGATTTATCCATTTCTGGAATAACACCAAGATTCGAATAGAACTTCTTTATCCAAACTATTTCCTTAGATGCTTCTGATGCGGCTATGTACTCAGCCTCCATGGTGGAATATGAAATTGCAGACTACTTTACGCTTCTCCATATCACAACTCCACCCTCAAGAGTAAACACAATTCTAGAAGTAGACTTCTTGTCATCGACACCAGTCTGAAATCTGAATCGGTGTAGCCTACATGGTTCATAACACCACCCTGGTAGACTAACATATAATCCCTAGTCTGCCTTAAATACTTCAGGATATGCTTAATTGCTATCCAATGTTCTGGTCCTAGGTTTGACTGATACCTGCTCACTACTCCCACTGCATAGCAGATATCTGGTCTAGTACACAACATAGCATACATCAGACTTATAACTACAGATGCATAAGGAACTTTTCTCATTGCATCTTCCTCTTCAGGAGTCTGGGGAGACTGATTCTTTGAAAGATGAATTCCATGGCGGGTCAGTAAACGTCCTTTCTTGGAATTTGTCATTGAGAATCATTCAAGCACTTTATCTATGTAAGCTGCTTGAGATAGAGCTAAGAGTCTGTTCTTTCTATCCCTAATGATCTGGATACTTAGAACATAACTTGCTTCACCCAAATCCTTCATCTGAAATTGAGTGCTTAGCCAATTCTTCACATCTGACAATTTCTTAACATTGTTTCCAATGAGTAAGATATCATCTACATAAAGAACTAGGAATACCACTATTTGATTTGCCTTCAGTTGGTAAACACAAGGCTCATCAATATTTTGTTCAAAGCCATAGGTTTTATTATTTCATCAAACCTAAGATTTTAGGAACGAGAAGCTTGCTTAAGTCCATAAATGGACCTATTCAACTTGCAAACTTTTCCTTCTTGTCCATCTACTTTAAATCCTACTGGCTGATCCATATTAATGACTTCGTAAAGCTTCCAATTAAGAAAAGTTGTCTTGACGTCCATTTGCCAAATCTCATAGTCGAGAGCGGCTGTTATGGATAGGAGGATGCGTATGGACTTGAGCATGGCTACCGGACTAAAAGATTCCTCATAGTCCACACCTTCTCTCTGGGTATAACCCTTTGCCACTAATCGAGTTTTATAAGTCTCAATATTTCCAACAACACCTCGTTTCTTCTTGTATATTCACTTGCACCCAATGACCCTAAAGTCACTAGGTGCTTCCACAAATCCCAGACGGAATTTGAGTACATGGGCTCCATTTCCTGTTTCATGGCTTCGAGCCATAGTTCCTTTTCAAAGATATACATTGCCTATTTAAAAGACAACAAATCATCATCACTAGTGTCACCAACAACCATTGGTTTCACCATCCAAACCATAGCGAATTGGGTTCCTAGAAACCCTTCCACTACAATGATAACTCTAGAAATTAGAGTTATTTTACCACATTTTTTAAGCTAAAAATGATTTAGTTCTTAAGTTTTTAATTAAATTATTAAGTTTTAATTACTTTTTGAATTTATTAGTTTCATTTTAATTTTTTATAGAATTTTATGTATTTTTATAATTATTTTGTTGTAAAATTTTATATAAATAAATAAATGAGTATTGTTGAACTTAAATGTTAAATTAAGTTATAATTAATATTTTCAAAAAAAATTATATGAATTATTTATAATTGAAAATATTTTATCATGACTTAATTTATATTTATTTTGTAGGAAATGATTCTATTTTTGGTTCTTGAAGAGCCAAGAAAGAGTGAAGAAAAGAAAAAGGAATAAGGAGAAAAAAATGTTATTTTTGAAAGAATGAAGCCAACCAAGCATCTGGGCCCGAGCCCAACCATCTGCCAGGCCCACGGCCCGAGCCCAGCTCCCACCTGCTGCCTGGCCCAATCCGAAGTTGTCCTCCTCAGCCTTCAGCATTTCCCTCACGCCTGGCCAACTTCAATCACTCCTGCCCAGCATATTGCCTCAACCGTGCGCCTGTTCTTCTCTCGGCCAAGTCCAACTTCAGCACATATCATCACCAAGTTTTCTCACCAGCCCGGCCCGCCAGCCTCCAAAGCCCAACCCAGCAGCAGCCTTCAATCTCCAATTCGTCAGCTGTCACGCCACCTCACGCCCAAAGGCTGCTCATTCTTTAGCCTCATCAAGTTACCTCAAAGCCATGCATCAGTCAGCAAGCAATCAACACCCATCAGCTCCCATGTGCATCAGCCTAAGCCCAATTCCTTCAGCCCCATAGCCATCACGCACAAGGCCCAAATGGCCCAAGTCAACCACCCTGCCACAGCCACCATATGGCCAAAAAATCACATTTTTTCTTCCCAATGTTATTTTTTTTTTCTTTTCACTAAAATATCAACTCACTCTTCCCTATTTTTCTCACCTAAATAAACATTCCTAATTCATTTTTTTACCCTAGCTTTTCATTAATCTTTTACCCAACCAAACATTTCATCTTTCCAATACTCTTACACTTACTATATTTATCCTACCACTTCCCAACACAATTAAATTAATCAATTTATTTATTTTAATTTGATTAATTTAATCTCCACATTTTGCCTATAAATAGAGTCTTGTAAGACCATTTGGGGGGCTCTTCTTCTTCATATTTTTCAACATCTTCTAGACATTTTTCTCTCTTCTTTTCACTAGTTTCTCTCTACCATTTTCATCTTTTGAAGAGCATGTCAAGTATGTTATTTTGTAATTTTTATCTAGTTATGAGCTTCTAATCTTTTTCAAAGGTTATTAAGATGATGATGAAGCAAAATGTAACTAGATAGTATTTTTTATTGTATGTTGATTTCCCATTTGTGTAACATTGTTTATGGATTTTTCTATCAAGGATATGCATTTTTCATCTATTATTGAGTGTTAAAGCATATTACACTTAGTTCTTCATTATGCAAAAATATGATATTCTTTGATTAAATGTTTTTCATTAAATTGTTTACATCTAATTCTTAGAGCATAAGTATCATATTTTGCCTAAACATAATCTCTTTGATTTTTTGTAGTTTCATTAGGTTGTAACACAACTAATGCTTAGAAATTATATCTTATATAAGTGAAGAAAAATCCTACTTTTTTGAAAGAGTAACTTGTGCTTGAATAGAAAATATATTTTGAAAAAAATATATAGGTTGATTTATTTCAACTATATCAAAACTTGGGAATCAATATACTTATAAATACTATTGAACTTGCATTTTGTGGATTCTAACATCTTAATAATCTTATTTTACCTATATCATTTGAAAACCATTTTTCTATTTAATCTTAAATCTTTTCATTACTTGTCTTTTATTTTTCTACAACAAAATCTCATCAAATATTTGGAACTAGGTTAGAATATTCTTGCTTTGTTTGAAATAGTTTCTTTTGATGTTAGTCAACTCCCATGGGTTCGACCTCGTACTTACATGAACATTATATTCCGAAACGATTCGTGCACTTGCGAGCTTAAATATTAAAACACCCTCTTTTGGGATCAACATACAACGAGGCTCCATGACAATTTGCTTAGGAACAGTGGTACTTTCTTCATTTAAATTGAATTGCGTCGGTTGGACATGAAGAGTGGGAATTTCATCATCAACTCACGTTGATGACGATGAAACATTAGTTGGAGTCAATTCTTTAACCATCTCCTCTAAAACTACTTTGTTGCGTGGTTTGATATTTTGGACATAGTCATTTTCTAGAAAAGTAGCATTTGTAGAAGTAAACACTTTCTTTTCTGAATAACTATAGAAAATTCCACCCTGAGTACCTTTAGGATAGCCAAAAAACATGCAAACTTCAGTTCACGGTTCTAGCTTTCCTTCCTTTTTCCTCAGAACGCGTGCGGGACACCCCCAGATTCTATAATGGCATAAACTACGTTTACGACCATTCCAGCATTCGAAAGGTGTTTGGGGGATTGATTTAGATGACACGACATTGAGAGTCATTTGCGGTTTCAATTGCATGTCCCCAAGACGAAGTTGGTAGAGTTGAGTAACTAAGCATGCATCTAACCATTTCTAATAAAGTTCTGTTCCAGCATTTCGCTACACCATTTTGTTGCGGAGTACCTGGGGCAGCAAGTGTGGTAAAATCCCAAGTTTAGTTAAATGATCTTGGAACTTCATATCCAAATATTCTCCACCCCTATTAGATTGTAAGATATTTAAAGTTTTACCTAATTAGTTATGAGCCATTGCTAGGAATTCCTGAAACTTTGAAATTGTTTATGATTTCCTATGTATTAGGTAAAGACATGAGTATCTAGAGTAATTGTTAATGAAAGTGACGAAATACTCAAAACCACCCCTGGCTTGTACATTTAAAGGTCCACAAATATCTAAATGCACAAGTCCAAGTGGTTCTTTGGCCCTATCACCCTTTGCAAAGAATGGGCGCTTGGTCAGTTTGCCTTCTAGACAAGATTCACAGACAGGTAATTAACCTAAGGTGAGTTCCCTCAAAGGCCCATCCTTTGTAAGTCTTTGAATCCTATCACAGCTAATGTGACCTAGTCTCAAGTGCCATAAATACGTCATATTATCGTTATTGGTCTTTTGACGTTTATTGGTCCTAGGTTTAGCTACTTTGAATAAATCATTGTTAAGAGCGAGGGGTTCGTTAGGTCGCAGAATATAAAGCCCATTTTCCAAACATGCAATACACAATTATGATCCATTGAAAGAAATAGATATATTAGAACTTGTGAAAGTCATAATAAATTTTTCTAATTGCAACATGGAAACTGGTTAGCTTATTGTTATGTCCTTTGCAGAGGCTTATTGTTTTGTCCATCTTTCCTCTTGTTTCCAGCTTGAAGATGAAGCTTGGTTAGCTTTAGCCTTAGCTGGATCAGCAGCAATTGCAGTAGTCTTATTTTCTACTCCCTTACTAGGTCCACCCATCATAGACTCGAAAGTCTGATGCTCGCTCATGAGCTGAGTCAGACCATAGTTGAGTTGATCACGAATGTGTAGACACGGTGCCATCCGAGTGTTCACGGTGCCATCACGAACATGCAGAGATGGTGCTATCCGAGCACTTAAGGTGCCATCATGAGCATTGACGGTGCCATCACGAACGTGCAGAGACAGTGCTCGTTCTGGGGATTCCTCAGTCATGACGAACTCAGAGTTGTCACCAATCAACACAATGTTGAAGTTTTGCTTCCGCTTAAAGAAGTGTTCTCCAGTGAGTTTCTCCATCGAAAGTTGAGAAAGGATGGGAGTAGACACAAACAAACTTAACACTACCATTTATCAATAAAATAGAAATCAATCACTTTTGCTTAATAAAACTTGTATTCACACAAATTTCAACAAATAGCACAACATATACCAAAAATATGTAAGATATGAGAAAAAAATACCAAAATAATCATATCTCTATTTCTTTAGGTTTTTAACTAATCTATGATATCCTTGTCCCGAGAAGCGAGAGTCATACCACTAGTTAAATAAAGTTGTAAACTTATTTAATAATTGACACCATTATTAACAACCTATTATTCGATCAAAATAAAAAAATAAAATCTCTTATTTTATGAGCTATACCCACGGTTTCGATAATCATAGATTTAGTCTTAGTAGTCACCGTAGGGGTGAGTCTAGTAGAATTTGACCTATAATTATCTATCTTTCGAAATCTAACCTTGTCAAAATAACTAATGAACACCTTCCGTAGGGGGACGAATCAAAGCGTCTCGAAGCCCCATTAAGCTATTGACTTTGTTAAACCAACGGTAGAGATCGAATATAATACTTAAAATAAGATCATTATAAAATTAAAAAATAGCATTTTTATTATTAATTTTTAGAAAATTAACGACTATGGTTCTCCAAAAAATTGAAAAGATTAAAGTTTTTAAAACCAAAGTCCTATAAATTCTATTAATTCTGAAGTGTCACATTGAAACAAATTCAATTAATTTAGATTTAATTTGTTGCTAATCAATATTTAGGTTTAACTATATAATGAATCTATATAATTAAGTCAAACTCAGGTAAATGAGCCATAACAATTGAGCTTGTATGGAGGATGGTTGAGTCCAGTATGTCATTCCACTACAAAGGCCCCCACACTTCCATACAAGGTCCAAAAGATAGGAATTTAAACCTTAATTTTATTAATTGTTATTAATTGATTAGGCCCACTATGGTCATGCAAAGCAAATAGGCCTTTACAAGTGGAATCACCCACAAGAGAGGAATTTAAACTTTAAATTTTCTAATGGGCCCAAATAAAACTTATCATTTTATGAATATTTTATTTGGAAAATTCCATATAACTAACAAACATATGGGCCACTATATGCATCTAAGCCCAATTGCAAAAATACCACATCTAGTGCAAATAGACATTTTATAATTGGATAAGCCTAATCATGTTACTATATGACCAAGTCTATGAATTTATGCAAAAATACCACAATTTATTTCATTTGCAAAAATACCACAACTAATTATCTAGAATTTATCAAAAAATTCGAATTAATTAAATTTTTACAAAAATAAGTCAATTTAAATGAAATTTATCAACAATTAACAAAAGTTAATTTAAATTTCATTTATCAACAATCAACTTGATTTAGGTTAATTTGAAAAAAATATCAATTTAATTTAAATAGGATTTATCAACAATTAACCAAAGTTAATTTAAATCCCATTAAAAAAATATTTTGATAATTGGTTGGAAAAAAATATCTTAACTGTTTTTAAAAAAATATCTTGTGTTGTTACAATAATAAGTTAATATTTTAATCATTAAAAAATATTAATAGTTATAACAACCCTAAAATATCTCAAAACAATCAAATTCAAATATCCATGAAAATATCTAACTAATAAATTTCAAATTTTAAATAATTTAAATATTAAAAACTATAGAATAAACATATATTTATATTTTCAAATAAAGATTTAATAAAAATAGCAAGTATTTAAAAGAAGGCTATTTAGGATTTTTACCCCCCGAACTATTACCACTACCGTATTGTGCCCCCTATTTTTTTCAGGCCGTTAAAAATTCCCCCCGAAATATTCACAGTAATGTAAAGAAGGACTTCCGTTAACTTTCAACACATGTGGCTAACAGAATGCTGACATGGCTCTTTACATGCTGATGTGTCTTGGCCATGTCAGCGCCATGTGTGTAATTTTATTGTTTTAAAATATGGTTTTTATTTTTTTTAATGTATAAAAAATGGTTTAATTTATTAATTCTATTTTTTAGTGTTTAATTCATTAATTTTTAATATGATTATAGATTTTTTAATTTTAAAATTATTTTTAATTTAAAATTACACACATGGCGCTGACATGGCCAAGACACATCAGCATGTAAAGAGCCATGTCAACCTTCTGTTAGCCACATGTGTTGAAAGTTAACGGAAGTCCTTCTTTACATTACTGTGAATATTTCGGGGGGAATTTTTAACGACCTGAAAAAATTAGGAGGCACGATACAGTAGTAGTATAGTTCGGGGGGTAAAAATCCTAAATAGCCTTAAAAGAAAATATCTTAAATATCTGATATCTTAATTCTAATATTTTAATATACTAAAATATTTAAAATTAAGTTGTTAGTCTAATTTTAAATTTGAATTTGAATCTTTGTAAAAATATCTAATTATTTAAATCTCAACCAACAAAAATATCTTATTTTTTAAAAAAAATTTAAATGATAAAACAAATCTCATATTTTTCGCTTTGATTATAAATAATCAATTTTCAAATTTTAATTTTTTAAAATTTGTTTTTGATGAACAGTTGCTGTGTCGGGTACTGTTCACGGTGCTTCGTGTGCACAAAGGTGCGCGTGAGGGTTTGCATTGGCTGACGAGGGACGCGCGCAGGGAACGCAGGGTGATGCGCGTAGGAGCGCGTGCGGTGTGCGTGCGCATGAGCGTGCTGGTGTGCGAGTTGTGCGCGCGGGTGCGCGCACCAATGGCAGCCAGGCCAAAAAATTTCTGGAAAATTATTTTTGGCAATTTTTCAAACCAAAACTACTTTTTTAATTAATTTTTAACATGTTTTACACAAAATAAAGCATATATAAAATTAATAGCATAGAAAACACAACAAAATATCCTAAAAATTGCTAATAATCATATAAAATCAATATGCTTCATAAAAAAATAGAAATCCATCCAATTATTCAAACACATCAAATAATTCAATTTTTAACATGTTCATGCATGAAAATAAATATTACCAAAAGCTCTGATCCCAATTGTTAGAAAAACTTATACATGATATTTATTTATTTTCATGTAGATCTAATATTAAACAAATTAATATGAGACAACCTAGAACATATTTCTAAAATTAAATTCAAAGAGAAATAATGATAAGAATACTTACATTATACGCAGTGGAATGAATGAATCATTCTTCAGTTTCTCTAACCTTGTATCCTTTCAGTCGCAGAGTATTATCAAGAAACTACATCGATCTTCAATTTTCTTCATAGCCTTCCAAAGTATCCTTGGAATCACCTAGACTAGAGTGGGAAATTCTCAACACATGAGATAGATACAGAGAGAAGAAGAGAAAAGAACAATGAGGCTTAGAAAAAGATTTATGTTTAGAGAGAATCTAAAACCTATCAGAAAACCAGTGTCTGTCATCTAATTTGAACTCTCACTTAACATTCTTTTTATATACTCATTTATGTAATTTATTTAATTAAAAAATCAATAAAATAATAGACAATTAACAACCCTAGGTCGAAATTATGATTGGCTTTAGGCCCGTGAAATTTCCCATTTGATTATAAGCCCATTGGACTTAAAATCAAGGCTTGTATTATTTTCTATTGATTTAATTTAATTAAATAATTATTTAAATCCCTTATCAAATTAATTATTTATAATTCGAACCTTGATTTAAACTTATTTATTAATTTAGATACCAATTTATCTTAATTAATAAATCTGGCATAATTTCTCTTTTCTTCTCAAAATTACATAAGTCCGTGAAACTATCCAAAATTGACTTGGTCAACTTTGATAATTATAATTGATAATTAAATCAATTAATTGAGACTATCTAGATGATTTTATCCAAGGTACAGTGGGGACCATGGGCCTATGAAATCAAGCTTCAAGAAGTTATCATAAATCTAACAGATAAATTTACTAACTTATTAATTCCTCGTGACTCCACTAAAGACTCGGAATTGCACTCTTGAATTCATAGAATGCTCTATAACAAATATAGATAAGCTATTAATTATCCATTGTTACAACCATAATAGTCACTCAATCCTTTATAGACGGTCTACAATGAGTTGGGACTAAAATACTGTTTTACCCCTCATTGTATTTTATCCTTAAAACATTTAGTTCCTTGTAAATGATATTTTAGTAAACTAATATTAATTACTGAAATGAGATCTTTGTCATTTAACAACTTGAACCAAACTAAAATGAAATCATTGTTTCACTTCTTCATCAGAATCTACAGATGTTCATTTTTATGGTTAACACTTCCACTCAATTATACTATCGAGTTCCCAAGATGTAAGTATGGACTAGTCTGTAGGGTAAGATGGTAACAAACAAGTCAAAGAACTCAAATAATACAATCAGTTAGAATACTAACCACTTAGAATTGATATTGAATTGACCCATGGTCAACTATATGATATGACTAGAATAGATAATAACACTATGTTTACTTATCCTATCTAATTTCAATATCGGTCCTATCCGATGTAACAAATACATCCGATCTTATCTACTTTGCTAATATTCTGGAAAGAACATAACACTACAATGTGTAAGTAAATCATATCATAGATTGGTAAGTCAGTGTAAATCCTGTGCACTGACTAATCTTAGGACTAACTTATTTTGAACATATAATCATATTTATATTCCATTGTAATTACGTCTGTTGACTGGTTTTTTGGCCAACTAACTTGGAGTTAAAATAATTAATTAGAGAGCTTTCATTCAGACAATCAATAAACCATAAATAAGCCAAGAACCTAATAGCTATGAGCAATGAATGATAAAAGACACAAGAAATTATAGAGGTTCAGCCCCAAATGATGGTAATGACCTACTTTCTCTTCAATTTGTATTGATCTTAAAGGTTTGCACATGATGACCAGTGAAAACAGGTACAATCCAAGTGTAAAAACAATACAAGATGACAAAAATATCTGCTAAGTGTTCCTAAAGAACTGATTGATATATTCCTGGTGCTGGTCAGTAGGATAAAAGCTGAATCCCCTCCTCGGTGGTGGAAGGCTTGCATTTATACTGTCCCTAACGCCCAGGCCGTTGCGCCTACACCACAACTGCTGCAAAATATCTCTTCCTTTACGTGGGTAGCTGTAGTCCTATTTTTTTAGAGTTTGACCGAGTTTTCAGGTGAATTGTTAGGCGTGAGGGGGATGTAACTGACTTCATCCGACCAGCTACATCGGGTTTCATGTAGAGCATACCAAGAAACTTCTTTCTTGGTAGACACACTGCGCAGCTGCTTCCCTGGGGAGCATACCGAGCAACAAATGTTATTTATTGGGCAAGTGTGTTCTTTCCAACTTCTTTGACTATTAGACTTCTATGCCATGTGTCAACAATAAAATGTCATATGCCCCCACTATGACGCCATGTGTTCAACCTTCTTGCCTTGTCGGCTGCACATATTTTTGGAATAACATTTGCCCCCCAAGTTTGCAATGGTGCTGAGCAGTATGTAAACTTTTGCTTCTGGATACCACCCCGTCCAGCCTAGTCGGGGGTATGTTCTCTTTGCTACGTGGCATCTTCATTTAATAGAGTTAAAGACCTTTACACTTCTTCAAGTTTCCAAGAAACAACTTTTCACTTTTTCCCGCCTTTTCTTAATATCATAAAGTGTCATAATAGTTTCTCCTATTGACTGTACCATTGGCCTGTGTAGTTACCAAAGAGTGACTGACATGTTGGGCGGTTGAGGTGAAGTGATTGGTAGGATGTGCTGGTTTATGTGCTAACGTGCCTGGGAAGACGTGCTTACAACAACTGAAGGGTATTTTCATTAATGCCCGTGGGAGGAAACCGTGAGAGGAAATAGAGCGTTAAATTTGGCCTATAAATAGCCTCCTCCTTTGGTGACTTTCTTTTTACAGTTCCTTCTTCATTCAAATTCCCCAGACGTTCAGAGCTTCCCTCCACCTTGGGTTTTTACACCGACCAGCTCCCAGTTAGTGACCACCAAAGCTTTTCGGTTCGTGCTACCCTCCTAGACCTATTACCAATAAGTTCTTCTTTTTCCACCTTGGTATATCTGTTATTTATGCAAAAATACCTCTATTTTTTCTCTGTGGCCATGGGTTTTTTTTCCACCAAACCCTCAGATTTCTTGCATGAATGTTGTTTGATTAGTGAATAAAAACTACTTTGAGTAGATCTTGCAATGGGTAACCTATGTTTATTTTCTGATTTTACAAACAAAAAACTTTCTTTACGACCCATCTCAGTAGATTGATATTTAATGTTCTTGAAAAATGCCAAGAACACCCTTTGCTAAATCTTATGGAAAAACTCTTAGCTTTCTTGGCTCCCTTTACTCTTAATCTTGCCTTCCTATTGCACAGTATACTATACCGTTGTTGACTATTGAACTGGTCGGTATACCCTAAAACATCCAGGCTGACCAGTGCTGTTCGGTGCTCTCACCTCACTTTTCCTTTTTTCTTGTGTGTGTAGACTACCCAGGAGAGGTGATCACTGAACTTCTACCTCACGCCTCCCATTTCAATGGCTCGCACCAAAAAGACCACCCGAGGCTCAAGCGAAGAAGATCCTCTCGTGGCTCGCCGCGCTACTGGTAGGGATCCTGGAGAGGCATCACCTGCCGAGGAGGAGCCTAGTGGCCTAGAGCAGGAAGAAAATTCTGAGGCCAACTACGCTATGGAAATTTATACTAAGGCGATCCTGAACTCATTGGCTTACAAGGAGGAGGGTCCCCTCTATGTAGCTCATGTTAGTACTATCTCCCTTAAATAGATTCAGAATGTGAAGGAGCATTTTGGGCTTCATGATGTAACCATTTAAAAGCCTACTGACCAACAGACTGCTGATTACCTCGGGGCTCAATTCTGTGCATGGAGTCGATTCCATATAACCGCTGGAGCCACTCTCCCCCTACAGCCATACTTTTGAAGTGTGGCTGATTACTTTGGGATTTGCCCAGCCCAAATCAGTCCCAAAGGCATAAGATTTATTTCTGCCCTTTTTGTTTTGTACAAATCTTTAGATTGGTCGGTACCTTTTGCCCACGAAATTAACTACCTTTTTGACCTTAAATCTAGTCCCTGGCAGGGCCATTCGAGCTATTTGTATTTCAGCCATAGGGATTCTGACATTTACCTAACCAATACAGATAACATCTCCAAATTTGGGGAGTATGCCAACCATTGCTTTGTTACTGATAGTATTGTTGCCACCCACCTATTCTTTCAACGCAATGGTCCCTTTAGCTGCCTGACCCCCACTCGAGAAATGGCTGAACGGGCCCGTAGGTTGGCTGCTATGGACCTCGACCTCAACGATTTGGTAGCTCTGACAACCGCAGAGAAATTAACCAAGACTGGACTATACCCCAATCCAGAAGTGCAAGCCAAGGGTGCCACCCTCACTAGACAGTCACCTAGGGGGCACTCGCCCAAAACTATGCCACCCAGATCTCCGCCACTTAAAAAAAAAAACCAAACTATCAGCACCTCAGTCCAGACCTTGTGTTTCCCACCGAACCATAAGCTCAGCTGGAGTAGTCATCCAAGAGCCTATTGAACACAGTACTCCAAAAATTGATATTTCCCCCCAAGCTAGAAAGGGGAAACAAATTGAATTGGAGCATTTAAGCTCTACCTCCTCAGACAATGATGAGGATGCTCTGTCTAGAGCAGCCGATTGCCCGGGGGGAAACAAAGAGGGAGACTTCACTTTCTTCATATAACCTTCTTTTGCATTCTTGTGTGATTATAATAAATAATTAATTCATTTATTTTTTTGTTCCTACACTGCTCGATGCCTTACTAACCCTTTACTTTGGTTTGCAGACATGTCATCTGTGCTTTTCAAGAAATTTTCCTAGAAGCACGCCACCGGTCCGAGCAGTGAGGCTCCTCCAAGAAAACGCTAGAAGACAATCTCCCCTGCCGAACCTGCCGAGCAGGCTGCCAGAACCCCCGAACAGACTCCCTCTTGGGAAAAGTCGCAGGCTTCAACTCGTAAGTCTGCCATGGGCAAGGGACCTCAAAGTGAGGAGGTGACTCACTCGTCCCCTGCACAAAGGTTTTGCCCCCTAAGCGGAGTTCTAGAGGGTGCCGTTGAGGATTCTACTGAGGAGTTACAAGGACCTCTGAAGAAAGCATTGACCGTCCATCAAGGCCACACAAAAAGGGTGTCTTCTACCCAGTTAGGCTTCATGACTAATCTAAGCTCAAAATATTTGGAGTATATCTCCAGTACTAGCCTCTAGGATGTCGTTAGAGTAATTATTTGGTATTCTTAGACCAAATTGATTTTTCTTTGTCTGTTTATTCCCTTAGTTTCCTTATCTTTTGTTGTAGGGTATGCTTGTCCTTAGTTATGCTCATTATCACACCAAAGGTGTGAGTAAGAAAGTTGTCAAGTTGATGAAAGAGTCAGAAAATAAAACTTCTCAGAATAACGAGTTGTCTTAGCAAGTTCAGAATCTTCAACGAATCTCCGAGCAGGTTGCTAAGGAAAAAGAAAGTCTTAAAAGTGCCGCTGAGCAGAGGAACCTTGATGTTAATCGACTGGAGAGGAGGATTGAAGAACTAAAGGAAAATATTGTTGCTGCTGAGAAGGCTGCCCAAGAGAAAGAGGACCGACTCATGAAGGCCCTGTAGCAAGAAAAATCAGATCAGGCTACCGATGCTAAGGCTTTGGAGAATTTTGGCCTGAGTACCTTTTTTGATTTTTGGGTCCGTAATAAAATGATGGACTTCAGTTATTTGGGAGAGGCTTATGATGAGCTCATGCAGTATTGCACTGAACGGGAGAAAAATAAGGCTTTGACCATATCCACCGAGCAGCTTGCGACCTCTAAGCCAGAGACCGTTTAGCCGCCGACCGAGCCAGTCGTCGCAGCTTCTGAGGAGAACGTCGCGCCATCTAATCCAAGTTCTTTAGTCAAGACTTCAACTCCTGGGGACCATTCCAGCGCTCTTCCCACTGAAATTCCTACCGCTGAACCCGAGCAACATACTCCTGCCCCTTGAAACTTTAACTGTCTTTGTTTTTTTTTTATATCTGAACAACAAAGGTGACGAAGCCGAGCAGTCTTTATTCTCGCACCTTTATCTCCTTTTTGTTGAAACATCAGCTGAGCCGAGCAGCTTTTAATCTCGAGCATTATTTGACACATGTCTTTATGATATTTTAATTTGGCTAAATATCAGCTCGCTCTTTTATTTTTCATTACTGTTTGGTCTGGAGCTATGCGGATTTGTAAATCGAAGTTGTTCAATTTTTTCAATGAGTTATAAACAAAAACTATTCAACCCTTTCTATAGAAATTATTTTATGGCTCTTTTTGTTGCCTGGTACCTCGAACAACACGCAAGAACTTTAACATTAACAAAAATTAACGTTTCTAAGTCCTCTTCATTATGCACTTTTCCTCTTTTTGTCCATGTATGATTATAGTGCCCCCCAAGTGACCGAGCGAGAATCATAGCTCTTGGGTTATCCTCTTGGTCACTTGCTAACTGACCAGAGTTGCTCATAATAACCCGATCGGGACCACTTGGGTTTGCCAAAACCTATAAAAGTTTCATACACTGCCGACAATTCGTGATATAATTCACTAGTTAGCAAGATAATCATTGTAAATATAAAGGCTTGTAAAAATGGACAAAGCGTGTCTTATTGATTGAAGATTAACCATACAAGTTGCATTGCTACAAAGTAGATTACATTCATGAAAATTAATTATTATAATAAATGGGAAAATCGTGCCTATGAATAATTAATAAAACTAAGTTTGGCTGGTCGGTGGTAAGGGAAATCGTGCCTATAACGACCAATCAATGATTACTTAAAAGCAATCTTATTGGTAGTACTTCCTTAGGTGTTCCCCATTCCAATAATGAGGAATAGGTACTAGTTGGAGATCCTGGTTATGCCGCGCTAGCTTGTATGTGCCGGAACCCCCATCGGGGAGTGAAATAGAACATGAAACCGTAAGCTCCCAAGCAGTTTCGAAATTTGGTAAGGGCCTTCCCAACTTGGGCCTAGTACACCTGCTGAAGCATCTCGAGTTTCTGGGAATAATCTTCATAAGACTAGGTCTCCTACATCAAATTTTTCGTTCCTTAACTCTAGAATTGAAGTACCGGGCAACTTTTTGCTGATGGGCGGCTAGGTGTATGTTGAACTTTTCACGTCTTTCTTCAATTAGGTCTAAGGAATCTGCTAACAACTAGTGATTACCATTCTAGTTGTATGCTGTGTGCCTGTGAGACAATGGAGTCACCTCTACGGGTAGCATCGCTTCATACCCGTATGTAAGTGCAAATGGGGTATCCCCAGTAGCTGTTCGCTCGGTAGTCCTGTAGGACCACAATACTTCAGGTAGTTTCTCAGGCCAGTTTCGCTTAGCCTCTTTTAAACGCTTCTGCTAACAACTAGTGATTACCATTCTAGTTGTATGCTGTGTGCCTGTGAGACAGTGGAGTCACCTCTACGGGTAGCATCGCTTCATACCCGTATGTAAGTGAAAATGGGGTATCCCCAGTAGCTGTTCGCTCGGTAGTCCTGTAGGACCACAATACTTCAGGTAGTTTCTTAGGCCAGTTTCGCTTAGCCTCTTTTAAATGCTTCTTCAGAATATCTTTGAGAGTCTTGTTAACTGCTTCTACTTGTCCATTTGCCTGGGGGTGTGAGACTGCTGAGAAGCTTTTTGTGATGCCGTGTCTATCGCAGAAATCAGTAAATAACTGGCTATCAAACTACGTGCCATTGTCAGACACTATTTTGTTGGGCAGACCAAACCTACAAATTATATTCTTTACCACAAAGTCTAGTAATTTTTTGGAAGTGATTGTTGCCAGTGGCTCGGCCTCCGTCCAGTTGGTAAAGTAATCCACTGCTACTACTGCATACTGTACTCCCCCCTTTCCTTTTGGAAATCGACCAATAAGGTCGATCCCCCAAATGGAAAAGGACCAAGGACTTTGCATCTGTGTTAGTTCGTTTTGGGCTGCTCGGGGGATTTTTGCAAATCTTTGACACTTATCACATTTTTGAACATGCGATACGGAGTCCTCATTCATAGTTGGCCAGAAGTAGCCTTGCCTTAGAATTTTCTTAAATAGACTCTGCCCCCCAGCATGATTCCCATTGAAACCCTCGTGTACCTCTTCAAGAAGCCGTCCAGATTCTGTTTGGTTGACGCACTTGAGTAATGGCATGGAAAATCCTCTTCTGTACATGACCCCATCCAAGATGAGGTACCGAGCAGCTTTCCTCATCAACTTTCTAGACTCGTTACGACTGTTGGGCATGATTTCGTGCTCTAGAAAATTTGCAATTGGGGTCATCCAGGACGGAGTGTTGTCTATTAGAAGGACAGGTTCTGGCAGGTTGATACTGGGTAGATCTAAATACTCAATGGGGACCAAATTAGCTTTGTCCACCACAGCACTACTGGCCAGCCTAGCCAGTGCATCTGTCGTGGCATTTTGTTCTCTGGGTATCTGCTGAATGGTGTATCTCTTAATCTGAGCAAGCAAATCTATGATTTTATTGAGATAAGCCACCATTTTCTCCCCCCCGCGAAACATATTCTCCGAGGACGTGGTTGACAACTCATTGTGAATCGCTATATATCTCTAAGTAATCAGCTTTTACTTCTTTGGCTAACCTTAAGCCCGCAATTAGTGCTTCGTATTATGCTTCGTTGTTAGATGCCTCAAATCCAAATCGAATTGCACAATGGATGTGTTGCCCTTCGGGGGTGATTAAAGTAAGACCAGCTCCGGATAACTGGTCGGTAGACGAACCATCTACATGTAATTTCCAGGCTGGTTGTTCTTCTTCAGAGTTGATAGTGCTAGAGTCCGTGAGTCTGGTGTTTTGTGCAACACTTGTACTGTGCGGAAGCTCAGATTTTGATGACTGCTTGGTTGTGACTACATCTGTTTCTGGTATTCTGGTACACTCGGCTACAAAATCTGCTAGAGCTTGGCCTTTTATTGCTGTTCGGGGCTGGTAAGTAATCTCGTATTGTCCGAGCTCTATAGACCACTTGAGCAGTCGTCCAGATGTATCTGGTTTTTGCAAGACTTGGCGCAGTGGTTGGTCGGTAAGAATTCTGATCGGATTTGCCTGGAAGTATGGGCAAAGTTTTCTTGATGACAGTAGCAGGCAATAAGTTAATTTTTCAATTAATGGATACCTGCTTTCGGCTTCGACTAGTCTCTTACTAATGTAGTAGGCCGGGTGCTGGATCTTGCCCTCCTCTCTAACCAGGACTGCACTGACAGCGGGTTGAGTTATTGCTAGGTATATGCATAATTCTTTGCCCTCTAGAGGTTTTGAAAGGATCGGGGGTTGTGTCAGCTGCTGTTTTAGAGCTTGGAAGGCTTGCTCGCACTCTCCAGTCATTTCGAATTTCTTTGTGCCTCCGAGGATATTAAAAAATGGAATACACTTATTAGTTGATTTAGACACAAATCTGCTGAGTGCTGCTATGCGTCCTATCAGGCTTTGCATGTCTTTGATCCTGGTTGGTGAGGGCATGTCCAGCAGTGCTTTTATCTTTTCGGGCTTTGTTTCTATTCCCCTGGAGTTCACTATGAACCCCAGAAATTTTCCTGACCCTACCCCAAAGGAACATTTCAGGGGTTTAATCTCATCCTATATTGCCTTAGGATATTGAAACACTCTTCCAAGTCTTCAATATGTCCCTCAGCCTATTTGGACTTTACCAACATATCATCCACGTATACTTCCATGTTTCTTCCTATTTGGTCTTTGAACATACGGTTTACCAATCGCTGATAGGTCCCTCCAACATTTTTCAGGCCGAACAACATTACCTTATAATAGTATAACCCCACATACGTGCAAAAACTTGTATGCTCCTGGTCGGATGGATACATGCTTATTTGGTTATATCCCAAAGAGGCATCCATGAAGGTTAAAATTTCATGGCTGGCCGTGGCGTCCACCAGTTGGTCGATTCTTGGAAGTGGGAAGCAGTCCTTGGGGCATGCTTTGTTCAAATCTAGAAAATCTATACATGCCCTCCACTTATCGTTAGGCTTCGGTACTAACACATGATTAGATACCCACACAGGATAAAAGGCTTCTCTGATAAAGTTGTTATTTCAGAGTTTTTCCACTTCCTCCTTTAATGCTTTTGCCCTCGTCTGATCTAGTAACCTCCTTTTTTGTTGCATGGGCTTGAAGTGTTCTATGTCAATGTTGAGGGCATGGCTTATAATAGTTGGGCATATCCCTACCATATCATCATGTGACCAGACGAATACATCCTGATTGTCCCATAGGAACTGGATCAAAGTGGATCTTATGGGCATGGATAGCTCTTTTCCCATCTTGACAACCCTGGTCGGGTACTGCGGGTTGAGTGGGACTTCTTCCAATTATTTGACTGGACCCAACCCTGTATCCGTATCCCCAAAATGAGGGTCTATATCATCTCCCCGATTTTGGGCTGTATCCTATTTCTGGTGACTAGGCCCTGCAGGCTGGGCAGTATAGACTACCTTGCCTGTTTTTTGACTGATGAATTATAACATTCTCTGGCCACCAGTTGGTTCCCCTTGATACATCCTACACCTGCTCGGGTTGGGAATTTGAGCAACAAGTGGAAAATTGAGGATACTGCTCAGAGGTCATACAGGGTCGCCCGCCCTATCATGGCATTGTACAGAGAAGGAATGTCAATCACTACGAACAAAGCCATTACCGTGTTGCTCTTAGGTGCCGTCCCTACTGTTAAAGGCAACCTTATGCTTCCTGTGGGGGCCATGCTATTCCCAGTAAATCCATACAGCAGCTGCTCACATGGTTCTAAATCTCTAATGCTTAAATTCATACTCTCTAGGGTATTTTTGAATAGAATATTGGCCAACGAACTATGATCAATCATCGTCCGAGCCACGATCATATTAGCGATTTGCACCTCCACCACCAAAGGGTCATTATATGGATGATGTACGTGACTTGTGTCTTCCTCACTGAATGTGATGGGTTCACATTCGTATCAAGGTTGTTTGGGAGTACGCTCCTAGACAGCCAGTACATCTTCCTCCTGCTCGTGCCTAAGGGAACGAGCATATTTTTCTCAGACCTTGCCACTGTTATCGGCCAAATGTGGTCCTCCACAGATCATATCTAGTCGGCCAGCAACTGGTGGTGGCAGGAGTGGTTGACTGCTTTGATATTGTTGGGGAGGCTGTTGCTGAGGAGGTTGTTGAAGCTGTGGGTCGGTGACCTATCGTACATACCTCTTCAGATGAGCATTGTTTTTTCTAATGAGGAACTCTATCTCCTCCTTCAAGTGGTTACATTCATTGGTTTCATGACCGTAGTCATTGTGAAACTGATAGAACTTGGTCATATCCCGTCTATTAACATCCTTCCTTATTGGTGGAGGTCTTTTGTATGGTACGACGACCTGTGTAGCATTGAAAACATCTGCTCGGGACTCCAACAGGATGGTGTAAGTAGTAAACTTGGGCACGTATTCTCGTGGGTTCGGATGCTCACTAGTCTTAGGCTTTTTATTGTCATTCTGGTTACCACTGCTTCCAGCCCCTTTACTGCGTTTGCCGTTCTTTCCTCCATTTTTACTTCCTTCTACAGGGTTGGTGTTGTTCCCAACACTTGTTTTCTCTTTCTCGAAAACTGCCTGGGTAGGATTATTCACCTTCCGTTCAGCTTCTTCTAACTTGATAAATTCTTCTGCTATGTTGAGAAATTCTTGAGTGGTATGCGCTGACTTCCTCTTCAAGCTACTCCAGAATAAACTTTTTACCTTGACTCCTGAATTGATGTCTATCAAATTACCATCATCACTAAGGGACTTTACCTTGGTGGCTTCTTGCATGAAACACTGGATGTAATCTTTTAGAGGCTCATTGTCCCTTTGATTGATGTCCACCAAATCATTTGGCTCGGCTGGGAGGGGCATTGCTGAGGAGAACTGAGAATAGAATATGTGGACAAAATTGTCCCATGACGTGATTGATCCTGGCTGTAGCTTGAAGAACCATCGCTGGGCAGTTTCTGATAGGGTGGCTGGGAAGATCTTGCACCTGGCGTCATCTCGAACCCCCTGGAGGTCAGTTTGTAGTTCAAAGTGATGAACGTGGGATATTGGGTCTTCCCACCTAGTATACATTTTCCATGTTGGCATTTTGAATTTGACAGGTATTGGCAGCTAATTTATACGGTCTGAAAATGGGGAACCCTTCTGTCTTTCCATTTCAATATTCCTTAACTTGGGGGCTGTTAAGTCCCTTACCAGTTGGGTTAATAGATCCAGCTGGGCTTGGATGTCAGGGTCTGCAGTTGCCTTAGGATGTGCTGCATTACGGACCCCATCCATTATCGAGTCCCGAACAGGCTCAGGCAGAGCTACGTTGTTCGAATCCCAATTTTACCTACTGCGATTAAGAGCGTCTCGAAGGTCCTCACCTCCCATGGGACCCATCCGATTGAAAATAGAATTTGGTCGAGGCCTGCCCTCGGCGTACTGACTATTTTCTCTTCTTGGTATTGGAGGTACTCCCTGGAACCCTCCACCTCAGGGTGGTTGGTTGTTAGGCATTTCCTGCCCTTGCGGGACAAACGGTCCTTCGGGCTGGTTACCCCCTATCCCTGGTTATTAGGCTGGCGAACTTGGCTTGCTGCCTCATCATGGCCATATCCATCAGCATAATGGGGCCTGTATGCGCTACTCACCTCTGGCTCATCCCTTCGGGACCTTAGTCGGTACTCTTGTTGCTGTTTGTACTGACCAGGTTGCTTGCTGGTAGTTCTGATATCGACCGTCCCTGTTCTGTGTTGGGACTCGGGGATTTCCATCTCGTCTCGCAGCGCTAGAATTCCTATCACGATTACTACCCTGAGGTCTTGGTTGAACATCTCCGGCTTGGTCCTATCCTTTGCCACGTCTTGGTAAGATCTGCTCATCTGCCGGTAAAGGTCGCCTATTATTATTGGCTTGGGCACCCCGACCAGATCTGTTACTCCTGGTTGGACCTTAGTTTCCATTCTGAGGCTGAGCCCCTGGCTCATGCATGGCACCTTCACCGAAACCAAAAATGGGAGGGCGTTGTTGGTTTTGGGCAGTAGTGCCAGTTGTGGTTCCCATACCTTGCGCTTGCTGCTGTTGCATGTAATTGCGAATAGATTCAGCGGCCTCTCTTATCCGACGCTCCATATCCTCTTGCCGGGCCTGTATCTCTCGTGCATGTCGATCCATCCACTCTTGAAAGTCTCGCCTTTGTTTTTCGAAGGCTTTATTAAGGGCCTCCCACGCATTGGCTTGCCCCTGATTCATAGAGACTAGTTGATCTTGCATTTATCTAACAACTTCCCTTATCTGATCAATATCAGAGTTGAGTCCTTCAATATCTACATGGGGTTGATATCGTCCAGGGCCTCCAGTGGTGGGTCCCTGCTGGTCGGCACACCACGCAGCAGTTCCACTTGACGTTCCTGCCTGAGTGATTCCAGCGGAAGCAGTAGCCCCTTGTCCTGCTGCGGTAGGTCCAGCGGTTTGCCCCCTAACACCAGATGGATTCCTAGGCGGCAAATCACTTTGTTGCCCATTGAAATTGCTTATTGATGAGACTTGGTGAGAGACTTCAACCTCGGGCTCTGGAGGCTCTTGGCTTGATCTTCTGGTTGAGACTACCATCCTTGCAGTAATAAAATCTTAATGTGATTGTCTTCAGCTCTCAATGAAAGCACCAAAATGTTGACTGGTTTTTTGGCCAACTAACTCGGAGTTAAAATAATTAATTAGAGAGCTTTCATTCAGACAATCAATAAACCATAAATAAGCCAAAAACCTAATAACTATGAGCAACGAATGATAAAAGACACAAGAAATTATAGAGGTTTGGCCCCAAAAGACGGTAATGACATACTTCCACTTCAGTTTGTATTGATCTTAAAGGTTTACACACGATGACCAGTGAAAACAGATACAAATCCAAGTGTAAAAACAATACAAGATGACAAAAATCTCTGCTAATTGTTCCTAAAGAACTGATTGATATATTCTTGGTGCTGGTCGGTAGGCTAAAAGTCTGAACCCCCTTCTCGGTGGTGGAAGGCTTGCATTTATACTGTCCCTAACGCCTAGGTCGTTGCGCCTACACCACAACTGCTGCAAAATATCGCTTCCTTTTCGCGGGTAGTTGTAGTCCTATTTTTCAGGAGTTTGACCGAGTTTTCAAGTGAATTGTTAGGCGTGGGGGGGATGTAATTGAATTCATCTGACTAGGTACATCGGGTTTCCTGTAGAGCATACCGAGTAGCTTCTTTTCTAGTAGACACACTGCGCAGCTGCTTCCCTGGGGAGCATACCGAGCAACAAATGTTATTTATTGGGCAAGTGTGTTCTTTCCAGCTTCTTTGACTATTAGACGCCTATGCCATGTGTCAACAATAAAATGTCATATGCCCCCACTATGATGCCACGTGTTCAACCTTCCTTCCTTGTCAGCTGCGCATATTTTTGGGATAATAACGTCAC
Organism: Humulus lupulus; assembly: GCF_963169125.1. Classification (NCBI taxonomy): domain Eukaryota; kingdom Viridiplantae; phylum Streptophyta; class Magnoliopsida; order Rosales; family Cannabaceae; genus Humulus; species Humulus lupulus. The sequence continues at coordinate 141,071,596 of NC_084797.1, read as the reverse complement.
TATAAATATGATTAGTTATATGCTCAGGATTTAATAGAAGTTTATATTAAACAAATAATCATGAAAATAAAACATGTGATCAAAGTGATTGATCAAGTAAAAAAAATGATTTATATTATTTTATTGATAATATATGAGATTACAAAGAAATTGAGTTTTAATTAAGGCATAAAATCCCAACAGTTAATGTTAGCTAATGTCAAACTGAGAATTTCAGTCTTGAACCGAAATGGAAACCCTAATCGGGTAAATTCTCAGATAAAATGTTATTGGAAGTTAATAATTATGGTAAATTATTAATGGGCATAAAATTTGTTGGTTTGTTTTATTTTAAGGTCTAAAAAGTAAAATTTGTGTATAAAGAATTTTTAAATGTGCATTTTTGTGAAAAATGCTTATTTAGCCAAAAATAGAATTTTGGATAATTAATTTAATATTTATAAAATATAGGAGTGTGACCACTTGCATTAAATGGCAATACACATTTAATTTAATTACCTTAAGTTAAGAATTTAATTTGGTGAGGTAAGAATATTTTGGAAAAAATTACCACTTTGGTAATTATTTAGGGGTAAATAATTAAAATGGGATTAAGTAAAAAATTAAGAAAATAATTAGGATTTATTTAGCATTAAGTGGCCGCCCATATGGAGGTTATTTTTGTCATTTTGTAAAATTTTAAGGTCTAAGTATAAAAGGAAAAGCTTGTGCCTTTTTTTTTGTCGGGAGGAAAAACTTAAGCCTTATTTCTCATTTTTACTCTTCATTTTCTCTCTCAAGAAGGATTATCTCCTCCTTCTCTCTCTAAAATTTTTTCTCTCAAATTCTACCCAGCTCTTATACACTCTCATCTCTCTCAAAACAACCCTTAGAATCTAGAATTATTCACAAAAGGAGCTAAGAAAAACAAAGAAACTACAAGAGGTAACTCTAAGCTCTTGTCTTATTTATTTTAATTTTATTTTGTTAGTTCGATCATAACTGATCATGGGGTGTTTGTGAGTGTGTATGTGAAGGTTGGAAGCTAGTACACGTGTTTGAGGAGCTAGAGCCAAAGCCAACACATCGTAGATACTACAAGAGGTATAAATGGTCACACATTTTTTTCTTTGGTTAAATATTGTGTAGCTCACTTGCATGTATAATTTTGATAGTTTAAATTCATTATTGTCACTGTAATAATGTATATTTGATGGCTGATTATGCATGCATGTATGTCTTGTTGAATGGCTATAAGAGGAACCCAATATTCCTCTAGGTTTCTATGATTTTATGTGCCAAATATTTTAGTCTTGAATTCCAAAGGGTCAAATGAAATTCATTTTACTGGTTTCTAGATTTTTTTATTTCTAATGTGTTGGATAGGAAGATTAGATGCTCATAGTGTATAAAAACATCTAAAAAGGTGTAATATTGACCAAGTTATGGCTTTTGCAAAAATATTGTGTAATTTGTAAAAATAGTTTTAAAAGTTGTGCATGCAACCAACTTTGTATGTTCTATAAGCAAAATACTGTATTTTTGGATGATTTTTTAATTGAATAATCTTGATATATTGTTAATAAAACTGGTTAAGTTTCATGGAAAAATAATAAAAGGCTATGAATATTATCTTTTTGAAGTTTCGGAAATTTTTTTAAGAACAAGCTCTCTGGGTAGTCACTTTTGTGAACGTTTTTCACCAAGTAAAATTATCTTTTTTAACCTAATTTTTCTCATGGACATTCTTAACATATTATAATACGGACTTAAGAAATTTTAGGCCAAAATAATGAGCCAATTAGATTTTATATTTTACCAATGTTTAAGAAAAGTTATAATTTTTAACTGTATAATTTCATTTAGCACTTTTCGAAAATAGTTTTTACTAAGTAAAAATGAGTATTTTTGTATAAAAATGAACAACGAGCTTCTTGGTATAGCCAAGATATATTCTGTAAAAGATGATAATTTTAAGTGATAAGGTTTTTAAAATATAACCTTCCAAAGTTAGAAAATTATCACAAAACTAGACAGTTTTGACGCTTAGTAAAAAAATTGGGATTTTCTAGAAAAGATTATATTTTTGGGTTTTTTTAATCTAAATAATTATGATGTTTCCCAAAAATTTAGCATGATGACGTGGCACAAACATAAAGCACGTGAAGGACACACGATGAGACATTTATAGAGGTTTGGTCAACTCCCGATTAGACAGGAGAAGAAAATATGCTATCAGGTAAATTCAGAATTCCACTACAAAAAAATAGGGTTTTATGACTTTATTTGGGAGACATTAAAAGTTTACAATATCTCCCATAGGGGGAGACATTGTAGGTGGAGTCATTGTAAGTTTATATCTCACGTCTCCCAATGGGAGAGGTGAGAGACATCCCACGTCTCCCAATGAGAGAGATTGAAAGGTGTCCAAAAACGTGGACATTCAACCTCTCACAGTGGGAGACATTGAAAGTCCCTGGGAGATTTTCAATGTCTCCCATTGGGAGAGGTTGAAATTCTCTCAGGTTTAAAAAAAAAATTAAATTAATTTATAATTAATATTAATTTAATTTGATTTAATAATTAATTAAATTGAAATTATTTTAATTTTAATTTATTTTGATTTAATAATTAATTAAATTGAAATTATTTTAATTTTAATTTAATTTGATTTAGTAATTAATTAAATTGAAATTATTTTAATTTTAATTTAAATTAATTAAATTGAAATCAATTTAATATTAATTTAAATTGAAATTGACATAATTAATAAAATAAAAATATGCAAGAAACACAATATTTGTTGGACATATTTATTAGATATATACAAGAAACTCAATATTTGTTAGACATATACAAAATTAACAAGTATTGCACTGTGTATGAAGAAAGAGGTAAACAGTAAGAAAACCTAACAACGAGGTCGATAACTTTGGATTATCGGTAACATATATGTCGCCCATTCTTGTTGCAACTCATCAATTTGTGCCTCTGTATATGACGTACTTGTTAGCTGCAAAAAATATAAAGTAAAATATATTAATTAATTATTTGATTACATTTATATATATGGTTTCAAAAATAATTTGTAAATTTTAATTAATAATACCGTTCTCAAGTAATGTTCGGGACTCGCATGTTCTATCAAATCCTTCAACATCCTCATTATGTAGTATCCACATGCCACATTGTCCGGTTGGTGTGGACACTAATTATTTAAAAGTATGAGTAATTCATTATTAAATTGAAACTTGTTAAAAAAATGCATACATATTATTCTACTTAATAATTATAAAAGTTCAAAAAATTAAGTTGCAATTACTTACCTGAGGTTGCTTAATGCGTAGAGTACCAGAGATCTCAACATCAAGAAGATCCATAGAGAAAAAAAGATTGAAAGCGTTGACGACCACTGATACAATCTCCTCACGGTTATTCAGATATGAATTCACAGGATCACAACAATAAACATGATATGCATATGGTGCCAAAATAAGCAACATCCAATGTTCACTGCATAAGAAAAACAAAAAAAATTACAACTCAAATGTTAAACAAAGAAAGTATTGATATGGGTTAGAAAAATGACAACTTTTTAATCTTACCAAAGGTTCCAAGGGACAAGCATAACTTGTTCTTTTGATTTTACGTCATTACATCGTCTGAACAGATTTTGAACACGATCTTCGAATGAACTCCCTTGAGTGGCTATAATATTAGGATTGACAAATAAAAACTTATTTTGGCGACTTTGTTGTACCAGATATCTGTAAATGAACCTAATACAAAAATACAAAATTTTTATCTGAATGAATAAATCAAATTAGAAAATTAAATGAACGAACTTTGTGAGATATATACCTCATGTAGCTGACGACAACTGCTTGTCCAATTTTCTCCTTTCGAGCAAACTAAAGTATGTCATCCTTAAATATATAATAGTGAGACATATCCTGATAAAAAACTTCATACTCTATGCCTAGATTGACACACTCGCCATCATCCCACTAAGATACGATATTGTTTAATCGTTCCAATGGAGTATGGGGCAGTTGTGTTGGAGGAGTTTGTAGTCGTCTTCTTTCTCGTGGTTGTTGTGTTGATGAGCTTTTGGTCATTGTGATCTGGTCCTGCTTGTAGAGGGAGCCTGTATACAATAATATCCAAAATTAAAAAAAAATGCAAACAAATTAATATAGAATTGTAGAGATAATTATGTAAAAATATGGCATCACCTCATGATATATATCATTAGATATAATGATCAAATCCTTAGGCCACGCTATTGGCATCCCAATGGCTTGAGCAACTATGTACATATCCAAATCAGGATATGCAAAACAGAGAGGAGTCATTAGCTTAAGAACGATAGTAATCATATGTAACGACCCAAATTCAGTGTTAAGGCTAAGTGCCTAGAGCAGTATGCCTGGAGGGCATGATGGGATTTATGTGTGACTTTAATAAGTTTAATGCATGATTATGATTGATTGCACGTTGTATGACTATTTGATTAATTGAGATGCATGACTATGTGAATTAGTATGCATGTAGACCTGATTGTCTTATAATGAGCATGATTGTAATCTGGCCATGTTAGGGCATATCTGGGATAATTGTACTATGTGAATGGTGCCATGTGAGTGTGGTGTTATTATCAGGATGCACGCATCGAGACGGTCCTAGTGAGCCAATTAGTCTAAAAGTCACAACGGGATGTTGTACCCGGCTCGGGAGGAGCCTAGGGGTACCTCGGGAATTTTATGGTTAAGTTGAGATTTAGCGGGTAATGGTTATTGGAGATTTAGTAACCTGGGTAACCATTAGTTACTGCTGTGGGTAACAAGTTTTAAGGTAAAAAGTGATAGAATTGAAATGAAGTGTAAAGACTTAAGTGCCCTTTGAGGTTTAGCTAAGGAGGATTAGTAGGAAAGGGTAAAATGGTCATTTGGCAAGGGTAATAGGCAATTCTCAGCTGGGTTTTAGTGGGTCACGGTTTGGGCATTTGGGTTATATGATGGCTTTGCTAAAATAAAGAGAAGGAGAGTTAGGGCAATGAGAAGAAGAAGAAGAAGAGGAAAATGGGCTGAAGTGGGAGCTTAGGAGGGGAATCAAGGGAGCTTGTAGGGTGGATTCTCCACTTGAGGTATGGATTTTATGAGCAATTAAGTTTGATTTCTGTTTTGAATTGTGAAATCTACAGCTTGAGTTAAGTTTTAATGTTTGATTTTGAAGTTGCTGATTTTTGCAATCTAAGGGTGGATTGTTGGGTATGTTTGTGTTTTGAGCTTGAATCTAGAGTTTATGAGTTGTTGGATGGTTCATTTGATGTTTGAAATTGATTTTGGGGTTTAGGTATTGGTTTAGGGTGATTTGGGATTGTTTTAGTTCGGGAAAAACGCAAGAGAAAACCCAGAAAATCTGGGTTCGCGTATGAGCGCCGCGGCCCTGTTCTTGGGCGCCGCGGCGCGAGGTTGCATCAGGAGGAGGTCAGGTTGCTGGGCGCCGCGGCCCTTGAGGGGAGTGCCGCGGCCTTAGGCCATTTTGGCAGGCAAAAATTCTGGTTTTTAGGGCTTTTGCCCGGGGACTCGGGGGATGGTTTCGATACTTTGCTTTATGGATTTAGAGGTCCCGGGAGTGCGGGATTGGTCCCGAGAAGTGGTTTTGGGTTTGGTTAGTATTAAAAGTGTTTTGTGTGTGTTGTGACTAGGTTTTCGGAGAGGCTCGTGCTATGAGGACCGTGCTCATGACCGTGGTGCATCGGAAAGCTCGGGACACAGGTAAGAAATTCGTAACACCCGAGAATAGGGCATGGCCCCACTGTGTGATTGCAGGGCATGGCCCCAGATTGTATTATGTGCAAATGTTTAACCTTAAATGAATCATGATGTGTGTGAATGATTATTTGGATGTACTATATGTGTGATTATAATGAAATGAACGGCAAGGGCCGAGTGCGACGTAGGCCGGGTACGGCCGTGGGGCCGAAAGTAACACACAGCACATGGGATGCTTATATTCAGGGTGGGACCCAAGGGATACATGAGTTATCCTCGCAGTGAGAACCGAAACCCCAGGCTTTGGTAAGGCCTCTGGGGCGGCATGGCCGTGCTTGTTTATTATGATGGTTTTCCTATTTATCAGTAAATTATGCCAGCTATATGAATTGCATATGTTATGTATTATTTGGGTTTTCTTGCTGGGCTTCGGCTCACGGGTGCTCCGTGTGGCAGGTAGAAGCAGGGACAGAGTCAACCAACCATGAGTACGGAGAGCGTGAAGCGACGCGTACATGTTTGGCCTGCCCGACTGCTTTGGTTGGGGATTTATTCGAAAATGGCTGTAATAATCTATGATTTTATGATTTCTCAACTGTAACCTTATTTCAAGATGTAATTAGTTTTCAAACCTCATTTTGGGATCCCAAATGTTTAATAATAGAAGTTTTAATGAAACGTCGCATTTTCAAAGATTACAGCCTTAACTTTTAATTAGTCACACTTTTGTTTCAAAACCTCGGTTAGCGAGTTCATTGCACACTGTTTTGTCTTAAAAACTCACTTAGTAACGGCTCTAAGGAAGTAGGGCGTTACATCATAACTTGGTAGTTGTTGCCTGCCTTTCTTTCAATGAGTTTACTTGATGCAACAACGTTTGAAACCGAACCAATGGCTAATTGGCATGTTCGGCCCTGCGCAAGAAACATGTTATATACAAATGAGCATGTTGAAACAGTAAAGAAATCTATTTGGTTTTGGAATATTTCAAGAAAGTTTAATTACCTCTTGCAAAAGCGATTGTAGTGCAATAATTTGATCTTCTACTTGTGGGTCTAGAGTATAGTAGGACGCATGCGCTGGTGGCACTGGTGGGTTGGGCACATAGTAGGATGGTGGCACTGGTGGGACTCCAATGTTGGATCCCGACCTGCTCTGTTGGGCCATGAATTTTCTCAAGAGTTCATCTTGTTGCTTAAGGCGCTCTTCTAGACGTTGTGCTTGTTAACGATGTTCTTCTTCTTGTTTCCGAAATCTTTCTTCAAACTCCTTTCTAATGTCGTTATTTGAAGAAGGGGATTTTGATTTATTTTTCATTGAGGTAGGTGTTGGAGTATTCCAGTATACTGTGTGGGACACACCGTGTCCTCCAGCCCTAACACGTCCTTGGGGCTCAGGAGTGCCCAACGCCCTCGTCAGCACATCATCAGGGCCATCAGGTGCCCATTTACCCTCTGGTTCGAGTTGCCGGCAATGATCCTGTGAAACAATATTCATAGAAAGTAATATATAGAAGCTAATAATTTGATATACCAACATTATTAAATGTGAACACTTATAATATTTTTTTGAATCTCAGAGGCCTCTCCAACTAGCTCTCCTTTGGCATTTTGATGACCCATGCTCCAAAAGTCTGCCCTATCAAGTTCAGTAAGGCTTTTTCCACTCTGTTGCATTAACATCTCTTCAATACTCACATAGCCTCCTATAGAGAGGCTGTGATTGTATTTATTCAATGCTCGATAAGTTTGCATCTCTTCTCTCTTTCTACGCCACTCGGGAGTTAATCTTGAGTTCACAAACTTTAACCATTTATCTGGCTTTATGACATTCTCAAATCCAAATGGAATAGCTGGCGGGAACTCATTTGAGAATTTTTTCAAAGCGTCATACACATGTACCCTTGTGAGATTAGTCTTCCAATTTCGAAAGTACTTTCCCGCATCCATTAATATTTGTTTCTTTTGTTTAGGGTCCAAAACAAAACTTTTCTGTAAGTTTGAAAGTAATAAGAATCATATTATCACAAAAATATATATTTTAAAAACATTAAATGAAATATAATTAATAAAATCATACCTTCATTGTATCCCATATTTTATTTTTATCCACCATACTAACATCGTTCCAACTATTAGTGTTGATGGACACAGTGGCTCGAACAATAGCTCCAAGTTGTGAAGAAACATTACTTATAGTCTCACCATACTAACATCGTTCCAACTATTAGTGTTGATGGACATAGTGGCTCAAACAATAGCTCCAAGTTATGATGAAACATTACTTCTAGTCGCACCAACTATTTGACCATACTCGTTGTATTCAACATGTGTAAGATGTCCTTCACTCCTTTTTTTGGTGTTTTTAGACATCCGTGTGCGTCCTCTCACAGTTTTATGTTCTTGTTCCACTGACTGAGAATGAGGGCGATGCTCCCCCTCATCAGAAGTACCACCAAAAGGATCACCCTCCATCTGTGAAACATAAATATCATTATTATAACCATTTTGGATACTCATAATCATAAAAAAAAGGTTATATAAACATTTGAATTAAAGATGAAACCAAAAGATAAAACAAAAAGATGAAACCAAAAGATGAAACTAAAAATTTCACATATCATAAACATATCAAACCCATTAAATGTTACCTAAAGACCCATTATCATCAACCCATAATGCAACACCCTGCTAATTAGGGTTCGTTGCCCAGTGTGTTTAAAATTAATGATGGACTCGCTAAACGAGTCCTTTGGACTAAACATGTGATTAATCCACTACTGGTTCAAGTATTTAAAATTTGGTCAAGTCATAAACATTTTCATTAAACCAAAAACTTTGTTCTATACACGGGATCCCCAAAATACAATTTTAAAATTCGGTTACAACACCAAGGTTACAAAATAAGCCGAGCTAGGCGGCAAAACTGGTTTCAACCCTAGCTTCTGTGACTTTCTCTGTTGCAGCAGTCGAGCGGACTGTATATGTACACGTCACTGCTATCGCTCTCCAACATATGGTTGGCCAAGCTTTACATGCACCACAAAGCACCCGTGAGACAAAAGAATCAGTAAGAAAACATATTCAATAATTCACGGAGTAATACATCAGACTTAGCAGTAATAACTGAAACTAGCATAAACATTATACAAATTAGCAACCATAGAGTTACACAAGTGCGTGCTGCACTCCCTTTCAATTTGTTTGGCATCCGAGCCAGTCAGGTGCTTGGTGCACCCCTAAGGTGGCCCAGCCATGGTGGCCTGCACTCCACGTGCGTAATGCCAGTCTCAGCTCATAAGTTGAGTCCTACGGTTCCTCGACTTATGAGTCGAGCCTCATAGACCCCCGACTTGTAAGTCGAAGCCTAAAGGCCGTTGACTTATAAGCCAAGCTTTAGAGATTCTCGACTTATAAGTTGAGCCCCTTAAATCATATATGCCCTCGACTAGTAAGTCGATCTTTAACTAGATACAACAACAAATCCCTGGTTTATAAACAGAGCCCCCTAGTCACAGCAAACAATTACGTAATCCATTTATCATATATATTAAGATACAATGCATTATAATACATTTAAACAGACATACATAGGCATAATCATAATCATGCGCATTCACAGGCCCAACAACCACTTCAAGATTTTGTTCAGCATTCGGGCCGAGCCCCGATCATGTATATCATATTCCGGGTGCAGTTTTCTTACCTTCGGTCCAAGTGCAAGCTACCAATGAATGACTCTTGAGTACGATCCATGATCCAAGCCCCTAGTGTTTACATAGTCACATCCATGATAAAGAATTCCATCAACAACGAGTGAATAAAGGCTTTCAGACTGAGTTCTAGTCTCCAGGACATCGAATCCCACTAAACATGGCAGTAGGATTGATTCTGAGCCCTTAAGGTTGAGTTCCTGCACTCAAAACCTTCTCGGGGTCTAAAAACCCCTTAAGAGCCACGACCCCATGACCTTGCGCCGCAGCCCACCCCAAGTCAGAGGCTCAGCCTCCCCATTTTACTAAACACGTGTCGTGGCCCTGCCTAAGAGGCGTCGCGGTGCGCCCTCGCGACAGAGCCTTTCTTGGCTCCTTGGGTTCAAGAGGGTCGCGACACCCCAAGAACAAGGCCGCGATTTGACCCCTTCGAACCCTGAAATCTTGGGTTTCCCTTAGCCGAACCCAATCATAATTACCTCAAATAAATCTTAAAACCTTAATTCAACTCCCATAACCAATAAAACAACTCACCAGCAACAAAAACCAACTTGAAACTAGTTTGAAAACTCATCGAAATCCACTATTCACTCTCCAAACCCTCACACATGCAAACACTAAAACTTCCAACAAAATAATAGAATTGACATGAAGAAATTCAAGTTCAAGCCCTTACCTTTGAGATAATTTCACCCTTGAGCTAATCGCCAAGTTCCACAAGTTTAACTCTTTAGTTTCCTAAGCTTTGTCCCTTCAATCTTCTCAAAATTTCCGAGCTACCAAGGATAGAAAGAGAGCTACGGGAGAGAGAGAGAGAGAGAGTTTTCCTTCTTTCTTTCTTTCTAAATAGTTCTAAGGTCTCAGGTGCCTTAACCAAATACTTCCCTTTTACCAAAAAGTCCAAAATACCATTATAACTAACTTAAATCCTATAGTGACCTCAAGGGAAATTCCGTCAATTGCCACCTCCCGTAGATCCTCAAGTGTTCCTCTAAATCCCCAAATACATCAAAATAATAATCATTTAATCTCCCATTACCCGATAAATCCCGGTAATGTACTAAATTACCAAAATACCCCTGTGCTCATCCGAGCCAGGTATTTTACTCCGTTGTGACCTTTCTGCTAAATTTCTCACTAGGATCGCCTCGCGCTGAGTAACCCAAATATATCCACATAATAATGTGGTCTCAATCACACACACACATATTTACAATTATAACCTCAACGGGTCAAATTATTAAAATGCCCTTCTTATAAGAAACGGGTCCACACACACATTTAATATTTCTAAATAGGCAAGCATAATTATATTATAATATAATTCACATAATGACATGCTCATACTATATTAACACATAATTAAAAAAAATATTGCCTCCCGGCCCCCTAATCCAAGCACTAAGCCATATTAGGGAATTTGGGATGTTACACATAATCCTTCATCGTTTTCACGGAAAAAAAATACAATCATCATCAGCATCATTATCTTCTATTGCGGTGAATGTGACAAGTTCTTCTTCGAGAGGTATATCATGTAAATCACCATATTTAATGTTGTTTTCATTGGAAGAACAATTGACCACTGGTTGTCTGAAGGATCATTCACATAAAATACTTGTTTGGCTTGTGAAGCTAATATAAATTGGTCAGATTTGTGCCCCATTCATTTTAGATTAACTAATGTGAAACCAAAATCTTCATATATTATGCCACTGTCACTTTTCACCCAATCACAAAAGAAAATAGGTACTCGAGTTTGTTAGGAGTGTGTCCTAAAAGCATGTAAAGACATTTGTTTTTTCTGTGAATAAATAAATACAATGGTTTATTATTATTGTCATATTTAGATTGTTAAATTATTGTTTGAATAATTTTGTAAATATCATAAAAATTCCATATTCATTATTGAGGGTGTGATCTTGTATTAGTACGAGAGAATTAAGATCACATGAATGAATAAAAATAGTCAACAACAACAAATTAAAGTTATGGAATTCTTTAATTGGAGTTGTAAGTACAGTTTACTGAGTATCATAATGATACAAATAATCTAGATTCGGATTATTGATGTGGAAAGACATCTCGGTAAAGGTGCTTTATATAATATGATTATATATGACATGGACCGATATGAATTAAAGTCTTTATCCAAAAACCATTTAACAATAAAGACTTGTAATTCATATCATAACAGATGATCATTTATAGATCAACCTAAATCCTGAGTGTTCATGAACTCCTGTTCATATTTATTAAATCTTTTGATTCACTCGTTAAGGTCTCTTCAAGAATGAGGCTAATGACTTTTGTTTTGGAGATTTAATATCATGGATGGATGGGAACATGTATCAACAATACGTAATCTAATCTTTCCTAACGGATCGTATATTAGTTCCCTTAAGGGTTAATTCTGGAACTGAATGATTTTGAGCTCAAATCTATAATTAGATTATAGATTAATTATTCACTAGTGAATTAATGGTACTTAAGGAATAAGAAGTAAATTAGAAAGGTTAAATGGTAATTCTTCCATTCTAATTTATGAACTAATTAATTAGAGGGTTGAACTATTGCAAGATGGTTATATCTATGAACGACTTAAGAAAACGATTTCTGTAAAAGTATATCTATAACATAAAGAGTGCAATTATGAATTTATAGTGGAGTAATATCAGAATTAATAAATTAACTATTATAATTAAAGAGTTTAATTATTTAGTTTCAATTTATTGGAGCTTAATGTTATAGGTCCATGGTCCCCGAAATGGCTCAAACAATCACTGTCAAAGGCAAATACAAAAATGGGCAAAAAGGACTTATGTGATAAGTAAAATATTTTTCTATGTATCAAACATAATTATTGATTAATTATGTGTAATTAATTAATTATTTGATTTAACAAAAATATAATTAATTTTGAATTAATTTATTTTTTGGGATTTTTGGTATTTAAATAATAATAAAATTGGGAAAAATCACATGCCTGCACATGCATGTGGTACACGTGTGGCGCAGTGCACATGCATTGTGCTACACGCATAAGAGAAAGACTTGGTCTCTTGATTCCACAATTTTAGTTATTTAAATATTAAATAAATAATGAGATATTTTGATTTGATTTAAATATTATTATTTAAACAAAAATCTGATATCTGATCAGTTATTTTGAATTTGTTTAAAATAACAAATATTTTAATATATTGGATATTATTAAATATTGGATATCAGTTTTCATAGAACGTAAGTTTTCAGGGATAGAAAAATATCTAGGATTCTCTCAGAGAAGAAGATCAGTGACAAAAACAAAGGTCATTGTTCTTCACAAAACCTAGGTCCAAACTTTATCAGATCTCATGTGTTGAGAATATCTGATAAATAGTTATTGCCTATTATTTGTATAGCGAGCCCACACTCGTTCTTTGGGTGACTGAGAACATTTTGGAAGATCTTGGTGTGAGATCTCAAGGATTCAGCCATACGAAAAGATAGCAGCAAGGAAGGACCTGAGGTAATGTTTCTATTCTTGTCCTTGATTCAATATATATATATGAGTGTGAAGAAGTAGATCTAGAAATCTTATGGGATTAATCTGACAATTTGATTGTTGTTCCGCTGCGCATAATCTCTGATTTGATCAATAAAAACCAATAGAGTTGTGATATAATCTAACTCCCAAATTTCATTAAATACTCCATAAAAAGTCATATCACATTCAACTGGATTTTTGTCTTTTGCACTAGAGAGTTGCACAGTTTTAGCAACAAGGCTAACACCACTATTTTGTGTGTTTATGTTGTTATCACGCTCCTTAGTGTTAAATAGAGTACCGTTAATCATGTATGATGAAAACTTGATGACATTAACAGAAGGTCCTCGAGAAATCCACTTAACGATGTTTGAAACCTTATTTGATGTGTTTTGTAATTCTGACACAACCTATTAAATCAACATACCAAAAACAAATTACTAAAAACAACCAACCATGACATCTTGTAATTACCAATAAATGACAACTTTCCATACTCAACACAATTTACCTTTTGTTCTATCCAACTACTAAAAGTTTGATAATGTTCGTCTTGTAACCATTTTGGGTTCCCTGACTTGGATGGAAATTCGGTCTTTATCCAATTAAAATGTTCCCTTCAATTATACATATGCTGTTAAACAATTGAATATAAAAAATTATACAACTTAAACTTAATGTATTATATGAATATAACTCACTCGATATAAGGTTGAATTTCATTTATATTCTGCAACACAAGACGATGCACTTCATCTAGTATATCTCAACTTATTGTGCATACAACGCTACCACGATGACTCTGAATCTCAACATTTTCAACATCATTTAACCCAATTCTCTGTACACTAGTCATGTATTCAAAACAAAATTCAACTACCTCTTCTACAATAAAGCATTCGACGGTGCATCCTTCTGGCCGACTTCTATTCCTAACATACCCCTTAAGAATCTTCATATATTGCTCAAATGGATACATCCATCTTAAATAAACGGGACCACAATATCTTAGTTCTCTAACCAAGTGAACTGTCAGATGGATCATTATATCAAAAAATGCCGGCGGGAAATATTTCTCCAACTCACACAATACCTCAGCAATTTCATCTCTTAACTTGGGTAACTTAAGCGGATCAATCACCTTACAACACAATGACTTGAAAAACAAGCATAACCTTGTGATCACATATCGAAATTTCCTAGGCAACATAGATCGAATGGCCACTAGTAGTAAATGTTGCATTAGAATATGACAATCATGAGATTTCATACCAGCCAGAATACAACTTTTCATGTCTACCAATGACCTTATATTTGAGGAATATCCGTCTCGAACTTTTATATTAAACAAACATCTGCAAATTTCCATTCTTTCCTCATTAGTAAGAGTGTAAGCAGCAAGAGGTAAATATGTTCGTCTCTTATCTGGTTTTGGAGTTAATTCATCCCTTATACCCATTGCAACCAAGTCTTGTCTAGCCTTAATTCCATCCTTAGTTTTCCCAGGAATATTTAACAAAGTGCCAATCAAACTATCACATACATTTTTCCTCTATGTGCATAACATCTAAATTATGACGTATAAGTAAGAAAGGTCAATATTCAAGTTCGAAGAAAACATATTTCTTTTTATAACACCCTTTTGGCTCCTCCACAACCTTAGCCTTACGACTACGTTTCATCTTTGTAGGTGTACGAACTTTAGGCTTCCCTAACTTGAACACAATTTTAGACATCTTCTCAAGTACTTGGATCCCATTCAATGGCTCAAGAGCCTCCTCAAACTCTTGTTTACCATTGAATGCCTTCTTCCAAGTCTAAAGTTTATGCGTATTAGGCAAGAACCTCCTATGTCCCATATAACATATTTTCTGAGAGTGTTTCAAGTATTCAGAACATGTTTTTTCTTCACAAACTGGGCAAGCCTTATATCCTTTCACACTAAACCTAGATAAATTTAAATAAGCAGGAGAGTCATTAATCATCCACAATAAGACCACTCTAAGATTAAATTCTTCCTGCCTAAACGCATCATAAACCTTAACCCTTTCATCCCACAAAGTTTTCTAGTCATCTATAAGAGGAGCTAGATAGACGTCAATGTCATTACCAAGTTGTTTAGGTTCTGATATCAACAAGGTCAATAGCGTAAACTTTCTCTTCATACACAACCATGGGGGTAGATTGTAAAATAACAAGCATAACAGGCCAACAACTATACTTACTGCTAAGAGATGTGTGTGGATTAAACCCGTCAGTCGAAAGAGCTAGACAAATATTCTGAGATTCATTACCAAAAGAAGGCCACTTAATAAAATCTCTTCCAAGCTAGGGTGTCAGCTGGATCTCTTAATTTACCATCCTTTATTCTTTCATTAGCATGCCACGATAAACTTTTAGCATGTTTGACATTTCTAAACAATCAAATGAAACGAGGAATTGACATAAGGTACCACAAAACTTTGGCAGGTACTCCTTCCTTGACATCCACACCATTTCTTTTCTTTTGCCATCGTGACTCACCACAAGTAGGACATGATTTTGCGTCTGCAAAGCTATTTCGATATAATATGCAATCATTAGGACATGCATAAGTTTTTTCGTAATGCATGCCTAATGAGCATAACGTCTTCTTTGCCTCATAAAATAAAATTGGCATTTCATTATATTTGGGCAATAAATCCTTCAAAAAACTAAATAAATCAGTAATACTTTTATCACTCCAGCCATGTTTAGCTTTTAGATTGTACAACCTAAGAAGCACATATAATTTTGTAAATCTGGCACAACCAGGGTAAATCGGTTTCTCAGCATCACTAGGGAGTGTCTCAAACTTATTTAGGTCTACTACTGATCCATAATGTGCGTCATCAATCATTTTATCTAATGGATCTCAGTTCTCCTCTACTATATTCCTCGTCACTCCTTTTGGTCTACTTGGCAGAGTTGGAGCAATAGGAGCTATCTCCCCATGGCAATACCAAATTGTATAACTCTTATCGATCCCATTGAAATATAAGTGTTCTTTAATATTTTTAAGATTCATATTTTTAACATTTCCACACTTAAGACATGGACAATAAGTAAAATTTGGGTCTTTCACATTTTCCGAACAAAACCTTAAGAACAAATCGACCCCGTTCCTATATTCCCCAGATAACCTATTCGCTAACATCCACTGTCTATCCACATCTTCTCCTATGTCTATGGCAAATAAAAGAAACGACACTAAATAAGCACGTGATAAAGTTGGATGTCTATATAAAGCTAATTGGTTATTATCCTAGATAAAATCGGGCAGCATTTCCCTTATAATAGTGACCTAACCATTTGTATGTGAATAGCAAAACAAACAATTCAAACAACATAAAATAAGTTTCTTCCTTATAGCTCCGCAACACACAACTAAATTTCTTAGAACCTACTTCACTAAAACACACAAGTTCTCAACCTTCCGTTGTCACCGCAACACACAATTTTAATCTCAGAACCTACTTCACTATGGATGAATATTTAAGATATTCAAACTCCTCTAACATTTGCTTAATAATATTAAAAGTAGAAGTAAGAGAATATATATGTACCTCTTGCAATTAATAATCTAAAAGCTAGCAAAATGACTTCACGTAGTAATCGAATTTGCTTTTAAATCCACAAATCAATAAAATAAAATTAATAAATAATAAATAAAATATAACTAAATATCTAGCAATATATAACTTATTATTGTAATTTGAGAAACTTAATTACCTCAAATGTGTGATTGATATAGAAATTTTGATGCAAAAAATACCCTCTAAAATCTCACCAACAAAATCACAACTTACGAAATTAAATTAATTAATATGGAAAAGATTACTAAAAAAATATCACTAAATATCTAATAAGTAAATGATTGCTAAACAAATAATTTTTTTTTTCCAAAGAGCCACTAATTAACCTAAACAAAAAATCAATAAAACTTTTCATAACCTAAAAACTCAATAATCAACAAAAACATAAAACTTTTCATATATTTATATATTTAAAATTATTTAATAAATTTATTTTAACATAACTATATATAATAAAAATAACTAGAATTTAAATAAATTAATTTAGATATATAAAAAAATATAGCTAAATTTCAAAATAAATAATAATAATAATTAAAAATAATCATAAACATTTATATTTATTGAAATCTACACAATGTGATATGTAAATTTAAAATAATTTCTACATTGTCAACAAATTATAAATTTTCTTAGAAACTAACTATGGAAAATCTAAGAAAATCCTACAATCTATCGGAAAAGTTCACAATAATGTAAAACAAACACAAAATCGCATTTACTATTCATTTTTATGCATAACCTAATATATATATTTTTAAAAAAAACTAAGTAAAACCATGAAAATAGAGAGAAAACCTTACCTTTTGTGCCCTAGAAATCGCAAAAATTGCCTGAATGTGCCTCTGGTTTGTGCGTGTGTGTCTGAGAGAGGGAAGGAAGGGGTTAATACTAGTAGGGACATCCAACATCTCTAGTGGATGTCCCCACAGACACGTGTTTAGACCCCTAATTTTCAACGTCTCCCTGCGCTTTTAATGTCTTACAATTTTAGTAATTAATAAAAAATTTCAATGTCTCCCAACATAAGACATTTAAAATCCCTCATAATTTTTAATGTCTTACACCATTGATGTAAGATATTGTAGGGAGTCATTGAATGTCAAAATTGTTGTAGTGTTTATGCAGAGCAACAAGAAAAGAAGCTGACAAAAGACACGTGATCAGAGCTGCTCGATGATATTGCAATTAAATCTTAAAGTTAGTTTAATATACATATATTTGTGAGATATTTGTTATTTCAAATATAAAGTGCATTATTTACATATTATTTTATATTTATTTGTTGCACAAGTTACGCAAGGCCTGTGGCCCACTTATGTACATTTTTTAGTCTATAAATAGAGGACTCAAGAATTCATTATTTTTTTACGCTGTAATTTTTAACTTTAGGAGAATTCTATGAATCTAGTGCTATTATACACATTTTTGTATCCTCTCTCTTAGCTTGTGAAACTTGGTTGACTCTAGTCATTTGATCGCATGTTTTGAAAATTTACATAAATAAGAGTATTAGGTGGACATAGGTCATTACCGACAGCGGGGTTGAACCACTATAAATCTGTGTGTTGTTTTTTATTCTTAAGTTCAGTTCTTATTTTATATCATTATTTTGACTCAGTGTCGTTGATCAAATCTCTAGTCAACATTTTGATGTTTTCATTGAGAGCTGAACTCAAGAAGAAGAAAAAAAATGGCTAAATCTACAAGGAAAACGCAAGGTCAGTAGGCCGGTTAGACGTCTAAGAATCCTAAGAATCTACCCCCTCCGCTGGGAGTTACTGAAGAGGAGCCTCAAGTGGAACTGGAGGAAGAAAGCCAAGAATTGGATGCTAAAACCCTGCGAGCAGCCATGGGAATATTGCAAGATGTGTTAGCCACGCTAAAGGCTAACCATGAGAATATTGTTGAGACTATGATCATGCAACAAATGAATATTGACAGACAAAGGTGAGAGCTCAATTATAGGCAAGCCGAGATGGATCGGCATCAGAGGGATGCAACTGTGGCCTTGGAGGCGGCTATACAGTTAGCACAAGGAGTTCGACCTGCACATAACTCTCAACCTAAACCATCACGAAATCCTCAACAGCTAGAACAACATCGGGTTGCTCAACTTGAAAAGCAGCCCCATATTTTTGGTGGACATATTGAGCAACGTCAGCCTCCTCGGTTCAGTCAAGTCAGTGAACAACCACCTCGACAGAATAGGGACGAGCAGCGTCCCCGAAGCCCAAGACGTCCTGTAACTGACGAGCATGTCCTACCTGAAAGAGGGCCAAGGAATGTTCCCTTAAGAAATAAGAGGCAGCCAAACTTAGGTTCTGCAGTCAAAGATCCCCCACGACAAAATAATGCCTCGGGACCTAGTGACCAACGAAGACCTCATAGGCCTCCTTTGGTTTATCGAGACGATTTTGGACAAAGAGAAGATGATAGTGCGTACAATAGGTCACACACTCACAGGCTCTAGTTTAGAGATGGGCATGATTACAATGAAGGGGATTTCAGAAACAACAGAAATCCAAGAAGAAATGTTGGTCGAGCAAAGGTTAGAGCAGCAGGGCCCTCCACCTCCTCCACCAATGAATCATCGACTAGCAAGTCAAAATGCAGGGGGGTAACCAAGGCAGCCTAATGTCTTTGATCGATCGGGAGCATCAGAGCAAAGACGAAGAAGTGAAGATCTGAGGGATATACTAACCAATAGAAGAGAAAAGTATGGTGAGCATATCCATGTTGCAGCTACTCCTGCCCCTGCAATACCAATTGTTGTCTAGGCCCAAATAGATGCTTTGATCCAAGCAGTTCAATAGCTAGTCACCAATAAAACTTCCCACATAGGCTATGATCGAACGAAAATCACTCCTTTCATTGATAGAATTATCGTGGCCGAAAACCCTAGTAAATTCAAAATGCATGTGCTACCCAGCAATACTGGAATAGAAGATCCAGTATCTCACATGGACATGTTTGAGATACAAATGGATATTCAGAAGGTGTCTGAAGATGCTCAGTGCAAGATTTTATCGGTTACTCTGCTGATGCTACTCAGGAGTAGTATTGTAAATTTCCACCGGCCACCACAACATCATGGGAAATGTTCGTCAATGAATTTTACGGCAATTTTATGCTGGTCATATACATCAAACCGAAGAAAATTAGCTAGTATATATGAGGCAAAAGGAAGGAGATCCTCTCAAAGAGCATATTCAGAGGTTCATGAAAGTGGCTGCTTGTGCCAAAACGGTGGGAGATGAAGGAAAGATGTATTGGGAAAACTTATATAGGATCTTAATTATTTTCAAGTAAATCATATATTAAAAAAATTAATATAAGACACCTAGAATATGTTTCTACAATTGAATTTAAACAGAGATAATGATAAGAGCACTTAAATTATACGCAACGAAATGTATTAGTCATTCCTTCAGTTTCTCTAACCCTTGAATCCTTTCTGTCGTAGGGTATCACCAAGAAACTGAACCGATCTTCAAATTTCTTCACAATCTTCCAAAGTATCCTTAGAATCACCTAGACTAGAGTGGGAAATTCTCAACACATGAGATAGATACAAAGAGAACAAGAATAGAAGAGAATATTGAGGCTTAGAAAATGACTTATGTTGTAGAGAGAATCTATAACCTAGAGCATCAAGAATAGATCTTCAGATCTTCTCAAAACAAGTGATTTCAACTCTCACTTAGCATTCCTTTTAGAGGATCAATTAAGTCATTTATTTTAATTAAAAAATCAATAAAATAATAGATAATATCAGCCATGAGGTCAAAATTATCATGGGCTTTAGGCCCGGGAAATTTCTCAATTAATTATAAGCCCATTTGACTTAAAATCAAGGCTTGTGTTATTTTCTATTGATTTAATTATTTAAATCCTTTATCAAATTAATTATTTATATTTTGAACCTTCATTTAAACTTATTTATTAATTTAGACACCAATTTGTCTTAATTAATAAATCTACCCTAATATCTCTTTTCTTCTCTAAATTGCATAACTCAGTGAAACTATCCCAAATTGACCTGGTCAACTTTGATAATTCTAATTGATAATTAAGTCAATGAATTGAGACTATCTAGATGATTTTTATCCAAGGTACAGTGGGTTATCATATATTTAACAAATAAATTTACTATCTTATTAATTCTTCGAGACTCTGCTAAAGAGTCATAATTGTACTCTTGAATTCATAGAAAGCTCTATAAGAAATATATATAAGTTATTAGTTATCCATTGTTACAACCATAATTGTCAATCAATCCTTCATAGACCATCTACAATGAGATGGGACTAAAATACCATTTTACCCCTCATTGTATTTTATCCTTAGAAAATTAGTTCATTGTAAATGATATTTCAGTAAACTAATATTAATTACTGAAATGATATCTCTATCATTTAGCACCTTGAACCAAACTAAAAGGAAACCATCGTTTTACTTCTTCATAAGAAGCTATAGATGTTCATATCAATGATTAACACTCCCACTCAATTATACTACAAGTTTCCAAGATGTAAGTATGGGCTAGTCCATAGGGTAAGCTGGTGACAAACAAGTCAAAGAACTCAAATAATACAATCAGTTAGAATACTACCCAATCAGAATTGAGATTGAATTGACCTATGGTCAACTATATGATATGACTAGAATAGATAATAACAATATATTTACTTATCCTATCTATTGTCAATATCGGTCCAGTCAGATGTAACAAATACATCCGATCTTATCTACTTTGCTAATGTTCTAGAAAGAACATAACACTACAATGTGTAAGCAGATCATATCGTAGATTGGCAAGTCAGTGTAAATCCTGTGCACTGACTAACCTTAGGACTAACTTATGTTTGAACATATAATCATATTTATATTCCACTGTGATTATGTCACTATAAATATGATTAGTTATATGCTCAGGATTTAATAGAAGTTTATATGAAACAAATAATCATGAAAATACAACATGTGAGCAAAGTGATTAACCAAGTCAAAAATTGATTTCTATTCTTTTATTGATAATAAATGAGATTACAAAGAAATTGTGTTTTAATTAGGGAATAAAACCGCAACAAACTCCCACTTGCACTAATTGAAAAATAGTGCCTTAAATATACTAATCCCATTTCCATGATATCCTTATCAAATGTAGCTTCTAGTAGTGTCTTTGTAAACAGATCCGCAAGATTGTCTTTAGATGCAATCTTCATAACCTTCACGTCTCCCCTGACCACATATTCTCTAATTATGTGATACTTCCTTTCTATATGCTTACTCCTCTTATGACTTCGAAGTTCTTTCAAGTTGGATATTGCTCGTGTATTGTCACAAAACAATACAAGCGGTTTATCCATATCTGGAATAACACCAAGACCTGAATAAAACTTCTTTAGATAGACTATTTCCTTAGCTGCTTAAGACGCAACTATGTACTCAGCCTCCATGGTGGAATCTGAGATCGCAGACTGCTTTAAGCTTCTCCATATCACAGCTCCACCCCCAAGAGTAAACACCATTCCAGAAGTAGACTTCCTGTCATCGACATCATTCTGAAAATATGAATCGGTGTTAAGAACACAACCCTTGTACACTAACATATAATCCCTAGTCCACCTTAAATACTTCAGAATATGCTTAAATGCTATCCAATGTTTCGGTCCTAGGTTTTACTGATACCTGCTCACTACTCCCAATGCATAACATATATCACAAAGAATACATCAGACTTCCAACTACAGATGTGTAAGGAACTTTTCTCATTGCATCTTCCTCTTCAGTAGTCTTGGGAGACTGCTTCTTTGAAAGATGAATTCCATGGCAGGATGGTAGACGTCCTTTCTTGGAATTTGTCATTGAAAAACGTTCAAGCACTTTATCAATGTAAGCTGCTTGAGATAGAGGTAAGAGTTTGTTCTTTCTATCCCTAATGATTTAGATACCTAGAGCATAACTTGCTTCACCCAAATCCTTCATCTAGAATTGACTGCTCAACCAATTCTTGACATCTGATAATTTCTTAACATTGGTTCCAATGAGTAAGATATCATCTACATAAAGAACCAGGAATACCAATATTTGTTTTGTCTTTAGTTGGTAAACACAAGGCTCATCAATATTTTGTTCAAAGCCATAGGTTTTAATTATTTCATCAAACCTAAGATTCCAGGAACGAGAAGCTTGCTTAAGTCCATAAATGGACCTATTCAACTTGCAAACTTTTCCTTCTTGTCCAGCTACTTTAAATCCTTTTGGCTGATCCATATAAATGACTTCGTCAAGCATCCCATTAAGAAAGGTTGTCTTGACATCCATTTGCCAGATCTCATAGTCGAGTGTGGCTGTTATGGACAGGAGGATGTGAATGGACTTGAGCATGGCTACCGGACTAAAAGTTTCCTCATAGTCCACGCCTTCTCATTGGGTATAACCCTTTGCCACTAATTGAGCTTTATAAGTTGCGATATTTCCATCAACACCTTGTTTCTTCTTGTAGATCCACTTTCACCCAATGGCCCTAAAGTCACTAGGTGCTTCCGCAAGATCCCAGACAAAATTTGAGTACATGGACTCCATTTTCTATTTCATGGCTTCGAGCCATAGTTCCTTTTTCAGGGCTAGCTATTACCTGTTTGAAAGACAATGGATCATCATTAGTAGTATCACCAACAACCATATTGGTTTCACCATCCAAACCATAGTGAACTGGGTTCCTAGAAACCCTCCCACTACATCGAGTCTCTGTGACTGTTTGCTCAGAAACAATGGTACTTTATTCATCGACTTGCGTCGATTGGACATGAAGAGTAGGAATTTCATCATCAACTCGTGTTGATGACACTAGAACATTGGTTGGAGTCAATTCTTCAACAATCTCCTCTAAAACTACTTTGCTGTGCAATTTGAAGTGTTGGACATAGTCATTTTCCAGAAATGTAGCATTCATATAAGTAAACACTTTATTTTCTAAATGACTATAGAAAAGTCCACATTGAGTACCTTTAGAATAGCCAAAAAACATGCAAAATTTGGTTTGTGGTTCTATCTTTCCTTCCCTTTTCCTCATGACGTGGGTAGGACAACCCCATATTCTAAAATGACATAAGATAGGTTCACAACCATTCTAGCATTCTAAAGGTGTTTTGGGGATTGATTTGGACGGTATGACATTTAGAATGTCGTTCGCAGTTTCAATTGCATGTCCCCAGAATGAACTAAGCATGCATCTAACCATTTCCAATAAAATTCTGTTCCGGCTTTCTGCTACACCATTTTGTTGTGGAGTACCCGAGGAAGTAAGTTGTGATAAAATCCCAAGTTCAGTTAAATGATATTGAAACTGTATATCCAAATATTCTCCACCCCTATCAGATCGCAATATCTTTAACGTTTTACCTAATTGATTCTGAGCCATAGCAAGGAATTCTTGAAACATTGAAATTTTTTCTGATTTCCAATGCATTAGGCAAAGACATGAGTATCTAGAGTAATCGTCAATGAAAGTAATGAAATACTCAAAAACACCCCTCGCTTGTACATTCAAAGGTCCATAAACATCTGAATGAACAAGTCCAAGTGTTTCCTTGGCCTTATCACCGTTTGCAGAGAATGGGCGCTTGGTCAATTTACCTTCTAGACATGATTTACAGACAGGTAATTCACCTAAAGTGAGTTCCTTCAAAGTCCTTTGTAAGTCTTTGAATTCTATCATAGCCAATGCGACCTAGTCTCAAATGCCATAAATACGTCATGTTATTGTTATTAGTCTTTTGACGTTTATTGGTCCTAGGTTTAGCTACTTTGAATAAATCATTATTAAGAGCGAGGGGTTTGTTAGGTCGCAGAATATAAAGCCCGTTTTCCAAACATGCAATACACAACTGTGATCAATTGAAAGAAATAGATATATTAGAACTTGTGAAAGTCATAACAAATTGTTCTAATTGCAACATTGAAACTGAAATTAAATTTCTACTAAAATACGGAATAAAAACTACATCTTTCAAGATTAAATATTTATTTCCAAACTTTAGGCAAGCTTTTCCTCTAGCTCGGATCGTAACGAACGCTACGTTCCCAACTCTAAGCATTAAGCCGCCTTCATCCACTTCCTCCCACGATTCAAGAAGTCGTAAAAATTTACAGACATGGTTAGTAGATCCAGAATCAATAATCCAAATAGATTTATCATTCTCTAAAACACATGTTTCTAAGATAAAGGAACTATAATCATTATGTTTGTTTTTCGCTGCTAGAAACTTAGGGAAATCATGTTTCCAATGCCCCTTCTTATTGCAGTGAAAACACTTATCTTTACCTTTCTTGTTCTTCTTTTTCTTCCCCTTAGGCATCTGTGCACTAGGTTGTGCACTCGTCTTTGCAACCTTTGCAGGCTTTGGGTGTTTTGTCCATCTTTCCTCTTGTTTCTAGCTTTCGAAGATGAAGCTAGGTTAGCTTCAGCCTTAGCTGGATCAGCAGCAGCAACAACAATAGTGTTCTTTTCTCCTCCCTTACTTGGTCCACCCATGATAGACTCGAAAGTCTTATGTCCGTTCAAGAGCTGCGTCAGACCATAGTTGAGTTTATTCATCACATAGTTGGTGGTGAACGGCAAGAAAGCTGGAGAGAGACTTTTTAGGATTAAGCCGACTTGAGTCTCCTCATCTATAATTGCTCCATGTAGTTAAGCTTTCTGAAAGTAGTTGGTCATCTTGATCAGGTGATCACGAACGTGTGGAGATGGTGCCATTTGAGCATTGGCATATTTCTTGGTGGCCTCAAAACGAGTCTGCACAGAATTTGCACCGAACATGTCTTGGAGTTGTTCCATGATTTCGTAGGTCATCTCGAAATTCTCCATCTTTTCTTGAGAGTGCCGACCATACTAGTCAACATGTAGTGTCATGCCTTGTTATTAGCCGCCTGCCAACGCTCATATTTATTTCTTACAGAGTTGGGAGCTCCTTCAGCTGGAACTTCTGGGGATTCCTCAGTCATGACGAACTTGATGTTGTCACCAATCAACACTATGTTGATATTCTGCTTCTAATTGAGGAATTTTTCTCCAGTGATTTTCTCCATAGAAAGTTGAGAAAGGATGGGAGTAGACACAACTATACTTAAAACTACCAATTATCAATAAAATAGAAATCAATCACTTTTGCTCAATAAAATTTCTATTCACTCTAATTTCAAGAAATAGCACAACATATACCATAAATATGTAAGATATGGAAAAAAAACCAAAATAATCATATCTTTATTTGTTAAGGTTTTTAACTATTCTATGATATCGTTGTCCCAGTTGACGAGAGTCAAAAAATATCATTAGTTAAATAGAGTTGTAAACTCATTTAATAATGGACACCATTATTAACAACCTGCTATTCGATCAAAATAAGAAAAATAAAATATTTTATTATATGAGCTAGACCCATGGTTTCGATAATGATAGATTTAGTCCTAGTAGTCACCGTAGGGGTGAGTCTAGTAGAATTTTGACCTATAATTATCTATCGTTCGAAATCTAACCTGTCAAAATAACTAAAGAACACCTTCCGTAAGGGGCAAATCAAAGCGTCTCGAGGCCCCATTAAGCTATTGACCTTGTTAAACCAACGGCGGAGATCGAATACTATTATTAAAATAAGCTCATTATTTAATTAAAAAAAGTATTTTTTTTCTTATTAATTTTCAAAAATAATGATTGTGGTTCTCCAAAAAATTGTAAAATTAAAATTTTAAAACACAAGTCTTATAATTTTCTATTAATTTTAAAGTGTCACATTGAAACAAATTCAATTAAATTAGAATTAATTTGTTGCTAATCAATATTTAGGTGTGACTATTATAATGAATATATACAATTAAGTCCAATTCAGGAAAATTGGCCTTAACAATTGGACTTGTATGGAGGAGGACTGGGTTCAGTATGTCATTCCCATTACTAAGGCCCCCATACTTCCATACAAGGTCAAAAAGACATGAATTTAAACCTTCATTTATTAATTGTTATTAGTTGATTAGGCCCACTATAGTCATGCAAAGCAAATTGGCATTCAC
Organism: Humulus lupulus; assembly: GCF_963169125.1. Classification (NCBI taxonomy): domain Eukaryota; kingdom Viridiplantae; phylum Streptophyta; class Magnoliopsida; order Rosales; family Cannabaceae; genus Humulus; species Humulus lupulus. The sequence goes on along the minus strand of NC_084797.1, from coordinate 141,044,908 downwards.
AAGTGGAATCACTCACAAGAGAGGAATTTAAATTTTTACATTTTCTAATGGGCCCAAATAAAACCTATCATTTTATGAATGCTTTATTTAGCAAAATCCATATATTAAGCAAACATATGGGCCACTATATGCATTTGAGCTCAATTGCAAAAATACCACATATAGTGCAAACAGACATGTTATAATTGGATGGGCCTGATCATGTTAATATATGAGCAAGTCTATGCATTCATGCAAAAATACTACAATTTATTTCATTTGCAAAAATACCACAAATAATTTTATAAAATTTATCAAAAATTTTAAATTAATTAAATTTTTGCAAAAATAAATAAGTCAGTTTGAATGAAATTTATCAACAATTAACAAAGTTAATTTAAATTTCACTTATCAACAATCAACTTAGTTTAGGTAATTTTGAAAAATATTAATTTAATTTAAATAGGATTTATCAACAATTAATCAAAGTTATTTTAAATCCCACTTATTAAAAAATATTTTATTAGTTGGTTTGAAAAATGTGACATTTTAAAAAATTTAACTAGTTATAATATTTTTTAAAACAAATATCATCTGCTGTTTTTGAAAAAAATATCTTAAACAGTTAAACAAATTAAAATATCTATAAAAATATCTAGTCAACAAATTTTCAAATTTCAAATTATTTAAATATTAAAATCCATAGAATAATCAGATATTATTATTTAAAAAAAAGATTTCAAAAATATCTTTAATATCTAATAACTTAATTCAAATATTTTAAAATATTAAAATATTTAAAATTAATTAGTTAACCTATTTTTAAATTTAAATTTGAATCTTTGTAGAAAATATCTATTTTATAAAAGATCAAGCAACAAAAATATCGTATTTCAAAAAAAATATTTTTAAATAATAGAAAGCATCTGATATTTTTGTATTAACCAATTAAAAAATAAAAAAAATTATAGCAGGCCGCAACCAGTGAAAGTTGGTGGCTGCGGCCACGAGACTTTTCTCGACAAAAATCGTGCGCTGGCAACGACCAGAGTTTATGGTGGCCGCGACCACTAGCGTCGGATACCCAGGTCGCGGCCATAACCCAAAAAAAAAATTTCAAAAAATTTTTGTGTAATTTTTCTACCCAAAACCATTTTCTAAATAATTTTTACTATGTTTTACATCAAATAAAGCATTTATAAAAATTATTTGCAAAGAAAACACAACAAAATAACCCAAATTTGCAAATAATCACATAAGAATCAATATCTTAATAAAAACATGAAATCCTTCCAATTACTCAACACATCAAATAATTCAATTTTTACCACATTCACACATGAAAGTAAAGATTACCAAAGGCTCTGAGGCCAGTTGTTGGGAAAAATTATACATGATCTTAATTATTTTCATGTAAATCATATATTAAACACATTAATATAAGACAACCTAGGACATGTTTCTACAATTGAATTTAAATAGAGATAATGATAAGATGTATTGACCAAACTAATTCTAAGACTTTGGACCATTAAAACTACTATACATAGACACTATTTTTTTTTAGAAAACATACATAAGAAACAATCTCAAACTTTATTAAAAACTTTAAGTAAATGTTGAAATACATAAATTCAGAGTGTGGGATCCAATTGTTTGAAAAATAAAACATACCTTTAACTTAATTAAAATTGTTTACAAAACCAAGTGCAAAAAATACATAGAAACATAATAAAAAGACTGAAAATAACGTCATCCTCGAATCGTTCACGCAGTCCACCGAATCCATTCTTCCTCAATACACAACCCTGACCTACCAAAAACCCTTCCGTCGCCATAACTATTTTTCTGCATACATAAAAAATAAAGCAATGAGCCTAATGCCCAGCAAGGAAAATGTAACGACCCAAATTTACTAACAAGGCTTACGGGCCTTGATTAGTGTGCTGGGAGGGCATAATTTGATTATATGTGATTTAATGATTTAAAAGCACGCCTATATGATTATTTGGATATTTGTGATGCATGACTATGTGTATTAGTATGCATGTAGGCCCTGATTAGGTTACAAGGGCATTGTCGTAGTTTTGGCCCATCGAGGGCATAAATGTAAATATCTGTGATAAATTAATGAGACTACATTATTATGTGGATATATTTATAATCTGTGACTTAAGGCGATCCTAGTGAGCGAGTTAGCGAAAAGGTCACGACGGGGATTTATACCCGACTCGGGGCGAGCCTGGGGGTATTTTTGGGAATTTAGGTAATATATTGGAGATTATTTGATATTGAGGAATATAATTGGAAACTAGTTAGGTGTTGGGTATTAAGCGATAAATATTAGAGACATTTGAGGAATTAGGTGAAATGACCAAAATGCCCCTAGGTGGATTAAAAGGCATAGAAGTAAAGGGAGGGCAAATTGGTCATTTGGCTTATAAGGGATGAGAGTTAAGTTGCTTTATGCCTTAGTGGGAAAAGTCTAGAGTCTGAAGGAAAGAAAAGAAGAAGGAAAAAGAAAGAAGGAAAAATAGAAGTTCATTTTTTCTCTCTGTCGGTTTAGGATTCTTCTCCATTCCTTGGGGTCTTTTGGAGCTAAAATTCAGAGGAGTTCTTGGGTAGAGCCTTGTGCTTGAGACCTTGATCAAGTGTGAGAATTCAGCAGGGATTAGGCATCCATCTGAGGTAAGTTTCTAGGGTCTGCTTTTATGTTTCTGGTTTTGGCTGAGATGATTTTCTGAACTGAGTTTTATGGGGGATTAAGGGAATTAAAGCTGAGGATTTGAGGAGGAGTAAGCCAAGGAGGTGTAGAGGATAGCTTAAGGTCGACTCTCCATTGAAGGTATGAATTCTAGCTCTAAAACCTTGAGGTTCTAGTTGTTTTGCTGAGTTTCTGAGTTTGAGGTCCAACCATGGTGAATTATGGGATTTGGAGTGCATGTGCTTAAGTTTTATGTGGTTAAGTCATTTGGGATGAGTTAGACATGTTGATAAGCTTGTTTTTAAGTTTTGTTAAAGTTTGAAAAAGTTTTGGTAAGGTTTGGCTCAGGAAAATCGAAGGAGGGAAAAATGCAGGGTTTCTGTTCTGTGACTAGCGCTACAGCGCTAGCCTTTGGGCGCTGTAGCGCTAGGCCATGTTGTTTGGGACATTTTTAGGTTCTGTTTGTAGCACTGTAGCACCCTCCAAAGAGCGTTGTAGCGCTACCCTATTTCAAGAAAAGGGTTTTTGGGTTATTTTCAAGGGTTTTTGCCCGGGGGTTCGGGGTTTGATTCCACCACCCCGTTTGGTGGAATTAGAGCTTCCCGAGGGCTCGGGATTGGTCTCGAGGCTAGGTTTTCAACTTGAGGTTTGGTGATGGTTTTTATCTATGGTTATGACTCGATGCGCACTAGGGCTCAAGAGGGATCGTGCTTGAGGGTCAATCGAACAAAGCTAGCAAATTTAAAGGTAAGAAAACTGCACCCAACTATGTGTTTGTAATGGGACTAAGTGCTCCCATTAACTGCATAATGTCATAGATGGTATTACGCCATGGGACATGTGATAAACAACCTAAGGGTGCCGTAAATAATACTTACACACAGGGCGCGGCTCGGCCACTGGTTTCCAAGGACAACTTAATATTCACTGAGCTCGGTTTAAGCGGGCCGGAGTCAGTGGGAAAAATAGAGGGTGCGGCCTAAGGGCATTAACCCTAGTTATCATATGTGGATTGATTGTTGATATGAAGTAATATCGTTGGTATGATGAATACTTGATTATCATGAATGCTTAAACTGTTGAGTATATGCTCATGTGATATGAGATATCTGATTGTTTGTTGAATGATTGTGCTCTATTGTTGGGTTTCTTGCTGGGCCTTGGCTCACGGGTGTTTCGTGGTGCAGGTAAAGTCAAGGCAAGTTGGACCAATCCTGAGATGGAGAGCTACAGGGTTGAATGTACATAGTCAGCTGTTCGGCCGCCACGGCCGAGGAGTGAAACAGGACGAAAAATGTTTAACCATCTATTTTGCCTTAGAGTGGCCAATCATTGTATCTAGATCTTGAATCTTTTGTAAACAGTCTTTAACTTATTACTTTTGGGATCCCATGTAAATAGAAAATGTTTATTTAAAAGAAATGCAACTTTTGAGACCGAAATATTTTAACCCTAGTTCGACTATAGTTTCAGTAACACGTTTTGAATTAAATGACTTGATTAGCAAGTCTTGCACCTTTATAAACACACAGTGTAACGGTCTTGGCTATCCAGGGCGTTACAGAAAATCTACTAATAACATAAAACATATACATAAACTATATCATAAACATATACTACAAACATATGTCATACAATACTACAATGACCATCATACCTCTTGGGGCTTGTTAACTAAGCAAGTCATATGCCCAATAGATTTGTGGGGCTTGCTAGCTAGGCAAGTCATATGCCCATAAATCATTGGGGCTTGCTAGCTAGACAAGTCATATGCCCAAGGCTATAAACATACTATACATATAATATTACATAACATAACATAACATATAACATATAACATATCATATAAACATATAAAATTCTATCCTATTTTCCTTACCAATACCGGGATATGAGAACAAGGACGGGATTTAGGAACACTCCTAAAACCAACAATAAGAATGTGAGTATTTCTAAATAAAAGAGATGATAAAGAAATGAACTAAACCATCGAGAAGAAACTTACCGAAAAGAAATCTTAAGTTAAAAGAGCTTAAGTACCTAATCAATAATGAAAAACAATGAGTTAGGATTTGAGTAAAGAAAACTAAAGGAAACTGAAGAAACATATAGAAATGAACTTAAGATGAGGAATACCTTTGGATGTACTAGAACTGAACTACACCTCGATATTGTAAAACACACTATTTATCTTACTTCCCAAGTGTTTATCAAGCTTAAAATGATAAAGCTTATAACCTAACCCAAGTGTTTATCACTCTATAGTCACCCTAGCAACTTGAAGGCTCTGAACACAGCTTGAAGAATGAGAGAAGTGGATGGGTACTAGGTCCTATTTATAGAGTTCAAGGAGTGAACTACCTCCTTTTAGTTTGAATAAAAACAATGTATTTTAATTGAAAAATATTTGAATATTCATTCAACAGAGGCTTAAGACTCATTCAAAACGTTCAGAGGCTAGTCAAGAGGTTAAGGAATGAAATGAGCTCGGTTTCAAAAACATTTGAAAATGTAGCCCTAGGGTCGATATATCGCCCATTGTAGGCGATATGTCGCCTGGGCTTATGCCCCGAGTGATCATCGATTCGTTTCTGCAAAATTGACGTGTTTTTCGTATTCCCTGTGTGGCGATATATCACCCCTATAACGGTGATATATCGACATACGCTGAAATATTATATACGTAATTGCACTTTTTCAGCTTAATTTGAATTGGTTAATCAGGTTTGACTGAGTCATAATACGGTTTTAAAGCTGCTGACAGGTCCTAGGGTTTTTATATATATTTCTTTTATAAAACTATTCATAAAAAATACTTAATTTCTCAACAAACAAGCACATGACAAGTATCATGATCTTATTAGTTCTATCTAAACCTTATAGTATAATAAATGACATCTTTATAATCAGCTATATTAATCAAACCTTATGTTATAATTAATATTCTTAAACTATAGGTTAAACTTATAAAATCTATAAATGTTGTTACGAGTGTTCAACTAAGTCCCGGCTTGAACCAAAATCCACAGTAATAAACATACTATAACTACTACTAGCTATTATTACTACTACTACTACTACTACTATCTAACTAGCAGTAAAATTCTGGGACTCTACAATTCTCCCCTACTAAAAAGAATTTTGTCCTCGAAATTTACTTACCAAACAATTCCGGATACCGGGCTAACATGTCCTCCTCCAACTCCCACATTGCCTCCCGTTCATAACTATTACTCCATAGGACTTTGACTATCGGAACACTCTTGGACCGTAACTGCTTCATCCCTCTATCTAGGATGCTAACCAGTCATTCCTCGTAACTGAAGTCTTTTTGGAGTGCTATCGTTTCGTACTTGAGGATGTGAGATGGGTTTGACACATATTTACGCAGCATCGAGATATGGAACACATTGTGGCTATTTGCTAAAGCTGGCGGTAGGGCTAATCTATATGCAATTACTCCCACTTTGTCCAATATCTCAAAAGGACCTATAAACTGGGGACTAAGCTTGCCTTTCTTCCCAAACCACTTTACACCTTTCATAGGAGATATCTTTAGGAAGACTTGATCTCCGACCTTGAATTCCACATCACGCCGCTTGGCATCCGCATAACTTTTCTAACGGCTTTGAGTAGCGAGCATACATTTTCTAATTAGCACGACTGCTTCCTGAGCTTTTCTAACAGCTTCAGGACCAAGAAGCTACCTTTCTCCTACCTCGTCCCAATGTAATGGCGATCGACACCTTCTTCCATAAAGTAACTCATAAGGTGCCATCCCGATCATTGACTGGTAGCTATTATTGTAGGAGAATTCTATCACTGGCAAGTACTTACTCCATGAGCCTCCGAAATCAAGTACACAAGCGCACAATATATCTTCTAAAATCTGTATGGTACGCTTGGACTGACTGTCTGTTTGAGGATGAAAAGCTGTACTAAGACTTAACTTAGTACCCATGGCTTGCTGTAAACTTCCCCAAAATCTCGGTGTAAACACTGATCCTCTATCAGATACTATTGTCTTAGGGATTCCATGCAACCGTACTATTTCTTGGACATAAATGTCTGCGTATTGATTTGTTGTGTATGAAGTCTTAACAGGGAAGAAATGAGCTGACTTGGTTAGTCTATCTATTACTACCCAAGCCGAATCATGCTGCTTATTTGTTTGTCCGTGCCCTTTTATCGTTGTCGGACTACTTGTTGTTAGGATGCTTTCTTTTCTGACCATTATTGTTGCTAGATTGATTGCTGTTGTTGTTGTGGTCTTTCCAACCATTCTGAGGTTGACTTGGTTGTTTAGGCTCAGGCTTACTGGCCTCCTCTTTACTAACATTCGCCTGAAGCCTTTTTACTTCTATTGTTGTTTCAAGAACATCGACATAGGTAGTGTTTCCTGGGTTTGCGTGCTTAACCCCTAACTCAATCTTTGGTCGAAGTCCTCTAATGAGCTTGGTCACCCTCAGAAAGTCAGTTGGAACCATTTCTGGTGCAAACTTGGCTAATCAGTCGAACTTCCGAGCATATTCTGCTACTGATAAGTTCCCTTGCTTCAGACCAGCGAACTCCTTAACTCTTGAAGCGATGACTGCTGAATTGTAGTACTTTTTTGTGGAACGGCTCCACAAATCTGGTCCAAGTCATGGTGGTGACATCGTGAGTCTACTGAACTAAGTCCCATCATATTCTAGCATATTTCTTGAGTAGAGATGAAACACAGGATATGCGGTCCGCGTTGCCGAGGTTCATGTGCGCTAGGATCGACTCCACATTTCTGAGCCACTCTTCTGCCTTGAAGGGGTTTGTTGTCCCTTCAAATTTTGGAGCGTGTTGCTTACGAAATCGTTCGTAAACTAGCTCCATGTGCTGAGCTGGGTATGGCGCATAGTTCGCCATTGGCCATCCCCCATATGGACCAACTTGTTGGGGTACTGGGGCCATTTGCTGAGGCTGTGGTTGTGGCGGAGGCGGAGGTGGAGGCTGAGTCTGAGGCTGAGCCTGTTGTTGCTGTTGCTGCAGTAATTCCTCAACTTGCTGTTGTAGTCTAGCAATTTCCACAGTGTTGTCAACTGGCGGCGACGGCGCATTTCGGTTGGCAGTAGAACGCACTCCCCTTCTGCAAACTGGAGGGGCTTCATTGCTCTCTGGAGCGGCATTGGAGGCATTGACATTGGTGCGAGTAGACCTTCTGAGCGACATCTTTAGCAGAGTTCTAACAGTTCAAAAAATCATGTTAGAACTTTACCCTAATAGGCTCTAAGGCAAAAACATAATCTAAACAAACATAACTCAGACCTATTAATTATGACTTCTTATGAAAATTATATAAGTCTTCTTTATCATTAGAGTGGGTTTCTATACTTAGAAAAATAAGCCATCTTTATTATTTTCTAAGTTTGTTTCTAATCATCCAATATGACTTAATTCTTAGGCTCGAAACTCATCGTTGTTCCAAAGATAACCATATTGAGGGAGGGTTGGGATCAGTAAAATCGTTCCCACTACTATGGCCCCCTAACTCTCAATATAGAGAACCCGGTTCATTGATTTGTATCCACCCTCACCGAACTTACTCATTATTCATTAAATTTATTATTTATTATGATTGCAAAAGAAAAATCAAACTCATTCACGTTAATAAAGTAACAATGATATTTATTTGGAAAAAAAAGTTTTCACTATTTACAATCACAAATGCAAATAAATAAAATAAATAAGAAACTAATCTATTCTAAAAATTGAGATCTTCTACATCTGATCCTTCATCTAACATATCATCATCAATCTCTTCATAGTCATCATTATCTTGAGCCTCAAAATGCCCTCGAGGAAGATTCGTAAAAATTCTATGTTTTTGCTAATATGTAAATTGGAATTCCATTTTAGAAGTGAACCTAAGTATGAGAAAATAATATCTCATAGCTATCGGTAATTCATCTTCATCATCTATCGTCTCCCATCTATCTTCTAAAGCTGCAATCACAGTTGGATAATCTTTAAAAAGTCTAATTAATAAAACATATTATTCCGTTGATCTCATCATGATCTGCTTAGTTTCTTGGAGGTGACCTATCTCCATGTGGAATAAAAGTAGTCTCCGAGTGATTCTTTCTAGCACTCCTACAATGTTTCTTGGTTCTCTAATTCTTTTCAAGGCCTTAATGGCTCGAATATACTCATATGTTAATGCTCCGTTCATTCTTAACTGAAAACATAAAGGCTAAAACATTAGGTATACAAATAAACATAATAACTATAACTTAAACACTTACTTAGAGGTTAGATTCGGAGCTTGAGCATGTGTATCAAGGAGAACTTCATGCGAATGAACCGTTGCTCTGATACCAACTGTAATGACCCAACTAATTCTAAGACTTTGGACCATTAAAACTACTATACGTAGACATTATTTTTTTTTTAGAAAACATACATAAGAAACATTCTCAAACTTTATTAAAAACTCTAAGTAAATGTTGAAATACATAAATTCAGGGTATGTGATCCCATTGGTTGAAAAATAAAACATAACTTTAACTTAATTAAAATTGTTTACAAAAACAAGTGCAGAAAATACATAGAAACATAATAAAAAGACTGAAAATAACATCATCCTCGAATCGTTCATGCAGTCCATCGAATCCATTCTTCCTCAATACACAACCCCAAGCTGCCAAAAATCCTTCTGCCGCCATAACTATTTTCTTGCATACATAAAAAATAAAGGAATGAGCCTAATGCCCATCAAGGAAAATCTACTAATAACATAAAACATATACATAAACTATATCATAGACATATGCTACAAACATATGTCATACAATACTACAATGGCCATCATACCTCTTGGGGCTTGTTAACTAAGCAAGTCATATGCCCAATAGATTTGTAGGGCTTGCTAGCTAGGCAAGTCATATGCCCATAAATCATTGGGGCTTGCTAGCTAGACAAGTCATATGCCCAAGGCTATAAACATACTATACATATAACATTACATAACATAACATAACATATATCATATCATATAAACATATAAAATTCTATCCTATTTTCCTTACCAATACTGAGATATGAAAACAAGGACGAGATTTGGGAACACTCCTAAAACCAACAATAAGAATGTGAGTATTTCTAAAGAAAAGAGATGATAAAGAAATGAACTAAACCATCGAGAAGAAACTTACCGAAAAGAAATCTTAAGTTCAAAGAGCTTAAGTACCTAATCAATAATGAAAAATAATGAGTTAGGATTTGAGTAAAGAAAACTAAAGGAAACTGAAGAAACATATAGAAATGAACTTAAGATTAGGAATACCTTTGGATGTAATAGAACTGAACTACACCTCGATATTGTAAAACACACTATTTATCTTACTTCCCAAGTGTTTATCAAGCTTAAAATGATAAAGCTTATAACCTAACCCAAGTGTTTATCACTCTATAGTCACCCTAGCAACTTGAAGGCTCTGAACACAGCTTGAAGAATGAGAGAAGTGGATGGGTACTAGGTCCTATTTATAGAGTTCAAGGAGTGAACTACCTCCTTTTAGTTTGAATAAAAACAATGTATTTTAATTGAAAAATATTTGAATATTCATTCAACAGAGGCTTAAGACTCATTCAAAACGTTCAGAGGCTAGTCAAGAGGTTAAGGAATGAAATGAGCTCGGTTTCAAAAACGTTTGAAAATGTAGCCCTAGGGTCGATATATCGCCCATTGTAGGTGATATGTCGCCTGGGCTTATGCCCCTAGTGATCGTCGATTCGTTTATGCGAAATTGACGTGTTTTTCGTATTCCGCATGTGGCGATATATCGCCCCTATAACGACGATATATCGACATACGCTGAAATATTATACATGTAATTGCACTTTTTCAGCTTAATTTGAATTGGATAATCAGGTTTGACTGAGTCATAATACGGTTTTAAAGCTGCTGGCAGGTCCTAGGGTTTTTATATATATTTCTTTTATAAAACTCTTCATCAAAAATACTTAATTTCTCAACAAACAAGCACATGACAAGTGTCATGATCTTATTAGTTCTATCTAAACCTTATAGTATAATAAATGACATCTTTATAATCAGCTATATTAATCAAACCTTATGTTATAATTAATATTCTTAAACTATAGGTTAAACTTATAAAATCTATAAGTGTTGCTACGAGTGTTCAACTAAGTCCCGGCTTGAACCAAAATCCACATTAATAAACATACTATAATTACTACTAGCTATTACTACTACTATCACTATCTAACTAGCTAAGTAAAATTCTAGGACTCTACATAAGAACACTTACATTATACGCAGCAAAATGTATTAGTCTTTCCTTCAGTTTCTCTAACCCTTGAACCCGTTCTGCCGCAAGGTATCAGCAAGAAACTGAACAGATCTTCAAATTTCTTCACAGTCTTCCAAAGTATCCTTTGAATCATCTAGACTAGAGTGAGAAATTATCAACACATGAGATAGATACAAAGAGAAGAATAATAGAAGAGAATATTGAGGCTTAGAAAATGACTTATGCTGTAGAGAGAATCTATAACCTAGAGCATCAAGAATAGATCTTCTAATCTTCTCAAAACAAGTGATTTCAACTCTCACTTAGCATTCCTTTTACATGATCAATTAAGTCATTTATTTTAATTAAAAAATCACTAAAATAATAGATAATATCAGCCATTTGGTCGAAATTATCATGGGCTTTAGGTCAGGGAAATTTCTCAATTAATTATAAGCCCATTTGACTTAAAATCAAGGCTTGTGTTATTTTCTATTGATTTAATTAATTAAATAATTATTTAAATCCTTTATCAAATTAATTATTTATATTTTGAACCTTAATTTAAACTTATTTATTAATTTAGACACCAATTTTTATTAATTAATAAATCTACCCTAATATCTCTTTTCTTCTCTAAATTGCATAACTCAGTGAAACTATCCCAAATTGACCTGGTCAACTTTGATAATTCCAATTGATAATTAAGTCAATGATTTGAGACTGTCTAGATGATTTTTATCCAAGGTACAGTGGGGACCATGGGCCTATGATATCAAGCTCCAATAAGTATCATAAATTTAACAAATAAATTTACTATCTTATTAATTCTTCGAGACTCTGCTAAAGAGTCATAATTGTACTCTTGAATTCATAGAAAGCTCTATAAGAAATATATATAAGTTATTAGTTATCCATTGTTACAACCATAATTGTCAATCAATCCTTCATAGACCGTCTACAATGAGATGGGACTAAAATACCATTTTACCCCTCATTGTATTTTATCCTTAGAAAATTAGTTCATTGTAAATGATATTTCAGTAAACTAATATTAATTACTGAAATGATATCTCTATCATTTAGCACCTTGAACCAAACTAAAAGGAAACCATCGTTTTACTTCTTCATAAGAAGCTATAGATGTTCATATCAATGATTAACACTCCCACTCAATTATACTACAAGTTTCCAAGATGTAAGTATGGGCTAGTCCATAGGGTAAGCTGGTGACAAACAAGTCAAAGAACTCAAATAATACAATCAGTTAGAATACTACCCAATCAGAATTGAGATTGAATTGACCTATGGTCAACTATATGATATGACTAGAATAGATAATAACAATATATTTACTTATCCTATCTATTGTCAATATCGGTCCAGTCAGATGTAACAAATACATCCGATCTTATCTACTTTGCTAATGTTCTAGAAAGAACATAACACTACAATGTGTAAGCAGATCATATCGTAGATTGGCAAGTCAGTGTAAATCCTGTGCACTGACTAACCTTAGGACTAACTTATGTTTGAACATATAATCATATTTATATTCCACTGTGATTATGTCACTATAAATATGATTAGTTATATGCTCAGGATTTAATAGAAGTTTATATGAAACAAATAATCATGAAAATACAACATGTGAGCAAAGTGATTAACCAAGTCAAAAATTGATTTCTATTCTTTTATTGATAATAAATGAGATTATAAAGAAATTATGTTTTAATTAGGGCATAAAGCCCCAACAAGATGATGGCCATTACAACTGGGGTACAACGCCAATCCCCATTATGGAGTAGTTTGCGAAAAAATTGAGTTAAGAACACTTAAGGGCTTTTAGACCGAGTAGATAAATACATTAAGTTGGATGAGGCTATCGCCAAGAAGGAAAAGCCCCCAAACGCTGATCAGAACAAAAATTAAGAGTCGGGCAAAGTTGTTGGTGACCCTAGTAAGTCTAACAACGGTGGTAAGAACAACAACAAAAATGGTAGATAATGGGCAAGCACTGAATCGTTTACGTCCGACAATAAACGCCTTAAGCAGAATAGATATGAACCAAGGTTCCATAATTATACAACCCTGGTCGACATCCGAGCAGAAGTATGCCAGGCCAACCACACCACCGTACCATTTAGGTGACCAACCCCCATTAGGAAGTACATTTCAAAAAGAGATACAACAAAGTTTTGTCTCTTCCATAATGATTATGGACATGAAACAAATGAATCAAACCAGCTGAAGGATGAGATTAAGTTTTTGATATAGCAAGGACATCTGAGGAGATATGTATGGGCAGGGAATAATCCTCAACAAGGAGCTAACGTGGGCAAGGAGCATGCATGTGCATGTCAACACTCGCCTCCTTTATAGCTAGCCCTGGTCGCGGACACTTTGCTCACCTTTTACAATGGAACACACTTAGCTAGTGACATTGGTAAGGTTCGAATAAGGGAAGATTGCATAACTTTCTTTGAGCTTGACGCACAGCACGTCAGGTTCCCCCACACAGATCCCCTGGTCGTAGATGTCCAAATTGCCAACATGATAGTGAAGAGAGTGGTGGTGGACATAGGAAGCTCGTTAAATATAATTTACAAATCTTCATTGGAGAGAATGAAATTATCAGTACAAGATTTGGAACCATACAACCAAACCATCTTGGTTTCTTTGGCGAAGGGCTCGCTCCAACAAGGTCGATCAGACTCCCAGTCACAGTAGGAGTTGCCCCTACGAACAAGACATTACTCACTACTTTTGTAGTAGTTGATTGTACTTCCGCATATAATGCTATGATCGGAAGACCCATATTGGTATAGCTACGAGCAGTGATCTCAATGTGGCATCTAGCCATGAAATTCCCAATAGATGCAGGAGTTTGGTGCGCGCTCAGAAATAAAAGGGAGGTAAGGGAATGCTATAACTCATACATTACGAAGGCAAAAAAGTATAGGGAGGGGAGTGGGCTCATTTCCTCGAGCAACACTAATGATTCAGAAAAAAAGTTGCATGGAGTCAGCTAACCAAATGGCCATTCCGATGAACAAGTCACCAAATAGGGTGTTTCCCAAAGTGAGGATGAAGACATAGATCCTCGCTTTGGGAATTTTGAGGAGGAAGTTGGATCTGTGAAGGATCTCGAGGAGATTCAATTATAAGCGGAACAACCAACCAGAGTTGTGAAAGTCGGTAAAAACATAGAAACAATGAAAAAAAAAAACTAGTGGAATTTTTAAGAGAGAATCAAGAAGTATTTGCCTAGTTGCATAGTGATATGGTAGGAATAGACCTGACAGTTATTAGTCATGTCCTAAACATCGACAAGAACCACCCACCAGTCCAGTAAAAATAAAGATTGCTCGACAAAGAAAAGTCCAAAGCGCTAAAAGAGGAAGTCGAGAAGCTTAAGGAAAATGGATTCATTAGAGTGGCATTTTATTCATCATGGGTCTCCAATCTCGTATTAGTCCCAAAGCCAAATGAAAAGTGGAGGACTTGCGTGGATTTTACAAATCTCAATAAAGCTTGCCTGAAGGATTATTTTCCACTGCCAAGGATTGGCCAACTGGTTGATGCTACATCAGGGCATGAAATGTTGTCATTTACGAATGCATACTATTACTACAATCAAATAAGTATACACCCACCTGACGAGGAACACACCAACTTTCGAACAGATACCGAGTTACACTGCTATAAAGTAATGCCTTTCGGTTTGAAAAACGCTAGTGCGGCTTACCAACGACTAGTAAATCACATGTTTAAAGACTAGATCAGTAATAACATGGAAGTATACATCAACGATATGTTGGTCAAGTCGAAAAAGGTTGGTGGGCATGTTCAAGACATACACGAATGCTTCAACATCTTGAAAAAATATCTGATGAAGCTTAACCCTCTCAAGTGTTCTTTTGGAGTCGGATCAGGGAAGTCTTTGGGGTTCATATTGAACTCACGAGGAATAGAAGCTAACCCCAAGAAGATTCAAGTGTCGATCATCATTAAATTGCCCACTAAGATTAAAGATGTACAAAGTCTAACAGGAAGAATTGCTGCCCTAAGCAGATTTATTTCAAAATCTACCGACAAGTGTGTCCCATTTTTTAATTTGCTCAGGGGAAACAAGAAGTTTGAATGGACAGAATAGTGCGAGCATGCCTTTCTTGCACTCAAGAAGCATATGGCTCAACCTCCTATTCTATCCAAACCAGTCAAAGGAGAAACATTGTACATCTACCTAGCAATTATAGAATATGCTGCTAGTGTTGTTTTGATTTGAGAAGAAAGTAGTATCCAAAAAGCAGTATATTATATAAGTAACAAGCTAGTAGGAGTAGAATCACGATATCCATCTATTGAGAAATTAGCTTATTGCTTGGTAATGGCATCACGAAAGCTGCGACCATATTTTTAAGCTCACCTCATAATAGTTTTCATCGACCAACCATTAAGGAAAGTCTTGCAAAAACTAGATGCATCTGGTTGACTATTAAAATGGGATGTGGAGTTAGGAAAATTCAAAATTGCTTACTTACCACAAACAATAATTAAGGGCCAACCATAGCAGATTTTTTAGCTGAATTCACTAATCTTCCTCGAGCAGACACCAGGAACACAAGTGCAAGCAGAAATTTCCACATGGAAGTTATTTGTTGATGGGTCTTCCAACGAGCACAGTTTTAGGGTAGGATTGATCCTTATAACACCAGAAGGGCATCAGTTTCACTGTGCACTTAGATTTGGTTTTATTGTCTCCAACAATGAAGTTAAATATCAAGCACTACTCATAAGATTAAGACTAGCCAAGGATGCAAACGTAAAATCACTAGAGGTATACATTGATTCACAGTTGGTCGTTAATCAGATTCTAAGAATATTAGGCCAGAGGGTTGAATATGGTCGCATATCTAAACAAATCAAAAGACTTGTTAGTGCAAATCGAAAAATATACATTGAAACAAATCCTTCGTGACTAGAATTTCAACGTTGACGCATTGACCAAGTTGGAAAGTTCCAAAGATGCAACTATACTAAACATAGTACTGGTCGAACATCTATCAACCCCCATCATACAGGAAGATCATTCGACCTTGGTTATACATAAAACTGATACTTGGATGACTCATATTATCCAATACCTCGACCAGGGAATATTTCCAACAAAAAGGAATGAATCGAAGAAACTACAAAGACAGTCCGCCCGTTTTATTCTAGTGGATGGAATTTTGTATCAACGAGGATATTCTATGCCCTTAATATCATGTATTCCCAAGGAAAAATCTAAGGAACTATTACAAGAAGTACACGAAGGGTTTTGCGGAGACCACGTTGGCGAGCAGAGTTTATTAAAGAAGATTCTACAACAAGGGTACTTTTGACCTACAATGAATGAGGATGCAATGAAATTTGTGAAAAAATCCGACAAGTGCCAATGATTTTCCAAAACACCTCGAGCAGCCCCAAATGAGCCGAAGCAGATGCAAAGCCCTTGCCATTTGCAGTTTAGGGAATAGACCTGATCGAATCTTTGCCAACGGGAAAATGGGGTGTAAAATACGCAGTAGTAGTTGTCGACTACTTCACCAAATGGGTAGAAGCTAAGCCGCTTACAATAGTCACGACCAAGAAAGTTCTAGATTTTGTCATAAAAAACATAGTCTGCCAATATGGACTGCCAAATAAAATAATATCAGACAATGTCACACAATTCGATAGTTACCTATTCATCAATTTCAGCGAACGACATGGTATAACTAAAAGATTCTCATCAGTCTCCCATCCGTAAGAAAATGGCCAAGTTGAAGCTGTGAATAAGATGATAAAGGACACCCTGAAGAAAAGGCTCGAACATGCAAAGGGAGCTTGGCTAGAAGCATTACCAGAAGTTCTCTGGTCGTACAGAATAACACACCGAACAACAACCGATCATACACCATTTTCCTTAACATATGGGTATGATGCCATGCTACTAGTCGAGTTAGATCCACCCTCACATCGAAGGCTAACATATGACCAAAATAATAATCACCACTTGCTGATGGAATCATTAGATTTGATAGAAGAACAAAGAGAGAAGGCTTAGCTACGAATAACAGCTCATCAACAAAGGTCACTTGATATTTTAACTCTAAAATACACGAGATAAAATTTGCTTTAGGAAGCTTGGCACTTAGAAGAGTTTTTCTCAATACTCGAGACTAAGCTGTCGGAGTCCTTGGGCCAAACTAGGAAGGTCCATATCAAATTGAAGAAATACTACAACCAGGAACATATAAACTTGCTATCTTAAACAAAGATCTCATTCCTCATTATTGGAACGGAGAAGACCTCCACAAGTATTATCAATGAACATTTCTTCTTAAAGAATGGCTTGTATTAATTAGTTTTTATTTTTACAAGTTTTTGAACAAGGGCTGGTCACTTATTTGGCTGGTCGCTTATAAGTGTAAGATCGTTTGATCACTCGTATAGACAAAAATTTGTCCATTTTTTTTTTCGAGAAATAAAAGGAACTGTGCGCAGCCAGTTATTATTGCCAATTATTGTATTTTTTCTTACAAGTATTTGCTCATTACGTGTGTTGTTTTGCTATATTTTCATAATTACTTATAATTACGTGAGCCGTAGGTTTGAACGGGTATTGGTCTATGGAAAGTGACCGAGCACCTTAAGCTACTCAATCACTTGGGGGCATATAAGATACAAAGGCAAGCAAAGCATCTGAAAATATGTAAACACACTAGCAAAATAAGGGAAAGCATGCAACGACACTTCGAATATTTTTCAAAACTTTTATATTTTGCACAAAAATATAAAGTGTTATGCTATGTTCGGTCGTGCGAGTAGATGTTATAGTAACAATTATACTATATAAAAAAAAGAGATGTCTTTACACCACGAGCAGTAATGCTCGGATGTATTTGAAAAACTAGCATAAAAGTAACACTGCTTTGAGTAGTAAATTGTTTAGACACAACATACATGTTTCTTAGGTATTATAATTACAAAATAAAAGGAAAGAAATAAATTCACTGAGCGGGAGGGTCTTGACGAGGCTGTTGGCCGACAATCTCTCCAGCCTCCTCCTCTCCATCGATCACCGTGGCCAAAGAAATCTCAGGAGATGTAGGGGAATTTTCTCCTCCTCTAGTTGAGCAAGCTCAGAATCCCTCATCTGTTCGGGAAGATAATCAAAGTTTGCTCCTTGATTGTTCTTCCAGAACAAATAAAAGTAGGTGAAGGTTGCACCTTGAAACCTCTCCAAGTTGCTCGCATTAATCTCCTCGAGTTGTTTCATGTTTTCCTCCAACTCACTGGCCTCCTTCTGACTCGTGACCAAGTCATCCTGAAGCTTGAACGCCTCATCATGGTTAGCCTTGTATTTTTCTTTTAAAGTTATGGCCTTGTCCAAGCCCTCCTTGGTTTTTCTTGGCTCCTCGTTCAGGGCCATTATCTGGTCCTCTTTTACTTTCGCCCCTCGACAAATTTGGAGCCATCTTCTTCAACACAGCGCCACCCATTGTTTATGGTCAGGATGGCCTTCGAGTAGCATAAAAGTGATGTTAGTAAAAGAAAAAATATTTTTAAAAAATACAACAGTTAGAAAAGACTTACGACAAACAATTTATTGAAACCACGACCAATAACCTGGTCAGTTTTCAACAAAGGAAGAGAGGAAAATGCCTCTTTACTGAGTCAATGTTTTGCCACTTTTTGCAGCTTATCTATTGTGGCGTTGGAGGTGTTGGTCAGTATCTTGTTCACAGAAGGATCTCCCACCTTCTTGGTGGAAGATTCATGTTGAGAAGAGAGAGGAGGAGCAGTGGACTTTGTAGGAAGAAGAGTCTCTGTTGATCGAGACTTCTTACTCGGAGGTGCTCCGCTGGTGGCTCCGACATCTCTCTTGGTTTTTTAAGCCAGTGGTTCTGCCTCCCGAGGCATAGATGTCAAAAGCGTTGTTTGTCTGCATGATTGATAAAATGGGCGAACATATCAGTTAAAGTGTCCACAATAATTTATAAAGATCGACAAGGAGAAATTTTTAAGTATTATACCCGAACTAAAGTTACATGTCGTTATGTTAACTAAGTTATTAATGCTACAAAAATTATCCTCCTTGAAGAGTTCGAACTAAAGCTACTTGTTAGAAAAATAAAGTTGCCATTTTGGTCGAACATGCTACTAGGAATGGGCAACGAATTTAAAAGAGTTAAAAAATCCATACCATTTTTGTCCTCAGATGAGTCATATACCCGAACAGGAGGAATAGAAACTGGTCGAGGATTGGAGATTGGTTCCCTTATTGTGACCCCCGTCGAATGATGCCTATGGGGTTGGGATCATCCTGTGGTTGGGAGACGTCATCTGTACCTTCTCCTGTGGCACTCCCAACAATTGTTTCTTTCACATCTTGGTGAGGCTCAAAAATTTCAACCACTCTTAAATTGTTTTCAGTTACCAGTTCCTTGACACTCTTCTCTACAGAGTTCATGTTGGCCAGGGAAATGACCCTCTCTACCATGCCTTGGGTAGGCTTTGGTTAGAACTGTGGGCCTATATTAAACAAAATAAAATAAGACAAAGAAGAAAGAAATGACCAGAATTTTGAGCAGATTCAGGAAGAAAAATTACCTCCCCAAGTGAAGGACAAGTTGCCCTCTATGAGATCAGTGGTGAGGAAATACTCTTGGAAGTATTTACCAACATTGGACTTATAGGTTATATCAGTATAGAATGTATGAGAATATTCCTGATGGAAGAAATGGAAAAACCTCGTATTATTTTGGTTGTGGTTGGATTTAAGATCGAACATGTAGTTAATTTCATGGGGTGTGGGTGCAAGCCATTTCTTATGATGGTAAAGAATATAAAGCATCCATAACACTTTATACTCATTGTTGCGATATTTATAGCTATGCAAGTGCACACAGTCGCAAACTTGTAATAAAATGGCAAAACCAAGTATCGTCCTCAAGGACTGATTTATCAATTACCAATCAATTAATCCCTTAATTCTATTTGATTAAACAATTATCAGAGATTTTAAACTAAGAAAAATACTACAAAGCGCAGTGAAGAATTAAACAAATTAACAAAGAAAATACAATTAGGACAATTATGATTCTCTATTTTTCCACCCTGTTATTTCCTAATGCAAGCATCTATATCCTCTTCTCCCTATTCAAAAATAAGTTGCAACAACAATTCATAATCTGGTCAAGACTTATGAAATTCAATCTAAATGACAACTTCCTATATTTCTATGGTAAGTTGAATCATGTAGAGGGCATTAGCCACGCAACTCAGAAAATAAACAAATAATCTAGATACCTTCGTTCTAAATTAAATTTGCATCCAAACAATCAAAGCATTTCAAATTTCACTTTTCAGATTTCAATTTGATTCATAAAATAGCAATTAGAGGTGATCAATCAATAATCGCACAATTAACATAGATTGCAAGGAATTGAAAGAGATGAAGAAGAATATCAATTTTGCATTAAACCATAACAAGGGTTTCCAAAAGATTCACATAAAAGCCCTAAAAGAAAATTTAGCCTATGATATTCATTCTAGCCATATAATTGTTTAATTACAAACATGAAAATTGACAGAAAAAAATAAAGAAAACTCAGGGACGAATCCTCCAATATGGTGTTCTTACTCCAGCCGTCGTCGTCCCTTTAGCCCTCTTTCAGTCGCCTATATGATTCCCAAAAACCCTACTGAAAGTTCCCTCTGGAAAAGACTGAATTGCCCATCAAAAATAACCAATTATGCCAGAATTCGCGAAACCAGCGCTATAGCGCTACCATTGTAGCGCTAAACTCAGAAACGATACGGGGGAAAAACTGGACATCAGCGCTGTAGCGCTCTTTTGGTAGCGCTATAGTCAGGAACTATCTTCCTGAAAACTGCTTCCAAGCGCTGTAGCGCTGATGTTGTAGCGCTGTAGCGCTTAAGTCAGTGCTGAACCTCTTCAATAATTCTTCCTAGCGCTACGGCGCTCCCAAGGTAGCGCTGTAGCGCTACTTACAGAAACACCCAAAAGTCACAAATCCGTCTTGATTTCATTCCATTTTCGCTCCTTTTCAATATTTGCATCACTTAACATCAATAACCCTGAAACAAGAACAAACAAGCATAAATTCGAAATAAAACAACCCTAACTAATGAAAAATAGCATAAAAACTAGAACCATAAACGAGCCTAAAACTCGTTTATCACTCATTCAGTGTAATTTGGAATGGAGAAATGTCAAAATAGTTCGCCACTCCTCGAAAAAAATCGTGCAGAGGCAGGGTTGTCCTTGCCTCGATGTGATACCTCGACCAAACATTGTAAGCTCCACCAGGCCTGTTTTCCCTCTGGTCAGGGGTTGGCTTAACTAAAGTAATCCCAGGGAGGCCATATTTCTTAGGATACTTGGCATCCATCCCGCTTGATATAATTCTAGGAGGGGCGATGTACTAGGGTAAATCCTTTTTTATGAATTCTCTTACAAGAGCATGGGAAAGGAGAAGCTTAGGAGGCTACTCGGTTGTTACAGGTTGGTTGGTAGTCGAAGGACCCTCAGCATTGGCCGTATGCTAATCAATGTGAGGATCTGGGATCTTTTTCTTTCTCTAAGCAACATGCTTTACTCGGTCCATAGAAGGATTTGAACTGGGATAGCTGGTTGATGGTATTGGTTGTGTTGGATTTTGTGGAATAGGAAAAGTTGGATGCTCAGTGTAATGCCCTGGGTAACCAAGACTGTTACAATGTGTGTTTAAAATAGTGCAAGACTTTCTAATCAAGTCGTTTGAACATAAATGTGTTTCTAAAGTCAACAGACATGTTTGGGTTAAAATATTTTGATTGTAAAATGGATGACTTTCATTAAAATAAGAGTTTGATACATGGGATCCCAAAAATAACGTTTACATGGCGGTTACAACCCAAAAAATAAATACAACAACAACCAGCCTAAATAAAAAAATACAAATTATAGCTTTACTTCCTGTAAATCCCCTGGCCGTGGCGGTCGAGCAACTGTCGATGTACACACCGCCTCCAAAGCTCTCCAACTCATGGCTGGTCTTGCTTTCCTTTGCCTTTACCTGCACCATGTAGCGCCCGTGAGCCAAGGCTTAGCAAGAAAACCAAATTCAACAAGCATAGATAACAACAACGTGCATAGTAAACTTTAGATCAACCAGTTTAATCGACAACATAGTACAAGTACTAAGTTAGGAAGCAATAACAATTTAATCCAGACATATAATTCAATCTCGATATAATTAATTAGGGGTCAGCGCCCTTAGGCTGAGTGTAACGACCCAAAAATCACTAATAAGGCTTAAGGACCTTGATTAGTGTGCACAGAAAAGCTACGCTGATCCTAAGCGTAGGGACGTGGAGTTCCAGGTTGGGGGACCACGTGTTTCTACAGGTTTCACCACTGCGTGGGGTGAGGAGGTTTTGGAAGAAGGGCAAGCTGAGCCCTCGATTTATTGGACCTTTTGAGATCCTAGAGAGGATCAGGCAGGTGGCTTATAGGTTGGCTTTGCCACCATCGATGTCAGGAGTTCATGACGTATTCCATGTTTCTATGCTCCGGAAATACATCTCACATACAACACATGTGTTGAAGTATGAGGACTTGGAGTTGTAGACCAATTTGTCTTATGAGGAGCGACCGGTTCAGATTTTAGACCAAAAGGATAAGGTTCTATGGAATAAGACAATTCCTCTAGTTAAAGTGTTATGGAGGAATAGCAGGGTCGAGGAGGTGACCTGGGAGCTTGAGTCAGCAATGCGGGATTCGTATCCTGAGTTATTCAGGTAAATTTCGAGGACGAAATTATCAGTAGGAGGGGATAGTTGTAACGACCTAAAAATCACTAATAAGGCTTAAGGGCCTTGATTAATGTGCTGGGAGGGCATAATTGGTTTATGTGATTTAAATAATTTAATGCATGATTTTGTGATAAGCATGTTTATATTACTATATGGATTCATGAAATGCATGTCTATGGGTATTAGTATGCATGTAGGCCCCGTTTAGCATAAAAGGGAATATCTGTAATCTTGGCCCGTTGAGGGCATAAATGTGATTAAATGTTATAATTGCAAGACCACATTATTATGTGGGTATATATATATATATTTGCAGCATGTGGCTTGAGGCGATCCTAGGGAGCCAGTTAGCGAGAAAGTCACAACGGGACCCAATACTTGACTTGGGGTCAGTCAAGGGGTATTTTAGGTATTAGATATTTATTTGGGTATTCGGGTTATGAAAATAAATAATTGGAGATATATTTGAAGTTAGAGAGTTTAGGAGGGAATATTGGGGAAATTTACCATTTTGCCCTCGGTTTTTTGGTACCCCGAGCCTTGGGATTAACTTAATTAACTAAGGGTAGATAAAACAAAACTAAGGAAAATAGTGGAAACACCTAAAACGACCCTTCCCTTTTCTCTCAACTCACTCCTATTTTCTCAAACTCTCTCTCTCAAGGAAACCATGGAAATCAAAGGAAGATTCAACTAGAAACTCAAGGATTTGAGCTTGAATCTTGGAGAATATCTCAGTAGCAAATTGGAGGTTCAAACAAGAATTTAGGTAAGCATTGAATTATAATTTTAGCTATCTAAATTATATAGTATTGACTGGGTTTTAAGTGTTCTTGGGTTCTTGATATTGAAGATTGAATTGAGGCTAAGGACTTGGGAATTAGCTCAGCAACTACTTGGTGGACTTGTTCTTCAGTAGAGGTAAGTCTCTAATTATGTTTTAGCACTTGGATTCTGAGAATTGTTGCATGTTCTAGGAAGTTTATGAGCTTTTGGGTTTCAAGGATTGAAATGTGATTTTCATGAGTGTTTATGCTAGGTTTTTGTTGGGCTACACTGCTGAGTGCATGTTAGGATGTTTGTGATAGTTAAATTGTGTTATTGGGATGGTTTTGGGTTAATTTGGTTGTGGTTTGGTTGTTGAAAATGGGGATTTTTCTGGGTTCGAAGGGGTCGGGCCGCGACTCTGTTCTTGGTGTACTGCGGCCCTCTTGAACAAGTGGGAGCTGAAGAAGAAGGGCAGGCCGCAGCATGGGGAGTGCTGGGCTGCGGCCGGTGTTTGCTGTTTGGGTAGGCTGGGCCTCTGGTTGGAGGTGGGTCGCGACTCTTAAGGGAATTTTTGGCTTTGAGAAGGTTTTAGGTGTGGGGACCTAACCTAGGGTGCTCGATATTGATTCCACTACCATGTTTGGTGGAATTCGATGTTTCGAAGGCTAGAACTTGGACCGAAAACCTTTATTCAATTATTATTGATGGAATCCCTTATCTTGGTTGTGACTAAGTGTACTCTAGGGCTCAGGAAAGGGATCGTGCTCAAGGGTCATTTCTCGTAATCAAAACGTTCAGAATTAAAGGTAAGAAAACTGTACCTGGTTGTGAGTTTATGATGGGACTAAGGGTTCCCTATACCTGTTTGCATTATTGTATGATGGTACTACGCCATGTGAATATAAAACAAATGACCTAAGAGTGCCGGAGTTAATATTGGCGCACATGGCGCGGCTTAGCCACTGGTTACTGAGGACAGCTTAATATTCACTGAGCTCGGTTTAAGCGGACCGGAGTCAGTGGGGTTAACAGAGGGTACAACCTAAGGGCATCGAACCTGATTGTTATATGACTTGGTTATTAATGTTGATTTGATGAACTTGGTATGCCGAATGTATGACTATGTGAATGCTATGTATGACTGAGTATGTGGTTATGTTTTGTAAGTTATCTGATTATTGTCATTCATCATGCTGTGACATTATTGTTTTCTTGCTGGGCCTTGGCTCACGGGTGCTACGTGGTGCAGGTAAAGGCAAGGGTAAGCTTGATTAGTCCTGATCCGGAGAGCTCTAGAGGCGAAATGTACATAGACAGCTGCTCGGCCGCCATAGTCGAGGGGTGGACAGGAACGGGAGAACCTTAAATGTCTATTTTGCCTTAGAGTGGCCAATGGTTGTATATATCCAGAAATTTCTTACACTGTTTTTTAAACTCTATTACTTCTGGGATCCAATGTATAAAAAATTATTTAAATGAAATGTATCTTTTGTGACCAAAACCCCTTTTAACCCTAGCTCATTAATGGTTAGTGACACATTTTCAACTAAATGACTTGATTAGCAAGTCTTGTACCTTATAAACACACAATGTAACAGTCTTGGCTACCTAGGGCATTACAACTTGGTATCAGAGCGGTCTAGGTTTAATGGTTCCTGAAGACTGGCTGGCCATGTACATTCGCTGCTAAAGACAAGCTCGATTCAGGGTTTGGTAAATGTGTTTATATGTTTATGTGCTTAAGTGATAGGAAAGAACTAAGATTTTTGTTGTCTTTTTGATTAATAGGAAGCATGAGATACTGATAGGGCCTGGCCCTTGCTTGCTATGTGACAATATTGAGGCATGCTTATTAGCATTGCCATGCATGTAAATGAATATCTGAAATGATTACTTGTATATTGCTGGTATATGGATGAATACATTGATAAATGTTTATATTTTGATTGTTTGTGTTTGGTGGTTTCCCAATGGTGGATTATTGAAAGACTATTACCCTGTCATCATGGTTTGATTGCCGAGTCGTTGATTGCAGATTAACTTGGATAGCTATGCGTCCAAGGCGATCTACACGACTAGTCGACGCCAGGTCTGAGACTAGAGATGATGACCAGGGCCAGAACCCTCCGTCAGTCCCTGAGAACTGGTAGCAGATTATGGCGGATATGCAGGCCTGACTCAGAGCCAAGATGAATAGATTCATTTTCTAGGGCAACAAGCTCCGTCAGGGAGTGCTGCACTCATTGTGCCACCTGTAGTGGTATCGGTTGTTCCGCCAGTGGAAGTGGGGAATAGGTGGGAGCTGTTGTATGAGCGGTTCCAGAGGTAGCATCCTCCAATCTTTGAGGGAGGACCTAATCCACTGAAGGCCGAATAGTGGATGATTATGATTACTGCTATCCTGGATTTTATGATGGTAGAAGGTCATGACAGAGTGGCATGTGCCACATATATGCTGAGAGAAGATGCCTGCATCTGGTGGGAGGTGGCATCACAGACTATAGACATTACTACTTTGAAATAGGATGGTTCAAGGACTTGTTCAGTCAGAAGTACTATAATGTTGCCATCAGGGCGGCAAAGGTGAATGAGTTTGTGGGATTGGTGCAGGGAAACATTACAGTTACTGAGTATGCTCTGAAGTTCGACAGACTTGCAAAGTTTGCACCATATCTCGTGCCTACAGTTGCAGCTAGGCAGGACAGGTTTATTAGAGGGCTTAACGCTATGATAGCCCAGGATGTGAGAATTACAACAGTACCTGGGGGGACGACCTATGCCCAGGCTGTTGAGAAGGCTCTTACCGCTAAGGAAGAAGAGAATACGATTTGGAGGGTGAGTGCTGCGAGGAGAGAGGGGTGCAGAGCGGTGCCTCCATATTCAGGGTCTAGTAGGGGCGAAGGCCTCAGTGATCCGAAGAGGAAGACCCTTGATACCTCGACCGCTGCTGGTCCTGATAGGAGGGGTTAGGGTGTTCAGGGTGGTTGTCAGGGAGGTGGTGACGCATGGAGAAGTTACCTGGAGTGCACGAGATGTAGAAGACGCCATCAGGGTGAGTGTCGAGCCAAGGCCTTCTTTGTGTGCGGAACAGTGGGACACCTTAAAAAGGATTGCCCAACAATGAAGAAAGGGGAAGCAGGGAAGGTGGACAGCTTGACTCCAGCTCGAGTGTTCACCTTGACACAAGCAGAGGCCGACGCTAGTCCCACAGTGGTGACAGATCAGCTTTCTAGTCCTGACTCCCCTTTTACTGTATTGATTGACTCTAGTGCTACACATTCATTTGTTTCTAGTAAGGTGACTGATAGATTGTGTAGACCTAGTGAGTATCGTACTGCGGGGTTTTGGACTATATTGCCTACTGGGGAACTGGTAGTTTCTAGGAGGTGGATTAGAGCATTGCCAGTGATGGTTGATAGTAGAGAGCTTTCAGTGGATTTGATTGAGCTAGATATGGAGGACTTTGACATGATCTTATGCATGGATTGGCTGGTCAGATATGGGGCTACTATTGATTGCAGGAAGAAGATGGTGACTTTTGAGCCTGAAGGAGAGGATCCCTTTGTGTTCGTGGGTACGGTATGTGGACCCCGTATGCCCATGATATCAGTGTTGAGAGCCAGGGAATTATTGCCAGGAGGATGTATGGGTTTTCTGGCTAGTGTGGTGGATACTAACTAGAGTTTTGCCAGCAGGGCCGGGAGAGACTAGATTGGTTTGTGAATTCTTGAATGTATTTCCTGAGGGGCTACCATGACTGCCGCCGCGCAGGGAGATTCAGTATGTTATTGAGTTAGCACCGGGGACAAAACCAGTATCAAGAGCACCATGTAGGATGGCACCGACAGAGTTGAAGGAATTGAAGATACAATTACAGGAACTTTTGGATATGGGGTTCATCAAGCCTAGCTACTCACCATGGGGTGCTCCGGTTTTGTTTGTAAAGAAGAAGGATGGGACTTTGAGGATGTGTATAGATTACAGAGAATTGAACAAGTTGACCATCCAAAAATAAGTACCCTCTACCAAGGATCGATGACTTGTTCGATCAGCTGCAGGGAAAGATGGTGTTCTCAAAGATTGATATTCGATCTGGTTATCACCAGTTGAGGATCAAGGATGAGGATATACTAAGGACGGCCTTCCGAATGAGATATGGGCACTATGAGTTTCTGGCCATGTCGTTTGGTTTGACCAATGCCCTAGCAACCTTTATGGACTTAATGAACAGGGTATTCAAAGACTTCTTGGATCAGTTTGTCATTGTCTTCATCGACGAAATCTTAGTGTGCTTCAGTTCAAAGGCAGAGCACTAGCAACATCTTTGGCAGGTCTTGTAGAGGTTAAGGGAACATCGGTTATATGCCAAGTTTAAAAAGTGTGAGTTTTGGCTACCAGACGTGACCTTTCTTGGCAGTTAGTCGGCGCGGATGGGATCAAGGTGGATCCATCTAAGGTGGAGGCAGTGAGAGATTGGTTGATGCCAAGGAATGCCTCAGAGGTTCAGAGTTTTCTTGGGTTAGCAGGTTACTATCGACGGTTTGTGGAAGGGTTTTCAAAGATTACTGCACCAATGACAGAATTGACATGGAAGAATTAGAAGTTCGTCTGGTCAGAGAAGTGTGAGAACGGTTTCCAAGAGTTGAAGCGACGACTTATTACTGCACCAGTGCTGACTCTTCCTTTAGAGGAAGGAAGGTTTGTAGTATATTGTGATGCATCAAGGTTAGGTTTGGGCTGTGTGTTGATGCAGAATGAGAAGGTTATAGCTTATGCATCATGACAGTTGAAGGAGTATGAGCAGTGGTATCCTAGCCATGATCTGGAATTAGTAGTAGTGGTATTCGCGTTGAAGGTGTGGCGAAATTACCTGTATGGGGAGAAGCGCGAGATATATATTGATCACAAGAGTTTGAAGTATTTCTTCACCCAGAAGGATCTGAACATAAGACAGAGGCGTTGGTTGGAGTTGGTAAAGGACTATGATTGTGACATTCTTTACCACCCAGGGAAAGCCAATGTAGTGGCTGATGCATTGAGCCAGAGGGGCTCGGGGCAGTTATTTAGCTCTGTTCAGATTTCCAGGGAGTTGGCTGATGAGATAACAAGGGCAAGGATAGAACTGGTGGTGGCCCAATTGGCCAATGTTACCTTGCAGTCAACCCTATTAGAACAGATCAAGGAGGGTTTGTTTGTGGATGTACAGTTACAGGAGATTAGAGAGAATGTCTTAGTAGGGATAGCTAAGGACTATTCTATTTCTGAGGTTGGTATGCTACGGTATCAGGGGCGGATTTGTGTTCCAGTTGATGTAGGGATCAGACGAGAGATACTAAATGAGTCCCATACTACGCCGTACTCACTTCATCCGGGTACCACAAGGATGTATCAGGATCTATGGACATTGTATTGGTGGCCCAGGATGAAGAAGGATGTAGTAGGGTATGTGGCCAGGAGTTTGACCTGTCAGCAGGTGAAAGCTGAGCATCAGCGACCAGCGGGGTTGCTTCAGCCTTTGGGTATCCCTGAGTGGAAATTAGAGGATGTTACAATGGACTTTGTGGGAGGCTTACCCAGGACAGTGGGGCTTCATGACTCGGTGTGGGTGATAGTGGATAGATACACCAAGTCAGCTCATTTTCTTCCTGTGAAGTCGACTTATACAATGGATCAATATGCAGAGTTGTATGTGAGGGAGATTGTTTGTCTCCATGGGATTCCTAAGTCTATTGTGTCAGACCAGGATCCTCTCTTTACCTCCAAGTTTTGGGGTAGTTTACAGAAAGCCATGGGGACTCAGTTGAAGTTTAGCATAGCCTTTCATCCTCAAACTGATGGACAATCTGAGAGGACGATTCAGGTGTTGGAGGATATGCTTAAGGCATGTGTGATTGACTTTGAGGGATCTTGGAGTTAGTATTTCTCATTGATTGAATTTTCATATAACAACAGTTATCAGTCAACGATTGGAATGGCTCCATATGAGATATTATATGAGAGGAGATGTAGACCACCCATCCATTGGGATGAGATGGGTGAGAGGACGTACTTGGGGCCGAACATGGTTCAGAAGACTAATGTAATGATCCAAAATCACTAATGTGGCTTAAGGGCCTTGGTTAGTGTGCCGGGAGGGCATAATTGGTTTATGTGTGAATCTATTAAATTAACGTGTGATTATATGATAAACATGTTATATGGCTATGTGAATGTAAATGTGGTTGTATGTTATATTTGTGAGAACCACATTATTATGTGGGTAAATCTGCAGCGTGCGACTCGAGGCTATCCTAGGGAGCTAGTTATCGGGAAGTCACAACGGGGTTTAATATTTGACTTGGGACAAGTCAAGGGGTATCTTGGGTGTTAGATGATTATTTGGGTTATCGGGTTATGGTAATAAATAAATGGAGATATATTTGAGGTTAGAAAGCCTAGGCGGGAATATCGGGGAATTTTACCATTTTGCCCTCGGGGACGTTTACGGTATCCCGAGCCTCGGGATTGAATTAACTGGCTAAGATTAGACTAAGTTAATAGAAAGTAGTAGAACAAAAGACACAAACCGACCCTTTAACATTTCTTCTCCTCCATCTCTTCTCTCTCTCTTCTCTCTTAAGAAAACTACATAAATCTAAGGAAAACTCAACTGGAAATTCTGTGTTTGAGCTGAATTTATGAAGGATTAGCCTAGTTCTGACTAAGGGACACTCAACTAGGACCAAGGTAAGAATTGAATCTCATTCTTGACTTTAGAACTCTGAGTTTTGGCTGAGTATTAAAAGTGTTTATGGTTTTGATGTTAAGGAGTGAATTAAAGCTGAGAAGCTTGGATTTTAGCTCAGGAACCTGTTAAGGAGGTGGTTCATCAAAGAAGGTAAGCTTCAATTCGTAGTTTAGAGCTTAAATCCTAAGTTTTCATGACTTGTTTTTGGGTTCTTTAGTTGTTGGGTTTCAGAAATCAAAATGGGATTTTGATGGGTTTTTAAGCTGGAATTCTATTGGATTATGCTGTTAGAATCATGTTAAAAGTCTTGTGATTAATGGGTTTTTGAACTAGAGTGCTTTGGGGTGGTTTTGAATGAGGTTAGGATGTTAGAAATGGTGGATTTTCTGGGAACGAAGGGTTGGGCCGCGAATCTGTTCTAGATCGCTGCGGCCCTGCGAAGCAAGGAAGAGCCAAGGGGGCTCTACAGTGGGGAAGCGCCGCGGCACCTCAGGGCAGAGCCGTGGCGCGTGTTTGTCTTCAGAGAGGCTTAGCCTCTGTTTTAGGGGTGGGCTGCAGCTAGGTTTCAAGAGCCGCAGCCCTGAAGGGCATTTTTGGCTAAATGAAGGTTTTAAGCGCAGGAATCTAACCTAGGGTGCTTGGGATCGATTCCACCACTGTGCTTGGTGGAATTCGATGTTCCGGAAGCTAGAACTATACCCGGAAACCTTTATTTGAATATTAATGGAATCCATTATCTTGGTTGTGACTAGGTGCTAAGGTAGGGCTCAGGGATCAGATCATGCTCAAGAGGCATCGCTCGTAGTCAGTACACTTGAGAACTAAAGGTAAGAGAACTACACCCGGCTATGGATTTATAATGGGACTAAGGGTTCCATATCTTGTATGCTTTGAAATGATGGTATTATGCCATGTATACAGTAGACCAACGACCTAAGAGTGCCGAAGTTTACATTAGCGCACAGGGCGCGACTCGGCCACTGGTAGCTGAGGACAGCTTATTATTCACTGAGCTCGGTTTAAGTGGGTCGGAGTTAGTGGGGTAAACAGGGGGTGGGACCTAAGGTGTTTCCCCTAATTATTATGTGATTTGTTTGTTATTATTGATTGGTGGATTGTTATGCTGTATAGATGGGTGATGATTAGCTAATTCTTTGGTTGAAACTTTATGCTCTGTGATTATTGTGATATGTTAGATGAATGAACGTGCTTAAAGGGGTATCCAAATATTATTATTTCTTGTTATGTGATATGATATGTTTTCTTGCTGGGCCTTGGCTCATGGGTGCTACGTGGTGCAGGTAAAGGCAAGGGCAAGCTTGATCAGCCCTGATTTGGAGAGCTATGAGAGCAGAATGTACATGATCAGCTACTCAGCCGCCACGGTTGAGGGGAGACAGGGACAGGATACCATAAACTTTTGTTTTGCCTTTAGGAAGGCTGGTAGTTGTCTGTACACTGGAAGTTTTTATAATTAGACTTTTAAATGCTATTTCTTTTGGGATCACATATGTAAATATTTAGTTATATGATAAATATCTTTTGAAACCAAAATCTTTAAACCCTAGCACCTTAATGGTTTTAGTGACACGTTTTTAACTAATTGTCTTGATTAGCGAGTCCTGCACCTTATAAATACATAGTGTAGCGGTCTTGGCTATCCAGAGCGTTACAACTTGGTATCAGAGCGTCCTAGGTTTAAGGGTTCCTGAAGACCGGTTGGACATGTACATTCGCTGCTAGAGACAAGCTCGATTCAGTGTTTGGTAATGTGTAAATGTGCATATATGCTTGTATGTCTGGAATGAATTATGAATGTTGTTATTTATTGGATTAATAGGAAGCATGAGATACTGATAGGGCCTGGCCCTTGACTGCTGTATGAAAATATTAAGGCATGCTTATTAGCATCGCTGTGCATGTAAATGAATATTTGGATGATTAACTGCATATTGTGTATGGGTGAATGCTTCTACCTTAGCTGTTGTGTGGTAATGTTAGGTCATGCTTATTAGCATCCGATGCATGTGGATAAATGCCTATATTCTAATTGTTTGTGATTGGTTACGTTCCTTTGGTGGATTTTGGAGAAACTTTTACCCTGTCGTCATGGTCTGACTGTCGAGTCGTTGATTGCAGATTGACTTGGATAGCTATGCGTCCAAGAAAATCTACACGACTAGTCGGCACTAGGGCTGGGATCGAGGGTGATGACCAGGGCCAGATTCCTCTGCCAGTCCCTGAGAACTAGCAACAACTTATGGCAGATATGCAAGCACGATTGCAGAGTCAAGATGAGCAGTTTTGCTTGTTGCGAAAACAGACTCCATCAGGGAGTGCTGCCCCTATTGTACCACCTACAATGGTACCAGTTGTACAATAAGGGGAGGTTGGGAACAGGTGGGAGTCGTTATATGAGCGGTTCAAGAAGCAGCAGCCCCCAATCTTTGAGGCAGGACCTGATCCATTGAAGGCCGAGCAATGGCTGACTATGATTACTACTATCCTGGATTTCATGAGGATAGAGGGACATGACAGAGTGGCCTGTGCCACATATATGTTGAGAGAGGATGCCTGCATCTGGTGGGAAGTGGCCTCATAGACCAGGGATGTTACCGCATTAAGCTGGGAAGGATTTAAAG
Organism: Humulus lupulus; assembly: GCF_963169125.1. Taxonomy (NCBI): domain Eukaryota; kingdom Viridiplantae; phylum Streptophyta; class Magnoliopsida; order Rosales; family Cannabaceae; genus Humulus; species Humulus lupulus. The sequence continues at coordinate 141,011,953 of NC_084797.1, read as the reverse complement.
ATTTGTTCAGTCAGAAGTACTATAATTCTGCCATCAGGGCAACAAAGATTAATGAGTTCGTTGGGTTGGTTCAGGGTGGCATGATAATTACAGAATATGCAAGATAGGTTCATTAGAGGGCTTAATGCTATGATAGCCCGGGATGTTAGAATTACAACGGTACCTGGGGGGACAACTTATGCCCAGGCTGTTGAGAAGGCTCTTACTGCTGAGGTAGCGGAGAACAAAATTTGGAAGGAAAGTGCAGTGAGGCGTGAGGGTCGGAGGGTGGTGCCTCTTTATTCTGGATCAGGTAGGGGCGGAGGCCCCAGTGATTTCAAGAGAAAGACCCCTGACACTTCGACCACTGCTGGTCCTGATAGGAGAGGTCGGGTTGGTCGGGGCGGCCGTCAGAGCAACGGTGAGCCATGGAGGAGTTATCCAAAGTGCCCAAGGTGTAGAAGACGCCATCAGGGCGAAATTCGGGCCAAGGCTTTCTATGTATGTGGCACGGTGGGGCACCTCAAGAAAGATTGCCTAACAGTGAAGAAAGGGGAAGCAAGAAAGGTGGAATGCTTGACTCCAGCTCAAGTGTTCACCTTGACGCAGGCGAAGGCTAAGGCTAGTCCCTCAGTAGTGACAGGTCAGCTTTCTAGCGCCGACTCTCCTTTTTCTGTATTGATTGATTCTGGTGCTACACATTCCTTTGTTTATAGTAAAGTGATTGATAGACTGTGTAGACCTAGTGAGTATCGGACTGCGGGGTTTGGGACTTTATTGCCTACTGGGGAACTGGTAGTTTCTAGGAGATGGATTAGGGCACTGCCAGTGATGGTTGAAAGTAGGGAGCTTTCAGTTGACTTGATTGAACTAGATATGGAGGATTTTGATATGATCTTAGGGATGGACTGGTTGGTCAGATATGGGGCTACTATTGACTGTAAGAAGAAGATGGTGACTTTTGAGCCTTGATATAACCATCTTGCAATAGTTCAACCCTTTAATTAATTAGTTCATAAATTAGAATGGAAGAATTACCATTTTACCTTTCTAATTTACTTCGTATTCCTTAAGTACCATTAATTCACTAGTGAATAATTAATCTATAATCTAATTATAGATTTGAGCTCAAAATCATTCAGTTCCAGAATTAACCCTTAAGGGAACTAATATACGATCCGTTAGGAAAGATTAGATTCCGTATTGTTGATACATGTTCCCAGCCATCCAAGATATTAAATCTCCAAAACAAAGGTCATTAGCCTCATTCTTTGAAGAGACCTTAACGAATGAATCAAAAGATTTAATAAACATGAACAGGAGTTCATGAACACTCAGGATTTAGGTTGATCTATAAATGATCATTAGTTATGATATGAATTACAAGTCTTTATTGTTAAATGGTTTTTGGATAAAGACTTTAACTCATATCTGTCCATGTCATATATAATCATATTATATAAAGCACATTTACCGAGATGTCTTAACACATCAATAATCCGAATCTGGATTATTTGTATCATTATGATACTCAGTAAACCGTACTTACAACTCCAATTAAAGAATTCTATAACTTTAATTTGTTGTTGTTGACTATTTTTATTCATTCATATGATCTTAATTCTCTCGTACTAATACAAGATCACATCCTCAATAATGAATATGGAATTTTTCTGATATTTAAAAAATTATTCAAACAATAATTTAACAATCTAAATATAACAATAATAATAAACCATTGTATTTATTTATTCACAGAAAAAAAAATGTCTTTTACATGCTTTTAGGACACACTCCTAACACTAAGAGTGTCGGAGTTAATATTGGTGCACAGGGCGTGGCTCAGCCACTGGTAGCTGAGGAGAGCTTAATATTCACTGAGCTCGGTTTAAGCGGACCAGAGTCAGTGGGGTTAACAGAGGGTACAACCTAAGGGCGTCGACCCTGATTGTTATATGACTTGGTTATTAATGTTGATTTGATAAACATGGTATGCCGAATGTTTGACTATGTGAATGCTATGTATGACTGAGTATATGGTTATGTTTTGTAAGTTATATGATTATTGTCATTCCTCATGTTGTGATATTGTGGTTTTCTTGCTGGGCCTTGGCTCATGGGTGCTACGTGGTGCAGGTAAAGACAAGGGTAAGCTTGATCAGCCCTGATCTGGAAAGCTCTAGAGGCAGAATGTACATAGTCAGCTGCTCGACCGCCACGGTTGAGGGGTGGACAGGAACGGGAGAACCTTAAATGTATATTTTTCCTTAGAGTGGCCAATGGTTGTATATATTCAGAAATTTCGTAAACTGTCTTTTAAACTCTATTACTTCTGGGATCCCATGTATAAAACGTTTATTTAAATGAAATGTATCTTTTGTGACCAAAACCCTAGCTCATTAATGGTTAGTGACACATTTTCAACTAAAAGACTTGATTAGCAAGTCTTGTACCTTATAAACACACAGTGTAACGGTCTTGGCTACCCAGGGCGTTACACTAAGCCCTTTAGATATTTAGATGATCACGACTCTCTTAGGCCGAGTTGCGTTCAGTACACTTAACATTAGCCCCGCTCCCTTAGGCCGGATTTTCATATCAAACATAACAGATGTACATCTTGTGAAACACTCAATCGAAATCAGTACGAGCTAACCTGCCTATCCATATATTTCTAATCACAAGTACATTTATATCATTGCATATATTCACATACAGAGGAATCTCAGTCCCATTCACAACTCGGCTGCAGTTTTCTTACCTCGAGTCCTGAGCGGAGGATGTGGAGCGGTCTGGAGCATGATCCTTAACGATAACCCTAGTCATAAGTGACGATTGATAACTATTAAAATCTAATCTAATTAAATACTTTGGAATAAAATACTAGCCTCTAGGACCTCGAATTCTACTAAACCGAGTAGTAGAATTCCTCCTGAGCACTTAGCTTTAAGTCCCCGAGCTTAAAAACCAACTTGGCTAAGGCTACCTAGGTGGGCCGCGACCTGGCCCTAAGGGTCGTGACACACCCCCAAGTCAGAGGCGCCAGCCCCTAGCTCTAGGGGTAGGTGAGTTGCGACTCGCCCTATAGGGTTGCGGCGAGCCCACGAAATAACAGCCCCTCAGGGCCTTTTGGGTCACGCGGGCCGCGACGCCCATGAACTGGGTCGCGGCGTGCCCTTGTGAACCCAGAACTCCCTGGGTTTTTCTGCATTTTTTCCCAACTCCAAGCCTCGGAATTCAACCTTAAATATATACCCATGCCAAAACTAGGTAAAAAATTCCCAATATCACCTCATAAGAAACACATATTGCTTAAAACACTAGTTCAATCTTCCTTAAATGCCAAATTCAGACACCCCCCCAAGTATCTCTAAACATGCTCAAAACCCAACTAGAAATTCAATAGAATAGAACCTGAAATCTTACCTCAGTTAGATGCTTCAATCCTTAGTGATTCCTTGACTATTCCTAGCTTAATTTCCTCGGACTTCCCAGCTCAATCCCCAGGTTTTTCCTTCACAAATTCAAGACTTCCAACGCACAAGAGAGGGAGAACGTGAGTGCAAGACACTCAGTGAGAGAGAGAGAGAGAGAGAGAGAGAGTTTGAGAAAGCTTCTGATGGCTCTAGTTTATTTTTGATGCCTATTTACCTTATCCTTAACAATAAAGACCAAAATACCCCTTACACTAACTCAACACCTTTGTTTCCCATAAGGGCGAAACGGTCATTAACCCCAATTCCTGCTTATTCCTCGAGTCATCCTACAAGTTCTAAATTAATCCTGACATACCCAACTAATTACCAAATATTTACCCGTTACTCGATAAATCCCAAATATACGTTAAACGTACCGCCCTGGTTACCCCATAACAGTTACGGCGAACGGTGAACCGGAAATTTGACTCGCTACCCGAGTCCTTTGGTTAAAAATGTGCTCTAAGTGTAATTAACAGGTTAAGGTGGAAAATTAATAAAAAGGAATGGATATCTTTAATTACAAACTGCTCTGCAGAGCTAATCAAAACATTTACAAGTTGTTCTCAGTACAAAATGGTCATTACTGTTTCAAATTTACAATCCCGCCGACCTAAGCGGCAAAATAGGGTGAACCCCCTAGTTCCTCTGTGAACGCCTTGGCCGTGGTGGTCAAGCGGCCGCATATGTACACATCACCACCTAAGCTCTCCACTCAAGGCTGGGTGAGCTTTTCTTTCCCTTTACCTGCATCACATAGCACCCATGAGCCAAGGCCCAGCAAGAAAAGCATAATAAAACATGATATAATATCAACAATGATCGTAATAATCATTCAGGACCAACAGTCCAAAAAAATAGGTGACAGTCGCAAAAGTCACTAATATGGGGACAGCACCCTTTAGCCATGTGATGATAGGATCACCAGGGCTTAACAGATAAGTGAGTGTTTCACTAGCTTTAACAGGATAGGTGCATGGTGATTAGTCACCAACATAACCTCCCTCATGACTCTAGAGTCATAACTATGGAACAACATTCCCTAGCCATGTGACAAATAGTCACCGGGACCATATTCCCTGGCTCTTTAATAACTAGTCTTAGACTAGACAAGCGCTTATAATTTTCATCGACCTTAGAGTCGGTCCAGCATTAATGCCTTAGAGCCATTCAATGCTGATATCGATTAGATCTAATCTTCATTTGGCCCTGCGTTCATGACGCTATGCCATTTCTGACTCTTAGGTGAGTGTCCCTGACTAGTCAGTGCCATATATAGATAATCAAAATTCATTAGCATTTAATATGCAATCCATGTCCACATTTATCAATCAACATGCCTCAATAGCCAACACGCATGTCATATATACACAGGGTGCAATTTTCTTACCTCCTGTTCGAGCCAGAATTAATAATAAGAATGACCCTTGAGAACGATCAACCTTTTGGTCCTTTAGTGGTTACCTGGTCATAACCAATTATGGGAATCCATCAATGAAATGAATAATAAAGGGTTCCCAAACCAAAACCTAGCCTCTGAGACATCAAACACTACTAAACCGGGTAGTAGGATCGACCCCGAGGCCTAAGGCTAGCATCCCCGAGCCAAAAAAAACCATTTCTGGCCAAAAATCCACTAAGGGCCGCGACCCTCCTTGGCCATGCCATGGCCCACCCCTCAAACAAAGGCGGCCAACTTCAGCACTCTTCAAGGGCCGCGGCCTTCCCTGGCCATGCTACGACCCAACCTCCAGTTCAGCCAAAATCCCTGTTTTTCTTCCCTTGCGATTTCTCTTGGAACCAACCTTTCAAACAAAGCTTAAACACCACTCAAACCTCCAATACAATCCCTAAACTTGATCTATATCACTCCCTTAGAAAAACCCAAGTTAAATCCCAATCAAAACTTCCATTAATTCCAACAATCCACCACAAAAACATGAGCTGACACTAAACACCAAAACAGAGTATACTAGAAAACTAATGGCTGGAAACTTACCTCAAACTCAAGTTGTGATGCTCTTCAATGGTGGAATACTCTCCCAAACTCCTAAGGTCTACTTCCCAAGCTTGAATCCTGAACAAGATCACCAAAAATCACAAAGAAAAAGGAAGAAGGAGAAGGTACGGATAAGCTTCAAACTTGCTGTGTTTTTCTCATCAACTTTACTGCTGAACTCAGTTTATATCTATCCTAGGGGTAAAAAGACCATTATACCCCTAGGTCATTTAAGGGTTTCTAAAGGCTCCCAAGGGCACATTTGTCCTTTCCAACCTATCTTGTTAATCATAATTAACGCTCTCCAATTCCCGCTATTCTCAATAACCCCAAACACCAATAATTCATATCTCATTACCCTTTAATGCTCGGTAACGCTCTAATCATTAAAATCACCCCGAGACTCCTCCCGAGCCTTGAACTTAAACCTGTTATGACTAGACCGCTAATTAACATACCATGGTCGTCTCATGCCGATTAGCTCGAACAAACCCACATCATAATGTGGTCTCAACATATAACACCGACATGCATACAATTATACAATTATACCCTCAACGGGCCAAATTACCATCACACCCCTGTAATTAAAGTGCGGACCCACATGCATGCATTTAACATCATATTATAATATAATTCACATACACGTGCATAATATCATTTAATGGCTTAATTAAACAAGTATGGCCCTCTTGGCCTACTAATCCCGCCATTAAACAACATCAGAGAATTCGGGGCATTACATTAAACTTCCCAAAATACCCCTAGGCTCACCCCGAGCCGGGTATTAAACCCTATTGTGACTATTTCGCTAATCCGCTCACTAGGATTGCCTCGAGCCGTACACTGCAATTATATCCACATAATAATGTGGTCCCAACCATTTAACACATATAATCGCATTTATGCCCTCAACAGGCCAAAATTACAAATATGCCCTTGTAAACATGAAGAGGCCTAGATGCATATAAATATATTCATATTATCACATAAAATCATGCATGCCACATAGTCACACATTTAATCAAATAATCACACATATATCCAATTATGCCCTCCCGACACACTAATCAAGGCACTAAACCCTATTAGCATTTTTAGGACGTTACAACTATCCCCTCCTACTGAAAATTTCATCCTCGAAATTTACCTGAATAAGTCGGGATACTAATCCCGCATAGCCGATTCTAGCTCCCAGGTCGCTTCGAGCCATAGTTCCTTTTCAAGGCTAGCCATTGCTTGTTTGAAAGATAACGGATCATCATCACTAGTGTCACCAACAACCATATTGGTTTCACCATCCAAACCATAGCAAACTAGGTTCCTAGAAACCCTCACACTACGACAGGCTTTGTGACTGTTTGCTCAGGAACAATGGTACTTTCTTCATTTAAATCGACTTGCATCAGTTGGACAGGAAGAGTTGGAATTTCATCATCAACTTGTGTTGATGACGATGGAACATTGGTTGGAGTCAATTCTATAACCATCTCCTCTAAAACTGCTTTGCTGCAAGGTTTGAAGTTTTGGACATAGACATTTTCCAGAAAAGTAGCATTCGTAGAAGTAAACACTTTCTTTTCTGAATGACTATATAAAAGTCCACCCCGAGTACCTTTAGGATAGCCAAAAAACATGCAAACTTCAGTTTGCGGTTCTAGCTTTCCCTCCTTTTTCATCAGGACGTGGGCGGCACAACCCCAGTCTTTATAATGGCGTAAACTAGGTTCACGTCCATTCCAGCATTCTAAAGGTGTTTTGGGGATTGATTTAGATAGCACGACATTGAGAATGTCATTCGCGGTTTCAATTGCATGTCCCCAGAACAAAATTGGTAAAGTTGAGTAACTAAGCATGCATCTAACCATTTCCAATAAAGTTCTGTTCTGGCGTTCCGCTACACCATTTTTGTTGCGGAGTACCTGGGGCATTAAGTTGTGATAAAATCCCAAGTTCAGTTAAATGATCTTGAATCTACATATCCAAATATTCTCCACCCCTATCAGATCGCGAGATCTTTAATGTTTTACCTAATTTGTTCTGAGCCATCGCTAAGAATTCTTGAAACTTTGAAAATGTTTCTGATTTCCTATGCATTAGGTAATGAAATGAGTATCTAGAGTAATCATCAATGAAAGTGACAAAATACTCAAAACCACCCCTGGCTTGTACATTCAAAGGTTCACAAACATCTGAATGCACAAGTCCAAGTGGTTCTTTGTCTCTATCACCCTTTGCAGAGAATGGATGCTTGGTCAGTTTTCCTTCTAGACAAGATTCACAGATAGGTAATTCACCTAAGGTGAGTTCCCTCAAAGGCCCGTCCTTTGTAAGTCTTTGAATCCTATCATAGCCAATTCGACCTAGTCTCAAGTGCCATAAATATGTTATATTATCGTTATTGGTCTTTTGACTTTTATTGGTCCTAGGTTTAGCTACTTTGAATACATCATTGTTAAGAGCAAGGGGTTCATTAGGTTGCAGAATATAAAGCCCCTTTTCCAAAAATGCAATACACAATTGTGATCCATTAAAGGAAATAGATACATTAGAACTTGTGAAAGCCATAACAAATTGTTCTAATTGCAACATGGAAATTGAAATTAAATTTCTACTAAAATCCAGAATAAAAAATACATCATTTAAAATTAAGTATTTATTTCTGAACTTTAGAGGAGCTCTTCCTTTAGCTTGGACTGCAACGAACGATCCGTTCCCAACTCTAAGCTTTAAGCCACCTTCATCCACTTTCTCCCACGATTCAAGAAGTTGTAAAGAGTTGAAAACATGGTTGGTAGATCCAAAATCAATAATCCAAACAAATTTATCATTCTCTAAAACAATCATTACCTTTGTTTTTCGCTGCTAGAAACTTGGGACAATCCTTTTTCCAATGCCCCTTCTCTTTGCAGTGAAAACACTTACCTTTACCTTTCTTGTTTTTCCCCTTAGGCGTTTGTGCATTTGGTTGTGCACTCATCTTTGCAGCCTTTGTAGGCTTGGGGTTGTTGTTTTGTCCACATTTCCTCTTGTTTCCAGCTTTCGAAGACGAAGCTTGGTAAGCTTCAACCTTAGCTGGATCAGCAGCAACAGCAGTGGTCTTATTTTCTCCTCCTTTACTAGGTTCACCCATCATAGGCTCCAAAATCGGAAGCTCGTTCATGAGCTGCGTCAGACCATAGTTGAGTTGATCATGAACGTGCGGACATGGTGCCATTCGAGCATTCACAGTGTCATCACGTATGTGCAGAGGTGCTATCCCAGTATTTACGGTGCCATTACGAGCATTGATGCTACCATCACGAACGTGCGAACACGGTGCTTGTTCAGGGGATCCTCAATCATGACGAACTCGGAGTTGTCACCAATCAACTCAATGTTGATGTTTTGCTTCCAATTACAGAAGTTTTCTCTAGTGAGTTTCTCCATCGAAGGTTGAGAAAGGATGGGAGTAGACACATACACTACTTAACTTAAAACTACAAATTATCAATAAAATAGAAATCCATCACATTTCCTCAATAAAACACCTATTCATACAAATTTCAAGAAATAGCACAACATATACCAAAAATATGTAATATATGAGAACAAATACCAAAATAATCATATCTATATTTCTTTAGGTTTTTAACTAATCTATGATATCCTCGTCTCGGTTGGCGATAGTCAAAAATACCACTAGTGAAATAAAGCTGTAAACTTATTTAATAATGGACACCATTATTAACAACCTACTATTCGATCAAAATAAGAAAACAAAATCTCTTATCTTATGAGCTAGACCCACGGTTTCGATAATCATAGATTTAGTCCTAGTAGTCACCATAGGGGTGAGTCTAGTAGAATTTGACCTATAATTATCTATCTTTCAAAATCTAACCTTGTCAAAATAACTAATGAACACCTTCCATACGGGGACGGATCAAAGCGTCTCGAGGCCCCATTAAGTTATTGACTTCGTTAAACCAACGGTGGAGATCGAATATAATTCTTAAAATAAGCTCATTATAAAATTAAAAATAATATTTTTTATTATTTTTCAAAAATTAATGACTGGTTCTCCAAAAAATTGTAAGAATAGATTTTTTTAAATCAAAGTCCTATAATTTCCTATTAATTCTAAAGTGTCACATTGATACAAATTCAATTAATTTAGAATTAATTTGTTGCTAATTAATATTTAGGTTTAACTAATATAATGAACCTATACAATTAAGTCTAACTCAGGTAAATAAGCCTTAACAATTGGGCTTGTATGGAGGAGGGCTGGGTATAGTATGTCATTCCCACTACAAAGGCTCCCAAACTTCCATACAAGGTCTAAAAGATAGGAATTTAAACATTCGTTATATTAATTGTTATTAATTGATTAGGCCCACTATAGTCATGCAAAGAAAATGGGCCTTCACAAGTGGAATTACCCACAAGAGAAGAATTTAAACTTTACATTTTCTAATGGGCCCAAATAAAACCTATCATTTTATGAATATTTTATTTGGAAAAAACGATATATCTAACAAACATATGGGCCACTATATGCATCTAAGCCCAATTGCAAAAATACCACATATATAGTGCAAACATACATGTTATAATTGGATGAGCCTAATCACGTTACTATATGTGCAACTCTATGAATTTATGCAAAAATAGAACAATTTATTTTATTTGAAAAAATACCACAAAAAAATATCTAGAATTTATCAAAAAATTGAATTAATTAAATTTTTACAAAAATAAGTCAATTTAAATGAAATTTATCAACAATTAACAAAAGTTAATTTAAATTTCATTTATCAACAATCAACTTGGTTTAGGTTAATTTGAAAAATATTAATTTAATTTAAATAAGATTTATCAACAATTAACCAAAGTTAATTTAAATCTCATTTATTATAAAAAATAGTTAATTAATTGGTTGAAAAAAAATGATATTTTTCAAAATTTAACCAATTTTAAAATCAATATCTTAACTGTTTTTCAAAAATATCTTGCAATGTTACAACAATTAATTAATATTTTAACCATTTAAGAAAATAAAATATTAATAGTTATAACAGCCCTAAATATCTTAAAATAATTAAACAAATTCAAATATCCATGAAAATATCTAACTAACAAATTTCAAATTTCAATTAATTTAAATATTAAAACTAGAGAATAAAAAGATATTTATATTTTCAAATAAAGATTTAATAAAAATATCAAGTATTTAAAAGAAAATATCTTAAATATCTGATATCTTAATTTAATATTTTAAAAATATTTAAAATTAATATGTTTGTCTATTTTAAATTTGAATTTGAATCTTTGTAGAAAATAATTAATTATTTAAATCTCAACTAATCAAAATATCTTATTTTAAAAAATATTTTTTAAATGCAATTTTTTTTTTGATATTTTTGGCTTTGATTATAAATAATTTATTTTCACAATTCAATAATTTTTTTTATGAAGGTACTGTTCACGGTGCCTGGTGTGCATGCAAGTGAGCGCATGTGGGTTTGCACTGGTTGTCGAGGGACGTGCACGGGTGGCTGGGTGATGCGCGCATGCGTGCGCGCGGCAGGGTGACGACCAAGGGTTGCACACGCACAGGTGGGGTGACGCCAAGGGTTGTCCGCGCGGGTGCTGGGGTGATGCGCGCGCACGCGCGCGTGTGACTTGCAGCCAGAGGAAAAAAAATTGATTTTTTTTTTGTACAATTTTTTAAACCAAAACCATTTTCTAATTAATTTTTAACACGTTTTACACAAAATAAAAGCATATATAAAAATTAATGGCATAGAAAACACAACAAAATAACCTAAAAATTTCTAATAATCACATTAAATCAATATGCTTCATAAAAATATGAAAATCCATCCAATTATTCAAACACATCAAATAATTCAATTTTTTAACATGCTCATACATGAAAATAAAGATTACCGAACGCTCTGAGGCTAGTTGTTGGGAAAACTTATATAGGATCTTTATTTATTTTCATATAGATCTAATATTAAACAAATTAATATGAGATAACCTAGAACGTGTTTCTAAAATTGAATCCAAAGAGAAACAATGATAAGAATACATACATTATACGTAGCGGAATGAATGAATCATTCCTTCAGTTTCTATAACCCTTGTATCCTTTCTGTTGCAGAGTATTACCAAGAAACTGAACCGATCTTCAATTTTCTTCATAGCCTTCCAAAGTATCCTTAGAATCACCTAGACTAGAGTGGGCAATTCTCAACACATGAGATAAATACAGAAAGAAGAAGAGAGAAGAACAATAATGCTTAGAAAATGACTTATATTTAGAGAGAATATAAAACCTATATGTTTTAGAAATCTGAACTTATGTTTTGACTTCTCTCTTAACATTCATTTTATAGACTCAATTAGGTCATTTATTTAATTAAAAAATCAATAAAATAATAGCCAATAATAAGCTCTAGGTCGAAAATATCATGGGCTTTAGGCCCGTGAAATTTCCCATTTGATTATAAGCCCATTGGACTTAAAATCAAGGCATGCATTATTTTCTATTGATTTAATTTATTAAATAATTATTTAAATCATTTATCAAATTAATTATTTATAATTTGAACCTTGATTTAAACTTATTTATTAATTTAGATACCAATTTATCTTAATTAATAAATATGCCCTAATTTATCTTTTCTTTGCAAAATTACATAACTCTGTGAAACTATCCAAAATTGACCTGGTCAACTTTGATAATTAAATCAATTAATTGAGACTATCTAGATTATTTTATCCAAGGTATAGTGGGGACCATGGGCCTATGAAATAAAGCTCCAATAAGTTATCATAAATCTAACAAATATATTTACTAACTTATTAATTCCTCGTGACTCCACTAAAGACGCTATTAATTTGATAAATTGCACTCTTAAATTCATAGAACGGTCTGTAACAAATATAGATACGCTATTAATTATCCATTGTTACAACCATGATTGTCACTCAATCCTCTATAGACGGTCTACAATGAGATGAGACTAAAATACCGTTTTACCCCTCATTGTATTTTATCCTTAAAACACTTAGTTCACATAAGTGGCAAATACCTACTCCACGATCCTCTAAAGTCTAGTACACAAGCGCGCAACACATCTTCTAAAATTTGTATGGTAGGCTCGGACTAACCGTCGGTCTGAGGATGAAATGTCGTACTAAGGCTTAACTTGGTACCCATGGCTTGCTGCAAGCTTCCCCAAAATCTCGATGTAAACACTAATCCTCTATTTGATACTATGGTATTGGAGATTCCATGTATTCGTGCAATTTTTCAAACATAAATGTCTGCGCAATGATCTACAGTGTACGTAGTCTTGACAGGCGGGAAGTGAGCTGACTTGGTTAGTCTATCTACCACTACCCAAGCCGAGTCATGTTACTAATTTGTTCAAGGTAATCCTATCACGAAGTCCATGGCTATGTCTTCCCACTTCCATTTTGGAATACTAAGCGGTTGCAATAAGCCTGTGGGTCATTGATGTTCTACTTTTACTTGCTGGCATATAAGACATTTGGACACATATTCTGCTACGTCTTTCTTCATTCCCAGCCACCAATATATTGCCTTAAGGTTGTGAGTCATCTTGGTCGATCCCGGGTGAATTGAGTATGGGGTAGTGTGTGCCTCTTCTAAAATCTTCAACTTAATTCCATGGTCATTCTTCACGCATACTCGACCCTTATATCTCAAGAACCCCGATCCTGATATAGAGAAATATGTTGCCTTGCTTTCTTTGACTGCAACCATATGTGTTACTAATGTGTCATCATGCCCTTTCCCGATCTGTATATCTTCTAATGGATTTGATTGGATGGAAAAGTTAGCCAGTTGACCAATGACTACTTCTATTCCGACATTGATCAGCTCTTGTTGTAGCGGCTTTTCTATTTCAGATAATGAAGCTAGATTTCCGTAACTCTTCCGACTTAGAGCATCTACAACTACATTTGCTTTTCCTGGGTGGTATAGGATTTCCCAGTCATAATCCTTTACTAGTTCTAACCACATGCGCTGCCTCATATTGAGCTCCTTCTATGTGAAGAAATACTTTAAGCTCCTGTGGTCTGTATAAATCTCACACCATTCTCCATAAAGATAGTGGCGCCAGATTTTCAATGCGAAGACCACCGCTGCCAACTCCAGATCATGCGTTGGATAGCATTGCTCATATTCTTTTAGTTTCCTTGAGGCGTAGGCTATCACTTTGTCATTTTTCATCAGCACACAATCCAAACCTTGTGTCGACGCATCACAATATACTACAAACTTTTCGTTGGGTGTCGGTGCACAAAGTACTGGTGCTGAGCATAGCTTATCCTTGAGCATCTGAAAGCTCTCTTCACATCTATCCGTCTAGTTGAACTTTTGTTGTTTTCGGGTCAGGTTGGTAAGCGGAGTGGCTATCTTATAAAAGCCTTCTACAAATCTCCGATAATAGCCTGCTAGCCCGAGAAAACTTCAAACTTCTAAATTTTGACGCATTCTTAGGTCTTCGCCAATCCTTCACAGCCTCTACCTTAGTTGGGTCTACATCAACTCCATCCTTGGATACAATATGGTTGAGGAACGCTACTTGTGAAAGACTGAATTCACACTTCTTGAACTTGGTGTAAAGTTGATGCTCCTTCAGTCGCAACATTTTCAATCTTAAATGTTCCTCGTGCTCGACTTCGTCCTTGGAGTACGCCAAAATATCATCAATGAATACTATGATGAATTTTTCCAAGTAATCCTTGAAGACCTGATTCATTAAGTCCATAAATGCGGCTGGAGCATTGGTAAGACTAAAAGACATGACTAGAAACTCGTAATGTCCATATCAACTTCTAAAAGCTGTCTTTGGTATATCCTCTTCCCGTACCTTGAGCTGGTGATAACTGGACTGTAGATCAATCTTAGAAAACATGGTCGCTCCTCGAAGTTGATCAAATAAGTCGTCGATTCGGGGTAGCATGTACTTGTTCTTATTCATTACCTTATTCAACTCACGGTAACCTATACACATCTGCATGCTTCCATCCTTCTTCACAAATAGAACTGGTGCTCCCCATGGCGAATGGCTTGGTCTGATGAAACCCAAGTCTAAGAGTTCTTGCAACTGCGTCTTTAACTCCTTGAGTTCGGTTGGTTCCATCTGGTATGGTGCCTTTGAGATAGGCTCATTTCCCTGTATTAGTTCGATTGTGAAGTCAATTTCCTGAGTCGGCGGCAACCTAGGTAAGTCGTCAGGAAATATTTCTGGAAATTCCTTTATAATGAAGACGTCTCCAACCTTTAGTGGTGTTTCCTTTGCCACATCCATGATGCTTGCTAAGAATGCGTGGCATCCTTTCTCTATCATCCTTTGAGTTTTGAGAGATGAGATAAGTGGTGTCCGTAGTCCTGAAACCTTTCCCATAAAACATAGTTTCTGACTGTCAGGAGTTTCAAACGTTACTTGCTTACGTCTACAGTTGATGGTTGCGCCATGCCTTGCTAGCCAATCCATGCCTAGTATTACGTCAAAGTCTATGATTTCTAGCTCTATCAGGTCTCCTTCTAGTTCTGTGCCCTTAATTTTGATCGGTACACCTCGTACTATTTGTGATGATAGGACTACTTCGCCCGAAGGCAATTCTGTGACAAACCTAGTTCTAAATATTTCACAAGGTTTGTCTAATTTCTTTATCATTCCTAACGAGATATACGAGTGTGTTGCTCTCGAATTAAACAATACTAAACATATATTATCGAGGATAGGAATCTGACCTGTGACCTCTTTGTTACTAGCTTCGGCTTCTCCCTGGGTTTAGGCAAAGACTCTGCCTGGAACCATCTTATTGTCCCTCTTTTCTTCTGTTTTGAGTTGTGGTCATTCCTTCTTTCGATGACCTTCCTGGCCACAATTGTAACAATCCTTGGTGTTTGCACGACACTCCCAGGATGTCTTTTCTGGCATTTGGAGCACTGTGGGTATTCTACATAACCCGACCTATTATTTCCATTGCTATTCCATGCTCTTTTGTCACCATCGGCATGCTTACTATCAAGATTCTTCCTCTTCTAGCCATTATTGTTGTACTGGTGGTTGTTGTTGTAGTTCTAACCATTCTGCGTTTGATTTTGCTGCTTAGGTTCAGACTTGCTGGCCTCCTCCTTACTAACATTTGCCTGAAGCCCTTCCACTTCTATAGCCGTTTCTAAAGCATCAGCGTAAGAAGTGGTTCCAGGATTTGCTAGCTTGACTCCTAGCTCAATCTTTGGTCTGAGTCCCTTGGTGAACTTGGTGACCCCCAAGAAATCAGTTGGGATCAACTCTGGCACGAACTTTGCTAGTCGATCGAACTGTCGAGCGTACTTGACTACCGTTAAGTTGCCCTGCTTCAGACTGGTGAACTCTTCTACATTCGTAGTGATGACTGTCGAGTTGTAATACTTCTTGTGAAAGAGTTCCACATATCTAGTCTATGTCATGGTGGCGACGTCATGAGTTTGCTGTACTAAATCCCACCAGATTCTGGCATCCTTTGTCAGAAGAGAAGAAACACATGATATGTGGTCCGCGTTGCTGAGGTTCATGTGTGCACATATCAACTCTACATTCCTGAGCCATTCTTCTGCCTCGAAGGGGTCGGTTGTCCCTTCAAAGTTTGGAGCGTGATGCTTAAGGAAACGCTCATAGATAGGCTCTATGTACTAAGCTGGATAAGGCGCATAGTTTGCCATCAGCCATCCCCCATATGGACCTACTTGCTGGGGCGCTTGAGCTGCTGGCTGAGGCTGCAGTTGCGGTGAGGCTGGGACTGAGTCTGAGGTTGCGGCTGAGTCTGTTGTCGTTGTTGCTGTAGCAGTTCTTCCACTTGTTGACATAGCCTGGCAATCTCAGCAGTGTTGTTAACCGGAGGCGGTGCATTTCTGTTGGCAGCAGCATTGGTAGCACGCATTCCAATTCTTCGAACTGGAGGGGCTTCGTTAGTCTCATTGGCGGTGCTGGAGGCATTGCCGGCTGTGCGTGCATACCTTCATAGCGACATCTTGAGTAAAGTTCTAATAGTCGAGAAAAACATGTTAGAACTTACCCTAATAGGTTCTAAGGCAAGACTTAGTCTAAGAAAACATAACTCAGACCTATCAGTTATGATTTCTTATGAAAAATTATGTAAGCCTTCTTTATAATTAGGGTGTGTTTCTATACTTATAAAATTTAGCCATCGTTATTATTTTCTAAGTCTGTTTCTAACCATCCTATATGACTAAATTCTCTGGCTCAAAACTAGTCGCTGTTCCAAAGTTGACCTTATTGAGGGAGGGTTGGGATCAGTAAAATCGTTCCCACTACTATGGCCCCCTAAACTCTCAATACAGAACCTGGTCCATTGATTTCTATCCACGCTCACTGAGCTTAGTCATTATTTATTGAATTTATTATTTATTATGATTGTAAAAAAAAAAAAAACTCATACATGTCATTCAAAAATAACAATTGATTAATTTGGAAAAAGGTTTTCACTAAGTACAATCATAGATGAAAAAATAAATAAAGAAATAAGAAATAAGTAAACTAAACTAAAAAAATAAAAGGGGAAATCTAAAAATCAGGATCTTCTACATCTGACCATTCATCTAGCATATCATCATCTATTTATTCATAATCATCATTATCTTGAGCCTCAAAACTACCTTGGGGAATATTCATCAAAATATTATGCTTTTGTTCATTTGTGATTGAAATTCGAACTTAGAGGTGAACCTTAGTATAAGAAAATATTATCTCATGGCTACCAGTCAATCATCCTCATCATCTATAGTCTCCCATAATTCTTCTAATGTTGACATTACAGAAGGAAAATCTTTAAAAGCCTAATTACTAGGACATATTGTTCCATATCTCATCATAATTTGCTTAGTAGTTTGAAGGTGAACTATCCCCTTGTGAAATAGGATCAATCTTTGAGTGATTCTTTCTAGCACTCCTATTGTATTCCTTGGCTCTCTAATCCTTTTCAATGCCTTAATGGCTTGGATACCATGATAGGTTAAGGCTTCATCCATTTTAACTAAAAACATAATGGCTAAAATGTTAGCTATTAACATAAACATAATAATCATAACATAAATACTTACATTGGCAGTTAGATCCGGAGCTTGTGTGTGTGTATCAAGGAGAACTTTATGCATATGAACTGTTGGCTCTGATACCAACTGTAATGCCCTCACTAATTCTAGACCTCAGACCATTAAGAACTACTAAACACAACTACTATTTTGGAATACATACATACATACATAAAATATTAGAACTTTATTAAAAAAAAATACGGTACGAAATACAAAATAAGGTATAAGTACCCATTGTTTAGTACATAAAACGTAAAAACATAAACTTTAATCAGTCGTTTAAATACTAAGTGTGGAAATACATAAAACATAAATTAAAAGACTTTAAACAACGTCATCCTCGATCTTCCCGCAGTTCATTCAATCCATCCATCCCCAATACACATGCCAAACTTCCATGAATCTGTCCCGCCTTCCAAGTTCATTTTCCCGCACCATCTAAAATAAAAGGAATGAGCCTAATGCCCAGCAAGAAAAATCTACTAAAAACACATATCATAAATCATAAGACTATATCATAAAACATATAGTATAAACATATGACGTAAAAACCTATATCATATAGGACTACAATATTAATTGCCATTAACTCATTACCGTAGCATGTGATAAAGCCATCTAGGTCCTCAGTCTACTAATCGAGGTAGGTTAGATCACAAAATAGTATATGATAACCCATCTAGGTCCTCTATCTACTAATCGAGGTAGGATGAATCATAACTCTAAACCACGACAATGATAAAAATCTTGGGGTTTGTTATCTAAGCAACTATAAGCCCCCACGACTATAAAACATATTCATACATATATACATAGCACATAACATATCATAGCATATAAACATATCATAACACATAATCTAACCTATTTTCCTTACCAAAAATTTGGGATATTGGAGACAAGAACGGGATTGGAACACTCCGAAAACCTTAAGTTTCAAGAAACATGAACACCTAACCAAAAAGTCATAACAATAAGTTAGGATCTGAAAGAAAATGGAAGGAAATAAAAGAACTATGATGGATTAACCTAAGGATAATAATACCTTGAATGATCTAGAACTCCGATCTACACCTCGATACTGAAAAGTCACTCTATCTTACCTCCCAAGTGTTTAGAAAAGCTTAGATTAGAAAGCTTTTATCCCAAAACCCAAGTGTTTTATCTCTAGAGTAATCTTAGTAGCTTGGAGCTCTGAAGAATGCTTGAATGATGAGTACTAGGTCTTATTTATAGAGTTCAAGGAGTGAGACTAACCCTTTTTAAAATTAATAAATAAATGAATAATAATTGAAAATATTTGAATTTTCGTTTCAACAGATGCCCAGAACTCGATTAAAAATGTTCAAGAGCAAGTCCAAGTGGTTGGTGGTTGTTTATAATTTAAATCCACAAAGATTCAAAAATGGCTCTAGGAGCCAATATATCGCCTACCCTAGGCAATATATGTAACATCCTGCATTTTCGGGTACCTTTAAACGACTCGGGTCGGGATTTTTCCCCCGGGTTAAGAATATTATTTTAAATAATATTATATTTTGTTTGTAAGTATTCCATGAGTTATTGCTAGCCAAAAAAAAAACAACAAAATGAATTTTGTGATTTTAAAAGTCAAGATAAGACTTTCGGTCCTGGACCGACACAAAAACCCTGATCGGGTAAAAATCTCGGAAAATAAAATGAAAAATCATGGCAATTATATTTTGGGCATAAAATACATTCATAAAAGTTAAAGTTTGGTAAAAAATAATAAACCTAAAAGAAAATGGAAATTTTAGGGCATTTTGTGTTAAATGCCTAATTTTACCGAAATGGGGAATTTTATTCCATGAATGGACCTTAGGTTAAATTTTACTATGTGATTAATTAAATTAAATGTGAGAGACATTTAATTTAATTAATTAATGTTAAGTTTGGTGATTAAAACTTAATAAGAGTGAAAAAAGGTGTCAAAAGCCAATTTGGACTTTTCTTCTTACGAAACCTTTATTAACCTTTATTAAAAAATAAAATAAAATGAAATGATCATATATATAGCAAGGGTTGGCCGGGCATGTGCTATTTTAGGTGGTGTGAACCCAACTTAATAAAGATAAAATCTCATTTTAACTAAGTCAAGTCAAGTGGGCAAGTGGGAGGAAAACACTTGAGTGTTTTTGAGATAAATTAGATAGTATATAACTCTTCCATCCCTCCCCAACCGACCACACCACCCTCTCTCATTCACTCATCTGATTTTTTAAGACCATTCAAAGTGTTCTCTCAATATTCAACCTCAAGAACACCAAGGAAAACTTGGAGGCTAAGTCTTGGTCTAGGAAGTATTTTCCCTAAGGTAAACCTTCACTAATCATGGCTTTTGTAAAGTTTTAAGCTTAGAGTTTCAAATAGCTAATTAACTATGTTGTTGGGGGAAGTTGGTTAGGGTTTTTGAAAGGTTTTGGAGGAGCCAAAGCTAATAGGAAGGTCCAAACCTTAAGCAAGAACACCAAAGAGGTAAAAAGTTTACTTTTGATGATTTTGTTGTAGGGTTTTTAGTTTTAAGCATTATTTTGTATATCTAATGCTTAAAGTTTCTTGTTGGTGATGTAATAAGGTTATGGTAGTTGTTTAATAATTTTTATGATGCATGTGTATTGATTTTTGAAAATGGGAACCAAAACCCCCAAGGGTTTTGTAGGATACCCTAAAACAAAACATGTTTTGAGCCGTGACTTCCAAGGGGTCAAGCAGCCACTGTATATTGGTTTTGTAAAATTTAATTGTACTGTGATGTTGTTGAGATTGAGTACATAAAATTGAGCTTTTGAAACACAAAAAAATGTTTAGAAATGAGTAAGTTATGCTATTTCAAAGTTTAGGTAAAAAACTGTTTTTTCGTATTCTTATTTTCGGAACCAAGTTTGGACAGCCACTGTATAAGGCAAATGAACTCAGTTTTTTCTAAAATTTTGTGGACATATTGCTCGCATAACCTATTATTCCACTGTAAAATTTGGTAAGAAAATATTGAACGGTTTGAAAGTTATTAACTGTCAAAGTTTGGGAAAAATAAGGACTTGAAAATAAGGTCATTTTTACCTCATTGTTGGAAAATGATTTCACCAATAAAAAATGCTCATTTTGACCTAAGATTTTTCAAAGACCTAAATTGCATAACAAAAATGGAATTGGGAAATTTTGGTAACAATTGGGTAAGTAAATTTCAAGTTATGAACTAACGAAGTATGTAGTTAAAAATGTGAAAATTAGGTTTTTCACACTTAGTGTAAAAATGAGATTTTGGAACATAAGGTAAAAAGTAAAATTTTGCTTATTTCAAGATATAAATTGGTAAGTCTTGAAATCATATTTTCACTAAAATTATCCCTTTGAGTTTAAATTAATTATTTTTATTAAAGAGTTTTTATTCTTTCTAAAAATAAGAGATTTAATTTATTAATAGTTAATAAATTAAAAGAGGGTTTAAAACCCTATATTTTGAGAAAATAATTAAATGAATTATTTTTCTAGTAAGTAAAAATTGATTAATTGCTTTTGGAAAATTAATTAGTCAAGATGAGAAATTTATAACGGTTTTTCTAATTAAGACAAATTAAGCAATTTTCTTAAAACGGGTTTTAGATATTAAAACCTTAAGAAAAATAAAAGGAAAATTTAAAGAGTTTATTTTCTTTAAAAATAATTAAGGAATTTATTTGTATTTTCTGGATATAATACCGCTAAAATCTTACATATTTTAACTGACTAGTCGAAAGTGCGAGTTAATAGTGATACCTTGAAAGAATAAGATTTTTAGCGGGTTGTGGGGAAATACCATTGTGATACCGGAGCCTAGGTATCGAGACCTTAGGATAGGTCTCCCCGAGACTTAGGGTTTAGTCTCGAATATTTTGTATAACTTTCCTTAATAGGTTTAAAACCAAATAAGGATTGTAAATCCTTACAAATGACTTTTATTAAAATGACCAAACTGCCCAAAATAATAATAATGAATTATTAGTGCCATAATTAATCCGAGTATACTGTATGGATAACTACAGTATTGGCTAAGCGTAACTGGACTGAACGTTGGAGGGTGAAAACCTGCTGAGCGCTAAGGACTCCAAGTAAGTCAACTTATATTGTATGGCTGCAACATGAAATGATTATTGTCTTGTATGTTAGTATAGGGATACATGCATATATATAGGCTGTCATAGAAAGTTGCTTAGAGACGTTAGTCTAGTGAGTGCTAATTTAGAAAATATGAACGGTAGAAGTCCGTCATATCCTAGACGATTGATCCCCGTCACACTGCTTGATTTTATTTATGTCCGGTTCATTACCGCGACGAGTGGCCATGAGATGAGGATAAGCTGGTTAACCCTAGGGGCGCCAAGATAAATGGGACCTAGGGGCCCTCATGCTTACTTAATCATTGGACGGTTAGAATCCGAGCAAGTGCTCTGATAAGTTATTCCCGGATAGCAGCCGTGAATATTGGCCATTCAGTGAGAGTGCCTAGAGATACTAGGGGTTGCCAAGATAGAGTGAGGCTGAACACCCTAGGGGCAACTGCTCACCAGCACCACTGATTAACATAGAAGTCTCCGTAAAACCGTGTAAATTGGATTACACTCTCGAATAAGTAGCGATGCCCTAGGTAACACGATAGTTACCCTTGATGAGAATATTTATTGGCTAGATCTTAGTGTGGGGACTCGGTTCTCTTTTACAGATTAGCAATTATGTTGGAGGGCGCGTTCGCCTGAATTGTTGGAAATTGTCGAGCGTTGGTCTCGAATTATATTGTGATATAATATATCTGCTTGCTCTGGGATTTTCTGAGTGCAGGGATATAGTTGTTGATAAGATATAGTTGTGATATAATATATCTGCTTGTTCTGGGATTTTTCTGAGTGCGGGATTTTTATCTAGTTACGAATTAATTTATCATTGGTTATCAGGCATGACCATAAGTTTTCCAGGACACTTTAGCATTCTTGAAATTGATTGTGTAGGGTCCGGAACCCTAATTTCTCTACATGCTTTGTTTGAAAGTTGATCTTACTAAGCGTTTTCGCTTACCTAGTTGTTTCATGTTGTAGGTAAGAGCAAGGGCAAGGCAGAGCAGTGAGCGCTGGAGTCTTCCTTGCAAATGTACATGTGGACCGACCTTTTGGGAAGCCTTTTTATTTTTGGAAATGTTGTGTAATTTTCCTAAACTAGGCTCACTCTAATCTTTATAAAACATGTTTGTAACTAAATGTTAAGTATGGCCATACGACTTTTTAAAAAGTTTTTTTTTCTATGGGTTTTTGAGACATTTTGTTAAATGAAAACATTTATATTTCCGCATTATCGAGTCTTGAAAATCCGGGTCGTTACAATATATCGCCCCTACCAATGTCTCGAGCTTTCGTGCTTTCGTTCGTGCAAAGTCGACATGTTTTCTGTATCTCCTGTAGGTGATATATTAGCCCCTATAGCTGCAATATATCGACATACGTTGATATATGAAACACATTTTTCCACTCTTTCAGCACATTTTGAATTTGTTTAAACATTTTTTACTGAGTAAAACGTGATCCTAACAGCTGCTGGAAGGTTCTAGTGTTGGGAATTGTACCCTGAAAGCATACATAGTAGACATTGTTTTATGAAATAAATAAATAAATTGAATTTGTTATGCATATATTTTATGGACTATAATATTTTGTGATAATATTATGTAAATATCAGAAAAATTCCTAAGTTCATATATGTAATCTCAAACAAGTATTGGTACGGGAGGATTATTTTTGAGATAAATGAACTTCAATAGTTCACAGTAAAATAAAGTTATGAAATCTTTAGATTAATTACTGCAAGTACGGCCCACTTGTATTATGAATACATGTGATCTAGATCTGGATCACTAGTGTAGTAGGACACTTTAGTGGAGGTACTTTATATATTAGAGAATATATAGAACTGGACCATATATGTTTATTAATACTTAGTTAAATACCGTTTCGAAGTATTAATTAAATATATCAACTGATGATCATATACAAATAGATCTTAATCCCGAAGTTACTAGAAACTCTTGTTTATGTTATATGAGTTCTTTGATTCACTCGTTAGGGTATGTCAGAATAATCAGGCTAGAAACTTTTGTTTTGAGAACTCATTAATGTAAATGGCTGAGGACATAGTATACAGATATGGAATCTATGCCTTCTCACAAGAGATTGAATAATGGTTCTCTAAAGGGTTGACATTTGGGACTAAAAGGTTATTGAGCTCAAATTCATAATTTAGTTATGAATTAACCTTCACTAGTAAAGTCAATGGTACTTAAGGAAATAAGAGATAATTAAAAGGGTAAAACGACAATTTTATTCCCGATTAATTATGAACCATTATTAGAGGGTTAATTTGTATGCAACAATTATATCAATGGACACTTTATCATTATAAAGTACTCAGTAAATGAAATGTCTACAATTACAAGAGTGCAGTCTCATATTTATAGTGGAATAATTATGAGATTAATAAATTAATATTATTTAATTAAAGAGTTTATTTAATAATCTCAAATTTATTGGAGCTTGGAATTATAGGTCCATAGGTCCCCATAGTGGCTCTATCAACACTATTCAAGGCAAGAGTTGATATAAATGGAAAAATAGTTGAAAGACATATTTAAGAAGAAATTTGTTCTTTGGGCCAAATATGCAATTATGTGATAATAGTGATTAATTCATTAATTACAAATTAGTTATCATTAACATAATTAATTAATATTTAATTATAATATAATTTTTGAAATTATATTAAATAATTAAATTGATTTTGAAATTATATATAATAATTAATTAATTATAATTTTTGAAATTATAATAAATTAAATATTTTTTCGAAATTATTGGATTTAATTAATTGGTAGAATTAATTAAATATCTTTATTTGAGTGGGAGATAATAATCAGATAAGTTCAAATTGGATTTGAATTTAAAAGATTGATATTTATTCAAATAATGAATTATATTTGATAATTAGTTAAAAAGATATTTAATTTAAATTTGAATTAGTTATCAGGTTGTTAGATTTTTATCTGACAAAGAAATTTGAATAAATAATTAAATAAAAATAGAAAAATCAAATATCCCTAAAAATTAGGGTGGTACACAACCACACACAGTCCATGGACTATGTGTGGCGTGTACTTCATATTTTCAGGGACAATTTTATTAATTTAATTTAATTAATTAATTGATAATTCAAAAATTAGTTTTTGGATATTTTTATTAATAAGACAATTAATTAATTAAAAGATAAATTGTAAGTTAGTTACAGATTTATTTTTTAAATTAAATATTTTTTATTTAAGTAAGACTTATCAAAACATATATAGATAATTAAAAACTCAATCATTCGCTCTGTGAAAAATAGAATGATACTTTTCAATCTCTCCCTGAAAAGATAAAGAACCAATTCTCAGGCCTATTCTCTTGATCTCGTGTGTTGAGTACATAAAGTAGAATCACAAATTAACTATCCTTTATTCTCTATGTGCCCACACACTTCTTGAGGTGTAGAGAACGCTGTGGAAGATCTTGGCATGAGTACCTAGGAGCAGCTTGGATAGGAAGATTGTTTTTATTACGAAAAGATAGCAATGACACTTGAAAGGCTTCAAGAGGTATGATTTCTATTCCTATCTTGCTTATGATTAATGTATGTATATTAATGGATCCACATATTTAAAGGTAGTTTAATTATGTTACAAAATTTTTTGTTGTACAATGGGCCAACCCACCACCATTCCGCTACGTATTAGGAAACTCGTTCCTAACATCTAGAGCTTCTACATTTATCACGAGGCAATTAAATTATTCATCCAAAATGCTTAAATCCTTAATAAACATGCTTGTGACAAGTGTCACGTTCTTATTAATTCTATCTAAACCTTAGGTTATAATAAATTATATTTCTAGGACCAACTATATTAATCAAACCTTATGTTATAATTAATATTTCTAAACTATAGGTTTAACTTATAAAATCTATAATTATTTCTATGAGTTTTCAACTAAATCCCAGCTTGAACCAATAACCACGAAAAATAAAATACTACAACACTACAAATTCCTCAGAGGTTAGGAGTTTCCTTGGGTTGGCAGTGTATTATCGGTGATTTGTGGAAGGATTCTCAAAGACTGCTACACAACTGACATAATTGACACGCAAGAACTTGAATTTCGTATGGTAAGACAGATGTGAGAATGATTACTCCATTTTAGTGTTGTTTTAGGATGTGTTTTTGTGGTAATCTTAAGTCTTTTTGTTTGTTCTGTGCAAGGTTACGCTTGTGTTTGTCTTTGTTGTAGGATGGTGCTATGAATTATGAGCTAAATGCAGAAAGACGAAGAAATGGTGGAAAAATGGAGCTTTTGGTTGTTGTTTGAGTCAAATTGGAATTAAGGAGAAGGTAGAAGAAGTTTTTGATGAAGGAAGGATTTAAAATGGTCAAATTCTGAAGAAAAAAAATAGAATTAGAGTCGCAGCATGGGCATAAGGGCTGCGGCTCTAGCAAAGTCAGAAACTATGAAAAATCAGGCATGAATTAATGCCACATCATGCCCTTTAGGGGTGGTAGAGAGCAAAAGGAAAAAAAACTGGGTTTTCACACAGGCCGTGACATGGAGTTTAAGGGCTACGGTGCTTGAAGATAGAGGCGCAAACTTCTTGGTTATTTTGAAGACATGGGCCGCGACGCGCCTCCTTGAAGAGAAAAAATTACTATTTAGGTTTAAAACATTAGAGATTAGGGATGGATTATGGTTTTTAATTACGAATTTTCAAAGAGTTCTTGACGACTAAGGTTATTTTCTACATTTTTCTTCTTTAATTTCTTGTCAAGTTTTGGATATTAAAGATGATAACATTTATTTTTATGGTATTAGCTATGTTTGTCATGAACTAAATATTTTTCTCTAGGGTTTAATGTAGTCGCTTGGATTTCTATTTAATTTTATTATGATGTTCTATGGATTCTTCTTCTTTATTCTAATCTATATAATGTTTGCCTAATGCTAGTAAATACTTGATCACTATTTGCTTGATTTATGATTTCGATTCAAAATTCAAAAGATGCGAATTTAATATGCTATTGTTATATAGACTTAGGTTACATATTGGATGAGAGTACTTGTATGACTTGTGTAGCAATTAGGTTACCATTCTTAATGTGTGCTATATGTTTAAGTTTATCATAGAGATTTAGAAAACCTACATATAAGTTGAGATTTTATATCTTGAAAAAGAATAGGAATCAATTTTTGTTAACCTGCTATTAGAATAGGAAGAAGAGATTTAGAACTGATTAGTAAAATTAATAGAATGAAAAGTTGATGAAGTTAATACCCTAAGTTTTCAATTATTAAATCAATCTTTATTATTGCAAAGTTTATTTCAATTTTAAGTCTTAGTTTAAAAAGCACTCTATTTTCGACAGCCAAATAGAAATTTAAAAGCAATTATTGGTAATTGATTGATAGTCCTTGTGGGAACGATACTTTACTTACTATTTTATTACTTGAATCGATTGTGTATACTTGCACATCATATTTTACCGATCAAGGTTTCGGCGCCGTTGCCGGGGACTAATATCCAATATCAAAATTAATTGTTTTTTATTCTACTTTGTTTTTTTACTTTTAGTACTCATTCAGATTGTGACTGCATTGTGTTTCAGGAATTATTGGTATATGCGAGGAAGTAGACAAAAGGAACTCATACTGGTAGATCTTGAAATTGAAAGAACGTGCAGACAAAACCGAAAGATAAGGAAAAGGCTGGATTTTGCCATGGCTGAGAATCAAGGAAATGCAGCAATCAATGTTGCTAATGTTAATAATATCCCAAATATTGCAGAAGTCCTAATGGAACAAGGACCAAGGATGCTTAGAGACTATATACTCCCTACTGTCATAGGAGTGCATTCATGCATTAGAAACCCCACAATTGCTGCAAATAATTTTGAGATTAAGCCAACAATATTACAAATGGTGCAGTCTACTGTTCTTTTTGGGGGGTTGCCCACGAAAGATCCAAATTTGCACATAGCCAATTTCCTGGAGCTATGTGCAAAATTTAAGAAGAATGGGGCGAGTGACGATGCGATTAGACTTAGATTATTCCCATTTTATCTACGGGAATGGGCAAAGAGTTAGCCCAGAAGTTCTTACCAAAGTTTTTCCCTCCAACAAAAGCTGGAAAGTTGAGAGGGGAAATCAATAATATCTACCAGACAGAAGGGGAAACGTTGTATGGTGCATGGGAGATATTTAAATACTTGTTAAGGAAGTGCCACATCACGGTATAGAGAAGTGGATGCTAGTCCATAATTTTTATAATGGGTTGAATGGTACTACTCGTACCATAATAGATGTTGCAGCAGGAGGTGTGTTCATGAGCAAGAGTGCTAATGAAGCATATGAATTTCTAGAGGAGATGTCAATGAATAACTACCAGTGGCCAACTGAAAGGGGACAAACAAAGAAGGTGGCTGGTATGATTTAATTGGATTCTATTTCCATGCTTACAGCGCAAGTGACAACTTTAACGAAGCAGTTACAACAGAGAAACCTGTCAGCCCAAACCATGCAAGTTTAGAGTTTATGTGGGGCATGTTGGAGTGCTCATCCATTAAATTAGTGTCCTGCCATGGATATGAATAATATACCTGTGGAACAAGTCCAAGCTATAGGAAATTTTCAAAGACCAACCAACAACCCCTTTTCGATGTCATATAACCAAGGGTGGAAGAATCATCCTAACTTCTCATGGACAAATAATCAAGCTACACAACAGTATTTCCCTCAAAGTCAGCAACAATACCCACCTCCACAACCACAACCACATCAACCAACACATATGAAACAACCTGACGAATAGTCTGATGTACTAAACCAGTTCATGAACGAAACCAAGGCATATATCAGGAGTTTAGAGACTCAAATGGGGTAGTTGGCTACTTTGATGACAAACCGTGCTCAAGGGAACTTACCAAGCACTACTGAGGTAAACCCAAAAGAACAGTGCAATGCAATATCCTTGAGGAGTGATAAGGAGTTAAAAGAGCCAAAAGTGGTTGATAAGGAGAAGAAAGTGAGTGGGTCAAATGTTACCGAGAACTTAGAAAATCAGCCACAAATAAGGATAGATCACCATATAAATATCCCATATCCTCAGAGGCTCTAAAAGAATAAGGTTGACAAGCAGTTTTCTAAATTTTTGGATATCTTTCGAAAGTTACACATCAATATCTCGTTTGCTGAGGCACTTGAACAAATGCCAAGTTATGTGAAGTTTATGAAAGAAATTTTGTCAAAGAAAAGGAAGTTGGGGGACTAAGAGACAGTGGCACTTATTGAGGAGTGCAGTGCGATAATTCAAAAGAAACTACCTCCCAAGCTTAAAGATCCTGGTAGTTTCAATATCCCATGCTCTATAGGGGGCTCAGTGCTGACAAAGGCTTTATGTGATTTAGGGATCAGTGTGAATCCAATGCCCCTATCAATCTTTCAGAAGTTGAATTTTGGAGAAGCTCGGCCTACTACTGTGTCTTTGCAAATGGCAGATCGCTCAGTCAAACATCCTCGTGGAGTGATTGAGGATGTATTGGTGAAAGTGTACAAATTCATCTTTCATGAGGACTTCATTATTCTTGTTATGGAGGAAGATGACAATATTCCAATAATTCTTGGAAGGCCATTCTTGGCTACTAGTAGTGTAACGACCCAAATTCACTAATAAGGCTTAAGGGCCTTGATTAGTGTGCCTGGAGGGCATAATGGGAATTATGTGTGAATTTAATGATTAAGATGCATGATTATGATTTAAAGCATGTTATATGATTATTTGAATATTTGAGATGCATGACTATGTGTATTAGTATGCATATAGGCCCTGATTAGGTTAGAAGGGCATAATCGTAATTTTGGCCATTATGGGCATAACTATACTGATATATGTGATAATTGTTGAGACCACGTTATTATGTGGATATATCTGTGATTTGTGACTCGAGACGATCCTAGTGAGCAAAGTAGCGAAAAAGTCATAGTGGGGATTTATACCCGGCACGGGGTGAGCCCAGGGGTATAAATGGGAATTTAGCGAATATACTGGAGTCTATTCTGACATTGAGGAATATTATTGGTGACTAATTAGGTATCGGGAATTAAGCGGGAAATATTAGAGACACTCGAGGAATTAGCGGGAATTGGGTAAAATGACTAAAATGCCCTTAAGTGGATTAAAGGGTTTGGACTCAATAGGGAGGGCATACTAGTCATTTGGCTTACAGAAGTTAAGTAATACCAAGGCTTTATGTTAGTGGGATATTATAGAAGTCTAAAAAAGGAAGGAAAAGGAAGGGAAAAGAAAGAGAGAAAAATAGAGAGAGTTTCTCTCAGTCGGTTTACATTTCCTTCACCTGTTTCTTGAGTATTTCTGGAGTAAAGCTCAAAGGAGAGCTGGGATAATTAAGCATCAAGGATCCTAGTCTAAGATTGAGAAATTGGCAGAGGTTTAGCAAGGATTCATCAACACTTGAGGGAATTCAGGCTTAAGGCTGAGGAGAAGCAAGCCAAGAAGGTCTAGAGACAGCTTGTGGTCGAAATTCTATCAAAGGTGAGCGCTAGGGCTCGAGGGGGATCGTGCTCAAGGAGTCGAGAGATCAAAGCCAGTGAGTTGAAAGGTAAGAAAACTGCACCCGATTATATGTTTGTGATGGGACTAAGTGCTCCCGAGAAATTATATCGTGTCAATGATGGTATCACGCCATGGGACATGTAAAGCGGCCTAAGAGTGCCGTACATAGTATCTGCGCACAGGGCGCGGCTTGGCCATTGGTAGCCGAGAATATTCACTGAGCTCGGCTTAAGCGTGCCGGAGTCAGTGGGATAACGGAGGGAGCAGCCTGAGAGCGCTAGCCCTAGTTATCATTTGTGCACTGATATGTGATATGAATTGATATGCTTAGTATGTTGAATACTTGGTCATGCTGAATGAGTATATGTTTGAGAACTTGTGATACCATGTGAGATATGGGTTTGTCTGTTTATAGCTTGTGCTCTGTTGTTGTGTTTTCTTGCTGGGCCTTGGCTCACGGGTGCTACGTGGTGCAGGTAAAGGCAAAGGCAAGCTGGACCAAGCCTGAGACGGAGAGCTTCGAGGTGGAATGTACATAGCTAGTTGTTCGATCGCCATGGTCAAGGAGTGGATCAGGACAGGGATTACCTAATTGTTTGTTTTGCCTTAGTATGGCCGGATATTGTGTATAAACCTTGTGTCTTTTGTAAACGATCTTAAAACTCGTAACTTTCTGGGATCCCGTGTAAGGATAATGTTTCTGAGTGGAATTGTGGCTTTTGAGACCAAACCATTTTAAACCCTAGTTCCTTTATAGTTTCAGTAACACCATTTTAATTAAATGACTTGATTAGCAAGTCTGGCACTTTATAAACACATATTGTAACTGTCTTGGCTATCCAGGGCGTTACAAGTAGGGCTTTAATCGATGTACCAAAGGGTGAGTTGAAGATTCGAGTGGAAAAAGAGGAGGTAATATTTAATGTTTTTGCAGCAACGGAAATTCCAACTTGTTGTAGAGTTGAAGTGGTAAAAAGAGGAGAGAACAAGTTGGAAGTCTCTAAGCAAAGATCCATGGTTAAAACTGGAATGCAAAAAGTGCGTCATCGTTTAAAATGGTTCTTTAGTGAGAAGATTCGAATGTTACATGAGCGGGGTAAAGTTCCACCAATTTATAATAACAAAAAACGAGGGCCAACTTATGAAGCTATGGCTCTCAATGATGTGAGGGGTGGACTTGATCCAAGTTGAAATATGAAAGAAAACAAACGTCTGGCTAAATGACGTTAACGAAAACGCATTTGGAGGCATTCCAATTTCTTTATTTGCATTTATTTTATTAGTTTTATTTAAGTTTTGGATTATGAACATGTTAATTTTAGTATTTTGAGTATTTATTTTTATTTTATTTTAATTTCTATAAAATATGAGACTAATTTGAGTTGCTGCGCTACTTCGGGCTCAGGCAGAATGAACTATAGGCTAGCCAAACAAATTTATTTCCCCATTTTTGATTCACCATCTCAATCCGTATTATTTTAAGCAGTCTTAGGTGTCAGGTAAGTTTCTTTTCCCTAGCTTTTATTTAAACATTGGGGACAATGTTTAGGCTAATTTTGGGGGAAGGGATTTTTTTTTTTTGTATATATTATGTTATTTTGTTATTTGTGTTGTGTTGTGTAACGATCCAAATTTGCTAATAAGGCTTAAGGGCCTTGATTAGTGTACTGGGAGGGAATAATTGGATTATATGTGATTGAGTGATTAAACGCATGTTATATGACTATTGGACTATCTGTGATGCATGATTAGGTGTATTAGTATGCATGTAGGCCCTGATTAGGTTAGAAGGGCATAATCGTAATTTTGGCCCGTTGAGGGCATAATTGTATATATTTGTGATAAATTGATGAGACCACATTATTATGTGGATATATTTGTAATCTGTGATTCAAGGCGATCCCAGTGAGCGGTTTAGCGAAAAGTCACGGCAGGGATTTATACCCAGCTCGGGGCGAGCCTGGGGGTGTTTCTGGGAATTTAGAGGATATATTGGGGTCAATTTTGACATTGGGGAATATTATTGTTGGTTAGTTAGGTTTTGAGAGGTAAGCGGTAAATATTAGAGACACTCGAGGAATTAGCGGGAATTGGGTGAAATGACCAAAATGCCCCTAGGTGGACCAAAAGGCTTAGGAATTATGGGAGGGTATTGTGGTCATTTGGCTTATAAAGGATAAATGCTATTAGGCTTTATACTTAGTGGATTGTGTAGAAAGGGCTGGAATTCTGAAGGAAAGAAAGGAAAGAAAAGAAGGAAAAAGGGAAATTGGGAGTCTTTTTCCCTCTCATTCGGTTGTAGGTTCCTTCTTCAATTCTTTGAGGTTTCTTGGAGGAAAATTCAGAGAGAAAGTCAGAGTAGAAGCTTGAGACTAGAGTCCCTGATCTGGCTTGAAGAATTGGAAAGGATTTAGCAGGAGCAATCCATTCACTTGAGGTAAGGGTCAAGGTAGTTTTCAGTTTCTAGTTTTGGTATTGTTATGGGTTTCGAGCTGAGTCTTGGTGGGGAATTTTAGGGAAGTTGAAGCTGAGATTTGAGGAGGTGAAATCCAAGCTATTGAGGAGGATAACCTAGGCTAAGTTCATCCAGCAAAGGTAAGGAATTCTAGTTCAAGTTCTATGGTTTCAGCTGTTGTTTGTTAAGTTTCTGAGCTTTAGGTTCAGCCATGGTGAATTCTATGTTTTGGGATGCATGTGATTGGGTTATGTGTGCTTGGGATGCTTGGGATGCGTGGAGGATGTTGGTGGGCTTGTTTTTGTGTTTGGTTGAAGTTTGGAAGAGTTTTGGTAAGGTTTGGCTCGGGGAAAATCGAAGGAGGAAAAATGCAGGAGTTGCTGTGCTGTGACTAG
The DNA here is from genome assembly GCF_963169125.1 of Humulus lupulus. Lineage (NCBI taxonomy): Eukaryota > Viridiplantae > Streptophyta > Magnoliopsida > Rosales > Cannabaceae > Humulus > Humulus lupulus. The sequence continues at coordinate 140,978,829 of NC_084797.1, read as the reverse complement.
CGCTACAGCGCTACTCACTGGGCACTGTAGCGCTAGGCCATGTTGTCTAGGACGTTTTGAGGTTTTGTTTGTAGCGCTGTAGCGCCCTACAAAGAGCGCTGTAGCGCTACCCTATTTCTAGAAAAGGGTTTTTGGGTTATTTTCAAGGGTTTTTTCCCGGGGGTTTGGGGTTCGACTCCATCACCCCGTTTGGTGGAATTAGGGCTTCCCGAGGGCTCGGGATTGGTCCCGAGGCTAGGTTTTGGAATTGAGGTTTGGTGATGATTCTGATTTATGGTTGTGACTAGGTGTGCGCTAGGGCTCAAGAGGGATCGTGCTTGAGGATCAATTGAACGAAGCTAGCAAAGGTAAAGGTAAGAAAAATGTACCCGGTTATGCGTTTGTGATGGGACTAAGTGCTCCTGATATCTGTATAATGTCATAGATGGTATTACGCCATGGGACATGTGATAAACGGCCTAAGGGTGCCGTAAATTATACTTGCGCACAGGGCGCGGCTCGGCCACTGGTAGCCGAGGACAACTTAATATTCACTGAGCTCGGTTTAAGCGGGCCGGAATCAATGGGATAAATAGAGGGTGCGGCCTAAGGGCGTTAACACTAGTTATCATATGTGAATTGATTATTGATATGAAATGATGTACTTGGTATGCTGAATACTTGATTAACATGAGAACTTAAACTGTTGAGTACATGCTTATGTGGTATGAGTTATCTGATTGTCTGTTGAATGATTGTGCTCTGTTATTGTGTTTTCTTGTTGGGCCTTGGCTCACGGGTGCTACGTGGTGCAGGTAAAGGCAAAGGCAAGTTGGACCAATCTTGAGATGTAGAGCTGCGGGGTTGAATGTACATAGTCAGTTGTTCGGCCGTCACGGCCGAGGAGTGGAACAGGACGAGAAATGTTTAACTACCTGTTTTGCCTTAGAGTGGATAATTGTTGTATTTAAATCTAAATTCTTTTGTAAACAGTCTTTAACTTATTAATTTTGGGATCCCATGTAAATAGAAAATGTTTATTTATAAGAAATGCAGCTTTTGAGACCAAAATCTTTTAACCCTAGTTCAACTATAGTCTGGTAACACGTTTTGATTAAATGACTTGATTAGCAAGTCTTGCACCTTTATAAACACATAGTGTAACGGTCTTGGCTACCTAGGGTGTTACATGTTGTGTTTGTGATATTTTGTCTAGGTTGTTTAGAGTGTTAGTTGAATGAAGTTGAAAATGATTAGCCAATGATAATATGATTGAATGATGTGTTGTATAAATTGAATGGGAATGAAGCTATAAAAAAATGTGTGCTTGGTTGAATATTTCTTACCATGTTTACATGAGTCCACTTAAATAATTGAGAGCTTAATCACGATGTTTAATAAATTTTGTGCAATTGAAAATTTTTATGGTTGATGAATTTTGAAACTAAAACAATAAATTATGAAAATTTTGTTATCCTAGAACTTGTTTGCTTGCTATTTGAGACAAAATCCAAGATGATGCATGTTTAGGAAGATAATTTGGGAAATTCTTTGGAACGTTTGAGCCTTTCAAGCCAACCTTGATGTATTAAATCCTTAGTCACCCAATTTTGAGCCTAATTTGATTCCTTTTGTTTGATACTTATTTTTAGTTTATTTGAAACTTTGTTATATTTCCTTCCCTTTGATATACCATGAGCATATGAAAAGTGATTGAGGGATGGTTTGTAATGGGGTTTATATTTGGAAATTTGTGAAGAAAATTTGAGAGAGAAAGAAAGAAAAAGTATATTGAATATGAACTACACTCCAGTTGAAAATACAAAGAAATAAGTTTGGGGGAGCCTAAATGACTTTTTCATCTACCTTTACCTAAGCCCTTCAATTATAAGCTGTGAGAGTCCTATTGATTCATGAGCATGTGTTTTATACATTAGTGGAGATTAGTAAGTATAGCAAGCTTATGAGATAATGATATTAATTGATTGTAATGAAAAAAAATTGGTGAGCATGAATTGATTCAAATGTATTTTATTTATTAATCACGTTTCGCAAACAGTGTATTAAGAAATAAAAAGGTAGATTAGTGCTTAGTAATAAACCATAATAAAAAAAAAATGAAATGAATTTAGAAGAACACAAATCTTTTACATTGTTCAGTAGTTAAAATCCACCTAGTCCACGAGTTTATATTATTGTTGTTACTCTCTCTCTCTCTCTCGCTCTCTCTATTTTGGCATAGTTTCAATATTACAAAATAATGGTTCCTTTTCCTGTCTAATATTCTCAGTATTTATAGAGAAATTCCATTGACAGGTTTGGGTAGCCGCGTGAGTCAATTGCAGATTTACATATTTATTATATTTAATACAAACAATTCCCATTTATACAGGGATACGTTTTGATCACAAAATAAATGGTCTCCTAATATCTGGGAGATTAAATATGACAGGCTGGCCATAAATAATCGTATAAAAGTACTCGAGTCTTTAGGGATCCACGGGTACGCAATATATGAGAGATACCACGAGCTAGGTATCTCTTCTAGTTCGTACTTCGACAACTGTTTGAATATTACGAGCTCGTGCTTCACAACCTTCATGTCTATAGCTCGGGTTAAACCAAGGATGCCTAACACCACACGTGTCCATGTGAAACTGGAGTTGCTTACATGGATAATAAGCAGATGTCATTCCCTTGGTTATTTCTCCGTATATTATTTGTCAGCTGTACCCGAACTGAGTGAATGACTTGAGCTAAAATCAGGGTACAACATTTTCTCCCCAAGCTCCTGCTCGTGTATGACGTCATCATTTTCTGACCTGCACAGTAGGGCTTTTAGACTTCTGTTACACAAAACCATGCTTGCCCACTACTCGAGTACTGGACACGTGGTATATCGCAATTGGCGTATGTTCGGGTTTTGAGGACTACAATAATTGTCTTGTCACCTTTTTTCTGCCGTTTTGTCTATTTAACCATGGCCCTTAGATCTTGTACTAACCAAATCGGATGGCCCAAATTAATTTACGCAGTTTACGTATAAATAGGATAGGCAATTTTCAGATTTCACCACCTTTCATTTCAAATTTTTCCTCTTCTGCATTTTCAAATCCCTCTTCTTTCTCAGAAATCTCCAAAAATCATTCACTGTACCTCATTACTCAGGAATTTTCCAAGAACTTTCCTTTGCAAAATGTTATGTCTTGACGCCGAAGAACATACTGTAAGTACCTCTGATATCTTGGTTTGAAATTTTTTTTTACTGGTCTTTTTTGTACTTCACCATGCTCATCTGCACTATTCACTGTAGTCAATATTAGGCTATTTCCCGAATGTTTTTAGCGAATAGGCCTCGACTTAGGTTCAATGGGTAGGTCTTAAAATATCTTTAGAACTACGACATTCATAAAGCTGGGTAATTTCTGGGTAAACTTGGGTAATCTCCATGGTGAATTTAGACAATAAATATTCAGGATATAGGAGATTAAAAGTTTTTAGGGTTCAATCCAGGTTGCTAAGGGGTCACACTTCTTGGGTGGTTTTGCACTAAACTCCTCCCAAGGAAAGTATTGGTATGACTTTCTGACACACGGTTCCCTAAATATCAGGGGTCTGTTAGGAAACCGAAGCGTGTAACTTAGGGTAGCGTGTGGCATTACGTGATGGGGCTGAGGCTAACTCAGCTCGTATATCAAAAGTAAACCATTCCCCCTCCGTACTTCCGTGTCGTAACCTTTAAATCCTCTTAGGTTGCCTACTAATTAGGTCGTTCTGTTCGTTAGGCGATCTAATAGCTCCCAAGAAGAAGGCATCTAACTCATCTGCTCAACAAAAGAACAAGGGGAAGGAGGTTGCCCCTGAGTCTCCCATTCCCCACTTTGGTTTGGTGGTGGAAAAGGAGGTGGTGGTTTACCCCAATGCCTTTTTCGAGGCTGAACACATTGTATCCAAGATCACGACCTAGGGGAGGGTGAACAAGATCATGCTGAGCCACAATATTGAGGTCAGGACCGGAGTTCTCATTGCCTGACCTACTTTTGAAGGGGAATGGAGCTGCTCCCCTCTCCAGGATGACTTCGCGGCCTGGAGCAACGAACACCTGAAGGCAGGAGCCTTTCTCCCCTTGGACCAATACTTCGTGGACTTTTTGAACTTCGTGAAGTTGGCTCCATTTCAACTCCCCCCAAATTCTTATAGGCTTTTGGCGGGGCTGAAATATTTATTTTTGAAGCATGAGTGGGAAGTCCCCACTCCGGCAGACATCCTCTATTTTTTCTGCCTCAAGGCTAGCCCGGAGCAGAGAGGTCGAGGTGACGGGTCTTACTATCTCACCAGATTCCCCAATTCTGCTCCCATCATTGAGCTTCTCAGCCACCCCAATGACTATAAAGACTTGTTCTTTATGTCGAATGGGTTCCGGAATTGCGAACACAGATACTTCAACCATCCTCGTAAGTTCTTTATTCTCTGACCTCAGCTCGTGAAATTTTATTCTTTCCAAGATATTTCCGTTGGATTAACTGAGATTATTTCTTGTGCAACCATATTTGTGAGAACGGCGAAGTCCGTGGCCCTCAGGGGTCAATACGAGATGTTGTCTGGGCTTCCACCCAGTGAGAAGGACTACCGCCAGGTCATGAATGATGTCACGATGTTGGAATATCAATTGATTAGCGAAGGCCAGACGTTAGCCTTAAGGACCCAGGCTACCCTCCTATTAATCCACGAGCTCTCATCCTCTCAAGAGGAGGCCTTGCCAGCCACTGAAGGCGAGGATGAGGAAGAGGACGAGGTGCCTCTTGTGTGGAAAAGGCAGGTTCCCGAGGCTGTTCGGGAACCTAATTTAGATCGTGCTGTGTCACGGGCAGCAGCCGGCCCCTCCAGCCAAGGTAACCAATACCCCTTATAGGGAACTAGACAGGGTTGTTGCTGATTTTAGGTTAGTTAGGTTTAACCCAAATAAACTCATCTATCGTCATCCTCATAACCCATATCGTAACATAACCCTGATCCAATGTGTAGACCACCTAGTGGTGCATCATGGCAATAGTTACCCAAAAGGGGCAGTTGTTGTCGACAATACCTTAAATTTTAGGTCCGCCATTTTTGAGGAGTATGGAACCAACCGTAGGTCCTGGTCTTCTCATCTCCAGGGTGCCTTTTCCCTTAGATTTAGACAATATGTAGAGGAATCTAGTCCCGAGGAGGAACATGAGCTTGAACCTCCTAGGATCCCAGAAATACTAGTCGTAGACTCTCCCTCTCCTCCAGTAGTCCCAAGGCCGGAGGCCGTGATTATAGACTCCTCCCCCAGCCCGAAGGGTAGGATCTTTATTTATTTTATTTCCTTGAATATGTTTTTGACTTTATTTGTGAACTAATCCTCTTTTGGTCTTTTCAGGCGAAGAGATGGAACAAACCGGAGCTCTTGACCTCCGTACTGCCTTCTAGGCTGGGAAAACCGGCTCGGGCCCCATTGTGAAAAGGCCCAGGTTTATAAAGAAGGCCCCTCCGGCAGCATGAAATGCCTCAAAATCCCCTGCTAAGGAGAAAGGCAGGAGCTCGACAACTCCGGTGTCTTTTGTTGTTGATTGGAGGGTTCCTCCTCCTCCTCTACTGCCTCGATTTGCGCCTCCTCAAGCCCAAGTGATACAAGGTGATCTTCCAGCTCCCCCTGTCCCAGCCGCGACCGTTCGAATACCATTAGATCCCTAGGATCTTGAAAAAATCCTTGAAGCCTTTCGGGGGATCATTTATGAGACGGCGAGTCATATGGTGGGGCACGCCTATAGGGTTAGCTCGAGGGACTTGAGTACTCTTGAGGAGCGGAGCCCGGAGAACGTCCAGGAGTCAGCCATGGGGATGAACCTTACTGTAAGTTATCCCTCCTTGATGACATCTTTCTTTTTATTGCGTCTAAGGATATAGCTGACTTGCCTTATTATTTTGCATTCTGTCTTGGCTCAATATCGTAGTATAGCCCGTGCCAGGGCTAGAAATGATAAGCTCCAGCCCGAATTAAACGCCGCCAATACTACCTTGACAGTCGCTCAAGAAGCCAAGCAGGTCGCCAAAACTGCCTTTCCGGCTGCTCATAAAAATGAACACGAGGCCAAGGCTGCTCTTGCCTTGTCCCAAGAAAGCGAGCTGGCTGCGAAGACCGCCTTGACCGCCCTCCAGGCTCAAAATGTACAACTTCAGTCCGAGGTTGATGGAGCCAAAGCTAAACTGCTCGAGGCCAAGGCCGTAGTCAAAGAAGTGAGGGCGGCCTCATTATCGTCCATGGGGGATATGCTGTACCATTGCTAGGCCTTTAACCAGGATGGGAAATTTTCTTTCATGGCTCGGGAGCCTGATTTTAGTTCTGATATCGCTGGATAATTTTCCCTTGATTTTATACAATTTTCCCAACTTTCCATGTTTTGGCCCTGGTTGTATCCAAGGTTTTAAGTAATTTCAACTTATCCAACAATCTTACTATGACCCATCTTGGGTTATATGCCCCCCAAGTAACCAGAATGTAGAAACTTTCTCGGTTGCTTTTACAAACATTAAATACGCGAGCTGATACAACCTTAACAAGAAAATTATTTAAAAATCCATCTATTATTTAATAAAATGGCTTTTATACTTAAGCCTTACATAGATGATGGTACTACTGATAGTACTTTTTAAATGCATGGCGTTCCAGGTCCGTGGGACTATCTCCCCATTCAGCCGAGCTTTCTTGAAGGTTCCTTCATTCAGAATCTCCATGATCTGATACAGTCCCTCTCAGTTTAGGCCTAAGACACCATCCTTGGGATCCTTATTTGCCAGAAAGACCCTTCGGAGAATTAGGTCGCCCAATCCGAAACTACGCCTCTTGACTTTAGAATTAAAGTAACGAGTGATTTTTTGTTGATAATGGGAGAGTTGTAACTGCGAATCCTCTCATTTCTCATCAATTAGGTCGAGAGATGCGTTAAGTAATTCATCATTCTGTTCCTGGCTAAATGTCCTTTGCCTGTGAGCGGTTACCATGGCTTCAACTGGAAGGACGACCTCGCTTCCAAAAGCTAAGGAGAAAGGAGTGTGTCCTTTGGAGGTTCTATGAGAAGTTTGGTATGCCCAAAGTACTTGCGGGATCTGTTCGGGCCATACTCCTTTGGCCTCGTCTAACATCTTCTCAAGGCTCGCCTTTAGGGTTTTGTTCACAGCCTCGACCTATCCATTGGCCTATGGATACGCTACTAAGGAGAAGCTCTTAATAACGTTGTATTTTTCACAGAAGTTAGTGAAGAGATCACTGTCGAACCATGTCCCATTGTCTGACATGATCTTTTTAGGAAGCCCAAATCGACATACAATACTCTTCACCACAAAGTCCAGGACTTTCTTTGAAGTGATGGTTGCCAAAGGCTCGGGTTCTACCCACTTCGTGAAATAGTCGATTGCCACCACCGCATAACGAACTCCTCCCTTGCCCATAGGTAGGGACCCTATTAGGTCGATTCCCCACACCGCAAATGGCCACAGGGATGAGATCATCGTTAGCTTGACTGGAGCAGCTCGAGCAACTATGGCGAAGCACTGGCATTTGTCATATTTCTGAACATACGATATGGAGTCTTTTGTTAAAGCTGGCCAACAATAGCCCTGCCTCAATATTTTCAGTGCTAGGGTTTGCCCCCAGCATGATCTCCACAAAAGCCTTCATGCACTTCCTGCAAAATGGTTTTAGCCTCCTCGGGTAGAACACACCATAGGAGAGGCAATGAATGACCACGTCGGTACAATGTCCCATCTACTATCACATACCTTGGAGCTTGATATAGTATTTTTCTTGCATCCTTTCTTTCCTCAGGTAACCTTCCTATTGTGAGGTATTCCATTATGGTAATCATCTAGGTCGGTCTTGTGTCGATCATCTCAACCTCTACCGTTTGTTCTGTCACGCTTAGACTCTCCAAGAACTCTGCTGGCACTACATTCAAGCTCTCAGCTTCCTTGGTGGTGGAAAGCCTATCTAAGGCGTCAGTATTAGAGTTCTTCTCACGAGGTATCTGTTCAATAATACTGTACTCAAATTCTGATAGCTCCCCCTTCACCTTAGCTAGGTAAGCCACCATCTTGGTACCTCGAGTTTGATACCCCCTCAACACCTGATTGACCACGAGCTGGGAATCCCCATAACTATACGACATTCGCTTTGAGCTCCTTCACCACTCTCAGTCCAGCTAGCAAGGCCTCATATTCAGCTTCGTTGTTAGATGCTTCGAATCTGAATCTCAGAGCTGTATGGAATCGATGCCCTTCTGGAGAGATTAATATGATCCCAACTCCTGATCCATTCTCGTTCGATGACCCATCTATAAATATTTTCCACAACTCCTGCACCGGTTCCTTCAAAAGCTCCTCTTGAAACCTGGTGCATTCAGCCACAAAATCAGCAAGGGCTGACTTTTGATTAAGGTCTGTGGTATGTACAGTATCTCGAAATGGCTGAGTTCAACCGCCCATTTTAAAAGACATCTCGACGTTTTAGGTTTTTGGAACACCTGCCTTAAAGGTTGGTCGGTCATGACGTTGATTGATTGGGACTGTAAATATGGCCGGAGCTTCTCGGATGCCAATATCAGATAGAATGCGATCTTTTCTATTAGTGGATACCATGATTCAGCCCCGAGAAGTCTCTTACTTATACAATACACTAGTTTTTGAGCACGGTCTTCTTCTTGAACTAACACGGCACTGGCTGCATTTTTTTGTCATGGCCAAATAAATAAATAGAGGTTCTCCAGACATAGGCTTAGACAATACTGGGGGCTCGGCCAAGTGCATTTTTAGGTCGAGGAATGCCTGCTCGCACTCCTCAGTCCATTCAAATTTCTTGTTTCCTTTGAGCAAGTTGTAGAATGGCAAGCACTTGTCAGTGGATTTTGAAATAAAGCGATTCAAAGATGCCAACTTTCTAGTCAGGCTTTGAACTTTTTTACGCGACCTGGGCGAGGGCATTTCTAACAGTAATTTGATTTTATCAGGATTCGCCTCTATCCCCTTCGTATTGACTATGTATCCCAGAAATTTTCCCAATGACACTCTGAAAGTAAACTTATAGGGATTCAGCCTCATATCATACCTACTCAAGATCTCAAAACATTCTTTCAGATCAGATACATGGTTATCGACAGTCTTGGATTTGACAAGCATATCATCGACATACACTTCCATATTTCTCCCAATCTGATCAACAAACATTTTGTTGACTAATCGCTGATATGTAGCTCCGACATTCTTCAGCCCGAAGGGCATGACTTTATAACAATATGCGTTATTTGGGATCATGAAGCTAGTATTCTCTTGGTCCGCAGGATTCATCGCGATCTGGTTATATCCAGAATACGCATCCATCAAGGACATGAGCTCGTGACCTGCCGTGGCATCTACCAACTAAGCAATCTTTGGCAGTGGAAAGCAATCCTTGGGGCAAGCTTTGTTTAAGCTGGAGAAATTGATGCAGGTCCTCCATTTCCCATTTGGATTTGGGACTAGCACGAGATTGGCAACCCATATCGGGTATTTTGCTTCACGAAAAAACCTGCACTTTAACAGTCGAGCTACTTCTTCCCCAATGCTTAAGCTTGGACTGTTCCCCAACTACTCTGTTTTTGGGATTTTGCAAGCACGTTCTTGTCCAAGTTTAGAGTGTGCATGATCACACTCGGGCTTATTCCCACCATGTCCTCATGTGACCAGGCGAAGACATCCAGATTCTCTTGTAAGAAATTGATCAGCTCCTTCTTCCTTTCATCATCAAGATTTTTCCCAATCTTAACAACTCTTGAAGCTTTTTTGGGTCTATACTTACTTCCTCGAGCTCCTCAATGGCCTAGAGCTCTGACCTATCCACACCCATTCGTGGGTCAATGTCATCACATGGGACAACATCACTATCCACTTCCTGGGACTCCTCATCTCTGTCACTTATGGCCATAGCTTTCTATGCTATAGCATTCCCTGGCAGCGAGCTGATCGCCTCTGACGGTGCATATTCCCACAGCCAAGGGGAACTTGATTGCTAGGTGGCAGATAGAGGTTATGGCTTCAAATGCCATCAATGCAGGACGACCTAAAATCACATTGTATGCGGCTGGACAGTCGATTACCACGAACTCAAGTAGCTTGGAGATGGTTTGTGAACCTTCTCCCAATGTTACCACTAATTCAATCGTTCTGATGGTAGCCGACCCTTCACCAGAAAATGCATATAACATCATTGAGGTCGCCTTCAGCTCAGTTATAGACAACCCCATTTTTTGCAAGGTGGACCTAAAAAGTAGATTCACAGAACTCACGTTATCTATTAGTGTCCTCCGTACTCTCCGGTTGGCGAGCTAAACGGTTACGAACAAAGGATCGTTATGTGGAAACTGGACATGGCTAGCATCTTCTTCTATAAAAATAATTGGTTATTTTTCCAATCGTTGTTGTTTTGATAACTGCTATTCCGGGATGAACTCCACTCTATTAGGGGGTTTCAGTTCATTAATGTACCTCTTATGGGAACCTCTGCTCGTGCTTGCCAGATGAGGTCCTCCCGAGATGGTGGCTACATCTCCCCTTATTATCGGAGGAGGGTTATCCTGATTTGCTTGAGTCCTGGCTTGATTCATTAGAGCTTCAGGAGCTGATGGAGGGTTTTCTCCAGTGGGCTGACTAGGGACCACTCGATTTTAGGCGTATTGGGCCAAAGGTTCTGTCCTGATGAGGGTCTCGATCTCATCCTTCAGCTGTCTACAGTGATGAGTGTTATGACTGATATCATTGTGAAATCGGCAGAACTTTGAAGGATCTCTCTTCACTATTTGGTTTTTCAATGGTTCTGGCTTCTTCCATGGAAGGCAAGTAGAATTGGCTAGGAAGATGCGCTCTCTAGTATCCGTGAAGTCAGTATAGGTTGCGTAAACAGGCTAGAATTTCTCCCCGAACTTATTTTTCTTTGTTCCGCTCTGGTCGCCCTCACCATTTCCCTTCCTCTAATTATTTCCCCCCTTGGTTATTCTGGGCAACGGTTTGAGCCGTAGCTGCAACATCCGTTACCGCTCCAACGGGCTGGACAAGGATTTGGTTGGTTCCTGTGACAGAAGCTCGCGCCTCTTCCAAGTTAACCCATCTTTGAGCTCATGCCAAGAACTCATCCACACTATTAATTCCTTCTCTGTAATTCTTTCCACAGGTCGCCTGCAACAAGGATTCCCGTCCTCATTGCCATGAGCTTGGAGCTATCATCGGTATCCCTAGCTCGTGTAGTGACATTGGCAAACCTACTTAGATATGCCTTCAACGATTCGCTAGGCTACTGCCTTACATTAGCTAATGAATCAGCCTTAACATGAGCTGTTTGGGAATCCCTGAATGCTCTCTTGAAATCAGCAAAAAACTTCTTCCACGAACTAATTGAATGCCTCTTATACTGTTTAAACCACTGACTGGCTGGCCCAATTAGAGTTGAGGGGAATAAAATGCACCTTAGATCGAGTCCAACATTGTGGGCCATCATCATGGTGTTAAACATCCCAAGGTGATCAGATGAATCCCCATCTCCGTCAAACTTTAACAAGTGTGGCATTCTGAAACCCACCGGATATGTGGCTGCCGCAATATTTGGAGCGAAAAGCTCGAGCTCATCCTCTGAGTCATAATCGTCTTTATCTTTTACAAATAAAAGCTTCTTCATTTGCTCCTCCATCTGAGCTAGCCTCTCAAGGGTTTGGTCCCTCGTCCCTAGGTTATTTTGGGCCTGTTCAACAGCTCCCATTCTATCGTACGGCTTGATGGGTTTTTGTCCCTCCAGGCTCGAGCTTGGTTTTGTGGGGCATTCCCATTATCACGTACTTCGGAAGGACCTCCCTCTTGATGATGATAACTAACACCCTCATCCCGAGATGAACTTCTTCTCTGCGAATTCAGGCGATCACGCAGATCAGGTTGTGAATCGTATCAAGGGCTTTGTGACAAACTCAGATGATTTCTCAGATTGCCCTTGGACCTACCACTTTGATGACTTTCAGTCCAATTACTTCCGTTTGTGAAGCTTACAGCTCGTGGTTAAGGCCGACGAACTGGATTCCCAACACGTGTCTGTGGAACATAAGTATGAGCAGACGGAGGAGGATTTCTCCTATTGTATCCATAAGTAGGAATTTCTCACGTAGGCCGAGGTGGTGTTGGATGTCTAATAGGTGAAGGGGGATGCCTTACTGGCGAGGCAATCCTTGTCCCATCAGGGCGAACTAAATTGGCCCGCCTTTGTTTTGCCCCATTATTTCTAGCTCTCTACGCCTGACGATCCGATCGTGATGCAGGAGGGTTTGTTGGAATTCCTAGACGCTTGTGAAGGAGGCATCGAACTTGGGGTAGCGGTTCTAACTGATCGACTGACATGTTGATAACCCCTATGAGGGCAACTAGGTTGAGCATTTTGGCAATCTCACGCTGTAGGCACAAAAATTAGGGTGGCAGTTCTGACTGACTGACTTAGTTTGGATAGGTTATTCCCGTGGGGACTTATGAGACCCACTTTGCTTTTTTCCAACATTAACGTTGGTTGCAAGAGGGGGTAACCGAGCCAAAACCTCCTCAATTTTCCTGTTTTCCTTAGCAAGATGGCTTCTTAGTTACATATTTTCCAACTCAACTGCAGTTAAGTAGTCTGGGTTTGGATTCGGTGGCAATGACATTAAACTCCCAGTATCACCGTGACCTGCGGTTGCTTTCCCAGACGTTGCTGGATTTCAGGGCCATGCTCATTTGAAACAATGGTATGATGGGCCTTCTGCCCACCAGGCTGTTCTATCTCATTGTCGTGCATTGAGAGAGTGAGCACCATGATGAGATTTGACTGAAATTTTGATGAAAGCACTAATTTCCCTCTCAATGAAAGCACCAAACTGTTGACGCGGTTTTTCTCCAACAGTGTATTAAAAAATAAAAAGGTAGATTAGTGCTTAGTAATAATCTGTAATAAAAAAAATGAAATGAATTCAGAAGAACACAAATCTTTTACGTGGTTCAGTGGTTAAAATCCATCTAGTCCACGAGTCTATATTATTGTTGTTTCTCTCTCTCTATTTTGGCAGAGTTCCAGTATTACAGAATAATGGTTCCTTTTCCTTTCCAATATTCTCAGTATTTATAGAGAAATTCCATGGACAGGTTTGGGTAACCGTGTGAGTCAATCACATATTTACATATTTATTACATTTAATACAAACAATTCCCATTTATACTAGGAAATGATTTGATCACAAAATAAGTGGTCTCATAATATCTGGGACATTAAATATGATAGGCTGGTTATAAATAATCATATAAAAGTAACCGAGTCTTTGGGGATCCGCGGGTACGCAATATATGAGAGATACCACGAGCTGGGTATCTCTTCTAGTTTGTACTTCGACAACTGTTTGAATATTACGAGCTCGCGCTTCACAACCTTCATGTCTGTAGCTTGGGTTAAACCCAGGATGCCTAACACCACACGTGCCCATGTGAAAAGTGAGTTGCTTACGTGGATAATAAGCAGATATCATTCCCTTGGTTATTTCTTTGTATATTTATTTGCCAGCTGTACCCGAACTGAGTGAATGACTCGAGCTAAAATTAGGGTACAACATCATGATTTTGAGAGCTTCTATTTTTTTTGGACTTAAGTGAATTGGAAGAAAGTTTTGACTGAAATTTTGGATTATAAGTTGATTTTCCTGAAGATTATATAAGTGTGTTAGTCATCATAGCTTTAGGCGTGAATTATTTTTGTTAGCTTGATTCAAGTGTGTTAGTTGTTTAGTGTTTTTTTTGTGAGTTGAGTCCTCTGTTCGATAGTGAACAAAGAGTAAGATTGGGAGAGTTTGATAACTCCATTTTAGTGTTGTTTTAGGAGGTATTTTTGTGGTAATCTTGAGTCTTTTTGTTTGTTTTGTGCAAGATTACGCTTGTGTTTGTCTATGTTGTAGGATGGTTCTATGAATTATGAGCTAAACACGGAAAGAAGAAGAAATGGTAGAAAAATGGAGCTTTTTGTGGTTGTACATGTCAAATTGCCCTCAAGGAGAATGTAACGACCCAAATTCAGTGTTAAGGCTAAGGGCCTGGAGCAGTATGCCTGGAGGGCATGATGGGATTTATGTGTGACTTTAATAAGTTTAATGCATGATTATGATTGATTGCACGTTGTATGACTATTTGATTGTTTGAGATGCATGACTATGTGAATTAGTATGCATGTAGACCTGATTGTCTTATAATGAGCATGATTGTAATCTGGCCATGTTAGGGCATATCTGTGATAATTGTACTATGTGAATGGTGCCATGTGAGTGTGGTGTTATTATCAGGATGCACGCATCGAGACGGTCTTAGTGAGCCAATTAGTCTAAAAGTCACAACGGGATGTTGTACCCGGCTTGGGAGGAGCCTAGGGGTACCTCGGGAATTTTATGGTTAAGTTGAGATTTAGCGGGTAATGGTTATTGGAGATTTAGTAACCTGGGTAACCATTAGTTACTGCTGTGGGTAACAAGTTTTAAGGTAAAAAGTGATAGAATTGAAATGAAGTGTAAAGACTTAAGTGCCCTTTGAGGTTTAGCTAAGGAGGATTAGTAGGAAAGGGTAAAATGGTCATTTGGCAAGGGTAATAGGCAATTCTCAGCTGGGTTTTAGTGGGTCACGGTTTGGGCATTTGGGTTATATGATGGCTTTGCTAAAATAAAGAGAAGGAGAGTTAGGGCAATGAGAAGAAGAAGAAGAAGAGGAAAATGGGCTGAAGTGGGAGCTTAGGAGGTGAATCAAGGGAGCTTGTAGGGTGGATTCTCCACTTGAGGTATGGATTTTATGAGCAATTAAGTTTGATTTCTGTTTTGAATTGTGAAATCTATAGCTTGAGTTAAGTTTTAATGTTTGAGTTTGAAGTTGCTGATTTTTGCAATCTAAGGGTGGATTGTTGGGTATGTTTGTGTTTTGAGCTTGAATCTAGAGTTTATGAGTTGTTGGATGGTTCATTTGATGTTTGAAATTGATTTTGGGGTTTAGGTATTGGTTTAGGGTGATTTGGGATTGTTTTAGTTCGGGAAAAACGCAAGAGAAAGCCCAGAAAATCTGGGTTCGCGTATGAGCGTTGCGGCCCTGTTCTTGGGCGCCGCGGCGCGAGGTTGCATCAGGAGGAGGTCAGGCTGCTGGGCGCCGCGGCCCTTGAGGGGAGTGCCGCGGCCCTAGGCCATTTTGGCAGGCAAAAATTCTGGTTTTTAGGGCTTTTTCCCGGGGACTCGGGGGATGGTTCCGATACTTTGCTTTATGGATTTAGAGGTCCCGGGAGTGCGAAATTAGTCCCGGGAAGTGGTTTTGGGTTTGGTTAGTATTAAAAGTGTTTTGTGTGTGTTGTGACTAGGTTTTCGGAGAGGCTCGTGCTATGAGGACCGTGCTCGTGACTGTGGTGCATCGGAAAGCTCGGGACACAGGTAAGAAAACCGTAACACCCGAGAATAGGGCATGGCCCCACTGTGTGATTGCAGGGCATGGCCCCAGATTGTATTATGTGCAAATGTTTAACCTTAAATGAATCATGATGTGTGTGAATGATTATTTCGAATGTACTATATGTGTGATTATACTGAAATGAACGGCAAGGGCCGAGAGCGGCGTAGGCCGGGTGCGGCAGCGGGGCCGAAAGTAACACTCAGCACATGGGATGCTTATATTCAGGGTGGGACCCAAGGCACATGGGATGCTTATATTCAGGGTGGGACCCAAGGGATACATGAGTTATCCTCGCGGTGAGAACCGAAACCCCAGGCTTTGGTAAGGCCTCTGGGGCGGCATGGCCGTGCTTGTTTATTATGATGGTTTTCCTATTTATCAGTAAATTATGCCAGCTATATGAATTGCATATGTTATGTATTATTTGGGTTTTCTTGCTGGGCTTCGGCTCACGGGTGCTCCGTGTGGCAGGTAGAAGCAGGGACTGAGTCAACCAACCATGAGTACGGAGAGCGTGAAGCGACGCGTACATGTTTGGCCTGCTCGACTGCTTTGGTTGGGGGTTTATTCGAAAAATGGTTGTAATAACCTATGATTTTATGATTTCTCAACTGTAACCTTATTTCAAGATGTAATTAGTTTTCAAACCTTATTTTGGGATCCCAAATGTTTAATAATAGAAGTTTTAATGAAACGACGCATTTTCAAAGATTACAGCCTTAACTTTTAATTAGTCACACTTTTGTTTCAAAACCTCGGTTAGCGAGTTCATTGCACACTGTTTTGTCTTAAAAACTCACTTAGTAACGGCTCTAAGGAAGTAGGGCGTTACAGAGAAGCTAGAAGAAGTTTTTAATGAAGTTGATGAAGCAAGGATTTAAAATGGTGAAATTCTGAAAGAAAAAAAAATAGAATGAGTAGCGGCATGGGCTTAAGGGTTGCGACTCTAGCAAAGTCAGAAACTATGAAAAATCTGGCATGAATTAATGTCGCGGCATGCCCTTTAGGGCCATGACATGATGAGGGGAGAGAGCTAAAGGAAAAAAAAAAGAAGGGTTTTCACATGGGCCGCAGCATGGAGTTTAAGGGCTGCGGTGCTTGAAGACGGAGGCGCAAACCTCCTGCGTATTTTGAAGACATGGGTTGCGGCATGGAAATGCAAGGGCCGCGACGCGCCTCCCTGAAGAGAAAAAATTACTATTTAGGTTTAAAACATTAGAGATTAGGGATGGATTAGGGTTTTTAATTACGAATTTTGAAAGAGTTCTTGATGGCTAAGCTTATTTTCTGCATTTTTCTTCTTTAATTTATTTTCAAGTTTTCGATATTAAAGATGATAACATTTATTTTTATGGTGTTAACTATGTTTGTCATGAACTAAATATTTTTCTCTAGGATTTAATGTAGTTGCTCAGATTTCTATTTAATTTTATTACGATGTTCTATGGATTCTTCTTCTTTATTTTAATCAATATAATGTTTGCCTAATGCTAGTAAATACTTGATCACTATTCGCTTGATTTTTAATTTTGATTCACAATTTGAAAGATGCGAATTGAATATGTTATCGTTATATAGGCATACGTTCATATTGGATGAAAGTACTTGTATGACTTATGTAGCAATTAAGTTACCATTCTTAATGCCTGCTATGTGTTTAAGTTTATCACAGAGATGTAGAAAACATGCATATAGGTTGAGATCTTATATCTTGAAAAAGAATAGGAATCGATTTTTGTTAACCTGCTATTAGAATAGGAAGAAGAGATTTAGAACTAATTAGTAAAATTAATAGAATGAAAAGTTGATGAAGTTAATACCCTAGGTTTTTAATTATTAAATCAATCTTAAAAATTGCAAAGTTTATTTCAATTTTAAGTCTTAGTTTAAAAATCACTCTATTTTCGACAGCCAAATATAAATTTAAAAGAAATTATTTGACTTGATCAATCACTTTGGTCACATGTTTTATTTTCATGATTATTTGTTTAATATAAACTTCCATTAAATCCAGAGCCTATAGCTAATCGTATTTATAGTGACGTAATCACAGTGGAATATAAATATGATTATATGTTCAAATATAAATTAGTCCTAAGATTATTCAGTGCACAAGATTTACACTGAATTGCCAATCTACGATATGATCTACTTATACATTGCAGTGTTATGTTCTTTCCAGAACATTAGCAAAGTAGATAAGATCAGATTTATTTGTTACATAGGATTGGACCGATATTGACAGTGGATAGGATAAGTAAACATACTGTTATTATCTATGGGAGCTACCAAATCTGTGAGGGATAAGTATGAGCGTTGGCAGGCGGATAACAACAAGGCATGGTACTACATGTTGACTAGTATGGTCGACACTCTCAAGACAAAGATGGAGAATGTCAAGACGGCCTACGAAATCATGGTTCAGCTCCAAGACATGTTTGGTGCCAAGTCAGCGCAAACTCATTTTGAGGCCACCAAGAAATATGCCAATGCTCGGATCACACCTTCTCAACATGTTCGTGATCATCTAATCAAAATGACAAACTACTTTCAGGAAGATGAACTGCATGGAGCAACAATAGATGAGGAAACTCAAGTTGGCATAATCCTCAATAGTCTCTCTCCAGCTTTCTTGTTGTTCACCACCAACTATATGTTGAATAAAACCAACTATGGTCTGACGCAGCTCATGAACGAGCTTCAGACTTTTGAGTCTATCATGAGTGGACCAAGTAAGGGAGGTGAAAAAAAGACAACTACTACTACGGCTGTTGATCCAGCTAAGGCTGAAGCTAACCAAGCTTCATCTTCGAAAGCTGGAAACAAGAGGAAAGGTGGACAAAACAACAACCTTAAGCCTACAAAGGATGCAAAGACGAGTGCACAACCTACTGCACAAACGCCTAAGGGGAAGAACAAGAAAAACAAGAAAGGTAAAGATAAGTGCTTTCACTGCAAAGAGAAGGGGCATTGGAAATGAGATTGCCCAAAGTTTCTAGCAGCAAAAAATAAAGCTTATGATTATAGTTCATTTATCATAGAAACATGTGTTTTAAAGAATGATAAATCTATTTGGATTATTGATTCTGGATCTACCAACCATGTTTATAATTCTTTACAACTTTTTGAATTGTGGGAGGAAGTGGTTGAAGGTGGCTTAAAGCTTAGAGTTGGGAAGGGAGCGTTCGTTGCGGTCCAAGCTAGAGGAAGAGCTCGCCTGAAGTTCGGAAATAAATTTTTAATTTTAAATGATGTATTTTTTATTTCAGATTCTAGTAGATATTTAATTTCAGTTTCCATGTTGCAATTAGAACGATTTGTTATGACTTTCACAAATTTTAATATATCTATTTCCTTCAATGGATCACAATTGTGTATTGCATGTTTTGAAAATGGGCTTTATATTCAGTGACCTAATGAACCCCTCGCTCTTAACAATGATTTATTAAAAGTTGCTAAACCTAAGACCAATAAACATCAAAAGACCGATAACGATAATATGACGTATTTATGGCACTTGAGATTAGGTCACATTGGCTATAATAGGATTCAAAGACTTACAAAGGATGAGCCTTTAAGGGAACTCACCTTGTAACGACCTGGATTTTCAAGACTCGATAAAGGGGAAATGCAAATGTTTTTATTTAACAAAAGTCTCAAAAACCCGTATAAAAAAACTTTTTAAAAAGTCATATGGCCATACTTAACATTTAATTACAAACATATTTTATAAAGAGTAGAGTGAGCCTAGTTTAGGAAAATTACACAACATTTCCAAAAACAAAACGGCTTCCCAAAAGGTCGGTCAACATGTACATTTGCAAGGTAGACTCCAATGCTCACTTCTCTGCCTTGCCCTTGTTCTTACCTACAACAGGAAACAACTAGGTAAGCGAAAACGCTTAGTAAGTTCATCTTTAAAACAAATGCATGCAGAGAATTGGGGTTTCGGATCCATCTGGACCCTACACAATCAATTTCAAGAATGCAAAAGGGTCCTGGCAAACTTATGGTCATGCCTGATAACCAATGAAAAATTATTTAATATAAACAAATATATTCATGCACTCAGAAAATCCTAGAGCAAGTAGATATATTATATCACAACTATATCTTATCAACAAATATATCCCTGTACTCAGAAAATCCCAGAACAAGAAGATATATTATATCACAACTATATCTTATCAACAAATATATCCATGCACTCAGAAAATCCCAGAGCAAGTAGATATAATATATCACAATATAATTCGAGACCAACGCTCGACAATTTCCAACAATTCGGGCATAACATGCCCTCCAGCATAAATGCTAATCTGTAAGAGAGAACCGAGTCTCAACACTAAGATCTAGCCAATAAATATCCCCATCAAGGGTAACCATCATTTTATCTAGGGCATCACTACTTATCCAAGAGTAAATCCCTCACAAGGGTAACAATCAAGTTACATAAGACATCACTACTTATCCAAGAGTGTAATCAAAATTACATGGTTTTACAGAGACTTCTATGTTAATTAGTGGTGCTGGTGAGTAGTTGCCCCAAGGGTGTTCAGCCTCACTCAAACTTGGCAACCCCTAGTATCTCTAGGCACTCTCATTGAATGGCCAATATTCACGACTGATATCCGGGAATAACTTATCAAAGCACTTGCTCAGGTTCTAATCGTTCACTGATTAATTAAGCATGAGGGCCCCCAGGTCCCATTCATTTAACTAGTAATCCTCACCTCTTGGCCACTCATTGCGGTAATGAACCAGACATAATAAAATCAAGCAGTGTGACAGGGATCAGCCATCTAGGATATGACAGATATCTACCATTCATATTTTTCTAAATCAACACTCACTAGACTAACGTCTCTAAGCAACTTTCTACGACAATGTATATATGTGCATGTGTCCCTATACTAACATAGAATACAATAGTCGTTTCATGTTGCAGCCACACAATATAAGTTGACTTACTTGGAGTCCTTAGCACTCAGTAGGTTTTCACCCTCCAACGTTCAGTCCAGTTACGCTTGCCAATACTGTAGTTATCCATACAGTATACTCGGATTAATTATGACACTCATAATTCATTATTATTATTTTGGGCAGTTTGGTCATTTTAATAAAAATTATTTGTAAGGATTAATGATCCTTATTTGGTTTTAAATCCATTAAGGAAATTCATACAAAAATATTTGAGACTAAATCCTAAGTCTCGGGGAGACCTATCCTATGGTCTCGAAACCTAGGCTCGGGTATCAAAATTGTATTTTCCCACAATCCGCTAAATATCTTATTCTTTAAAGGTATCACTATTAACCCGTACTTTCAACAAGTCAGTTAAAATATATAGAAGATTTTAGCCGGTATTATATCAAGAAAATACTAATTAAATTCCTTAATTATTTTTCAAGAAAATAAACTCTTAATTTTCCTTTTATTGTTTTTCTTAAGGTTTTAATCTCTAAAAACTGTTTTAAGAAAATAGCCTAATTTGTCTTAATTAGGAAAACTGTTAAAAATTTCCCATCTTGACTAGTTAATTTTTCAAAATTAATTAATCAAGTTTACTTACTAGAAAAATAATTCACTTAATCATTTTATCAAAATATAGGGTTTTAAACTCTCTTTTAATTTATTAACTATTAATAAATTAAATCTTTTATTTTTTAAAAAGAATAAAAAATCTTTAATAAAAATAATTCACACTAAACTTAAAGTGGTAATTTTAGTCAAAATATGTTTTCAAGACTTAACAAGTTTATATCTTGCAACAAGCAAAATTTTACTTTTTACCTTAAGTTCCAAAATCTTATTTTTGTACCAAGTGTGAAAAGCCTATTTTTCACATTTTTAACTACATACTTTATTAGTTCATAACTTTAAATTTATTGACTCAATTGTTACCAAAATTTCCCAATTCCATTTTTGGTATGCCATTTAGGTCTTTGTAAAATCTTAGGTCATAATGAGCATTTTTTATTAGTGAAATTATTTTCAAACCAGGTAAAAATGACCTTATTTTCAAGTCCTTATTTTTTCCAAACTTTGACACTTAATAACTTTCAAACTGTTTGGTATTTTCTTACCAAATTTTATATTGGAATTATAGATTATGCCAATAATATTTTCACCAATTTTTAGAATAAACTGGGTTCAATTGTCCTATACAACGGCTGTCCAAACTTGGTCCCGAAATTAAGAATACGAAAAAAATAATTTTTTACCTAAACTTTGAAATAGCATAACTCACTCATTTTTAAACATTTTTTAGTGTTTCCAAAGCTCAATTTTATGTACTCAATCTCAAAAACATCACAGTATAATTAAATTTTAAAAAATCAATATACAGTAGATGCTTGACCCCTTGGAAGTCACAGCTCAAAAAATGTATTTTGTTTTAGGGTTTCCTACAAAACCCTTGGGGGTGTTTTTGTCCCTATTTTAAAAAATAAACACACAAGCATCACACAAATTATAAAAAAAATACCATAACCTTATTACATCACCAATAAGAAACTTTAAGCATTAACTATACAAAATAATGCTTAAAACTAAAAATCATACAATAACAACCATAAAAGTAACTTTTTACATCTTGTTGTTCTTGCTTAAGGTTTGGATCTTCCTATTAGATTTGGCTCCTTCAAAACCCTTTCAAAACCTTAACCAACTCCCCCAACAACATATATAATCAGCTATTAAAAAATCTATGGTTTAAACTTTACAAGAGTCTAGTTTTTTTGAAATATT
The DNA here is from genome assembly GCF_963169125.1 of Humulus lupulus. Lineage (NCBI taxonomy): Eukaryota > Viridiplantae > Streptophyta > Magnoliopsida > Rosales > Cannabaceae > Humulus > Humulus lupulus. Next base: position 140,956,581 of record NC_084797.1, on the reverse strand, counting down.
ACCTTAGGGAAACCCTTTCTAGACCAAGGCTTAGCTTCAAAGCCTTCTTAGTGTTCTTGAGGTTGAATATGGAGAGAAAACTTGATAGAGAGTTTTCAAATAAGATGAGAGTTATTGTGGAAGAGAGAGAGGGTCAGATTTGGGGGGGGGAGGGGGGCTTAGAAGGGTTTAGACTACTCTAAAATATCCTGAAACACTCGAGTATTTTTACTATTCACTTGCTCTTATCCCTAATATTTAAAATGGGATTTAAAACTTAATTAATTTTGTTCACACCATTTAAAACTCCACATGGCTGGCTACCTCTTCCTATATATGCATTTATGTTTTTTTTTTTAAATTTTTTTTATAAGGTGAATCAATATTTCCTAAGAAGAAAAATCCAAATTGACTTTCTATAACATTTTGCACTCTTATTAAGCTTTTAAAAAAAAAATTAACTCATAATAAATAAATTAAATGTCTCTCACATTTAATTTAATTAATCACATAATAAAATTTAACCTAAGGTCCATTCATGGAATAAAATTCCCCATTTCGGTAAAATTAAGCATTTAACACAAAATGCCCTAAAATTTCCAATTTCTCTTAGGTTTATTATTTTTGACCAAAATTTAATTTTTATGAATGTATTTTATGCCCAATATATATTTTCCATCGTTTTTCATTTTATTTTCCAATATTTTTACCTGATAATGGTTTTTGTGTCGGTCCAAGACCGAAAGTCGTATCTTGACTTTTAAACACAAAATTAATAATTTGGCTAGCAATAGCTCATGGAAATAAATTCCAAACAAATATAATATTATTTAAAATAATATTCTTAACTCGGTAAAAAAATCCCGACCTGAGTTGTTTCAAGGTACCCGAAACGCAGGACATTACACACCTTAGGTGAATTACCTGTTTGTGAATCTTGTCTAGAAGGAAAACTGACCAAGCGTCCATTCTCTACAAAGGGTGATAGGGCCAAAGAACCACTTGGAATTGTGCATTCAGATGTTTGTGGACCTTTGAGTGTACAAGCCAGGGGTGGTTTTGAGTATTTCGTCACTTTCACTGACGATTACTCTATATACTCATGTCTTTACCTAATGCATAGGAAATTAGAAACATTTTCAAAGTTTCAGGAATTCCTAGCGATGGCTTAGAACCAATTAGGTAAAACGTTAAAGATCTTGCGATCTGATAGGTGTGGAGAATATTTGGATATGCAGTTCCAAGATCATTTAACTAAACTTGGGATTTTATCACAACTTACTGGCCCAGGTACTCCTCAACAAAATGGTATAGCAGAACGCCGAAACAGAGCTTTATTAGAAATAGTTATATGCATGCTTAGTTACTAAACTCTACCAATTTCATTATGGGGACATGAAATTGAAACCGCAAGAGACATTCTCAATGGCGTGCAGTCTAAATAAATCCCCAAAACACCTTTAGAACGTTGGAATGGTCGTGAACCTAGTTTACGCCTTATAGAATCTGGGGGTGTCCCACCCACGTCCTGAGGAAAAAAGAAGGAAAGGCAGAACCGCGAACTAAAGTTTGCATGTTTGTTGGCTATCCTAAGGGTACTCGGGGTGGAATTTTCTATAGTCATTCAGAAAAGAAAGTGTTTACTTCTACAAATGCTACTTTTCTAGAAAATTACTATGTCCAAAACTTCAAACAACGCAGAAAAGTAGTTTTAGAGGAGACGGGTAAAGAATTGACTCCAACCAATGTTCCATCGTCATCAATGCGAGTTGATAATGAAATTCCCACTCTTCATATCCAATCGACGCAAGTAGATGTAAATGAAGAAAGTACCAATGTTCCTGAGCAAACATTCACGGAGCCTCGTCGTAGTGGGAGGGTTTCTAGGAACCCAGTTCGCTATGGTTTGGATGGTGAAACCAATATGGTTGTTGGTGACACTAGTGATGATGATCCATTGTCTTTCAAACAAATGATGGCTAGCCCTGAAAAGGAACTATGGCTCAAAGACATGAAGCAGGAAATGGAGTCCATGTACTCAAATTCTGTTTGGGATCTTGTGGAAGCACCTAGTGACTTTAGGGCCATTGGGTGCAAGTGGATCTACAAGAAGAAAAGAGGTGTTGATGTAAATATCGAGACTTATAAAGCTCGATTAGTGGCAAAGGGTTATACCCAAAGAGAATGGGTGGACTATGAGGAAACTTTTAGTCTGGTAGCCATGCTCAAGTCCATTTGCATCCTCATATCTATAGCAGCCGCTCTCGACTATGAGATCTGACAAATGGATGGAAAGACAACTTTTCTTAATCGAAAGATTGACGAAGTCGTTTATATGGATCGCCAGAAGGATTTAAAGTAGCTGGACAATAAAGAAAAGTTTGAAAGTTGAATAGGTCTATTTATGGACTTAAGTAAGCTTCTCATTCCTTAAACCTTAGGTATGATGAAATAATCAAAACCTATGGCTTTGAACAAAATATTGATGAGCCTTGTGTTTACCAACTGAAGGTAAATCAAATAGTGGTATTCCTGGTTCTTTATTTAGATGATATCTTACTCATTGGAAACAATGTTAAGAAATTATCAGATGTGAAAAATTGGTTGAGCACTCAATTCCAGATGAAGGATTTTGGTGAAGCAAGTTATTTTCTAGGTATCCAGATCATTAGGGATAGAAAGAACATACTCTTAGCTCTATCTCAAGCAGCTTACATAGATAAAGTACTTGAACGATTCTCAATGAAAAATTCCAAGAAAGGACATTTACTGTCACGCCATGGAATTCATCTTTCAAAGAAGCAGTCTCCCCAAACTTCTGAAGAGGAAGATGCAACGAGAAAAGTTCCTTACACATCTGTAGTTGGAAGTCTAATGTATGTTATGTTGTGTACTAGACCAGATTTCTGCTACGCAGTGGGAGTAGTGAGCTGGTATCAGTCAAACCTAGGACCAGAACATTGGATATCAGTTAAGCGTTTCCTAAAGTATATAAGGCGGACTAGGGATTCTATGTTAGTCTACAAGGGTGGTGTTCTGAACCTTGTAGACTACACCTATTTAGATTTTCAGACTGATGTTGATGACAGGAAGTCTACTTCCGGAATGGTGATTACTCTTGGGGATGGAGCTGTGATATGGAGAAGCATAAAGCAGTCTGCAATCTCAGATTCCACCATGGTGGCTGAGTACATAGCTTTGTCAGAAGCAGCTAAGGCAATAGTCTGGCTAAAGAAATTCTATTCAGATCTTGGTGTTATTCCAGAAATGGATAAACCGCTTGTGTTTCTTTGTGACAATACAAGTAGCCAACTCAAAAGAACCTCGTAGTCACAAGAGGAGTAAGCATATAGAAAGGAAGTATCACATTATTCGTAAATATGTGGCCAGGGATGAAGTAAAGGTTATGAAGATTGCATTTGAAGACAATCTTGCAGATCCGTTTACGAAGACACTACCAAAAGCTACATTTGATAAACATATCAAGGAAATGAGATTAGTAGAATTAAGTCATTAGTTTCAATTAATGAAAGTGGGAATTTGTTGGGGTTTTATGCCCTAATTAAACCCAAATTTCTTTGTAATCTCATTTATTATCAATAAAAGAATAGAAATCATTTTTTGACATGGTCAATCACTTTGCTCACATGTTTTATTTTCATGATTATTTTTTTTAATATAAACTTCTATTAAATCCAGAGCCTATAGCTAATCGTATTTATAGTGACGTAATCACAGTGGAATATAAATATGATTATATGTTCAAATATAAATTAGTCCTAAGATTAGTCAGTGCACAAGATTTACACTGACTTGCCAATCTACGATATGATCTACTTACACATTGCAGTGTTATGTTCTTTCCAGAACATTAACAAAGTAGATAAGATCAGATGTATTTGTTACATAGGACTGGACCGATATTGACAGTAGATAGGATAAGTAAACATAACGTTATTATCCATTCTAGTCATATCATATAGTTAACCATAGGTCAATTCAATCTCAATTCTGAATGGTAGTATTCTAACTAATTTTATTATTTGAGTTCTTTGACTTGTTCGTTACCAGCTTACCCTACGGACTAGCCCATACTTACATCTTGGGAACTCAGAAGTATAATTGAGTGGGAATGTTAGTCATAGATATGAACATGTATATCTTCTGATGAAGAAGTGAAAGAATAGTTTCCTTTTAGTTTTGTTCAAGGTGTTAAATTATAGAGATCGCATTTCAGTAAGTAATATTAGTATACTGAAATATCATTTACAAGGAACTAAGTGTTTTAAGGATAACATACAATGATGGGTAAAACGGTATTTTAGTCCCATCTCATTGTAGATCGTTTATAGAGGATTGAGTGACAATTATGGTTGTAACAATGGATAATTAATAGCGTATTTATATTTGTTATAGAGCATTCTATGAATTCAAGAGTGCAATTCTGAGTCATTAGTGGAGTCACGAGGAATTAATAAGATAGTAAATTTATTTGTTAGATTTATGATAACTTATTGGAGCTTGATTTCATAGGCCCATGGTTCCCACTGTATTTTGGATAAAATCATCTAGATAGTCTCAATTAATTGATTAATTATCAAAGTTGACCATGTCAATTTTGGATAGTTTCACAGGGTCATACAATTTAGAGAAGAAAAGAGAAATTATGGCAGATTTACTAATTAAGATAAATTGGTATCTAAATTAACAAATAAGTTTAAATCAAGGTTCAAATTATAAATCATTAATTTCATAAAGGATTTAAATAATTATTTAATTAATTAAATCAATAGAAAATAATACATGCCTTGATTTTAAGTCCAATGGGCTTATAATTAAATGGGAAATTTCACGGGCATAAAGCCCATGATAATTTCGACCTAGTCTTGTTAATTGGCTATTATTTTATCGATTTTTTAATTAAATAAATGACCTAATTGAGTCTATAAAAGGAATGTTAAGTGAGAGTTGAAAACACAAGTCAAAACATAAGTTGAAACACAAGTTTTTGATAGGTTTTAGATTCTTTCTAAACATAAGTCCTTTTCTAAGTCTTATTTTTCTTTTCTCTTCTTCTCCTTGTATCTATCTCATGTGTTCATAATTTCCCACTCTAGTCTAGCTGATTCTAAGAATACTTTGGAAGGCGTTGAAGAAAATTGAAGATCGGTTCAGTTTCTTGGTAATACTCTGCGACAGAAAGGATACAAGAGTTAGAGAAACTGAAGGAATGACTCTATTATTTCGCTGCATATAATGTAAGTATTCTTGTCATTATTTCTCTTTGGATTCAATTTTAGAAACATGTTCTAGGTTGTCTCATATTAACTTGTTTAATATTAGATCTACATGAAAATAAATAAAGATCCTGTATAAGTTTTCCAACAGAGAGATGTGATTAATTATGTAGTGAAGTGTTTAACATGTCAGTAGGTGAAGGCTGAACACTAGCGACCAGCGGGGTTGTTACAACCTTTAGGTATTCTCGAGTGGAAGTGGGAAGATGTCACTATGGATTTTGTAGGAGGCTTGCCTAGAATAGTGGGGCAACATGACTCGGTATGGGATATTGTCGACAAATATACCAAGTCAGCTCTTTTTCTGCCAGTGAGAAGAAACTTTACCATGGACCAGTATGCAAAACTATACGTGAGGGAGATTGTACGTCTCCATGGGGTTCCAAAATCTTAAGTGTCAGACCTGGATCCCATTTTTTCCTCCAAGTTTTGGGGAAGCTTGCAGAAGGCTATGGGGACTCAGTTGAAGTTCAGTACGACCTATCATCCTAATAACTTCATTTTAATGTCATTTTAGGATGTGTTTTTGTGGTAATCTTGAGTCTTTATGTTTGTTTTGTGCAAGATTACACTTGTGTTTGTCTTTGTTGTAGGTCGGTGCGTTGAATCATGAGATAAATGTGAAGAGAAGAGGAAATGGTGAAAAAAAGGAGCTTTCAGTGGTTGCTTGACTCAAAATGGCGCTAAGGATGAGTTGTAATAAGTTTTTGATGAAGGAAGGATGTTGAAATGTTAAAATCTGGAAAAAAAAATAGAATTAGAGTCGTGGCATGGTGTTTAGGGTCGCGACTTTAGTAAAGTCAGAGGCTGAAGGTTGCTGAAAGGAATTAGAGTCGCGACTTGAGCTTACAAGTCGCAACCCCAAGAGAAGTTATAGGCAAACCCAGGAGTTGAATCAACACGCGGGCCGCGACCTGGGTTTAGAGGGTCGCGGTGCCTGAAGATCGAACCAGACTTTGAAGTGCTTTAAAATTGACACGGGTTGCGACCTAAGAATGGCCAAGTCGTGGCCCACCCTTGAAAAAAAAAGATAATTAAGTTTTTTTCATATAAATTCAGACTTTATGTTTTAATTAAGGTTAGGTCAGATTATAATTACGAATTTAGGGAGTAAATTTGATTATGAGACTATTTGTTCTGCACTTTCATATTTTTATTTCGTCTTCAAGCTTTTGAATTTTATGTTTCTGAATAATGATATTGGTGTTTTAGTCATGTCTGATATGAACTAAACACTTCTATCTAGGGGTTAATGTAGTCACTTGGATTTCTATTTAATGTTATTATGATGTTATATTGATTATTCTTCTTTATTCTAATCTAAATAATGTTTGCTTAATGCTAGTAAATGTCTTATCAATATTTTCTTGAATTATGATTTTGATTCAAATTTGAAAGATGTGAATTGAATATGCTATTGTCATATAGACATAGGTTACATATTGGATGAAAGTACCAGTATGACTTGTGTAGCAATTAGGTTTCTATGCTTAATCACTACTATATGTTTATTTTATCACAGAGATGTAGAAAATCTGCATATAGGTTGAGATCTTATGTCTTGAAAAATAATAAGAATCAATTTATGTTAAACTGCTATTAGAATATGAGGAAAGAAATTTAGAACAGAATAATAAAATTAATAGAATGAAATATTGATGAAGTTAATACTCTAGGTATTTTTATTATTGATTTTCATCCTCTGATTAATTTTTTTTGTTTATAGTTATTTAAAGTTTGTAATTAGATTTATTCATCTAATTTTTTGCTTGCCAAATAGAAAGTAAAGAGCAATTATGCGTAATTGGGTTATAGTCTCTGTGGGAACAATTCTTATTTACTATCTATATTACTTTAATCGATTACGTATACTTGTTTATCATATTTTTGCGATCACATCCTCTGAGAGATGGGCAGTTCGAGTGGACAATTAAGATATTGGAGAACGTGCTTAGAGCATGCGTACTAGCTTTCGAGGGGTCCTAGAGTAAGCATGTTCCATTGATTGAGTTTTCATACAACAACAACTATAAATCAACGATTGGTGTAGCTCCATATGAGATGATGTATGGTAGGAATTGAGGGTCACCCATTCATTGGGATGAAATGGGAGAAAGAAAGTATTTGGGTCCTGAGATGGTTCAATGGACTAATGAAGCTATCGAGAAGATCTGAGCTCGAATGCTCGCCTCACAGAGTAAACAGAAAAGCTATGCTGGCCCTAAGCGTAGGGATGTGGAGTTCCAAGTAGGGGACAACATATTTCTACGAGTTTCACCACTGCGGGAAATAAAAAGGTTAGGAAAGAAGGGCAAGTTAAGCCTAGGTTTAAAGGACCTTTCGAGATCCTAGAAAAGATTAGGCATGTAGCCTATAGATTGGCGTTGCCCCCGTCATTATCAGGAGTGCATGATGTGTTTCACATCTCAATGCTTCAGAAGTATGTGTCAGATACAACCCATGTATTGGGATATGAGGATCTAGAACTACAAACAGAATTGTCTTATGAGGAGCGACCAGTTCAGATCCTGGATAGAAAGGACAAGGTTATGAGGAACAAGGTGATTCCTCTAGTTGAAGTTTTATTGAGAAACAGCAAGGTCGAGGAAACGACATGGGAGCTAGAGTCTGATATGTGGGACTGACATCCCAAGCTGTTCAGGTAAATTTCGAGGATGAAATTTTCAGTAGGAGGGGATAGTTGTAACGTCCCAAATTTGTTAATAAGGCTTAGTGCCTTGATTAGCATGCTAGGAGAGCATAAATGGATTTAATTGAATATGTGTGATTAAGTGAAATATATGAGTTATATTAAGATATAACTATTTATGCATGCTTATGTGTATTAAATGTGATTGTGGGCCTGTTTTTTGTGAAAATGGGCATTTTCGTAATTTTGACCCATTGAGGGTATATTTTTCATTTTGTATGATATTTGTTTAAGATTACATTATTATGTGTATATATTTTCGATGTTCAGCATGAGTCGATCCTTTTGAGAAAATTAGCGGAAAAGTCAAAACGATGATTTATACCTGGCTCAGGGTGAGCCAAGGGGTATTTTGGTAATTATGTGTATTTTAGAAATTAATGGAATATGAGATATATTTGGGGAAAATAGTTATGAGTGGAAGATTAGTGAATTAAATTGAGACTTTGAGGTATCATTTGAGGTTAGTGGGAATTTTTAGGCTAAATGACCATTTTGACCTTGGATTTATTAAGAAAGGGTATTGGGAGGAAGGGTAATTCGGTCATTTGACCTTAAGGATAGTGAAATATGATCTAAGTCTTTCCCTCCTTCCCATTCACGTTGTGAGCTCTCTCTCTCTCTCTCTCTCTCTCTCTCTCCCTCTCCTCTTTGGTTACTTCCAAGAACTCTCCCAAGAACACCAAACACAAAGACATGAATTTGAGGAATTTTCTTGGAAATTTGGGGTATTGGGAAAGATTAGGAGCTGCATAATCATCCTAAAAGCCCCCGCTGTGGTCACAGATGATGTCATGTGTCACGAGCAAGGGCTTGGGGGGCAAATGTACGCCCTAAATATCCGCGAGTTATTAACGAGCTGGAAAATGGCATAATTCAGTCTGCCACGTGTAAATCGTCCACCCGGAACTGCTATTACGAGTCTCTACCTCCCTAGCCCGAGCTGATCAAAGAGTTAGCAGTCTACTCGACGGCAGAGGATCAGCAGTATATATATCACGAGCTAGCGCTACATCAAGCTCGAGGTGTGGCATAGATTTGACACTCGAATCCTTGTAAAGGCTACCACGCAATGTAAACGTGCGCATATCAGACATCACGTGTCTATTCCATTCCTGAATTCTCAGACACGCAGTATAAACGTGCGTGTTCAGGCTTCCCACGACTGGTTTGGGCCATGCGGCCCATTATCCCCCCTACCTATTGATTATACAACACCTCATTGTCAGGTTTTAGGAATTAATCATCAGTGTCACAGAGATGACATGATGGGTAAGAAGGTCACATGATGACCCCCTTTACCAACGCCCAGGTATCCTCTCTCTATAAATATCAAGACCCTGGGCGTTGCAAGGGGCTGGCGTTTTGGTTGTAAAAAAACACTCTGTAAGGAATACTCAAGAAATATCAATAATATTGACTGGTGGACTAGAAGGATTTTAACCTTCGAACATTCCCACGATACTAATTTCGCCAGTTTAGAGTTATGACATTTTCATAGTACGGTTCACAATTTAGCACTAATCCATCCCGTTTATTCGTATAATTACCTGTTGGCGAAGAACCGCATCAACAATATATATATTTATATATATAATCTAGCGAGGGTTTACATAAAAAAAATTGATAACTTTATTTTTTTTAAATAACGGTATATATATTTATATATATATACATATAATGTTTCAAGAAAAAAATAGACCGTATATATGAAAAATGTATATATGTTTATATATATTTATATATATATGTTAATATATATAATATAAAAGTTAGTTAAGATATATATTTTTTTTGTGCTAAAGAAATATCTAAGTATCCAATTTTAAATTTTTTTGAGATATTTTCTTTAATGACAATTAAATTAATTTTATGTTTGATTAATTATATGGTAAGTTTTCAATTGGGAAAAACTTTATGGTAACTAACTAATAAATAAATTAATTTTGATAACTCAATTAATTATTTTAGATATTGATTGATTTATTTATTTATTTTGATAATAAATGTAATGATGCATAAAGTTGTGTAACATGTCATATAGGTTTTATTGTTAGGCCCATCCAATTAATAAGAAAATTAACATATCTCGCATCATTATAAAGTTATTTTTTGCATTTGGGCTTTAAATATTAGTATAATGATGGCCATTTTTTGTTTCGAAAAATGTGGGAAAACTTAAATAAAACTTTCATAAAATGTTAGGTTTTATTTGGGCCCAATCGAACATGTAAAGTTTAAATTCCTCTCTTGTGGGTGGTTCCACTTGTGAATGCCTATTTGCTTTGCATTACTAGATTGAGCTTAATCAATTGAATACCAATTAATAAAACGAAGGTTCAAATTCCTGTCTTTTTGGGCTTTGTGTGGAAGTCAGGGAGCCTTAGTAGTGGATCCGGCATACTGAACCCAGCTCTCCTTCATGCAAGCTCGAATTTTTAAGGCCCATTTACCTAAGTTGGAATTAATTGTATTAGGTTATTCTGTTTAGTTAGACCTATTAATTGTTTAGAAACAAATTAATTCTAATTTTTTTATTATTTTTCAATGGCAAATTTAGAATTAATGGAAAAATTATAACGTAAGTTGGTTTATTGATTATTTTTATAATTTGGCAAACTTATGTTGGTTTATTAATTATTTTGATAATTTGGAAAACCTAATATGGTTTGTTAATTATTTTAATAATTTAGCAAACCTAAGTTGATATTTTTTAAAAATAATAAAATACTAATATATTTAATAATGAGTTTTAAAATTTTTAATTCGATTTCCACAATTGATTTAACAAGGTTAGAGTTCATCTAAAGATAACATTTCTTGGTTATTATTACTAGTTATTGGATCTAAAATGCCAGTAAATCTTCTACTTAAGGTTCTCCTATTCCTTAGATTACTAAAATGACTATTTACTTGTGTCTGGCTTGGCTGGCCTAATCTGTTCGATATATCTTTCAAATTGATTACTAAATTCTTTTTTATTTTTTATTACCACGTTTTCCTCAATTTTTAATTTACTAAATCTATTTTATTAGCTGATCTATGTCAGTTTCAATTTTATTATTTTTTGGTGGTTCGTGTCTATTTATTTTTTCACTTATTTTATCTATTTTTTCAAGTAATTTTATTAATAATTCAATTATAATATTAAGTTGATGGTTTCTAGCCTTATATTGACTGGACGTAGCAGAAGAACTGAAATTGTCTAAATTTCTATTATCATTAAAATATTTAACTAGATTATTTGTAACAATATAATTAGGATTATTAAAAGACATAAATAAATGATGAATTAAGAAAGAACTATATTACAAATATTTTCTACGTGTGTCTTTAATTCTTCTATATCCTTTTTAAATAATAGATATTGATTATTTATTATTTGTTTGGTCTCTACTTCTACTATTTTAGGTTGTTTGTTAACGTATTCTAATAAATCTTTTATGTCTTTCTTACTAGGAAATTTTTCAATATTTATTAAAAAAAAATTCTATTTTATTATTTGTATTAGTTATTTGTTTTTTAATATAGTCTATATTATCTAATATTTTATTTTGAAACTCTTGGTCTTTAAGACTAGGTTTAATAGTTTTATTAATCTTCATAAATTAACTTTTTAATATTCTTATAATATAATAGATCTTATCTTGTATAAGATTTTGTGATTTAGCTAACTTATTTATCTCACAATCTTTACTAGAAATATGATAAGTACGACAGTGATTAGAAGAATCTTTACTATTTTGATCTAATAAGCAATATTTTTTAATTATATTATTTGTATTTGTTTTCATAAATTAATTTTATATTATTAAAAATTAATAAAAACTTGACTTATCTATATAATAATACATTCAGCTATTGTAGGCTAATAATGAATTTTAAGCTTGAAAATTGGTGGTATAATAAATACGATCTATAAAATAACACATTCAACTATATTGTAAGCTTAAAATTTAGTGGTATAATAAATACGATCTATATAATAATACATTCAACTATTGTAGTCTAATAATGTTATAAGCTTGAAAATTGGTGATAACTAATAATCAGTAATATTTATGACCGCTTAATTTTTAATTTTGAAAATATCACTTTTAATACTTTCTAATAAAGTTATTTGACCAGATATAAACTTATACCTAGTATTATATTCCTCGTTTAATAACTGGATATGATGTTCGTTAAGAGTGTTTACAATGTTATGTGATAAATTATTAAAATGATTATCTAGACTTTCTTTTAGTTCATTTATTAATAGATCTATATTGTTACTATCTATACTGAGTTGACATAGTTTATTAGTATATTTTTCTATGTTTCTAGATACATTCATATATTCCTAGTATTTTTAGTAAATACGAACTTCTTATATATAGTTTATAATTGATTATAAAAATAGTTATTTTTATAGATATGAAAAATACTTGGGTTTTGAGAATAAAATTTACATTCATGTGATAGTAGAGTGTGGATGGAATATTTTTACTGAAACTGCAATTCTTCTAAAAAATCTTCTTATCATGTAAATTTATTATTTTCTCATATAAAAGGTGACATATCTATGCATATCCATATCTAGGGTGAACTTCAATAAAACTTTTAACAAGCCCATCAATGGCATAAATAAGTTTAAAGAAGCAATGCCTAGATCCTATTATATGCAATAACCACTGTTTTTATCCTTTTATAATAATTTAAATACTTGATTGAAGATCTTTGAGAAAGCTTGTAATTTCTAAAAAAGATTCACTATCCCATTATACTATCGCAAAGTGTTTTAGCAACCCATTTTATTAATAAACTTATAAAATATTATTTAAGAAAAGAGAAAGCTAAGTTCGATGCTTTTCAAGACATGGAGGTTTCTTTGGGTTTAGAGAATAAGATTTAAAATGAAAGAAGTGAGTCTACAAGCCAAATTCCTTAGCATATTTATACATAAATAAAAAGTTATCCTTTATTATTTTATTAAAGTGAGGATAAGGTTCAACACTTATGGTATTTTTTTTTCCTAAAATGATAAGATGTGTAGCATATGAGCGACTACCTTTGGTCTTTGTGAAAAGAGCATCTTATTTTTAAATTAGACTTTAAATCGTAGTGCTTTCCATAGTAGGGTCCTCAAGTCCAAGACGGTCGATGGAGTCTTCTGCATCATATGTTCCATCATATTGACTATTACACTCCATTTTTTTGTCGACAACTTTATTAATAAGAAGTTGTATGTCTTTAGTGGACATGGTTACTTGATTTGCGGTAGGTGGAGTGCTCTGTTGCTGAAATTGATGTCGAAAGACATCCACTTGAAGCTTAAGACTGGTAATTTGGTCCCAGCATGCTTCATTTTATTCTTTTAATTTTTTGTTTACTAAGTCTTTTTCTATTATTGTTTTATTATAATAAATACAGTTGGGGCAATTTAATTCGGTTAGTTTTTCTTTCCCCTTGTCTTTTGTCTCGCCATAATAATTGAGACCCTAATACATTATAGCAGCTTTAGTAGTTTCTTCATAATTTACTTGGCCTTTCCAAAGGGCATTATTAAATTTATCTATTGTTTCAGCTACTGATTGCCATGACTTATATAATCCTGGTTTTTTCCCTCGAAATACTAAATAATAATAAAAAAATTTCTTACTTTGGAAGTATTCTATTAGGCATTTTAATACTGCCTGGAAATATATAGGATTATTAAATAGATAAGCGTGATGAAGATTATCTAATAAACATTGTTGTTATTTACTAATGACCTTGTGAGGGATATACTTGGTTTCACTATTACCATAACAATGTAATACTAATTCTTTGAAGGATAACCTCACCTTTCTCTATTGGCTGACTATATATTATTTGGTCTACTACTTGTTTGTTTTCCATTTGGGCTCTGGGATGTATTCCAGGCCTATACATTATTGGACAAAATGACTGTTGGTCCATCTGTATTATAAATTAATCAAGATAATACATCAGCATAATAATTATCTTTTCCTTTAATATGTTCAATAATAGGATTATAACCTTTAATAATAAAATTATTAATGAATTTTGTCCATCTATTAGTCATTAATTTTTTATTATTTTGCCTCATTTTTTCATAGAAGCTTACTATTGCTTGACAATCTATTCTAATAGTAAATTATTTTTTATTAAGTAAATAAAGATTGAATGCATCTAAGGAATATTCGATTGTCATTATTTCGACATCAATACTAGTTGTTGACTGCGTTTTTAGCCAACGACGTGAGAACGTCAATTACGACAAGCCTTCAAGAGAATGTAAACGACACAGACAGTATAATAAAGAAAATAAAGAACACACAAGAGATTTTTATAGTGGTTCAGCCCCGATTGTCGGTAATAGCCTAATCCACTTAGAGTTGTGATTTATAAATCTATACTCAAGATCAGATGGACTGAGCCAACTGAGTTTCTTCAGTACAGATTGTGAAAATACAAGTATTCTCTCTAATTTCAGCACTTTCTCTCTCTAGAATAGACATACCCAATTTTCTCTCTCTAGAAAGAAGAAGCAGAAGAAGCCCCCTCTTTCATCCCATAAGCTCTCTATTTATAGGCCTGGGATCCTCAACTGATATCCCCTTATGATCGGGATATTTTATTATATTTATTACATTTATATTACAAATAAACATTCAAAATTTGAAATGTAACAAACTCCCCATTTGTGGGAAGAATGAGAGATTCCCGTGTATGTTGTTGAAGTTGTGTCTGACTTAGTCTCCTCTAGCTAGTTGGTCCACCTCCTACTCACTACCCATGCAAGTGCTGGTTGAACATGCATGGTGGTAGGATATGCATGGTGGTAGGACATGTTTTTGGTGGGTTGAACGTGCATGGTGGTAGGAGATGCACTTCTCTCCTCTAACATGCACTCTCCTCTAGCATGCCATGTTCCTCCTTGAACCAATCTCCTTGGCTTCTCCTCGGACCAAGGTAGTCCGAGGCAACCTCCTTGGCACCTCACCTTGGACAACATTGAGGCAACCTCACCTTGAACAACATTGAGGCAACCTCACCTTGAACAACATTGAGGCAACCTCACCTTGGACAACATTGAGGCAACCTCACCTTGGACAACATTGAGGCAACCTCCTTTAGCATCTCCCAAACATGTCCGATCGAACATTGTATAGGCTCTCCTTATCAAAATCTAAGTCTCCATTCTCTTGCATGAGACTCCTCCTCCTTAGCTATTTACCTTGGACACGTTCGAGCCAACACTTAGAAAACCTTGGGAGGCTTACCTCCTACACACCCTTGGGGTCTCCTAGGACCACATCCTCCTTGGGGTCTCCTAGGACCATTCCCCTTAACTCTCCTAGAATGCACCTTCCTATTTTTTGGGTATAACACTAGTAATACTTTTTTCTTTATACTATCTTAAAGCATATTTTGATATTTTTTTAGTATCTTTATTAGAATATTTACTAGGATTTTTTTAATACTGCTATCCATCCCTTATCACGTCCATCTGTTTCTATTATTAAATAGTTAGTTATTATTGGAAGGGATAATTTTTGTAAGTTTTTTACTACTTCTTTGATTTTCTTTACTAGTTTAATATCTTCATTATTGAAGTATCTTTGACCATTAAGTTTGGTCTTATTATATAATGGCCCAAGTAATTTTGATAAATTCTTAATATATGGACCGGCATAATTTAATAATCCAAGAAATTGTTGAATACTTTTTAAATCTTCAAACTTTTTAGGAAAATCTAGTATCTTTTTACTAATATGATCTTGTAATATTATTTTCCATTTTCCTATTCCGGATCCTAGAAATGTTATATATTCTTTTCCTAATTCCATTTTCCTTTTGCTAATAATTGAAATTTTTTTAAAATTGTTTAAATGGTACTCATGTTCATTATAATCTTTGCTAAATACTAGAATATCGTCAATATATACTAAACAATAACTTAATTCATAAAGTATTTTATCTATTCTTCTTTGAAATATTACTGGGGAATTTTTAAGTCCCACTGGCATTACTAACCATTCAAATAATCCTTCTGGGCAGACAAATGTTGTCCATGGAATACTAGCTTCTGCCATTTTTATTTGGTAGAAACCTAATTTTAACTCAAATTTACTAAGAACTCTACAACCTAGTATTTTATTTATTAAAACATCTTTATCTGGAATATTATAAGAGCCGTCATCAATATTATCATTTAATCTTTTATAATTTATTACCATTCTACTTTTTTCGCTAAATATTTCACTATGGTTTCTTACTAGAAAAGCAGGACTCCTATGTGGTGAGTCACTATGTTTCATAAATTTATTTTTTAATAATTCGTCAATATGATCCTTAAAATCTTCTATGTCTATAGGATTAAATTTTAGTGCTTGATCAACTATTTTATAATCTGGATTTTTTAGTAATAATTTACTTATTGGATTATTATTTTATTTAAAAATTTTCATACTATCTCCGATATTTCCTTGTTTTTGTAGTTTATATATTAAATGTTCTATATCGTTACTAAATATTAAGTCGTATAATACTTTTCCTGTTATTATTTATTTATCTAGTTTTATTTCATTTATTAGATCTACTAATTCATTTTCTTCTATATTTTCTTTTATTAAATTTTTACATGATCCTAATATTTTACAGTTGCATTGGGTATTTTCTAAATTACTAGGATAGCCACCACACTTCCGCAGCAACTATGGTTGAATGAGTATAATACTAGCCATTTTAAAAATATTAACATAGTCTTTAGAAATGTTAATGCCTCCGTTTGGTTTTAATAGAAAATCTAATCCTATGATAATAACTATATTATTCATTTTTAAGTCTTTGAGCTATACTTGGCCTGATTGATATTCGTTACTATAATCATTACAATTAGTAAAGAATCGAAATTTACAAGTGTCAGGATAATATTTATATTCAAAAGTATTTGTAACTATTTGTTGGGCTATTCTTGGTGTACTAGATGTTTTCCAATATTTTCTAGGTATTAGTGTACTATCCATTACTACAGAAATACATCCTGTGTCAATAAAATAAATTATTTCTATTTTTATATCTTTATGGATGAATAATCCTTTTATTTTTAGACTGTATAGATTACTAGAATTACAAACTTATGGCATAACATCAATTAGTTCAGTTTGCTCTTCTTGATTATTTATGGTATTATTAATATGTTTGTACGCCCTGAAAATTAGCACGTACCTTCTTAGGCAGCTCGGGTACAGCTGGCTGGCAAAAGGCTATAATCGATGTTCCACGTGGTCACTTTTCATCCGGGTGAATTTAGCACGATTCCCTAGAAAAATAACTCGAGCTGATGAGTTCAAAGAAACATACTATCTGGAAACATTTGTGGAGTATAGCATCAAAAGGCACGAGCTGACGTTACGCTAGCTCGTGGTACGCCAGAGGTCTGACGTACCCTAGGATCTTTATAAAGTTGACCACGCAATATAAACGTGCATAAACAGACATCACGTGTCTGTTTACTCCCGACTTCCCGGATATGCAATATAAACGTGCATGATCAGACATCACACACCTGATTTAGACCATGCTATCCATGATCCATTTTACCTAATGATTAGACCACACTTCAATATAAAATGTAAATGTTAATCATCAGTGTCACAGAGATTATGTGAGGGATCAAGTGATCACGGGATGACCCCAACACCTACCCAGGGATCATTCTCCTATAAATACCAAGACCTTGGATAGAAAAGGGGTCGGGTTTTCTCTATGTAAGGAAAAAACTCTGTCAAAATATAGAGAGACATACAGTAATAATATCGACTCGTGGACTAGGGGGATTTTAATCTCCGAACCACGAAAAAAGGAATGAGTGTTCTTACTATATCATCTTTAAATATCTTTAAGAGTGATTATTATTCTTACGGTTTACTCTTAAGCACTAGTTTATTCCAGCTAAATTTCGTAATACACTGTTGGCGAACAACCACGTCAACAGTTTGGTGCTTTCATTGAGAGTTGCAAATTAGTGCCATTGAAAAAGATTCAAGAAAAAGTTCATCATGGTGGTCACTCGTTCAAGGCACGGTAACGAAACGGATTAGCATGGTGGGTAGGAGGCTCACCATATTGTTGTTTCCGACGAACAAAACCCAGAGATCCAACAGTGATCGGGAAAGCAACCGATGGGCCACAACGACACCGGAAGTTCAGCACCTCTGCCACCGAATCTGAACCCAGGTTACTTGACTGTGATAGAGATGGAGAACATATAGCTGAGGAGCCATCTAGCCAAGGAAAATAAGCAAATCGAGTAAGTCTTGGCTCAGCTACCTCCTCTTGCAACCGACGTTAACGTCGGAAAGAGGCAAGGCAGGACTCGTAAGTCTCGCCGAGATAGTCGACCTAGGCCAAGTCGATCGGTTAGAACCTCAACTCCAAGTTCTACTCCTATGTCACCCAATTGCCAAGATGCCCCGTTTGGTGGCTTTCCCAGAGATCATCAACGAACCAGCAGATCGGTCAGAACCTCGACGCTGAGTTTGGCATCACCATCAAATGCTCATGGCCACCCGCACAGACGGTCAAGGACAAACTCGCAAAAATGACATGTCCCAACCGACTTCCCTACTGCAATCAGATTGTCAGGCTCAAAGAACCAGAAATGGTGGGGCAGAACGATCGTAAGCTAACTTGGTTTGGCCTGATGGGATGAGGATTGCCTCACCGATCAGGCATCCTCCGTCGCCGATAAAGCACCTGTCCCCACCTCGTTCAGCTCGATATGTTCCGACCTATAGAGACAGCAGGAGGAATCCTCCTCCCGCTACCCCTGTTCATGCCCCGCAGGCACGTGGGAATATCCCTGATCCTCATCCTCGACCACAAGCTCTGAGCTTCTCTAATGGAAGTTATTGGACGGAGGATTGTCGAAGTGGTAGGACCAATGCCGGTTTGAGGAATCAATTGAGCTTGTCTCAAAACCCTGGAGTTTATCCACATACCGATCTCCAAGATCGCCTGAATTCACAAAGAACCAATTTAGTTCACGATAGGGTCCGTGGCACTCAGCACGAGGAAAGTCCTTCCAAAGTGTGCGATAACGGGAACGCCCCACCAAACCAAGCTCAAACTTGGAGGGACAATAACCCATCAAACGCATACGGTCGAGCGGGAGCTATTGAACAGCCCCAGGGAACCAAGGACTCAACCCTCGAGAGGTTGGCCAAGATGGAGGAGCTGATGAGAAGACTTCTATCAGAAAAGGAAAAAGATGAATATGACTTCGGAGACGAGCTTGAGCTTTTCGCCCCCAACATCGCAGCAACTCCATATACGCCAGGTTTCAGGATGCCCCGTTTATCTAAATTCGACGGAGATGGAGATCCGTCCGACCACTTAGGGATGTTCAATACCCTAATGATGGCCCATAACATCGGACCCGAGTTAAGATGCTTAGTATTCCCTTCGACTCTGGTCAGACCGGCCAAGCAATGGTTCAAGCAATACAAGAAGCATTCTATAAGCTCTTGGAAGAGCTTCTCCGCTAACTTCAAGAGGGCATTTCGGGCTTCTCAAGCGGCTCAGATAAAGGCGGACTCCCTGGCAAACGTAAAGAAGCAGCCCGGAGAGCCTCTGAAAGCTTACTTGAGTAGGTTTGCCAACATCGCTGCACGAGCTAGAGACGTGGATGAAAGCTCTAGGCTTATGGCGATGAGAACAGGAATCCTTGTCGGAGGTGACCTGTGGAAATAGATCCAGAGAAAGGGCGTCAGCACAGTGGACGAGTTCCTGAACAAGGCTCAGAGATGGATCAACCTGGAAGAGGCGCGGGCTTCGGTTGCAGGAACTAGCCAAGTCCCTGCCCAGGTCATTGGAGAGGTAATGGACGTGGCAGCTACAGCTCAAACCGTTACCAAAAATAACCATGGGGGAGGAAGCAAGAGGAAGGGAAATGGTGAAGGCGGCCAGAATAGTTCAAAGAAAAATAAGCCCGTGGAGAAGTTCAAACCAATCTATGCGACTTACACCGACCTCACGGATACCAGAGAGCGCATCTTCTTGGCGAACTCTGCCCGTCTTCTATGGAAGAAGCCGGAGCCTCTAAAAAACCAAAGGGCGAAGAGAGACCCTTCCAAATTTTGTCGATTCAACAATGACATCGGTCACAACACCGATGACTGCAGGCATTTGAAGGATGAGATCGAGATGCTCATCAAGGCCAGGCCCCTGGCTTAGTATGCCCGGAATCGAATCACTCCTAATCAGCCCACTGGGCAAAACATTCAATCAGCTCTGGAAGCCCCAACAAATCAGACCGGAGCACAGGTGAGTCAGAACACCCCTCCTCCAATAATAGGAGGAGAAATAACCACCATTTCTTGAGGCTCTCACCTGGCAGGCACAAGCAGAAATGCCCAGAAGAGGTATGTCAATGAGCTGAGGTCTCACAATGGAGTTGAGTTCGTCCCAGAGCAGCATTTGTCTAAACAACAATGATTGGATAAACAATCAATCAATTTTACTGAAGAAGACGCTAGTCATGTCCAGTTCCCGCATAACGACCCTCTAGTCATAATCGTCTAGCTCGCCAATTGGAGAGTTAGGTGGACCTTGGTCGACAACGGGAGTTCTGTGAACCTGCTATTTTGGTCCACATTGGAGAAAATGGGATTATATGTGGCCGAACTAAAGGCAACCTCCATGATGTTGTACAAGTTTTCTGGAGAAGGTTCGACAGCTATCGGAACGATCAAGTTGGTGATAACCCTGGGTGAAGGACCACGAACTATTTCTAAGCTGCTCGAGTTTATGGTCGTGGATTGTTCGACTACATAAACCGTAATCTTGGGTAGGCCCACACTGATGGCATTCGAAGCTATAACTTTCGTCCGCCACCTCCTGATAAAATTCCCTTCATACATGGGAATATGTATTGTTCGAGGCAACCAACTCGCTGTAGAGAATGCTATAGCATTTCCATGAAGGGAAAATCACAACCTGGGCAGCAGACGATGGCCGTGCAGGATCAAGGAAAGGAATCCCAGGAAGTCGGAGATAATCCTGAGATGGAAGAACCTCATCTTGTCAGTTGCAGGGGCGCCACCCCGAGTGAGGATATTGATCCCTGAATGGGTGAAGACAGATCCGAGCTCCAGGCTATTGAAGACCTTGAAGAAGTAAACATTGATCCCAAAGATGCTTCGAGGGTCGTTAAGCTCGAGAAAAATCTTGACACCGAAAGAAAGGCAGAGCTGGTAACTTTTTTACAAGAAAATCTAGATGTTTTCGCTTGGTCCCATGAAGACATGATAGGAATCAGCCCGAGTGTCATCATGCATACGCTAAATTTGGACAAAAGCATGCCTGCGAAATCCCATAAATAGAGGCATGTAGGCACGACCCGAGCTGAGGCACTTGAGGAAGAAGTAGCTAGGCTTTTGAAGTGCGGCTTTATCCGCGAGGCTAAGTATCCGATTTGGGTCGCCAATCCTGTCCTGGTCCCAAATCCAAATGGAAAATGGCGGACCTGCATCGATTTCTCCGATCTAAATAAAGCCTGTCCCAAGGATTGCTTCCCTATGCCAAGGATTGACCAGTTGATGGACGCCACCGCAGGGCACGAGCTCATGTCCTTCATGGATGCGTACTCTGGATATAACCAGATCACCATGAACCCTGATGACCAGGAACATACTAGCTTCGTGACTCCAACCAACGTGTACTGCTATAAAGTCATGCCCTTCGAACTGAAAAATGCTAGGGCGACCTACCAGAGGTTGGTCAACAGAATGTTCACTGATCAGATCAGAAAAAACATGGAAGTGTATGTTGATGATATGCTAGTCAAGTTAAAGACTGCCGATAACCATGTCTCCGATCTGAAGGAATGTTTTGGAATTCTAAGGAAGTATAATATGAGGCTAAACCCCCAGAAATGTACTTTCGGAGTGGCGTCAGGAAAATTCCTAGGATTCATAGTCAACACCAGGGGGATAGAGGCGAAACCAGACAAAATCAGATCGCTGCTAGAGATTCCTTTGCCCAGGGCGCATAAAGATGTCCAGAGTCTGACAGGAAGGGTGGTGGCCCTCAATCGGTTTATTTCTAAATCCACCGATAAGTGTTTGCCATTCTACAACCTGTTTTAGGGGAACAAAAATTTCGAGTGGACTGAGGAGTGCGAGCAGCCTTTCATCGACCCGAAGACACATTTGGCCGAGCCACCAGTGTTATCTAAACCAACGGCAAGAGAACACATTTTCTTCTATTTAGTCGTGACCGAAAATGCGGCCAGCGCCGTGTTGATCTGGGAGGAGGACCGAGTTCAAAAGCCAGTATATTATTTAAGGAAGAGACTTCTTGGAGTAGAATCTTGATATCCTCTAATGGAAAAGATGGCGTTCTACCTTATTACGGCTTCCCAAAATCTTAGGCCATATTTCCAATCACATTCAATTCACGTCATGACTGATCAGCCTTTAAGGCAGGTGCTGTAGAAACCTGAGACATCGGGACGTTTGTTGAAATGGGCGGTCAAGCTCAGCCAGTTCAAGATACTGTATATACCCTGAACTATGATAAAAAGCCAAGCCTTGGCTAATTTCACGGCTAAATGCACTAGATTCCAGGAAGAGCCCTTGAGGGAACCAGTGCGGGAATTATGAAGAATCTTCGTAGACGGGTCATCTAACGAGAACGGGTCTGGAGCTGGGATCATCCTAATATCCTCAGAAGGGCATCATTTCCACTCCGCGTTGCGGTTCGGGTTCGTGGCATCCAACAATGAAGCCGAATACGAAGCCTTGTTGGCCAGGCTTAGAGTGGTGAAGGAATTGAAGGCCAGGGCCGTCCACTGCTACATCGATTCCCAGCTAGTGGTAAACCAAGTGTCTGGGGAATATCAAGCATGAGGTACCCAAATGGCGGCTTACCTGGCCAAGTTCAAGAAGGAGCTATCAGAGTTTGAGTATAGCCTAGTCGAGTAGATCCCTCGCGAGCAGAATGCCAATGCCAACGCTCTGGCTAGACTCGCTACCTCCAAAGAAGCTGAGACTCAGAGCATAGTACTAGTGGAATACTTAGAAAGTCCGAGCATGGAAGAAAGCGCGATGGAGGTCGAGATGATCAATATCAGACCAACCTGGATGACTCCCATAATAGAGTATCTTACGACAGGAAGATTGCCTGGCGAGTGGAAAGACGCGAGGATAGTACTTTATCAAGCTCCAAGGTACACAATCATAGACGAGACGTTGTACCGACGTGGCCACTCCTTACCTCTACTACAGTGTGTTCTGCCAGAGGAAGCCGAAACTATTTTGCAGGAGGTACATGAAGACTTCTGTGGGGATCACACTGGGGGCAAAACCTGGCCTTGAAAATATTACGGCAGGGGTATTTTTGGCCCACATTATCAAAGGACTCCATCTCCTATGTCCAAAAGTGTGATAAGTGCCAGCGGTTTGCCACCATCGCACGAGCTCCTCCAGTTGAGCTAAAAATGATATCATCCCCCTGGCCATTCGCGATATGGGGAATCGATTTAATTAGAGCCCTGCCAACGGGGAAGGGAGGAGTTCGCTATGAAGTAGTGGCCATCGATTATTTTGCAAAATGGGCGGAGGCGGAACCTCTAGCTACAATCAAAGCAAAAAGAGTCCTCGACTTTGTGGTCAAGAATATTGTTTGCCGATTCAGATTGCCAAGAAAGATTGTGTCAGACAATGGGACGCAGTTCGATAGCGATCTCTTCACTGAATTTTGTGAAAGGCACGGAGTAATCAAGAGCTTCTCCTCGGTGGCCTACCCGCAGGCCAACGGATAGGTCGAGGCGGTAAATAAAACCCTCAAAGCAAACCTTAAGAAGAGGTTGGACGAGGCCAAGGGAGTATGGCCCGAGTAGCTCCCGCATGTGCTGTGGGCTTACAGGACCTCCCACCGATTTTCCACGGGGCATACCCCTTTCTCCTTAACTTTCGGAAGTGAGGTCATCCTCCCTGTTGAAACAAAGATAGCCACGCATAAGCTCCAAACTTTTAGCCCAGAGCAGAACGACGAACTACTCAGCACATCCCTCGACCTAATTGATGAGAAACAAGAGGATTCACAGCTACGGCTCGCGCATTATCAACAAAAAATCACTCGTTACTTTAATTCAAAGGTCAAGAAGTGTGTCTTTGGATTGGGAGACTTGGTACTCCAAAGGGTATTTTTTGCAGGCAAGGACCCTAAAGATGGTGCCTTAGGCCCGAACTGGGAAGGGCCCTATCAGATAGTGGAAATCATATAGGAAGGTACTTTTAAATTGGCCTGACTTAGTGGAAAAACGGTGCCACGGACCTGGAATGCTATGCATCTCAAAAAGTACTATCAATGATCAGATCACCTGTCTATGTATCTTTGTATATTTGGTATATTTGTATCTTTGCATGGTTTCATCTGCGTGCTAGTTCAAAGTAACTTAGAAAGTCCACTTCCCGATTACTTGGGGGGCAGAAAGCCCGAGAAGCAGGTTCCGAAACTTAGAAGTTGGTTAAATTGATTAACCTGTGTTTTTCTAAAAAATGTGAGGTGTCAATAAAACTAACGCGAACTAAGTTTTTAATTAAATATCCTGGACACGACCAGGTTCCGAAACTTAGAAGTTGGTTAAATTGATTAACCGGTGTTTTTCTAAAAAACGTGAGGTGTCAATAAAACTAACGCCAACTAAGTTTTTAATTAAATATCCTGGACAGGACCAGGTTCCAAAACTTAGAAGTTGGTTAAATTGATTAATCAGTGATTTTCTAAAAAAACACGAGGTGTCAATAAAACTAACACGAACTAAGTTTTTAATTAAATATCCTAGACACGACCAGGTTTCGAAACTTAGAAGTTGGTTAAATTAATTAACCAGTGTTTTTCTAAAAACTGCGAGGTGTCAATCAAACTAACGAGAACTAAGTTTTTAATTAAATATCCCGGACACGACCAGGTTCTGAAACGTAGAAGTTGGTTAAATTGATTAACAATGTTTTTTCTAAAGAAAAAGCAAAGTATCGATAACTAACGCGAACTATGTTTTTATTTAAAAAAAACCCCGGATACAACCGGGTCCAGGGCCTGATACTTAACAGGTAAGTTATAAATCATCTTTTTTGGTTACGACCAGGAATATCGATCTTGACCTAAGGGTCATTTCCTAAGGCTTTAAACGTGCACATCATAAGGCATGAGAAAGAGATCAAGGAATAAATAAAACTTAGATAAACTAAAAATAATATATATAAATTGTCTTGAGGAGAATAACCTCGAGCTTAACGTTTACAAAAGAAAAATATACAACATAAAAAAAAGGGCAAATAAAAACTAAGATCCTCCAGGCCGCTTTGAGGACGTCACCTCCTCGATCTCCTGCTCGCCACTGACAGAGGCCTCCCCGGTCTCAGACTACAGCTCTTGTTGTAGCTGAGCCTTGAACTTCTCAAGTTAGTACCCCCACACTTCGGAGGCCGTGAAGGAAAAGTTGCCCTCCTGATTGAAGGCCCAGCAGTGGTACAACATGCTCTCCATGGAGGATGTCGATGCCTTCTCCTCCTCCTGAATAGCCGCCTCGACCTCCAGCTATTTGGCCTTGGCCCCCTCGAGCTCGGCCTAAAGGGCTGCCGAGGTAGCCTTCGCTGCCAGCTCACCTTCTTGAACCGTGGTTAAGGTAGCCTTTGTCGCCTGTTCGCTTGCTTGGGCCGCTACCAAAGCCACCTTGGCACTTTGTTCACTCTACTGAGAGGCGGCGAGAGGAGTTTGGGCTGCAGTCAGGGCAGCCTGAGCAGTCTTGAGCTCGGCCTTGAGTTCATCATTCCTGGCCCTGGCCCGAGATATACTACAATGTTGAGGCAGGACTGCCTGCAAAAAGCAAAGAAACAGTTAGGCACGTATCAGGGAAAAATAATAAAAGTCAGGTCAGAAAGAATGCTTACTGTGAGGTTCATCCCCAGGGAACATTCCATGACGTTCTCCGGGCTCCTCTCCTCGATTGCCCTCAGGTCGTTGGGCTTGGCCTTATAAAAATGCTCCACCGCGTAGTTCGCTGTCTCGTAGAGGGTCCCCTGAAAAGTGTTTGGAATTTGCTCCAGATCCTGGGCGTTGACGGGGATGCGAACAGTGGCGCCAGGGATTACCAGAGCTGGGGGACCCACCGGTGCTACCTAGTCCTGAGCAGGAGCTAGGGGAAAGCGAGGAGGGGGTGCTGTCGGACCCCTCTTCTCCGAAGCTGCGGGGGGCAAAGCTCCTGAGCCTTTCCCCTTGGCTGGGGATTTGGAAGCGGTCGCGGCCAAGAGAGGCGTTTTCTTTGCCGTAGGCCAAAGTTTCTTGACTTGGGGGCCCTCGCTGGATCTCCCTTCCTGGAACATCGAGTAGATGTCAAGTTCCCCTCACTGTGCCATCTCCTCACCTGAAAAAGAATGGGAAATGCGCTGAGTATGCATATACTTTCATCAGTTTACCAAGAAAATACGTACAAAGTAACAAAAAATTCTACTCCCCGAGCTAGAGGAGGAGTCTATTTCCATGACCTCTAGCCACATAACTGCTATAGGGGAAGGAGAGTCTAAGTCAACAAATTCTTGGATTAGGGGAGGTTCTGGGTCAGGCTCTATCTCAGGATTGGAATCCTCTATGTATTGTCTAAGTTCTAGAGCAACTATACCCTCAAGAAGGGAGGGCCACGACCTAAGGTTTGTCCCATACTCCTCAAAGAAGGCCGACCTAAAAGACAAGGTGTTGTCTACTACTACGGTTCCTCTAGGATGACCCATGTCATGACGTAGTACTAATTGTTCTACGCACTGAAGTAAGGTTGTCTTATAGGTAGGGTTTCTAGGGTGGTGATGTACGAGCTGGTGGAGGTTAAACCTAACTAGCCTAAGGTCAGCGGCAGCCCTATCTAGGTCCATAAAGGGGTATGGGTTACCTTGGCCGGAGGGGCCAGCTGTTGCCCCCGATTGAGCTCGGTCCACATCAGGTTCCCGAGCGATCTCAGGAGATCGCCTCTTTCGCACAAGTTGCACCTCGGGCTCCTCTTCCTACTCGTCGCAGTCTACGACCGCGACGCCTCCCTCAGGGATGGGCACCAGCTCACGAGCTACTGTGTAAGTAGCCCGCATCCTCCTTAGGGCCAAAGTCTGGCCTTCATAAATTAATTTATACGCCAACATCGTCTCGTCAGAGATGAGCTGGCGGTAGTCCTTCTCGCTAGGCGGAAGCCCCTCCAGGGTATCATATTGACCCTTGAGGGTCTCTGATCTAGCCCTCCTCACAAAAATGGCCTCATGGTGATGCTCCAATCAATATACACGCGAAAAATCTAAGAATAAAAAATAATAAAAATTTCGCGAGCTGAGAATAGAAAGGAAACTTACGAGGACAGTTGAAGTAATGCTATTCACAATTGCGGAACCCATTTGACATAAATAACTAATCTTTGAAGTCGTTGGGATGGTTGGGCAGTTCGATGACTACGGGTGAATGCGGGAAGCGCGTAAGATAGTAGAACCCGTCGCCTCATCCCCGTTGATCCGGGCTGGCCTTGAAGAAAAATAAATAAAGGATATCCGCAGGGGTGGGGACCTCCCACATCTCCTTCTAGAAGAGATACCTCATCCCAGCCAGTAGATGATAGGATTTCGAGGGAAGTTGAAATGATGCTAGCCTCACATAATTGAGGAAGTTCGCGAAGTACTGGTCGAGGGGGAGAAAGGCCCCAACCTTTAAGTGTTTGTCACTCTAGGCCACGAAATCATCCTGGAGTGGTGCACAGCTCCGTTCCCCCTCGTAGGGAGGTCGGGCGATGAGAGCCCCCGTCCCAGCCTCGATGTTATGGGACAGCATGATCTTGTTGATCTTTCCTTGGGTCGTAATCTTGGAGAAAATTCTTTCGACCTCGAAAAAGGTGTCAGGAGCGACCTCAACCTCCTTCTCTACCACGGGGCCGAACTCAGGCAAGGGGGAATCAGGGACGACCTTCTTTCCCTGGTGAGATTGTTGGGACGATGAGCCAGCTACGTTTTTCTGGGATGCGCCTTTCTTGGGTGTCATTAGCTCGCCTATCGAATAAGAACGACGAAGTTTTTAGTGGGTGACATATACTTTTTTGAACAGGAGAAATAAAAAAGGCCAGGGGTCCTAACACACGAGCTGATGCAATATCAGCCCGTGTGATGCCATGCGTTGCCTATGCTACCCGCCTAGGTTTTCCAACAGACCCCTGATATTCAGGGATCCGTGTGTCAGCAGAGTCAGGCCATTACTTGCCTTGGGGAAATGGTTTTAAAGAAAAACCACCTAAGAAACGTGACCCCTAAGCTACCCGATTTTGTTCCCTAAAAACCTCTCATCTTCCATATCCCAAATTTTTATTTCCTAAATTTACCCAGAAATCACCCAAAAATTACCTAGTTATGAACATCACAATCCTAGACATGTTTTAGGATCTACTCAACACGCCTAAAATCAAAACATATACACCAAAGTTATTCAGGAACAACCTACTGTTGGTGACTATGAAATGCAGATTCACATGACTAAGAAAAGGGAAGAAAATTGAAACACACGAAAAATAGGAAACTTACAGTGATGAGTACTGAAAATTGCCAGCCCTATTTATACGTAAAAGGCATAAGGAAACGAGGACCGCCCGATCAAGCTAATGCGAGATACGAGGGTCATGATTCAAAAGATGAAACGGTGGCAAAAAGGTGGCCAAGCCATTTAATACAATCCTCGAAACCCGAACAGATGCCAATCACGGCGTTCCATGTGTCCAGTACTCAAATGATGGGCAGGTCCTGGATAATCGCAATGGAAGTTTAAAAGTCCCTACCGTGAAAGTCACAAGTGACGTCATAGAACATGAGTAGGGACTTGGGGGGAAAATGTACGCCCTGAAAATTAGCACGTACCTTCTTAGGCAGCTCGGGTACAACTGGCTGGCAAAAGGCTATAATCGATGTTCCACGTGTTCACTTTCCATCCGAGGGAATTTAGCACGATTCCCTAGACAAATAGCTCGAGCTGATGAGTTCAAAGCAACATACTACCCGGAACCATTTGTGGAGTATAGCATCAAAAGGCACGAGATGACGTTCCGCTAGCTCGTGGTACGCCAGAGGTCTGATGTACCCCAGGATCTTTATAAAGTTGACCACGCAATATAAATGTGCGTAAACAGACATCACATGTCTGTTTACTCCCAAATTCCCAGATACGCAATATAAACGTGCATGATCAGACATCACACACCTGATTTGGACCATGCGATCCATGATCCATTTTACCTAATGATTAGACCACACTTCAATATAAAATGTAAATGTTAATCATCAGTGTCACAGAGATGATGTGAGGGATCAAGTGATCTCGGGATGACCCCAACACCTACCCAAAGATCATTATCCTATAAATACCAAGACCTTGGATAGAAAAGGGGTCGGGTTTTCTCTGTGTAAGGCAAAAACTCTTTCAAAATATAGAGAGACATACAATAATAATATCGACTCATGGACTAGAGGGATTTTAACCTCCGAACCACGTAAAAAGGAACGAGTGTTCTTACTATATCATCTTTAATTATCTTTAAGAGTGATTATTATTCTTACGGTTTACCCTTAAGCACTAGTTTATTCCAGCTAAATTTACACTGATGGCGAAAAACTGCGTCAACAATGTTGATAATTTATTATTTCTTCTTCTAATAGTGCTACTATTTTTTCAAGTGTTCTAATTCTTTATTCTATTATTAAATTTCTATTAATTTTATTAACTTGACTCACTTCTCTTATATTAGTTTGATATAAATTATTAATACATTTAATGCACATTTCTTCAAAATAGTTACTACATTTTGCTCTTTTACTATAGCTGGGGTAGAATTTACAATTACTACAGGCTCCTCCTAAACTTTCCTTATTTATTTCCAGTTATGTATGCATTCTTCAATATCCATAAATTCATTTAATATTTCATATTCTGGATTTATATTAATAGGATATTCTTCTTCATTTGAACTATTATTTTGTTCTTCTATAATTTGGTCTAGGTCTATTTCTTCTATACTATAAATATTTTCTGTATCAGACATATCGTCTTCAACATTAAGAAAATTCATATTAAATTGTTCTACTAACATTGCTTCTCTACTAAAATTAGTATTTTTCTTTCTGCAGCTAGTAGAGACGTGTCCTATATCTCCACAAGAAAAACATGTTATTTTATTTTGATAATCTCGTTTATCATTATATCTTCTTACATGTCTACCTCTCTGAAGAAAAGATCTTTTAGCGTTACTTCGTCTTAATTGATAGTAGTTTTTATTCCCTTTATATTTTTTATTATGTCTTAGTTTATACACTCTATCTTTTATTCCATATTGTTGTGGAGTAAATATATTACTACCAAAAAAAAAATTGTCTCCTTTGAATTATTTTTGTATTTGGATAAAAGTACATTTATCTACTAAATGTTTTAGGATAAAATTTCCTCTAATACTTAAACTATCCATGGTCGTATTTCTAGTGTGTGCCATGTTATTATTCCATGAGTTTACTATTTCTGTTCCTAAAGCTCCAGGTAATTTTATTAGCATTTTATCTCTAATTCACTATTAATAGCGTTTCCTGAAATACTTCCTAATTTTACAAAATCATGAATATAAACTTTAATATATTTGCAATCCCTAATATATATTTGTTCTAGTTTTTTCATAGCATTTTGTTGAACACTTAATAATCCACTATTAGGATCTTCTCCAGTTATTAAAAGATGTATTTTATTAACAAAATTATAAGGAATATTTCCTAAATCAATTAATTCTTTTATTTCATTGGAATTATATAAATGTATGATTTTTGAGACCAATTACACTTTTAATTAAATCATGACTCATGTTAGTGTTAGTGTTCATGTTTGTGTTAGTATTGTTAGTTTGTCTTTATGTTTTCTAGGGACTAGTAAAATCTTAAGAGTTTCCCCATACCACGTAAAACTATTTAATAACGAAGACCTAAGTCTCGATACCAAAATTTCAACCATACATTCATAATGAGAGAAAAAAACAACTTACTTTGGAAAACAATGCCATCACGAGTGTAAGTGTGATTACAGTGGTTTATAGAGACTCCTAGATAATACATGGTGCTCATGATCAGCCTCTAATTCAACGGTCTCTAATGAGAAGTAACATGTCGTGTTTTGAACACCCGTTAGTAGTCGGTTGGAGCTAGTGAAGAATTATGTGGAATATTATTTTGATAAATGATATTATATGAATTTGTGATGATTAGTGAATTTTATAGCCGTTGTAATTATCTGGTAAAAGATCTAGCTTTATGCAAAGAAAGATTGGTCTCGGACCAAGGAATAAACCCTAATGGGAGAAAAATCTCAGATTAAATAAAATAGGAAATAATACGACATAAAAATATTAATTAATTCTGGAAACTAGGACCTTATAGTCGAGTCAATAAGTTTAAGAAAAATTGATTGAGGCTTGAATTCCAATCAACTGGGCTTAAGAATGAGAGTTTCTTGCTCGGGCCTCTAAGGGCATTTTGGTCAATTTGATAAAATTACCAAAATTATGTGACATGTAACAAATTTTATTTTTGGGTCACGTTTAATTTAATTAATTAAGTTTGGTGATATTAAAAAACTATAGGGTAAAATTTTAAGGAATTTTATATAAGTAAAATTACCAAAGGGCCCTTGAGTGTCTAAGGAGAGAGGTAAAAAGGAACAAGGGCATAAAAGTCTTTTCCAAGGGAGGAGAAAGAGAAGGGGGATGGCAAGGCTATGCCTAGGGCTCTCGTTACTTCTTGTGTCACGTTATTTTTAGTTTATTTACTTTTTGTTCGTATATTCTGATTCATCAGTAATTTGTCTTGATACATCAAAATATCTGTTTGTTCAAACAATTGTTTAACTATTCTGCATCAATTAAATTGTTTGTTAAATTCAGTTGGTAATCTTAAAAAATAGAATTTCACCTTTTTACGATTTTCCAAAGCATATCATCAAGTACTCACAAAGAACTATGCAACTAAACAAATATTTTTCACAAACAGAGAAAGTGGAGTGTGATCTGACCCGTTGGAAGCCAGACCATGAAATTTTGGCAGCATGCATTTTCACTCACACTCAACAACAACAAGCTTTCTAGCATAAAACTTAGCCACATGCATGCATGCAAATCATCATACCACACAAAATCTTAACCTTAAGCAGAAAATATGCTCAAAAACTATTGAAATACCCTATACACCCAATCTACAAGAATCACCACAAAACATAAAGAACTCAACCATATATTCTACCTTTCGAAGCCCTAGATTGGAGATGTGTTCCTTAGCTCTTCAAAACCTTCCCTTGGTGCTCTAAACTCTCAAAATCGAGCCCCAAGTTCCACATGCAGATTTTTAAGAAAAGGATTAGGGTAGAAAACTAAGATGAGGAAGAAAACTGAAATTCCATTTTTTAAGATTACCAACTCAATTGAACAAATAATTTAATTAATGCGAAATAGTTAAACACTTGTTTGAACAAACAGATATTCTGATGTATCAAGACAGATTGTTGATGAATAAGAATATACGAACAGAAAGTAAATAAACTAAAAGTAATGTGACACAAGAAGTTTTTACGTGGTTCGGAAAACCTAATCCACGGGGCCACGCCCAAAGATAAAATCAAATACTAAAGTCTCAAGAATATAATAAATAATTGAATTATACAAGTTTAGACTCCCTCTAAATCCTTGTCACAACCTTGAAGTACTCCACTTTAATAATCTGATTTTGATAAATACCAAGAACACGAAATCCATTCTAAACTTGATGAGTTCTTGCTTCCTCTCGAAGTGAGTCTTATGGAAATCTTCTTCCAAAGATTGTGTGTCACGTTCACAAACTTTATGACTTGTTTAAGAATAAACAATACAAAGCAAAACAAACAAACAAAGAAATAGTTGAACAAAGACTACTCTTTACATATAAAAGATCTCTTCAAAGCATGAAACGTTAGAAGGGTGAAGAGATGAGAATGGCTACTGGTTAGGTCTAATATTTATAGAGTTTAGAAACCCCTAAGCCAGCCAATCTCGTTAATAGCCCAAATCAGACCAAATCGGGAAGTTACTCAAAATAACTTCTCATTTCATATACTGTAGAAATTTCCAAATGTGACAAACAACCATTCTGTAGCATCAGGAAATGGACAAACCTGTTCTTAAAACTCAACCAGGTTCATTTCGAAGTTTTCTTCCTTTGGGCACAAGTATCATTCAGTTTCCTCATTTTAAATCAAGGAAATATACAGAGAATAATTCTTTAATACACATATTCATTATAGACAAGGTTGCCATAAATAATTAAGGAAACTTGACTATATATAAAATGCACTTAATAAATAATTGATTCTTACCAAAATGAGATACAATCCACTTACTTACCCAATATATAATTTCGAAAAATAAAAATTATATAATAAAATATATTTATTAAAAAGGTTAACCAAAATAGGACTTTACAAAACGTATTTTTACACCCAAGTTATACACTTTTTGGCATTGTGATGCAAATCTGGAAAATTTCTGGGCAGCATGCACTGCCCAGATTGTTTTAACTTTTGAACTGGTTTTACAAATCAAAAAGCTATTAAATTTGGTAGGTTGTTAGTTTAAATATTTATAAGGGTTACTGGAAAATTATAGAGGAAAATGTGTTAAGGTATAAGAGATATGAATTTTCACAATTTGCGCTAGAATCTGGAAACAAAACTTCTGGGCAGCAAGCACTGCCCAGATGGCTTTAAACATTTTGTTGAGTTTAATAATTTTAAAAAGTATGAAATTTTTTCAGAAGATAATTTCGACATGTTTAAAGATCCCTGTAAAATTTTAGAAATAACTGGGCTACGGTGTAAGAGAAATAAATTTTCAAAGTTACTATAAAATCTGGGAAAAACTTCAGGGCAGCAGGCACTGCCAAGATATCTTTAAAACTTCGAATGGGTTTTGCCATCCTAAAAATTATAAAATTTTGAAGGGAATTATTTATGATTTTTACAAGGACTCCTGTAAAATTTTAGAGAAAAATATGTTTAGGTTTAAGAGAAATAATTTTTCTAAATTTTCCCTAAAAACTGAAAAGTAGCAATTTCGAACCTTAACAAAAAGTTAATTTTTACCATTTTGTAAGTTAAGGGTCCAATTGTCGTTCTTTTCAAAAATAACATAAAAAAAAAAAGATCCTAGGTTATGGATAAAAATGGTAAAAATGAGAGTTTGGGGTTTAGTAGAACCTTTAAGAGAACGGGATAACATTCTCGGATATTATTTGTAAAGAGTCAAAAAGCGGTATTTTGGTAAATGATAGAAAATGGTTTACTTTCGTAAGAGGATGACAAGTTGGTATTTTTCTAAAGTTATGAGTTGAGTAAAAATCCTTTTTCTAAAACCAAAATACAAGTTATCCAATAAGAGAGTTCTTTAGTTAAAGAATATTAAGATGCACGGCATGGAGAGCGTGTTGCGGTGAGGCCGATTTTCTCATGATACTCTAAAGATTGAAACAAAATCCGATCTTATTGCATGTAGCTAACGTAGAATATTGGCTTGAAGAGTATGTCATAGTTTAACCGCAAAAGGGAAAATGAATAGCGGTGTTAAAGATCCAGGTGGGAACTAAGGACTCCAAATAAGTTACCCCTTCTCTTTCTTGCCTACAACATGAATATACAAGTCTGTGCTTGTAGTAGTAGATTACACTAATTTTGTTTGGGTTGTTAAGACCAGGGTATGCTTAATGCCTACCTTTACAATGCTTATGCAATCTGCAGCTTAATGGTAAGTGAGTTAAGGTTGGAGTCAGAACCTTATTATAATATTGTCTGGGTTGGAGCCAGGACATGGTAAAATTATAGTCTGGACTGGAGCCAGGACATGGTGAAATTATAGTCCGGGTTGGAGCCAGGACATGGTGAGATTATAGTTTGGGTTGGAGCCAGGACATGGTAAAATTATAGTCCGGGTTGGAGCCAGAACATGGTAAGATAAAGTCTAGGTTGGATCCAGGACATGGTAAAAATATAGTCCGGTTGGAGCTAGGACGCTAGGAGTGAATCTGGGTTGAAGCCAGGATCCTTTGTGTTTGTTTGAATTGATAAAATTATATAATTATATATCTTGAATATTCTGGGATTTTCCGAGTGCAGGTTTTATGAGATGTATGAAAATTGGTTGTCGGGCGCAACCAATGTGCTTGAATTTCTGTTATGGCTATTATTGAGAATTGTATGATAGGGTTGAAACCTATCCAATGCCCTAATGACCAATAGCAATATCTACCTTAGGTCAACTCGTTACTGGGTTTAGTATTTATGTGTGAAATGTTATTCTTACTAAGTGTTTTCACTTACCTAGTTGTTTCATGTTGTAGGTAAGTGCAGAAGCAAAGTGGAGCAGTGAGCACCAAAGTCTGCTTGTGGATATGTACATGTGGCTTGACCTGGAGAGGTTTTTGATGGATCACCATTTTGAGAAGAAAAAGCTGGAAGTTTGTTATTTCTTTTGGGATATTTTTTTTGTTATAACTTTGTGGAAGAGAAGTTATATTTCTGTTTGCTAAACTAAAGGTGTGTGCACGCGATCTTTTTAAAAAAATTTATATATGGATTTTTTGTACAACGAATTAAAGTAAAAGTTTAGATTTCTACATGTTTTGGTCTTGTATGTTTTGAGGGTCGTTACATGAGACTCCTAGATAATACATGCATACTCATCTCTTGTCCAATCATCACGGACTCGAATCGGAGATAATAATAATAAGCGGATTCAAACCACGATCACAAGCATACTCGACTATTTGGCCAATCGTCATGGACTCGAACCGAACATAATAATAATAAGCAGATTCAAACCACGATCACAAGCATACTCAACTCTTTGGCCAATTGTCACAATCTTGAACCAAACATAATAATAATAATAATAGTAATAATAATAATAATAATAATAGGAATCAAATCGCGATCACAAGTGTACTCATCTCTTTGGCCAATCGTCACAGACTTGAACCAGACATAATAATAATAATAATAATAATAATAATTATGATGATGATGATGATGATAGTAAGCAGATTCAAACCGCGACCACAAGGTGAATCAAACCGCAAAATAATGAGCACCCACTAGGTCAACAGTCTCTTAGTAAACTTTCTACGACAAGTGTATACATGTGTTTTTGTCCCTATTCTAACACATAATACACAAGTCATTTCATGTGGTAGCCAACAAGATAAAAGTTGACTTAATTTAATTCTTTAGTGCAAAGTGAGATTCCCTTTCCAATTGTATCCTCATTCCACTAAGCCAATACTGTATTTAATCATACAACATACTCAGAATAATTATTAAAGTCATCACTAAGTAATTAGTAAGTCTTGGGAAGACATGTCCTATGGTCTCTGTAAAGAACGCCCTAAACTAATACTTAATAAAACATTCACATAACATTGTTTCATAAAAGAAAACCACTTATTATAAAGGTCTCAATGGGGACTTGCTTAAAACAATGCAAGTTGGGCCCAATAGTTTTAAAAGAAACAAAATTAAATAATTAAGTCCCACTCATAATTTAGAAAGTCTCTTAAAACATAACATAATTAAAATGGCGTCCTAAAGTGATCATTTTTTCGTCCATAGGATGCCCCACGCCATACACCCCATGACGATAGAACTCCTCACGTCACCACGCGTGCCACAGAGAAATCCTATTTGCTACCTGGAAGGAAAAGTAAGGGGGTGAGCTAAAAGCCCAGGAAGTACAAACAATAAGCAAGTAAGGATACAACAAATACAAACACTATCGTACATCTTAAACATTGTGACATCATAGCATATCATAACATTATCATCATAGCATATCATAACATTATCGTAACATAACATCATATCACATTCATACAAATTTGCTTGTGAACATGGCTCGCTAACTTGTCCATGTCACCCTTTGAGGTAAACAAGAGTCTCTGGTCCTTGAATAACTTCGGTGCATCCGCCCTAGGAGTTACGTCTTTATATCCTTAGTAACTCGGGTTACATCTTTATATCCTTAGCAACCCATTTGATGTGTCGCGTTCATCACGCTAACATCCATTCATAAACATAGGAGTTACGTCTTTATATCATTAGTAACTCGGGTTACGTCTTTATATCCTTAGCAACCCATTTGATGTGTCGCGTTCATCACGCTAACATCCATTCAAAAACATATCATATTAATACAAGCCAACATATCATCACATTATGACATTCATAATTTATAACAATTCATTCATACAACAGTCTTACCACTCATAGCATAAAATCATAGAATCTATCTAACTTCCTTACCTCAG
Source organism: Humulus lupulus (assembly GCF_963169125.1). NCBI lineage: Eukaryota > Viridiplantae > Streptophyta > Magnoliopsida > Rosales > Cannabaceae > Humulus > Humulus lupulus. The sequence goes on along the minus strand of NC_084797.1, from coordinate 140,919,178 downwards.
GTCCGAGCTAAGAAATTTCACAACCTCTCAACGAGCCTATACCATAACCAAAACAACATTTCTTAGGCTCATAAAATTACTATTTTTCCCTTTCATACAACTCATGTGTGCATGGGCCATGCACACATAATAAGAGTTACACATAATATGCAATTATTCTTTACTACACATAAAGCCATAAAAGAATAATGCTCATTTTACCTATTTTACATGCATGAACTTTCTATAAAAACCACATGGTTGAATAATAGACATAATTTTGGACATAAAAGTGGATTTGCATGTAACATGCATACGTGGGAACATTGCGTAATTGTGACGTTTTAAAAACGATAATTCTACATGTCTTACTTTTATCGTTTTAAAATTAATAGACTTATAACATGTTTTATTTTTCTTAAAATTTCTAGGTTTGATTAAATTTCTCAAAACATTATTTTATTTTATAAAATAATTTTATTTAGTTAAAAAATATGTGATAATTTCATTTATTATTCTCAAATTACAAAGAATTAACAAAAAGCTTGGAATTTAATTAAAATACCTATGATTAATATGTATCTTTAGAAAAATCAATTTTAATATTAGTTAATTGTATTACATAAATGATGTGAGAAAAATATATTTTTTAAGTGTGGGAAAATATATTTTATTTAAATTATTTAAGACTTAGTTTTATGTAACATAAATCCATATGTACATACAAATGCACATATTTGAAACACTAGTTGATAGATTCTTACCTAGGGTTCAAAACCCTCTTCTTCTTCTCCTTCTCTTTCTTTTCTTCTTCTTCTTCTCTAGAAAAATATGGCAGCCTTCCTTTCTCTCTCTCTAGCTCATCACCTTCTCTCTCTCTTCAATCCCACGACAATCTATGAGCAAAATGCTCTTCCAAATCTTTCATTCCCTTCTTAACCTAATCCCCTCATAAAGCCTCTCCAAAAGGAATTGGTAAGTTTCCTTTCTTCCTTTATTTTCTTTTAATTTCTTTTATTTTTATTTTATGATAGTTGATTGGAATAATGGTGATTTCCCCAAATTGATTATCCTTATCCAATCTAATTTTATTCTCTTAAAAAAAATGGAAAAATATCAATCAATCCCCTAATTTCCTACACGCCACCTACTTGCCCTTTTCTTCCATTTTATTTATTTTTCTTTCATTTAAATTAAATCAATCAATTAAATATAATATATGGTAATTTAAAATGTGTAGAAAATCCACACATGTGCACCTTATTGCCATGTACTTGCACACACTAGATCACTAGGGTGCATCACTACCTACCATGCACCTTAGTGCATTCAACCCAATCTCACATAATCACATCAATTGTCACACTTATTTAAAATGTAACACTAATAGTAAAATAAACATGTTACACACTTATTCACATATTAAAATAAATAACCAAACAAACAATTAACAAATTTAAATTAAAAAAGATTATGCCAAACAATTCTAACAATTAAATAAAATAACAAACAATAAAATAAACAAAAACAACAACTAAATAAAATAAACAACATTTAAATAAAACAATTCATCACACTTAACATTTAAATAAAATAAATCACAATATTTAAATAATCTAAAAAAAAAATTTGGTGCACTGCTGTCTCGGTATCTAGGCTTTGCCATATTATAATTTTCCAAAAAGTCCGCTAATGTTTCGGTCTTAGTCGAATTCTAATACTTATTGGTCAACTAAATTTAACAAAAATTTAGCCACTTATTAAATAAGAACAATTAATTAATTTTATACATTTTCTTTTGAGTACAAATAAATGTTTATTAAGTCTATAATTATAAATTTTACTTTAGTTGTAGCCCTTTTAGAAAATAAGTTAATTTTAATTAATTAAGGAAAATAATTAAAAAGATGATCCTTAAAAGTTTAATTGATTCTAGAATCAAAGATTAGGTTTAAAAAGAATATAATTAGATGAAACTATTTTCTTTAAATTTTAGGGATTTGGACCCTATTTAGCTATCAAGAAAAATAAATCCATTAACTAAAAATAATTTCTTTAATTTCTAAATTAATCTAACAATATTTCAAGTGGTAATTTTAAAATTTAAGTGTCCAAAACTCTTATTTTTGCTAAGTGTAAAAATTGTTCATTTTTAGTCTAAATCCCAAACTTTGATAACTCATATTTTAAAAATTATTTCCCAATTATTTATCAAACTTTTCAGATTACCACTTTGATATATCAATGGTGTTCTCACGAAGTTTTAGGTCAAAAATATCAATTTTGCTTGGTGAAACAAGTCTCTAAAAATCGAAGGTCAAACTGACCAATTTTCAATGTCCAAATTTTCTTACAAACTTTGGCATGTTATAATTTTCTAACCCCTATTTATTTTTTTCAAATTCAATCTTGGGTTGCTAAGTTTTAGGTAAAAATAAGTTGTTTTGCTTAGTGAATTTACTGTCCAAAAATCAGACCTAAAACTATGAATACAAAAATTTCCAGATGGCACCACACTTTTAAAATGACCATAACTTTGTAAATACAGAACATCTTAAAAAAATTTCAGAGTCTAAAATCATCTACTCATTCTAAAAAACACAATGGTGATAACAAATTTCATATAATAACGTGTTCAAGGATTGTTTGACTTAGTCTTTCAGATCTTCTTGGTTCCTGCTCCATGTGTCTTTTCTGTTTCCCCAAAAGAGAAAAATTCAAAAAAAAAAAAAAAACTAAGACAAACAAAACAAGTAGAGATTACAACTTAGCCTATTGTACTACTGTCTATTAGGTCCATCTATCTATTAAAACTACCCTATTACAATTAAGTCCAACTCGGGTAAATGGGCCTTAACAATTGAATCTTCCATGGAGGAGGGCTGGGTTCAGCATATCGTACTCAATACTAAGGCCCCCTAACTTCCACTTGGACCCAAAAGACAGGAATTTTAACCCTTTCTTTATTAATCTTTATTAATTTTAATTAGATCCAATCTAATAATGCAAAGCAAATGGGCCTTCACAAATGGGCTAACCCATGAGAGAGGAATTTAAACCTTACACTTTCAATTGAATCCAAAACTATTAACACTTACTAAACAATGAAATAATAACAAAAGCAAATAACATGTTTTATAAAAATAAACAATTAATTACAAGCTAGTGAAAATTTTCTAAAACAGCATAAATAAAATTTTAACTATGTGTTCTTCTATACATGTACTCCTCCACATCGAATCCTTCTTCTAGCATATCTTGAGTGAAGTCCTCATAATCCTCTCAAGTGTAGATAAGTAAAAGGAACTTATTTGAGAAATCCTTCCCTAAGGTTATCTGACAACTGATGAACCCTTTCTCCTATTTCTCCATTTGGTAATATAATATCCTCGAATATCCTAAAATTTTGTGCAAAACTATCCATAAATATGTCATATTTATCTTCAGTAGGTACATCATTATCAAATAAAACTTCATTCCATGCTATCCTTAAGCTTGGTTCTGCTAACAGTAGTTTGACTAAGTGCATGAGTACTATAAACTTCTCATGTGATTTTAAAAGGGTTGTATGACTATTAATAATCTTTTCTTTTTCCTTGTGAATTCGATTGATTCTAAGAAACACTCTCTCGAACTCATTATCATACTCAGGTTCTGGTATTCTTCTTATAGCTTTAACTTTTCTAACCACCCTTGAATACATTGAGCTAATTTCTTTAAATAACACAAGAAAGACATTACAAACATATTTCAAAAACAATGTGTATACTTACTTCATGATGAGTTGGTCCTTTGTAGCTGTCGTGTGTATTTCGTGGGAATGTTCAGGACCAATATAGCCGTGGGCTCTGATACCACTTATAACGCCCTAATTTCTCATAAATTATCGAGAGCACATCATTGGATCATAATCATAAATATTGCTCTTTTATTGAATTAAAACTTGAAAATAAATATATGGATCCATGGTTTTACAAAAATAAAATAATTGTGTTTAACATATCAAAATGAGAAACATTTAAATAAAACTTCAAAAGAACATATTCTTTACTAAAAATAAATAAATAGGCTCACTTGATCTTCCTTGATTATATGGTCCCAACGAGTACATCACGAAGCTCCTAGGTCCCACTTGCCACCGACCTTTCCATCATCAATTTTCTGTACAACAACATCATAAGGGGTGAGCTTCTAAGCTTAGTATGAAAAAGACAAATAAGAGTTAGTCATATAATCATTTAATCAACATATCCTAAATTACACAAGAGTCATAACAAAACTTATTTATACTAATCATATCATATCACAAAACCATAGGTCATATCATAGCCTAAGTCATAATCATAAATCCTAATCTAAGTCATAAATCATAGGTCATAAGTCATAATCGTAACTATAGGTCATAGATCATAATAACAAGTCAGATATAATAAAAAGATAAGTGCTTATACAGGGGGTGGCAATTAAGCCCTGAACAAAAGTCTGCCATACACCGGACATCAACTTAGGTCCTTCATAAAATTTTGGCTACCGAGCCTACTGGACATAAGTCCGTCATACATCATTGGATACCTTAGGTCCAGACACACTTACCCCTTTATTGTACCTAAAATGTTAGGTCGTACAAAACATAAACTAGATCATAAACTAAACTACCTAATTTTCCATACCAAAAACGGGGATATTGGAGACAAGAGTGGGATTGGAAACTCCTAAAACCAAACGTAAAGAAACCATAAGTCCTCTAGAGAAAAGAAGATGAATAGAAGATCTAAACCATCAAGATAGTAACTTACCAAAGACCTTAAGTTTGAACACCTAACCAAAATTCATTACAACAAGTTAGGTTTTGAAATAAAAGGAAAGAATAAGAAGATTGGAAATGGACTAAACCTGAAGATTAACGGTACCTTAGATTGCTTAGTGCTTTGACCTATACCTCAAACACCGAAATCACACAAAAGATTACTTCCTAAGTGTTTAGAAAAGCTTTAGATTGGAAAGCCTTTAACCCCAAAACCCTAGTGTTTCTCTCTAGAATAATCTTAGCAGCTTGGAGGCTCTGAACTGTGCTTGACTGATGAATAAAATGGCTAAGTGAAAGATCCTATTTATAGAGTTCAATGAGTGTAACTAACTCCAATTTCAATGAATAAATAAATTATTAAAAATAACATTTTTCATTCAACAGATGCCTAGAACTTGGTCAAAACATTCAAGAACAAGTCAAAGTTGTTGAGGGTTGTTTCTAGTTTTGGATTCCACGAAACTTCAAAAATTGTCAATGGAGCGGATATATCGCCTCCTATAGGCGATATATCCATGGTTTCATTCGTGCGAAGTTGACGTGTTTTCTATATCAATCATAGGCGATATATCAACCCCTATAGCTGTAATATACCGGCATACGCTGATATTTCAAACACGCTTTTTTCACACTTTCAACACACTTGAATTTTTTTAAACCACTTTGATTGAGTAAAACGTGATCCTAACAGCTGAGGGAAAGTTCTAGACTTATCCATGATTAATTTATTCATCTTAAATCCTTAATAAACATCCATGTGACAAGTGTCACATTCTTAATTATTCTATGCAAACCTTAGGTTATAATAAATACTATTCTTAGGACTATATTCATAAATCAAACCTTATGATAAAATTAATATTTCTAAACTATAGGCTAAACATAAAAAATTCATAACTATCTCTACGAGTTTCCAACTAAATCCCGGCTTGAACCAATAACCACGAAAACTAAAATACTAAGCTACTACTACTACTATCTATTTATGTAAAATTTCGAGACGCTACAATTCTCCCCTACTTAAAAGAATTTCATCCTCGAAATTTACTTACCAAAAATCTCGGGATATCGCTCCCTCATATATTCCTCCAATTCCCATGTTGCCTCTCTTTCTGTGCTATTGCTCCACAAGATTTTAACCATATGGACACTTTTGGACCTTAACTCCTTAGTTCCCTGCTTTAGAACACGTACTGGTCATTCTTCATAACTAAAATCTTGTGTTAACTCCAAAGCCTTGTAATCGAGCACATGGGATGGACTTGATATGTATTTTGTCAACATCAATACATGAAAAGCGTTATGTGTTTCAGCTAATAATGGCAGTAAAGCCAACCGATATGCTACATGCCCTACTTTGTCCAATATCTCAAAAGGACCTATAAACCTCTGGCTTAACTTTCCTTTCTTTCCAAAACGCATAATCCCCTTCATCGGAGAAACTTTGAGAAAGACTTCATCGCCTACAGAAAAGTCAACAGTACACCTTTTAGCTCGACATAGCTCTTCTGGCGACTTCGAGCGGCAACCATTTGTTGTCTTATATTTTCTACTACCCCAGTTTCTTCATCGCCTACTAAAATCTTGTGTTAACTCCAAATCCCGACAACTAAATCCCGGCTTGAACCAACTAAATATCATCTTTCACCAACCTCATCCCAATGAAGTGGTGATCGGCATTTCCATCCATATAGCATATCATAAGGTGCCATGCCTATCATTGCTTGATAACTGTTGTTGTAAGAGAATTCTATTAATGGAAGATACTTGCTCCATGCACTTGGGAAGTCTAACGCACATGCCCTCAACATATCTTCTAATATTTTTATGGTACGTTCTAACTGACCATCAGTTTGAGGGTAAAATGTCGTACTTAGTTTTAACTTAGTACCCATTGCACGCTGTAGACCTTCACATAACTTTGATGTGAATATTGATTCTCTATCAGAGACTATCGTCTTTGGAACTCCATGTAATCTCACTATCTCTGCAACATAAAGCTTTGTGTAATGCTTAGCGTTATAAGTTGTTCTTACCAGCAAGAAGTGAGCAGATTTTATGAGCCTATCTACTATCACCCAAACGATTTCATGCTGCTTGGTGGTCCTTGGTAATCCCATCACGAAGTCCATAGCTATATATTCCCATTTTCATTCGGGAATCTCCAATGGTTGCAAAGTTCCAGCGGGTCTCTGATGTTCAGCCTTAACTTGTTGACACATAACGCATTTCGCTACAAATTCTGCTATGACTTTCTTCATCCCCGGCAACCAGTACATTGTCTTGACATCGTTGTACATCTTGGTCGATCCCGGTTGAAGTGAATATGGAGTAGTGTGCACTTCCTTCATAATACTTTCTCTTAATTCACCACTTTCGGGCACACATATTTTGTTCCTATATCGTAGCATGCCTTCTTTTATCAAGGAAAAATCAACATTTTCTGAGCTTTGTAGTGTTGCCTTCATCTTAAGAAGAAACTCATCTTCTTATTGTGAGGTCAGCTATTTGTCCAGTTATTAGCTCAATTCCGGACCTCTTAATATCATCTTGTAAATGTTGAGCTATCCCCTTAAGTGTTGATATGTTTCCATAACTCCACCTACTAAGTGCGTCTGCCATGACATTAGCCTTTCCCGGATGATACAAGATCTCACAATCATAGTCCTTTACTAACTCCAGCCAACTCCATTGCCTCATATTGAGCTCCTTCTCCGTAAAGAAGTACTTTATACTTTTGTGGTCCATGTAGATTTCACACTTTTCTCCATACAGATAGTGCCTCCAAATCTTAGAGCGAAAACCACTAATTTCTCCATTAGTGTTGACTTGATTATGAGGTCAGCTAGTTGTCCAGTTATTAGCTCAATTCCGGACCTCTTAATATCATCTTGTAAATGTTGAGCTATCCCCTTAAGTGTTGATATGTTTCCATAACTCCACCTACTAAGTGCGTCTGCCATGACATTAGCCTTTCCCGGATGATACAAGATCTCACAATCATAGTCCTTTACTAACTCCAGCCAACTCCATTGCCTCATATTGAGCTCCTTCTCCGTAAAGAAGTACTTTATACTTTTGTGGTCCATGTAGATTTCACACTTTTCTCCATACAGATAGTGCCTCCAAATCTTTAGAGCAAAAACCACTGCTGTTAATTCTAAGTCATGGGTCGGGTATCGCTACTAGTACTCCTTTAGTTGTCTCGAGGAATATTTGACCACTTTTTCTTCTTGCATCAAAACTCATCCAAGTCATTGCTTGGATGCGTCGCAATATACTACAAACTTGCCCTTATCATTTGGGACGCATAGAACAGGGGCTGATATGAGCTTGTCCTTTAATATTTGGAAGCTTTCTTCACTTTTCTTCGTCCATACAAATTTCTGTTGCTTCCGTGTCAAATTTGTTAAGGGTGTACCTATTTTGGAGAACCCTTCAACAAATCATCTATAATATCCTGCCAATCCTAGAAAATTTCTCACCTCCATGGCTGTAACGCTCTACTACCTTAGAGCCATTACTAAGTGAGTTTAAAATGTGCAATTAACTCGCTAAACGAGGTTTTTAGAACAAAAGTGTGACTAAGCAAAAGTTAAGGCTGTAATCTTTGAAAATACTCTATTTCATTGAAAATTTCAAGTGTCTAACATTTGGGATCCCAAAATAAGGTTTATAAAATATTTACAACTCAAAATAGGTTTACAATTAATTAACTATCAAAATCACAGTTTAATACAGCCATTTCTCAAAATTCCCCCAACCAAAGTAGTCGGGTAGGCCAAACATGTACGCGCCGCCTCACGCTCTCCGTACTCATGGCTGGTTGACTTTTTCTTTGCCTTTACCTGCAACACAGAGCACCTATGAGCCAAAGCCCAGCAAGAAAACTCACACAACACATAACATATGCATATTATATAATCATTATATCAGATAATCCACAGATAAATAGATAGTTCATATAGCTAAAAAAATATGGCCATGTCGTCCCAGAAGAGTTACCAGAGTCTGGGATCTCAGTTCTCACCGTAAGGATATCCCATGTATCCATTGGGATCTCACCCCAACAATAGGAACTCCATGTGCTAAGTGTTATTCCCGGCCCCACTGCCGTTCTCGGCCTTCGCCGTTCTCGGCTCCTTGCCGTTCCCAGCTCCTTTGTCGTTCATTATACCATAATCACATATAGCATAACTCAAACAACATTCAAGCATATAATAATTCAATCAAGGGCTACACCCTAACATGTAGTTCAATCTAGGGTCATGCCCTGCAACAACACTATGGGCCCATGCCCTGCTCTACGGGTACTACAATTTTCTTACCTGTATCCCAAGCCTCACAATGCACTAAAGTCACGAGCATGGTCCTCTAACCCGAGCCTCTCCGAAAACCTAGTCACAACACATATAAAACACTCTTTAATACTAATCAATCCAAAACCACTTCCCGGGACCAATCCCATACTCTCGGGACCTCCAATTTCCCAAAACAATACAACGAAAACATCCCTCGAGCCCCCGGGGCAAATGCCCAAAATTGCAAAATTCCCTGCCCAGAAAATAGCCTAGCGCCATGACACTACCCTTTAAGGGCCCCGGCGCCCGGAAAGTCCCCCAGCTCCTAATGCAGCCTTGCGCCGCGGCGCCAAAGAACAGGGTCGCGGCGCCCCTTCGCGAACCCAGAATTTTGGGTTTTTCCCTGCATTTTCCCCGAGCCAAAACACCTCCAATCCAACCCAAACACAAACCTAAACACCAAAATCAATTTAAAACCCCAAATGAACCATTTAACAACCTATAAACACTAACAACAAGGTCAAACACACAATCACACCCATAATCCACACTTTGGTTTCAGATTTCAAAAACTTAAACCATAGCTTTTAAAACTTAAACCAAGGCTTGAAAAATGTAAACCATGCTTCCAAATTCTTAAATCACACCAGAAACAAAAATTCAAAGATGCTTAAGACCCTTACCTCAGACAATAATTCAGCTTGAACTTCCTCCAATCCCAACTTTAAACCAATTCCTCTTGACCACCAAGCTGAATTCCATACAAAGCCAGCCATAACTATCTTTAAATTTTCATACTTACTTTCTAGAAATCAAGCTTAAAACTTAAGAAAAATAGGGGATAAACTCTTACCTCTGAAAAATCTTGGTTATGATCAACTTTAATTGCCTCAAACCACTTTATTCTCCTCCTAGGTCTCCCAATTTCAGCTCTCTTCTCCTTTTCCTTTCCTTCTAGTTTTTCTCCAATTTTCAGCATAAACAAGATATGCCTAAGTGTTAACACGTAAATCCTCTTTCCCCTCAGCTGGAGGTTTCTATATCCCTGCCAAAAGACTATTTCACCCTTCCATGCAATTCCTTTCCTAACTAAACCTCAAGGGTATTTTTGCCATTTCACCTTTCTTACAAATCTACCATTTTCCTCACCTAAAGTTGTTACTCTCAATAGTTACCAATGGTCACTCAAGTTACTCAATTACTATTAACCATTAACTCACAAACTCAAATTATAAAATTCCCAAAATACCCCTAGGCTCCTCCCGAGCTGGGTATTTAATCTCGTTGTGACTTTTAAACTAATTAGCTTCCTAGGACTGTCTCAGCACGTGCATCACAATAATATCACCACTCACACGTGGTATTAATTATATAACATAATTATTACATTTATGCCCACAGTGGGATAAGATTACCAATTTACCCCTAACAAACAAACAGGGCCCACATGCATATTTATTCCACCTAAACATGCATTCTAATCACATATTCATTTAAATTCATATATTAACATGTTAATTTAATTATTGCCCTCCAGGCACGCTAATCAAGGTCCTAAACCTTATTAGCAAATTGGGGTGTTACAATTATCCCCTCCTTACAGAAATTTCGTCCTCGAAATTACCTGAATAGCTCGGGATGCTGCTCCCGCATATCGGACTCAAGTTCCCATGTTGCCTCTTCAATCTTACTGTTCCTCCACAAAACATTAACCAAGGCGATGGTCTTGCTTCGCAAGACTTTGTCCTTCCTATCAAGGATCTGAATAGGCTTCTCTTCGTATGATAAATCCTCATCCAGTTCCAAATTCTCATAGCTCAACACATGAGTAGTATCTGACACATATTTTTGGAGCATGGATATGTGAAACACGTCATGAACCCCTGATAGAGCTGGAGGCATCGCTAATCTGTAAGCTACCTCTCCAACTCGTTCAAGAACCTCGAAGGGGCCAACAAACCTGGGGCTCAGCTTGCCCTGAACACCGAATCGTTTCACTCCTCTCAGGGGCGAAACCTTAAGGAACACATGATCACCGACCTGAAATTCCACATTCCTGCGTCTCAGGTCTAAATAACTCTTTTGGCAACTCTAGGAGGCGAGCATACGAGCTCTAATCTTCTCAATTGCCTCATTGGTCCTCTGAACCATCTCTGGACCTAGATATCTTCTCTCACCTATCTCATCCCAGTGTATCGGTGATCTGCACTTTCTCCCATACAGCATCTCATACGGAGCCACCCTGATAGTCGCCTGATAACTATTTTTGTACGAGAACTCAGTCAAAGGGAGATACTTACTCCAAGATCCCCCAAAATCCAACACACTGGCTCGTAACATATCTTCCAGTATCTTAATTGTCCTCTCAGACTGCCCATCTATCTGAGGATGATAAGCGGTACTAAACCGTAGCTGTGTGCCCATTGCCTTCTGCAGGCTCTCCCAAAACTTGGAGGTGAAAGTGGGGTCCCTGTCGGATACTATCGACCTCGGAGCCCCATGAAGTCGAACAATTTCCTTCACATATAGCTCAGCATACTACTCCACAATATAAGTTGTTCTCACAGGTAGAAAGTGGGCAGACTTAGTATACCTGTCCACAATCACCCATACCGAGTCATGCAGAGCCACGGTCTTTGGTAATCCTACCCCAAAGTCCATGGTAATATCTTCCCATTTCCACTCGGGAATCCCTAGAGGCTGCAATAACCCTGCTGACCTTTGATGTTCAGCTTTAATCTGCTGACAAGTTAAGCACCTAGCCACATAGTCTACCACATCCCTCTTCATGCCTGTCCACCAATACAAAACTCTCAAATCTTGGTACATCTTCGTAGTACCTGGGTGCAAAGAGTAGGGAGTGGTATGAGACTCATCCAGGATCTCTCACCGAATATCTGGATCAATCGGAACACAAATCCGTCCCTTGTACTTTAATAAGCCCATCTCCGAGATAGAGAAGTCCTTAGTGGTTCCAGCTAGGACATTCTCCCTACGTTCAACCAACTGGGGATCCCTTCCCTGTGCTTCCTTAATCCTTTCAAGGAGCGTGGACTGAAGAGTTATGTTGGCTAACCTACCAACCACAAACTCTATACCTGCTCTAGTCATCTCTTCAGCTAATCTGTCAGATATATGTCTCGAACTAAACAACTGTCCTGGGCCCTTCTGGCTCAATGCATCAGCCACTACATTAGCCTTCCCAGGATGGTATAGGATATCACAATCATAATCCTTTACCAATTCTAGCCACCATCTTTGACGCATGTTCAGATCTTTCTGAGTAAAGAAGTACTTTAAACTCTTGTGCTTAGTGTATATCTCGCACCTTTCACTATACAGGTAATGTCTCCAAACCTTAAGTGCGAATACCACTGCAGCCAACTCCAGATCATGTGTGGGATATCTCTGCTCATACTCTTTTAATTTCCTTGATGCATAAGCTATTACTTTCCTAGCTTGCATCAACACACATCCCAAACCCTGTCTGGAAGCGTCATAGTAAACCACGAACCTCTCATTGTCTGTTGGCAAGCTCAACACTGGTGCAGTAATCAATCGCCGCTTCAATTCCTTGAAGCTGTTCTCACATCGATCTATCCACACATACTTGGTCTTATTTCTTGTCAACTCTGTCAATGGAGTAGCAATTCTGGAGAACCCCTCTACCAATCGCCGGTAGTATCCTGCCAACCCAAGAAAACTTCTGACCTCAAGAACACTACTCGGTCTAGACCAATCTCTCACTACCTCTATCTTACTTGGGTCTACCAGTATCCCCTCCTTACCGACGTTCTGATAGGAGTGGAGAATATTTGGATATGCAGTTCTAATATCATTTAACTGAACTTGAGATTTTATCTCAACTTACTGCCCCGGGTACTTCGAAACAAAATGGTGTAGCGGAACGTCGGAATAGAACTTTATTGGAAATGATTAGATGCATGCTTAGTTACTCAACTTGCCAACTTCATTCTGAGGACATGCAGTTGAAACTGCGAATGACATTCTAAATGTTGTACCGTCTGATAACTCCATTTTAGTTTCGTTTTAGGATGTGTTTTGTGGTACTCTTGAGTCTTTATGTTTGTTTTATGCAAGATTACACTTGTGTTTGTCTTTGTTGTAGGTCGGTACTTTGGATCATGCACTAAACATGAAAAGAAGAGGAAATGGTGAAAAAAAATACCTTTAAGTTGTTGCTTGACTCAAATTGGTTTTACGGATTAGTTATAATAAGTTTTTGATGAAGGAAGAATGTCAAAAGGTTAAAATCTGAAGAAAAAAAATGGAATTAAAGTTGCGGCATGGTGTTAAGGATCGCGACTCTAGCAAAGTCAGAGGCTGAAGGCTTACTTAAAGGAATTAGAGTCGCGACTTGGTCAATAGAGTCGTGACACTAAAAGAAATAGAGGCAATTCTAGGAGGTCCATGGAGAGCCAGGTCGCGACCTGGAATTAGAGAGCTGCAACACCTGGAGGGTTTAACCAGATGTTGAAGGGCTAAAAAAAAAGACACTGGCCGCGACCTAAGAAAGGCCAAGTTGCGGCCCACCTGTGAAAAAAGAGAAATTCGTGTTTTTCCAGTATAAATTCAGAATTTATGGTTTAATTAGGTTGAGGTCAGATTTCTAATTACAAATTTAGAGAGCAAATTTGATTCTGAGACATTTTTTTCGCACTTTCATATTTTTATTTCTTCTTCAAGCTTTTGAATTTTATGTTTCTAAATAATTATTTTGTTGTTTTAGTAATGTCTGATATGAACCCTTATCTAGGGGTTAATGTAGTCACTTGAATTTCTATTTAATGTTATTATGATGTTCTATTTATTCTTCTTCTTTATTCTAATCTATATAATGTTTTCTTAATACTAGTAAATAACTGATCAATATTTGCTTGATTTATGATTTTGATTCAAAATTTGAAAGATGTGAATTGAATATGTTATCATTATATAGACATAGGTTATATATTGGACGAAAGTATCTGTATGGCTTGTGTAGCAATTAGGTTTGTATGCTTAATGTTTGCTATATGTTTAAGTTTATCACAGAGATGTAGAAAACCTGTATATAGGTTGAGATCTTATATCTTGAAAAAGAATAGGAATCGATTTATGTTAACCTACTATTAGAATAAGAAGAAAGAAATTTAGAACTGATTAATAAAATTAATAGAATGAAAAGATGATGAAGTTAATACGTTGGGTCTTTTTATTATGGATTTTCATCCTTTGATTAATTGTTTTGTTTAAAGTTATTTAAATTGTGTTTGTAATTAGATTTATTCATCTTAATTTTACGTGCCAAATAGAAAGTAAAGAGAAATTATTGGTAATTGGGTTATAGTCTCTGTGGGAACGATTCTTATTTACTATCTATATTACTTGAATCGATTACGTATACTTGCGTATCATAATTTACAGAACAAGTTTTTGGCGCTGTTTCTGGGGACTTACTATCCAATATCAAAATTAATTGTTTTTTGTTCTAATTTGGTTTTTATATTTTATAATCATTCGGTCTAAGGATGTATCGTGTTTCAGGAATTATTGGTATATGCAGGGAAGTAGACAAGGAACTCATACCGGTAGATCTTGAAATTGAAAGAACGTCCAGAAAAAATTGAAAGATAAAGAAAAGGCTGGATTTTGCCATGGCTGAGAATCAAAACAATGCTGCTAATGTTAATAATATCCCAAATATTTTAGAAGTCCCAGTAGAACGAGGACCAAGGACGCTTAGAGACTATGTATTGCCTACTGTCACAGGAGTGCATTCATGCATTAGACACCCCACTATTGCGGCAAATAATCTCAAGATTAAGCCAGCAATATTACAAATGGTGCAATATATTGTTCAGTTTGGGGGGTTGCCCACATAAGATCCTAATTTGCACATAGCCAATTTCCTGGAGCTATGTGCAACATTTAAGATGAATGAGGTGAGTGACGATGCGATCAGACTTAGATTATTCCCATTTTCTCTACAAGACTGGACGAAGAGTTAGCTAACTTCACTACAAGTTAATTCTATCACAACATGGGAGGAGTTAGCCCAGAAGTTCTTAGCAAAGTTTCTCCCTCCAGCAAAAGCTGCAAAGTTGAGAGGGGAAATCAATAATTTCTACCAGACAGGAGGGGAATCGTTGTGTGATGCATGGGAAATATTTAAAGAGTTGTTAAGGAAGTGCCCAAATCATGGTATAGAGAAGTGGATGTTGGTCCATAATTTTTATAAGAGGTTGAATGGTAGTACTCGTACCATAATAGATGTTGCAGCAGGAGTTGCGTTCATGAGCAAGAATGCTAATGAGGCGTATGAATTGCTAGAGGAGATGTCCATGGTTCAGATCTTCTTTTCATCTTCTTTTCTTTAGGAAATTTGTGGTTTTACTATTTGGTTTTAGGAGTTTCCAACACTTGTCTCCAATACCCTGGTTTTGGTAAGGAAAATAAGTTAGATTTTATGTGCTATGTGCTTTGTGTATGTATGTATGTTGTTTTTATAGTCGCTTGGGAAATATGGTTACTTAGATAGCAAATAAGCAAATCCCAAGATTTTTATCATTACTGTAGATTATAGTTGTGTCTAAACCTGTCTCTAAATAGTAGCAAGAGGACAATAGCGGTTTCTATCACATACTACGATAATGAGTTAATGGCCATTAATATTGTAGTTCATTTGTATGTTTTATGTTTTTACGTCTTATGTTTTATGTTATGCTTTAGTAGTTTTTCCTTACTAGGCATTTGGCATGTGTATTGAGAAAGGAGTAAAGGAATGGACCGATGGAATCGATCGAGGATGGTGTTGACATTTGAGTCTTTTATTTATGTATTTATGATTTCCGCATTTAGTATTTGAACATTTAAATAAAGGTTTTTTTTTTTTTATTTATGATTTTATGTAATAACAATGGGATTCCGTATTTTGGATTTTCTATAATCAAGTTATATTATTTTATTTAAAGATAGTAGTATGTTTTAGTAGTTTTTAAAGGTCCGAGGTCTTTAAGTTAGTCGGGTCTTTACAGTTGGTACAAGAGCCATGGTTCATATGCATGAATTTCTCCTTGATACACATGCAAAAGCTCTAAATCTAACTGCCAATGTAAGTGTTTATGTTATGAATATTATGTTTATGTTAAAATCTAACGTTT
Organism: Humulus lupulus; assembly: GCF_963169125.1. Lineage (NCBI taxonomy): Eukaryota > Viridiplantae > Streptophyta > Magnoliopsida > Rosales > Cannabaceae > Humulus > Humulus lupulus. The sequence continues at coordinate 140,902,928 of NC_084797.1, read as the reverse complement.
TAGTCATTATGTTTTCAGTCAAAAATGAATGGAGCCATGACTTATCAAGATATCCGAGCCATTAAGGCATTAAAAAGGGTTAGAGAACCAAGGGATACAATAGGAGTGCTAGAAAAAATCCCTCAAAGATTGGTCAAATTTCACAAGGAGATAATTCAACTTCAAATCACTTGGCAAATTATGATGAGAGCCATGGAACAATATGTCCTAGTAATTAGGCCTTTTAAGGATTTGCCTTATGTGGTTTCAAAATTGGAAGAATTATGGGAAGCTATAAATGATGAAGATGACTTACCGGTAGCCATGGGATATTATTTTCTTATACTTAGGCTTACCTATAGGTTTGAGATTCAATTCACCAATGAACAAAAGAATAATATCATAATGAATATTCCTCGTGGTATTTTCGAGGCTTATGATATTGATGATTATGAGGAGATGATATGCTAGATGAAGGGTCAGATGTAGAAGATCCTAATTTTTAGAAATTTTACCCTAGTTATTATTAGTATTGTTTCTTTATATTATTTTGAATTTTTATTGTAATAACCGAAAAAAATCCAAATGAATAAATTTGTTATTTTTTAATGGCATGTATAAATTTTTGTTTTGGTTGTATTTTATTTGTAAAATCATAATTAACTTAGAATAAATTCAATAAATAATGATTGAGTTCGATGAGGGTTGATACAAATCAATGAACCAGATTCTATATTGAGAGTTTAGGGGGCCATAGTAGTGGGAACGATTTTACGAATCCTAGCCCTCCCTCAATATGGTTAACTTTGGAACAGCGACAATTTTGAGAATTAAGCCATATAGGGTGGTTACAAACAGACTTAGAAATTAATAAAGATGGCCTAATAGTCTAATTATAGAAACACACCCTAATTTAAAAAGATGACTGACATTATTTTTCATAAGAAATCATAACTGATAGATCTGAGTTATGTTTGGTTAGACTAAGTTTTTCCTTAGAAACTATTAGGGTAAGTTCTGACGTGTTTTTCTCGACAATGAGATCTTTGCTTAAGATGTCGCTTATAAGGTCTGCAAGAACTAATGGTAATTCCCCCAGCACTGCCAATGAGACTCACATGTCCCCTCCAATCCAAAGAAGGGGGAAACACACTGCCACTGCTGCTACTAATAGAAATGCACCACCTCCGGTTGACAACAATGCTGAGATTATCCAGTTATGGAAACAAGTAGAAGAATTACTGCAGCAACAACGACAACCTCAGCCGTAACCTCAATCGCAGCTTTAGCCTCAGCCTCAACTAGCGGCTCAAGCATCCCAGCAAAGGCAGAATGGAGGATATCTGTATAGGGACGGTCGATGGCAAATTACGTGCCCTATTCAGCTTAGTACATAGAGCCAGTCTACGAGTGTTTTCGAAAGAAGCATGTTCCAAAATTTGAAGGGACAACCGACCCCTTTGAGGTTGAAGAGAAGCTCAGGAATGTAGAGCCGATTTTGCCACAGATGAACCTCAACAACGCAAATCGCATATCATGCGTTTCTTCTCTACTAAAAAAGGATACCAGAATTTGGTGGGATTTTGTACAACATATTTATGATATCAATACCATGACTTGGTCCAGATTTGTGGAGTTGTTTCACAAAAATTACTACAACTTGGCAGTCATCGCTACGAGAGTGGAAGAATTTTCCAGTCTGAAACAGGGCAATTTGACGGTAGCCTAGTACACTTGAAAATTTGATCGACTAGCCAAATTTGTACCAGAGTTAGTCCCAAACGACTACTTAAGGGTAACTAAGTTGACCAGGGGACTCAGACCCAAGATCGAATTAGGGGTCAAGCTGGCAAACCCTGGAACCACATCTTATGCCAATGTTTTAGAAATGGCTATAGAGGTGGAAAGGCTCCAAGAAAATGTTAGCAAAGAGAAGGCAAGCAAGTCTGAAACCAAGCAGCAGAATCAGACTTAGAATGGTCGAAACCATAACAACCAGCATAACAATAATGGGTAGAAAAGAAAGCATCCTGATAATAAGCATACCGACACTAACAAAAGAGCACATACTAACAATGGTAATATCAAGTCAGGTTATGTGGGATACCCCCAGTGCTCCAAGTGCCAGAAAAGACATACTAGGGAGTGTCATGCAAACAGCAAGGGTTGTTACAATAGTGGCCAGGAAGGTCATCAAAAAAGAGATTGCCACAGCTCAAACCAGAAGAAAAGAAGGACAACAAGATGGTTCTAGCCAGAGTCTTCGCTTTGACCCAGGGAGAAGCTGAAACTAATAACAAGGTGGTCACAGGTTAGTTTCCTATCCTCGATTAAATATGTTCAGTATTGTTTGATACAGGAGCATCACACTCGTATATCTCGTTAGGAATGATAGAGAAATTAGACAACCCTTGTGAAATATTTAGAACTAGGTTTGTTACGGAACTGCCTCCGGGCAAAGTCATTATATCATCACTAATAGTACAAGTAGTATTGATCATAGTTGAGGGCATGGAGATAGAAGGAGTCCTGATAGAGCTAGAAATCAAGGATTTTGACATAATACTGGGTATGGACTGGTTAACAAGACATGGCGCAACCATCGACTGTCAATGCAAGCAAGTGACATTCGAAACCTTTGAGGGTCAGAAACTATGTTTTATGGCAAAAGTTTCAGAACTACGACACTGCTTATCTCATCTCTCAAAGCTCAAAGGATGATAGAGAAAGGATGTCATGCATTCTTAGCAAGTGTCACAGATGTGGCACAGGAAACACCATTAAAGATTGAAGACGTTCGCATTATAAAGGAATTTCCAGAGATATTTCTTGATGAATTACCAGGGCTACCCCTACTCAGGAAATTGACTTCACAATTGAACTAGTACCGAGAACCGAGCCTATCTCATAGGCACCATACTGGATGGCACCTACCAAACTCAAGGAGTTGAAAACGAGACTTGGGATTCATCAGACCGAGCCATTCACCATGGGGGGCACTGGTTCTATTTGTGAAGAAGAAGGGTGGAAGCATGTGAATGTGTATCGATTATCGCGAGCTAAACAAGGTGACAATTAAAAACAAGTACCGGCTACCCCAGATCGACGACTTATTTGATCAACTCCGAGGAGCGACTGTATTTTAAAAAATCAATCTACGGTCCGGTTATCACCAGCTCAAGGTAAGGGAAGAAGATATACCAAAGATGGCTTTTAGGACTCGATACGGACATTACGAGTTCCTAGATATGTCTTTTGGTCTTACCAATGCTCCAACCGCATTTATGGAATTAATGAACCGGGTCTTCAAGGATTACTTGGACAAATTCATCATGATGTTTATTGACGATATATTGGTGTACTCCAAGGACAAATTCAAGCACGAGAAACACTTAAGATTGGCCATGCTGTGATTAAAGGAGCACCAACTTTACGCCAAGTTCAAGAAATGTGAATTTTGGCTATCACAAGTAGCGTTCCTCGGCTACATAGTAACCAAAGGTGGTGAAGGATTGGCCAATACCTAAGAATGCATCAAAGGTTAGAAGTTTTCTCGGGCTAGCAAGCTATTACCGGAGATTTGTAGAAGGCTTTTCTAAGATAGCCACTCCGCTTACTAACCTGACCCGGAAGCAGCAAAATTTCAAATAGACGGGTAAATGTCAAGAAAGCTTCCAGTTGCTCAAAGATAAATTGTATTCAGCACCAGTACTTTCCATTCCAACACCCAACGACAAGTTTGTAGTATACTTTGATGCATCCAAGCAAGGTTTGGGCTGTTTGTTGATGCAAAATGACAAGGTGATAGCCTACACCTCAAGACAATTGAAGGAATACGAGCAATGCTATCCAACACACAATATGGAGTTGGCGGCGGTGGTCTTTGCACTGAAAATTTGGCGCCACTATCTTTATGGAGAACGGTGTGAGATTTATACGGACCACAAGAGCTTAAAATATTTCTTCATACAAAAGGAGCTCAATATGAGGCAACACAGGTGGTTGGAACTAGTAAAGGAATATGACTGCGAAATCCTATACCACCCAGGAAAGGTGAATGTAGTTGCAGATGCGTTAAGTAAAAAAAGTTACGAAAATCTGGCAACATTATATTGAATTGAAAAGCTGCTACAGCAAGAGTTGATTAACGCCAGGATAGAAGTAGTCTTGGGTCAACTAGCGAACTTGTCCATTCAATCAAGTTTACTAAATGATATATGGATCAGGCAAGGGCATGATGACACACTATTATCGCATATGGATGAAATCAAAGAAGGTAAGACTACAAATTTCTCTATATCAAGATAGGGGTTCTTGAATTATAAAGGTCAGGTATGTATGCCGAATGACCATGGGATTAAGATGAAGATATTAGAAGAGGGACACACTACCCCATACTCAGTTCACCTGGGGTCTACCAAGATGATTCTTGACCTTAAGGTAGTATATTGGTGGTCAGGAATGAAGAAAGTCATAGTAGAGTATGTGTCCAAATGTCTAATAGGCCAACAAGTAAAGGCAGAACATCAGCGACCTGCAGGCTTATTACAACCACTTAGTATTCGGGAATGGAAGTGGGAAGACATAGCCATGGACTTTGTGATAGGATTACCATGAACAAGTAAGTAACACGACTCATCTTGAGTTGTGGTGGTTAGAATCACAAAGTCAGCTCATTTCCTGCTTGCCAAGACTACGTACACTGCAGACCAGTACGCAAACATTTATGTTCAAGATATTGTACTACTGCATGGAATCCCTAAGACCATAATATCTGACAAAGGTTCGGTGTTCACATTTAGATTTTGGGGAAGCTTGCAGCAAGCCATGGGTACCAAGCTAAGTCTCAGTACTACATTTCATCCTCAGACCAACGGACAGTTCGAGTGTACCATACAGATTTTTGAAGAAATATTGTGCGCTTGTGTACTAGACTTCGGAGGATCATGGAGTAAATATTTGCCACTTATAGAATTCTCCTACAATATAATTGCTACCAGGAAATGATCGGTATGGTGCCCTATGAGCTACTTTATGGAAGGAAATGTCGGTCGCCTTTACATTGGGACGAGGTAGGAGAAAGACAACTTCTTGGACCCGAGGCTGTTAGAAAGGCCCAAGACGCAGTGGAACTGACTAGAAAGTGTATGCTCGCTACTCAAAGTCGACAAAAGAGTTATGCGGATGCCAAATGACGAGATATGGAATTCAAGGTCGGAGATCAAGTCTTCTTAAGAATATCTCCAATGAAAGGAGTGAATCGGTTCGAAAAGAAAGGAAAACTTAGTCCCCGGTATATAGGTCCTTCTGAGATATTGGACAAGGTGGGACCAGTAGCATATAGATTAGCCTTACCACCAGCTCTAGCAGACAACCACAATGTGTTTCACATCTCGATGTTGCATAGATATGTGACGCCCCACATCATTATGGCTGCTTTCTGGAATGACGACTAGCCCTACAAACCAAGACAAGTCTTTCCAGCGTGCTTTGTCCTCACTCGCACACTTCCTGGGAAAACTTCCCAGGAGGTCACCCATCCCTAGATTACTCCAGGCCAAGCACGCTTAACCATGGAGTTCTCAAGTGATGGGGTACCGAAAAGAAGATGCACCTTCCTGATATAGGTAGTACCCATCAATCCATTTAAGCCCTCTTCAACTGTGTAGTCTCATACCTACACAGTCTTAGAATCATTACACTTGACCTTCCCCAGGCGGTGTGGGATTGCACAGCTTACCCGGTCTTTCCCCTTACGGATCATGGGATTCTGACTGTCACAGATATGTGTTAGACCCATCCCACGTTCTCAAGTATGATACTTTAGCACTTCAGAAAGACCTAAGTTATGAGAAACGACCGGTTTGCGTCCTGGAGAACGAGTAAAAGAATTACGGTCTAAGAGTATTCCAATAGTCAAGTTCTTATGGAGTAATAGTACAAAATGGGAGGCAATGTGGGAAATGGAGGAACACAATCGAGCACGGTATCCAGAATTGTTTGGTAAGTAAATTTCGGGGAAAAAATTCTTTTTTAGTAGGGGGAATTGTAGCGTCTCGTAATTTTACTTAGTTATATAGTAGTAGCTTGTGTTGTAGTATTTTAGTTTTTGTGGTTATTGGTTCAAGCCGTGAATTATTTGGAAACTCATAGAGATAGTCATGGATTTTATAAGTTTAACCTATAGTGTAGAAATATTAATTTTATCATAAGGTTTGATTATTGAAACTGGTCCTAGAAATGTAATTTATTATAAGCTACGTTTAGATAGAATAATTAAGGATGTGACATTTGTCACATTTATGTTTATTAAGGATTTAAGGATTTTAGATGAGTAAACTAATAAAAAATAAACCTAGGAAGTCTAGAACTGTAAAATTCCCTAATCTAATGCTTTGTAAAACTATTACATGCTCATAAACTTATAGAAGAAAACCACTTATTGTATGAAAAATCCTAGTGAGGCTTTGCTAAAACATCCAAGTTGGGCCCAATAGTTTAAAAATAAAAATAATAGATTCTATGCAATGTTTTAAAAATAAATAAAGTTCAACTCCCATTGATAAGTTCTAAAATGTTAAAAATAAACATAACATTGTTCCTTAGAAATTGGCGTTAAGCTAATTGTTTTCTCGCCCATAGGGTACCCCCACGCCATACACACTCTGACGTCAGAACTCCCCACATCACCACGCATGCCAAAGAGAAAACTTATTTGATACCTGGAAGGGAAAGCAAGGGGGTGAGCTAAAAGCCCAGTAAGGAAGTACAAACAACACACAAGTAAACACAACAAACATATTCACTTTCATACATCGTTATAGATCATACTTATCTTTGTCATTATACGTCATCATCATAACATCATTATCATAAACATTATCAACATAAACATTATCATCATAAACATAATCATCATAGACATCATCATCATAAACATAATCATCATAGACATCATCATCATAAACATTATCATCATAAACATCATCATCATAACTTTGTGAATATGGCCCGCTAACTTGTCCATGTCACATCTTGAGGTAAACAGGATCTTTGGTCCTTGAATAACCTCGGCGCATCCACCCTATGAGTTACGTCTTTATATCCTTAGTAACTCGGGTTACGTCTTCATATCCTTAGTAACTCCTTTTTTTGTGTCACGCTCAACACACTAACAACCATTACATATTATACAACATACATAAATACATGCAATCTAGTCATATCAAAGCCAAGGAAAACTACATGAATTTCTTACAATCATCATATCATATCAAAATAGTATTTCATACATGGCACATCATCATATATATCATTTATATTCATACAATCCAATCTTACTGTTCATAGCATAACAAATAGAATTCTATCTAACTTCCTTACCTTAGGTCCAAGCAAAGCAAAAACTGACAAACTTCACAACGAGCCTATAACCATAATCAAATATCATTCTTTAGCATCACATAAGACTTTCTTGTTCTCAACTCATATACCCCATGTGTGTATGGGTCATGCGCACATGGTGAAAACTACTCATAATTTCCAAACATACATATTTACACATAAAATAACCAAAAGAATAATGCAACTTATACCTATTTTACATGAATGGTATTTAAGTAAAAATCATAGGGTTGAATATTAGACATATTTTTTAACGTAAAAGTGCATTTTCATGCGACATGCATATGTGGGAACGTTGTTAAAAAGTGACGTTAAAAACAATAATTCCTACGCGCTTATTTCTATCATTTTCAAAGTAAGGATTTAGCAACATACTTTCTTTTAAGTCCCTAAGTTGATTAAACAACTTAAGACATTATTTTTAATTCATAAGAATAATTTATTTAGCCATTTGAAAATATAATAAAATCATTCATTATTTTTAAATTGCATAAAAATAACAAAAGCTTGAAACTATTTAAAGTACTTATAATTACCATGTTTCCTTAGAAAATAACAATTTTATTTAAATTAATAAAATTAAAAAATTGATGTGAGAAAAATATAATTTTTAGGTGTGAGGAAAAAAAATATTTTTCTTGTATTGTTTTAAGACTAAATTTTAAGAAGTATAAATTCATATGTGATAATCAAATAATTATTTTTTATTTATTAAACTAAACTTTCAGCCGCCATTTAATTTATTTTAAAAAAAATCACAAGTGAATTAATCTCAATATTTTTCTTAATTAAAATAAAGAAAATCATATCCATTAAAAGTGAACATTCAAGATTACATTTAAAATACCATTTTAATATTTACCTAGTTTAGGTGTTATATTATTTCACAAACACAAACTTTATTTCATTTAAAAGACTCTTCAACATTTTTACCGAAAATTCCAGCAACAAAATAAACTCTAAAAGATATCCATCATGAAATTAAAAAATCTCATATTTTCTCTAAAAATATATAAAAAAAATGTTGTAGGTATTTATTTGAGTAAAAATAATCATTTTAATGTAAATTAAAATACCCTTTTAATTTCATAAAATCATCATAGCACTTGCAAAAATATTTATGCATGCAAAACATTAATCTCATCATATTTCCCACAATTTATTCACAAAAATCAGCAAGCAATATTTATCATAAAATTCATTTCAAACTCATGCTTTTCAAAACTCAAATATGAATATTCATGTACCGCCAATACATCAATTTATAAAGATTTAAGACAATTCATTTCATTTAACCAATTAGCCTAGCATGTTCTTGATATGCATGGGTGACACAAAAATAAAACAACTCATCATGCATTACACCCTATAGGTCGAAACCCCATGAATCACAATTCTCGCATATTAACAACTTACCCCAAACTCATAAGCATGTTTACCAAAATTTTACATGAGCATATGAACCCTAACTTGTTTCTACACCTCTTTTAAGTATTCCAATATTACCATTAGCATGAAATATATGAATCAAACCATCTTAAATCATACATCTTCTCTATATAACAAAATAATCATAATCATAAATCATTGATTTAACATAACCATGAGAATATAACCATAAGATTTCATACTTCATGTCTAGCCAAAAATTTCTATTTGTGCTTGCCCATATACACCACACGCCCAAGTATACACAAGCACACTAAATCCATAAGCCCACACGCCTAGACCACTCACAAGAGTAAAAAATTTCATAGCGACTTGTTTATAGAAAACTACTCATACAAAACCTACATCCATATTTCCTTTCATGCTCCTATAGATTTAACAAAATAGAAACATGACGAATAATTATAATACATAGAAGCAAAAATCCATTCCAACAACCAACAACTTATCAAAACAAAAATAGAGATCATATAAGTCATCATAACTGTTGACCCTCAATTTGGCCAACGACACGGAGTCAAAAATACGACAGAAAATGAGATGACAATTAAGAGTTTAATCTAATGGTAAAGTATAAACACAAACGATTTATAGTGGTTCGGCCCCAGTGAATGGTAATGACCTACGTCCACTTAGTGCTATTATTAATATTGAATCCCAATGTCGTGATCAAAGAACTAGGGTTCTTGAGTTTCACAAACCTTGGGAGAATTACAACAAGACGATAGATAATTGCACTATATGCTCTCTCTTTCAATATTCTGAAAAAAGCTTCAAGGATCAAAAGTCCCCTCCTTGAGCTATTTCATGCATATTTATAGGCTCAAGGGAGGTTACATGGGCCAATGGGCCTTAACTATCCTTAATATCCGTGTATCAATGCAATAAAGATGAAATAATCAACGTAATTATTACAAGACTACAATCTTAGAAGGAAATAAACCGAATCATACGACCAGCCTGGTCGTATCTAATAGTCAGGCTTGATGAAGCAATGTATAGATGGTCGATAATCGAACATCACCACCCTATTTCGACTCTGCCACATGTCATCCACGTGTGAGAAATCCTTGCCATGTTATAAGCAATCGTTTTTGGGTAAACATTTGCCCCCCAAGTTTACTTTACTGCGACCAGCATAAAGTAAACTTAGGAAACTGACTCTTCGCTTACCCCACCAAATCTGTCAGAGTCGCCCATGCTTCCTTGAAAAAAGTAATCAATCATCTCTAATCAAGTCTTTTTGGTTTCCCAAAAAATTTTCTGATGGCTATTGCACTTCCCCATACTTTGAAAGAAGTAATTCCATGATTACCTCTTTTACGGCGCTACGATCACTATAAATAATACCCCCAGATCACATTTTTCCTTTTTACCTTTCACTCGCCTTCTCTTCTTCAAGAACCTTAAAGAAACTCAACCTTTAGAGCTCAAAAAACTCAGAAAACCTTGAAGCATTCATTGGTGACTTATGGAATTTTCGCTCAGACACTCGAAACATTCATACTCATACTCTAACTTTCATCCAAGTAAGTTTCCAGAATCTTTCCGTTGTTTAAGATGCCATGCAAAACTGTCTTATATCTGTTTTTATCTCTGAGCTTTTGAATGTTCTTGGCTGAGACTGTTTTGGGGTAAATGGGCATATTGATCAATGCTTGATAGGGTAGTGAAATAATGTTTTATAGGAGTTAGGAGTTAGTTTGGTTGTCGAGTTTGTGGATTTAAGGCGTAAAATCGAAGTAAAAATTCGATTTTTAAGCTAGTTGAAAAACTGGGTTTTTCCCGCCCTCTCAAAGTCGAAAAGGTTTTTTCTGAAAAACTTTTTACTTCCGCTTTTTCATCTGTTTCTCAAACTGATCGTGAGAGACTTAGTGTTTTTGCTAGAATGTTGCTAGCCATATAAAAGCTTAACTTTTATACGCGAGCAACATTATTCCAACTCTCAACACAAGCTTTTAGGCTTTAAGTTCTCATCTCCCCCTTTCTTTGTTCGCAGCTTTTCATGCAAGATCCGTGGGGAGGTGAGAGACCTATCGACGATGACTTGCTAGCCCAATTGCTCGAAGACGAGGAGCAACCGTCGTTGTTGACACCTGAAATTCCCTTTTCTCATGCCACCTCAAACACTCCATCGACTCTCTCCAAAATATGGGTAGAGTAAAATCTAAAGCCCAGAAAAAGAAACCTTCCAATCCTTCAAATCAGCCTGCTCCTCAGGCTGAAATTCCCTTGACCAGTGGTCGAGAAAGAAATATCCCCAAACCTAGCATCCAAATTCAAGCTCAACTTCGAAACGCCATTCAACCAGATGTTGAATGGTACGTCACCCCTTGTAGCCGAGTAACGATTAGGATGATTGCGAATTACATTAAAAAATACGGACTTCCTGAGGTAACCCTAGTCTAACCCACCAAAGACCAACGGACGAATTTGCCTGGAGGTGCCTTCAGCGCCTGGTCGAGGTATCACATCGAGGTAGGAGCGATCCTGCCTCTCCATCCTTTCTTCCAAGGAGTGGGCAAATATTTCGGGGTCGCTCCTTTTCAAATAACCCCAAACGGATATAGAATGCTCTCTGCACTCTATATCCTTTATATCCATAAGAAATGGCCTGTCCCTACACCACACGAGGTCAACTATCTGTTCGACCTGAAATCCAAGCCCAACCAAGAAAACACGGGGTTCTTCAACTTCTGTCACTAGGAAACGTCTCATACTTTCTTGAGTGACACAACCTTTATTTCCAATGTGGGGAAGTACCACCTAGAGTACTTCCTGACTACAGACATGGTTGCCAACAACCTGGCCTTCGCTCAAGGAGGTAATATTTTTACTCCCCTGGTAGTTTATTTTTCTTTAATTCTTCCTGCATTTCCCTTAGATTTTTAGTGCCTTTCAAGCCCATGGCTGTGACCGGCTCCCACACCAGACATGGAAGTCTGATCAGCCCTCTTGGCCAGCTTGACTGACGTGGAGAAGAGTGTCAAGCATCTGGTCACAGAGGCTAACCTTAGGCTGGTCGGGCTTTTGGCACCTCACCAGGATGTGAGGGAGTCAACAACAGGAAGTGCTACTGGCGAGGAGATTCCCGAGCAGCACCCAGACGTGTCACAACCTCAAAGGAGGAGGACGACTGGAGTGACAATCAGGGAACCCTCCAGCATCCCGCGAGCTGCCGCTCCCCCTGCCCCACTGGGAAAGGGAAAAAAGAAAGCCACCCAACCTTTCGCTCCCATCGACGAGTCTTCAAATGAAAACGGTATTGTTTCCTCATTCTTAGATAGTTTGCCAATTCCCTATCACTTATTTGACGGGGATGACAACTTTAAGTATACTCCAAACTTAAGTTCAGATTTCTTCCAGGCAGTAAATAGTTCAGTAAGTAATGTAGTGACCAGTAGTTGTAGCACGGGTACTTTACTTATGATTACTTTTCTCTCATTTTTTATTCCATCTATATATCTTGTATCACTGCTCGTATTGTTTCCTTTTGTGAAGATATGTCGTCTGAAGACGTGTTCAAACATTACAAGGCCGCTGCTGCTTCCTCAGGCAGGAAGAAAGACAACAAGAGGAGTCGGGGGGAGAGTAGTAAAACTGCCTCAAAGAAGTCCTGAACTGAGGACCCTTCAGCCACTGTTCCTTCAAAGGAAAACATGCCACCTCCATCTCCACTCAAGCAGCTGGCCTCAACGCCTCCGGCCGACCAGCATTCCACTCCTCCAACACCTGTCGATCAGCACCCCACTCCTCAGGACCCTACCAGTCGGACACAGCACACTCAACCCGAAGGCTCCCTGTCCAACTCCATGTTCAGCTCAGCTAGGGAGAGAATATACAAGCTCTCCAAACACAAACGCAGTCAAGAGGCCATCAACGACACCATCTCCATGGAAACTGACCAAATACTCAATCGAGGGCTGAATGAGATAGTCAGCGTAAGTTGCTTTCTATTGCTGAATAATTTGCTTTTGATATTCTGCCATCACCTTACTCTTTTCATCTGGTTGCAGGGATTGCTGACCATGACTGCTAGCTGGCACCGTGCGGGTGCGATGGTGTCCCAGACCAAAAATTTTGACACCAGGCTTACTGAGGCCATGAAAGCGCTCAAAGGGAAAAATGTTGATCTGCTCGTGAAGAACAATGAGCTGACCAAGCAGAACAGTGAGCTGCTCGAGAAAAACGCAGAGCTGACCAAGTTAAATGAGGAACTACTTAAGCAAAAAGCCACATTAATCGAGGAGCTGTTGGAGAGTCAGGACGCCCTGAAGAAAGCCAAAGAAGATAAAGAAAAATTTAGGGAAAGCGGCAAACTCAACTACCAATAATCCAAACAGCTTGAGCTTGATCTGATTGCGAGCAGGCAGGATACTGTAACGCCCTACTTCCTTAGAGCCGTTACTAAGTGAGTTTTAAGACAGAACAGTGCAAAAGACTCGCTAACCGAGGTTTTCTTACGAAAGTGTGACTAATAAAAGTTAAGGCTGTAATCTTTGAAAATGCGTTGACTCAATAAAAACTTCTAGTATTAAACAATTGGGATCCCAAAACAAGGTTTGAAAACTAATTACATCTTAAAAAGGTTTACAGTTGATCAGTTATAAAATCCTAGATTATTACAGCCATTTTCCGAATAAACCCCCAGCCAAAGCAGCCGGGCAGGCCAAACATGTACGCGTCGCTTCACGCTCTCCGTACTCATGGTTGGTTGACTCAAGCTTTGCCCTTACCTGCAACACAGAGCACCCGTGAGCCGAAGCCCAGCAAGAAAACTCATGCAGAACATAACATATGCAATTTATACAATTTATCATAACAGATAATCCACATACAAACAAGTCAACCATTAGACTAAGCAAACACGACCATGCCGCCCCCGAAGCCTTACCGAAGCCTGGGGTCTCGGTCCTCACCGCAAGGATCTCACACATATCCTCTGGGTCCCGGGCCCCGCCCTGACCATAAGCATCCCATGTGCTTAGTGTTACTTCCGGCTCCGCTGCCGTACCCGGCCTACGCCGCACTCGGCCCTTGCCGTTCATTTCATTATAATCATACATAGCATAAATCAAACAACATTCATACAATTATCAATACATGTAAGTCTACACCCTAACATGTAATGCAATATAGGGCCGTGCCCCGCAATCACACTATGGGCCACGCCCTATCCTACGGGTGTTATAGTTTTCTTACCTGAATTCCGAGCCTCCTGATGCACTAAAGCCGCGAGCACGGTCCTCTAGCACGAGCCTCACCAAAAACCTAGTCACAACACACAAGAAACATCCCTCATTACTAATCAGCCCAAAACCACTTCCCGGGACCAATCCCGCACTCTCGGGACCTCTAAAACCTTAAAACAACACCCCGGAGACATCCCCCGAACCCCCGGAGCAAAGGCCTAAAATTGCCTAAAAATGCCATCCTGAAATTAGCCTTGTGCCGCGGCACAACTTTCTTGTGCCGCGGCACCCAAAAACCAGAGGCTCCCCGCCGCGGCAAGCAAAACCCGTGCCGCGGCACGCCCTCGCAGACCCAGAATTCTGGGTTTCTTCTTCGCGTTTTCCCGAGCTTCAACCTCTCCAAATCATCCTAAACCAATACCTAAACCCCAAAACTCAAATCCAAACTTCATATGAACATTCTATCAACCTACAAACACTAGAATCAAGATCCAAAACACACTCATACCCAAAATTCAACCCTTGATTTCTAACTTCAGAAAAAAAAACTCAAACCAAGGCATGAAACTAACTCAAGCTTTAGATTCACAACTCAAAACAGAAATCAAACTTAAATATGCACAAGATCCTTACCTCAAATGGAGAATCCACTCAAAAGCTCCCTAGATCCTCCTCCCAAGTTCCCACTTCAGCCCTTCACCCTTCTTCTTCTTTTCTCTTCACTTGCCCTAGCTCTTCTTTCTCCCCTTCTTTCTTCTCTTCAATTTCTATCAATGCCACAAGTGACCCCAAATGCCCAAACCGTACCCCCTTAGATCACAGCTGAAATTTTCATAATCCCCTTGCCAAAAGACCAAATTACCCCTTCCTATTAATCTTTCCAATCTAAACCTTCAAGGGCACTTAAGTCATTACTCTTCTATTTCATTTCTACCATTTTCTTTCTAAAACTTGTTACTCACAGCAGTAACTAATGGTTACCCAGGTTACTAAATCTCCAATAACCATTACCCGCTAAATCTCAACTTAACCATAAAATTCCCAAAGTACCCCTAGGCTCCTCCCGAGCCGAGTATAGAAATCCCGTTGTGACTCTTGAGTTAACTAGCTCTCTAGAACCGTCTCGGCACGTGCATCACAATAATACAACCACACCCACGTGGTACAATTCACAGATTACAGTTATCACATATCAATACAGTTATGCCCAACATGGCCAAAATTACAATTATGCCCTTCTAACACGATCCGGGCCTACATGCATACTAGTAAACATAGCCATGCATCTCAGTTAAACAAATAGCCAAATAACATGCTTTAAATCATAATCATGCATTTAATTCATAAAATCACACATAAATCCCAACCTGCCCTCCTGGCACACTAATCAAGGCCCTTAAGCCTTATTAGCGAATTTGGGTCGTTACAGATACGGAGGAGCTGGAAAAGCGCGTGAAGGAGCTTGAGGAAACTGAAGCCAAAAATTTGGAGAAGTACAAGGAAGCCACCCATCTTTGCTTCTATGAGTTTTGGAAGCACAACCGGAAGGCCAACTTTAGCTACCTGTCAGAGCGCTTGAGATGGACTCTAATGTCCCAGTGCGTCATTTGCCTGGAGGAAGAAGAGAGGGCTAAAGTTCATGCTTCCCCAGAGATCTCCCTGGCAACGGGGAAAGATGGTGCAAACAATGAGGCTGGCGTAGCTGTCGACCAGGACGCTCCTCATGACCCTCCGACCTTGTAGTCTTTTTCCTTTTTTCTTTTAATCTTTTGACTACACGACCTACGGGTCGTGATGTAGAGACAATTAATTTTTTAGTTATAAAATTTTATTGCTGCATGGGCAGCTTTTACTTTTAATCGAACAATTACATCCGAGCAGTAACTGCTCGTGGTGTAAAAGATTTCCTTTAGATATTATAATATTTGCATTTTATTATTAAATCTGTTTGCATGACTGAACTTAGCATAGTACTTTGGTTTGATTTGAAAAAATACAATATTTTTAAAAAATACTCTAAGTACCCTAGCATGCTTTCACTTATTTTTCTCATGTGTTTACATACCTTTCGATATGCTTTGCTTACTAGATACCTTATATGCCCCCAAGTGATTGAGGAGCTTTAGGTCCTTAGTCACTTGCCTTGACCAAAACATGTTCGACCATTACTGCTCGGAGCAAAGGAATTAAAATGATAATACAGCAAAACAACACACGTAATGAGCAAATACTTGTAATAAATACAATAATTGGCAAGAATGACTGGCTGCGCACAGTCCCTTTTATTTCTCGTATTAAAAGGATAAAACGTGTCTGTACAAGTGATCAATAAGATCTTACAGTTATAACCGATTAGTCAGATAAAATGACCAACCCTTTTTCATAACATGTAAAAAGTAAAATTAATACAAGCCAAATCTTTACGAAGAATTGTTCACTGATAGTACTTGCGCAAGTATTCTCCATTCCAATAGTGAGGAATGAGATCTCCATTTAAGCGAGCAAGTTTGTAGGTGCCTGGATGGAGGATTTTTTCAATCTGGTATGGTCCTTCCCAGTTAGGTCCGAGTACTCCAACAGCCTGTTCGCAGGTGTTTAAGAAAACTCTTCGCAGTACTAGATCTCCGACATTGAATTTCCTTTCACACACTTCAGAATAGAAATATCGGATGACTTTTTGCTGGTAAGCAGCTACTCAGAGTTGGACTTGCTCATGCTTCTCATCGATCAAGTCCAGGGATTCCATCAATAGTTGGCTGTTAGAGCCTTGATCGTACGTTATTCTTCGATGTGACGGTGGATTTAACTCAACAAGCAGCATAGCCTCATACCCATAAGCCAGTGAAAATGGAGTATGGCCTGTTGCTGTTCAGTGGGAAGTTCTGTACGACCAAAGGACTTCAGACAATTGCTCCGGCCATGCCCCCTTAGCTTCTTCCAGTATTTTCTTCAGAGTATCCTTTAGCATTTTATTGACTACTTCGACTTGTCCATTTTCTTGGGGATGAGAGACTGAAGAAAAGTTCTTGATAATCCCATGCCGTTCGCAAAAATCCGTGAATAAATCACTATCAAATTGCATGCCGTTATCTGAGACAATTTTCCTTGGCAATCCATAGCGACATACGATGTTTTTTACCACAAAATCCAGCACCTTCTTGGTCGTTATGGTTGCGAGTGGCTCGGCTTCGGCCCATTTAGTAAAGTAATCGATGACAACCACATCATACTTGACGTCGCCCTTTCATGTGGGCAGAGATCCAATTAAATCTATACCCCAAACTTCAAATAGCCACGGACTTTGCATCTGTTTCAACTCATTAGGGGCTGCTCGTGGGATTTTGGAGAACCTCTGGCACTTGTCGCACCTCCATAAAAATTCCATCGAGTCTTCATTCATTGTTGGCCAGAAATACCCTTGCCTCAGGATCTTTTTTGACAAGCTTTGCCCCCCAGCCTGGTCCCCACAAAAGCCTTCGTGTACCTCTTTCATCAATTCCTTGGCCTTCTCTTTCGAAATACATCTGAGGAGTGGCATTGAGTATCCCCTTCGATACAAGACTCCATTGACCAGGATATACCTAGCAGCATGCTGCTGAAGGGTCCTGGCTTTGTTTCTGTACGTTGGTAACACGCCTTGCGTCAGATACTCTATGTATGGTGCCATCCATGTATCCTCCACCTGGATCACCAGAGTGGTCTCCTCTGCTTGGATGCTTGGCACAGATAGCCGTTCAACTGGCAGTATGTTCAGAGTATCAGCATCCTTCACACTTGCTAACTTGGACAAAGCATCAGCATTTGAATTCTAGTCGCGAGGTACTTGCTGAAGGGTGTACTTGTCAAACTGCGCTAATAGATCCTTTGTTTTGTTTAAGTAAGCAACCATCTTTAAACCTCGGGCCTAGTATTCTCCCATGACTTGATTTACCACCAGCTGAGAGTCATTGTAGATGTCAGGTATTTTTATATTCATGTCCCTGACCAATCGTAACCCAGCGAGCAACACTTCATACTCAGCCTCGTTGTTAGAAGTAGTGAAGTCAAACCTGATTGCGCAGTGAAATTGATGCTCCTCAGATGTAATCAGAATCACACCTGCCCCTGCGTGATGCTCATTAAAGGAGCCGTCTGTAAATAACTTCCACGAGGGAGCTTGGTTTTGAGATTCAGGCTCTTCGGGCTGCTCGCTATCTGGAAGTTCAGTGAACTCTGCAATGAAGACAGCCAGGGCTTGCTCTTTTATCGCTACTTGCGGCAAGTAAGAGATATCAAACTGCCCAAGTTCGACCGCCCATTTCAATAATCTACCCCCGACCTCTGGCTTTTGCAGAACTTGCCGTAGAGGCTGGTCGGTCAAAACCGTGATTGGGTGAGCTTGATAGTAAGGCCGCAGCTTCCTAGAGGCCAAAATTAAGTAATAGGCTAACTTTTCAATAGGTGGGTACCGCATCTCCGCTCCAATTAGCCTTTTTCTTACATAATAAATAGCCTTCTATGCGCATTCTTCTTCTCTTACTAAGACAACACTAGCAGCGTATTCGGTGATCGCCAAGTAGACAAACAAAGTTTCCTTATCGACCGACTTCGATAGAATGGGTGATTGCGCATTGTGAGTCTTCAATGCTTGGAAAGCCTGCTCGCACTCTTCCGTCCATTCGAATTTCTTGTTGCCTCTAAGTAGATTAAAAAATGGGACGCACTTGTCCATTGATTTGGAAATAAATCTACTCAGAGCAGCAATTCTTCCGGTCAAACTTTGAACATCCTTGATATTTGCTGGAAATTTCATATCGACCAGGGCTTTGATCTTCTCGGGATTGGCTTCGATTCCTCTCGAGTTTACTATAAATCCCAAGAACTTTCCTGATCCTACCCCGAAGGTGTATTTGAGGGGATCAGCTTCATCTGATATTTGTTCAAGATGTTGAAGCAATTTTGCAAATCCTCTATATGCCCTTCTGCCTTCTATGACTTAACTAGCATGTCATCGACATAGACCTCCATGTTTGTGCTGATTAGCCCTCTAAACATGTGGTTGACCAGTCGCTAGTAAGTCGCACCAGCGTTTTTCAGATCGAAGGGCATTACTTTGTAACAGTAAAGCCCTGTGTTAGTCCGAAAGCTAGTGTGAGCCTCATCAGGAGGATGCATACTAATCTGATTATACCCAGAGTATGCATCCATGAAAGAGAGAATCTTGTGCCCTGCAGTGGCATCGACCAGTTGGTCGATCCTGGGGAGCGGGAAACAATCTTTCGGGCAGGCTTTATTGAGGTCTGTGAAATCCATGCATGTTCGCCATTTTCCATTCGGCTTGGGAACTAACACGAGATTAGAGACCCACGATGGATAAAATGCTACCCTGATGAATCCATTCTCCTTGAGCTTCTCGACTTCTTCTTTTAAGGCCTTTGATCTATCTTTTTCGAGCAGCCTCCTTTTTTGTTGTACTGGTGGAAATTTTTTGTCTATATTGAGGACATGGCTAATGACTGCAGGATCTATTCCAACCATGTACTTATGCGACCAGGCAAATACCTCCTAGTTTTTCTTCAAAAATTTCACCAACGCTTGTTTTGTTGTTGTCTCTAAGTTTTTATTTACGTTCACAACCCTGGTCGGATTTTCTTCATCGAGTTGGACCTCTTAAGGTCCTCGATGGGTCCTATCTCTTCCTCACAATCCACAAAGCGAGGATATAAGTCTCTATCCTCCCTTTGGGCAATGCCCTATTTGGTGACATTTTCACCTGATTGGGCCTGTCATCAACTGCCATTTGTAACTCTTTTCCGGGAACCTCCCTCGACACACCTTTCTTCGCTTTAGTTATCAAGGCATTGTAGCATTCCCTTGCTTCCCACTGATTTCCCAACACGCATCCTACCCCTGCGTCTGTTGGGAATTTCATGGCAAGGTGCCATATTGAAGTGACAGCTCGTAGGTCGACCAGAATTGGCCTCCCAATTACAGCATTATATGTCAAAGGACAATCAACTACTGTGAAAGTAGTGAGTAATGTCCTGTTAGCAGGTGTAGTACCTACTATAAATGGAAGCCTAATCGACCCAGTTGGGGTGAGCCCTTCGCCGAAAAAACCATAGATGGTTTGGTTGCATGGCTCCAGGTCCTTGATGGACACCTTCATTCTCTCCAGTGAAGACTTGTATAGGATGTTGACTGAACTTCCTGTGTCAACCAACACCCTCTTCACCATCATGTTGGCAATTTGCACGTCCACGACCAGTGGATCGGAGTGTGGGAATCGTACGTGCTGGGCATCGTCTTCAGAGAAGGTTATCAATTCCTCCTCTGTTCGAGCCTTCTTTGATGCTCGATCCTCCACACTCATCATCTCAATGTCCTGGTCGTGGCGTAGGGTTCGAACGTATCGTTCCCTTGCCTTCCCACTATCCCCTACAAGGTGTGGGCCATCGCAGATGGTGAGTAAAGTGCCTGCCACAAGAGCTGGCTGTAAAGGTGGCGAGCGTTGGCGTGCAGGCACCTGCTCGTTGCCACCTTAAGCCTCTCGCTGAGATCTTCCCGTGGCTCGCACATACCTTCTTAGATGTCCCTGCCTAATCAGGAACTCAATTTCGTCTTTCAACTGGTTGTATTTGTTAGTGTCGTGCCCATAGTCGTTGTGAAAATGACAGAATTTTGTCGTATCTCTCTTAGAGATATCCTTCCTTATAGGTGCGGGTCGTTTATAAGGCACGTTAGAGCTGGTCGCCTGGTATACTTCCGCTTGACTTTCGACAAGTGTTGTGTAGTTTGTGAATCTCGGCTCGTATCGATTGCCTTTGGGGCGTTTATTCTCAGTAGCTAAGGGTTCATTGCTTGCCCGTTTTCCACCATTCCTACCATTTCCATTCCCACTGCCTTTGTCGTTGCCATTGGGTTTCTCTTACCCATTGGCATCCTTGGCGGGCTCTTCCTTTGGCCCCTTGTCCTTTGTTGGAGATTTCCCCTCATTGGCAATCGCGTCCTCGAGCTTGATATATCGATATGCCCGATCCAAAAACTCCTGGGTACTTCTTACCCCATTGTTTCTTAGGCTACTCCAAAGAGGTGAATGGTGCCTAACCCCAGCAGTTAGGGCCATCATCTTGCCTTCATCACCCACTGTCTTGGCTCCAGCTACTGCTCGCATGAAACACTGGACATACTCCTTTAAGGGCTCTCCCTCCTTCTGGCATATCTTGACCAGCTGGCTGGCCTCTGTGGGGTGTACGCGACCCGCATAGAATTCCTTCACGAACATCTCCCAAGATACTATACTAGCAAGAGGGAACTTAAAGAACCACTCCTGGGCGGTGTCAGAGAGTGTCGCAGGGAAGATCCTGCAGCGGGCATTTTCTGACACTTTTGGTATATCAATTTGTATCTCAAATTTGTTAACGTGAGATATTGGGTCTATGTACCCATCAAAATTTGGTAGTGTCGGCATATTGAATTTACTGGGGGTTTCAACCACAGTAATCCTTTGCACAAACGGAGTGCCCCTCCTTCGATCGTACGCTATGTGGAACGTTCATCCCCTGACCAGCTGTTGTTCTGCCTGGTTCAGGGCATCAATCTGAGCCTAAACTGCTTCTGGGACTACTGAGGCAACCAGTGCTGAGGGAGCATACTCATCGTGCCTCTCACAATGATCGTTGAGTACGTCCCTTAAATCATCACTCCTGCATCTCTGCTCGCTAACTTCTAGCCGATCAAAGACATTCTGTTGCCTGGGTTGCCCCCCAGTGTTACGACTAGCTGGCCTATTTTCTCTAGGTGGGATCTTCTACCTCCACCTCTTTCCTCATTCCTCCGACCAGCATTCCCTCTGCCAAAGTCGGGTTCATTATAATCGTAGCCATCTCTAAACTGGGGCCGACTACGACGTGATCGACTATTCACGCTATTTCCTCCTCGCGCTAGAATTTCCCGAGCGTCAGGGGGAGGCCTGCGCTGGTCGTTGGGTCCCCGTGCATTATTATGCCATTGGGGGCCTCTGACCACAAAGCTTGACTCGTTGTTCCTTCTGTTGGCAGAAGGACGCTGTCCCATGCTCGGTGGATTTGGCTCTTCATCCCCCGGGCGTCTAGGGCTGCGGGGCAGTTGCCCGACCCTATTCTGCCTCTGGCGCTGGGGATTGCCTCGACTAGCTTGAGATGGAGGATGCTGCTCAGGATCCCTAGCTGGGACATAATCCTAAGCCACAGGTGGCTGCTCCGGCCTTTGAGGGCTTGCTGGCTGGAGTGGAGGACTAGGATTGGGAGCCCTCTGAGGCGGCGCACTCGGTGGCTGATCTGGCTGAGAGGCCGGCGCAGCCTGACTTCGAGCCAATTGGATGGCTGCTTCGAGAGCGGCCATGGCATCCCTCTGCCGATGGTCCATGTCCGCGTGCCGCTCACTTAGCTTCGAGAGTGCCATTTTCTCCACAGCATTCTCCTGATTGGTCCTCAGATTAGCCAACTCGTCCTATAACATCCCCAGTGTTGGCCTCAACGTTTCCTGAATCTAATTCCTCCTCTTCAAACTCTAAATGTGGTTCATTCTCAGCCACATTTGGGGGAGGAAGTTGGGATGATGCAGCGCCAGCAGTCTGTCCCAACTCTCTTGGATGTCTTTGCCATTAGATTTTCTGACAGTATTTTTATCAATCTCTCAATGAAAGCACCAGAATGTTGACCCTTGATTTGGCCAACGACACAGAGTCAAAAATACGACAGAAAATGAGATGACAATTAAGAGTTTAATCTAATGGTAAAGTATAAACACAAACGATTTATAGTGGTTCGGCCCCAGTGAATGGCAATGACCTACGTCCACTTAGTGCTATTATTAATATTGAATCCCAATGTCGTGATCAAAGAACTAGGGTTCTTGAGTTTCACAAACCTTGGGAGAATTACAACAAGACGATAGATAATTGCACTATATGCTCTCTCTTTCAATATTCATAAAAAAGCTTCAAGGATCAAAAGTCCCCTCCTTGAGCTATTTCATGCATATTTATAGGCTCAAGGGGGGTTACATGGGCCAATGGGCCTTAACTATACTTAATATCCGTGTATCAAGGCAATAAAGATGAAATAATCAACGTAATTATTACAAGATTACAATCTTAGAAGGAAATAAACTGAATCATACGACTAGCCTAGTCTTATCTAATAGTCAAGCTTGATGAAGCAATGTATAGTTGGTCGATAATCGAACAACACCGCCTTATTTTGACTCTGCCACGTGTCATCCACGTGTGAGAAATCCTTGCCACGTCATAAGCAGCCATTTTTGGGTAAACAATAACAATAATAGGGGTAGAGATCTCCTTTACCTCTCTTACTAATAGTCAAGACCCTAAATGGAAACCACTCTTGCACAACCTAGGGTTTTCTTTTTTGAAACCCATATTAAGAAAAAGAAGAAACAAAATTTAGGATTGAGGGGAAGAACCTTAGAATTAGAAAATTAACCCAAGGATCAAACAAGACAAGAAACCATACCTAGACTTTTCAAAACCTTCTCCTTCTTCCTTCTCTCCATCTCACGTTCACTCTCTCTCTTTCTCTCCTCCTAACCGACGGTTCCAAGGAACAAAATGGCATCATCTTTTCTTTCTTTCCCTTTTATCTAACCCAAGGCAATAACTTGTCCAAATAGAAAAAGGGTAAGTTTTCTATTTGTCTATATTTTCATTCATTTTATTTTTATTTGATTTTCTTAATTGGAGTAAAATAAAGAGTGCATAAAAGATGACAACTCTTTTCCTATTTTACCTAATAGTCATCCAATCAACTCACTCCATATCCAAACCAAAAAGGAAAAGAAAACCTCAATTCCCACTATTTCCTTACACATTCACACTTCTTTCCTCCTCTTCTTATTTTTTTCATTTTAATTAACTAAAATAATTCTAATAAAAGGAAATAAGAGTGTGTAGAAAATTCTATGCAAGTGCACCATAGAACCATGCACATGCACACACTCAATCACTAGGGTGCATCACTACCTACCACGCAACTTTGTGCATTCAACCAAAACTCAATTATTCACAAAATAAAAATAAATAAATAAACAATTAACAATTAAACTCACAAAAATTCTACCAAATAATTCTAACAATTAATTTAAACAAATAAATAAAATAAGTCACAACACTTAACAATTAAATAGAACAAAGCACAAAATTTAATAACTAAAAAAAATTGGTGCGCTACAAGAACCTTCCCTCAGATGTTAGGTTCTTGTATTACTTGGTCAAAGTTGTTTAAACAACTTCAAGTTTGTTGAAAGTGTGCAAAAACGTGGTTTAAAATATCAGCGTAAGCCGATATATCACAGTAATAGGGGTTGATATATCGTTTATGTTGATACAGAAAACACGTCGATTTCACACAAATGAAACCATGGAGCCTCGGGAATATGAGGCAGGAGATATATCGCCTATAGGGAGCTGGGACTTTGTTGGAAACTCATAGCAACAGTTATGGATTTTATAAGTTTAACCTATAGTTTATAAATATTAATTATAACATAAGGTTTGATTAATATTGCTGGTCCTAGAATATTAATTATTATAACCTAAGGTTTAGATATAACTATTAAGAATGTGACACTTGTCATAATCATGTTTATTAAGGAATTAAGTATTTTGATGAATAGTTTAATTAAAAGAAAGATATAGAAGCTCTAGAACATTCCAAAAGCTGTTAGGATTACATTTTACTCAGTCAAAGTTGTTTTACTCAATTTCAAAACATCTTGAAAAGTGAAAAACTGTATTTAAAATATCATCGTATGCCGATATATCGCAACTATAAAGGTTGATTTATCGCCTACGGAAGATACAGAAAACACGTCGACTTTGCATGAATGAACGAACGGAGCTCAGGAAAATGGTCTTGGTGATATATCGCCCAGGGTAGGCGATATATCGCCCCTAGCACATATATTTTGAAGTTTGGGATTTTAAATTTTAAAAATATCATTAACCACTTGGACATGCCTTTGAAC
Source organism: Humulus lupulus (assembly GCF_963169125.1). Taxonomy (NCBI): domain Eukaryota; kingdom Viridiplantae; phylum Streptophyta; class Magnoliopsida; order Rosales; family Cannabaceae; genus Humulus; species Humulus lupulus. The sequence continues at coordinate 140,877,900 of NC_084797.1, read as the reverse complement.
GATTTTGACCGAGTTCTGGGGATCTGTTGAACGAAAATTCAAATCTTGTTCATTTTATATTCATTTATTTATTCAAATTAAAAGGGGTTAGTTTCACTCCTTGAACTCTATAAATAGGATCTAGTGCTCAGCCATTTTCTTCATTCTTCAAGCATTCATCAGAGCCTCCAAGTTGCTAAGATTACTATAGAGAGAAACACTTGGGTTTTGGGATAAAAGCTTTTACAATCTAAGCTTTTCTAAACACTTGGGAAGTGAGATATAGTGTTATTTCGGTATCGAGGTGTAGATCAAGTCATAGTTATTCAAGGTATTCCCATCCTTAAGTTAAGATCTTCATGGTACTTTAGTTTTCTTTTATTTTCTTTCAGATCTTAACTCTTGTTTATGATTCTTGGTTAGGTATTTAAGTTTCTTGAAACTTAAGTTTCTTTTTGGTAAGTTTCTTCTTTGATGGTTTAGTTCTCTTTTCATCTTCTTTCTTTAGAAATACTCATGGTTTGAGCTGTTGGTTTTAGGAGTGTTCCAAATCCCGTTCTTGTTCCACAATATCCCAGTTTTTGGTAAGGAAAATAGGTTAGATTATATGTGTTTATATATTTATGTTAAGATATGTTTTATGTTATAATATGTATATGTATAAATATGTTTTATAGTCCTTGGGCATATGACTTGCTTAGATAGCAAGCCCCAAGAGTTTTTATCATTTTCATGGTTTAGAGTTATGATTTTATCCTACCTCGATTAGTAGACAGAGGACCTAGATGATTTTATCATGTACCATGTTAATGAGTTAATGGCCATTAATATTGTAGTCCTATATGATATACGTTTTTATAGTCATATGTTTTATAGTATATGTTTATGATATAATATTATGTTTATGATTTATGATATATGTTGTTAGTAGATTTTTCTTGCTGGGCATTAGGCTTATTCCTTTCTTTTAGAATGATGCAGGAAAATGAACGTGGATGGCGGAAAGATTCGTGGCAGCTTGGCATGTGTATTGAGGATGAATGGACTGAGTTGACTGCTTGAAGATCGAGGATTATGTCTTTTGATTTATTTCTTTATGTATTTCCGCACTTAGTTTTTTTAACATTTGGTTAAAGTTATGATTTTTTTTATGTTTTTGATGTACTAAACAATGGGTACCCGTACCGTATTTTATATTTAATATTTTACTTTTTATTTTGCACAATATTTTTGGGTTTTAAATAAAGTTATATTATTTCTAATGTATGTTTCCCAAAATAGTATCTACGTCTAGTAGTTTATAATGGTTCGTGGTCTTAGAAATAGTCCGGTCGTTACTTCAGCATTTAAAATCTGCCTAGTCCACGAGTTAGCGTTATTCACTTTATGGAATTCTCTCAACACCAATTTCTCTGTCCTTACAAATAAATTGTTCCACACTATTTATCGAGTGGTTTGCAGAATATCTCCTCTCATATTTCAGGGAGTTATTATACAAATTAATAAAATAAATGCATATAGTTACTACGTACGCGAATAAATCCCATGATATTTGGGATTTAACAACAAATTACAATCAATCCCTTAAATATGGGGATTTCATAACAATAAAGATGTTCACCAATGAGATCACCAATTTCGATGTTGTCGTACTTAATGTACAACGAGGTTGTTCTTGATATTTTCATTAAAGCCAATTATGACAAACTTGCTTATTCTGAGCTTACACTTTACGAGTCTAACTTTCGAGATCAAAATTTCTATTCTCAAAATTTGGGTGTAACATTTTGCCCCCTTAAAAGTATCAGTTCGAATCCTATGAAAATGAAACTTTTGAACTACCTCTTCCAAAAATCAAGCCACCTACCACACACGAGTGTGGACACGCGTCAGCCACGGATTGAGTACTTGAGTACTTTTCCGACACTCCCACGTCTTTTCCCATTTTAGCTTTTTGCCGCCACTATCATATTTATACGTTGGCCATCAGATTAGCTCCCAAATTAAATCGACGGTCCAGATTATTATGACCCTTGATATTCTGGGGTCTATAAATAAGCCCACTTCATCTTCCTCAATACATTTTTCATTTTGGCTTTCAGAGAAAAAGAAAAAACCAGATCCAAAACTCAATTTTCTTCTTCGCATGTTCTCCAAACAGAGAAGACAAAATAATCTTAGCATTTTCAACTCCGTGAGATCATTCTTGCAACCGATTCTTTAGTCGGCAACGTCGCTATATACGCAAGCTTCTGTGTGTAAGTTTTAGTTCTTTGATTTCTCAATCTTTATTTCTTCATGCATTTTTACGTACTTTCTTTCTGTATGAATATATGCACTAGTTAGTAGCCTTAGCAATATTATTTAGCTGATCTACATAAAATTAGGATTCAAAAAAAATTAATCATGGGTTTCAAACCCAGATTCAGTGCAAAAAATGCACAGGTAGGATTTTTCGAATAACAACGTATCGTGTAAGCCAAGAAATGGGGGGTTTTGAATTAGGGTTTTTAACTGCACAAATCCCAAAATTATCACCTTTTTAGGTAACCGTCAGCTTTATCCCTAAAAATCCGGGATCCTTAAAATGAATCCAAACTTCCCCACTCTCGTGTTAAGTACACGCTCGAAGCTCGAACTTTACAATAGTTTGGGATTCCACTTAGAATTCGATTTTTCCTTTCGAGACCTCAGTCTCAATTTATTTTACTCTATGGTCTCGTGCTTCCGAGCTCGAATCACCAAAAATGCACTCTGTGATTTCTTGCATGCCTAGCCCTCACCCTTTTCTTTCTTGTTAGATGTCACGTAACTCTAAGAATCGGTGAGGTTCAGTGCTCACAATACTTTACTCTCCATTAACTCCTAGTCCAGAGTCTCCCTTCACTCAGAACCAGCACTTGATATGCAAGCACCACAAGAAGTGCGAACAAGAGGACATCCGAGACCATTTTCGACATCAGATTGATGAGGTCGAGGAAGGAAAAAGGAAGATACTCCGGGTCATAATTTATCCAGATCCGGACTCCAAAATTAGACCTATCCCGCTCGATCCCAAACTCAAAGTCACCTTTGCCTACGAGCCTAGTGCACTTTCCTTCTCGTTGATGGAAGACCCTTCAAACCATCCTTGCACTTCTCAAGCTGCATCCATTCCCACCCTGCAAGAGGGTTTTTTTTAGGCTGGGCATTACTGGAGCTCAGTCACCTCAACGGGCCAAATTTCTGAGCTATTAGCTTGCCACGGCCTGAAACTTTCCGGTGCACTGATGTGCTAACCTACGACCTTGAACGAGCGGAGCTGCTTCGCCCTGGGAGATGGAAATTCTGACAGCAAGATTAAGCTTGCGGCCTGGAGTCACGAGCACATGAGAGCAGGGGCTCTGCTACCCCTGAAATCCTATTTTAAGGATTTTCTGGACTTTTTTGGGCTCGCTCCCTTCCAACTCCAGACCAATTCATATAGGGTTTTTTTCGCCCTTAGGTCCCTGTACTACGAACTGAAGTGGAAAGGACCCTCACCCCAAGAGATTATGTATCTCTTCTGTCTCAAAAGAAACCCCTCTCAAACTCAGGGAGGGATGGCTTCTACTATTTGTCGAGCTATCCGAAGAAGAAACTTTTCAAGGATATGCCAAACCATCCTCCCAACTTCAAGCTCACGTTCTTCTGGACGGATGGTCTCGCTCCAACTAGATTCTATTCATTCCAACGCATCTGTAAGTACTCGCACTTATTTCTTTCCTTTTTGTTTAATGATTAGGCTCAGAATAATAACATGTAACCATCTCTTTAACCAAATATCATCGTCCCACCCTCTCAGAGTCGACAGTTGAACATAAGGAAACTCTACTCCAACTGCCATATGGTCGGCGTTCTTTATCTTATCTTCTCCCTGAAGAGCGGCTCCGAGCCTATGGCCTCTTGGAGCAAGACCAGTCTACAGACGACTCTACCTACCACAAGTACTTCAAGTGGGAGCATGTGATACTTCCCACTGAGAGACTTCCCCCGAGACGGAGGTTTCGAACTCACGGGCTCGTCCCTCTGTGGCTCGCCGTCATGATCAGCCTGCCTCGGGAAATGAAGCCCAGGATGAGGCCTCGAGCTTAGGTGGCAGAGGTAAAGTAATACTTAGTTCCACCATGTGGTCCCCTTCTCTTTATAAATACAAATCCAACGTACTTGTCCTTTTTGAGGAACCTAGCAATAATTTTCATGCTTGGTCCTGGGTAGATGAGAGGGTACGTAGGTTTGATAGCTGGTTAGGTCAGTACTAAACCATGTATAGCTTAAACGAGGTTTGGTATGGGGTCGCTGTTCAATACGGGACCCACGTTTATAGAGACCTTTCGAGGTTGTCTCCTACATAGCATCCTCTAAAGATAGGGGAATTTCTTGGTCGCCGAGCACAAGCTCGGTAGAGAGTGCCAGTTTGGTTTCTTTTGACCTTAGTCTTGCTTCTTTTTGTAATTTAGGCTCTATCACTAATGTGTAAATTGTGTATCTGTAGGCAACATGGACTCTGACTTGGATAGTGTACTGAACCGTCCTACGGGGGCGAAGGCGAGTAAGCGTCAAAGGGCGTCACAGAAAGGGGGCGCCCCTCGAAGATCCAAAAAAGAGCCGAGGTGACTCCTCCAGCCCCGAACTCCCAAGGCCCGAGCCAAGTTTCTACTGCAAACCCCGAGGTTAGGGGACTTATTGAGGCCTCTCTGCCCATGGCCCCTCTTGAAGTCCAGCCTCTTCCACCAGCTCCTGCCCCGCAACCAAGATCGACCCCCACAAGGGAGCACTTCTTCACGGTCATGCCCCATGTGCACGAGTTCGTGGTTGATAACGCGGCAAGGCCACAGAGTGTTAACCTAGGGTCTGAGGTGCTGACCCGAGCTGGTCAAAGCCTAAGTAGCTAAGCTACTCCCCAATGGGAATTTCTAACCTCATGTGGCGATGCTAACTCCATTTTCGACAAAGGCGGCAAGCTCATCATCTCGGTAATCCACTTTTCCTTTAATCCTATGTTGTGTTAATTCGAATATTGCCTCCACTAACTTGGTTTTATTTTTGCATACAGGCCTTTACTTCCTTTATTCAGCATAACTTCATGTTAAATAATGAGGTAACCAAGAGCAAGGCATTGCACCAGGAGGCCAGGGATGCCCAGTTGAGGCTGGCAGACGAGCTCAAGGTTGCCCAGCAAGAGATAGCATCTCGGGACGTAGCCCTCTGGAATATGTTGGAGCTCAAGGCGACGCTGGAGGTGACCCTAAAAGAGGTCGAGAATAAGAATGTTGAGCTCAAGGCCCTCTGAGAATAGAATACTAAGTTGGAGGAAGAAAAGGTATCCATTTTCGATATCATCGAAGGTGAGAAGGCTCGCCTCCTGGAAGAGTTCAAGGCTAAGAAGGATCATGTCATTGATATGGCGATGTATCGAATCTGGGTGAACAACCTCGAGCTCGATACAACCTTCCTAGACACCTTGGAGACGAGTTTGTCGATAGATGGAAGACTTGCCTAGATGAGGAAGATGCCAGGCTCGAGGCCGAGGAGACTGCGGGAGCATCAAGAACGGCTGAGGAGACTGCGGGGGCATCAGGAATGGCTGGGAAGAAGGTGACGGCTCCATAAGAGTGGAATCATGGATTGTGTCCCATTATTTTTTGTAACTCATTTTATATATATGCCCTTGGGGCAAAGACAATACATAGCTCGCTTTAGAGCTATTTCATTATTATTTAGACAGTAATTTTAATCTTTATGCATACAATTTTCTTGCTTGAAAACCTTCATGCATTCAATTTTACATTCAGCTTTTGCTTTAATATTTTTGCTTTACATTTCTGGATCGAAATATTTCAAGCATGTTATACTAAAGGCTTGCTTTTATGTTTGTTTATTCATACAAACACATTTTTTGGATTTAAGCTCGAGTTTCAACGCATTCATGCACAATTTGCTCGATATACCCGTGTCTGACCTCGTTATTGTCAAGGTCAAACCTTACTTTTACCATGTACTCGAAAGTACTTATATGGCATGTAATCTTAGTAGTTTAGTTATATTTTTCTTTTCTAGTCACTTTTTCTCATCCTTGAGTAGGTCCTCGAAGTTGTGATTTCGAAACTTATTTTTGCAAAATTTTCCAACCTCGGACTCGACTTAATTCGTAGTTGGTTTATTTACACTCCAACTTTCTGTCGATTAGTTTTTGCTGGTTTGTTCCAAACTTATTTAGCGAGTGTCTGGTTTGTAATCCATACACTTATCATTTTTATAATCTGGTTATGTCCAGACAATCTTAGCACGCGTGTTTAGTTATTAATCCATACACTTATAATTTTTTTAAATCTGGTTAAATCTAGACAGCTTTAGCTCTTCAATCTGGTTAAATCTAGAAAGCTTTAGCTCGGGTATACACTTATAACTTCTATGTCGGGTTAATGATCAAGACATTTTTATTAGTTTACATGTATACTTAAAACTTTCATGTCTGGTTAATGATCCACACATTTTTATTCTATGTTATTTATTTTTTCAAACTTATGGTATGATTGTATACCACTGAAGCCCCCTTAATATCCTATGAGTGCGATCATAGGTTATTGAACTAAGAGAGTTTGCAAAAAATACAACATTTGATCAAGAAAACAACTTTTGAGAAAAATTTAACATTTTATTAACAAAATTCTGAAAAATAAACAAGCTTGGTTACAACAAAACACCCTTCCTATTGATAATAAGGTCGTAGATGTTTACCATTCCAAGCTCGCGGAACCAACTCTCCATTTAATCTCACCAATTATACACCCCATGTTGGATGATAGACTCGATCTAGTAAGGTCCTTCCCAGTTAGGTCTGAGTACCCCAGCAAACGGGCCTTGTGTAGCCAGAAACACACGTCGTAGACCAGGTCTCCCAATCTGAATTTTCTATCTTGGACCCTCTTATGGAAATACCTAGTAGCTCGCTGCTGGTATGCAGCATTTTTCAATTGAGCTTCATCTCGTCTTTCTTCAATGAGGTCTAGACTTTCTTCGAGCTGGGATTGGTTCGAGGCCTGATTGTATTAATGACTCTTTATTGTAGGTATTTCAACTTCAATAGGCAACATGGCCTCACACCCATATGCTAGGGAGAAGGGAGTATGCCCTATTGAAGTTCGAGCTGTGGATCGATAAGCCCACAAGACCTGAGGTAACTCCTCACGCCACCTTCCCTTAGCCTCTTCTAACCTTTTCTTTATGGAGCTTTTTAGGGTCTTGTTGACTACTTTGACTTGACCATTTGGCTGGGGATGGGCGACGGAGGAGAAGCTTTTCATTATCCCATTTTTTCACAGAAATGGGTAAACAGGTCACTGTCCAACTCGGTACTGTTGTCTGACACTATCTTTCTGGGCATGCCATATCGGCAAAATTTCGAGGTAATAGTGGCCAGGGGTTCAGCTTTGGTCCATTTCGTGAAATAATCAACGGTGACCACAGCGTACCTTACTCCACCTTTACCAGTTGGCAACGAGCCTATAAGGTCGATTCCCTACACTGCAAATGGCCATGGGGAGGTCAACATGGTGAGCTCGGTAGGTGGAGCTTGTGGAATCAAAGCAAATCGCTGGCATTTATCACATCGTTTGACATACTCAAATTTGTCTGCCTTGACTATGGGCTAGAAATATCCCTATCTTATCACATTTTTTGATAGACTATGCCCCCCAGTGTGATCTCCACAAAATCCTTCATGAATTTCTTCCAAAATTTTCTTCGCCTCGGATGGAGTTACACATCGAAGTAATGGAATTGAATACCCTCTTCGATACAACCTTCCTTCCACAATAGTGTACCTCGGGTTCTGATACATTAGCTTTCGAGCCTCGTTCCGTTTTGCTAGGAGACTTCCAGTTTCGAGGTAATCGATTATTGGGGTCATCCAGGTAGGTTGAGAATTGATCATGCATACGTCATCCTCGTCAGGCTCGCTGATACTCAGGGTCAATAGAAACTCTACCGGGATCACGTTCAATGTATCGGCCTCGCTGGTTGTAGCGAGCCTGGCCAACGCGTCTGCATTTGAATTTTGTTCTCGAGGGACTTGCTCTATGGCGTAGAATTTGAACTGTTCAAGCGTAGTTTTTGCTTTCTCTAGGTACGAGGCCATTCTTATGCTCCGAGCCTGATATTCCCCCAAAATTTGGTTGACCACCAGCTGTGAGTCACTATAACAGTGTATAGCCTTTGATTTGAGTTCTTTGGCTATTCATAGTCCTGCTAGTAATGCTTTGTATTCAGCCTCGTTATTCGATGCCTCAAAGTTGAATCTTAAGATTGAGTGGAATCGATTTCCTGTTGGGGTAATCAATATAATGCCTGCCCCCGATCCGTTTTTGTTGGAGGATCCGTCGATGTAATGTTTCCACAACTCGCGGGCTTGGGTTACAACTTCATCATTCGAAATTCCAGTACACTCAACAACGACATCCGCCAGGGCCTATCCCTTGATGGTTGCTCTTGGGTGGTATGTGATCTCGAATTGTCCAAGCTTGACAGCCCACTTTAACAATCTTCCAGATGCCTCTAGTTTGGACAAAACCTGTTGTAGTGTAAGGTTAGTTAGCACACGAATAGGATGTGCTTGGAAGTAGGGTATGAGCTTTCGAGATGAATGTATCAGGCTAAGAGCCAATTTTTCCATTAATAGGTATCTCGATTCTGCCCCTAGTAACCTTTTGTTGACATAGTACACAAGCTTTTGTACTTTTTTCTCTTATCGGACAAGCACCGCACTAATGGCGTGTTCAATTGTCGCGAGGTATAAATACAAAACCTCTCCCGTGATAGGTTTCGACAAGATTGGTTGTTCGGCAAGGTGCTTCTCAAGGTTCTAGAATGCGAGCTCGCACTCCTCTGACCACTCAAATTTTTTTCCCCCTCTCAAAAGGTTGAAGAAAGGAAGACGACAGTCTGTAGATTTTAAGATAAACCTACTCAATGTCGCCATCCGTCCAGTTAAGCTCTGAACATCCTTGTGCTTCTGAGGTGAGGGCATATCTATCAACGCCTTAATCTTGTCTGGATTTACCTCTATCCCTCGTGCATTTACTATAAACCCCAGGAACTTTCCCAAAGACACTTCGAACGAGCACTTTTTTGGGTTAAGTTTCATGTTGTACTTTTGAAGTACAGTAAAGCATTTTGCGAGATCATCGGCATGGTTATCATTATGTTTTGATTTAACTAACATATCATCAACATAAAATTCCATGTTATTTCCAATTTTCTCGACAAACATCCTGTTCATGAGCCTTTGGTACATTGCCCCAACATTTTTTATCCCGAAAGGCATGACATTGTAGCAATACAGCCCTTTATCGGTTACGAAGCTCGTATGTTCCTGATCTAGTGCATGCATGCCGATCTGGTTATATCTAGAATAAGCGTCCATGAATGACATGATGTCATGACCTACAGTGGCATCTACGAGCTGATCTATCCGAGGTAAGGGGAAACAGTCTTTGGGGCATGCCTTGTTAAGGTTTGAGTAGTCGATATAGGTTTGCCATTTTCCATTGGGTTTCGGGACCAACACTGGATTGGCGATCCAATCAGGATAAAACGCATCTTGTATGAATCGATTTTCCTTTAACCTATCGACCTCCTCCTTGAGAGCCTTCTTTCTATCATGATCCACGAGTCTTCACTTTTTTTGCTTCGGGGGGGAAGCTTTTGTCAATGTTAAGTGCATGGCTTATGACATTCGGACTGATTCCTACCATGTCCGAGTGTGACCATGTGAACACATCCTGGTTTTCTTTTAAGAAGCAGATTAATTGTTATCTCGCATCTTTAGAAAGATTCTTTCCCACCTTCACCACCTTTGTAACATCTACGTTGTCGAGCCTGACCTCCTCAAGCTCTTATAAAGGTTCAAGGTCAGCCCCTTCTTCTATTTTTGGGTCGATCTCTTCATCTATCTCAAAAACTGGCCCATTTATCTCTTGGATAACCACTAGAGCTTGTGCACTTGTATGACTTTTTCCTCTTATGGAAATGCTATAGCACTCCTTTCCTGCGAGCTGGTCTACCTTTGGCGTCCCGATGCCACTAAAGGTCGGGAACTTAATGGCCAAGTGCCTAATAGACGACACTACCCCCATCCCAATCAGGGCGGGTCTCCCGAGCAGTACGTTGTAGGCTGATGGGAGGTCCACCACGATGAACTCCATCATCTTGGTTACCGACACTGGATAGTCTCCCAAGGTTACGGGGAGTTCAATGGATTCGATATGAGCAATCCCTTCTCCTGAAAAACCGTACAACGTTGTTGCACATGCTTTCAAATCACGAAGCATGAGTCCCATCTTTTCTAGAGTGGCTTTGTAGAGGATATTCACCAAGCTTCCATTATCAATCAGGACTCAGCGTATCCTCTTGTTCGCGAGCTAGAGAGTAATGACCAGGGGTCATTATGAGGAAATTGGACATGCAACACGTCCTCTTCTATAAATGTTATGGGTTGAGTCTAAACCCTCTGTTGTTTTGGAGCTCGTGGCTCGGGTTCGTAAGGAGAACCGTCTCCAGTCTTGAGCTCGTTTATGTATCTTTTCTGGGCATTCCTTCCCGAACCTGCGATATGAGGTCCCCCTGAGATGGTTACTACATCCTCTCCATCAATCGGAGGGGGTCTCTCTTCCTCCTGAGCTCAGGAGTTATTGTGTTGGGCAGGCTGTGCGGCTACTGCCCTCTGATTTGTTGATGCTTGATTGGGATTTTGGTTTCTGATGTACTGTCTGAAATATCCCCTCGAGATCAAACCCTTGATCTCGTCTTTCAATTCTCGACATTCATCGATTGTGTGTCCGATATCTCTTTGGAATCTATAGTATTTATTTGAGTTCCTTTTTTCCTTTTGATTCCTCATGGGATCAGGTTGTCTGAACGGGACCTGGTTTTCATTGGCTAGGTAAATATTCTCCCGAGACTCATTGAGCTCGGTATACACCTTGTATATGAATAATTATTTATCCCCTTTCTTCTTCTTACCTCCATCATCCTTGGGGTTATTCCCTTCGTTCTTCTTCCTTTTAGAAGGGTTATCCCCAGAGGGTTTTGACGTTGATGGAGTCGTCGAGGTCGAGGCACATTTCACATTTGTCGTTGTAGTTATGGGCTGAGAGGTCATGTTCAACGCTAACCTCGCCTCTTCTACATTGACGAACCTCTAGGCCCTCCGATTGAACTTGATTAGCAACCTGATAGGTTTCCTTTGTAAATCTTCCCAAAGGGGAATTCTTGGCAGAATACTTGCTCTAATGGCCATCAGGTGACTGCTATCATCGACATCCCAAGCTTGGGCCACTTCTAAGTTAAACCTCGTGACGTAACTCTTTAATGACTCATTTTGTTGTTTTCAGACATTGGTTAAGGCCGAGGCTGAGGGCTTGATGCCAATCATAGCCTTAAACTACTTCTTAAAGTCTCTAGATAATTGATCCCAGGATGAGATCAAACGTCTTCTAAACTTCTCGAACCAGTTTTTTGTTGGTCCTGTAAGTGTGGCTGGGAACAAAATACATCTGAGCTTGAAGCCAACATTGCTGGCTCGCATGATGGTGTTGAAGGTACTCAGATGACTATACGGGTCTGAGTTTCCATCAAATGGCAGGACATGGGGTATTATGAATCCCTGAGGAAACGGTGTGCTGGAGATATGTGGGGCGAATGGCTCGAGTTCCTCATCGGACTTGTCAGCTTAGTTCCTATTACACTCGTCTTATAGGAGCCTGAATGCTCTTTCTAACTGGTCAATCCTTTCCTGTACTAAATCCACTGGGGGTCGAGCCTGGACTTGAGGGGGCTGGTTATCGTTAATAAAAACTCCATCTCCCTGTCTTGGTATAGGGTTATATGCTTGCTGTTTAAAGCCATTCAGATGATCGCGCAGATCAAGGTTCGAGGGATTATCTCGCCCTCAATTTTGGTTTAGATGATCCTGCAGATCAGAGTGATTCCCTTGATTCCCTGTATGCCTTGGCTCGGTGTTATAAATGCTTACGGACCGAGTGTAGGCCGAGCTTTCTCTTACATAACTTGTAGCCCTCTCTGGATGTGTGGTTCGGTGATTATGAGGTGGGTCCCCTGTTGGCCTTCTTGTTGCAGCAGTTTGTGATCTTGACATTTGGCTTCCCGATGGCTGAGGAGCCCTACGATCTCGGGTACCCTTTCTTTCGTTCCCCTGTCCAGGCCTAGCCTATCGGTTTCCATCTCGACTGCCGCTGCAAGATGGCCTCTGTGGTGCAGTTCGTGAGACCTCTCAGACTGGTGAGGGGTGCCTTATTGGTGATGGTGGATGCCTTATGGGCGATGGGGGTTGTCTCCCATTTTCGGGCCTAGATGGCCCAGAGTTTTCCCAGACATGCTTTAGGTTTTTTCTTGTAGTATCAGGATTTGGGTTTCAAGCCACTAGAGGGGCTCGGTTATTTCTCGTTCCTGTAGGCAAGTCTACAATCGAGTTGGTAATGGCTTCAGCCCATGTACTCCTCCAGGGCCTTGGCTAATTCGGCTGTGATGCTTGTTCTGCCCTCCTGGCGGTTGTGCTCCCACAGGGGCGTCCTCTAGGCCTTCGGGGAGGTGCCTGGGCGTCAGCTGCATGTCTAGCTAATTCCTCATTGCGTTTTGTCTCTTCTGCCAACTGTTTGCGCAGTTGGAATTTTCAAGTTCCACGATAGGAACATACCTCTCAGGATTGAAATACAAATCCTTGTCAGGCCTGGGGGCAGGTGGCCCCCGAGAGTTGGATGAATCGCTTTTTTCCTCAGGATCCGGATAAACCATAGGCTGTTTTCCAAGTCTTCAGGGATATTCCTCGGTACGAGGAGTCTGTTCTTCGGGTATCTAGGGCAATGGTCACCCACCAGTACTGGGATTTCTTGCAGCGGCCATTGACGATTCAGGAGGTTTTCAGATTAAACAGGCTCACATCTTATTTAATGGCTCTCAATGAAAGCACCAAACTGTTGACGTCGTTTTTCATCAACTTAGAAATGTAGAGCAATTAAACAAAATACTAGAGGAAACAAACAATAATACACATGATTTTTACGTGGTTCAGTAGTTAAAATTTGCCTAGTCCACGAATCAGTGTTATTCACTTTATTGAATTCTCTCAAAGCTTTCTGGAAGCAATTTTACAGAGTCTTCCCAATACCAATTTCTTCCTCCTTACAAATTAATTGTTCCACGCTATTTATAGAGTGGTTTACAGAATATCTCCCCTCACATTTCGGGGAGTTATTATACAAATTAATAAAATAAATGCATATAGTTACTACGTACACGTATAAATTCCATGATATTTGGGATTTAACAAAAAATTACAACCAATCCCTTAAATATAGGGATTTTATAACAATAAAGATGTTCACACTCAGCTCACGACCTTGAAAATTCAATTCACACGCCTTCAAGACCGATCAACCATCACGAGCTTGCTACCTCAGTTTGCCTCAACTTTTAACAAGTAACATTGTTCAGATCATCCTTTTCGAGCTCACAATGCCCGAGCTCGAATCGTCTTGTCTGATGGCAGGAAAGGAATCAGGGAATTTATACAAGTGTTGAACCACTGTCATTGTAGCTTCGAGCTTGACGTATATTCTCGGAACACCTCCGAGATCACGTAGTTTCCAAGCTCACCAATTCTGATGTTGTTGTACTTACTGCACAACGAGGTTGTTCTTGATATTTTCATTAAAGTCAATTATGACGAACTTGATTATTCCGAGCTTACACTTTACGAGCCTAACTTTCGAGATCAAAATTTCTATTCTCAAACTTTGGGTGTAACATTATAGTTGTGTCTAAACCTGCCTCTAAATAGTAGCAAGAGGACAATAGCGATTTCTATCACATACTACGGTAATGAATTAATGGTAATTAATATTGTAGTCCATTTTTATGTTTTATGTTTTATGTTTTTACGTCTTATGTTTTATGTTTTGCTTTAGTAGTTTTTCCTTACTGGGCATTAGGCTCAATCCTTTTTATTTAGATGGTGTAGTTAAATGAACATGGAAGGCGGGACGGATACTAGGAGGCTTTGGCATGTGTATTGGGAGAGGACTAAAGGAATGGACCGATGGAATCAATCGAGGATGACGTTGACATTTGAGTCTTTTATTTATGTATTTATGATTTCCACATTTAGTATTTGAACATTTATTTATGTATTTATGATATGGAGAAGCATAAAACAGTCTGCAATCTCATATTCCACCATGGAGGTTGAGTACATAGTTGCGTCTGAAGTAGCTAAGGAAATAGTCTGGCTAGAGAAATTTTATTTAGATCTTGGTGTTATTCTAGATGTGGATAAACTGCTTGTGTTTTTTTTGTGACAACACAGGAGCGATAGCCAACTCAAAAGAACCTCGAAGTCACAAGAGGAGTAAGCATATAGAAAGGAAGTATCACATAATTCGAGAATATGTGGCCAGGGTAGATGTGAAGATTATGAATATTTCATCTGAAGAAAATCATGCGCATCCGTTTACAAAGACACTACCAGAATCTAAATTTGATAAGTGTATCATGGAAATGGGATTAGTAGAATTAAGGCATTAGCTTCAATCAGTGCAAGTGGGAGTTCGTTGGGGATTTATGCCCTAATTAAAACTTAATTTCTTTGTAATCTCATTTTATTATCAATAAAAGAATATAAATCATTTTTCACTTGGTCAATCACTTTGCTCACATGTTTTATTTTCATGGTTATTTTTTTAATATAAACTTCTATTAAATCTCGAGCATATAGCTAATCATATAGTGACGTAATCACAGTGGAATATAAATATGATTATATGTTAAAAATAAGTTAGACCTAAGATTAGTCAGTGCACAGGATTTATACTAACTTGTCAATCTACGATATAATCTACTTAAACATTGTAGTGTTATTTTCTTTCCAGAACATTAGCAAAGTAGATAAGAGTGGATGTATTTGTTACATCGGACTGGACTGATATTGACAGTAGATAGGATAAGTAAACATAGTGTTATTATCTATTCTAGTCATATCATATAGTTGATCGTAGGTCAATTCAATCTCAATTCTGAGTGGTTAGTATTATAATTGATTGTATTATTTGAGTTATTTGACTTGTTCGTTACCAGCTTACCCTACGGACTAGCTCATACTTACATCTTGGGAACTCGGTAGTATAATTGAGTGGGAGTGTTAATCATAGATATGAACATCTTAGCTTCCAATGAAGAATTAAAATGATGGTTTCCTTTTAGTTTGGTTTGAGCTGCTAAATGATAGAGATCTCATTCGGAAATATCATTTACAAGAAACTAAGTGTTTTAAGGATAAAATACAATGAGAGGTAAAACAATATTTTAGTCCCATCTCATTATAGACCGTTTATAGAGGATTGAGTGATAATTATGGTTGTAACAATAGATAACTAATAACGTATCTATATTACTTATTGAGCGTTCTATGAATTCAAGAGTGCAATTCTGAGTCTTTAGTGGAGTCGCGAGGAATTAATAAGTTAGTAAATTTATTTGTTAAATTTATGATAACTTATTGGAGTTTGGTTTCATAGACCCATGGTCCCCACAGTACCTTGGATAAAATCACATAGATAGTCTCAATTAATTGTTTTAATTATCTATTATAATTATTAAAGTTGACGATGTCAATTTTGGATTGTTTCACAGAGTTATGCAATTTAGAGAAGAAAATAGATTTTAGGGAAGATTTATTAATTAAGACAAATTGGTGTCTAAATTAATAAATAAGTTTAAATCAATGTTCAAATTATAAATAATTAATTTGATGAAGGATTTAAATAATTATTTAATTAATTAATCAATATAAAATAATACGGGCATTGGTTTTAAGTCCAACTGGCTTATAATTAAATGAGAAATTTCACGGGCCTAGAGCCCATGATAATTTCGACCTAATGGCTGAAATTACCTATTATTTTATTTATTTTTTAATTAAAAATAAGTGACCTAATTGAGCCTATAAAATGAATGCTAAGTGAGAGTTGAAAGAAGATGAACAAATGATCAGAAGATCTAGTTTTGATGCTTTAGGGTTTTAGACTCTCTCTAAAACAAAAGTCCTTTTCTAAGCCTCAATATTCTTTTTTCTTCTTCTCTTTGAATCCATCTCATGTGTTGAGAATTTCTCACTCTAGTCTAGGTGATTCTAAGAATACTTTGGAAGACTGTGAAGAAATTTGAAGATCGGTTCAGTTTCTTGGTGATACCATGCGACATAAAGGATACAAGGGTTAGAGAAACTGAAGGAAGTACTTATTCATTATGTTGCATATAATGTAAGTGTTCTTACCATTATCTTTGTTTAATTCAAAAATAGAAACATGTTCTATGTTTTCTTATATTAATTTGTTTAATATATGATTTACATGAAAATAAATAAGATATTGTATAAGTTTTTCCCAACAAGAAACACGTCAGAAAAATTGTTAAAGAAAAGTCAAAGTAGAACAAGAATCTATTATATTTGATATTGATTAAATAGTCCCCGGCAACGACGTCAAAAACTTGATAGAGAAAATATAATACGCAAGTATACACAATCGATTCAAGTAATATAGATAGTAAATAAGAATCATTCACACGAATACTATCAATCAAGTACCAATAACCAATTCTAGCTTCCTATTTGACTGTCGGAAATAAAGTGATTTTTAAACTAAAACTTAAAATTGAAATAACTTGTGCAATTATAAAGATTGATTCAATAATTAAAAACCTATGGTATTAACTTCATCAACTTTTCAACCTATTAATTTTACTGACCAGTGCATATAATTATTCAATTTCTATCCTAATAGCGGGTTAACTAAAACAATCCTAATTCTTTTTCAAGATAAAAATATCTCAACCTATATGCAAACTTTCTACATAATGCGATAAGTTTTAACATATAGCAGGCATGAAACATAGAAACCCTAAACGCTACACAAACCCTACAGGTACTCTCTTCCTATATGCAATTTATGTCTATATGATTATAGAATATTCAACTCTCCCCTCTCGAAGCCTTAAAAGAATGTTTTTATGGCTTGCACTGTGTGTCCTAAAAAATCTCGTTGAGTGCTTTTAAATAAAAAAAATTAGGGCTCTCTTCGCGTACCCCAAAATAATATTTTTAGGGAGAGCAATGTGTGCCCTTAAAAGTTATATTTTTAATTTGAAAAAAAATTAATTTATATTTATTTTAATTAAAAATTATGGTCTAAATGAAACATTTATATACAAATCTGAAAACTTATAGATTAAAATAACAAAACTTATACATTCATTGATATAATTACAAATCTAAAAAAGCAAAATTTGGAACAAATATGAATAATCAATCTTATCACATTTATAATACAAAACTAGGAAATCTAATAATAATAACTTGTGTTAAAGATGAAACCTCATAATATCATTACTTGACTTGATGACGGATTCTTCAACCAACTTCTTCTTCCCTTTGCAAATTTTTGACTTTCTAGAGTTCTATGAGGTGTGCAAGGTTAAAAATTTAATGTGAAAGAGGAACTTAAAAAATTTACAATAAGAAGTAGGAAGATTATAAAGTAGAAGAAAATTACATACATAAAAATAACTAATTTTTTTAACTTTCCTTAATATAATTTATATTTATTTTTAATTATGATCTATAAATATATTAGTTTTCTCAAATTTTTAAATAAATTTCAATAAATATTAAACATATCTAAACAAAACCAATAACAATATGTAATCCCAAAATTGTAAAAATATTAATAACAAATTACAACTCAAAATCTCATGAAAAAATCTCTAAAAAATGTAAATCTATACAAAACAAAGAAGAAAGTATTTACCTTTTCAAGTTCCTCTTATGGTCAAAAGTTGAATCTATGGATTGCAAATTCCTTTTCTATTCCAAGTGCATATACAAAACTTGATTATGATCGCATAATGACTTCTACAGTTTTTGGACGAAGAAAATATAAAGTCACATAATCACTCCCAACTGATTATGTAAATCATTTATATTTTCTAGTGTGTTTCAACTTTCAAGTCCAATCCAGGTTTGAGGTGATGTAAAACATAGATACCAAACAACTATATTAAAATCAAATAATCCCCAATCTAATCAAAGAAATACAAGATTGCAGATAACATAACATTGAAATTGTCATTTATTTTATATGCCTTTAAAATATATATGTACATATGTAGAGAGATGTGAATTTCTTACCAATCTTAAACAAAGCAGCAACAACAGATAAAAAAAACTAGAGAGAAGCTACGACTAGCTACTGAGCAAGCCACTAACAAAACCAAAAGCGAAGATGTATATGATTTAATTTCAAGCAATAACACTAGAGAAAGTAGTACTATAGAATAAATTACATGGTTTACAATCGAAATTCTATACTAGCTCTTTTAGTCTGCCAATTTAATCTTGTTGTTTATATAAATTTACATCATATATATATATATATCATTTTGTACAGAGAAATCTGCATACATGTTGCAACAACAATATTTTTTTACAGGAAACATAAACAACAAGGCATGAAAACTTTTACTTGATGGCTGCTTCTTATCTTGTCATTTAACTTTCTTCTTGGCAATTAAATAACTATGATGTTAAAGTGTTGAAGATAAGCTTAGCAAATCCAAATATTTTCTATTGTAATATCCAAGTAGCTCAATTACTTAATTATTTACTATTTAGTTATGACATGTTCGTTAATAGTGTTAAATTAAAATAATACTTTTAGTTGTGGTATTATTTTAATTAATTTTAGAAAAATAAGATGGTTGCATAGATTACCATAGAATTATCTTATTAGATAAATTTATATTTACTTTGAGTTTATAATTTTTTTATTAAGTTTTCTATTAGAATTTAATTGTTGCCTTATTCTCAAGGTTACGTGGAAGGAATTGTTTTTTTTAGGATGTTATTAATTTATTCAAGAGATTGTTAGGTTACCGTTTATATTAATTAGTGGTCAAGGAAAGAATAAAAGGGATTGTATATTTTTTAGGATTTGATTAATTAGTTGACTTTGACTCGTTATTTTAGGGAGAGTGAGGTGGCTTGAATAAAGGAATTGGTTATATATTAGATGAGTGGAGATTGACGCAATAGAGTATTGATTGACTAGGAGTGGAAATTTTTTTGTTATATATATATATATATATATTGAAAGTTGAATTATTTTTTTAATGAGAATGAGGTTAGTTCACTTTATAAAAATAAATGTAAATAAAAATATATATATAATTATTTAGTATAGTCTGAAAGAATTTCGGATAGGCTAGTATTAGTTAGGGTCAAGGATAGTTACGTGGGAAATAGATATTTTAGGACTTTCAAATTTAAATAGTTTTGAATATTGAAAACTAAAATGGAAACGTGATATTTTTTTTAAAGCCTATATGAAATTAAGAGAAAATAAGTGGCTTTTAGGTGCTTGAGATTTTGGCTGGTAGAGTATTCAAGGTATGGTTGAGTTATTTACTTTTAGTGATTTAAATAATTTTTTTAGAAAATCATTGATGGGGATTTTGATGATATTAAGGTTCAAATAATTAGCGGCTAAGAAGGTGGTCTTTGTTGTTTCAATCATATTCTTGGGGTAAGATTTTTATTTTTATTTATTGTAATAAGTTGAATTCTCTTGATAGATAGGACTCTAACACCTATTGTGGTAAAATTAGGTTTTTCGTTTTGCAATCTCTCGCGCTCGTTATTTGATAATCTTTAAGGAAAGGAAAATTAGATAGTTTAGTATTATGATCTAGTTTATGTAATGTGTGATATAGTTTATGTTTGTATGACCTAACATTTCAGGTACAATAAAGGGGTAAGTGTGTCTGGACCTAAGGTGTCCAATGATGTATGACGAACTATGTCCAATAGGCTCGGTTGCCAAAACTTTATGACGGATCTATGTCCGGTGTATAACGGACTTTTGTCCGGGGCTTAATTGCCACCCCTGTATAAACACTTATCTTTTTATTATATCTCACTTGTTATTTTAGTTATGATTATGATATATGATCTATAGTTATGATTTATGAACTATGACTTATGACTTATGACTTAGAGTATGATTTATGATTTATGGCTTAGATTATGACTTAAGTTATGATACGATCTAGAGGTTTGTGTTACATGACTCTTGTGAATTGTGTTATGTTTGATTATATGACTAACTCTTGTTTGTATTTTCCTTACTAGGCTTAGAAGCTCACCCCTTATCATGTTGTTGTTCAGGCAATTGATGATAGAAAGGTCGGTGGCGAGTGGGACCTAGGAGCTTCGTGATGTACTTGTGAGGACCATATAGTCGAGGAAGATCAAGCGGGCCTATTTTTATTAAAGCATGTTATTTTTAAATTTTTATTTAAATGTTGCTCATTTTTTTTATGTTAAAGACAAATTATTTTATTTTTGTTGAACCATGGATCCATGTATTTATTTTCAAGTTTTTATTCAATAAAAGAGCAATATTTATGAACTACGATCCAACGTTGTGTTCTCGGTAATCTATGAGAAAATAGGGCATGATACACATGATAGCTACAAAGGACATACTCGTTACCAAGTAAGTATATACATTGTTTCTAAAATATGTTTGTAATGTTTTTCTTGTATTATTTTCATAAATTAGCCCAATGGACAAAGGTTAAAGCTATAAGAAAAATATCAAACCCTGAGTATGATAATGGATCTGATGTGGAGGATTAGACACATATAAGAACACATCATTAAATTTTAGAATATTTTCACTAGTTGTTTTATTTAAAAGAAAAAAACACATGTTATTGTTTTATTGTTGAGTAAGTGTTAAGTATTTTTTTTGGATTCAATTGAAAGTGTAAAGTTTAAATTCCTCTCTTATGGGTTAGCCCATTTGTGAAGGCCCATTTGCTTTGCATTATTATATTGGATCTAATTTAAACGAGTAACAATTAATAAAACAAGGGTTTAAATTCTTGTCTTTTGGGTCCAAGTGGAAGTTAGGGGGCCTTGGTAGTGGGTACGGTATACTGAACCCAGCCCTCCTCCATGGAAGATTCAATTGTTAAGGCCCATTTACCCGAGTTGGACTTAATTGTAATAGGGTAGTTTTAATAGATAGATGGACCTAATAGACAGTAGTACGATAGGCTAAGTTATAACCTCTACTTGTTTTGTTTATCTTAGATTTTTACATTTTTTTTTCTTTTTCTCTTTTGGGGAAACAAAAAAGAAATATGTAACAAGAACCAAGAAGATCTGAAAGACTAAATGGCCATGGAAGTGGCCGAGGCAGAGGCCGAGGAAGAGGAAGGGGGTGAGGAAGAGGAGTAGCCGCCACCCCTTTATATGAAGAATTTCCAGCAACCCCGGGAGTGCCAGAAGCACCCAATGTAGTGGAAGAGTCGACAGCTGCTGCTACTCGAATAAATTTGGAAAGAGAAAATGCCTGTCTTAGGGCAGATCTATGGAGAAGGGAAGAAGAATTCCAAATAAATTCACAGCAACAACAAGTGGCGCAACAAGTCATTCCTCTAGCACAATTACTACAGTTGGCAGAACCTCACTACGAGGCAGTGTATGAACTCTTTAGGAAGCATAAACCACCGAAATTCGATGGCAGGTCAGACCCAATAGAAGCAGAAGAATAGCTTCGATCGGTGGAGTCCATACTAGAACACATGTGATTGGGGAACGAGGGCTGACTCTCATGCGCTTCGAGTTTACTAAAGAAAGATGCCCGCATCTGGTGGGATATAGTGAAACAGACTAGAGATGTGAACGTTATGACTTGGAATGAGTTTATCCAAGTGTTCAACAAGAAATACTACAGTCCTACAATTCTAGCCACAAGGGTGGACGAATTCATCGAGCTTACTCAAGGGAATTCGTCTGTGACAAAGTATGCCAGGATGTTTGATAGGCTGGCTAAGTTCTCGGCGGGCATGGTACCCACTGAGACGCTACGAATTCAAAGATTCGTGAAGGGACTGAAACCTATGATAGCCCATGATGTGAAGTTGATTCAGGGGATAACCACTTATGCGGAAACATTAGAGGTAGCCTTGGAAGTTGAGCAGGCTGAAGAAAGGATTTGGAAAGAAGGCGCGGCCAGAAGGGATGCCAAAAAGAATAACAATGAACAGAATGACCACAAACGAAAACATGACGGTGGTCAAAATCAAAAGGCCGACAAGAAGAACAAGACTACATCAGAAAGTAACGGGAATAAGAAGCCCTGTGTGGAATATCCTCAGTGCCCTATCTGCAAGAGGAAGCATTAAGGAGATTGCCGATATAAGAAAAAAGGTTGTTTCAATTGCGGAGAAGAAGGACACATTAAAAAGGATTGCCCTAAGATGGAAGATCAAAAGAAAAATGACAAGCTTGTGCCAGCCAGGGTTTTTGCTCTCACTAGAGGTGAAGCAGAAACTAGTAATACAGCGGTAATAGGTCAGGTCACTATCTCTGGTAAACTATGCAATGTATTATTCGATTCAGGAGCTACGAATTCTTTTGTATCTATGAATATGATTGATAGCTTAGATAGACCATGCGGACTTTTTAGAGATGAGTTTGTCACGGAGTTACCATCGGGGGAAAATGTTATCTAGTAGAGGGGTGTGCAGTGTTGTAGTTAGAATCGAAGGAAAATAGCTACCAGTAGATTTGATCGAGTTAGACCTTAAGGATTATGATATAATTTTAGGCATGGACTGGTTTGCAAAATATGTGGCAACGATAGACTGTAAGGGTAAGGCAGTCAACTTTCAAACAGAAGGCAGAGACCAGTTCACTTTCAAAGGAGAAGTTTCCTGAAATCGCATACTGATAGTCTCAGCTCTCAAATCTCAACGGTTCATTAATAGCGGTTGCCAAGCACTTCTAGCCAGTGTGGTGGACAAAGCACGAGAGACGCAGCTCGAACCAAAAGATGTACCTGTTGTATGCGAATTTCCCGAGGTGTTTTCAGAAGATCTACCGGGACTACCTCCGAGTAGGGAAATCGAGTTTGAAATAGAATTGGCACCTGATACGGCACCAATCTCGAAAGCTCCCTATAGAATGGCACCTACCGAACTAAAGGAGTTAAAGATACAACTACAGGAACTTTTAGACAAGGGTTTTATCTGACCGAGCTATTCGCCTTGGGGAGCACCAGTGCTTTTTGTCAAAAAGAAGGACGGGAGTATGAGGATGTGCATCGACTATCGATAACTTAATAAAGTGATGATCAAGAACAAATACCCTTTACCTCGAATAGACGATCTTTTTGATCAACTACAAGGATCTACAGTATTCTCGAAGATAGATTTGAGGTAGGGGTATCATCAGCTAAGAGTAAGAGAAGAAGATATCCCAAAGACGGCTTTTCGAACTAGATATGGACACTACGAGTTTCTGGTAATGTCTCTTGGCTTAACAAACGCACCAGCAGTGTTCATGGATCTTATGAACCGTGTATTTAAGGACTACCTGGATAAGTTCGTTGTGATGTTTATAGACGACATATTGATCTACTCAAAAACGAAAGCCGAGCATGAAGAGCACCTGCGACTGACGTTGGGACGACTCAAAGGTCATCAATTATACACTAAGTTTAAGAAATGCGAATTATGGTTAGAGAAGGTGGCATTTCTAGGACACATTGTGTCTAAAGATGGCGTGGAAGTAGATCCAGTCAAGATCGAAGTAGTGAAGGACTGGCCCAAACCTAAGAATGCAACGGAGGTGAAAAGTTTTATGGGATTGGCAGGATACTATAGACGATTTGTTGAAGGGTTCTCCAGAATAGCTACACCCTTAAAAAATTTGACGAGGAAGCAACAGAAATTTGAATGGACGGAGAAATGCGAAGAAAGCTTCCAGACGTTAAAGGATAAGCTCATAGCAGCCCCAGTTCTGTGCGTTCCAAACGATAAGGGCAAGTTTGTATTGTATTGTGATGTGTCGAAGCAGGTACTTGGAT
Source organism: Humulus lupulus (assembly GCF_963169125.1). Classification (NCBI taxonomy): domain Eukaryota; kingdom Viridiplantae; phylum Streptophyta; class Magnoliopsida; order Rosales; family Cannabaceae; genus Humulus; species Humulus lupulus. Next base: position 140,853,895 of record NC_084797.1, on the reverse strand, counting down.
GCATTTTGATGCAAGACGAAAGAGTGGTCACCTATGCCTCGAGATAGCTTAAGGAGTACGAACAGCGGTATCCGACTCATGACTTAGAATTAGCAGCGGTGGTTTTCGTTATAAAGATTTGGAGGCACTATCTATACGGAAAAAAGTGCGAAATCTATATGGATCACAAAAGTCTAAAGTACTTCTTTACGCAAAAGGAGCTTAATATGAGGCAAGAAAGGTGGCTGGAGTTAGTAAAGGACTATGATTGTGAGATCTTATATCATCCGGGAAAAGCTAACGTCATGGCATACGCACTTAGTAGGCGGAGTTACGGAAGCTTGTCAACACTTAAGGGGATAGCTCAACACTTACAAGATGATATTAAGAGGTCCGGAATTGAGCTAATAATTGGACAACTAGCTGACCTCACAATCAAGTCAACTCTAATGGAGGAAATAAAGGAGAAACAACAAGAGGACGAGTTTCTTCTTAAGATGAAGGCAGCATTACAAAGTTCAGAGAATGCCGATTTCTCCTTGACAAAAGAAGGCATGCTACGATATAGAAACCGAGTATGTGTGCCAGAAAGTGGAGGATTAAGAGAAAGTATTATGAAGGAAGTTCACACTACTCCGTATTCACTTCACCCAGAATCGACCAAGATGTACAACGATGTCAAGACAATGTACTAGGTGCCAGGGATGAAGAAAGACATAGCAGAATTTGTAGCAAAATGCCTTACATGTCAACAAGTTAAAGTCGAACATCAAAGACCCACTGGAACTTTGCAACCATTAGAGATTCTCGAATGGAAATGGGAAGATATAGCAATGGACTTCGTGACAAGATTACCAAGCAGCATGACTCTGTTTGGGTGATAGTAGATAGACTCACAAAATCTGCTCACTTCTTGCCAGTAAGAACAGTTTATAATGATGAGCAGTACGCAGAGCTTTATGTGGCGGAGATAGTGAGACTACATGGAGTTCCAAAGATGATAGACTCTAATAGAGGATCGATTTTCACATCAAAGTTCTGGGAAGGTTTACATTGTGCAATGGGCACTAAGTTAAAACTAAGTTTGGCATTTCACCCTCAAACCGATGGTCAGTTAGAACGCACCATACGATTATTAGAAGATATTCTGAGAGCATGTGCTTTAGACTTCTCAGGATCATGGAGCAAGTATCTTCCATTAATAGAATTCTCTTACAACAATAGTTATCAAGCGATGATAGGCATGACACCTTATGAGATGCTATATGGATGGAAGTGATGATCACCACTTCATTGCGATGTGGTGGGTGAAAGACGATACTTAGGACCCGAGGTTGTAAGAGAAACAACAGAGGCAGTAGGAAAGATAAGACAACAAATGGTTGCCGCTCAAAGTCGCCAGAAAAGCTATGCCGACGCTAAGAGACGAAATGTTGAGTTTTCAGTAGGCGACCAAGTCATTCTCAAAGTTTCTCAAATGAAGGGAATTATGCATTTCGGAAAGAAAGAAAAGTTAAGCCCGAGGTTTATAGGTCCTTTTGAGATATTGGACAAAGTAGGGTATGTAGCATATCGGTTGGCTTTACCGCCATCATTAGATGAAACACATAATATTTTTCATGTATCGATGTTGAGAAAATACATATCAGATCCATCCCATGTGCTCGATTACAAGGCTCTGGAGTTAAAACAAGATTTCAGTTATGAAGAACGTCCAGTACGCATTCTAGAGCGGGGAACTAAGGAGTTAAGGTCCAAAAGTATCCCTATAGTTAAGATCTTGTAGAGCAATAGCACTGAAAGAGAGGCAACATGGGAATTAGAGGCAGATATGAGGAAACGATATCCCGAGACATTTGGTAACTAAAATTTCGAGGACGAAATTTCTTTAAGGAGGGAAGATTGTAATATCCAAGTAGCTCAGTTATTTAATTATTTGCTATATGACATGTTTATTAATAGTGTTAATTTAAAATAATACTTTTAGTTGTGGTATTATTTTAATTAATTTTAAAAAAGTGAGATGGTTGTATAGATTACCATAAATTATCTTATTAGATAAATTTGTATTTACCTTGAGTTTATAATTTTTTTATTAAGTTTTCTATTAGAATTTAATTGTTGCCTTATTCTCAAGGTTACGTAGAAGGAAAAGTTTTTTTTAGCATGTTATTAATTTATTCAAGAGATTGTTAAGTTAACGTTTATATTAATTAGTGGTCAAGGAAAGAATAAAGGGAATTGTATATTTTTTAGGATTTGATTAATTAGTTGACTTTGACTCGTTATTTTAGGGAGAGTGAGGTGGCTTGAATAAATGAATTGGTTATATATTAGATGAGTGGAGATTGACGCAAGAGAGTATTGATTGACTAGGAGTGGAAGTTTTTTTGTTATATATATATTGAAAGTTGATTTTTTTTTTGACTGAGAATGAGGTTAGTTTACTTTATAAAAATAAATGTAAATAAAAATATATATAATTATTTAGTTAAAGTCTGAGAGAATTTTGGATAGGCTAGTATTAGTTAGGTCCAGGGTAGTTACGTGGGAAATAGATATTTTAGTACTTTCAAATTTGAATGGTATGGTTGAGTTATTTATTTTTAGTGATTTAAATAATTTTTTTAGAAAATCATTGATGGGGTTTTTGATGATATTAAGGTTCAAATAATTAGCAGCTAAGAATGTGGTCTTTATTGTTTCGATCATATTCTCAGGGTAAGATTTTTATTTTTATTTATTGCAATAAGTTGAATTCTCTTGATAGATAGGACTCTAACACCTGTTGTGGTAAAATTAGGTTCTTCATTTTGCAATCTCTCGCGCTCGTTATTTGATAATCTTTGAGGTAAGGAAAATTAGATAGTTTAGTATTATGATCTAGTTTATGTAATGTGTGATATATTTTATGTTTGTATGACCTAACATTTCAGGTATAATAAAGGGGTAAGTGTGTCTGGACCTAAGGTGTCCAATGATGTATGACGGACTATGTCCAATAGACTCGGTTGCCAAAACTTTATGACGGACCTATGTCCGGTGTATGACGGACTTTTGTCCGGGGCTTAATTGCCACCCCTGTATAATCACTTATCTTTTTATTATATCTTACTTGTTATTTTAGTTATGATTATGATATATGACCTATAATTATGATTTATGATCTATGACTTAGAGTATGATTTATGATTTATGACTTAGATTATGATTTAAGTTATGATATGATCTAGAGGTTTGTGTTTACATGACTCTTGTGAATTGTGTTATGTTTGATTATATGACTAACTTTTGTTTGTATTTTTTTTACTGGGCTTAGAAGCTCACCCCTTATTATGTTGTTGTTCAGGCAATTGATGAAAGAAAGGACGGTGGCGAGTGGGACCTAGGAGCTTCGTGATGTACTCGTGGGGACCATATAGTCGAGGAAGACATGTTTTTATTAAAGCATGTTATTTTAAATTTTTATTTAAATGGTGCTCATTTTTTTATGTTAAAGACAAATTATTTTATTTTTGTTGAATCATGGATCCATGTATTTTTTTTTCAAGTTTTTATTCAATAAAAGAGCAATATTTATGAACTATAATCTAACGTTGTGTTATCGGTAATCTATGAGAAAATAGGGCATTACATCTATCTACCAAAAGATTAAAACATAAAAACCAAAACTTCACCAATTTTAACTAACATTCAAGAAACTACAAAACTACTACATATACAACAAAGCATCATATTTAATCTTATAAATATATATATATATATATATATCATCCCCCAAACACTAGAGAAATTATCTATATGCTCAAATCACCGAACATAAGGAAAAAGGGAGAAAAACACAAACCATCGGTCAACCTAAAATCTTATCATCATTGATCATTATAAATATCTATATATATGTATAGTATATATAAATATGGATGAGTCAAAGAAGTTGGAAGAATACCCATTTGTGAGGAGGAAGACTCCAATCCATGCTCAAAGGAAGTGGTGGCTGGTATCTCTAACTTTATAATTGCATCTTAGCAAATAAACACTAAGTTGTCGATTCTGAGAAAACCCTCAAGAAAAATCTGTGACTCGCCCGAAAAAAATCAAAAGAAAGTCATAAGTCAAAATTACAAAATTTATGCACAACTAATATGAAATGTATAAAATAAACGAAACATCAGTCCAATATAAATGCATGATTCTTTTCTTAAAAATGGAAGCAAATATAATCCACGCTCTATTGAGGATTTTAAAAATCAATGGGGAGAGAAACCTTACCTCTGTCGTCGAGGGTCGAACCACCATCATTGATAGCGAAAATATAATGTGCAAGTATATACAATTAATTCAAGCAATATAGATAGTAAATAAGAATCATTCTCACGAAGATTATCAATCAAGTACCAATAACCAATTCTAGCTTACTATTTGACTGTCGTAAATAAAGTGATTTTTAAACTAAAACATAAAATTGAAAGAAACTGTGCAATTATAAAGATTGATTCAATAATTAAAAACCTAGGGTGTTAACTTCATCAACTTTTCAACCTGTTAATTTTACTGATCATTGCATATAATTTTTCAATTTCTATCATAATAGCGGGTTAACTATAATGATTCTAAGTCTTTTTCAAGATAAAAAGATCTCAACCTATATGCAAACTTTCTACATATCTTTGATAATTTTTAACATATAGCAGACATGAAGCATAGAAACCCTAAATGCTACACAAACCCTACAATTACTCTCGTTCTATATGCAATCTATGTCTATATGATTATAGAATATTCTACTCTCCCCTCTCGAATCTCGAATCAAAATCATAAATCATGTAAATAGTGATCAATTATTGATAACTCTAGGATTTAGAGTTATTCTTATAATCTTTGAACTTGCTTTTCAAATTAAAAAGAGTAATGAGTCCTTGTTTATTGTAAATTTGTTAGTTTTAGTGTATTATTCTAGGTAGTGAGTCCATGTAAGAATTAGTTATATATTGTAATATTTTTCAATGTTTTTATGTAAATTACTGTGTTGTGTTAATCAGGAAAGGAAGCTTAAGAAAATATATGAAAGGGAAAATGCTGGAAGCAAGGGGAAAAACGAATTCTGAAAGGGGCGTGTTGCTACTTCAATGTTGTAACATCACCACACAGCAATGCAAGGGATCAGGTAGGTGACGTGGCTAGAAGACAGCTGGACTTAATGGGTGAAATCAGCACCTATGTGGCTAGAATTTTAATAATTTAAGTCAGCTGGGTGATGTGGCACTTTGAGGACAAGGTGGGAATTGAATTTCCTATTAGGGTAAGGCAAAGTACCCTAAGAAGGGGGGAGAGCCGCAACATAAAAAAGGGACCAATTTTTCTAAGAGAAAATCATCACCATTTTAAGAGAGAAAAGAAGTACAGAGAAAAAGAGGAAGGAAAACAGAGAGAAAATACCAAAAAGGGAAGAGGACCACGGCTGACGCCAAGGAGGATTTCAACTCATCAACTCATTCTACTCTTTCCTTCTTTCTTTTAATTGTGTATTGTATTTTCTCTCCATCTAATTTGTGAACAAACTCCATGGATTTGCTAATGGATACTGGTTTTGTATTTCTATTATTAAACATGAACTAATCCTTAGAGGTTTGGGTGGTTATGAACCCTACAATATGAATTAATGTTTTGATGCATGGTTAAAGTAATTGTATCCTTGTTCAATTAAGTGTGACTACTGCTACTGATTGTTATTTACTGGCTATAATTAACAATTACTGAGCTAGATCTAAGTTTGGAAAAACTTAAGCTAGCTAAACCCATTTAATTGATGCAAGAAACTTGCCTATTTGTAGGTAAATTTTAGTGGTAAAATAGGGATATTTTGCTGCCTTGTATAGCACAAGATTTGATGCTTAATAGACTGTTTGCAATCTGGTTTAATACAGGAGTGTGTTGAGAGGGTTGTAAGCATTATACAGTGGGTTTTGGAAAAGACTTACTGGGCGTTTTTGAAATCTGTTAACTCTGGATGTAATTGCTGATCCATTGCTGAACTTATGCTATAACAACTGGAAAGAAATTATAGGGGGATTAACCACCCAGATCACGTGTTCACATAGAATTTCCTCACAGGCTTGATTTCTCTTGGTTCCATTATTTTAGTTTAATTAATTCTGCATATATACTTTTAATTCCAGATTCATTTACCCATTATTTCCTTGAATTGGTTATTGTCTTTTTGAATTGTTTTAGTTGATTTTACAATAATTTAGTTTAAAATCCCTGTGGAGACGATCTCACTTTACATTATATTACTTCTGCGGCTACGTATACTTGCATATTTTAATTGCTATAATTTTCGCACCAATTATCCACACGCATTAAACACAAATCATATAGAGAGAGAATAGAAGAAGAAGAAGAAGAAGAAGAAGAAGAAGAAGAAATTATATGAACTTCATAGAAAATTAACAAATATCCAAGTCACTATATTAAACCCTAGAAAAGATGTTTAGTTCATAACATGCATGACTAAAACAATAAAATAGATGTTTAGAAATATTGAATTAAACTACTAAAAATTGAGATAAAAACTGAAGAAAAATAGATCATTCAAGTTAAACAGATGCTAATCCCTTCATGAAGAAAAACCTCTCTCAAATGACCTAAAATTCGCACTTAAAAAACATGTTTTCCTTTTTTTTTTGTGAGGCGGGTCGCGACTTGCCCATTTCTGAGTCACGACCCGTGTATTTTCGTGCAATTCATTCCTTCTTCGGAAGTTCAGGCACCTCGACCTGATAGACCAAGTCGCGGCCTGCCTCTTTTTGGTCCTCTTGTTGATTCGCCTCTGCCTCCATTCACTCCGCGACTTGATGGTCTGATTCGTGAAACCTAGACTCCTTTCTCCTTAATGCTCTGTCCTCTCATAGTCGTGACTTGATAGGTCAAGTCGCAGCTCTTGTTCTAGATTTCTTGATTTCACTCATTTTTAACCTTCGTTTAGTACCAGAGTCATCCCGAATGTTCCCGGCTCTCCCAAACTCACACAAAATGGCCAAAAGCTCCCAAAATAACCAATTTCATCACTAAATCCGTATTTTTCCTCTCCATTTGAAAATTCATAGCAAAAACCTGAAGAAAACAAAAAAAGTAAACACAAGCATAATACCACACAAAACACACAATTTGAGTCTAAACTAAGAATAAAACACATTCTAAAACTACCCTAAATTATACTTATCAATTGTCCTCACAACCGAGTGTGCACCGAAGAAGTTGCCCATCGTCCTCTGTATGCAACAGGTAGCGCCATCACCTTCATGCCCGTATGTAGCTATTGCCAATATCGGGTTGTTGCACCTCTGCTGCTGCCACCGAGGTTGTAGGTTGCAAGTGTCAATGAAAGTTCTAAGCCCTAAGCCCCAAATCATGATGAACCCTAAGCCCAAAATCGTTTTCTTCCTCTTTAATTTTGTGTGCTAAGAAAAAATGACCCTCTCCTCTCAATTTGAAAAAACAATATAGCTTTTTCCTATTTTTACTAAAAATTCTTAAGGGCATACTTTGGGCACACTTAATACTCTTTTAGGACACTCAAAGTGAGCCCTTAAAAGTCACCATTGAAATCCACAACCAAATTCCCTCTTCAGGATTCTTAGGACCCACATATTTTATTAGGACATTCATTGCATGTCCTAAAATGTGTATTTTAAGGACTCTCAATGAGAGTCCTAAAAACTCCAGAAATTTTTTTTAGGGCATGCATTTAGGTGTGTGTCCTAAAAAGGTGACCCGTAAAAGGTATTTTTGTTGGGAATAGTGTCCTTAAAGCAATTGTAGTTGATAAATGTTTAAATGAAATAAATAATTGAATTGAATTATTATATATAGACTATGTCTGATATTATATGATAATATTAAGTGAATATCAGAAAATTCCAAAGTTTATCTATGTGGTCTTAATCTCATATTGGTATGGGAGGATCAAAATTAAGATAATAAACTTAAATAGTTCGCAATAAAATAAAGTTATGGAATCTTTAGATTAATTACTGCTAGTATGGTCCACTAGTATTATGAATACATGTGACCTAGATCTAGGTTACTAGTGTAGTAGGACACTTTAGTGGAGGTACTTTGCATGTTGAGAGTATGTAGAACTGGACCAAATGTGATTTGTTAGTGCTTGTTTAAACACTATTTCATAGTATTAATCAAACACATCAAACGATGATCATATATGAGATGATCTTAATTCTGAGGTTACTATGAACTCTGTTATCCCCAAAATTTGAAAATGATGACGTGGTAATAAAAGTGACAAGTGGCAAGAAGTGACTGAGTCAAAGCTTTTAGAATAATCTGGTGATATTATTGATATGAAAATTGCTTATCTGGCTTGGAAGTGATTTGTCCGACCGGAAAAGATACTTGACTGACCAGTCACCTACTCCGACCGACCAGATAGATGTTTGGCCGACCGGTGGAGTGCATGGTTGATCAGTCAAGTGCTTGGCCGACCAGTGAGGTGCATGACCGATCGGTGGAGTGCTTGGTCGACCAGTGAAGTGTTTGGCTGACTGGTGGAGTGCATGGTCGACCAGTCAGCTATTTTGGCCACCGGTCAAGTGTTTTGGCCGACCAGTTTTTCTTCAAAGAGTGAAGTTGACCGAATAAATAGATTATTGTTATGCAAGCGAAATTCCAGCAATGGCTTCATCTAGAATCATTCGTACCTACGCGGGAATTTCTCAGATTATCCCAAAGAAGTCACATATTGTAATGCCCTGAATTCTCCGATGTGGTTTAATGGCGGGATTAGTAGGCCGGGAGGGCCATACTTGTTTAATTATGCCATTAAATGATAATATGCATGTATATGTGAATTATATTATGATATGATGTTATATGCATGCATGTGGGTCCACATTTGAATAATTATGCTATTTTGATAATTTGGCCCATTGAGGGTGAATATGTGTATTTGGGTGCATAATGTGATTTGTGAATGAGATTCCATTATTATGGAGATATATTCGAGCTATTCGGCATGACACGGTCATATATAATGGATTAGCGGTTTTGTCATAACGAGGTCAATTTTGGGGTAATAGAAATGTTTATTTGATGATAAATTGGGAATATTTGAGATCAGGAGGAAATTTCAGAGGTTTTGACTATAATGTCCCCGGGGGTATTTTTGGGACCCCGAGCACTAGGTTTTATTTGAGGTTACTTAAGCTTGAAGTAGCTTTTCAGATAGAACATACGTTAGAAAACCTCTCGTTCTCCCTTTCGATAGTTCGTTTTACCATTTGAGCATTTTCGACGATATCTTAAGTTCTAGGAGTCAGAATCAAGCGAGGATCGAGGCATAGCGATCCTAGGAATGATTAGAAGCTTCTTAACCGAAGGATTTGATGGAAAACAACCTAATCAAAGGTAATCTAAGTTTAAAGTTTTGAGTTTTTAGAGTTTCTAAGCTTTGAATTGGACTTGGTGAATTGTTGAGTTTTTGGTTGGTTTGAACCTTGGGTTTTGAGGGTTTTGGAGTTTTGGGAAGCTTGGGAACTTTGTTTTGATGATTGAGGATGTTTAGGTATGATTTTGGAAGCTTGGAGAAGTTGAAAACACGTTTGGGAATGGCCCAGGGTTGGGGGTCGCGGCCCTTGGTGTTGGGCGACGCAGCGCTTACTTCAGGAATTTCCGGGGGCCGCAGCCCTTGCCCTGTTTGCACCTCGTTTGTTCGTTTTGACCCCAGGAACTTAGCCATAGGCCTCGGGAGTGTTCCTACTACTTGGATTAGTTTGGATTGATCTCCCGGAGGCTAGATATTGGTGTGGAAACCTATGTTGACCATTATTGTTAATGATGTCCCGTGTTTGGTTATGATTAGGTGACCGCTAAAGGACTAAAGGTTGATCTTTCTCAAGGGTCATTCTTTTAATCTTTCTAGCTCGAATCTGAGGTAAGAAAACTGCACCCTGTGTATATATGACATGCGTGTTTGTTATTGAAGCATGTTGATTGGTAAATGTGGACATGGATTGCCTATTGAACGCTAGCGAATGTTGAATACTTGTATATGTACTGACTAGTGAGGGACACTGACCTAAAGAGTCAGAAATGGCATAGCGTCATGAACGCCGAGCCAAATGAAGATTAGATCTAATCGATATCAGCGTTGAATGGCTCTAAGGCATTAACGCTGGACCGACCCTAAGGTCGATGAACTTATAAGCGCTTGTCTAGTCTAAGACTAGTTATTCAGAGCCAGGGCATATGGCCCCAGTGACTGTTTGTCACATGGCTAGGGAACGTTGTTCCAGGGTTATGACTTTAAGTCATGAGGAAGGTTATGTTGGTGACTATTCACCATACACCTATCCTGTTCAAACATATGAAAGGTTCACTAATCAGTTAAGCCCAAGTGACCCTATCGTCACATGGCTAGAGGGGGTTGTACCCACTTTTGTGACTTTTGCGACTGTCACCTATTTGTTTGGACTGATGGTCCTAAATGATTATTATGATCATTGTTGATATTACATCATGCTTTATTGTGTTTTCTTGCTGGGCCTTGGCTCATGGATGCTATGTGGTGCAGGTAAAGGAAAAGAAAAGCTCACCAAACCTTGAGTGGAGAGCTTAGGTGGTGATGTGTACATATGCAGCCGCTTGACCACCATGGTCAAGGCGTTCTCAGAGGAACTAGGGGGTTTACCCTATTTTTGCCGCTTAGGTCGGCGGGATTGTAAATTTGAAACAATAATGACCATTTTGTACTGAGAACAACTTGTAGATGTTTTGATAGCTCTGCAGAGCAGTTTGTAATGAAAAATATCCATTCCTTTTATTAGTTTTCCACCTTAACCTGTTAATCACACTTAGAGCACGTTTTTAACCAAAGGACTCGGGTAGCAGGTCAAATTTCTGGTTCACCGTTCACCGTAACTGTTCTGGGGTAACCAAGGCGTTACACATATTGTTGTATTTTAAATGTTATTATTAATTAAATATTGTGAGTGTAACAGAAATATCTCGATTATCAGGGATTTCGGTTTGTACGATCCTGGGCCTATAAATACAGAGCTCATGGCATCATTGAGGGGATTCGAATTCTTATTTTCCTAAGAGAGTATTTGTATTCTGAGAGAAATATTGTATTCTTTTCATTTACACTGAAGAAACTCAGTTGCCTCAGGTTCATCTGATCTTTAGTGTAGATCCATAAACCATAACTGCAAGTGGATTAGACTATTGCCAACACATTGGGGCTGAACCACTATAAAAATTGTCAGTGTTGTTTTTTCTCTTGAAGGTTTAGTGTAGTTTTGACGTCTACTCATCGTTGGCCAAAACCATAGTCAACATTTTGGTGCTTTCATTGAGAGCCTGAAGAGAAAAACACACAATTACCGTATTATTATGGCGCCCAAGAACACCAATGCGGCCTCCAAGAAGCCAGGTTCATCTAAAGAGCCTACTAGATCTGAAGGACCTGGCCCTCAAGACCATGAGACTAAGCCCAGGGTCTTGCTCGAGGAGATGACTCTAGAGGTTAAGCAACTCCAGGAAGCCATGGGGGCCTTCCAGGAGGAGATGGAGCAATTCAATGCCCGACAGGAGTCATTCGCTGAAGAGATGGCTAGACAGAAGGCTGCGTTTGAGCAACAAAGATGAGAGATGGACGCCAGGAGCGAAGAGATCAGGCGACGGCAAGAGGAGGCCGATAAGTGACACCATGAGGATGCACTCGCTCTGGAGGTGGCTACGCAGTTGACCTAGGCCAATGCCCAAGCTATAGCACGAGGAGCAGCTACCCAAGGAGCAAGGACCACAGATGCTGGTTGAAAAACCACTGACAGACCCAATTCTCGAGGACCGAACAGAAGCGGGAGTAACCCTCCTGGTCGGGAAGAGGATGGGATCTGATCGGGCACTGCCTCGACTCAAAGGGGGAACTCTGGAACCCCCTCTAGGAGCCACCGATCAGAAACTTCCAGATCCGGAAGTCACAGATCAGGCAGTAAAAAGACTCCACCCGGGCAGGAACAAACCAGAACTCCTCGAGGTAAAGAAACTTCACACTTCAAAGATGGGCATGATCATGATGAAGCTGATAGTCATCACACCGACTAGTCGAAGGAAAAGGATGGCAACGACCAGCGGGGAGGAAAAGACCACCTGGCACAGACAGGGAGGCCACCACTGCATCCTAACTAGCAGCGTAGTGGGAAGGAGCATGTCCCGCGCAGTAAGCCTTCCGAAAAAACTCGGAGCACAGTGTTTGACCGATTGGGGAGGCATACCTCTCAGAAGGATTTAAGAGATGTCATTGCCGACAGAAGAAGGACCGTCCCGGTCGAAGGGCGAGATCCAAACCGACCTACCAGTCAAGTAAAAATACTTGATGATGGTGCACTGAATAGGAGCGCCTGACCAGGCAGACGGGACCTTGAGCCCCCAGCAGTGGCCCCAGGCATCCAGGCCCAGCTTGATGCGCTAACAGCAGTAGTTCAAGGTCTGTCGAAATGACCTTCTGCAATCAATCTAGTAGACCACAGGAGTGGTAGCCCATTCTGTGCTCGAATTAGAGCAGCCCAGCCGCCAGCGAAGTATAAAGCACCGGTACTGCCAATTTTTACAGAAAAGGCAAATCCAATAAGGCACGTGGGGAAGTTCAAAGACCAAATGGAGCTTCTCGGAGTGAGCGATGACTATCACTACAAATTTTTCCCCACTACATTGTCCGATACTGCCCAAGAGTGGTATTGGAAATTTAAGCCGAACTCCATTACTTCTTGGGAGAGTTTCAGGAAAGAATTCTGTAGGAAGTTCAGCGCTGCTCGGACCCCTCCAGTTTACGCCAATCACTTGGCAGATATTAAACAAGGGAAAGATGCATCTCTCAAGAACTACATACAGAGGTTCATGAGAGAAGCCAACCGAGCAACTACGGTTGGAGATGAGGGGAAGATGGTTGCCATTTCTTCTGGTATAATCTATCAGAGTCCTTTGTGGGACTGTATTCATCGCAATTCAATTTCAACACTACAACAATTTCTTGACCAGGCAAGCAAATATATGAAATTGGATCAATTGATTGAGAAAGGAGAGAAAGGCCAGAACAATCCGGGCGGATCAACTGGTCCTCCTAAGAATGGTGGAAATGAACAAAGTGATGGTAAGAAACATAGAAATAACGAGTCTGACCGCCATGAGGAAAAGAAGGCTAAGTCGGGACCAAACGAAAAGCCAACTAAGTATGAACCTCGGTTCACCAATTACACTACTCTTTCGGCCAGCCGAGCAGAGATATATCTGGCGAGTCATCAAGAGGTCCCCTACTAGAAAACCCCACCCATCAGGAAGGAGATGAGTAAGAGAGACTTGAATAAGTTCTGTCCTTTCAATGGAGACTATGGTCACGACACAAATGAATGCAATCATCTCAAAGAAGAGATAGAGTTTCTCCTTCGGTCGGGAAAATTAAAAAAGTATCAAGCAGAAAAGACCGAAGGAGAGGGAAGTAACAACAATCTTGGGTTTAAGCGACAACGGTCTCCACCCTTGCAACTTGAGCCTGTGGACTTCACTCTGGACACTATATGTGGTGGTCCACATCTGGCTGGGGATAGCAACAAGCAAGAGAGAAATATGCTCGAACACTCCGACATGAGTTGGACGCATCGTCGACGTATGAAGTCATGACTGTAGAGGAGCGACCTCCGAAGAACCCAGGTGAGAGAGTGAGTCTCTCACTTTTACTGAAGGTGATGCACGACATGTGAGATATCCTCATAATGACCCCCTTGTCATTATAGTCCAAATAGCAAACATGAAGGTGAAGAGATGTCTGGTCGACACGGGGAGCTCTATGAACATCATTTACAAATCATCCTTTGAAAGGATGAGACTAACCATTAATGACTTGAAGCCATGCTCTTAGGTCATTTATGGATTTACTGGAGAAGGGTTGTCACTGGCCGGAACGATCAAGTTACCAGTCACAACATGAGATGCTCTGAAGCACGAGACAGTTATGACGGAGTTTTTGATAGTCAACTGTTCGTCGGCTTATAATGTGGTGATTGGTCAACCACTACTCACGGCCTTGCATGCGGCAGTCTCTATATGGCACCTTTCTATGAAGTTCCGAACCAGTGCAGGAATAGGTTGTGTTCAAGGAGACCAGAGAGAAGCTAGAGAGTGTTACAATGCCTCAGTAGCTAAAGCACGAAAGGGGGCTAAGGAAAAAAATATGATTGTGTGTGCAGATAGAGAGGAGATAGAGGAGATGGATGTCATCCAACAAAGCATAACAATCGTAGCCGATCAGGAAATAATGTTAGAAGATGTTGGCCAAGAAAGCACTCTTGGTTTCAGTAAGCAACAAGCCCTATCCGGTGATAAAGTCACCAAATAAAGCATTGCCCAAAGTGAGGGAATGGACTTTGATCCTCACTTTGGGGATTATGATAGTGAGGTGGGACCCACGGAAGAATTAGAGGAGGTCCCAATAGATGAGAATGACCCGACCAGAGGGGTCAAGGTTGGAAAAAAGTTGAAGTTAGAAGTAAAAGCATAGCTAGTAGAATTTTTGCGGAGGAATCAAGATGTCTTCACTTGGTCTTACACAGATATGGTGGGTATCTCACCAACTGTGATCAGCCACATGCTCAACATGGATGAAAGCTATCCAGCAGTGCAACAGAAGAGAAGATTGCTTGACAAGGATCAAGCATAGGCTCTCAAGGAAGAGGTGGAGCGACTAAAGGAAAACGGGTTCATAAGGGAGGCTTATTACCCCGCTTGGGTTTCAAACCCGGTATTAGTGCCCAAGTCCAATGGAAAGTGGAGGACTTGTGTGGACTTTACCGATCTGAACAAAGCATGTCCTAAGGACTATTTTCCTTTGCCAAGGATAGACCAGTTGGTTGACGCAACCTCTGGTCATGAAACTTTGTCTTTTATGGACGCTTACTCGGGGTATAACCAAATTAGTATGCACCCTCCCAATGAGGAGCATACCAGTTTTTGAATAGACATAGGGTTGTATGGTTATAAGGTCATGCCATTCGGCTTGAAGAACGTGGGAGGCACCTACCAGCGTTTAGTGAATGGCATGTTCCGTGACTTAATCGGCAAAAACATGGAGGTGTACGTAGACAATATGCTGGTAAAGTCAAAGGAAGATGAAGGACATGTACGAGATTTGGAGGAATGCTTTGCAGTACTAAGAAAGTACAGCATGAAGTTGAATCCCCTCAAATGCTCGTTTGGAGTATGTTCTGGAAAATTTCTTGGGTTTATTATTAACTCGCGAGGAATAGAAGAAAATCCAGAGAAGATAAAGGCGCTTGCGAAAATGAAGTCTCCAGCCAAGATTAAGGATGTGCAAAGCTTGACTGGGTGGATTGCTGCTCTAAGTAGGTTCATTTCCAAATCAACGGACAAATGTGTCCCATTTTTTAACTTGCTTAGAGGAAGCAAAAAATTCGAATGGAAGGAAGAATGTGAGCAAGCTTTTCAAGCCATAAAGGAACACTTCGCTCAACCTCATGTTCTTTCAAAGCTAGTAGATGGGGACGACCTTTTTGTTTACTTAGCAGTCACAGAGCATGCTGTCAGTGCTGCTCTAGTACGAGAAGAAGATAAAGTGCAGCATTCGGTATACTATGTTAGCAAGCAGTTGATAGGAGTGGAGTCAAGGTATCCCGTGATCGAGAAGTTGGCCTATTGCTTGGTACTTGCATCTCACAAATTGCGACCGTACTTCCAGGCACATCCCATTAAAGTACTTACCGACCAGCCCCTACGCCAAGTCTTACAGAAGCCAGAGTCAGCTGGTCGTTTACTTAAATGGGCAGTTGAATTAAGCCAATTCGAAATCAAATATCAACCAAGGTCCGCTATTAAAGGATAGGCTTTGGCGGATTTTATTGCTGAATGTACTGGGATTCCTGATATTCCCGACCAGCAAGAGCATACGACTGGGCAGAGAGAGGATTTTCCTACTTGGCAACTTTTTTTTTATGGGTCGTCAAATGAACATCATTCAGGAGCAGGAATTATATTGATCACACCGGAGAGGCACCGAATTCATTGCGCGCTGAGGTTCGAATTTAACGCTTCTAATAATGAGGCGGAGTATGAAGCCCTCATAGCAGGATTGCGCCTGGCTAGAGATGTTCGTGCCCGGTCGGTTGAAGTAAATAGTGATTCCCAATTGGTGGTCTACCAAGTCTTAGGAGAATATCAAGCAAGGGGCTTGCACATGATGGCGTACTTGAATAAAACCAAGGACTTGCTAGCACAATTCGAGGAGTATACTATTAAGCTGGTACCACGGGAGCAGAAATCCAATGCAGACGCTCTAGCAAAATTGGCTAGTGCAAAAGATGCTGAAACTTTGAATATAGTACCAGTGGAATACTTGGCAGAACCGAGTATTAATGAATGAGAAGCCATGCCCATCACAATAGCTGACACTTGGATGACACCCATCATTACTTACCTTGAGCAAGGAGTCCTACCAGATAATCGTAATGAAGCCAAGAAGATTATGAGGCAAGCTGCTAGGTATATTATGATGGATGGGGTATTGTATAGAAAAGGGTACTCTATGCCACTACTTAGATGCATAACACTCGACAAGTCGAAAAGCTTACTATCCGAAGTGCACAATGGGTTCTGCAGAGATCATGCTGGGGGCAGAGTCTCTCCAAAAAGATTTTGCGGCAAGGATTTTTCTGGCCTACAATGAATGAGGATTCCATGGAGTATGTGAAGAAGTGTGATAAATGCCAGAGATTTTCTAAAGTACCCAGGGCACCTCAGAATGTCTTGAAGCAGATGCAGAGTCCATGGCCTTTTGCAGTATGGGGAATTGATCTGATCAGGAAACTACCCAAAGGAAAATGAGGAGTACAGTTCGCAGTAGTTGCTGTGGATTATTTCACCAAGTGGACTGAAGCTGAACCACTAGCAACGATCACCTCAAAGAAAGTATTAGATTTTGTAGTTAAGAATATAATATGTCGCTATGGTCTGCCCAAGAAGATAGTCTCTGACAACGGCACTCAGTTTGATAGTGACTTGTTTACTGATTTCTGCACTAGACATGGCATTATGAAAAGTTTCTCCTCGGTAGCTCATCCGCAAGCCAATGGGTAGGTTGAAGCCGTAAATAAGACTTTGAAGGATAATCTAAAAAAGCGTCTAGAACGAGCTAAGGGTGCTTGGGCGAAAGAATTGTCAGTGGTCCTTTGGTCATATAGGACTACTGCCCGGACAGCAACTAGTCATACCCCTTTTTCCTTGGCATATGGATATGAAGCCATGTTGCCTCTCGAAGTAGACCCACCATCTCATCGGAGAGCCACGTATGACCAGGAGGAGAATCACCAGTTGTTAGCTGAATCTTTGGATTTTGTTGAAGAGAGACGAGAAAAAGCAACCTTGAGAGTTGCTGCCCATCAGCAAAAAGTGGCCCGCTATTTTAATTCCAGGGTTAGAGATCGGAAGTTCCAGGTCAGAGATTTGGTCCTTAGAAAGGTGTTCATCAAAGACCCAGCAGCTGGAGTGCTAGGACCAAATTTGGAGGGACTGTATCAGATTGAGCAAGTCTTACCACCCGGCACTTACAAACTTTCTCGATTAAATGGAGAGCTGATCAGGAACTATTTGAATGGCGAGCACTTGAGGAAATATTATCAATAAATATTGCTTACAGAGTAGTAGCTTAGTTTCAAGTGTTTAACTTGTTATTTGAGTTTGTTTGTGAACTGGTTATTTGCTAACGAGTCATTTTATTTTTGAACAATTTTATTTTGTTTGAGACTCGTAATTAGACACGCTTTGTCCTTATTTTTTACGAGTAATAAAAGAGATCACGCGCAGCGCGGTCGAATCTTGCTAAAATTTTGCATATGTGTGATTATTTTTACTTTGGCAGTGTTCAACTATCAGTGCATTGGAAAAAAAAAACCAGGCAGTGTTCAACTGGTCGGTCTCCATCAGATAAATGGGCAGCATTTAAATGGTCGAATGTTTTGCAGTGTTTAACTGCTGAAATATCCTCTTTATATTCAATGTGTTTCACGAGTAATAACTGCTCTGACAAATTCGGTCAAGTAGCAAGTGATCAAGGATTTTTCAACCCTCAATCACTTGGGGGGCACATAGGGTATACTGGTATATAATTCAACACAAGCAATAAGAACACGAGCAAAGATATTTGTTTTTAGGCTGACTTGTAAATTTTTGAAGTAAAAAAAGGTCATTAAGCTAACTTGTTTTACAAAGCTTAAGTAACTTGGATTTTTTTCAAAATTTTAAGTTACGAACAACTATTTGTGTGTAAACAAAACACTATGCTCATTAAATGTTAGAGCAATAAGAATGTGAGAAAGCATACTTAGTAGTGACTTATGAAAGATTTAGAATTTCTAAGTTAGAAAACTAAGTACTCATATGAAAATGTAAGGCATCTATCAGAATAAAGCTTTTAAATGACTCAAGTCTAAAAAGTAAAGTGTTCATGCCAACAGCTCGGCCATACGAGCAAAGTATAAAAACAAAATATAAAATAAGTGTCTACTAGTCAGATGAGGGGTTCTCTGGTCGGCCAAAGGCTTACTGGTCAGCTAAGGGACTCCCTGGTCGGATGGTCACTCAGGTTGATCAACACCAACTTCGGCATCTATAGCTTCCTCCAGCCGGAATGATAATGTAGGAGAAAAGGGTGTAACACCAGCAGGATTGGCTGCCTCCTCATCGACCTTTGCCTCGCACTTGGAAAGTTCTTCTGCCTTGGCCTCCTCTATGAGAAAGTCGAGGTTGAGGGGTTTGTTCAACTTCCATACTTGGTAGAAGCAGTTGAAACAAATCTCTTTATAGCGAGCGAGATCGACTTCCTTTTCTCGCTTCAGCTCCTCGTTCTCGCAAGTCAGTCTTTCCAGCTGATCAGTCAACATCTTGTTGATTTGAATTTGTTTCTGGTTTTCATCAGCCAGCTCTCTAAGAAATCCATCCCGCTCGAAAATGGTCTTCTTCACCTGCTCAACCTTGGATCTGAGATCCTTTTCAGAGGAAGTTAAAGTTTCTACTTTGGTTTGGGCTTCCACCAGCTGATCATTTAAGACCTTGATCAACTCCTTGTAGTCTACTACTCGATGTTGAGCATGACTGATAGTAATAAGTGACTGCAGTGGAAAACAGAAAGTTGTTACAAGTAAAAACAATTAATAACAAATTGGGATGTCCTATGATAAAATACTTACATTCATCAATTGGGCGAGCCCCCTTTGCAGGACGACTTCAACACTGAGCCGAGGCAAAGATTCAAAGCTTTGAATTGTTGAAGCATCGTGAAGAGTTTGATCAAGCAATTCCTTCCCAATGTTACCAGCGATGCGAAGGGGCTCACTTAAGCCAGTCGAGCGAGTGGGGGTTAAACTAGCAGAAGGAGGAATTGACGAGGGAGTCAGCTGCGGGATGGTGATGGACTGGTCGGATTGTCTCCCCTGACTGGTCGATATTGTCCTTGCAGCTTTGTTTGTAGGGTTTGAGCTACTTCCCTCCCCAGGTTTCCTCTTTTGGGCAAGGGTGGTGTTGAATTGCTTGAACATCTCTGAATCTGCAAAAGAGTGAAGCACAAGATTTGTTAGTAAAAATTGGAGCAATATGTAGATAAATAAAGATTTTACTACTACCAGACAACTCTATAGATTTCGTACAACCATTCTCGAGGAAAGTTACTTATAACCAAACATCAAACTATGGCTACTGAACCTGAGTTTAGGATTTGATCAAGAAAGTCGTCCTCTTCTTCAGATGATGAGCTGAAGTCCCTATGGAGCTCAATGGTCTTTCCTTTCCCAGGCTGTGTAGGAGTAACACGTCTGCGCTGGTCCTCTGGAAGTGGTTCCCTAATAATAAGGTCGTCTGGTCTACGAGAGTAGGGAGATGGTTCAGGAGAGAACTGATCGGTCACCACTTCAGTGTCAGCGTTGGACTGGTCAGTTGCGTTCACTTCCTCAGTAGTGCTTTCTCCTATGATCTTTTGGTTGCTTGGTAACAGCCCCACCATCTGAAGATTGTCCATGTTGACCAACTCTTTTACATTTTTCTCCTCGGTGTACATGTTGGCCAGTTCTTCTGCTCGGGAACACATTTCTTTAGTTGGCAAAGGCTGGTGAAACGGACCCGCATGTGTGAAGGCTAAGTTGTTGGCCTTAATATCTGAAGTTAAAAAATACTGTGTATAGTATTTTCTAGGATTTGATTTATGAGCAATACCATGGAGGTATTTGATCCCTTTATGCCTGTGGAATAGGAGAAAAAAACCTATATTCTTGTGGGTTGGGTTGGGTTGGTCCTAAAGTCGAAGAGGTAGTTCACTTCATGAGGAGTGGGTGGATCCCAACCTTGCAAGTATAGAATGTACAAAGCGGACAATACCTGAATCCCATTGGGAGCAATCTGGAAAGGAGAGACATTGAAGTAATCTGCTACTGACTGGAAGAAAGGGTGCAGCGGAATAGTAGCTCCTGCAAATACATGGTATCTAGACTAGGCACAGTAAGGTCCGCTAGGCTTGTTGGCTCTCTGATGAGGACGCGGGCATATCACGTTTACCCCTTTCAGGCCTGAAGCTTGAATGTGTTTTTCAAACATGCAGGGGTTAAGTTTGGAAGGTTTGGCTGTGAACCAAGAGGGTGTTTCGTCTTTGTCTTTTCTTGGTTTTTGAACAGCTAATTGTTGAATCTCGGTTGTAAATTTCTGGATGATTTTTCTCCGAGGTTTGCTGGTGTTTTGTATCTGGCGAGGCGGTCTTGAAGAAGCCGCAGTTTGGACTTCACTACATTCCACTACCTTCTATGCCACTCTGCGAGCCACCTGAGGATCTTGGTCTTGAGGAAGTCGGTTGGATTTCTTCACCCTCATTTCTGGATGTCCAGCCTGTTGGTTGAGAAACTGTTCTTCATGAGGAAATATAAGGCTGACGGGGAAGGATCTTTTTCAGGCGGGGAAGGATCTTTTTCAGGCGGCGAAGGCGATCTTTGTTAGGATCGAGTTTCCTAATACGCAGCGGAATGGTGGTGTGGTTGGCTCAGTGTACAACAAAAAATTTGTAACATATTTAAACTACCTTTAAATATGCGGATCCATTAATATACATACATTAATCATAAACAAAATAAGGATAGAATTCATACCTCTTGAAGCCTATCAAGTATCCTTGCTATCTTTTCGTATTTAGAACGATCTTCCTATCCAAGCCGCTCCCACGTACTCACACCAAGATCTTCCAAAGCGTTCTCTACACCTCAAGAAATGTGTGGGCACTTAGAGAATGAAGGATAGTTTATTTGTGATTCTACTTGATGTACTCAACTCATGAGATCAAGAGAATAGGCCTGAGAATTGGTTCTTTATTTTCTGGGAGAGAAAATTATCGTTCTATTTTTCACAGAGCGAATGTTCAGAGTTGTCTCACATCTCCATCTCTGAATATTTTTCTGATTAGTCATACTTAAAAGAAAATATTCAAATTTTTAAAAAATAAATCTGTAACCATTTTACAATTTTACTTTTTAATTAATTAATTATTCTATTAATGAAAAAAATCCAAAAACCAATTTTTGAATTATCCATTAATTAATTAATTAATTAAATAAAAATAAAAATCCCATCCCTGAAATTGCCCTACACGCGGACTGTGTGTGCACGTGTAGCTTCCCTAATTTTAGGGATGTTGGTTTTTCAATTTTTATTTAATTATTTATTCAAACTACTTTTTCAGATAAGATCTAACAACCTGATAACTAATTCAAATTTGAATTCAAATTAATTATCTGTTTAATTAATTATCAAATATAATTAATTATTTGAATAAATATTAATCTTTTAAATTCAAATCCAATTTGAACTTATCAGATTATTATCTCCCACTCAAATAAAGATATTTAATTAATTCTACCAATTAATTAAATCCAAAATTTTCGAAAATAAATATTTAATTTATTATAATTTTGAAAATTATAATTAATTAATTATTTAATTAAATTTCGAAATTAATTCAATTATTTAATTAAATTTCGAAATTAATTTAATTATTTAATATAATTTCGAAAATTATACAATAATTAAATATTAATTAATTTTGTTAACTACAACTAATTTGTAAATAATTAATTAATCACTATTATCATATAATTGCATATTTGGCCTGAAGAACAAATTTCTTCTTAAATATGTCTTTAAACTATTTTTCCTTCATATCAACTCTTACCTTGAACAGTGTTGATAGAGCCGCTATGGGGACCTATGGACCTATAATTCCAAGCTCCAATAAATTTGAGATTATTAATTAAACTCTTTAATTAAATAATCTTAATTTATTAATCTCATGATTAATCCACTATAAATATGAGACTGCACACTTGTAATCATAGACATTTCATTTACTGGGTACTTTATAATCATAAAGTGTCCATTGATAAAATCATTGCATACAACTTGACCCTCTAATAATGGTTCATAATTAATCGAGAATAAAATTATCGTTTTACCCTTTTAACTATCTCTTGTTTCCTTAAGTACCATTGACTCTACTAGTGAAGGTTAATTCATAACTAAATTATGAATTTGAGCTCAATAACCTTTCAGTCCCAAAAGTCAACCCTTAAGAGAACCATCATTCAATCTCTTGCGAGAAGGCATAGATTCCATATCTGTATACTATGTCCCCAGCCATCTACATTAATGAGTTCCCAAAACAAAAGTTTCTAGCCTGATCATTCTGACAGACCCTAGCAAGTGAATCAAAGAACTCATATAACATAAACAGGAGTCCATAGTAACTTCAGGATTACGATCTATTTGTATATGATCATCAGTTGATATATTTAATTAATACTTCGAAACAGTATTTAACTAAGTATTAATAAACATATCTGGTCCAGTTCTATATATTCTATAATATATAAAGCACCTCCACTAAAGTGTCCTACCATACTAGTGATCCGGATCTAGATCACATGTATTCATAATACTAGTGGATCGTACTTGCAGTAATTAATCTAAAGATTCCATAACTTTATTTTACTGCGAACTATTCAAGTTCATTTATCTCAAACACAATCCTCCCGTACCAATACGTGTTTGAGATCACATATATGAACTTAGGAATTTTCCTGATATTTACTTAATATTATCACGGAATAATATAGTCCATAAAATATATGCATAACAAATTCAATTCATTTATTTATTTCATAAAAACAATGTCTACTACATATGCTTTCAGGGCACATTTCCAACAATCTTCGGGGGTGTGATTGCTAGGAGACTTGGATGACGAGTCGCTACTTTGAGGAATGTCGCTTGATTGGGGAATTGAAGTGTCAGAGTTTGTATGGTTGTCCCCTCCCCTGTAGTCAAATCGATTCATCTATAAAAAAGAAAGTATGGGGAGGTGAGTAACCAAACAAATACAAATTGATCAGTGCAAAGGAAAAATATTTATTTACTGCTTGGAAAATATTTTTCTAGGTAGTAAAAATATGTTCTACTCCCCAAAATAAAAGTGTATGAGGGAAAAGGAAATTTTGCAAGCCCAAATGCTTGGGGGCATTCATGTGTCCGAGTGAATGCATGCATATGACCAGTCGGGTAGGTGTGTGCCCGAGCGGATGGGCATGTCCTCTGAATGTTCCGTGTAGCGTCCGAGCGGATGGGTGCGTGCATCCGAGCGTCAGTGCGTGGTGCCCAAGCGGCTGGGGCTGCGTCCGAGTGGATGGTGCGTGGTGCCCGAGCGGCTGGGGCTGCGTCCGAGCATACAAGGTGTATTGTGAAGTACGCTTCCAATTGGCTAGGTGTCATCCGAATGGCGTGTCATCCGATCGGCTAGGTGCACATCCGAGCAGTTGCATGGTGTCCGAGCCATGGAGCGCTAGTCCGAGCCTATGACGCAGGTGTCAGAGAGAAGCCGTGTGTTACCCAATCGGTTGGGCGTTGATCCGAGCGAATGGAGGAGCGTACGCTCGAGTGACAAGCGTGTCCCAGCAGCCAGGGTCGGTGTCCGAGCAGCCACGTGCGTCTCCGAATGAGTGTCTCCTTGAATCCGAGTAGGAGGAAGTATGACCGATCGGTCCTAGGTATACTTCCTAATAGGCCATTTTTCGAGAAATCCAAATCTCAAAGGGCATATACACAAACACCTTTTTCTCACTCAAAGTACACTATAACAAGATCCTATTTGTTTTTTCTTCAAATTTTCATGAAATTGGAGACAAAATTGATTTACCCATAGCCTAAACTACATCAAAATAGCCACAATATGCATCATTCACCAAAGATTCATACACAAATTCAAGGGTATATTTTAAATGAAGGATTCAGCATACAAGGTTTTTTTTTAGCTTTAAGAAAAAAAAAACCTACAAATGGAGGTGAGGAAGAAGATCTTACCCAAATGTCTTGAATATGTGTTGATTTCTTGAGGAACCCTTGGATTTTCTTGAAGAAAATTGGAGCCCTTCTTGGAGTTCTTGGAAGTTTTCGGCCAAGAGGAGGAGGGGTTTTGGGAGGTCACGGCCAAGAGGAAATGAAGAGGTTTGGGAGCCTTTTGGTTTTCTTTTTGCTTGTGAGTTGTGAGCACACTTATGGGTCTATTTAAAGGGAAAAGTGGAAATTGTCACTTATTCTTAGACTCTTGGAATTCTCTTGGTTATATATTGTCACTTATTCTTAGACTCTTGAAATTCTCTTGGGTATATTCTCTCCCCCATGATTGGGAGCAGTTAATTACCATGATCGTGGTCTGGTAAGACGTTGTGGTTTGGTTGCACAGGCGGGAGAATGTTAAAGTCAGTTTTTTGTATATATGCCGTCGGCAGTTGGAGAAAAGAAAATTTATTATGTGAGTATATCAGATAATAAACTTGGGGGGTAAATGTTATCCCCAAAATTTGAAAATGATGACGTGGCAATAAAAGTGACAAGTGGCAAGAAGTGACTGAGTCAAAGCTTTTAGATTAATCTGGTGATATTATTGATATGAAAATTGCTTATCTGGCTTGGAAGTGATTTGTCCGACCGGAAAAGATACTTGACTGACCAGTCACCTACTCCGACCGACCAGATAGATGTTTGGCCAACCGGTGGAGTGCATGGCCAATCAGTCAAGTGCTTGGCTGACCAGTGAGGTGCATGACCGACCGGTGGAGTGCTTGGCCGACCAGTGAAGTGTTTGGTCGACCGGTGGAGTGCATGGCCGACCAGTCAGCTATTTTGGTCGACCGGTCAAGTGTTTTGGCTGACCAGTTTTTCTTCAAAGAGTGAAGTTGACCGACTAAACAGATTATTGTTATGCAAGTGAAATTCCAGCAACGGCTTCGTCTAGAATCAGTCGTACCTACGCGGGAATTTCTCAGATTATCCCAACGAAGTCGCATATTGTTGTATTTTAAATGTTATTATTAATTAAATATTGTGAGAGTAACAGAAATATCCCGATTATCAGGGATTTCGGTTTGTACGATCCTAGGCCTATAAATACAGAGCTCATGGCATCATTGAGGGGATTCGAATTCTTATTTTCCTAAGAGAGTATTTGTATTCTGAGAGAAATATTGTATTCTTTTCATTTACACTGAAGAAACTCAGTTGCCTCAGGTTCATCTGATCTTTAGTGTAGATCCACAAATCATAACTGTAAGTGGATTAGGCTATTACCAACACATTGGGGCTGAACCACTATAAAAATTGTCAGTGTCGTTTTTTCTCTTGAAGGTTTAGTGTAGTTTTGACGTCTACTCGTTGTTGGCCAAAACCATGGTCATCAAACTCCTATATATGTCATCTGATCCTTTGATTCATGTGTTATGGTTTGTCAGGCTAAGAACAATTGTTTTGGGGACTCAATGATGTATATGGCTGGGGATGTGGTTTAACAGATATAGAATTTATACCTTCTTATAGATTGAATAATGGTTCCCTATTGGGTTGGCTTTTGGAACTTAAAAGGTTATGAGCAATCACGTCGCAAACTTGTTGTGACACAACCTTCACTAGTAAAGTCAATGGTACTCTAAGAACAAGATATAGCTAAAAGGGTAAAACGGTAATTTTATTCCCTTTTAATTATGAACCATTAATAGAGGATTAACGTTGTATTTAATGATTATATCAATGGATATTTTATTCTTTAATAAAGTACTCAATAAATATATGTCTATAATTATCAAGAGTTCAATCTCATATTTTCAGTGGAGTAATCATGAGATTAATAAATATGATTATTTAATCAAAGAGATTTGTTTAATAATGTAATATTTATTGGAGCTTGATAATATTAGTCCATAGGTCCCCAATGTGGCTCTATCAACACTATATCCAGGTAAGAGTTGATACAAGGGTATAACTGTAATTCGGGAATTTGAGAATAATTTCATTTTTCGGGTCAAGTATGCAATTATATGATAATTAAAGTTGAATAATTAATTATTAATTTTTGAAAATATATTTATTAATTTAAATATATAAAATTTTGAATTTCATATTTATAAATAAATAAATTAATTAATTATTTTATTTGAGTAAGAGAAAATAAAATTGATAATTCAAAAATAGTTTTTGATTTATTTAATTTTAAAAGATGATGATAATGATGATCATCAATTTGAATTTTGAATTTTGAACTTAAAATTTAAAATTTGAAATATGGTTGACATCATTTCCTTAAAAATATTAACACCTTATTTTGTGGGAGATTGATTTTTATTAAATAATTAAATAAAAAAAATACAAAATCCTTGAAAAAAGAATAGCAGTACACGCCTGGCACAGTTCAAGGACTGTGTCATGCGTGTACCACTTTTACTGATATTGTATCAATATAGTTTTTATTCTATTTATTTAATTATTTAATAATTTAAAAATAGTTTTTTCAAATTTGGTAAGTTAGATATTTACCTAAATTAAATCCTATAGTCATTATTATATTGCATTATATTACTATTGCTATTAGAAATAATAAGGTAATATAAATCTCTATATATATGATATAGAAGAAGAAAAGAAAATATACAAAAGACAAGAAATAGAAACACACAACAATACACAATTCAGAATAGTTCTCAGAGTTTTTTGTTAGACAAAAACTCTCTCTTTCTTCTTCTTTATTCTAGTCATTTTAAGACTATAATCCAAGTTCTCATGTGATGAGAAATACTTGTGATTCCTAAAACACAAACCCGTGTTCTCTATGTCCCCACACACATCTTGAGGTGTAGAGAACACTCCGGAAGTTCGTGCTTTGAGTGCTCAAAGCTTTGCATAGGTAGATCATTAATAATATAAAAAGACTCAAGGACACTTGATAGGCTTCCAGAAGTAAAATTTAATGTTCTTGATTTTTTGTGTTTATATGTTGTGTATAAATATATTGTATATTTATATACATATTTTTTGCATGATTAATAGTATTGTGTGATAATGTTTCTGCATTTTTTTCTTGGTCATATAAATTTTTTATATGATTAATGAAAAAAAATTATTGTTGTTATTCTATTATATTCAAATAACAAAAATGGGTCCAACATGCATGAGTTTTCGCTGCGTGCTCTGAATGGTTTTCCAACAATTTTTGTAATGACCCGGATTTTCAAGACTCGATAATGCGGAAATATAAACGTTTTCATTTAACAAAATGTCTCAAAAACTCGTATAAAAACACTTTTGGAAAGTCGTATGGACATACTTAACATTTAATACAAACATAATTTATGAAGAGTAAAGTGAGCATAGTTTATGAAAATAACACAACATTTTCCAAAAACAAAACGGCTTCCCAAAAGGTCGGTCCACATGTACATTCGCAAGGTAGACTCCAGCGCTCACTGCTCTGCCTTGCCCATGTTGTTACCTACAACAGGAAACAACTAGGTAAGCCAAAACACTTAGTAAGTTCAACTTTAAAAACAAAAGCATGCAGAGAAGACAGGTTGTCACTGACTAAGTTACTGTCCACAGATAACAATAGCTCACAAAAATTAAGGTTCCAAATCAATCCCGACCCTGTGCAATTAATTTCAAGAACGCAAAAGCGTCCTGGCAAACTTATGGTTATGCCTGATAACCAATGACAAACTATTTCATATAAACAAATAAATTCCTGCACTCAGAAAATCCCAGAGCAAGCAGATTTAATATATAACAATATAATTCGAGACCAATGCTCGACAATTTCCAACAATTCAGGCATAACACACCCTCCAACATAAATGATAATATGTAAGAGATAGCCAAGTCTCAACACTAAGATCTAGCCAATAAATATCTCCATCAAGGGTAACTATCGTGTTACGTAGGGCATCGCTACTTATCCAAGAATAAATCCCTCATAAGGGTAACCATCAAGTTACCTAGGGCATCACTACTTATCTAAGAGTGTAATCGAAGTTACACGGGTTTACAGAGACTTCTAGGTTAATCAGTGGTGCTTGTGAGTAGTTGCCCCTAGGGTGTTCAGCCTCACTCAAACTTGGAAACCCCTACTATCTCTAGGCACTCTCACTAAATGGAAAATATTCACGGCTACTGTCCGGGAATAACTTATCAGAGCACTTTCTCGGGTTCTAACCATTCACTGAGTAAGTAAGCATAAGGGCCCCTAGGTCCCATTCATTTTGGTGCCCCTAGGTTTAAATCAGCAATCCTCACCTCTTGGCCACTCGTCGCGGTAATGAATCAGACATAATAAAATCAAGCAGTGTGACGGGGATCAGCCGTATAGAATATGACGGATATCTTCCGGTAATATTTTCTGAATCAGCATCCACTAGACTAACGTCTCTATGCAAACTTTCTACGACAGTGTATATATGTGCATGTGTCTCTATACTAACATACAATACAATAGTCGTTTCATGTTGTAGCCACACAATAGAAGTTGACTAACTTTGAGTCCTTCGATCTCAGCACGATTTCACCCTCCAATGTATAATCCAGTTATACTTAGCCAATATTGTAATTATCCATATAGTATACTCGGATTAATTATGACACTTCATAATTAATTATTATTATTATTTTGGGCAGTTTTTTCATTTTAAAAATCATTTGTAAGGATTAAAGATCCTTATTTGGCTTTAAACTCATTCAAGAAATTCATACTCAAAATTTTTAAAATAAACCCTAAGTCTCGGGGAGACCTATCCTATGGTCTCGATACTTAGGCTCGGGTATCGCAAGAGTATTTTCCCACAATCCGCTAAAAATCTTATTCTTTAAAGGTATCGCTATTAACCCGTACCTTCAACAAGTCAGTTAAATATATAGAAGATTTTAGCCAGTATTATATCCCGAAAATACTAATTAAATTCCTTAATTATTTTTCAAGAAAATAAACTTTGAATTTTCCTTTTATTTTTCTTAAGGTTTTAATCTCTAAAAATCGTTTTAAGAAAATAGCCTACTTTTATCTTAATTAGGAAAACCTTTAAAAATTTCTCATCTTGACTAGTTAATATTTCTGAATTCAATTAATTAAGTTTACTTACTAGAAAAATAATTTACTTAATTATTTTCTCAAAATATAGGGTTTTAAACCCTCTTTTAATTTATTAACTTATTAATAAATTAATTCTTTTATTTTTAGAAAGAATAAAAATAATTTAATAAAAATAATTCTCACTAAACTCAAAGTGGTATTTTAGGTCAAAATATGTTTTTAAGACTTACAAAGCTTTTATCTTGAAATAAGCAAAATTTTACTTTATACCTTAAGTTCCAAAATCTCATTTTTACACCAAGTGTGAAAACCTTATTTTTTACATTTTTAACTACACACTTTGTTAGGTCATAACTTGAAATTTACTTACCCAATTATTACCAAAATTTCCCAATTCTAATTTTGGTATGCCATTTAGGTCTTTGTAAAATCTTAGGTCAAAAGGAGCATTTTTTATTGGTGAAATTATTTTCCAACAATGAGGTAAAAATGACCTTATTTTCAAGTCCTTAAGTTTTCCAAAATTTGGCACTTAATAACTTTCAAGCCGTTCATTATTTTGTTACCAAATTTTACAGTGAGATACTAGATTATGCTAAGAATATGTCCAATAAATTATAGAAAATCCTGGGTTCATTTTCCATATACAGTGGCTGTCCAAACTTGGTCCCGAAATTAAGAATACGAAAAAAAAACAGTTTTTTTACCTAAACTTTGAAATAGCATAACTCACTCATTTTTAAACATTTTTTAGTGTTTCAAAAGCTCAATTTGATGTACTCAATCTCAAAAACATTAAAAAATAATTAAATTTTACAAAATAAATATACATTGGATGCTTGACCCCTTGGAAGTCACAGATCAAAACTTGTATTTTTGTTTTAGGGTTTTCAACAAAACCCTTGGGGCTTTTGGTTCCTATTCTCTAAAATCAACACACAAGCATCATAAAAATTATAAAGCAACTACCATAGCCTTATTACATCACCAATAAGAAACTTTAAGCATTAAATATACATAATAATGCTTAAAAAAATAAAAACCATACAATAACAACCATAAAAAGTAAACTTTTACCTCTTGTTGTTCTTGCTTTAGGTTTGGATCTTTCTACTAGCTTGGGATCCTTCAACACCCTTCCAAAACCTTAACCAACTCCCCCAACAATACATATAATTAGCTATTGAAAATCTATGGTTAAAACTTTACAAAAGTCTAGTTTTTTTAAACTTTACCTTAGGGAAACCCTTCCTAGACCAAAGCTTAAGCTTCCAAGCCTTCTTAGTGTTCTTGAGGTTGAAAATGGAAAGAAAACTTGAGAGAGAGTTTTCAAAAAAGATGAGAGTGATTGAGGGAGAGAGTGGTCGGTTTTGGGGAGGGTTAGAAGGGTTTAGACTACTCTAAAATATCTTAAAACACTTGAGTGTTTTACTATCCACTTGATGCCTTAACCCTTATATTTAAAATGGAATTAAACTTAAAACCATTTGGTCCACCCAAATAAATTCCCCACATGTCCGGCCACCCTTTAATTATATATATACATATTTTTTTTTAAAAAGGTTAATAAATATTTCCTAAGAAGAAAAATTCAATTTGACTTCCTATAACATTTTTCACTCTTATTAAGTTTTAAAAACAAAACTTAACACATAATAATTAAATTAAATGTCTCACATTTAATTTAATTAATCACACAATAAAATTTAACCTAAGGTCCATTCATGGAATAAAATTCCCCAATTCGGCAAATTAAGCATTTAACACTAAAATGCTCTAAAATTTCCATTATCTCTTAGGTTATTATTTTTTGACCAAACTTTAATTTTTTATGAATGTATTTTATGCCCAAAATATATTTTTTATAGTTTTTCATTTTATTTTCTGACATTTTTTTTCTTTCCGTTTAGGGTTTTTGTGTCGGTCCAAGACCGAAAGTCTTATCTTGACTTTTAAACACAAAATTCATAATTTGGCTAGCAATAACTCAAGGAAATAAATTCCAAACAAATATAATATTGTTTAAAATAATATTCTTAACTCAGGGAAATTTTTTTTGACCCGAGTCATTTAAAGGAACCTGAAACGCAGGACGTTACAATACCTACAATTTATAGAGGTTTCATCCTCGAAACTTAAAACAAATGAGGATACAGCTCCCTCATCTTCTCTTCTGTTTTCCAGGTTGCCTCTTCAATGCCATGGTTACACCACTGCACCTTTACCAATGGCACCATCTTGTTCCTCAACACTTTTTCCTTTCGGTCTAGAATCATCATCGGCTTCTCCTCATAGACAAGTTGAGGATCAATACTCAACTGCTCATAGCTGAGTACATGCGAGGGATCGCGCATGTATTTTTTCAACAAGGATACATGAAACACGTCATGCACCTTAGACAGGGAAGGTGGAAGAGCTAAACGATAAGCTACTTCCCCGATCCTCTCTATGATTTCAAAAGGTCCAATGAACCTTGGGCTAAGCTTTCCTTTCTTCCCGAACTGCATAACCCCTCGTAGCGGAGCTACCTTCAGCAACACATTATTTCCAACCTCAAACACCAGGGGTCTCCTGCGTCGGTCGGCATATTTGTATTGTCGATCAATCGAAGTTTGCAAGCATTGCCTTATCTGTCATATGTCTTCGGTAATCTGATCAACCTCATTTGATCTGAGAAACTTTCTTTCACCGATCTGGTGCCAATGAATCAGTGATCAACATTTCCTTCCTTACAAAGCCTCATACGGATCCATCTTGATGGAATCATGTAGCTATTATTGTAAGTGAACTCTATCAATGGAAGCTTCTCAATCCATGACCCTTGAAAGTCGAGCACGCAGGCTCTTAGCATATCTTCCAGGGTCTGAATTGTTCGTTCGTTTTGACCGTCTGTTTGTGGGTGGAAAGAAGTGCTGAACTTCATTTTAGTACCCAACCTCGTTTGGATTCTATTCTAGAATGTCAAGGTGAAATGTCCATCACGATCTGATACGATGGAGTTGGGTACACCATACAGTCTCATTATTTCTGCAATGTAAATATCTGCCAACTTATGTACCCCATAAGTTACCTTGATCAGAAAGAAATGAGCAGACTTAGTCAGCCTATCTACGATAACCCAAATGGCATCGTGCCCCTTGGGAGTGGTTGGTAGACTTGTGACAAAGTCCATAGTGACCATTTCCCACTTCCATTCCAAAATTTCTAAGGGCTGCAACAATCCGGCTGGCCGTTGATGCTCGGCCTTTGTCTGCTGACAAGTCAGGCAGTGTGCCACATATTATGTCGCCTCCTTTTTCATCCCAGGCCACCAAAAGTACTTCTTCAAGTCTTGGTACATTTTCGTGGTACCCGGATGCATGGCATAAGGAGCATTATGCCCCTCGAAAAAGATCTGCTTCTTGATCTCGCCATCATCCAGAACACATATTCTTCCCTTGAACCCCAATACTCCATCTTTAGAGATATAGAATCCTGGTCACCCCTCATCCCTCACTTCATACATCATTCCTTGAACCGAAGGATCAACTAACTGCCCGCCTTTTATAGCTTCCATAATGGTAGGCTCGATAGAGAGTTTGGCCAATTGACTGACTACTATCTTTAAATCCACAGAAGCAAAGTCGGCTCTTAACTGCGGTGAAATCTCTTTCACTGTCATCACATAAACACTCGGTTGTCGACTCAATGCATCTGCCTCCTTGTTTGCTTTTCCCGGGTAGTAATGAATGTCGTAGTCGTAGTCGTTGAACAGGTCCAACC
This sequence comes from Humulus lupulus, assembly GCF_963169125.1. NCBI lineage: Eukaryota > Viridiplantae > Streptophyta > Magnoliopsida > Rosales > Cannabaceae > Humulus > Humulus lupulus. The sequence continues at coordinate 140,820,645 of NC_084797.1, read as the reverse complement.
ATCGACATTGTCTCATATTCAATTCCTTCTGAGTGAAGAAATAATTAAGGCTTTTGTGATCAGTGTAGATGTCGCAGTGTATCCCGTACAGGTAGTGCCTCCAAATTTTCAGTGCGAAAACCATCGCTGCCAGCTCCAGGTCATGAGTTGGATAGTTATTCTCATAATTTTTAGTTGTCGAGAAGCATAAGAAATTACTTTTCTGTGTTGCATTAACACTGCTCCCAACACTCAGCCTGAGGCATCGCTATAAATAGTATATCCTCTGTGCCATTAGGGATTGTCAGCACTGGGGCAGTCGTCAATCTCATTTTCAGCTCCTGAAAACTCTTCTCGCACTTGTCAGTCCATTCATACTTGATGTTTTTGCGGGTGAGGGTAGTCATTGGTGCAGCTATTTTGAAATATCCTTCCACAAATCGCTGGTAATATCCTGCTAACCCAAGAAAACTTTTAACCTCATGAGCATTTTTTGGAGGTTTCTACTGCTTAACAGCTTCTATCTTGGCGGAATCTACCAAAATTCCATCTCCCAACACTATGTGCCCTAGAAAACTAACTTTCTATAGCCAGAATTCGCACTTCAAAAACTTAGCATAAAGCTTTTCATCTTGCAGACGCTAAAGGACTAGTCCCAGATGTGTTGCATGCTCTTCTTGGCTTTTTGAGTATATTAGAATATCGTCAATGAACATGACGAAGAACTTATCCAAATCGCAGAGGATATACTATTTATAGCGATGCCTCATGAGATCCATGAATGTCGCAGGTGTATTGGTTAGTCCAAAGGACATCACTAAGAACTCGTAGTGACTGTAGCGCGTTCTGAAGGTCGTCTTTGGTATATCCGTCTCCTTAACCTTGAGCTGATGATAGCCTGATCGCAGGTCTATTTTGGAAAATACTGACACTCCTTGTAGTTGATCGAAAAGATCGTCAATCCTGGGCAATGGATATCGTTCATGATTGTCATTTTGTTCAGCTCCCGATAGTCAATGCACATTCTCATCGAGCCGTCTTTCTTCTTCACGAATAAGATTGGGGCTCCCTAGGGAAAATGGCTTGGCCTTATGAACTTCTTGTCCAGTATCTCTTGCAGTTGCGATTGCAACTCCTTGAGTTCAGCTAACACCATCCTGTAAGGAGTCTTTGAGATTGGCGCAGTTCCCTGAATTAGCTCTATCTCAAACACGATCTCTCGGCCTAGTGGAATCCCTGGGAGATCTTCAGGAAATACGTCAGGAAACTTGCACACAACCAGTACATCAGAAGGTTGTTGACTCATCTCTCTATCCTTATCCACTATGTTTGCCAGAAAACCGATGCATCTATCACCCAACACTTTTCTCGCCTTCATTGCAGAAATCATGGGGCACTTCTTTTCTCTTGATATACCCTTGAACTCGAATGGTTCTTCTCCCGCTTGGGTGAAGGCCATTTTTCTACGCTTGCAATTGATAACGGCTCCATATCTGGTTAACCAATGCATCCCAAATATGACGTCGTATTCATGTAGGTTCAAGACTAACAGATCCACCGTTAGCTCACGACCTTCAACCCAAACTGGTATGACTCTAGCCCATGTTCGCACCAGCATATCCTTTCCTGAAGGCAAGGATACCCCACAAATAACAAGCATAGGCTCAGGCTTTCTATTTAATTTTTCCACACAAAATGCGAATACAAAAGAATGCAATGCACCAGTATCCATTAATGCATATGCCGAGGTTTGGGCGATAGAGATCTGACCAGACACCATATCAGATGGTCCAGCTCCTTTGTCGCTTTGCGTAAGCACATAAACTCGAGGCGGAGCTCCAATTTATTTCTGCTGGTCATTTTCGTTGCCCTTGGCTGGCATTCGGCAATCTTTAGCAAAGTGCCCTAGCTTTCAACAATTATAACATACCCCACACTCGCCCTGATGGCGTCGGTTACACTTGTTGCACATTGGCCATTGTTCAAACTCACATCTCGACTGTTTGTTGGGACTAGCCATTGCCTGATTAGGAGGTCCCCCTTTTTCTATTGTTATTTCCCCCAAAAATCAGCCTTGTTCCTCTTGGATTGTTTGTTCGCCTCGAGTTTTGGCCGAACCTCGAGTTGAACTTTCCCCTTGGGCCATTCGAGTATTGCACTAGAAAAAAGACATAACTTTACAGAAGGGAAGAATGCTTGCTACTTGCTTGACTGGGCAGATGTAATTGTTGCTGAAGGTCGTTGGGATTCTAGTGATCCAAAGATAACTGTACATGGAAAGCCTCTTGGACCAGAATTTATGCGAGTATGGGTTGATGTTGATATTGTACCAAAATCTTACTCATTTCGTCCTAATCATGCGATGCTTACAATACAAGAAGCAGTTGGTTCCACAATTGCATGGCCTTCTAAAAAAGTTATTCCAAGAGGTACATTTTCATACTCAAAAAATAACCAATGTCTTATAATTTAGTGTTTGGTTTCTTTGCTTTGGTGTAGTTGTGAATTCATTATTTTGTATGTGGTGTCCTTTCTTGGATATAATTTCCATAGCATTTTTCTTGAAGTAATTTGTAATGCTAGATAATAACAATAAAATATTTCTTTGTTTATTTTGCAGATGTGACAAGCGAAATAGAAAAGGATACTTAAGACTCCTTGAAAGTAGTAACTTTGTTTATTTCTTTGTGTTGAAAGTAGTAACTTTTAACTATGTTGAATATTTAAGACTCCTTGAATACTTTAAGAACATTTTGTTGTTGATGACAGTGTTGAATGTTTTAAACTAATTTGTGGATTGTTAATACAATGTGGAATGTTCTTACTTTTTGTTATTTGAAAATCAAGTTCATTTGATGATGCTAGTATATATTAGAAAGTTAATTTTAATTATATATAAAAAATATATATAATAGAATAAATTAGTGTTATATAAATAAAATATATAATGAGAATTAAAACATATCTAAATATAACAATAATACGAAAATTGTGTTATAATATCTATTACAATAACACTTTTTATGCAAAGAATTGTGCTATGCAAACTTCATTATATAACACAAATAATGTGTTATACTAAAGTGTAGTATAACACAAAAAATGTGTTATACTAAAGTGTAGTATAACACAAAAAAAGTATTATACTAAAGTGTAGTATAACAAAAAAAAAGTGTTATACTAAAGTGTAGTATAACACAAATTTATAAGTATTGAAATGTGTTATATAATCAACTATAAATAACATAATTAAACATTTATTTATATATTAAAATAACACAGAAGGTGTGTTATCATTGGCATTATGATAACACATCTGTATAACACTGATAAAGTGTTATGTAAAGTACCCTGACCTACGATAACATACTCGGTCTTAACACATCAAAAAGTGTTATGGTATGTTTTGATAACACATTTTCAATGTTGTTAAAAGCATTTTTTTCTTGTAGTGTTCTGATTGGCCTGAAACTGTCCGGGGTTGTTGGGAGTGTACCTCCTGTCTTCGTTCTTCTTTTGTTCTATCTTGTCTCAAACGGCCCAAGACTCTTGGAAAAGAGCCCGTTCCACAGCTTCGGCATACGTCTCCGGGCCATTTCCACCAGTGTCTACACACCTAGCAATGTCTCTGCGTAGGCCCTTCATAAAACTCCTGGTCTTATTCTCTCTAGTGTTAACCTAGTTCTTCGCGAACCTAGATAGCTGGTCAAATTTTCAAAAGTAGTCCTGCACACTCGACGTTCCCTGCTTCAGATTAGTGAACTCATTCTCTTTGTGCTCGATCACTTCCTTACTATAGTACTTTCCATTGAACAAGGTCAAGAACTCTAGCCATTCCATCTCGGTAACATTATGCCCTTTTGTTGGCTGCGTCCCACCGAACACGGGCATCTTTTCTCAGCATATAGGTCGCACAAACTACCTTCTCTCTCTCAATAGTACCAATGAAGTCGAAGATCCTTTCCAAAATACTGATCCATTCATCTGCCATTGATGGGTCACTACTCCCCTCGAATATAGGTTGATTCTGGTTGCCGAACCATTCTGATATAGGTTTCGCTCGAGCAGCTCTTGGTGCTTCTACTGGCAGTACCGGTTGCTCAATGACAACCTGCGGGCCAGGGTTCTATTCTTCATTGTTTTTAGGTGGAATTTCATTGTTCTGAGCATTATTGGGTGGCATGGGGAGTCATCCCAAAAGGGTGTTAAACCTTTCTGCTTGGAGGGCATCAGAGTCCTCCTATCTCTTTTGCCCTCTTTAAATTTGGGCTCCCTACGTCTCCACTAGCCTTTGCAGATTATTCATCTGCTCGGCTATCTCGTGAATTCTACCAGCTTGGGTTGGAGCTCTAGCGGCAGGTACGTTCTGAGCTCTAACAGTAGGTTCGGCCTGGGCCCGGCCAGCAGCACCCCTTCCTCTTTGAGATCTTGTCCTTTCCATTTTTGTTTGATTTAAAATCAAAAAGATCATAAGTGCATAGGAACGAGAAGTTAATACCAACGCAGATTACCTTTTCCCTTTCGATAGATGCCACAAAGTCAAAGATCCTCTATCTAAGTTGCCAGATTTGGTTCCGGCTGTACTCTTTGTCCTCGGCCTCGACCCCTCCTCTACCTAGGCCATGACCTACATCTTGGTCAACGACCACTCTCTCGACTAGGTCTGATTGATTAACAACTCAACCTCCCCTGGCTTTAGTGTTAGGCATCATCTCAAGTCTTTATTCCACAATGTATAGTAGGGAAGAATACTAACCTAGCAATAAAAATTGATCATGCCAGATCATGCCATAGGATTTTAGTTAGCATGATGATAAATACACAAGAGAACCCTAACTACACATCGGGTTTCTACATCTGCCTGCTACAACTACACCAAAGTCCTACAACCTAGTAGGTTTGCAAGGTCTTTACAAAAAGTATCAACAAGACTCTCATAGCATAACCTAATTTAGGCTATCCATCGGGATATCCAGCTTTATGTCGGTATCCTCATCCATCTTCTCGGGATCCTCCTCTGGCCCTACCGCTTTGCCTCGAGGTATGCTATCAACCATGGAGATAGGCCAATCCATGGCCCAAATACTAGCTCGATCTGCATACGGAAGTCATCCCATGTGTCACGAATTAGTCACCAACGTCTGTGACGAAACCATATCTATGTTGACCCTCTTAAATATGTGCTAGCATATCGCACTCTCTGTCGCTCAGGTTTGTTGGCTCTATCAAAGAATTCAGTCATGTAATGAGTCCATTGCCGAATGACACGCCGATGTTGTTGATCGTACTCGAAGTGTCATGGATTTTCATCGTTAAAGATTCTATAGTAATTTATCTTAGGCATAGGGATCATGGGTGGGTTTCCTATCAAAAGGTCACCTATCTCAGGTATATCGACCATAACCAACAATTTATAGAATTGAGGTAAATAAAAGAAAACAAAGGAAACATATATGAAAAGACAGTACTTACAGTGAGTACTGGTCTATCTTTGTGAAATGTACATGGGGGTTGTCTACAGAACTGGCTCAACTCGAGCTCTGATACCAACTGTAACAACCTGGATTTTCAAGACTCGATAATGCGAAAATATAAATGTTTTCACTTAACAAAATGTCTCAAAAACCCGTATAAAAAAACTTTTTAAAAGTTGTATGGCCATACTTAACATTTAATACAAAAATAATTTATGAATAGTATAGTGAGCCTAGTTTATGAAATAACACAACAATTTCAAAAAAAAAAATGGCTTCCTAAAAGGTCGGTCCACATGTACATTCGCAAGGTAGACTCCGGCGCTCACTGCTCTACCTTGCCCTTGTTCTTACCTACAACATGAAACAACTAGGTAAGCGAAAATGCTTAGTAAATTCAACTTTAAAAACAAAAGCATGCAGAGAAAACAGGTGGTCACTGACCATGTTACTGTCCACAGATAACAATAGCTCACAAAAATTAGGGTTCCAGATCCATCCCGACCCTACGCAATCAATTTCAAGAAAGAAAAAGTGTCTTGGAAAACTTATGGTTACGCCTGATAACCAATGACAAACTATTTAACATAAACAAATAAATTCTTGTACTCAGAAAATCCCAGAGCAAGCAGATATAATATATCACAACTGTTTCATATAAACCTTTAAATCCCTGCACTCAGAAAATCCCAGAGCAAGCAGATATAATATATAACAATATAATTTGAGACCAACGCTTGACAATTTCCAACAATTCGGGCGTCACACGCCCTCCAGCATAAATGTTAATCTGTAAGAGAGAGCCAAGTCTCAACACTAAGATCTAACCAATAAATATCCCCATCTAGGGTAACTATCGCGTAACCTAGGGCATCTGTAATGACCCGACTATTTCTAAGACCTCGAACCATTAGAACTACTAAGACATAACTACTAAATTTGAGTACATACATAAGAAATATTATAACTTTATTCAAAACCCAAAATATTGTACCAAATACAAAATAAGGTAAAAATATAAAATGTGATATCGTATGGGATCCCATTATTTATAAAACATAAATCATAAACTTTAATTGTTCAAATACTAATTATGGAAATACATCAAAACATAATTCAAAAGACTTAAAATAACGCCATCCTCGATCGTTACGCAGTCCATTCAATCCATTCAACCTCAACACACAAGCCAAGCTTCCATGAACCTTTACTGCCTTCCATAATCATTTTCTTGCATCAAGCTAAAAAGAAAGGAATAAGCCTAATGCCCAACAAGGAAAATCTACTAACAACATATATCATAAATCATAAACATAAAACTATAGCATATACATATACTATAAAACATATGACTCTAAAAACGTATATCATATAAGACTACAATATTAATGGCCATTAACTCATTAACGTGGGATGTGATAAAACCATCTAGGCCCTCTGTCTACTAATCGAGGTAGGGTAAATCATAACTCTAAACCATGAAAATGATAAAAATTCTTTAGGCTTTCTATCTAAGCAAGTCATATGCCCAAGTGACTACAAAACATATTCTTGGGGCATGCTATCTAAGCAAGTCATATGCCCAAGGACTATAACATATTTATACATATACATATCATAGCATAAAACGTCCATAAACATATAAACACATATAATCTAACCTATTTTCCTTACCAAAACCGGGATATGGAGACAAGAACGGGATTTGGAACACTCCTAAAACCAACAGTAAAACCATGAGTTTCTAAAGAAAAGGGATGAAAAAGAGAACTAAACCATCGAAGAAGAAACTTACCGAAAAGAACCTTAAGTTTCAAGAAACTTAAACACCTAACCAATAATCATAAACAAGAGATAGGATCGGAAAGAAAATAAAGAAAACTAAAGAACTATGAAAAACAGAAGTTAAGGATAAGAATACCTTGAATGATCTTATGACTTGATCTATACCTCGATACCGAAATAACTCTATATCTCGCTTCCCAAGTGTTTAGAAAAGCTAGAATGAAAAAGTTTTTAACCCAAGTGTTTCTCTCTATAGAAATCTTAGCAGCTTGGAGGCTCTGAACAATGCTTGAATGAGTGAAAAAAATGGTTGAGTACTAGGTCCTATTTATAGAGTTCAAGGAGTAAAACTAACCCCTTTTTAATTGGAATATAAAATAAAAAAGATTTGAATTTTTGTTCAGCAGATGCCCAGAACTCGGTCAAAATCGTTCAATGGCAGGTCTAAGTGGTTAAGGTTGTTTTTAAATTTAAAATCCCAAACATTCAAAAATACACTCCCAGGGGCGGTATATCGCCTACTCTGGGCATTATATTGCCTAGACCATTTTCCCGAGCGTCGTTCGAACGTTTGTGCAAAGTCGACGTGTTTTTCATATCTCCCGTAGGCGATATATCGACCCCTATAGCTGTGATATATTGGCATATGTTGTTATATCAAACACGTATTTGCACTTATTCAACATATTTTGAATTGAGTAAACATCTTTGACTGAGTCAAAGCGTTATCCTAACAGCTGCTGGAAGGTTCTAGAGCTTCTAGATATTTCTTTTAATTAAACTAATCATAAAAAATACTTAAATCCTTAATAAATATGATTATGACAATTGTCACACTCTTATTAATTATATCTAAACCTTAGGTTATAGTAAACAATATTTCTAGGACCAGCAATATTAATGAAACCTTATGTTATAATTAATATGTCTATACTATAGGTTAAACTTATAAAATCCATAACTGTTGCTATGAGTTTCCAACTAAGTCTCGGCTTGAACCACAACCATGGAAACTAAAATACTACAAACTAATACGAACTACTACAACTATCTAGCTAAGTAAAATTCTAGGACACTACAATTCTCCCATACTTAAAAGAATTTCGTCCCCAAAATTTACTTACCAAACAATTCTGGATACCGTGCTAACATGTATCCCTCCAACTCCTGCGTTGCCTCCCGTTCAGAACTAATACTTCATAGGACCTTGACTATCAGAATACTCTTAGACAGTAATTCCTTCATCCCTCTATCTAGGATGCTAACCGATCATTGCTTGTAACTCAAGTCACTCTAGAGTGCTATTTTATCGTACTTGAGGACGTGAGATGGGTCTGACACATATCTACGCAGCATCAAGATGTGAAACACATTGTGGCTATCTGCTAGAGCGGGCGGTAGTGCTAATCTATATGCAACTGTTCCCACTTTCTCCAATATCTCAAAAGAACCTATAAACTAGGGACTAAGCTGGCCTTTCTTCCCAAACTGTTTCACACCTTTCATAGGAGATATCTTTAAGAAGACTTGATCTCTGACTTTGAATTCCACATCACGTTGCTTGGCATCCGCATAACTATTCTGTCAGCTCTGAGCAACAAGCATATGCTTTCTAATCAGCGCTACTACATCCTGACCCTCTCTAACAGCTTCTGGTCCAAGAATTTGTCTTTCTCCTACCTCATCCCAATGTACCGGTGATCGACACCTTCTTCCATAAAGTATCTCATAAGGTACCATCCCGGTCGTTGACTGATAGCTATTATTGTAGAAGAACTCTATCAGTGGCAAATACTTACTCCACAATCCTCCGAAGTCAAGTACTCAAGCGCGCAACATATCCTCTAAAATCTATATGGTACGCTTGGACTGACCGTTGGTCTGAGGATGAAATGTTGTACTAAGACTTAACTTGGTACCCATGGCTTGTTGCAAGCTTCCCCAAAATCTCGATGTAAAAACTGATCCTCTATCGGATACTATGGTCTTAGGGATTCCATGCAGTCGTACTATTTCTCGGACATAAATGTCTGCGTACTGGTTTGTTGTGTACATAGTCTTGATAGGCAGGAAGTGAGCTTACTTTGCTAGTCTATCTACTACTACCCAAGCTGAGTCATGCTGCTTATTTGTTCATGGTAGTCCTATCACGAAGTCCATGGCTATGTCTGATACTAAGCGGTTGCAATAAGCCTGCAGGTCGCTGATGTTCTGCTTTCACTTGTTGGCATACTAAGCACATATTCTGCTACGTCTTTCTTCATTCCTGGCCACCAATACAATGCTTTAAGTGTAACGACCCAACTATTCTAGAATTTGGACCATTAATGACTACTATACTAATCTTAAGAAAACGTACATATGAAATAACCATAACTTTATTTAAAAACTATAAAGTAAAGGTTAAATACATAAAAATTCATTTAGGATATGGGATCCCATTGTTTTGAAAACAAAATATAACTTAAATAAATTGGTTACAAAATCAAGTGCGGAAAAAAAATAATACATAGAAATCATAACTAAAAGACTTAAAAACTTTATTCTCGAATCGAACGCGCAATCCACTAATTCCATCTTGCCTCAATACACATCCCCAAGCTGCCAAGAATCTTTCCGCCGCCATAACTATTTTCCTGCACATGTAAACATAAAGGAATGAGCCTAATGCCCAGCAAGGAAAATCTAACACATAAATCATATACTTAAAATTCATATCAACATATACTAAAGCATATCATAACATATGTCACATATACTATAATGGCCATTATTACTTGGGGTCCCATAAACTAAACAAGTCATATGCCCATTAGATTTGTGGGGCTTGCTGGCTAAGCAAGTCATATGCCCATAAATTCATTGGGGCTTGTTAGTTGTACAGGTCATATGCCCAAGTCTACAAACATACATATCACACAAATCATAAGTTAACATAACACATAAATCATAAGATAACATATGGCACAACACACATAATATCATATCCTATTTTCCTTACCAATATACCGGGATGATGAGAACAAAGTCAGGATTTTGGAACACTCCTAAAAACCATTAATATAGAGGTGAGTATTCTAAAAGAAAGAGATGAATGAACTAAAAACCACCGAGAATATACTTACCGAGAAGAATCTTACGTTCAAGATCTTAGATGCCTAACCAAGAATAGAGAATACGAGTTAGGATTTGAGTAGAAAAACTATAAGAACAATACAAAAAGGAACTAGAATAAGGAATACCTTGAATGCTTCTATGACCGAACTATACCTCGAAAACGAAATACACTATAACCTTACTTCCCAAGTGTTTATTAAGCTTATAACCCCAATCCAAGTGTTTATCACTCTATAGTCTCACTAGCACATGGAAGGCTCTGATCAATGCTTGAAGAATGAATGAAAAGGCTTGGTGCTAGGTCCTATTTATAGAGTTCTAGGGATAAAAATCTTTTTTTTGGCTTTGAATAAAAATAATGAATTTAATTGAAAATATTTGAATATCCTTCAGCCAAAGGCTTAGAAATTGGTCAAATTATTCAGAGAGATTTAAGGAGTCAAAGCTTGATTTTTAAACAAAAATAATAAAAACAAATAGAATCCTAACTTCTAACTCCCTAAATCTCGTAACTCTAAACTCACCTGCAGTAAAATCAACATATCTGAAGCTATAGGACTCCGATTTAGACTCTCTTTATACTGTTAGAAAGCTAATTCAATTATTTACAACTTTTTAGAAATACTATTTTTGGAAATTCATAATATAACTGGGTCAAAAATAGGTAGAAAGTTACAGTACCCTAAAGTTACGAAAAATCTATTTAATTATCTAAATAACAACATAATCCACAAATAAATAAAATTGTGATAAATGTCATGCTCCTAACAGATTCTGGTGAAGACTAAGTCTTATATTTCCCTTATTTTATCATTAAAATAATAATTCCTTAATAATCATGCATATGACACGTGTCATAATCTTATTGGCTCTATCTAAACATTAGGTTATAATAATCATCATATTAATAACCAGCAACATTAATCAAACCTTATGTTATAATTAATATTCTTAAACTATAGGTTAAACTTATAAAATCCATAACTATTACTAGGAGTTTCCAACTAAATCCCGGCTTGAACCAAAATCCACAGCAATAAACATACTATAACTACTACTAGCTATTACTATTACTACTACTATCTAACTAGCTAAGTAAAGTTCTTGGACTCTACATTAAGTTCGTGAGTCATCTTGGTCGACCCTATGTGAACTGAGTATGGGGTATTGTGCGCTTCTTCTAAAATCTTCATCTTAATCCCATGGTCATTTGGCACGCATACCTGGTCCTTATATCTCAAGAACCTTGTCTTGATATAGAGAAATTTGTGGCCTTGCCTTCTTTAACTGCATCCATATGTGCCACTAATGTGACATCATGCCCTTGCCCGATCTGTATATCTTCTAACATATTTGACTAGATGGACAAGTTAACCAGTTTACCAATAATTACTTTTATTCTGGCATTAATCAATTCTTGCTGGAGCGACTTTTCTATTCCTGTTATTGTTGCTAGATTCCTATAACTCTTCCTGCTTAGCGCATCAGCAACTACATTTGCTTTTCCTGGGTGGTATAGGATTTTGCAGTCATAATCCTTTACTAATTCTAACCACCTGCGCTACCTCATGTTGAGCTCCTTCTGTGTGAAGAAATACATTAAGCTCTTGTGGTCCATATAAATCTCACACTGTTTTCCATAAAGATAGTGGCGCCAGATTTTCAATGCGAAGACCACTGCTGCCAACTCCATATCATGTGTTGGATAGTGTTGCTCGTATTCCTTCAACTGCCTAGAGGCGTAGGCTATTACTTTGTCATTTGGCATCAACACACAACCCATACCTTGCTTCGACGCATCACAATATACTACAAACTTGTCGTTGGGTGTCGGTACACAAAGTTTTGGTGCTAAGCATAGCTTATCCTTAAGCAACTGGAAGATCTCTTCACATTTATCTATCCAGTTGAACTTTTGCTATTTCTGGGTCAGGTTGGTAAGCGGAGTGGCTATCTTAGAGAAGCCCTCTACAAATCTCCGATAATAGCCTGCTAGCCCCATAAAACTTCTAGCCTCTAACACATTCTTAGGTCTTGGCCAATCCTTCACAGCCTCTACCTTAGCTTGGTCTACAACAACTCCATCCTTGGATACTATGTGGCCGAGGAACACTACTTACGATAACCAAAATTCGTATTTCTTGAAGTTGGCGTATAGTTGATGTTCCTTCTATCACAAAATGGTCATTCTTAAATGTTCCTCGTACTCGACTTCGTCCTTGGAGGACACCAAAATATCATCGATGAACACTTCGACGAATTTGTCCAAGTAATCCTTGAAAACCCGATTCATTAAATCCATAAATGTGGCTGGAGTGTTGGTAAGACCAAAAGACATAACTAGAAACTCATAATGTCCATAATGAGTTCTAAAAGCTGTCTTGGGAATATCCTATTCCCGCACCTTGAGCTGGTGATACCTAGACCGTAGCTCAATCTTTGAAAACACGATCACTCCTCGGAGTTGATCAAACAAATCATCAATCTGGGGTAGCGGGTACTTATTCTTAATTGTCACTTTTTTCAGCTCGTGGTAATTTATACACATCTGCATGCTTCTATCCTTCTTCTTCACAAAAAGAACCGAGGCTCCCCACGGCGAATGGCTTTGTCTAATGAAACCCAAGTTCAGGAGTTCTTGTAGCTGCATCTTCAACTCCTTGAGTTCGGTAGGTGCCATGCGGTATGGTGCCTTTGAGATAGGCTCAATTCTCGGTACTAGTTCGATTGTGAAGTCAATTTCCCGAGTCGGCGGCAACCCAGGTAAGTTGTCAGGAAATACTTCTGGGAATTCCTTTATAATGTGGATGTCTCCAACCTTTAGTGGTGTTTCCTTTGCCACATCCATGACATTGGCTAAGAATGTGTGACATCCTTTCTCTATCATCTTCTTAGCCTTGAGAGATGAAATAAGTGGTATTCGTAATCTTGAAACATTTCCCATAAAGCATAGTCTTTGATCGTCATGAGTCTCGAACGTAACTTTCTTACGTCTACAGTCGATGGTTGCGCCATGCCTTGCTAGCCAATCCATGCCTAGTATTACATCGAAGTCGTTGATCTCTAGCTCTATCAGGTCTCCTTCTAGTTCTACGTCCTCAATTTTGATCGTTATGCCTCGTACTATCCGTGATGATAGGACTACTTCGCCCGAAGGCAATTCTGTCACAAACCTATTTCTAAATCTTTCACAATGTTTGTCTAATTTCTCTATCATTCCTAACGAGATATATGAGTGTGTGGCTCCCGAATCAAATAATACTGAACATATATTATCAAGGATAGGAATCTGACCTGTGACCACTTTATTACTAGCTTCAGCTTCTCCTTGGGTCAAGGCAAATACTTTCACTGGAACCATCTTATTTTCCCTCTTCTCTTCTTGCTTGAGTTGTGGACATTCTTTCTTTCGATGACCTTCCTAGCCACAATTATAACAGCCCTTAGTGTTTGTATGACACTCCCTAGGATGCTTCTTTTGGCATTTGAAGCACTACGGGTATTCTACATAACCCGACCTATTGTTTCCATTGCTTTTCAGTGCTCTTTTGTCATTGTCGGATTGCTTATTTTCAAGATGCCTTCTCTTCTGACCATTATTGTTGCTATGTTGATGGTTGTTGTTGTGTTCCTACCGTTCTGAGGTTGATTCTGCTGTTTAGGTTTAGGCTTACTGGCCTCCTCCTTACTAACATTCGCCTTAAGCCTTTCCACTTCTATAGACATTTCTAGAACATCAGCATAAGTAGTGGTTCCAAGATTTTCTAGCTTGACTCCTAGCTCAATCTTTGGTCTAAGTCCTCTAACGAACTTGGTGACCCTCAAAAAGTCGGTTGTGACCAACTCTGGAGCGAACTTGGCTAGTCGGTCGAACTGTCAAGCATACTCTGCTACCATTAAGTTACCCTGCTTTAGACTGGTGAACTCTTCTACCCTTGTAGCGATGACTGCCGAGTTATAATATTTCTTGTGAAAGAACTCCACAAATCTAGTCCATGTCATGGTGGCGACGTCGTGAGTATGTTGTACTAAATCCCACCATATTCTAGCATCCTTCTTTAGAAGAGAAGAAACGCAGGATATGCGGTCCGCGTTGCTGAGGTTCATGTGTGCTAGGATCGGCTCTACATTCCTGAGCCATTCTTCCGCCTCGAAGGAGTCAATAGTCCCTTCAAAGTTTGGAGTGTGTTGCTTATGAAACCGCTCGTAGATTGGCTCTATGTACTGAGCTGGGTAAGGCGCATAGTTTTCCATTGGACATCCCCCATAAGGACCTACTTGTTGGGGTGCTTGAGCCACTTGCTGAGGCTGCGATTGCGGCTAAGGGTGAGGCTGAGTCTAAGTCTGTGGCTACAGCTGAGCCTGTTGTCGTTGTTGCTGCTGCAACAATTCTTCCACTTGTTGCCGTAGTCGATAATCTCAGCAGTGTTGTCAACCAAAGGTGTTGCACTTCTGTTAGTAGCAGTATTGGTAGCAAGTGTTCCCCTTCTTCGAACTGGAGGGACTTCGTTAGTTTCATTGACGGCGCTGGAGGCATTACCGGCTGTGCGTGCAGATCTTCTCAGCGACATCTTCAGCAAAGTTCTAACAGTCGAGAAAAACATGTTAGAACTTACCCTAATAGGTTCTAAGGCAAAACTTAGTCCAAGCAAACATAACTCGAACCTATTAGTTATGATTTCTTATGAAAATTATGTAAGTCTTCTTTATAATTAGGGTGTGTTTCTATACTTAGAAAATCAGCCATCTTTATTATTTCTAAGTCTGTTTCCAATCATCCTATATGACTTAATTCTCAGGCTCGAAACTCATCGTTGTTCCAAAGTTAACCATATTGAGGGAGGACTGGGATCAGTAAAGTCGTTCCCACTACTATGGCCCCCTAAACTCTCAATATAGGACCCGGTCCATTGATTTGTATCCACCCTCACTGAACTTGGTAATTATTTATTAAATTTATTATTTATTATGATTGTAAAAAAATCAAATTCATACATGTCATTTAAAAATAACAATAATATTCATTTGGAAAAAGATTTTCACTAAGTACAAATCATAATGCAAAAATAATAAATAAATAAACTAAACTAAAATAATTAGGGTGAATCTAAAAATCAGGATCTTCTACATCTGACCCTTTATCTAACATATCATCATCTATCTCTTCATACTCATCATTATCTTGAGCCTCAAAATTACCTCGGGGAAGATTCATAAAGATTCTATGCTTTTTTTCATTAGTGAATTGAAATTCCATCTTAGAGGTGAACCTAAGTATGAGAAAATAATATCTCATGGCTACCGGTAAATCATCATCATCATCTATAGTCTCCCATATTTCTTCTAATGTTGAAATTACAAAAGGAAAATCTTTAAAAAGCCTAATTACTAAGACATATTTCTCCGTAGCTCTCATCATAATTTGCTTAGTAGTCTGAAGATGAACTATCTCCTTATGGAATAAGATTAATCTATATGTGAATTTTTTCTAACACTCCTACAGTATTCCTTGGCTCTTTAATCCTTTTCAATGCCTTAATGGCTCAGATATCCTGATAGGTCAAGGCTCCATCCATTCTTAACTAAAAACATTATGGCTAAAATGTTAGCTATAAACATAAACATAGACATAATAAACACTTACAGTGGCGGTTAGATTCGGAGCTTTTGTGAGTGTATCAAGGAGAACTTCATGCATATGAATTGTTGCTCTGATACGAGTAATGACCTAACTATTTTTAAGACCTCGGACTATTAAAACTACTAAGACATAACTACCAAATTTGAGTACATACATAAGAAATAATATAACTTTATTCAAAACCCAAAATATTGTACCAAATACAAAATAAGGTAAAAAAAAAAAGTGATATCGTATGGGATCCCATTATTTATAAAACATAAAACATAAACTTTAATTGTTCAAACACTAATTGCAGGAATACATCAAAACATAATTCAAAAGACTTAAAAATAACGTCATCCTCAATTGTTACGTAGTCCATTCAATCAATTCATCCTCAACACACAAGCCAAGCTTCCATGAACCTTTACCGCCTTTCATAATCATTTTCCTGCATCAATCTGAAAAGAAAGGAGTGAGCCTAATGCCCAGCAAGGAAAATCTACTAACAACATATATCATAAATCATAAACATAAGACTATATCATATACATATATCATAAAACATATGACTATAAAATCGTATATCATATTGGACTACAATATTAATGGCCATTAACTCATTAATGAGGCATGTGATAAAATCAAGGTAGGTTAGATCACATGGTAGTATATGATAACCCATCTAAGTCCTCTGTCTACTAATTGGGGTAGGGTAAATCATAACTCTAAACCATGAAAATGATAAAAATTCTCGGGGCTTGCTATCTAAGCAAGTCATATGCCCAAGGACTATAGCATATTTATACATATCATAGCATAAAACATATCATAACATAAAAATATAAACACATATAATCTAACCTATTTTCCTTACCAAAACTGGGATATGGAGACAAGAACGGGATTCGGAACACTCCTAAAACCAACAGTAAAACCATGAGTTTCTAAAGAAAAGGGATGAAAAAGAGAACTAAACCATCGAAGAAGAAACTTACCGAAAAGAACCTTAAGTTTCAAGAAACTTAAACACCTAACCAAGAATCATAAACAAGAGTTAAGATCGGAAAGAAAATAAAGAAAACTAAAGAACTATGAAAAACTAAAGTTAAGGATAAGAATAACTTGAATGATCTTATGACTTAATCTATACCTCAATACCAAAATAAATCTATATCTCGCTTCCCAAGTGTTTAGAAAAGCTTAGAATGAAAAAGCTTTTAACCCAAAACCCAATTGTGTCTCTCTATAGAAATCTTAGCAGCTTGGAGGCTCTGAACAATGCTTGAATGAGTGAAGAAAATGGCTGAGTACTAGGTCCTATTTATAGAGTTCAAGGAGTGAAACTAACCCCTTTTACTTTGAATAAATAAATGAATATAAAATGAAAAATATTTGAATTTTCATTCAACAGATGCCCGAAACTCGGTCAAAATTGTTCAAAGGTAGGTCTGAATGGTTAAGGTTGTTTTTAAATTTAAAATCCCAAACTTTCAAAAATACACTGCCATGGGCGATATATCGCCTACCCTGGGCGATATATTGCCTAGACCATTTTCCCGAGCGTTGTTCGAACGTTCGTGCAAAGTCGACGTGTTTTCCGTATCTCCCGTAGGCGACATATCGGCCCCTATAGCTGTGATATCGGCATACGTTGATATATCAAACACGTATTTGCACTTATTCGACATATTTTGAATTGAGTAAATTGCTTAGACTAATTCAAAACGTTATCCTAACAGCTGCTAGAAGGTTCTAGAGCTTCTAGATCTTTCTTTTAATTAAACTATTCATCAAAAATACTTAAATCCTTAATAAACATGATTATGAAAATTGTCACACTCTTATTAATTCTATCTAAACCTTAGGTTATAGTAAACAATATTTTTAGGACCAGCAATATTAATCAAACCATATGTTATAATTAATATTTCTAAACTATAGGTTTAACTTATAAAATTCATAACTCTTGCTATGAGTTTCCAACTAAGTCTTGGCTTGAACCAAAATCCACGAAACTAACATACTACAAACTAATACTTACTACTACAACTATCTATCTAAGTAAAATTCCGGGACACTGCAGCATTGCTACTTATCCAAGAGTAAATGCCTCACAATGGTAACCATCAAGTTAATTAGGGCATCACTACTTATCCAAGAGTGTAATTGAAGTTACATGGGCTTACAGAGACTTCTATGTTAATCAGTGGTGCTGGTGAGTAGTTGCACCTAGGGTGTTCAGCCTTTTTTCAAACTTGGCAACCCCTAGTATCTCTAGGCACTCTCACTGAATGGCCAATATTCACGGCTACTATCTGGGAATCACTTATCAGAGCCCTTGCTCGAGTTCTAACCATTCACTGATTAAGTAAGTGTAATGCCCCAAAATCCCTAATGTGGTTTAATGGTTGGATTAGTAGGCCGGGAGGGCCATAATTGATTTATTATGCCATTAAACTATTATATGCATGTTTATGTGAATTATATTATAATATGATGTTAAATGGATGCATGTGAGTCCACATTTCATGACAGGGGTATTTGGGTAATTTGGCCCGTTGAGGGTGTAATTGTATATTTGTATACATGTTGGTGATTAATTGTTGAGGCCACATTAGAATGTGGATTTGTTTGAGCTATTCGGCATGAGATGATCTTTGAGTATAAATGTAATGACCCAACTACTCTAGACTTTTGGACCATTAACGAAAACTATACATACTAATCCTTAATAAAGCTTACAAGTGAAAATACCATAACTTTATTAAGAAACTTGAAAAAAATAAGAGTTAAACTTACATAAAATCTCAAGTTGGATATGGGATCCCATTGTTTTAAAAACAAAACATAACATAATTAAAATAAAAAGGGATTACATAATAAGTGCGGAAAAATACATGTAAAAACCATAAAAACAAAACTACATCCTCGAATCGAAACGCTCGGCTCTTGAATCCATTCCGCCTCAATACACATTCTCCAAGCTTCCAAGAACCTTTCCCGCCACTAAGACTATTTTCCTGCACATATAAACAAAAAGGAATGAGCCTAATGCCCAGCAAGGAAAATCTAACACATAGTTCATATACATAAATTTCATAAGAAACATAAAAACATAACATAACACTTATATCATACACAAACTATAATGGCCATTATTACTTGGGGTCCCATAGACTAAACAAGTCATATGCCCATTAGATTAGTGGGTTCTTACTAGCTAAGCAGGTCATATGCCCATTATCCATTTGGGGCTTGTTAGTCATATGGGTCATATGCCCAAGCCTACATACATACATAACATAACACATTTCATAACATAAAAACATAAGATAACATATAAAACATATAACATATGAATTCTATCATATTTTCCTTACCAAAATTACTGGGATATGAGGATAGAGTTGGGACTTTGGAACACTCCTAAAAAACATTTATGAAAGGGTGATTCTATTGAAGAAAAGAGATGAAGGAACTATACTTTTAAAATATACTTACCAAAACCTTTTGCTCAAGAACTTAGATTTCCTAACCAAAATAAGAATAAGGTTAGAATGAGTAGAAGACTATGAGAACTTTTAAAGGAAAAGTACAGAAACGAACTAGAGTTTGGGATACCTTGAAGACTTATAAGACCGATCTAAGCCTTGAACCGAAATGCTATAAAATCTTACTTCCCAAGTGTTTGATAAGCTTATGATGATCAAGCTTATGATTCCCAACCCAAGTGTTTACACTCTCACACTCACCTAGCAACTTGCAGCCTCAGAACTTAGAGTAAAAGATGAATAATGGCTAGGTACTAGGTCCTATTTATAGAGTTTAGGAATGAAAAGATCTCATTTAACTTGAATAAAAATAATGGCTTTTTAAGTGAAAATAATTTGAATTATTGTTCAGCAGAGGCTGAAGACTCGTTCAAAAAGATGCTGGACTTATCAAGAGGTTGAAGGGTTGAATGGAAAATGATTTCAAAAACTTTCAAAATATGCTGAGAGGGGCGATATATCACCTGGGCCAATATGCCCAAGGCAATCGTGCATCGTTTTGTGTTTTTAGTATCTTCGTGCTGCGATATATCGCCCCCTATAGTTGCGATATATCGGCATACACTGATTATTTAAACACGAAATTACACATTTTTAGCTTAATTTGAATTGAGTAAACAGCCTTGACTAAGCCCTCAAACGTTTTCAAAGCTGCTGATTGACCTTAGAGCATTCAAACTTTACCCTAAATAAATTTAATCCTCAAAATACTTAATCATTAATAACCCATACATAACATGTGCTATAATCCTATTGGTTCTTATTTAAACCTTATAGTATACTAAATATTATCCTCAATATCAGTCATATTAATCAAACCTTAGGTTAAAATTAATATTCTTAAACTATAGGTTAAACTTAGAAAATCTACAAGTACTACTATGAGTGTCCAAATAAATCCCGGTCTGAACCAAAAATCCACAGTCATAAGATAATACTACTATTACTATTATACTACTATCTAACTTAGCTAAGTAAAGTTCTTGGACTCTACAATTCTCCCCTACTAAAAAGAATTTCGTCCTCGAAATTTACTTACCAAATAATTCTGAATAACGGCCTTGCATGTCCTCCTCCAACTCCCACGTTGCCTCTCGTTCAGAACTATTACTCCATAGGACTTTAACTATAGGAAAGCTCTTGGACCGTAACTGCTTTATCCCCCTATCTAGGATGCTAACCAGTCGTTCCTCGTAACTTAAGTCTTTATGGAGTGTTATTGTATCGTACTTGAGGACGTGAGATGGGTCTGACACATATTTGCGTAGCATCGAGATGTGGAACACGTTGTCACTATCGGCTAGTGCTGGCGGTAGGGCTAGTCTATACGCAACTGGTCCCACTTTGTCCAATATCTCAAAAGGACCTATGAATCGGGGACTAAGCTTGCCTTTCTTCCCGAACCGCTTGACACCTTTCATAGGATATATCTTCAGGAAGACTTGATCTCCAACTTGGAATTCCACATCGCGTCGCTTGGCATCCGCATAGCTTTTCTGACGGCTTTGAGCAGCAAGCATATGCTGTCTAATAAGCGCTACTGCTTCTTGAGCTTGTCTAACAGCTTCGGGACCTAGAAGCTGCCTTTCTCCTACCTTGTCCCAGTGCAACGGTGATCGGCACCTTCTTCCATATAGCAACTCATAAGGTGCCATCCCGATCATTGACTGGTAGCTGTTGTTGTACGAGAACTCGATCAGCGGCAAGTACTTGTCCCATGCTCCTCCGAAATCAAGTACACACGCGCGTAGCATATCCTCTAAAATCTGAATCGTACGCTCGGACTGCCCATCTGTCTGAGGATGAAAAGTCGTACTAAGACTTAACTTAGTACCCATAGCTTGCTGTAAACTTCCCCAAAATCTTGATGTAAACACCGATCCTCTATCTGACACTATTGTCTTGGGGATTCCATGCAACCGTACTATCTCTTGGATGTATATGTCTGTTGTACGCCCTGTTTTTCCCACGGGCTGATTAGCGAGCTGAGCTGGAGGCCTAATCATGGTTATCTTGTGGACGCCCCCGCAACCGGAGCTGGGTCGTAAGATCATACCTCCTTAGCTCGAGGTAATCTAAGGAGTCGCCTCCGGTTGCTTAATGACAGAGTCTGGGCTCTGAAGACCGAAGGTCGAGTCAAGCATCCAGCCCATAGTACAAGCTGGGGGTGAAGGCTCTGACCCTTTATAAAGTCAGCCACGCAAGGTAAACGTGCATATATCAGACATCACGTGTCTGATATATCCCTGACTTCTCGGACACGCAGCAGGAACGTGCGTATTCAAACACCCACGATTGGGTTGGGCCGTGCGGCCCATTATCTCCTTACCAATTGATTTGACCACACTTATGTGTCAGGTTTAGGAATTAATCATGAATGTCACCGAGTTGATATGGTAGGTAAGAAGGTCACGGGATGGCCTTCTTACCAACTCCTAGGTGCCTTCTCCTATAAATATAGAGACCCTGGGAGTTAAAAAGGGTTGGATTCTCTCATGTAAGAAATACCCTGTAACCGTATACTCAGAATATAGCAATAATATTGACTAGTGGAGTAGAAGGATTTTAACCTTCGAACCACTTAAAAAAAATGTGCCTTGAGTAGCCATTTCATTTTCCTAAGATCATATATCTGTTTCGGTTCAACTTTAAGCACTAATCCCTTTCTCTCCTTTTCTTAATTACCTGTTGGCGAAGAACCGCGTCAACAGTTTGGTGCTTTCATTGAGAGCAAATTCGATTAGTGCTGCTGCAAACATCCAACTATGGTGACAACTCGATCCAGGCACGGTAATGAGGCAGAGCAACATGATGGGCAGGAGGCTCATCATACTTCCATCCCCGGCGAACAAGGTCCTGAAGTCCAGCAGCAGCCCGGAAAATAGCCGGCAGGCCCAGATGATACTGGTAGTTCGGCGCCTCGACCGCCTAATCCAAACCCATGTTATTACACGGCGGTGGAGATGGAGAACGCTCAGCTGAGGAGCCAGTTAGCAACAGCTAGCCAACAAATCAAGGATATGCTGGCCCGACTACCCCCTCTCACAACCGACGCTAACGTCGGAGAGAGGCAAGGTGAGGCTTCTAAGTCTCGCCGGGATAATCAGTCCAGGCGTAGCCGCTCAGACAGACTTCTGACGCCCAACTCCATCCCTTCATCACACCATCGAGAGGCAGATTCCAGAGGAATGCCTAGAGCCGAACAACAACAATACAGCCATTCGTTCAGGACGTCGACTCCTAGCTCCCAACCATCCTCGAGGACGCCCAGAAGAGCTCGAGGAAATTCTCGAAGGAGATCCGGAGCGGGCTCACGACATCAGCCCTTTCCCAATAACCATCCTGCGCCTCATTCAGATCGCCAGGCGCGGGACCAGCAGGTTGGTAGGGCCGAAAGGCCCCCACCAAACTTGATCCGTCCTGACAGAACTAGGATAGCCTCCCCAGTCAGGCATCCTCCTTCTCCAATCAGATACCCGTCTCCTCCTCGGCCCGTCTGAGACATCCCAGCCTATGGGAGTAGTAGGAGAAATCCGCCATCGGCAGGACCTTCCCGGTGTAGTAGGGCGCCGAGGGAAAGCCCAGATCCTCAGCACTAGAGGCGGACTACACGCCTATCTAGCAGGAGCCATTGGACCAGCAGTCGCCGAAGTGATCTCTCTGGGGAGACCTGCGCCAGTGTCTGAGTTCGGTGCAAAGTCATCAAACTGCCCAGGGACGCGACCTGCGAGATCGCCTCAACTCTCATAGAGGGGAACAAGCAGGAGAAGATGGCCATGCTCGCTTAAGGGGGGCTCTGTCCGAAGTACGTAACGGGGGGAATGTCCCAGATAACCTATCTCAAGATAGGAGGGGCAATAACCCACCAAATATGTACAATGGATCCGGAGCTGTTGAACAGTCCCGGAATAACCAAGGACATCAAGACCAAACCCTCGAACGCTTGACCCAGATTGAGGAGCTTATGAGGAAGCTCCTATCAGAAAAAGAAAAAGACGAATATGATTCGAGGGACGAGATGGAACTCTTCACCCCCAGCATAGCAGCAACGGCGTACATCTGCCCCCCAACGGCATACCCATCTGGTTTCCGTATGCCTCACTTGTCAAAGTTCAATAGGGGCGAAGACCCATCGGACCATCTAGGAATGTTCAACACCCTGATGATGGCCCACAACATTGGCCCCGAGCTGAGATGTTTAATCTTCCCTTCCACACTAACTGGACCTGCCAGGCAGTGGTTCAAGCAAAGTAAAAGACAGTCCATCAGCTCCTGGAAGACTTTCTCAACAGATTTCAAAAGGGCATTCCGAGCCTCCCAGGCCGCCCGTGTTCAGGCCGACTCCCTGGCTAACGTAAGACAGCAGCCCGGTGAGACTTTGAAGGCCTACTTGAGCAGATTTGCGAACGTCGCTGCTCAGGCCAGAGACGCAGATGATAGCTCCAAACTCATGGCCATGAGAACTGGAATCCTCGTCGGAGGAGATCTCTAGAAGGATATACAAAGGAAGGGAGTCAGCTCTGTTAACGAATTCCTTAACAGGGCCCAAGAATGGATAAACTTGGAGGAAGCCGAAGCCTCAGCTACGGGAACCAGCCAGGTCCCCGAACAGCCTGCTGGAGTGGGGACGGAGGTCATGGCAGCGACCCAGAACGTCACACAGAACAACCAGCTCGGTGGAGGCAAAAGAAAGGGTAATGGTGAGGGCAGCCAGCACGGCCAAAAGAAGAATAAGTCCATAGACATGTTTAAGCCCGTCTTCACGACTTATACCGAGCTCACCCAGTCTAGGGAGAGTATCTTCTTAGCTAACTCTGCTTGAGTCCCTTGGAAAAGGCCGGAGCCATTAAAGCACCACAAGGGGCAGAGAGACGCCTCCAAGTTTTGCCGCTTTCACAACGATGTCGGCCACAACACCGACGATTGCAGGCATTTGAAAAATGAGATCGAGACTCTCATTCGAGCCGGCCCTTTAGCTCAATATGCATGGAACAGGGTCCCAACAAGTCGACCTGCTCCGGAAATCCCGGCCAGTCAACCCGGGTCTCGAGTAGACCAGGATGTTCCTCCTCCTGTGGTAGGAGGAGAGATATCCACCATCTCTGGAGGTCCACACATGGCCGACACGAGCAGAGGCGCCCAGAAGAGATACGTGAACGAACTAAAGGCTCATAACGAAGTGGAGTTTGTTCCAAAGCAGTGCCTGCCAAAGCAGCAGCGATTGGAGAAGCAACCAATCATTTTTACAGAGGAAGATGCGGGCCATGTCCAGTTCCCTCACAATGACCCTCTGGTCGTAGCAGTCCAGTTCGCCAACCGGAGAGTGAGGCGGATACTGATAGACAATGGGAGTTTGGTGAACCTCCTATTCCGATCCACCTTAGAGAAGATGGGTTTGACTGTCGTCGAGCTGAAGGCGACCTCCATGATGTTGTATGGTTTTTCGGGAGAAGGTTCAGCAGCGATAGGGACAATCGAGTTGGTGATCACCCTAGGCGAAGGATCTCGGACAGTCTCCAAGCTCCTCGAGTTTGTGGTCATTGACTGCTCCGCTGCCTACAACGCCATTTTGGGGCGACCTACGCTCATAGCCTTCGAGGCCGTCACGTCCATTCGCCACCTTGCGATGAAATTCCCTACTTCGACGGGAATCTGCACTATCCATGGTGATCAGCTCGCTGCCAGGGAATGCTACAACATTTCCATGAAGGGAAAGTCTAAACCCGAGCAGCTGGCAATGGCCATCCAAGGTGAAGAGGAATCTCGGGAACCCTCGGCGGATCCTGAGATTGAAAAACCTCAAAGCGCCGAGGGGGAAAATGTCGACTTAAGTGAGGACATTGACCCCCGAATAGGCGAGGACAGATCCGAACTCCAGGCAATTGAGGAGCTCGAGGAGGTGAACCTTGATCCGCAGAATCCGTCACGAATGGTAAGGCTCGGGAAAAACCTCTGTAGCAAGAGGAAGGCGGAGCTGACCAAGTTTCTGCAAGACAACCTGGACGTGTTTGCCTGGTCCCACGAGGACATGGTGGGAATCAGCCCCACTGTCATCATGCATACACTTCATCTAGATAAAAGCGTTCCTGCCAAGTCTCAGAAGCAAAGGCGTTTAGGAACAACTCGAGCTGAAGCCCTAGAGGAAGAGGTAGCCCGACACAAGAAATGCGGCTTTATCCGTGAAGCCAAGTTTCCAATATGGGTCGCCAACCCCGTGCTGGTCCCGAAGCCTAACGGGAAATGGCAGACCTGCATCGATTTCTCCGACCTGAATAAAGCCTGCCCCAAGGACTGCTTCCCATTGCCCAAAATCGACCCGTTGGTGGATGCCACGACGGGGCACGAGCTCATGTCCTTTATGGACGCGTACTCGGGCTACAATCAGATCGTGATGAATCCGGCGGACCAAGAGCACACCAGCTTCATGACCCCAACTAACGTCTATTGTTACAAGGTCATGTCGTTCGGTCTGAAGAACGCCGGAGCTACCTACCAAAGGCTAGTAAATAGGATGTTCGCAAACCAGATTGGAAAAAACATGGAAGTGTACGTTGATGACATGCTAGTCAAGTCAAAGATTGTCGATAACCATGTTTCCGCCCTGGAAGAATGTTTTAAGATACTACGGGAATATGGCATGAGGCTAAACCCACAGAAATGCACTTTCGGAGTCGTGTCAGGGAAGTTCCTGGGGTTCATAGTCAATACCCGAGGAATCGAGGCAAACCCCGACAAGATCAGATCACTGCTCGAACTTCCTTCGCCCAGGTCGCGAAAAGATGTCCAAGGCCTGACCGGAAGAGTGGCAGCCCTCAACCGGTTTATTTCCAAGTCCACCGATAAGTGTTTGCCATTCTACAACCTACTCCGAGGAAACAAGAAGTTTGAATGGACAGTAGAATGCGAAAGCGCATTCCTCGACCTGAAGGCACATCTGGCCAAGCCGCCCGTACTGTCCAAGCCCAAAGCAGGAGAGCCTCTTTTTCTCTACATGGCAGTCACTGAGGAGGCAGCAAGTGTCGTTCTGGTTCGAGAAGAGGACCAAATTCAGAAGTTGGTCTACTACATTAGCAAAAGACTGCTTGGAGCTGAGTCCCGATACCCGTTGATGGAGAAATTGGCATTCTGCCTCATCACAGCCTCTCGAAAGCTCAGGCCGTACTTCCAGTCCCACTCAATTCACGTCATGACCGATCAACCTTTAAGGCAGGTTTTGCAAAAACCTGAAGCATCGAGACGTTTGTTAAAGTGGGCCATCGAGCTTAGTTAGTTCGAGATTCTGTACACTCCGCGAACTTCCATAAAAAGTCAGGCCCTGGCCGATTTCATAGCAGAATGCACGGGATTCCAGGAGGACCTCGCAGGAACTCACCCCAAAATAGCTCGCCCCTGGCTTCGTGGAGAATCTTTGTGGATGGTTCATCCAACGAGAACGGCTTCGGAGCTGGAATCATTCTGATATCCCCTGAGGGACATAGATTCCACTCGGCGCTAAGATTCGGATTCAAAGCCTCCAACAACGAGGCCGAATACGAAGCTTTGCTGGCAGGACTGAGGATAGCCCAGGAGTTAAAGGCGAGCATCGTCCAATGCTTCAGTGACTCCTAGCTCGTGGTAAACCAGGTTCTAGGCGAATATCAAGCACGGGGACCCAAGATGGCCGCCTATCTGGCGAAGGTAAAAGTTGAGTTGTCTGCATTTGAGCGAGGCTCGATCGAACAGATACCTCAGGAGCAGAACGCTAACGCAGACGCTCTTGCCAAGCTCGCCACCTCTGGGGAAACGGAGACCTTGGGGCTAGTACCAGTCGAATTCCTGGAGAAACCAAGCGTAGAAGATGTCAGGACGGAGGTCGAGATGATCGATTCTAGGTCGACCTGGATGACCCCCATCCTTGAATGCCTCATCGAGGGCAAGCTACCTGAAGGACGTAACGATGCACGGCGAGTCCTGTACCAAGCTCCTAGATATACGGTAGTCGATGTGGTGTTGTACTGACGTGGGCACTCCCTACCTCTCCTCCGGTGTGTTCTTCCAGGCGAAGCAAAGTCCATCCTGCAGGAAGTGCACGAAGGATTTTGCGGAGACCACACTGGGGGGCAAAGCTTGGCCTTAAAGGTCCTGAGGCAAGGATATTACTGGCCAACTTTGTCCAAAGACTCGATCTCGTACGTGAAGAAGTGCGACAAGTGCCAGCGGTTCTCTCCAGTTGCCCGAGCTCCTCCAGTCGAGCTGAAGATGATCTCGTCCCCATGGATGTTTTCCGTTTGGGGGATAGACTTGGTTGGCGCCCTCCCCACTGGAAAAGGCGGGGTCTGTTACGCCGTGGTAGCCATCGACTACTTCACTAAGTGGGCTGAGGCAGAACCTTTGGCAACGATAACGTCCAAAAAAGTGCTTGACTTCGTGGTTAAGAGCATTATCTGCCGGTTCGACCTGCCTAAGAAGATCGTTTCCGACAACGGCACTCAGTTCAACAGCGACCTGTTCACCAAGTTTTGTGAAAGATACGGAATCGTAAAAAGTTTCTCCTCCGTGGCCTATCCTCAGGCTAATGGCCAGGTCGAAGCTGTCAATAAGACCCTAAAGGCGAGCCTCAAGAAGAGATTAGACGAAGCAAAGGGGGTCTGGCCAGAACAGCTCCCCCAGGTCCTATGGGCATACCGGACCTCGCATCGGACTCCTACGGGTCATACTCCCTTTTCCCTAACCTTTGGGAGTGAGGCAGTCCTCCCCGTGGAAGTTAAAGTGCTTTCGTATAGAGTCCAGTCTTACGACCAAGTTCAAAACCACGAGCTCCTATGAAATTCCCTCGATCTAGTTGATGAAAGGCGAGAGGATTCGCAACTCCAGTTCGCCCATTATCAGCAGAAAATCACTCGCTACTTCAACACCAAAGTTAAAAAAGCGCGCCTTTAGCGTGGGTGACTTGGTCCTAAGGAGAGTTTTCCTAGCCGAGAAAGATCCCAAAGATGGAGTTTTGGGACCAAATTGGGAAGGACCATACCAGGTCATCAAAGTCATTAAGGAGGGAACTTATAAGTTAGCTCGACTTGATGGAGGGGCGGTCCCGCGCACTTGGAACGCCATCCACTTAAAGAAATATTATCAATGATTCACTTGTAAGGCCTGGAAGGCCACTTTTTTTTTGTGTATGAAGCAATGAGAATCATCTTTTTGTTTATATTTGTACATGTTTTCAAGTGTAATCTAAAGTAACCACGAAAGACCCTTTCCCAGTTACTTGGGGGGCATATGGTACCTGGATATAACCAGGTCTCCTTAATGACTTAGAAGTTGATTCATATCGATTGACCGTTGTTTTCTTAAAAAACGTGAGATATTGATAAGGGTTAATGCCAACTAAGTCCTATCCTGGTCCTAACCGGGTCATAAAACTTAGAAGTTGATTTAAATCCATTGATCGTTGTTCTTCTTAAAGAGCTCGAGATATGGATAAAAGTTAACACGAACTAAGTTTTCAAATTAAGTTCCTGGTCATAACCGGGTCATAAAACTTAGAAGTTGATTTAAATCCATTGATCGTTGTTCTTCATAAAGAGCTCGAGATATGGATAAAATTTAACACGAACTAAGTTTTCAAATTAAGTTCCTGGTCATAACCGGGTCATAAAACTTAGAAGTTGATTTAAATCCATTGATCGTTGTTCTTCTTAAAGAGCTCGAGATATGGATAAAAGTTAACACGAGCTAAGTTTTCAAAATAAGTTCCTGGTCCTAACCGGGTCATAAAACTTAGAAGTTGATTTAAATCCATTGATCGTTGTTCTTCTTAAAGAGCTCGAGATATGGAAAAAAGTTAACACGAACTAAGTTTTCAAATTAAGTTCCTGGTCCTAACCGGGTCATAAAACTTAGAAGTTAATTTAAATCTATTGATCGTTGTTCTTCTTAAAGAGGTCGAGATATGGATAAAGATCAGCATAAACTAAGTTTTTCAAGAAATTGTAACCGAAATGCGTAAAGGCAAAAAAAGAGAAGATCAATTAAAAGCGTTAAAGAAAATTGTCTCGAGATGAAAGCACCTCATGCAAAGGTTACATAAAAATTATTTAAAAAATATTGGGGGGCAAAGGAAAAGAAACGCCCTCAGCTCCGCTAGGTGGCCCCTTGGAGGTTGCCGTCTCGCCTTGCTCAGCTGCGCCAAAGCCTTCCCCGACATTGGAGGGCGCTTCTTTATCGAGGCCAGCCTGAACCTTCACCAACAGACACTCCCAAAGACTCGCTGACAAGAAGGAGTAATCAGCATCCAGGTTGTAGGCCCAACAATCATAGAACAGGTCTTCCAAGGCCTTTTCCGAAGTTGCCTGCTCGACCTCCAAGGCGGCCTTGGCCTCAACCTTCGCGGTATCTAGGTCTGTCCGCGAGGTGGCGAGGGAGGTCTCGAGCTCTTGAACCTTCGAGCGGGTCTTCTCCAACTCGGCCTGCGAGGTCGCCAAGGCATCCTTATCCGCCTGCAGAGAGGTCTGGTGCTCGTTCCTCATATCCTCGAGCTGAGTTTTGGCCCTGGCGATACTCCGGTGAAGAGCAACGACGCCCTGCGAGAAATGAGAGATAAATTGCCTTAGGAAAAAATAGGGCAAAGTGTAATACTAAAAATTCATAAAAGGGTGAGTCAGCTTACCGTTAGTGTCATGCCCATTGAAGACTCCATCACGCCCACCGGGCTCATTGTCTCAATGGCCTGGAGCTCCTTCTCGGTGAACTTGTATATGTGGTTGACGGCGTAGTTCGCCGACTCATACACCGTTCCCCAGAAGGCCTCTGGGATCTTCTCCAGGTCCTGGGGGTTGACTAGGATGCGTACCTCGGGGGGTACAATCGCCGAAGCCCCCGCCTCCGTTCCTGCGTCCCGGGCGGTGATAGGAGCTTGCGGGGGAGGTGGGGGCATGTTACTCCCACCAGCAGCAGGAGGATTAGTTCCCGCGACCTGAGCGGCGGGGGGCTGCTCCTTTTTCTTTGCAGGAGATTTAGTGGGAGTTCCGGCAGTTTTCTTCAAGATCCGAGGCTTCTTCATCTTTGGCCCAGAGGCCCCGGCAAACGCACCTCGAAGGCTCTCTTCGGGCTGAGACATCTCTTCTGTCAAAGTAAAAACACAGTTAGTACGAGATTTAGCAATCATACAGAAACAAAAACAAAGGGGGAAAGAGTAATTAAAGTGCACGCATACTAGAGGAAGCCCTACCCCCCGGGCTAGAAGAAGAACCTATGGTTACGACCATCGGTTCCGGAGTTTCTGCGGGAGAGTCTAAGTCAATTATTTCCCGAGCTGGAGCAGGTTCTGGATCCGACTCCGGTTATGGGCTGGATTCTTCTACATATTGCCTAAGTCCCGGAGCCACGGCACCTCTCCTGAGGGATGGCCAGGACCTAAGGTTGGTCCCATACTCCTCGAATAGGATCGACCTAAAGGACGAGGTGCTATCTACGACTACGGTACCCCTAGGTCGGCTATCTTGATAGTCCAGCACGAGCTGGTCGACGCAGTGGAGCAGGGTTGTGTCCAGATCCGGATCACTTCTGTGGCGATGGACGAGCTGTCTGGGGTTGAACTTAGCTAGCCGGGGGTCGGCAATGGCCCTATCTAAGTTCCTAAACATATGAAGGTTACCTTGGCCAGAAGGACCCGCGGCTGCTCCGGACTGGGTCCTCTCCTCATCTGTTATCTAGGCGACCTCCAACGCCCGCTTCCTGTTCCTCACAAGTGGAGTCTCGTCCTCCTCATCCTCATCCATCGCGACCTCCTCCACGATGATGGGCCTAGAAGTACGAGCTGGGGGAAGCCCCTGAGGCCTCCTTAGATTCAAAGTCTAATTTAGGAAAATCATCTTACAGGCCACCATCGTCCCGTCCATCACGAGCACTCGGTAGTCCTTCTCACTGGGGGGCAAGCCCGCCAGTGTCTCGTATTGACCCCCGAGGGGCGCAGATTTCTCTGTCCTCGCGAAGATAGCTGTAGGATTGATCTAAGTCAGATAGGGACACAGGAATTGTATGAAACTTAACCTCCGAGCTAAAGATAAAAAGCACTTACGAGGACGGTTGAAGTAATGGAGCTCGCAGTTCCTGAACCCCGTCGACATAAAGAATTGATCTTTAAAGTCATTGGGGTGGTTGGGCAGCTCGATGACCGCAGCCATGTTGGGAAATCGGGTTAGATAGTAAAACCCATCGCCTCACCCCCGCTGATCCGGGCTGGCCTTGAGGCAGAAGAAATACAAAATATCTGCAGGAGTGGGGACCTCCCACTCGTGCTTCAAAAATAAGTATCTCAACCCCGCCAACAACCGATAAAAGTTGGGGGGGAGCTGGAAGGGGGCAAACTTCACATAATTCAGGAAGTCAGCGAAATACTGATCCAATGGCAGGAAGGCCCCCGCCTTAAAGTGCTCATCGCTCCAGGCCGCGAACGATTCGTCAAGTGGCGTGCAGCTCCGCTCGCCCACTGCGGGAGGTCGGGCCACTATAGATGCCTTCCCCAGCGCGATGTTGTGGGAGAGGAAGATTTTGTTGATCTTCGCCTGGTCAGTGATCTTTGAGACGATCCTCTCTGCCTCAAAGAACACGTCAGGAGCCACCTCGAGCTCATGCTCCACTGCCGGCCCAAAGCTGGGGATCGGAGATTCCGGCATCACCGATTTTCCTTTGTCCTGCTGAGAGGCCGAGCTGCCGACTGTCTTCTTTGGAGCGTTCCTCTTCGGTGCCATCTGGTCACCTAACGAACAAAAGAAAAGATTTCAGAAAAGGCGACCTAAGCATAGGGAAGAATCAAATTGTTCTTTACACGAGTTGAGGTAAGCCCAGCCCGTGGAGAGTGAGACCACGCGGTTCAAGGAACACGCGCCTGTTCTCCCAACAAATCCCCGATTACTCAGAATTCGTGTGTCAGGAGGGTCAGATTAAATTTTTGCCTTGGAGGGAAAGCTCCAATTGGCATGAAAGGAAAAACCGCCTGTGAAGCGTATCCCCTAAGCTACCCGGTTTTGCACCCAAAATATGTCAAAAATCCTACCAAGAAATCGTCCCCAGAAAAGGCATCCTGTAAACCATACTCTTAAGTGATTTCCTACAGCAAAAATACCCTAACCTAAAAGGCTTTCACCCTTCACTCCCACAAAAAACCAGTAGACCCTTGCATGTGACTATAGTAAATATTTACCTAAGCCACAGTGAAAAATATTGTCAAAACACGCATGGTCAGGAGACTTACAGGGTATTTGATTGGAAGGTGGATGAAGGTATCGCCTAGGTGGGAGCTTCACCTGAGTATTTTTCCAAAGCTTTGAAGGAGTCCTCACGTCGAAGCTTCCTGAACGCTGAGTGTAACAGTCGCAGAGAAGAGGGTTTTGTCTGAGATAAAGAGAGAAGAAGGAGAAAAGTTCTGAGAAATTTCGAATGAAAGGGTTGCCCATGCGTAGGGTGGCCACCCCTTTTTATAAACATAAAGGGTCGAGTGTAGAGGGCCGTTGGATGGCCCTGATGAGGGATCTGAGGCCCTCAAATTCAAATACGGAACGACGGCTGGACATAGGCTAGGCCATTAAATGCGGTTCTCGTAAGACGTACCGTCACCAACCACGATGTTCCACGTATTAGGCGCCTGCGTAAGAGGTGGAATATGAAGAGTTCATGGGGAAGCCTAAAAGCCCCTACTGTGTTCTTACCCAACGTGGCATACCACGGGAAGGGGCTTGGGGGCAAATGTATGCCCTGTTTTTCCCACGGACTGATTAGCGAGCTGAGCTGCAGGCCTAATCATGGTTATCTTGTGGACGCCCCCGCAACCGGAGCTGGGTCGTAAGATCATACCTCCTTAGCTCGAGGTAATCTAAGGAGTCGCCTCTGTTTGGTTAATGACAGAGTCCGGGCTCTGAAGACCGAAGGTCGAGTCAAGCATCCAGCCCGTAGTACGAGCTGGGGGTGAAGGCTCTGACCTTTTATAAAGTCAGCCACACAAGGTAAACGTGCATATATCAGACATCACGTGTCTGATATATCCCTGACTTCTCAGACACGCAGCAGGAACGTGCGTATTCAGACACCCACGATTGGGTTGGGCCGTGCGGCCCATTATCTCCTTACCAATTGATTTGACCACACTTATGTGTCAGGTTTAGGAATTAATCATGAATGTCACAGAGTTGATATGATAGGTAAGAAGGTCACGGGATGGCCTTCTTACCAACTCCTAGGTGCCTTCTCCTATAAATATGGAGACCCTGGGAGTTAAAAAGGGTTGGATTCTCTCTTGTAAGAAATACCCTGTAACCGTATACTCATAATATAGCAATAATATTGACTAGTGGAGTAGAAGGATTTTAACCTTCGAACCACTTAAAAAAACATGCCTTGAGTAGCCATTTCATTTTCCTAAGATCATATATCTGTTTCGGTTCAACTTTAAGCACTAATCCCTTTCTCTCCTTTTCTTAATTACCTGTTGGCGAAGAACTGCGTCAACATCTGCATATTGGTCTGCCGTGTATGAAGTCTTAACAGGCAGGAAATGAGCCGACTTGGTTAGTCTATCTATTACTATCCAAGCGAAATCATGCTGCTTATTCGTCCTTGGCTAACCCGTCACGAAGTCCATAGCTATATCGTCCCACTTCCATTCTGGTATGCTAAGCGGTTGCAATAAACCTGCAGGGCGTTGATGCTCTGCTTTTACTTGCTGGCATATAAGACACTTAGATACAAATTCTCTATGTCCTTCTTCATCCCTGGCCACCAGTATATTGCTTTAACATCCTGAGTCATCTTGGTTGACCCTGGGTGAATTGAGTACGGGGTACTGTGCGCTTCTTCTAGAATCGTCTTCTTAATACTTCAATCATTTGATACGCATAGCCGATCCTTATATCTCAATAAACCTTGACTAGATATTGAGAAATCTGTAGTCTTGCCTTCTCTGACTGCATCCATATGTGCTGCTAGTGTGTCGTCATATACCTGACCATTTCGTATATCTTCTAGTAGATTCGATTGGATAGACAAGTTAGCCAGCTTGCCTACAACTACTTCTATTCCGGCACTGATAAGCTCCCGCTGTAGCGTCTTTTCTATTCTGGCTAAAGCTGCTAAATTTCCATATCTTTTCCTACTAAGCGCATCGGCAACTACGTTCGCCTTTCCTGGGTGGTATAGGATTTCGCAGTCGTAATCCTTTACTAACTCCAACCACCTGCGCTGCCTCATGTTGAGCTCCTTCTGAGTAAAGAAGTACTTTAAACTCTTGTGGTCCGTATAAATCTCGCACCGTTCTCCGTAAAGATAATGGCGCCAGATTTTTAATGCAAAGACCACCGCTGCCAACTCCATATCGTGAGTTGGATAGCACTGCTCGTACTCCTTCAATTGTCATGAGGCGTAGGCTATCACCTTGTCATTTTGCATCAGCACGCATCCCAATCCTAGCTTTGATGCATCGCAGTAGACTACGAACTTATCGTTAGGTGTCGGTACACTAAGTACTAGTGCTGAGCAAAGCTTATCCTTAAGCAACTGGAAGCTTTTTTCACACTTATCATTCCAGTTAAATCTTTTTTGTTTCCAGGTCAGGTTGGTGAGCAGAGTGGCTATCTTTGAAAAGCCCTCTACAAACTTCCTATAATAACCTGCTAACCCTAGAAAACTTCTTACATCAGATGCGTTCTTTGGTCTGGGCCAATCCTTCACGGCCTCCACCTTTGATGGGTCTACTGCAACTCCGTCTTTCGATATAATGTGCCCGAGGAACGCCACTTGCGAAAGCCAAAATTCGCATTTCTTGAACTT
Source organism: Humulus lupulus (assembly GCF_963169125.1). Taxonomy (NCBI): domain Eukaryota; kingdom Viridiplantae; phylum Streptophyta; class Magnoliopsida; order Rosales; family Cannabaceae; genus Humulus; species Humulus lupulus. The sequence continues at coordinate 140,785,315 of NC_084797.1, read as the reverse complement.
TGCGTAGAGTTGATGCTCCTTCAATCGCGTCAAAATCAACCTCAAATGTTCCTCGTGCTCTACTTCATCCTTGGAGTATATCAAAATGTCGTCGATGAACACAATGACGAATTTATCTAAGTAATCCTTGAAGACCCTATTCATTAAGTCCATAAACGCGGCTAGTGCGTTAGTAAGACCAAAATACATAACCAAGAACTCGTAATGTCCATAACAAGTCCTAAAGGCTGTCTTAGGAATATCTTCTCCCTTAACCTTGAGCTAATGATACCCAGACCATAAATCGATCTTTGAAAATACAGTCGCGCCTCGGAGTTGATCAAACAAATCGTCGATTCGAGGTAGTGGGTACTTGTTCTTAATCGTTACTTTGTTCAGCTCACGATAGTCTGTACACATCTGCATACTTCCATCCTTCTTCTTCATGAATAGTACCGGGGCTCCCCATGGTGAATGGCTCGGCCTAATAAAACCCAAGTCTAGGAGTTCCTGTAGCTGCATCTTTAACTCCTTGAGTTCCGTAGGTGCCATCCGGTATGGTGCCTTAGAGATAGGCTCGATGCCTGGTACTAATTCTATCATGAAATCTATTTCCCAAGTTGGCGGCAATCCTGGCAAGTCATCGGGAAATACCTCTGGAAATTCTTGTATAACACGGACATCTCCAACCTTAAGTGGTGTCTCCCTTTCCACATTCATGATGCTGGCTAAGAATGCTTGACATCCTTTCTCCATCATTCTCTGAGCTTTGAGAGATGATACTAACGGGGTGCGTAATCCTGAAGCTTGTCCCATGAAGCATAGTCTTTGGTCGTCGAGAGTCTCGAACATCACCTTCTTGCGTTTGCAGTCGATGGTTGCGCCATGCCGTGCTAGCCAATCCATGCCTAGTATTACGTCGAAGTCCTTGATCACCAGTTCTATCAGGTCTCCTTCTAGTTATATATCCTCAATCTTGATTGGTACGCCTCGTATTATCCGTGACGATAGAACTACTTTGCCCGAAGGCAACTCGGTTACAAACCTAGTTCTAAATCTTTCACAAGGTTTGTCTAGTTTTTCTATCATTCCTAACGAGATATACAAATGAGTGGCCCCCGAATCAAATAATACAGAACATAAGTTATTGAGGATAGAAACCTGACATGTGACCACCTTGTTGCTAGCATCAGCCTCTCCTTGGGTTAAAGTAAAAACCCTAGCAGGAACCATCTTTTCGTCCTTCTTCCCTTTTGGCTTTTGCTGAGGACAATCTCTTTTACGATGTCCTTCCTGGCCACAGTTAAAACATTCCTTGGTGTTTGCGCAGCATTCTCCAGGATGCTTCTTCTGACACTTAGCACATGGCGGGTATTCCACGTAGCCCGGCCTATTTCCCCCATTATTCGTACGTGCCATTTTATCGTTGTCGAATTTCTTGTTATCCGGATGCCGTCTTTTCTGGCCGTTACCGTTGTTGCTCGACTGATTGTTGCCGTTATGGTTGTTGCTCCGACTGGTCTGAGGTTGACTCTGCTATCTAGGTTCAGGCTTACTGGCTTCCTCCTTACTTACATTTGCCTGCAACCTTTCTACTTCTATTGCCATTTCAAGAACATCGGCATATGTAGTGTTCCCTGGGTTTGCTAACTTAACCCCCATCTCGATCTTCGGTCAAAGTCCTCTAACAAATTTGTTTACCCTCAGAAAATCGATTGGAACCATCTCAGATGCGAACTTAGCTAAGCGGTCGAACTGACGAGCATACTCTGCTACTGATAAAGTGCCCTGCTTCAAGTTAGCGAACTCCTCAACTCTCGTAGTGAGTACAGCCGAATTGTAGTACTTCTTGTGGAAGAGCTCCACAAATCGGGTCCATGTCATGGTGGTAGCATCATGAGATTGCTGGACCAAGTCCCACCATATTCTGGCATCCTTCTTGAGTAATGACGAGACGCAGGATATGCGGTCCGCATTACTGAGATTCATGTGCGTCAGAATCAGTTCCACATTCCTTAGCCACTCTTCTGCCTCAAAGGGGTTTGTAGTCCCTTTGAAGTTTGGAGCGTGCTGCTTGCGGAACCTCTCATACACTAGCTCCATGTTCAGTACTGGATATGGCGCGTAGTTCGTCACTGGCCATCCCCCATAAGGACCAACTTGTTGGGGTGCTGGGGCCATTTGTTGCGACTGCGGCTGTGGTGGAGGCTGAGTCTGAGTCTGAGCCTGTTGGCGTTGTTGCTGCAAAAGTTCTTCGACTTGCTGTCGCAGTCTAGCGATCTTCGAAGTGTTGTCAGTTGGCGGTGCCGGTGCGTTGCGGCGGGCAGTAGCACACACTCCCCTTCTGTGAACTGGAGGGGCTTCATTGGTTGCTGGGATGGTATTGGAGGCGTTTCCGTTGGTGCGTGCAGATCTTCGGAGCGACATCGTAGCAGAGTTCTAACAGTTGAAAGAAACATGTTAGAACTTTACCTAATAGGCTCTAAGGCAAAAACTTATTCTAAAACAAACATATCTCAGACCTATTTATTATGACTTCTTATGAAAAATTATATAGGTCTTTATTTATTATTTAGAGTGGGTTTCTATACTTAGAAAAACAAGTCATCTTTATTTTCTAAGTGTGCTTCTAATTATCCTATATGACTTAATTCTCAGGCTCGAAACTTATCTTTGTTCCAAAGTTAACCATATTGAGGGAGGGCTGGGATCAGTAAAATCGTTCCCACTACTATGGCCCCCTAACTCTCAATAAAGAAACTTGGTTCATTGATTTGTATCCACCCTCACCAAACTTAGTCATTATTCATTTTATTTATTGTTTATTATGATTGCGAAAATAAAATCAAACTCATTCATGAAAATAAAATAACATGAAATTAATTTGGAAAAAATAGTTTTCACTTATTACAATCATAAAACAAAGAAATAAATAAAACAAACAATGAAAACTAACTATTCTAAAACATCAGGATCTTCTACATCCGATCCTTCATCTAGCATGTCATCATCTATCTCCTCATAATCGTCGTTATCATGTGCATCAAAATGTCCTCTAGGAAGGTTTGTGAAAATCCTATATTTTTGCTCATTTGTAAATTGAAATTCTGATTTTGCAGTGAACCTAATTAAGAGGAAATAGTATCGCATCGCTAATGGCAGTTCGTCCTCATCATTCATGGTTTCCCATATTTCTTCTAAGGCTGCTATTATAGGATGGAAATCCTTAAATAGTCTAATTATTAATACATATTGTTCCGTTGATCTCATCATTATTTGCTTAGACTCTTGAAGGTAACCTTTCTCTTTGTGGAACAAAAGCAATCTTCGAGTGATTCTTTTTAGTGCTCCTATGGTGTTTCTTGGCTCCCTTATTCTTTTTAAAACCTTAATGGCTCGAATATCCTGATAGGTTAAAGCTCCGTTCATACTTAACTGAAAACATAAATACTAAAAATCGTTAGCTATACATATAAGCAAAATAACTAAAACTTAAATACTTACTTGGCGGTCAGATTTGGAGCTTTTGAGTGTGTGTATCGAGGAGAACTTCATGCAAAGGAACCATTTTCTCTGATACCAACTGTAATGACCCAACTACTCTAGACTTTTGGACCATTAACGAAAACTATACATACTAATCCTTAATAAAGCTTACAAGTGAAAATACCATAACTTTATTAAGAAACTTGAAAAAAATAAGAGTTAAACTTACATAAAATCTCAAGTTGGATATGGGATCCCATTGTTTTAAAAACAAAACATAACATAATTAAAATAAAAAGGGATTACATAATAAGTGCGGAAAAATACATGTAAAAACCATAAAAACAAAACTACATCCTCGAATCGAAACGCTCGGCTCTTGAATCCATTCCGCCTCAATACACATTCTCCAAGCTTCCAAGAACCTTTCCCGCCACTAATACTATTTTCCTGCACATATAAACAAAAAGGAATGAGCCTAATACCCAGCAAGGAAAATCTAACACATAGTTCATATACATAAATTTCATAAGAAACATAAAAACATAACATAACACTTATATCATACACATGCAATAATAGCCATTATTACTTGGGGTCCCATAAACTAAACAAGTCATATGCCCATTAGATTAGTGGGGTCCTACTAGCTAAGCAGGTCATATGCCCATAATCCATTTGGGGCTTGTTAGTCATATGGGTCATATGCCCAAGCCTACATACATACATAACATAACACATTTCATAACATAAAAATATAAGATAACAAATAAAACATATAACATATGAATTCTATCCTATTTTCCTTACCAAAATTACTGGGATATGAGGACAGAGTTGGGACTTTGGAACACTCCTAAAAACCATTTATGAAAGGGTGAGTCTATTGAAGAAAAGAGATGAAAGAGATGAAGGAACTATACTTTTAAAATATACTTACCAAAACCTTTTGCTCAAGAACTTAAATTTCCTAACCAAAATAAGAATAAGGTTAGAATGAGTAGAAGACTATGAGAACTTTTAAAGGAAAAGTACAGAAATGAACTAGAGTTTGGGATACCTTGAAGACTTATAAGACCGATCTAAGCCTTGAACCGAAATGCTATAAAATCTTACTTCCCAAGTGTTTGATAAGCTTATGATGATCAAGCTTATGATTCCCAACCCAAGTGTTTACACTCTCACACTCACCTAGCAACTTGCAGCCTCTGAACTTAGAGTAAAAGATGAATAATGGCTGGGTACTAGGTCCTATTTATAGAGTATAGGAATGAAAAGATCTCATTTAACTTGAATAAAAATAATGGCTTTTTAAGTGAAAATAATTTGAATTATCGTTCAGCAGAGGCTGAAGACTCGGTCAAAAAGATGTTGGACTTATCAAGAGGTTGAAGGGTTGAATGGAAAATGATTTCAAAAAATTTCAAAATATGCTAAGAGGGGCGATATATCGCCCCCTGTAGGCGATATATCGCCTGGGCCAGTATGCCCGAGGCAATCGTGCATCGTTTCGTGTTTTTCGTATCTTCGTGCTGCGATATATCGCCCCCTATAGCTGTGATATATCGGCATACGTTGATTATTTAAACACGAAATTACACCTTTTTAGCTTAATTTGAATTAAGTAAACAGCCTTGACTAAGCCCTCAAACGTTTTCAAAGCTTCTGACTGACCTTAGAGCATTCAAACTTTACCCTAAATAAATTTAATCCTCAAAATACTTAATCATTAATAACCCATACATAACATGTGCTATAATCCTATTGGTTCTTATTTAAACCTTATAGTATACTAAATATTATCCTCAATATCAGTCATATTAATCAAACCTTAGGTTAAAATTAATATTCTTAAACTATAGGTTAAACTTAGAAAATCTACAAGTACTACTATGAGTGTCCAAATAAATCCCGGTTTGAACCAAAAATCCACAGTCATAAGATAATACTACTATTACTATTATACTACTATCTAACTTAGCTAAGTAAAGTTCTTGGACTCTACAATAAATTAGATGTTTAGTCATAACAGGATTAAGTTCGAGGCTCGGGGTGAGTCTCGAGGTTATTTAATGATTAGAGCGCTGCCAGGAATACATACCAGAAGAGCCTGAAATACTTCTTCACACAGAAAGACATGAATATGAGACAAAGGTGTTGGCTGGAGTTAGTAAAGGATTATGACTGTGAGATTTTGTATCATCTAGGAAAGGCCAACGTGGTAGCTGATGCTTTAAGCTGGAAGGGTCCGGGACAGATTTATGGTGCGAGGCTAATAGCCAGAGAGTTAGCAGATGATATGACCAGAGCTGGTATAGAGTTGCTGGTGGGCCAGTTGGCCAATATTACGCTACAGTATACACTGTTGGAGAGGATCAAGGAGGGTCAGTTGAGTGATCCACAGTTGATCAAGATCAAAGAGGATGTTGTGGCTGGAGCATCTGAAGATTATACATTGTCTGATTTGGGCTTGTTGAGATACAAGGGGTGGATATGTGTTTCGTTAGACACTGCTATGAGGCGAGAGATACTGGATGAATCTCATACTACACCTTACTCTTTGCATCCAGGCACCACGAAGATGTATCAGGATGTGCGATTGTTGTATTGGTGGCCGTGGATGAAAAGGGATGTAGTCGAATATGTGGCTAAGTGCTTGACATGTCAACAGGTCAAGGCTGAGCATTAGAGGCCGATAGGGTTATTACAGCCTCTGGATATCCCATAGTGGAAATGGGAGGACATCACGATGGATTTCGTGGTGGGGTTACCCAGGACTGTTGGTCAGCATGATTCCATTTGGGTTATAGTGGATCATTATACCAAGTCAGCTCACTTATTGCCAATGAGGACTACATATACAGTTGATCTAAATGCAGATCTTTATGTGAGAGAAATCGTGCGCCTCCATGGAGCGCCAAGGTCGATCATGTTAGATTGGGACCCTACTTTTACTTCCACATTCTGGGGAATTCTACAGAAAGCCATGGGAACACAGTTGAAGTTCAGTACTGCTTATCATCCTCAGACAGATGGGCAATCTGAGAGGACGATCCAAATATTGGAAGATATGCTGCGAGCATGTGTGCTGGACTTTGGTGGATCTTGGAGTAAGTATCTACCTTTGATAGAGTTCTCATACAACAACAGTTATCAGTCTACCATTGGAGTTGCACCTTATGAGATGTTGTATGGTAGGAAATGCAGATCTCCCATTCATTTGGATGAGATAGGTGAAAGGAGATACTTGGGTCCTGAGGCAGTTCAGAGGACCAGTGAGGCCATTGAGAAGATTAGAGCTCGGATGCTCGCTTCTCAGAGTAGACAGAAGAGTTATGCAGATCCCAAGCGCAGGAACGTGGAGTTCCAAGTGGGAAACTATGTCTTTCTTAGAGTCTCGCCATGGAAAGGGGTGAGAATGTTTGGAAAGAAGGGCAAGCTGAGCCCTAGATTTGTAGGTCCATTTGAGATCTTGGAGAGGATTGGTCAGGTGGCTTACATATTAGCCTTGCCTCTAGCATTGTCAGCCGTGCATAACGTGTTTCATGTTTCAGCTCTTCAAAGGTATGTATCTGATGTGCCTCATGTTTTGAGTTATGAAGATCTGGAGCTTGAGGAAGATCTCTCCTATGAGGAACAGCCAGTCCAGATACTTGACAGAAAGGACAAGGTCCTCAGAAATAAGATGATACCTTTCGTTAAGGTATTGTGGAGGAACAGCAAGGTCGAGGAAGCGACCTGGGAGCTAGAGTCAGATATGCGAAGTCAGCATCCTGAGTTGTTCAGGTAAATTTCGAGGACAAAATCTCTGTAAGCAGGGGATAGTTGTAATGCCCCAAAATCCCTAATGTGGTTTAATGGTTTGATTAGTAGGCCGAGAGGGCCATAATTGATTTATTATGTCATTAAACTATTCTATGCATCTTTATGTGAATTATATTATAATATGATGTTAAATGCATGCATGTGGGTCCACATTTCATGACAGGGGTATTTTGGTAATTTGGCCCGTTGAGGGTGTAATTGTATATTTGTATGCATGTCGGTGATTTATTGTTGAGGCCACATTATAATGTGGATTTTTTCGAGCTATTCGGCATGAGACGATCTTTGAGTATAAATTAGCGATTTAGTCATAACAGGATTAAGTTCGAGGCTCGGGGTGAGTCTCGGGGTGATTTAATGATTAGAGCATTGCCAGGAATTAAAGGGTAATGGGATATGAATTATTGGTATTTGAGAATATTGAGAATAGCGGGAATTGGATGGTGTTAATTGTGATTAACGAAATAGGTGGAAAAGGACGGTTTTACCCTTGGGAGCCTTTAGAAACCTTTATTTGACCTAGGGGCATTTTAGTCTTTTCACCCCTAGGATTGATATAAGCCATTGAAGGCTGTAGAACATTGCAAGAAACAGAGTATCAAATACCTCTTCCGAACACCATTTCTCCTCCTTCTTCCTTTCAATTTTTGAACCCCAATTTGAAGAAACAAGCTAGGAAATCAAAGGTGGGAGCTTAGAAACTTGGTTCATCCATTGAAGAGGACTCAAATCCAGCTTGAGGTAAGAATTCATCCATGAACTTAAGCTTTACCCTGTTTTTCTTATGGTTTTTCAGTTGAGGAATTTGAGGTGTGTAGTTGGGAATCAATGGAAGTTTTTTACTAAGGTTGATTGGGTTTCGATGAGTTTGTGATGTGAATGAAGTTTAGGGGTTGAATTTGATGTTTGGGTGATGTTTTGGATTAGTTTGGAAGCTTAGTTTTCAGGGGAAGTCGCAAGGAAGGAAATCAGGAAAAATTCTGGTCTGCAGATGGCGCCCCAGCGCCACCTAGCAACGCCCCAGCACTGTTCCTTTTTCTAGCAAGCCTATTTTAGGGCTTGGGATGACTTTTAAGGCTCGGGGATGGGTTCCTTTACCCTGTTTGGGTGGATTGGGAGTCCCGAGAGTGCGGGATTGATCCCGGGAGTGAGGTTTTAGATTGTGAACCATTTATTGATTTACTTTATTAATGGATTCCAATTGGTTATGATTAGGTGACTGCTAAGGAACTAAAGAGAAGATCGTTCTCAAGGGTCGTTCTTTTATTATTTCTCGCTCGAACCCGAGGTAAGAAAACTGCACCCCATATGTGACATGCATGGTTATTTATGAGGCATGTTGAATGTTTAAATGTGGACAAGAATTGAATATCAAATGCTTAGCAAATCTTGCTCACTTGTGTATGGCGCTGACTAAATAGTCAGAATTGGTAATGGTGTCAGTATCAACTGTGAAGCTGTGACTCATTAGTCAAGTTCGGAAGGGGTATTGAACACTGGTCACAAGGTATTGACTCATAAGTTAAGAATGGTCTTAGCGTGATAACGCAAGCCAACAAAGATTAAATTTAATCGACATCTGCATTGAATGACTCAAATGAGCATTAATGTCGGACCGACCTCAAGTTCGATGAAAACTAAAAGCGCTTGTCTAGCCAAAGGCTAGTCATTTAGAGCCAGGGCCAGCGACCCCCGGTGACTGTTTAGTCACATCAGTCACTCATCTGTTGAAGCTAGTGACTTGCTCGTCAGTCACTCATTATGGTTTACCAGTACCTCAAGTGTTAAATCACTCATATGTTCAGGGCTATAAGCTCTGTATGATTATAATGATAATCATTTGATAATATTTATATGCATTATTGTGCTTTTTTGCTGGGCTTTGGCTCATGGGTGCTATGTGGTGCAGGTAAAGGGAAAGAAAAGCTCACCCAGCCTTGAGTGGAGAGCTTAGGTGGTGATGTGTACATATGCGGCCGCTTGACCACCACAGCCAAGGAGTTCTCAGGGGAACTAGGGGGTTTACCCTATTTTTGCCGCTTAGATTGGCAGGTTGTAAATCTTATACAGTAATGACCGTTTTGCATTGTAAATAACTTGTAAATGTTTTTATGGGCCCATGAAAAGTCTTATGTTTTAAATAAAATGTATCCTTTCCTTTTAATTGATTTTCCACCTTAACCTATTAATAACACCTAGAAGCACGTTTTTAACCAAAGAACTCAGTTAGCGAGTTAAATTCACGATTCAAAGTTCACCGTAACTATCTTGGGGTAACCAGAGCGTTACAGTAAGCATGAGGGCCCCTAGGTCCCATTCATTTTGGTGCCCCTAGGTTTAAACCAGCAATCCTCACCTCTTGGCCACTCGTCGCAGTAATGAACCGGACATAATAAAATCAAGCAGTGTGATGGGGATCAGCCGTCTAGATTATGACGGATATCTACCAGTCATATTTTCTGAATCAACACCCACTAGAGTAACGTCTCTATGCAAACTTTCTACGACAGTGTATATATGTGCATATGTCTCTATACTAACATACATTACAATAGTCGTTTCATGTTGTAGCCACACAACAGAAGTTGACTAACTTGGAGTCCTTCGCTCTTAGCACAATTTCACCCTCCAATGTATAAGCCAGTTATGCTTAGCCAATAATGTAATTATCCATGCAGTATACTCGAATTAATTATGGTACTTCATAATTCATTATTATTATTTTGGGCAGTTTGGTCATTTTAAAAATCATTTGTAAGGATTAAAGATCCTTATTTGGCTTTAAACCCATTCAAGAAATTCATAATAAAAAATTTGAGACTAAACTCTAAGTCTCGGGGAGACCTATCCTATGGTCTCGATACTTAGGCTCGGGTATCGCAATATTATTTTCCCACAATCCGCTAAAAATCTTATTCTTTAAAGGTATTGCTATTAACCCGTACTTTCAACAAGTCAACTAAATATATAGAAGATTTTAGCTGGTACTATATCCCTAAAATACTAATTAAATTCCTTAATTATTTTTCAAAAAAATAAACTCTGAATTTTCCTTTTATTTTTCTTAAGGTTTTAATCTCTAAAAATCGTTTTAAGAAAATAGCCTAATTTTATCTTAATTAGGAAAATCATTAAAAATTTCTCATCTTGACTAGTTAATTTTTCTGAAATCAATTAATCAAGTTTACTTACTACAAAAATAATTCACTTAGTTATTTTCTCAAAATACAGGGTTTTAAACCCTCTTTTAATTTATTAACTTATTAATAAATTAATTCTTTTATTTTTAGAAAGAATAAAAACTCTATAATAAAAATAATTCTCATTAAACTCAAAGTCGTATTTTAGGTCAAAATATGTTTTCAAGACTTACCAAGTTTTTATCTTGAAATAAGCAAAATTTTACTTTTTACCTTAAGTTCCAATATCTCAATTTTACACAGTGTGAAAATCCTATTTTTCACATTTTTAACTACATACTTTGTTAGGTCATAACTTGAAATTTACTTACCCAATTGTTACCAAATTTTCCAATTCTATTTTTGGTATTCCATTTAGGTCTTTTTAAAATCTTAGGTCAAAAGGAGTATTTTTTATTGGTGAAACTATATTTCAACAATGAGGTAAAAAATGACCTTATTTTCAAGTCCTTAATTTTTTCAAACTTTGGCACTTAATAACTTTCAAACCATTCAGTATTTTGTTACCAAATTTTAAAGTGGAATACTAAGTTATTCCAAGAATATGTCCACAATATTTTAGAAAAAAAAATGGGTTCATTTTCCCTGTACAGTGGCTGTCCAAACTTGGTCCCGAAATTAAGAATACGAAAAAAAACAGTTATTTACCTAAACTTTGAAATAGCATAACTCACTCATTTTTAAACATTTTTGAGTGTTTCAAAAGCTCAATTTTATGTAATCAATCTCAAAAACATTACAGCACAATTAAATTTTACAAATTAAATATACAGTGGATGCTTGACCCCTTGGAAGTCACAGCTCAAAACTTGTATTTTTGTTTTAGGGTTTTCAACAAAACCCTTGGGGATTTTGGTTCCTATTTTCAAAAATCAACACACAAGCATCATAAAAATTATAAAGAAACTACCATAGCCTTATTACATCACCAATAAGAAACTTTAAGCATTAAATATACAAAATAATGCTTAACAAAAAAAAAACCATACAATAACAACCATAAAAAGTAAACTTTTTACCTCTTGTTGTTCTTGCTTTAGGTTTGGATCTTTCTACTAGCTTTGGATCCTTAAAATCCCTTTCAAAACCTTAACCAACTCCCCCAACAACATATATAATTAGCTATTGAAAAATCTATAGTTAAAACTTTACAAAAGTCTAGTTTTTTTAAACTTTACCTTAGGGAAACCCTTCCTAGACCAAAGCTTAAGCTTCCAAGTCTTCTTAGTGTTCTTGAGGTTGAAAATGGAGAGAAAACTTGAGAGAGAGTTTTCAAAAAAGATGAGAGTGATTGAGAGAGAGTGGTCGGTTTTGGGGAGGGTTAGAAGGGTTTAGACTACTCTAAAATATCTTAAAACACTTGAGTGTTTTACTATCCACTTGATGCCTCAACTCTTATATTTAAAATGGGATTCAACTTAAAACCATTTGGTCCACCCAAATAAATTCCCCACATGGCCGGCCACCTATTAATTATATATGTAATTATATATATATATATATTTTAAAAAGGTTAATAAATATTTCCTAAGAAGAAAAATCAAATTTGACTTCCTATAACCTTTTTCACTCTTATTAAGTATTAAAAATAAAAATTAACACATAATAATTAAATTAAATATCTCTCACATTTAATTTAATTTAATTAATCACACAATAAAATTTAACCTAACGTCCATTCATGGAATAAAATTCTCCAATTCGGTAAAATTAAGCATTTAACACCACAACGCCCTAAAATTTCCATTTTCTCTTGGGGTTATTATTTGTTTGACCAAACTTTAATTTTTTATGAATGTATTTTATGCCCAAAATATATTTTCCATAGATCTTCATTTTTTTTCTGAGATTTTTTGTCAATTAGGGTTTTTGTGTCTGTCCAAGACCGAAAGTCTTATCTTGACTTTTAAACACAAAATTCATAATTTGGCTAGCAATAACTCATGGAAATAAATTCCAAACAAATATAATATTATTTAAAATAATATTCTTAACTCGAGGAAAAAAATCTCGACTCGAGTCGTTTAAAGGTACCCAAAACGCAAGACGTTACAATTTTGTAGTAGATACCCATCATAAAAACTATTACATCAAGTAGTTAAATTATATTTAGCCTAAGATAATTAATAAATGGTGACAACCAATTTATCCTAATTATATCACCATTAAGTAATGAAAATACCCTATAGTTTTATTGGTGAAAATTAATTTCCACACTTAAGCATTTTCTTACTATAATGCATTACAAATTCTCTTTCCAATAATTCATTCAAATTAACAATCACTAAATATTTTGTTAATAGTTTTATGCCCAAAAATAATTTTTTCCATAATTTTTTTCCTTAAATTTTTTCCTTAACCGAAGTTTTTGGGTTTGGTCTGAGATCGAGAGTTTTGATTTGCTCGCAACCAATCTTTTCATATTTTTGGCTAACAATGTCAACATGAAAATTGGTTTCTCAATAATAAAATATTATAACCCTATTCATAATAGGGAACACTGTCCCGATCCGTTTGTTTAAACATTTCCTGAAAAGCGGGACGTTACAAATGTTATGCTTTTACATGCAAATTTGAGTTTTGAATTATGGGGAAAAGCCTTGCTATTGGCCTACCATATTCTAAACTGGATTCCTCTCAAGAATAATCAAATTTCACCATATGAGATAAGGAAATGAAAGAGGCCCAACCTAGGGTATCTCAAAGTGTGGGGTGTCCTACTTAATGCAACAGCACAGAACCTAATAGGATCAAGTTGGGTCTTAGGGCGATAAGGTGTGTATTTGTAGGCTATGCCTAAAATAGTAAAGCCTAAAGATTATTAGACTTGGAGTCTAATGTCATAATTGAATCAAGAGAAGTTGAGTTCATTGAGAACTTGTTATATAGTGACAACAAACCTCAATAATCTATCTCATTGGAAGGAACTCAAGAGGTCATACCTTCAAGGGTTGTAGAGCAACTATTATTGCATAGAAGAAGCCAAATTCTTAAAGAGGTAAGATCTCAAAATAAGTGCTCACAAGTGGAAACACTTTACTTAGTAGAGGGTATTCAGAAAGGAGACACTTGGAAGTATTCAATGATACTTCAAATAGAGGATGATCCCAAAACCTTCCAAGAAGATATGTCTTCAACAGACTCCATTTTTTGGAAGAAGACAATAAATGATTAGATAGATTCAATTATATCCAACCACACTTGGGAAATCTTTAATATAACACAAGGATCAAAATCTATAGGATGTAAGCAGATATTTAGAAGAAAATATCACACCAATGGGATCATCCAAACCTTTAAAGCAAGGTTGGTGGCTAAATGGGTTTAGACAAAAACAATGCACAAACTATTTTGATACCTACGCACTGGTGGCAAGGACAACTTCAATAACAATTTTTTTTGCATTATCAACAATACATAACCTATATATTCACCAAATGGATGTCAAAACGATATTTCTAAATGGTAACCTCAATGAGAAGGTTTACATGGAACAACCATAATGGTTTATTCTAAGAGAAAATGAACATAAGGTGTGTAGACTTGTTAAATCATTATATGGTTTAAAACAAGCACCGAAACAAAGACATGAGAAGTTTGATAAAATTATTGTGTCGGATGGGTGTAGACACAATAGTATAGACAATTGCTTAGATTCTAAGACTTGTAATTGTTATTATTGGTTAAATACATAGTAAAATTGGTTAGGCACGAAGAGGTGCAAACACCATAACGGTTTCACTAAAATCAACATGTGTGAGTTGACTTTTAGTATAGGCATCTATAAATCATCTTTTTGGGTCCAAAGTATTTCTTTGGAGTGTATAAGAGTACCCAAAAAAATTGGAGGCATTTGGGGATGTTTTGGGACAAGTTTTGGGGCGCCAAGTCAGAGAGATCTGTGTTGCGTCACCTCTGGAAGGCGACGTGTCACCTGGGCAGTCTGTATAGGACCATAAAGTGACGTATTTTTAGCTCCAAAATTAAAATTTCTAATCTCATTGGTTGAGTCTAATGAGGGTTCCTATACTATTTAAAGGGGTCATTTGAGTTTTTCGTGAATTGATCACTCACCCCCCCCTCCCCCCTTTCTCTCTCTCTAGCTCTCAAGATTACTAGCTTTCTCCAAGATCTTCATCAAGAAAGTTTGACTTGTTTGAAGATCCAAGGCTTGTAAATCCCAATCTCATTCCACTTGTAGTAACTTCAAGCAATCTCTAGAGGAAGGCTAATAATAGAGATTTTTGGACAACAAATCTCAATTTGTACCAAGTCTTTGTTACATCCATTGATTCACATGAAATCATAGACTTGTAATTTTATATAACTAAGGTTCTACAACTCAAATGTCCATTCTACTACTTGATCTCACTTGTGTTATTTCCTTTGTATTATTCCTCCATTGTAGAGTAGATTATCTTGGGTTTATTCATTTGAATTGTAATTTTCAAAGTTTATGTATAGCCATATCGCCAACAGTAATGACTATGTCATTCTAGTGTGTCTATGTGTTCATATTAAGTAATAACATGAAAGGTATATTAGAAACAAAGAGGTTTCCATCTTCTACTTTTAAGATGAAAGACCTTGGAGAGGTTAATACCATTCTAGGTATCAAAGTAAGAAGAAATATGAATAGATATGCCTTAGGTCAAGCTCACTATGTTGAAAAGATGCTTGAAAAATTTGATCATCTTAATATCAAAGAGGAAAGCTCACCCTTTGATTAAAGCCAAAATCTTGAAAAGAATGCAGGGAGATTCGTGGCTCAATTAGAATATGCAAGTGCAATAAGGAGTTTAATATATGCCACACATTATGCAAGGTTGGATATTGCGTTTGCAGTTAGTAAACTAAGTGGTTTACTAGCAATCCAAGTATCAAACATTAGGAGGACATAGAAAGAGTTTATGGATACCTCAAAAAGGACCAAATAACTATACCTCCAATATTCAAAGTTTCCAAAGATACATGAAAGATATTCTGACGCTAGTTGCATATCCAGTGTAGGAGATAATCTCTCTACAACTGATTGGGTGTTCACCCTTAGTGGGGGTGCAGTTTCCTGGGGATCTAAGAAACAAACATGTATATGTCATTCAACCATGGAATCTAAGTTTGTAGCTTTAGTGGCAACCAACAAAGAGGCCGAGTGGTTTAGAGATCTCATGATGGAGAATCCTTTAATCACGGTTGATGTATCGATGATCTCGATACATTGTGGTGATCAAGTCACATTAATTAGAGCTTACAGTAAGATATACAATGGGAAATCTAGACATGACTTGGTGAGACAATTGATAGGTAGAGAATCATATCAATATCGTATGTCAAATCGTGAGAGAACTTAGCACATTCATTTACCAAACCTCTAGGAAGAGATTTGGTTAGTTCTAAAAATGTAGAGATGGGACTAAAAATCCTTGACAAACAAATTCACCAATTATGGCAATCTAACTCAAAGCTTGCTTACATTGAGTGTAAAGTTCAAAGGGTAAGAACGAATTGTTGATAAGGGAATAGTTGGCAACATTAACGAATTAAAGTCATATCTAGAATAGTTAATGTTGGTTGCTATCGAAAATGAGGGTTAAGCCATAGGATTTTAATGAAATTCAGTTGCGTGCAACAAGCATCTTTAAAGGTAGCAAAGATATTGTAAGAATTTCACCCATGTGAACCTAGAGATGGTGCCACTTGTCAAGAAAGTATGAGTTTTCTGTCCGGATGGCTCATGAATGGATTAGCACAAAGCCATAAAAGGTGTTGACTGCACATAGTTTATGAACACATGAGTAATCAGGTAGATGTGTGTGAGATACTACCTTTTTTATCACTAGGAATGCTTGGTTTCATCTTTTAAGAGTACTAAGCATTTCAATAAAACTTTGTAGTATTTTCACTAAGATAAAGTTCAAACCAAAAGATACTTTATTTTATGCACTAATATCATTTCGACTAGAAAATAATGATGTATTTAACCAAGTGAGGGAATGTTAAGATTGGTTAAATACACAGTGAAAATTGGTCATGCATAAAGAGGTGCAAAAACTATTATGATTTCACTGAAGTCAACATGAGCGGTTGAATTTTGTTGTAGGCATTTAAAATTTATCTTTTTGGGTCCAGTGTTTCTTTAGATTATATAATAGTACTAAAGAGTTTGGATGAATTTGGAGATATTTTGGGTCGAAGTACGGGGTGACAATACAGAGGCAGTTGTGTTGCATTGCCTGTTGAGAGGCGATACATCGCACGCCTTACAAAAGTTACGACAGGTGATGCATTTCATGCATAAGGACGATGCATCACCTGTCAGGCAACACATCGCCTACATACAGGCGATACATCGTGTGGGCTGCTTGTACAGGACCATACAATTACGTGTTTTGGCCCAAAAACTTATTTCAAAATGCTATAATCTTATTGGTTAACACTAATGACGGTTCCTACTCTATTTAATGGGTTCATATGAGATTTTGATGAATTGATCACTCTCCACTCTCTCTCTCTCTCTCTCTCTCTCTCTCTCTCTCTCTCTCTCTCTCTCTCTCTCTCTCTCTCTCTCTAACTCATCAAGATTACTAGTTTTCTCCAATATCTTCATCAAGAAACCTTGACTTGTTTGAAGACCACGGCTTGTTAATCCCAATCTCATTCCATCATTGTAGTACCTTCAAGAAATCTCATAAGGGAGGCTAGGAATAGAGAATTTTGGACAACAATTCTAATTGTGTCAAGCATTTTTTCCATCTCCATTGTTTTCACATAAAATCAAAAAAAAAATTATGATTTTATGTAACTAGGGTTTTCACTACAAAGATCGTTTCTTCTTCTTACTCTAATTTTTGTTTTCTTCCATTGAGTCTATTGTTATATTTTGATTAAGTATCATAAATTTCAATATATATTGTGCTATAAGCCATATCCCAACAATGACTGTGTTAAATGGACATTTTAGAGATAGTTTTGTTGACCTTAGGCCTTAATCCAATTTGGATAACTCTTATCCATTGTTCAAACAACTAAATACATATTTATCTTGAGTGGGACACCAAAAGGGGAAGTAATTCCACAACATGGATCAAGGCAATCATTTATCTCCTTTCCAGTTTTTCATGTATTATTATAATTACAAGTATTTATAAACTCTTACATAGTGCATAAATTAATAGGAAACTTAGAGGTTTCTCTGTTACTCAACATGCCCCATCTATTTCTCATTTTCTCTTTGATGATGATTTTCTTTTATTGTGTGAGACCATAGTATTGTCTAGTAATACTATTAAGGATATTTTTGTATTAACTAAAGTTTAAAGATGCCTTTAGTCAAAAAATTAGTTTTGATAAATCTTGCTTGTCTTTTCACCATGACACATCTATACCTATACAAGATTATTTTGTTTTATATTTGGCCAAGATTAATAGAGAGTCATGAACATTAAATGGGATTGCCTAGTTTCTATGGTCGAGGTAAAAATACTTTGTTTAATGTTATCAAGGACAAATTTTGGCCTAAATTGTCTCATTGGCATGAGAAGTTATTCTCGATCAATAGGTGGGAATGAAGCCCTATTAAAAGTGATAGTTCAATCTAACCCAACATATGCAATTAGTTGTTTCCAACTACCTATTTATTTTTGTAACTATTGAGAGGCTATGATGTCTCAATTTTGGTGGGGATCTTCTTCCAAGAACAAACGAATGACTCTCCAAGAATGAATTATGTATGCCAAAAACTATAAGTGCAGTTTTTATTGTCAAAGATCTACTTCATGTTGTTTTCTATTGTCCTATGGCATATAAAACATGGAAACAATCAGGTTTGCATATCCGAGTTAGAGACCTTAGCACATAGTATTAATTGGAAATATTAGAGTTCTTGGTTATTAGTTTTGATGATTCTCGGGTTGGTAGTTTCTTGGTTCTTGCTTGTAGTATTTGGGGTAAATGGAACAAAGCTAAGTGTCATGGGCCGGCTATATGGCTCTCCAAGTAGATGGAACATGCGACACTTGCTAGTACCAAGCTAACAAGTTAGCCTAACACTCATGCTTGCGAGCAAACATACTAATTGGTTACCCACAAACATGTCTCATACATGTGACGAGCAATAACAAAGTATGAGCAAGTACAAAGCAAGTCATCCCATAGATACACCCACACATAACATAATCATACAACAAAGGAAAGTGGCACACGATGGCCCAACGATGGCAACAAACAAACAACACATAAACAATAAGGAAGTACACTTGGACAAGTATAAATAAATATTGTTTTATTAATGAATGGCCTTGATAGGGAAAGTGAGCACACAGTTTAAGCCCCTATCTGCTGGTGGCCATGGTGCTTCCCTAAGTCAGCAGGTCACCTCCCTCTAAGAAGCATTCCTAGGTATAAAGGTCTCTTCAAAAACATATATGATTTTTTCCTGGGAGACATATGCATAATTACAAAAGTGTCACTTGTAAAGACCCAAAATCACTAATATGGCTTAAGGGCGTTGATTAGTGTGCCGGGAGGGCATAATTGGTTTATGTGTGAATTTATTGATTTAATGCATGATTACATGATAAGCATGCTTGTGTGATTATATGAATATAAATGTGATTAAATGTTATACTTGTGAGAACCACATTATTATATGGGTAAATCTGCAGCGAGCAACTTGAGGCGATCCTAGGGAGCTGGATAGTGGGAAAGTCACAACGGGGCCTAATGTTTGACTTTGGACAAGTCAAGGGGTATTTCAGGTATCGGGTGGTTATTTAGATTATCGGGTTATGAAAATAAATAATTGGAGATATATTTGAGGTTAGGTAGTTTAGGTGGGAATATTGGGGAATTTTACCATTTTGACCTCGGGGACGTTTACGGTACCCCGAGCCTTGGGATTAACTTAATTGCTTAAGGATAGACTTAAGAAGATTTTAGAAAACTGTGGAATATAGAAAACCGACCCTCTCTTTCTTTTTCTCTTTCTCTCCCAAAGAAAAACACAGAAACTTAGTGGTCTTGGCTGGAATTCTAAGAATTGAAGCTGGAGTTTAGAGGATTAGCTCAAGGATTATCAAAGGAACTTAATCAAGGTTGAGGTAAGCATTGAATTCCATTTTCTGTGGTTGAAATTATGTGTTTTTGAGTGTGTTCTAAGAGGTTTTGGGTTTTTGGATTTGAAGATTAAATTGAGGCTAGAACCTTGGAAGTTAGGCCAGAAAACTCTTGGAGGATTGGTTCTGCAGCTGAGGTAAGCTTTAATTTAAGGTTTAAAGGTTGAGTTATAGTGTTTCCATGGCTGGGTTTTAAGTTCTTGAGTTAGAAAGTTTCAATGATTGAAGTGGGTTTTTGATGGGTTTCTAGTCTAGTTTTCAGCTGGGTTGTGTTGCTGGAATCTTGTGGGAAGTTTTTGGATAATTGAGTTGTGGAATTAGGGTAGTTTTGAGTGAGTTTGCATGAGCTTTAAGAGTCAAAAATGGAGGTTTTTCTGGGTTCGAAGGGGCCGGACCGTGGCATAGTTCTAGGTGAGTCGCGGCCCTTCGAAGCTGATGGATGTTGAGGAAGGAGGGCGGGCCGCGGCCCTTACCTGTTTTTGGGCATTGGGAGGCCTCTGGTTGGGGCCATGCCGCGGCATGGGTGGCTAATGTCGCGGCCCTTAAGGGATTTTGGGATTTTGAGATTCTAGGCTTAGGAATTTAACCTAGGGTGCTCGGGATTGAATCCTTTACCATGTTTGGTGAAGTTCAATGTTCCAGAGACTAGAAATTTGTCTAGAAGCTCTTTTAAGATTGTTGATGGTATCCTTTATCTTGGTTGTGACTAGGTGCTAAGCTAGGGCTTGGGGATCAAATCGCGCTCAAGGAGCATCGCTCGTAACTAGTTCACTTGGAAGCCAAAGGTAAGAAAACTGCACCTGGTTGTGTATTTACAATGGGACTAAGGGTTCCCTAACATGTATACATTGAAAAGGACGGTATTATGCCATGTAAATAGTAAACCAACGGCCTAAGAGTGCCAAAGGTTACACTTGCGCACAAGGCGCTGCTCGGCCATTGGTAGCCGAGGACAGCTTATTATGCACTGAGCTCGGTTTAAGCAGGCCGGAGTCAGTAGGGTAAACAGAGGGTGTGGCCTAAGTTGTCGGCCCTAGTTATTATGTGATTTGACTGTTATTAATGATTGGTTGCATCTTTGATACTGATTACATGCTATGTGATTAATGTGGAATGTTAAATGGTTGCTCATGCTTGATGAATTATTTTCTTGATATGATTGTTGAGATGTGTTTTATGTTTTCTTGTTGGGCCTTGGCTCACGAGTGCTACGTGGTGCAGGTAAAGGCAAGGGCAAGCTTGATCAGCCCTGACTTGGAGAGCTCTGTGAGCGGAATGTACATGACCAGCTGCTCAGCCGCCACGGTTGAGAGGATAACAGGAACAGAAAAGCTATAAATGTTTGTTTTGCCTTAGAGTGGCTGATGGTAGTCTGTAATTTGGAAATTTTGTAAACCAACTTTTAAACACTAATTTTTTGGGATCCCATATGTAAATTTGCTTAAGTATATTAAATGTATCTTTCGAGACCAAAATCGTTTTATCCTTAGCACATTTATGGTTTAGTGACACGTTTTGACTAAATGACTTGATTAGCAAGTCCTGCACCTTTATAAGTACACAGTGTAGCGGTCCTGGCTATCCAGGGCGTTACATCACTACCCCGTAGTCATGACGTTGCTTGGTGCAAGACTTGACTAATGGTCAAGCACCAAGGCATGCTCATACTATCAAGACTTGTTTTCTTCCATTAAGTCTATTGTTATATTTTGATTAAGTATCTTGTACAACCTTCAAATCCTTGCTTCAAGATTTGGTTTGTGTTGAATACATAACCATGAAAGATCAAAGAAAGTTCTATTTGGATATGATCTACATGAATGTGGATGTGGATGCCAAAAATCCACTAAGGAAAAAGTCTTTCATCCCTGGTTGAGATACATGGCTAAGGGTCACTTAGTCCTGCTATTGGGCTCAAGCCTAACAGTCCCACGAGACCACATTTTAGCCAACACTCCCAAGTGCCCCGCAGGTCTTTGAAGATTCGAAGGCTCACGACACCCTTGTGTGTCTCGCGCCCCTAGGCCTTGCAAGGCCCCCGCCTCGCGCCCAGGTTTCGAGCGTCCATGTGCCTCGCGAGACCCTTTCCTGGTTGAAGACCCGAGTACCAAGCTCTTAGGAGTCTTGCTCCCATGCGGCTCACGAGGCCTCCGCCTCACTGAAGACCAAAGCGCCTCGCGCACCCATGCTAGCACCTCGCGAGACGTTGAGGCCTCACATAGCGATGCGCACCTCACCTCGTCCAGGAGCCTCCATGCCGTGGGGTCACGTGCCCGTGCCATGCGCCAGCACCTCGCCTCACCCAGGTGCCTCCATGTCGTGATGCCAGCGCCTCGTGCACCCATGCCAGCACCTCACGAGACGTTGAGGCCTCGCATAGCGAGGCGCACCTCGCCTCATCCAGAAGCCTCCATGCCATGGTGTCGCGTACCCGTGCCACGCGCCAGCACCTTGCCTCTCCCAGTGCCTCAATGCCGTGATGCCAGCGCCTCGCGCGCCCATGCTAGCGCCTCACGCCTGGAAGGTGTCTTGCGTCTCAGAGGGGCCTCACACCAAGAGGGTCTCACGCATAGGGGCTGTAGGGCAATTGTCTCGCAAAGTGAGACTCTCATCTCACACATGGGCACCATGTCTCATCGCATACGCAGCAAGCCTCGTTGACGAGGCCTTATCTCTCTCCCTGAGATAAGTGCCACCAACGAGGCACCTCTTTCCCTGTGGGTCTCATGAGATGTAGAGTCAAGGACCTCTTGAACATGCATTCAAGGAAGGTTAGGGAAGGCCTCACAATGATTCGGTATGAATTCAGGAAATGTATGGAATACATTTATAAACCAAGAGGAGTTAGAGTACGGACACGATGTCCACGCCAGACAAGTAGTGGCAGTAATAGAGGGGTACATGGTAAGGACTCCCTCAACACGCTTATGAGGTCCGTACCCGACAAGTAGTGGAGGTATAATATGGTACCAAGGCAGAAGTACTTTTGCAGACCCCTGACACGTACTAAAGCCAACCACCACTCCTCCGACACCACTATCACCTGTGTTACTTCTCTGACGGTGTACCCGTGTACTATTTTGTCCCCAAGGACCACCATGTATAAGGGGCCATTAGATCCCAATTATAAATAGACATTGACTCCTCATAATAGGGGGTTGGAAAAATTCATTGTATACTCAGGCTATTAAGCAATTTACGAATGTTTACTCCATTGTTGATCTGCATTTATTTTTCCTTAAGTCTATTCTATGTTCTAATCTAGCTATGTCCATACTTACCTTTGAGTTTTCTGACCTAACATTATTGATGAGTTCTCACCGTCAACAGTGGATATGGATTCAAAGTCTTCATCAACAAAGGATGAGACAACACAGTGGGATTACATACTTAAGGAGATATGTATCATCAAATTCCTTATTTCTAAATGTGTGGATTTCAAGGATTTGAATGAAATGTGTTTGCTACCATTTTTTTGTGTGTGTTGAGATTATTGTTTATATTAAAAGTACAATGGTAAATATTAATAAACAGTTCAAGGATTATTGTTATACTTGTTTTGTTTGAAATGTTATTGATCATCATGTGAGATATGGTAATTGTAAAGTTAATCATAATGAGATTAGGGTTAATACAATTGATTATGAGATCATTATGACCTTAATTGAATTTAATGCATTCGATGAGGAATGTATGATAACTCTAAAGAGAATTGACATAATTCATGCATATAGTGATGAGACTAATGCAACCTTCAGAGAAGATGAACATGTCAATGCAATTGATGATGAGATCATTGCAAAAGAAAGTGAAGATACTAAGGTCAATGCATTTAATTTTGAGATCATTGCAAACCTAAGTAAAGATACCAAGGTCAATGCATTTAATGTTAAGATCATCGCAACCATGAGTGAAGTTAACACAATCCAAGGAAAGGTGCAAGGATGGTGGTATGATACTTGTGCAACCATTCATACAACCTATGATAAAACTCTTTTCAAAACCTTTGAAAGTGCAAAGGTGAGACTTCAAGTCCAAATGGGAAATGAAAAGAAATCCAAGGTACTTGGAAAGGGCTACATTGATGTGTTAGTCACTAATGGAAAGAAAGTGGCCTTAACTAATATTTTATGTGTTCCCGGTATGACTAGAAACATTATGAGTGGAAGTCTATTGAGTAAATTCGGTATCAAAATAGAGTTTGAATTTGGTAAACTAATTTTGAATAAATATGGAACTTTTGTGGGAAAGGGTTATACATGTGATGGAATGATCAAACTATGTTCTCTTGATAGTGACAATAATGATATGGCATCCAAATCTTGCAATGTGGTTAATTCTAATTCTAATTCTATTACTTTGTGGCATAATAGACTTGCTCGTATAGGTTATAGCACAATTAAAAGAGTTGTTAAATGTGGATTACTTAATTGTGATGTGAATGAGCATGATAAATGTGAATTATGTGCTATATATAAAATGGTAAAAGAAACATTTTTCAAGTGTTGATAGATGTTCAAACTTGATAGATTTAACACATAGTGATTTATGTGAATTGAATGACTTGTTGACTAGAGGAGGAAATAAATACTTCATGACTTTTATAGAAGATTGTTCTAGATATACTTATGTGTATTTGCTTAAGAGTAAGGATGAGGCATTTAATGCATTTAAAATCTATAAAGCTAAGGTATAAAATAAATTGGAAAGGAAAATAAAGACTCTTAGAAGTGCTAGAGGTGGTGAATACTTTTCAAATGATTTAAATGTATTTTGTGAACAACATGGCATTCTACATGAATGTACTACATCATACACTCCACAAAAAAATCGAATAGCTGAAAGAAAGAATAGGACTTATCTTGAGATTATTAACTCTATACTTTTACATGATGAATTTTGTGTTATAATTTGTGGGGTGAAGCTTTGCTTATTATGTGACATAGATTGATTTTAATTCCTATGAAAAAGAAAAATGTGTCTCCATATGAGTTATGGAGAGAAAAGAAACATAACCGAGGCTATCTTAAAGTGTGGTGGTGTCTTGCTTATTGCCAGAGCACGAAGCCTAAAAGGACCAAGTTGGGTCCAAGGGTCGTAAAATGTGCATTTGTAGGCTATGCCTCAAATAGCAGGGCCTATAGGCTATTAGACTTGGAGTCTAATGTGATAATTGAATCAAGAGAAGTGAAGTTCTTTGAGAATATGTTATATTCTGATAGCAACTCTCAAAAACCCACAAGTGTTGGAGAATCTCTTAAAGAGAGAGATCCAAAGGTTGATGAGGAACCAATATTGCCTTGGAGAAGCCAAATTCTTACAGAGTTGGGGTCAATTAAGAAATGTTCTCAGGTAGAGATACTCTACCGTAGACTTGAAGAAGTCACATGGAAATTTCCTATGATTCTTGAAGTTCAGGATGATCCCAAAACCTACCAAGAAGCAATGTCTTCGAGAGACTCCGCTTTTTGGAATGAGGCAGTAAATGGTGAGCTAGATAAAATTATATCAAACCACACATGGGAATTAGTAGACCTTCCACTAGGTTCAAAACCAATTGGGTGCAAGTGGGTATTTCGGAGGAAATATCACACCGATGGCACATACAAACCTTCAAAGCTAGATGAGTAGCTGAAGGGTTTAAACAAAAGAAATGAATCGATTATCTTGACATGTATGCACCAGTTTCTAGGGCAACCACAAAAAGAGTTTTGTTTTCCTTGTCATCAATTTATAACCTTTATGTTCATCAAATGGATGTCCAAATGATATTCCTAAATAGAGATCTCAATGAGGAGATTTATATGGAACAACCGGAGGATTTTGTTCTAAGGATAAATGAACATAAAGTGTGCAGGCTTGTTAAATCATTATATGGTTTAAAACAAGCACCAAAAATATGACATGAGAAGTTTGATAAGGCTATTTTTTCGAATGGGTGTAGACACAATAATGGACAAGTGTTTATACTCTAAAACTTGTGATGGCTATGTCATCTTGGTGTGTCTATATATTGATGATTTTTTATTTTTGAGTAATGAGATGAGAGGTATAATAGAAACGAAGAGGCTTATGTCTTCCACTTTCTAAATGAAGGACCTTTGAGAGGTCGATACCTTCTTTGGTATAAAAGTAGTGGGGTTATCCCTTAAGTCAAGCTAACTTTGTTGAGAAAGTGCTTGACAAGTATAGTTAACTCAAAACCAAATAGGCGAATACACCATTTATTTCAAGCATAAAGCTTGAAAAGAACAATGGTAGAGTGGTTAGTAAAATAAGTAGGTTTACTAGCTATCCAAGTATGGAACATTGGAAAGTAATTGAGAGAGTTCTAGGGTACCTTAAAAGGACCAAGCAGCTAGGCCTCCAATATTCAATGTTCCTAAAGATACTTGAAGGATATTACAATGCGAGTTGGATATCAAGTGTAGGAGATAATCTCTCCACAAGTGGTTGGGTGTTTATGCTCAAAAGAGGAGTTGTTTCTTAGGGCCCAATGAAACAAACATATATTACACTCAACCATGGAGAATGATTTTATAATTCCAGCGGAAAATGGCAAAGAGGCTAAGTGGCTTAGAGATTTCACGAGGAATATCTCAATGGTGATAAAAAAAGACACATTAGCTAGAGCTTATAATGGCATGAGAAGTCTATACATATAAGTCTAAGACATGAGTATGTGAGACAATTGATTTGAGGAGGAATCATATTGATCTCATATGTTAAGACAAGTGAGAACTTAGCGGATCCATTTACAAAACCTCTTACAAAGAGGTTAGTAAGTTCCACTTCAAAAGGGATGGGACTAAAACTCCTAGAATAATATATTTACCAATGATGGCAACCCAACTCCAAAATTGTGAACATTAAGGGCAAGATTTAAATGGGTAAGAACAATTTATTGGGTTAATAGTTTTAACACTAACAAAGTCACGAGTTCCATCCAATGATGGTTAGTGTTGGTTGCTACCAAGTGAGGGTTAAGCCTAAGGCTTTTAATGAAGTTCAGTTTTGTGCAAAAAGCATCTCTATAGGTAGCAAAGATGTTGTAAGAAATTCACCTATGTGAACTTAGAGGTGGTGCCGCCTCTCATGGGAGTTGGATGTTCTCCCTGGAAGGTTCATGAAATGAATGAGCACATGGCCATATGATTGCTGAGTAAGAAAAGTGGGAAAATGAAGGGTCAAGTGGAGGTGTGTGAATGTTGAGATTGGTTAAGATGTTTACAAGTTGAGGTGCAAAACACTTAACGGCTTTCACTTACGTTGAAGTGAAAACATGAGATTGTGTAGAAGGCATCTAAAAGTGACTTTTATGGGTCTAAAGTGATACAATGAGTTATCCAAACATTCCCAAAAGTTTAAGAGTATTTGGAGATGTTTTGAGACAAGTCTTGGAGTGTCAAATCAGAGGCATCGGCGATGTGTCACCTCCTAGGAGGCGACATGTCACCTAGGGCTTCAAAACACTAGCTGAGACAAACCAGGCAACGTGTCACCTAGGCTGTTACGGGTCTCCATAGATTTTACATAAACTTCTCCAAATGATGTGTTTTAAATTCTCTAATCCTATTGGTTAGATTAATGATGATGCATGTTGTAACGTCCCAATTTCCCTAATAAGGCTTAATGCCTTTATTAGGGGGCTAGGAGGGCAATAATTGATTTAATTGTATTATTATGTGATGATATGCATGATTATATGAATTATGTGGGTTATATTATAATATGACTATATGGGCAAGCTGTACTAAGCCTGCATGTGGGCCTGTTTCTTATTAGAAGGGTATTTTTGTAATTTGGCCCATTGAGGGCATATTTGTATATATGTGTGTGTGTGTGTGTGTGTGTGTGTGTGTGCATATTGATTGAGACCGCATTATTATGTGGATACATTTGAATTATTTGGCACGAGACGATCCTAGGGAGCAAGTTAGTGGTTTAGTCACAACAGGGAGTAATACCCGGCTCGGGGCAAGCCAAGGGGTATTGTGGTGAACTGGAGAGTCACCAGGACTCATTGTAGTGTGAGTCGTACTTTGAGAGAAATAGCAGTATTTCGGGTTTAGCAGAATTATTTGGGGAGATTTAGGTATAGAGTAGGATTAGAGAGTGAAAATGACATTTTTGCCCTTATGGGTGTTGAGAGAGAAGCAGGTTGAGTGGGGGCATTTTGGTCATTTGGGATCGTTCAAATATAAGGGTTCGGCTAAGTTCATTAACTCAGAAAAACACAAAATCTCACTCTCATTCTCTCTCCCATTCTCTCTTTACGCTCGTTAGCGTTTTTCAAGGAAACTCGAGTTTTAGAGCTCGGATTCAAGCGAGGTTAGAGTCATAATGATTCCAAGAAAGATTATAAGCTTGATAGCCTAGGGATTTAGCAGGAAAATGGATTTATCAGAGGTAATTTGAGCTCTTAAGTTTTTGAGTTTTGTGTATTTTAAAGTTTCTTAAGCTTTGATTGAATTCGATGGTTTTGGTGATTTTTTTATTCTATTGTGAATTGGGTTTTGCTGCCTGTGATGTACTAATGATGTTTTGGGACTCAATTATGGGTTTGGTACCATTTTGGGGTGAGTTTTGGAGGAATTTGGTCAAAGAAATTGTTTGAAAAACTGGGTTCGCATGGTCGCACCGCGACCCTCATGAACCCAGAAGCCAGGGCTGTTCCTTGAACCACCATCGCGATGCGGTGCTTGTTGAGCTGCATCGCAGCCCGTGTCCAGGAAAAAGAGGGCTGGGCTCTCTGACTTGAGGAGATCTACAGTGCTTGTGAGGGGCATCGCGGCTCAAATAGGAAACTTTGGCCAAGTTAGGTTTTGGGTGGCGGGAACTCAAACCTAAGGGCTCTGGAAGGATTCCGGTTTAGTAGAATTCAAGGTCCCGAAGACTAGGACTCAGTCCGAAAGTCTTTATTTACTCAATATTGATGGATATCATTTATTATGGTTGTGACTAGGGTACCGCTAGGGCTCAGTACAGGATCGTGCTCGGGGGTCATTGCTAACTAACCTATTCTTGGACCAGAAGTAAGAAAATTGCACCCAATACATGATATATGTGATTAAGGCTTGGCCCGGGTGTTAAATATAGATTTGATTAGGGCTCGGGCCCCTGTAAATGAGCATGATTATGATTATGCATGTGATTTCTTGATTAAGCATGTGTGAATACTCTGTATGTGGATATTTGTTAAATGAGGTATGCTTGTTTGCATTATCTAATTGAAAAGCATTGACTTATAAGTCAAGGACAGCAGTAGCGCGCTAAGCACTGGTCGAAAGCATTGACTTATAAGTTAAGGGCGGCAATAGCATGCTGAGCACTAGTCGATATGGTTAGGCCTAATCAGGAGTGTGATATACACTTGACCGACCCTATGGTCGTTGGAAAATTAAAGCGTTAGGTATGATGTGTCAAATCTAAGGCTGGTTATACAAAGGATAGGGCAGTAGGCCCCGGAGTGACTCTATAGTCCCATATCCTAGGGCAACAGGCCCTAGTATGACTTATTAGTTATTTATTTAAGGAAGCAGCCCCGGGGTGACTCTATG
This sequence comes from Humulus lupulus, assembly GCF_963169125.1. Lineage (NCBI taxonomy): Eukaryota > Viridiplantae > Streptophyta > Magnoliopsida > Rosales > Cannabaceae > Humulus > Humulus lupulus. The sequence continues at coordinate 140,756,152 of NC_084797.1, read as the reverse complement.
GTCACGTATCTAGGGCGACGGGCCCTGGTGTGACACTGTAGTCACTTATCTTAATAGAGTGCATGCATGAGTAGGGTTATTATTGCTAGGCAATTCTGTGATATGCTATTAACTACTTATGAGTATGTTTAAGTTTTCTTGTTGAGCCTTGGCTCACGGGTGCTATATGGTGCAGGTAAGGGGAAAGGGAAGTTGGACCAGCCATGAGTTGGAGAGCTTCAGTGGCGATGTGTACATATGCGGCTGCTCGACCACCACGGTCGGGGTTTCTCAGAGGAACTAAGGTCAAAACCTATTTTTCTGGTTAGGTCGGCTGGTTGTACCTTTTGAACTGTAATTAGCCTTTTAAACATTATTTTGGGATCCCATGTACGAACGTAAATATTTTAATGAAATGGTTATTCCTTTTGACCAAAAGTTTTAACCCTAAATCGTTAATCACGTTTAGTTACACGTTTATGGCCAAGAGACTCGTTTAGAGTGCCTAACACTATTTAAAACACACAGTGTAACAATCTTGGCTATCCAGGGCGTTACACATACACTATAAATATGGGTTATTAGAGTTGTAAAGTCTTGATCACACTTTTCAACTCTCTCTCTCTCTCTCTCTAGGTCTCAAAGGCCAAATTTTTCCTCCAAGAAACTCATCAAGCTTTGCTTGACTAGCATGATTTTTAAGGCTTGTTAAATCTCATTCTACTTAGTTAAAGCTTCAAGCAATAAAAGAAGGCTTGGAATAGAGATTTTGGACAATGTGTATAAGCCTTAGAAGTTCCCCAAGTTTGAAGAATCAAGTTGTTGTAAATCAAAGGTTGTATCTATCTAACCCTAACTTTGTTTTGTGTTACTCTATTGTGTTTTCATTGTTAGTGTTGATGATTAAATTTTTCTAGGTTCATCTTATCATCATTTAATCATTTAGTTTCTTATATTCAAGATTTACATTCATATTATGAACATGTTTCTTTGATTATCAAGATTTGTATTCAAACTTTGAATAAGGTTCTTGCTTAGCATTTAGGGTTTCAAATATTGAATTATTCCCATTATTAGTTGTTGATTTGCAAAGTGTAAAGCCATATATTCCCAACATTCTCTTTGAAGCCTACTCTAGATAAGCTCGGACAATCTCGGCTGTTTTCTTCCAGTCTTTGGTGAAGTTAAAGGCTCGTGGATTCCTCTTGTTATATAAATCCATTGTGTGGGGGTAATAGTGGTTGCTGATCATTCACAACTTCGAAAGGGCTCTTATTCGATGAAAAACTCTTCTGAGAGTTGAAACAAAATTGAGCTACGTTCAATAGTTGCGGCCAATTCTCCTGGTTGATATTGACAATATGTCACAAGTACTCCTTCAACATCTCATTGAATCTTTCTGTTTGCGGATGGTAGCTTGAGAAGATGTTCAAGTGTGGCCCAAAATGTAACGACCCAAAAATGCTACTAGGATTTAGTGCCTTGATTAGCATGTCGAGAGGGCATAATTGGATATGTGTGTAATTAATTGATTTAAATGTGTGACTATGTGGCATGCATGATTTATATGATGATGTGAACATATTTATATGCATCTTTATAAGTATTAAATATGCATGTGTGCCCGTTATTGTTTATAAAGGCATATTTGTAATTTTGGCCCATTAAGGACATAAATGAGATTATATGTGTTAAATGATTGAGACCACATTATTATGTGGATATATTTGCAGTATATGGCTCGAGGCGATCCTAGTGAACGGATTAGCGGAATAATCACAGCGGGGTTTAATACCCGGCCCGAGGTGAGCTTAGGGGTATTTTGGAATGTTTAATGCATATTTATGATTCATCGAGTAACGGGTAAGTATTTGGTGATTAGTTGGGCATGTTAGGATTAATTGGGAATTTGTAGGACAACTCAAGGAATTAGCTGGAACGGGGAAAATGACCGTTTTACCCTTAAGGGTAATTAGAGGGTTGAGTTGTCTTTAGGGATATTTTAGTCTTTTGGTTAAAGTGTATATTCAGCTGGGATTCTAGGAACCAACCAAAATTATTAGGAATACACTTAAACACTTCCCTCAGCTCCCTCTCTCTCTCTCTCTCTCTCTCTCTCTCTCTCTCATATAAACGATCTATCTCTCCCTCTCTAGAACCTAAGGGGAACTATGAAGCTTTGGAGAAGAAAACTCAAGGAATTGGGCTGGGAAAGTTTGGAGAATCAAAGCTAGGATTAGTCAGAGGATTGTTGTGGAGATTAGGCTGTCAAATGAGATAAGATTTTAGATGCTAATAGCTTAATTCTATTGGGTTTGGTTTTGTTTAAGGGTGCTTGGTTGGTTTCTGAATTTGGTATTCTAGGAAGAATTAAACTGGTGATATAGGTTGTATGTGTTGTTTATGAAGTGATATTAAGAATTTTGGACTCGGTTTTGGTTTGGGTGTATAGTTAGGTTGGATTTTGAGGTTGTAGCTGGGAAAAATGCTGAGAAAACCCAGGGATTTCTGGGTTCACGAGGGCGCGTCGCGACCCAGTTCATGGGCGCCGCGGCCTGCGTGCCCCAGAAGGCCCTAGGAGGGATGCTGGCTTATGGGCGCGCCGCGATCCTAGGGGCAAGTCGTGGCCCGCCTCCCCCCAGAAGCAAGAGGCTGAGCCTCTGACTTGAGGTGAGCCGCGACCCTTAGGGGTAGGTCGCGGCCCACCTAGGCAACCATGGCCTAGGTTGGCTTTTAGGCTCAAGGAGGCTCGGGGATTTAAACCTAAGCGTTCGAGACAAATTCTACTACCCGGATTAGTAGAATTCGAGGTCCCCAAGACTAGTATTTGTTTCCAAAACATTTAATTGGATTAGAATTTGATAATTATCCATTGTTGCTTGTGACTAAGGTTACCGTTAAGGCTCAGGACAGAGGATCGTGCTTGGAACCATTCTTTATCCATTGCTTGGGACTCGAGGTAAGAAAACTGCACCCAAGTGGTTGTGAACGGGACTGAGATTCCCTATAATTGAACATATGTGTTCTACGAATTATATATCTATTATGTGTGATGTGAAAGTATGGCCTAAGGGTTCCGAGACTGATGATAAGTTTACTGAACACAGCTCGGCCTAAGCGAACCAGGATCAGCTAAATAACCAGAGTGCTTGGCCTAAGGGCGCCGACACCTAAATATTTGTATTACAGATTGAGTTATATATTTGAAAGTATATGTTTAACATTGCCTAGCTTAATACTTGTATTCTGCTGATTAATTGAACTGATTAGATTGAAGTTTGTTATATGCTCTTGTTGCTGTCTATGCTTGTTGATTATGGTTTTCTTGCTAAGCCTTAGCTCACGGGTGCTACGTGGTACAGGTAAAAGGCAAAGGAAATCTGGACAAACCATGAGTTGGAGAGATTTGGGGGCAGAGTGTACATCGACAGCTGCTCGACCGCCACGGCCGAGGGAATTAAAGGAACTAGGGCTCTAAACTGTATTTTTCCATTAGACTGGCTTCTATTGTATTAACTTTTGAGAGTTGTTTCCACCATGTAAATCTTATTTTTGGGATCTCATGTATCAAACCTTTATTTTAATGAAAATCAATCATTTTATGATCAAAATATGTTAACCCTAACCTATTAGATGACTTTAGAAACACATTTATGTTCAAACGACCTGAGTAGCAGGTCTTGCACTATTTCAAACACATAGTGTAATGGTCTTGGTTACCTAGGGCGTTACACAAAACATACAAGCGACCACCTATAGCCCATAAAAGAACTTTCTCCACCAAAAACGGGCGAGTCTTCCTTTATTCTAGAAGCTTCAAGATAGTCTTGACAAGGGGGTCCTTCTCCAGGTTCTCCTTGATCTGCTCCTTATTGGGAGTATTCACCACGCTAGTTGACAAACTCGCTAACACTTTTAGAGTCGCCAATTCTGCTTCACGACTAAAGGCATCAACTGCTTGATTCAGACATCCTACCTTATGCTCGAAGCGAAAGTCGAATTTTGACACAAATTCTTGTCATCGGGCTTGCTTAGGGATAAGCTTCGGCCGGGTAAGAAAATGACTAATTGTTACCTTGTCAGTCTTCACCACAAACTTCAACCCTAATAAGTAATGCCTCAACACCCGCAAGTAATGAATAACCATGAGATTCTCCATCTCTTGTGCAGTATATCGCCTTTTTGCCTCAGAAAGCGTGCAACTCTTATACGCTACAGAGGGGTTCCTCTTGTACAAGCACCCCTCCCAAAGCATAATTTGACGCATCCATATGTACTTTGAAGGGCTTGCTCACATCTTGTAGAGCGAGAACAAGATCTCACATCATGGCTTCTTTCAAACTTCCAAATGCTTTGGTGCACTTATCAGTCCACGACCAAGTTACACCATTCTTCAACAACTCATTCAACGGTGTTTCTTTCCTTGAATAGCTCTCTACGAATCATCTATAAAAATTGGCTAGACCAAGGAAAGAGTGTAGTTCCTTCACATTGGTGGGGGCTTTCCACTCCTGAACCACCTGCACCTTCTCTAGATTCATGCGAATCCAGCCACGTTCGACAATGTGGCCCAAGAACTTGATACTCTCTTATGGAAAGGAGCACTTCTCATCGCTTTACATATAGCTAATTATCTCTTAAATTCTTAAACACTTGAGCCAAGTGCTCTTGATGCTCCACCATTGTGGCATTGTAAACCACAATATCATCCAAGTACACTTCCACAAACTTGTCCAAATCTTCGTGGAATACTTTGTTCATAAGTGTGCAAAAATTGCTAACGCATTCGTCAACCCAAACGACCTACCGTGGAACTCGAACGCTCCATATTAAGTAATGCATGTTGTCTTCAGCTCATTGATTAGTACTTAAAAATGACATTTTACTAAGCTTATGTTGGGGTTTTATGCCCTAATTAAAACCCAAATTCTTTGTAATCTCATTTTATTATCAATAAAGAATAGAAATAATTTTTTTGACTTGGTCAATCACTTTGCTCACATGTTTTCATGATTATTTGTTTAATATAAACTTCTATTAAATCACGAGCAAATAGTTCATCTTATTTATAGTGACGTAATCACAGTGGAATATAAATATGATTATATGTTCAAAATAAGTTAGTCCTAAGATTAGTCAGTGCACAGGATTTACACTGACTTGCCAATCTATGATATGATCTACTTACACATTACAATGTTATGTTCTTTCTAGAACATTAGCAAAGTAGATAAGATCGGATGTATTTGTTACATCGGACAGGACCGATATTGACAGTTGATAAGATAAGTAAACATACCGTTATTATCTATTCTAGTCATATCATATAGCTAACCATAGGTCAATTCAATCTCAAGAGTGGTTAGTATTCTAATTTATTGTTGTTGACGCGGTTCTTCGCCAACAGGTAATTAAGAGAAGAAGAGAAAGGGATTAGTGCTGAATATAGAACCGTCGCAGATATAGAATCTTAGAGAATGAACTAGGTGACTCAAGACACGTTTTTAAGTCGTTCGAAGGTTAAAATCCTTCTACTCCACTAGTCAATATTATTGATATACTCTGGGTATTTGGTTACAAAGCATATATCTATTCAGAGACTATTTTTTTCAACCCTTATCAACTCCCAGGTTCTCCATATTTATAGGAGAAGGCACCTGGAAGTTGGTAAGGAGGTCATCCCGTGACCTTATTATTTGTCATATCAACTCTGTGACATTCATGATTAATTCCTAAACCTGACACATAAGTATGATCAAATCGATAGGTAAGGAGATAATGGGCCGCACGGCCCAACCCAGTCGTGGGTTTCTGAACACGCACGTTCCTGCTGCGTGTCCGAGAAGTCAGGGAGATATCGGACACGTGATGTCAGACATATGCACATTTATCTTGCGTGTGTTGGCTTTACAGAGGGTCAGAGCTCCATATACAGCTCGTGCCACGAGCTGCTCCCCTAACCCGACCTTCGGCCTTCAGACTCTCTACTCCAGTCCTGGGCAACCTTGGTGAGTCCTTAGGGATTGCTCGAGCTAAGAAGGTACGACCTCGAAACGGGAGCTCCGGTCTTGGGGATGTTCATAGACTAATTGTGATTAGTCCGTAGCTCGGCCTGCTAATCAGCCCGTGGGAAATTCAGGGCGTACATCTGCCCCCCAAGCTCCTGCTCGTGGTACATGACGTCGTATATAAGACCACGGTAGGGGCTTTTAGACTTCTCCATAAACTCTTCGCATTCCACTCTTTACGCAGGCATCTGATACGTGGAACATCGTGGGTGGTGACGGTACGTCTTACGAGAACCGCATTTAATGGCCTAGCCTATACTCAGCCGTCGTTTCGTATTTCGAGTGGAAGGCCTCGGATCCCTCACCAGGGCCATCCAAGAGCCTTCTACACGTGATCCTTCACGTATATAAAAAGGGGGTGGCCTCCCTACACACGGGCCACCCTTTCATTCAAAATTTTCCAAATCTCCTTTCTTCTTCCCTCTCCATATTTCAGAAGAACGAAACCCTCAACCCTGTTGCTGCCATTTTCATCATTCACGAAGCTTAGGCGCACGGATTTCTCTGAAGCTTTGGAAGTTACTACACCAACGAAGCTCCTACCAACGCAACGCCCTCGTCGACCTCCCAGCCATACACTATAAGTTTCCTGACCTTGTTCACTTTGAAAACATGCTACTGTAGCTTAGGTAAAAAATTTCACTGTAGCCGCATGCAAGGGTTTTCTGGGTTGTGTGGATATGGAGGGTGACAGCCCTTTTTAGGTTAGGGCACATTTGTTGTAGGAAATCGCTTTAGAGTATGGGTTTCAAGATGCTTTTTCTGGAAAAATTTCTGGGTAGGAGTTTTGGGAATTTTAGGGTGCAAAACCGGGTAGCTTAGGGAACACGCCTTTAAGCAGTTTTGTAATTTTTTGCCTATTGAAACTTTCCCCCCCAAGGCAAATTCTATTATGAACCCCCTGACATGCGAATTCTGAGTAATTTGGGATCTGTTGGGAGTATACGCGCGTGTTCACTGAACCGCGTGGTTCCATTCTCCACGAGCTGGGCTTACCTCAGCTCGTGCAAATAATAATTGCTTCTTTCTCCTGCTTGGGTCGCCTTTTCTAAAGTGTTTTCTTTTGTTCACTAGGCGACCAGATGGCTCCAAAAAAGAACCTCCCCCAGAAGAACGTTGGAAGCTCGGCCTCCCAGCAGGAAAAAGGAAAGGCGGTGATGCCTAGCTCCCCGATCCCCCGCTTCGGGCTGGCCGTGGAGAAGGAGGTCGAGGTGGCCCCCGACGCATTCTTTGAGGCGGAGAGAATCGTCTCAAAGATAACCGACCAGGCGAAGATCAACAAACTCTTCCTCACTCACAACATTCCACTGGGGAAAGCCTCCGTTATTTCCCGACCTGCCTCGGATGGCGAGCGGAGCTGCACGCCGCTCGATGAATCGTTCGCGGCCTGGAGCGGTGAACACTTCAAGGCAGGGGCCTTCCTTCCCCTGGATCAGTACTTCGCTGATTTCCTGAACTACGTGGTGTTGGCCCCATTTCAGCTCCCCCCAACTCCTACCGTCTGCTGGCAGGGTTGAGTTACTTATTCAAGAAGCAGGAGTGGGAGGTCCCTACTCCTGCTGATATTTTATATTTCTTTTGCCTCAAAGCCAGCCCGGATCAGCGGGGGCGAGGTGACAGGTTTTACTATTTAACCCGTTTTCCCAATACGGCGGCGGTCATCGAGCTGCCCAGCCACCCTAATGACTTCAAGGACCAGTTCTTCATGTCAACTGGGTTCCGGAACTGCGACCACCACTACTTCAATCGTCCTCGTAAGTAATCCATGATCTTAGCTCGCCTTTTAAGTGTTATTTTATTTTAGCTCCTCCCGTATTCCATTCTGATTCCAGCCAATCTTGCAGCCATCTACGCGAGGACCGAAAAGTCTGTGACCCTCAGGGGCTAATATGAAACACTGGCGGGCTTGCCCCCCAGTGAGAAGGACTATCGCGTGCTCGTGACGGATGAGACGATGGTGTTCTGCAAACTGATTTTCCCAAATCAGACCCTGAACCTGAAGAGGCCCCGGGGGCCGCCCCCAGCCCGCGACAACAGACCTATCGTCGTGGACAAGGTCAAGGTAGAGGAAGACGAGGAGGACGAGGCGGCCGAAGTTCCGCTCGTGAGGAATAGGAAGAGGGCCTTGGAGGTCAAGGAGAGGATCCAATCCGGAGCAGCCGCGGGTCCTTCCGGCCAAGGTAACTCTTACTTGTTTAAGAATCTAGATAGGGCCACTGCAGACCCCCGGCTGGTTAGGTTCAATCCTAGGCAGATCGTCCATCGTCACCGAAGGGATCTGGACCTGAACACACTCTTGCTCCATTGTGTTGACCGGCTCGTGCTGGATCACCAAGAGAGCCGGCCTAGGGGTACCGTAGTAGTAGATAACACCCTAGCTTTTAGGTCGATCATATTCGAGGAGTATGGGACCAACCTACGCACATGGCCATCACTCCAGAGGGGTATCTATGCTCCGAGGCTTAGGCAGTATGTAGAAGAGTCTAGCCCTGAGTCAGAACCAGACCTAGAACCTGCGCCAGTTTGGGAAATAATCGTCTTAGGTTCTTCCAGCTCGGGGGGTAGGGCTCCCTCAGTATTCACATGCTTTTTAGCTTTAAACCTTTTTCTTTATCTTTGTATGATTGCTAACTTATAATAACCATGTTTTTTGTTTGACAGAAGAGATGTCTCAGCCCGAGGATAGCTTGCGGGGCATAGTCTTCGGGGGGAACCCCCCAGCCGGGCCAAGACTGAAAAGGCTCCGGGGTTCCAAGAGCTCTACCGGGGTCTCCACTAAATCTCCAGCAAAGGAGAAGGAGAAAACCCCGCCAGCCCAGGTCGTGGGAGCAATCCTTCCAGCTGCCGAAGCAGGACAAATGCCTCCACCGCCTCAGCGAGTTCCGCCTGCCCCCCAGAACGGAGGAATGGAGATCGGGACTCCGGACGTGATAGCCCCTGAGGTACTCATCCCGGTCGATCCCCAGGACCTGGAGAAGATCCCAGAGGCCTTCCGGGGAACGGTGTATGAATCGGCGAACTACGCCGTCAGCCATTTCTACAAGTTCAAAGAGAAGGAGCTCCGGGCTATTAAGACAACGAGCCCGGTTGACGTAATAGAGTCTTCAATGGGCATGACCCTAACGGTAAGCTGCCCCATTCTTTTAAAGCTTTTACCCTTGCACATTGCCTTATTTTTCCACTTAGCCAATTTATCTTTCATTTCTCGTAGGGCGTCGCTGCAATCCATCGGAGCATCACCAGGGCCAGAGCTCAGCTAGAGGAAATGAGGACCGGGCACCAGGCTGCTCTCCAGGAGGCTCAGGCGGCAAAAGATGCGTTGGCGACCTCGAAGTCCGAGTTGGAGAGGACACGCTCGAAGGTCCAAGAGCTCGAGACCTCCCTTGCCACCTCGCGGAAAGACCTCGAGGCAGCGAAGACTGAGGCCCAGGCTGCCCTGGAAGCTGAATGGACCACCTCGGAGCAGTCCATGCAGGATCTGTTCTACCACTGCTGGGCCCACAACCCGGAGGCTGACTTCTCTTCCATGCCACCGAGTCTCTGGGCGCGCCTGCTGGTGAAGTTCCACGTTCGCCTCGACAAAGAGGCGCCGCCCTTGGAGACTGGGGAAGCCTTTGGCGTGGCGGAGCAGGGCAAGACGGCGACCTCCAAGGAGCCAACCGATGGGGCTTAGGATGCCTTTTCCTTCTTTACCTTCGGATATTTTTAAGTATTTTGTGTAACCTTTGCATGAGGTGTTTTCACCTCGAGACGCTTTGCCTTTAATTCGCACTTTTTAACTTAGGCTTTTTTCATGCTTTTGGCTACATTATATATTTTTTTTTTTTAAAAAAACTTAGTTCGCGTTAACTTTTATCCATATCTTGAAATCTTTAAGGAGAACAACGATAAATAGATTTAAATCAACTTCTAAGTTTTATGACCCGATTAAAACCAGGAACTTATTTAAAAACTTAGTTCGTGTTAACTTTTATCCATATCTCGAGTTCTTTAAGAAGAACCACGATCAATAAATTTAAGTTAACTTCCAAGTTTTATGACCCAGTTAAAACCAGGAGCTTATTTTGAAAACTTAGTTCGTGTTAACTTTTATCCATATCTCGAGTTCTTTAAGAAGAACCACGATCAATAAATTTAAGTTAACTTCCAAGTTTTATGACCCAGTTAAAACCAGGAACTTATTTTGAAAACTTAGTTCGTGTTAACTTTTATCCATATCTCGAGTTCTTTAAGAAGAACAACGATCCATAGATAAAAATCAACATCTAAGTCGTTAAGGAGACCTGGTTATATCCAAGTACCATATGCCCCCCAAGTAACTGGGAAAGGGTCTTTCGTGGTTACTTTAAGATTACACTCACAAATATGCGTTAAAAAAAAAAAAACAGATTTTTATTAATACATAAAAGTTGCCTCCCAGGCCTTACAAGTGGATCATTGATAATATTTCTTTAAGTGGATGGCGTTCCAAGTTCGCGGGACTGCCCCTCCATCAGGTCGAGCTAATTTATAAGTTCCTTCCTTGATGACTTCGATGACCTGGTATGGTCCTTCCCAGTTCGGTCCCAAGACTCCATCTTTGGGATCTTTCCCGGCCAGGAAAACTCTCCTTAGGACCAAGTCGCCAACGCTAAAGGTGCGCCTTTTGACTTTAGAGTTGAAGTAGCGAGTGATCTTCTGCTGATAATGGGCGAGCTGGAGTTGCGAATCCTCTCGCCTTTCATCAATTAGATCGAGGGAATGGCACAGGTGCTCATGGTTCCGATCTTGGTCGTAAGACTGGACTCTATGTGACAGACCCTCAACTTCAACGGGGAGGACTGCTTCACTCCCAAAGGTTAGGGAGAAAGGAGTATGACCCGTAGGAGTCCGATGCGAGGTCCGGTATGCCCATAGGACCTGGGGGAACTGTTCTGGCCAGACCCCCTTTGCCTCACCTAGCCTCTTCTTGAGGCTCGCCTTTAGAGTCTTGTTGACAGCCTCGACTTGGCCATTCGCCTGAGGATAGGCCACGGAGGAGAAGCTTTTCACAATTCCGTGCCTTTCACAAAACTCGGTGAACAGGTCGCTATCGAACTGAGTGCTGTTGTCGGAGACGATTTTCTTCGGCAGGCCGAATCGACAGATGATGCTTTTAACCACGAAGTCGAGTACCTTCTTCGATGTGATTGTTGCCAATGGTTCTGCCTCGGCCCATTTGGTAAAGTAGTCGATGGCTACTACGGCATAACTCCGCCCTTTCCAGTGGGCAGGGCGCCCACTAGGTCTATTCCCCAAACAGCAAATGGCCAAGGGGCCGAGATCATCCTTAGCTCGACTGGAGGAGCTCGGGCAACTGCAGTGAATTGCTGGCACTTGTCGCACTTCTTCACGTATGAGATCGCGTCTTTGGACAGAGTTGGCCAGTAATAACCTTGCCTGAGAACCTTTAAGGCCAGGCTTTGTCCCCCAGTGTGGTCTCCGCAGAATCCTTCGTGAATTTCCTGCAGGACGGCCTTCGCCTCACCTGGAAGAACGCATCGGAGGAGAGGTAGGGAGTGCCCACGTCGGTACAATACCCCATCAACTATTGTATATCTAGGAACTTGATATAGGACTCGCCGCGCGTCATTACGTCCTTCAGGCAGCTTGCCCTCGACGAGATACTCAAGAATGGGGGTCATCCAAGTCGGCCGAGCATCAATCACCTCGACCTCTGCCCGATCTCCTTCTATACTTGGTTTTTCCAAGAATTCTATTGGCACCAACCCCAGGGTCTCCGTCTCTCCCGAGGTGGCGAGTTTGGCAAGGGCATCCACATTGGTGTTCTGTTCTCGAGGTATCTGTTCGATCGATCCTCGCTCAAATGCGGACAGCTCGGCTTTTACCTTTCCCAAATAGGCGGCCATCTTGGGTCCCCGCGCCTGATATTCGCCCAGAACCTGGTTTACCACGAGCTAAGAGTCACTAAAGCACTGGATGGAGCTCGCCTTTAACTCATTGGCTATCCTCAACCCGGCTAACAAAGCTTCGTATTCCGCCTCATTGTTGGAGGCCTTGAACCCGAACCTTAGCGCCGAGTGGAACCTATGTCCTTCGGGGGATATCAGAATGATTCCGGCCCCAGAGCCGCTCTCGTTGGATGAACCATCTACAAAGATCTTCCACAACGATTCGGGTGAGGTGAGCTGAGATGAGCCTTCTGATGGATCCTCTTGGAATCCCATGCATTCTGCCACGAAGTCGGCCAAGGCCTGACTTTTTATGGAAGTTCGTGGAGTATAGAAAATCTCGAACTGACTGAGTTCGACCGCCCACTTTAACAAACGTCCCGATGCTTCAGGTTTTTGCAAAACCTGCCTTAGAGGCTGATCGGTCATGACGTGTACCGAGTGGGACTGGAAGTACGGTCTGAGCTTTCGTGAGGCCGTGATTAGGCAGAACGCCAATTTTTCCATCAGTGGGTACCGTGATTCTGCTCCGAGGAGTCTCTTGCTGATGTAATAAACTGGCTTCTAAACTTGGTCTTCCTCTCGTACTAGTACGGCGCTGGCCGCGTCCTTAGTGACGGCCAGGTAGAGGAAGAGAGACTCTCCTGCCTTGGGCTTGGATAGCACAGGTGGTTCGACCAGATGTGCCTTCAGGTCGAGGAATGCGCTTTCGCATTCTACTGTCCATTCAAACTTCTTGTTTCCCCGGAGCAGGTTGTAGAAGGGCAAACACTTATCGGTTGACTTGGAAATGAACCGGTTGAGTGCTGCTACCCTTCCTGTGAGGCCTTGGACATCTTTCCGCGACCTGGGGGAAGGAAGCTCGAGTAGTGACCTGATCTTGTCGGGGTTTGCCTCGATTCCTCGGGTATTAACTTTGAACCCCAGGAATTTCCCGGATGCGACACCAAAAGTGCATTTCTGGGGATTGAGCCTCATGCCGTATTTCCGTAGTATTTTAAAACATTCTTCCAGGTCGGAAACATGGTTGTCAGTAGTCTTTGACTTGACGAGCACGTCATCAACATATACCTCCATGTTCTTTCCGATCTGGTCCGCGAACATTCTATTTACTATCCTTTGGTAGGTAGCTCCGGCGTTCTTCAGACCGAACGGCATGACCTTGTAGCAATAGACATTAGTCGGGGTCATGAAGCTAGGGTGTTCCTGGTCCGCCGGATTCATCGCGATCTGATTGTAGCCTGAGTACGCGTCCATAAAGGACATGAGCTCGTGCCCCGCCGTGGCGTCCACCAACTGGTCGATCCTTGGGAATGGAAAACAATCCTTGGGGCAGGCCTTATTCAGGTCGGAGAAGTCAATGCAGGTCTGCCATTTCCCGTTGGGCTTTGGAACTAGCACAGGATTGGCGACCCAAATTGGAAATTTGGCTTCCCGGATAAAGCCACATTTTTTGAGTCGGGCTACCTCTTCTTCTAGGGCTTCGGCTCGGGTTGTTCCTAAACGCCTTTGCTTCTGAGACTTGGCAGGAACGCTTTTATCCAGATGGAGCGTGTGCATGATGACACTCGGGCTAATTCCTACCATGTCCTCGTGGGACCAGGCAAATACATCTAAATTAGCCCGGAGAAACGTAACCAGCTCCATCTTCCTCTTGCTACAGAGGTTTTTCCCGAGCTTGACCATCCGTGATGGATTTTGCGGATCAAGGTTCACCTCCTCGAGCTCCTCAATGGCCTGGAGCCCGGATCTGTCTTCGCCTACTTGAGGGTCAATGTCCTCACTCAAGGCGACCTTTTCCTCTTCGGCGCTCTGAGGTTTTTCAATCTCAGGATCCACCAAGGGTCCCTGAGATTCCTCTTCGCCCTGAATGGCCATTGCCAGCTGCCCAAGTTTAGACTTTCCCTTCATGGAAATGCTGTAGCATTCCCTGGCAGCGAGCTGATTGCCCTTGATAGTACAGATTCCAGTTGAAGTAGGGAACTTCATGGCGAGGTGTCGAATGGAAATGATAGCCTCGAAAGCTATGAGGGTAGGCCGACCTAAAATGGCGTTGTAGGCAGCGGAGCAATCAATGACCATGAACTCAAGTAGCTTGGAGACTGTTCGAGACTCTTCTCCTAGGGTGATCACCAGCTCGATCGTCCCTATCGCTGCCGACCCTTCTCCCGAAAATCCATACAGCATCATGGAGGTCGCCTTTAGCTTGGCGACAGTCAATCCCATCTTTTCTAAGGTGGATCGGAATAGGAGGTTTACCGAACTTCCGTTGTCCACCAACACTCTCCTTACTTTCCGGTTGGCGAGCTGGACTGCTACGACCAAGGGATCATTATGAGGGAATTGGACATGGCCTGCGTCTTCCTCCGTAAAACTGATCGGTTGCTTTTCTAACCGCTGCTGTTTTGACTTACGCTGCTCCGGGATGAACTCCGCTCCGTTGTGGGCCTTTAATTCATTCACATATCTCTTCTGGGCACCTCTACTCGTTCCAGCCATGTGCGGTCCTCCAGAGATGGTGGATATCTCTCCTTCGACCACGGGAGGAGGGATGTCCTGATCTACCCGAGGCCCGGGCTGACTGGCTGGGACTTCTGGAGCGGGTCGACTCGCTGGGACCCTGTTTCGTGAGTATTGCACCAAGGGGCCTGCTCGGATGAGAGTCTCGACCTTATCTTTTAGATGCCTGCAATCGTCGGTATTGTGGCCGACGTCGTTGTGAAAACGGCAGAGTTTGGAAGTGTCTCTCTTTCCCTTGTGGTGTTTCAATGGTTCCGGCCTCTTCCAGGGGACCCGAGTAGAGTTGGCCAGGAATATACTTTCCCTGGACTGGGTGAGCTCGGTATATGTTGTGAACACGGGCTTGAACTTATCCACGGACTTATTCTTATTTTGACCGTGCTGACTGTTTTCACCATTCCCCTTTCTTTTGCCACCACCGGGCTGGTTGTTCTGCGCGACGTCAGGGGTCGCCATCACGATCTCCGTCCCCGTTCCGGCGGGCTTCTTGGGAACCTGGCTGGTCCCCGCGGCTGAAGCTTCATCTTCTTCCAAGTTTATCCACTCTTGGGCTCTGATAAGGAATTCGTTAACCGAGCCGACTCCCTTCCTCTGAATGTCTTTCCACAGGTCTCCCCCGACCAGGATTCCAGTTCTCATGGCCATGAGCTTGGAGTTATCATCTGCGTCCCTGGCTCGAGCAGCGACATTCACGAATCTGCTCAAGTAGGCTTTCAGCGTCTCACTGGGCTGCTGCCTTACGTTAGCTAGGTAGTCGGCCTGAACACGGGCGGCCTGAGAGGCACGAAACGCCCTTTTGAAATCAGCTGAGAAGGTCTTCCAGGAGCTGATTGACTGTCTTTTACTCTGCTTGAACCATTGCCTGGCAGGTCCAGTCAGTGTGGAAGGGAAGATCAAGCAACGCAACTCCGGGCCAATGTTATGGGCCATCATTAGGGTGTTGAACATCCCTAAATGGTCCGACGGGTCTCCGTCCCCGTTGAACTTTGACAAGTGAGGCATACGGAAACCAGATGGGTATGCCGTCGCTGCTATGTTGGGGGCGAAGAGTTCCATCTCGTCTCCCGAATCATATTCGTCTTTTTCTTTTTCTGATAGGAGCTTCCTCATCAGTTCCTCCATCTGAGTTAGGCGCTCGAGGGTTTGGTCCTGAGATCCTGGGTTATTCCGGGGCTGCTCAACAGCTCCGGACCCATTGTACATATTAGGTGGGTTATTTCCCCTCCTATCTTGAGAAAGGTTATTTGGGACATTCCCTCCGTTATGTACTTCGGATCGAACCCCCCCCCCCCCCCGAGCGAGCCTGGCTACCATCTCAAGCTCGATCCTCTCTGTGAGAGTTGAGGCGATCTCGAAGGTCGCCTCCCTGGGTGGTCTGGTGGCTTTGCGCCGAACTTAGCCGCTGGTGTAGGTCTCCTCCAGAGAGATCACTCCGGCGACTGCCGGTCCAATGACTCCTGCCGGATAGGCTTAGAGTCCGCCTTTGGTGGTGAGGACCTGAGCTTTCTTCAGGCGCCCTGCTACACCGGGAAGGTCCCACTGATGGTGGGTTTCTCCTACTACTCCCATAAGCTGGGATGTCTCGGACGGGCCGAGGAGGAAACGGATATCTGATCGGAGATGGAGGATGCCTGACTGGAGAAGCGATCCTGGTTCTGTCTGGGCGGATCAAATTTGGTGGGGGCCTTTCGGCCCTGCCAACTTGCTGGTCCCGCGCCGGGCGATCTGGACGGGGCGCAGGATGGTCTTCGGGGACGGGCTGACGTTGTGGGCCCTCCCCGGATCTCCTTCGGGAATTCCCTCGAGCTCTCTTGGGCGTTCTCGAGGAAGGTTGAGAGCTAGGAGTTGACGTCCTGACCGAACGGCTGTATTGCTGTTGTCCGGTCCCAGGCATTTCCCTGAAGTTGGCCTCTCGATGGTGTGATGAAGGGGTGGAGTTGGCTGCCGGAAGTCTATCCGAACGGCTATGCCTGGACCGATTATCCCGGCGAGACTTTGGAGCCTCACCTTGTCTCTCTCCAACGTTAACGTTGGTTGTGAGAGGGGGTAGTCGGGCCAGAATATCCTGGATTTGCTGACCGGCTGCTGCTAACTGGCTCCTCAGTTGACCATTCTCCATCTCCACCGTAGTATAATAACACGGGTTCGGATTAGGTGGCCGAGGCGCCGAACTACCTGTATCGTCTTGGCCCGCCGGCTGCTTTCTTGGCCGCTGCTGGACTTCAGGAATTTGTTCATCAGGGATGGAAATATAATGAGCCTCCTGCACATCATGCTGCTCTGTTTCGTTGCCATGCCTGGACCGAGTGGTCACCATAGTTGGATGTTTGCAGCAGCACTAATCGAACTTGCTCTCAATGAAAGCACCAATCTGTTGACGCGGTTCTTCGCCAACAAGTAATTAAGAGAAGAAGAGAAAGGGATTAGTGCTGAATATAGAACCGTCGCAGATATAGAATCTTAGAGAATGAACTAGGTGACTCAAGACACGTTTTTAAGTGGTTCGAAGGTTAATCCTTCTACTCCACTAGTCAATATTATTGATATACTCTGGGTATTTGGTTACAAAGCATATATCTATTCAGAGACTATTTTTTTCAACCCTTATCAACTCCCAGGTTCTCCATATTTATAGGAGAAGGCACCTAGAAGTTGGTAAGGAGGTCATCCCGTGACCTTATTATTTGTCATATCAACTCTGTGACATTCATGATTAATTCCTAAACCTGACACATAAGTATGGTCAAATCGATAGGTAAGGAGATAATGGGCCGCACGGCCCAACCCAGCCGTGGGTTTCTGAACACGCACGTTCCTGCTGCGTGTCCGAGAAGTCAGGGAGATATCGGACACGTGATGTCAGACATATGCACGTTTATCTTGCGTGTGTTGGCTTTACAGAGGGTCAGAGCTCCATATACATCTCATGCCACGAGCTGCTCCCCTGACCCGACCTTCGGCCTTCAGACTCTCTGCTCCAGTCCTGGGCAACCTTGGCGAGTCCTTAGGGATTGCTCGAGCTAAGAAGGTACGACCTCGAAACGGGAGCTCCGGTCTTGGGGATGTTCACGGACTAATTGTGATTAGTCCGTAGCTCGGCCTGCTAATCAGCCCGTGGGAAATTCAGGGCGTACAATTGTATTATTTGAGTTCTTTGACTTGTTCGTTACCAGCTTACCCTACAGACTAGCCCATACTTACGTCTTGGGAACTCGGTAGTATAATTGTGTGGGAGTGTTAATCATAGATATGAACATCTATAGCTTCTGATGAAGAAGTGAAATGATGGTTTCCTTTTATTTTGGTTCAAGGTTTTAAATGATAGAGATCTCATTTCAGTAATTAAATTAGTTTACTGAAATATCATTTACAAGGAACTAAGTGTTTTAAGGATAAAATACAATAAGGGGTAAAACGGTATTTTAGTTCTATCTCATTGAAGACGGTCTATAGAGGATTGAGTGACAATTATGATTCTAACAATGGATAATTAATAGCGTATATATATTTTTTATAGAGTGTTCAATGAATTCAAGAGTGCAATTCTGAGTCTATAGTGGAGTCACGAGGAATTAATAAGTTAGTAAATTTATTTGTTAGATTTATGATAACTTATTGGAGCTTGATTTCATAGGCCCATGGTCCCCATTGTACCTTGGATAAAATCATCTAGATAGTCTCAATTAATTGATTTAACTATCAATTAGAATTATCACAGTTGACCAGGTCAATTTTGGATAGCTTCACAGAGTTATGTAATTAGAGAAGAAAAGAGAAATTATGACAAATTTATTAATTAAGATAAATTTGTATCTAAATTAATAAATAAGTTTAAATCAAGGTTCAAATTATAAATAATTAATTTGATAAAGGATTTGAATAATTATTTAATTAATTAAATCAATAGAAAATAATACAGGCCTTGATTTTAAGTCCAATGGGCTTATAATCAAATGGGAAATTTCAAGGGCCTAAAGTCCATGATAATTTCGACCTAGGGCTTCAAATTGGCTATTATTTTATTGATTTTTTAATTAAATTAAATGGCCTAATTGAGTCTATAAAAGGAGTGCTTAGAGAGAAGTCAAAAGAGACGACAGATAAGTTTAATCACTGGTTTTCTGATAGTTTTAGATTCTCTCTAAACACAAGTCATTTTCTAAGTCTCTTTGTTATTTGCTCTTCTTCTCTCTATATATATCTCATGTGTTGAGAATTGCCCACGCTAGTCTAGGTAATTCTAAGGATATATTGGAAGACTATGAAGAAAATAGAAGATCGGTTCAGTTTCTTGATAATACTCTGCGACAGAGAGGATACAAGAGTTAGAGAAACTGAAGGAATGACTCTTTCATTCCGCTGCATATACTATAAGTATTCTTGTCTTTGTTTATCTTTGAATTCAATGTTAGAAACATGTTCTAGGTTATCTCATATTAATTTGTTTAATATTAGATCTATATGAAAATAAATAAAGATCTTGTATAAGTTTTCCCAACAACTGGTATCAAAACCTTTGGTAATCTTTATTTTCATGCATGAACATGTTTAAAATTGGATTATTTGAAATGTTTGAATAATTGGATGGTTTTCATGTGTTTTATGAAGCATATTGATTTTATGTGAATTTTAGCAATTTTTTAGGTTATTTTGTTGTGTTTTCAATGATATTAATTTTATATATGCTTTATTTTGTGTAAAACATGTTAAAAATTAATTAGAAAGTTGTTTTGGTTTGAAAAATTGTTCAAGAAATTTTTTTTACACTGCCTCCCATGCGCGCGCGCCCAGCGCCTGCGCGTGTCCCTCCGTGTGCGCGCGCGACACCAACCACCATGCACTCGGGTGAACAGTAACCGAAACAGGTACTATTCATCCATAAAAAAAAATTAATTTTTTTTTTTTGAAAATAAAGAAAATTAAAATTGTGGAAATTTATTATTTATAATCAAAGCCAAAAATATCACATTTGTTTTGTATTTAAATTTTTTTTTTTTAAATATGATATTTTGTTAGTTGGGATTTAAATAATAAGATATTTTCTACAAAGATTCAAATTCAAATTTAAAAATAGACTAACAACTTAATTTTAAATCTTTTAATATATTAAAATATTATAATTATGATATCAGATATTTAAGATATTTTCATTTAAATTCTTGATTTTTTTATTAAATCTTTATTTGAAAAAATAATATCTTTTTATTCTATAGTTTTAATATTTAAATTATTTGAAATTTGAATATTGTTAGTTAGATATTTTTATGGATATTTGAATTTGATTAACTGTTTTGAGATATTTTAGGGTTGTTATAACAATTTTTTTAAAATTGTTAAAATATTAGCTAATAGTTGTAACAACACAAGATTTTTTTTTTTTTTGAAAAACTGTTTAGATATTGATTTTGAAATTTAAAATTGATTAAATTTTGAAAAATATCATTTTTTTCAACCAATTAATAAAATATTTTTTTAATAAATGGGATTTAAATTAACTTTGGTTAATTGTTGATAAATCTTATTTAAATTAATTTAATATTTTTTTCCAAATTAACCTAAAACCAAGTTGATTGTTGATAAATGAAATTTAACTTAATTATTGTTAATTATTGATAAATTTCATTTAAATTGACTAATTTTTGTAAAAATTTAATTAATTCGAATTTTTGATAAATTCTAGATAATTAATTGTGGTATTTTTACAAATGAAATAAATTGTGGTATTTTTGCATAAATTCATAGAATTGCTCATATAGTAACATGATTAGGTCCATCCAATTATAACATGTCTGTTTGCACTATATGTGATATTTTTTTAATTGGGCTTAGATGCATATAGTGGGCCATATGTTTGTTAGATATATAGATTTTGCCAAATAAAATATTCATAAAATGATAGGTTTTATTTGGGGCCATTAGAAAATGTAAAGTTTAAATTTCTCTCTTGTGGGTAATTCCACTTGTGAAGACCCATTTGCTTTGCATGAATATAGTGAGTCTAATCAATTAATAACAATTAATAAAACAAATGTTTAAATTCCTATCTTTTGGACCTTGTATGGAAGATAGGGGGCCTTTGTAGTGGGAACAACATACTGGACCCAGCCCTCCTCCGTACAAGCCCAATTGTTAAGGCCCATTTACCTGAGTTGGACTTAATTGTATAGGTTCATTATATTAGTTAAACATAAATATTTATTACCAACAAATTAATTCTAAATTAATTGAATTTGTTTCAATGTGACACTTTAGAATTAATAGGAAATTATAGGACTTTGGTTTTAAAAATTTAATCTTTCAATTTTTTGGAGAACCATAGTCATTAATTTTCTAAAAATAAATAATAAAAATACTATTTTTAATTTTATAATGAGCTTATTTTAAGAATTTTATTCGATCTCCACCGTTGGTTTAACATAGTCAATAGCTTAATGGGGCCTCGAGGTGCTTTGATTCGTCCCCCTACGGAAGGTGTTCATTAGTTATTTTGACAAGGTTAGATTTCGAAAGATAGATAATTATAGGTCAAATTCTACTAGACTCACCCCTACGGTGACTACTAGGACTAAATCTATGATTATTGAAACTGTGGGTCTAGCTCATAAAATAAGAGATTTTGTTTTCTTATTTTGATCGAATAGTAGGTTGTTAATAGTGGTGTCCATTATTAAATTAGTTTACAATTCTATTTAACTAGTGGTATTTTTTACTCTCGTCAACCGGGACAAGGATATCATAGATTAGTTAAAAACCTAAAGAAATAGAGATATGATTGTTTTTGGTATTTTTTCTCATATCTTACATATTTTTGGTATATGTTGTGATATTTCTTGAAATATGTGTGAATAAAAGTTTTATTGAGCAAATGTGATTGATTGGTAATTTGTAGTTTTAAGTTATGGATGTGCCTACTCCCATCCTTTCTCAACTTTCCATGGAGAAACTCACTGGAGAAAACTTCCTTAAATTGAAGCAAAACATCAACATTGTGTTAATTGGTGACAACTCCAAGTTCATCATGACTGAGGAATCCCCGAAAGTTCCAGCTGAAGGAGCTACCAAGTTTGTGAGGGACAAGTATGAGCATTGGCAGGTGGCTAACAACAAGGCGCGGTACTACATGTTGACTAGTATGGTCGACACTCTCAAGACAAAGATAGAGAATGTCGAGACAGCCTACGAAATCATAGATCAGCTCCAAGACATGTTTGGTGCCAAGTCAGTGCAGACTCGTTTTGAGGCCACCAAGAAATATGCCAATGCTCGGATGGCACCTTCTCAACATGTTTGTGATCACCTGATCAAGATGAAAAACTACTTTCAGGAAGCTGAACTGCATGGAGCCATAATAGATGAGGAAACTCAAGTTGGCTTATTCCTCAACAGTCTTTCTCCAGCTTTCCTTCCATTCACCACCAACTGTGTTGAATAAACTCAACTATGGTCTAACACAACTCATGAATGAGCTTTAGACTTTTGAGTCTATCATGGGTGGACCTAGTAAGGGAGGAGAAACGAAGACAACTACTACTTCTGGTGCTGATCCAGCTAAGGCTGAAGCTAACCAAGATTCATCTTCGAAAGCTGGAAACAAGAGGAAAGGTGGACAAAACAACAACCCCAAGCCTGCAAAGGCTACAAAGATGAGTGCACAACCAAGTGCACAGACGCCTAAGGGGAAAAACAAGAAAGGTAAAGGTAAGTGTTTTCACTGAAACAGGAGTGCCCCAAGTTTCTAGCAGCTAAAAACAAAGGTAATGATTAGAGTTCATTTATCTTGGAAACATGTGTTTTAGAGAATGATAACTCTATTTGGATTATTGATTCTGGATCTATTAACCATGTTTGTAACTCTTTACAGCTTCCTGAATCGTGGGAGGAAGTGAACGAAAGTGGCTTAAAGCTTAGAGTTGGGAACGAGGCGTTCATTGCGGTCCAAGCTAGAGGAAGAACTCGTCTAAAGTTTGGAAATAAATTTTTAATTTTAAATTATGTATTTTTTATTCCAAATTTTAGTAGAAATTTAATTTCAGTTTCCATGTTGCAATTAGAACGATTTGTTATGACTTTCACAAGTTTTAATATATCTATTTCTTTCAATGGATCACAATTATGTATTGCATGTTTGGAAAACAGGCTTTATATTCTGCGACCTAACGAACTCCTCACTCTTAATAATGATTTATTCAAAGTAGCTAAAACTAGGACCAATAAACGTCAAAAGACCGATAACGATAATATGACGTATTTATGGAACTTGAGACTAGGTCACATTGGCTATGATAGGATTCAAAGACTTACAAAGGACGGACCTTTGAGGGAACTCACCTTAGGTGAATTACCTGTCTGTGAATCTTGTCTAGAAGGAAAACTGACCAAGCGTTTATTCTCTGCAAAGGTTGATAGGACCAAAGAACCACTTGGTCTTGTGCATTCAGATGTTTGTGGACTTTTGAATGTACAAGCTAGGGGTGGTTTTGAGTATTTAATCACTTTCATTGACGATTACTCTAGATACTTATGTCTTTACCTAATGCATAGGAAATCATAAACATTTTCAAAGTTTCAAGAATTCCTAGCAATGGCTCAGAACCAATTAGGTAAAACGTTAAAGACCTTGCGATCTGATAGGGGTGGAGAATATTTGGATATGCAGTTCCAAGATCATTTAACTGAACTTGGAATTTTATCACAACTTACTGCCCCAGGTACTCCGCAACAAAATGGTGTAGCGGAACGCCGGAACAGAACTTTATTGGAAATGGTTAGATGAATGCTTAGTTACTCAACTCTACCAACTTCATTCTGGGGACATGCAATTGAAACCGCGAATGACATTCTCAATGTCGTGCCATCTAAATCAATCCCCAAAACACCTTTAGAACACTGGAATGGTCGTGAACCTAGTTTACGCCATTATAGAATCTGGGGGTGTCCCACCCACGTCCTGATGAAAAAGGAGGGAAAGCTAGAACCGTGAACTGAAGTTTGCATTTTTGTTGGCTATCCTAAAGGTACTCGGGGTGGACTTTTCTATAGTCATTCAGAAAAGAAAGCGTTTACTTCTACAAATGCTACTTTTCTGGAAAATGACTATGTCTAGAACTTTAAACCTCGCAGCAAAGTAGTTTTAGAGGAGATGGTTAAAGAATTGACTCCAACCAATGTTCCATTGTCATCAACGCAAGTTGAAGATAAAATTCCCACTCTTCATGTCCAACCGACGCAAGTCGATTTAAATGAAGAAAGTACCACTGTTCCTGAGCAAACAGTCATGGAGCCTCGTCGTAGTGGGAGGGATTCTAGGAACCCAGTTCGTTATGGTTTTGATGGTGAAACCAATATGGTTGTTGGTGACACTAGTGATGATGATCTATTGTCTTTCATAAAGACAATGGCTAGCCCTAAAAAGGAATTATGGCTCGAAGCCATGAAACAAGAAATGGAGTCCATGTACTCAAATTCCATCTGGGATCTTGTGGAAGTACCTAGTGACTTTAGGGCCATTGGGTGCAAGTGGATCTACAAGAAGAAACGAGGTGTTGATGGAAATATCGAGACTTTAAAGCTCGATTAGTGGCAAAGGGTTATACCCAAAGAGAAGGCGTGGACTATGAGGAAACTTTTAGTCCGGTAGCCATGCTCAAATCCATTCGCATCCTCCTATCCATAGCAGCCGCTCTCGACTATGAGATCTGGAAAATGGACGTCAAGACAACTTTTCTTAATGGAAAGCTTGATGAATTCATTTATATGGATCATCCAGAAGGATTTAAAGTAGCTGGACAAGAAGGAAAAGTTTTCAAGTTGAATAGGTCCATCTATGGATTTAAGCAAGCTTCTCATTCCTGGAATCTTAGGTTTGATGAAATAATCAAGACCTATGGCTTTGAACAAAATATTGATGAGCCCTATCTTTACCAACTGAAGGCAAATCAAATAGTGGTATTCCTAGTTCTTTATGTAGATGATATCTTACTCATTGGAAACAATGTTAAGAAATTATCATATGTGAATAATTGGCTAAGCACTCAATTCCAGATGAAGGATTTGGGTGAAGCAAGTTATGTTCTAGGTATCCAAATCATCAGGGATAGAAAGAACAAACTCTTAGCTCTATCTCAAGCAGCTTACATAAATAAAGTGCTTGAACGTTTCTCAATGAAAAATTCCAAGAAAGAGCGTCTACCGTCCCGCCATGGAATTCCTCTTTCAAATAAGCAGTCTCCCCAGACTCCTGAAGAGGAAGATGCAATGAGAAAAGTTCATTACGCATCTGCAGTTGGAAGTCTGATGTATGCCATGTTGTGTACTAGACTAGATATATGCTATGCAGTGGGAGTAGTGAGCAGGTATCAGTCAAACCCAGGACCGGAACATTGGATAGCAGCTGAGCATATCCTGAAGTATTTAAGGCAGACTAGGGATTATATGTTAGTCTATAAGGGTGGTGTTTAGAACCCTGTAGGCTACACCGATTCAGATTTTAATACTGATGTCGATGACAGGAAGTCTACTTATGGAATGGTGTTTACTCTTGGGGGTGGAGCTGTGATATGGAGAAGCGTAAAGCAGTCTGCAATCTCATATTCCACCATGGAGGCTGAGTACATAGCTACGTCAGAAGCAGCTAAGGAAATAGTCTGGCTAAAGAAGTTCTATTCGGATCTTAGTGTTATTCCAGAAATGGATAAACCGCTTGTGTTGTTTTGTGACAATACAGGAGCGATAGCCAACTCAAAAGAACCTCGAAGTCACAAGAGAAGTAAGCATATAGAAAGGAAGTATCACATTATTCGAGAATATGTGGCCAAGGGAGATGTGAAGGTTATGAAGATTGCAACTGAAGACAATCTTGCGGATACATTTACAAAGACACTACCAGAAGCTACATTTGATAAGCATATCAAGGAAATGGGATTAGTAGAATTAAGGAATTAGTTTCAATTAGTGCAAGTGGGAGTTTGTTGGGGTTTTATGCCCTAATTAAAACTCAAATTCTTTGTAATCACATTTTATTATCTATAAAAGAATAGAAATCATTTTTTTTTACTTGGTCAATCACTTTGCTCACATGTTTTATTTTCATGATTATTTGTTTAATATAAACTTCTATTAAATCCCAAGCATATAGCTAATCTTATTTATAGTGACATAATCACAGTGGAGTATAAATATGATTATATGTTCAAAATAAGTTAGTCCTAAGATTAGTCAGTGCACAAGATGAACACTAACTTGCCAATCTATGATATGATCTACTTACACATTACAGTGTTATGTTCTTTCCAGAACATTAGCAAAGTAGATAAGATCGGATGTATTTGTTACATCAGACAGGACCGATATTGACAATTGATAAGATAAGTAAACATACCGTTATTATCTATTCTAGTCATATCATATAGTTGACCATAGGTCAATTCAATCTCAATTCTGAGTGGTTAGTATTCTAACTGATTGTATTATTTGAGTTATTTGACTTGTTCGTTACCAGCTTACCCTACGGACTAGCCCATACTTACATCTTGGGAACTCGGTAGTATAATTGAGTGGGAGTGTTAATCATAGATATGAACATCTATAACTTCTGATGAAGAAGTGAAATGGTGGTTTCCTTTTAGTTTGGTTCAAGGTGTTAAATGATAAAGATCTCATTTCAGTAATTAAATTAGTTTACTGAAATATCATTTACAAGGAACTAAGTGTTTTAAGGATAAAATACAATGAGGGGTAAAACGGTATTTTAGTCTCTATCTCATTGTAGACCGTCTATAGAAGATTGAGTGACAATTATGGTTGTAACAATGGATAATTAATAACGTATCTATATTTGTTATAGAGTGTTCTATGAATTCAAGAGTGCAATTCCGAGTCTATAGTGGAGTCATGAGGAATTAATAAGTTAGTAAATTTATTTGTTAGATTTATGATAACTTATTGGAGCTTGATTTCATAGGCCCATGGTACCTTGGATAAAACCATCTAGATAGTCTCAATTAATTGATTTAACTATCAATTAGAATTATCAAAGTTGACCAGGTCAATTTTGGATAGTTTCACAGAGTTATGTAATTTAGAGAAGAAAAGAGAAATTATGGCAGATTTATTAATTAAGATAAATTGGTATCTAAATAAATAAATAAGTTTAAATCAAGGTTCAAATTATAAATAATTAATTTGATAAAGGATTTAAATAATTATTTAATTAATTAAATCAATAGAAAATAATACATGCCTTGATTTTAAGTCCAATGGGCTTATAATCAAATGTGAAATTTCACGGGCCTAAAGCCCATGATAATTTCAACCTAAGGCCTCAAATTGGCTATTATTTTATTGATTTTTTAATTAAATTAAATGGCCTAATTGAGTCTATAAAAGGAGTGCTTAGAGAGAAGTCAAAAGAGACGACAGATAAGTTTAATCACTGGTTTTCTGATAGTTTTAGATTCTCTCTAAACACAAGTCATTTTCTAAGCCTCTTTGTTATTTGCTCTTCTTCTCTCTATATATATCTCATGTGTTGAGAATTGCCCACGCTAGTCTAGGTAATTCTAAGGATATATTGGAAGACTATGAAGAAAATAGAAGATCGGTTCAGTTTCTTGATAATACTCTGCGACAGAGAGGATACAAGAGTTAGAGAAACTGAAGGAATGACTCTTTCATTCCGCTGCATATACTGTAAGTATTCTTGTCTTTGTTTATCTTTGAATTCAATTTTAGAAACATGTTCTAGGTTATCTCATATTAATTTGTTTAATATTAGATCTACATGAAAATAAATAAAGATCTTGTATAAGTTTTCCCAACAGCTTAAAGTTTAAATTAAATTAAGTTTTAATTAATATTTTCTTAAATTTATTTTGATATATTTCTTTAATAGAAAATATTAATTTTAATTTAATTTGGATAAAGTATGTTGCATTTTGACATTAATAAAAGCAAAAGAAATGAAAAAGGGAAAAGAGAAAAGAATTAAATTAAAAATGGCATTTTTAAGAAGTAATAACAGTCGGCCCAACTAAATGAGAAGCCCAGGCCCGTTGGCCCAAGCCCAGCCGCCTGTCGAGCCAGCCGCAAGCCACCTGATGCCTCCTTGCGCCACCTATCCTCAGCCATCTGAAGCCTCCTATAGCAGGCCTAGCTTCCCTCTAGGCCCAACGCACCCTTCAGCCTCCTTCAACACAGCTGAACCCATCCCATTCGGCCCAGCTCTCCCAAAGCCCAACGCAGGCCAGCGGCCCATCCGAAGCCTCCTCTAGCAGCCCACGCCAATCAGCCCAACACCCCATCTGCCTTCTCCTCTCCTAGCCAGCCCCACGTGGCGCCTCCTCATTGGCCGGGAATGGGTCAAAACCCTCTTGTGCCACCAGCCACCTTCAACCCATGTTTTGTCGGTATTGGGCCTTGCACATTGCTATTTTGAGCTTCAAAGCTCAACTTTTTTGGTGTTTTATAAAAAGAGAAATTTGACCATGCACCAAAAGAACTAGGTTAATATTTATAATAAGATTTGATTTTTCAAAATCATATTTTATTATTAATATTTCAGATTTATTTTGTAAACCTCATTTTGTTGTTTAATTTCTTTTTAGTCATTTTCTCCCTCTATAGATAGGGACTCTCATTTCACATTTTGTATGTAATTTTGAGAGTCAAGAAACTATAGCAAAATTTCTACTCACTTTCTTCTCATATTTTCTTCTTAGAATTTTATGAGAATCATGAGCATAATGGCTTAAACTTCCTAGGAAGGTTAGGGATGATTCCATATCCTAGTGATGTTATTTTGCTACTTTGAGTTATTATGTTCTTAATGTAATGTATTTGAGTTATTTATGTTCTTTCATCCCTATCTCTATTTTGTTATCTTTATTTACTTATGCTAATAGTATATAAGATTAGTCATGCTCTTTCTATGTGCTTCTAATTAGTAAAAGTAATATTGATACATAATTTTATGTCTAATCTTCTATTGCATTATTGCCCTTGGGTATTTTGTCATTTTTAAATTTTTCATAAGATTAACATTGTGCTTTTAAAGTAAAGAACTTTATAATTTAAATAGACTTTTGTTAGAAAAGAAAATGGACTTTAATGTTAGATTTTCCAAGTAAATGTTGGGATGTGAACTATTTACTTGCGTATTTTTGTAAATCAAGTAACCAAGTAACTAAACAAGTATATGGATGATTCTTGAAACATTTACATTCCTCAAACTCTTGATTACATCTTACCTTTATTTCACTTATCTCATTTTATCATTTCATCAAAAAGACAACACCAAAATCTCAAATCTCTTTTCATTTCCATTTTTTTATTTATTTCTTGTTACTAATTTTTGTGTTATTTTCTACTAATCTTTTGAGTTTAGGTTACCTCCTTGTGGATCGACCGCCTGATTATACTACAACCACCGCTTAGTGGTTGTCACGATTTGGGCGTTAAACACTCATCCCCATCTACAATCCTTACCTAATAATAGCCTGATCTTAAGTCCAACCAACTTTGTAAAGTACTTCGTTCCACCCAACTGGTCGAACAAATCAACGATCAATGGGATGGGGTAGGTATTGCAAATAGTCACTTTGTTGAGAGCTCTGTAATCAATGCATAGTCTCAAACTCCTATCGTGCTTCTTCAGGAACAGTACAAGCACACCAAGCAGCCCCTTCGATGGTCTGATGAAGCCTACTTCAAGCAACTCCTTTAATTGCTTCCTCAACTCTTCTAGTTCAAGGGGTGCCATTCTGTATGGTGCTTTCGTTGGAGGTTTCGCTCCAGACACCAGCTCGATCTAGTAGTCCTGTTGGTATTGATTGTGTAAATTAGAGTGTGCAGTGGAAAAGTGACATTAAAAATTTGACCAATATCAAAGCCAAAATCACATACATACCCATACATTAAATCAATATTCACAAACGATAAAATCTTATCTCTCGTAGGCTATCAAGAACCATTGCTATCATTTCGTAAAATAATAACAATCATCCAATCCAATGAGACATCTTTGAGATGCACACCAAAATATTCAAAGTCAATCCTCAACACACGTGGATGTGTTTGGGCACGTAGAATATTATGGACAAAATTTAGGCTCTCTTGATGTACTCAATATATGAGATCACGAGAGGTTTGGAGAAGACAAAAGCTTTGAGAGAGTGTCGTATTTGTTTAGGTTTTCTCTAAAAGCTAAAAATCAATCGCTTCTTTTTACAATACATTATTAGACGTTTACAGACCTTAAATAATCTAATAAAATTAGACTCAGTCAAAATTGATTAGGTTTACGATATAATATTTTAATCAAATCAAAATATCTCCTATTAAATAATTCAAATTCATAACAATTAAAATTTAAAATTGAACAAACTGGGTTGTGACATGTGTCACACGCCAATCAATGGCTTGACGTGTAGCACACATGTGCTTCCCCAATTTTATCATAATCATTTATATAATTATTAAGACAAAATATTTATGCATTAATATTTCATAAATGCATAAATATCAGTTAATTCAAAATTAATTTTTTCTTATAATTTTAATAATTTATTATCATATAATAAATTAATATTTTTCTCTCATTATTAATTAACCCAAAGTTAATTAATGTTTAATACAACTCATATATAGTTTTCAAATATAACATATTAGTTTAATTAATTAATTACACATATTTATCAAATAATTACAACTTAACCCGAGAAAATTAATTCCTTGACAATCAAGTCATTTTCACATTTTAATTTGTCAATTATATCCACACCCTTAACAGAGTAGTATATAGGTAACTTGGGGACCATGAACCTATAATTCTACACTCCAATAAACCAAATTATCAATTTAACATTTTAATTAAATAATCTTATTTATGAATTCCATTATTACTCCACTATAAATATGAAATTGCACTCTTAATAATTATAGAATTCTGTTTACAGAATTATCTCAATTTTTCCATTAATATAATCACTTCATTTAGGTCTATCCTCCAATTTATTGGTTCACTATTTAGAGTTGGTTAAAATTACCGATTTACTTTTCTAATTACCTCTTGTTCCTTAAGTACCATTAAATCACTAGTGAGCAGGTAATTTATAATCATATTAGAAATTTGAGCTCAATAATTATTCAATTCCATAATTAACCCTTGAGAGAACCAATATTGGATCTGTTAGGAAAACTTGAATTCATATCTTGTAACATGTTCTCAGCCATTCATATCAAAAACAAAAGTCACTAGTCTCATTATACTAAGAGTCCTTAATGAGTCCATAAAAAGACTCAATAGACATAAACAAGAGTTCATGACTACTCAGGATTCAAACTGATCTACATATGACCATCTTTTTTATATGAATTAAATCTTTATGGAAAACGATATGTTTATAACAAAAAATTAATTCACATCAGTCCAATCATATATAATTTAATTATATAAAGTACATTTACTAAGATGTCTATGCACATCAACAATCCTGATCTAAATTACACACATTAACAAAAAAAAATGCTTAGTAAATCGTACTAGCAACCATTGATTAAATGTTTCATACTCTAATATGTTGTTGACAATTTTATTCATTATCTATAATCTGAATTCTCTCGTACTCATACGAGATCATACTCTGATTAATGAATATGAAATTTATGATATTTTTAATTATTCAACAATAATTTAACATTCAATTATAAAGAAAATGTAATTTTATTTAATTCCAAACAAATATGTTTTATTACATGCTTTTAGGGCACCAACCCTAACAAATCCCTCTTGGTGGAAATACTTTGGGGAGTTTATTTAACATTACATTTACATACATCTTTGTGACAATTTGGATTTCAGGCAGAACAATCTCCTCCAACTTCTCCTCGAACATCGCGGATACGACAACATAACTGGGCTCCTGCCTCCTCACACCCTTTTTGAACGATAAGGTTGATAAGAGCTTGACTCCAGGGGGCTGCATCACTTTCATGGGCACCATCGATGATTCTCCCCCATTATGATCAGACTCCCGATATCTGGAATAAGAATGACTCCTTTGTTAGTCAAAAACTTCATCCCTAAGACCACATCAAAGTCGTTCATGTGGACAACCACTAAATCTGTTTGCCCCCCTCCCCCACGTGTTGATCTTCACTTTCACCTCCTTGGTCGTTCCCGTTGTGGCTAAGGCCTTTGCTTTGACTTCCAATTGTGACCATCAAATGTTTGGCTTCGACTTATGAGATAAAGTTATGTGTGGCGTCTATGTCAATCACATTGTTGGCCAACTTGCCATTTAGAGTAGCTTCTACAAACATTAACCCATTCCCAATGGTCTTCTTCCCTTCAACGCCGTGTTTCTTAAGAGCATTCAACATTTGAACAACACTTTTGTGCGCGTACTCTTCGTCTTCATCTTCGTCACATTGCTCTAATTGAGCGATGGACGCCTGGATGACACTTAGTTTGGACTTGTAAAGGCATTTTGATACCCTATGCGGCCCCTAACAAAGCCAACATGTAAGAGGCTTCTTCCTTATGGCAGTGTCATTCCTATTGGAGGAACTGAGCTCTATTGTCTTCTTCTCCCCTCCCTTATTCTTACTCTGACACGACTTCCCTGACTTCTTACTCCCAACATTGTTTGAGCTGGTTGGAAGGACGGTCTTCTTCGACTGTGTACTCTTTGGCGTGTAATCTGTCAACCGCTCGGCAACAGCTTGAGTAATGGCCAAGTCAGTCATCCGTTGCCTTCAAAGCTCTTGTTTTGCCCACAACTTTAGTCCTTCTAGGAACAAAAGAGCTTGTCCATTTCGGACATGTCCTTTATGTCAAGCATCAATTCTGAGAACTACTTTACATATTCACAGAATCTCCCGACTTGTTTAAGGTCTCTCAATTGGCACTTAGCCATGTAAGCGATGTTTTTTTGGTAGAAACTATCTTCAATTCTTACTTTAAATCTCCCTATGTAGTAATGGTGCATCTACCATTCTCGATGTTACTATATTTTGTCTTCCACCACACCTTGGCATGGCAAGACAAGTACATGGTAGTCATTGCGACCTTTCCTTCGAACTCGACCCACACAACTTTGAAGTAATGTTCCATGCCAAAGAGGAAATTTTAAGTCTTTTGCGTCCCTAGCTCCATTGTAGGTCCTCAACTCATGTACTTTGACTCAGCCATATTCCATACCTATGGGCCTAGCTACAAGCGCGTTCCCAACTGCTCGCATGGTTAGGTTTAGCTTTGCAGATAACTCAACCGTCTCAATTCTGAGCGCTCCAACTGATGCCTGACAGTCCTCCATAATGTCATTCATGGCATATTGTTGGTCTCTCAATGTGCGCTCCACTACCTCAATTCGCTCATCCAAGCTAACAAGTTAGCCTAAAACCCACGCCCACTAGCAAACAAACTCACTGGTTAGCCACGAACATATCTCATACATGCAACAGACAATAACGAAATATGAGCAAGCACAAAAAAAACCATCCCATAAATAATATCCACACAACACATAAGCATACAATAAATGCAAGTGGCACGCAATGACCTAACAATAACAACAAACAAACAACACAGACAATAAGAAAGTACACATACAAATATTGGATAAACATTGTTTTATTAATAAGTAGCCTTGATAAGGCAAATGAGTACACAACTTAAGCCCCTATTTACTGGGGATCATGTTGCTTTCCTAAGTCACCAGGTCACCTCCCTAAGGAGCATTCCTAGGTATGAAGGTCTCTCCAAAAGCATATATGATTTTTGGACATATCCATATAACTAAGAAATATATTTAGTTGGAACCAAAAAAAAAAAAAAATCAAATGGCCAACAAAATAATGAATCACGGGATTTACTTATTATGTATATATATATAAAAAAAATTAAAAGAATGAATGTCACCATTTCTTCATCGTGTAATGCTTTATAAAAGAAAGTTCGACATTCCAAATATGGCATCACCATACCAAAACTTGAACACAATATAGCATCGAATTCTCCTCAAGCGGAGGAAGCCAGTTCTCTATCACCTAGAATACTTGTTAACACCTAAACTCATTTTTGCCCATATGTGTCAAGTATAGAAGGGGCTCTAATGAAGACATTTCAAATTGAGGGGAAAAAATAATATGAACAAAATTAAGTATGTAAACTTATTAACAGTATGAACACTTAACACTATTTTATGCAAAAAAATCTCAGAAAGAACTGATGATGTTCATTGCTCTATATTGACATATAGCAATGAAACAGGATGCATCACATGCATGCCCATTTAAACAAATGATTTTGTATGGAATCTGTAAGGTGAAGTGTTCTTGGTTAGTCAGGATGGATCTGGCTCCAGCTTTGGGACTATTGCTGATTTAAGCTCTATATGCGAAACACGTACGGCACCAATTAGCCGTTCAGGCAATTCATCTGTACTATTTGCCTGTGAAGTAAAGAAACCATTAACCAGGTCAGATCTGTGACACAATTATGCAAATAAAGCAGCAAAGCTGCTAATAAATACCTCCACCATCATGGCAAAATGGAATGAGAGTAATCTTAAACTTCTACTGATAAAATTCAATAGCCATTTTGGCTAATTTGCAAAACATTTTGATAGCATATATGCAATAAAACTTAAAAAATACATCATAACAATAATAATAAAAATAAAAAACTACTGTAATGTAATTCTTTCATTTTCCATGTTTGCTAAAAATAGCTCGTCTTAGTCCTTTTCCTAGTCTCGTCTTATCTTTTAAAATATTTTGTCGTTATTATCATTTAAAAGAGGTGGGTTAACTTTGTATCAAACTCCGGAAATAAATAAATCATAGCGAATAAAACCCCCAAATAATCACCTTTTACTCTCCTCAGTAAAAATTTTGGTGCACATTTAAATATATTAGACTTTGTACTTAGCTAATAGCTCTACATTAAATCTGTGCTAACACAATGTAAGTCTAGCGGGCATTAAATAAGCTATTATAAACTTGTATGAAACAAACATACCTGTACAAGGAAAGCCATGTCAACCACCAATGTCGTAATCACTCCAACTACCAGCCCTAGAACCCCATTAGCAACAGTTGAAGAACCTATGTCGACATCAATCTACAAATATAACTGTATCAGTCCATCATGAACAAGTATAATACTTGTCAAAATCTTGTCTAGAATCAGATATGTGAATATAATGATAATAAGGTGTAAGTATATAAATATACAGTGTATAAATTTGAGAAATGCAAGTGGTTTTGACCTCTAAGTACTTGGGACCACGAATATAGTTGCAATCAACTGCTTTTCCTAATAAACATGGGGTACTACCGACACTCTGCCGAACAATCCATGAACCCTGCAGGATTTCATAAAAGAAATCAATATAATGCAAATCACATAATCTATTCTAGCCTCAGTGAGATAGCTCGCCCACTTCCTGGCTGTAGTGATGCCTGACTAGAAAACAAGGATTCTCGGCGTTAATTTCAGCAAGTCACTGGGCCATGGCTTCTCGCTATACACTGGTAGAAAACTCTTTTCTTTTTTTTTTAAGTGCAGCCAGAAAAGGAATACCTAGGTCGCAAGGCAAGGGAGGACTAACCTCCTACTCATAAGTCAGAACATTAAATGCTTGGAATATGGTTAAAAAGTGGTTAAGATAGGGTTATTTGAAACTATTGAAAAAATGAGTTTGGCAACAAATTTCTGCCAGTGCCAGCTGAAGCTTTTGCCATTCGACAGTTGTATTTAACCAGAAAAATGTTACTAAACATGAATAAATTTTAACAAAATCAAATTGTTTCAGAAACAATACCTTGGGAACTGATGGGATGAGCTTCAGTCTACTATTGCGGAAGTCATCGTCACCATCAACAAAACGTTGCAAGAGGGAACCAGGTACTAATTCCTTAGTGACAAAATAAAAGACCATACTGTAATGGGTTGATCCGGGAACCTGTAGGAGTAGCATTATTTCATTTATAAACTCCGACTTTATTGTGGATTCTTAAATAGAAACAGGAAATTATTTTATTTGTATATAACAAAAAATTACAATAGTACAAGATGACAAGAGACACAACTTACTTGCAGATTTACAATAAAGGAAAAAAGCCCTTTCTCCGATGCAACCTATACAGACAGATTCACAAAAGATCATAACAAACAAGAGTAACAATTACATCAAAACGTGTATATAGTAAAGAGAGATTATTTATATTAAGAAATGAGACAAGAAAACAAATGCACCTTAGTAAATGATATTTTGTTCTAGAGAGAGATGAATTTTATAAAAGAAATGGGATACAGGTTAAATGTGCTTTAGTAAATAATATTTGTTCTTCCCTTTGCATTTCTAGCCAACCTAATCATATTGGATTGCATTAGAATTAGAAGTTAAATATTAACACATTAAATAAGTTGTATATCAATTTAATTACATATCAATATCATCATGGAAATGGAAGAACTATGCACGAAGTGAGCAAGAGAGTCTCATTAAATAATCTACATAAAAACGATATACTATACTATCTAGAGAGGAACATAGTAGTGTATGAAAATAAAACAGAAATGATCCCTGAAGCCAAAATGAAGCTGCTTAGTATACGTACTTGTGCTGCACATCCTTGACGCCTTGCTACATGGTCCATTCTTTTAGTATCTTTAAACCAATCAACGGCAACCAGATCCATTATATGTTTACCAGCAGGAATCTTCAAGTATATGTTGCCAATGGAGTAATTAATCAAGAGGAAGATTAAAAGGTCCTACTAATGAAAAATAATCAAATAATCTATACAGAACGAAATAAGAAGGGAGAGAAGTGAACCTTGGATTTGTCATAACAAAAATGCTTGCTGCGGACTCTGAAGTTGTTCCCCTCAGAAATTTTCCAGCAATCACGGGCATTATCACGGTCATTATGCCGTAAATTACCCGAAAAACATGATAAATCAATTGGTACTGTTGGTTCTTCTTCTATAGGTTCATATCATGAAAATTATTGTGATTAAATTACTGGAGCCTACTCAATTTCTAGTACAAACGTAATATAACAAAACATGTACTGCAGAGTTCTACCTATTTTCTTCATATCACTTTCTTGTCCATTTCGATACGCCTGGAAAACAAACCACACAAATATTAACTCATTAATACTAAGTAAATAATTAGCATTTTTCAGAACCAAAAGCATGGATTAAAACCTCTTGCTCAGCCTCAGCAATTTGAAATTCCTCATCCTCATCAGAGTATTCATCAATCATCACTGAATTTCGGTTTGCAGAACTGTCAAAATGGACAGAAGACTCATGCAGCTTCTGATTCTTATGGGACGAAACAGATGCTGAAGCCATATTGACCATAACAGGGATTCTGGGAGGAGCATTCCTTTCATCGGATTGGGCAAACCACTCACGTAATCCTGTCATAAAATGTAAATTTTGGTAAAAAGAATTGCTGCCATTCTAAGAAAGCAATCATCCATTAAAACAAACAAGATCAAATAGTAAATTTAGAATTCTTCTAAAAGGAGAATCCATTTATTTCCCCCCATCCGTTCTGTTTTTTTTTAATTATTATTCTTTTTTTTTTATTTTTGGTTGACCAAAATATGTAAAAGAATCTAAGATACCAGAAATATATATATATAGCACACACAATCAAGCAAAGTTCCAAAATAATCTTCTAGAATAAATAAATTTGACATTCACCCCTATGTTCTAAATAAATTCCCTTCTGAAAGTGTTTGAAAACTACTGGTGACAGGATTAAAAAAGACATAAAAGAGTAGATATAATCACATTAAAAATGATAAACACGCTGATACAGCCAAAAGAAGGGAATAGTTATCAACTAAAGCATCAAAACCTTATATAAGAATTGAAAAAAAAAAAAAGAATTAGGAAGTCACCAGCTACACTATTTAACATCTGAAGAAGACAATGCTGCTGAAATGATGATACATAACCCACACCCCATCCTTTCAGATCAATCTGCATAAGATGTTGAACCTGTGTTCTGGGTCTCCCATTTCGTGGTTTTAAAGGGGAAATGTTAAACCCTCCACCTGAGAAAATAAGAATAATTGATTGAGCAAGACATTATTACAAAGAGGAGGATAGACATCCTCCCATAGGAAACCATAGTAAAATCACCAAAAGAACTAGGCAAAAACTCAATCTAGAAAATGTCATATTTCCATTCATGAGAAATTATGGAAAAGGGGGAATCCTCACATTCCTTTGCCACAGAAACTAACAATATCCCATAAAGAACCACATCCAATTCTATTACTTAGAAGATCCAACTATTTCTTTTCAACCAAATAACCCACACAGTAGCTACCACCAAGCAATTCCATAACCATTGTCATTTTTTCTTTGCTAAAATCAAACCATTTTTCCAATAATTAAAGTTTCACATTTACCAGGAAATACTCTGAGCTATACCAAAGAGTTCTTGCCTTCATACAGTGCAGAAATGGATTATCTATTGTTTCACTCTAATTACACATCACACCACGAAGGAAGTACAGTAAGGTGGACCATAGGCAAATGATTTAATTATCATAGGAGCAGATGATTTCCAATGAAATTAAGAGGCTTGAAATTAGGGGAATTTTCTATATTGGTCAAGAGTGATTTACAAGAAAACCCACAAGTCACATCAAAATCCTTTTATCAAGGAGAGAAGCATTAAGAAAAATGTTTTAAAAAAAAAGAAACGAAAAAAGCAAAGCGATAAATAAACTCCTCAGTTTCTATATCATTTAAGTTTCGTCTAAAATTCAAATTGCAAGAAAAATGATTCCTCAAAGACTACCCTTCCATAGTGAAGTAACAAAATATGTAAATAGTTCTCATCACTTAAAACTTGAACCTGTTTAAATGTGCTTACTCTCAATATGTGCCCGAACAAATCCTGGCTGGGGTCCACAATTTTCATGCTCCCTAGAGCGAAACAACACAACTGCATGACAACAAAAACAAATCTTGATAAATTATGCAACAGGAAGGAACAAAGAAAGGTTCGACACACGATGACAATAAATTGCCTACCATAACTCCCATCATCATTTCGACGCCAATAACGGACATAGCAAAGGTCACGAGGCCACACAGCCCTGCAATAGAAATCTTTATTTTATAACAAACCAAACTTCTACAAAACATTTCAGAACTCAAATTGTCAAAAGGTTGTCGTTTATGATTTCACATAAATTACAAGTATAATCACAGAACTTCAACCAAATATACATATCCAAAGGTTTAAAATGAACTCAATGGATTCAAAAAGAAAAATATTCTAACAATTCAGTAATCAAAATACAAAAATAAACTGCAAAGTAAGGTTTAAAATCACATATAGTTACATTGGAAACCAATCCAGCTGAAGTCTATGATAGAGTATTGCCGTGTGACCATCTACCTCCTCCACTAAGCTACCATACTGGAAGCTACAGTCCCACCTGCACCAATAAAAGAATATATTGGAAAACAAAACACAACAAGATATACCCACAAGGTAACTATTGAGTAGATGCTTATTAGGAATTGCAGCTATGAATAAACAAGAACAACTAGATACTAGAAATTCAATACATATGCAAGTCCAAAGGTTTAAGTTTATAAAGATGACCTTAAGAGCCTGGCACATTGATTCATAATGGATATTAAAACAAGTTATGCCATTAACATAAACCATCTAATTATGCACATTTTCACAAAACAAACAGGAAACATGTAGATCTAACTTTCTGAACAATTTAGTTCAATTTAAAACATATTTAATCAAATGAAACAGTAGGTACAATTTTCATATTTCAAAAAATGTAATGCAACAGAAATCTAGAGCTGGAAGAAGAATAAGGTATGCATAGAAATAATGAGAGAAATAACCTGCTATATGTTTTTTTTTTTTTTTTGTACAAGACAAAACCAAATGATATTAATGAATAGAGATTACAAGGGTTAAAATTTTGAAAAGTTCTAACTGAAACAGGAAAACACCTACTCAAACCGAGTTCCATCCATGCTCATTACAAGCTCAAATATTTGTTCGCAGGAAGCCTCTACCACACCAACAGCCTTCATTGCTCTGCTACAACTCCTTGGCTGCATACACAAATCTGTTAAGGATGGTTGTAGTCTAAAGAAGTCCAATTCATTCAAAATCTATTATGCAGAAAAAGAAAGGAAATTAACACATACAAGGTATTCAACTTCAAGCAGCTCCTCAAAAATTCGAAGCCCTGGCAATATTGAGACACATAAGACAGTCACACCATCAAGTGTCTAGTACATCAAGATTGCATTACTTGAACTAGATAGTCGCAAAACCTACTATAATAAAAAGAAACTGGATGAGGGAAAAGGTATTTACCATTTTGGCATTGAAGAAGACGCCAAAGCTTCCTAGAAAATGCCTGATTGTTAATATTCTGATTTGACAAATCCGAATCTATCTCCCTTGTCCAATCAAAAATGGACGCTGGAGGGCCTGCCATTTACAACAAAAATAAGAATGAAATTGGATAAAACAAGTAGTGTCAAAATAAGAAAGGAGGAAATTTAGACCATTTCCAATTGTCGTTCTCCGTAATAAATTTGGATGAGCCTCATCTTCGTCCTCTTGTGCACTGAACCTAAAGAAAGTTGAAAGATTATTTAACTCATCATGGTGGCAAATATGACAGGCATTTGTACTTTTAAAACCATACAATGAAGCATAAAAGTAACAAATAAATGAAGGATAAACAGCCCGCTAATGAAAACAGGAACTCGCAAAACAACTTTCAAGGCAACATGCTAGGAGTCACTGAGAGGATTCCTAATTAAGATATATGTAAGCCAATATGAAGAAGTGGTACAGAATCCAAAGTCAATATGCTGCGACCAGAAAGTATATCATAGGTTAGGAGGGAGAAACAATGAATAGGTCGAGCAAATAAAATTACTAGAAAGCCCAAAGGTTATTCAAGAGCCTCGAAACCGTGAAAAATAAGAAGTTTTTATTTTAATTTCACATTTACAAAACTTTGCTCAGTTGGTCTTTTAACATATAGAATAGCTATTTATCTCTCTTCAATTTTTATTAAGTGCTACCTAATTGACTTTCTCTCTCCTCCCTCTCACAACTTTTCACTCTCCCTTTCTCTCTTACAAAATTTCTTCTTTCACTGTCTTTCCACTTTCTCTCTTCCCTCTACACCCTTTCATCTCTCTTCTTTCCTCTTAGGAATGGCAACGGGTAGGGTATGGGTAGGGTATGCCTATTCCACGACCCTACCCTATAAAAACAGTTTTACCCATACCTTATCCTATTACCCTACAATTTTTTGCGGGTCGGGTACGGGTATTACCCTAATGGATATAGGATACCCACAGCTAACCCTATCCTAATAAAATTTAAAATAAAAAAGTACATGAAAAAAAATTAATATACTATACTTATAAGATTTAAATGAAATATATAAAATGTATCAAGTATTAAGGATAGTAAAAATTAATAATATAGTGTACATTATTGAGATTTATAAACTTAATAAGAATATAAATAATGTATTAGAGATTGTAAAAAGTAATATGATATATTATATATACTTGCAAAATTAATTAAAATATAATATATTAAAGATCCTAAACAATAATAAGTTACATTATATTTAGATTTAGAATATGTACCTTGTGTAGATTAATTGATTTTATAAGTTTAGATTGAACATTTAACTTTTAATATATAAATTATAATTCAAAATGTATATTAATTATTTATAATATATATTGTATGATATATATTTAAATATAAAAGATATACAAATATTTGTATATATATATTTTAATTTATTTTATACAATTTTATTTTTGATATATTAAAAATTATATTCATATAAATTTATATATATTAAAAAATAAGTATAATAAATATACATATATCGGGTAGGGTAGGATCGGATAATAGGGTTGGGTACACCAATACTCGTAACCTAAACCCGCATTGCATCGGGTACATGTTTGTATACCTTCACCCAAAACCCTAATTTATCGGGTAATACCCTACCCTGATGGGTAGGGTACCCATGGATAAATAGATTTTCGAGTAAAATTATCATCCCTATTTCGTCTTGTACTCTTTTCATTTCCTTAAACTTAATCATACATGAGTACGGCAATTAAGTTTTTTTACCGTTCAAAGAAAATTTGAAGCATTCATTCCATAGCTAATCTAAAATTTCAACTAAAATCATTTTTTTCTTTATTTTCATTCTATGCTCATACCTATTACTATAACTATTGTCATTCCCCAATTGGAACCAAAGCTTAAGCTTGTGGAATAAAAAAGCAGCATGATAAAACTTTTGATAACATTTCCTTTGAATTTATTTGAAGTGCAATGGGGGTTTTACAAAATGTAAAATCATTGTTTTTTTCTCCTTAAATTATTTTCCTGTCTTTTATTTCTTTTCTTTTCCCAAAGGAAGATATCTTACCATTATTATATTTTGTGCTGCTCTATATATAGCAGTTAACTATCTTTCTGTTTTTTTTATCATACAGGGAAAAGAAGTAAGAACTTGAGGCGTATGCCTCAATTGGGAGGAAAGAATCACGACTAACAAGGCAAACACAAATAGTAGCAGCAAAGGCAACCTTACAGGAAGCTGCCATGGAAAAATTAGAAATAAGCATTGTAATCTAGAAGCCTTAGAAATATGAATTCTTATCACTTAATCTTTCCAGATCAAAATTCATACTTGAGAAATTACCCCGTACAACCATACTGATGTCAAAATGATAAATTGGCCAATAATCATATACAACTACACTCAAAAGATCAACTTTTTTCCATCTTATTTTCTTTCCGTTTCATTATCTCATTCTATTTGTTTACTTTTATCGTGGGGAATAATATGTTTTGTTGTGCACCTAATTTATATATTTCTCATAACAAGATGAGAAACAACTTTTCTACAATTTCTCTAAGAGAAAATAGGCAGAGAAAGCCACCCAAGACGAGGAAGTCAATGGGTATACATAAAGTAAGCAAAAAACCTACACAATGGTAGGTATTCCAAACCAAAATAAAATCTCCTCTTTCCCACTCTTCACTTTCACTCCCCACCAGCCCCCCCTCTCCTTTCTCTCTCTCTCATCTCACTTCACATTCTCTTTCC
Source organism: Humulus lupulus (assembly GCF_963169125.1). Lineage (NCBI taxonomy): Eukaryota > Viridiplantae > Streptophyta > Magnoliopsida > Rosales > Cannabaceae > Humulus > Humulus lupulus. The sequence continues at coordinate 140,713,471 of NC_084797.1, read as the reverse complement.
TATTTTTCTCTTCCTCATTCCTAGTTTCTCTCACCAACACCCACCCAACAGCTTAGCTAGCCCCACATGATCTCTCCCTCCCTCCCTCTCTCTCTCACACACTCTTCACTACTAGACATATATGGTGCATTCATGGATGTATCATATTTAATTTTATTTATATTATTTAATCGGCACCAAATTTGTCTTTGAAAATTAAAAATGATTTACCAAAAGCAAGTTTATTGCCGTTAAAAATTAAAGCATGAACAAAATTTTAATTGGGTTTCAATCTTTATAATAAAAAAAATTGAAAGTGCATCCAAGTGGGGCCAATACCACCAGAGTAGATCCCATTACCAAACATAATCCACAAATTATAGCTGGTTCAACTCGGAATTTTTTTTATACATATTAACTAATATTGTGTGGTTTAAAAGAAATCTTGCAACATGGCATTATAACTTGATATATCTTACCCACAAAAGGAAAAGAAAAGTTCCGACATACCAACATAACCAGACACAAAGAAATTGAAACAACGTTGATACTTACTGACTTTCATGATCAGACGATGAAGCAGTCCTCCCATTGTCCATTCCAGATTTGTATTCAAAAGAAGTATACCTGTTACCATTTGCAACTTCTGAACCCTGATGCTGCATAAATTAGTACACAATCAGACCAAACTGGATTACAGAATTGAAACCAGCTGGAAATATGTAAATACAAGAACATACTTATATAGACCAAGAAGAGAATAAGGAAACAAACAAACGCTTATAACAGGAATTAGTTACTAACTAATATCTTTATTCTGGACCGACACAAAGAAGGCAAATTTTGGCCTTGAGCAAATGAGGATAAAGGCTTTAAGGCTCAAATGGGAAAGGTCTCAAGTAAAACATACCTGATCAATTACGAGTTCAATTTTTTCCTTCCAGATCAGTGCCTCTTGGATGTTAAATGCAGCCATCTGGAACAAGGCCAGGAATAAGGGGGAAAAAATTATATTCTTCAGAGGTGATTTTCTAATGTCAACTTTAACACTTGGGAGTTGGAAGTTCAGAAAACTATCACCATGCAAAAGACGAACAAATAATGACCAATTGCATAAAACAAGATGAAAGGGTATTTTATGAAATAACCTTCTATTGATGCAAATAACTGAGGAAATAAGACACACCGAGTTCTTCTGATTAAACACAGGAAGAATCAGAGTAACAGTAGGGGACATTTCTGTTATTGTGGTCATTTGTAATTGACCATGTCAACATTGTTAAAAATATACTTGGAGTTTGAAATGAATTTTGCAATTTTTTTCTCTGGTCATGGTTTTCTTTACAAGCCCTTTTTATTTTTGGGGGAATATTTTCTCTCTTATCCTTCTGTTTGTAATTTCTGCAGATATTTCAACAGTACATCAGTTTCTTATGAAATAAATGTTAATCTAAAATTTTGACCCAAATCAGCTCTCAATTACATCACAAGTCTATACTAGCATACACTTTAGAATTTTAAAAAAAAAAAATGAAAACTTAGTAAAAAAAGTGCACCCATTAAAGCCAGGTGGATCATTCAATACAGGTCCATTCAGCATAAACCAAAAGATCAACATACACATGTGCACGCTTCCATGACAAGATTGTTTAATGATAGTGCAGTTAAATATGTAGCGGTTGATTAAATATTCCTAATTATACAGAACAATGTATGAAAAATCAAAATTTTGACCCAGAATAAATCACACACCGTAATCCGATGGTATTTTTCCTTCTTGTTGTATACAGACAGAACATAAACCATCTGCAGCAAAAAAAAATCAATATTAAACAATATAAAGTAAAATCACTTAATATCTAAAAGTAACACTACCATACAAAACTTAAACCAAGAGAATATCAAACTTTGAAAATATTGTAAGATGTAAGCTTGGACTTTTTGAGAATATTGATTAGGCTCATGAATACCACAGAAGTACCCATTACAGTTAATATCAACTATGTGTAAGCTGGACACAAATACGCCACACCCAATCTATGCCCTTAATAAGTAGCCCAGGAAAAGGTTCGCAATGTACAAATAGGTTTAAAGGTACATGTAGAAAAATAGCTTAATGTTTGACGTACATATAAATATAGATAGATAAAACATACCAATAAAAACAACAACTATTGTTTCAAGAAGATTCTCTCTCTTTTTTTTAATCCAAACAAGAGAATAAAATTCTTTGGAATTCATTTTTTTTATCTTCCTAAAATCTGAATTCCAAAGAGAGGGTAAGTATACAATGCATCAATAGAGAATCAAAAGAGTCCCCATTTACTAACAAGATATAAGATATAGTTAGCCCTTAGCTAGTCCGGTTAGCGTTCCACCACTTTCAAACAAACTCACCAAACCACTTGAGCAACCTTGTTAAACATTGATCTATTTCTGCTGAGAGCCTTGGGATATTCTAATTCAATGGCTCAAAGATTGAATATATTCAACAAGCTAATCTCAAGACGAACAGTTAACAAGAAACCCAGAACTGGCAAGCTCCAAAATACCATATGCGATAACACCTTAAAACACTAGAATTTCAAAAAGAATAAGTCAAATCAACAATCCAACAATCAAATGTTACTTTCTTGTTTGAGAAATAAACCATCACAACTATTCGTAATCCAAATTCCCCAAATTAAATATAATAAAAGTCAAAGATGAAAAGAAAACATAAATTCATGTTCAAAACCAAAATTAACAATACATATCAATAAAAGAACAGAAACTCACATGTCCATGGTGGGTCTTCAGACCTCGATCCTCTACTCTACAGTTGCCATCAATTAACATTGTCTTTATTGGAACCTAATAAAAAAAACAAAACTTTTTAGTGTGAATCAAAGCTCGTTTGATTCTTCTTATCGAAAAAAACTTTTGTGTCTCTCCCTTTACAAAAGTGTGTTCATAAGAATAATTGCTTTGAAATAAAATTCCAAACTTTTCCAAAGAATAAAGAAAAACCTGATTATCCTGAGGCTTCCTCTTGTAGTAGGCAAGAAGCCGAGACTCGAGAACAAAATAGCGCATGTGAATGAAAGAACGGCCGATCTTCCTTCGTCCATAGCGAACCATCCAACCTTCATAGATCACTTTAGACGACATCGTTTACAACCCGAAATTCCACACTCCACAATCGCGATTGACAAAAACCGAAAGATATTCTCGCTAACTGGGAAGCTCTCGGATCGCAGCCTCAGCTTCCAGCGAGATCAGCACCCCCAGACCTATGTGACCTGATCGCTCATCATCCAAACCGGAGAATCCGAGATTCGGCAAATCGAGACCTAGAATTCGAACTCACAGCATTGCCTTCGAATTCCTGAAGATCTAGCTCTTCAAATTCCGCGGCATTAACAGAGTCAGAAGAAAGAGAAAGCAAATAAAGTAGATGTTAATGGCGGCAGTGATTGAAACGCAGAGATCGGTGTAGAAGACGACTACAACGACAACAAAGGTAGGTGAACGACGTCGTTACGGGTGAGAAAGAGTCAGCCGATCAATAGTGGGAGAAATTCTACTGACGGCTGAAGGTGGGAGATCCCCACGTACGTAAGAAATGCCTGTGTCCTCGAAAGGAGCACGACACGTGTCGGATTTGGATTGGTTGGTGAAGGTTGAGGGTGGCTTGGCGCCGTGACCTTTCCCAAATTATTGAAGGATGGGAATGGTTGTGTTTGTGGCGTCTGAGGCAACGACCGTGCCCGGAGTGAGAGAGGGAGTGACAAAAATAAAAATGATAATAGTTAAAAAAAATTAAATGTTTTAGAGTTTTTTTTAATTAAAAAATAATAATAAAATGTAAAAAAAAATGAGAGAGGACGACCGATCGGGATTTAATTGAGAGAATGACGGAGATGCCCTTGCAATTCTATTATGCATTTCATATGTTCTCGAATTTGCATGGGGTCATTTTCGCTATATATGTTGTGTGAGGTCATGTTGGCCGGCTGTTATAGCGGGATTTTCTTTCGAAAAAAAGAAGAAAGAGAAGGAACAGAACTTGCCACGTATAACTTTAATAGATGATGAAAAGTGAAAACCATTAAAAAAAAAAACTTTACTTGCCGTATATAAATGCTTGATAAAGAAACTTTGCCAATGGGACACAAGTTTTTTTCTTTTTCTACCAAAAAAAACTATGAGAGAAAGAAAGAAATGTAGGAAGCAAAAGGAAGGCTGGTTGGTTACGGTGGTTATACGTTATATTATACATCTCATTCATTTCTTAGGCCATCTCCCAATAAAAAAGAATATTCATCTTCATCTTCTTATTCTTTTTTATCATTAATAAATATAATTAAGTAATAAAATTTTGTTGTGAACATGCAACAAAAAAAGTCATTCTACATATACTCCCAATTTACACACAAATTTTACATATACTATGATATGTCACAAATATTAACCATTTAATATTTTTTGGTGAGTCCCTTACATTTTAAACTATGTGGTTATAAACAATTAACACATCATAGTGTCTAAGATTTATATGTAAATTGGGAGTATGTCTATCATTATTCCATAGCCAAGTCTCTTAAAATACTTATTGGTTGCATCTGCTACACGGTTCACCAACTACGTAAACTTGTCTCCAAACAATGAGGAGGCTTTGTGAAGGTTGTTTCTATGCAACCCGTTGCGGTTAGCATTGAGGCAACCGATAGTTTGAAATCGTACGAGAGTGGTGTCTTCATTGGCAAAGACGGTAAGAGTAGTCAAATTACTAATCAAGTTGTTACAATTGTCGAGTATGGGAGCACAAGCAATGGAGTGAAGTATTGGTTGGCGAAGAATTCATGGGGTAGTTATTGGGGTGTTAATGGTTATGCGATGATCATGAGAGGTGGGAATTCTCCTCAAGGTGTTTGTCTTGTTAATATCCATCCTACCTATCCAATCATATGATAAGTGGTTTAAACTCTCGTGTTCAATGATCAAGTAATATAGTTCTATAATACATTCTGTCTTCTACTTATGAATTTCATACTAAAGTTTCGATAACAATTATTTGTCCAAAAAAAAATGTATGATAGTCAAGAAATAAAACAAAAGTAAAAAAAACAAAAATCCTTATCCCAACCACAGAAGAAGAAAATCGTAGTTTTGGAGATCTTCGACCAGTCCGGAATGTTGACCGGAAGCAACGACGCAATCATAACAGTCCGATCACCGAGATCCATGACCGATTGCTTTGATGAGGTCTTCTTCGACATCAGACGCGAACCCGTAACCGATTTTTAGAACTCGGGCGATTTGGATTGGGTCGAGTTATACATGTCGGACTCGTCGAGTTTGAATGCAGATGAATCAGGAGTCACCACGGTCGTGCGGTAGTCCCCATCGCTGAAAAGAAAACGAAAATCTACAAATCATGGTAGTGCGATCAACTACATCCACAATGGCCTTCTCTGTGACAATCAGAATCCCATGATCCGCAGGGGGAAAGACCGGGTAAAGGTTGTGCAATCCCACATTGCCTGGGGAATGTGATGATTCTAAGACTGTGTAGGTATGGGACTACACAGTTGAAGAAGGCTTAAATGGATTGATGAGTACTGTCTATGCCAACAAGATGTATCTTCTTTTCGGTAGCTCATCACTTGAGAACTCCAAAGTTAAGTGTGCTTGACCTAGAGTAGTCTCATGATGGGTGACCTCTTGGGAAGTTTTCCCAGGAAGCATGCGAGTGAGGACAAAGCACATTAGAAAGACTCGTGTTGGTTTGCAGGACCAGTTGTCATTCCAAGAAGTAGCTATAGTGACGTGGGGCATTACAAATGGTATCTGTAACGCCCTACTTCCTTAGAGTCGTTACTAAGTGAGTTATAAACGTGCAATTAACTCACTAATCAAGGATTTAGGTTAAAAGTGTAACTAAACTGTGAATAAAATCATATAACTTGAAAATGTAACCATTCATTGAAATCATAAAACATTTATACATTTGGGATCCCAAAATACTGTTTAGAAATATTTACAACTCAAAATATGATTAAAGTAGACTAAACGACTAAATTCGGTTTAATACAAAACATCTCCCAAAAATATTCCTAGTCGTGGTAGCCAGGCAGGCCGAACATGTACACGCCGCTTCATGCTCTCCATACTCATGGTTGATCGACCTTTCCCTTACCCTTACTTGCACCATAGAGCACCCGTGAGCCGAAGCTCAGCAAGAAAACTCCACACAAGCAATCAACATATGCATATTTATCATTCAGCATATAATAAAACTGCCAACAGGCTAAACATATAACGGTCATGCCGTCCCAAGTGCTTTACCAGGCCCTGGGTTCGCGGTCTACACCGTGAGGATATCCCAGGTATCCAATAGGGGTCTCACCCTGGCAACTCGCACTTTGCGTGCTAAACGCTGCTCCCGGCCCCTTGTCGTACTCGGCCTTGCCGTTCTCGGCCTTCGCCGTTCCCAGCCCTCGCCGTTCTTGGCCTTCAGCGTTCCCGGCCCTTGTCGTCCCTTCACAAATACGCACACATAGCATAATTTAACAAATACTTAAACATACATAAACATAATCAATGGGGCTACGCCCTGCATCACAAGACTTTATCCTTCCGGTCGAGAATCTGAACTGGCTTCTCCTCATATGATAAGTCCTGGTCTACCTCCAAGTTCTCATAACTCAGTCATGTGTAGAATCGGATACATACTTCCAGAGCATAGATACGTGAAAAACATCATGAACCCCTGATAGAGCCAGAGGCATCGCCAATCTGTAAGCTACCTCTCCAACCCGTTCTAGAATCTCAAAGGGGCCAACAAACCTAGGGCTCAGCTTGCCCCGAACACCAAATTATTTCACTCCTCTCAAAGGTGAAACCCTAAGGAACACATGATCACCGACTTAAAACTCTATGCTCCTGCATTTTAAGTCTGAGTAGCTCTTCTGGCGACTCTGGGAGGCGAGCATTCGAGCTCTAATCTTTTCAATCGTCTCATTGGTCCTCTAAACCATCTCAGGACCCAAGTATCTTCTCTCACCCGTCTCATCCCAATGGATAGGTGATCTACACTTCCTCCCATATAACATCTCGTACGGAGCCACTCCAATAGTCACCTGATAACTGTTATTGTATGAAAACTCAATCAAAGGGAGATACTTACTCCAAGATCCCCCAAAATCCAGCACACAGGCTCATAGCATAACTTCCAGTATCTGAATCGTCCTCTTAGACTGTCCATCTGTCTGAGGATGATAAGCGGTACTAAACCGCAACTGCGTGCCCATAGCCTTCTGCAGACTCTCCCAAAACTTGGAGGTGAAGGTGGGGTCTCTGTCGGATACTATCGACTTCAGAGCCCCATGAAGTCGAACAATTTCCTTCACATACAGCTCAGTATACTGCTCCACAGTATAAGTCATCTTGACAGGTAAAAAGTTGGCGGACTTGGTATACCAATCCACAATCACCCACACTGAATCGTGTTGTCCCACGATTTTTGCCAAACCAACCACGAAGTCCATGGTAATATCTTCCCACTTCCACTCTAGAATCCCTAGAGGTTGCAACAACCCTGCTGGCCTCTAATGTTCAGCATTTACCTGCTAACAAGTTAAACACTTGGCCACATAATCCACCATGTCCCTCTTCATCCCCGACCACCAATACAAGGCTCTCAAATCATGGTACATCTTTATCATACCTGGATGTAGAGAATAGGGAGTGGTATGAGATTCATCCAAGATCTCTCACCGGATATCAGAATCCATCGGAACACAGATCTGACCCTTGTACTTTAGTAATCCCATCTCTGGATAGAAAAGTCCTTAGCCGCTCCGTCTAAGACTGTAACGCCCTGGATAGCCAAGACTGTTACACTGTGTGTTTATAAGGTGCTAGACTTGCTAATCAAGTCTTTTAATTAAAAACGTGTTATTGAAACTATAAAGGAACTAAGGTTAAAATGTTTTGGTCTCAAAAGTCACATTTTCATAAAGAGACGTTTCCTGTTTACACGGGATCCCAAAAATATTAAAATTAAAGTCTGTTTACAAAAGACAAAAGGTTCAAATATAATATCAAGCCATATTAAGGCAAAACAGACAGTTAGGCAATCTCTGTCCTAATCCACTCCTCGACCATGGCGATCGAACAGCTAGCCATGTACATTCAACCCCGCAGCTCTCCATCTCAAGATTGGTCCAGCTTGCCTTTGCCTTTACCTGCACCACGTAGCACCCGTGAGCCAAGGCCCAGCAAGAAAACACAACAACAGAGCATAAGCAATCAATAGACAAATCAATATCTCATGTTGCATCACATATTCTTAATCATAACAATATTCAGAATAGTCAAGTATTCAGCATACTAACACATATCAATTTATAACATACACCAAAACACATATGACAACAAGGGTTAGCACCCTCAGGCCGCACCCTCCGTTATCCCACTGACTCCGGCCCGCTTAAACCGAGCTCAGTGAATATAAAGCTATCCTCGACTACCAGTGGCCAAGCCGCGCCCTGTGCGCAAATATTGTGTACAGCACCCTTAGGCCGCTATCACATGTCCCATGGCATAATACCATCATTGACATAATACAAATATCGAGAGCACTTAGTCCCATCACAAACATATAACCAGGTGTAGTTTTCTTACCTTTTGATTCGCTAGCTTTGATCACTTGACTCCTTGAGCACGATCCCTCTCGAACCCTAGCGCTCACCTAAACACAATCACAGGTCAAAGTCATCACCAAACCTCAAGTCCAAAACCTAGCCTCGGGACCAATCCCGAGCCCCCAGGAAGTCCTAGTTCCACCAAACAAGGTGGTTGAATCAAACCCCAAACCCTTGGTCAAAAACCCTTGCAAATAACCCTAAAATCCCTTTATGAGAACAGGGCAGCTCTACAGCGCTCTTAGGAGGGCGCTACAGCGCTACAAGCAGAAGCAAAATCCCCCAGGAAGCTTGGCCTAGCGCTACAGTGCCCAAAGGCTAGCGCTGTAGCGCTAGTCACAGACAGGCAACCTCCCAATTTTCCCTCCTGCGATTTCCTCGAACCAAACTCAACCAAAACTTCTCCAAACCTTCACCAAACTCAAAAACACCCTTATTAACACACTCCACTCATCCCAGGCACCCCAAATACCCAAAACTCAAGCACATGCATCCCTAATATCAAAATTCACCATAGCTGACCCTAAGCTCAGAAACTCAGCAGAAACCAGTCAAAACATCAAAGTTAAAAGCTTAGAATTTCATACCTTTAATGGGAATTCGGTTTCAAGGCAACCTCTACACCTCCTTAGCTTGCTCTTCCTCAACCTTTGGCCTGAATTCCCTAAAGTTCCCATCAAGTCCAGCTTATGCACCATAGGTCAAAAACTAATACCAGAAACTGAAGAAGCTACAAAGTCTTACCTCAAGTGATGGTGTGTTCTTGCTAAACCCCTGCCAGTTCTTCAAGCTTAGCCTAGGATCCTTGATGCTCAGCCTAACCTATCTCTCCTCTGAGCTTTGCTCCAAGAAAAACCCAAGAAAAGTGGTGAGAGAACTACAAACCGACCCTACAGAAAACAGCTCTGTTTTTCCTCCCTTTCTTTCCTTTCTTTTCCTTCTTTTCTCTCTTTCAGAATTCTATACTTTTCTACAACTTCCACTAAGATAAAGCCCTAGTAATACCCATCTTTAAAAGGCCAAATGACCTTAATGCCCTCCCTTTTATTTCTAACCCTTTAATCCACTTAAGGGCATTTTAGTCATTTCACCCCAATTCTCGCTAACTCCTCAAGTGTCTTTAATATCTACCGCTTAATTCTCGATACCCAATTATTCACCAATTATATTCCTCGATGTCAAAATTAGACTCCAATATACTCACTAAATTCCCATTTATACCCCTAGGCTCACCCCGAGCCGGGTATAAATCCCCGCCATAACTTTTTGGCTAATCTGCTCACTAAGATTGTCTCGAGTCACAAATCACAGATATATCCACATAATAATGTGGTCTCAACAATTATCACATACATCAATACAATTATGCCCATAACGGCCAAAATTACGATTATGCCCTTCTAACCTAATCAGGGCCTACATGCATACTAATACACATAGTCATGCATCTCAAATATTCAAGTAGTCATATAGCATGCTTTAAATCATAATCATGCATTTTACTCGTTAAAGTCACACATAATTCCCATTATGCCCTCCAGGCACACTAATCAAGGCCCTTAAGCCTTATTAGCGAATTTGGGTCGTTACAAAGACACTCTCTCTGTGCCCTCTTAATTGGGAATCCTTCCCCTGCGCTTCCTTGATCCTTTCAAGAAGTGTAGACTGAAGAGTGATGTTGGCTAACCGACCAACCACCAACTCTATACCCGCTCTAGTCATTTCCTCAACTAACTTATCGGATATCCGCCTCGAACTGAATAATTGTCCTGGCTCCTTTCGACTCAATGCATCAGCCACTACATTAGCCTTCCCAGGATGGTATAGGATATCACAATCATAATCCTTTACCAATTCCAGCCACCGTCTCTGGCGCATATTCAGATCCTTCTGACTAAAGAAGTACTTCAAACTCTTATGGTTGGTGTATATTTCGCACTTTTCACCATATAGATAATGTCTCCAAACCTTAAGTGCAAATACCACCGCTGCCAACTCTAGATCATGTGTGGGATATCTCTGTTCATACTCCTTTTAACTGTCTCGATGCATAGGTTATCACCTTTCCGGCTTGCATCAGCACACACCCTAAACTCTGTCTGGAAGCGTCACAGTAAACCACAAACTTCTCATTGTCTATCGGCAAACTCAACACTGGAGCGGTGATCAGTCGCGGCTTCAATTCCTTGAAGCTATTCTCACACCTGTCTGTCCACACATACTTAGTCTTCTTTCTTGTTAATTCAGTCAATGGTGTGGCTATCCTGGAGAATCCCTCAATGAACCGCCGATAATATCGTGCCAAACTCAGGAAGCTCCTAACTTCTGGTACATTGCTCAATCTAGGCCAATCCCTCACTGCCTCAATCTTACTTGGGTCAACTAGAATCCCCTCCTTGTTGACAATATGACCCAGAAACGTGACTCATTGTAACCAAAACTCACACTTGCTGAACTTAGCATGTAACGCCTTGGATAGCCAAGACCGCTACACTGTGTGTTTGCAAAGGTACAGGACTTGCTAATCAAGCCAAACAGTTAAAATACATGAATTATAAAGTCATTAAAGTGCTAGGGTTAAAAGGTTTTGGTCTCAAAAGATACTTTCCATATAATTAAACATTTACACATGGGATCCCAAAAGAAATAGCATTTAAAAGTTTGTTTACAAAATTTCCAATGTACAGACAACCACCAACCTTTCTAAAGGAAAAACAAAAGATTATGGTTTTCCTGTCCCTGTCTCCCCTCAACCGTGGCAGTTGAGCAGCGGATCATGTACATTCTGCTCTCAAAGCTCTCCTAGTCAGGGCAAATCAAGTTTGCCCTTGCCTTTACCTGCACCACGAAGCACCTGTGAACCAAGGCCCAACAAGAAAACATATCATATTACAAAGCAAGCATTAATAACATTTGGATAACCCCTTTAAGCATGTTCATACACCTAACATATCACAATAATCACAGAACATGAAGTTTCAACTAAAGAATCAGCTAATCATCACCCATCTATACAGCATAACAATCCACTAATCAATAATAACAAACAAATCACATAATAATCAGGGTCGACACCTTAGGTCGCACCCCCTGTTTACCCCATTGACTCCGACCAGCTTAAACCGAGCTCAGTGCATAATAAGCTCTCCTCAGCTACCAGTGGCCGAGCCGCGCCCTATGCGCTAGTGTAAACTTTGGCACTCTTAGGCCGTTGGTTTACTGTATACATGGCGTAATACAATCCTTTCAAAGCATACAAGATAGGGAACCCTTAGTCCCATTATAAATCCACAATCGGGTGCAGTTTCCTTACCTTTAGTTCTTAAGTGTACTGACTACGAGCGATGCCTCTTGAGCACGATCCGATCCCCCAGCCCTAGCTTAGCACTTAGTCACAACCAAGATAATGGATTCCATTAATATTCAAATAAAGGTTTCCAGGTATAGTTCTAGTTTCCGAGACATCGAATTCCACCAAACACGGTGGTGGAATTGATCCCGAGCACCCTAGGTTAGATTCCCGCGCTTAAAACCTTCAGTTAGCCAAAAAAATGCCCTTTAGGGCCACGACCCTAAGGACTGGCGCCGTGGTTCGCCCCCAAAAACAGAGGCTAGGCCTCTCTGATCACAGACACGTGCCGCGGCCCTGCCCTGAGGCGCCGCGACGCTTCCCCACTGCAGAGCCTTCTTGGCTCTTCCTTGCTTCGAAGGGTCGCAGCGCTCTAGAACAGAGCTGCGGCCCAACCCTTCGTGCCCAAAACAACCACCATTTCTAGCCTCCCAACCCTGCCAAAAACCATCCCAAAGCTCCCTAATTCCAAACCCCATTAATCACAAGACTCCCAACATGGTTCTAGTAACTCATTCCAACACAAACCTAGCTTAATAACTCATTAAGATCCCTTTTTGATTTCTGAAACCCAGCAACTTAAGAACTCAAAAACCAGTCATGCAAACTTAGAATTTAAGCTCTAGACTATGAATTGAAGCTTACCTCCTTTGATGAACCACTTCCTTAACAGATTCCTGAGCTAAAATCCAAGCTTATCAACTTTAATTCAATCCTTAACATCAGAACCATAAACAGTTTTAATACCCAGCCAAAACTCAGAATTCCAATAATCAAGAGTATATCTCAGTCCTTACCTTAGTCCTGATGAAGTTCCCTTAGCTAGTGCTGAGCTAATTCCTCAAACTTCAGCTCAAATCACAAGATTTTCAGCTGAATTCCCTTAGGTTTCTATAGCCTTCTTGAGAGAGAAAAGAGAAGAGAGGAGAAGAAATGTTAAAGGGTCGGTTTGGGTTTTTGTTCCACTGACTTCTATTTTGCTTAGTCTAATCTTAGGTAATTAAGTCAATCCCGAGGCTTGGGGTACCGAAAATGTCCCCGAGGGCAAAATGGTAAAATTCCCCAATATTCCCGCCTAGGCTTCCTAACCTCAAATATATATCCATATATTTATTTCCACAACCCGATAACCCAAATAATCACCTAATACCCGAAATACCCCTTGACTTGCTCCAAGTCAAATATTAAGCCCCGTTGTGACTTCCCGCTAACTAGCTCCCTAGGATCGCCTCGAGTCGCACGCTGCAAATTTACCCACATAATAATGTGGTTCTCAGAAATATAACATACAACCATATTTATATTCATATAGCCATATAACATGTTTATCATATAATCACACGTTAATTTAATAAATTCACACATAAACCAATTATGCCATCCCGGCACACTAACCAAGGCCCTTAAGCCATATTAGTGATTTTGGGTCGTTACAACTATCCCCTCCTACTAAGAATTTCGTCCTCAAAATTTACCTGAACAGCTCGGGATACTGATCCCGCATCACTACCTTTAGCTCCCAGGTCGCTTCCTCGACCTTGCTATTTCTCCACAATACTTTAACTAACGGAATCGTCTTGTTCCGTAGAACTTTATCCTTCCGGTCCAAAATCTGAACCGGCCGTTCCTCGTAGGACAAATCTGTCTCTAACTCTAGGTCCTCATACTTCAATACATGTGTCGGATCTGAAACATACCTCCACAACATGGAGACATGAAATACATTGTGAACTTCCGATAATGACGGTGGCAAGGCCAACCTGTAAGCCATTTGTCCAATCCTTTCTAAAATCTCAAAAGGTCCAAAAAATCGAGGGCTTAGCTTGCCCTTTACTCTGAATCTCCTCACCCCTCGCACTAGTGAAACTCATAGAAACACGTGGTCCCTAACCTGAAACTCCACGTCTCTACACCTAGGATCAGCGTAGCTTTTCTGCGTACTCTACGAAGCGAGCATTCTGGCTCGAATTTTCTCAATAGCCTCATTTGTCTTTTGAACCATATCTGGCCCCAAATACTTTCTTTCACCCATCTCATCCCAATGAATGGGCGACCTACACTTCCTTCCATATAGAAATTCATAAGGAGCCACTCCAATCGTGGATTGATAACTGTTGTTATACGAGAACTCAATTAACAGAAGATACTTACTCCAAGATCCCTCAAAGTCAATCACACACGCTCTAAGCATGTCTTCTAATACCCGAATCGTCCTCTCAGACTGTCCATCAGTCTGAGGATGAAAAGCTGTGTTAAACTTCAGCTGTGTTCCCATAGCTCTCTACAGAGCTTCCCAGAACTTAGAGGTAAAGATAGGGTATCAATCAGATACAATACTTAGGAACCCCATGGAGACGAACTATCTCCCTCACATACAACTCTGCATACTGTTCCACTGTGAAAGTTGACTTCATTGGTAGAAAATGAGCTGACTTGGTGTATCTGTCCACTATTACCCACACCGAGTCACAAAGTCCCACTGTCCTGGGTAGACCTCTCACAAAATCCATCGTAATGTCTTCCCACTTCCACTCAGGAACACCCAAAGGCTGAAGCAACCCTGCTGGTCGCTGATGCTCAGCCTTCACCTGCTGGCATGTCAAACATCTGGCCACATACTCTACCACATCCCTCTTCATCCCAGGCCACCAATATAATGTCCGTAGATCTTGATACATCTTCGTGGTACCCGGATGAAGTGAGTATGGCGTAGTGTGAGACTCATCTAGTATTTCTCGTCTGATCCCCTCATTTGCCGGAACACAAATCCGTCCTTGATATCGAAGCATACCAGCCTCAGAAACATAATAATCCTTAGCTATCCCAGCTAAGACGTTCTGCCTAACTTCTTGAAGCTGTGCATCTACCAATTCCCCCTCATTGATCCGCTCTAGCAGGGTCGACTGCAAGGTAATATTGGCCAACTGGCCCACCACTAGCTCTATCTCTGCCCTGGCCATCTCATCAGCTAATTCTCTGGAGATCTTAATAGAGCTAAATAACTGCCCCGAGCCCCTCCGGCTCAATGCATCTGCCACAACATTGGCTTTCCCTGGGTGATATAGAATATCACAATCATAGTCCTTAACTAACTCCAACCAACGCCTTTGCCTCATATTCAGATCCTTCTGGGTGAAGAAGCACTTCAAACTCTTATGGTCAGTGTATATCTCGCACTTCTCCCCATACAGATAATGCCGCCAAACCTTCAGTGTGAATACCACTACCGCCAGTTCCAAATCATGGGTAGGATACCGCTATTCATATTCCTTCAGCTACCGCGACGCATAGGCTATAACTTTCTCATTCTGCATCAACACACAGCCTAAACCCATCCTCGATGCATCACAATATACTACAAATTTTCCTTCATCCGAAGGAAGACTCAATACAGATGCAGAAATAAGTCGTTGCTTCAACTCCTAGAAACTGTCCTCACACTTCTCTGACCAAACAAACTTCTGGTTCTTTCTTGTCAACTCTGTCAATGGTGAGGAAATCTTTGAGAATCCCTCTACAAACCGCCTATAATAGCCTGCCAATCCAAGGAAACTCCGCACCTCTGAGGCATTCCTTGGCCTCGGCCAATCCCTCACCGCTTCCACCTTGGACGGATCCACCTCAATCCCTTCTGTGCCAACTATGTGCCCAAGAAAAGTCACCTCTGGAAACCAAAACTCACACTTCTTAAACTTGGCATATAACTGGTATTCCCTTAATCTCTGTAGAACCTGTCGAAGATGTCGTTCGTGCTCTGCCTCTGAACTGGAGTATACCAAGATGTTGTCGATGAAGACAATGATGAATTGATCCAAGAAATCCTTGAACACCCTGTTCATTAGATCCATGAAAGCTGCTGGGGTGTTGGTCAAACCAAAAGACATGACCAAGAACTCGTAGTATCCATATCGCGTTCGGAAGGTCGTCTTCGGTATATCCTCATCCTTGATCCTCAGCTGGTGATAACCAGATCGAAGATCAATCTTTGAGAACACCGTCTTTCCTTGGAGCTGATCGAACAAGTCATCGATCCTTGGTATAGGGTACTTATTCTTAATAGTCAACTTGTTCAATTCCCTATAATCTATACACATCCTCAAGGTCTCATCCTTCTTCTTAACAAACAAAACTGGAGCGCCCCATGGTGAGTAGCTAGGCCTGATGAATCCCAAATCCAGAAGTTCTTGCAGCTGTATCTTCAGTTCCTTCAACTCTGCTGGTGTCATCCTATATGGTGCTCTTGATACTGGTTCTATCCCCGGTGCTAACTCAATAACAAACTGAATCTCCCTGCGTGGTGGCAATCCCAGTAGCTCCTCAGGAAATACATCCAAAAACTCACAAACCACCCTGGTCTCTCTCGGCCCCGCTAGCAACAACCTGGTAGTGTTCACTACACTAGCTAGAAAACCTATACATCTACCCTGTAACAAGTCTCTGGCTCTCAATGGAGAAATCATGGGTACGTAGGGTCCACACACCGCACCCACAAAGATAAAAGGATCCTCGTCCTCAGGCTCAAAAGTCACCATCTTCTTCCTGCAGTCAATGGTAGCCCCATATCTGACCAACCAGTCCATCCCTAAGATCATATCAAAATCCGCCATATCTAGCTCAATCAAGTCAACTGAAAGCTCCCTACTATCAACCATCACTGGCTGTGCCCTAATCCATCTCCTAGAAACTACCAGTTCCCAGTAGGCAATAAAGTCCCAAACCCCGTAGTTCGATACTCACTAGGTCTACACAGTCTATTAATCACTTTACTAGAAACAAAGGAATGTGTAGCACCAGAATCAATCAATACAGAAAAAGGAGAGCCAGCACTAGAAAGCTGACCTGTCACTACTGAGGGACTAGCCTCGGCCTCTGCCTGCGTCAAGGTAAACACTCGAGCTGGAGTCAAGCTGTCCACCTTTCCTGTTTCCCCTTTCTTCAGTGTTGGGCAATCCTTCTTGAGGTGCCCCACCGTGCCACATACATAGCAAGCCTTGGCCCGATATTCGCCCTGATGGAGTCTTCTACACCTCGAGCACTCTGGATAACTCCTCCATGGTTCACCGCTGCTCTGATGGCCGCCCTGACCACCCCGACCCCTCCTATCAGGACCAGTAGTGGTCGAAGTGTCAGGGGTCTTTCTCTTGAAATCACTAGGGCCTCCGCCCCTACCTAGCTCAGAATAAGAAGGCACCACCCTGCGACCCTCGCGTCTCACAACACTTTCCTTCCAAATTTTGTTCTCCGCTTCCTCAGCGGTAAGAGCCTTCTCAACGGCCTGGGCATAAGTTGTTCCTTCAGGTACCGTTGTAATCCTAACATCCAAGGCTATCATAGTATTAAGCCCCCGAATAAACCTATCCTGCCTGGCTGCATCAGTAGGCACAAGGTCTGGTGCGAGCTTTGCAAGTCTGTCAAACTTCAGGGCATATTTTGTTAGGGGTGCACACGGGTCGGATTTTTGGGTTTCGGGTTCATCGGGTTCGGGTTTTGCGGGTTTCAGATTAAGAAAAATGGTACTGAAACCGATCCGAAATTTTCGGGTTTTTTTGGGTTCGGGTTCACTCGGGTTCGGATTCACTCAGGTTCGGGTTCGGGTGTAATTTCGGGTTTGCTGGGCCATTTGTGATTTTGGGCCGAAAAGCCCAGATTTGCAAAAATGCCATTTTTTTTCAAAAATACAATTTTTTTTTTCAAAAATACCATCTTTTTTCCAAAAATATGGTTGTTTATTTGCTAAAAAAAACATTGTGAGTTATAATAGTCCATACTTTTATACATGATTAAAAATTAAAATTATTTAACTTTATATTTATTATTTAAGTTTATATTTATTTTTATTTAACATTTAAAAGTTGTGATTATTTTTTTAATGTAAGAGTTATATTAAATGTTTTAAACAATGAATTGTAGAAATGATGTTTTGTCTATATAATGAATTATATCAAAACTTTACAAATGAAAGGATGTTTTGTCTATATAATGTAATTTTTCTTTTCAAAATGTTTTATCATTTAAACTATGTTATTATACATCTTTAATTTAAAAAAAATAAGAAAAGAAAAAAGAAGTTAAAATATAATGTCAATCAAATCAAACACTTAAAATACAAACAAAGTTCAAATTATCAATTACAAAACAAACATTAAAAATCTCAAAGTCCCAAAATACAACCATAAATAAACAACGATAAAATCCATAAACTTAAGTACATAACTAGTTAACCACAAAACCAAAATAAAGTCCATAAGTCATCTACAACCATAAACATTAAATTAAGTCTATAAAAATTCAAAATACATGAAAAGCAAAAGTCCATGCCCTTTCCTTCTTTCCTTTCCTTCCTTCCTTTCCTTCATTCCTTTCAAAATTCAAATAAGAAAAATTATTAAAGAAAAGAAATCAAGGATAATAAATAACATAAAGGCAGGTAGGCATGAATAAATTCTTACAAGCAATTGCAATTCTTTTAATTTGTAGATTGTTGTGCAGCAGATGAGACTGAAGACTGAAAATTGACAGAGGATGAAGCTGGCCCAGGCCCAGCACTTGTAGGATCATTGGTCATCTCTACAAATATTTTTAATATAAAAGATAAATATTAGATTATAAAAAAACATTCACACACTTAAAATAAATATTAAAATGTATTAAACTACCTGACTCAAGATACTCTGATGTTTGAAGCGCTTCTTCTTCATCCATATAGTCTCGAACAATGATGGGTTGATGTGATCCACTCCACCAGTTATTGAGACAAATTAATGCTTCGACCATCCTTGGGCTTAGTGAGCTTCTAAAAGGATCTAAAATTCGACCTCCTATAGAAAATGCCGACTCAGAAGCAACGGTGGTAACCGGTATAGCTAACACATCACGAGACATGAGTGACAAGATCTTGTACTTGCACCCACTACTAGCCCACCATCCCAAAACATCAAAATTCTCAGTTGGTCGCTCAGGTTCCTCTTCCAAATATTTATCGACCTCATTTTTTGTCACTCCATCATCCTTCTCCAATCTTCGTGCCACAAACTCATCATGCAAATTTCGTGACTTCTTGTTGGCACTAGGTCGACCACTAACAGGCATGACGAATGTGGATGAAGAACTAACAATAGAGGTTGATTGTAGCTGAGTCATAGATGCCGATGGATGAAGACTTGATGTTGTCTCATTATATTGATCAAACATTGCCCGCATTGTCTTCTCTACCTTTTTCACCATTTCTTTGCACGTCATCTCATCATAAGTAGCACTAAAGCAATGACTGAGATAGTCAAGCTTGTATCTTGGGTCAAGGACCAAGGCAATTAGAAGTGCCTCATTGCAATTATCAAGTTTTCCCCAATACTTGTCATACTTTAGTTTCATGCTCATTGCCATTGTCCTCAATAACTCATTCTCATCATCGTCAGCTACTAAGTCACACAACTCTTGTTGCATATTGGAGATCTCAATGAAGTACTTATTAGCAGTAACATAAGTAGACCTACTAAACTTTAATGTTACTTCGTAAAAAGTCTCCAAAAACCTCAAAAACACTGAAGCATTTTCCCAATCATCAACAGTGGGGGGCCCCTCCTTTGGTATTCCATCTTTGTCAACCTCATCAAAATATTTCATATAATTAGCATCTCTTTTCATCCTGTCAAATGCCTTCCAAAATTTCATTGCACAATTGAGCATTAGATATGTGGAGTTCCATCTTGTTGGGACATCTAAACACAGAAGCCCTTTACATTCAATCTTTTCCTGCATGACACGCTCCTTAAAAAAATTTAGCCTAGCAGGAGAAGACCTAATGAACCTCACAGCATTTCTAATTGCTGCAATTGACCCATGTTTTTCCTTCAACCCTTCAGTGACAATTAGGTTCACAATATGAGCGCAACACCTCATATGTAAAAACTTTCCATCCAAAATTAGGCCTCTCTCTTTCTCCTTGAATTATTGCCTCAAGTATCTAATGGCAACATCATTAGACGAAGCATTGTCTACCGTAATGGTAAACAACTTAGAGATGCCCCAATCTAAAAGACATAAGTCGATCTCATGGCCAATGGTTTCCCCTTTATGATCTACCACTTGGCAAAAATTGATAATTCTTTTCTGATACTCCCAAGAATTATCAATCCAATGAGCAGTGATGACCATGTAATTCAAATTTTGAATGGAAGTCCAAGTATCAGTAGTAATCGATATCCTCTCACGACTCAAAATATTTTTCAATGTTGCCTTCTCCTCCTTATATAACTTCAATACATCTCTAGCAACAGTCATTCAAGAAGGGATCTCAAACCTAGGTTGGAGTGTTTTGACAAATCTTTTGAACCCTTCACCCTCGACATGTCTAAATGGCAACTCATCCAACACAATATATTGTGTGAGGGCTACCCTACAAGCTTCTTTGTTATAAGCTACCGCTACTAAGCTTGTCTCCCCCTCTTTCCCTCCCTTTACATGCTGAAAGCTTAAAGTCTTTTGTCTCTGCTCATCAATCTTATACGGACTTAGGTCGCATACTTTCTTAAAATGGTTCCACAAATGACTGGTCCCATGTTTTCTACTGTCACACAAGAAGTCAGACCCACAATAATTACATATGCACTTGGGGGGAGGAGACTCTTCGTTAGGATCTGTCGAGGGTGGAGGAGGATCTTCCTTAGTAAAATGATCCCAAATAGATGACCCTTTTCCCTTTGTTTTCCCGGTACTACTAGCACTAGGGATGGGGGGAGGTCTAACCCTCTTTCTACTAGCTCTAGTTTTTCTACCCTGATCAGTAGGAGGAGTAAGGTTTTCAGTTTGTTCGAGAGGTGGTTGATCTTGATCATCTATTGGGGGAAGAGTTTCATCTACCTCATCAATATCCATTACCTAACAAATCAATGGAAATTCAAGTAATTGTTATTGCTAGACAAAAGAAGAAGTAATAATCACAATACTGTTATTAATACAGAGATTTAGAAGCAAGTGTGGAAACTTTAGATTGGTCTAAATTTAAATCATAAAAAGAGTCATTTTCTTAATGATTCCTCTTCTTCTTTTCTCACTAGTAAGTTCTAAAAAAGATAAAATAATAATACTCTTCACACACTTTCTTACGGCATATGAAACTAGTTTAAAGCATATTAGTAATAGTAATTTATCACACAAGTAGAAGTTTTGTGAGTTCCCTTGGTCTCTGTTCAAGCTCGGACTGATATACACTGATGAAACAATTTGACCCTTTGGTTTGTTTTGATTATGAACAAAACACACACTGATATACACACAAAAAATATACTTTTGACCATCGCATACAATAAAGTTTTAGTCATTGGTCCTTATTATTGCATCATATGTTCATTGCCTGACAAAAGTTGAACTAAAAAATTGTATAACAAAATCTCTGATTTCAATATTGCAACAGAAGATCTTGAAGCTGGCATACGAAACTGAAATTTCAAACTGAACCCACATTGCCAATTTCAAACCCAAAATCTCTGACTTTTGTGTACAAGACTTGCCCTTATTTCCAACCAAAACAAAACTGCCTAACATAAATATATATATACTAAATGTAAATATATATAGCCGTGCTTACCGGACAGCTGCTGGCGAGGCGAGGCTAGGCGTGTCGCGCCGCTGGTGGTGCCGCCGCGTGAGAGCTAAGGGTGAGGGAGGCTCTGGGCTCTCGTCTCGATGGGTCGGGTCGGCAGGCAATGGCACTCGGCTGGGCTCTCTTCTTCTCTCCTGCTTGCTGGCGTGTTGAAGCTTGAACCAAGAGGGAGGTTGCCATGCTAAAGCTTGAACCAAGAGGGAGGCTGCCACTTGAATGAAACGAAGGAGAAGAAGACAAAAAAAAAAGGGGTCGGGTTAGTTACTTTAGGGCTTAGATTTTTTTCAAATTTTTATTTATTTATTTTATATATATTTTTTTTTAAATTTCAGTCGGGTTTCGGGTTACACCCGAACCCGACGACACATATTTCATAAACCCAAACCCGACACGATTTTGTCGGTTTTAAAAAAAAAAACGGGTTCTCCGGGTTCGGGTCGGGCGGGTTTTGCGGGTTTTTGGGTTTTGTGGGTCCTGTGTGCACCCCTATATTCTGTAACTGTCATGCTGCCTTGAACCAATCCTACGAACTAATTAACTTTTGCTGCCCTGATGGCAACATTATAATACTTCTGACTAAACAAATCTTTAAATCCTTCCCAACTCAATGCAGTGACATCCCTGGTCTGTGAGGCCACTTCCCACCAGATGCGGGCATCCTCTCTCAACATATACGTGGCACAGGCCACTCTGTCATGTCCCTCTATCCTCATGAAATTCAGGATAGTAGCAATCATAGTCAGCCATTGCTCGTCCTTCAATGGATCAGGTCCTCCCTCAAAGATTGGGGGCTGCTGCTTCCTGAACTGCTCATATAACGGCTCCCACCTATTCCCAACCTCCCCTGACTGTACAACTGGTACCACTGTAGGTGGTACAATAGGGGCAGCACTCCCTGATGGAGCCTGCTCTCAGCAGACGAATCTGTTCATCTTGGCTCTGCAATCGCACTTGCATATCTGCCATAAGTTGCTGCCAGTTCTCAGGGACTGGCGGAGGAATCTGACACTGGTCATCACCCCCGGTCCCAGAGCTAGTGCCAGCTAGTCGTGTAGATTTTCTTGGACGCATAGCTATCCAAGTCAATTGCAATCAACGACTCGGCAGTCAGACCATGATGACAGGGTAAAAGTTTCTCCAAAATCCACCAAAGGAACGTAACCAATCACAAACAATCAGAATATAGGAATTTATCCACATGCACCGGCTGCTGATAAGCATGCCCCAACATTACCACACAACAGCTAAGGAAGAAGCATTCACCCATACACAATATGCAATTAATCATCCAAATATTCATTTACATGCACAGCGATGCTAATAAGCATGCCTTAATATTTTCATATAGCAGTCAAGGGCCAGGCCCTATCAGTATCTCATACTTCCTATTAATCCAATAAATAACAACATTCATAATTCATTCCAAGCATACACGCATATAAGCATACATACACATTACCAAACCCTGAATCTAGCTTGTCTCTAGCAGCGAATGTACATGTCTAGCCGGTCTTTAAGAACCCTTAAACCTAGGACACTCTGATACCAAGTTGTAATGCCTTGGATAGCCAAGACCACTACACTGTGTGTTTGCAAAGGTGCAGGACTTGCTAATCAAGCCAAACAGTTAAAATACGTGAATTCTAAAGTCATTAAGGTGCTAGGGTTAAAAGGTTTTGGTCTCAAAAGATACTTTCCATATAATTAAACATTTACACATGGGATCCCAAAAGAAATAGCGTTTAAAAGTTTGTTTACAAAATTTCCAGTGTACAGACAACCACCAGCCTTTCTAAAGGCAAAATTAAAGATTATGGTTTTCCTGTCCCTGTCTCCCCTCAACTGTGGCGGCTGAGCAGCTAATCATGTACATTCTACTCTCAAAGCTCTCCTAGTTAGGGCTGATTAAGTTTGCCCTTGCCTTTACCTCAAGAAAACATATCATATTACAAAGCAAGCATTAATAACATTTGGATAACCCCTTTAAGCATGTTCATACACCTAACATATCATAATAATCATAGAGCATGAAGTTTCAACTAAAGAATCAGCTAATCATCACCCATCTATACAGCATAACAATCCACCAATCAATAATAACAAAAAAATCACATAATAATCAGGGTCGACACCTTAGGTTGCACCCCCTGTTTACCCCACTGACTCCGGCCCGCTTAAACCGAGCTCAGTGCATAATAAGCTATCCTCAGCTACCAGTGGCCGAGCCGCGCCCTGTGCACTAGTGTAAACTTCGGCACTCTTAGGCCATTGGTTTACTGTATACATGGCATAATACCATCCTTTCAAAGCATACAAGATAGGGAATCCTTAGTCCCATTATAAATCCACAACCGGGTGCAGTTTTCTTACCTTTAGTTCTCAAGTGTACTGACTACGAGCGATGCCTCTTAAGCACGATCCAATCCCTAAGCCCTAGCTTAGCACCTAGTCACAACCAAGATAATGGATTCCATTAATATTCAAATAAAGGTTTCCAGGTATAGTTCTAGCTTCCGGGACATTGAATTCCACCAAACACGGTGGTGGAATTGATCCCGAGCACCCTAGGTTAGATTCTCGTGCTTAAAACCTTCAGTTAGTCAAAAATGCCCTTTAGGGATGCGACCCTAAGGACTGGCGCCGCGGTCCGCCCCCAAAAACAGAGACTAGACCTCTCTGATCACAAACACGTGCCTCGGCGCTTCCCCACTGCAGAGCCTTCTTGGCTCTTCCTTGCTTCGAAGGGCCGCAGCGCTCTAGAACAGAGCCATGGCCCAACCCTTCGTGCCTAGAAAAACCACCATTTCTAGCCTCCCAACCCTGCCAAAAACCATCCCAAAGCTCCCTAATTCTGAACCCCATTAATCACAAGACTCTCAACATGGTTCTAGTAACTCATTCCAACACAAACCTAGCTTAATAACTCATTAAGATCCCTTTTTGATTTCTGAAACCCAACAACTTAAGAACTCAAAAAACAGTCATGCATACTTAGAATTTAAGCTCTAGACTACGAATTGAAGCTTACCTCCTTTGATGAACCATTTCCTTAACAGATTCCTGAGCTAAAATCCAAGCTTATCAGCTTTAATTCAATCCTTAACATCAAAACCATAAACAGTTTTAATACCCAGCCAAAACTCAGAATTCCAATAATCAAGAGTATATTTCAGTCCTTACCTTAGTCCTGATGAAGTTCCCTTAGCTAGAGCTGAGCTAGTTCCTCAAACTTCAGCTCAAATCACAAGATTTTCAGCTGAATTCCCTTAGGTTTTTATAGCCTTCTTGAGAGAGAAGAGAGGAGAAGAAATGTTAAAGGATCGGTTTGGGTTTTTGTTCCACTGACTTCTATTTTTCTTAGTCTAATCTTAGGTAATTAAGTCAATCCCAAGGCTCGGGGTACCGAAAATGTCCCCGAGGGCAAAATGGTAAAATTCCCCAATATTCCCGCCTAAGCTTCTTAACCTCAAATATATATATCCAT
Source organism: Humulus lupulus (assembly GCF_963169125.1). Taxonomy (NCBI): domain Eukaryota; kingdom Viridiplantae; phylum Streptophyta; class Magnoliopsida; order Rosales; family Cannabaceae; genus Humulus; species Humulus lupulus. The sequence continues at coordinate 140,688,368 of NC_084797.1, read as the reverse complement.
ATATTTATTTCCACATCCCGATAACTCAAATAATCACCTAATACCTGAAATACCCCTTGACTTGCTCCAAGTCAAATATTAAGCCCCGTTGTGACTTCCTGCTAACTAGCTCCCTAGGATCGCCTCGAGTCGCACACTACAGATTTACCCACATAATAATGTGGTTCTCACAAATATAACATACAACCACATTTATATTCATATAGCCATATAACATGTTTATCATATAATCACACGTTAATTTAATAAATTCACACATAAACCAATTATGCCCTCCCGATACACTAACCAAGGCCCTTAAGCCATATTAGTGAATTTGGATCGTTACATAGCATATAACCTATGCTCTCTCAACCGCTGTAATACCAGATGCAAATGTTGTTCATGCTTTTTCTCTGACTGAGAGTACACCAGCATGTCATCAATGAACACAATCACGAATTTTTCTAGATAGTCCTTGAAGACCCTATTCATCATTCCATAAAAGCTGTTGGGGCGTTGGTTAATCCAAAGGACATAACCAAGAATTCATAATGTCCATATCTTGTGCGGAAATCAGTCTTTGGTATGTCCTCCTCTTTAATCCTTAACTGATTGTAACCTAAACGAAGGTCGATCTTAGAAAACACTACCTTTCCTTGTAGCTGGTCAAGTAAATCATCGATCCTAGGTAGTGGGTACTTGTTCTTAATGGTCAATTTGTTCAACTCCCTGTAGTCAATACACATCCTAAGTGATCCATCTTTCTTCTTAACAAAACACACTGGAGCACCCCATGGCGAGAAACTCGGTCTGATGAACCCCAAATCCAATAATTCTTGCAACTGAATCTTCAGCTCCTTCAACTCTGCCAGAGCCATTCTATAAGGTGTCCTAGATACTGGCTCCGCCCCTGGCACCAACTTTATAACAAAGTCGATCTCCCACTGTGGCGGCAACCCTGGCAAGTCTGCTGGAAATAAATCTGGAAACTCACATACCAATCTGGTCTCACTCGATCCAACCAACACAACCCTAGAGGTATCCACAATGTTCGCTTAGAGTTCTATGCAACCTTCCTGCATCAGGTCTCTAGCTTTCAGTGCTGAAATAATAGGTACTCGCGGTCGACTAACTGTCCCCACAAATACAAAGGGTGCCTCCCCTTCAGGTTCAAAAGTCACCATCCTGCGCTTGTAGTCAATCGTCGCCCCATATTTTGATAACCAATCCATCCCTAGAATCATATCAAAGTCATCCATCTCTAACTCAATTAGATCAACAGACAATGCCTTATCGTCTATCTCTACTTGAAATGCTCTAATCCATCTCCTAGAGACTACCAGTTCCCTAGTTGGCAACAAAGTCTGAAAACCCCTAGAATACAAATCACTAGGTCTACATATCTGATCTATCACCCTAGCAGACACAAATGAATGGGTAGCCTTCGAATCAATCCATACAGTGTAAGAAGAACCAGCACTAGAAATCTGACCTGTCACAACCGAGGGGCTAGCCTCCGCCTCAGTCTGAGTCAAGGTGAATACTCTAGCAGGATTGAGACTATTGCCCTGCTTCAGCTCCTCTTTCCTGGCTTGTGGGCAGTCATTCTTTAGATGATTAACACTCCTACAGATAAAGCAAGCCCTGATCCTGCACTCTCCCTGATGTTTTTGTCTGCATCAAGGACACACTGGAAAACTCCTCTAGTTGTCACCCCCGCCCTGACGGCCACTAAAAGCACCCCATGCCCTCCTATCCAAGCTAGGAGGAACGAAAGAATCTGGGGCCTTTCTCTTCTGTTCAATGGGGCCACTACCCTGACTGGATCTAGTAAAAGGACATATCATCCTCCTGGCATCGCGCCTAGCAGTGCCCTCTCTCCAAATCTGATCCTCAGTCCCCTCAGCTGTAAGGGCCTTATCCACCACCTGAGCATATGTAGTAGTCTCTGGATCTAAAGTAATCTTAACATCACGGGCGATCATAACATTCCACCCCCACACAAACTGATCCCTTCTAGCTGCATCAGTCGGCACCAAATCTGGTGCGAACTTCGCCAACTAGTCAAATCTCAAGGTATACTTAGTAACTATCAACTGGTTCTGAGTCAGGTTGATAAACTCGTTAACCTTCGCAGCTCGGACTTAAACACTGTAATACTTCTCATTAAAGATACTTCTGAACTCTTCCCAAGTCATAACTGCAACATTCTTTCTCTGAGTCACTACATCCCACCAGATGTGAGCTTCCTCTCTGAACATGTAGCTGGCACAAGCTACCCTCTCGTTCCATACCACCCTCATAAAATCCAAGATGGAGGAAATCATATTCATCCACTGCTCTGCCCGTAGTGGGTCTGGTCCACCCTCAAAGGTGGGAGGATGCTGCTTCCTGAACCTCTCATACAAAGGTTCTCACCTATTCTCCATAATAGGCTGAACTAGCACTGGCGCCACAGCCTGCTGAACTGACAACCCAGTGGCCTGAGGAGGGGCCTGCTGCCTCAGCTGTTGAAGTTCTTCCTCTGTTTGATGCAGTCTAGCTTCCATTTCGGCAAACATCTGTTGCCAATTCTGTGGGGCAGATGGAGGGTCCTGACCCTAGTTGTCATCCTCGGCCCTACTGTCGCAAAGTCTCGATGATTGTCGAGGCATCTCAACAATATGCCTGTGTGGATGCTCAATATTCCACGCCCTTAAAAGGCTCAAAGTGTATGCTCAGGTCCCATAAACATCCAAAAATATGGCTGAGTTGGGGTGACCCCGAGCCACCATTGCCTCTCATGCGACAGCCCAGATGGCCTCGCGCCCCTAAGCGCCTCGTGAGGCCCTTCCCCTTCGAGTGTCAGCATCAGGCGAGGCTGCCCAGCATCTCGCGAGGCCACCTACGCCTCGCACGTGCCAGCATCAGGCGAGGCCCAATGCCTTGCGAGGCCACCTTCGCCTCGCGCGCCCAGCACCAGGCGAGGCCCAGCATCTCGCGCACGCCCAGCATCAGGCAAGGCCACCTCCGCCTCGCGCATGCCAGCACCAGGCGAGGCCCAGCGTCTTGCGTGCACCCAGCATCAGGCGAGGCCGCCTCCGCCTCGCGCATGCCAGCATCAGGCAAGGCCCCACGTCTCGCGAGGCCACTTCCGCCTCACACGTCAAGCACTCGCCTCGCGTCTCATGCACCTAAGCGCCTCCGGAGCTATGCCTCCAAGGGCCTCACGAGACATGGCCATGTCTCGCCTCGCCACGGCCGTGCCATGAGGGCCTCGCGAGAGAGCATCCCGCACCCTTCATCCCGAGATGGCATCTCCCATGGAGACCTATGGAAACCCCACTGTCTAGAAGGAAATGTCCAAGTATGATTCTGAAGGGTCATGATGGTACAATCACGTACGGGGTACGGGTTGTAAGGTCCCGTACGTCTGACCATGACAATCATGCTAATCAGGTAGTGGGAGCACCAGAAGAAAGGACGTGGCCTGCATACTCCCAATCAGATGTCAGAGTCGACACCCCTACCACCTGCACCACTCCTCTGACATTGGTACGAACAAGTGGTGGAGACATCCTCCTGGTACCTGTCCCTATACTGGTTGTAAGACCACAACCTCTGAAACCACTCACCAGACAGTGTACCTATGTACTACTTGGTCCTCTGGACCACCTTGTATTAGGGGCCATTAGAGCCTGCTATAAAATACACCCCAATTCCACATGGAAGGGGGTTGGGAAATTTACTGTAGCAAGAGCACCATATTGAATACAAACTGATTTCACCATTGTTCTTGTTCTTCTGCAATCGTTCTTAGAGTTGATACTTAAATTTCTAAGGCATTTTCTATTGATAATCTTGATCTTGTAATTCTTTCTAACTTAACTTAGTTGACGAGTTCTCACCGTCAACAGCCTGCAATCAACGAAGTCTCTCATCAGGCATGATAAGAACATCCAAAACCACCTCCCAAATCACATCAGCCAACCATAAACAGCAGTCCAGATAACACAAATAACATACAACACTCAAGGGGCCATGCCCTGGCATCATGCATATGTTAACACATTCATCATGCTCTATATAAAATAATCAGGCAAACAGGGCACTCAAGCACATAATCAAGCATATATTTCAATCTTTACGAACCAACCCTAAGTCGAGCTTGTCACTGACAGCGAGCGTACATGTTCGGTCAATCTCCAAGAACCATAAACCTTGGCTTGCTCTGATACCAAGTTGTAATGCCCTACTCCCTTAGAGTTGTTACTAAGCGGGTTATAACTCGCTAATCGAGGTTTTAGGTTAAAAGTGTAACTAAATAGTAAATAAAATCATATAACTTGAAAATGTAACCATTCATTGAAATTATAAAATGTTTATACATTTGGGATCCCAAAGTATTATTTAGAAATATTTACAACTCAAAATATGATTAAAATCGACTAAACAACAAAATTCAGTTTAATACAAAACATCTCCCAAAAATACCCCTGGCCGTGACAGCCAGGCAGGCCGAACATGTACACACCGCTTCACGCTCTCCGTACTCATGGTTGATCGACCTTTCCCTTGCCCTTACCTGCACCATAGAGCACCCGTGAGCCAAAGCCCAACAAGAAAACTCCACACAAGCAATCAACATATGCATATCTATCATTCAGCATATAATAAAATCGCCAACAGGCTAAACACATAACGGCCATGTCGTCCCAAGCGCTTTACCAGGCCCTGGGTGCGCGGTCTACACCGTGAGGATATCCCACGTATCTAATAGGGGTCTCACCCTGGCAACTCGTACTCCGCGTGCTAAATGCTCCTCCCGGCCCCTTGCCGTACTCAGCCTTGCTGTTCCCGGCCTTCGCTGTTCCCGGCCCTTGCTGTTCTTGGCCTTCACCGTTCCCGACCCTTGCTGTTCATTCACAAATACGCACACATAGCATAATTTAACAAATACTTAAACATACATAAACATAATCAATGGGGCTACGCCCTGCATCACAATCACATAGGGATGTGCCCTCCACGCCCTGCTCTACGGGTACAACAGTTTTCTTACCTGTGTCCCGAGCTTCTTGAGCACCAAAATCCCGAGCACAGTCCTTTAACCCGAGCCTCGCTGAAAACCTAGTCACAACACACAAGTAACACTCTCGTTACTAAACAATTCACAATTGTACCCCGGAACCAATCCCGTGTTCTTGGGACCTCCCGTTTCCCCACACAAGGTGGAAGAAGCGTTCCCCAAGCCCCCTGAGCCAAAACCCTAAAAACACAAAATCCCCTATCCTGAAAAATGTCCTAGCGCCGCGGCACATCCCTATAGGGGTCGCAGCGCCCAGCAGGGCTCCCCTGTCCTGATTCAACCCAGCATCGCGACACGGAAGAACAAGGTTGCGGCGCTTATACGCGAACCCAAAAAACTGTGTTTTTCCCAACATTTTTCCGTAGCCAAAACTCATCCAAATCACTACCAAAGTATACCCAAGTCCCAATTTGGCCTAGAAACCCCAAATAAACAGTATGACAACTCAGAAATACCAGCAACAAACTCAAACACTCAACCACACCCAAGAATCACCTAGTGGTTTAAAACTCCACAAAACTTAAACCACACTTTACAAAATTTAAACCACTCTCCAGAAAACTTAAACCACATCAGAATATAAACTTCAGAAATGCATGGAATTCTTACCTCAAGCTAGAATTCGACCGTGAAATGCTTTCAAATCCAACTCCAAGCTTAAATCCACAAATTCCTAAGCTTAACTTTGCCAAAACTTCATTATAAAAATCCACAAGCAAAAACATAATTCAGCTTACTAATCTAACATTTCCAGCAAAAATTCAACAGAGAAATGACTAGGAAACTTACCCTTGATCTTAACTAAGCTTCTGAATACTTGAATCTCTGGCCTAGGATCCTTCACAATCAAGATCTATGGTGAGAGAGAGAGAACTGAGTGGGAGAGAGCTGAGAGAGATTTCTATTATTTTTCCTCTGTTTGTCTAAAATGTTCTAGAGTCCCCAGCCCCCAATTAAGTACATCCTCTAGCAGAAACTCAAGATTACCCCTTAAGTTAACCTAAGTCCTCAAATATCACCAAGGGTAGTTTAGTCATTTGACACATCCCGCTAAGTCCTCGAGTATACCTAAAAATCCCCGTTAATCCCAAGAAACTCAAATCATTACTAAATTATTACCCGATACTTAATAGATCGAAAACTCATATTTTATACCCAAAATACCTCTAGGCTCCTCTAGAGCCGGGTATTTGACCCCGTTGTGAATTTCCAGCTAAACAGTTCCCTAAGACCGTCTCAGATTGTGCATCACAAGTATATCACCACCCGCACGTGGTAAATATCACAATATTCACAAATATTACATTTATGCCCTTAACGGGCTAAAATTACAAACATGCCCCTAGCAACCAAACGGGGCCCACATGCATACTTAATTCACCTAACACATGCATTTCTAATCACATACTCATCAAATTCACATTTTAACATAATAAATCACTTATTGCCCTCCAGGCACGCTAATAAAGGCCCTAAGCCTTATTAGCGAATTTGGGACACTACAATATCAGAGCCTTGATCCAGCCGGAAGTGTGGATGGCGGGGACATCGTACCCCTAAGGGATGGTGATTATGACAGTTAAAATCCCGTGATCCACAGGGGGAAAGACCGGGTAAAAGTTGTGCAATCCCACATCGCCTGGGGAAGGTCAAGTGTAATGATTCTAAGACTGTGTAGATATGGGACTACACGGTTGAAGATGGCTTAAATGGATTGATGGGTACTATCTATGCCAACAAGATGCATCTTCTTTTCGGTAGTCCATCACTTGAGAACTCCAAAGTTAAGTGTACTTGACTTGGAGTAGTCTCATGATGGGTGACCTCCTGGGAAGTTTCCCCAGGAAGCGTCCGAGTGAGGACAAAGCACGCTGGAAAGACTCGTGTTGGTTTGCAGGGCCATTCGTCATTCCAAGAAGTAGCCATAGTGACGTGGGGCATTACATTCTCTCTGTTCACGATCTAAAAGGTACATAAAAAATGTCTTTTGTGTTATATAAAATAAATTATATCGGTCTTTGTATCGAAGGTAGTGGCTTGTGATTTGATCGCCGATACAGTGTGTGATTAGGTCAGTTTTCTTTATTTCCTTTTCGTTTTGGATCAACTTTTAAATACAATTTTCACATGGTATTGTTTGTTTTGTTTTATGGTAACATTCAAAGTGCCAATTTTCACATAGTATTGTTTTTGTGATTGAAATTGCAATTAAATCTTTTAAGGCTTCAAGACCTAGTGTAGCATTTATAATTTTTCTACTTTTAATTTAAATATCAATACTAAAATATGTTGTTTTTCTTTGTTAGAAGTTATAAAATCTTATATTGGCAAATTTATGGAAATATCTTTTTTTTTATTTAAAAGTTGATTTAAATTCTTTTATATTGTGATTTTCAGTTTTAATACCTTGGAATATTTGGTGGGATTTACAAATATTTCTTATTCATATTTATATTCACAATTTTTTTTAAAAGGAATTTATATCTTACTTTTATGAGGAAAATATTCTATGATTAATTGAATTCATGTCTGATTTTTTCCTGTGATAATTTGCGTACTCTCCAAGGATGGTTTACTATAGGAAATAAAATTTTTGGGTTGCTATTGCTCATATTCTATTTTTAGGAAATTCTGTTATGACTCAGGGTTAAGTTGTCTCCGCGGATTGCGTGGTTGTTGGAACAGAATCAACAAATTGGCGAATCTTCATCAATCAAATATTCTTGCTTTTATTGTGTTTTTTTCTCAGCCCTTCTGAGTACGAAATAATCTCTACAACTAGGATGTGAGGGCTTCAAGAATAGGTGAACTCTTTGTTGTAATGTTTTTGAGTGAGTTGTAGTATTTGTGAGAGTTCATTGACTTTGTACAAGATCACCTTGTTCGTTTGATCTTGTAATAAACCGAGTGTTTAGTCTTGTGATGTGTCTATATCACATTCATGTATTAGATATAGATTGTATTTTGAACACAACTATTAAGGTCTTTGAGAGAATAATTTCTCAAGCCTTGCTTTAGGAGGAAGCAAGCACTTGCTGACCATTGAAGGGAGTTCAAGTGGTTAGACGTTTCAACCAAAACCAAATTTGTGAAGAGAAGTACAACAAAGTTGCGACAAATCTCAAGAGGGAGTTTTATTTTGTTTGAGTCAATATCTTTTGTACTTGTGATTCTTTACTAATTGGTTTTATTCTACGAGCATGGTCCACAATGAGTAGGTTATTCGAAAGGGCTTCTGAACCTTGTAAAAATTTGTTGTGTTCTTTATCGTTTATGCGCTATTGTTCATTGTGTTCAGTTTCTAGCACGACCAATCCTCATTTTGTCACGATAGATTGAAATATTTTTTAACATTCAATTACCATTTCTTATTTTAATTAAACTGCTTGATTTAATCAACATTGTAATTATTAAAAAAGAAATTTTAATTGGTATTAGAGCAGGACACTTATTTCTAAGTGTGATCTTGGTATATATCGCTTGTTTTTTTATATCCTTTCAATGTCATTTTCACAGAAGGAGGTTCCATAACTCGCCCCCCTTTGCTCAATGACTTTAACTCTCCGTATTGGAAATATAGAATGAGAACCTTCATCAAGTCTCAATATGAGAAGCCTTGGAGATCAATCTTAATTGGTTGGACTCCTCCCACAGAAAGCAGCGACATCACTAAGGTAAAATCTGAACTGGATTGGACAGATGCTGAAGATAAACTGTCCAATTATAATAATAAAGCCATGCATGCAATTTTTAATGGTGTTGATGAGGGTTACATTAAATTAATCTCTTCATGTGTATTGGCCAAAGAGGCTTGGAAAATTCTTCAAACTCAATTTGAAGGAACTGTTGATGTCAAGCGCTCTTGGCTTGTTATGCTTACAACAAAATTTGAAAATGCATGAAAATTAAACCCTCACTGAATTTTATGAAAAATTGTCAGATATTACTAACGAATATTTTGCTCTTGGTGAAAAACTTGAAGAAAGTGTGTTAGTCTGAAAAATTGCTAGAGGTCTTCCTGACTGGTTTTAGATTAAGCTCATTGCAATTGAGGAAGCAAAAGATCTAGACAAAATAAAATTATAAGAATTAATGGGCTCACTTCGTGCTTTTTGAGCTGAACCAACAAATCAGAAAAAAAGGTAAAATAGAAGAAATCAATGATAAATCTATTGCCTTGAAATTTTCTAGGGAGAAGAAGGAAAGTTTGGATGATGAGATGACCTTATTAACAAAAAAATTTCAAAAATACATGAAAAAATTGGGAAAGAAAAAGGCCATGCTAAAAAACTCAAAAGGTAATTTTTCTAAACCCTTTGAAACAAACAAGAAGGGTATTCAGTGTAGGGAATGTGAAGGGTTTGGACTCATTCAATCCGAGTGTGCCAATACCTTAAAGAAAAAGAAAGTCATGGCAGCTACTTGGAGTGATCAAGATTCTGAACATAGTGATGAGGAAGACAATATTGTTTCCTTAACCTCTGTTCACAAAGGTATGTTTTTCTCTTCAATTGATACCAATAATTTGGTATGCTTTAATAATTCTATTCAGAATGATGAAGAATCTGACATTGACTCTGATGAATCTGACATAGATGAGGAGTCATTGAAAGAATCTTACAAAAAAATGTATGATCAATGGCTAAATTTGCTCTGAGAATCGATTAATGGCTAGCAATAACAAGAAATCGTTTAAAAAAAATTAAAGAACTTGAATTGGTTATTACTTCCAAAGATGATGAAATAAATTCTTTGAGTAAGGAAAGTGATCTTATGAGAAAATGTATCAAAATGCTTAATCCAAAATCTGAAGTTTTGGATGATGTTCTCTCTGTAGGGAAAATAGTTGGTGATGTCAGAGGATTCGAATCTAATGGGTCTGAATCCTCTAGAAAAACGGTTTTTGTAAAATCTGTGAATTGTCCTTCTATTATGAAAACTAATCATTTTGCAGAAACAATCTGCAATTGATGAAAATTTCTCCAAAGAAAAAAATTGGACAATTTGTACCAGTTTGTCACTTCTGTATTATGAAAGGTCATATCGGGCCAAAGTATTTTTTACTATTAAACTTGTTGAAAAAGAATTATATTAAACACTTTGGTAGCATGAATCAATTCTTGACCAAAAGCAATCCAAAATAAAAAAATATGGGTCAAGAAAAATCATTCAGTTTGTTTAGCTGTTTTTACTTGTCATAAAACACATGCATCTAATTCATGGTACTTTGATAGTGGTTGCTCTAAACATATGACAGGTAATGCCAACATACTCAGCAACTTCAAATCATTGAAATGTAGAGTAGTAACCTTTAGAGATGGGATGATAGGGAAAATTTTAGGAAAAGGTACCTTAAACATGGAAGGGTTACCAAAGTTAAAGAATGTTCTTCTTGATGGGCTGAAAGCTAACTTGATTATTATAAGCCAAATTTGTGACCAATGATTTGTTGTTAATTTTTCACATGATGAGTGTAATGTTGTAAATCAAAATGGTGACATTATTCTAAAAGGCTCCCACTCTTTGGATAATTGTTATACACTCACACAAAAATTCACATGTCATGCATCATCATCAAGTGTTAATAACATCGATTTGTGGCATGAAAAACTTGGTCACATAAATGTCAAAAATTTGAAAAGAATTGCCAATACGGGTCTTATCCGTGGAATACCCAAATTGGGTAAAAAATCTGCTGGTAAGTGTGAATCATGCAATTGGGAAAACAGTTGAAAATTTCCCATAACTCTTTGTCTGATGTTAATACTTCAAAAGTGTTGGAATTGTTGCATATGGATCTCATGGTTCCTATACAGGTAGAAAGTATTAATGGTAAGAGATACATTTTTGTATGTGTGGATGATTTCTCTAAATTTACATGGGTTGATTTTCTAAGAGAAAAACCAGACACATTTGAGGCTTTTAAGACTCTCTGTACAAGACTAAGAGTTGAGAAAGACTGTAACATTGAGAAAATTGTAAGGATTCGAAGTGATCATGGTAAGGTTTTTGAAAATTATATGTATGATGAATATTGTAAATCTTTTGGAATTTTGCATGAATTTTCTGCCCCCAAAACCCCAGAACAAAATGGGGTAGTGGAATGGAAAAACCGTACCTTGCAGGAAATGGACAGAGTTATTCTAAACAGCAAAAAACTCTCAAAGAAATTGTGGGCTAAAACAATTAACATTGCTTGCTACACAATTAATTGTGTTTTCCTACGGCCCGGTACAAATAAAACTCCTTATGAGATCTAAAAAGATAAAAAATCCAATTTTAATTATTTCCATGTTTTTGGTTGCCTTTGTTATGTTCTTAGAGATCATGAGAATCTTGGACAATTTGATGCCAAAAGCGATCTAGGGGTTTTTCTTGGTTATTCCAATAATAGTAGAGTTTATCATGTTTATAACACGAGAACCTAAAATGTTATGGAATCTGCTAACGTGGTTGTTGATGACCTGAAGGATTTTTTTGAGTATTCCTATGAGGAATAAATTGACAGGTTCATTGATGCTCAACATAAAAAAGGAATGACAGATATGACTGAAGACCATTATGTGGCTATAGCATCAGACGATGTTGTGCTAGAAACAGAGTCTATTGCACCAACTATTAGACAATCAGAGAAGGACACACCAATTATTATCTCTGACTCGGTTCAGAGAGAACCTTCGACAAAAGTAAAAAGAATCACCATTCTGAACTTATTATGGGGAATCTTGAAGAAAACATGGTCTCGAGAAGAAGGTTTGTTAATTTGGTTCAATTTGTTTGTTTCACTTCTACGTTTGAGCCAAAAAACATGAAGGAAGCTTTAAATGATGAATCATGGATTAGTGCAATGCAAGAGGAGCAAGAACAATTCACAAGGAATGAGGTATGGATTCTTTTTTCTAGACCGAGTCATACAAATGTTATAGGTACCAAACAGATCTTTAAAAAAAAACTGATGAATTTGGTACCATAATAAGGAATAAAGCTAGGATTGTTGCACAGGGGTACACTAAAATTGAAGGTATTGATTTTGATGAAACATTTTCCCCTGCTGCAAGACTTGAATCCATAAGATTGTTGTTAGCTATTTCTTGTGTCCTTGGTTTTAAATTGTACCAAATGGATGTTAACTCCCCTTTTCTAAATGGGATTTTGAATGAAGAGGCTTATGTTGAGCAACCTATAGGATTTGAGGATCCTCATTTCCCTAATCATGTCTTTAAGTTACAAAATGCCTTGTATGGGTTGAATAAAGCTCCTCGATCTTGGTATGAAAGATTGACCCAATTTTTTGTCTCAAAAGGGTACAAGAGAGGGGGATTAGACAAGAATCTTTTCATCAAAAATGTTGAAATTGATATTATGATAGCTCAAATATATGATGATGACATAGTCTTTGGGTAAACTAACGATTCTTAAGTGTAGGAATTGTGAAACAAATGTAGGAAGAGTTTGAGATGAGCATGGTGGGAGAGCTCAATTTTTTTAGGGGCTACAAGTTAAGCAGTTTGATGAGAGAATCTTCATTTCACAAAGCAAGTATGCCAAGAACTTGGTGAAGATATTAGGGCTCGAGACAGCCACACATTCCAAAACACCCACGGGGACTACAATCAAACTGTTCAAAGACGAGAATGGGACCAAGGTGGATCCAACCCTTTATCGAAGCATGATTGGGAGTCTTCTATACTTAACTGCTAGTCGCTCAGACATCAGCTACAATGTTGGAGTGTGTGCCCAGTTTCAAGGAAACCCAATGGAGTCTCATGTGAGTGTTGTAAAGAGAATTTTTCATTATGTGAATAATATTCTTGATTTTGTCATATGGTACTCCAAAGAAACAAACTCTAACATTGTGTGCTATAGTGACGAAGATTGGGCAGGAAACACTGATGACCGCAAAAGTACAAGTGGTGGATGCTTTTATCTAGGAAACAATTTGGTTTCCTAGTATAGTAAAAAGAAAAACTCCATCTCTTTGTCAACTACCGACGTTGAGTACATAGTTACTGGTAGCTACTGTAATAAACTATTATGGATAAAACAAATGTTGGCTAACTATGAGTTTGACCTTAAAATTTTAACCATTTTTTTGTGATGATACAAGTGCTATTAATATATCAAAAAATCATCTTTAGCACTCTTGCACCAAACACATTGACATTCGTCATCACTTTATCAGGAAACTTGTTGAAAATAAAACTTTGATTTTATAATATGTTGAGACTAATAAACAAATTGCAGATATTTTGACTAAAGCCTTAGACAGGATCAGACTTGATTCCCTCAGGAAATCCTTGGGGTTTGTTTTATTTGAAATTGCCAATGATTAATTTTTTCCTTGTATATGTGTTTGTAATTCTCTTGTCCTGTTTGAAAGAAATTTGTTAACCATTATATTCCAAAAAAAATTTGGAGAATGAACTTTATAATTTTTATATTTTGTGGTGTGTAAAAATATATTCGAAAATGTTTTAGACCCTCCATTCTTATTTGATCAAATTATTATGTCATTCTTTGTCTTTTAATTCAGTTTCTCCTTCAGGCTCAATTTTGGAAAATTGCCACCTATATTGATGTGTGAAAGCCAACATTGAGTAAGTCAGTACCAGGAAATTAACAATTATATTGGAGGACACTATACCAGTGAAAAAGGCTACCATCAGTATACAGTAATAGCCTCCATGGTGGGTACAAATAGAAAAAGGCTAATATTGCCTAACATGGGCAATGACCCTAGCAGAAAAAAGCTAAAAAGAAACGCCACAATGTTCTTTGCTTTCACATGCACACACAAATGTCTGTTGTCGAAACTGTGTAAGAATTATTGTAAGACTCATACACATATTAATTTGATTAAAATATATTCTGTGACTGGTATATACTTTTTTAGATTAATTTTATCATCATCTCTTAATATTCTAAATATATTATTCATTCTCGATTTTTTTTTGTTTTTGGTTATCTTATTTCTCTTGGACAGGACTTGAAAATTACATGGACACATATGGTATGACAATTTTTTTCAAAATTTCGTTTCTATATATATATAAATTATTATATAGAGTACTCTCTATATTTCTGACCATGTACTACAAAAAAAATAATAAAAAAATGGAAAGTGATTTTTGTTTTGTCTCTATACATTCAAATTTTTTTTTTTTTAAAGTTTCCCATTTCTTTTTTGGTGTGAGAGGATATTTGGTCGTAAAGGGAGATATATATAGTTTGCATTAATCACTTGATTTGGTTTCCCCTTTTATTTGGTTACCCATTTTCAAATTGCCTCTTTGTTCACCAAATACTCTATATATTCGGAATCCTTGAGGCTTTCGACACTAAGTTTTTCTTGTTCCAATTTTTTGCTAATTTGAGCCTAGGGTTTTTGGTTTGTTCTTTGTGTTTCCATTTGTCTCTCTTGTAGCAGTCATGAAGACCAGAGGTCGTGGTTCCACCTCCAAGACAATGGTTCCTCTAAAAGAGACCTCTTTCGAGAAGGTTCCCACCGTTACTCCACAAGCTCTAGCCTCTGTTCCACCTGTCTCGACCTCATCTCCTCATGTTGCCTCAGCCCATCCAGGTCCTCATCCAAAAGCAATAGTAAGGAAGAATATCCTTGCTCTTTCGGGTCTTGGTGCTCCTCTCTCAACTGACACTTCAAGCAAAGGTGTGATCTTTCCTGACATCAATGTGCAAAAGAGCCCTCCATCAGTGGTTCCACTCGCTTCATCTGAAGTTCATGCGAAGATTGCCCCGAGCCCATGACAATCTGTCTCAATAGATTCGGAGATCGCCCCCTCTGTCCAGCTCTCTGAGTCCTCCTTATCCCATGATGTGCTAAAACCCAAAATTAAGAGCAAGCGAAAAAACAAGGCCGCAAGCACCAAGTAGTCCAAGAAGGCTAAAGTGATCCATACGAAAGGAGCTAACTCCATCTCAGATTCAACCCCATTGTTCAAATTCAAAAAGAAAGCTAATTTCAATCCTCCTGCTTGTACTTTCTGTTGACGGTGAGAACTCGTCAACTAAGTTGAGTTGGAAAAAATTATCAAGTTAGGATCGTCAATAAAAAAGCTATAGAAATCAAAGTAATAACTCAAGAACAATGACAGAATAACAATGGAGAAATCAATCAATCTTTCATTCACTCTCAAGCCTTTTGCTACCATAAAACTTCCAACCCCCCTTCAGGTGGGGTTAGAGTTCATTTTATAGTAGGCTCTAATGGCCCTGGGTACATGGTGGTCCTGGGGACCAAAGGAATACATAAGTACTCTGTTAAGAGAGTGGCTTTAGAGGTTGTGGTCGTACATCCAGTACAGGGGCAGGTGTCAGGAGGATGCCTCCACTACTTGTCCATACCCATGTCTGATGAGTGGTGACAGGCATAGTGGCGCAGGTGGTAGTGGTGTCGACTCTGACTCCTGACCGTAGACGTTCGGGCCATCACTCTTATCCCTGCATTCCCACTCCTCCGTTGGTACGGGTGTCCGTATTTGGACGTACAAGGTCTTGAGGGCCGTACCCAGCATGGGAACGTACAAGTACGTTCCATTCAACTCATACCCAGGCCCTTAAGCGTTGGGGTCCATCTGATGGCGTGGCTCCTATGCGGCTCGCGAGCCCCCTTCGCGAGGCCTCCCTTGCATGGGCACCTGATGGTGTGGCTCCTATGCGGCTCGCGAGTCCCCTTCGCGAGGCCTCCCTTGCATGGACACCTGATGGTGTGGCTCCCCAGGGTACACCCCTCGCACGGCATGGAGCGTTCGGGGCGCGAGACCGAATGCATGCCCCGACGCGAGGCCACGGGGCCGTTCTTGCTTCGGACGCGACGCGAGGCCATGGGGCCGTGCCTACTTCGGACGTGACGCGAGGCCACGGGGCCGTTCCTGCTTCAGACGTGATGCAAGGCCACGGGGCCGTGCCTGCTTTGGACGCGATGCGAGGCCACAGGGCCGTGCCTGCTTCGGACGCGACGCGAGGCCATGGGGCCGTGCCTGCTTCGGACGCGACGCGAGGCCACGGGGCCGTGCCTGCTTCGGATGCGACGCGAGGCCACGGGGCCGTGCCTGCTTCGGATGCGATGCGAGGCCACGGGGCCGTGCCTGCGCGCACAAGACGAGGGGCCTCGCCTGGTGTTGGGCGCGCGCGGGACGAGGGGGCTTCGCCTAGTGCTAGGCGCACGCGTGACGAGGGGCCTCGCCTGGTGCTGGTGCATGCGAGGCCATCTGGGTTACCGCGCGAGTGGCAACAGTGGCTCGGGGTCATTCCAACCCAGCCATATTTTTGGGTCGTTTATGGGGCCTAGCATACATGTTGAGTCTTTTAAGGGCGAGGAATATTGAGCGTTCACACTTGCCCCCCAGTCTAGGAGAGTACCTTTAGGTGCTCTTGTAGACTATTCACCTTGATTCTTATAAATAGGCCTCCATGCATGGCCTAATATTTTCACCTCACTCCCTTGGCTTATTGGTTTGGAGAGCCGTTCCTTTTTCAAGAGGTAAGGGGTTCAATCCCTCACAACCTTATTTTTGCCATAGCTTCTTTTATTTTATTTTTTCAATTCATTTTCATCACTTTTTATTTATTTATTTATTATTTTTTTTTATTACATATGGGCTAATTTTTTGGAGTATCTATTTGGTGGCTAACACATCTTTCTGGTCCATTCTTGCAGACGCGTATTTTCGACCCTTTGGTGCTTTTCGCCCCTCGACCTCCTTTTGACCCCAACTTCGCTCTCTTAACTGCTTGAGGTATATTTTCTCTCCCTCTCCCTTTTTTTTTTTTTATCGGGTCAAAACTAGCATTATTCGGGATGGGGTACCTTAGCCTGAGCTTGTAGTGAATCTGGCCATATACATGCCCCTATTTTTTTTATACCCTGTAGTGGGCCATTTAGGACGCTTGCATCTAGAGATATTAAGCCTATTCCTCTGTGTTTTGTAGACATCCCCTCATTTATACGCGAACCCCCTTTTCGCTTTCGGAATGAGGTCTCATGGCTAGTGACGGCCCGTCCGACATACCTCCGGGGGCTGAATTTATTGACCTGTCCTCAGACTCAGAGTCCCCTGAGGGCAATCCTCACCAAGACTATGACTCCGTAAGGCAGGCCCGCATCCGCCACCTTGAGTACATTGCTGAACTTAGGTGCAAAATTTGGGTAGTGGAGAGCGAAATTGACTCGGTGTCGAGAGGAGACGGAGGACCTTCACCCCCAGACCTTAGTGACCATATAGCGCGCCTTAGGATGACCCTTTTTGAATTGCAGTGGGAGTTAGAGTTTATGGAGGGACACCTTCCGCTAGAACCTCCCAACCCTTCCTCGTCTGATGACGGTTATGGGGCTGCTACCGCCTCTCCTCAGCCCCTAGTCTCAGTTTTTCCTAGCTTAGCGCTTCCGCCATCGCTCCCTCGATGGAAAACTCTTGCTAGGAAGAAAAAATGGAGGGTCAAGTGTTCTGTCTCTTCCTCACATCTTTCTTTTGATTTTGCAGATATGCCGAAAGCACGCCGACAGGTATCTATCCAGGAAGAGGACGACGCCCCTTCACTGGCGTCCAGTCTGGTGTCGCATGTGTCCGCGAAAAAATTGAAGGAAATAGTGAAGCATTATTGTGTTCCCCCGGAATACGCCTTATATGCTCCTCAGGAGGCATGCCGGGCTGACCGCCCTAGGAAGGGTCTTGTGGCTTTGAGTGAATATATTTTGAAGGCGGGTGGCACCATTCCCTTGCACCCGTTTTTCGTAGCGGTTCTCAACTATTTCGACCTGGCCCCTCTTCAGCTGTCACCCAACAGTTGGTTGACCCTAAGTTGTCTTTTTGTTTGGTTCAAGGAGCAGGCTGAACGCGCCCCGACGACGCAAGAGGTGCACTTCCTGTACAACCTCATGGGATCCCCTAAGTCCAAAGGCTTCTACTACCTGCAGAAGGCCAATAACGAGCTCCCCTTGATAGAGGGTTCAGTATCCAACACCGGGTCTTGGAAGCAAGACTTTTTCTTCGAAGAGGGCCCTCTATCCGTCCGTGAACACTTTCGTGCCACCTCCAGTAAGTACCCTGGTCCTTCTTTTCTTTTTATTAGAACTTACTGTTTTGTACTCATGCTTGTACTAACATTGGCGTGGATCATGCAGAGCAATTCGCTGTTCCTTTGGTCATTGGGTCGGAGGCGAAGGCCGTGAATGATCTCATTAATGCTGACTCCGCCATGAAGAGGGCGGCATTCTTATTTACTATGGCAAATTTCAACCACCACCCAGTGTCCCCGGTCTCTAACCCCAAGCTCCTGTGGTCAATTACTGGGTCTAAGAAGACTATGGCTACGCCGGCCGAGCCGTTCCTAGACGGTGGTGAGGTCGAGGAGGAGCTGGAGGAAGCCCCCCTTGAATGTGGGGGATCTCACCAGCGCCCCCTATCCCCCGGGGGATGCCCCCCTCATGGCTCCTACGACCAGGACATGGCCTTCCAACCTCAGGACCAACATGTCGCACCGGGATGTTATGCTTCCCCTGGTCTTGATGCCTGCGACGCCTTCCCTCAGGTTCCTCTTAACATTGGATCACCGGGGGCTGATTACGTCGACCTTGCGGAGCCCCCCTCTAATCTACCAGGGTCTCAGTTTTTCCCTTTCACTGCACCCCCTCCCGCTTTGGCGAGCGGGTCGTCTGTCCTCCTCCAACTAGGTGCCCCCAGTACGGAGGGGGAGCCTTGGGTGACTCGGATGGCAACATCTTACGGACAGCGATACACTCAAATTGCCTCAAGCCTCCCTGTATCTGACTGGAATGGTCTTGGGAACGTGACTCAGTCGGACCTTGGGGACACCCTAAGGCGCGCCACGGCCTGGGTGAGTTCCTGCACCTTGCGTCGGTCATTATTATGTATGAATGTACATGCATTTTTCTTTTTGTTACTTATTGTCGATGCCGTTAACTTTCTTGTGCAGGCCTACACCGTGTCTCTACGGTATGCTGACTCGTCCAGCAACCTCTCCGCGTCTACTGCTGAGAAGGACTACCTTGCAGCCCGGGTCCAGGAGCTCGAGGGAGAGCTTAATGAGACTACGGCTAAGTTGTCAAAGGTCCAGACCAAATTTTCTGACTTGATACTAAAGAGGAAGGAAGTAAAGGCCAAGACCAAGGGGCTGAAGGACAAGGTTAAACGCGTGAGGCGTGAACTCCACGAGGCCAAGGCCATTGCGGCCGCGTCGCAGCAGAAAGTTACCCAGTTGGAGGCCAAAGTCGAGGCCCTCAGGGCCGAACTACAGTCAGCACAGGAGAGGAATACTTCTTTGGAGGCGGAGAGGGCTTCCTTGGAGGCGGAGAGGGCTTCCTTGGAGGCAGAGAGGGCTTCCTCCGAGCACAGGTCCATAGACCGTGCCCTTTACAATGTGTGGAGGCAGGATCCTAATTTTGACTTCTCTTCTTTTGGTGAACATGCCGTTGCTCGAGCGGCCCTGTGGAGCGCCCACATGAGGAGGCCCTGAAGTAGTTACTTCATAGCATTTGCTGGCTAGCCTTCCATGGGTGTATGCTTTCTTCCTTTTTTTTTTTTTGTTTTTTGTACTTCGGGCCTTTGTAATATGACTGTCACTACTACTTTCCTTTGGTAACTCTTGTACTATCTCCAAGACCTTTTTTTTTTCAATGTATATATTTGTGTGTTGCTATTTATCTCTTATTCGATTGCATTTGAGGCCCTTTTAAGCCTGTATGATGGGGTTTGGTTGGTTCCCCTCTTTTATTTACCAGGCTAGAGGTCCTTTAGCCCCCTGTGAAAGGGTTCACTGGAACCTCTTTTGGTGCCTCTTGGTTGCTTTTATAAGGATATTTTGACCCCTTGGGTCCTAGCTATCCTTTTATATATTCTTGCGCGCGCTTATTATTTCTTTGCGAGAAGCGTCCTTCTCGTCATTATTCATAGTACTATTTTTGCAAGGGTCTCTTTTGGGACCCTTTTTGGCTAGGCGGCTTGGTGGCCGCTCTAGACTTATTATTGTCGTTACCATACATTTTTTGTAAGTCCCTATGGCCTCCCTTGGTGTTCACAAGGGTAGCTAATCCTTGTGATCCCAAGGGATGCCTTGTAAGGACTTTGTTTAAGGCCCTAGTATAGGGGGTTCTTCCGGAATCCCCCATCAAAGGGTCCTTTTGTTTTTGGGTCACTTCCTCCTGATGGAGGGCCCTTTTTAGGATCCTCTTGGTAGAGGGTCCTTTTTTTAGGGGCCTCCTTTTTAGGAGGGCTAGGGGTCTTCTTGGTAGAGGGTCCCTTTTAGGGGCCTCCTTTTTAGGAGGGCAAGGGATCCTCTTTAGGATCCTTCATTAGAGGGCCCTTTTTAGGTTCCCCTTGCTAGCCGCATGCTGTTGCCTCCTATCCTGCCCCCCAAGTGTTTGGTGGAGTTTATTTCGGCAGGCACTTTGGCTGATGCCCACGTAGCGAAGGAAAATAACACATGAAGTTGCAAACAGTTTCACCCATACCATGCAGTTTCATTCATCACATTCATAACAAACAGTTCCATGCAAACAGTTGCAACGGTACATATGAGATTTTCATAGAAAATAAAATAAAAAGACTCACACCTACTCAGGAGGTTATCTAAGTAACCTCTTTGATTCCTCCCTATCATATTAAGATAGCGTGCAACACTTGTCCTTTTATCATCGGACGTGGGCGCCAGTACTTCCTTAGATGCTCTGCGTTCCATGCTCGGGGTATGATGGTGTCGTCCATGCGCGCCAGCTTGTAAGTATTCGGGGTTATGCACTGAGCAACCTGGTAGGGCCCCTCTCAGTTCGCCCCCAGCACTCCTGCTCCTGGGTCTCGTGTGTTAGGGAGTACCTTCCTCAGCACCAAGTCACCAACTCTGAAAGTTCTCTCTCGCACCCTCGAATTGTAGTACCTTGTAGCGCGCTGTTGGTATACTGCCACCCTCATTTGTGCTTTTTCTCTCTTCTCTTCAAGCATGTCCAAGCTTTCGGCCAGAGCTACGTGGTTGGCCTCGTCTCCATACGCCTTTACCCTGTGGGACTCAACCCGCATCTCAACCGGGAGTACAGCCTCGCATCCGTAGGCCAAGGAGAATGGGGACTCCCCAGTAGTCGTGCGTGGGGTGGTTCTTTAAGCCCACAACACATTTGGTAGCTCATCTACCCAGGCTCCCTTCATCTTTTCTAGCTTTGTCTTCAAGTTCTTCTTAAGGACCCTGTTTATGGCCTCCACCTGTCCATTGGCCTGGGGGTGCACGACCGCGGAGAAACTCCTCCTTATGCCTCTTTCCCTACAATATTCCTTGAAAGCTCCTCCCTCAAACTGGGTACTGTAACGCCCTACTTCCTTAGAGCCGTTACTAAGTGATTTTTAAGACAAAACAGTGTGCAATGAACTCGCTAACCGAGGTTTTGAGACAAAAGTGTGACTAATTAAAATTTAAGGCTGTAATCTTGGAAAATGCGTCGTTTCATTAAAACTTCTAGTAATAAACGTTTGGGATCCCAAAATAAAGTTTGAAAGCTATTTATATCTTGAAATAAGTTTACAGTTGATAAATCATAAAATCATAGATTATTACAGCCATTTTCGTATAAACCCCCAACCAAAGCAGTCGGGCAGGCCAAACATGTACGCGTCGCTTCACGCTCTCCGTACTCATGGTTGGTTGATTCAGTCATTGCCCTTACCTGCAACACAGAGCACCCGTGAGCCGAAGCCCAGCAAGAAAACTCATGCAGAACATAACATATGCAATTTATACATTTTATCATAACAGATAATCCACATGCAAACAAGTCAACCATTAGACTAAGCAAATACGGCCATGCCGCCCCAGAAGCCTTACCGAAGCCCTGGGGTATCGGTTCTCACCGCAGGGATATCACACGTATCCCCTGGGTCCCGGGCCCTGCCCTGACCATAAGCATCCCATGTGCTTAGTGTTACTTCCGGCTCCGCTGCCGTACCCGGCCTACGCCGCACTCGGCCCTTGCCGTTCATTTCATTATGATCATACATAGCATAAATCAAACAGCATTCATACAATTATCAATACATGTAAGTCTACACCCTAACATGTAATGCAATATAGGGCCATGCCCGGCAATCATCTCATCATGCAATATAGGGCCGTGCCCCGCAATCACACTATGGGCCCACGCCCTATCCTACGGGTGTTATAGTTTTCTTACCTGACAATTCGATAGTTAAAATCACCTGACTCCTTGAGCACGATCCCACTCGAGCCTTAGCGCACACCTAGGCACAAACATAGGTCAAAGTTAACACCGAACCCCAAGTCCGAATACCTAGCCTCGGGACCAATCCCGAGCCCCCGGGAAGTCCTAAATCCCCAAAACAAAGTGGCGGAACCGAGCCCCGAACCCTAGGTCAAAATCCCTCATCAAAACCCAAAAATTCCCTTCTGTGAACAGTGCAGCGCTACAGCGCTCTAAAGAGGGCGCTGTAGCGCTACAAGCAGAATGCACCCCCCAGAAACAGGGACTAGCGCTACAGCGCCCACTGACTAGCACTGTAGCGCTAGTTGCAGCCCAGAAATCCCAAAATCGCATTTCTGCGATTTCTTTCTCCCAATCTCAAACCAAACTTCCCCAAATCTTTACCAAACTCAAAATCAAGCTTATGAACACTCTCCATTCATCCCAAGCATCCCAAATCCTCAAATCCCAAGATCATTTATCCCAAACCTCAAAATCTACCATGAACAACCCTAAACCAGAAATTCATGCAAACCACAAAGATAGAGTCTTAGAAATCTTACCATTGCTGCAAATTTCGACCTTGATTCAACCCTAGGCCTCCTTAGCTTGCTCTCCCTCAAAGCTTGCCCAGAAATCCCCTGAGATTCCCATCAATCCAGCTCAAAACACAGCTCAAACCATCAAAACCCTTAAAACCGAAAATCTCTAAAACTTACCTCAAACATTGATGTGTTCTTGCCAAATCTTCAAGTCTAACCCAAGATCCTTGATGCTCATCCTATCCTAGCTCTCCACCGAGCTTTTCCCCAAGAAAAACGGAAAGGAACGATGCAAGAACGCACAAACCGTTCCTTGAGAAAACCCCCCCTGTTTTCTCTCTTTTCTTTCTTTCCTTCTTCTTTCTTTTCTTTTTCTTTCAGCATTCCCTCTCTCTATAAAGCCTTATAAAAACCTATCTCCAAAAGCCAAATGACCAAAATGACCTCCCTATAGATTCTAAATCCTTTTGTTCAAGTAAGGCCATTTTAGTCATTCACCCAATTCCCGCTAATCCTCAAGTGTCTCTAATATTTCCCGTTGCTTCCCAATACCTGATAAATCACCAAATAATTATCCCCCATCATCAAAATAAATCTCAATCCATTTCTCTGAATTCCTGTTCATACCCCCAGGCTCGCCCCGAGCTGGGTATAAATTCCTGTCAACACTTTCCGCTAGCCTGCTCACTGGGATCGCCTCGAGTCACAAAGCACAGATACATCCACATACCACTGTGGCCTCAACATTCAACACATAACAATACAGTTACGCCCAATCATGGCCAAAATTACAATTATGCCCTTCTAACACGATCCGGGCCTACATGCATACTAACATACATAGTCATGCATCTCAGATAAACAAATGGTCATATAACATGCTTTAAATCATAACCATGCATTTAAATCATTAAAATCATACATAAATCCCATCATGCCCTCCTGGCACGCTAATCAAGGCCCTCAAGCCTTATTAGCGGATTTGGGTCGTTACAGGTACCATTGTCAGAAATAATTTTGTAGGGTACTCCATATCTACAAATAATGAATTTGTTGACGAAAGAGGTGATGTGTTTGGCGGTTATCTTCACAAGGGGTTCTGCTTCTACCCACTTAGTGAAGTAGTCCACTGCCACCACCGCGTATTTCGCTCCTCCCCTGCCTGTAGGAAGTGCGCCGATCAAGTCTATCCCCCAGATAGTGAAGGGCCAGGGGCTAGTCATGCTGGTCAGTTCACTTGGGGGTTTCCGAGGGTAGTTGGCGTGCCTCTGGAATTTGTCGCATTTCATGGCGAAGTCATGCGCATCTCTCTCCATGGAGGGCTAGTAGTATCCTTGTCTCATGACCTTCCTAGCTGTGGAGGGTCCGCTCTCGTGGTTGCCGCACTCTCCCTCGTGTATCTCATGTAACACTTTCAACGCCTCCTCCTCTTTTACACACCGTAGGAGTGGCATTGAGAATCCTCTTTTGTAAAGGATCCCATCTACCAGGGTGTATCTAGCGGCCCTGTACACCAACCTCCGGGACTCATTTTTGTCTGCAGGCAGGGTTCCTTCTTCCAGGTACCTTTTGATCGGCTCAGTCCACGACTCCCTTGGGACACTAATCATATGCACGTCCGCGTCTTCGATGCTGGGTTTGGGTAAGTACTCCACGGGTATCGACTCCAAGATATCACCATCCTTGGTAGACGCTAGCTTCGCGAGTGCGTCTGCATGGGTATTCTTTTCTCTGGGGATTTGCTCTATGTTATATGCCACCAACCATCCCAGATAGCCCTTCACCCTCTCCAAGTAGGCTGCCATCTTGGGTCCCTTCTCCTGGTATTCCCCCTTTACTTGGTACAATACCAATTGAGAGTCACTGAAGATACGAAGGCGCGTCACTCTCAGCTCCTGGGCTAAACGCAGGCCAGCCAGGAGCGCCTCGTACTCTGCCTCGTTATTGGAGGCCTCAAACCCGAACCGGATCGCGCAATACATTCTGTGTCCCTCGGGCCCGGTCATCATGATGCCCGCCCCGGATCCTCCTTCATTAGACGCCCCATCAACATGCATACTCCATTCCTATAAATCCCCTCGCTCTTCCTCCATAACAGGCTGCTCCTCTTCTTCATTCCTTCCTTCATTCGGCTGATGGGTGAGCTCTACTATAAAGTCCGCCAGCACCTGTCCATTGATGGAAGCTCTTGGGGTATATACAATGTCAAATTGACTCAACTCGATCGACCATTTCATCAGCCTCCCTGAGGTCTTAGGTTTATGTAAGACCTGCCTCAAAGGACTATCCGTCAGGACTTCAATTGTGTGTGCATGGAAGTAAGGCCTCAACTTCCTCGACGCCACAACTAACGCATAGGCCAATTTTTCGATCTATGGATATCGGTTCTCCGCGTCCACTAAACGCTTGCTAATATAATACACGGGCTATTGCTGCTTTTTCTCTCCTTTAACCAAGGCTGCGCTGATGGCATGCTCAGACACTGCCAAGTACAGGTACAGCTTCTCGCCCTTCTCAGGTTTTTCCAACAAGGGTCGCTTCCCCAAATGCTCCTTCAGCTTGACAAATGCTTCCTCGCACTTTTCATCCCAAGCGAACTTTTTTCTCCCTTTGAGGATGTCAAAGAAGGGGAGGCACTTATCGGTGGACCTTGAGATAAATCTATTAAGGGCTGCCACCCTTCCCATTAGGCACTGCACTTCCTTCTTGTTCTTTGGCGAGCTCATCTCTATTAGTGCCTTTATCTTATCAGGATTGGCCTCGATGCCTCTGGAATTGACCATGAAGCCCAAGAATTTGCCTGAGGATACACCGAAGGTGCACTTGACGGGATTCAACTTCATCCGGTATTTCCGAAGTGTGTTGAACATCTCACCAAGGTCCTTGTCGAGCTCTGTTGCTTCCTTGGTCTTCACTAACATATCATCCACATACACCTCCATATTCCTCCCTAACTGGTTAGCGAAAATTTTATTCACCAACCTCTGATAAGTGGCACCCGCGTTTTTCAGCCCGAAGGGCATCACCTTGTAACAGTAGAGCCCTTTGTCTGTAATGAATGATGTGTGCTCTTCATCTATTGGGTTCATTGGGATCTGGTTGTATCCTGAGTAGGCATCCATGAAACTTAGTAATTCATTTCTGGGGCTCGCCCTTGTGCCTGGGGTGCCGTAGGCTCGTCCTCTGGCTTTGGCCTTTCTCTCCTGACATAACGGCCCAGGTGTCCCCAGCGGATGAGCTCATCAATTTCTTCCTTCAAGTGGATACACTCTGCCGTGGTGTGACCGATATCCTTGTGGTATTGGCAGTATCTACTGGGGTCCCTTTTAGACCGATCCTTTCTCATTGGTGGGGGCTTTTTGAAGGGAACTCGATCTTCGTTGGTGAGGTAAATATGCTCCCTGGTATCCGTGAGGTTCGTATAGTAAGTATAAGCTGCTTGCCTATGATCATTCCCTCGTTTGTTTTTCCTTTGCTGGTCATCTCTTGCCCCATCGTACGCCCTTTTCTTCTTCGTTACATTCGACTCGTCGTTAGCTGGGGGCTTCGCGTGGGGCTCCTCCTTTCCTGCCTATGTCTGGAGAACCTCTATTCCTTTATTTGGACGTGATAGAAAATGTAGTCAGTGTCGTGTTAGTCTGAGAAGAAGACCGTGCTAAAAAACCGGTGTATTATATAAGCAAGAGACTTCTCAGAGCAGAATCACAGTATCCACTGATAGAAAAGATGGCATTCTGTCTGATATTGGCTTCCAGGAAGCTCCGAACATATTTTTAGTCCCATTCAATCAACATCATGACCGACCAACCTTTAAGGCAGGTGCTGCAAAAACCTGAAATGTCGGGACGTCTTTTAAAATGGGCAGTTGAACTCAGCCAATTCGAGATATTGTACGTGCCACCGACCTCAATCAAAAGTCAGGCCTTTGTTGATTTTGTGGCTGAATGCACCAGATTTCAAGAGGAGCTTTTGAAGGAACTGGTGCAAGAGTTGTGGAAAATATTCATAGATGGATCATCAAACGAGAACGGATCAGGAGCTGGGATCATATTAATCTCCCCAGAATGGCATCAATTCCATACAGTTTTGAGATTCGGATTCAAAGCATCTAACAATGAACCTAAATATGAGGCCTTACTAGCTGGATTGAGGTATCGAAGGAGCTTAAAGCAAAGGTCGTCCAATGTTATAGTGATTCTCAGCTCGTGGTTAATCAGGTGTTGGGGGAGTATCAAGCTCGAGGCACCTAGATGGCGGCTTACCTAGCTAAGGTGAAGGGGGAACTATTCGAATTTGAGTACAGTACTGTTGAACAAATACCTCGCGAGCAGAACTCTAATGCTGATGCTTTGGCAAGGCTTGCCACCACCAAGGAAGCTGAGACCTTGAATGTAGTGCCAGTAGAGTTCTTAGAGAGTCCGAGCGTGACAGAAAAAATGGTAGAGGTCGAGATGATCGACACAAGACCGACCTGGATGACCCCCATAATGGAATACCTCACAATGGGAAGGCTACCTGAGGAAAGAAAGGATTCAAGAAAAATACTCTATCAAGCTCTGAGGTGTGTGATAGTGGATGGGACATTATATTGACGTGGTCATTCATTGCCTCTTCTACGGTGTGTTCTGCCTGAGGAAGCTAAAACCATTATGCAAGAAGTGCATGAAGGCTTTTGTGGAGATCATGCTGGGGGGAAAAGCCTAGCATTGAAAATATTGAGGTAGGGCTATTTTTGGCCCACTTTAACGAAAGACTCCATCTCGTATGTTCAGAAATGCGACAAATGCCAGCGCTTCGCCACAGTTGCCTGAGCTGCTCCAGTCGAGCTAACGATGCTCTCATCCACGTGGCCATTTGCGGTGTGGGGAATTGACCTAATAGGGTCCCTACCAATGGGCAAGGGAGGAGTTCGTTACGCGGTGGTGGCAATCGACTATTTCATGAAGTGGGTAGAGGCCGAGCCTTTGGCAACCATCACTTCAAAGAGAGTCTTGGATTTTGTGGTGAAGAATATTGTATGTTGGTTTAGGCTTCCTTTAAAGATCGTGTCGGACAATGGGACCCAGTTCGACAGTGATCTCTTCACTAACTTTTGTGAAAAATACGACGTTATTAAGAGTTTCATCTCAGTAGCATATCCACAGGCCAATGGGCAGGTCGAGGCTGTGAACAAAACCCTAAAGGCATGCCTTAAGAAGAGGTTAGACGAGGCCAAAGGAGTATGGCATGAACAGCTCCCGCAAGTACTTTGGGCATACCGAGCTTCTCACAGAACCTCCATGGGACACACTCCTTTCTCCTTAACTTTTGGAAGCGAAGCCGTCCTTTCAGGCAAAGCTATGGTAACCACTCACAGGCAAAAGACATTTAGCTAGGAATGGAATGATGAATTACTTAGCGTATCTCTTGACCTGATTGATGAGAAACGAGAGGATTCACAGTTATAGCTCGCCCATTATCAACAAAAAATCACTCGTTACTTTTATTCGAAGGGTCTTTCTGGCGAATAAGGATCCCAAGGACGACGTTTTAGGCATGAACTGGGAAGGACCATATAAGATCGTGGAAGTTTTGCGTGAAGGAACCTTCAAGATAGCTTGGTTGAATGGGGAGATAGTCCCATAGACTTGGAACACCCTGCATTTAAAAATGTATTATCAATAGTACAGTCATCCATGTAAGGCTTAATTATAAAAGCCATTTAATTAAATAATATATGGATTATTAAATAATTTTTCTTGTTAAGGTGGTTTTAAATAATTTTTCTTGTTAAGGTTGTATTAGCTCGTGTATTGATGTTTGTAAAAGCAACCAAGAAAGTATCCACACTCTGGTTACTTGGGGGGCATATAACTCGAGGTGGATTAGAATAAGATCGCTGGATAAGTTTAAATTACTTAAATCCCTGGATACAACTAGGTACAAAACTACCCTGGATACAACTAGGTCCAAAACTTAGAAGCTTGGAAAATTGAATATTCGATGGCTTTTTAAGAGCTCAAAATGTCAATAAACCTAGCATAAACTCATTTTAAATCATTTAAAACCCTGGATACAATTAGGTACAAAACTTGGAAAGTTGGGAAAATTGTTTAAAATCAAGGGCTTTTTAAAGCTCGAGTTATCAATAAACCTAACACGAACTAAGTTTAAAATATTTAAAATCCTAGATATAACTGGGTTCAAGGACTGATTCTTAACAGGCATGATATTAATCAACACATAAAGTTTGGATATAACCGAGCTCAAAATATCTATCCCGATCTAAAATCGATTCCTAAAATCTCGAATGTATAAATCTAAGGAGTCATAAACATGAGAGATAATAAAGGAAGGATAAATAGATAAAAAGTTAGACGTATAAATTGAAAATAAAATTGTCCTGAGGGGAAAAACCTCAAACTGAGCCCAAAAGCAATTGTTTACAAAAAACTTATAAAAAACAAAAGGAAAAAGATTGTCACTGAGCTCTTCCAAGTCGCTCTGAGGATGTAACCTCCTCGCCATCCTGCTTGCCTGCCGCAGAAGCATCTCCTATTTCTGACGGTTCTTGCAAAATCTGAGCCTTGAATTTTTTAAGGTACGGATCCCACAACGCGGGATCCATGAAAGAAAAGTTCCCATCCTGGTTAAAGGCCCAACAATGGTACAACATATCCTCCATGGACGACAATGAGGTCGCCTTCTCTTCTTTGACTGCAGCCTCAGCCTCGAGCAGTTTTGCTTTGGCTTCATCAACCTCGGCCTGGAGTTGTGCAGTTTGAGCCTGGAGAGAAACCAAGGCAATCTTTGCAGCCTTCTTGCTTTCCTGGGATGAGGCGAGGGAAAACTTGGCATCATACTCGCTCTTTTGAGCAGCCACAAAGGCAGCTTTGGCGGCCTGCTCACCTTCTTGAGCAGCTGTCAGGGCAGCCTTGGCGGCGTTTATTTTAGCCTGGAGCTCATCATTTCTAGTCCTAGCCTGGGCTATACTGCGATATTGAGCCAAGGCAGACTGCAAAATAATAGGGCAAGTCAGATATATCCTTAGACACGATAAAAAGAAAGATATCACCAAGGAAGGATAACTTACTGTAAGGTTCATCCCCAGGGCTGACTCCATGACGTTCTCTGGGCTCCGCTCCTCGATAGTCCTTAAGTCCCTCGAGCTGGCCTTATAGGCGTGCCCCACCATGTGGCTCGCTATCTCATAAAGGATTCCCCAAAAGGCTTCCGGGAGCTTCTCTAGATCCTGGGGATCTACTGGTATTCCGACAGTCGCAGCTGGGGCAGGGGGAGCTGTAGGATCAGCTTGTATTACTTGATCCCAAGGAGGCATGAACCAAGGTGGAGGAGGAGGAGGAGGAGGAATCCTCCTCTCAGTAATGGAAGACACCAGAGCTATCGAGCTCGTGCCTTTCCCCTTAGCAGGAGATTTTGAGACATTTCCCGCTGCAGGAGGGGCCTTCTTCATAAATCTGGGCCTCTTCACAACAGGGCCTGAGCCGGTTTTCCCGGCCTAGAAAGCAGTACGGAGGTCAGGAGCTCCAGTTTGTGTCCATATCTTTGCCTAAAAAGAACAAGAGGGGAATAGTTCTCAAATAAAGTAAAAAACATACACAGAAAGAAAATAAATAAAGATCCTACCCTCTGGGCTAGGGGAGGAGTCTATAATCACGACCTCCGGCCTCAGGACTACTGGAGGAGAAGGAGAGTCTATGACTAGTATTTCTTGGATCCTAGGAGGTTCAGGCTCTAGTTCTACCATGGGGATGGACTCATCTACGTACTGCCTAAATCCAGGGGCAAAGGCGCCTTAGAGCAGAGAAGGCCAGGTCCTACGGTTGGTCTCGTACTCCTCAAAGATGGCAGACCTAAAATTTAAGGTATTGTCAACAACAATGGTGCCCGTAGGGTAACTATTGTCATGACACACCACTAGGTGGTCTACACATTGGAGTCGGGTTATGTTACGTTCTGGGTCATGAGGATGACGATGGGTGAGCTGATTTGGGTTAAACCTAACTAACCTAAAATTAGCAACAACCCTATCTTGTTCCCTATAGGGGTATGGGTTACCTTGGCCGGAGGGGCTGGCTGCTGCCCCTGACTCAGCATGATCTAAATAAGGTTCCCGAACAGCCTCGAGAACTTGTCTTTTCTGCACAAGAGGCACCTCGTCCTCTTCCTCATCCTCGCCTTCGGTGGCTGGCAAGGCTTCCTCTTGAGAGGATGTGAGCTCGCGGATTACCGGAAGGGTAGCCCGGGTCCTTAAGGTCAATGTCTGGCCTTCGCCAATCAATTGACACGCCAGCATCATGACGTCATTCATGATCTGGCGGTAGTCCTTCTCACTGAGGGACAGCCCAGACAATTTCTCGTACTGACCCCCAAGGGTCGCAGACTTCGCCGTCCTCGCAAATATGGCTGCACGAGAAATAAACTCAGTCAATACATGTACAAGAAAAATATCTTGGAAAGAATAAAATTTCATGAGCTAAAGTCAGAGATTAAAAGAACTTACGAGGACAGTTGAAGTATCTGTGTTCGTAGTTTTAGAGCCCATTCGACATAAATAACAAGTCTTTATAATCGTTGGGGTGATTTGGGAGATCGATGACGGGAGCAGAGTTAGGGAATCTAGTGAGATAGTAGAACCCGTCACCTTGACCTCTTTGTTTCGAGCTGGCTTTGAGGCAGAAGAAATATAATATATCTGCTGGAGGGGGACCTCCCAGTTGTGCTTCAAAAACAAGTATTTCATCCCCGCCAAAAGCCTATAAGAATTTGGGGGGAGCTGAAATGGAGCCAACTTCATGAAATTCAGAAAATCCATGAAGCATTGGTCCAAGGGGAGGATGGCTCATGCCTTCAGGTGTTCGTCACTCCAGGCTGTGAAATCTTATTGGAAAGGGGAGCAGCTCTGTTCCCCTTCAAAAGCAGGTCGAGCAATGAGGACTCCGGTCCCGACCTCAATGTTGTGGCTTAGCAGATTTTGTTTACCCTCCCCTGGGTCATAATCTTGGATGCGATTATTTCCGCCTCGAAGTAGGCGTCGGGGTCAACCACCACCTCCTTTTCCACCACCGGACCGAGGTGGGGAATGGGAGACTCAGGGGTGACCTCCTTCCCCTTTTTCTTTTGCTGAGAGGATGAACTAGTTGCATTCTTCTTGGGAGCCATCAGATCGCCTAATGAACAGAACAACCTAATTATTAGGCAACCTAAGAGGATTTTAAGGTTACGAAGTGGAAGTACGGAGGGGGAATGGTTTACTTTTGATGTATGAGCTGAGTTAGCCTCAGCCCCATCACGTGA
Source organism: Humulus lupulus (assembly GCF_963169125.1). Classification (NCBI taxonomy): domain Eukaryota; kingdom Viridiplantae; phylum Streptophyta; class Magnoliopsida; order Rosales; family Cannabaceae; genus Humulus; species Humulus lupulus. The sequence goes on along the minus strand of NC_084797.1, from coordinate 140,656,261 downwards.
TGAAACACGCTACCCTAAGTTACGCACCTCGGTTTCCTAATAGACCCCTGATATTTAGGGATCCGTGTGTCAGAAAATCAGACCACTACTATCCCTGGGAGGCGGTTTAGTGCAAAAACCACCCAAGGAGTGTGACCCCTAAGCAACCTGGTTTGAACCCTAAAAAACTTTTCATCTCCTATATCCCAAATTGGTATTTTCTAAATTCTCCATGGATTACCCAACTTTACCCAGAAATTACCCATTTTTATGAATGTTGTAGTTCTAAAAATATTTTAGGACTACTCATTGAATCTAAGTTGAAGCCTATTCGTTAAAATCATTTGGGAAATGGCCTAATATTGACTACGGTGAAGTATGAATGAGCATGGTGAAGAACAAAAAAAAAAAAAAACCAGTAAAATAAAAATTTCTTCAAAAGCAAAAGACGAGGTGCTTACAATATGTTCTTCGATAAAAAGAAGTAGACTTTGTAGGGGAAAGTTCCTGGAAGACTACTGAGTAACTGGGTGCAACGAATGATTTTTGGGTTTTTCTGAGAAAGAAGGATTTGGAAATACAGAAGAGAGAAAATATAGAAAAATTTCAAATTAAAGGTGGTGAAACCTGAAAATTGCCTACCCTATTTATACGCAAATGGCATAAATTAATTTGGGCTATCCGATTTGGTTAGTACAAGATCAAAGGGCCACGGTTAAACAGACAAAACAGTGGCAAAAAGGTGACAAGACAATTATTGCAGTCCTCGAAACCCAAACAGACGCCAATTGTAGTACACCACGTGTCCAGTACTCGAGTAGTGGGCAAGCATGATTTTGTGTAACTATTAACTAAAAGCCCCTATTGTGTAGGTTATAAAATGATGACGTCATACATGAGCAGGAGCTTGGGGGGCAAATGTTGTACCCTAATTTTAGCTCGAGTCATCCACTTAGTTCGAGTACAGCTGGCAAATAAATGTACGGAGAAATAACAAAGGATATGATATTTTTTTACTATCCACGTAAGCAACTCTAGTTTCACATGGGAACGTGTGGTGTTAGGTGTCCTGGGTTTAACCTGAGCTACAAACATGAAGGTTGTGAAGCACGAGCTCAAAATATTCAAACAGTTGTCGATGTACGAGCTAGGAGAGATATTCAACTCATGATAATTCAAATATATTGCGTACCCGCAGATCCCCAAAGACTCGGGTACTTTTATATGATTATTTATGACCAACCTGTCATATTTAATGTCCCAAATATTAGGATACCATTTATTTTGTGATCAAATCATATCCCAGTATAAATGAGAATTATTTGTATTAAATGTAATAAATATGTAAATCTGTGATTGACTCACACGGTTACCCAAACCTGTCCATGGAATTTCTCTATAAATACTGGAAATATTGGAGAGGGAAGGGGACGATTATTCTATAATACTGAAACTCTGCCAAAATAGAGAGAGAAACAACAATAATATAGACTTGTGGACTAGGTGGATTTTAACCACTGAACCACATAAAAGATTTGTGTTCTTGTGAATTCATTTCATCTTTCGTTACGGTTTATTACTAAGCACTAATCAACCTTATTATTTCTTTATACACTGTTGGCGAAAAACCGTGTCCACATAAATGATTTCTTAAATTTTTTTTCAATTATTTTTTTTACCTAATTATATTATTGTTAAAATATAATGTATATAATATTTACAAATTTTATATTTAACTCTAATTTAAAATAGCCTGATAGTTTATGTGTATGCGTGTGTGTATTTATCTATTTGCTAACTGAAGTTGCTACATTTAAGTATTTGTATATAGTTTTTTAGATTTTCTTATGTAGACAAGCATAATATAAATTAATTAAAAAAATGTTTTAAGGAATTTTACCTATTCAAATGTCGGGTCACATTATCAAAAGGTACCAGATTTTAAAACTAATACATGTGAAAGTGGAAAAGCTGAATTTTGATAACACCAAAAAGAGGCATGAATCTGTAAGCAACGGTCCTAGTGCGCAGCAGAAATTGTGGAATGGTGACATAGGTATATAACAAAAAAATTCACACAAACTTTTTTATATGCGGATCCATCAATATGCAATATGTTAATCAACAAACAATATGTATAAATATATGTATAAAACCAAGATTAAATGACTACCTCTTGTAGCCTATCAAGAATCCTTGAATCTTTTCGAAAAATCAATGATCTTCCTATCCTTGCTTTGAATACTCAAACCACGATCTTCCAAGACATTCTTTACACCTCAAGATGTGTGTGGGCACATAGAGAACAATAATTGATTTTCTGAATCACAAGATGTTCTCAACTCATGAGATTTTGAATTTAAGGCTAGAGAGAAAATCTTATTTTTCTTTATTTTAATTTGAGAGTGTGAGGAGAAAAATTGAATTGAGAATTTCATTAACCATCTATCAGGAATAGACTACTATTCTTATATATAATTGTTGTATATTATTATCACATAATAATAATAATAATAATAATAATCCTTGTCCGTGTTTTCACCTAGGGACACGTGGCAATCCGAGTAGGGTAGGGCACGGATGTCTCTCCGAGGACATGCCTCGAGAACTGGTCAGCAGTCCTTATTTTCTTTGCAAACAGTTATCTTCTAGGCCAAAGACCTTGTCCTTGGGACCTAGAAGGTTAGCCAGGTGTCAACTAATGCAGGTTTTTAGCGACAAAGGATCGCCTGACAACCTTTTTGGCGATCCGTCCATAGTGTTGTCAATTGTAAGACTCGATAATTCACACTCCCACTACGTAGCCTAACAAGGAAATACGTGTGGTATGCCCTGATAGTTCCAGGGGCATGTTCCCCATAAAGTAGGTAGCTTTCTGCAATGGGCCCCGCGAATGTCGCCTGGGCCGTGGTCTCTAGTTAATGTAGTCCAATGCATTAAAGTGGTATTAATACCTCAATAATGGGGAGAATGTACATTAATTAGCCTAGTGTGTATTAATTGTAAATGATGAGTAATTAATAACCCCATCCTTTATAAATAAGGCTGGGGATCTCATTGTAAAGGGTTCGGTACTTTAGAGAGAAAAATGCATTGTACTCAGAGCAATCTAAACGCTACCTGAGAATACACCATTGGAGCTTGCATCAATTAGCTTACAATCTTCTTAATACTAGAGACTCGTGGACTAGGGCTCTTTTATATCTAGAACCACCTACAAACATTTTGTGTTCTTGTTAATTATTTCTTTAATCTTTCGTTTTAAGGTTGACATCGAAAAAGGCAGTCAAAATTTTGGTGCTTTCATTGAGAGATTGAAGAAAGCATTCGGAACACTTACAGCCATGGTAATTACTTGAAGAAATGTTGCAGATGACATACTCCCCCCTACCGGAGTTGAAGGAGGGGAACCCAATTGGCAACCACCTCAGGACATGCCTGAAATGGTGAAGGACTGTGACGAAGACGCCAAATATGACAACGAAGATGACGGTGTCTACTAGGGGTATTATGAGGAACAATAGCCTAACCCCATGGATGCGTAGGAGACACAGGAGGTGGTGGTGCTCCGTGAGCAGGTGGTGTAATGCCCCAAAATCCATAATAAGGTTTAGGACCTTGATTAGGAGGCCGGGAGGGCCATACTTTATATATTATGCAATTAAATGATTATATGCATGTTTATGTGAATTATATTATAATATGATGATAAATGCATGCATATGGGTCCATTTTTAATTATAAGGGAATTTGGTAATTTGGCCCGTTGAGGGCGTAATTGTGTATTTTCATGCATGTTGGTGAATTGTGAATAAGACCACATTATATGTGGATTTGTTCGAGCCATTCGGCATGAGACGATCTTTGAATGCAAGTTATCGGTGTAGTCATAACGAGGTTAGTTTCGATCTTTGAGAATATTGGAAGTAATGGGAATTGGAGGGTGTTAATTATGATTAACGAGATAGGCAGAAAAGGAAAATTTTGCCCTTGGTGGATGTTAAGGGTTTTAAATAGGCTTGGGGAATTTGAGTCTTTTCACCTTAGGTTATATTTAGCCATTAGAAGGCTGTGGAAAGTTAAGCAAAACAAAGCACTTCATCTTCCTCTCCCGTTCATCTTCTTCTCCTCTTTTCTCTTTGATTTTTGAAGCTCTTTTTAAGGAACCAAGCTAGGGAACCAAGCCTTGAGGGTTTTGGGTTATGTCCTACCATTGAAGAGGGTGTAATTCTGAGCTTGAGGTAAGTTTTTAACCATAGAATCTCTGGTTTCTTGCTCTGTTTTCTTATTGAGTTTCAGTTGGGTTTTTGGTTTGAAAGTTCAGAATTCAATGGGGTTTTTGGCAAAGTTTGGATAGGTTATGATGCCTAGATCAAGTGTAGATGGGTTTTGGGTTCAATTGGGGGTTTGGATGGAGTTTGGAAGCTTCTTTTTAAGGTTTGAAATGGAGGAATCTAAGGAGGGAAGAACCAGGGCAGTTCTGCCTGGCCCTAGTGTTACAACGCCCAAAGGGTGGCGCTACAGCGCTAGACAGGGCAAAACTTCCCTGCCTGTAGCGCTGGGGCGCTAGGGGGCAGCACTGTAGCGCTGCCCTATTTTTCCTGATGCATATTTTGGGAGCTTTTGAGGGATTTTGGCTCGGGGTTTCAATTCCTAAGGCTTGGGATCAAATCTACTCACCGTTTGGGTACAATTCATGGTCCCGGGAGTGAGGTTTAGGTCAAGAACCTATTAATATTGATTTTCTTTAATGGAGGTTATATTTGGTTATGACTAGGTGACCACTAAGGGATTAAAGGATTGATCGTTCTCAAGGGTCGTTCAATTTTTATTTCTCGCTCGAACCAGAGGTAAGAAAACTTCACCCAGAATGTGATGCATGAGAAACATGTGATTAGGGCATGCCATGAATGTTTAATATGAGATTGATCGAAGCTTGAGTCTCAGTGTTTGTGCATGACCATAATTATGCTAGCAATTGTTAAGTAAGCATGTTGAATGCCCTACATTTGGATATTTTACATATGATATATACCTGATTGCATTGCTTACTTGTGAATGGAATTGACCCATGAGTCAGAAATCGGCAATGGTGTCAGTATTAACTATGAAGCTGTGACTTACTAGTCAAGTTCGACAACAGTATTGAGCACTGGTCGTGTGTTATTGACCTATGAGTCAAGAGCGACATAAGCGTCATGAACGCAAAGCCGAAAAGATTAGATCTAATCGACATCAGCATTGAATGACTCATCATGAGCATTAATGCCTTACTGACCTCAAGTTCGATGAAAACTAAAAGCGTTTGTCTAGCCTATGGCTAGTCACTTAGAGCCATGGACAGAAGGCCCACGTGACTGCATCGTCACATGGCTATGGGTGCTGAGCCTCTGTCGTGACTCCTTCATCAGTCACTCATCTGGTTTAAGTTAGTGACTTGCTCATCAGTCACTCATCTGGTTTTAGTTAGTGACTTGCTCATCAGTCACTCATCTGAGGGTACAGAACCCATGTTAGTGACTTACTCCTCTGTCACTCATCTGATTAGGGCTACACACTCCATCATGGTTAATAGAACCTTAAAGTGTTAAATCACTCATCTGATTAGGATTGACTTGATAGTCATCCATTCAGGAGGGCAGGATCCCCCATCACTATCTGAACCTATTTGCATGCATGAATAGGGCTATTATTGCTAGGCATGCACATTATGATTTAGTAACATGTTATTACTATTCATGATCATATTGAGTTTTCTTGCTGGGCTTTGGCTCACGGGTGCTATGTGGTGTAGGTGAAGGCAAAAGAAAGCTAGACCATCCTTGAGTTGGAGAGCTTAGGTGACAATGTGTACATATGCGGCTGCTCGACTGCCACGACAGAGTGTTTATAGAGGAACTAGGGTTAAACCCTATTTTGCCGCTTAGGTCGGCTGGTTGTAAATATTTTGTTGTAATTAACCTTTAAATTATATTTTTGGGATCCCAATGTATATGGTAAATGTTTTAGTGAAATGTTGTATCTTAACAAATTTTTTTAACCCTAAACTGCTAATCACACTTAGTTACACGATTATGGCCAAACGACTCTGTTAGCGAGTTTAGCACTGTTTAAATGCACACCATAATGGTCCCTGGAGATTAGGGCATTACAGGTGGCCACCTAGCAACAAAAGATCAATGCTTAAGAGGGTAGCATCGCCGCCCTACAGGAGATGGTACTTGCCATGAAGGCCACTCTTGCAACCCAGGGGCTGCGAGTGGACCCCAATGACAATCTACCAGTTAGACACCGAACTGGCGTGCCACTTGCGCACCTTGTTGGAGTGCCACCTATCAATACAGCTGGAGTGCCTCCCAAGCACCTGGCTGCAGAGGTGCGAGATCCACTGGCTGGGGTGCCCACCAAGCACCCAGCTAGAGTTGGAACCCCGGTACCACCACAGGATTGCGGTAAAGGAAAAGTTGACGATAATCCTGCTCCAAAGAAGAAGAGGGCTCGTCAAGACCCCAAGGGCCACCAGGTTTCCCGAAAGGCTGGTAAAGGTAATGGCCTAGGGGCCCGAGGACATCGCTAGGCTATTAGCACCCATGGAGCTCAGGGCGTTCTGCCCCAACACGCTCATACGGATCGTACCAGGCCTGGAGGTGGTGTCCCCTCGGTACCTCATCAACCCCATAGGAACAACGGTCTGGGGGTCCACCCAAGGAACATCTCATAGAACCGAGAACGTGGCATCAATATCTCAGTAAATGATGAGAATATTGAGTCCGACGGAGAAACCAAGGTGGCTCGTCTCGAGGATAACGACACGTCCCGGGGTCAAGCTGACTTGCGGGACAACCTTAATGCCCGAAGATGTAATAAGGCCAATGGACATGAATCCACCAGGAAAGGTCTATCATACCTACGGGACAACCTCAACGCTTGAAGAAAAGATAGCCTAGCGTAGAGCATCAATAGAGATCGAGATCTGCTCTGTGCAGAGTTAGAGAGCCTAAAGAAGATCATGCTAAGAATGGCCAGACGGCAAGGCCATGACTCAGACTCGGATGATGAAGAAGTGGAGCCATGTGCTCCCCACATTATGGAAGCCCCCTTGCTACATGGTTTCAAGATGCCGACCACCCCCCCTTATGATGGCAGCTGGGATCCCACTGACCACCTTTCTAAGTTCAGCAGGTTGATGTTGGTACATTGCGTCTCTGATGACGCTAAGTGTCACGTGTTCCCGATCACTCTAACGGGACTAACAGATGAATGGTTCAAGAAGCATCGACAAGGATCCATTCACTCTTGGCATCAGTTATCATCTGCCTTCCGAAGTCAATTCATAGGAGCTTAGAAGGTGAGCTTTGAGGTCAATGCTTTGGCCAACATTAAATAAGGGCCCTTTGAGACCCTCAAGGCATACATCAAATGCTTCAAGGAGGAGGTGGCGAGAACCAAGAGGGTTGATGACAGCTAGCAGTTGCTAGCCTTGCAGGTTGGCATCCGCGTGGGGTCCCCGCATTGGGATGACCTCCAGCTGAGAGGATGTTGAAGACTTGACGACTTCATTCGTTGGGCGCAAGAGTATATCAATTGGGAGGATGCCTAGATTGGAGCATTAAGAGGACTCGTTACCTTTCCTTCTTCGACCACATCTGGCCCCGTGGCTTCGGGAATCCAATATTCCCATTTTCCTCCCATCCAACTAGGCTTGGGAGGAGTCCAGCCTAACTTGAGCGTCCCGCCCGCAGGTTTTAGTGTCGTGCCAACTCTTGGTTTTAGCGTTTCCTCGATAGGATATGGAGCAGCGCCCAATGAATACAGTGTTTTTCAACCTGCATTCATTGATGGAGTTGCCGCTCTGTCCCAGTCTACTACACCCAACCGAACCCCCAAGGGCAGTAGACGTGGGGGCAAAGGTAAAGGCCGGAAGCCCACGGGAAATGGAAACTCACTGACAGAGCAAGGAGCTAGCTCTGGTGAGAAGTATGTCTTGTAGTACTCCAAGTACACTGACTTAGTGGACTCCTGAGAGAACATCTTTGTGGCCATAGAACAACATGTTCACTATCGAAAGCCACAACCCATTTGAAGGGACAGGGAAAGACGAGACCCAGGCAAGTTTTGTCGTTTTCACAATGACATAGAGCACCACACTAATTAGTACCGCCAGCACAAGGATGAGATCAAAAACCTCATCAAGTTGGGACATCTCCACCAATATGCTAAGAGTGGAGCGCGCCAGGCCCAACTCCCCACGGATGGAGTGCCCGTGCCACCAGTGGGCTTAGTTGCTTGCCCAAATGCCTCGAATGACTGACCAAGTCATAAAGTTCTCCGAAGACAATGTTCAAAGAATACACTTCCCCCACCATGACCCATTGGTAATTGAGAGCCAAATCTCCAACAAAATGGTGGCACAGATTCTGCTGGATAACGGGAGTTCGGTGAACATCCTGTTTAGATCAGCCTTTGAGAAAATAGGGTTGACCACCGTAGATTTTTCCTCATGCACCTCGACCCTTTAAGGATTCTCGGAAGAAGCCCACATCTTGATGGGGGCAAATAAAGCTTCCTGTAACACTTGGAGAAGTCCCTTGCTAGGCCTTCAAATACTACACCTTTATGGTGGTGGATTGCTCCTCGGCATATAACGCCATCCTGGGACGGCTTGCCTAGTAGAGTTTGGAGCCGTCACTTCCATCCACCACCTATGCATGAAATTCCCCACAGAGGCGAGGATTGGTACCGTTCGCAAAGACTAGAAAGAAGGGAGACATTGTTCCAATGTGTCTCTCAAGACCCATGTCATGATGGCGGAGACAGCAGTCCCCGAGCAGTTTGAGGCTTTGGAGGTATAGGCAGTCCAGGAGACTGGGCATGGTGAGTTGGACACGAGGGTTCAAGAGGAGAGGGCCATTGAACCAATAGAGGAGGTAGAGGAGGTAGTTCTTGATACCTCCACCCCCGATAGAAAAATAAAAGTTGGGGGAAGTTTGAAGACAGAAGTCCAAACGGTAGTGGTGGACTTCCTCTGAGAAAACCAAGATGTGTTTGCATGGTCGCATTCTAATATGACCGGCATTGATACGAACATCATATGCCATGCCTTGAATGTTGATCCTCACTTTGCTCCTGTCCAGCAGAAGCAAAGAACGTATGATCACACTCGGAAAGAGGCTCTCAAGGCTAAGGTAGATAAGCTCCTCACCAACGAATTCATCCGAGAAGCCCAATACCCAGGTGGCTATCTAACCATGTTCTTGTGCCAAAGCCAAATGGCACATGGAGGACATGCATTGATTTCTCATACCTCAACAAAGCTTGTCTGAAAGATTTCTTTTCGCTTCCCAAGATATATCAGATGGTCAATGCCACCTCTGGCTACGAGTTGTTGTCATTCATGGACGCATACTAGGGATATAACCAGATATCCATGCATGTCGCAGACCAGGAGCATACTAGTTTTCAGACCAATAAGGGTGTCTACTATTACATCGTGATGCCTTTCGGGCTGAAGAATGTTGGTCCCACCTACCAGAGGCTGGTTAAAAGGATGTTCAAGAACCAGTTGGGCTGAAACATGGAGGAGGTCTATGTGGACGACATGCGGGTCAAGTCTAGATAAATATCATTTACCAAAATATGCGAAATTACCAAAATACCCCTTGGCTCACCCCAAGCCGAATATTTATCCCCGCTGTGACTTTTCTGCTAAATTGCTCGAAAGGACCGACTCATGTCGAATATCCCGAATATCCACATAAAAGTGTGGTCTCAAGCACATAACACATAAAAATTACAATTAAACATTTAATAGGTCAAAATTACGAAAAGGCCCATTTTTAACAAAAGCAGGTCTTTAAACACATTTAATGCACATATTCATGCATACTCAATAATGTAATCACATAAATCAATTAATTAACACATAATTACCCCATGTGTCATCTCGGCACGCTAATCAAAGCACTTAATTCTACTAGAAGTTTCAGGACGCTATAATTATCCTTTCCTACTAGAAATTTTGTCCTCGAAATTTACCTGAACAACTCTGGATAGTTTTCTCGCATATCCAACTCTAATTCCCAAGTCGCTTCTTCCACTTTGTTGTTCCTCCATAGCACTTTAACTAATGGAATAGTTTTGTTCCTCAAGACTTTGTCCTTCTTATCAAATATGTGAACCGGTTGCTCTTCGTAGGATAATCTGATTATAACACCAGATTCTCATAAATCAGTACATGTGTCGTATCCGATACATACTTCTGAAGCGTCGATACATGGAATACATCATGAAATCCTGACAGGGATGGGGGAAAAGCCAATCTATAAGCTACATGTCCAATAGTCTCTAGGATCAAAAAAGGTCCCACAAACATAGGGCTCAACTTGCCCTTCTTCCCAAACTGTTTTAATCCTTTCAATGATGAAACTTGGAGAAAAACGTAGTCCCTTACTTGGAACTCCATGTTTCTATGCTTATGATCAACGTAGCTTTTCTGTTTACTCTGTGAGGCAAGCATTCGAGCTCTAATCTTCTCAATGGACTCACTAGTTCTCTAGACTGCTTCAGGACCCAAATACTTCCTCTCATCCATTTCATCCTAATGAATGGATGATCTACACTTCCTACCATACAACATCTCAATTGGAGTTACTATGATCATTAAATGATAACTGTTGTTGTAGGTAAACTCACTCAAAGGAAGATATTTACTCCAAGACCCTTCAAAATCTAATACACATGCCCGAAGCATGTCCTCCAACACCTGAATTGTCCTATCAGACTGTCCATCTGTTTGAGGATGGAAGCGGTGTTGAACTTCAAATGCATACCCATGGCCCTCTGCAGGCGTCCCCAAAACTTGGAAGTAAAAGTGTGATCTCGGTCCGACACTATAAACTTTGAAGTTCCATGGAGACATACAATCTCTCACATATAACTCAGCATATGGATCCACGATAAAATTTGTTCTCACATGCAAGAAGTGAGCTGACATGGTATATCGATCCACGATCACCCATATTGAATCATGTTGACCCACTATCCTAGGCAACCCAAATACAAAATCCATGGTAATGTCCTCCCATTTTCACTCAGGGATACCTAACAACTGTAGTAACCCTACTGGCCTCTGGTGTTCAACTTTCACTTGCTGACAAGTCAAGCACTTCGGCACATATTCAATCACATCCTTTTTCATTCTTGGCAACCAATACAAAGATTTCAAACCCTGATATATCTTTGTGGTGCCTGGATGCTATGATTATGGAGTAGTATGAGACTCATCCATAATCTCCCACCTAATATCAACATTTATCGGAACACAAATCTGATCCTTGTTTCTCAGTATACCCATCTCAGATATTGTAAGGTCCTTAACCACTCTAGCTAGAACATCTTCTTTGTGCTTCATCAATTGGGAGTCACCCATCTGACCTTCCTTTATCCTCTCCATGAGTGTAGAATGTAGTGTAATGTTGGCTAACTGACCCACCACCAACTCTATTCTCGCTCCGGTCATATCTTTTGCCAACTCCCTTCATATTTGCTTCGAACTAAATAATTTTCTCGGACCTCTCCGACTCAAAGCATCTACTACCACATTGTCTTTCCCTGGATGATAGAGAATCTCACAATCATAATCCTTCACCAATTCTAACCAACGTCTCTGTCTCATATTCAGATCCTTCTGTGTGAAAAAGTACTTCAAACTTTTATGATCAACGTAAATTTCACACTTCTCCCCATACAGATAATGCTGCCATACCTTCAGTGCGATTACCAATGCCATCAATTCTAGGTCATGAGTAGGGTATCGTTGATCATACTCCTTCAACTATCTTGAGGCATAAGAAATTACTTTACCACCCTCCATCAGAACACAGCCTAACCCTTTCCTCGAAGCATCACAATAAACCACAAACGTTTCCTTATGTGAAGGAAGACTAAGCACTGATTTAGTAATCAATCGACGCTTTAACTCTTGAAAGTTGTTCTCACACCTATCAAACCAAATAAACTACAAATTCTTGCATGTCAATTCAGTCAAAGGTGTTGCAATCCTTGAGAATTCTTCAACAAAATGTTGATAGTATCCCGTCAAACCTAGAAATTCTAATATGTGAAGCACTCCTTGGCCTTAGCCAATCTCTCCCTGCCTCTATCTTGGTCGGATCCTCCACAATCCCATCCTTACTAATAATATGACCAAAAAACATCACTTGAGGCAATCATAACTCACACTTCTTGAACTTGCCATATAACATGTGTCCCCTCATCCTCTGTAATACCAAACGAAGTTGTTGCTTATGTGCTGTCTCTGATTGAGAGTACATCAGAATGTCATCAATGAACACAATCGCAAACCTGTCTAGATAGTCCTTGAACACCTTTTTCATTAGATCCATAACGTTGTTGGGGCATTGGTTAGACCAAAGGACATAACCAAAACCTCATAATGCACGTACCTCGTGCGAATGGTTGTCTTCGAAAAATCCTCCTCTTTGATCCTTAGGTGGTGATAACTAGATCAAAGATCAATCTTCGAAAACACTACCTTACCCTGCAATTGGTGAAACAAGTTGTCAATCCTTGGCAGTGGATACTTGTTCTTGATGTTATTTTATTCGGTTCCTAGTAGTTAATACGCATCCTCAACATCTCAACCTTCTTTATCACAAACAACACTGGTGCACCCCAGGAGAGAAACTAGGTCTAATGAACCTCAAATAAAGTAACTCTTGTAATAGTACCTTCAATTCTTTTTATTCCACTGGTGCCATTCTGTATAGTACCCTGAATATTGGTTTTGTACCTAGTGCCAACTCAATCTCTTGTTGCGACGAAAATCTCGGTAAATCCTTCAGAAATATATCTAGAAACTCACAGACAAGTCTAGTGTCTTATGGTCCGACTAGTACAGCCTTAGTGGTATCCACCACACTAGCTAGGAATCCTATGCAACCTCCTTCCAATAGGGCTCTAGCCTTCAGTGTCGAGATCATAGGCATGTAAGGCCCATTCACATCACCTACAAATACAAATGGGTCCCCTCCCTCCAACTCAAAAGTCACCATCCTCCTTTTGCAATCTATGGTTGCCCCATAATTAGCCAACCAATCCATACCTAAGATCATATCTGAAACACCCCAACATTCCGAGGAGTTACATACATGACATAAAAATACTGAGTTTAAACCAAAAGACCAAAAAGGTACTTTTACTTGATTTAAAAGACAAAAAATTACTATTCAAAAGAGCGTTGTTCAAAAGAAAATAGAGACTCTGAAATCTCATAAGTTATTTTACAAAAAAATACTTGATTAACCAAAACATAATACATCCAATGGCTTGATCCATAGTCACATTGTCCCTAACATGTACTCACACCACCGCAACTCTCCAACTCATTGCATGCCTATATCCTTACCTATATACAAAGCACTTATGAGCAAGGCCCAACAAGAAGAGCTATATAGGACACAACCCTCAAGCCTAAGCATAATCAATCTAAAAGCACATTAATATCAACACATTCAAAATGCATAGCATCATATCATCAAAATCATAATGCATATCTCAATGTATAGCAACACAACATATGCATCACACCATAATACAACAATAATGCCCTTGCAAGAGCCCCTTGAGTCTATACACCCAACTTAATCCACATGTGTTTGCAAGCATGTAGTAATAATATTGTCCTCTTTGACAGTCTCTCAAGTCCAATTACCCAAGGAAATCCACAGCACTCACAAGCACATTCAAGTACTCTATACATGCATATATCATCATATGCATCAAGACATAATCACAATTATGCTCATAACAGTCCATACATATTTAACAAACATGTATCAAGAACAATCCAATGCATATCATTATCCATACATATCATAGTATGAATCAAATGAATTCAAATCATAATTGTTGACGGCAAGAACTCATCAACGATATAAGGATGGAAAACTCAAAGCTTGTTACAAAAACTGCGTAGATAGAACTTAGGAAAAACTTAAGAAAGAATGATGCAGAACAACAATGGAGGAAATCTGGTATATTGCTTCACTGTCTCTGTATACAATGAATTTTCCAACCCCTTAGTGTGAGGGGTGGAGGTTTATTTATAGCTGGGCTCTAATGACCCCTGATACATGGTGGTCTCAGTGGACAAGAATGTACGTAGGTACATTGTTAGAATAGTGGTGCAGAGGGTCGTGGTGTCAGCACTGGTATATGGTCAAGGGTGCTCAGGTGGTGCCTCCATTCTTCATACGAGTTCGTACCACCACTACTTGTCGAATACGGATGTCAGGGTCATGCTTTTGTCCTCCTCAGGGTCGTACATCTCATACCCATACGCGTGCTTCATATTGGATGGTCCTTCTAACATTTCAAAGATACATATTTTCTCCAAGTTTCCTTGTAATTTTCTAAGCGTTGGAAAGCTAATGGGTTCTTCTCTAAGGTAGAGAGGGTTTCCTTGAAACAAAAGTTCGAAGGAGGAGGTAGACATATGTATGGGAGATGTGCTCCGCTAGTGACACCTACCATGGAAAGCAAGGCATAGCCTCGTCAGCGAAGCATGTATCTTCACATGTAGTGAGGCTGCATGGCATGAGATAAGGGTGTCGCAAGGCATGAGTTGATGGTAACGAGAGGCAGTGTGTATGGCACTAGACAATGGTCTCGCGAGGCACTGCTGCTTGGTGCGAGACAAGGATCTCACGAGGTGTAGTTTTTTGGTTCGCGAGGCATGAGACAAGGGTCTCATGAGGTGCGAGACGAGGGTCTCACGAGGTGCAATTGCTTGGAGTGCGAGGCACGAGACGAGGGTCTCATGAGGCACAACTGTTTGGCACAAGATTATGGGTCTCGCGAGGCGCTAGCCGATGAGGGGTCGCGAGGCATCCATCTTAGCGCAACACTCGAGATTTTGGGTGTATACTCATTAGGTTGCTGGTGTCCATTTTAGCGCAACACTCACTAGGGCGAGGCACCTCGCATAGAGGGGCTCTCACATAGCGAGGCCCTTGTGCGAGGCACTCATAGGTCGTGGCTTCGCATATGGGACATTTGGACATATAGGGCCTCACTATGCGAGGCCCTCTTCCCCAGGCGGGAATCTTTTGCTGAGGCCTTATGCCTAAGGCAAGTTGGGTTTCTCTATCGAGGTTCTCCTCCATAAGGATCTTGCGCACTTGGCTATTTCGAGGGTTCGAACACGCAGGCCTCGCTACGCGATACCCTTTTCTTCTATGGCCTTGCTCCTTCATCGATAGGTACTTTAAGGGATAATTTACCATATTCACACTTGATTATCTAGGAGATTTGCACATGTGTTGCAGTCTTTATTGGGTGTAGAATTTTGGCATCCACACTTGCCCCCCAGTCTATAAGTAGGCCTTTAGGCGTTCTCGTAGACTCTTTTTGTGCCATTTTTATGACATGTAAAGTACAAGTGTGTTTCTTTGTTTATGAGATATGGAAAAACATACTTCATAAATGGTGATCCTCAAGACTACTTTGAAGTTTAACTAATGCCATTCCTTTTTACAAATCCCACGGGTGTCATTGGTGTATAAAACATCAGGCTGCATGAAGGGGCCTGAGGCACACTACCCAGAGGGGCCAAGAAGTATCGTTTAGACAAGATGAGCCCTCATGCAGTGCTCCTAAGATGTTGCCCTGGGTGATGTGTACGTATCCAATGCTTGTAAGATTTTATAGTGGAGAGTGCTTTGGCAATCCTTTCTTGTGGTCTTTTCGTCTTGTTGGCTTCTTCTTCACTATCAGAGCAGCAGTTCGACTTGACCGCGAAGTCTACCAATACTTGTTCATTGAAGAAACACACTTGGTGTCTTGTTTGTTCTTCATGCTTATCGAAGGAGCATTTGAGCTCCTCTTATGTATGCACATTGGTTTATTTTAAGAATGTGTTGACCCTTTGGGTATCTCCCATCCTTTTTTTCTATATTCGTCATGCTCGCTCTTTTGAATTTTTATTTTTGTTCGAGAATCGTCCTTCTTGTTATTATTCATAGTACTATTTTTACAAACGTCTTCTTCGAGACCCTTTTTGCAAGCGTCTTCTTCGAGACCCTTTTTGCAAGCGTCTTCTTCGAGACATTTTTTGTAAGCGTCTTCTTTGAGACCCTTTTTGGGCTGGTGACCTTGGCTGACCTAGGATTATTATAAGGACCCTTTTTGGTCCTTGATGTGATCTTCCCTTGGGTTGGGACCCTTATAGAGAGATGGTACTTGAGAAGTCTCGCAAGCGCCCATTTTCAAGGCCCTTTTATTGATTGCGAGGGAGTTTTTTTGCAAAGACCTCCTTTAGGCCCCTTTTTCCATGGGTTAGGAGACTTGGTTGATCTAGACATAGGGATCTCTTTGAGCTCCCCTTTTGTATTCTACAACGCGATCCCTTTATAGGGTGGGTGTGTTTGTGAGGAAGTCATTTTTTAGGGACCTTTTGACTTTCTTAGCTTCTATAAGGGTAGCTAGTCCTTATAGATTCAAATGGTATCTTATAAGGTTCACCACTCATGAACATATTTATTCATGTGTAAGTATTTTTATATATATATATCTCACTAGACCAGGCACCTGTTTTGCACATGGCCAGGCGCCTATTGAGACTCGCGAGGCTAGGCACCTATTTTGCACATGGCTAGGTGTCTGTTGAGGCTCGTGAGGCAGGGCACCTATTTTTCACATGGCTAGGTGCTTGTTGAGGCTCGCAAGGCCAAGCACCTATTTTGCACATGGCTAGGTGCCTATTGAGGCTCGCAAGGCTGGGCACCTATCTTGCATATGGCTAGGTGCATGTTGAGGCTCACAAGGCTGGGCACCTATTTTGCATATGGCTAGGTGCCTGATGAGGCTTACAAGGCTAGGCACCTATTTTGCACATGGCTAGGTGCCTGTTGAAGCTGGGCATAATACCTCCAAAGTGGTTGATGGGATCTATCTTGCCAAGCACTTTGTTTTTCATTCTTTTCGATGCGCTTTGACAATTCAAATCGACAATGGCAGTATGTGCATCATATAAGTGTCCTTGGATATGAGATATGTAACATATAAGTTAGGTGCTTAATATTAGTAATAGCAGGAAACGTGCAAGGGTAAGCACAATTTCATTGTTAGAATACATCCTAGAGTCAACTACGTGACCTCTTTGGATCCTAAGCGACACACATAAAGGGATTCTTATCGAAGGTTATCCTTGATGAATCCTACTAGCTTCTTCTTGAAGTCTTCTTGTAGACCTCTTCCAACTTTCAACTTGATCTGCGACTTTTCTATCACAATGACCCCTTCTACGCGGAGTCTTCAAACGTATTGGTAGAAGGGAGATTGGAGGAAGGTTTTCTCTCCCCAGCATGCACTTTCTCGTGGCCCTCTTTCACACGTATATACTTCTTTGCTCTTTTGAAGAAGTCGTCTAGGTTTGTAACCTCCCTCTTGAGCATGTTCTCCCATAACTTGCTTCCTGGACAAACTCTGGTTATGATAGCCATCTTAAGCTCTGGTTTAGTTGAACTTCCTAGCTTAGTTATTTCCATATTGAATCTATGGATATAACTCTTCAGGCTTTCACTCTCGCCTTGTTTTATATTAGCGAGGCTAGTGCTCGACATAGTATAATCATGGACCGCATGGTGTTTCTGAAGAAATTCACCAGAGAACTGTTGCCACGACTTGATTATTTCTGGCCTTAACCTCTTGAACCACTTATACGCAGCTCCTTTGAGTGTTATGACAAAGCAATGGCACCTTGCTCTACTGTTGACTCCCCTTAACTTCATCAAGTCATTGAAGGAATCTAAGTGACACTTTGGGTCCATAGTGCCCCCATACGGAGTCATGTGAGGCTCTTCGAAGTTTGTGGGAACTTTGTCAACCTGGACCTCCCTTGCAAAGAGCGACTTGTGGTCGAACTCTTTGTCATCTCTGTGCCCCCATGGTGCAGTGATAATCTTGCTTTGAAGGCTTTGCATTTCGACGTCTAATTCCCTTATCTTTTTGTTTAAGGAGTCTCGTGGGTTCTTAAGGTGAACCCTTTCTTTGGCTATGTCCATCAAGGGATCTACATGGGGTGTGGTTTTTATATCTCAAGTCAGGTGAAGCTCTTTTGGAGGCTACAGGGGATGTGGTTTTTACCTCGGACCCTTTCTAGTTAAGTTTCTCCCTCAAGTCGGGTAAATCTTTTTTGGAGGCAGTCTTGGTTTCGTACCTCCCATAGGTGGGGTTCGTGCCAGGTTGTGCCGTTGGTGTAGAATCTTCCTTGCATCCTAGGCGAGGGGAATGACTAGTGGGGAGTTGTGTTTTTCCACCGTCCATAGGTATGGTGGTTTCTCCTCATACATGTTCCCTCTCTTTATTCTTAGAGAGGGGAGCATCAGAGTTTTCGTGTAACAGGTCATTGAGTACCTCTTGCATGTTTTCCACAGTGGCCTGCAACCTTTGGTTTTTCAAATGCAGGTTGCGTATTTCATCTTTGTAGCGACAAGTTTGGGAACTAAACTCACTGAGTGTACTAGTGGGTGTTTACCATGTCTTTGTTTGGAGGGACCCGAGTCCTGATGTTTTGGACTTGGGGCCACCGATGGTCGTGGCGGAGGGTGAGTTGTACAACCCTTGGAGTGGTGGCATGTGCTATAGGGTATAGTGTAGGATGAATGGCATGGGATGATACTTCTTCCTCTTTGCCATTCTCTCTGGGCAGATCCGTCGCATCTCCATTCGTCGGTGGGGGAGGATCCCTTATGGACACCCTTAGCTGGGTTCCATCTAGGTGAACCACCACTTCTTGGTGGTCTTGTAGACATTTTGAACACCTTGGCCTATTTTCTTACTTAAATTAATGGAAGAACAATGACTTGATACTTGTTCTTTCCACAGACGGGGGCTAATTATTAAGGCAAGAGCTCGTCAACGATATAAGGATGGAAAACTCAAAGCTTGTTACGAAAACTGCGTACATAGAACTTAGGAAAATCTTAAGAAAGAAAGATGCATAACAACAATGGAGGAAAATATCACATATTGCTTGACTGTCTCTATATACAATGAATTTTCCAACCCCTTAGTCTGAGGGGTGGAGGTTCATTTATAGTTGGGCTCTAAGGGTCCCTGATACATGGCGGTTCCAAGGGACAAGAACGTACGTAGGTACATTGTCAGGGTAATGGTGCAGGTGCCCATCTTAGTGCAACACTCATTAGGGCGAGAGACCTCGGATAGAGGGGCTCTCACATAGCGAGGCCCTTGTGCGAGGCACTCATAGGTTGTGGCTTCACGTACGGGACATTTGGGTATATAGGGCCTCATTATGCGAGGTCCTCTTCTTTAGGCGAGAATCTTATGCTGAGGCCTTATGCCTAAGGCGAGTTGGGCTTCTCTATCGAGGTTCTCACCCATAAGGATCTTGTGCGCTTGGCTATTTTGATGGTTTAGACACGCGGGCCTCGCTACACGAGAACCTTTTCTTCTATGGCCTTGCGCCTTCATCGATAAATGCTTTAACGGATAATTTCTCATATTCATACTTGATTGTCTAGGAGCTATGGACATGAGTCACGGTCTCTGCTGGGTGTAGAATGTTGACGTCAACATTAACATAGTTTATAAACAAGAACAAATACCAAGCATGCCCTTTGTATACAAATGTCCACTCTTATTACCTTAATTCTAGCAATTAATTGACAACGACCAAAGTGTGATCTCTTTCAAGTGTCCTTAAGCATTCCTAAGTCACAATCAATAAAGTGTAGGTATAGTTTTCCCAACTCGTCCGATCCGACCCCAAACCTATTTCCATTCAATTCTAAGTACAATATTGACTCTAAAAAAATTATACAACTTAATATGCATCATCTAATTGTTGGGGTTTTATGCCCTAATTAAAAGCCATTTATTTGTAATCTCATTTTATTATTAATAAAAGAATAGAAATCATTTTTTGACTTGGTCAATCACTTTTCTAACATGTTTTATTTTCATGATTATTTTTTTAATATAAACTTCTATTAAATCCCGAGCATATAGCTAATCATATTTATAGTGACGTAATCACAGTGGAATATAAATAGGATTATATGTTAAAACTAAGTTAGTCCTAAGATTAGTCAGTGCACAGGATTTACACTGACTTGCCAATCTACGATATGATCTACTTACACATTGTAGTGTCATGTTCTTTCTAGAACATTAGCAAAGTAGATAAGATCGGATGTATTTGTTACATCAGACTGGACCGATATTGACAGTAGACAGGATAAATAAACATACTGTTATTATCTATTATAGTCATATCATATATTTGACCATAGGTCAATTCAATCTCAATTCTGAGTGGTTAGTATTATAACTGATTGTATTTTCGAGTTATTTGATTTGTTCGTTACCACCTTATGCTACGGACTAGCCCATACTTACATCTTGGGAACTCGGTAGTAAATTGAGTGGGAGTGTTAATCATATATATGAACATTTATAGCTTCTGATGAAGAAGTAAAATGATGGTTTCCTTTTAGTTTGGTTCAAAGTGCTAAATGATAGAGATCTCATTTCAGTAATTAATATTAGTTTACTGAAATATCATTTACAAGGAACTAAGTGTTTTAAGGATAAAATACAATGAGGGGTGAACCAATATTTTAGTCTCATCTCATTGTAGAACGTCTATAGAGGATTGAGTGATAATTATTATTGTAACAGTGCATAATTAATAATGCATCTATATTTATTATAGAGCATTCTATGAATTCAAGAGTGCAATTCTGAGTCTTTAGTGGAGTCATGAGGAATTAATAAGTTAGTAAATTTATGATAACTTATTAGAGCTTGATTTCATAGGTCCATGATCCCCACTGTACCTTGGATAAAATCATCAAGATAGTCTCAATTGATTACTTTAATTATCAATTAGAATTATCAAAGTTGACCAGGTCAATTTTGGATAGTTTCACAGAGTTATACAATTTAGAGAAGAAAAGAGAATTTAGGGCAGATTTATTAATTAAGAAAAATTGGTATCTAAATTAATAAATAAGTTTAAATCAAGGTTCAAATTATAAATAATTAATTTGATAAAGGATTTAAATAATTAATTAATTAATAGAAAATAATACAGGCCTTGATTTTAAGTCAACGAGCTTATAATTAAATGTGAAATTTCACGGGCCTAAAGCCCATGAGAATTTTGACCTAATGGCCGATATTATCTATTATTTTATTGTTTTTTTAATTAAAATAAATGACCTAATTGAGCCTATAAAAGGAATGCTAAGTGAGATTTAAAATTAGATTTTGAATCTCTTATTTTGAGAAGATGAGAAGATCTGTTCTTGATGCTCTAGGTTTTATATTCTCTCTACAGCATAAGTCATTTTCTAAGCCTCAATATTCTCTTCTATTATTTTTCTCTTTGTATCTATCTCATGTGTTGAGAATTTCGTCCTCTAGTCTTGGTGATTCTAAGGATACTTTGGAAGACTGTGAAGAAATTTGAAGATCGGTTCAGTTTCTTGGTGATACCCTGCGACAGAAAGGATTCAAAGGTTAGAGAAACTGATGGAAGGACTAACACATTCTGTTGCATATAATGGAAGTGTTCTTATCATTATCTCTGTTTAAATTCAATTATAGAAACATGTTCTAGGTTGTCTTATAGTAATGTGTTTAATATATGATTTACATGAAAATAAATAAGATCATGTATAAGTTTTCCCAACACTAATCACCATAGAAACATCGAATTTCAAGTTCTAATCAAGAATTGAAATTATAGGGTTCTAAGACCCATTTTTCCCCAATTCCGAAATCCAACAAATTCAATGGTAAATCTAAACCTCAAATACATTCCTAAACATGTTCTTATCATTTGTACACTCATCTGAATAACCTAAGATCATCAATTTACAAAAATCAAGCAAAACCCCCAAATTCTCATCATGAACATATGAAGAACAAAAGTATAATTTCCCTTACCTTTCTCTGAGATTCGAATCCTAGATGATGGTGATGTGATTGGCAGCAATCTAATCCTTTAAGAATCTCGAAATTCCCTTAGCAACATGGAAGAGTCGAGAATTTGATAAAGAGAGCTTAGAGAGAAAAAAAAGAGGAGAAGAAGAACATACGCTGAAAATAAAAAGGGAAAAGCTAATGGTCATATTTTCTATCCATTCACCAAATGACTAAAATTCATCTCTCATCTATTTACCCACTTAGTTATAATCAATGATAATTTGGTAATCATACCACTATTACTAATTATCTCAAATAATAATTCATACCTCACCCAAGTCGAATATTTCCCTTTGTGACATTCCACTATTAATGCTTGAAAGACCCACTATTGTTGAAAATCAATAAATTACAATAATCATACATGTCGTAAAATAAATATACCCTTAGTGGGTCAATTTACAAATATGCCCATTCTCACATATAGACATGTCTTAATCACATATAATTCATATAAATATACATATATGAAATCATGTAATTCACATAATGACCATCATACCCTTGATTTGTCCAAGTAACCAAAATATAAATTCCTTAAGAAAGCGGATATTACAATATCAAAATCCTCCATCGCCAATTTAATCAAATTTATAGACAGCTCCCTACTATGTATCTCTATTGGTAGTGATTTGACCCATCTCCTAGAGACTACCGATTCCCCTGTAGGCAATAATGTCCCAAACCCCAAAGCATACAAATCACAAGGTCTACAAAGTGTGTCTATCACCCTACTGAATACAAATGAATGCGTAGCACCAGAGTCAATCAACACTGTATAAGAAGAGACAATGCTAGAAATCGACCTGTCACTACCGATGGACTAGTCTCGGCCTCTGACTGCGTTAGCATGAACACTCGAGCTGGAACCAGATTGTTGCCCTTATTCGGTTCCTTTTTCTTCAACTACAGGCAGTCTTTCTTAAGATGTCCCACCACGCCACACAAAAAGCATGCCTTACCATGGCATTATCGCAAATAGTGTCTCCTGCATCTGGCACACTCTGGATAGTTTCTCCAGATATCACTTTCTTCCTGATGGCCACCCTGAGTACCTCGAAATCTCTTGTCTGAACTAGGGGTACCTAATATATATGCAGCCTTTCTCTTCTGGTCACTAGGGCCTCCACCCCTACTAGATCCAATAGATGGAGGTACCACCCTTCGGGCATTGCACCTAGCAGCACTCTCATGCCATATCTTATCCTCTGCGCCCTCAGCAGTAAGGGTCTTCTCTACTACTTGAGCATAAATAGTGAATCCAGGTACAGAGGTAATCCTAACATCATGGGCTATCATGGTGTTTAGCCCCCGAAAAAAATGTTCTCTCCTAGCCACATCTGTTGGCACCAAGTCAGAGGTAAACTTGGCCAACCTATCAAACTTCAGAGTATATTCAGTCACTATCATGTTGCCCTGAACTAGACTAGTAAACTCATCCACCTTTTGTAGTTCTAACTGCATCGTTGTGGTATTTCTCATTAAACAGTTCCTTGAATTCCTCCCAGTCCATCATGGCTACATTATGGGATACTACCTCTTACCATATTTGTGCATCATCCCGTAACATGTAAGTGGCACGGGCCACCCTGTCATTGCCCACCACCCTCATAAAGTCGAGGATGGAACTAGTCATACTCATCCACTGCTCAGCCCTGAGTGGATCTGGGCTTCCCTCAAAAGTCAGGGGGTGTTGTTTCCTAAAGCATTTATACATTGGTTCTCGCATGTTCTTAACCTTTGGCTATCCCAAAACTGTGGCGCGGGCGGGGTAGCGTTCCATGGGGGAACCTGCTATCTCAATTGTCTAATATCTTCTTCCTACCTCAGAAGTCTTGCTTGCATATCAGCAAACATTTGTTTCCAATTCTGAGGGGCCTGTGGAGGGTTATGACCCTAATTATCATCTTTAGCCTCGATATCAGCGCCGGCTAGTTGCAATGATCTCCTTGGAGGCATAACTCCCCAAGTGTGTCTACAATCAATGACTCTACTTATTAGGCAATGCTAATGTTATCCAAAAATCATCCCATAGTCCAAAACCAAGCAATTAAGCATACCCATGCAATGATAATGCTAATAAGCATTTCTACAATTTTCACATATAGCCGTAATGCTAATAAGCATATCTTTTCATATTCGCATAGCAGTTAAGGGCCATGCCCTATCAGTATATTCCATGCTTCCTACTCTAGCATGCAGTAAGGCATATATTTCAATTAAGCAGTTAGAAACTATTCAACTCATTAGTTAACGAAACATGAGTCGAGCTTGTCTCTACCAACAAGCGTACATATTCAGCCGTCTTTGGGAACCATAAGCCCTTGGCAGCTCTGATACCAAGTTGTAATGCCCTACTAATCTAGGACTGTTACATTGTGTGTTTAAAATGGTGTTTAACTCATTGAGTGAGTCATTTGGACTCAAAAGTGTAATTAAGATTAAATTATGGTTTAGGTACTAAAAATTTTGGTCAAAGGAATTGAATTTTTCATTAAAAGGTTTAAAATATATACAAAGGATCCCAAAAGCTAGAATTCGGACCATTAAAAACTACTAAACATAACTACTAATTTGAATTCATATATAAGAAATAACATAACTTTATTTTAAACCTAAAATATTGTGCCAAATACAAAGTAAAGTATGGGTACCCAATGTTTAGTACATAAAACATAAAAACATAAATTTAATCAATTGTTTAAAAATACTAAGTCCAGAATTACATAAAACATAAATCAAAAGACTTAAAATCAATGTCATCCTTGATCTTTCAGCAGGCCATTCAATTCATTCATCCTCAACACACATGCCAAGTTGCCACGAATCCTTCCCGCCTTCCATGCTCATTTTCCTGCACCATCTAAAAAGAAAGGAATGATCCTAATGCCCAGCAAGGCAAATCAACTAAAAACATATATGTCTGTATGCCTTGGTTTTCCCACGGGCTGTTAGCAAGCTGAGATACGGCCTAATCATGAGATACGGCCTAATCATGTCTACCACGTGGACATCCCCAAGACCGGAGCTGCCATAGAAAGATCCTACCTCCTCAGCTCGAGGTAACCTAAGGGTTCGCCAAGATTAGACTGAGCTTGGACTTTGAAGGCCACAGGTCGAGGGAAGCATCCAGCTCATGGTACGAGCTGGAGTTGGAGGCTGTGACCCTTTATAAAGTCAACCACGCAAGGTAAACGTGCATATATCAGACATCACATGTCTGATATATCCCTGACTTCTCGGACACGTAGCATGAATGTGCGCATTTAGACACCCACGACTGGGTTGGGCCGTGCGACCCATTATCCCCCTTACCTATTGATTAGACCACACTTCATGTGTCAGGTTTTAGGAATTAATCATGAATGTCACAGAGTTGACATGATAGGTACAAAAGGTCACGGGATGACCTTCTTACCAACTCCCAGGTGCCCTCTCCTATAAATATGGAGACCCTGGGAGTTGCAAAGGGTTGGATTCTATTGTGCAAGAAATACCCTGTAAAAGAATACCAAGCATATAGCAATAATATTGACTGGTGGAGTAGAAGGATTTTAACCTTTGAACCACCTAAAAACATAATTGTGTCATCAGCCCATTTCTTAAAAGATCATTCATCTATTTCGGTTCAACATAAGCACTAATCCCTTCCTCTTATTTTCTTAATTACCTGTTGGCGAAGAACCGCGTCAACAATGTCATAAATCATAAAATATAAGACTATATCATAAAGCATATACTATTAAATATATGACTATAAAAACGTATATCATATAGGACTACAATATTAATGGCCATTAACTCATTAATGTGGTATGTTATAAAACCATCTATGTCCTCAGTCTACTAATCGAGGTAAGTTAGATCACAACTATAGTATATGATAACCCATCTAGGTCCTCTGTCTACTAATTGAAGTAGGGTAAATCATAACTCTAAACCACGAAAATGATGAAAATTCTTGTGGCTAGTGACTACAAAATATATATCATATCACATATCATATCGTAGCATAAAACATATCATAATATAAACATATAAATACATATAATCTAACCTATTTTCCTTACAAAAAATTGGGATATGGAGACATGAACGAGATTTGGAATACTCCTAAAATCAACAGTAAACCATGAGTTTCTAAAGAAAAGGAGATGAAAAAGAGAACTAAACCATCAAAGTAGAAACTTACCAAAAACCTTAAGTTTCAAGAACTTAAACCTAACCAAGAATCATAACAAAGAGTTAGGATCTGAATGAAAACAAAAGAAAACTAAAGAACCATGAAGAATTGAACTTAAGGATAAGAATACCTTGGATGAACTATGACTTTGATCTACACCTCGATACCAAAATAACACTCTATCTTACTTCCCAAGTGTTTAGAAAAGCTTAGATTGGAAAAGCTTTTAACCCAAAATCCAGGTGTTTCTCTCTATAGTAACCTTAGAAGCTTGGAGGCTCTGAACAATGCTTGAAAGATGAGTGAAATGGCTGAGTACTAGGTCCTATTTATAGAGTTCAAGGAGTGAAACTAACCCCTTTTAAAATGAATAAATAAATGAATATAAAATGAAAAAGATTTGAATTTTCGTTCAACAGATGCCCAAAACTCGGTCAAAATCGTTCAAGAGCAAGTCCAAGTGGTTAAGGCTGTTTTTAAATCTTAAATCCTCAAGTAATTCAAAAATGTTTCCCAGGGGCT
Source organism: Humulus lupulus (assembly GCF_963169125.1). NCBI lineage: Eukaryota > Viridiplantae > Streptophyta > Magnoliopsida > Rosales > Cannabaceae > Humulus > Humulus lupulus. The sequence goes on along the minus strand of NC_084797.1, from coordinate 140,629,542 downwards.
GATATATCGCCCACCCTAGGCGATGTATCACCTGGACCTATACCCCGAGTCTTCGTGGTTTCGTTCGTGCGAAGTCGACGTGTTTTCCGTATCTCTCGTAGGCAATATATCGACCCATATAGTTGCGATATATCGGCATACGTTGATATATCAAACACGTATTTGCACTCTTTCAGCATATTTTGATTGATTAAACAACTTTGACTGAGTAAAAACGTGATCCTAACTACTACTAGAAGATACTAGAGCTTCTAGATCTTCCTTTAATTAGATTATTCATCAAAAATACATAATTCCTTAATAAACATGCTTGTGACAAGTGTCACGCTCTTATTAATTCTATCTAAACCTTAAGTTATAATAAACAATATTTTAGGACCAACAATATTAATCAAACCTTATGTTATATTTAATATTCTTAAACTATAGGCTAAACTTATAAAATCCATAAGTGTTGTTATGAGTTTCCAACTAAATCCTGGCTTGAACCAAAATCCACGAAAACTAACATACTACAAGCTACTACTAGCTGCTACTACTACTACTATCTAGCTAAGTAAAATTCCGAGAGGCTACAGTACATAAAATAAAGATATATCCAGAGTTACAAAAATAGCTGACCCAAGCAGCAAAATTAGACCTATACCCTAAGTTTAGTATGAGAGAGAAAGGGAGAGAGTAATGTGAGTTTGGCTTCCCCAAAGGCTGAGGCCCATTTACTTAGTCCTTTGGTCAAATGACCATTTTAACCTCCTCTTTGAATTCTCTCCTTAAGGTCCCATAAGGGAAAAATTGTCATTAACCTCTATTTCCCACCAAACCTCAAATTTACCTAAAATCCCCAATTAAATCATCTAGTCTTCCATATACAAATATTTTTCCCAATATATATCATTTACTACTAAATCCCAAAATATACAAAATTACCAAAATACCCCATGATTCACTCAAAGATGTGTATTAATCTCCGTTGTGACTTTTCTGCTAAATTGCTCGAATGGACCACCTCATGCAAAATATCATGAATATCCACATAATAGTGTGGTCCCAAGCACATAACACATATAAATTACAATTATACCCTCAACGAGTCAAAATTACGAAAATGCCCCTTTTTAACAAAAGCGGATCTTTAAACACATTTAATACACATAATCATGCATACTAAATCAAATAGTCACGTAAATCAATTATTTAACACATAATTACCTCACGTGTCATACCGACATGTTAATCAAAGCACTTAATTCTACTAGAAGTTTTGGGATGCTACGAAAACCCTAACCCTAAATATTTCTTTGATTAATTAATTTTTAAATTAATTACTATATTTTGATTTTGTTATAAAATTAAAATATCCTTAAATTGGTTGTGTTTTTTTATTTCAAGTTTAAAAAGTCATTTAAAATTGTTTTTCTTGACTATGTAAATTCATATAAGTTTTTAGAGAAATTAAATGGATTTGATTAATTAATTAGAAAATTGATTTAATTAAATTAAAGGGTTGGGCCTAAAACCTAAAAATTATGAAGATGGGCCTCGAGTGTAGAAGGTCGTCTTTTTGGAAAAATGTTTATTTGAAGCCCAATTTGTAATTTTATTGATTTCTATTTTTTTTTCAAAGGGTTGTAAATTTAAAAATACTTAACAGCTTTCAGTTCATTTTTTATTTTTCTATTGTATTTATTTAAATAAATGTTCATTGATGTGATTGACAACATGATCATGCATTAGTCAAATACATGTCATACATGAAACTCTACACAGTTTTATTAATCATGCATCTCATATGTAGAAACATGATTATTTAGAATTGTCCTATTTGTTTATATGAATTATTTTAGTGAAATTAATTGCATATAAAGTGCTATGTTAGTCCAATTTGGTAAACACGCCACTCTAAAGGCTATATCTATTAAAATAACCAACTTTTATCATAGTTTGATGAATGTAATGGTATTATTAATTTTTTAATTTCACCTAATTATAGACTTAGGTTCTTTCTTAAGATTAAATTGAACATAGGTCTATTTAATTGGATTAATTAATTATGTAACATTCATAGAATTGTAATAAACTAGTAATTAATTTGGAAATAATTGATTAGTTTAATAAACACATTTAATTATAAAATAGAGAGTGGAAAAAGGTTGACATCTCAATGTGACCTATGGTCTCTATCATTAGTACAACACCGTAAGATATAGTATGGGCCTCGAGGCAGCTTTGTTTCCATCCCCCTAAGGAAGGTGTTGAGCCATATCAATATCATGGTTGACTTCTTTAAATAGATATGGATAAGTGATGTATTTTAGATTTGACCAACCCTAAGATGACATTTTTTAAGTTAAGTCGTGGACTCCAAAATAATGGGTTACACTCACAAAGACATAATTAAGCTTTTGCAGTGGGTCATTATGTCTTGAACAAACCAACAGTACCTTATTTTTAAAATGGAAAATATGAGATGTTTTAAGTTTTAAATTAATAAGGATAAGATTGTCTTATAGATTGTCTGAAATTAATTTTACCAACCTTAAGGCAGGATTTTAATTGATGGGTAGTTTTATCGTAGAATAGTAAATGCTATGTTTATATGTTTTAATTTTTGTATTCATGCTTCATATTCACTTTTAAAAAATTATGATATTTATTTGGATTATAATTAAAAGTGTATACATTATTTTCTTCTAGTTAATAAAATTTCTTTAAATTATCACCATATGGATACATTCCTACACACAATAAGGTTTGAAACAAACAGAACAATTGCTTCGCTTTTGGGTATGTTGATTGTTTTTGAAATAAGAGGACTAAGGGATGTTATTAACCAAGAACCTCCATTGTTCTAACACCCTAAATTGACTAACTTTTAAATATGAACAATATTTAAATAAAGCTAACAAATTTACAATAATATGATAAAAATATCCAGTGGATCTTTTATTCAAAACATGCACAAGGTCGGATCTGAGTTTAAAACAAACATGTAGTTCATGAACTTTAAAGAAAATGACATACACTGGTCTTACATTACAAAATTACAATCATGATAAAAATAGCTTATAACTCTATGGCATTCTCAACCTTTGTTCGTCCATCTAGCTCACCACAGGATACACACTTCTATTCTGGATCGATCTCAACTCACCACACAACATACAAGACATTCACTAATTTCTTGCAGGGGGAAAGGTAAGAGGGATGAGCTAAACAACCCAGTAAGGAGAGTAAACCAAACACATAACATTCTCATAAAAATATCATAACAAAACATAGAATCACCATACAGAAACCTATGCACGCACTACACACATTAATGGGAGAGATAACTATGATGAAGCACTGGGTCCTCTCTACGACCACTATGGTCAACACTGTGGCAACCTTTGTCCACCTTTTACCTTCCCAAGTACATGTCCTAAAGAATTTGGCATACAACATGCATTCTATAAACATTAGTAATCAAGAAAACATGTTTAACCTTCTTCCCTTGGCGTGTGTGTAGAGTATTAGAAAAAGAAAGTGATCCTGCTTAACGATCAAAGCCTATCCATAAAAATAATAATAACATTATTTAGAAAATATCATGCTTAAATAGCTAAGTTACACGCCCAAAAACCCATTTTCATGAGCCATGCAACACGTAGCTTTATTTCATAAATCAATAATATATCATTCCCATAAATAAAACTTATCCTAACACAAACACTAATCAAACTTTGGAAATAACAAAGATACCTTAAGTTGATGTGTAGGCCAAACCACTATGAAGCACCACCACCTTAGAGATTTCGAATCCTAGCCATAAGAACCATGCCTCTCCAATAACCATCAAAAGAACAAGAAGAGAACGAACTTGAAGATAAACCATAAAATAAATATTTTACCTTAAACCTTGTGTCCAAACCTGAGCCCTAGATCTTGAGCTCCGCCTCTCGGCCTCCACTCTCTCTCTCTCTTCTCTTTATTTCTCATGCCTGCTATTTTCCTCTTTTTGTCTAGTTCATGTGAAGGAGAAAAAGAGAAGTGATTCTTCTCATTATATAGGCTCCAAATGCCTTAGGCACCAATTCTAAATTAAATAATAATTGATCATAATTACCAAATCATCATAAAAGCTTGATTTCCTAGCATGGATCACTCCCACGATTTTCTCTAATTTGTCTCATGAATCTAGTCCTCTTTTAAAGCCAAGTTCTTGATTGATTTCCAATCCCCATGATTTCAAAATCACTAACTAAAAATCAACCATGAATGCTAATTGATCTTAAATGTCTAATCACCAATTAACACACTTGATTCCATTCTTAATTACTATCATAAAGACTACGAACCTAGCCTACTTGTTGCACCAAGTTCATGAATCCACTTTCAATCACCATGATTCTCAAAATCCTTTCCTTTATCATCTTAATTTTGAAATCACTGTCAATAGAAAGGAAAATCACCATTTGATCATCATTTATTGCCTTGATATCAATCACACATAAATGGGTAATAATCCCTTAATTAATTTTCAAAAATTAGCTTAATAAAGACACATTGAGTTACCAAATCAAGTTCTAAGCCAACTAACAAATTCCTAATAAAATCATAATCACATTAATTCGTCAGTTGAAATTGAATCACCAAGATTGTCATTCTTTCTTTTCATTAATTATCCAAAAATTAATGTAATCACCTCTTAATCCTTTTCACACACTACAAGCCTAAGTAGGCTAGTCACACACTCATGTGCACACATTTTATCACATACAATTAATTCAAAACATTAAATCAATCATTAAAATAAATAACAACAACAATTAAAATAAAATAAAATACGCGTTCGGATATTACAATAGTTTCCATCTTTATCAGATGGCTATGATGAACATGAGAAATATAATGATTAGATGAAGTCTAATAATCTAGCCGGTTACTACATGTATTTGTTGGGAACTTTTGGCTTTACACTTTCGAAATCAAAAATTAATAATGGGAATAATTCAATATAACAAACCATAAATGATAATCAAGAACCATATTTAAAGTATGAATGCAAATATTGATAGTTAAATAACCATATTTAAAGTATAAATGAAAATCTTTCTAATCAAAGATTAAGTGATTAAATGATTATAACATGAATTTAAAAACATTTAATCATAAATACTAACAATATAAACACAATTAAAAGCTATGGTTTAGAGAAATGCAACCTTTGAATTGAGCAATTGAATCTTCAAACTTAAGGAACATCTAAAGGCTTATACACGGGGAGTATCACTGTCCAAATCTCTATTCCAAGCCTTCCCATTAGTTTCTTGAAGCTTCACCAAATTAGATTGAGATTTGGGATTTTAAAGGCCTTTGAAACTCAAAAAATTCAATCAATTCTTGGTGAGTTTCTTGGAGAAAACTTATGATCTTTGAGAGTTAGAGAGCGAGAGAGAGTTGAAAAATGTGATCAAGACTTTACAACTCTAATAACCTTTTTTTTAATATTGTAGGCATCGTCATTAAGTCTAAACAATAGGTTTATAGATTTTAACACATCATTTGGAGCCAAAATCACGTAACCATATAGACTTGTACGGACATTCTAGGCGACGTATCACCTGGCACTAGGCGACTGACAGGCGATATGCATGTTGCGGTTTCTCAAAGTTTTCAGCCATGGGATGCGTCGCCTCTAGACCTAACTTACATTCTCAAAATGTGTCCTAAACACCTCTAAATGCTCCCAATTTTTTTGAAAATACTTAGATACCTCATTGTATTACTTTAGACCCATAAAAGTCAATTATAGATGCCTATAAAAAAATCTCATCTTTTCACTTCAACTTAAATGAAATCGTTAAGTGTTTTGCATCGCATTGTGTAAACAAGTTAACCAATCTCAACATTCCCCCACTTGGATAAATATAATCATCTTTTCTTAGCTCAGACAGTATTAGTGCAAAAGGTAAAGTATCTTTTAATTATAGCTTTACCTTAGTGAAAGCATTATAAAGGCTTATCGAAGTCATTACTGTGTTAAAGATTGAGCCAAGTACTCATTAGTGATAATGCTGGTAATAACTCACACGCCTCCACTTGAGCATTCATTTTTCTATTTTTCTCGCTTAGCACTTTTCATGGTCATGTGCTCATCCATTTCATAAACATTCTAGGGAGAAACTCCAACTCCCATGAGAGGCAACACCACCTCTAAGTTCACATAGGTGAAGTTCTTACGACATATTTGCTACCTTAAAAGATACTTGTTGCACACAACCAAACTTCATTAAAAGCCCTAGGCTTAGCCTTCACTTGGTAGCAACCAACACTAACAATCCTTGGATGGGACTCACAATTATGGTAGTGTTGAAACTATTCACTTATCAATGACTAGTTCTTACCCATTGACCTCTTGCCCTTGATGATCACAAGTTTGGATTTGGGTTGCCATCATTGGTTAATCTCTTTATTCTAGGAGTTTCAATCCCATCCTTCTAGATGTAGAACTTACTAACCTATTCGCAAGAGGTTTTGTAAATGGATCCACTAAGTTATCACATATGAGATCGATATGATTCCATCTTGAATAAATTGTCACACATACTCGTGTCTTAGACTTGTATGTTTAGACTTCCCATTATATATGCCATTATACTTCACATTATATATACCATTAAAGGCTTGACTATCACAATGTATCGAGATCATCGATACCTCATCCACGATAGTTGTGATATCAAACATGAGATCCCTAAGCCACTTTGCCTCTTTATCGGTTGCCACTAGAGCTATAAACTTGGCCTCCATGGTTGAATGTGAAATACATGTTTGTTTCTTTGGACCCCAAAAAAATGCTCCTCCTTCCAGCATAAATAGCCTATTGGTTGTGGAGAGATTGTCTCCCACTCTTGATATCCAACTTGCATCAGAGTATCCCGCAAGTATCTTAGGAAACTTTGAATATTGGAGGCTTAGCTCTTGGTGCTCTTAAGATACCCAAGAACTCTCTCAATTGCCTTCCAATGTTTGATACATGAATTGCTAGTAAACCTACTTATTTTACTAACTACATATGCAAAATCTACTCTTGTACAATGAGTGGGGTACATGAGACTCCTTAATGCACTTGCATACTCAAGTTGAGCACTGATCTACCATTGTTCTTTTCAAGCTTTATGCTTGAATCAAATGGTGTATTTTCTGTTAGGATTGGTTAAAATACAAAGCTCAAGTGGTCTTACATAAGCTAGGTGTAAAACACTAAATTGATTCACATAGTTAAATTTTTGAAGAGAGAAACCCTAGTTACATAAAATCATAAAAGTGATGGCTTTATGTGAGATACAATGGAGATGGAAAGAAGGTTTGACACAATTAGAATTGTTGTCCAAAAATTTATATTCCTAGCCTCCCATAAGAGATTGATTGAAGCTACTACAATGGTGGAATGAGATTGGGATTAATAAGTTCTTGTCTTCATACAAGTCAAGCTTTCTTGATAAAGATCTTGGAGAAAACTAGTAATCTTGATGAGTTAGAGAGAGAGGGTTTTAAAGAGAGAGAAAGAGAGTGGAGAGTGATCAAATCATTAAAATCTCATACAAACCCCTTAAATAGTGTAGGAACCTTTATTAGTGTTATCCAATTAGATTAGAGCATTTTGAAATAAGTTTTGAAGCTAAAACACGTAACTGTACAGTTCCACATGGATAGCCCACATGATGTATCGCCTGCATGCATGCAGCCATGCAGACGATGTGTCGCCCTTATGCAGACAAGTTATGATTGGTTAAAATACAAAAACTAAGTGTTATTACAGAAGCTAGGTGTAAAACACTTAATACTTTCACATAAAGAAGATGTACAATTCGAGTTTCAATTGTAGGCACTTAAAAATTGTGTTTTTGTGTCCAAAGTGATATTGTGAGGTATCTAAGAATGCCCAAAAAATTTGGGAGCATTTCGAGGTGTTTAAGGTCAATTTTGAACGTTTTGATTTGCTAGGGTGGCATTGCGTTGCCACCCTTGTGGCGTAGCATTGCCTGAAAGCCTAGGATGTCAGCGATGCCAGCAGGTGATGCGTTGCTTGCTGGTAGACAACACATCGCCTGGCAGGCGATGCTCGCCTACTAGCAGATGATGTGTCTGTACAAACACGTGTTTTAGCTCCAAATATTGTGTTTTGAGACTATAATCCTATTGGTTATACCTAATGAAGTTTCTTACTCTATAAATGGGTACTCATATAGTTTTGATAGACTTGATCACTCTATCAAATCTCTCTCTCTCTCTCTCTCTAGCTTTTAAGATCTCAAGTTTTCTCTAAGAAAATTCATAAAGAAAGTGCTTGTCTTTGTGAATTTAAAGGCTTGTTCAATCCCAATTGCCATTTCCTCTTAGAAAGGCCTCAAGCATCCATCAAGAGCTAGAAAATAGAGAATTAGGATAGCGATACTTATCGTGTATAAGCCTTGGTTGTGTTTTGTTGAAGAAGAAGTTCAAGGTGGTGTTCTAGTAAGGTTCTGAAGCTTCAAGAAGATAGAAGAAGTTTTGTCTACAAAATAGGGTTTGCATCCTATAACTCAATCTTTTGCTGGCCTCTCTCAAGGATATTGTGTAGATTCGTAATATTTTTGTGGTGTAATCTTACTCTCCCCCAACATTCTAATTCTCTATTATCTGAGATACATCATCATGGAAGAATCCTCTTCATTTTTGCCCTTTAAATACACGACTCAAGATTTCGTTAGATTATAGATTTGATGGGACTAACTTTGTTCATTGGCAAGATAAGATTAGGTTTTTGCTAACCAATCTCAAGGTTTTCTATGTATTTGATAAGGATCTAAAAGTTATAGAACCCGCAAAAGAGGATGACACTCAAGAAGTCATCAAGCAAAGGAAGAAACGAGAATAAGATGAGTTGAAATGTAGGGGTCACATTCTCAATGCGCTATCAGACCGGTTGTATGATCTCTACACCAACATAATGACCGCCAAGGAGATATGGGAAGCTTTAGAGAAAAAGTACAAAGCGAAAGAAGAAGGTACAAAGAAATTCCTTATCACTCAATATATAGAATTTAAGTTTTATTATATGAAAGCTTTTCTTCCCCAAATACATGAGTTACAAATTATTGTGAATAAGCTACCTACCCTAAATATTGTATTGTGAGAGTGATTCCTTGTTAGTTCCATAATAGCTAAGTTTCCTTCATCTTGGAGGGGTTATAGGAGGAAAATCCTCCTCAAGAGTGAGGAGATTTCATTGGAGGAAATTCTCAAACATTTGAGGATTAAGGAGGTGTTATCCAAAAAATTGGCATTGGCGACGTGGCAAGTGATCCCTGGACACGTGGCTGACACCTGGAGGAACTCTGCTAGTGTATCGATTAGAAGATACATTATAGGCAGGAGGCGGCCCAGTCTTTCCTACGACCAGTCTGGTCGATGGTTCCACATACAACATAATGTTACAATAAAGATCTTTGTAAATCCCAAAATTAACTCGCACAATCTCCTAAGTATCTGATTATTCAGGAGAGAATATCTGTAACAATCTCGTGTAATCCCCCCTTGAGCCTATAAATAGAGATAGATAGCTCAAGGATGGGACTTTTGGCTTTTGAATTATTGGAGACTAGAGTAATTCTACTTGAAATATTGTATTGTTCTTCAGAGGTTAGTGAAACTCATTGAACCCTTGTTCTTTGATCACTCTTTTGATTCTCATATCAATAACAATCTAAGTGGACGTAGGTCATTACCAGATCCTGGGGCTGAACCACTATAAAATATCGTGTTCTTATTACTTTTTGTCATTACGTTCTTTTCAACAAATTCATTCACATAAAGCATATTTTGACTCCGTGTCAGTTGTCCAAAATCTGGGTCAACATTCTGGTGCTTTCATTGAGAGCTTGATTTATCATTGTTGAGAAAACCAATGGCAAAAACTACAAGGAAAGCTGGACAGGCGGCTGCCGCTGCACCATCAAACCCACCTCCTCCTCCCCCTGCAAGCGTGGCTGAGGATGAGCCACATTTAGACTTTGAGGAGGAAGAGATGGATGATGCAATGCTGAAAAGTACCCTGGGAGCATTGCAGGAAGAGCTGGCTAATCTAAGAGCCAGTCAAGAGACTGCTGCCGAAGTTATGGCGCGGCAGCAGCAGGAGATGGAACGGCAGCGCGCGGAGTTAAGTGAAAGGCAGGCGGAGATGGACCGCCACCAAAGCGAAGCCATGGCAGCCCTCGAGGTAGCCTTGCAACTGGCTAGGAATCAGGCTGCACCTGTCTCGCAGCCTGACCAACCTGTCAATGGGCCACCCCAGAGGGGTCCTAATCCTAGCCCACTAATCCAGCCCTCGAGTCCGTAAAGGCCCGAGCAGCCTCAGGTACCTCATGACGATGTCCCGCTGGACCCTGAGGCACAGCCTCCATTCCAAACAGGTCGCGGCAATCCCCTGCAACAGAGGCAGAATAGGACCGAGCATCAGCCTTGCAGTCCTAGACGCCGTAGGGGCGATGAGCCAAACCTACCGAACAGAGGTCAGTATCCTCCTGGTAACAGGAGGAACTCAGAGTTAGGCTCTGCGGTCCAAGGTCCCCCACAGCATGACAATGCCCGGGGACATAATGACCAGCGCAGGCCACCCTCTAACGCTCGGGATGTTTAAGCCAGGGATGGAAATCGAGGGAACAGTCGATTCCACCACAGCCAATCAAGGTTTAGAGATGGCCATGGGTATAATGAGGCCGACTCAGGCAAGAGAAATGTTGGTAGGAGGAATGAAGAAAGAGGTAGAGGCAGCAGCCAGATACCTCAAGATGACCAACCCAATGGACGGGATGCTGGGGGGCAGCCCAGGCAGAATAGTGTCTTCAACCGGCTCGGGGGTAGCGAGCAACAGAGAAGAGACGAGGATTTGCGAGACGTACTCAACGATCGCCGCGAGCAGCATGGCGAGAACGTCCCCCCAACAACAGAGGCCACAGCGATTCCTGTCACTGTACAGGCTCAGATAGATGCCCTCAACTAGGCGGTGCAACAGCTAGTCGGGGGAAGGACATCTTACATCGACCACGATAGGAGGAAAGACACTCCTTTCGTTCAGAGGATAGCTATGGTAGAGACTCCTAGCAAATTTAAAATGCCTACGTTACCGAATTTTGATGGGTACGGTGACCCGGTATCTCACGTTAATAAGTTTGAGATACAGATGGATATTCAGAAAGTGTCCGAAGACGCTCGATGCAGGATCTTCCCTGCAACACTTTCTGAGGCCGCGCAGGAGTGGTTTTTTTAAGTTCCCTCCCACAAGCATAGTTTCCTGGGAAATGTTCGTAAGGGAGTTCTACAGAAAGTTCTACGCGGGTCGTGTGCATCCGACCGAAGCAAACCAGCAGGTTGAAATTCGCCAGCAGGATGGAGAATCACTGAAGGATTACATCCAGCGTTTTATGTGAGCAGCGGCTGGAGCGAAAATAGTGGGGGACGAAGGAAAAATGATGGCCATAACCACAGGAGTTAAGCGTCGCTCCCCCCTCTGGAAGAGTCTCCGCAAAGATGGAGTTAGAACTACCCAGGAATTCTTAGACCGGGCTGATCGTTACATCAAGCTCGAGGAAGCCATTGCCGATGATGGAAAGCCCTCAGGCAAGGACAAGAAAGCAGCTGAGCCCGCCAAAGCCTCCAATGGGTCCAAACCTAACGGCAATGGCAAAGGCAGCGGGAACGGCAACGGCAATGGGAAGAATGGTGGAAAATGGCCACACAATGAGCCTTCCACCTCCGACAATAAACGAGCCAAGGGTAACCGTTATGAACCTTGGTTCACTAACTACACTGCCCTCATTGAGTCTCGGGGAGAAGTTTATCAGGCCACAAGTTCTAGTGTGCCTTATAAGAAACCTGGCCCCATTCGAAAGGATATTTCGAAGAGAGACACTACAAAGTTCTGTCATTATCAGAACGACTACGGACATGACACCAACGAATGCAACCAGCTGAAAGACGAAATCGAGTTCCTTATTAGACAAGGACACTTGAGAAGATACGTACGGGCCTCGGGAAATTCCCAACGAGAAGCTCTGGGTAGCAATGAGCAGGCTCCCACGTGCCAACGCTCGCCACCCTTACAGCCTGCCCCTGTGACTGGCACATTATTGACCATTTGTGGAGGCCCGCACCTCGCGGGAAATAGCGGAAAGGCCAGGGAACGATATGCTCGCACCCTGCGCCACGACCAGGACATCGAGATGATGACTGTGGAGGACCGTGCACCAAAAATGGCTCGGTCAGAAGATTGCGGAATAACCTTCTCTGACGGCGACGCCCAACATGTCTGGTTACCACATTCCGATCTGCTGGTCATGGATATCCAAATGGCCAACATGATGGTAAAGAGAGTGCTGGTCGATACAGGAAGTTCAGTGAATATCCTGTATAAGTCTTCATTGGAACGCATGAAATTGTCCGTTAAGGACCTGGAGCCCTGCAACCAAACAATATACGACTTCTCTGGTGAAGGGCTCGCCCCCACCGGATCGATCAGACTACCAGTGATGACAAGTACAGCGCCTGCTACCAGGACATTACTCGCTACTTTTGTAGTAGTCGATTGTCCTTCGGCGTACAATGCCGTCATTGGAAGGCCTATACTGGTTGATCTTCGAGCCATCACCTCTATGTGGAACTTGGCCATGAAGTTCCCAACAGACGCAGGGGTAGGACGCGTATTGGGGAACCAGAGGGAAGCCAGAGAGTGCTACAACCCCTCAATCACAAAAGCAAAGAATGGAACACCAAAGGGCACTACCTCGGATAGGTTGCAGATGGCAGTTGATACACAAGTCCAATCCGGTAATGGAGTCACCAAATAGGGTGTTGCCCAAAGTGAGGATAGAGATCTAGATCCTCGCTTTGGGGATTTTGAAGAAAACGTTGGACCCGTCGAGGACCTGGAAGAGGTCCGACTCGATGAAAAAGACCCGACCAGAGTTGTAAAGGTCGGGAAAAACCTAGAGCCCACCACGAAGCACGCACTGGTGGAATTTTTGCGGAAGAACCAGGAGGTTTTTGCCTGGTCACACAAAGACATGGCTGGGATAGACTGTGCAGTTAGCAGCCATGTCCTGAATATAGAAAAGACTTTTCCACCCGTGCAACAAAAAAGAAGGTTGCTCGATAAGGATAGATCGAGAGCCTTAAAGGAAGAAGTTGAAAAATTAAAGGAGAATGGGTTCATCAGGGTGGCATTTTATCCATCATGGGTCTCCAATCCAGTGCTGGTTCCCAAGCCTAACAGAAAATGGCGAACCTGCGTGGATTTCACAGACCTCAATAAAGCCTGCCCAAAGGACTGCTTCCCACTCCCAAGAATCGACCAGCTGGTCGATGCTACTGCAGGACACGAGATCCTCTCGTTCATGGATGCTTGTTCGGGCTACAATCAAATTAGCATGCATCCCCCCGACGAGGATCACACCAGCTTTCGGACCGATACAGGCTTATACTGTTACAAAGTAATGCCCTTCGGACTGAAAAACGCAAGTGCAACTTACCAACGACTAGTCAACAACATGTTTAAGGAGCTGATCGGAGTAAACATGGAGGTATACGTGGACGGCATGCTGGTAAAGTCTAAAAATGCAGGAGGACATGTAAGGGATTTACAAGAGTGCTTTGATGTATTGAAAAAAATACCAGATGAAGTTAAATCCCCTCAAATGTTCCTTCGGAGTTGGATCAGGGAAGTTTTTGGGGTTCATTGTAAATTCAAGAGGAATCGAGGCCAACCCCGACAAGATAAAGGCCCTGATCGACATGAAATCGCCAGAAAGGATCAAAGATGTACAAAGTTTAACTGGGAGAATCGCAGCCCTAAGTAGATTTATTTCGAAGTCAACATACAAGTGCGTCCCTTTCTTCAATCTACTTAGGGGAAATAAGAAGTTTGAATGGACAGGAGACTGCGAGTAGGCATTCCAGGCCTTGAAAGCTCATATGGCACAGCCTCCCATCTTATCAAAGCCAATCGAAGGAGAAACTTTGTTTATTTACCTGGAAATTACTGAAGTTGCTGCTAGCGCGGTGCTAGTACGAGAAGAAGAAGGCGTACAAAAAGCAGTCTACTATGTTAGCAAGAGACTGATCGGGGCAGAATTGAGATATCCACCAATCGAGAGGTTAGCATATTGCTTAATCCTGGCTTCTAGGAAGTTGTGCCCTTACTTCCAAGCCCACCCTATCACAATTTTAACTGACCAGAGGCGGCTGGGCGATTATTAAAATGGGTAGTCGAACTAGGGCAGTTCGATATAACTTATTCACCACGAGCAGCACTAAAGGGAAAAGTCTTGGCCGATCTTCTTGCAGAGTTCACAGAACTCCCAGACAGCGAGCAGTGCGAATCGCCTAGTACGCCTGAGCCTCAAGAGAAAGATCCTTCGTGGAAGTTATTCACAGATGGGTCATCCAACGAATCCCACGCAGGGGCGGGAGTGATATTGATAATGCTGGAAGGGCATTGATTTCACTGCGCCATTAGGCTTGACTTCACCGCATCAAATAATGAAGCCGAATACGAAGCATTCCTCGCTGGATTGAGAATGGCGAAAGACATGAGCATAAAGACGCTTGATATTTACAGTGATTCCCAGCTGGTGGTGAACCAAGTTCTAGGAGAATATCAAGCGCGGGGCTTAAAAATGGTGGCCTACTTGAATAAAACAAAAGAACTGCTAGCCCAGTTCACGGAGTACACCCTCCAGCAAAATCCGCGAGATCAGAATTCAAACGCAGACGCCTTAGCCAAACTCGCGAGCGCGAAGGATGCTGACACTTTGAACATTGTGCCAGTAGAAAGACTGAGTAAGCCAAGCATACAAGCGGTTGAGACCAATATGGAGATTCGAATGGAGGATACATGGATGGCACCTTACTTGGAGTATCTGACGAACGGTGTGCTACCAGCAGATAGAAACAAAGCCAGAACTCTACAAAGGCGAGCCGCTAGATACATACTGGTCGATGGTGTTATGTACCGAAGAGGATATTCAATGCCACTACTCAGATGCGTTACACCAGAAAAAGCTAAGGAACTCATGAAAGAGGTGCATGAAGGCTTCTACGGGGATCACGATGGGGGGCAGAGTTTGGCAAAGAAGATTCTGAGGCAAGGCTACTTCTAGCCGACTATGAACGAAGAATCGATGGAGTTTGTACGAAGATGCGATAAATGTCAAAGGTTTTCCAAGATTCCATGAGCAACTCCAAACGAATTGAAACAGATGCAAAGCCTATGGCCTTTTGCGGTCTGGGGGATAGATTTGATTAGATCCCTACCTACAGGGAAAGGAGGAGTAAAGTACGCAGTCATGGCAGTTGATTACTTCACCAAATGGGCCGAAGCTGAACCGCTCGCTACAATCACGACCAAGAAAGTTCTTGACTTTGTCATCAAGAACATTATTTGCCGGTATGGTTTGCCCCGAAAGATCGTTTCAGACAACGGAACCCAATTTGATAGTGACTTATTCACCGACTTCTGCGAAAGGCATGGAATTATTAAAAGCTTTTCTTCAGTTGCGCATCCCCAAGAAAACGGGCAAGTCGAAGCCGTGAATAAAACTCTTAAAGATACCCTGAAGAAGAGGCTTGAAGATGCTAAAGGAGCATGGCCAGAGCAGCTGCTTGAAGTCCTTTGGTCATATAGAACGTCTCACCGAACAGCGACAGGTCATATCCCATTCTCCTTAGCTTACGGATATGAGGCTATGTTACCTGTCGAATTAGTTCCCCCCTCACATCGACACCTAACATACGACCAGGACCAGAACAACCAACTAATGATGGAGTCCCTAGACTCAATTGACGAAATACGGGAGAAGGTCCAACTCCGAGTTGCTGCTTACCAGCAAAAAGTTGCCCGGTACTTTAACTCCAAAGTTAAAGAAAGAAAATTCAACGTCGGTGACTTGGTGCTACGACGAGTTTTCTTAAATACCCGCGACCCCACTGCTGGAGTACTCGGACCTAATTGGGAAGGACCTTACCAGATTGAAGAAGTCCTTCATCCAGGCACCTACAAACTTGCACGCCTAAACGGAGATCTCGTTCCACGTTATTGGAATGGAGAACACCTGCGCAAGTACTATCAGTAAACAATCCTTTTTAAAGGACTGGCTTGTATTAATTTTTTTTTTACAAGTTTAGCAAAGAGGGTTAGCCACGCTGTATGGCTAATCGCTTGTATATGTAAGATTCTATTTTAGAATCACTCGTAAAGACATGTTTAGTCCATTTTTAATACGAGATTATAAGGGACTGTGCGCAGCCAGTCATTCTTGCCAACCTTTGTAAATTTATATTTACAAGTATTTGTTCATTACGTGTGTTGTTTTGCTGTATTACAAGTATTACTCTTTCACCCGAGCAGAAATGTTCGAACAGGTCATGGTCAAGACAAGTGACCAAGGAACTAAAGCTCCTCGATCACTTGGGGGGCATATAAGGCACATCGATAGCAAAGCATACCATGAGGTATGTAAACACATGAACAAAATGAGTGAAAGCATGCTAAGGTACTTAGAGTATTTTTCAAAATTTATATTTTGTTAAATCAAGCCAAAGTACTATGCTAAGTTCGGTCATGCGGACAGATGTTATAGTAGATGAAAATATTATAACATTATAAAGCAATCTTTTACACCGCAAGCATCACTGCTTGGATGTAACTGTTCAAATAAAAGGAAAAGTTTGCTGCCCATGCAGCAAATTTAAAAAAGATATTGTCTTCAAATCACGACCCGTGGGTCGTGTAATCAAAAGAAAGAAAAAATAATAAAAAAGCTCAAGAGGCATTGGGAGCAGGAGGGTCTTTATCAACATTCTGATTAGCCGCGTCCTCAACATTCTGTTTCCTTTTCAGCAGGAGCCGAAGGCTGAGCAGAAGTTTGCCCAGTTGGCACGTCCTTGGAAGGACCTTCTGTTAGACCCTTCTTGGCAGGGGGTCCCTGGCTTGTTTCTCCGTTGTGTTTCCTAGACGACTTTCTCCGAAACAGAGGAACTTCTACTTCCTCCTCAGCTTGGTATAAGTCGAAGACGTTGGGAGTGGCCATATCTGCACACGAGTAAACACATGCAAATGATAAGATAAAGGCAGATAAAGACTCTCGATAAAACAGAAAAGAGGTCACAAAGTTTATACCCGAGCTACAACTACTGGTCGCTATACTATTGACTCTATTATTCACACACTCACTATCTGGCACGAAGAAGTCTGGCCCTAGATTTGGAGTATATGTAAAGTTGCCCTCCCCGTCAAACAAGTGACAGGGAATTGGCAAGCTATTTAAAAGCGAAATTACTGTACCGTTTTCATCGGAGGATTCCCCCAAGTCTACAATTGGCTCTTTTGCCTTTTGTTTCCCTTTGCCTTGGGGAGCAGAGGGCCTTTCTGCAGAAGGATCGCCCGTGGGTTCCCTGATTGTAACCCCCGTTGGCCTCCTTCGTGGAGGGGAGGCGGGAGGTTGCTGCTGGGAACCTCCTCGGCAGCAGCATCGGCTACCACGGGTCCTCTTGTTTCATGGCGAGGAGCCAGGAGGCCAGACAGCCTCAGGTTTTCATCAGTAACCAGGGACTTGACGCTTTTTTCTACGTTTGTCATCCTGGCCAATGCATTGGACCTCAACACCATGTCTGGTGTTGGGGTCGGACGTAACCATGGGCCTGAAGGACTAAGTACACTTTAAGAAAGATGAAGGAAATTTCGTTGATTGAAGAGTATCGACCAGTAAAATAACACTTACCTCCTCGAGTAAAGTCCAGGTTGTTGCTGGTCATGTCCGGCGTAAGGAAGTACTCCTTGATGTACTGCCCCACGTTGGATATGTGCGTAGTGTCGGTCAGGAAGGTCCGGTTGGTTTCCTGGTGACAAAGATGGAAGAAGCCCGTCCTATACTGTTGAGGGTTGGACTTGAGGTCGAAGAGAAAATTGACCTCATGGGGGGTAGGTTCTGGCCACTTTTTAAGTTTGTACAAGATATAGAGTGCGGCCAGCATTCTATATCCATTTGGAGTAATTTGGAAGGGGGCGACATCGAAATAATTGGCCACCCCCTGATAAAAAGGATGTAGAAGGAGGCTAGCCCCCGCCTCTATGTGATACCGAGACCAAGCACTGTATACACCTCCGGGGAGGTTAGCCCTTTGGTCTGCAGAATGAATTTTGAGGTTGACCCCTGTGAGAGGATACTTCCTGAGATAGTTGGCAAGCATCCTGGGAGTCACCAGGCTGGTCGGGGAGAAATACCACTCGACATCAGGCAGATTCTGATGGCGAAGGAGGGCTCTAGTTTGGATGTTAGGGTCAGGAGCAGGATTGTTTCGGCCACTGGTCGAAGGAACCCTAGCCTGTGAATCAGGCTGGGCAGGAGGGTTTGGACTATTGTCGGATTCAGGTCTTTTCTTGCCTAAAGATTTGGAACGAGCCATTTGAGGAGGAGAAGGATGAGGTCTGGAGGATGATCATGAAAAGGGAATCTCGTGAATTCGGTCGTTCTTCGCCTTCGAGCAGCTGGGCGAGAAGGTCGTCGTCGATGGGCCGTTCACCTCCCCACAAATCTGGCATCCAAGTCTGCAAACAGAAGAATGGGGAGGTGAGGATAAAGAATTTTTAAAGGCTTTTTAGAATAACGCTGATCGAGTATAAAAGTCAAGCTTTTATACAGCAGCATTCTAACAAAAAGCTAAATTTTTCCACACGAACAGTTTGAGAAATGGATCAAAGGGTGAAAGTAAAAAGTTTTTCAAAAAAGCTTTTTCAACTCCCCTTAGGGCGGGAAAAACCTATTTTCCAACTAGCCTAAAGATCAAATTTTTACTTCGATTTTACGTCCTAAAAGTATGATCCCAACTATTAAACTAACTTGTAACCTTTTTCACCTACAAGACATTCTATTGACAAGCATCTCAAACCAGAAGAAGATGAACTCAAACAGTCGACATACAGAAGCATGCATTACGAAAATACAAAACATAAAGATTCGAAGACTTACCAGAAAGAAGATCGTGGAGAATGATAAAAAGTCTTCGGAGGACAAGGAGCTCTCGAGCTGAATCTTGAGAGTACAGAAGAACGGTCTCTGAGAGAAGACGAAAGCTCTGGTTTTAGGGTTTCTGGAATGAGTAATGGCGTGCGTAAAAAGAAAAAGAAAACTTCGGAGATGTTATATAAGTTTGTCTGTGGCATTAAAAAGGTGTAATCATCAGTTTCTCTTTTTCGAAGTATGGGGAAGCGGAATAGCCGTCGAATTATTACTGGGGAACCGAAAAGTCATGATTAGACAGGAGTAGGTTGCTTTTTCCAAGAACACACGAAGGGTTCTGACACGTATGGTGGGGTTACCGAAGAGTCGTTCGCTCAAAAGTTTATTTATTGCTCGTAATAAATAAACTTGGGGGGCAAATGTTATCCAAAAAATTGGCATTGGTGACGTGGCAAGTGATCCCTGGACACGTGGCTGACACCTGGAGGAACTCTGCTAGTGTATCGACTAGAAGATACATTATAGGTAGGAGGCGGCCCAGTCTTTCCTGCGACCAGTCTGGTCGATGGTTCCACATACAACATAATGTTACAATAAAGATCTTTGTAAATCCCGAAATTAACTCGCACAATCTCCTGAGTATCTAATTATTCAGGAGAGAATATCTGTAACAATCTCGTGTAATCCCCCCTTGAGCCTATAAATAGAGATAGATAGCTCAAGGATGGGACTTCTGGCTTTTGAATTATTGGAGACTAGAGTAATTCTACTTGAAATATTGTATTGTTCTTCAGAGGTTAGTGAAACCCATTGAACCCTTGTTCATTGATCACTCCTTTGATTCTCATATCAATAACAATCTAAGTGGACGTAGGTCATTACCAGATCCTGGGGCCAAACCACTATAAAATATCGTGTTCTTATTACTTTTTGTCATTACGTTCTTTTCAACAAATTCATTCACATCAAGCATATTTTGAATCCGTGTCAGTTGTCCAAAATCTGGGTCAACATGAGGAATCCTGTTCTAGAGATAAGAATGAGGAGGAGTCTAATGGTGAGACATCTAAGGCTAATGTGGTGGCTAATCCTCCCAACAAAAGTAAAGGAATTGGCAAGAATAAAGGCAAGGGTCAAAAACCTTTGAGGCCTAAGAAGAATGAGGGACAATTCAAAACTTCCAAAATTCCTTGCTTTGTATGTGGCAAGAATTGCCACTTTGCAAGAGAATGTAGGTTCAAGAGGAATCACTACAATGAAGCAAGAGTCAGTTTAACCAAAGAAGAGCCAGCGGCAACACTAAGCGAAATAAATGTCATACATGGAAAGGTAAATGGGTGGTGGTATGATACTTGTGCTACCATCCATGTTACCTATGATAGATCTTTATTCAAGACCTTTGAAGCTTCAAAGGAATGGCGTGAGACTCAAATGGGCAATGAGAAAAGGTCAAAATTTGAAGGAAAGGGATCAATTGACTTATTCTTCACACCCAGCAAGAAGGTTCTACTCACTAATATTTTCTATGTACCGAAATGAGTAGAAACCTTGTGAGTGGTAATTTTCTTGGTAAACTGGAAATCAATGTTGCGATAGATTCCGACAAGCTTACATTGTCAAAGGGGAATGGATTTGTTGGGAAAGATATGCTTGTGATGGCATGGTCAAACTTTGTACCCTTATTGATAATATGAACAATAAATCTTCTTGTTCTTCTTGTTATATGATTGACTCAAATTCTATTACTTTGTGGCATGTTAGGCTTGCACATATAGGATTTAGCACAATTAAAAGAACAATTAAATGTTGATTGATTGGTTGTGATAATGTTGAGCATGATAAATGTGAACTATGTGTTAAATCTAAAATGGTAAAGAAACATTCTCCTAGTGTTGAAAGAAATTCTAACTTGTTGGATATTATACATAGTGATTTATGTGAACTAAATGGAAAGTTGACTAGAGGAGGAAGTAGATACTTTATTACTTTCATAGATGATTTCTCTAAGTTCACATATGTATATTTTCTTAAGAACAAAGATGAAGCATTTGATGTGTTCAAAGCATATAAAGCGGAAATTGAAAATCAATTAGAAATGAAAACAAAAGTGCTTAGAAGTAATAGGGTAGTGAATATTTTTCAAATGATTTTAACTTTTTTTTGTGAAGAGCATGGAATAATACATGAATGTACCGCCCCTTATACTCCACAACAAAATGGTATAGCGGAAAGGAAAAATAGAACATTTCTTGAGATGATTAATGCAATGCTATTACATTCAAAATTGAGTTTTAATTTGCGGGGTGAAGCCTTGCTATTCGCATGTCATATTTTGAATCGTATTCCCATGAAGAAAAAAAAAATATCTCCATATTAGTTATGAAAAGGAAAGAAACCAAACATTGGTTATCTTAAAGTGTGAGGATGTCTTTCTTATTACAAGAACACAAATCCGAAAAGGATCAAGTTGGGTTTAAGGGCTATAAAATGTGTATTTGTGGGCTATGCCTCATATAGCAAAGTTTATAGATTATTAGACTTGGAGTCTAATTTGATAATTTAATCAAGAGAGGTTGAGTTCTTTGATAACATGCCATGAGATGACAACAAATTGATAAAACCAACTCAAATTAGAGAGCCTCAAGAGGAGACTCCTAAAAGGGTTGGTGAATAACCTCTATATCCTAGAAGAAGCCAAAGGCTCAAAGAGTTAGGATCAAGTGGTAATTGTTCTCAAATAGAAACACTATACCTTATAGAGGGAAATATGAGGAAGTTACTTGGCAATATCCAATAGTACTTCAATTAGAGGATGATCCAAAAATTTTAAAAGAAGCTATGTCCTCAAGGGACTCCACTTTTTGGAAGGAGGCAATGAATGATGAAATGGATTCAATTATGTCTAACCACACTTGGGAATTGGTTAGCCTTCCAAAGAGGTCTAAACCAATTGGGTGCGAATGGGTATTTAGAAGAAAGTACCATACCAATGGCCCCATACAAACCTTTAAGGCTCGATTAGTAGCAATGTATTCAAACAAAAGAAGGGAACATATTACTTTGACACTTATTCACTAGTAACAAGAACTACATCTATTATATTGTTATTTTCCTTATCATCTTTATATAACCTTTATGTTCACCAAATGGATGTTAAAATAACATTCCTAAATGGAGATCTCGAGTAGGACGTCTATATGGAAAAACTGGAGGGTTTTGTTCTTCAAGGAAATGAACATAAAGTTTGTAGACTTGTAAAATCATTATATGGTTTGAAACAAGCTCCAAAAAATGTCATGATAAGTTTGATAAAGTCATTGTTTTAAATGGATTTAGACACAACAATGCGGACAAGTGCTTATACTCTAAGACTTGTGGTGACTATGTCATATTAGTGTGTCTTTATGTAGATGATATGTTGATTTTGAGTAATGACACGAGAGGTATAATAGAAACAAAGAGGTTTCTATCTTCTAACTTCAAGATGAAGGACCTTGGAGAGGTAGATATCATTCTAGGCATCAAAGTTAGAAGAAATAGTGGGGGTTTTGTATTGCGTCAGAACCATTATGTCGAGAAAGTGTTTGACAATTATAATAATCTCAAAATCAATTAGGAAAATACACCATTTGATTCAAACATGATGCTTGAAAAGAATGAAGGAAGGGCGGTGGCTCAATTGGAATATGCAAGTGCAAAAGAGAGCCTAATGTACGCCGCTCATTGCACAAGAGTGAATATTGCTTATGCGGTTAGTAAGCTTAGTAGGTTTACTAGCAATCTAAGTATCAAACATTGGAAGACTATTGAAAAGATTCTAGGATACATTAATAGTACCAAAGAATATAGCATTCACTATTCAAATTTTCCAAGGATACTTGAAGGATATTTCGATGCTAGTTGGATATCGGGAGTGGGAAATAATCTCTCCACCACCGGTTGGGTGTTTACTCGTAGAGGAGGTGTTATCTCTTGGAGTTCTAAGAAGCAAACTTGTATATCACACTCAACAATGTAAGAGGAATTTATAGCTCTAGCGGTAACTGGCAAAGAGGCTCAGTGGCTTAGGGATCTCATGTTGGATATCCCTTTTACTGTGGATATGGTATCGATGATCTCGATACATTGTGATAGTCAATCCACTCTTGCTATAGCATATAATAGTGTGTACAATGGGAAGTATAGATATATTAGTCTAAGACATGAATATGTGATACAATTGATTTAAGATGGTATCATATCAATCTCATATGTTAAGACAAATGAGAACTTAACAAATCCATTTACAATACCTCTTGTAGAAGGTTATTAAGTTATATTTCAAAAGGGATGGGATTTAAACTCTTAGAATAAGAGATTCACCAATGATGGCAACCCAACGCCAACCTTGATAACATCAAGGTAAAAAGTTCAATGGGTAAGAACCAATCATTGATAAGTGAATGGTTTCAACCTTCAAACTTTTGTGAGCTCCTTCCAAAATGTTTAGTGTTGGTTGCAACCGAGTGAGGGTTAAGCCTAGGGCTTTTAATGAAGTTAAATTGAACAAAAATCTATAAAGGTAACAAAAATGTTGTAAGAACTTCACCTATGTGAACTTAGAGGTGGTGTCACCTCTCATGGGAGTTTGAGTTTCTCCTTGGAAAGTTCATGAAGGGATGAGCACATGACCATATGAGTGCTAAGAGAGAAAAGTGGGAAAACGAAAGATCTAGTGGAGGTGTGGGGTATCACTAGTATTATTGTAAGGAATACTTTGTTCAATCTTTTAAGCAACCAATGATTTGAGGTTCATGTCATCGCTGACCTTGGTTTTTGCAGCAGCTTCCATCATTCTCTGAATGAAAGCTTTGAGGTTCTCAGTGGGTTGCTGCTTGATGTTGGTTAAGGAACCAACCTCCATGTCGTGGTCGCGGGCAGCAATAAACTGCCTCCTAAACGCGGATTGTAGCTCCTTCCAACTGTGGATTGATCCGGGAGCTAATCTTTTCCACCAGTCCTCCGCGGACTTGGTAAGGGTGAGTGAGAAGCACATGCATTTGGCGTCCTCACTGACACGCGCCACTTGCATCATTTTATTGTATTTAGCTAGGTGGGTACGCGGGTCTGTCCTCCCATCATATAATTCTATGTGAGGCATTTTGAAGTTATCCGGGAGGGACGTTTCTGCGATCCTCCGAATACATGGTTCCGGGTCTTCCTCCTCAGAGTCTGACAGGGCCCCACTTTGCTTCCGGACCAGCTTGGTCAAGGCAGCAATCTGTTCCTCGAGCCTCTTCGTATCACTCTCCGGGAGGTCACGTCCCCGGAGCTTGTCATTAATATGATTTCGGAGGTCATCTCCGCGAGGCCGGGCCTTTTCTCCTTTGGCCTTTTCATACTTGGCCTCCAACCTTCTTCTTAGGTCCACCGTGGACCAGCTATCCTCGGAGTGCGAGTTCGCAGCCCGACCGTCCTGGTTGACGGAATCACTGGGGCGGTTGTTCCTTCCCCTAGGCCTGGGTGCCTTAGCACCGGGCCCTTTAGGCACAGAGTGCCCCCTTGGGGCTGAAGGACGTCTGGGCTTAGGAGCGCCAGAGACCTTCTACGCGCGGGGGGGGGGGGCAGTCGGCCTGGTGATTCACGCCTTTAGGAGGTGCAGGGGCGTCAGCGCGCACAGGCTCTCCAACTTTTCCTTTGCCCTTGTTAGGGGCGGCTTTGGATGGTCCAACAGCGGCTGGATCCGTCATGGGGGCATCAGCACCACCTAGAACAGAGGCATCCTCGTCCGAGTCGCCTAGGTCTCCGAACTTACTTTGGAGGCGCTCCATCATGCGTTGCATTCTTTTGGAGACGCGCTCCTGCTCAGCAAGCTTGGCCTTGGTGGCCACCAGTTCTTCGGCTACTTGGACCAGTTCTGGGTCCTTCTCGTAGTAGCAGCCGTCCTTGTAATAACCATCTTGGACATACTCTTCTTCGTCTTCTAAGTATGTTGTATCTTCGGTACTGACCCAATCCTGGCGGGATGTCGGGTCTTCACCTTGGTAGTTCAAGGGTTCGCTTTGCACCACATCTTCCATCACGGTATCGGGGTTGACCGTAGCATTTTTGTCAACAGCGGATTTTCTCGTAGTCACCATCTCTTTAGCACGAAGTGAATACAAAAAACGTACACAGAAAAAGAGCTGACTAACAACTTCCTACAGCTCTCAATGAAAGCACCAAAATGTTTACCGAGTTTTTCGGAAACGAATAACTAACAGAATAATAAAAAGATAAGAACTGTAGAAATGCTGAAATGTAACTAAACAAACAGTGTTTTTACGTGGTTCAGGCGTTAACAAGCCCTAGTCCACGAGTCGATGTTATTATACTTGGAAAAGGTTACAGTAAGATGGCTGGTGCACAAGAACTTCACACACTCATAGTGTTTCTCTCGGGTTCTCTTGAAGAAGATGAAGCTAGAGAGATTTTAGTAGAGTTTTCGCTATATCATTTGTTCGTCCCTCTTCTTGTAAAATGAAGGGGTCTTTATAGCTAGGGTTTTGGATTAGGGTTTTTCTCTACGTACATGAGTCTTAATTACACCAGCCATAAATAGGGATACAATTACTGTAGTAGCATGGCTACAAGACTCTATGTGGGTATATTTACGTGAAAGTATGGGGAACACACAAAGTCAGCCGTCTTTTCCAAGTTGTCAGCGGAACAGTAGGCGAAAAGGTACCCTTAGGCGTGCTGGGATGTGTGCGGCTTTGACCTGACGGGCGTGTCAGGCGGGATCCTGTGTCAGGCGGATATCATTCCAAATATGCCTCCTCCAGGACTCGACCGTTTGGCTTTGTTCCGTGCGAGGCACGGAACTGCTTCCGGGGAGACCACTCGAAGAGCTTCTCCTGGAAGGAGCTTCCCCGAAGGATACCCCTTCGGGAGTCCGGGAGAGTTGACGAGTTTCCGTATTATGTTTGCTTGGAAGAGTAATCCGGACACTAAACGGGAGAGGCGAAGCCTTTCTGTTCATCCGCGAGCTCTGGTCACCTACCGTGAAAGACATCGATAATTCTGCTTCCCCGAGGTCATCAATCTAAACGCTATCCGGAAATCTGGATAACAGTTAGGATAAAGTTGATTTTATTAAAAAGGTAATATATTCCACTTTCTTACAAATTAGGGCTTTGGACCCCTTTTTAATTTCTTTAAAAAAAATTTTATTAATAAAATTATAAATTTATAGTATCCAAATTAACCTTTATAATTATTTAGTGTCCTAAATTTAAATCTATAATTATTTAGATTAAATCTAAAATTTTAGAAAAACACCCATTTTTCTACTAAGTATGAAACTTGTCATTATAGTTTCTAAGTTGCCAACTTTAGAAAATTATATTTTGAAAACCATTACTCTAAAAATTCCAAAAATTTGAATATTAAACTTGGTTATTCCAAAAAGTCCCTTGCAAAATTGTATACAAAAATAATCCTTTTTACTTGGTGAAAATTATTTTCAAAGTTAATCTTTTAAAATTGCCCAGGAAAAAATTTAACATTTTTCTTAAATTTTGAGAGATGATAACATCTAATTGGTTCATTATTTATGTTTGAAATTTATTAGGTCTATATTAAGGTAAGTGAACATTGTCCATACGCAAAATTAAGTCATTTGGATAATTTTTACTTAGTGAAAAACATTCACAAACATGGTTGTCTAAAGGGTTATTTTAAAAATCCAGAATTTTTACACAACTTTAAAAAATTATATCTCCTAACCCTTCCAATATTTTTTGTTTAAACTTTACCAGTTTTATATCAAAAGAGTGTTTAGTACAAAAATCAGCTAAAAATATACTAATTTTCTTATGTAACTCACTGTCCAAATCACTGTCCAAAGCGGTTGTTTGTACAGTTTTTAAACGCCATTTTTTCAAATTACACAATAATTTTGTAAAATTCATAACTTGGTCAATTCAAAATATTTTTGAATGTTTCTTCATACTATGAACATCTAATCTTCCTAAAATACACAATGGAACCAAGAAAATCCAGAAAAAAGTTTTTATAATTTTTACTTGACCCTTTTGAAATCAAGACATAAATATTTTTCACATAAAATCATACAAATCCTAGAGAATGTTGGATTCCACTTCTAAACCTTCAACCAATCAGGATCCTTACAATATTACTGTAACGTCCTACTAATCAGGACCGTTAGATTGTGTATTTTAAATAGCGCTAGACTCTCAAAATGAGTCATTTGGCAATAAATGTGTGAGACTAAATGTGATTAACAGTTTAGGGTTAAAAAATTGGTCAAATTGAATAACTATTTCATTAAAATGTTTCATACCATACATGGGATCCCAAAATAAACACTTAAAAGGTTATTTACTACTCAAAAGTTACAACAAGCTGACCAAAGTGGCAAAATAGGATTTGACCCTAGTTCCTCCAAGAAACCCTGACTATGGTGGTCGAGCAACCGCATATGTACACGTCGCCATTGAAGCTCTCCAACACATGGCTGGTCTAGCTTTCCTTTCCCATTACCTACACCACATAGCACCTGTGAGCCAAGGCTGAATAAGAAAACCTCACAAGGTATAACAATACACTCAAATATTCAAAAGCACTAAATACATGCTTCATAGATATCATATACATTCATTCCCATCATATATCCCGTAAACGCATTCCACAGTTTACAAATAAAATATCCCTTTAAATCATACAATAGATTATTTGGCCTAGGATATCACTCCTGCCAAGCGATCCAACCAAGAAAGGTGCATACTCAGGCACCCAACCTGTGGCTTATGCCAAGTAATGAGGACCGAACCCTTATGTTGGACTTGTTCTCAGTCATACGGTCCAAGAAACTTTTCTGCTGAACGACCTAGCCGAGTGAGTGCGCACTCAAGCGCTCAACTATTAGCTCATGTTGGGAAAATGGGGACCACACCCTCAGATTATGCTTGCCTTTCAGCCTACGTTAACACGCATTGCAAATAGCCCAACCGAGCGACATGTGTACTCAGGCATTCATCACACGGTTCTTGTTGGGTGAGTAGGGACTAAAACCTTATCCAGGATTCAACTTTACGACTTGCGTTCCACACGCATTGCCGAGCGGCCCAGCTGAGCGACACACGTACACAATTATTCAGTTCGCAGTTCTTGCCAGGCAAGTAGGGACTGCACCCTTATTCAAGATTTGCCTTTCGACCAATGCTCAGCGCGCTATTGCTACCCTTGACTTATAAGTCAATGCTTTCAACCAGGGCTCAGTGCGCTACTGCTGCCTTTGACTTATAAGTCTATGTTTTTTAATCAAATAATGCGAACAAGCATACATCATTTAACAATTATTCAGGTACGAAGCATTCAAACATGCTTAATATAACAATCACAGGCATTATCATAATCATTCTCATTCACAGGGGCCTGAACCCTAATCATAACTATGTTTAACAACTGGGCCAAGCCCTAATCTCATATATCACGTATTGGGTGCAGTTATCTTACCTCTGGTCCAAGCACAAGAAAGATAGAATGACCCTCAAGCATGATCCTGGCTTAAGCCCTAGCGGTAACCTAGTCACAACCATAAACGGTACTCCCATTAAGAACTAAATCAAAGTACTAAATCCGAGACCAACCCCGTGCTCTCGGGACCTCCAATTCACCCAAATGGGGTGGTGGAAACATCCCTCGAGCCTCCAAGCTCTTCGTAAGCCCTAAAAAAACATAAACTGAAATGGTTATAAGGCAAGGGTGCCCAAAACAAGGGCAGGGGTGCCCAGACTCCCCCTTCATAGCATAGGGGCGCCCAAACCAACGATAGGGGCTCCCAACAAGTCATTGGCTCACCCAACACTCCCCTGCATAGTGCAGGGGCGCCGAAACTCAGCGCAGGGGTGCTACGTCACAAACCCAAAATTCTGGGTTGCGTTCTCTACGATTTCTCTGACTCAATTTAACCATAACCGACCTAACACTTCCAAAATCATCCAACCAAGTTTCCTAACCCGATTTCAAAGTAATTTGACCCCAATATAGGTTACCCAAGTGCCAAAGAACACAAAGAAAACTTCAAAACATTCAGAGACACAAAAATACCAAAATCCTCACTTTGAGATTCTCAAACTCAAACTCTCCCCCATTCCAAAAAATCAACATTAAACCACCATTCCCAGCTGCAAATAAAGCTTCCCAATAGTTATAAACAAAGTTCTAACACCAGAACATCTAATCCAACAACCTAGAACCCAAGAAACTCAAAACTCAAGCCAAGCCCCAAACTTACTCAAAATAATGAAGAACACAAGAAAAGCTTGAGTAATTAATCTTACCTCAGTGATGAATTCGAGACCCTAGTTTGAAAATGGAGTACTCAATTGCAATTATTCATTTCCTAAGCCTTCGATTCTCCTCTCAAATCCTCAAACTCAGATGCAAATCTCCAAACTTGGTTGTATCACCAATAAATTTCGGTAGTTTCCAAATTACCAATATATCCCTAGGTTCACCTCGAGCCGAGTGTTTATCCCTGTTACTAGGATTGCCTTGTGCTGAACAACCCAAATGTATCCACATAATAATGTGGTATCAATCAATATGCACATATATATATATACAAATATGCCCTCAATGGGCCAAAATTACGAAAATGTCCTTCTTATAAGACATGGGCCCACATGCATGCTTAATACACCTAAACATGCATAATCATATTATATTATAACTCACATAATTCATATAATAATCCAATTATTGCCAACTGGCCCCCTAATGAAGGCACTAAGCCTTATTAGGGAAATTAGGATGTTACAATTATCCCCTCCTTATAGGAATTTCGCCCTCGAAATTTTACATAAACATCTCAGAATATTGATCCCGCATGTTGGACTCACGTTCCGAGGTCGCCTCCATGACCTTGTTGTTCCTCCATAATACCTTAACCAAAGGTATAATTTTGTTCCTCAGGACCTTGTCCTTCCTGTCTAATATCTAGACTGGCTGTACTTCATAACAAAAAGATCTGCCAGCAGCTCCAGATCTTCGTAACTCAATACATGAGTCACATCAGATACATACTTTCGAAGCGTCAGAATATGAAACACATTGTGTACGACTGACAAAGCCAGGGGTAAGGCTAATCTATAGGCCACCTGACCAATCATCTCTGGGATCTCAAACAGTCCTACAAACCTAGGGCTCAACTTGCTCTTCTTTCCAAATCTCTTCACCTTTTTCCATGGTGAAACTCTAGGGAAGACATAGTCTCCCACTTGGAAATCCACGTTCCTGCGCTTTTGATTTGCATAACTTTTATGTCTATTATGAGATTTGAGCATCTAAGCTCTAATCTTCCCAATAGCCTTATTGGTAAAGCATTTCCTTTTTCCCGTCTCATCCTAGTGAATGGGCGATCTACTTGTCTTACCCTAAAACATCTCATAAGGAGTTATTCCAATGGTCGACTGATAGCTGTTATTGTAGGAAAACTCTATCAAAGGAAGATACTTACTCCAGGATCCTTCAAATTCCAGTACACATGCTCGCAGCATGTCCTTTAATATCTGAATCATCCTCACTGATAGAAAGTGAGATGATTTGGTATACCGATCCACAATGATCCATAGTGAATCATGTTGACCCACGATCCTGGGTAACTCAACCACAAAATCCATGTGATATCCTCCCATTTCTACTCTGGGATATCCAGAGGCTTCAATATCCCTGCTAGTCTCTATTACTCAACTCTCACCTGCTGACATGCTAGGTATTTAGTCCCACAACTAATTATATCCCTCTTCATCTCAGGTCACCAATACAAAGTCTTTAAATCCTGTTATGTCCTCGCGGTACCTGGATGCAATAAAATAGTATAGTACGGGACTTCCCCCAATATTATAGTATAAAGAATTCAGCACTAGAGTAGTAATCACGTTGCTTCAACTCCTGGAAGTTATTCTCATATCTGTCTGACCATACAGAATTCAAATTCTTACGTGTCCATTATGTTAATGGTGCAGCAATCCTTGAGGATTCTTTTATAAAACACTCGCAATACCTCGTTGCTCCAAGGAAACTTCTAATCCCAAAATCATTCCTGACTTAGCCCATTTCTAAATTCCTTAACTCTAGACTGATCCATATCAATCCCATTCTTGCTAACAACGTGACTAAAGAATGTCACCTGAAGTAACTAGAGCTTGTGCTTCTTGGATTTGACATACCATCTGTGTTCCCTCTATCCCTATACTATCTACTGAAAATACTGCCCATACTCTGTCTCCGACTGAGAGTTAATCAGAATACCATCGATGGAGATCATCACAAATCTGTCTGGATGAGCCTGGAACACTCTAGTCATTAAATCCATAAAATCTTGTATGAAAAATTGTCTTCAACATGTCCTCTCCTTCTTTGATCCCCAGCTGGTAATAACCAGTTCGAAGATCAATCTTCAGAATTCTTGTTTTCTCTTTCAACTGATAAGATAAATCATCAGTCCCTGGTAGCAATTACTCGTGCTTGACGACCAACTTGTTCAATTGTCTGTATTTAGGATACATACTCAATATCTCAACTTCTTTTTTTATCAACTCACACTGATTTATCCCATGGTGAGGAACTAGATCTGGTAAACTCCAAATTAGTAGTTGTTATAACTATACTTCCAATTATGTCCCTGTGTCAGTCTCAGGACAGACCTAGTCCCCCAGCCATGATAACAATCCCTGTTACTCCTTAGAAAACCCATCTAAAACCTCACTGGCCAATCCAGTCTATACTCAGAGTCATCTCAAAGTCCCTTATAACCAACTCTTATCAATTCCACTGATGAATCTTTTCTCATAATAATCCGACCCATCTCTTAAGTAGTCACTAGCTCCCCAGTAAGCGATAGGGTTCCAAATTTACACCACAACATAATAACATAATCTATACAATATATCTATGCTTCTGCTAGATGAAACAAAAAAAAGTTACATGGCACCAGAACCAATCAACATAATATAAGAATTAGAACTAGGAAGCTGACCTGTCACCACTGAAGGACTAGCCTCAGCCTCTGACTGCATCAGGCGAACACTCGAGCTAGAGTCGAGTTGTCCGCACCCTTTGGTTCTTTCTTCCTCAAACTTGGGCAATCCCTCCTGAGGTGCCCAACCATCCCACATAAGAAACATGTCCTTGCTCAAAATTCTCCCAGATGGCGCCTCCTGCACAGAGCACATTCTGGGTAGAGTCCCTAATCCTTTCCCTCGCCCTGATGGCCCATCTGAGCGTCTCGAAACCCCTTTTCTAGTCTAGGGGTACTGAATATGTCAGTAACCTTTCCTTTCTGATCACTGGGGCCTCCACCCCTTTCTGACCTAATAAACAAAAGGTATCACTATCTGAACTTTGCGCTCTCCGGCTCTCTCCCTCCTTATCTCGTTTCCTGTGCCCTCAATGACAGGGCCCTCCCTACCACCTGAGCATAGGTAGATATCTTATGTACTGGGGCATTCCTAACACCCTGAGCTATCCCGGAATTCAATCTTTGAATAAATCAGTCCTTCCGAGCCACGTCCGTTGGCACCGTATCAAAATCAAGTTTGGCCAACCCATCAAATTTGTTAACATACTCTGTTACTGTCATGTTTCTTTTAATCAGATTAAGAAATTCATTTGTTTTTGTAGTCTTAATTGCATCACAATAATATCTCTTATTAAATAGTTGCCTGAATTCTTCCTAGTTCATTGTAGCTGCATCTCGGATCTGGGATACCACTTCCCACCAAGTCTTGGCATCCTCCTGTAACACATACGTAGCACAGATCACTCTATCATGGTCTACCACCCCCATAAAGTCGAGGATGGAACTAATCATGCCCATCCATTGTTCAACTTTGAATGGATCTAGGCTTCCCTAAAAAACTAGAGGGTAATGTTTGTGAAATCTCTCATATATTAATTTCCACCTATTCCCAATCCTAGGCTGAGCCAAAATTGGTGCCATTCCTGGCATAACAAAGGAAGAATGGTTCTCTGGCAGAACTTACTGTCTCAACCACTTGATCTCCTCCTCTTGCCTCTACAATCTTGCTTGCATATCTGTAAACACTTGCTACCAATTCTGAGGGGCAGGCAGAGGGCTCTGGCCCTAGCTATACTTTCTGGCCTCAACATGAACACGAACGATTTCCATTGACTGCCCTGGGTACATAACCTTTGAGTTTGTCTGCAGTCAATGACTTGGCCTATTAGGCATGATGACCACATCCAGAAGCCCTCCCATGGGAAAACCAAACCACACGACATTCACATCCAGCAATAGTACTAAATGCATGCCCATAAAATGCATGTATCAATTAATAAGCCCTGCTCTTAACAATATTAGTATTATGCTCTCTACTTTAGCTTGTAGGTAAAGCATTCATTTATCAACTAAGCAGGCAAGCACACAATCATATCAATAATAACCAAACCCTGAGTCGAGCTTGTCTTTAGCGGCGAGTGTACATGCCCAGCCAGTCTTCAGGAACCCTTAACCTTGGCTTGCTCTGATACTAAGTTGTAACATCCTATTAATCAGGACCATTACACTGTGTATTTTAAATAGTGCTAGACTCTCTAATCGAGAAATTTTTCCATAAATGTGTGACTAAACGTGATTAACGGTTTAAGGTTAAAATTTTTGGTCAAAATGAATAACTACTTCACTAAAATGTTTAATTTCATACATGGGATCCCAAAATAAACGTTTAAAAAGGTTATTTACAACTCAAGAGTTACAACAAGTCAACCTAAGCTGTAAAATAGGATATAACCCTAGTTCCTCTAAGAAACCATGGCTGTGGTGGTTGAGCAAACGCATATGTACACGCCGCCACTAAAGCTCTCCAACTCATGGTTGGTCAACCTTTCCTTCCCCTTACCTGCACCACATAGCACCCATCAGCCAAGGCTCAGCAAGAAAACCTCATAAGGTATAACAATATACTCAAATATTCAAAAGCACTAAACACATGCTTCACAAATTTCAGATACATTCATTCCCATCATATATCGTGTAAACACAATCCACAATTTACAAATAAAATATTCATTTAAATCGAACAATCGATTATTCGGGCCAGAATATCAGTCCTGCCGAGCGGCCCAACTGAGCGAGGTGCATACTCAGGCACCCAACCTATGGATCATGTCGAGTAATGGGGACCGCACCCTCATGTTGGACTTGTCCTCAGTCACACGGTCCAGGAAATAGTCCTTCCGAATTGCCCAGCCGGGTGAGTGCGTACTCACGCGCTCAATTCTTAACTCATGCAGGGCAAGTGGGGACCACACCCTGAACTTACGCTTTCCTTTCGGCTTGTGTTCCACACGCTTTGCAGAGCGGCCCAACCGAGAGACATGCATACTCAGGCATTAAGTTCGCGGTTCTTTCTAGGCGAGTAGGGACTGCACCCTTATCTAGGACTCACCTTTATGACCTGCGCTCCACAAGCATTGTCGAGCGGCCAAACCGAGCGACATGCGAACGCAGGCATTCAGCTCGCGGTTCTTGCTGGGCGAGTTAGGACTACACCCTTATTTAAGACTCGCCTTTCAACCAACGCTCAGTGCGTTATTGTCGCCCTTGACTTATAAATCAATGCTTTCGACCAGCGCTCAACACGCTACTTCCACTCTTGACTTATAAGTCAATCCTTATCACTCAGATAATGCAAACAAGCATACATCATTTAACAATTATCTAGATACGGAGAATTAAAACATGCTTAATCATACAATCACATGCATAATCATAACCATGCTCATTTAAAGGGGGCTGAGCCCTAATCAAAACTATGTCTAACAACTGGGCTAAGCCCTAATCACATATATCACGTATTGAGTTCAATTTTCTTACCTATGG
The DNA here is from genome assembly GCF_963169125.1 of Humulus lupulus. Lineage (NCBI taxonomy): Eukaryota > Viridiplantae > Streptophyta > Magnoliopsida > Rosales > Cannabaceae > Humulus > Humulus lupulus. The sequence goes on along the minus strand of NC_084797.1, from coordinate 140,594,616 downwards.
TCCAAGCACAGGATAGATAGAACAACCCTCGAGCACGGTCCTGCCTTGAGCCCTAGCGGTAACCTAGTCACAACCATAAACGGTACTCCCGTTAAGAACGAAATCCAAGTACTAACTCTGAGACCAACCCCGTACTCTGGGGACCTCCCATTCCACCAAGCGGGGTGGTGGAAAACGTCCCTCGAGCCCCCAAGATCTTCCCAAGCCCTAAAATACATAAGCTAAAATGGTTATAGGGCAGAGGTGCCTAGACTCCCCTTGCATAGCGCAAGGGCGCTATGTCGCGAACCTAGAATTCTGGGTTGCGTTATCTGCAACTTTGCCGACCCAATTTCACCCATAACCGACTTAAGACTTCCAAAAATCATCCGACCATGTTTCCTAACCAAATTTCAAAGTAATTTGACCTCAATATAGATTACCCAAGTGCCAAATAACACAAACTTCAAAATGTTCAAAGACACAAAAATGCCAAAATCCTCACTTTGAGTTTCTCAAACTCAAACTCTTCCCCAATCCAGAAATTCAACATTAAACAACCATTCCTAGCTACAAATAAAGCGTACCAACAATTATAAAAAAAGTTCTAACACCAGAACATCTAATCCAACAACCTAGAACCCAAGAAACTCAAAACTCAAGCCAAGCCCCAAACTTCCTCAAAACAATGAAGAACACAAGAAAAGCTTGAGTGATCTTACCTAAGTGATGAATTGGAAACCCTAGTTTGAAAATGGAGTACTCAGTTGCAATTCTTCATTTCCTATGCCTTCAATTCTCCTCTCAAATCCTCAAACTCATATGCAAAACCTCCAAACTTGGTCGTGTCTCCAAATCCTCTTCAAGAAGGCAAGCTAAAAGAGAGGTGGGTGTGTGTACGTGAATGACCCAGAAGCTCTCAGCGTTGGTCAACCTAACTTAGTCCAATCGTCAAAATACCATTTTGCCCATAGCACAACTTAACATCAAAACCAAACCCAAGGGCATTTTAGTCATTTTCCCTAAATCACCACTAAACCTCAAATTGTACCACTAATTCCCTATTAAATCATTAATCCCAATTATTCTCCCAATTATTTCCATTTTCCAATAAATCTTGATAGTTTCCAAATGATGAAAATACCCCTAGGCTCACCCCGAGCCGGGTATTTATCCCCATTGTGACTTATCCACTACTTTGCTCACTAGGATCGCCTTGTGTCGAACAACCCAAATGTATCCACATAATAATGTGGTCTCAATCAACACACACACACACACACACACACACACACACACACACACATATATATACAAATATGCATTCAACTGGCCAAAATTACAAAAATTCCCTTCTTATAAGAAAGGAGCCCACATGCATGCTTAATACACCTAAACATGCAAACATAGTTATATTATATTATAACTCACATAAATCATATAATAATTCAATTATTGCCCTCCTGGCCCCCTAATCAAGGCACTAAGCCTTATTAGAGAAATTGGGACGTTACAATTACAATCCCAATAATGAATTTAAATACATAAAACACACATGCAAGGAAGATTATACAAAATTTGAGTATAAACACATCTAAAGTGACCACTTAATCCTATACTTCAAAGATAATTACCAAGTTGTAATTTTTTCCTTAATTCACCAAATTGAATTCGTTACCTTGGGTAATTAAATTAAATGTATATTGTCATTTAATTTAAGTGGTCACACTCCTTGTTTATAACTCATAGAATTTAACTAACCAAAATCTCATTTTTGGCTATTTAAGTATTTTTCACAAAAATGCATTTTTTTAGAGATTTTTCACACAAAAATCAAACTTTTTAGACTTTAATATAAAATAATTCAATAATTTTATGCCCATTTATATTTTTCATAATTATACTTCTCCAATAATATTTTTTATCCGAGAATTTACCCGGTCAGGGTTTCCATTTCGGTCGAAGACCGAAATGCGCGGTTTGTCACAAAACCTCACATTTCACACTTTGATTAACAAAAACAACATGGAATTTTATTATCAAGCTTACATTATTATTCAAAATAATATTCATAAATATCTCACCACCAGGTGGTTCTTAGAAATAAGTGAAGGTCGTACGCATCAGTGAAATTCGCTAGAGGTGTCACTTTGATTGCATTTTTCGACCAACTCCGGTCGCCACGAACCTCAGGAATGGCATCATTGGATCGAGCTTTTCGAGAGGAAAAAACTCAGCCTCCCTCTCCTGCTTTATCGTTGACATTTTTCTGGCGAGTTTGTGGGTATAGCTGTGGCTTTAGAAGTTTTTTTTTATGACACCCCACTTGTTTGGGCTCAAGAGTGGTACTCTCGCAACCTACTCTTGAAGGGAGTCATTTTGGTATATGACAAGCATAGGATTATGTTGGTATCAATTGTGTAAATCAGAGTGTGCAACAGAATGTGTATTGCACAAAATTTCTTTTCAATACCAAGCTAGGATCAATATATATCTATATACATTACATCATGTACACAAAAGATAGATCTAGATTTAATATCTCTTGTACCCTATCAAGTGTCATCACTATCTCTTACTATAAATAAATGAACATCCAATCTATGAGAATGCTATGAGATCCACACCAAAATCTTCTAAGACAATCCTCAACATTCTAGGACGTGTGTGGGCACGTAGGATGTATAGGAAAATCTTCTGTCTCTAGATGTATTCAACACATAAGATCTAGAGATGGGGAAATAAGAAGGCTAAGAGAATGACAGAAGAAGAGACAAAAGTATCACTATATTCTAGGCTTTTTTTGTGTATCGTATCTTCTCTATTATGATGATAACCTAAAAATTATACGTATATATATTCCAAGTCAAAATTTATTAGGTTTAGGTTTTCATTAATTAATCAAATCAAAATAATTAATAAACAAATAAAGAATAAGTCAAACTTATAGCTGATACATTTGAATGATTCAAATTTGGGATTTTAAACATGTGTATGTGTTAATCACCGTGCAAGCATAATGTCTATATTTCATTAATGTGTAAATATCAGTTAATTCAAAATTAACTTTATCTTATAAAACCTAATTAAATTATTATCATAAATAAATAATATCATTATCTCTTAATATTAATTCAAGATTAATTAATATTATTTTCAACTAATATATAGTTTTCAAATAAAACATATTTGCGAAATTAATTAATTAATTACATATAATTATATCTTGTCCTATAATTTTTTTTTACAATTTAGTCATTTCTCAATTTATCTTTGTCAATAACATCCACAACCTAGACAGTGTTGTATAGAGGTGACTTGGGCACCATGGACACATAATACTAAGCTCAAATAAACCATAATAATCTTATTTATTAATTCTATAATTACTCTACTATAAATATGGAATTGCACTTTTAGTAAATATAGAATTATATCCTATAATCCATTGTTATAATCACTTCATATAGTTATGTCCTCCAATTATTAGTTTGTAAATTAGAACTGCTCAAAATTAGGGATGTAAACGGGGCGGGGCGGGGTCGAGGATGGCTCCCCCATCCCAGCTTCGTCTCGAGGCCGGGGCCTCATCAGGTACCTGTTTAATAAAAATGTTAATTTTTTTTTCTCTAAATTTGATCAAATAAATTAAAATAATTAATACATTTTTATATTAAATAATTATAAAAAAAATAAATTATACCATTAGGAAATATATATTTTTATATAAATTATTATATTATATATTTTTAATAATATTTATATTAAAAAATTAAATTAGAATAAAATAACAATGTAAACGGGGCAGGTTCAGGACGGGGATCATGTCCCCTGCCCCCACCCCATTAGGGGCGGGTCCCCATGGGACCCCACCCCGTGGGTTAAATTGACATCCCTAGTCAAAATTATTGTCTTTTCCTTCTAATTACCTATTGTTCCTTAAGTACCAATAATTCACTAGTGAACAGTTAACTTATAATCATATTATAAATTTGAGCTTAATAACTATTTAGTTCCAGAATTAAGCCTTAAGGGAACCAATATTCAATCCATTAGAAATGCTTGGATTCCAAATCTTGTAAGATCATGTTCCCATTCAATTAATATACATACATCAATTCAAACACACATAGAAGAAGAAGAATACCTGTTGAAGCTTATCAAGTGTCCTTGCTTACTTTTTGTATAATTAATCGAACATGCAATCCAAAGGCTTTTAAACTTTAAAACAAGTTTAGAACTTGTACTGCGTTCTCGAAATATGGATAACCTTATTGAGTGCTTGTCAGCTGTACCGTGAACCAAAACACGACAACTAGTGTTTTTTAGGTGTAACAATAGTGAACCGTGCTAACAATATTCAATCCAAAGATTCCATATAACTTTGTTTTACTGTGAGCAGTTTAAATTCATTTCCCTCAATCTTAATCCTCTCGTACCAATACAAGATTGATGTCACATTGATGAATTTGAGAATTTTCTGATATTTAAATAATATTATTCAAAAATTCATTAAAACAATATATGTAAAAATTCATTCCATTTATTTATTTCATAATAACATTGTCCATTACATATGCCTTTTGGGCATCATTCCCAACAAAAACATAGGTGACTAAAACGTGTATTATACATTTTCATTTAAAAGTTACTATGTAGTATATCAAATAGTATCATTTGCTATAGATAGCATCTTGTTATACTATATTATAACTAATTAGTTTCCAAAGTAGGCTTGAAGGTAATAAAAGAGATAAGACACCATAATATAACCTAAAAATAAATGCATGTTTTTAAAGGTAACTATTTGGTATCTAATGATAATCAAATTTTCAACAAATAGGCTTAGAGGTAACCCAAATGTATCTGAAATAATATGATAACAAAGTAAAGCTTTTTATGAAAAAGGTAATCGGTGAGGTAACCAAAATCACGTAGGTCGGACTGATGGTTAGAGCGAAAACTCTGAGCTGAGTTCAGATGATCTCTTAAGTCGGTCTCCTGCCATTAAGAGTGTGTAGTGTGAACACTCTCTGACCTTCTCTTGGGAAGACTCTCCATCCAAAGCTCACCATCCGCTGTTGAGGTCACTGAGCTTGGTCATTCACACAAACTCAGATTCCAGTATCCTGACATCATGAAACATATGTAACCTCTCTGTAGCCAGAGTTTCTTCGGTTGTTTCCGTGACCTGGTGTATTTCCTTGCGCTCGCAGGGGTGTTGGGTGACGAATCGGTGATGGTGGGTGGCTTATCGAGGAGGCCACCCGTCGTCCATCAAGGCACACCAATCTAGGTCACCCATCCTTCACTCCAATGTCCCGGACTGGTGGTAATGCCTCCTCGTTTCTTTGCACTTGACCACCCAGCCGGATTGGTGTTGGAGGATTCGGGGGTACTCCTGTACGTTTGGAAGTAGTCCCTACTCGCCCTATTTGATTGGGTTGAGTTTTGGAAACATGAGCCGCCTGCTCATTCCTGTGATTGTGAGTAGGTTAGTCATTCTTGGGGGTCCATTTTGACGGCACGGAGCTCAAGGTTGCAGTCCAAACATAACGACTTACATTAGGACGATTATGCCTGTGGGACCTAGTCATGTGGGCCCCACTTGTCCTCCTTTCGATGTTATGGTCAGTTACAAGAAGGGGTAATTGAGTCATTATCTCGTCAATACGCTTGTTGGTGTGAGAGAGATGGCTCCTCAGTTGAGCATTCTCTAGTTCGATGACTCCGACGTAACCTTGATTGTTACGGTGGTGGTGGAACGACGAACTGCCAGTGTTGTGGTGATCCCCATCCTGGTTTTGAGGTTGTTTTCTAGGACTACAAGGTACAGAAGTGCCCTCTCCAGCATGGCTAATTGCGGATAACACTCCATGGTCTCCAAGCTTCTCCGACTTGTTGTCACGCATTGATCGTATTACCACCATTTTGATTGAATGAAAAAATTGCAAAAGAGATTGATAAGCCTAATTGATCTCTCAATGAAAGCACCAATTTGTTGACGCGGTTTTTTGCCAACAGTAGACTGAGAAGTCCGAAATAGATCATTAGGCTTTTAAGAAACCATAAATAGATATCATTCAAGAAATTTTACATGGTCCAGTGATTAAAATTCACCTAGTCCATGAGTCTATGTTATTTTTTTTAAGATCCCTGGAAAAATTGTTTAAGCTAATTTTTGCAGAGTTTTTGCATACGAAATCTGATCCCTTTATCAATCCATTCCCACTCTATTTATAGGGGTTCAATGGATAGATTTGGGTAACGTTCAATATTGGGTAACTTCCCAAACGTACAAATAAATGCCTTAAATACATTGATTGCCTGATATTATCATACATGGGTTACAATATATTAATTATGGATATAAAGTCTCCAGGTCTTCAAGAATTCAAGGAAATGTGTTCCATGCGTCGATAGCGAGCTGAATGCATACCGTGTGAGCTAGAGGTTCTAGGCTAAACTAATCTAAGCATTGAGAAGCTCAAGATATGCTTGTAGTACCTGAAGATATGGCTACATGATCTCCATGATGTCTTGTCGACCTGCGGTTGATCTGGGCTACCCATTTTAGTGTAACGACCTAGTAAAAATAACCAACATAATTGCGGAAAACATCTTACTTTCATTTATTTAAAAGACCCAAAAATTCATATAAAAAACTTTTAACTACTTACTTAGTGTAGAAGCATGAGCATGCTTAAAATAAGATTACAATATTTGAAACTTTAAAACAACTTAAACTTAAACGACATGTACAGTCGGGCCACATGTACATTTCGCATGACAAACTCTAGTGCTCACTGATCCATCTTGCCATTTTTCTTACCTACAACATGAAAAAACTAGGTAAGAGAAACGCTTACTAAGAACAACTTAACATACATAGAATAAAGAACACAAAGAGGAAGCCCAAACAGTGATCATACAGATAATCAACAATAAATAGGGTTTCAGAAAGACTGAACGCTAACATACAACTTGTAATGACCCAACCATTTCTAGGACCATGGACCATTAAAACTACTAGACATAGCTACTATTTTGGGAAACATACATAAGAAATAACATAACTTTATTTAAAACCCCAAAATAAATATTGTACCAAATACAAGATAACATAAAAATAAAAAATGTGATATGGGATCCCATTGTTATAAAACGTAAAACATAAACTTTAATTGTTTAAATACTATTTGTGGAATTACATCAAATCATAATTTAAAAGACTTAAAAATAAATAATGTCATCCTCGATCGACACGCAGTCCATTCAATCCATTCATCCTTAACACACAAGCCAAGCTGCCATGAATCCTTCCACCTTCCATATTCATTTTCCTGCATCAAGCTAAAAATAAATGAGTGAGCCTAATGCCCAGCAAGGAAAATATACTAAAACATACATCATAATTCATAAACATAAGACTGTATTATAAACATATACTATAAAACATATGACTATAAAAACATATATCATATAGGACTACAATATTAATGGCCATTAACTCGTTAACATGGAATGTGATAAACCATCTATGTCCTCTGTCTACTAATCGAGGTAGGTTAGATCACATGGTAGTATTTGATAACCCATCTAGGTCCTCTGTCTACTAATCGAGGTAGGGTAAATCATAATTCTAACCCATGAAAATGATAAAAATTCTTGGGGCTTGCTATCTAAGCAAGTCATATGCCCAAGCGACGATAAAACATATTCTTGGGGCTTGTTATCTAAACAAGTCATATGCCCAAGGACTACAAAACATTTTATACATATACATATCATAGCATAAAACATATCATAACATAAATATAAACACATATATAACCTATCCTATTTTCCTTACCACAAACCGAGATATTTGGGAACAAGAATGGGATTAGAACACTCCTAAAAACCAACAGTAAGAATGGTGAGTATCTCTAAAGAATAAGGATGAAATGAGAACTAAACCATCAAGAAGAAGCTTACCAAGAAGAACCTTAAGTTTCCAAGAAACTTAAACACCTAACCAAGAATTATAACCAAGAGTTAGGATCTGAAAAGAAAATAAAAGAAAACTAAAGAACCATAAAGTATTGAACTTAAGGATAAGAATACCTTGAATGATCTTATGAATTGATCTAAACCTCAATACCGAAATCTCACTATATCTCATTTCCCAAGTGTTTAGAAAAGCTTAGAATGATAAAGCTTTTTACCCAAAACTCAAGTGTTTCTCTCTATAGTAACACTAGCAACTTGGAGGCTCTGAAGACTGCTTGAAGAATAAAGAAAATGGTTGAGTACTAGTTCCTATTTATAGAGTTCAATGAGTGAAACTAACCCCTTTTAATTTGAATAAATATATGAATTTAAAATGAAAAAGATTTGAATTTTCGTTCAACAGACGCCCAGAACTCGGTGAAAATCGTTCAAAGGCAAGTATAAGTGGTTAAGGCTATTTTTAAATTGAAAAATCCTCAAACTTCAAAAAATGAAACTTGGAGTTGATATATCACCCCTATGGGTGATATATCGCCTCCCCCATATTCCCGAGCCCCGTTCGATCGTTCGTGCAAAGTCGACGTGTTTTTCGTATCTTCCGCAGGCGATATATCGGCCCCTATAGCTGTGATATATTGGCATATGTTGATATATCAAACACGTATTTGCACTTTTTTAGCATATTTTGAATTGGATAAACAACTTTGACTGAGTCTAAACGTGATCCTAATAGTTTCTGGAAGGTTCTAGAGACTCTAGATCTTTCTTTTATTAAAACTATTCATCAAAATACTTAATTCCTCTATAATCATAATTATGACAAGTGTCATGCTCTTAATAGTTCTATCTAAGCCTTAGGTTATAATAAATAATATTTCTATGACCAACAATATTAATCAAACTTTATGTTATAATTAATATTTCTAAACTATAGGTTAAACTTATAAAATCCATAACTGTTGCTATGAGTTTCAAACTAAGACTCGACTTGAACCAAAATCCATGGTAACTAACATACTATAAACTAATACTAACTACTACTACTATCTAGCTAAGTAAAATTCTAGGACACTACATAACTCAAGAACGTGTGAACATCCTGGAAGCTTATGGTCATGTCTAATAACCAGATTCGGTAACTAAGTAAACGTGCACACAAAAAATCTCAGAGCAAGTGTATATAAGATATAAATGCATAACACCATTCTACAATTGCTACCAAAAATCACTAAAGAGCTACAAAAATATAATGATGTGTTCGGGCACCTCATAGATCACAAACATTAAAATTCACTGGGTACTTACTACCTATTTAAACATTTCATTGGTCGACCGTACTTTCCCTTACCACGGTCACCAACTCGAGTGCCAGTATTACCTAGTAATCACTTGTAACGTCCCAAATTTACTGTTAGGCTAAGTTCCTGGATTACAGTGCCTGAAGGGCATAATGGAATTTACATGTTGATTAATTGGTGAAATGTGTAACTACGTGGAATACATGATCTATATATAATAATGTGGATTTAAATGCATGTTTATTTGTATTAAATATGCATGTGGGCCCATTCTAGATAGTATGGGCATATTTGTAATATTGGCCAGTTGCTGGCATAAATGTTATTATATATGTTAAATGATTAAGACCACATTATTATGTGGATATATTTAAAGTAGGCAGCTCGAGGCGATCCTGGTGAGCAGATTAGCAGAATAGTCACAACGGGGTTTAATACCCGGCTCGGGGGTGAGCCTAGGGGTATTTTTGAAAGTTTATCATATACTTGGGATTTATTGAGTAACGAGTAATGTTTTCGTGATTTGTGGGGCATATCGGGATTAATTGGGAATTTATAAGGCTACTCGAGGTTTAGCGGGAAATGTGGCAAATGACGATTTTTCCCTTGTGGCCATTAAAGGATTGGATTGTGACTAAGGAACATTATAGTATTTTTATCAAAAGATAGACTCAACCTTAGTATTAGTGTTCTGTAGAAGCTAAGGAAACTAAGATTTAAATAGAAACACCTTAACTGTCCCAATTCTCTCTCTCTCTATCTCTCTGTCTCTCTCGTGGCCTTCTCTCTCTCCCTCTCTTGGTGGAAAGCTGGCCATGGCTTGGGAAAAAGCCTTGGGGATTCTTGAGTTTAAAGGGCAGCTTGGTGAGATTGAAGTTGACTCTTGATGAATCTTGAAGCTGTTAGTCTAGGAGGATCAGCTGGGAAGTTTACTTGGGCAAAGGTAAGGTAAATACTTAAGGATTTTCTGATTGATTATGGTGAGAGTTTGTATTTATGATTTCTGAATTGTGTTAGAGTTTTGGTTTAGTAGTTATTATGATTGTACTACTATGGATGAAGGATTTAGAAGTAGAGGCTTAATTCTGGCATTAGTTTATGTTTAGGGTGAATTTGGATGAGGTTGGTTTGTGAAAAAATGCAGGAAATATTGTGTTTTCTGGATTTGCGGGGGCGCGTCACGACCCTGTTCGTGGGCGTTGCAGCCCGCGTGGCCCCAAAATCTTGGGGGCTTTTTGTCTCACAGACGCACCGTGACCCTCAGGGGAAGGTCGCGATCCACATACCTAAAGGAGTTGGAGGCTGGTGCCTCTGTCATGGGGGCGCGCCACGACCTTTATGGCCAGGTCGCGGCTCGCCTAGGCAGCCCTAACCAAAATTGGTTTTTAGGCTCAGGGTGGCTCGGGGACTTAAACTTGAGCGTTCGGGACAGATTCTACTACCTGGTTTAGTAGGATTCGAGGTCTAGGAGGCTAGTATTTGATACCAAAGCTTTTTAATGGTTTAGGATCTTAATGGTTATCCACTATCGCATTGTGACTAGGTTATACTGCAAGGGCTCAAGGATTAAGGATCATGCTCGGGGCTGCCATATGCTAGCTGCTCGGGACCTATAGTAAGAAAACTGCACCCGAGTTATGATTGGGGCATAAACCCCTTGTATGAATATATTATGAATATGAACATATCTGTAACTGAGAATATCTGGATGGGCATGCTTGTATAGGCTGCCATTGACTATATGCTATGCAATGTGTACTTGTGATTATATATGTTTACAGGCTGGCCTAAGGGTGTCGGGAGCCGATAGCAAGCGTGCGGAACGCAGTCTGGCCTAAGGGTGCTAGGGTCAGCTAAGAGACCAAAGGACTCGGCCTAAGGGTGCTAGGGTTGGCTAAGAGACCAAGGGGCTCGGGCTAAGGGCGTCGGGCCTGAATATTATACCATAAACAGAAGTGTGGTTCACACTTAATCATTGTGATTGTTTGATGAGTTCGATTTGCATATTTGACTTAGTTGATTAATACCACTGGTTGGTTAGTTATATCTTGTTGTTAATTGAATTTGATGATTTATATTTACTGCTTTTATACTGTTGCCTAGCTGTGCCTGTTGGTTTAAGTTTTCTTGCTGAGTCTTGGCTCACGGGTGCTATGTGGTGCAGGTAAGGGGAAGGGATATCGGAACTGTCCATGAGTTGGAGAGGTTCAGGGGCGGTGTGTACATATGTAGCCTGCTCGATCGCCATAGTCGAGTTAGCTTGGGAGAAACTAGGGTTAAACCTTGTTTTGCCGCTTAAGACGACTAAGTTGTATTTTATTTGTCTTTTACAAGTCTGTAAACTGATTTTGGGATCCCATATACAAACTTAATATTTTAATGAAAAATAACCATTTTGTTGACCAAATCTTTTAATACTTGACCATGACTTAGTCTTTAATTACACATTTATGTTCAAACGACTTGCTTATCAAGTTAAGCACTATTTTAAACATACAGTGTAACAGTCTTGGTTATGTGGGGACGTTGCATCACTAGATTTACAATAGTCTAGTCCTAGTACACACTGGATTTCACAATAATACAATGATTATTCATCCCGGTAGCTAGCCGGATTCACATATCAATAATCCATTCACACACAAACTGGACTACCCCCTGAGTACCCTGGTTACAAATCAACAAACATTTGACAGTGCTTCCCCTACTCTGGCCATCAGTACATAGTCAATCAACTGTGCTTCCCCTACCCTGGTCACAAATCAAAAGACATTCGACCATGCTTCCCCTACCCCGGTCATCAGTCCATAGTTAATCGATCGAGCTTCCCCCTACATCGGCCACAAATCAACAAACATTCAACCGTGTTTCCCCTACCCCGGTCATCAGCTCGAATACCAGTATTACCTAGTAATCATTGGATTTCATTGGAACATTCTATACACTTAATAGTACCCCATAGCCTTTAATAATTCAACCCTTAATCAATCTAGTGTAAAGAACTATAACAGACAATACACTAGCATGTTTCATGTTGTGTACAAGAAGGTCAAGATTAACTTAACTTACTCAGCACAAACACGGGTGTATACTTAAAATACATGATTTACTAAGACTCCTAGGGGAATTCAACATACTCTCATAATCTTAATATTTTGATTCTAGACTCATCTTACATACATGTGTCACAGAATTTAACCAGACTCTTATGTCTAGGGTTGGGCATTAATGTCAATAGGTCGATCAAACCGGCCAACCTAACCCGCATAATGGGCGGAACAATCCAAAATTGAGTAGGCCGAAAATGATCGGCCCATTTTTGCTACAGGCCGAACTATAATGGGTCGGCCACGACCCAAAGAATTCCAAACCCTATTAACCCAACCCGAGTCAGTCCAACCTATATAAAAAAATATACATTTAATGTTATAACCCTAAAACTTATACATCATATATATTAAGAGGGAAAACTAATCTGCCGTTGACTGCCTCTACCTCCCTCTACTCATTCTCTCTCATTATTTCTCTTCTCTCCATCTCCAAAGACAAAGGTGCCAGTGATTTTGGTCTTGTCGCTGCCTCTACTTTCTCATCTTTACAATCACTCTCTCATCTACAGCAGAAACTCCAGGCATAGGCGGATGAAGCTTCAGTGACGGAGGCGGAGGCAGCTCCAGCGGCTCCAGACAGAGGCATCTCCAGGCGGAGGCGGATGAAGCTTTAGTAGCTCCAGCGGCTCTAGGCAGTGAGGCGGCTCCAGGTAGTCAACAGAGGGTGGAGGGCATGGGATCCAATACAGGCAGAGGTAGGTTCTGTCTTTTTATTTCATTCATATAATATATATTTTTATATATAATTTCAGAATATATATATTAGAAAGAAAATAAGTATACTGTATATGTCTTACGTTTATATTTTTGGCTAGTGTTGCGAACTTTATAGCTATGCAAGTGCACGCAGTCACAAACTCGTAATAAAATGGTAAAACCAAGTATCGTCCTCAAGGACTGATTTATCAATTACCAGTCAATTAATTTCTTGTTCTATTTGATGAATTGAAATTCTTAATTTTTATAAATACAACAAAAGAAACTATAAATTGCAGAAACAATAATTGAAAATTGAATAGAATAACAACTAATGGAAAAACTTTTAATTTAATCACTGAGAAACAATTAGGATATTCAATCTCATCAACTATCCTCCCTATTATTCCCTAATGCAAAGAGCGAATTCTTCTTCTTTTGACCTAATTCAATTAACAAGTTGATATGGCAGCCTATAATCATACTATGAATTATAAACTCAACCTAGGTGACAATTTCCTATATTTCTATGGTAAATTGAACCACACAGGTAGCATTAATCTCAACAACTTAATAACAGTTACACAATTAATTCAGATACTTTCGTTCTAAATTAAAGTTATGTCCAATATAACCACAGCAGAATTAAATCTCACTTCTCAGATTTTGACTTAAAAACATATGTAATTGACTAAAGATGGCCAATCAATAATCAATCTAAAAGAACAGATTATATGGAATTGAAGAAGATTGAAGAAGAAAAATATTAAAATTGCATTAGTTCATAACAGGGATTCAAGTGATTCAATTAAACATTCTAAACAGAAAATTAGTTCATAGCCATAGTGCTAATCACAACAGAAATTAAGAATAACATCAGGAAGAAGAAAAACATGTAAAAATACTCTAAGCTTGAGTCTTCAAAACCAACCCTTTTCTCCCTAGTCGTCCATACGTCCTTCTCTCTTCTTTTTCGCCAAGTTAAAACCTAAGATTTCAAATTCTAAAGAGGCGGGCCGTGGCTCTACATACACTATGCCGCGGCCCGTGTCCAAATTCCTGGGCAAAAAGCCCTTTCCATTCCGCGGCCCTCTAAAGCCATGCCGCGGCCCGCATTGACGAATTCTGGGCAAAATTCCCATCTATGCCGCGGCTCTCTATAGCCATGCTGCGGCCCGAGGTCTTCCTTAAAAAACAATGCTTCTGTTTCCCCCCTAGCCGCGGCTCCACTTTGCTCATGCCGTGGCTCTTAAGGGATTTCTCAATTCTTCAAGTTTTCATCCCAAAATTTCACCGACACTTCCAAATTGTGTTGAGAACCATTCTTTATCAAAATATGATGAAAAACTTGGTTATTTCTTCCCTTTCTTTGGCATTTTCTTCCACATGCTCAATTCTTCCTGATATTCACAAAGACAAACAAACAAAGCATAAACCCGCACTAAATGAAAGAAAAACGAAATAAAAGACTACTAAAAACATCACCAAAACATAACAAAAACTAGACTCAACAAACTCCCCCAAACTTAACCTTTACTCGCCCTCGAGTAAAGACCAAGTTAAACTACAAAAAGAAACAAACATAAAACGAACAAGCTAAACCATCATTACCATCTACACTGCTCTGCCAAAACTCATGAAATCTCAATTGCAATATTTATAACCAGAATTTCAGCTCAATTGCCTTAAAGTCCAATTTGTACAGTTCAATTAGGGAAATCAATAATATATCATGAAAATGACTACAACACTTGGATTCTATCATATATGCTCAACTCATTCCAGACAATTCCACAAACCAACTCTACAATATGCTTGCATTACTTGACCTTCTCCACTAATGTCAACAACATGTGTTTTGAAATCAAAAGGACTTTCACAGGTTATAGCGTTAAGCTTAGGCAAGGGTAGATGAAATTGTCATTTAGGCTCAATCATTACCATAAGCATAAAAACCTTGAAACCAGCCAAATTTCTCTTCACCACATCAAAAATCACCCTTTTATACAATTAGAGAGAGAGATTACAACACTTTCATCATTTTCTTCTTCTTTTTTTTTTTTTTAATATCACACTCCCCCAAACTTAAGATTTTCTATATCTATATAATCAAGGAGTGTGACAAAGTGATTCTTTTTTTTTTTTTCAAAGACTTCTCTCTCTCTTCTTTTTGTACAATCATACTACATTCCAATCATACCAATTCCTTACTATTCTTCATTCTTCTTTCCCACAAATTATATGCTTATGATAACAAAGGAAAAGGAAAACAAAAATAATGAAGTTAGGAAATTTAGGCTAAAATAGTATAATCAAGAACAAAAACCAAGTTTAAGGCTCAAAAAGGGTAACTAAGGATGATTAAATCAAGGTTGGCTTGAAAGGCACAATCGATCCAATAAAATTGCCTAAATCACTTTTCTAAACACATGTCATCAAGAATTTCACCTCAAAGGCCAAATAATGCAAGTTCTATTAGATTCAAATTGTCATTCCACCAACCCTAGTCAAGCTCATATAATAAAATCCAAAATGTTGCATTTTCAAAACATATTAAAAATTTCCCACAAAACTTTTAGATTAAACTCTAAAACAATTGAACCAAGCACATAGTTGAATTCAATTTCCTTTTCACGAGCAAAGACAAAGCAACAACAGACAAGAATGATGGCTTAACAGTTACACTAAACAACACATAAAATAACACAACAGACTAAACACTAAACTAAACAACGCACAAAACAAACAAAACAAAATAAGCTCTCCCCCAAACTTAAAATGCACATTGTCCCCAATGTGATAAAGAAAAGAACAAGGAAAGAGAACTTACTTGACGCCACATCAGTATGGCAGAGGAGGTGGTGGAGGTGGCCACTGGTATGGAGTGTACTGGGGCGGAGGAGTGAAATAATTCTCATCAGCGGAGCTCATAGTCCACCTTGTCACTAAACCATTCAACTCCTCAATGTGAACCCGCCCGTACTCATTTTGCTGCGCCATGAAGTCATTATAGTGCTGATTTTGCGCATGATTCGATTGGATTAAGTATTGATTTTGCTGAATAAGGTAATCCAATCAGTCATGCATACGCTGCGTGTGCTCATCAATCGGTCCACCAATTGCCAAATTCGAAGGTGGGTTACTGGGACCTGCTTCATCTGCTTCCTCCTCCTCAGCTTGATCGATGTCCACTGTGTCATCAGCCCGGCTACGCTTGTTTGGCTGGCTAGAGGCAGGTGGCATTAGAGAGGCCGAAGGGAATGCCATAAACATAGTCTGATTGATTGCCCCCATTGGCCTCCGGACTAGATCGCTGTTGTAGACTGGTACTTCATAAGTGTTGCATAGGGTCGAGAGGAAGGTACCATGGGCGACACCAGCTGTAGTATTGAATCTGCTGATGTTGCGAATTCTATAGCGAATAATGCGGCCCACATCAACTTTCATTTGAGTCATGATAGCATACACCAACAAACAACGCTCCCTATCAATAGAAGACTGATGAGAAGTCGGCAGTAAACGTGCATTCACAAAATAAACCCACGCCTTTGCAATTGGGTTTAGCTGCCACCTGTACAACTCTTTGGGCTTTCCATTATGATAATTGAAACGTGCCCCTTCCACACTCAAAACGGCAGCCACAGCATCATAGCCGGGCTCCTCAAAATGGGCCAACTGCCAATGTTCATCCTCTTGTGTAGACAATGAGGGGAGGCCCAATAATTGGTTAAATGCATAAGATGTTGTAGGCACCAATTTACCCCTGATGAAATTGTTCTGCTCTGCATCAAGATATGAGAAGTTGGCAAAGAATTTATATAACTGAGAGCAGTTGGCTGAGCCCACATAAGTAGAGTCACATAGGAAACCCCAATTACGTTGCACTATTTCAGTCTTGATAATGTCATAAGCAGGGTTTTGTACAACAGTGGCCTCATTAAGCTCAAACCCCCTTTCCCTTACCACCGATCTCTTATGAATATTTTTAAATAAATCAGCTGCATCCTTATTGACAAATAAATTCGTGTCATAATCAGCTGGGGCAGGTGGTGTTGGTGGTGGTTGAGTGTGCGATGAGGAGGCTTTCTTTGAGGTGGTTCCTCTAGGAGGATTTCTCTTCGGACCCATAGTGTCTTTCAAAACAAGAACAAACTACCCCCAAATAGGATTTCAAGACCTTGAGTACAATTTTCCTTAGGTGTCACTCCCCCAAAACTTATGATTAACACAATCAACAGCACAGACACTAATTCCCAGATAAACAATCGACAAACCCCTTAAACGTCTCACAAGAAAAGCACAGAGAAATTCACAATACCACAATGGAAACTATTCTCCAATCAAAAGCACTAGAATAAGTAGGAGACACTTACTTGAATGGCACAAAAGTTCTTCTTTTTGTCTCCTTGGCTGATGGAAGTCTCAAGAAATAGAGAGAAAAAGATGTTTTGGGTAGGAGAATAGTTTCTGAAAGTGATAATGAGTGAGAATGTGGCCAAATTAGGGCTTTTTATCCCAAATTTCAGACTCGGGCCGCGGCATTACTTTGACCATGCCGCGGCCCGCATAAAATTTCCAGGGTATAATGCCGCGGCCCGCCTCGATATTTTGGGAAAACTGGGGTTCAATGCTGCGGCCCTCCTCATCCATGCCGCGGCCCGCCCCTATACTTCAAAAATTCGTGGGCCTCTGGAACCCCCAATGCCGCGACATCATATGGCTATGCCGCGGCCCTTAAGGATTTCCTATTTTTTTTATTTTTGTTGATTTTTTTTTTATTTTTCACGTTTTTCACGATTCTAAAAGTCCAAAAATAAACTAAATATCCATTGTTTACAAATACAAAAGTAAAATAAATAACAAGTAAAACATAGGGTGCCTCCTACAAGCGCTGTCGTTAACGTCATTTAGCCGGACGCTGAACCCCTCTTCAGAGAGGCTTCAGAAGGAAGATAGACTTCGCTTGATCAAAACTACCACCCAAGTATGGCTTCAATCTCTGACCATTGACTTTAAAGGAATCACCTGAGTTTCAGCGAACTTCTACAGAACCATATGGAAAAACTTGAACAACAGTGAATGGCCCTGACCATCTTGACATCAATTTGCCAGGAAACAGTCGCAGTCTTGAATTGAACAGAAGTACCTACTGCCCTGGTTGGAACTCTTTTCTAATTAAGTTCTTGTCATTCCAAGCCTTTGTTCTTTCTTTATAAATCTTGGCGTTCTCATAAGCCTCATTTCTGAACTCGTCAAGTTCATTCAGTTGCAACAGCCTTCGTTCACTAGCGGTGCTCCAATCAAAATTCAACTTTTTCATAGCCCAAAATGCCCTATGTTCCAATTCATCTGGTAGATGACATGCTTTACCAAACACCAACCTATAAGGAGACATGCCTATTGGTGTTTTGAATGCAGTTCTGTAAGCCCAAATTGCATCATCTAACTTTTTCGACCAATTTTTCCTTGAACTGTCAACGGTCTTCTCAAGGATGCTTTTGATTTCTCTGTTTGAAACTTCAGCTTGCCCATTTGATTGAGGATGGTAAGGCAAAGCTTTTCGGTGATAAACTCCATAACGAGCCAGAAATGCATCCAGTTGCTTATTCACAAAGTGTTTCCCTTCTACACTAATCAGAGCTCGGGGAGTGCCAAATCTAGTAAAAATATGTTTATGCAGAAAATTAAGCACAGTTTTACCGTCATTGGCTCTAGTTGTTGCAGCCTCCACCCATTTGGATACATAATCCACTGCCAATAAAATATATTCATTGTTGTATGATGGAAAAGGCCCCATGAAATCGATGCCCCATACATCAAACAATTCCACCTCAAGAATCCCCTGTAAAGGCATTTCATTTCTCCTTGAGATATTACCAGTTCGCTGACACCTATCACAGGCTTTGACAAAAACATTGGCATCCTTGAATAATGAAGGCCAATAGAAATCACTTTGTAATACCTTGGCCGCTATTCTTGATGCTCCAAAGTGCCCTCCACATTGTTGAGTATGACACTGATTAAGAATGGACTGCATCTCTTCTTCAGGAATACACCTTCTGATAATCTGATCAACACAGTGCCTATAGAGAATAGGTTCCTCCCAATAGTAGTGTTTCACCTCAGAAAAGAATTTCTTTAATTGCTGCTTTGACATTTCAGGAGGCACAATTTTTGCAACCAAGAAGTTCACTATGTCTGCAAACCAAGGGACAACTAAAGTCTCACTTACCCCAAACAACTGCTCATTAGGAAAGTGATCATTGATTTGCACTGCTTTCTTATTTTCAGTCTCCTCCAACTCAAGTCTAGAGAGATGATCAGCCACCACATTCTCGCTGCCCTTCTTGTCACGAATCTCCAAATCAAATTCTTGAAGCAAAAGAATCCATCTAATCAGGCGGGGCTTGGCGTCTTTCTTTGACATCAAATATTTAATGGCAGAGTGATCAGTGTAGACAATCACTTTGTTACCAATAAGATATGGTCTAAATTTGTCACAAGCAAACACAATAGCTAGCAACTCTTTTTCTGTAGTGGCATAATTCAGCTAAGCATCATTTAGAGTCCGACTAGCATAGTAAATAGACCTGAATACCTTGTCAATCCGCTGTCCCAGAACTGCCCCCACTGCGTAATCACTGGCATCACACATCAACTCAAAAGGCAATTCCCAATTCGGAGCTATCACAATTAGAGCAGAAATAAGCTTTTCTTTCAAGAAATTGAAAGCCCTCAAACATTCATCATTAAAGTCAAAGACAACTCCGTTCATAAGCAGATTTGAGAGGGGCTTGGACACTTTAGAGAAATCTTTTATGAATCTTCGATAAAACCCAGCGTGACCAAGAAAACTTCTAACTCCTTTGACTGAAACTGGTGGAGGCAGCTTTTCAATGGTAGAAATTTTTGCTCTATCTACCTCAATTCCCTCACTTGAAATTTTATGGCCAAGAACAATCCCTTCTTTCACCATAAAATGGCATTTCTCCCAATTCAGCACCAGATTTGCCATCTCACAATGACGCAGCACGTTCTCCAAGTGACCCAAATAGAGGTCGAATGATGAGCCAAAAACAGAGAAATCATCCATGAATATCTCAATACACCGGCCTACCATGTCTGAAAATATGGCCATCATGCACCATTGAAATGTTGCAGGAGCATTGCATAGTCCAAATGGCATTCTCCTGAAAGCAAATGTGCCATAAGGACATGTGAAGGTTGTTTTCTCTTGATCCTCTGGTGCAATAGCGATCTGATGATACCCAGAATACCCATCCAAGAAACAGTAGTAGCTATGGCCCGCCAATCTATCGAGCATCTGATCAAGGAAAGGCAAAGGAAAATGATCCTTCCTTGTTGCGTTATTGAGCTTGCGGTAGTCTATACAAATCCGCCACCCCATTACAGTTCTGGTTGGAATGAGTTCATTGTTCTCATTTTTCACCACAGTCATTCCACCCTTCTTAGGTACCACTTGCACAGGGCTCACCCATGCACTATCAAAAATTGGGTAGATTACCCCAACATCCAACCATTTAAGAATTTGCTCCAACACTACTTCCTTCATAGCTGGATTGAGTCTTCTCTGGGCCTCTATGGATGGCTTGCTATTCTCCTCCAACAAAATTTTATGCATCACTGTCGCTGGGCTTATTCCTCTAATATCTGCCAAGGTCCACCCAATGGCCAATTTATGCTCCCTTAAAACCCTCAACAGTTTCTCCAATTCTATCTTTGACAGGTCAGTTGACACAATGACAGGTAAGGTTTCATTCTCTCCCAAATAAGCATATTGCAAGTGATCTGGGAGGACCTTTAATTCCAACGGTGGTGGCTGCTGAATGGAGGTTAACGGTTTATCAGTCGCATCTGCTAATTCTTGGAACTTTTTCCAATATGGTAAGAAAGAGTTGATCCAGTTTACACATTCTCTGATCTCAGCATCATCATCATCATCGCCCTCATCACCCAATAATACTGCCTCTAAGGCATCACTGCTCATCCTTCTCTTGGAGACTGCCTTTTCTATCACATCCACACTAAAGCAACTATCACTAGCCACCGGATACTTCATAGACTTGAAGACATTAAAGACCACCTCATCTCCTTGAACTCTAAGCTTAAGCTCTCCTTTGTGAACATCAATAAGAGCTTGGCCTGTGGCTAGAAATGGCCTACCGAGAATAATTGGGACATCTGTGTCCTCCTCCATGTCCAGAACAATAAAGTCAGCTGGAAATATGAACTTATCCACCTTCACAAGAACATCCTCAATAATACCTCGTGGATGTGTTAACGATCGGTCTGCGAGCTGTAAAGTGACAGTTGTTGGTTTTGCCTCCCCCAAACCAAGTCTTTTAAACACAGATAAGGGCATCACATTGATACTTACCCCCAGATCACATAAGGCGTGCTTGCATTCAAACTTGCCAATGGTGCAAGGTATGGTGAAACTCCCCGGATCTCTCAGCTTTTGGGGTAGCTTCCTTTGTAAAATCGCGCTGCACTCTTCAATGAGTGCTACAGTCTCATAGTCCTCCATCCTTCTTTTCTTTGACAGAATCTCCTTCATGAATTTAACATAGCTGGGCATCTGCTCCAAGGCCTCAGCAAAAGGAAAGTTTATGTGCAGCTTTTTAAACACCTCAAGAAACTTAGAAAACTGTTTATCAAGTGTAGTCTTTCTAAGCCTCTAAGGGTATGGAACTCTAACTGGCTGCTCAATAACAACTGGCGGACTCTGTTCTAACTGCTGATGGTCTTCAATAACCCTTTTTGAATCAGACTGTTCACCCATCTCTTTATTCTGAACCACTGCCTGTGGAGGTCTAGGCTGCTCAGTTTGCTTTCCACTCCTCAGAGTAATTGCCTGAACTTGCTCCTTGGGGTTGACTTCAGTATTGCTAGGCAAGTTTCCATGGGGTCAATTATTGAGCATATTGGCCAACTGCCCAACCTGTGTCTCAAGGTTTCGAATAAAGGATCTGGTCTCAGTCATAAATTGAGTCTTAGTATTAGTAAGAGTCAACAAGGCAGCTTGCAATTCATTAGGCCTCTCAGGTTGAGGCATTGATTGTTGAGGCCTAGGCTGTTGTGATGACGAAGCTTGATTCATAGGTGGCTGAGGCATGTTATTCTGAAATTGGCCCTGAAACTGAGGTTGTTGGCCTTGATTATTCTTCCATGAAAAGTTGGGATGATTTCGCCACCCAGGATTGTAGTTGTTGGAGAATGGATTATTGAGTGGCCTTTGAAAGTTTCCCACCGCTTGAACTTGGGCATGATCCATTGGGGTGTTATTATTTATACAGATAGGGCACTGATCGACAGAATGAGCACCACCACACATTTCACACCTCACTGCCATCTGAACCGCATTAGCAGATACACTGCTCTGTTGTAACTGCTTTGTCAGAGAGGCTACTTGCGCTGTTAGAGCAGTGATTGCATCCAGCTCATGCACCCCAGCTACCTTTCTAACTCCTGATGATCTTTCCTCGGACCATTGATGATTGTTTGTGGCCATGTCCTCTAGCAGCTCATAAGCACCAGTTGCGCTCTTGCTCATAAAAGTGCCACCTGCTGCAGCATCAATAATGGTTCTGGTTGTAGGACATAAACCATTGTAGAAATTCTGTACTAGCATCCACTGTTCAATGCCATGATGAGGACATTTTCTCAGGAGTTCCTTAAACCGTTCCCAAGCTTCATACAGTGACTCTCCGTCATTCTGGCAAAAGTTATTTATCTCTCCCCTCAATTTAGCAGCTTTGGACGGAGGGAAGAATTTGGACAAAAATTTCTGAGCTAGATCTTGCCAGGTGACAATAGAGTTTGGCTGCAGAGAGTTCAGCCAACTTTTAGCTCTGTCCCTTAGAGAAAATGGGAAAATCCTAAGCTTGATTGCATCATCACTCACCCCATTATATTTGAAGGTTCCACACAAGTCCAGAAAGTTGGACAAATGGGTGTGAGGATCTTCAGAGGGCAACCCATTGAATTGCACAGAGGACTGCACCATTTGTAAAATAGTAGGCTTGATTTCAAAGTTGTTGGCCTCTACAGCTGGTGGGCGTATACTATTTTGTACTCCCGTCAGAGTGGGTAGCACATAATCTCTCAGGCTTCTCTCAGCATTGGTCTGAGCCTGAACCCCTTGTACAACTCCTGGATTTAGAACATTCCTGCCATCCCCGTCATTCTGTGCCATCTTCACAGAATTCTGGGCCTCTCTCTTGTTCTTTCTGATTTGATTGCAAGACTTTTCAATCTCGGGATTCAGAGGAACAAGTGTGTCTTTTCCTTTTCTGCCACGCATATACCAAAATTCACCTGAGATAGACAAATTAAGCAACTAAACAGATTAGAAACAAGAGAAATTAAAATCAAATTAGAATAAAAATTAATTAGACTGATATGGATAATTATGTTCGATCCCCGGCAACGGCGCCAAAAACTTGTTGCGAACTTTATAGCTATGCAAGTGCACACAGTCGCAAACTCGTAATAAAATGGTAAAACCAAGTATCGTCCTCAAGGACTGATTTATCAATTACCAGTCAATTAATTTCTTGTTCTATTTGATGAATTGAAATTCTTGATTTTTATAAATACAGCAAAAGAAACTATAAATTGCAGAAACAATAATTGAAAATTGAATAGAATAACAACTAATGGAAAAACTTTTAATTTAATCACTGAGAAACAATTAGGATATTCAATCTCATCAACTATCCTCCCTATTATTCCCTAATGTAAAGTGCGAATTCTTCTTCTTTTGACCTAATTCAATTAACAAGTTGATATGGCAGCCTATAATCATACTATGAATTATAAACTCAAACTAGGTGACAATTTTCTATATTTCTATGGTAAATTGAACCACACAGGTAGCATTAATCTCAACAACTTAATAACAGTTACACAATTAATTCAGATACTTTCGTTCTAAATTAAAATTATGTCCAATATAACCACAGCAGAATTAAATCTCACTTCTCAGATTTTGACTTAAAAACATATGTAAATGACTAAAGATGGCCAATCAATAATCAATCTAAAAGAACAGATTATATGGAATTGAAGAAGATTGAAGAAGAAAAATATTAAAATTGCATTAGTTCATAACAGGGATTCAAGTGATTCAATTAAACATCCTAAATAGAAAATTAGTTCATAGCCATAGTGCTAATCACAACAGAAATTAAGAATAACATCAGGAAGAAGAAAACACATGCAAAAATACTCTAAGCTTGAGTCTTCAAAACCAACCCTTTTCTCCATAGTCGTCCGTACGTCCTTCTCTCTTCTTTTTCGCCAAGTTAAAACCTAAGATTTCAAATTCTAAAGAGGCGGGCCGCGACTCTACATACACTATGCCGCGGCCCGTGTCCAAATTCCTGGGCAAAAAGCCCTTTCCATGCC
The DNA here is from genome assembly GCF_963169125.1 of Humulus lupulus. Classification (NCBI taxonomy): domain Eukaryota; kingdom Viridiplantae; phylum Streptophyta; class Magnoliopsida; order Rosales; family Cannabaceae; genus Humulus; species Humulus lupulus. The sequence goes on along the minus strand of NC_084797.1, from coordinate 140,570,111 downwards.
GCGGCCCTCTAAAGCCATGCCGCGGCCCGCATTGACGAATTCTGGGCAAAATTCCCATCTATGCCGCGGCTCTCTATAGCCATGCCGCGGCCCGAGGACTTCCTTAAAAAACAATGCTTCTGTTTCCCCCCTAGCCGCGGCTCCACTTTGCTCATGCTGTGGCTCTTAAGGGATTTCTCAATTCTTCAAGTTTTCATCCCAAAATTTCACCGACACTTCCAAATTGTGTTGAGAACCATTCTTTATCAAAATATGATGAAAAACTTGGTTATTTCTTCCCTTTCTTTGGCATTTTCTTCCACATGCTCAATTCTTCCTGATATTCACAAAGACAAACAAACAAAGCATAAACCCGCACTAAATGAAAGAAAAACGAAATAAAAGACTACTAAAAACATCACCAAAACATAACAAAAACTAGACTCAGCAGCTGGACTATTTGGTGAGTGAATAACGATTTTGGTTTGTTTTTATGTTTTATTTATTTATTTTTGGTTTTCGTTTTAGCTGTTGCTACAACTGTAGCTGGGCAGGTCGAAGAGCACATAAGATATTCAAACAAGTGAATATTTGGATGTTATACACGCATATGTGTTCTTGAAGAAGGTAGATAAAATGACTTGTTTACTGCTTTTTATTTTTAATAAGTTCTGTAAATTTTGTTTTTGAATAGTAGGCAATAATCTTAAAGGAGAATGCAACAATAAAGGAGAAACAAAGGAGAACATCGAGACACCCATTGTCATTGTTAACTGATGGATTCAAGCTTTTTATTTTGTTTAAATTTCAATTAACTATCTAGTTGCTATAATGAATGACTGTATTAATTTTAGGACATGTGTTTGGAATTTGGATAACTACTAAGAAATGATTTTTTTTTCATTCTAGGTTTTAATTTGATATCTCTTATTTGTATTGAATTAATGATTTTGATAAACTTGATAGATTTTTTTTAAATGGGTTATAACCCAACCCAATCCAACCCATAATGTAATTAGTAGGGTTGGGTTACATATTAAAACTATTTTAAATGAGTTAGAATTTTCTAGACTGATGTAATTGGGTTGGCTCATTCAAACACCCTCAACCCGGCCAACCCAACCCATGCCCAGCCGTACTTATGTCACTGGTTTTAAGTCGGACATCATAATCATAACTACTTACCTTACTAATGAGTATGTGAACCTCTTTAGGACAACGGTCTTAAGTAACCTTATAGAACTAGTTTCCAACTGTGTACTTAAGTCTTAAATTAAAAATAGTCATGTCATGTTGTAGCCAAACATTCAAAAGTTGTCTTACCAGTTGTCCTTAGCGGATAAGTGGGATTCCTGAGTCCAGAAATGAGCTTTCCCGTGCAAATAACACTGTAATGGAATTCATATAGTGACTTGGATTAATTATGGCATTTGATTAATTAATTTCATGTCTTTAAGTTGAGCGATTAGGGATGAACTTAACAAAAATTCAATACTTTAAAAGCATTTGTTCTTAAATCTTAAAACTTAGACTAAACCCTTGAATTTATATCCTTATCACAATATTATAAAAACTTGCCTACAAATAATGGTGTCGGAAATTTGGAATTAAATTCTCAATTTCATAAAGAGACCACATTCTCAAGCCTAAAAAAAACTTTCATTATTACCGCTTTCTTATTATCCTTATAAAATAAAAGTGTTAAACGCTATCTCCCGCTTCGTTAAAATTGTAAAATAAAACGTTATGAAATTAGAATTACCAAGTTTGAAAAATATATTTTTTATTTTATTAATCGTGTAAATTAAAAAGATCAATTTTTCAGAAAATTAAGAAACCCATAAGTTTTATTATCCAAAAATATTTTATTTTCACAAAACCAAATAAAAAAATTTTAGTCCTAAGTGATAATTATTTTTGTGAAAAAAAATAAAGTTCTATCTCACACAAGAGTACTTTCTTAATATTTTTCAATAAAATATAAAACCTCCTTATATTTTAAGCCACTTATATTTTAAGCATTAATCCATAGAAAATTATCTTATATTTACTTTAAGAAAAAGAAACATGATTTGACTAGTGAATTGTAACTTAAAGTTTAAAAATCAAATTTGTATCCAAAACATAATTTGATTTGACAATCTTTTTAGAAAAAACAAAACTCACAATCTATGGTGTATTTCTTAGTCAACTCTTGCAGGACTTTTAATTAATATAAAAAGAGTCTAAATAATTAAAGCAAGATAAAAATATTGATTTTAAACTTGTCAAAATGTTGCTCAAACATGCACTCTACATGTTGTAAGTTTTTCACTCCAGCTTGCACATTAATCACAAAAAGCTTATAACTTGACCTAGACAAAACGTTTTTTAGTGTTTCAAATGTTAAAATCAAGTAATCTTCCTAAATAATCAAATGCTAAAAGTCCCATTTGAAATTTTGACCGATAACCTAAGGTTTTTCCCGTTGGAAGCCACTATAACAACATCATCTTGGCAGCAAACAATTTTGAGCATCTAAGTTAGAGAATTCATAACTCACAAAATATAGTCAACTTTTAAAAACTGTTTATAGGTTTAATATTAAATATACCAAGAATGTCAAGTTAAAAATTTTAGCCACAAATTATTAGTTTAACCTATTCAAATCATTGCTAAAAGTTTTAGTATTAAATTTATCAGTCAACATTTCAGATTGCACATGAAATCCCAAAATGCTCATTACTTGAGTTATACAAAACGTTTTTCAGTGGTTCAAAAGCCTAAAATTATGTAATCTTCCTATATTTAACATTGGTAAAAAAAACGTTTTATGAGAACTGTTGACGCGGTTCTTTGCCAACAGGTAATTAAGAAAAGAAGAGAAAGGGATTAGTGCTTAGGTTGAACCGAAATAAATAAATGATCTTAGAAATGAAATGGTGACTCAAGACACATTTTTTAAGTGGTTCAAAGGTTAAAATCCTTCTACTCCACTAGTCAGTATTATTGCTGTATACTGGGTATTTGATTACAGGGTATTTCTTACAATTGAGAATCCAACCCCTATTAACTCCCAAGGTCTCCATATTTATAGGAGAAGGCACTTGGGAGTTGGTAAGAAGGTCATCCCGTGACCTTCTTACCTGTCATGTCAACTCTGTGACATTCATGATTAATTCCTAAACCTGACACATAAGTATGGTCAAATCAATAAGTAAGGGGATAATGGGCCGCACGGCCCAATCCAGTCGTGGGTGTCTGAATACGCACATTCCTGCTGCGTGTACGAGAAGTCAGGGGTATATCAGACACGTGATGTCTGATATATGCACATTTACCTTGCGTGGTTGACTTTATAAAAGGTCACAGCCTCCAACTCTAGCTCGTACCACGAGCTGGATGCCTACCTCGACCTGCGGCCTTCAGGGTCTAGACTCAGTCCTTTGAGCAATCTGGGTGAACCCTTAGGTTACCTCGAGCTAAGGAGATAGGACCTTATGATGGCAGCTCCGGTACTGGGGACATCCATACGGTAATCATGATTACGCCGTGTCTTAGTTCGCTAATCAGCCCGTGGGAAAATCAGGGTGTACATCTGCCCCCCAAGCCTCTGCTCGTGGTACATGACGTCGTGTAGGGCAACAGTAGGGGCTTTTAGGCTTCCCCAAGAATTCTTCATCTTCCACATTCCACGTAGGCGCCGAATACATGGAACATCGTGGTTGGTGACGGTACGTCTTCCGAGAACCGCATTAAATGGCCTAGCCTATGCCCAGCCGTCGTTTCATCTTTCGAGTGGAGGGCCTTGGATCCCACATCAGGGCAATCCAACGGCCCTCCCCACGTGACCCTCCACACATATCAAAAGGGGTGGCCACCTTACGCATGGGCCACCCGTTCATTCAAAATTTTCCAGAATTTTCTCTTCTCCTTGCTCTCAAAAATCCCCCATTTTCCTCTTTCCAGTTACCATCTTCGGCGCTCCAGAAACTCAAGTGCAAGGACTCCTTCGAAGCCTTGAGACCAACTACTCCGACGACATCCCAACCCAGGCGATTTCTTCATCCACTTCCCAGCCAAACACTCTGTAAGTCTCCTGATTATGCATGTTTTGAAATTATTTTCACTGTAGCTTAGGTAAATACTTACTGTAGCTTCATGCAAGGGTTTGCTGGGTTGTGTGGAAACGAAGGGTGAAAGCCTTTTAGGTTAGGGTATGGTTTTCAGTAGGAAATCAATTAGGAGTATGGTTTATGGGATGCATTTTCTGGGGAAAATTTCTGGGATATTAGTTCAAAATATTCAGTATTTTGGGTGCAAAACTGGGTAGCTTAGGGGACACGCTTCACAGGCGGTTTTGCCTATCTTGCCTATTGGAACTTTCCCTCCAAGGAAATTTTTTAATCTGACCCTCCTGACACACGAATTCCGAGTAATCAGGGATCTGTTGGGAGCACAGGCGCGTGTTCATAGAACCGCGTGGTCTCACTCTCCACGAGCTGGGCTTACCTCAGCTCGTGCAAAGAACACTTGATTCTTCCAAATGCTTAGGTCGCCTTTTCTGAAATCTTTTCTTTTGTTCGCTAGGCGACCAGATGGCACCAAAGAAGAATGCCCCAAAAGGGACCGCCGGCAGCTCGGCCTCCCAGCAAGACAAAGGAAAAGTAGTGATGGCTGAATCCCCAATCCCTCACTTCGGGCTAGCGGTAGAACAGGAGATCGAGGTCACCTCTGACGCGTTCTTTGAGGCGGAGAGGATCTTCTCAAAGATTACCGACCAGGCGAAGATCAACAAAATCTTCCTCTCCCACAACATCGGCCTGGGGAGAGCATCAGTGGTTGCCCGCCCTCCTGCAGAGGGCGAGCGGAGCTGCGCGCTGCTCGACGAGGCATTCGTGGCCTGGAGCGACGAACACTTCAAGGCGGGGGCCTTCCTTCCGTTGGATCAGTATTTTGCTGACTTCCTTAATTACGTGAAGTTGGCCCCCTTCCAGCTCCCCCCCAACTCTTATCGGCTGTTGGCGGGGTTGAGATATTTATTCTTGAAACAGGAGTGGGAGGTCCCCACTTCTGCAGATATTTTGTATTTTTTCTGCCTCAAGGCCAGCCCGGAGCAGCGGGGGCGAGGCGACGGGTTTTATTATTTAACCCGATTCCCCAACACGGTTGCGGTCATCGAGCTGCCCAGCCACCCCAATGACTTCAAAGATCAATAATTTATGTCGACGGGGTTCAAAAACTGCGAGCTCCACTACTTCAATCGTCCTCGTAAGTGCTTTTAAACCTTAGCTCGTAAATTAAGCATCATTTAGCTCCTCCTGTATCCCTTTCTGACTTGGATTAATCCTGCAGCTATCTTCGCGAGGACAGAGAAATCTGTGACCCTCGGGGCCCAATACGAGACATTGGCGAGCTTGCCCCCCAGTGAGAAGGACTACCGCATGCTCGTGACAGACGAGACGATGGTGGCCTGCAAGCTGATTTTCCCAAATCAAACTTTGAACCTAAGGAGGCCCCGGGCGCTTCCCCCAGCTCGCGGTACCAGGCCCATCATCGTGGAGGAGGTCGCGGGGGACGAAGAAGAGGATGAGGAGGACGAGGTTCCACTCGTGAGGAATAGGAAGCGGGCGCTGGAGCTCACCCAGGGAACGGACGAGGAGAGGATCCGGTCCGGAGCTGCCGCGGGTCCTTCTGGCCAAGGTAACCCTTACATGTTTAGGAATGTAGATAGGGTCATTGCCGACCCCCGGCTAGCTAGGTTCAATCCTAGACAGCTCGTCCAACATCACCGAAGTGACCCGGACCTGGATACAACCCTGCTTCACTGTGTCGACCAGCTCGTGCTGGATTACCAAGATAGCCAACCTAGGGGTACCGTAGTCGTAGATAACACCCTAGCCTTTAGGTCGATCCTATTTGAGGAGTATGGGACCAATCTTCAGTCTTGGCCATCACTCCGAAGGGGTACTGTAGCTCCGGAACTTAGGAAATATGTAGAAGAATCTAGCTCGGAACCAGAGTCGGATCCAGAACTTGCGCCAGCTCGGGAGATAATCGACTTAGATTCTCCCGCAGGAGCTCCGGGGCCGATGGTCGTAACCATAGGTTCTTCTTCTAGCTCGGGGGGTAGGATCCTCTTTAGCATATATATACTTGAATTTCTCTATTTTTGAATGACTATTTATTCTTGTACTAACCATGTCTTTGTTTTGACAGAAGAGATGTCTCAGCCCGAAGAGAGTCTGCGAGGTGCGTTCGCCGGGGGGAACCCCTCAGCCGGGGCCGCTGGGCCAAGAATGAAGAGGCTCCGGACGTCTAAGCATGCCGCTGGGACCCCCACCAAATCTCCTGCAAAGGAGAAGGAGTAACCCCCGGCTGCCCAGGTCGTGGGAACGGTTCCTCCTGCTGCAGGGGGAAGCAACATGCCCCTGCCCCTTCCGCGAGCTCCGGGCCCAGCCCGGGATGCAGGAGCGGAGACCGAGGCTTCGACGATTTTACCCTCTGAGGTACGGATCCCAGTCAATCCCCAGGACCTGGAGAAGATTCCAGAGGCCTTCCGGGGAACCGTGTATGAGTCGGCGAACTACGCCGTCAGCCACATATACAAGTTCAACGAGAAGGAGCTCCAGGCCATCGAAACCCGGAGTCCTGTGGGCGTGCTGGAGTCTTCACTGGGCATGGCCATGACGGTAAGCTAGCCTTAACCTTTTGTGGTTTTTTTTTTTCATTACACTTTGCCCTGTTTTTTCTTTCTTCCTTCTCTTTTTTTTTTTCTAATTCAATTGCCTCTCCGCTTTTGCAGAGCACCGTTGCCCTTCATCGGAGCATCGCCAGGACCAAAACTCAGCTCGAGGAGATGAGGAACGAGCACCAGATGGCCATGGCCACCCACCAGGCTTCTTTGTAGGCGGCTAAGGATGCCTTGGCGGCATCGCAGGCCAAGCTGGAAGAGACTCGCCCGAAGCTTCAAGAGCTCGAGATCGCCCTCGCCACTGTGCGGGCAGACCTAGATGCCGCGAAGGCGGAGGCCAAGGCCGAGCTGGCGACCGAGCGGGCAACTTCAGAGGCCGCCATGGAAGAGATGTTCTACCATTGCTGGGCCTATAACCAGGACGCTGACTTCTCCTTCCTGGCAGCGAACATCTGGGAGCGCTTGCTGGTGAAGTTCCAAGCCCGCCTCGATAAAGAAGCGCCTTCCGAGGCCGGGGAAGGCTCTGGCGCAGCCGAGCAGGGCGAGACGGCAACCTTTAAGGGGCCACTTGGCGGAGCTTAGGGCCTTCCTCTCTCGTGCCCTTTCCTTCAATATTTTTTAGTTATTTTTTTTTTGTGTAACCTTTGCATGAGGTGCTTCCACCTCGAGACAGTTTAACTCAATTTTATTTTTACTTGATTTATTCCCCTTTGCCTCTACGCATTTTAGTTGCAATTTTGAAAAACTTAGTTCGCGTTAATCTTTATCTATATCTCGAGCTCTTTAGGAAGAACAACGATCAATTGATTTAAATTAACTTCTAAGTATTTTGACCTGGTTATATCCAGGAACTTAATTTGAAAACTTAGTTCGCGTTAATATTTATCTATATCTCGAGCTCTTTAGGAAGAACAACGATCAATAGATTTAAATTAACTTCTAAGTTTTTTGACTTGGTTATATCCAGGAACTTTATTTGAAAACTTAGTTCGTGTCAATTTTTATCAATATCTCGAGCTCTTTAGGAAGAACAGCGATCAATCGATATGAATCAACTTCTAAGTTTTATGACCTGGTTATATCCAGGAACTTAATTTGAAAACTTAGTTCGTGTTAATTTTTATCAATATCTCGAGCTCTTTTAAGAAGAACAACGATCAATCGATATGAATCAACTTCTAAGTTTTATGACCTGGTTATATCCAGGAACTTAATTTGAAAACTTAGTTCGTGTTAATTTTTATCAATATCTCAAGCTCTTTAAGAAGAACAATGATCAATCGATATGAATCAACTTCTAAGTTTTATGACCTGGTTATATCCAGGATAGGACTTAGTTCGCGTTAATCCTTATCAATATCTCGCGTTTTTTAAGAAAAACAACGGTCAATCGATATGAATCAACTTCTAAGTCATTAAGGCGACCTGGTTAAATCCAGGTACCATATGCCCCCCAAGTAACTGGGAAAGGGTCTTTCGTGGTTACTTTAGATTACACTTGAAAAACATGTACAAATATAAACAAAAAGTTGATTCTCATTGCTTAATACATAAAAGATGGCCTTTCAGGCCTTACAAATGAATCATTGATAATTTCTCTTCAAATGGATGGTGTTCCAGGTCCGTGGGACCACCCCTCCATCAAGACGAGCTAACTTATAAGTTCCCTCCTTAATGACCTCGATGACTTGATATGGTCCTTCCCAGTTCGGTCCCAATACTCCATCTTTGGGGTCCTTACTGGCCAAGAAAACTCTCCTGAGGACCAGGTCGCCAATGCTAAAGGCGTAATTTTTTACTTTAGAGTTGAAATAGTGAGTGATCTTCTGTTGATAATGGGCGAGCTGGAGTTGCGAATCTTCTCGCCTTTCATCAATCAAGTCTAAAGAGGTGCAAAGAAGCTCATGGTTGTGATCCTGGTCGTATGACTGGACTCTATGCGAAAGCACCTTAATCTCTACAAGGAGGACTGCCTCACTCCCAAAGGTCAAGGAAAAAGGAGTATGACCTGTAGGAGTCCGATGCAAGGTCCGGTATGCCCAGAGAACCAGGGGGAGCTGTTCTGGCCAGACCCCCTTTGCTTCGTCTAGTCTCTTCTTGAGGCTCTCCTTGAGAGTCTTGTTGACAGCCTCGACCTGGCCGTTTGCCTGAGGATAGGCCACGGAGGAAAAACTTTTCACAATTCCGTACCTCTCACAAAACTCGGTAAACAGGTTGCTGTCGAACTGAGTCCCATTGTCGGAAACAATCTTCTTGGGCAGCCCAAATCGACAGATAATGTTCTTAACCACGAAGTCAAGGACTTTTTTGGAAGTTATCGTTTCCAAAGGTTCTGCTTCAGCCCACTTCGTAAAGTAGTCGAAGGCCACCACGGCGTAACGGACCCCGCCCTTTCCAGTAGGGAGGGCGCCAACCAAGTCGATCCCCCAAACTGCAAACGGCCATGGGGAAGAGATCATTCTAAGCTCGACGGGAGGAGCTCGGGAAACTGTGGCGAATCGCTGGCACTTGTCGCACTTCTTCACGTATAAGATTGAGTCTTTTGATAGAGTTGGCCAGTAATAACCTTGCCTCAGGACCTTTAAGGCCAAGCTTTGCCCCCCAGTGTGATCTCCGCAAAAATCCTCATGCACCTCGCGTAGGATGGCCTGAGCTTCGCCTGGAAGAACACATCGTAGGAGAGGTAGGGAGTGCCCACGTCGGTACAACACTCCATCTACTATCGTGTACCTGGGAGCTTGATACAGAACTCGTCGCGCATCATTACGCCCTTTAGGTAGCTTTCCTTCGACGAGATACTCAAGGATGGGAGTCATCCAGGTCGGCCTGGCGTCGATCATCTCGACCTCCGCCCTGGATTCCTCTATACTTGGTTTCTCCAAGAATTCCACCAGCACTAGCCCGAGGGTCTCCGTCTTCCCGGAGGTGGCAAGCTTGGCAAGAGCGTCTGCGTTAGCATTCTGCTCCCGAGGTATCTGCTCGATCGAGCCCCGCCCGAACGCGGACAGCTCAACCTTTACCTTGGCTAGATAGGCAGCCATCTTAGGTCCCCTGCTTGATATTCGCCCATAACCTGGTTTACAATGAGCTGGGAGTCACTGAAGCACTGGACGGAGCTTGCCTTCAGCTCTTGGGCTATCCTCAGCCCGGCTAGCAAAGCTTCGTATTCGGCCTCGTTGTTTGAGGCCTTGAACCCGAACCTCAGCACCGAGTGAAATCTATGTCCTTCAGGGGATATCAAAATGATTCCAGCTCCGGAGCCGTTCTTGTTGGATGAATCATCCACAAATATCCTCCACGACGCCTGGGTCGAGGTTACCTGGGGCGAGTCTTCTACAGGATCCTCCCGAAATCCTGTGCACTTGGCTACAAAATCGGCCAGGGCCACACTCTTTATAGCAGTTCGCGGAGTGTATAGAATTTCGAACTGGCTGAGTTCGATTGCCCGCTTTAACAAGCATCCCAATGCTTCAGGTTTTTGCAAAACCCGCCTTAAAGGTTGATCGGTCATGACATGTATTGAGTGGGACTGGAAGTATGGCTTGAGCTTTCGCGAGGCCATGATAAGGCAGAACGCCAATTTCTCCATCAACGGGTACCGGGATTCAGCTCCGAGAAGTCTCTTGCTGATGTAGTAGACTGGCTTTGGAATCCGGTCTTCTTCCCGGACCAACACGACACTGGCTGCATCCTCCGTGACAGCCAGGTAGAGAAAAAGAGGCTCTCCTGCTTTTGGTTTGGATAGTATGGGTGGCTCGGCCAAATGTGCTTTCAGGTTGAGGAAAGCGCTTTCACACTCTTCTGTCCACTCGAACTTCTTATTTCCTCGGAGCAGGTTGTAGAACGACAAACACTTATCGGTGGACATGGAAATAAACCGATTGAGGGCTGCCACTCTCCCTGTCAGGCCTTGAACATCTTTTCGCGAGCTGGGTGAGGGAAGCTCGAGCAACGATCTGATCTTGTCGGGGTTTGCCTCGATTCCTCAAGTATTGACTATGAAACCCAGGAATTTTCCCGATGCGACTCCGAAAGTGCACTTCTGCGGATTTAGCCTCATGCCATACTCCCGTAGGATCTTGAAGCATTCTTCCAGGTCGGAAACATGGTAATCGGCAGTCTTTGACTTGACTAGCATGTCATCAACGTACACTTCCATGTTTTTTCCGATCTGGTCTGCGAACATTCTATTCACCAACCTTTGATACGTAGCTCCGGCGTTCTTCAGCCCGAAGGGCATGACCTTGTAACAATAAACGTTAGTTGGGGCCATGAAACTGGTGTGCTCCTGGTCCGCCGGATTCATGGCGATCTGCTTGTAGCCTGAGTACGCGTCCATAAAGGACATGAGCTCGTGCCCCACCGTGGCATCCACCAACTGGTCAATCCTTGGCAGTGGAAAACAATCCTTGGGGCAGGCTTTATTCAGGTCGGAGAAGTCGATGCAGGTCCGCCATTTCCCGTTGGGCTTCGGGACCAGCACGGGGTTGGCGACCCAAATCGGAAACTTGGCTTCACGGATAAAGCCGCATTTTTTGAGCTGGGCTACTTCTTCCTCCAAGGCTTCAGCCCGGGTTTTTCCTAGGCGTCTCTGCTTTTGGGACTTTGTAGGAACGCTCTTATCCAGATGAAGTGTGTGCATGATGACACTCGGGCTGATTCCCACCATGTCCTTGTGTGACCACGCAAACACATCCAAGTTATCCTGTAGAAATCTGACCAGCTCCGCCTTCCTCTCGCTACAGAGGTTTTTTCCGAGCTTGACCATCCGTGATGGGTTATGCGGATCAATATTTACTTCCTCAAGCTCCTCAATAGCTTGGAGCTCGGATCTATCCTCACCTATTCGGGGGTCAATATCCTCACTTAAGACGATATTTTCCCCTTCGGTATTTTGAGGATCAGCTAAGGGTTCCTGAGATTCCTCTTCACCGCCTTGGATGGCCATTGCCAGCTGCCCGGGTTTAGATTTTCCCTTCATGGAAGTGCTGTAGCATTCCCTGGCAGCGAGTTGATCGCCATGGACATTGCATATTCCCATGGAAGTAGGGAATTTCATCGCGAGGTGGTGAATGGAAGTGACGGCCTCAAAAGCTATGAGCGTAGGTCGTCCCAAAATTGCGTTGTATGCAGCGGAGCAGTCGATGACCACGAACTCGAGGAGTTTGGAGACTGTCCGAGATCCTTCTCTCAGGGTGATCACTAGCTCGACCATCCCTATTGCTGCTGATCCTTCTCCCGAAAAATTGTACAGCATCATGGAGGCCGCCTTTAGCTCGGCAACGGTCAAACCCATCTTCTCCAACGTGGACCGGAATAAGAGGTTCACCAAGCTCCCATTGTCAATCAGCACCCTCCTTACTCTCCGATTGGCGAGCTGAACTGCCATGACCAGAGGGTCATTGTGAGGGAACTGGACATGCCCCGCATCTTCCTCTGTAAAAATGATCGGTTGCTTCTCCAATCGCTGCTGCTTTGGCAGGCGTTGTTCTGGGACGAACTCCACTCCATTGTGCGTCTTAAGTTCATTCACGTACCTCTTATGGGCACCCCTGCTCGTGCCAGCCATATGCGGACCTCCAGAGATGGTGTATATCTCCCCTCCTATCATGGGAGGAGGGACGTCCTGATTTACCCGAGACCCGGGCTGGCTGGCTGGGACTTCTGGAGCAGGTGGACTTGCTGGAACCCTGTTCCGCGCTTATTGAGCTAAGGGGCCGGCTCGGATGAGAGTCTCAATCTCATCTTTTAGATGCCTACAATCGTCGGTATTGTGGCCAACATCGTTATGAAAACAACAAAACTTGGAGGTGTCTCTCTTCCCCTTTTGGTGCTTCAACAGCTCCGGCCTCTTCCAGGGGAGGCGAGTAGAGTTAGCTAGGAAGATATTCTCCCTAGATTGGGTGAGCTCTGTATAAGTCGCGTAGATGGGCTTAAACTTATCCACGAACTTATTCTTCTTTTGTTGGTGCTGGCTGCCTTCGCCATTTCCCTTTCTTTTGCCTCCACCGAGCTGGTTGTTCTGTGTGACGTTTTGGGTCGCTGCCATGACCTCCGTCCCCACTCCAGTGGGTTGATCAGGGACCTGGCTGGTTCCTGCAGCTGAGGCTTCGGCTTCCTCCAAGTTGATCCATTGTTGGGCCCTGTTGAGGAATTCGTTAACCGAGCTGAGTCCCTTTCTTTGTATATATTTCCAGAGATCCCCTTCGATGAGGTTTCCAGTTCTCATGGCCATGAGCTTGGAGCTATCATCCGCGTCTCTGGCCCGAGCAGCGACGTTCACAAATCTGCTCAGGTAGGCCTTTAAAGTTTCGCCGGGTTGCTGTCTCACGTTAGCCAGAGAGTTGGTCTGAATGTGAGAAGCCTGGGAGGCTCGGAACACCCTTTTGAAATCAGCCGAAAAAGTTTTCCAGGAGCTGATTGACTGTCTTTTGCCCTGCTTGAACCACTGCATGGCTGGTCTAGTCAGGGTGGAAGGAAAGATTAAGCACCTCAGCTTGGGGCCAATGTTGTGGGCCATCATCAGGGTGTTGAACATCCCCAGATGGTCCGAAGGATCTCCGTCTCTGTTGAATTTAGACAGGTGCGGCATACGGAAAATAGGTGGGTAAGCCGTTCCCGCTATGCTGGGGGAGAAGAGCTCCATCTCGTCCCCCGAATCGTACTCATCCTTCTCTTTCTCCGTTAGGAGCTTCCTCATCAGCTCCTCCATCTGAGCCAAGCGCTCGAGGGTTTGGTCCTGGTGTCCTTGGTTATTCTGGGGCTGTTCAACAGCTCCGGATCCATTGTACATATTTGGCGGGTTGTTGCCCCTCCTATCTTGAGATAGGTTATTTGGGGCATTCCCGCCGTTACGTACTTCGGACAAGCCCCCCCCTGAGCGAGCATGGCTGTCGCCTCCTACTCACTCCCCTCTATGAGAATTAAGGCGATCTCACAGGTCGCCCCCTTGGGTGACTCATGGACTTTGTGCTGAGCTCAAACGTTGACGCAGGTCTCCGCCAGAAAGGTCACTTCGGCCACTGCCGGTCCAGTAGCTCCTGCTAGCGAGGCTTGGAGCTCGCCTTTGGTGGTGAGGATCTGGGCTTTCCCTTGGCGCCCTGCTACGTCGGGAAGGCCCGGCTGATGGTGGGTTTCTCCTGCTACTCCCATAGGCTGGAATATCTCGGACGGGCCGAGGAGGAGATGGATACCTGATCGGAGACGGAGGATGCTTGACTGGAGAGGCGATCCTAGTACCGTCAGGACGGATCAAGTTAGGTGGGGGCCTTTCGGCCCTGCCAACCTGCTGGTCCCGCGCCTGGCGGTCTGGATGTGGCGCAGGGTGGCTGTTGGGGACGGGCTGACGCTGCGAGCCTTCCCCGAACGACTGTACTGCTATTGTTCGGCTCTAGGCATTTCTCTGAAGTTTTCCTCTCGATGGTGCGATGAGGGAGTAGAGTTGGCTGTCGGAAGTCTGTCCGAGCGACTATGCCTGGACCGATTACCCCGGCGAGACTTAGGAGCCTCGCCTTGCCTCTCTCTGACGTTAACGTCGGTTGTGAGAGGGGGTAATCGGGCCAGCACATCCTTGATCTACTGATTAGCTATCGCTAGCTGGCTCCTCAGCTGAGCATTCTCCATCTCCACCGCAGTGTAATAACATGGGTTCGGATTAGGTGGCCGGGGCGCCGAACTTCTGGTGTCAACTTGGCCCGCCGGCTGCTTTCCTGGCCGCTGCTGGACTTCAGGAACTTGTTCACCAGGAATGGCAGTATGATGAGCCTCCTGCCCATCATGTTGTTCTGTCTCATTACCGTGTCTGGATTGAGTAGTCACCATAGTTGGATGTCTGTGATGGCACTAATCGAACTTGCTCTCAATGAAAGCACCAAACTGTTGATACGGTTCTTCACCAACAGGTAATTAAGAAAAGAAGAGAAATGGATTAGTGCTTAGGTTGAATCGAAATAGATAAATGATCTTAGAAATGAAATGGTGACTCAAGACACGTTTTTTAAGTGGTTCAAAGGTTAAAATCCTTCTACTCCACTAGTCAGTATTATTGCTGTATACTGGGTATTTGATTACAGGGTATTTCTTACAATTGAGAATCCAACCCCTATCAACTCCCAAGGTCTCCATATTTATAGGAGAAGGCACCTGGGAGTTGGTAAGAAGGTCATCCTGTGACCTTCTTACCTATCATGTCAACTCTGTGACATTCATGATTAATTCCTAAACCTGACACATAAGTGTGGTCAAATCAATAAGTAAGGGGATAATGGGCCGCATGGCCCAATCCAGTCGTGGGTGTCTGAATACGCACGTTCCTGCTGCGTGTCTGAGAAGTCAGGGGCATATCGAACACGTGATGTCTGATATATGCACGTTTACCTGGCGTGGTTGACTTTATAAAAGGTCACAGCCTCCAACTCTAGCTCGTACCACGAGCTGGATGCCTACCTCGACCTGCGTCCTTCAGGGTCCAGACTCAGTCCTTTGAGCAATCTGGGCGAACCCTTAGGTTACCTCGAGCTAAGGAGATAGGACCTTATGATGGTAGCTCCGGTACTGGGGACATCCATATGGTAATCATGATTAGGCAGTGTCTCAGCTCGCTAATCAGCCCGTGGGAAAATCAGGGAGTACAAGAACAGATTGTAAAATTAGGGTTTGACTCGTTGGAAGCCACCCATAAAATCTGGTAGCAAGAAAATTTTATAAACTTCCTATGGAAACATTGGATTCCACTGAAAGATCAACATGGCGCACATGCATTAATAATATAATTCTATCAAACATCTTATTACAACATAAAAAAGAGATCAAAAACTTCCATGCATTTCAAAATCTCAGATTGGAAGATTCAACATAAACTATTACTAAAACACAAGATTTTTACCTTTGAAGTTCTGGGTTTTGTTTCTCTTGGATCCTTGAGCTTTTCGAACCACTCCTCTATCCTCTTGGAACATTAACACTCATCCTAAACTCCCCATGATAAGATTAAAAAAAATATTAGAATAAATAAGGAAATGGAGAGATTTTGATACCCTAAATCTTACCTTGAAATCTTAGAATAAGGCTTGCATGCACAAGCTTTTAGGTTCTCTCCCTACTTGAAATGGATTCCTACTCATTCAACATACATGATCTAAGTTAGATAGAGCTCCAATTCAATCAAACAAAAATGAGAAAGCACCTAAGGTTGCTCGGCCAGGAGAAGGGAAGAAGAGCAATAAATGTTCATGAGAACTTACCTCTTTGATGAGCTCACACTTGGAGGTGCTCTAATGGAATTCTTGTGAGGAGAGAGAGGTTTATTTTTTCAGATTTTCTAGTGAGATGGGAGAGCTTTCTTGCTGAAATGGTGAAGAGAAAGAAGAAAAAAAATAAAAGAGGAGAGAGAGAGAGAGAGAGAGAGAAAGAGAGAGGCTAGGAGTGTAGAGAGGAAAATAAAGAGGAAGAATGAGTTGTTGGTTTTCCTCTTAGCTAGTTTAATGTAAGACTTGAAGTGAGAATAAGAATATGATGGCTCTCTTACCACTCACATGCAAGCCAACCCCTCTAAAAGATACTTATGCCCTCCTATTTTATTTTATTTTCAAACAAAGCTACTTAATCCCTAAGGCTAAAACGATACTTTTTGTAAAAATGTAATTTCCTATAGTTTTCAACTTAAGGAGCTTAGGATTTTTATTATAATTGAATGTCATACGAAAAACATTTGATGATATTAGTCTTACAAAAAAAAAATACATAATTTGACTTATGTAATTTCCTTTGGTCTTAATTCCACCTTAAGTAGCAGTAATTATTTTCCTATAGCTTGGACATCACTATAAGAAAAAAACTCTACTACGATGACTTTTTTCGTCACTGTAGATCAAGAATTCATCACCAAAACGACGTCGCTGTAGATCCGTATGTGTAGCAACCTACAACGACGATAAAACGCAGTCGTCACAATAGGAAATCTTTTTTTTTTTCGGTTGGACTAGGATATTACGACAACATGTCGTCGCTGTAGGTGGTTGCAAATTTTGAAAATTTGAATTTCAAAAACTCCTACAGCGACAACATGTGGTCGTTGTAGGTCCGTCGACCGACCTATCTACAATGACGATATATCATCACTGGAGAGTGTGTGGGTTTATATACGTACAGCGACGACATGTCATCGCCGTAGTGTCACGAAATCTCAGATTTTCGTGTTCAGCGAGCACCCTACGGCAACGACATGTCGTCGCTGTAGGTATAATTTTTTTAAAAAAAATTTAATTAATTATATTGATTAAATTTTATTTAATAAAATATAAAAAATTAATTAAATAAATAAAATCAATTTATTTAATTTAATAATAAAACAAATTTAACAATATCCATAGTCTCCAAAATATAAAAAAGAAAACATAAGTAGTATTGTCTCCAAAATAAAAAAAAAACAACACAAAATATTAATAGGTTCAAAATAATATTATAATAAAACTAAATGTTATCAAAATCAATTCCAAAGTCATTATCGCTAGGTTTTTGTGGTGGCTGTGGTGGTTGTTGTTGTGGTGGTTATGGCTGCTGTGGTTGAAAGTTTGCCATAATGGACTGTATCATATTCATGTCCAAGTTGACAGGCTGCAATTGTGGAGCTTGGATGTTAGGATTTGTTGCTTGAAAAAAATGTTGCATTTGTTGGAAGTTGTTGTTCTAGGTCATAAAGGCTTGACTGAAGTGTTGAATCATGGACTGGAAAGCCTCAGGTGGTACCGTTGGAGGGTTAACTATGGTGGACAGAAACGGTGATGCCTCTGATTGTGAAGAGGATCTGGTGGCGCTTGAGGCAAAGGTACTAGTGCCCTTCAACTTGCATCTAATACCTCGGTTTTGGCCATGACGTTGATCAAGTACATTTGAGATGACTTATGTCTCATTGATAGTGGCACTTTCTGCAGAAGATTCAAATTGGGATTGGGATTATGTCTGGACTTCTTGCTGCAAGGCATCCTGCAGTTTAGAAACAAGAAAATTAATACATAATATAATTGAATAATATACATATATACAAAACTTAGAAAGTTACTTACATATGCATCCTTAGCATTCGTGTTCGCCCATCCATGTGTCGGATGATTGTGCATGTCATGGAATGTATCGATAATGCTGGTCAACTCCTTAGTTTGAAGATTCATCTTTAGAAAACAAAATTTAACAAAATCTAAGTTAACTATTGAAATTATTATTAAGATAACTTAAAATATTGCAAATTATCTATATATTTTTATTTACCTTCTTAAATTGAGCAAAAGCATAAGAAGTCGATCCATGGAGACTTGGATACTTCTATTTTTCTTTGTTTGCAGCATTTTCCTATGAGTGTGTCATGAACTATGGAATGGTGAAAAGGTCAACCAACTTCTGCCAACTCTCATTGTCCATGTCCTCTGATGGATTCTTTCTGGCTGTCTTGATATAATCATACCCTCTATGTTCATCGAAGTGTCTTTTCTTGCGATGTTTTCTATCCTTGTAGTGATCCTGCAACTCTTGCTCAATCCCAGTCTTTATCAGTCGCCACTTAGGGAGAGCTCGGAGAAGAATGAAAAATTCCTTCAAAAAAATAGTTATATTTTTTAAATTATATAAAAACATTACATGTGAATAAGTTGATAAATTTACCTCAAACTTTTGCATCAATCCTTTCTTGTGCTCATCTGGAACACTTTGCCACGAGTCATAATATAACGGGACATGGTGACCAATAAGGTTACCAATAAGTCTCGTGAACAATGTCCCAAAATCACCAACTTCTTTGTAGGTTACCTCTTTCAGATCAAATTGTAGAGCCAATGGACCTTTATTGTCATTGATGAGCTACTGCAAATTTTTGGATCGAGACCGACCTCTTCTTTTTGTGGCAGCCGCTGCATATGTTAATTAAACAATAAAATTAAATTGAATAAAATAATAACAATTTGTCATTTATTGATAAAAGATTGACTAATTATAGTATATTACCTTTCTCACAGGAAGTAGCAACTCGCGTGGGATCTGGAGGAGGATCACCCGCTGCATCACCGCTATGAGAATGACCAACAGCACCAAACATATCTTTGCAGTTTAAATAATGATTAACTTAAAATCAGTTATAGTTGGCGATTAATTACATAACTTAAATAATTTCAGTAATGCATTTGAAACTATTGAAAAGAAAACATTGTTGAGAAAAGTCATATATTGATTGAAAAGTCTTGAAATTAAAACATACACATGAAACATACAAATATGAATATGCTTAAGAAAATATTATTCCTCATCAATGTCGATTCCTACATCATCATTTGTACTTTCTAAATCATCTTCACTAATTTCATCTTCATTGATGAAATCATCATCCACATCCGGAATAGATCGAGATGTTTCTCTAATTATGCTGGTGTGACCAGGTCGATCCAAATGCATAATCTCCAAGTCTCCTAATTCCACAATGAGTAAAAAATTTGATGAAGTGCTATCATGCACAACATAAACCTCGTTATCATCATCGATACTTGGATGATCTCAGATCTTTCGATGATTGACTTCTTCTACTACCTTCCAATTTTTGTTTCTTGAAGGATCTTCCAAGTTAAAAACTTGTTTTGCTTGAGTGGTGAGAATAAATTGCTCGTTCTTGTACCATTCAGAATTAATCATGATACTAGTTATGTTATTCTCAGTCACATTTCGACCCTTGCTTGCATCGGTGTTGAACCATTTGCATCGAAACAATACTACTGAGTAACCATGGGAATAGCATAACTCTACAATCTTCTCAAGTTGACCATAAAAAGTGAAACCATCGATTCATGGCACCGAAACTCCACTATTTTGAGTGGTACGTGTTTCGTCACGACTATGTACCAAAAACTTCACACTGTTAAGAATGCAAGTCATGTAGGAGTATGCATTCTAATTGGACTCGTTTGCTAAAGCAAATAATTCATCAGTACACTCAGTTGACTGTACTTGTCACAAACGACCCATCTATAGAGTATGACACAAAAAAAAAAAAACACAATGAAATGAATATTAATCGATACAAATTTCATAAGAATTCTATAGTTTCGATAATTTACCTTCAATTTAAACCAGCTAGGGAATCTTTTTGAAGATTTATGTTTGAATTTTCTTGAAGGCATTAACTGTATAGCACAAGGATTAAGGTAAGAAAACTGTTTTCTATGAATTAAATTTAATGAATTCATATATATGTTGAGCTACTTACTCCATATATGGTTGGATTTTAGGGCAATTGTTGAGTACAAACTACTCTGCTTCTTTTTGATGAAGATAGTCAAGGGATATGATTTTCTTTTTGCTACTTGGAATACATTGTGATTCAAAAACTGGCAACTGTCTTTTAGGAATAACAATATCCGCATTTCTTTCCGGACGATTAAATTTAGTCTCTACACCGTGAAGATATTGCGAACAAAAAGTCATAGCTTCATCGACAACATAACCCTTCGCTATAGAACCTTCAGGGCGTGCCTTATTCCTGACATAATTTTTCAACTTCTTCATATATCGCTCAAACGGATACATCCACCTCATGTAAACTGGTCCTCCAAGGATAGCTTCTTGCGGTAAATGAAGAATTAAATGAATTATTATGTCAAAAAAGGCTGGAGGAAAAATTAACTCCAACTTGTACAAAATTTGTATCACTTGATCTTCTGCATTCTCCATGTCCTTAACAACCAATGTACGAGCACAAATTTGCTTAAAGAAATTGCAAAAATCAATGATTGTCTTCGAAATAGACTTATCCAAGTAGCCTCAAACTCCTACCGGCAACATATGTTGCATAAGAATGTGACAATCATGGGATTTCAACCCAACAATGTTTCCATCATTGTCAATACTTTCATAGAGAAATTTGAACTGAAGCCATCAAGAAGTCTAACTCCTTTTACGAACTGACAAAAAAACCGTCTATCATCTGGTGTAAAAGAGTACATAGGATGTGGTTTGATCAACTTCGTACCATCTTCCTTGAGGTGTAACTCTTCTCGGATACCCAAATTCTTCAAGTCTACTCGTGCGTTGGTGGTGTCTTTAGATTTCTCATTCATAAGAAAAGTACCGAGTAAACTATTGCAAAAAAATTTCTTTAAATGCATCACATCTAAATTTTGCTTCAATTTAAGTTCGAACAAGTAATCAAGTTCAAAGAAAATACTCTTTTTACTCCAATTAAGCTCTTTTGGATCTCGCTTTCTTTTAACACCCTCGAAACTGACATGTTTACCCGGCAAACGATCTGGAGCATGCGCTAATTGTTCAAGTACGTCTTGACTACTGAATTTTGTTGGAGGACGACCTTTTTCATAATTCCCATCAAACAAACAACTCTCCCTCCACTTATGCGTAGAAGATAAGAATCTTCTATGACCAACATAAGTCGTCTTCCCAATTACCTAACATGAAGGAGTGTCTTCGTTGCATGAAGGACATGCCATATATCCTTGGCCACTCCAACCAAACAAACTACAACGGGCTGAAAAATCATTGATAGTCCATAATAGTGTTGCATGCATTTTGAATACATTGTTCATTGCAGCGTCTCTGGTTTGAACTCCATCCCACAACTCCTTCAACTCGTCTACCACAGGCCTCAAAAAGACATCCATATCCTTCTCAGGTGATTTCGGACTGGGACTCAATAACGTCATCATAAATGATGACTCTTTCTTGCACAACCAATGAGGCATATTGTACGTGTAGAATATTATTTACCACATGCTGTAAAATAGACTCATGT
This sequence comes from Humulus lupulus, assembly GCF_963169125.1. Taxonomy (NCBI): domain Eukaryota; kingdom Viridiplantae; phylum Streptophyta; class Magnoliopsida; order Rosales; family Cannabaceae; genus Humulus; species Humulus lupulus. Next base: position 140,548,677 of record NC_084797.1, on the reverse strand, counting down.
TACCAAATGGATTAAAACCATCAGCAGCCAAACCCAATCAAATGTTTCTAGGTTCTTTGGAAAAATCAGGATATTTGGAATCAAATTGTTTCCAAGCACCCTCCATCAACAGGATGGTGCATCACATCATCTTCTTTCGACCGTCCCGTACTATGCCAGCTCATATCATTGTTTGTTTTCCTTGAACAATAAAGACACTTCAGCCGAGAAGTCAAAGGGAAGTACCACAACACTTTGTGGGCAACTTTTTTCCCCTTTGTGTCTTTGTCAACCCATCGGCTCTCACCACATACAAGACAACTCTATTTTTGGGAATTCTCCTTCTAGAACAAACAATAGTCATACTTGCAAGCATGAATTGATTGATAACCTAACCCAAACATCCTCATTGTTTTCTTAGACTCGTAGAATGAATCCAGAATCTTATTCACCTTCAGGAATGCAAATTTCATAAACTTCAAAAGTTCATCAAAGGAACTATTTGTCCATTTATTCATAGCCTTCGTGTGCATCATCTTTGCCAAGAAGCTCAAGGAAGACAACAGAGTACAACCAAGGTATAACTCAGCTTCGACCTCTTGAAATAGGTCATCAAATTGATTCTCTACACTATTGCCACCACCATATGAAATTCCTTCATTTACGCCTTCTTCGTTAGTGTCTTCTTCACCAATAACATCATTGATGATGTCAATCATCTCATCAGTCACTGGAGCCCCGTTGTCCACTGTTGGAGGCGTATCAACTTCACCGTGGTAAGTCCACTTCACGTATCCCTGTAGAAACTCATATCCGTGTATGTGAGCCTCCACCACATCCAATTTCTGATTCAACATATTGACACACTGAATGCATGTGCATCTGACTTTTCCCGAAGCATTCACATGATTCTTGGCCATTTGTATAAACACTTGAAGACCATCCCAAAACTCATCAAAGTTACGTCGTCTATTAGTTATCCAACTCTTGTCAATCGTCATAACTGATTCAAGTGGAAAATAAATTATCACAATGTGATAATCATAAAAAAAACTACCTTTATTTGCTAATAATTCTTTTTATCACCAAAAACTAACTTTTTTCAAGTAAATTGTGAAATCTTATTATCAAATTTTATGAATATATATATTAAATTATTAAATTATATATATTATCAAATTTTATGAATATATATTATTGTTAGTTATGAATGTATTATAAAATTTCATTATGTAATCAAATATTTAATATTATCAAATTCTTAATATAATTTTCACTTTTTATTTTAAAAAAACAACAATAAAGATTAAAGTTAACTTAATTACCTATTTTATCTACATATATTATCAAATTTTATGAATATAATATAAAATTAATTCAATAAATAAATATTTAATTATAAATTTATCAAATTACCATTAAAGATTATTAATTTAATTTCTACTTATTTTATAAAAAAATATTAATAAAGTTTTATACTTGTAAAATTATTATTCTAATTTATAATTTATAATTTTTTTAATTGCTTTAAAATTTATAATTCAAAACTTTAAGCAAACTAACTTTAAAATGATTTTGTAATGTTTAGTTTTTCTAAATCTACAAAAATTTCTGCAGCACAACAGTTGTAATCTAGTATAGCCCAAAATTTAAAATCTGCATAAAAACATATAAACCAGACTCAGAACATACATAAAATTTATTACAATCATTTGAATTCACAAATAAACAACAAAATCATATTATAAACGTATTTTAAAATCAACATACTATTTATCTAACCTAACATATATATAATTCGAAACACAACTGAAAACAAAAAATTAATCTAGCCTAATAATTTTTCATAACTTAATATCAAATTAACTATAAAATTAATAAACATAAAAATTTAATTTAAAAACTATTTATGTATACAAATTAACTATCATTATTTATCAATACACTAATAATCACAAAACAAAACAAAAAATATTAAAAATTGGAAACAATACCTAAAAGCTAGAGATTATATCTAAAGACTCCAATGCAATCTGAAAAAACAAAAAAAAATTAACAAACATTTATCAATTAATATACTAATCAATCACAAAACAAAATAAAAATAAAAATTACAAACAATACCCAAAGGCTTGAGATGATATCAATGAAATGGGCAAAGGCTCGAGATGCTCCTATACAATCTGAAAATAAAAAAATAAAATCAGTAAAAAGTTTAATAAACCATTTACAATAACATACAAAATACACACAAATAATCGTAAAAAAAAAACTAAATTTAAAAGAAATAACTACATTATTAGGTATAAAGGAACTAACCTTAACAATGGAGGGCCAAAAATGGCGTCGGAATTCCGTAGGCGGCGTTGAGCGGTGGAGGAAAATATAGAGAAACGTCTCTGTTTTGGAGGAAAATGAAGAAGAGAGGCTATGCCTTGGGAGTTATATTGTTGTGACCATGTCGTCACTATAGGTAATAAACAGTCGTCGCTGATATCAAACGCACCATTTCACTCAAACGGTGAGACCCTACAATGATGACATGTTGTCACTGTAGGATAGTGAATAGTAGATGAATCCTCTTGTGTCCTACGCATCTACCCTACAGCGACGATATGTCATCGCTATAGGCAGTGAAATTTTACTTAAATTTTTTGGTGGTTCACGTTCCCACGTTTTTTTTACCCTATTGCGACGACATGTCGTCGTGATAGAGCACAAAATAACTGACCAGTGGATTAAATTAGACTCTATAGTGACGACACGTCGTCGCTATAGGGAGTGAAAATAGACAACCAACTCTTGGCGGTTAAGTTCCCTCCCTATTTCGTTGCTCTAGAATAACATATTTCCCTCCTTTTTTTCCACAATGACTATACAGCGACAACAAGTCGTTGCTATAGGGGGTGCAAATAGGCAACCAACTCTGGACTGGTGAGTCCCCTCCCCATCCTGCAGTGATGATAGGTTGTCACTATAGAAAAACATATTCCCCTCTTTTTTTTCGACGAAGACCCTATCATCGCCGTAGAGTCAGTTCCCCCCTCTTGTTCCCTCCAAATTCTTGGTACCCTACAGCGACGACAAGTCATTGCTGTAGGGTACCAGGAATTTTGAGGACCTGGTCGTGTGTTGGTGAAGACCCTACAGCAACGACATGTTGTCGCTGTACCTTATTTTTTTAATAAATTAAGAAAAGAGAATTTTTTGTGGATTTTGACTACATACAGCGATGACTTTGGAGTCATCGCAATAGATGTCGTCGATGTAGAGTCTTTTTCTTGTAGTGCATATTGAATTTTGCAGGAAAATTCATAAAAACTATTTTTTTCCCTTATTAATAATTATTTTATCCTCAACTTAATTTTTCTTTTTCCAATTATTGGAGAATATTTTAATTCTGTTATTTTTACCAGATTAGGGATTTATACTTGGTCCGCAACCGCAGTCTTAGTTTGATTGCATAACCAAAATTATTATATAATAACCAATATTTAAACACATAAATTACAAACAAGGCATATCACATTTCTTACAAGTATCAAAATACTTGGAAATAAAATTTCTGAAAATGAGATTTCCTATGTACCCAAATTCTACCAGGTACCCTAAACGCAGGGCGTTACAATACCTATAATTTATACAAGTTTCATCCTCAAAACTTAAAACAATTGCGGGTTTAATTCTTTCATCTTCCCATCGGTTTCTCAGGTTGCTTCTTTTACTCCGTGGGTGCACCACTATACCTTAACCAAGGGATTAGTATTATTGCATAACACCATGTCTTTCCAATCCAAAAGCATAATTGGTTTTTTTTTTCTTGTAGCATAGCTTTGGATCTACATCCAATTGTTCATAACTGAGTACATGAGTAGGATCTTTCACATATTTCCTTAACATAGATACGTGAAATACGTCATGCACTAGAGCCAAAGCAGGAGGAAGAGCTAATCGGTAAGCTACTCCTCTGATTCTTTCCAATATTTCGAACGGTCCAATGAATCTCGGACTTAGTTTCTCTTTCTTTCCAAATTGAAAGGCTCCCCTTAAAGGGGATACCTTCAGGAATACTTTATCTCCGACCTCAAACACTAACGGTCTTCGACATCGTTCTGCATATTTGTGCTGTTGGTCAACTGAGGTCTGTAATCTTTCCCGTATCCTCTTTATGTCCTCTGTAACTTGTTCAACTTCTTCCGATCCCAAGAATTGTCTCTCACCCACTTCGTGCCAATGAATTGGGGATCGACACTTTCTCTCGTACAGGGCTTCATATTGCTCCATATTAATGGAGTCATGGTAACTGTTGTTATATGAAAACTCCATCAATGGTAGCTTTGCATTCCATGATCCTGAAAAATCAAGCACACATGCTCTCATCATATCTTCTAATGTCTCGATAGTTTGTTTGCTTTGACTGTCAGTTTGGGGATGAAAGGCAGTACTAAACTTAAGTTGTGTCCTCAAACCTTCTTTCATCTTTTTCAATAATAACGAAGTAATCACATGATCTCTGGAATATACAAATCTGTTAGTTTATCCACAGAGTACGTAATCTTAATTGGCAGAAGTGTGCGAACTTGGTCAGTCAATCGACAATGACCCAAATGGTATCTTCCCCTTTTAGGGTCATGGGTAGGCCAGTGACAAAGTCCATCGTGACCATCTCCCATTTCCATTCTAGAATCTCTAATGGTTGTAGCAACCCCACTGGTTGTTGATGCTCCGCCTTTGTTTGTTGACACGTTAGGCAATGTGCCACGTATTCTGCTACTTCTTTCTTCATTTTCGGCCACTAGAAGTACTTTTTAAGACCTTGGTACATCTTCGTGGTGTTGGGGTGCATTGCGTAGGGGCATCATTTGCTTCATAGAAGAATTGCTTCTAGATTTCTATATCATTGGGAATCATAGCGTCTCCAAATTTTACTTAGCTAGATAATAGTAGTAGTAGTAGTAGCTTGTAGTATTTTAGTGGATATTGGTTCAAGCCGGGATTTAGTTGGAAACTCATAGAAATAGTTATGGATTTTATAAGTTTAACCTATAGTTTAGAAATATTAATTATAACATAAGGTTTGATTAATATAGCTGGTCCTAGAAATATTATTTATTATAACCTAAGGTTTAGATAGAATTATAAAGAATGTGACACTTGTCACATGCATGTTTAATTACAGATTTAAGGATTTTAGATGAATAACTTAATAAAATATAGATCTAGATGCTCTAGAACCTTCCATTAGCTATTAGGATTACGTTTTATTCAGTCAAAGTTATTTTAACAAACTTCAAATATGTTGAAAGTGTGCAAAAATGTGTTTAAAATATCATCGTATGCCGATATATCGCAGCTATAGGGCCGATACATCTCCTATGAAAGATTCGAAAAACACGTTGATTTCGCACGAACGAAACCATGGAAGCTCGGGGCATAAGTACGAGCGATATATCACCTAGGGTAGGAGATATATCAGCTCTTGGAGCCATTTTTGAAACTTTGTGGATTTAAATTAGAAACAGCCCTTAACCACTTATACTTGCTCTTGAACATTTTTGACCAAGTTCTGGGCATCTGTTGAAACAAAAATTCAAATTTATTCAATTATTATTCATTTTAAAAACGGGTTAGTTTCACTCCTTGAACTCTATAAATAGGACCTAGTACTCAGCCATTTCATTTATCATTCAAGCATTCTTCAGAGGTTCCAAGCTGCTAAGTTTATTCTAGAGAGAAAACACTAGGGTTTGGGATTTAAAAGCTTTTCAATTAAAGCTTTATAAACACTTGGGAAGTAAGATAGAGTGTTATTTTGGTATTGAGGTGTAGATCAAAGTTCTAGTCCATTCAAGGCATTCTTAACTTCAGGTTTAATCCATCATAGTTCTTTTATTTCTTTCATTTTCTCTTAGATCCTAACTCATTATTATGGCTTTTGGTTAGGTGTTTAAGTTCTTGAAACTTAAGGTTCTTCGGTAAGTTTCTATCTTGATGGTTTAGTTCTCTTTTTCATCTCCGCTTCTTTAGAACTTATGATTCTTACTGTTGATTTTAGGAGTTTTCCAATCTCGTTCTTGTCTTCAATATCCTAGTTTTTGGTAAGGAAAATAGGTTAGATTATATGTGTTATGATATGTTTATATGCTATGATATTTTATGTGCTATGTATATATGTATGAATATGTTTTTAGTCGCTTGGGGCTTATAGTTGCTTAGATAGCAAACCCCAAGATTTTTTTATCATTATCGTGGTTTAAAGTTATGATTTACCCTACCTCGATTAGTAGACTGAGGACCTAGATGGGTTATCATATACTATTATGTGATCTACCTACCTCGATTAGTAGACTGAGGACCTAGATGGTTTTATCACATGCTACGGTAATGAGTTAATGTCCATTAATATTGTAGTCCTATATGATATACGTTTTTACGTCATATATTTTATAGTATATGTTTTATGATATAGTCTTATGATTTATGATATATATTTTTAGTAGATTTTCCTTGCTGGGCATTAGGCTCATTCCTTTTATTTTAGATGGTGCAGGAAAATAAAATTGGAATGTGGGATGGATTCGTGGCAGCTTAGCATGTGTGTTAGGGATGGATTGATTGAATGCACTGCAGGAAGATCAATGATGAAGTTTTTTCAAGTCTTTTAATTTATGTTCTTATGTATTTCTACACTTAGTTCTTAAACAATTAATTAAAGTTTATGTTTATGTTTTTATGTAAATAACGACGGGATCCCATATTTTGTATTCCGTACCGTACTTTGGATTTATAATAAAGTTCTAATATTTTATGTTTATATGTATTTCCAAAATAGTAGCTATGTCTTAGTAGTTTTTAATGGTCTGAGGTCTAGAATTAGTCGGGTCATTATAGTTGGTATCAAAGACCACAGTTCATATTCATGAAGTTCTCCTTGATACACACGCACAAGCTCCGGATCTAACCACCAATGTATGTGTATATGTTATGATTAGTATGTTTATGTTTATAGCTAACGTTTTAGTCATTATGTTTTCAGTAAAAATGAATGGACCTTTGACCTATCAAGATATCCGAGCCATTAAGGCATTGAAAAAGGATTAGAGAGCCAAGGAATACAATATGAGTGCTGGAAAGAATCACTCAAAGATTGATTTTGTTTCACAAAGAGATAGTTCACCTTCAAATCAATAGGCAAATTATGATGAGAGCCACGAAACAATATGTTTTAGTGATTAGGCTTTTTAAGGATTATCCTATTGTAGTTTCAACATTAGAAGAATTATGGGAGACTATAGATGATGAAGATGATTTATTGGTATCCATGAGATATTATTTCCTTATACTTAGGTTTACCTCTAAGTTTGAATTTCAATTCACTAATGAACAAAAGCATAATATCTTAATGAAAATTCCCCGAGGTAGTTTCGAGGCTCATAGTAATGATGATTATGAAGAAATAGATGATGATATGTTAGATGAAGGGTCAGATGTAGAGGATCCTGATTTTTAGATTTACCCTTGTTATTTTTAGTTTAGTATATTCATTTATTTATTTATTTTTGAATTTATGATTGTACTTAGTCAAAATATTTTTCCAAATAAATTGTACGAATGCCAACGCCCCCAGCACCACCAACGAGACTAACGAAGCCCCTCCAGTCCGAAGAAGGGGAACACGTGCTACTACTACTGTTGCTGCAAATAGAAATGCACCACCTCATGTGGACAACACCGCTGAGATTGTCCGACTACATCAACAAGTGGAAGAACCACTGCAACAACAACGACAACAGACTCAGCCGCAACTGCAGCCTTAGCCAATGGCTCAAGTACCCTAGCAAGTAGGTACATATGGGGGATGACCGATAGCAAACTATGCGCTTTATCCAGCTCAGTACATAAAGCCAATCTATGAGCGTTTTTGTAAGCAGCACACTCCAAACTTTGAAGGGACAACCGACCCCTTCGAGGCGAAAGAATGGCTCAGGAATGTAGAGTCTATTATAGCACACATGAACCTCGACAATGAGGATCACATATCCTGTATTTTGTCTCTTCTAAAAAAGGATGCTAGAATCGGGTGGGATTTAGTACATCAAACTCATGATGTCGCCACCATGACTTGGACTAGATTTATGGAGCTGTTTGACAAAAAGTATTACAACTCAGCAGTTATCGCTATGAGGGTAGAAGAGGTCACCAGTCTGAAGCAAGGCAATTTAACGGTAGTCGAGTACGCTTGACAATTTGATCGTCTAGCCAAGTTTGCACTAGAGTTAGTTCCAACTGATTTCTTGAGGGTTACCAAGTTCACCAGAGGACTCAGACCCAAGATTGAACTAGGAGTCATGCTTGCAAATCCTGGAACCACTTCTTACGACGATGCTCTAGCAATGACTATAGAGGTGGAAAGGCTTCAAGCAAACGTTAGCAAGGAGGAGGCCAGCAAGTCCAAACCCAAGTAGCAAAATCAGACTCAGAATGGTCGAAACAACAAAAAAAACCACCAAGACAACAATAATGGGTAGAAAAGGAAGCATCCTGATAGTAAGTAGGCCGACAATGACAAAAGAGCACAGAAAAATAATGGAAGTAATAGGTCGGGTTATGCAGAATACCCGCAGTGCTCCAACTGCCAGAAAGGACATCCTGGGGAGTGTCGTGAAAACACCAAAGGTTGTTACAACTGTGGCTAGGAAGGTCATCAGATGAAGGAATGTCCACAGCTCAAACAAGAAGAAAAGAGGGACAACAAGATGGTTCCAGCCAGAGTCTTTGCCTTGACCTAGGGAGAAGTCGATGCTAGTAACAAAATAGTCACAGGTCAGCTTCCTATCCTCAATATTATATGTTCAATATTTCTTGATTCGAGAAAAACACACTCGTTTATCTCATTAGGAATGATAGAAAAATTAGACAAACCTTGTGAAAGATTTAGAACTAGGTTTGTTACGGAGTTTCCTTCGGGCGAAGTAGTTCTACCATCACGAATAGTAGGAGGAGTACCGATCAAAATCGAGGAGATGGAACTAGAAGGAGACCTGATAGAGCTAGAAATCAAAGACTTCGACGTAATACTAGGCATGGAATGGCTAGCAAGGCATGGCGCAACCATCGACTGTAGACATAAGCAAGTGACGTTCGAAACTCTCGACGGTCAGCAACTATGTTTTATGGGAAAGGTTTCAGGACTATGGACCCCGCTTATCTCATCTCTCAAAGCTAAGAGGATGATAGAGAAAGGATGTCACACATACTTAGCAAGTGTCATAGATGTGGCAAAAGAAACACCACAAAAGGTTGGAGACGTCCGCATTATAAAGGAATTTCCAGAGATATTTCCTGACGACTTACCAGGGTTACTACCTACTTGGGAAATTGATTTCACAATTGAACTAGTACCGGGAACCAAGCCTCTCTCCAAGGCCCCATACAAGATGGCACCTACTGAACTCAAGGAGTTGAAAAAGCAGTTGCAAGAACTCTTAGACTTGGGTTTCATCAGACCAAGCCATTCGCCATGGGGAGCACATGTTCTATTTGTGAAGAAGAAGATTGGAAGCAAGCGAATGTGTATAGATTACTGTGAGCTAAACAAGGTGACAATTAATAATAAGTACTTGCTACCTTGGATCAACGACTTATTTGATCAACTCCGAGGAGCGACTGTATTTCCAAAGATTGATCTACGGTCTTGTTATCACCAGCTCAAGGTACGGGAAGAGGTTATACCAAAGACAACTTTTAGAACTCGATATGGAGATTACGAGTTTCTAGGTATGTCTTTTGGTCTTACCAACGCTCCAGCCGCATTTATGGATTTAATGAATTGGGTCTTCAAGGATTACTTGGACAAATTCATCGTAGTGTTCATTGATGATATTTTGGTGTACTCCAAGGATGGAGTCGAGCACGAGGAACATTTAAGAATAACTATGCTGCGACTAAAGGAGCATCAACTTTACGCCAAGTTCAAGAAGTGCAAATTTTGGCTTTCGCAAGTAGCATTCCTCGGCCATATAGTATCGAAGGATGGATTCGCAGTAGACCCAACTAAAGTAAAGGATGTGAAGGATTGGCCAAGACCTAAGAATGTGCCAGAGGTTAGAAGTTTTCTCGGGCTAGCAGGCTATTATCGGAGATTTGTAGAAAACTTTTCTAAGATAGCCACTCCGCTTACAAACATGACTAGGAAACAGAAAAAGTTCAACTGGACAGATAGATGTGAAGAGAGCTTCCAGGTACTCATGGATAAATTATGCTCAGCACCAGTAATTTGTGTACCGACATCCAACGACAAGTTTGTAGTATACTATGATGCGTCGAAGCAAGGTTTGGGTTGTGTGATGATGCAAAATGACAAAGTAATAGCCTACGCCTGAAGGCAGTTGAAGGAATACGAGCAACGCTATCCAACACACGATATGGAGTTGGCAGCGGTGGTCTTCGCATTAAAGATATGGTGCCACTATCTTTATGGAGAACGGTGTGTGATTTATACGGACCACAAGAGCTTAAAATATTTCTTCACGCAGAAGGAGCTCAACACGAGGAAACGCAGGTGGTTAGAACTAGTAAAGGATTATGACTATGAAATCCTATACCACCCAAGAAAAAAGAACGTAGTTGAAGATGCGCTAAGCTGAAATAGTTACGAAAATCTAGCAGCATTATTCGGAATAGAAAAGTCACTTCAGCAAGTGCTGATTAATGCCGGAATAGAACTAGTCATTTGTCAACTGACTAACTTGTCCATCCAATCAAGTCTATTAGAAGATATACAGATCGGGAAAGGGCATGATGACGTGTTAGTATCGCATATGGTTGCAGCTAAAGAAGGCAAGACTATAGATTTTTCCATATTAGGACAGGGGTTCTTGAGATATAAAGGACGGGTGTGCGTGCCGAATGATTATGGAAATAAGATGAATATTTTAGAAGAGGCACACACTACCCCATACTCAGTTCACCTGGGGTCGACCAAGATGACTCACAACCTTAAGGCACTATAATGGTGGCCGAGAATGAAGAAAGAGGTAGCAGAGTATGTGTTCAAATGCTTTATTTTCCAGCAAGTAAAAGCAGAACATCAGCAACCCGCAGGCTTATTGCAACCGCTTAGTATTTTGGAATGGAAGTGGGACGATATAGCCATGGACTTTGTGACAAGATTGCCACAAACAAATAAGCAACACAACTCAGCTTGGGTCGTGGTAGATAGACTAACCAAGTCAGCTCACTTCCTGCCTGTCAAGAGTATGTACACTGCTGACCAGTACGCAGACATTTATGTTCGAGAAATAGTACAATTGCATGGAATCCCTAAGACCATAGTATCTGATAGAGGATCGGTGTTTACATCGAGATTTTAGGGAAGCTTACAGCAAGACATGGGTACCAAGCTAAGTCTTAGCATGACATTTCATCCTCAGATCGACGGTTAGTTCGAGCGTACCATACAGATTTTAGAAGATATGTTGCGCGCTTGTGTACTAGACTTCGTAGGATAAAGGAGTAAGTATTTTCCACTTATAGAATTCTCCTACAATAATAGCTACCAAGCAACGATCGGTATGGCACCCTATGAGTTACTTTATGGAAGGAAGTGTCGATCACTGTTACATTGGGACAAGGTAGGAGAAAGACAAGTTCTTGGACCCGAAGCTGTTATCGAGGCTTAGTATGCAGTGGTGCTGATTAGAAAGTGTATGCTCGCTACTCAGAGTCGACAGAAAAGTTACCCGGATGCCAAGCGACGAGAAGTGGAATTCAATGTCGGAGATCAAATCTTCTTAAAGATATCTCCTATGAAGGGAGTGAAGCGGTTTGGGAAGAAAAGCAAACTTAGTCCCCAGTTTATAGGTCCTTTTAAGATATTGGACAAGGTGGGAATAGTAGCATATAGATTAGCCCTACCCCCAGCTCTAGTAGATAGCCACAATGTGTTTCACACCTCAATGCACCGTAGATATGTGTTAGACCCATCTCACGTCCTCAAGTGCGATACGATAGCACTCCAGAAAGACCTGAGTTACGAGGAACGATCGGTTAGCATCTTAGAGAAGGGGATGAAGGAATTAAGGTCTAAGAGTATTCCGATAGTCAAGGTGCTATGGAGTAATAATTTAGAACGGGAAGCAGCGTGGGATTTGGAGGAAGACATCCTAGCACGGTATCCGGAATTATTTGGTAAGTAAATTTCGGGGACAAAATTCTTTTAAGTAGGGGAGAAATGTAGTGTTTCAAAATTTTACTTAGCTAGATAGTAGTAGTAGTAGCTTGTAGTATTTTAGTGGATATTGGTTCAAGCCGGGATTTAGTTGGAAACTCATAGAAATAGTTATGGATTTTATAAGTTTAACCTATAGTTTAGAAATATTAATTATAACATAAGGTTTGATTAATATAGCTGGTCCTAGAAATATTATTTATTATAACCTAAGGTTTAGATAAAATTATTACAAATGTGACACTTGTCACATGCATGTTTAATTAAGGATTTTAGATGAATAAATATATAAAAGATAGATCTAGAAGCTCTAGAACCTTCTAGCAGCTGTTAGGATTACGTTTTACTCAGTCAAAGTTGTTTTAACAAACTTCAAATATGTTGAAAGTGTGCAAAAACTTGTTTAAAATATCATCGTATGCCGATATATCGCAGCTATAGGGTCGATACATTGCCTACGAAAGATATGGAAAACACATCGATTTTGCACGAACGAAACCACGGAAGCTTGGGGCATTGGTAGGGGCAATATATCACCTAGGGTAGGTGATATATCAGCTCTTGAAGCCATTTTTGAAACTTTGTGGATTTAAATTAGAAACAGCCCTCAACCACTTGGACTCGCACTTGAACGTTTTTGACCGAGTTCTAGGCACTGTTAAAACGAAAATTCAAATTTATTCATTTTAAAAAGGGGTTAGTTTCACTCCTTGAACTCTATAAATAAGACTTTGTACTCAGCAATTTCATTCATTAGAGGCTCCAAGCTGCTAAGTTTATTCTAGAGAGAAAACACTAGGGTTTGGGATTTAAAAGCTTTTCAATCTAAGCTTTATAAGCACTTGGGAAGTAAGATAGAGTGTTATTTTGGTATTGAGGTGTAGATCAAAGTTCTAGTCCATTCAAGGTATTCTTAATCTCAGGTTTAATCCATCATAGTTCTTTTATTTCTATCATTCTTTTTCATATCCTAACTCATTATTATGGATTTTGGTTAGGTGTTTAAGTTCTTGAAACTTAAGGTTCTTCGGTAAGTTTCTATCTTGATGGTTTAGATATCTTTTTCATCTCCTTCTTTAGAACATATGATTCTTACTGTTGATTTTAGGAGTTTTCCAATCTCGTTCTTGTCTCCAATATCTCGGTTTTTGGTAAGGAAAATAGGTTAGATTATATGTGTTATGATATATTATGTGCTATGTGATCTAACCTACCTCGATTAGTAGACTGAGGGCCTAGATGGTTTTATCACATGCTACGGTAATGAGTTAATGGCCATTAATATTGTAGTCCTTTATGATATACATTTTTACGTCATATGTTTTATGCTATAGTCTTATGATTTATGATATATGTTTTTAGTAGATTTTCCTTGCTGGGCATTAGGCTCATTCCTTTTATTTTAGATGGTGTAGGAAAATAAACTTGGAAGGCGGGATGGATTCGTGGCAGCTTGGCATGTGTATTGGGGATGGATTGATTGAATGAACTGCTGGAATATCGTGGATGACGTTGTTTCAAGTCATTTAATTTATGTTCTTATGTATTTCCGCACTTAGTTTTTAAAAAATTAATTAAAGTTTATGTTTATGTTGTTATGTAAATAACGATGGGATCCCATATTTTGTATTCTGTACCATATTTTGGACTTTTAATAAAGTTCTAATATTTTATGCATATATGTATTTCCAAAATAGTAGCTATGTCTTACTAGTTTTTAATGGTCCGAGGTTTATAATTAGTTGGGTCATTACAGGAATGCAAATTCTGCCTTTAAACCCTAACACCCCATCTTCTGATATGTGGAACCCTAATCACATATCCTTCCTCACTTCGTGTTTGATCTACTCACTCCAGAGCTCCAATAATTTCCCTCCTTGTATGGCTTCCATGATGGTGGGTTGCACCAAAAGGTTTGTAAATCTACCTTTATCACTTCGAGATCTTGCATAGAGATGTCAGTTTGCAACTTTTACAACATTTCTCGTACCGTCTTCACGTACACCATCAGTTGTCAACTTAAAGCATCTGCCACCTTATTGGCCTTTTCGGGATGATATAGAATATTGCAATCATAATCATTGAATAATTCTAACCATCAACACATCCATTGCTTGTAAGTTATCCTCCTTATCCTTATTCAGAACGTGAGCTAGATATGTGATACATTCGTCCTCCAACATCTTTCGTGCCTTCATTTTTGAGACCATGGCAAACTTCTTTCAATTGAGCATCCCTTGAAAAGTGAACAGTTCCTCGCCTGCCAAATGGAAGATCACCTTCCTCTTATTGCAAGTGACCAATGCGCCATACATAGATAGCCAATCCATACCAAATTACATTGCACTCGCATTGGTTTGATAATAACAAGTAAATTGTTAGTTCACGATCAGCTACCCTAATTGGTACATGTATAAGCAAAAATATAACCATCATATCCTCCCTTGAAGGCAGTGATACACTATAGGTATTTCGTAGATTAAGGCGCTCCATCTAGTTCTTAATGTTGATAGTATCTACAAACAAATTTGATGCCGAAGTATCATTAATGCACATCCTGAGGTTCAGGCGATAGGAATTCTACCTAACACTACCTCAGATGGTATGATTCTCTTGTCGCCTTATGTGAGTGCATAAACAAGCGGTGATGCTCCTATCCATCTTTGCTTACCGTTCCCGTCATTCTTGCTCTAGTTTGGGTGTTCCTTGGAGAAGTGTCTCAACTTGGCGGAACTATAACACCCATTTGCATTACATCTGCCTTGATTGCATCAGATTCTGGACCAAATCTTCCAAAAGTCCACGAATTTCACTATATTCCCTTATAGTCAGTTCATAAACCTTCACTGCTTAGATGCCTTAGTGCTTATTAGGTCATGTGCAAACCTGAACAACTAGTCAAATCTCTGAATGTTTCTGGCATGCTCAACGAACTTCGCTTTAAGTTTGTAATCGCAACCACCTCACTCTAGCGAGTTGTCATATCATATGTATCTCCTTTCGTTGTTCACTCTATGCACCTCGCCTTTTCACTACTCATCATAATTATTTTAGTTATTCTGCTAGTCTGGATGCTCACCTTACAACATGGATTTGATTTTCCATCAATCGGTCCTACTTGAGGTACTATCCCCACACGCTCTAGTCCTAGGGGACATAACATTAGCTACTACGGTATACTATGATATTTTAATAGGGAGTAAATTGTGGGATACACACATAGTAATAGCAACTATATTGAGTTGCTTCAAACAAAGGATAAATTTAACATAAGCATCCAATCACAAAAACCAAGAAAGCCCATAATTAGATTACGTAGTTTGTGACTTAGTTGTCACACCGCCACTAGGTTTCCTACTTGTATCTACCCTAATCGCGATCAAAGGTTAGTAGTTAGGTAAAATTAAACACAACCTTCTGTACATAAGGGTTTAACACTGGGAAAATACTATCCTAAGTTAGACGAGTATGTCCCTGTCGGTATTGGTGTCCTCATCGAAGTCCTCAGGTGTCTCATCGACGATGCCATCATCAACTGTCTTATTTCCTGGATCCTCCTCAGGATCCTTTTCTGTATCTTCTTCCTCAGAGTCTTCATCGACTTCAATATCTTCACCGTTTTTCTGCCCATTCCCATCTTCAACCGTAACGGGGTTCTCTGCGATCGCCTGGTTCACTATCGCTGCCCAATTCTCCCTTTCGTTTGTTGTGGCCTCTGCCTAAGCATTCCGTGCTCCAAAGAATCTTTGACATCTCAGGTACCTGCTTGACCTCTCCACAAGTGGTCCAAAGTACAACTCCATGGATAACCAAAAGGAACGCCACTCTATGTTAGCTGCTAGATTGTGATACCAACAAAGAGCTCTGCCCCTCAGACATAGGATGACTAACCTAACCACAAAGCTCGGGGGTGTACCAATTTCCTTGAAGATAAGAGCCATGGAGTATGTAAAAGACCAAGCATCATAAGCGCAGTCACCCACCTCCCCAGCTTATAAACGAGGACCCATGCGGTCGAATGACACATAATGTAACGACCCAAAGTCACTAATATGGCTTAAGGGCCTTGGTTAGTGTGCCGGGAGGGCATGATTGGTTTATGTGTGAAAATTATTAAATTAACGTGTGATTATATGATAAACATGCTTGTATGGTAATATGAATGCAAATGTGAGTATATGTTATATTTGTGAGAACCACATTATTATGTGGGTAAGTCTGCAGCGTGCGACTCAAGGCGATCCTAGGGAGCTAGTTAGTGGGAAGTCACAACGGGGCTTAATGTTTGACTTGGGGCAAGTCAAGGGGTAATTTAGATGATTACTTGGGTTATCAGGTTATGGAAATAAATATATGGAGATATATTTGAGATTAGGAAGCCTAGGCGGGAATATTGGGGAATTTTACCATTTTGCCCTCGGGGACGTTTTCGGTACCCCGGGCCCCGGGATTAACTTAATTACCTAAGGTTAGACTAAGTAAAAACCTCAGAATTTGGTGGAAATAGAGGAACCGACTCTCCTAACTCTCTCTCCTTCTTTCTTCTTCTCTTCCAAGGGAACCACTAGAATCTAAGAAACTCAACTGGAAATTCTATGTTTTGAGCTGAATTTGTGAGGGATTAGCTTAGTTCTAACTAAGGGACATTTAACCAGGACCAAGGTAAGAAGTGAATCTCATTATTGAGCACTAGAATTCTGAGTTTTGGCTGAGTATTAAAAGTGTTTATGGTTTTGATGTTTAAGGACTGAATTGAAGCTTAGAAGCTTAGGTTCTAGCTCAGAAATTGTTAAGGAAGTGGTTCATCAAAGAAGGTAAGCTTCAATTCGTAGTTTAGAGCTTAATTTCTGAGTTTCCATGACTGGTTTTAGAGTTCATGAGTTACTGGGTTTCAGAAATCAAAATGGGATTTTAATGAGTTTTTAAGCTAGGTTCTTGTTGGATTGAGTTGCTAGAATCATGTTAGGAGTCTTGTGATTAATGGGTTTTGGAGTTAGGGTGCTTTGGGATGGTTTTTAGCAAGGCTAGGATGCTATAAATGGTGGATTTTCTGGGCACGAAGGGTTGGGTCGCAGCTCTGTTCTAGAGCATTGCGGCCCTGCGAAGCAAGGAAGAGCCAAGGAGGCTCTGCAGTGGGGAAGCACCACGGCGCCTCAGGGCAGGGCCGCGGCGCATGTCTGTCTTCAGAGAGGCCTAGCCTCTGTTTTAAGGGTGGGTTGTGGCTAGGTTTCAAGGGCCGCAGCCCTTTAGGGTATCTTTGATCTTTTGTAGGTTTAAAGCATGGGAACCTAACCTAGGGTGCTCGGGATCGAACCCACCACGGTGTTT
Source organism: Humulus lupulus (assembly GCF_963169125.1). Classification (NCBI taxonomy): domain Eukaryota; kingdom Viridiplantae; phylum Streptophyta; class Magnoliopsida; order Rosales; family Cannabaceae; genus Humulus; species Humulus lupulus. The sequence continues at coordinate 140,531,141 of NC_084797.1, read as the reverse complement.
GGTGGAATTCGATGTCCCAGAAGCTAGAATTCCATCCGGAAATATAAACGCGATTATTAATGGTACTCCCTATCTTGGTTGTGACTAGATGTTAAGCTAGGGCTCAGGAAGCAGATCGTGCTCGAGAGGTGTTGGTCATAGTTAGTAACTTGGGAATTAAAGGTAAGAAAACTGCACCCGGTTGTGGATTTATAATGGGACTAAGGGTTCCCTGTTTTGTATGCTTTGTAAATGATGGTATTATGCCATGTAAACAGTAAACCAATGGCCTAAGAGTGCCGAAGTTTACATTAGCGCATAGGGCGCGGCTCAGCCACTGGTAGCTGAGGACAACTTATTATGCACTGAGCTCGGTTTAAGCGGGCCGAAGTCAGTGGGGGTAAACAGAGGGTGCGACCTAAGGTGTCGCCCCTGATTATTATGTGATTTGTTTGTTATTATTGATTGGAGGATTGTTATGCTATATAGCTGGGTGATAATTAGCTGACTCTTTGATTGAATCTTCATGCTTTGTGGATATTGTGGTATGTTAGGTATATGGTCATGCATAAAGGGTTATCCAAATGTTATTACTGTTTGTTATGTAATATGATATGTTTTCTTGCTGGGCCTTGGCTCACAAAAGCGTCGTGGTGCAGTTAAAGGCAAGGCAAGCTTGATCATCCCTGATTTGGAGAGCTCTGAGAGTAGAATGTACATAATCAGCTGCTCAGCCGCCACGGTTGAGGGGAGTCAGGGACAGGAAAACCATAAACTTTTGTTTTGCCTTTAGAAAGGCTGGTGATTGTCTGAACTCTGGAAATTTTGTAAAAAAACTTTTAAACGCTATTTCTTTTGGGATCCCATGTGTAAAATGTTTAATTATATGGAAAGTATCTTTTGAGACCAAAACCTTTTAACCCTAGCACATTAATGGCTTTAGTAATCACATTTTTAATTGATTGGCTTGATTAGCAAGTCTTGCACCTTTATCAATACACAGTGTAGCGGTCTTGCTCATCCAGGGCGTTACACATAAATATCGATCCTCTACTCCAAGGTGTACTCTATGGGTGGGTTGACTAATTTAGGTTTTTTTTAACTCAGCTAGGTCAGCCATTTAACCTACAATTTATAGAATTTAAGTAGATAAAACAACATACAAACAATACATACAATACAAGAAAAGCTATATGTAAAGTGAGTGTCGATCTATCACTGCGAATGTACATGTGGGTCGTCTACAGAATCGGCTCAACTCGAGCACTGATACCAATTGTAACAACCCAGTAAAAATGACCAACATAATTACGAAAAATATACATTTTTTGCGGAAAACATCTTACTTTTATTTTGTTAAAAGACCCAAAAATTCGTATAAAAAAACTTTTAATTACTTACTTAGTTTAGAAGCATGCACATGCTTAAAATAAGATTACAATATTTGAAACTCTAAAACAACTTCAATATAAATGACATAAAGTTTTTACATAAATTAAAACTTGACAAAAGTTTAGCGACTTTCACAGTCAGGCTACATGTACATTTCGCATGATAGATTCCAGCGATCACTAATCTGTCTTACCATTTTTCTTACCTACAACATGAAACAACTAGGTAAGAGAAATGCTTAGTAAGAACAACTTAACATACATGGAATAAAGAAAACAAACAGGAGCCCTAACAGTGATCATACAAATATTCAACCACAAATATAGTTTTGGAAATACCAAACCCTAACATACAACTCAAGAACGTGTGAACATCCTGGCAACTTATGGTCATGCCTAATAACCAGAATCTGTAACTAAGTAAACGTACACGTAGAAAATCCAAAAGCAAGTGTATATAAGATATAAATGCATAACATGTAACACCCTGGGTAACCAAGACCGTTACACTGTGTGTTTATAATCATGCAAGACTCGCTAATCAAGTCATTTAGTAAAAAACGTGACCCTAAAGTCATAATCGAGTTAGGGTTAAAATATTTTGGTCACAAATACATAAATTTTCATTTAATTAAATGTTTGGAACATGGGATCCCAAAAACAGGGTTGAAGGACAATTTACAAACTTTCAAAAGTTATATACAATCACAAGCCACTCTAATGGAAATACACATTTTAGGTTTTCCTGTCCCTGTACTGTCCCTCGGCAATGGCAGATGAGCAGCTGACTATGTACATCCCGCCCCCAGAGCTCTCCAACTCAGGATTGGTCCACAATTCCCTTGCCTTTACCTGCACCACATAGCACCCGTGAGCCAAGGCCCAGCAAGAAAACCATAAGCCTAACATAAGCAATACAAATAATCAAATGATCCATAAGGCAGTTAACTAGATATTCAGCGTGTTACGACAGACACATAACCAGTGGTGGAAATCAACGATTCACAAGCCATTCATCTCAGTACTCAACAAGTCATAAACATCAGATTAACAATAATGAACATATCATACTCATCATATAATACCCAAGGTACCCTCTATTTAACCCAGTGACTCCGGCTCGCTTAGGCCGAGCTCAATGATTATTTAATTGACCTCAACTCTCAGTGGTCGAGCCACGTCCTGTGCGCAAATATTAATCCTGTCACTCTTAGGCCGTTTATTCATGCTCACATGGCATATCATAATCATACAATATCTGTATTCAAATATAGGGAACCCATTGTCTCATCACAACCACACAAAAAAGGTGCAGTTTTCTTACCTTTTACACTTGCACTAGATTTCAAGAGACGACCCCTCGAGTACGATACTATCCCAAAGCCCAAACGGTCACCTAGTCACTAACCATAAGTAGCACCCTCATTATAATTCGATTCCATAAACCAATCTCGGGACCAATCCAAAGCTCTCAGGAACTCCAATTCCACCAAACGGGGTGGTGGAATCGACCCCCGAGCCTTTGGACAATAACCCTAAAAAAGTACCCAAAAATCAGGTTTTGACAGCTAAGTAGCGCTACAGTGCTACCTGATGGGCACTACAATGCTAGAGTCAGAGACTCTAGCCCCCCAGAAACGCAGCCTAGCGCTGTAGCGCTAGTACCAGAAATGCAAATCTCTAGGTTTCCCACTTCGAACCTCCCTAAGCCAAAGCTCCAAAAATCTTCCCCAATCGTCAACCAAACACAAAATTGAGCCCATAAATCACTATAGCTCACCCAAAACAACATAATAACACTACAACTTTGCTAAAATCCTCATCAACACAGATATCAAAATTGAGTTTTGAAGCTCAAGAACCCTAACTAAAAACCAGAAAACTCAAGATAATCAAGGGTAAAAAATCATTACCTTAGAGAGGAATTCGACCCTAGGCTGCCTCCAATGCCACTCCAAGATTCAACCCTCAATTCCCAAGCTAGTGTTCCTCAAACTTCATCCCAACAACCCAGTTCTCCAAAATTAAACTCAGAACTTACAAGAACAAATGAAAACCTAAAACCAGAAAAATGAAATTCTTACCTTCTTCCCAAATTCAAAATTTCTAAGTGTGGATGGTTGCTAATCCCTTCTTCAAATTGATTTCACTCTTTAATTCCTTCAAAACCCAGCTCTCATGACTTGTGCTCTGTTTCTCTCTTCTTCAAAATTGAACTAAATGACCCAATGAATAATCTAGAGGAGTCTAACACATGAGATTCTTTTCCTTCAGCCGTGGGTTTCTAATTTTAACACTAAAAGACCATCCTACCCCTCCGCAAATTAAGCCATACACTAAACCTGAAGGTAGCTAAGTCATTTCAACACTCTAAAAGAAATACCACTTTTCCCTTCTTATTTCACTAATACCACTAACACCAAGGTTACTAATGGTTACCAACCTCAATTAAATATCCTTTACCACAATCGTGACTCTCGACTAATACCGCGGGACAGGATCTCCTCATGCCGGAAACACCGCACATAACTCAAAATCATACCCTCAACGGGTTCAAATTACAAATATGCCCTTATAAACTTATCAGGGCCCACATGCATATTTAATACTCATAAACATGTATTTAATCATTTATTCACATATAATCATATAATTATGCATTTAAACATTAATCATACATATATATCAATTATGCCCCCCCCCCCCCCCCCCCGCACGCTAATCAAGGCCCTTAAGCCTTATTAGCAATTTTGGGTCATTACATAACACCATTCTACAATGGCTACCAAAAATCACTGAAGAGCTTTAAAAATATAATGAGGTGTTTGGGCACCTCTTAGATCACAACCACTAAAATTCACCGGGTACATACTACTTTTTTCAACATTTCATTGACCGACCGTACTTCCTTTTACCATGGTCACCAGCTCAAGTGTCAGTATTACCTAATAATCACTGGATTTGCAATAGTGTGGTCCCAATACATACACTGGAATTAGCAATAATACAACAATTAATCATGTTGGTTGCTAGCCGGATTCACATATCAATAATCCATTCACACACAATTCGGACTCCCCCCTCAGTACCTCGGTTACAAATCAACAGACATTCAACCGTGCTTCCCCCAACCACGGTCATCAGTCCATAGTCAATCGACTGTGTTTCCCCCTAACTCGGTCATAAATCAAAAGACATTCAACCGTGCTTCCCCCTATTCAGCTCACAAATCAATAGACATTCGATCGTGTTTCCCATACCCCAATCATTAGCTCGAATACCATTATTATCTTGTAATCACTAGATTGCATTAGAACATTTTGTACACTTAATAGTACCCCCTAGCCATACTAATTCAGCCCTTAATCAATCTAGAGTAAAGATTACTTAACTTATTCAGCACAAACATGGGTGTATACTTAAAATACACTGGTTACTAACACTCCTAGGGGAATTCAACATAGTCTCATAATTTTAATATTTTGATTCTAGAATAATCTTACGTACATTTGTCATAGAGTTTAACCGAACTCTTATGTCACGAGTTTTAGGCCGGACATCATAATCATATCTACTTGCCTTTCTTATGAGTATGTGAACCTCCTTAGGACAACGGTCTTAAGTAACCTTCTAGAACTAGTTTCCAGCTGTGTACTTAAGTCTTAAATTAAAAGTAGCCATGGCATGTTGTAGCCAAGCATTCATAAGTTGTCTTACCAGTTGTCCTTAGCGAATAAGCGGGATTCTTGAGTCTAGAAATGAGCTTTCCCGTGCAAATAACACTGTAATGGAATTCGTACAGTGACTCAGATTACTTATGGCATTTGATTAATTAAGTTCATGTCTTTATGTAACGCCCTGGATAGCCAAGATCGCTACACTGTGTACTTATAAAGGTGCAGGACTTGCTAATCAAGTCATTTAATTAAAAACGTGTTACTAACTATGAATGTGCTAGGGATAAAAAGGGATTTTGGTCTCAAAAGTTACAATTTTTATAATTAAACAGTTTTACACATGGGATCCCAAAAAGAAACAGTGATTAAAAGTTGGTTTACAGAATCTCCAAAATATAGACAACCATCAGCCATTCTAAGGAAAAACAGACATTTCTGGTTTCCCTGTTCCTGCTTCCCCCTTCCACTGTGGCGGCTGAGCAGCTGGTCATGTACATTCAGCTCGCAGAGCTCTCCTAGTCAGGGATGATCGAGTTTACCCTTGCCTTTTCCTGCACTACATAGCACCCGTGAGCCAAGGCCCAGCAAGAAAACATAATATTCATCACAAACAACAATAACAGAAGAATAATCCTTTAAACATGATCAAACATTCACTACTCATATTAACCACATAGTAGGTATTCAGAATCAAAGATGCAACTATGCACTAATAACAATCAAGTTATATGATAATCAGGGCCGACAACTTACGCCGCACCCTCTGTTTACCCCACTGACTTCGACCCGCGTAAACCGAGCTCAGTGAATATTAAGCTGTCCTCGGCTACCAGTGGCCGAGCCGTGCCCTGTGCCCTAGTTTAACCTTGGCACTCTTAGGCCATTGGTTCACTGTTTACATGGCATAATACCATCCTTTCAAAACATACATACTAGGGAACCCTTAGTCCCATTACAAAGATACAACCGGGTGCAGTTTTCTTACCTTTAATATCTACGTTCACTGACTACGAGCGATGACTCTAGAGCACGATCCGCTTCCCGAGCCCTAGCTTTAACACCTAGTCACAACCAAGGTAATGGATTCCATTAATATTCAAATAAAGGTTTCCGGGTACAGTACTAGCATCTGGGACATCAAATTCCACCAAGCACGGTGGTGAAATCGATCTCGAGCACCCTAGGTTAAGTTCCCGCGCTTAAGATCCGCAAAAGACCAAAAATGCACCTGAGGGCTGCGGCCCTTGAAACCTAGCCGCGACCCGCCTCTAAAACAGAGCCCAAGCCCCCCAGTAAGCAGACACGCGCCGCTGCCCTACCCCATGGTGCTGCGGCTTTGTTCTAGAGCGTTGTGGCCCTACCGTTCGAGCCCAGAAAATCCACCATTTCAAGCTTCCTAACCTCATTCAAAACCACCCCAAAGCACCCTAATTCAAAACCCATTAATCACAAAACTTTTAACATGATTCTAACAGCAAAAACCAACAGAAATCCAGCTTAAAAACCTACTAAAATTTCATTTTGATTTCTGAAACCCAGCAACTCAAAACACCAAAACCAGTCATGCAAAACTCAAATTTTAACCTCTAAATTACGAATTGAAGCTTACCTCCTTTGCTGAACCACATCCTTGACAACCTTTGAGCTAAAACCCAAGCACTCAGCTTCAATTCTGCCCTTAAACATCAAAATCATAAACACCTTAATATTCAGCCAAAAAACTTAGAGTTCTAACACCCAAAAACACAACTCAACTCTTACCTTAATCTTGGTTGAGTGACCCTTAGTCTGAACTAAGCTAAACCTTTATGAATTCAGCTCAAACACAGAATTTTCCAGCTGATTTCCCTTGAATTCTAGTGATTTCTTGAAAGAGAAAATAGAAGAAAGAGAAGGAAGAGAAGAGCGAATAAAGTCGGTTTATGTTTTATTCTTCTCCTTTCATTAACTTAGTCTAATCTTAGTCAGTTAAGTCAATCCCGAGGCTCGGGGTACCGGAAACGTCCCCGAGGGCAAAATGGTAAATTTCCCCAATATCCCCGCCTAAGCTTCCTATCCTCAAATATATCTCCATATATTTATTTCCATAACCCGATAGTCTAAATAACTACCCTATACCTAAAATACCCCTGACTTATCCAAAGTCAAATAATAAGCCCCGTTGTGACTTTTCCCGCTATCTAGCTTCCTAGGATCGCCTCAAGCCGCACATTGCAAATCTACCGACATAATAATGTGGTTCTCACAGATATAACATTTAACCACATTTAAATTCATATAATCGTACAAGCATGCTTATCATAGAATCATGCATTAAATCAATAAATTCACACCTAAGCCACTTATGCCTTCCCAGCGCACTAATCAAGGCCCTTAAGCCATATTAGTGATTTTGGGTTGTTACAACTATCCCCTCCTACCGAGAATTTCATCCTCGAAATTTACCTGAATAGCTCGGGATACTGATCCTGCATCGTTGTCTCTAACTCCTAGGTTGCTTCCTTGACCTTGCTATTTCTCCAAAATATTTTAACTAATGGAATTGTCTTATTCCGTAAAACTTTGTCCTTCCGATCCAAAATTTGAACTAGTCGCTCTTCATAGGACAAACTTGTCTGTAACTCCAAGTCCTCATACTTCAGCACATGTGTTGTATTTGAAGCATACTTCCGCAACATGGAGACATGGAGTACATCATGAACTCCTGACAGTGATGGTGGCAAGGCCAACCTGTAAGCCACCTGAGCAATCCTCTCTAGGATCTCGAAAGGTCCAATAAACCGAGGGCTCAGCTTGCCCTTTACTCCAAATCTCCTTACCTCTCTCAATGGTGAGACTCGCAGAAACACGTGGTCCCCAACCTGGAACTCCACATTCCTACGCTTAGGATCAGCATAGCTTTTCTGTCTACTCTGCGAAGCAAGCATTCTAGCTCGAATCTTCTCAATAGCCTCATACGTCTTCTGAACCATATCTGGCCCCAAGTACCTCCTCTCACCCATCTCATCCCAATGAATGGGTGATCTACACCTTCTCCCATATAACATTTCATAAGGATCCACTCCAATCGTGGATTGATAACTGTTGTTATACGATAACTCAATCAATGGTAGATACTTACTCCAAGATCCCTCGTAATCAATCACACACGCCCTAAACATGTCCTCCAACACCTGAATCGTTCTCTCAGACTGTCCATCAGTTTGAGGGTGAAAAGCTGTGCTAAACTTCAATTGAGTTCCCATAGCCCTCTGCAGAGCTCCCCAAAACTTAGAGGTAAAGATAGGATCTTGATCAGATACGATAAACTTTGGAACCCCATGGAGACGAATTATATCCCTCACATACAACTCTGCATACTGTTCCACTGTATAGGTCGACTTCACTGGTAGGAAATGAGCTGACTTGGTGTATCTGTCTACTATTACCCACACCGAGTCACAAAGTCCCACTGTCCTGGGTAGACCTCCCACAAAATCCATCGTGATGCCCTCCCACTTCCACTCTGGGATACCCAAAGGCTGAAGCAATCCCACTGGCCACTGATGCTCAACCTTTACCTGCTGACATGTCAAACATCTAGACACATACTCCATCACATCCTTCTTCATCCCGGGCCACCAATATAATGTCTGTAGATCCTGATACATCTTCGTGGTACCTGGATGAAGCGAGTATGGTGTAGTGTGAGACTCATCCAGTATCTCTCATCTGATCCCCTCATCTGCCGGAACACAAATCCATCCCTGATATTGAAGTATACCAGTCTCAGAAGCAGAATAATCCTTAGCTGTCCCAGCTAGGACATGCTGCCTAACATCTTTCAGCTGTGCATCCACCAATTGTCCCTCCTTAATCCTCTCTAGCAGGGTCGACTGCAAGGAAATATTAGCTAACTGGCCCACCACCAATTCTATCTTTGCCCTAGCCATCTCATTAGCTAATTCTCTCGAGATCTGGGTGGAGCTATACAATTGTCCTGGACCCCTTCCACTCAACGCATCTGCTACTACATTGGCCTTCCCTAGGTGGTAAAGGATAACGCAATCATAATCCTTAACCAGCTCCAACCAGCGTCTTTGTCTCATGTTCAGATCCTTCTGAGTGAAGAAATATTTCAAACTCTTGTGGTCAATGTATATCTTGCACTTCTCCCCATACAAATAATGCCGCCAAACCTTCAGTGCGAATACAACTGTCGCCAGCTCCAAATCATGAGTAGGATACTATTGCTCATACTCCTTCAGTTGTCGCGATGCATAGGCTATAACTTTCTCATTCTGCACCAGCACGCAGCCTAAACCTATCCTCGATGCATCACAGTAAACCACAAACTTTCCTTCCTCCGAAGGAAGACTCAGCACAGGTGCTGAAATAAGCCGCCACTTCAACTCTTGGAAACTATTCTCACACTTGTCTGACCAAACAAACCTCTGATTCTTTCTTGTCAACTCTATCATCGGTGAAGCAATCTTTGAGAATCCCTCCACAAACTGCATGTAATAACCTGCCAACCCAAGGAAACTCTGCACCTCCGAGGCGTTCCTTGGCCTCGGCCAATCCCTTACTGTTTCCACCTTGGACGGATCCACCTTAATCCCTTTTGCACCAACTATATGTCCAAGAAAAGTCACCTCTGGTAACCAAAACTAACACTTAACTTAGCGTATAACTGATGCTCCCTTAACCTCTGTAAAACCTGTCAAAGATGCTGCTCATGCTCTGCCTCTGAACTGGAGTATACCAGAATGTCATCGATGAAGACAATGAAGAACTGATCTAAGAAGTCCTTGAACACCCTATTCATCAAATCCATAAAAGCTATCGGGGCATTGGTCAAACCGAAAGACATGACTAAGAACTCATAGTGCCCATATCACGTCCGGAAGGCCGTCTTCGGTATATCCTCATCTTTGATCCTCAGTTGGTGATAACCAGATCGTAGATCAATCTTTGAGAACACCATCTTTCCCTGCAGCTGATCGAACAAGTCATCAATCCTTGGTAGGGGTACTTATTCTTTATAGTCAACTTGTTCAATTCCCTATAATCTATACACATCCGCAACGTCCTGTCCTTCTTCTTAACAAACAACACTGGAGAGCCCCATGGTGAGTAACTAGGTCTGATGAATCCCAGATCCAGAAGCTCCTGCAACTGTATCTTTAGTTCCTTCAACTCAGTTGGTGCCATTCTATATGGTGTCCTTGATACTGGCTCTGTTCCCGGTGCTAACTCAATCTCAAACTGAATCTCCCTGTGCGGCGGCAACCCTGGTAGATCCTCAGGAAATACATCCAAAAATTGACACACCAATATGGTCTCTCCCGACCCTGCTGACATAACACTAGTTGTATCCACTACACTGGCTAGAAAACCTATGCATTCCCCCTACAAGAAATCTCTGGCTCTCAATGCTGAAATCATGGGTACGCGGGGTCCATATATTGCACCCACAAAGACAAAAGGTTCCTCACCCCCAGGCTCAAAAGTCACCATCTTTTTCCTGCAGTCAATAGTAGCCCCATATCTGACCAACCAGTCCATCCCTAAGATCATATCAAAATCCTCCATGTCTAACTCAATCAAGTCTACCGAAAGTTCTCTACTATCAACCATCACTGGTAGTGCCCTAATCCACCTCCTAGAGATTACTAGTTCCCCTGTAGGCAGTAAATTCCCAAACCCCGCAGTCTTATACTCACTAGGTCTACACAATCTATCAATCACTTTACTAGAAACAAAGGAATGTGTAGCACCAGAGTCAATCAATACGTAAAAGGAGAACCAGTGCTAGAAAGCTGACTTGTCACTACCGAGGGACTAGCCTCGGCCATTGCCTGCGTCAAAGCGAATACTCGAGCTGGAGTCAAGCTATCCACTTTCCCTGCTTCACCTTTCTTCACTGTTGGGCAGTCTTTCCTGAGATGCCCCACTGTCCTGCACACAAAACAAGATTTGGCCCGACATTCGCCCAAGTGACGCCTTCTACACCTGGGGCACTCTAGATAGGTCTGCCATGCCTCGCCGCCACCCTGACGGCCACCCTGACCACCCCGACCCTTCCTATCAGGAGCAGCATCGGTCGAAGTGTTAGGAGCCTTTCTCTTGAAGTCCCTGGGGCCTCCGCCCCTACCTGTCCCTGAATAAGGAGGCACCACTCTGCGACCCTCACGCCTCACCGCACTTTCCCTCCAAATCTTTTTCTCCGCTTCCTCAGCAGTAAGAGCCTTCTCAATGACCCGGGCATAAGTTGTTCCTCCAGGTACCGTTGTAATCCTAACATCCCGGGATATCATAGCATTAAGCCCCCTGATAAATCTATCCTGCCTAGCAGCATTAGTAGGCACAAGATTTGGTGCAAACTTCACAAGCTTGTCAAATTTTAGTGCATACTCTATAACAGTCATATTGCCCTGCACCAAACCCACAAACTCATTAACTTTTGCTGCCCTCACAGCAACATTATAATATTTCTGGCTAAACAAGTCTCTGAAGCCTTCCCAACTTAAAGCGGTCACATCCCTGGTCTGCGAGGTCACTTCCCACCAAATGCGAGCATCCTCTCTCAACATATATGTGGCACAGGCCACTCTGTCATGCCCCTCTACTCTCATGAAATTCAGAATAATAGTAATTATAGTCAGCCATTGCTCAACCTTCAATGAATCATGTCCCCTTTCAAATATTGGAGGTTGCTTGTAATGCCCTACTGCCTTAGAGTCATTACTAAGTGAGTTTGAAAACATGCTTTCAACTTGCTAATCGAGGTTTTAGATCAAATAGTGTAATTAAGCCATAAATAGAGGAAAAACTTTAGAAATAACACCATAGCATTGAAAATCATAAAAGTTTGACACCTGGGATCCCAAAATACATTTTAGAAGTATTTACAACATAAAAATTGAACCAAGTCGACTAAACGACAAAATATAAGTTTAATTACAAGCATCTCCCAAAATCCTCTGGTTGTGGCAGCTAGGCTGGCCAAACATGTACACGCCGCTTCGTGCCTGCTACACTCATGGTTGGTTGGCCTTCTCTTTACCCTTACCTGCACCACAGAGCACCTGTGAGCCGAAGCCCAGCAAGAAAACCCACAAACAGATAACATATGCAACACATATAACAGGCCACCAATGGGATAAACACATACGGCCTAGCCGTCCCAGGTGTTTCCCAAGGCCTGGGTTCGCGGACCACGCCGTGAGGATATCCCAGGTATCCTTTTAGGGACTCTCCCTGGAAACTCGCACTCCAAGTGCTCAACGCTGCTCCCAGCCCCTTGCCGTACTCGGCCTTGCACCCAACGTGCCTAACGCCGTTTCTGGCCCTTTGTCGTTCCCGGCCCCAGCCGTTCTCGGCCTACACTGTTCCCAGCTCTTGCCGATCATTCACATAATATCATACATAGCATAACAAGCAAGTACAGAATTCTAGCATATTCAATTGAAGGGCTACGCCCCGCAGTTCAAACACAGTGGGCTCAGCCCTGCATACCAATTCTATTCAAACAAGGGGCTTAGCTCTGCATACAAGCTCTATAGGAACAAGGGTTTTCTTACCTGAGTCGCGAGCTCTCCGAGCACCGATGTCCTGAGCACAGTCCTCTAACTTGAGCCTCACCGAAACCCTAGTCACAACACATTATCAATATCCAACCATCAAGTTCTAATCCAACTAATAACTTTAATCCATAACCCTAACCTTCGGGACCTTGAATTCTATCAATCCGGGTGATAAAATCCATCCCGAGCCTTAGCCATTGAATTCCCAAGACTAAACTCCCTTAAAAACTCAAACTGGCACTAAGAGCCACGGCCCCATCCTCAAGCACCGCAGCTATCCCCAAAGCAGAAGCTAGCGCACCCCTGCAACACACATGGGCCACGGCGCGTACACCAAGCACCGCGGTGCGCATGAACTACTCGGCCGCGTGCGCACACGGGCCGCGGCGCGCCCCTCCTAAGGTCGCGGTCCTCACCTCCAAACCCATAATTTTCCATCTTCTTCCCTGTATTTTCCTTAAGCCAACTCACTCAAAACTTATCTAACAAACCCAGATATTTAACAAATACATTCCAGCTCAATATCAACACCAAAACCCCATTAAAACTTGCTTGAAAACTCAACTAAAACACCCAAAAACACAACTGAAATCCCAGCATAATCCCTATAATTAAAGCTTACCTTTGCTGAATACAATCTCTGAAGTTGATTCTCAATCCCCAAGCTTCAAGCTCCTAAGTTTTCTAAGCCCAAATCCTTGCTTAAGCTAGCCTACACCAAAATTTCCTTGAGTTATTTCTTAGAGAATGAAGGAGAGAGAGATAGGAATGGTGAGAAGCTATCCTTAGCTGAAAGCAGGAGTATAAGTCGGTTTCCCTAAAGTTTCTAAGTAATTCCTCCTTTATGTTTTACTTGACTTAAGTCTAAAGGGTTACCTCAAGGCTCGGGGTACCAAAACGTCCCCGAGGGCAAAATGGTAAATTTCCCCAATATTCCCTCCTAGACATTCTATCCTCAAATATATCTCCAAATATTTATTTTCATGTCCCGATAATCCCATAACACACCTGGTACCCAAATTACCCCTCGACTCGCCCCGAGTTAGAATTTCAACCCTGTTGTGACTCTCTGGCTAACCGCTCCCCAGGACTGTCTCGGATCGTGCTGCGCAAACATATCACATATATATCACATTTATCACATTTATATCCCTAATATCCAAATGGGGCCCACATGCACATTTAACCCAACCAAACATGCATCATTATCATATATTCACATAAATCCACATATAAGCATATTAAATCACTTATTGCCCCCCCCCCCCCCCAAGGCACACTAATCAAGGCCCTAAGTCCGATTAGCAAATTTGGGTCATGACATTGCTGCTTCCTGAACTGCTCATATAACGGCTCCCACCTATTCCCAGCCTCCCCAGACTGTACAATTGGTACCACTGGAGGTGGTACAATAGGGACAACACTCCCTGATGGAGCCTGCTGTCGCAGAAGACGAATTTGCTCATCCTGGCTCTGTAATCGATCCTGCATATCTGCCATAAGTTGTTGCCAGTTCTCAGGGACTGGCGGAGGAATCTGGCCCTCGTCATCACCCCTGGTCCCATACCTTGTGCCGGCTAGTTGCGTAGATTTTCTTGGACGCATAGCTATCCAAGTCAATCTGCAATCAACGACTCGGCAGTCAGACCATGATGACAGGGTAAAAGCTTCCCAAAATCAATCAAAGGAACATAACCAACCACAAACATTCAAAAACATAGGCATTCATCAACATGCACCGACTGCTAATAAGAATGCCCCAACATTACCTCACAACAGCATTCATCCATACATAATATACAATTAATCATTCAAATATTCATTTGCATGCACTGCGATGCTAATAAGCAAACCTTGATATTTTCACACAGCAGTCAAGGGCCAGGCCCTATCAGTATCTCATACATCCTATTAATCCAATGAACAACATCATTCATAATTCATTCCAAGCATACAAGCATATAAGCATACATACACATTACCAAACCCTGAATCGAGCTTGTCTCTAGCAGCGAATGTACATGTCCAGTCGGTCTTCAGGAACCCTTAAACCTAGGACACTATGATACCAAGTTGTAACACCCTGGATAGCCAAGACCGCTACACTGTGTACTTATAAAGGTGCAGGACTTGCTAATCAAGTCATTTAATTAAAAACGTGTTACTAACTATGAATGTGCTAGGGATAAAAATGGGTTTTGGTCTCAAAAGTTACAATTTATATAATTAAACAGTTTTACACATGGGATCCAAAAAAGAAACAGTGATTAAAAGTTGGTTTATAGAATCTCCAAAATATAGACCACCATCAGCCATTCTAAGGCAAAACAGACATTTATGGTTTCCCTGTTCCTGCTTCCCCCTTCAACCGTGGCGGCTGAGCAGCTGGTCATGTACATTCAGCTCGCAGAGCTCTCCTAGTCAGGGATGATCGAGTTTACCCTTGCCTTTTCCTGCACTACGTAGCACCCGTGAGCCAAGGCCCAGCAATAAAACATAATATTCATCACAAACAACAATAACAGAAGAATAATCCTTTAAACATGATCAAACATTCAATACTCACATTAACCACATAGTAGGTATTCAGAATCAAAGATGCAACTATGCATTAATAACAATCAAGTTACATGATAATCAGGGCTCACAACTTACGCCGCACCCTCTGTTTACCCCACTGACTCCGACCTGCTTAAACCGTGCTCAGTGCATATTAAGCTATCCTCGGCTACCAGTGGCCGAGCCACGCCCTGTGCGCTAGTTTAACCTTGGCACTCGTAGGCCATTGGTTCACTGTTTACATGGCATAATACCATCCTTTCAAAACATACATACTAGGGAACCCTTAGTCCCATTACAAAGATACAACCGGGTGCAGTTTTCTTACCTTCTATATCTACGTTCACTGACTACGAGCGATGACTCTAGAGCACGATCTGCTTCCCGAGCCTTAGCTTTAACACCTAGTCACAACCAAGGTAATGGATTCCATTAATATTCAAATAAAGGTTTCCGGGAACAATACTAGCTTCTGGGACATCAAATTCGACCAAGCACGGTGGTGAAATCGATCCCGAGCACCCTAGGTTAAGTTCCCACGCTTAAGATCCGCAAAAGACCAAAAATGCACCTGAGGGCTGCGGCCCTTGAAACCTAGCCGCGACCTGCCTCTAAAACAGAGCCTAAGCCCCCCAGAAAGTAGACATGCACCGCGGCCCTACCCTATGGTGCCACGGCACTCTCCTTTGGCCGAGCCTCCCTGGCTTTCTTGCTTCGTAGGGCCACAACGCTCTAGAACAGAGCCGCGGCCCTACCGTTCGTGCCCAGAAAATCCACCATTTCAAGCATCCTAACCTCATTCAAAACCACCCCAAAGCACCCTAATTCAAAACCCATTAATCACAAAACTTTTAACATGATTCTAACAGCAAAAACCAACAGAAATCCAACTTAAAAACCTACTAAAATTTCATTTTGATTTCTAAAACCCAGCAACTCAAAACACCAAAACCAGTCATGCAAAACTCAAATTTTAACCTCTAAATTACGAATTGAAGCTTACCTCCTTTGCTGAACCGCTTCCTTGACAACCTTTGAGCTAACCCAAGCACTCAGCTTCAATTCTGCCCTTAAACATCAAAATCATAAACACCTTAATATTCAGCCAAAATACTTAGAGTTCTAACACCCAAAAACACAACTCAACTCTTACCTTAATCTTGGTTGAGTGACCCTTAGTCTGAACTAAGCTAAACCTTCATGAATTCAGCTCAAACACAAAATTTTCCAGCTGATTTCCCTTTAATTCTAGTGATTTCTTGAAAGAGAAAAGAGAAGAAATAGAAGGAAGAGAAGAGCTAAGAAAGTCGGTTTATGGTTTATTCTTCTGCTTTCATTAACTTAGTCTAATCTTAGTCAGTTAAGTCAATCCCGAGGCTCAGGGTACCGGAAACTTCCCTGAGGGCAAAATGGTAAATTTCCCCAATATCCCCGCCTAAGCTTCCTATCCTCAAATATATCTCCATATACTTATTTCCATAACCCGATAGTCTAAATAACTACCTGATACCTAAAATACCCCTTACTTATCCAAAGTCAAATATTAAGCTCCGTTGTGACTTTTCCTGCTATCTAGCTTCCTAGGATCGCCTCAAGCCGCACACTGCAAATCTACCCACTTAATAATGTGGTTCTCACAGATATAACATTTAACCACATTTACATTCATATAATCATACAAGCATGCTTATCATAGAATCATGCATTAAATCAATAAATTCACACCTAAGCCACTTATGCCTTCCCAGCGCACTAATCAAGGCCCTTAAGCCATATTAGTGATTTTGGGTCGTTACACTTTAAGTTGAGCAATTAGGGATGACTTAAAAAAAATTGAATACTTTAAAACCATTTGTTCTTAAATCTTAAAACTTAGACTAAACCATTGAATTTATAGTCTTGTCACATTATTCATAAAACATGCCTACATATAATGGTGCTGAATATTTGGAAAACAATTCTCAATTGCATAAAGAGACCACATTCTTATGCCTAAAGAATAATTTCATTAGCACTTTCTTATTTTCCTTATAAAATAAAAGTGTTAAACGTTGTCTCCCGCTTTATTAAAATTGTAAAGGAAAACGTTTTGAAATTAGATATACAAAGTTAGAAAAATAGATTTTTTATTTTATTAATCTTGTAAATTAAAAAGGTCAATTTTCCGTAAATTAAGAAACCCATAAGTTTTATTATCCAAAAAAAAAAAATATTTCTCAATTAACCAACTAAACAAATTTTTGTCCTAAGTGATAATTATTTTTGTGAAAAAAAATAAAGTCCTATCTCACACAAGAGTACCATCTTAAGATTTTAAAATAAAATATAAAACCTCATTATATTTTAAACAACTTAAATCTTAACCATTAATACATAGAAAGTTATCTTATATTTACTTTAAGAAAAAGAAACATGATTTGACTAGTGAATTATGACTTAAAGTTTAAAAACCAAATGTGTCGAAAACATAACTTGATTTGACAACATTTTTAGAAAAAACAAAACTCACAATCTATGGGGTATTTCTTAGTCAAATCTTGCAGGGCTTTTAATTAATATAAAAGAGCCTGAATAATTAAAATAAGCTAAAAATGTTAATTTTAAACTTGTCAAAGCGTTGCTCAAGAATGCACTCTTCAAGCTGTCAGTTTTTCACCCGAGCTTGCACATCAATCACAAAAAGCTTATACCTTGACCTAGACATAAATTTTTTAGTGTTTCAAAATGTTAAAATCAAGTACTCGTACTAAATAATGAAATTATAAAAGTTCCATTTGAAAGTTTGACCAATAACCTAAGGTTTTACCTGTTGGAAGCCACTATAACATCATCATCTTGGCAGTAAACAGTTTTGAGCATCTAAGTTAGAGAATTCATATCTCACAAAATATAGTCAATTTTTCAAAAATTATTTATAGGTGTAATATGCAATATACCAAGAATGTTCAGTTAAATATTTAGCAACAAATAATTAATTTACCTTATTCAAATCGTTGCTCAAAGTTTCAGTATTAAATATGCCAGTTAGCATTTAAGATTGCACATGAAATCCCAACATGCTCATTACTTGTGTTATACAAAATGTTTTTCAGTGGTTCAAAAGCCTAAAATTATGTAATATTCCCATATTTAACATTGGTCAATACCTTTTTATGAGAACATATTGTAAAATTATTGGTTGACTCGTTGGAAGTCACCCATAAAATCTGGCAGCAAGAAATTCTTATAAACTTCCAATGGAAACTTTGGATTTCCACTAAAAGATATAGCACACATGCATGCATCATCTAATATTATCAAACACCTTATTACAACATAAATAAGAGATGAAAACCTTCCATGGATCTCTAAAACTCAGATTGGTAAATTAAAGATAAACTATTATCAAAACACAATATTTTTGTCTTTAAAGTTCTAGGTTTCGTTTGTCTTGGGTCCTTGAACTTTTTGAACCAGTATTCTATCCTCTTGGAACCTTAACATTCATCCCAAACTCCCCATTATTAGATTCAAACTAATATTAGAATAAATAAGGAAATGGAGAGATTTTAAAACCATAAAGCTTACCTTGAAATCTTAGAATCAGGCTTGCATGCACAAGATTTTAGCTCCACTGCCTACTTGAAATGGATTCCTACTCTTTCAACATACATGATCTGAGTTAGATAGAGCTCCTACTCAATCAAACAAAATGAGAAAGCGCCTAAGGGTACTTGGTCAAGAGAAGGGAAGAAGAATAAGAAATGTTCATGAGAACTAACCTCTTTCATGAGCTCAAGCTTGGAGGTTCTCTAATGGAGTTCTTGTGAGGAGAGAGAGATATTTATTTTTTCAGATTTTTTAGTGAGATGGGAGAGATTTCTTGCTAAAATGGTGAAGAGAAAGAAGAAAAAAAATGAAAGAGGAGAGCGAGAGAGAGAGAGAGGATAGGTGTCCCCTCACATGCCAGCCAACCCCTCTAAAAGACACTTATGTCCTCCTATTTTCTATTATTTTTAAACAAAGTTACTTATTCCCCAAGGCTAGAATGGTACTTTTTGTAAAAAGATAATTTCCTATAGTTTTCAACTCATGTAGCTTAGAATTTTTAATATAATTGAATGTCATACCAAAAATATTTGATGACATTTGTCTTACAAAAAACTAAATATTACATAATTTTACTTATGTAATTTCCGTTGGTCTTAATTCCACCTTAAGTAGCATTAACTATTTTCATATAGCTTGGACATATTGAATATTGCAGGAAAATTCATTAAAAATATTTGTTTTCCCTTATTCATAATTATTTTATGCTCAACTTAATTTTCCTTTTGCAATAATTATTGGAGCATATTTTTAGATTCGAGATTTTTACCCGAATAAGGATTTTGACTAGGTCCATGACCGTAGTCTTATTTTAATTGCATAACCAAACTTATTATATTATAATCAATATTTAAACACAAAACTTACATACAAGGCATACCATATTTATTACAAGTATCAAAATACTTGGAAATAAAATTTCTGAGAATAAGATTTCTTGTAAACCTGAATTCCATCAGGTGCCCTAAACGTGGGGCATTACATTTAGAACTTGTACCACATTCTCGAAATATGGATAATCTTATTTCCTGTGTTGCCTGCTATACTATGAACCAAAACACAACATCTCGTGTTTTTTAGGTACAAAACTAGTGAACCATACTAACACTATTTAATCCAAAGATTCCATATAACTTTGTTTTACTATGAACTATTTAAATTCATTTCCCTTAATCTTAATGCTCTCGTACCAATACAATATTGAGGTCACATTGATGAATTTAAGAATTTTCTGATATTTAAATAATATTATTCAAAAATTCATAAAAAGAATATATGCAAAAATTCATTTCATTTATTAGTTTCATAAAAAAAATATCCATTACATATGCTTTTAGGGCATCATTCCCAACAAAAACATGGGTGACTAAAACGTGCATTATACATTTTTCATTTAAAAGTTACTATGTAGTATATCAAATAGTATCATTTGTTAAATATAGCAACTTGTTATACTATATTGTAACCAATTAGTTTCCAAAGTAGGCTTGAATGTAATGTAAGAGTGTCTCAAATAATAAGACACCATAATATAACCTAAAAATAAATGCATGTTTTTAAAGGTAGCTAATTGATATCTAAGGATAATCAATTATTCAACAAATAGGCTTAGAGGTAACCAAAATGTATCTGAAATAATAAAATATAAAAGTAAAGATTTTTATGAAAAGTTAATCAGTGAGTATCTTATCAATATTGTAAGCAACCAAACGGTTGCCTTTGAAAACCCATAAAAAAAGAAAATACCCCAAGGAGTGAGATTCTATTGGGACTAGTGCTCTGAAATAACATGTATTGGACAATGCTTTTAATTGAAATAAATAAATGGATTGAATTATTATGTATATATTTTATGTCCTATATTATTCTTGATAATGTTATGTAAATATCAGAAAATTCTCAAGTTCGCCTATGTGTTCTCAATCTCATATTGGTATGGGAGGATCGTGATTGAGATAACGAACTTAAAACAGTTCGCAGTAAAATAAGGTTATGGAATATTTAGATTAAATACTGCTAGTACAGTTCACTAGTATTATGAATACATGTGACCTAGATCAGGGTCACAAGTGTAGTATGACACTTTAGTGGAGGTACTTTATACATTGAGAATATGTAGAACTCGCCCAGATGTGTTAATTAATAATTAATTAAATATTGTTTCATAGTATTAATTAAACACATCAATCGATTATCATATACAAGCTGATCTTAATCATGAGTTTTTTATGAACTCCTATATATGTCATTTGATCATTTGATTCATGCGTTAGGGTTTGTCAAAATGATCAGGCTAAAAACTATTGTTTTGGGAATTCAATGATATATATGGATGGGGACATAGTAAGTAGATATGGAATCTATACCTTCTTATAGAATGAATAATGGTTCCCTATTGGGTTGAATTTTGGAACTGAAAGGTTATTGACGTCAAATTCATAAACATGTAATGAATTAGCCGTCACTAGTAAAGTCAATGGTACTCTTGGAAAAAAGAAATAATTAAATGGGTAAAACAGTAATTTTTGTAGAGTCCCAGAATGTTTACTTAGCTAGATAGTAGTAGTTAGTTAGTAGTACGTTAGTTACCGTGGATTTTGGTTCAAGTCGGGACTTAGTTTGAAACTCATAGCAACAGTTATGGATTTTATAAGTTTAACCTATAGTTTAAGAAAATTAATTATAACATAAGGTTAGATTAATATTTCTGGTCATAGATATATTATTTATTATAACCTAAGGTTTAGATAGAACCATTAAGAGCATGGCACTTGTCATAACCATGATTATTAAGGAATTAAGTATTTTTGATGAATAGTTTTAATAAATGAAAGATCTAGAAGCTCTAGAACCATCCAGCAACAATTATGATCATATTATGACTCCGCCAAAGCTAGTTAAACAATTAAAATTAAGATGAAAAAGTGCAAATACATGTTTAATATATCAACGTATGCCGATATATCGCCTACGGAAGATACAGAAAACACGTTGACTTTGCACGAACGTACGAACGGGGGCTCGGGATTAGGGCAGAGATGATATATCGCCTATAGGGGAGAGATATATGGCCCTTTAAGTTGATTTTTGAAAAGTTTGGTTTTTGATTTTCAAAATTACTCTTAATCACTTAGACCTGATTTTGAACGACTTTGACCGAGTTCTGGGCGTCAGTTGAACGAAAATTCAAAACTTTTTCATTTTATAATCATTTATTTATTCAAATTAAAAGGGGTTAGTTTCACTCCTTGAATTCTATAAATAGGACCTAGTGCTCAGCCATTTTCTTCATTCTTCAAGCATTTGGTCAAAGCCTCCAAGGTGCTAATGTTACTATAGAGAGATACACTTGGGTTTTGGGTTAAAGCTTTAACATTCGAAGCTTTTATAAACACTTGGGAAGTGAGAAATAGTGTGATTTCGGTATTGAGGTTTAGACCAATCCATAAGGTCATTCAAGGTATTCCCATTCCTTAAGTTCAGTTCTATATAATTCTTTAGTTTTCTTTAGTTTCTTTTATTCAGATCCTAACTCTTGTTATTGATTCTTGATTAGGTATTTAAGTTCTTGAAACTTAAGGCCCTTCTTGTTAAGTTTCTTCTTGATGGTTTAGTACCCATATTCATCTATATTATTAAAGATTCTCACCATTTTCTACTGTTGGTTTATAGGAGTTTCTAAATCTCGTTCTTGTTCCCAAATATCCCGGCTTTTGGTAAGGAAAATAGGCTAGATATATGTGTTTAAATGTTTATGTTATGATATGTTTTATGCTATGATATGATATATGTTTTATAGTCCTTGGGCATATGACTTGTTTAGATAACAAGCCCAAAGAATATGTTTTATAGTCCTTGGACATATGACTTATTTAGCTAGCAAGCCCCAATAATTTATGGGCATATGATTTGCTTAGATAGCAAGCCCCACAAATTTATTGGCATATGACTTGCTTAGTTAACAAGCCCCAAGAAGTATGATGGCCATTATAGTCCTATATGATATATGTTTTATAGTATAGTCTTATGCTTATAGTTATGATGTATGTTTTTATTAGATTTTCCTTGCTAGGCATTAGGCTCACTCCTTTATTTTTTTAGTGTGATGCAGGAAATGATTATGGAGGCGAAATGATTCTTAGTAGCTTGGCTTGTGTGTTGAGGTTGAATGGAATGAATAGATTGCGTGTTAATCGAGGATGAAGTTATTTATTTTTAGTCTTTCAAATTATGTTTTATGTTTTGTAAACAATGGGATCCCATGCCCTATCACATTTTATTTTACACTTTTATGTTATTGATACAATAATTATTTTAGATTTTTAATAAAGTTATGATTATTTCTTATGTATGTTTTCTCCAAAAGTTGTAGCCATGTCTAGCAGTTTTTAATGGTCCAAGTTATTAGAAATAGTTGGGTCATTACAGTTGGTATCAAAGAAACAGTCCATTTGCATGAAGGTCTCCTTGATACACACGCTCAAGTTCTGAATCTAACCGCCAATGTAAGTGTTTATGTTTGTTTGTTTAGCTAACGTTTTAGCCTTATGTTTTCAGTTAA
This sequence comes from Humulus lupulus, assembly GCF_963169125.1. NCBI lineage: Eukaryota > Viridiplantae > Streptophyta > Magnoliopsida > Rosales > Cannabaceae > Humulus > Humulus lupulus. The sequence goes on along the minus strand of NC_084797.1, from coordinate 140,507,818 downwards.
GAATGAATGAAGCCTTAACCTATGAGGATATCAGAGCCATTAAGGCCTTGAAAAGAATTAGAGAGCCAAGAAATACAGTAGGAGTGCTAGAAAGAATCACTCGGAGATTACTCTTATTCCGCAATGAGATAGGTCACCTCCAAACAACTAAACAAATCATGATGAGAGCAGCAGAGCAATATGTTTTAGTGATTAGACTTTTTAAAGATTATCCTACTGTAATTGCGTCTTTAGAAGAAATATGGGAGATTATAGATGATGAAGATGAATTACCAGTAGCTATTAGATATTATTTTCTCATACTTAGGTTCTCCTCTAAGATGAAATTCCAATTCACAAATGAGCAAAAATGTAGAATCTTTACGAATCTTCCTAGAGGAAATTTTGAGGCTCAAGATAATGATGATTATGAGGAGATAGATGATGATATGTTAGATGAAGGGTCAGATGTAGAAGAACCTGTTTTTTAGATTATATTAGTTTCTTTATTTATTTTATTTATTATCTTTGCATTTATGATTGTATATAGTGAGAACCTTTTTCCAAATAAATATCATTGTTATTTTGAATGACATTTATGAGTTTGATTTTTTTTACAATCATAATAAATAATAAATTTAATAAATAATGACCAAGTTCGGTGAGGGTGGATACAAATCAATGGACCAGGTTCTATATTGAGAGTTAGGGGGCCATAGTAGTGGGAATGATTTTACTGATCCCAGCCCTCCCTCAATATGGTTAACTTTGGAACAACGACGAGTTTCGAGCTTGAGAATTAAGTCATATAGGATGATTAGAAACACTTAGAAAAATAATAAAGATGGCTTATTTTTCTAAGTATAGAAACACATCCTAATTATAAAGAAGGCTTATATAATTCTTTTCATAAGAAGTCATAATTAATAGGTCTGAGTTATGTTTGCTTAGATTAAGTATTATCTTAGAGCCTATTAGGGTAAGTTCTAACATGTTTTTCTCGACTGTTAGAACCCTGTTGAAGATGTCGCTCAGAAGGTCTGCACGCACCAATGCCAATGCCTCCAGCGTCGCTCCTGAAAATAATGAAGCCCCTCCAGTTCGTAGAAGGGGAGCACGTGCTACCAATGCTACTGCTAACCAAAGTTCACCGCTGCCACCGGTTGACAACATCGCAGAAATTTCCAGACTACGACAACAAGTGGAGGAATTACTGCAGCAATAGCAACAACAGGCTCAGCCTCCGCCTCCGCCTCCGCCACAACCATAGCCTCATCAAATGGCTCAAGCACCCCATCAAGTAGGTCCTTATGGGGGATGGCCAATGACAAACTATGCGCCCTACCCAGCTCAGCACATGGAGAAAATCTACGAGCAATTTTGTAAGCAATGCACTCCAAACTTTGAAGGGACAACTGACCCCTTCGATGTAGAAGAATGGCTCAGAAATGTTGAGCCAATCCTACCGCACATAAATCTCGGCAACGCGGACCGCATATCCTGTGTTTTGTATCTACTAAAGAAGGGTGCTAGAATATGGTGGGACTTAGTTCAGCACACTCACGACGTTGCTACCATGACATGGACCAGATTTGTGGAGCTCTTCCACAAGAAGTACTACAACTCGGCAGTCATCGCAACAAGGGTCGAGGAATTCGCTAATCTGAAACAGGGCAACTTGACGGTAGCAAAGTATGCACCAGAGCTGGTTCCAACTGACTTTCTGAGGGTTACCAAGTTTGTTAGAGGACTTAGACAAAAGATTGAGCTAAGGGTGAAGCTATCAAACTCACGAAATACTACTTATGCCGATGTCCTAGAAACGACTATAGAAGTAGAAAGGCTCCAGGCGAATGTTAGTAAAGAAAAGGCGAATAAGCGTGAGCCTAAGTAGCAGAGTCAACCTAAGAATGATCGCAACAACCACAACAACCATTAGTCTAGTAACAATAGTAATGGTAAAAAAAGAAGGCATCCTGACAACAAGCAGTCCGACAATGATAAAAGTGCACGGACAAACAATGGAGGTAGTAGGTCGAGTTATGTAGAATACCCGCAATGTGCTAAGTGCCAAAAGAAACATCTTGACGAGTGCCGTGAAAACACCAAGGGATGCTTCAATTATGGTCATGAAGGTCACCAGAAGAGAGAATGTCCCCAGCTCAAGCAAGAGGAGAAAAAGGACAACAAGATGGTTCCTGCCAGAGTCTTTGCCTTAACCCAAGGAGAAGCTGACGCTAGTAATAAAGTAGTCACAGGTCAGATTCCTATCCTCAATAATGTATATTCAGTATTATTTGATTCGAGAGCCACTCACTCGTATATCTCGTTAGGAATGATAGAGAAATTAGACAAACCTTGTGAAAGATTTAGAACTAGGTTTGTAACAGAGTTGCCTTCAGGCGAAGTAGTCCTATCATTACGGATAGTACGAGGTGTACCGATCAAAATTGAGGACGTAGAACTAGAAGGAGACCTATAGAATTAGAGATCAAAGACTTCGATGTGATACTGGGAATGGATTGGCTAGCAAGGCATGGTGCAACCATCGACTGCAAACGTAAGCAAGTGATGTTCGAGACTTCTGACGGCCAGAGACTATGCTATATGGGAAAAGTTTCAGGACTATGCACACCGTTTATTTCATCTGTCAAAGCTCAGAGGATGATAGAAAAAGGATGTCAAGCATTCTTAACCAGCATCACGGATGTGGTAAAGGAAACACCACTAAAAGTTGGAGACGTCTACATTGTAAAAGAATTCCCAGAAGTATTTCCTGACGATTTACCAGGGTTTCCGCCGACTCGGGAAATTGACTTCACAATCGAACTAGTACTGGGCACTGAGCCTATCTCAATGGCACCATAACGGATGGCACCTACTGTACTCAAGGAGTTAAAGACGCAGCTACAAGAACTCTTAGACTTGGGTTTCATTAGGCCGAGCCATTCGCCATGGGGAGCACCGGTTCTATTTGTGAAGAAGAAGGGTGGAAGCATGCAGATGTGTATAGATTACCGCAAGCTGAATAAGGTGACGATTAAGAATAAGTACCCACTACCTCGAATTGACGACTTATTTGATCAACTTCGAGGAACAACCGTGTTTTCAAAGATTGATCTACGGTTCGGGTATCACCAGCTCAAGGTACGGGAAGAGGATATTCCCAAGACAGCTTTTAGAACACGTTATGGACATTACGAGTTTTTAGTTATGTCTTTTGGTCTTACCAACGCTCTAGCCGCATTCATGGATTAAATGAATAGGGTCTTCAAGGATTACTTGGATAAATTCATTGTAGTGTTCATCGACGATATCTTGGTGTACTCAAATGACGAAGTCGAGCACGAGGAGCATTTAAGGATGACCATGTTGTGAATGAAAGAGCATCAACTTTACACCAAGTTCAAGAAGTGTGAATTTTGGCTTTCACAAGTAGCGTTCCTCGGCCACATAGTATCCAAGGAAGGAGTTGTTGTATACCCATCTAAGGTAGAGGTTGTGAAGGATTGGCCAAGACCAAAGAATGCGTCAAAGGTAAGAAGTTTTCTGGGACTAGCAGGCTATTATCGGAGGTTCGTAGAGAGCTTTTCTAAGATAGCCACTCCGCTTACCAACCTGTCCCAGAAACAGCAGAGGTTCAACTGGACTGATAAGTGTGAAGAGAGCTTCTAGGTGCTTAAGGATAAGCTATGCTCAACACTAGTACTTTGTGTACCGACACCCAACGACAAGTTTGTAGTCTACTGTGATGCGTCGAAGCAAGGTTTGGGTTGTGTGAGGATGCAGAATGACAAGGTGATAGCCTACGCCTCAAGGCAGCTGAAGGAGTACGAGCAATGCTATCCAACGCATGATATGGAGTTGGTAGCGATGGTCTTTGCATTAAAAATCTGGTGCCATTATCTTTATGGAGAACAGTGTGAGATTTATACGGACCACAAAAGCTTAAAGTATTTCTTCACTCAGAAGGAGCTTAACATGAGGCAGCGCAGGTTGTTAGAACTAGTGAAGGATTATGACTGTGAAATCCTATACCACTTGGGAAAGGCAAAGGTAGTTGCTTATGCGCTAAGTGGGAAGAGTTATGGAAGTCTAGGATCGTTAGCTGGAATAGAAAAGCCGCTATAGCAGGAGCTGATCAATGCAGAATAGAAATAGTCATTGGTAAACTGGCTAACTTGTCCATCCAGTCAAGTCTGTTAGAATATATACGAATCGGACAAGGGAAGGATGACACATTAGTATCTCACATAGCTGTAGTTAAAGAAGGCAAGGCCATAAATTTCTCTATACCAGGACAGGGGTTCTTAAGATATAAGGATCGGGTAAGCGTGCCGAATGATCAAGGGATTAAGATGAAGATTTTGGAAGAAGCGCACAATACCCCATACTCAGTTCACCCAGGGTCGACTAAGATGACTCACGATCTTAAACCATTGTATTGGTGGCCTGGAATGAAGAAAGATATAGCAGAGTATGTGTCTAAATGCTTAGTATGCCAGCAAGTGAAAGTAGAACATCAGCGGCCTGCAGGCTTATTGTAATCACTTAGTATTCCATAATGGAAATGGGATGACATAGCCATGGATTTCGTGACGGGATTGCCACGAACAAATAAGTAGCACGACTCGGTTTGGGTAGTAATAGATAGACTAACCAAGTCAGATCATTTCCTGCCTGTTAAGACTATGTATACAGCTGATCAGTATGCATACATTTATGTTCAAGAAATAGTAAGACTGCATGGACTCCCTAAGACCATAGTATCTGATAGAGGATCAGTGTTTACATCAAGATTTTGGGGAAGCTTGCAGCAAGCCATGGGTACCAAGTTAAGTCTTAGTACAACATTTCATCCTCAGACAGACGGTCAGTCCAAGCGTACCATACTAATTTTAGAAGATATGTTGCGCGCTTGTGTACTTGATTTCAGAGGATCATGGCGTAAGTATTTGTCGCTGATAGAATTCTTCTACAACAATATCTACCAATCAACAATCGGGATGGCACCCTACGAGCTACTTTATGGAAGAAGGTGTCGATCATCGTTACATTGGGACGAGGTAGGAGAAAGGCAACTTCTTGGTCCCGAAGCTGTTAGAGAAGCTTAGGATGCAGTAGCACTGATTAGAAAGCGTATGCTTGCTGCTCAGAGCCATCAGAAAAGTTATGCGGATGCCAAGCTACGTGATGTGGAATTCAAAGTCGTAGATCAAGTCTTCTTAAAGATATCTCCTATGAATGGTGTGAAGTAGTTTGGGAAGAAAGGCAAGCTTAGTCCCAGGTTTATAGGTCTTTTTGAGATATTGGACAAAGTGAGAGCAATTTCATATAGATTAGCCCTACCGCCAGCTCTAGCAGATAGCCATAATGTGTTCCACATCTCGATGCTGCGTAAATATTTGTCATACCCATCTCACGTCCTCAAGTATGATACGATAGCACTCTAGAAAGACTTGAGTTACGAGGAATGACCAGTTAGCATCCTAGATAGAGGGATGAAAGAATTATGGTCTAAGAGTATTCCGATAGTCAAGGTCCTATGGAGTAATAGTTCTGAACGGGAGGAAACGTGGGAGTTGGAGGAGGACATGTTAGCCTGGTATCCGGAATTGTTTGGTAAGTAAATTTCGGGGACAAAATTCTTTGTAGTAGGGGAGAATTGTAGAGTCCCAGAATGTTTACTTAGCTAGATAGTAGTAGTAGTAGTAGTTAGTTACCGTGGATTTTGGTTCAAGTCGAGACTTAGTTGGAAACTCATACCAACAGTTATGGATTATATAAGTTTAACCTGTAGTTTAAGAATATTAAATATAACATAAGGTTTGATTAATATTGCTGGTCATATATATATTATTTATTATAACCTACGGTTTAGATAGAACCATTAAGAGCATGACACCTGACATAGCCATGATTATTAAGAAATTAAGTATTTTTGATGAATAATTTTAATAAATGAAAGATCTAGAAACTTTAGAACCTTTCAGCAGCTATTAGGATCGTATTATGACCTAGTCAAACCTGTTTATCCAATTCAAATTAAGCTGAAAAAGTGCAAATACGTGTTTAAAATATCAATGTATGATGATATATCGCAGCATAGGGGCCGATATATCGCCTACGGAAGAGACGAAAAACACGTCAACTTTGCACGAATGTACGAACGGGGGCTCTGGATTAGGGTAGAGCATATATATCGCCTATAGGGGCGATATATGGCCCTTTGTGGAGATTTTTGAGAATTTTGGTTTTTGATTTTAAAAATTACTCTTAATCACTTAGACCTCCCTTTGAACGACTTTGATCGAGTTTTCGGCGTCAGTTGAACGAAAATTCAAAAAAAATTCATTTTATAATCATTTATTTATTCAAATTAAAAGGGGTTAGTTTCACTCCTTGAACTCTATAAATAGGACCTAGTGCATTTGGTTAGAGCCTCCAAGGTGCTAATGTTACTATAGAGAGATACACTTAGGTTTTGGGTTAAAGCTTTAACATTCTAAGCTTTTATAAACACTTGGGTAGTGAGAAATAGTGTGATTTCGGTATTGAGGTTTATACCAATCCATAAGGTGATTCAAGGTATTACTATTCCTTAAGTTTAGTTCTATATAATTCTTTAGTTTCTATTATTCAGATCCTAACTCTTGTTATTGATTCTTGATTAGATATTTAAGTTCTTGAAACTTAAGGCCCTTCTTGTTAAGTTTCTTATTGATGGTTTAGTACCCATATTCATCTTTATTATTAAAGATTCTCACCATTTTCTACTGTTGGTTTATAGGAGTTTCTAAATCTCGTTCTTGTTCCCAAATATCTCAGCTTTTGGTAAGGAAAATAGGCTAGATATATGTGTTTAAATGTTTATGTTATGATATGTTTTATGCTATGATATGATATATGTTATGTTATATGTTTTATAGTCCTTGGGCATATGACTTGTTTAGATAACAACCCCAAGAATATGTTTTATAGTCCTTGGACATATGACTTGTTTATCTAGCAAGCCCCAATAATTTATGGGCATATGAATTTCTTAGATAGCAAGCCCCACAAATTTATGGGCACATGACTTGCTTAGTTAACAAGCCCCAAGAAGTAATATGGCCATTATAGTCCTATATGATATATGTTTTATAGTATAGTCTTATGCTTAAAGTTATGATGTATGTTTTTATTAGATTTTTCTTGCTAGACATTAGGCTCACTCCTTTATTTTTTTAGTGTGATGTAGGAAAATGATTTTGGAGGCGGAAGGATTCTTGGTATCTTGGCTTGTGATTCTTACTTAAAGTTATGAATGGATTGCGTGTCGATCAAGGATGGAGTTATTTATTTTTAGTCTTTCAAATTATGTTTTATGTTTTGTAAACAATGGGATCCCATGCCCTATCACATTTTATTGTACACTTTTATGTTATTGATACAATAATTAATTTAGATTTTTAATAAAGTTATGATTATTTCTTATGTATGTTTTCTCCAAAAGTAGTATCCATGTCTAGTAGTTTTTAATGGTCCAAGGTATTAGAAATAGTTGGGTCATTACAATTGGTATCAAAGGCAACGGTCCATTTGCATGAAGTTCTCCTTGATACACACGTTCAAGCTCCGAATCTAACTGCCAGTGTAAGTGTTTATGTTATAGTTATTATGTTCATGTGGTTAGCTAACGTTTTAGCCTTATGTTTTCAGTTAAGAATGAATGGAGCCTTAATTTTGAACACTTAATAGACACTTTATGGTTACAATAAAGTACTTAGTAAATATATGTTTTTAATTGCAAGAGTGCAATCTCATATTTTTAGTAAAATAATCATGAGAATAATAAACTATGATTATTGGATTAAAGAGTTGTTGGGAATTGTGCCCTAAAAGCATATGTAGTAGACATTGTTTTAAGAAATAAATAAATAAATTGAACTTGTCATGCATATATTTTATGGACTATATTATTCTGTGATAATATTAAGTAAATATCAGAAAAATTCATAAGTTCATATATGTTATCTCAACCGCGTATTGGTACAGGAGGATTGTGTTTGAGATAAATTAACTTATATAGTTTGTAGTAAAATAAAGTTATGGAATCTTTAGATTAATTACTGCAGATACGTTCTACTAGTATTATGAATACATGTGATCTAGATCCAGATTACTAGTGTAGTAGGACACTTTAGTCGATGTACTTTATATATTAGATAATATATAGAACTGGACCAGATATATTTATTTATACTTAGTTAAATACTATTTCGAAGTATTAATTAAATATATCAATTGATGATCATATACAAATAGATCTTAATCTTGAAGTTACTATGAACTCCTCTTTATGCTATATGAGTTCTTTGAGTCACTCGTTAGGGTTTGTCAGAATGATCAGGCTAGAAACATTTGTTTTGGGAACTCATTAATGTAAATGGCTGGGAACATAGTATACAGATATGGAATCTATACCTTCTAATAAGAGATTGAATAATGGTTCTCTTAAGGGTTGACTTTTGGGACTGAAAGGTTATTGAGCTCAAATTCATAATTTAGTTATGAATTAACCTTCACTAGTAAAGTCAATGGTCCTTAAGGAAACAAGATATAATTAAAAGGGTAAAACGATAATTGTATTCCCGGTTAATAATGAACCATTATTAGATGGTTAATTTGTATGTAATGATTATTACAATGGGCGCTTTATTGTTATAAAGTACTCAGTAAATGAAATGTCTATAATTACAAGAGTGCAATCTCATATTTATAGTGGAGTAATCATGAGATTAATAAATTAAGATTATTTAATTAAAGAGTTTAACTAATAATCACAAATTTATTGGAGCTTGAAATTATAGGTCCATAGATCCCCACAGTGGCTCTATCCACACTATTCAAGGCAAGAGTGATATAAAGGGTAAATGGTAAAAATACATATTTAAGAAGAATTTGTTCTTAGGGCCAAATATGAAATTAGTGATAATATTTATTAATTAATTAATTACAAATTAGTTGTAATTATCAAAATTAATTAACAATTAATTGTTATATATTTTTCGAAATTATATAAATAATTAATTTATTATAATTTTTAAAATTATAATAAAATAAATATTTAATTTTTGAAATTAGTATTTAATTAAAATTGTTTTTAATTAATTAGTAGAATTAATTAAATATCTTTATTTGAGTGGGAGATAATAGTTTGATAAGTTGAAATTGGATTTGAATTTAAAAGATTGATATTTATTCAAATAATTAATTATATGTGATAATTAGTTAAAAAGATAATAGATTCAAATTTGAATTAATTATCAGGTTGTTGGATTTTATCTGATAAGGTAATTTGAATAAATAATTAAATAATTGTGGAAAAATTAAATATCCCTAATTTATAGGGTGTTGCACGACACACACAGTCTGTGTCTCTGTGTGGCGTGCAGCTATATAAAAATGAGGGATAGATTTTTCACTTTTATTTATTTATTTAATTAATTAATTAATGAAAAATTTAAAAGTTTGTTTTTGATATTTTCATTAATAAGATAATTAATTAATTAAAATATAATTTGTAAATTGGTTACTTATTTATTTTTTAAATTTAAATATTTTCCATATAAGTTAGAGCTATCAGAAAATAAATAAGATATCGAATTTATTCGCTCTAAGAAAAAGAATGATATTTTTCTATCTCTCATTGAAAAAGATACAAAACCAATTTTAGGCCTATTATCTTGATCTCATGTGTTGAGTACATCAAGTTGAATCAGAAATATTCCATCCTTTATTCTCTAAGTGCCCACACACTTCTTAAGGTGTAGAGAATATTACAGAAGATCTTGGTGTGAGTACCTAGGAGCAGCTTGGATAGGAAGATCGTTTATTTTTATGAAAAGTTAGCAAAGACACTTGATAGGCATCTAGAGGTATGTTCTTTATTCTTTTCTCGTTTATGATTAATGTAAGTATATTAATGGATCCACATATTTAAAGGTAGTTTAAATATGTTACAAAAAAAATTTTGTTGTACACTGGGCCAACCCATCATTATTCTGTTGCGTATTAGGAAACTTGTTCCAAACAAGAGTTTTGATCAATAATCTAAATTTATTGGAGCTTAGAATTATAGGTCCATAGGTCCCCAGGGCGATTCTATCAAAACAATTCAAGGGAAGAGTTTATACAAGGATGATAATTAAAAAGGCTATTTTAGAGAAAATTTGTTCTTCGGAAAAATATACAATTATATGATAATTGAGGTTGGATAATTAATTAGTATAATTTCAAATAATTAAGTGAAATTAATTTATTAATTTATACACTAAAATTTGAAATATATATATAAAGGAAATCAGTTTTTAAAATATATTATTTAGTGGGAGTAAATTAATATGATAAGACAAAATAGTTTCTTTTACACCCAAATTTTGAGGATGAATAAATGAGCCTCGAAATGTAGGCTCGTAAAGTGAAAGCTCGAAAATAACAAGCAATAGTTGAACACTTGTATAAATATGCATGATTCATGTCCTGTCGTTGCTGGCGATTGAGCACAAGTTTTAAGGCTCGAGCTTAAGTTTCAAGCTCAAAAGATAGAATCTTCTCCGACGCATATGGGCGTTATTCGAGCCTTATTTGCAGGCTCGAGGGCATTGGTCTCCAAAGAATGAGTTCGATGAAACCATTAGCTGAGGAGGAGGTTGACTAGAATAACAAGCTCGAAATTATGCTGATCTCAAAAGCGCGATATTTTCCATTCGAGGTCAGCAATGCGTTTTGCATACAACAGTTGTTAGGATATCCATATTCCTTAGGGATTTATTGTAATATGATATTAAATCCCAATTATCATGGGATATTATGTATTTAATGTATTTATTTACATTTATTTCAAATTTGAATAATTTTTTGTAACTTCCCAGAATTAGGGGAAGATATTCTCCTAACCAGGCTTATAAATAGCCTAGTAATTTTCATTTGTAGACACGCACAAATTGGTACTGAGAATAATCTATCGAATGGCTCTAAGAAATCTTTGAGAGAATATTAAGATCAATAATATTAACTCGTGAACTAGGCAGATTTTGACAGCTGAACCACATAAAAGTTCTACTGTTATTTTCTTCTTTTCTGAAATATTGTTTCGTGCTCTTCAAATTTAAGTAGATAAAAAACGGTGTCAACAGTTTGGTGCTTTTGTTGAGAGCATTAAGCAAATCTCTGTATTTTTTAATTAGTAACCTCCTGCATTACATCAATTTCCATCAAGAACAACCCACGAGCTGGTGGGCGACCATTGCCTCAAATCCCTAAGGAACAAACTCCTCAAACTGAGAACTATCCCCGAAGGCCAGAGAAACAACCAATGGCAGACCATGGCCCAGACAAGGAGAATGCATCATCTAACTCCAGGGGGCCACCTGCTCCCTGGCCCAACAAGGACCTCTATTATAATTCTGAGAGGTACATACCCATTTTGGATCTGGAGAATTGCTAATTGTGCCAACAATTGGGCGAGGCCATAGGACGTAATGAATAATTGGCTAGGCAGGTTGCCGAGGTCCAGGTGCCACCCCAGAGGCCCAGAGGGCATCCCTGCAAAAGTACGGCCGCCAGGAAGGCCGAATAAGGGACCCAACAGACCCAGCGAAGGCCCAGGGAAAACACTGGCGACAATCGCCCTAGGAGGAATACTCATGATAACGTTGCTGGTAATCTGACGGTGAGTGTAACTACAAAAATAGAGAATAACTGAGCTCCCATAGTAGCTCAGAGCACTAACCCTGAACCTGTCAAGAATAACCTGGAACCAGTCCGGGCCAATTCTAGACCCTCTAGGACCAATAATTGATGGCCCCCACAATTGCCTATAAGGCATCCATCATCTTCCATAAGGCACCCATCTCCGGTCAGAAAAGCACCCCAATCGGCTCCTGATAGGAACCAGATAGGGGAGAGTGCACCACAATGGCCATCTCGAAGTGGCAGCCAAGATGGTAACTGTCAAGCTTGACTCGGACACAAGGGCAAGTGAGAAGTGACCCAAGGACAGAGGGTAGCCCAACCAGTAGGAAGCCACATGTCGAGATCACAGACAACTGGAGCAAGAGGGTCAGTGGAAGATCCACCTTGCAACCATCCAACCCCTCAACCAAAAAGAAATATTAGTTTTATTAGTAGGAGTTTGGACCTCACTAGGTTTTATAAGCGTATATAATACCAAACCCAGGAATATTGGGAATTATGACAATAATCGTGATCTTCAAGATCATCTTAACCAAAACCAGGGGCAGGCTAACCCCTCAAACCCCAAATTACGGGCACATCTGAACAGCCGAAAAGAACCTATGCAACCAGTATATGGGAACCAATATAACCCTATACTGGGGCAGGGAACTAGAGTTTTTATAAAAAATAACCAACTACCCCAACCACAAGCTCAATCTTCAGTAGACTTGGTCTTGGAGAGAATTAATCAGCTCGAAAGAGCGTTCAGGCTCCTTCAAGATGAAAGGAACAAGGACAAGGCCGACTACTCCGATGAGGACCTTGAGCCTTTTGCTCCACATATATCAAACACACCATTCCCTTATGGGTTCAAGATACTACATGTAGCTCATTTTGATGGGAACTCATACCCGTATAGCCATCTGAGTACATTTAACACCATCATGCGTGCCAGCAACGTTGGCTACAAGTTCAGATGCATGCTATTTCCAACAACTTTGATAGGATTAGCAAAAAACTTGTTCGATAAATTCAGAAGACGTTCGATCTCATCTTGATATTAATTTTCAAAACAATTTAAGAAATAATTCAAGGCCATGGTAAGCTTCAGGCCCGAGGCCTTGGCCTTGACCAATATTAAACCATAGTCAGGATAGTCATTGAAAAGCTACCTGGTGAGGTTTAACATCGAGGTGGTGCGAGCCCATAATGTTGATGATATTGGTCATCTTATGGCCGTTCGAGCTGGTATATTGCCAGGAAGTCCCTTGTGGGATGATATGCAAAGAAAACCGATAAGAACAATAACCGAGTTCAACAAAAGGGCTTAGAGATTCGTCAATGTAGATGAGGAGAGGTCAACATTAAAGCTGACTCCTCAGCCCATTATAACTACAATGACAAATGTTAACTCAGCCTCGACCTCGACTACCCCATCAATGTCTCGACCCTTAAGAGACAACCCTTCAAAAAGAAAGAAAAATGAAGAGAATAACTCAGAGGCGGATGGGGGGAAAAAGAAGAAGGGAGACAAATATTTCTCAATTTATACGGTTTACACTGAACTCACTACAACTCAGGAGAATATCTTTATCGCAAATGAGTATCAGGTCCCATTTAGGCAACCTGACCCAATGCAAAATTAGAAATCAAAGAGAGACACAACCAAGTACTGTAGGTTCCATAGGGATGTTGGACATACCATCGATGAGTGCTGACAGCTAAAGGACAAGATCTAAGGCCTGATTTCGAGAGGGTATTTTGGACAATACATAAGAAACTGAAATCCAACTCAAGCATTGGTTGGATAGAGGGCAGCTTATGTGAAACATGCCCAACAGAATAACACCTCATGAGCAAGGGAGGATGATCGACCTCTCTCAGTAGATGGGAAGGATGTGGTAACCATTTCTGGAGGACCACACCTTCCTCGATCGAGCAAAATTTCCCAGAAGAGATATGTGAACGAGCTCAAGATGGGAGATGGGTCTCCCTACGAACCTGAGACGCAAGCTCCAAAGCAACAGAGGGTTGAATCTCAACCCATTAATTTTACAGAAGAGGATGCTTTAAATGTTCAATTTCACCACAACGACCCTCTGGTCATCACACTCTGCCTTGCCAATAAAAGGGTGCGTAGAGTCCTGATAGATAACGGGAGCTCAGTCAATATCCTTTATAAGGATACTCTAGAAAAGGTGGAACTCATGCTTCAAGATTTGAAAGCATGTGCAACGACGTTGTATGGATTTTTAGGAGAAGGGATTGCTGGCACGAGAACCACCAAGCTCCACGTAACCTTGGGAGACTATCCAATCTCGGCGACCAAGATGATGGACACCCCATCTGCCTGCAACGTATTGCTCTGGAGACCAGCCCTGATTGGTCTGCGGGCAGTATCATCTGTTAGGCATTTTTCCATCAAGTTCCTGACATCTAGTGGCATTGGGATGCTGAAGGGAGACCAGCTCGCTACACGAGAATGTTATAGAATTTCCATGAAAGGAAAGAACCAAAAAAGTGCACAAGCACTTGTCGTTATTTGAGAAATGAATGGATCTGTCTTCGAAATCGAAGAAGAGATTGACCCTAGAGTAGAAGAAGAAATGGTTGATCTCGGACCAATTGAGAAGCTTGAAGAAGTAAAGCTCGTTGAGAAAGACACCACCAAGGTGGTAAAATAGGAAAGAATCTTTCCGAGGATGCGAAATAGAAATTAACTTGCTTCCGGAGAGAAAACCAAGATGTGTTTGCATGGTCACACTCGGATATGGAAGGGATTAGTTCGAGCATCATAAGCCATGCACTAAACATAGATAAGAGTTTCCCTCCGAAGCAACAAAAAAGAATGCTCCTAGACGATGATAGGAAGAAAGCACTAAAATAGGAGGTCGAAACACTGAAGGCAAATCGGTTTCTCCGTGATGCTTTCTACCCTGATTGGATAGCCAATCCTATTCTGGTTCTGAAACCCAATGGCAAGTGGCGAACTTGTATTGATTATTCAGATCTCAACAAGGCGTGTCCCAAGGATTACTTTCCCTTGCCTCGAATGGATCAGCTCGTAGATGCCGCTTCGGGTCACGACATCATGTCATTCATGGACACTTACTCTCAATATTGTTGGGGTTTTATGCCCTAATTAAAACCCAATTTCTTTGTAATCTCATTTTATTATCAATAAAAGAATAGAAATCATTTATTGACTTGTCATTCACTTTCCTCACATGTTTTATTTTCATGATTATTTGTTTAATATATACTTCTATTAAATCCCGAGCATATTGCTAATCGTATTTATAGTGATGTAATCACAGTGGAATATAAATATGATTATATGTTCAAAATAAGTTAGTCCTAAGATAAGTCAGTGCATGTGATTTACATTGACTTGCCAATCTACGATATGATCTTCTTACACATTGTAGTGTTATGTTCTTTCTAGAACATTAGGAAAGTAGATAAGATTGGATGTATTTGTTACATCAGACTGGACCAATATTGACAGTTGATAGGATAAGTAAACATACTGTTATTATCTATTCTAGTCATATCATATAGTTGACCATAGGTCAATTCAATCTCAATTCTGAGTGGTTAGTATTCTAACTGATTGTATTATTTGAGTTCTTTGACTTGTTCATTACCAGCTTACCCTACGGACTAGCCCATAATAACATCTTGGGAACTCGATAGTATAATTGAGTGGGAGTGTTAATCATAGATATGAACATCTATAGCTTCTGATGAAGAAGTGAAATGATGGTTTCCTTTTAGTTTGGTTCAAGGTGCTAAATGACAGAGATCTCATTTCAGTAATTAATATTAGTTTACTGAAATATCATTTACAAGGAACTAAGTGTTTTAAGGATAAAATACAATGAGGGGTAAAACGGTATTTGTAACGACCCAAAATCGTTAATAAGGCTTAAGGGCCCTGGTTAGTGTGCCAGGAGGGCATTAATGGAATAATTGTGATTTAAATGAGTAATTATATGTTTAATAATGTATATATGATAATTGATGATATTATGTGATAATGTGATATGAAATAAATATGTGATATATGTGAGAACCACATTATTATGTGGAAAGGTTCGCAGAGCACAACTCGAGACGATTCTAGGGTCAGATAGCGGGAAAAGTCACAATGGGACTTAAGATATAACTTTGGATAAGTCGGGGGTATTTTTAGATAGCGGGTAGCAATTTGGACTGTCGGGTCATGAAAATAAATATATGGAGATATATTTGAGGTTAGGATGTCTAGGCGGGCATATTGGGGGATTTTACCATTTTGGCCTCGGGGACGGTTTCGGCACCCCGAGCCTCGGGATTAACTTAATGAGTAAGATAGACATAAGGAAGCTTTTAGAAGAAAATACAAACCGACTAAAAATTTTACCTCAGTTCTCTCTCACTCTCAAGGAAAGCAAAGGGAAGGAAAACACAGAAAACCTAAGGGAATCAAGCTGAAATTTCTGAGGATTGAGGTGGGGATTTGGAGGCTTAGCTCAGGGATGAATCAAGAACTAAAATAGGGTTAAGGTAAGTTTTTAATTCTCTTCTCTGTGGTTATAATTCTAGGTTTTGGTTAAGTGTTGAAGCAAACATGGTTTGGATGTCTTAAGGCAGAATTAAGGAGGAAACTTGGGGACTTAGCTTGGCTTTGGCTTGGTGAAATGATTCAACAGAAAAGGTAAGTTTCAACTCATGGTTTAGAGGTTTTAAATTGGGTTTGAATGGCTGGTTTGAGTGTTTATAGCTCTTGAGTTTCAGAAATTGAAAAGAGAAGATTAATGTGTGTTAGGCTGTGTTTTCTGTGGATTAATTGGTTGTGAGTTAGGGAGATTTGGGATGGTTTAAGGTGAGGTTTGAAGCTTAGAAATGATGGGTTTTCTGGGCACGAAGGGGAGGTGTAACGCCCTGGTTACCCCAGAACAGTTACGGTGAACGGTGAACCGGAAATTTGACTCATTGCCTGAGTCCTTTGGTTAAAAATGTGATCCAAGTGTTATTAACAGGTTAAGGTGAAAATCAGTAAAAAGGAAAGGATATGTTTTATTGATACATGAAACTATTCATGGGCCCACAAGAACATTGACAAGTTATTCACAACTCAAAAAGGTCATTATTGTTCCAAAATTTCAAACCTCGCCGACCTAAGCGACAAAAATAGGGTAAACCCCCTAGTTCCTCTGAGAACTCCTTGGTTGTGGTGGTCAAGCGGCCGCATATGTACACATCACCACCTAAGCTCTCCACTCAAGGCTAGGTGAGCTTTTCTTTTCCTTTACCTGCACCACATAGCACCCATGAGCCACAGCCCAGCAAGAAAACATAACATTATATGTAAACATCATCAAATGATTATCATTATAATCACACATAGCCCATAGCTTTCAAACAGATGAGTGAATATCACTTGAGGTTCTGATAAACCCTACTGAGTGACTGACAAGCAAGTCAGTAATTCAAGTGGAAGAGTGGCTGATGGGTAAGCCACTAGCCTTCAACAGGTTCTGGTAAACCATACTGAGTGACTAACAAATAAGTCACTTATTCAATTGGAAGAGTGGCTGATGGGTAAGCCACTAGCCTTCAAGCGCTTATAATGCTCCTCGAACTTGAGGTCAGTCTGGCATTAATGCTCTTTGAGTCATTCAATGCAGAAAGTCGATTAGATCTAATCTTTATTGGCTTGCGTTGATCACGCTAAGGCCGTCCTGACTAATGAGTCAGCACAATGTGACCAGTGCCCAGTACCACCGCCGAACCTGACTAATAAGTCATAGCTTCACAGTTGATACCAGCACCTTTGCCAAATCTGACTAATGAGTCAGTGCCATGCACAAGTGAGCAACATTTGCTAAGTATTCCACAATCAATTCATGTCCACATTTATACAACCAACATGCTTCATGATTAACCATGCATGTCACGTCTGGGGTGCAGTTTTCTTACCTTTGATTCGAGCTAGAATGAACAAAAGAACGACCCTTGAGAACGGTTTACCTTTTAGTCCTTTAGCGGTTACCTAATCATAACACATCATAGGATACCATCAATAACATGATAATCAAGGGTTCACAAACTAAGATTTAGCCTCCGAGACATCAATCCTCACTAATCCGGGTAGTAGGAGTGATCCCAAGGCCTAACACCATGATCCCGGGGTGAAAACATGCAAATAGGCTCAACCCTGCACCTGAGCCGCGGCCCCCAGAAATTCCAAAGGCAAGCACCGCGGCGCCCAACCCAAGGGCCACGGTGCCCAGCGCAAACAGAACCCCTCCTTCTTCATCGAGCAAGGGTCGCGACGCCCAAGAACAGAGCCGCGGCCCCCAACCCTAGGCCATTTCCAAACACGTTTTTAACTTCTAAAAATTTCCAAAATCATCCCTAAACCTTCCCCAATCATCAAAACAAGGTTCCCAAGCTTCCCAATGCATCAAAACCCAAGGTTCGAACGAATTGAAAACTCAACAATTCACAAAGTCCAATTCAAAGCTTAGAAACTCTAAAAACTCAAAACTTGCAACTTAGATTACCTTTGATTAGGTTGTTTTCTGTCAAATCCTTCGGTCAAGAAGCTTCTAATCTTTCCTAGGATCGCTAGGCCTTGATCCTCACTTGATTCTGACTCCTAGAACTCAAGATTTCTTCAAATATGCTTCGGGTGACAAAAATAAACTAACGAAGGAGAACGAGAGGTTTTCTTATCGTACGTTCTATCTAACAGCTACTTCAAGCTTAAGTAACCTCAAATAAAACCTAATGCTCGGGGTCCCGAAAATACCCCCGGGGACATTATAGTCAAAACTTCAAAAATTTCACCCTGATCTCAAATATTCCCAATTTGTCATCAAATAAACATTCCTATTACCCCAAAATTGACCCCGTTATGACAAAACCGCTAATCCACTAAAAATGACCGTCTCATGCCGAATAGCTCGAATATATCTCCATAATAATGGAATCTCATTCAAAAATCACATCATGCACCCAAATACACAAATTACCCTCAATGGGCCAAATTATCAAGAAATCATAATATATCAAATGTGGACCCACATGCATGCATATATCATTATATCATAATATAATTCACATAATCATGCATATATTCATTTAATGGCGTAATTAAACAATTACGGCCCTCCCGGCCAACTAAACCGCCACTAAACCACATCGGAGAATTCGGGGCATTACAACTATCCCCTCCTTACTGAAATTTCTTCCTTGAAATTTTCCTGAACAACTCGAGATACTGATTCTGCATGTCTGACTCCAGCTCCCAGGTCGCTTCCTCGACCTTGCTGTTCCTCCACAATACCTTAACCAAAGGTATCGTCTTGTTCCTGAGATCCTTGTCCTTTCTGTCAAGTATCTGAATTGGCAAAGGAGAGATCTGGTTCAAGCTCCAAATCTTCATAACTCAAGATATGGCCCACATCAGATACATACCTCCGAAGAGCTGATACATGGAACACATTATGCACGGCAAACAACGCCGGAGGCAAGGCCAATCTGTAAGCCCCCTGACCGATCCTCTCCAGGACCTCAAATGGACCTATAAATCTAGGACTCAACTTGCCTTTCTTCCCAAACCTTCTCACCCCTTTCCATGGCGAGACTCTGAGGAAAACATAGTCTCCTACCTGGAACTCCACATTCCTGCGCTTGGAATTTGCATAGCTCTTCTGTCTACTCTGAGAAGTGAGCATTCAGGCTCTAATCTTCTCAATAGCCTCACTGATCCTCTGAACTGCATCAGGACTGAAGTATCTCCTTTCACCTGTCTCATCCCAATGAATGGGAGATCTGCACTTCCTACCATACAACATCTCATAAGGTGCTACTCCAATGGTAGATTGATAACTATTGTTATAGGAGAAATCTATCAAAGGCAGATACTTTCTCCAAGATCCACCGAAGTCCAGCACACATGCTCTCAGCATGTCTTCCAGAATCTGAATTGTCCTCTCAGATTGCCCATCTGTCTAAGGATGATAAGCTGTACTGAACTTCAACTGTGTCCCCATGGCTTTCTGCAAACTCCCCCAGAACTTGGAAGTAAAAGTGGGGTCCCGATCTGATACGATCGACCTAGGTGCTCCATGGAGGCGCACAATCTCTCTCACATAGAGATCTGCATACTGATCAACTGTATATGTAGTCCTCACTGGCAGGAAGTGAGCTGATTTGGTGTAGCAATCCACTATCACCCAAATAGAATCATGCTGACCAGTAGTCCTGGGTAAGCCCACCACAAAATCCATCGTGATGTCTTCCCACTTCAACTCTGGGATATCCAGAGGCTGCAATGACTCTGCCGGCCTCTGATGCTCAGCCTTGACATGTTGACATGTCAAGCACTTAGCCACATACTCTGCTACATCTCTCTTCATCCCTGGCAACCAATATAGCGATCTCACATCCTGATACATCTTCGTGGTGCCTGGATGCAAAGAGTAAGGTGTAGTATGAGATTCATCCAGAATCTCTCGCCTCAATGCAGTGTCTAACGGAACACATATCCGCCCCTTATATCTCAACAAGCCTGTCTCAGACACTGAATAATCTCTGGACGCTCCAGCCAGAACATCCTCTCTAATCTTGATCAGCTGTGGATCACTCAACTGACCTTCTTTAATTCTCTCCAACAGCGTAGACTGTAGTGTAATGTTAGCCAACTGGCCCACCAGCAACTCTATACCAGCTCTGGTCATATCATCTGCTAACTCTCTAGCTATCAGCCTCATACCATGAATCTGCCCTGGACCCTTCCGGCTCAAAGCATCAGCTACCACGTTGGCTTTTCCTGGATGATACAGAATCTCACAGTCATAATCTTTTACCAGCTCCAGCCAATGCCTTTGTCTCATGTTCAGGTCTTTCTGGGTGAAGAAGTACTTCAGGTTCTTGTGGTCTGTATAAATCTCACACCTCTCTCCATAGAGATAATGCCTCCATATCTTCAACGCAAAAACCACAGCCGCCAACTCTAAATCATGAGTGGGATATCTCTTTTCATACTCCTTCAGCTGACGTGAAGCATAGGCAATAACCTTCTATGATTGCATCAAAACACAGCCCAAACCCTGATGAGAAGCATCACAGTAAATCACAAACTTCTCCTGGTCTGTTGGAAGACTCAGAATCAGAGCTGTAATCAATCTCTACTTCAGTTCCTGGAAGATGTTCTCACATTTATCTGACCACACAAACTTCTGGCTCTTGCATGTCAGCTCAGTCAATGCACCAGCAATCTTCGAGAAACCTTCCACGAAACGCCTGTAATAACCTGCCAATCCAAGGAAACTTCTAACCTCAGAAGCATTCTTTGGCCTTGGCCAATCTTTGACCGCTTTGATCTTTGCTGAATCTACCTTAATCCCCTCCTTACTGACAATATGTCCAAGAAAGGATATCTGAGATAACCAGAACTCACACTTCTTGAATTTAGCAAATATCCTGTGTTCTCTCAGTCTCTATAGAACCAACCTCAGATCCAGCTCATGCCCTAGCTCAGTCTGAGAATATACCAGAATATCATCGATGAAGACGATCACAAACTAGTCTAAGTAATCCTTGAACACTCTGTTCATCAGATCCATAAAAGCAGCAGGGGCATTAGTCAATCCAAATGACATAACGAAAAACTCATAATGCTCATACCTGGTACGAAAGGCAGTCTTCGGTATGTTTCCCTCCTTGACCCTCAACTGATGATAACCAGAACGAAGGTCAATCTTTGAGAATACCTTCTTACCTTGCAACTGATCGAACATATCATCTATCCTTGGCAAAGGATACTTATTCTTAATTGTCAACTTGTTCAATTCTCTGTAATCTACACACATTCTCAGAGAACCATCCTTCTTTTTCACAAACAGAACTGGCGCACCCCAAGGTGAGAAACTAGGTCTAATAAAACCCAAGTGTAACAGCTCTTGCAACTGTACCTTTAATTCTTTCAACTCAGCTGGGGCCATTCTGTATGGTGCTCTAGACACTGGCTCTGTCCCTGGTGCCAGTTCTATAACAAACTCAATTTCCCTGTGTGGTGGCAATCCTGGCAAATCTTCTGGAAACACATCCAAAAACTCACAGACTAACCTGGTATCCTCTAGTCTCACTGGCATGACCTGAGTGGTATCAACCACACTGGCTAAGAATCCAATGCAACCTCTTTGCAACAGATCCCTGGCCCTCAACACAGAAATCATAGGAATGCGAGGTCCATGCACAACACCAACAAATACAAAAGGATCCTCACCTTCAGGCTCAAAGGTGACCATCTTCCTTCTGCAGTCAATAGTTGCCCCATACTTTGCCAACCAATCCATACCCAATATCATATCGAAGTCAGTCATAACTAACTCTATCAAGTCCACTGATAACTCTCTGCCCTCCACTGTCACTGGCAAAGATCTGACCCATCTCCTGGATACCACTAACTCTCCAGTGGGTAACAAAGT
Source organism: Humulus lupulus (assembly GCF_963169125.1). Lineage (NCBI taxonomy): Eukaryota > Viridiplantae > Streptophyta > Magnoliopsida > Rosales > Cannabaceae > Humulus > Humulus lupulus. The sequence goes on along the minus strand of NC_084797.1, from coordinate 140,485,634 downwards.
ACCAAATCCCACAATATAGAAATCACAAGGTCTACACAATCTATCAATAATGCTACTAGCAACAAAAGAATGTGTAGCACCAGAATCAATCAGCACATTATAAGGGATTCCAGCACTAAGAAGCTGACCTGTAACAACTGAGGGGGAAGCCTCAGCTTCTGCTTGAGTCAACGTGAACACTCGAGCTGGGGCCGAGCTGTCCACCTTCCTGGGTTCTTCTTTCCCCACCTGAGGGTAATCTTTCTTAACATGACCCACTGCTCCACACAAGTAGCAGGCCTTTGCCCTACACTCTCCCAAATGGCATCTCTTGCATGTAGGGCATTCAGGACGAGTCTTCCAGGCTTCACTATCCCCAGGACGACCCATTGTAATACCACAGGGCCTCCTGTCAGGGCCTGGAACTGGGAAGGTATCAGAAACCTTCCTCTTCTGATCACTGGGGCCAACACCCCTATCAGAACCCACAAATGGAGGAACTATCCTCCTAAAATCCTTTCTGGCTGCACTGTCACGCCAGATCCTGGTCTCTGCACTCTCAGCTGTGAGTGCCTTCTCAACCACCTGTGCGTAGGTAGTAACCCCCGCCATAGTGGTGATACGTACATCACAGGCTAGTCTGGGCTGTAGCCCCTGGAGGAATCTCTATCTCCTGGTCCCATCAGTGGGCACCAGTTCCTTGGCAAACTTTGCCAAACGGTCAAACTTTAAGGCATATTCAGTAACTGATAAGCTTCCCTGACCTAGCCTGATGAATTCCTTAGCTTTAGCTGCCCTAATGGCATCATTGTAATACTTTTCATTAAACAAGGTCTGAAACTCCTCCCAGCTCAGGGTATTCACATTCTTGGTCTAGGCAATCACTTCCCACCAAATCCGGGCATCATCCCAAAACATATAGGTAGCACAGGCTACCCTCTCACTACCAACTACCCTCATAAAGTCAAGGATAGTGGTAATCATGCTCGTCCATTGTTCGGCCTTGGCAGGATCTACACTGCCCTAAAAAAATAGGAGGTTGTTGCTTTCTGAACCTTTCATAAAGAGGTTCCCATTTGTTTCCTACCTCAGGCAGCTGCCCTGCTGCTGGCACTAACACAGAAGGTGCCTCTGATACACCAACCACTACAGGCACTTGTTGCTGTCTCAGGAGACGAAGCTCCTCTCCTTGTTTCAACACTATAGCCTGCAAGTCATTAAACAATTGTTGCCAGTTTGTAGGAGCTGGCTGTGGAATATGAGACTGGTCATTTTCCTGACCCTGGCTGTTATTGTTATTCTGGCCCTGATTACTCTGGCTAGCTGTAGTATCTGTCTGTTCCGGATTCATTCTTATCTGATACCTTGCTGAAACATTGATCAATACGGCTAGTCAGGTAGTAAAAACTAAACCTCTTGCCGCCTCACGGTCAAAGAACAAGAAGATAATTATCATATTCCACAGTCATTCAACATTCACAAGCAGATACATGTTTATGGCACTCAGCACTCAGCATGTATCACATAAAAATTCATAATATTTCAGGGGCACAAGTTCAACACAGTGTCTCATTCAACACAGTGTCTCGTGCACACAGGTAAAGCATATGCACCACATTTAAGCAGTTATACACATAACTACATAAATAGTTACCAAACCATGAGTCGAGCTTGACTTCAGTGATGTGTGTACATGCCCAGCCAGTCTACAGGAACCTTAACCTTGGCATTGCTCTGATACCAAGTTGTAACACCCTGGTTACCCCAAAACAGTTATGGTGAACGGTGAACCGGAAATTTGACTCATTGCCTGAGTCCTTTGGTTAAAAACGTGATCTAAGTGTTATTAACAGGTTAAGGTGAAAACTAGTAAAAAGGAAAGGATATGTTTTATTGATACATGAAACTATTCATGGGCCCACAAGAACATTTACAAGTTATTCACAACTCAAATAGGTCATTACTGTTCCAAAACTTCAAACCCCGCCGACCTAAGCGGCAAAAATAGGGTAAACCCCCTAGTTCCTCTAAGAACTCCTTGGCCGTGGTGGTCAAGCGGCCGCATATGTACACATCACCACCTAAGCTCTCCGCTCAAGGCTAGGTGAGCTTTTCTTTTCCTTTACCTGCACAACATAACACCCATGAGCCAAAGCCAAGCAAGAAAACATAACATTATATGTAAACATCATCAAATGATTATCATTATAATCACACATAGCCCATAGCTTTCAAACAGATGAGTGAATATCACTTGAGGTTCTAATAAACCCTACTGAGTGACTGACAAGCAAGTCACTAATTCAAGTGGAAGAGTGGCTGATGGGTAAGCCACTAGCCTTCAACAGGTTCTGGTAAACCATACTGAGTGACTAACAAACAAGTCACTTATTCAATTGGAAGAGTGGCTGATGGGTAAGCCACTAGCCTTCAAGCGCTTATAATGCTCCTCGAACTTGAGGTCAGTCTGGCATTAATGCTCTTTGAGTCATTCAATGCAGAAAGTCGATTAGATCTAATCTTTATTGGCTTGCGTTGAACACGCTAAGGCCGTCCTGACTAATGAGTCAGCACAATGTGACCAGTGCCCAGTACCACCGCCGAACCTGACTAATAAGTCATAGCTTCACAGTTGATACCAGCACCTTTGCCAAATCTGACTAATGAGTCAGTGCCATGCACAAGTGAGCAACATTTGCTAAGTATTCCACAATCAATTCATGTCCACATTTATACAACCAACATGCTTCATGATTAACCATGCATGTCACGTCTGGGGTGCAGTTTTCTTACCTTTGATTCGAGCTAGAATGAACAAAAGAACGACCCTTGAGAACGGTTTACCTTTTAGTCCTTTAGCGGTTACCTAATCATAACACATCATAGGATACCATCAATAACATGATAATCAAGGGTTCACAAACTAAGATTTAGCCTCCGAGACATCAATCCTCACTAATCCGGGTAGTAGGAGTGATCCCAAGGCCTAAAACCATGATCCCGGGGTAAAAACATGCAAATAGGCTCAACCCTGCACCTGATCCGCGGCCCCCAGAAATTCCAAAGGCAAGCGCTGCGGCGCCCAACCCAAGGGCCGCGGCGCCCAGCACAAACAGAACCCCTCCTTCTTCATCGAGCAAGGGTCACGACACCCAAGAACAGAGCCGTGGCCCCTAACCCTGGGCCATTTCCAAACACGTTTTTAACTTCTCAAAACCTCCAAAATCATCCCTAAACCTTCCCCAATCATCAAAACAAGGTTCCCAAGCTTCCCAATGCATCAAAACCCAAGGTTCAAACGAATCGAAAACTCAACAATTCACAAAGTCCAATTCAAAGCTTAGAAACTCTAAATACTCAAAACTTTAAGCTTAGATTACCTTCGATTAGGTTGTTTTCTGTCAAATCCTTCGGTCAAGAAGCTTCTAATCTTTCCTAGGATCGCTAGGCCTTGATCCTCACTTGATTCTGACTCCTAGAACTCAAGATTTCTTCAAATATGCTTCGGGTGACAAAAATGAACTAACGAAGGAGAACGAGAGGTTTTCTTATCGTACGTTCTATCTGACAGCTACTTCAAGCTTAAGTAACCTCAAATAAAACCTAATGCTCGGGGTCCCGAAAATACCCCCGAGGACATTATAGTCAAAACTTCCAGAATTTCACCCCGATCTCAAATATTCCCAATTTGTCATCAAATAAACATTCCTATTACCCCAAAATTGACCCCGTTATGACAAAATCGCTAATCCACTAAAAATGACCGTCTCATGCCGAATAGCTCGAATATATCTCCATAATAATGGAATCTCATGGGCCAAATTATCAAGAAATCATAATATATCAAATGTGGACCCACATGCATGCATATATCATTATATCATAATATAATTCACATAAACATGCATATATTCATTTAATGGCGTAATTAAATAATTACGGCCCTCCCAGCCAACTAAACCGCCACTAAACCACATCGAAGAATTTGGGGCATTACAGGAGGGTCATGGCTTTGTTCTAGAGCGCTGCGGCCCTAGGATGAAAAAGGGGCAAGAAGGCTCGGCCATGGGATGGCGCCGCGGCGCGTGTTTGGTTCAGCATGAGTGTGGTTCTGTTTTGAGGCTAGGGCCGCGGCTAGGCTTCAGAGGCCATAGCCCTTGGTTGTACACATGAGCCTTTGAGGGTTTTAGGCACGGGAAAATGGTCTAGTGTGCTCGGGATTGGTTTCACCACCGTGCTTGGTGGAATTCGGATCCTCGGGAGTTAGTTTTATAACCAGAAACCTATATCGGAGTATTAATTGAACCCTATACTTTGGTTGTGACTAGGTGATAAAGGCTTAGGCCCGGGAACGGATCATCCTTGAGAGGCGTTGCTCATAATTCAATAACTGCACAGACTAAAGGCAAGAAAACTGCACCTGGTTGAATATATGCGACGGGACTAAGGGCTCCCTATTGTAAATGCTTGAAAAGATGGTATTATGCCATGCAAGCCATTTAGTGAACCAACGGACTAAGGGTACCAAGGGTTTCACTAGCACACAGGGCGTGGCTCGGCCACTGGTAGCCGAGGACAGCTTATTATGCACTGAGCTCGGCTTAAGCGGGCCAGAGTCAGTGGGTTAAACAGAGGATGCGGCGTAAGTCGTCGGCCCTAAATATTATGTGATTTGGGTGTAATATGTGATTGATTATATCTTGAATCTGAGTGTATGTGCTGAATATCTGTTGTGGTTTGTCTGATGGGAAAGACATGCCTAATGAGTTAATTGTCTGTTATCATTGATTGAGTTGTATAAAATGTTTTCTTGCTGGGCCTTGTCTCACGGGTGCTACGTGGTGTAGGTAAAGGTAAGGGCAAATTAGACCAGCCTTGACTGGAGAGCTCAGCGAGTGGAATGTACATAGCCAGGCGCTCGGCCGCCACGGATGAGGTATAGGCAAGGATGTGAAACTGAAGACTGTCTGTTTTGCCTTAGTATGGCTAGTGAGTACTCATGTAATTTTTGGGAGTCTGTAAACTTATTCCATCTTTGTTTTCTTATGGGATCCCATGTTTACTACAGTTTACATATATTCAATGAGTCTTTTGAGACCAAAACCTTTTTAACCCTAGCTTTTACACGTTTAGTAACACATTTTTGAATTAATGACTTGATTAGCGAGTCTTGCACCTTTATAAGTACACAGTGTAATGGACTTGGCTATCCAGGGCGTTACAACTTGGTATCAAAGCGTCCTAGGTTTAAGGGTTTCTGAAGACAGCCTGGACATGTACATTCGCTGCTGGAGACAAGCTCAAATCAGGGTTCGATAATGTGAATATGTGTGTTTATGTGCTTGTGTGCCTGTGATGAGCTATGGATGTTGTTATTTACTTGATTACTAGGAAGCATGAGATACTGATAGGGTCTGGCCCTTGACTGCTGTGTGAAAATATTGAGGCATGTTTATTAACATTGTCGTGCATGTAAATGGGTATATGGATGATTAATTGTATATGGTGCATGGATGCTTATATGTGTTGGTTATTTGTGGTTGATTATGCTCTATTGATGAGTTTTGGAGAAGCTTTTACCCTGTCATCGTGGTCTGACCGCCGAGTCGTTATTTGCAGATTGACTTGGATAGCTGTGCGTCCAAGAAAATCCGCACAACTAGCCAGCACTAGGTCTGGGACTAGGGGTGATGACCAGGGCCAGACTCCTCCGCCAGTGCCTGAGAACTGGCAACAGTTAATGGCTGAGATGCAGGCTCGATTACAGAGTCAAGACGAACAGATTCGTATTCTGCAATAGCAGGCTCCATCAGGAAGCACTGCCCCTGCTTTACCACCTGCAGTGGTACCAGCTGTGCAGCCTGGGAAGGTTGTTAACAAGTGGGAATCGTTATATGAGCGGTTCAGGAAGCAGCAACCCCCAATCTTCGAGGGTGGACCGGATCCGTTGAAAGCCGAGCAGTGGCTAACTATGATCACAATAATTTTGGATTTTATGAGAATTGAGGGACCGGATAGGGTGGCCTGTGCCACTTATATGTTGAGGGAGGATGCCCGCATTTGGTGGGAAGTGGCATCGCAGACCAGAGATGTTACCACTTTGACTTGGGAAGGTTTCAAGGATTTTTTTGGCCAGAAGTACTACAATGTTGCTGTCAGGGCAGCAAAGGTCAATGATTTTGTGAGTTTGGTACAGGGCAACATGACTATTACTGAGTATTCCCTGACATTTGATAGGCTTACGAAGTTTGCACCAGATCTTGTGCCTACTAGCGCTGCTAGGCAAGATCGTTTTATCAGGGGGCTTAATGCTATGATAGCCCGGGATGTCAGGATCACAACAGTACCCGGAGGAATAACTTATGCCCAGGCCGTTGAGAGGGCTCTTACCAATGAGGAAGCGGAGAATAAGGTATGGAAGGAGAGCGCAGCGAGGCGTGAGGGCCGCAGGGCGGCGCCTCCTTATTCAGGGGAAGGTAGGGGCGGAGGCCCCAGTGACTTCAAGAGGAAGACTCCTGACACTTCGACCGCTCCTTGTCCTGATAGGAGGGGTTGGGGTAGCCGTCAAGGTGGCGACGAGGCATGACGGACCTATCCGGAGTTCCCGAGGTGTAGAAGATGCCATCTGGGCGAGTGTCGGGCCAAGGAATGTTTCGTGTGTGGGGCAGTGGGGTATCTCAGGAAAGACTGCCCAATGGTGAATAAAGGTGAAGCGAGAAAGGTGGATAGCTTGACTCCAGCTCAAGTATTCACCTTGACTCAGGCGGAGGCTGAGGCTAGTCCTTCAGTAGTGACAGGTCTGCTTTCTAGTGCTGGCTTTCCTTTTACAGTATTGATTGATTCTGGTGCTACACATTCTTTTGTTTCTAGTAGAGTGATTGATAGACTATGTAGACCTAGTGAGTATCGGACCGCAGGGTTTGGGACTTTGTTGCCTACAAGGGAACTGGTAGTCTCTAGGAGGTGGATTAGGGCACTGCCAGTGATGGTTAATGGTAGGGAACTCTCAGTGGATTTGATTGAATTAGAATTGGAGGACTTTGATATGATCTTAGGGGTGGACTGGTTGGTCAGATATGGGGCTACGATTGATTGTAGGAAAAAGATGGTCACTTTTGAGCCTGAGGGTGAGGATCCTTTTGTCTTTGTGGGTGCAGTGCCTGGATTTTGCGTACCTATGATTTCAGCATTGAGAGCCAGGGACTTGTTGCAGGGGGGATGCATAGGTTTTCTGGCTAGTGTAGTGGATACTGCTAGAGTTTTGTCGGCAGAGCCGAGAGAGACCAGATTGGTGTGTGAATTTTTGGATGTCTTCCCTAAGGATCTACCAAGGTTGCCGCCGCGTAGGGAGATTCAATTTGAGATTGATTTGGCATCGGGGATAGAACCATTATCAAGGACACCGTACAGGATGGCACCAGCAGAATTGAAAGAGTTAAAGAAACAGTTGCAAGAACTTCTGGATTTGGGGTTTATCAGGCCTAGCTACTCTCCATGGGGTGTTCCAGTATTGTTTATTAAGAAGAAGGACGGGTTTTGAGGATGTGCATTGATTACAGAGAATTGAACAAGTTAACTATTAAGAATAAATACCCTCTACCAAGGATTGATGACTTGTTCGATCAGCTGCAGGGTAAGACGGTGTTCTCAAATATTGATCTTCGATCTGGTTATCACCAGCTGAGGATCAAAGATGAGGATATACCGAAGACGGCCTTCCGGACGCGATATGGGCATTATGAGCTCTTGGTCATGTCTTTTGGTCTGACCAATGCCCTAGCAGCTTTTAGGGATCTGATGAACATGGTGTTCAAGGACTTTTTGGACCAGTTCGTCATTGTCTTCATCGACGACATCTTGGTATACTTCAGTTCAGAGGCAGAGCATGAGCAGTATCTCCAACAGGTTCTACAGAGATTAAGGGAGCATCAGTTGTACTCCAAGTTCAAGAATTGCGAGTTCTAGCTACCCGAGGTGACCTTTCTTGGACATATAGTTGGGGGCAAAAGGGATTAAGGTGGATCCGTCCAAGGTAGAAGCAGTTAGAGATTGGCCGAGGCCGAGGAATGCCTTGGAGGTGCGGAGTTTCCTGGGGTTGGCTGGTTACTACAGGCGGTTTGTAGAGGAGTTCTCGAAGATTTCTTCACTGATGATAGAGTTGACAAGGAAGAATCAGAAGTTCATCTGGTCAGAGAAGTGTGAGAACAGCTTTCAGGAATTGAAGCGACGGCTTATTTCTGCGCCTGTGTTGAGTCTTCCTTCAGAGGAAGGGAAGTTTGTAGTTCACTGTGATGCATCGAGGTTGGGTTTAGGCTGTGTGCAGATGCAGAATGAGAAAGTTATAGCCTATGCATCTCGACAGCTGAAAGAGTATGAGCAGAGGTATCCGACTCATGATTTGGAGTTAGCGGCAGTGGTGTTTGCATTGAAGGTATGGCGTCATTATTTGTATGGACAGAAGTGCGAGACATACACCGACCATAAGAGTCTGAAGTACTTCTTCACCCAGAAAGATCTAAATATGAGACAGAGACGTTGGTTAGAGTTGGTTAAGGATTACGATTATGATATCCTTTACCACCCTGGGAAAGCCAACGTGGTGGCAGATGCGCTGAGCTGGAGGGGCCCAGGACAGTTGTATAGTTCTACTCAGATCTCGAGAGAATTGGTTGATGAGATGGCCAAGGCAAAAATAGAACTGGTGGTGGGCCAGTTAGCCAATATCACCTTGTAGTCGACCCTGTTAGAGCGGGTAAAGGAGGGTCAGTTGACAGATGTGTAGTTGTAGGAAAATAGGCAGCATGCCTTAGCGGGGACAGCTAAGGATTACTTAGTTTCAGAGACAGGTTTGCTCCGATATCAGGGATGGATATGTGTTCCGGCGGATGAGGGGATTAGGCGTGAGATATTGGATGAGTCTCACACTACGCCGTACTCACTTCATCCGGGTACCACGAAGATGTATCAGGATCTGCGGACATTATATTGGTGGCTCGGGATGAAGAGGGATGTAGTTGAGTATGTATCTAGATGTTTGACATGTCAGCAGGTTAAGGCTGAGCATCAGCGACCAGCGGGATTGCTTCAGCCTTTGGGTATCCCAGAGTGGAAGTGGGAGGATATTACGATGGATTTCGTGGGAGGATTACCCAGGACAGTTGGACTTCATGACTCGGTGTGGGTGATAGTGGACAGATACACCAAGTCAGCTCATTTTCTACCAGTGAGGTCGACTTATACCGTGGAACAGTATGCAGAGCTGTATGTGAGGGAGATAGTTCGTCTCCATGGGGTTCCAAAATCTATTGTATCTGATCAAGACCCTGTCTTTACCTCCAAGTTCTGGGGAGCTCTGCAGAGAGCCATGGGGACTCAGTTGAAGTTTAGCACAGCTTTTCATCCTCAGACTGATGGACAGTCTGAGAGGAAAATCTAGGTATTGGAGGACATGCTTAGGGCATGTATGATTGACTTCGAGGGTTCGTGGAGTAAGTATCTTCCATTGATTGAGTTTTCATATAACAACAGTTATCAGTCCACGATTGGAGTGGCTCCTTATGAGATGTTATATGGAAGGAAGTGTAGATCGCCTATTCACTGGGATGAGATGGGTGAGAGAAGATATTTGGGGCCAGATATGGTTCAGAGGACTAATGAGTCCATTGAAAAGATTCGAGCTAGGATGCTTGCCTCGCAGAGTAGACAAAAAAGATACGCGGATCCTAAGCGTAGGAGCGTGGAGTTCCAGGTTGGGGACCATGTGTTTCTGCGAGTTTCACTACTGAGGGGTGTAAGGAGGTTTGGAGTGAAGGGCAAGCTGAGCCCTCGATTTGTTGGATCCTTTAAGATTCTAGAGAGGGTTGGGCAGGTGGCTTATAGGCTGGCCTTGCCACCGTCTCTATCAGGAGTTCATAACGTGTTCCATGTCTCTATGTTGCGGAAGTATGTTTCTGATACAACACATGTACTGAGGCATGAGGACTTGGAACTACAGGCGGACTTGTCCTATGAGGATAGACCAGTTCAGATTTTGGATCGGAAGGAAAAAGTTCCGCAGAATAAGACGATTCCATTAGTGAAAGTGTTATGGAGAAATAGCAAGGTCAAGGAAGCGACCTGGGAGTTAGAGACGGTGATGCGGGATTAGTATCCCGAGTTGTTCAGGTAAATTTCGAGGATGAAATTCTCAGTAGGAGGGGATAGTTGTAACGACCCAAAATCGCTAATAAGGCTTAAGGGTCTTGGTTAGTGTGGCAGGAGGGCATTAATGGAATAATTGTGATTTAAATTAGTAATTATATGTTTAATAATGTATATATGATCATTTATGATATTATGTGATAATGTGATATGAAATAAATATGTGATATATGTGAGAACCACATTATTATGTGGAAAGGTTCGCAGAGCACAACTCGAGACGATTCTAGGGTCAGATAGCGGGAAAAGTCACAACGGGACTTAAGATATAACTTTGGATAAGTCGGGGGTATTTTTAGATAGCGGGTAGCGATTTGGACTGTCGGGTCATGAAAATAAATATATGGAGATATATTTGAGGTTAGGATGTCTAGGCGGGCATATTGGGGGATTTTACCATTTTGGCCTCGGGGACGGTTTCGGCACCCCGAGCCTCGGGATTAACTTAATGAGTAAGATAGACATAAGGAAGCTTTTAGAAGAAAATACAAACCGACTAAAAATTTTACCTCAGTTCTCTCTCACTCTCAAGGAAAGCAAAGGGAAGGAAAACACAGAAAACCTAAGGGAATCAAGCTGGAATTTCTGAGGATTGAGGTGGGGATTTGGAGGCTTAGCTCAGGGATGAATCAAGAACTAAAACTGGGTTAAGGTAACCTTTTAATTCTCTTCTCTGTGGTTAGAATTCTAGGTTTTGGTTAAGTATTGAAGCAAACATGGTTTTGATGTCTTAAGGCAGAATTAAGGAGGAAACTTGGGGACTTAGCTTGGCTTTGGCTTGGTGAAGTGATTCAACAGAAAAGGTAAGTTTCAACTCATGGTTTAGAGGTTTTAAATTGGGTTTGAATGGCTGGTTTGAGTGTTTATAGCTCTTGAGTTTCAGAAATTGAAAAGAGAAGATTAGTGTGTGTTAGGCTGTGTTTTCTGTGGAATTATGTTGTTTAAGTCATGCTAAAGGAGTTGAGGTTATTTGGTTTTGAGTTGGGGAGCTTTGGGATGGTTTAAGGTGAGGTTTGAAGCTTAGAAATGATGGGTTTTCTGGGCACGAAGGGGAGGGCCGCGGCTCTGTTCTAGAGCGCTGCGGCCCTAGGATGAAAAAGGGCCAAGAAGGCTCGGCCATGGGACGGCACCGCGGCGCCCAAATCAAGGGCCACGACGCGTGTGTGGTTCAGCATGGGTGCGGTTCTGTTTTGAGGCTAAGGCCACGGCTAGGCTTCAGAGGCCGCAGCCCTTGGTTTCACACATGGGCCTTTGAGGGTTTTAGGCACGGGAAAGTGGTCTAGTGTGCTCGGGATTGGTTTCACCACCGTGCTTGGTGGAATTCGGATCCTCGAGAGTTAGTTTTATAACCAGAAACTTATATCGGAGTATTAATTGAACCCTATACTTTGGTTGTGACTAGGTGATAAAGGCTTAGGCCCGGGAACGGATCATCCTTGAGAGGCGTTGCTCATAATTCAATAACTGCACAGACTAAAGGCAAGAAAACTGCACCTGGTTGAATATATGCGACGGGACTAAGGGCTCCCTATTGTAAATGCTTGAAAAGATGGTATTATGCCATGCAAGCCATTTAGTGAACCAACGGACTAAGGGTACCAAGGGTTTCACTAGCACACAGGGCGTGGCTCGGCCACTGGTAGCCGAGGACAGCTTATTATGCACTGAGCTCGGTTTAAGCGGGCCAGAGTCAGTGGGTTAAACAGAGGATGCGGCGTAAGTCGTCGGCCCTAAATATTATGTGATTTGGGTGTAATATGTGATTGATTATATCTTGAATCTGAGTGTATGTGCTGAATATCTGTTGTGGTTTGTCTGATGGGAAAGACATGCCTAATGAGTTAATTGTCTGTTATCATTGATTGAGTTGTATAAAATGTTTTCTTGCTGGGCCTTGGCTCACGGGTGCTACGTGGTGTAGGTAAAGGCAAGGGTAAATTAGACCAGCCTTGACTAGAGAGCTCAGCGAGCGGAATGTACATAGCCAGGCGCTCGGCCGCCACGGATGAGGTATAGGCAAGGACGTGAAACCTGAAGATTGTCTGTTTTGCCTTAGTATGGCTAGTGAGTACTCATGTAATTTTTGGGAGTCTGAAAACTTATTCCATCTTTGTTTTCTTATGGGATCCCATGTTTACTATAGTTGACATATATTCAATGAGTCTTTTGAGACCAAAACCTTTTTAACCCTAGCTCTTACACGTTTAGTAACACGTTTTTGAATTAATGACTTGATTAGCGAGTCTTGCACCTTTATAAGTACACAGTGTAACGGTCTTGGCTATCCAGGGCGTTACAATGTTTTAGTATCATCTCATTGTAGACTGTCTATAGAGGATTGAGTGACAATTATGTTTGTAACAATTGATAATTAATAACGTATCTATATTGCTTATAGAGCGTTCTATTAATTCAAGAGTGCATATCCGAGTCTTTAGTAGAGTCACGAGGAATTAATAAGTTAGTAAATTTATTTGTTAGATTTATGATAACTTATTGGAGCTTGATTTCATTGGCCCATGATACCCATTGTACCTTGGATAAAATCATCTAGATAGTCTCAATTAATTGATTTAATTATCAATTAGAATTATCAAAGTTGACCAGGTCAATTTTGGATAGTTTCAAAGAGTTAAGTAATTTAGAGAAGAAAGGACAAATTAGGGTAGATTTATTAATTAAGATAAATTGGCATCTAAATTAATAAATAAGTTTAAATTAAGGTTCAAATTATAAAATATTAATTTGATAAAAGATTTAAATAATTATTTAATTAATTAAATCAATAGAAAATAATAAATGCATTGATTTTAAGTCCAATGTGCTTATAATTAAATGAGAAATTTCACTGGCCTAAAGCCCTTGATAATTTCGACCTAGGGCTGTTAATTGGATATTATTTTATTGATTTTTTAATTAAATAAATGACCTAATTGAGTCTATAAAATGAATGTTAGAGAGAGTTGAAAACACAAGTCAAAACACAAGTCAAAACACAAGTTTAAATTTCTGATAGGTATTAGATTCTCTCTAAACATAAGTCATTTTCTAAGCCTCATTGTTCTTTTCTCTTCTTCTCTCTGTATCTATCTCATATGTTGAGAATCGCCAACTCTAGTCTAGGAGATTTTAAGGATACTTTGGAAGGCTGTGAAGAAAATTGAAGATCGGATCAGTTTCTTGGTAATACTCTCCGACAGAAAGGATACAAGGGTTGGAGAAACTGAAGGAATGACTCATTCATTCTGCTGCGTATAATGTAAGTATTCTTGTCATTATTTCTCTTTGAATTCAATTTTAGAAACATGTTCTAGGTTGTCTCATATTAGCTTGTTTAATATTAGATCTACATGAAAATAAATAAAGATGTTGTATAAGTTTCCTAATAGATATAACCAGATAGCCTTGCATGCTCCCGACCAGGAACACACGAGCTTCATGATCGATAAAGGTTTGTATTGCTACAATGTAATGCCTTTCAGGCTTAAAAACGCAGGAGCCACATACCAAAGACTGGTATAAGTTTAATATTAGATCTACATGAAAATAAATAAAGATCTTGTATAAGTTTCCTAACAACTTGCCTCAGAGCCTTTGGTAATCTTTATTTCCATGCATGAACTTGTTAAAAATTGAATTATTTGATGTGTTGAGTAATTGGATGGATTTCATGAATTTATGAAAGCATATTGAATTCTATGTGATTATTAGCAATTTTTGGGTTATTTTTTTGTGTTTTCTATGCCATTAATTTTTACATATACTTTATTTTGTGTAAAACATGGTAAAAATTAATTAGAAAATGTTTTTGGTTTGAAAAATTGCACAAAAAAAAATTTCCGAATTTTTTTGGCCAGGCTGCCTATGCGTGCATGCACCTACGCGCGTCACCCAACCACTATCCCGCGTGTGCACCAACACACATCTGCCCAGCCACCACGCGCGTCTCCCTACACAGCTGCACATGGTGAACAGTACCTATCACGGGTATTGTTCATCAAGAAATTTTTGAAATTGATTATTTATAATCAAAACCAAAAATATCAAATTTATTTTATTATTTAAAAATGTTTTTTAAAATAAGATATTTCTGTTAGTTGAGATTTAAGTAATTAGATATTTTCTACAAAGATTAAAATTCAAATTTAAAAATAGACTAACAACTTAATTTTAAATCTTTTTAATAAAATATTTGTATCAAGATATCAGTTATTTAAGATATTTTCTATTAAATACCTGTTATTTTTATTTGAAAATATAAATATTTGTTTATTCTATAGTTTTTAATATTTAAATTATTTGAAATTTGTTAGTTAGATATTGTTGACGCGGTTTTTCGCCAACAGTGAATTAAGAAAATAACAAGGTTGAATAGTGCTTGATGATAAACCGAAGTAAGAAAATAACTCTCAAGAATACTGGTCTTTTTACGTGGTTCAGTGGTTAAAATCCACCTAGTCCACGAGTCTATATTATTACTGTTTTTCTCTCTATTTTGACAGAGTTTCAGTGTTACAAAATAATCATCTCTTTCCCTGTTCAATATTCTCAGTATTTATAGAGAAATTCCTTGGACAGGTTTTGGTAATCGCGTGAGTCAATCACAGATTTTCATATTTAATACATTTAATATGAAATATTCCCATTTATACCAGGATATGATCTGATCATGAAATAAATAGTCTCCTAATATCTAGGAAATTAAATATCACATGCTGGCCATACACGATCGTATAAAGTATCCGGGTCTTTGGGGATCCGCGGACACGCCATATCTCCAAGTTGCCACGAGCTGGATATACCATCAACCTCGTATTATGGGGGTCATGCCTTATAAACATTATAAGCTCGCACTTATCAATTTATGCATCCCTAGCTCGTACAACCATCATGAAAACCGTGTTGCCTACGTGGAGAATACATGGACTCATTGGCTATTCTTCCATGCATTTATATGCCAGCTGTACACGATCTGAGTGAAAGCCTCGTGCTGAAATTAGGATACACATTTGCCCCCCAAGTCCCTGCTTGTGGTTTATGACATCACCTTCTAACTCTTCTGCGTTTCAAACCCTTTTTCTTTTTTAGAGAAAAGAAACCCAAAAACCTTTTGTTGCAAGATCTCTCCGAAACCCAGTTGCACAATTACTTAGGAGTCTTTCAAGAACTCTCCCTTGGGAAATCTACTTCTTCTATCGACGAACACACTGTAAGTCTTATCATTCCAAAGAAACTTTTTCTTTACTGATTTATGTGTTTTACTTATCATGCTCACCCATGCTTCACTGTAGTTAATATTAGGTTGTTTTCTCAATGTTTTTGGCACATAGGCTTCAACTTAGGTTTACTGAGAAGGTCTTAGAATATCTCTTAAATCTATGATATTCATCGAATTGGGTAATTTCTTTGCAAGTTTTGGTAGCTTATGGCGATTTTTAGGAAATACCCATTCAGGATATAGAAGATGAAAGGTTAGGGTTTGAAATCAGATTACTTAGGGAACACGCTTCTTGAGTGGTTTTGCTCTAAACTGCACCCAAGGACAATAGTGGCCGAATTTTCTGACACACGTATCCCTAAATGTTAGGGGTCTGTTGGGAAACCGAGGCGCGTAGCGTAGGGTAGCACGTGGGATCACGCAACGGGCTGAGACTACCTCAGCTCGTATATCAGAGATATCATTCTCCCCCGTACATCTGTGTCATAATATTTACAAAATCTTAGTTCGCCTACTAAGTGACTCGTCATTCTTGTTCGTTAGGCGATCTAATGGCATCCAAGAAGAGAGTACCCAAGAAGAATGTATCCGTCTCGTCTGCTCATCAAACAAACAAAGGAAAACAGATATCCTCCGAATCTCCCCTTCCTCACTTTGGCCCAGTGGTGGAGAGGGAGATTGTGGTTGACCCCAACGTGGTCTTCGAGGCAGAGACGATTGTCTCCAAGATTACGACCCAAGGAAGGGTCAATAAAATTACGTTGAGCCATAATATAGAGGTCGGGTCCGGAGTCCTTATTGACCGACCTCTGTTTGAAGGGGAACGGAGCCGTGCACCTCTCCAGGACGACTTCGCAGCCTGGATTGACAAGCATTTAAAGGCGGGGGCCTTCCTTACCCTAGATCAATTCTTTGTTGACTTCCTAAACTATGTGAAGTTGGCACCTTTTCAGCTCCCCCCAAATTCATACAGACTTCTGGCGGGGCTAAAATATCTCTTTCTGAAGCATGAGTGGGAGGTCCCCACTCCACCTGATATTCTATACTTCTTCTACCTTAAGGCCAGCCCAAAGCAAAAAGGGTGAGGTGACGAATTCTACTACCTCACCAGATTCCCAAACTCTGCTTCGGTCATCGAGCTCCCAAGCCACCCCAATGACTACAAGGATTAGTTCTTTATGTCGAATGGCATCTGAAACTATGAGCATCGATACTTCAACTTTCCTCATAATTCTTCTTTATTTTCTTAGCTCGTAAATTCATTTTTTTTAAAGACATACTGCTTGTGCATATGTTAATTGAGTTTGTTTTTTGTGTAGCCATATTCGCGAGGACGGGGAAGTCAGTGACCCTCGGGGGTCAATATGAAACACTGTCTGGGCTTCCACCCAGCGAGAAGGACTACCGCCAGCTTGTGAATAACGTCACGATGTTGGCGTGTAAGTTGATCGGCAAAGGCCAGAGTTGGCCTTAAGAAGGACCCCGGCTACCCTTCCGATAGTCCACGAGCTCCCACCTTCCTCAGAAGAAGACTCAAGAGCTATTGAAGGTGAGGAGCAAGAGGAAGACGAGGTCCCTCTTGTGTGGAAGAGGTGGATTCCTGAAGCTGCTCGGGAACCCGATATAGAACGAGCTGCATCGAGGGCAGCAGTCGGCCCCTCCGGCCAAGGTAACTCATACCCTTATAGGGAATTAGATAGGGTTTTTGCCAACTTTAGGCTAGTTAGATTTAACCCAAATCTGCTCTTCCACCACCACCCTAACAATCCAAACCGTACCCTGCTCCAGTCCGTGGATCACTTAGTGTTGCTCCATGATATGAGTAATCCTAGAGGCACTATTGTTGTAGATAACACCTTAACCTTTAGGTCAGCCATTTTTGAGTATGGGACCAATCGTAGGTCGTGGCCTTCTTTGCTCCAGGGGCTTTTACCCTTGGGTTTAGGCAATACGTAGACTAGTCTAGTCCCGAGGTGGAACCAGAGCCCGAACTCCCTATAATCTAAGAAATTTTAGACTTAGATTCCCCTTCTCCTCCAGTAATCCCAAGGATGGAGGTCGTGATAATAGACTCCTCCCCCAACCCGGAGGGAGGACCTTTATTTATTTCTTTTGTGTAAGTTTCTGACTTTACTTGTGAATTAACTCCCTTCTTATTCTTTTCAGGTGAAGAGATGGAACGATTCAGAGCTCCTGACCTCCATACAGCTTTCCAGGGCGGAAAGTCCGCTCGGGTCCTGTCGTAAAGAGGCCCCGATTTACAAAGAAAACCCCTCCTATGGAAGGAAACGCCTCCAAATCCTCTGCTAAGGGGAAAGGCACGAGCTCAACAGCTTTAGCATCTACTATGACGGAGAAAAGGATTCCTCATCCTCCCCCTCCTCCTCGATTTATGTCTGCTCGGGATCAGGTAATACAAGCTGATCCCCCAGTTCCTCTTATTCCCGCCCAACTATGCGCATCCCAGTCGATCCCCAGGATCTGGAGAAGAACCCCGATGCCTTTTGGGGGATCCTCTACGAGATAGTGAGCCACATGGTGGTTCACGCTTATAAAGCCAACCCAAGAGACTTGAGGACGAGAGAAGAGTGGAGCTCGGACAATGTTTGGAAGTCAGCCTTGGGGATGACCCTCACAGTAAGATATCATTCCTTAATGAAATTTTTTTCTTTTCATCTTGCCAAAGTATACATCTAACTTGTCTCTTTATTTTACAGTCTGCCCTAGCTTAGCACCGCAGTATAGCCCGAGCTAGGGCTAAAAATGATGAATTCTAAGCTGAGCTCCAAACTGCCAAGACTGCCCTGACTGTTGCTCAAGAAGGCGAGCAAGCTGCCAAAGCTGCCTTTACAGCTGCTCAAAAGGGCGAGTACGATGCCAAGTTCACCCTTGCATCGCCTAAAGAAAGCGAGCAGGTCGCAAAGATAGCATTGGCTACTCTCCAGGTCGAGGTTGTTAAGGCCAAAGCAAAGGAGTTAGAGGCCGAGGTTGCGGTTAAAGAAGAGAAAACGACCTCACTGTCCTCCACGAAAGACATGTTGTATCATTGCTGGGCTTTTAACCAGGATGACAACTTTTCTTTCATGGCTCCTGAGCTATGGGATCCATACCTCGAAAAATTCAAGGCCTGAATCTTGCAAGAGCCGTCGGAGACAGGGGACACTACAATGGGCGAGCAGGAGATCGAGGAGGTCACGTCCTCAGAACGTCCTGGAGGGGCTTAATGAAGCCTTCGTTGTTTTACTCTTTCCTTTCTCTTTTTTTTATATGTTTGTAAACAATTGCCCTTGGGCTTAGTTCGGGGTTTTTCTCCTCGGGACAACTTGACTTTCAATTCATATATCTAACTTTTAATCTATTTGTATTTTCCTTGATTATCTCTCATGTTTATGCTTTCTTATACTTGCACATTAGAGATTTTAGGAATCGATTTTTAGATCAGGATAGATATTTTGAGTTTAGTTATATCTAAATTTAATGTGTTGATTTATATCATACATGTTAAGTGTCAGGCCTTGGACCTGGTTATATCCAGGATTTAAATATTTTAAACTTAGTTCGTGTTAGGTTTATTGATATCTCGAGCTCCTAAAAACAGGCCATCGAATATTCAATTTTGCTAACTTCTATGATTTGGACCTGGTTGTATCTAGGTTTTTAAGTGATTTGAACTTAGTTTGTGCTAGGTTTATTGACTCCTCGAGCTCTTAAAAAGCCATCGGATATTCAATTTTCCAAGCTTCTATGTTTCTGACCTGGTTGTATCCAGGATAATTTAATACCTGGTTGTATCCAGGATTTTAAATATTTTAAAATTTTAAACTCAATCGACAACCCTACTCTTACCCACCTCGGGTTATATGCCCCCCAAGTAACCAGAATGTAAAAACTTTCTTGGTTGCTTTTACAAACACCGATACACGAGCTTAGTTATAAAGAAAAATTATTTAAAACCACGCCAATAAGAAAAATTACATAATAATCCCCCATTATTTAATTAAATGGATTTCATAACTAACCCTTACATAGGTGGTTGATAATACTATTGGTAATACTTCTTTAAGTGCATGGCGTTCCAGGTCCGTGGGACTGTTTCTTCACTAAGCCGAGCTAACTTGAATGTTCCCTCACACAGAACTTCCATGATCTGATATGGTCCTTCCCAATTCGGGCTTTAAGCCCCATCCTTAGGATCCTTGTTTTCCAAAAAGACCCTTCGGAGAACTAGGTCTCCCAGTCCAAAACTACATCTTTTGACCTTAGAATTAAAATAACGAGTTATTTTCTGTTGATAGTGAGCGAGCTGTAATTGTGAATCCTCTCATTTTTCATCAACCAGGTCGAGATACGCGTTAAGTAACTCATCATTCCACTCCTGGCCGAATGTCCTTAGTTTGTGTGTGGCTACCTTTGCTTCGACGGGAAGGACGACCTAACTTCCGAAGGTCAAGGAGAAAGGAGTGTGTTCGGTGGAAGTCCTGTGGGAAGTTCGGTATGCCCAAAGTACTTGCATGATATGCTACTGAAGAAAAACTTTTAATAACGCCGTGCTTTTTACAAAATTCGGTGAAGAGATCACTGTCAAACTGGGTTCCATTATCTGAAACGATCTTTTTAGGAATCCCAAATCGACATACAATATTTTTCACTACGAAGTCCAGGATTCTCTTTGAAGTGATGGTTGCCAAAGGCTTGGCCTCTACCCACTTCGAGAAGTAATCGATTGCCACCACCGTGTAACGAACTCCGCCCTTTCCCATAGGTAAGGATCCTATTAAGTCAATTCCCCATACTGAAAATGGCCACGGGGATGAGACCATCGTCAGCTCGACTGGAGCAGCTCGGGCGACTGTGGAAAAACGCGGGCATTTGTCGCATTTCTGAACATGGGAGATGGAATCTTTTGTTAAGGTGGGCCAAAAATAACCCTGCTTTAATATTTTTAAGGCTAAGTTTTGCCCTCCAGAATGATCTCCACAAAAGCCTTCATGCACCTCTTACAGAATGGTTTTAGCCTCCTCGGGTAGATCGTAGAAGAGGTAGTGAATGACCACGTCGATATAATGTTCCATCCACTATTACATGTCTCGGAGCTTGATAGATTATTTTTCTCGCATTCTTTCTTTCCTCCGGTAGCCTTCCTGTTGTAAGATATTCCACTATGGGGGTCATCCAAGTCGGCCTTGTGTCAATCATCTCGACCTCTATCATTTTCTCTGCCACGCTTGGACTCTCCAAGAATTCCACTGGTACTACGTTCAAAGTCTCAGCTTCCTTGGTGGTGGCAAGCCTTACCAAAGCATTAGCATTAGTGTTATGCTCACGAGGGATCTGTTCGACAGTACCATACTCAAATTCTAATAGCTCTCCCTTCACCTTTGCTAGATAAGCTGCCATCTTGGTACCGCGTGCTTGATATTCCCCCAACACTTGATTGACCACGAGCTGGGAATTGTTATAACACTGGACGACCTTTGCTTTCAATTCCTTTCCCACTATAAGCCCGGTTAACGAAGCCTCATACTCGGCTTCATTGTTTGATGCTTTGAATCTGAATCTCAGCACTGTATGGAATCGATGCCCCTCTGGAAAGATCAATATGATCCCAACTCCGGACCCATTCTCGTTAGATGAGCCATCCACAAATATTCTCCACAACTCCTGCACCGTTTCCTTCAAAAGCTCCTCTTGAAATCCAGTGCATTCAGCCACAAAATCAGCAAGGGCCTGGATCTTGATCAAGGTTCGTGGTATGAATAGTATCTTGAACTGGCTAAGTTCAACTACCCATTTTAAAAGACGTCCCGACGCTTCAGGTTTTTGCAATACCTGTCTTAGAGGTTGGTCGGTCATGACGTGAATTGAGTGGGACTGGAAGTATGATCTAAGCTTTCTGAAAGCTAATATCAGGCAGAATGCTATCTTTTCTATCAGTGGATACCATGATTCAGCCCCGAGAAGTCTTTTGCTTAAATAGTACACTAGTTTTTGAGCACAGTCTTCTTCCCAAACTAACACGGCGCTGGCTGCATTTCCTGTCACGGGCAAATAAAGGAACAGGGGCTCTCCAGATTTAGGCTTAGACAATACTTAGGGTTTGGCCAAATGCGTCTTTAGGTCGAGAAATGCCTGCTCGCACTCCTCAATCCATTCAAATTTCTTGTTTCCTCTGAGCAAGTTGTAAAAGGAAAAACACTTGTCAATGGACTTTGAAATAAATCAGTTTAGCGCTGCCACCATTCCAGTCAGGCTCTGAACTTCTTTACATGAACTGGGCGAAGGCATCTCCAATAATGACCTGATTTTATCTGGGTTCGCTTCTATCCCCCTTGTATTGACTATGAATCCCAGAAACTTTCCTAACGCTACTACAAAAGTACATTAATGGGGATTTAGCCTCATATTGTATTTCATTAAGATTTCAAAACATTCCTTCAGATCGGAAAAATGGTTATCGGCAGTCTTGGATTTGACTAGCATATCGTCGACATACATTTCCATATTTTTCCCGATCTGACTAATGAACATTCTATTGACTAACCGTTGGTAGGTAGCCCCGGCGTTCTTCAGCCTGAAGGGCATAACTTTATAACAGTATACATTCATTGGAGTCATAAAGATAGTATGCTCCTGGTCCGCAGGATTCATCGTGATTTGGTTATATACAGAGTACGCATCCATAAAGGACATGAGCTCGTGTCCCGTGGTGGTATCTACCAACTGATCAATTCTCGGCAATAAGAAACAATCCTTAGGACAAGATTTATTCAGGTTAGAGAAATCGATGTAGGTCCGCCACTTTCCATTCGGCTTCGGGACCAGGACAAGATTCATGACCCAGATCGGATATTTTGCTTCACGAATGAACCCGCACTTTAATAACCGAGCTACTTCTTCTTCCAATGCCTCAGCTCGGACTGTTCCCAAACGTCTCTATTTTTGGGATTTCGCAGGCACGCTTTTATCCAAGTTTAGGGTGTGCGTGATCACACTTGGGCTTATTCCCACCATGTCTTCATGAAACTAGGAAAAAACGTCTAGATTCCCTTGTAGAAATTTAACCAGCTCCTTTTTCCTATCATCGCCAAGATTTTTTCCAATCTTAACGGCTCTTGAAGCATCTTTGAGGTCTATATTTACCTCCTAGAGCTCCTCAATAGCTTGGAGCTCTGACCTATCCTCGCCCATTCATGGATCGATGTCATCCCTTGGGGCGATGTCTCTATCCTTTGTTTCTTGAGGTTCTTCCATCCTGAAGGCAGCTTCCACTTCCTGGGACTCCTCACCTCCATCACTTATGGCCATTGCTTGTTGCCCGGGTTGTGATTTTCCCTTCATGGAAATGCTATAGCATTCCCTGGTAGCGAGCTGATTGCCTCTAACAGTGCATATTCCAGGAGATGAGGGGAATTTGATTGCTAGGTGGTGGATAGAGGTTATGGCTTCGAACGCCATCAACGCAGGCTGGCCCAAAATCACATTGTATGTGGCTGGACAATAGATGGCCATGAACTCAAGGAACTTGGAGATAGTTCATTGACCATCACCCAATGTTATCACTAATTCGATTGTTTCGGTGGCTGCCGACCCTTCACTGGAAAACCATATAGAATCATGGAAGGTTCCTTCAACTCAGTTACAGACAATCCCATTTTTTCTAAGGTGGACCTAAAGAGTAGATTCACAGAACTTCCATTATCTACTAGTGTCCTCCTAACTCTCCGGTTGGTGAGCTGAACGATTATGACCAGAGGATCGTTATGTGGGAACTGGACATGGTTGGCATCTTCCTTAGAAAAATTGATTGGTTGTTTTTCCAATCGCTGCTGGTTTGATAACCGTTGCTCCGGGACAAACTCTGCTCCGTTATGGGATTTCAGTTCGTTGATATACCTCTTCTGGGCACCTCTGCTCGTGCTTGCCAGATGAGGTCCTCTTGAAATGGTGGCTATATCTCCTCCTGTTATCGGAGGAGGATTGTTGTGATTCACCTGAGCTCTGGTTTGATTCACTAGAGCTTCTGGAGTTGACGGAGTGTTTTGTCCAGTGGGCTAACTGGAAGTTGCTCGATTCCGGGCGTACAGAGCCAAAGGTCCTACCCTGATGAGAGTCTCGATCTGACTCTTCAGGTGTCTATAGTCATCAGTATTATGACCAATATCATTGCGGAATCGACATAATTTCAAAGGGTCTCTCTTCGCCCTTTGATTCTTTAACAATTCTGTTTTTTTCCATGGAAGGAGAGCATAATTTGCCAAGAAGATGTGTTGTCTAGTATCCGTGAGATCGGTATATGTTGTGTAGACCGGTTTAAATTTCTCCATGGACTTGTTTTTCTTTGTTCCATTCTAGTCGCCCTCACCATTTCCCTTTCTCTTACTATTTCTCCCTTGGTTATTCTGGGCAACGGTTTAAGCCGTAGCTGCTACATTCGTTACCGCTCCAACGGGCTGGACGGGGACTTGGTTGGTTCCTGCGACGGAAGCTCGCGCCTCTTCTAGGTTAACCCACCTTTTAGCTCAGTTCAAGAACTCATCCATAGTACTAACTCCTTTCCTCTATAGCTCTTGCCATAGGTCGCCTCCAACAAGGATTTCCATGAGCTTAGAACTCTCGTTGGCATCTCTAGCTCGCGCAGCAACATTGGCAAACCTACTTAGGTATACTTTCAACGGTTCACCGAGCTGTTGCTTTACACTTGCTAGAGAGTCATCTTTAATCCTAGTTGCTTGAGAAGCCCTGAATGCTCTCTTGAAATCAGCCGAAAAGCTCTTCCACGAGTTGATTGAATGCCTCTTGTACTGTTTAAACCACTGCCTAGCTGGCCCAATCAGAGTCGAGGGGAATATTAGGCATCTTAGCTCAGGCCCAATGTTGTGGGCCATCATCATGGTGTTGAACATCCCCAAGTGGTCAGAAGAATCTCCATCTCCATCAAACTTTGACAAATGTGGCATCCTAAAACCCTATGGATATGCAGTCGCCACAATATTCGGGGCGAAAAGCTCGAGCTCATCCTCTGAATCACACTCATCTTTCTCATTTTTCGATAGGAGCCTTTTCATTAGCTCCTCCATTTGAGCTAACCTATTAAGGGTTTGGTCCTTGGTATCTTGGTTATTCTGGGGCTGTTCAACAGCTCCTGTCCTATCGTACGCGTTCGGCGGGTTGTTGTCCCTCCAAGTTCGGGCCTTGTTTTGTGGAACATTCCCATTATCACGTACTTCGGAAGGACCTCCCCTTTGATGAGTGTAACTAAATCCTTCATTTCGGGCTGAATTTCTTCTCTGTGAGTTTAGGCGATCTCGCAGATCAGGCTATGGATCGAATCGAGGACTCTGAGCCAAACTCAGGTGATTTCTCAGATCGCCTTCGGACCTGCCACTTCGATGGCTTTGAGTCCAATAACTTCCATTAGCAAAGCTCACTGCTTGCGGTTGAGGCTGAGGATCTAGATTATTAACACGTGTCCGTGGGACATAAGTAGAGGCAGACAGAGGAGGATTTCTCCTGTTGTCCCCGTAAGTAGGAATGTCACATGCAGAACGAGGTGGTGTCGGATGTCTTATGGGTGATGGGGGATACCTGACTGGGAGGAAATTCTTGTCCCATCAGCGCGAACTAAATTAGCCCGCGGTCGCTCCACCCCACCATTTCTAGCTCTTTGCGTTTGGCGATCCGATCATGACGTAGGAGGGTTGGTTGGAACATTTTGTCTCTATGAGCCTGCTCTGGCTCCTCCTCGTGGGTTTCCATGGGTATTCCCAGGCGTGTGCAATGGTGGTACCGAACTTGGGGTCGTGGTTCAAACCGATCGACTAACTTGCCGATGACCCCTAGGAGGGTAACTAGGTTGAGCATTTTGGCGATCTCGCGTTGTGGGCATAGAACTTGGGGTGGCAGTTCTGATTGACTAACTTGGCTTGGATCGGTTATTCCTGTGGGACTTATGAGACCCACTTTGCCTCTTTTCGACACTAACGTTGGATGCAAGAGGGGGTAACCAAGCCAAAACCTCCTCTATTTGCCTGTTTTCCTTAGCAAGATGGCTTCTTAACTGCATGTTTTCAATTTCCACCGCAGTTAAGTAGTCTGGGTTTAGATTCGGCGGCAATGACGTCGAACTCCCAGTATCTCTGTGGCCCACCAGTTGCTTTCACAGTCGTTGCTGAACTTCAGGGCCATGCTCATTTGAAACAGCGATATGGTGCCCCCTGCCCACCAGGCTGTTCCATCTCATTGTCCTGCATTGAGCGAGTGACCACCATGATGGGATTTGATTGGGATTTTGATGAAAGCACTAGTCTCAACTCTCAATGAAAGAACCAAAATGTTGACGCGGTTTTTTGCCAACAGTGAATTAAGAAAATAACAAGGTTGAATTAGTGCTTGATGATAAACCGAAGTAAGAAAATAACTCTCAAGAACACTGGTCTTTTTACGTGGTTCAGTGGTTAAAATCCACCTAGTCTACGTGTCTATATTATTATTGCTTCTCTCTCTATTTTGACAGAGCTTCGGTATTACAGAATAATCCTCCCTTTCCCTATCCAATATTTTTAGTATTTATAGAGAAATTCCTTGGACATGTTTGGGTAACCGCATGAGTCAATCACGGATTTGCATATTTATTACATTTAATATGAAATATTCTCATTTATACCAGGATATGATATGATCATGAAATAAATAGTCTCCTAATATCTGGGACATTAAATATCACAGGATGGCCATAAACAATCGTATAAAGTATCTGGGTCTTCGGGGATCCGCGGACACGCCATATCTCCAAGTTGCCATGAGCATGATATACCGTCGAGCTCGTACTATGGAGGTCGTGCCTTATAAATATTATAAGCTCACGCTTATCAATTTATGCATCCCTAGCTCGTATAACGATCAAGAAAACTGTGTTGTCTACATGGAAAATACAAGGACTCATTGGCTATTTCTTCCATGCATTTATTTGCCAATTGTACAAGATCTGAGTGAAAGACTCGTGCTGAAATTAGGATACACAAATATTTTTATGGATATTTGAATTTGTTTAACTGTTTTGAGATATTTTAGGGTTGTTACAACTATTAATATTTTTTTAAATGATTAAAATATTAGCTTATTGTTGTAACAACACAAGATATTTTTGAAAAACAGTTAAGATATTGATTTTAAAATTTAAAATTGATTAATTTTTAAAAAATATCATTTTTTTCAACCAATTATTAAAATATATTTCTTCAATGGGATTTAAATTATCTTTGGTTAATTGTTGATAAATCCTTTTTAAATTAAATTAATATTTCTTAAATTAACCTAAACCAAGTTGATTGTTGATAAATGAAATTTAGATTAACTATTGTTAATTGTTGATAAATTTCATTTAAATTGACTTATTTTTTGTAAAAATTTAATTAATTCAAATTTTTTGATTAATTCTATAAAAATAATTGTGGTATTTTTGTATATAGTAACATGATTAGGCCCATCCAATTATAACATGTCTATTTGCACTTTATGTGGTATTTTTGCAATTGGGCTTAGATGCATATAGTGGCCCATATGTTTGCTAGATATATGGATTTTTGCCAAATAAAATATTCATAAATGATAGGCTTTATTTGGGTTGTAATGTTTAAATTTCTCTCTTGTGCGTGGTTCCACTTGTGAAGGCCCATTTGCTTTGCATGACTATAGTGGGCATAATTAATTAATAACAATTAATAAAACGAATGTTTAAATTCCTGTCTTTTGGACCTTGTATGGAAGTATGGCGGCCTTAGTAGTAGGAACGATATACTGGACCCAGCCCTCCTCCATACATGCTCAATTGTTAAGGCCCATTTACCTGAGTTGGACTTAATTGTATAGGTTCATTATATTAGTTAAACCTAAATATTGAGTAGCAACAAATTAATTCTAAATTAATTGAATTTGTTTCAATGTGACACTTTAGAAATAATAGAAAATTATAGGACTTTGGTTTTAAAAATTTAATCTTTTCATTTTTTGGGAGAACTATAGTCATTAACTTTCTAAAAATAAATAATAAAAATAATATTTTTAATTTTATAATGAGTTATTTTAAGAATTATATTCAATCTCCACTGTTGGTTTAACAAGGTCAATAGCTTAATGAGGCCTCGAGACGATTTGATTCGTTCCCTTACGGAAGGTGTTCATTAGTTATTTTGACAAGGTTAAAATTTAAAAGATAGATAATTATACGTCAAATTCTACTAGAATCATGTAACGTCCTGCGTTATCGAGTACCTTTAAACGACTCGGGTCGGGTTTTTTTCCCCGAGTTAAGAATAATATGTTAAATAATATTATATTTGTTTGGAAATTATTCCATGAGTTATTGCTAGCCAAATTATGAATTTTGTGATTTAAAAGTCAAGATAAGACTTTCGGTCTTGGACCGACACAAAAACCATGATCGGGTAAAAATCTCAAAAAATAAAATGAAAAACTATGGAAAATATATTTTGGGCATAAAATACATTCATAAAAATTAAAGTTTGGTAAAAAATAATAAACCTAAGGAAAAATGAAAATTTTAGGGCATTTTGTGTTAAATGCCTAATTTTACCGAAATGGGAAATTTTATTTCATGAAAGGACCTTAGGTTAACTTTTATTGTGTGAATAATTAAATTAAATTTGAGAGACATTTAATTTAATTATTTAATGTTAAGTTTTGTGATTTAAAACATAATAATAGTGAAAAAGGTATCAAAAGTCAATTTGGACTTTTCTTCTCATGAATTAATTATTCACCATTTAAAAAAAATATTATAAATGGGTATTTTAGGATAGGTGGTCGGCCATGTGGGGTGTTAAAAAGGATATGAACCAAAAAAGTAATTAAGTTTAAATCCCATTTAATTAAGAAGTCAAGTGGGTAGAAAAGCACTTAAGTGTTTTGAAGAGTTTTGTGAGCCATTCTAACCCCAAAACTGACCACACCTATTCACTCTCATTTGATTTTTGAAGACTCTCTCAAGTGTTCTCTCCATTTTCAACCCCAAGGAAACTTGGAAGCTAAGTCTTGGTCTAGGAAGGGTTTTCCCTAAGGTAAAGTTTCATTAATCTAGACTTTTGTAAAGTTTTAATCGTAGAGTTTCAAATAGCTAATTAACCATGTTTTTGGGGGAAGTTTTTTAGGGTTTTTAAAAGGTTTTGAAGGAGCCAAAGCTAATAGGAAGGTCCAGACTTTAAGCAAGAACAACAAGAGGTAAAAAGTTTACTTTTGATGGTTTTTGTTGAAGGGTTTTTAGTTTTAAGCATTATTTTGTATATTTAATGCTTAAAATTTCTTATTGGTGATGTAATAAGGTTATGGTAGTTGTTTTATAATTTTTGTGATGCTTATGTATTGATTTTTGAAAATAGGAACCAAAACCCCCAAGGGTTTTGTAGGAAACCCTAAAACAAAACATGTTTTGAGCTGTGACTTCAAAGGGGTCAAGAAACCACTGTATATTGATTTTGTAAAATTAAATTATACTATGGTGTTGTTGAGATTGAGTAAATAAAATTTAGCTTTTGAAACACTCAAAAAAGTTTACAAATGAGTAAATTACGCTATTTCAAAGTTGAGATAAAAAACTGATTTTTCGGAATCAAGTTTGGACAGCCACTGTATAGGGCAAATGAACCCAGGTTTTCTAAAATTTTGTGGACATATTTTTGGAATAACCTAGTATTCCACTGTAAAATTTGGTAAGAAAATATTGAATGGTTTGAATGTTATTAACTGTCAAAGTTTGGAAAAAATAAGGACTTGAAAATAAGGTCATGTTTACCTCATTGTTGAAGGGAAATTTGACTTTTAATGCATTAAGTCACACTGTATAATAAAATTATACCAACCAAAAAAAACTTCACATTTTTATTCTAGTATTATTTGGATTCCCAAAAATGCCCCTATCATAAATTTCCCTCTCTTTTTCTCCCATTGTCTTCTCCCTCTCTATCTCTCACGTTTTCCCTCTCTATCTCTCAAGCTCTAGGTAACGCGATAGTTACCCTTGATGGAGATATTTATCGGCTAGATCTTGGTGTTGAGAGTCTGTTCTCTCTTACAGATTAGCAATTATGTTGGAGGGCACGTTACGCCTGAATTGTTGGAAATTGTCGAGCGTTGGTCTCGAATTATATTGTGATATGATATATCTGCTTGCTCTGGGATTTCTGAGTGCAGGGATATATTTGTTGATAAGATATAGTTGTGAAATAATATATCTTTTTGCTCTGGGATTTTTTGAGTACAGGGATATAATTGTTGATAAGAATTAGTTGTGATATAATATATCTGATTGTTCTGGGATTTTCTGAGTGCACGGTTTTATATGTTTATAGGAAATAATTTATCATTGGTTATCAGGCATGTCCATAAGTTTGCTAGGATGCTTTTGTGTTCTTGAAATTGATTGTGTAGGGTCCGGATGGATCCGGAACTCTAATTCTCTGCATGCTTTGTTTTAAGATTGAACTTACTAAGCGTTTTCGCTTACCTAGTTGTTTCATGTTGTAGGTAAGAGCAAGGGCAAGGCAGAGCAGTGAGCGCTGGATTCTACCTTGCAAATGTACATGTGGACCGACCTTTTGGGAAGCCGTTTTATTTTTGGAAATGTTGTGTAATTTTCCTAAACTAGGCTCACTCTACTCTTTATAAAATATGTTTGTAACTAAATGTTAAGTATGACCATACGACTTTTTTAAATAGTTTTTTTATATGAGATTTTGAGACATTTTGTTAAATGAAAACATTTATATTTCCGCATTATCGAGTCTTGAAAATCCGGGTAGTTACAACTGTTGGATTAGCTTATACATGATCTTTATTTATTTTCATGTATATCTAATATTAAACAAATTAATACGAGATAGCCTAAAACATGTTTCTAAAATTGAATTCAAAGAGAAACAAAGAATAGAATACTTACAGTATACACAACAGAATTAAAGAGTCCTTCCTTCAGTTTCTCTAACTCTTGTATCCTCTTTGTCGCATAGTATTATCAATAAACTGAACCGATCTTCTATTTTCTTCACAATCATCCAATGTATCCTTAGAACCACCTGGACTAGTGTGGGAAATTCTCAACACATGAGATAGCTATAGAGAGAAGAAGAGAAAATAACAAAGTGGTTTAGAAAAGGACTTGTGTTTAGAGAGAATCTAAAACTATCAGAAAATCAGACTTGTGACTTATCAAATTTCTGTTTTGACTTCTCTCTAAGCACTCCTTTTATAGACTCAATTAGGCCATTTAATTTAATTAAAAAATCAATAAAATAATAGTCATTTTGAAGCCCTAGGTCGAAATTATCATGGGCTATAGGCCCGTGAAATTTCCCATTTGATTATAAGCCCATTGGACTTAAAATCAAGGCCTGTATTATTTTCTATTGATTTAATTAATGAAATAATTATTTAAATCCTTTATAAAATTAATTATTTATAATTTGAACCTTGATTTAAATTTATTTATTAATTTAAATACCAATTTATCTTAATTAATAAATCTGCCATAAATTCTCTTTTCTTCTCAAAATTACACAACTCTGTGAAACTATCCAAAATTGACCTGGTCAACTTTGATAATTCTAATTGATGATTAAATAAATTAATTGAGACTATCTAGATGATTTTATCCAAGGTACAATGGGGACCATGGGCCTATGAAATCAAGCTCCAATAAGTTATCATAAATCTAACAAATAAATTTACTAACTTATTAATTCCTCGTGACTCCACTATAGACTTGGAATTGCACTCTTGAATTCATAGAACGCTCTATAACAAATATAGATACGCTATTAATTATCCATTGTTACAACCATAATTGTCACTCAATCCTCTATAGACGGTCTACAATGAGATAGAACTAAAATACCGTTTTACCCCTCATTGTATTTTATCCTTAAAACACTTAGTTCCTTGTAAATGATATTTCAGTATACTAATGTAATTACTGAAATGAGATCTCTATCATTTAACACCTTGAACCAAACTAAAAGGAAACCATAGTTTCACTTCTTCATCAGAAGTTATAGATGTTCATATCTATGATTAACACTCCCACTCAATTATACTCCGAGTTCCCAAGATGTAAGTATGGGCTAGTCCGTACGGTAAGCTGGTAACGAACAAGTCAAAGAACTCAAATAATACAATCAGTTAGAATACTAACCACTCAGAATTGAGATTGAATTGACCTATTGTAGAGTCCAAGAACTTTACTTACCTAATTGTTTAGTAGTATTATAGTATGTTTAGTGTTATCATTGTTACTTTGGATTTTTGGTTCAGACCGGGAGTTATTTGGACACTCATAGTAGTACTTATAGATTTTCTAAGTTTAACCTATAGTTTAAGAATATTAAGTATAACCTAAGGTTTGATTAATGTGACTGATATTAAGGATTATATTATTATATTATAAGGTTTAGACATCAACCAATAGGATTTTAAGCACATGTTTTGAATGGTAATTAAGGATTAAGTATTTTTTAGGATTAAATTAAATAAGGGTAAAATTTTGAATGTATAGGGTCAGTCAGCAGCTTTGAGCACGTTGAGGGCTTAGTCAAGGCTGTTTAATCCATTCAAACTTAGCTAAAAATGTGTAAATTCGTGTTTAAATATTCTGCGTATGCCGATATATCGCAGCTATAGGGGGCGATATGTCGCAGCACGTAGATACAGAAAACACGAATCGATGCACGGTCGCCTCGGGAACAAAGGTCCAGGCGATATATCGCCTATAGGGGGCGATATATCGCCTCCACCAGCATGAATTCAAATACATTTGACTTATTTTCCCTTCAGCCATTCAAACTCCTTCAACAGTCCAGCATCTTCTGAACGAGTCTTCAGCGTCTGCTGAACGATTATTCAAATGATTTTCACTTAAAAAGTCATTATTTTTATTCAAGTAAAATCAAGATATTTTCATTCCCAAACTCTATAAATAGGACCTAGTACCCAGCCATTATTCACCATTTGCTCTAAGTTCAGAGGCTGCTAGTGTTAAGTGAGTGTAAGAGTGTAAACACTTGGTTTGGGGAAAAACTATAAGCTTAAACATCATAAGCTTATCAAACACTTTGGGAAGTAAGTGAGTGCTATAGTATTTCGGTGGATGTTAGATTGATCTTGCAATCTTTGAGGTAAACCCAAAACTCTAGTTCTTTTCTGTATTTTTATGTTATTTCCTTTCTCAAAACCTTCTACTCAGTCCCCTAACCTTATTCTTATTTTGGTTAGGGAATCCAAGCTTTTAAGCATATAAGTTGGTAAGTATGTTTTCTATGGTTTAGTCTTTCCATCTCTTTCATTTCATCTCCTTTCTTTAGACTTACTCTTTTTTTATGGTTTTAGGAGTGTTCCAACAATCCCAACTCAGTCCATAATCTCGGTAACTTTGGTAAGGAAATAGGCTAGAATCAACATGTTATGTGATTATGTTATCTATATGTTTTATGTTATTAAAAGTGTTATGATATATGTGTATGTTTTTAGGCTTGGGCATATGACCCATATGACTAACAAGACCCCAAATGGGTTATGGGCATATGACCTACTTAGCTAGTAGGACCCCACTAATCCCATGGGCATATGCTTGTTTAGTCTATGGGACCCCAAGTAATAATGGCCATTATAATAAGTGTATGTTATATGTATTATGTTAAGTCTTTATGTTTTCTTATGAAATTATGTATGTGACTTTGTGTTAGATTTTCCTTACTGGGCATTAGGCTCACTCCTTTCTGTTTATGTGCAGGAAAATAAGTTTAGAGGCGGAAAGATTCGTGGCGCTTGGAGAATGTGTATCGATGATGAATGGAGTCAAGGGGCCGAGCGTTATTCGATTCGAGGATATAGTCTCCTTTTATGTTTTTATGGTTTTTATGTGTATTTTCCGCATTATTATGTAATGTCTTTTATTTTAAATCTTGTTTTGTTTTAAAGACAATGGGATCCCAAAATCCTTCTTAGTATTCTGTTTATTTGTAAATAACTCTTATTTTCAAGTTACTTAATAAATTATGGTATTTTCGTAAAAATGTAAGTTTTATGTATAGTTTCGATAATGGTCCAATTAGTCTAGATTAGTGGGTCATTACAGTTGGTATCAGAGAAAACGGTTCCTTCGCATGAAGTTCTCCTCGATACACATGCTCAAAGCTCCGAATCGGACCGCCAAGTAAGTGTTTAAGTTACAAGTTACAAGTTACTTTGTCTATGTGTATAGCTAACAACTTTAGTGTTTATGTTTCAGTTAAAAATGAATGGTGCTTTAACCTACCAAGATATCTGAGCCATTAAGGCCTTAAAAAGAATAAGGGAGCCAAGAAACACCGTAGGAGCCTTAGAAAGGATTACACGAAGGTTGCTTTTGTTTCACCAAGCAATAGGTGGCCTTCAAGAGGCTAAACAAATAATGCTAAGATCAACAGAACAATATGTATTAGTGATTAGGTTGTTTAAAGATTTCCATCCTGTAATAGCAGCCTTAGAAGAAATATGGGAAGAAATGAATGATGAGGATGAATCACCATTAGCAATGAGATACTACTTCCTCTTAGTTAGGTTCACCGCAAAATTTGAATTTCAATTCACCAAGGAGCAAAAGAATAGGATTCTCACAAACCTTCCTAGAGGGCATTTTGATGCTCATGATAATGATGACTATGAGGCTATAGATGATGATATGTTAGATGACGGATCGGATGTAGAAGATCCCGATTTTTAGATTAGTAGTTTTTATTTGTTTTATTTACTTTTATGTTATGATTGTAATAAGTGAAATTGTTTTCCAAATGAATAAACATGCTATTTGAATATCATGTGTGAGTTTGAATTTTTTTTTTTTCAATCATAATAAATACTAAATAAAATGAATAATGACTGAGTTCGGTGAGGGTGGATACAAATCAATGAACCTGGTTTCCTTGTTGAGAGTTAGGGGGCCTTAGTAGTGGGAACGATTTTACTGATCCCAGCCCTCCCTCAATATGGTTAACTTTGGAACAAAGATAAGTTTCGAGCCTGAGAATTAAGTCATATAGGATTATTAGAAACACACTTAGAAAATAAAGATGACTTGTTTTTCTAAGTATAGAAACCCGCTCTAATAATAAATAAAGACCTATATAATTTTTCATAAGAAGTCATAATAAATAGGTCCGAGATATGTTTGTTTTAGAATAAGTTTTTGCCTTAGAGCCTATTAGGAAAAAGTTCTAACATGTTTCTTTCAACTGTTAGAACTCTGCTACGATGTCTCTCCGAAGATCTGCTCGCACCAACGGAAACGCCTCCAGCGATGTTCCAGTGACCAATGCGGTCCCTACCGTTCGCCGAAGGAGAGTGCGTGTTACTGCTCGCCGCAACGCGCCGGCACAGCCAGCTGACAACACTGCAGAGATTGCCAGACTGCGACAACAAGTTGAGGAACTTCTGCAGCAACAACGCCAACAGGCTCAATCTCAGCCTCAGCCTCCGCCACAGCCGCAGCCGCAGCCACAGCCAATGGCCCCAGCACCCCAACAAGTTGGTCCGTATGGGGGATGGCCTATGACGAACTACGCTCCTTATCCTGTACAGCACATGGAGCCAGTGTACGAAAGGTTCCGCAAGCAGCACGCTCCGAACTTCGAAGGGAATACAGACCCCTTTGAAGCAGAAGAATGGCTAAGGAATGTGGAGCCGATCCTAGCCCACATGAACCTCAATAATGCTGACCACATATCCTGCATCTCATCTTTACTCAAGAAAGATGCCAGGATATGGTGGGATTTGGTCCAGCAATCCCACGATGCTGCCACTATGA
The DNA here is from genome assembly GCF_963169125.1 of Humulus lupulus. Taxonomy (NCBI): domain Eukaryota; kingdom Viridiplantae; phylum Streptophyta; class Magnoliopsida; order Rosales; family Cannabaceae; genus Humulus; species Humulus lupulus. Next base: position 140,450,391 of record NC_084797.1, on the reverse strand, counting down.
CGTGGACCCGATTTGTGGAGCTCTTCCACAAGAAGTACTACAATTCAGCGGTACTTGCTACGAGAGTTGAGGAGTTCACCAATCTGAAGCAAGGGAATTTAACAGTGGCGGAATATGCTCGTTAGTTTGATCGCTTAGCCAAGTTCGCGGCAGAGTTAGTTCCGACCAACTATCTAAGGGTGAACAAGTTTGTTAGAGGACTTCGCCCGAAGATCGAGATGGGGGTTAAGTTAGCAAACCCGGGAAACACTTCATATGCCGACGTTCTTGAGACGGCAATTGAAGTAGAAAGGTTGCAAGCCAACGTGAGCAAAGAAGAAGCCAGCAAGCCGGAACCTAGGCAGCAGAGCCAACCTCAGGCCAGTCGGAACAACAATCAGTCCAGCAACAATCAGTCCAGCAACAATCAGTCCAACAACAACGGTAACGGACAGAAGAGAAGGCATCCTGACAACAAGCAAGCCGACAACAATAAAAGGGCACGACCAAGTAATGGGGGAAATAGGTCGGGCTACGTGGAATACCCGCCATGTGCCAAATGTCAGAAGAAGCATCCTGGAGAATGCCGTGCCAACACCAAGGAGTGTTTCAACTGTGGTCAAGAAGGGCATCGTAAAAGAGACTGTCCTCAGCAAAAGCCGGAAGGAAAGAAGGACGAAAAGATGGTTCCTGCTCGGGTTTTTGCTTTAACCCAAGGAGAGGCGGATGCTAGCAACAAGGTGGTCACAGGTCAGGTTTCCATCCTCAATAAATTATGTCATGTATTATTTGATTCGGGAGCCACCCATTCGTATATTTCGTTAGGAATGATAGATAAACTAGACAAACCTAGTGAAAGATTTAGAACTAGGTTTGCAACCGAGTTGCCTTCGGGCAAAGTAGTTCTATCATCACGAATTGTACGAGGCGTACCAATCAAGATTGAGGACAAGGAACTAGAAGGAGACCTGATAGAGCTGGTGATCAAAGACTTCGACGTCATACTAGGCATGGATTGGCTAGCACGGCATGGTGCAACGATCGACTGCAGACGCAAGAAGGTGACATTCGATACTCCTGACGGCCAGAAACTGTGCTTCATGGGACAAGCTTCAGGACTACGCACACCGTTAGTGTCATCTCTCAAGGCTCAGAGAATGATGGAGAAAGGATGCCAAGCATTCTTAGCCAACATCACGAATGTGGAGAAGGAGACATCACTCAAAGTTGGAGATGTTCGAGTTATACAAGAATTTCCAGAAGTTTTCCCCGATGACTTGCCAGGATTGCCGCCAACTAGAGAAATAGACTTCACGATAGAATTAGTACCCGGCACCGAGCCTATCTCTAAGGCACCATACCGGATGGCACCTACAGAACTCAAGGAGTTAAAGACGCAGCTACAAGAACTCCTAGACTTGGGTTTCATTAGGCCAAGCCATTCACCATGGGGAGCTCCGGTACTATTCGTGAAGAAGAAGGACGGAAGTATGCGCATGTGCATAGACTACCGTGAGCTGAATAAAGTAACAATTAAGAACAAATACCCGCTACCTCGGATTGATGATTTGTTTGATCAACTCCGAGGCGCGACTGTATTTTCTAAGATCGATCTACGGTCCGGGTATCATCAGCTCAAGGTAAAGGGAGAAGATATCCCGAAGACAGCCTTTAGGACTCGTTATGGACATTACGAGTTCTTGGTTATGTCTTTTGGTCTTACTAACGCGCCAGCCGCGTTTATGGACTTAATGAATAGGGTCTTCAAGGACTACTTGGATAAATTCGTCGTTGTGTTCATCGACGACATTTTAATTTACTCCAAGGATGAAGTGGAGCACGAGGAACACCTGAGGATAATTTTGACGCGATTGAAGGAGCACCAACTCTACGCGAAGTTCAAGAAATGCGAGTTTTGGCTCTCACAAGTGGCGTTCCTCGGGCACATCATATCGAAAGACGGAGTTGCAGTAGATCCATCGAAGGTAGAGGCCGTGAAAGATTGGCCTAGACCAAAGAACGCGTCGGAAGTAAGAAGCTTCTTAGGGCTAGCAGGTTACTATAGAAAGTTTGTAGAGGGCTTTTCTAAGATAGCCACTCCACTCACCAACCTGACCCGGAAGCAACAAAAGTTTAACTGGAATGATAAGTGTGAGGAAAGCTTCCAGTTGCTTAAAGATAAGCTTTGCTCAACACCAGTACTTAGTGTCCCAACACCCAACGACAAGTTCGTTGTCTACTGTGATGCATCAAAGTTAGGATTGGGATGCGTACTGATGCAAAATGACAAGGTGATAGCCTACGTGTCACGTCAGTTAAAGGAGTATGAACAACGCTATCCAACTCACGATATGGAGTTGGCAGCGGTGGTCTTTGCGTTAAAAATCTGGCGCCATTATCTTTACGGAGAACGGTGCGAGATTTATACGGACCACAAAAGTTTAAAATACTTCTTTACTCAGAAGGAGCTTAACATGAGGCAGCGCAGGTGGTTAGAGTTAGTAAAGGATTACGACTGCAAAATCCTATACCACCCGGGGAAGGCAAACGTAGTTGCCGATGCACTTAGCCGAAAATGTTATGGGAACTTAGCAGCCTTATCCGGAATAGAAAAGCCACTGCAACAGGAGCTTATCAGTACCGGAATAGAAGTGGTTGTAGGCAAGTTGGCTAACTTGTCTATCCAATCGAATCTGCTAGAAGACATACGGAATGGTCAGAGACATGATGATTCACTAGCAACGCACATGGATGCAGTCAAAGAAGGCAAGACTACAGATTTCTCAATATCCAGTCAAGGTTTATTGAGATATAAGGATCGGGTATGCGTGCCAGACGATCAAAGTATTAAGAAGACGATCCTAGAAGAAGCGCACAACACCCCATACTCGGTTCATCCAGGGTCTACCAAGATGACTCATGACATCAAGGCAGTCTATTGGTGGCCAGGGATGAAGAAGGACATAGCGGAGTATGTATCTAAGTGTCTGGTATGCCAGCAAGTGAAGGCGGAGCATCAGCGGCCTGCAGGATTATTGCAACCGCTTAGCATACCGGAGTGGAAGTGGGACGATATAGCCATGGACTTCGTGACGGGTCTGCCAAAGACAAATAAGTAGCATGATTCTGCTTGGATAGTCATAGATAGACTAACCAAGTCGGCTCATTTTCTGCCTGTTAAGACTTCTTATACGGCAGACCAATATGCAGACATCTACATCCAAGAGATTGTACGATTGCATGGAATCCCCAAGACGATAGTATCAGATAGAGGATCAGTGTTTACATCAAGATTTTGGAGAAGCTTACAGCAAGCCATGGGTACTAAGTTAAGTCTTAGTACAACTTTCCATCCTCAGACAGATGGGCAGTCAGAGCGTACGATTCAGATTTTAGAGGATATGCTACGCGCATGTGTACTTGACTTCGGAGGATCGTGGAACAAGTACTTACCGCTGATTGAGTTCTCGTACAACAATAGCTACCAGTCGACGATCGAGATGGCACCTTATGAGTTGCTATATGGAAGAAGGTGCCGATCACCGTTGCACTGGGACGAGGTAGGAGAAAGGCAGCTTCTAGGGCCCGAAGCTGTTAGGCAAGATCAAGAAGCAGTAACGCTTATTAGACAGCGTATGCTTGCTGCTCAAAGCCGACAGAAAAGCTATGCAGATACCAAGAGACGCGATGTGGAGTTCCAAGTTGGAGATCAAGTCTTCCTGAAGATATCTCCTATGAAGGGTGTCAAGCGGTTCGGGAAGAAAGGCAAGCTCAGTCCCCGATTCTTAGGTCCTTTTGAGATATTGGACAAAGTGGGACCAGTTGCGTATAGACTAGCCCTACCGCCAGCACTAGCCGATAGTCACAACGTCTTCCACATCTCGATGTTACGCAAGTATGTGTCAGACCCATCTCACGTCCTCAAGTACGACACCATAGCGCTCCAGAAAGACTTAAGTTACGAGGAACGACCAGTTAGCATCCTAGATAGGGGGATGAAGCAGTTACGGTCCAAGAGCTTTCCTATAGTTAAAGTCCTATGGAGCAATAGTTCTGAACGCGAGGCAACGTGGGAGTTGGAAGAGGACATGCAGAGCCGGTATCCGGAGTTATTTGGTAAGTAAATTTCGAGGACGAAATTCTTTTTAGTAGGGGAGAATTGTAGAGTCCAAGAACTTTACTTACCTAATTGTTTAGTAGTATTATAGTATGTTTAGTGTTATCATTGTTACTTTGGATTTTTGGTTCAGACCGGGAGTTATTTGGACACTCATAGTAGTACTTATAGATTTTCTAAGTTTAACCTATAGTTTAAGAATATTAAGTATAACCTAAGGTTTGATTAATGTGACTGATATTAAGGATTATATTATTATATTATAAGGTTTAGACATCAACCAATAGGATTTTAAGCACATGTTTTGAATGGTAATTAAGGATTAAGTATTTTTGAGGATTAAATTAAATAAGGGTAAAAGTTTGAATGTATAGGGTCAGTCAGCAGCTTTGAGCACGTTGAGGGCTTAGTCAAGGCTGTTTAATCCATTCAAACTTAGCTAAAAATGTGTAAATTCGTGTTTAAATATTCTGCGTATGCCGATATATCGCAGCTATAGGGGGCGATATGTCGCAGCACGTAGATACGGAAAACACGAATCGATGCACGGTCGCCTCGGGAACAAAGGTCCAGGCGATATATCGCCTATAGGAGGCGATATATCGCCTCCACCAGCATGAATTCAAATACATTTGAATTCTTTTCCCTTCAGCCATTCAAACTCCTTCAACAGTCCAGCATCTTCTGAACGAGTCTTCAGCCTCTGCTGAACGATTATTCAAATGATTTTCACTTAAAAAGCCATTATTTTTATTCAAGTAAAATCAAGATATTTTCATTCCCAAACTCTATAAATAGGACCTAGTACCCAGCCATTATTCACCATTTGCTCTAAGTTCAGAGGCTGCTAGTGTTAAGTGAGTGTAAGAGTGTAAACACTTGGTTTGGGGAAAAACTATAAGCTTAAACATCATAAGCTTATCAAACACTTTGGGAAGTAAGTGAGTGCTATAGTATTTCGGTGGATGTTAGATTGATCTTGCAATCTTTGAGGTAAACCCAAAACTCTAGTTCTTTTCTGTATTTTTATGTTATTTCCTTTCTCAAAACCTTCTACTCAGTCCCCTAACCTTATTCTTATTTTGGTTAGGGAATCCAAGCTTTTAAGCATATAAGTTGGTAAGTATGTTTTCTATGGTTTAGTCTTTCCATCTCTTTCATTTCATCTCCTTTCTTTAGACTTACTCTTTTTTTATGGTTTTAGGAGTGTTCCAACAATCCCAACTCAGTCTATAATCTCGGTAACTTTGGTAAGGAAATAGGCTAGAATCAACATGTTATGTGATTATGTTATCTATATGTTTTATGTTATTAAAAGTGTTATGATATATGTGTATGTTTGTAGGCTTGGGCATATGACCCATATGACTAACAAGACCCCAAATGGGTTATGGGCATATGACCTACTTAGCTAGTAGGACCCCACTAATCCCGTGGGCATATGCTTGTTTAGTCTATGGGACCCCAAGTAATAATGGCCATTATAATAAGTGTATGTTATATGTATTATGTTAAGTCTTTATGTTTTCTTATGAAATTATGTATGTGACTTTGTGTTAGATTTTCCTTACTGGGCATTAGGCTCACTCCTTTCTGTTTATGTGCAGGAAAATAAGTTTAGAGGCGGAAAGATTCGTGGCGCTTGGAGAATGTGTATCGATGATGAATGGAGTCAAGGGGCCGAGCGTTATTCGATTCGAGGATATAGTCTACTTTTATGTTTTTATGGTTTTTATGTGTATTTTCCGCATTATTATGTAATGTCTTTTATTTTAAATCTTGTTTTGTTTTAAAGACAATGGGATCCCAAAATCCTTCTTAGTATTCTGTTTATTTGTAAATAACTCTTATTTTCAAGTTACTTAATAAATTATGGTATTTTCGTAAAAATGTAAGTTTTATGTATAGTTTCGATAATGGTCCAATTAGTCTAGATTAGTGGGTCATTACACCTATGGTCAACTATATGATATGACTAGAATAGATAATAACAGTATGTTTACTTATCTTATCAACTGTCAATATTGGTCATGTCCGATGTAACAAATACATCCGATCTTATCTACTTTGCTAATGTTTTGGAAAGAACATAACACTGTAATGTGTAAGTAGATCATATCGTAGATTGGCAAGTCAGTGTAAATCCGTTACACCGACTAATCTTAGGACTAACTTATTTTGAATATATAATCATATTTATATTCCACTGTGATTATGTCACTATAAATAAGATTAGCTATATGCTCGGGATTTAATAGAAGTTTATATTAAACAAATAATCATGAAAATAAAACATTTGAGCAAAGTGATTGACCAAGTCAAAAAATGATTTCTATTCTTTAATTGATAATAAAATGAGATTACAAAGAATTTGAGTTTTAATTAGGGCATAAAACCCCAACAACAACTCACCCCTACGGTGACTACTTGGATTAAATCTATTGATTATCGAAACAGTGGGTCAACCTCATAAAATAAGTGATTTTGTTTTATTATTTTGATCGAATAGTAGGTTCTTAATAATAATGTCCATTATTAAATAACTTTACAACTTTATTTAACTAGTGGTATTTTTTACTCTCACCAACTGGGACAAGGATATCATAGATTAGTTAAAAATCTAAGGAAATAGAGATATGCTTATTTTTGGTATTTTCTTCTCATATCATACATATTTTGGTATATGTTGTGCTATTTCTTGAAATTTGTGTGAGTATGAGTTTTATTAAGCAAAAGTGATTGATTTCTATTTTATTGATAATTTGTAGTATAAGTATAGTTGTGTCTACTCCCATCCTTTCTCAACTTTCGATGGAGAAACTCACTGGAGAAAACTTCCTTAAATGGAAGCAAAACATCAACATTGTGTTGATTGGTGACAAATCCAAGTTCGCCATGATTGAGGAATCCCCAAAAGTTCCAACTGAAAAAGCTACCAAGTCTGTGAGGGATAAGTATAAGCGTTGGCAGGTGGCTAACAACAAGGTGCGGTATTGCATGTTGACTAGTATTGTCAACACTCTCAAGACAAAGATGAAGAATATCGAGATGGCCTATGAAATCATGGATTAGCTTCAAGACATGTTTGGTTCCAAATCAGCACGGACTCGTTTTGAGGCAACCAAGAAATATGCCGATGCTCGAATGGCACCTTCTCAACATGTCCATGATCATCTGATCAAAATGACAAACTACTTTTAGGAAGTTGAACTGCATGGAGCAACAATAGATGAGGAAACTCAAGTTGGCTTAATCCTCAACAGTCTCTCTCCAACTATGGTCTGACGCAGCTCATGAACTAGCTTCAGACTTTTGAGTCTATCATGGGTGGACAAGGTAAGGGAGGAGAAAAGAAGACAACTACTACTACTGTTGTTGATCCAGCTAAGGCTGAAGCTAACCAAGCTTCGTCTTTGAAAGGTGGAAACAAGAGGAAAGGCGGACAAAACAACAACCCCAAGCCTGCAAAGGCTGTAAAGACGAGTGCACAACCAAATGCACAGACGCCTAAGGGGAAGAACAAGAAAAACAAGAAAGGTAAAGGTATGTGTTTTCACTGCAAAGAGAAGGGGCATTGGAAATGATTGCCCCAAGTTTCTAGTAGCGAAAAATAAAGGTAATGATTATAGTTCATTTATCTTAGAAACATGTGTTTTAGAGAATGATAAATCTGTTTGGATTATTGATTCTGGATCTACTAACCTTGTTTGCAACTCTTTACATCTTCTTTAATCGTGGGAGGAAGTGGTCGAAGGCAGCTTAATGCTTAGAGTTGGGAACAGAGCGTTCGTTGCAGTCCAAGCTAGAGAAAAGCTCGTCTGAATTTCAGAAATAAATTTTTAATTTTAAATGGTGTATTTTTTATTCAAAATTTTAGTAGAAATTTAATTTCAGTTTCCATGTTGCAATTAGAACAATTTGTTATGACTTTCATAAGTTCTAATATATCTATTTCTTTCAATGGATCATAATTGTGTATTGCATGTTTAGAAAACATGCTTTATATTCTGCAACCTAACGAACCCCTCGCTCTTAACAATGATTTATTCAAAGTAGCAAAGTCTAGGACCAATAAACGTCAAAAAGACCGATAGCGATAATATGACGTATTTATGGCACTTGAGACTAGGTCACATTGGCTATGATAGGATTCAAAGACTTACAAAGGACTGACCTTTGAGGGAACTCACCTTAGGTGAATTACCTATCTGTGAATCTTGTCTAGAAGGAAAACTGACTAAGTGTCCATTCTCTGCAAAGGGTGATAGGGCCAAAGAACCACTTGGACTTATGCATTCAGATGTTTTTGGACCTTTGAATGTACAAGTCAGGGGTGGTTTTGAGTATTTCATCACTTTCATTGACGATTACTCTAGATACTCATGTCTTTACCTAATGCATATGAAATTAGAAACATTTTCAAAGTTTCAGGAATTCTTAGCAATTTCTTTACCTCGCGTGCCCAGTAGGCGCGCCTCGCACACCACGCAGCCTCTCAACTCCTTGCTTTCCATGGGCGACGTCACCAATGGATAAATTTTATGAGTAGAGGAGGAATTGTACGACTTTGAAGACCCAGGTATCTGACCCTCATATCCATGCTCGACAAGTAGTGGTCGTACAAGTAAGGTACTTGATGTGGTCCTTCTCAGCCAACCTCAGACATTCGTACTAAACAAGTGGAAGAGGTGCGCCCGCAAACCCTCTGCATGTACTGGAGCCGACGACCATGCTCCTGGCACCACTATCATCTGTAGACTACATATAAAGAGTTATGTCCCCAGGGACCACCATGTACAGTGAGCGAATAGTGCTCTACTATAAATATGACCTCCCTTCACCTGAGAAAGGGGGGAATTTTTGGAGAATTTGGTTACAAGTTATTGCTAATGAAAGGAGACTCAACATTCTCTCCCTTTTTCATTCTAGAATTCCAACATTTACATTTGATGTTCTAGAAATCGTAAGGAAGTTTACCTTAAGTTTAGTTAGTTTATAGTCCATTTCTTTTACAACTCCAAAAGTTCTTGATCTAACTTAGTTGAGGAGTTCTTACCGTCAACAGGAACTATGGCTCGAAGCCATGAAACAGGAAATGGAGTCCATGTACTTAAATTCCGTCTGGGATCTTATGGAAGCACCTAGTGACTTTAGGGTCATTGGGTGCAAGTGGATCTACAAGAAGAAACGAGGTGTTGATGGAAATATTGAGACATATAAAGCTCGATTAGTGGCAAAGGGATATACCCAAATAGAAGGTGTGGACTATGAGAAAACTTTTAGTCCGGTAGCCATGCTCAAATCCATTCACATCCTCCTATCCATAGTAGCCGCTCTCGACTATGAGATCTGGCAAATGGATGTCAAGACAACTTTTCTTAATGGAAAGCTTGACGAAGTCATTTATATAGATCAACCAGAAGGATTTAAAGTACCTGGACAAGAAGGGAAAGTTTGCAAGTTGAATAGGTCCATCTATGGACTTAAGCAAGCTTCTTGTTCTTGAAATCTTAGGTTTGATGAAATAATCAAAACCTATGGCTTTGAACAAAATATTGATGAGCCTTATGTTAACCAACTGAAGGCAAATCAGATAGTGGTATTCCTGGTTGTTTATGTAGATGATATCTTACTCATTGGAAAGAATGTTAAGAAATTGTGAGATTTAGAGAATTGGTTGAGCACTCAATTCCAGATGAAGGATTTGGGTGAAGCAAGTTATGTTCTAGGTATCTAGATCATTAGGGATAGAAAGAACAAACTCTTAGCTCTATCTCAAGCAGCTTACATAGATAAAGTGCTTGAACGATTCTCAATGAAAAATTACAAGAAAGGATGTTTACCGTCCCGCCATGGAATTCATCTTCCAAAGAAGTAGTCTCCCAGACTCCTGAAGAGGAAGATGCAATGAGAAAAGTTCCTTACGCATCTGCAGTTGGAAGTCTGATGTATGGTATGTTGTGTACTAGACTAGATATCTGCTATGCAATGGGAGTAGTGAGTATGTATCAGTCAAACCCAGTACCGAAACATTGGATAACAGTTAAGCATATCCTGAAGTATTTAAGGCAGACTAGGGATTATATGTTAGTCTACAAGGGTGGTGTTCTAAACCCTATAGGCTACACCGATTCAGATTTTCAGATTGGTCTCAATGACAGGAAGTCTACTTCTGCAATGGTGTTTACTGTTGGGGGTGGAGCTATGATATGGAGAAGTGTAAAGCAGTCTGCAATCTCACATTCCACCATGGAGGCTAAGTACATAGCTGCGTCAGATGTAGCTAAGGAAATAGCGCGTTTTACTTTGGCATTTGCGTCAGTGCCCCAGTGACGCAAACAGGTCGTTACCGTTAGTGGGCCACTGACGCAAATGGCCCATTAAGTAAATAAGCCCCCTTCGTCCCCAACAGAGCCCCCATTATACCTAAAATTTCAGAAACGAAAACTGAAGAAACCAGTGGCGCCCCCTTCGGTTTTAGCTCATTTTGGTACGTTTTTATCAAATTTTTTTCAATTTTAATGGAAAAATAATGATGTATATATGTTTATGAAACTTATATATAATTTTTTTAAAAAAATTTTGTATAGATTTTGTATTTTTTAAGATTATTGTTTGAAAACCCATAAACTTAGTTTTTTGGGGTTTTCTACTTCAAGAACTCACATTGCTCAATTCCCACAAGTAAGTGTAATTTTATTAATTTTTATGATTTAAATTTAATTTTTGTGATTTCTTTTTATAACTTGACTATATTTCGGATTTTTTAATTTTTGCATAGTTTTATATTCATGATTATTTAATTGTTTTAGGTTTAAACTTTGCATTTTAATATTTTACTTTTTTAGAATTTTTTTTATTATATTTTCTTTATTTTTTATTAACTTTTCAATTTTTTTTAAAATTTAATTTAATTTCAAATTTACTTATGTAAATGAGTATATATATATTAATGTCTATATTTTGTATAAGTTTCACTTTATTAATTGTTTAGTTTGAATATATTAGTAAATTTTTGTTTATATTTTGTTAACTTTTTAAATTTATTTTTAAATTTTGGGTCTAATTTGTTAAATATGTATACATTAAAATTCTTTGTTTTCTTTAAGTTATATTTTATTATTGATTTAGTTAGGATATTTATAGTTGATTTTTCTTTATGTGATTTGTTAACTTTTTTTAAAAAAAATATACTATTTCGGGTTCAAGTAGTTAAATGAGTACATATAACAAATTATTTATTTTATTTAAGTACTTTATTGTTTATTTAGTTATAATATAGCTTTAATATATATTTTTTATATTTTCTTAACTTATTTATTATTTTTTTGTTTATTGTTATATTTGAGTAGGTATTTTGTTGACAACTTTGTTGGTGAGATCAAGATTTGGAGGCTTTTACATTAGAGGTAATATTTTAAACCTTAATGTATAATTAAGATATTAAATTTAGTGGAATGTATGAATTATAAAATAGTGGAGATAGGTTTTGGGATTGTATGCTGCAGTGATATAAGGCTGTAATTATGCATGTTTGATTGATTAATTGGTTTGTTGTGTTGATGTGATGAATATAGGTTTATTTAAGTTTTGGGAAATATGATAGAAATAGGAGATATGCTGCCCAATTTTTTTTAAGAATTAGTAATATGAGAATAATGCATGTTTAATTGATTTGTTGAATATTTTTGTGTATATCATGTATTGTATACATGCACGTTTTAAATTTGGGAAATGTGATAAAAATAGGGGAAATGCTGGCCAATTTTTTTTGGACATATTGTTTTCTTTATTTACTTGTCAATTAGGTAATCCATGAACCTAATTGTTAATGTTTGGTTCTTTGTTTTTTTGTGTGTGAAGTTTGACAATGGATAGAGATTGGATGTCAGCGGATAGGTTATCATTAAAATATAGGAATGGAGTTGAGTTTTTCTTGGAATTTTGTGCAAGAAATACTCAATCTCCTAATAGTATTCCTTGTCCTTGTGTTATGCCAAATTTTAAAATAAAAGATCACTTATTTAGGAATGGAATAGACAAAAGTTATAAAGTATGGTTTTTGCACGGAGAAATAATGAAAGTCACTGATGAGGGACCATCTAAGAATAATAAGTATTTTGATGTCGATTACAAAGTTGATGCTATTGCAGAAATGATTGATGATGCACAATATAAATTACATGTGGATCCAATTAAATTCTAGTCAATCTTAGAAGATACTGAGAAACCTATTTTCCCTAATTGTACAAGGTTCACTAAATTATCAACATTGCTTAGGTTGTATAACTTAAAAGCCAAACATGGGTGGAGTGATAAAGGAATGATAGAGTTGTCAACATTTTTAGGAGAATTATTACCCGAAGGTAATGAAATGCCGTCTTCATTTTATGAAGCAAAGAAGACATTGCGTTCGTTAGGCACTACAACAATTTTTCTCAAATATTACATTAAAATATAACATAATTTTAGAAGTGCTATTGATACGGAGACAAGAAAAAAAGACACGGGAAAAAAAATTTAGGCGGCAAATGAAACACTTTTTGCCGCCTGAAATTGACAAAACAGAACAGCAAATTGACAAAGGAGAATAGCGTGCCTCTCCCTCTCTCAAATCCCTAATCTCCCTAATCTCTACCAGTCTTTCTCTCATTGCATTCAGTCTCGGTGCATTCAGTCTCAAATCCCTAATCCCTAATCTCTCAGTGCATTCAGTATTTCTCTCATTCGCTCTCCCTTGCTCTTTCTCTCATTCGCTCTCTCACATTCTCTCGGCTTTCTAACCCTCGCGCCGTTGAACCACACCACAACCACACCCCTGCTGAAGCCTCCCTCACGTCGGTACTCACGCAACTGAAGCACACCACGACCACGCCCGTGCTGTAGTCGTTGAGTCTCTCGTCCCCCGCTCTCTGTTTATCTCTCCCGCTGGCTTTGAGCAAGAACTGGAGACCTCCGTTTGTCTCTGTGAGGTATAATTTGTTTTTTTTTTTTTTTTTCAGATTTCAATTTAATATCAAAAAACCATTTTGAATATTATCAATATATATATGCTTGTGCTGGAATAATTTTTTCGATTGGCATTTGGAATTTGATGTGATTTTATGCATAGATTATATATTTATCGAGTATTCACAATCCAGATTGATGTTTTGATATGGTGATTCACAAATTTGCAGGCCCTTCCAATTTACTTGGATAAAATGTTCAATCAGTATGTGGCTATAATTCTCTCTGTGACTTTTGTTCTATTTTTTGGAGAGGTATTTTATTTTTGTTCCATTAACTTTCATGCTTGGTTTAATAGTAAAGTGTCAATATTTTTGTTGGCTTATTATGATGGAAACTTGATATTCGTTTTTCTAAATCAGGTTATCCCACAAGCTATATGCACTAGATATGGACTTGCAGTAGGTTCCAACTTTGTTTGGCTTGTTCGGATTTTGATGATAATTTGCTACCCAATTTCATACCCAATTGGAAAGGTACAATCTCCAATGGAAAGTTGATGTTTAAACATTTAAATGTGAACTTGGAATTTGCATTTATCAACCCTCTAATCTATACTATTTTAAACTGGTGTTTTAGTCATTGAATTTAAGTATTTTTTCCAGTGGTTAAAAATAAATCATAAATGTAAAGCAAAACTGTGGAATCTGGTTGCAAAACGATGGATTCTTAATGATATCAGATTATAAGGGATTTATATCTATTTTTTGACTTGAGATATACACAATGCAGATTTTGGATTGGGTATTAGGACATAATGAAGCTTTATTTAGGCGAGCTCAGTTAAAAGTTCTTGTCTCCATCCACAGCCAAGAGGTAAAGTAAAGCTGTTGAGGATAATTAATATGCTCTTTAACTTAAGGAATAGCTTTACAAGTTGAAAATACGAATTATTGCTATCATCTACCACAGATATATCTTGGCATTAGTTCTAATTTCCTTATCTTGTCATAATAGGCCGGCAAGGGTGGCGAGCTTACACATGACGAGACAACAATTATAAGTGGGGCACTAGATTTAACTGAGAAGGTAAGGTCTTAACAGAAATATCATTATTCCTTACATTCATTTCCTTCTAATTTGCATGTATGCCAGTGATAGTATTATATCCAACTATTATATGAGATGGACGTAAATCCTGGTGAATATGAAAGTTTATTTTACTTCTTCTACTTCTCTCTCTCTCTCTGAGTCTTTAGAACTATACCAAAGAGGCTAAAACTTATTTTTTTTAATTGTAATTTCATTTTGAAGTATAGCTATTTGAAACTCTGTGCTCATGCTAAATCTTTCTCTCTCTCGAGCTCGCTTATTCAATATTCTGTTTTAAAGTTGTTTGGATTTTTTTACTTTACTACCCAGTCATCTTATCTTTTGGTTTAAAGAGCATTCGGAAACTTTTCTTGTCATTATAGTTTCATTTTGATGTATAATGATTTCACTCTTTATGCTCATACTGAAATTGTAACTTGAATATGATAGTAAGCTTGCAATAATGTGCCATGATTAGAAAATCAGCATCTTACTTTCTTTCTATTATTAATTTTTTTAAATCTTAAAAAACAGACAGCTGAGGAGGCTATGACACCCATTGAATCAACATTTTCCTTAGATGTCAATTCAAAGTTGGACTGGTGAGTTTTGGTCATGAATTCATTGTTCTTTCTTTCTGTCAATTGGATTTTACTGGTTTTCACAATTTTTGTTTACATGCTGCTTTTAGCTGATTTTCAAAGATTCAGTCACTCGACCTTAGAAACTATTTTTTTTATAAAAGAAGAAAATATAGAAAGTTTTGTTGTTGTTGTTGTAGTGATAGATTGTGTTAAAAGAAGGATATTTTAGCTGTGATATCAGTCCTAGGCTCCTAGCCTATCATCTTAGGAACACTATCCCAATTAGTTGCTGGCTTGTCAATAGTTCTGTCACCTTTTTACACAAAGTTTCACTGAGGATAGTTTGTACATTTTATTTTTATTTTCGCATACAGTGCTCTGGCATATCATAATGGCGTGACCCATGTTTTATTGAAACATGTCTTATGCTGTAATTGAAATGTTAGGAATGTTTGAATCACATGACAGCTCAATGTGTTTTCTCGTTGTACAGTTATTTTCTGTTTTCTTAGCAGAAGTTTGTTGCAGAAAAAAATTATATTTTTTTACTGTATTTCTCATTTTTCTCCTCCTTTTATTCAATAACACAGGGAGGCTATGGGAAAAGTTCTTGCTCATGGGCATAGTCGAGTTCCTGTCTATTCTGGGAATCCGAAGAACGTTATTGGACTGCTTCTAGTGGGTGCTAGAATAGTAGAATGTGAATGTTTAGAAGATGTTTGTATACTAGATGCATTTTAAATTTGACTTATCAAAGGAACTAACAGCGGGCAACATACTTTGTACTCTGCTCTTTAACTTGTTCAATTCTGCTTATTGTTAGGTGAAAAGTCTTCTTACTGTACAACCTGAAACAGAGACTCCAGTCAGTGCCATTTCCATTCGGAGAATACCACGGTTTGCTTAACTCTTCAATTACTAATTTTTTATTTTTCAGAAAATACATTCAGTCAGAGTATCCAGTGTTTATTTGTATGTTGTATACTCAGAGTTCCTGCCGATATGCCACTGTACGATATATTAAATGAGTCTTAGAAGGGCAGCAGTCATATGGCAGCTGTGGTGAAGACTAAAGGGAAAAGCAAGCTTCCTACAATTGATGGGGAGAAGACTTTTCTGTGGCTGCCTAGTAATAATTTTACAGAACATGTCTATTTCTATATGCATATTTATATTATTTAGGCTTCTTTGTTTGATGCTTTTGATAATTAATATGGTTTTTTTAAGAGTTACTATAAGCACTTATCAATGTTTTGGTAAAAGATGAAAGTATCTTTAGAATGGGTCCATTATTAAGAGTTGATCATTTATGCGCTAATTTCATCTAATATAAATATTCAACTGATTGCTTTTTGACACAGTGGTAATATAATATTTTGTATTGATTGCTTCAATGCTTTTAGTCAGGTCTTAATGAGAAATTAAAATGCATAAAGCAACATTCAATGTTGGAAGTTTCTTTGATTAATATTCAGGTTCAAGGTATTTGAGCTTTCTTACATGGGTTTCTTTATTTATGTATATATTAATCAACTAATGCCTTAAGGTCTTTCTAAGCAGTTGGAAAGAGCAACAATAGAAATAGAAAATTAATTCAGAATACAGAGCATAAAAAACAACCAGATGCACATAAAATAGAAAGGAAAAAATGGCAACAGGTCTTCACACGCGATTATATTTTATCTAATTTACTTTGGAGTTTTATCTTCATATATAGCTATTTGATGATTTGTTTATTAATTCTTCTATTAACTTTCATTCAATTTTTGGTCTCTTATTTATAGGTTAGGAAATCAATCAAAGAGACTGCCTTAATTCTCTCTAATGATGATGTTGATGGTGGCGGGGCTTGGCAAGGTGAGGTGTAGGCTCGATGGTATGTATCTCTTCTAACCAGTGATCAAGCTTGGCATTTTTTTAAGGTGCAACCTGTTGGCATAATCCTTTTTGTTGCTATCATGACTACACAAGGCATGATTCTATAGCATGATTTCTTATAAGTTTTCACCATGTCATTTTAGCTTGCGATGAGTATTTCCATCTGTTATGGTGTATTCAATATTTTCATCTATTTTATGTTAATTTTGTTTGTTTGTAGGGTCTACTTTTGTTTACAAAAAGTAACTTTTTTTCTTTGGTTGTCTTTCCAAATATAAATTCTCATTAGGACATTGCATATTATATAAAGGCAGATGTATAGAACTTTTAAAGAGCAGTTACTATGAATTAAGTGTGGTGCGATTATTATTTGGTTGTTATGCTAGTCACTTGTCCCTCCTTAGTGACTCTCATTGTCTATTTTGCCATTTCTGTCCTATTTTTTCTTAAGTTTTCTTAGTTCTTTCTGCTCTGATGTTGTTCTATTTTGATGTATTTATTTCATGTATAGGCATTATATATATACAAGGATATATGTACATCTGTTTGTGTCTCTAGATTTAGTTCTTTCCCTCTCACCCACGATCTCATTCTCTCTCTTTCTTTCTCTGTTGTTGCAGATGTTAGCATGGAGGTGGGATTGTGGGGATGGTGTTGTAACAGCGGGGACTTCAATGCGACTAGGGTACCGTTGCCGTGAAGAAAATGGTTTATTTTGATTACATCCCCACTTATCTAAAAGGGTAATGACGATTTTTTATTCTTAGGCATCATCTTTGATTATTTTTTATAATAATTATTATATATTAAAATAACTCATGAGTTTGAAGAAAAATAATGCAGTTTTGGTTTTTTCTTCTGTTTATCTGGATTTATGGCTTGATAGAGATGATAATGGGTTTTAAGTCTCAAATACAGTAGTTTTAAGGAAAAACTGAAGTTTAGGTTTATATTTTTGCATTGAATAGTATTTTTATTTTTTTCTATGAAGTTTCAGGAAAGATAAATACAACATTTAAATTTGTGATTAACTTATTTAGTTCTAGTTGGCCAAATTCTTAGACAATTCGCAGTTAATGTAATAGGGTGTTCATGTAAGATGTTAATGATGTTGGGTATTATGGTCTTGCAGCTAAGCTTCTATGGAGGGGTGCTGAGTGTTGGAATGAGTGTTTAAAGCTTTTGGGCGTTGCTGAAGCAGCAGAAGCATCAATGGATTCTGACCAGTTAAGCTCTCGAATTTCAGATTTTGATACTCACTTTCAAGGCCTCATAGTTCAGAAAAGGTCTCTCTCTCTCTCTCTATATATATTTATATAACTGTAGTTGTCTCAACTTATTTCTATATTCTATTCCATATTTGTCATTTGTGAAATGTTCTATTTTAACTAGTGTGAAGTATATGGTTGTTGTTGATGAATGGAATGCACTAGTACATAATGGAAAACTAGACGAATAATGCATTTACAATAATGGAAAACATTAATCTAATATATTTTAAATTCTTTTGAAGTTTATAAGGTGTTTATATCATTGAGCTGAATAATGAACAAATTATAGACAGATTATGTGTGCATAAATATATTCTATGCAGTGATTATCATTGCTGTTGAGCTTTGATTCTGATGGTTTTTAAATTTGAATGCTCTGTAGGGCTACTATATTTCCATTATCATTATATTTAGTTTCTCGACCCCAAGTTTTTATCTTTCTGTTTTCATTCTGTGTTTGAAATATATCTGGTCTAGTGTGTTAATTAGGTGGGGTTTGAGTGGGGAAAGGGTGCGTGTATGTACGTGTTTTCCCTTTTATCTAAAAATCTAGTTTAGCCCTAGTTTTCACAAAGATCAGCTAGGTTTTGGCAATAGTTCATTTTTGACACTCCACTGTATTCCCCTCTGTTTTTTTCAGTTTATTCATGTTCTCTGTACACTTTTAAGAATTTTTCTATTATCTGATGCGTGAAAGGGGCTATTGGTGGTAGGTGACATTACTAAAGCTGCAGAAGCTGCACTAAAGTTGGAGCGTGAAAGATTAAAAAAGTTGGAAGACTTGGATGAAGGAAACAAGTCATTAGGATTGAATGGAAATAAGGTTTGCTCTCTATATTGTAATTCATATTTATTTGAAAATTGTTAATCTCTATTTGGTAACTAGAAACTAGTATTTTTGTTTGGGATTTTCTTGCAGCATTCTTATAGAGTTTAATTGTTTAAGTATATTAAGCTTTAGTTTATCTTGACAGAAGGTTTCTGCTTAGCCTTTTATTAGCCTATAAATGTAATGTCTGCTTTTATTAGCCTTTTCATTCTTCCTTTTTATACACATTACTGCATTGAAGTCATAGGTTGTCTATGATTTTTCATGCTTACGTTTGACACTTCTATCAGATAATAGTACATATTCTTTGATTGCTTGATTGATGCTTTTGAAAGTATAATACAGATATATTTCATAAGAGCTAATAATTTCATTAATGCAACATGGATGACTATAGCTACCACTTTAATAAGTTCTAATCTTCCAGTTTTATTAGATACTATATTGTGCAGTGACATAATATATCAAGTGACCGATTACACACATGCATAGGCACACACTGACACCTATACTTGGATTGACTGATAAAATCTTATAATTTCATTACTTCCAACATAGAAACCTAGAATTACAACTTTCATGCATTTTTAATTAATACAAGGAAATTTGGTTCTGTTTTTTTTATTTTTTATAAAAGCCCTAGAATTACCACTTTAAGTAATTGCTGGTGTGATTCCATTATTACACTCGAATATTATAGGTGTGTAGATGTGACTGGAGCTTACAGTGCTCTAAAGACGGAGCTTAACATAAGCTTGACAGCAATAGGCCTTTTGTGGACTACAACTGGCTTTATTGCAAAGAGGATTACACATGGACCTGTGGAAGAAAGGGAAACAGGTATATGACAAGTGCACAACAAATGGACTCACAACAAAGACAAGTGCACAAAGGATGATGAATTGAAGGATGGAGCAAGTTTCATGCATGGTTTACTTTTGTGTATCTTGTAATTTTTTGTTTTTCATTTTTGAAGTAAAAAATGTTCAAGATTATACAACTTTATTATGTTATGCTTTCAAATTTAAGTTAGAACTAAGATCTCATGAAATAGACACATTCAGAGTTTGAATTAGTTATTGTTTAATGTAATACTTATGGTTTATCAATCTATTGAGAATTATATTTTATGATTAATTTTGATTTTTTTTTATCAAAATACAATAATGAAAATCTTTTAATTAAAAAAAAAACTTATAAGTACCATTATCACAATAAAAATCCTTAATATGTTATGATTTAGAAACATATTATAAGCGTAAAAAATTGTTATGGTTTATATAATATAACAAACTAAAAATGTTATCAAAATAATCAAATGTAACAATTGAAAAGTGTTATGAAAAAAGTACAAGATTAAACTTCAAATTTATAACCAAAAACTCTATCTAAATGTTATTATTTCAATATTATAGCACCTAAAAATGTTTTATTGAATAGTTTAAGATAACACCGAACATAACATTCAAAAATTGTTATAGAAAAGCTTGGACTTTTAATAACAGGGGCTATGTTAGCATTTTCAGAAGTGCTATCAATAGTCCCGGTTAGCAGTTTTTAAGTGTTATGAATACAGTTTTTTCTTGTAGTGAGGCATGCGATATGAAAACATACAAGCTTGTCCTAACGCTTGCATCTTATATAGAAAGAGATTTGTTGATGCAATTGCATGTCCAACATGTGGCGAGTCTAGATGGAAAAAGAAAAAAAATTCAGATGTAGTTAGAAAAGGTGTCCCTGCAAAGGTTTTATGGTATCTACCACTGAAACCTCATTTGGTTAGGTTGTATCAAAATGATGATCATGCTACAAATTTAATTTGGCATCCCAAAGATAGAGTAAAGGATGGCAAGCTAAGACATCCAGCTGACTCGCCAGCTTGGAAAACAGTAGATGTTAAATGACCTGAATTTGGCAATGAACCAAGGAATATTTGTTTGGGTCTTTCTGCTGACGGAATTAATCCACACACTTCCCTTAGTAGTAAATATAGTTGTTGGCCAGTAATGCTAGTCATTTATAATCTACTGCCATGGCTGTGTATGAAGAAGAAGTTTACCATGTTGACCTTGTTGATATCTGGTCCTAAACAATCTGGAAATGATATTGAAGTATACCTAGCTCCTTTAATTGATTATTTGAGCACATTGTGGTATGATGGGGTTAATGCTTACGATGCTTATAAGAAGAAAAATTTAATCTTAAAGCAATGTTGTTGTGGACTATTAATGATTTTCCAGCCTTAGGTAATCTTTCTGGATTTAGTGTGAAAGGGTACAAGGCATGTCCCATTTGTGAAGAAGGGACTCATTCTGAATATTTAAAACATTCTAGAAAGATTTGTTATATGGGACACCGAAAGTTCTTATCTGAAGAACATAAATTTTGAAGTTTGACAGATGTCTTTAATGGTAAACCTGAATTTGGAAAGGCTCCACTACCTTTACTTGGAGGATAATTGTTAACAAAGTTGAACAAAGTCCAATGCAAGTTCAGTAAGCCTAGAAATTATACAAATAAGAGAAAAAATGTTAGATGTGAAAAAACAAAGGAGGTTGTAGATGGTGCGACAGGTTGTTGGAAGAAGAAATCTATTTTTTTTAGCTTGAATACTGGGAGCATTTGGTTTTCCGGCATGACTTGGATGTGATGCACATTGAGAAAAACGTGTCAGATAGCTTAATTAGTACATTGCTGAATAGTCCTGGTCGGAGTAAGGATGGAATTAAAGTTCGGTTGGATTTAAAAGTAATGGGTATACACAGTAAGTTACAACCAGAGGTTGGTGAGAGACGAACCTATTTGCCACCTGCGTGTTATACCCTGTCAAAAGAAGAAAAACGAATTGTATGTCATTCTTTGTCGAATGTGAAAGTATCGGAAGGTTATTCTTCAAATATTTCTTCTCTGGTAGATATGAAAATTTTTAATTTAGTTGGAATGAAGTCTCATGACCATCATACACTACTTGAACATCTTCTACAAGTAGCTATTCGTTCTGTGTTACCCAAAGAAGTTTGATATGCAATTACCAAACTATGCTTTTTCTTTAAATCTATTTGTTGTAAAGTGGTAGATGTGTCAAAGTTGGACAATCTTCAAACAAATATCGTGATAACTATGTGTGAGTTGGAGCAGTATTTCCCACCTTCATTTTTTGACATAATGGTTCATTTAATAGTTCATTTGGTGAGAGAAGTAAAATTGTGTGGACCAGTATACTTGAGATGGATGTACCCATTTGAATGGTATATGAAGGTTTTGAAAGGTTATGTTAGAAATAAAAGTAGACCTGAGGGTTGCATAGTTGTATCCTACATCGTTGAAGAACCAATGGATATCTGCTCAGAATACTTATCAGGTGTTGCGAGCATTGGACTATGTTTTTCTAAAATTGAGTTTGAAATAAGTAAAGGCGGTAGATGTAATGACCCAACTATTTCTAAGACCTTGGACCATTAAAACTACTAGACATAGCTACTACTTTGAAGAAAAGATACATAAGAAATAATCATAACTTTATTAAAACTCCAAAATAAAGACTGTGCAAATTACAATATAAAATATAAAATGTGGTATGGGTACCCATCATTTAATAAAACATAAAAATATAGCTTTAAAATAAATTGTTCAAAAACTAAATGCGGAATTACAAAAGAAACATAATTCAAAAGACTAAAATAAACATCATCCTCGATCGACACGCAGTCCACTCAGTCCATTCATCCTTAACACACAAGCCAAGCCACCAAGAATCCTTCTGCCATCATATCTATTTTCTTGCATCACACTAAAAATAAAGGAGTGAGCCTAATGCTCAGCAAGGAAAATCTACTAACAACATATAACATAAATCATAAACGTATACTATAAAACATATATCACAACTCTAACCCATGATCATGGTAATCTTGGGGTTTGCTATCTAAGCAACTATAAGCCCCAAGCAACATAAAAACATTGGGGTTTGCTAGCTAAGCAACTATAAGCCTCAAACGACATAAAAGCGTTGAGGTTTGCTAGCTAAGCAACTATAAGCCCCAAGGACTACAAGGCATATTCATATATACCATAACATAACATATTATAACATATAAGCATATAAAATCTATCCTATTTTCCTTACCACAACCTGAATATTTGAGAACAATAACGGGACTAGAACACTCCTAAAAACCAAAAGTAAGAATGGTGAGTTTCTAAAGAAAAGAGATGAAAAGAAAACTAAATCATCAAAGAAGAATCTTACCGAGAAGAACCATAAATTAAAGAACTTAAACACCTAACCAAAAAACCATAAACAGAAGTTAGGATCTGAAAGAAACTTAAGGAAAACTAAGGAATCATAAAGAATATAACTTATGAATAATATTACCTTGGATGAATTAGAACCGATCTACATCTCAATATCGAAATCACACTTTATGTCACTATCTAAGTGTTTATAAGGCTTAAGATGATAAAGCTTTTATCGCAAAACCCAAGTGTATCTCTCTATAGAAACCCTAGCAGCTTGAAGGCTCTGAACACAGCTTGAAGAATGAAGAAAATAGCTGAGTACTAGGTCCTATTTATAGAGTTCAAGGAATGAAAATATCTCCTTTTAGCTTGAATAAAATAATGAATATTAAATGACAAATATTTGAATATTCGTTCAACAAATGCTCAAAATTCGGTCAAAAATGTTTAGAGGCAAGTGAAGAGGTTAAGGGATGAATCAACCTCGGATTCCTCGAAGTTCAAAAAATCACTCCTAGGGCCGATATATCGCCTGACCCTATATCCCAAGTGTTCGTGGTTTCGTTCGTGCGAAGTCAACGTGTTTTTCGTTTCTCCAGTTGGTGATATATCGCCCCTATAGCTACAATATGTCGGCATACGTAGATATTTTAAATGCGATTTTGCACAAATTTAGGATAATTAGAATTGATTAATCAACTTTGACTGAGTAATATGTGATTCCAGCAGGTTCTGGAAGGTTCTAGAGCTTCTAGATACTTCTATTATTGAATTATCCATTTAAAATGCTTAAATCCTCAAATAAACAAGATTGTGACAAGTGTCATGCTCTTAAAATTCTATATAAACCTTAGATTATAATTAAAATATTTCTATGACCAAAAATATTAATCAAACCTTTTCTTATAATTAATATTTCTAAACTATAGGTTAAACTTATAAAATCCATAACTATTGCTACGAGTGTCCTACTAAGTCTCGGTTTGAACCAAAATCCACGAAATCTAAAATACTACAAACTACTACTAACTATCTAGCTAGCTAAGTAAACATTCTGGGACTCTACAGTAGAGGTGGTGGTGTTTTTGAAGTAAATAAATCTGATAGAGATGAAGCACATCGCCTAGTCTTACAAAATATTGATGATGTTCAACCATACATCGAGTAAGTTCCTATACATATGCATGGTAAATCTTATTTTTCTCTTTCATTATATTGGCAATGAATGTAGTTTGTTGATATAAATGATTTTTCTTGAAGAGAACATTTCAATTGGATCAAGGATACTTCTCCTAATAAGTCTCGGAATAAAAAATGGGTACAAGATGAACATTATCGAAATTTCAGTACTTGGTTCGAGAATGAGGTAAAATAGTTGTGTTGTTCTTGTTTGAGTGTTATTATATTTTAGCTTGTTAGAATTTAATATACTTTATTTTATTTAATTGTATTCTAGGTTCTTAATAACACCACAAACAATGTGTCTGAAACACTAAAATGGATAGCACGAGGTCCTTCAATGAGTGTAATTAAGTATCAATGCTATTATATTCACGGTACTCAATTCAACACCATGGAACGTGATAATATTAGAAAGAGAAAAAATAAAGGTGTTACTATTATCGCCCAGACTTTTCAAATATCTAGTTCCAAAGATAAAAATCCCATACAATGTGATATGACATTTTATGGGGTGATCAAAGAAATTTGGGAACTATATTATGTGACTATTCGAATTCCTCTCTTCTTGTGTGATTGGGTGAAAAGTGATAATGAGGTCAAAACAGATGACTTAGGATTCACACTGGTGGACTTAAACTAAATAGGACATAAATCTGATCGCTTTATAATGGCGTCACATGCCAAGCAAGTATTTTATGTGAGTGATTCAGTAGATGCTGGATGGTCAGTTGTCCTAACAAGTCAACCAAAATATTATCTGATCAAAGAGTCTGGGAGCGATGAGATTATACTTGAACAAGAAACATTTACAATTGCTTCACTGCCTATTGATGTCACCATTGATAATGATGATGACTATATACGCGAGAATGGTGATGGATTGTGGGTATATAATAAAAGGTATATATATTAATTTTGTGATTTTTTTTATGTATTTTGTGAAGTTTATACCAGATAATATTTGTGTTTACTTAATTGTAGATTTATTGATTATGGATCCATCATATGATGATGAGGGCGATCCGTTTGTTGATGATCATGGTAATGGTCTGGAGGGGATTAATCCTACCGCACCAACAAATACACAAGATAAGAAGTATAGGGGTAAATTGAATTGTAGTGATGTATTCAAAGCAAGAAGTGAGGGTCGCAATTATGAGGTCCAGTACAATCGTTTTGGTCGGGCAATGGGAAAAGGGGGGATCAAGATGAACAGCACCATCGGTCTTCTATCACGCACAATCCTTCCTTAAGATATCAACAATTGGAAACAAATGCCGAAGGATAAAAATGAGACTTTATGGGGTAAGCTATAATATTAACTATTAAATTTATCCTAACAAATTAATATATTGAATTTTTTTTTAATATTATTGGGTTCGTTTGGGCAGACTACGTTCAAACTTCCAAATTCTTCTAAAATAAACGTCCTCAAAGAAGCAAGAAAAGCATGGAGAAACTGAAAAGTAAGACTAACAAAAGATCTTATTTATGTATATAAGAATTTAGCTCCTGACCTTCTTGCCAAGCCCCCATTAGACTACCTAGAGTATTACAAACCTAAAGATTGGAAACATTTTGTTGCATAACGACTAACCCCAAATTGGGAAGTTATGAGAAAAGAAAAACAAGATGCTCGGGCTCAGAACAAGTATCCAAATCACTTAGGGTGTGGTGGTTATGCACTGGTAGAGCAACAAATGGAAGAGGAATTGGGTCATGAGTTAATCGAATATGATAGAGCTAAGATGTGGACACGGGCACGGATGAACAAGAAAGGAGAAGTTATTGATGAAGAAGCTCGAGAGGTGAAGATGATTGTAAGTGTTCTTCGATTTTTTAAAATAATTTTAATGATTAATGTGTGTGTTAAATTCTAATTGATTTATTTACTATGTATATAGGCGGAATACATGCAAAAAGTAGCAGAAGGGGAGTTGATGGAGGAAGGTTCAAATGATATACTAACAATGACATTAGGCACTCCAGAGCATGGAGGACGTGTTAGGGGGGTCGGTGCACATGTCGCTCCCTGTCAATTTTTTCATGTCCCACTGCCAAAAAGATTCAATCACACACAAAAAGGTGTGGAAGATGCTCGTTATAAAGACCTTGAAGATAAATGGCGTCAATTTTAAGAAAGGGCACGTCAACAAGAGGAAAAGTTAAACCAGTTGATGGTGCATATTGCATCTCAACAGAGCGGTGCTTTTGGATCATCAAATGCATCTGGTTCATGTGTAGGAGGAGCCTCAAACACACCACACGCATCATATGCCCCTCCACCACCGACACAGGCACAATATGCTCCGCCACCACCGACATGGACATCATATGCTCACCAACCACCCTCATAGCTACCATTTGCTCCTCCACCGCCGACACAGGCACCATGTGCTCCCCCACCACCACAGTCAAATTTTCCTAATGAGGTAATATTTTCTTATTAATTCATTGTTGCATATATTTGATACAGTAAAAATAAACTATTTTATCGAAAAGTCGAACAGATTAATTGTAATTTGTGTCTTGGTTCGTCACAAAATATAGTTGCAGAGGGGAAACTTTTAAGTACCTGTTTCATAGAAATACATAGCGTTCAACTGCCTCCTGGAAATTATCGTGTGAGAGTTGAGGTAGCCATTCAAGAGAACGCTAGTTTACCATATTTGCTTACAATGGAAGGTTATACATTGGTTAGACAAGCAGTCGGGTATGATGTTGGATGGCCACAACATTGGGTTCTTACTAATCAACAAATGAAAGAGCCAGTTGTGCCCTCTACTAAACAACCAAGCCAATCAAAGAAAGGAATAGAGGCATTGAAACATGAGCCTACAGAAGTGCCTATGACAAGAATGTTGAAGTGTTTGGTGAAGTTTATTGATAAATGGAAAGCTGACCGCGTGGTAGAAATTCCAATTGTTGAAAGGGTCTTTGGATTCCAAAATATCACTCTATTAGGGAAAGATGATATCCTCCACTTTTGCAACTATGAGATGATTGGACAGATTTAGCTAGCATTATATATGAGGTACAATGGTGTTTATAATCTTTTAGTTTATTTAGTTTAACTTGAAATTTAATAATTTATTAACTTTTTTAATTATATGTAGCTTCCTCGAAGATTTAGTGCAAATGAAGGGGTTGAACCACTTGTACACTTTCATGCATCCCGCTTTAGTGTCCACTATTGCAGGAACCAATGAATTGCATGCTATAAATCTCTTCTATCAGTTTCTACAGATGGAGCTAGAGACACAGTTTCTAATTTGTCCTTGGAACAACAAGTAAGTCAACTTAATTTTATATTCATATATTTTGTTTATTGATAAATATCTTCCACAAGTTTTTTTTATTGTAGCTATCATTTGATGTTAGTATTAATTCAGCCACGCAGACATTTGGTAGATTTTTTGGATCTTGTAAACTCACATTTTCGTCCGGAAATCAAGGAGATAATTATCATGTAAGTTATACATATTACCTAATTAATTTATGATTTCATTTCAAACTCATATATGGGTAAATATTAATATTGTGTGCAGGGCATTAGATCAATATGATACACGCCGAAGACAAAAAGAGTCAATCAATCTAAAAGTCTATGTTCCTAAGGTAAGTAAATTATATTACTTATCGTATTAAAGTTTTTGACATATTTTTATTATAATAACTTTCTAAATATAATACTTAAATTTGGATAACTATGTTGTGATAGTGTCGAGACCAGACTGGGCCAACCGAGTGTGGCTTTTACATTATGAAGTTTGCTAGAGAGTTGATTTCACAGCCTAGACAAAAGACCTTGAAAAATGAGGTATTATTTTACCTTTTAATTTTCATTTAAACTATCGTTCATGATTTTATTTGGATGATTTCTAACTTAGTATTTTAAATATTTTCTAATTAGTTTACGAATATGACACCATATTCGGCTGATGAAATCAACAAGATACGAGATGAGTGGACTGAATCAATTATGGCGTATCTCAGTTAGCAAATGAGCAAGTTGGTGAGGAAATTTTAGTTTAAGTAGGTTTAATACTTAGAAATTTAGAACACAAGAGTACATATATACATAGATTAACTTTGAAATCTGAATTACTTTTGTAGTTTTGATCACAAATGTTAACTTTAGATAAATGTTTAAAAAAAATTATTCTGTTGTTTTTCTGTTTATACTGTTGTTTTTCTGTTTCTGCTGCTGTTTTTCTATTTCTGCGGTTTTTTTTTTTATCAAAATAGGCTAGGGAAATTGGCATAAATATTTGCAATTTCCCTAGTTAATACTTTATGTGACAGTTCCCAACTGACGCAAAAAAAATTCATTTTTAACATTTGTGGCAGTGCTTAACTGACGCAAACCAGACAGGTGTTTGCGTCAGTGGGGCACTGCCACAAATGCCAGATTTGCCCCACTGACGCAAATGCCAGTCTGATTTGTGTCATGGGATTCTGCGTCACATATAAAACTGACGCAAAAACTCAATTGTGGCAGTTATAAACTGACGCAAATGACATTTTTGTTGTAGTGAATCAAAATAGCTCAAACTCGAGTTTTAAATTGTCTCTACCCCAAGGGCACAAAAAATATAAAGTATAATTACAAAAATTATAAGGGACATAGCCCTATTCGAGACAGCTTAGTGTTGTTCAACTAAACTGGACTCGGCCCCCTTGCCTTTGTCATCCCTGTTCCCGCCATCCTGGGTAGTAGATGTGACCTCCTCCTCGGCTAACCAAGCCTTCCATTTGGAGATGAACTCCTTTTCTTTGTCCTAGAGGAACGAAGTGTCTATGTCGGGGTTCAGAGACCAGATCACGTACATAGCTCGGTCTGTAGCCCAATCCTTCTTAGTCTTGAACTCCTCGGTGTGGCACTTTTTCTCATCCTTAAAAATTTTTGAAGGCAGAATTCTTCTCATCCTTCAGGTGTTCAGCCTCGGCCTTGGCAGCACTTGTCTCTACCTTCACATGATCGGTATCAGCCATGGCAGTGTCAAAATCCATTGTCTTGGTGTCGAGTTTTGCCTTCAGGCTGTTGGCAGTAGCCTAGGATGAGTCAAGTTTAGCTTGAAGAAGCTTGAGTGCATCCTTAGCCTTGGTTTGGGCTTCCTCAGCTTTGTCCTGGGCTCCTTTGGCCTCCTTCAGACCATCTTCAGCTCGGATGCGAGCCTGCTTTGCTTTGTAAACAGGGGTTTCCTCCGTCACCATTTTTAGGAGAATAAAGAACACTAGCGAAGGACGCCAAGAAGAGCCTGAAACAAAAAGTTTTTACAATAGTTAGAAAATAAACAGATGACCACAGAAAGTAAAAGTCATGAGGAACAGACTTACCAAAACCCCGAGCTCCATTGTTTGGTCGATGAGGCATGTGGGATTGTCCCCCCTCAAAAACCGCCACACATTGGCATCAAGATTGCTGCAAGACTGGCCTGTTTGGGACATCAGGTCTGAGTAAAGGTCAGCTCCTAGAGACCCCGCCACATTCTCCAAAGGGTACTCCCACATGTGTGATGACGCCGCGAGCTTGTGGACCATAGTAGAGGCACCCGTAGGCTTTAGGGCAGATGGAGGCACAACTTGTTTGCCTTTGTCTCCAGCAGGGATCAATTGGGGAGGTGGCATGGTCTCTGGAGGCTCGATGGTGGTGATTGTTGAGGTCGCGAGAGTTGTGTCAGAAACCACACCTGTGGAGTTTGGAGCTTGGGCCTTAGGCTCAGAAGAGGCGGGCTTTGAGGGAGAGGAGCCCTCAATGATCTTGGCCGACTTCGAGACGTCCACTTTCTTCGAGGTTACATGACCTCGTTTGGTACCTCAGGGCTTGGGGGGCTGTCCCAAAAGGCTGTCTAGATCCAACTCAATGTCACTTGAAAAGCACAAGGAAGATTAATCAAGCTGAGAAAGAAAAAAGTTGTACACATTTTTATAAAGTGAAAGAGACTAAGTGCCAAAAACCTAACAGAAGGACTCACTAGAGCTCGAACTTGGAGACAAAGAAATTCCCTTGTTTTCTGACGAGGCCATGGGAGTCCCCTCCCTAAAGGTGGGGGACATCCTAGAGAAGTCCCTATAATCGTTTGTGCCATATTGCACTGCTACCTTATCCCAAACCTCATTTAAGCTGTACATGGTTTGGTATTTACATAGCCAACTATCGAACCTGCAGACTCTAAGGTCTACTCTCGACCATGCTAGGAAGTTATCCCTGGGGTATCCAAAGAGGATCGTTATGCTAGGCTCATGCTTAAGTAATGACGGAGACCACATGGATGAGTCGAGCATGTCTTCACCTCATGACGAGCTCGTTGAGGCTTCATCCAGTGCCTCATTTCCCGAGCCCAAGGGTTCGAATGGGCGAGGTCTATGGGCTCGAGAGCTTTGACCAGCATGTTTGCTTCTCAAGGGGAGCTTGGTGGTAGGCACAGGTACATCCTCCAATCTCTCATATTTGTGGTTTCCTGAGTCGTTGGTGGTCTCGCCTTCTTCTAAAAGGTTTCAAAGCTTAAGCTTGTCCTCGTGGAGAAGATAGGAGAGGGATCGTCAACCATAAGGAAGCTTGAGGATAGCTTCCCTATGTTCCCTCATTGCATCCGTGGGCTGGGGATGATGGTAGGTGGCTATAAAAAAGATTTGAGTAAGTTAGTCGTGCTCACAAATTAAAGGGAAATTTAGTCGGAAAAGACCAGCAATGAACTTATGTATTCTCCGAAAGAGTAGGGTTGAGAGGGAGCGAGACTGTCTGTCCAGAAGAAGGTGGTCTTGAAGTTCAAAGGATGGTTAGGAATATCCTCGAACAGTCGCTTCTCCTTGGGGTAGCAGGACAGATAATAGAACCCATCCCCACCATTAGCTCGGGAGGGGTTGCTCTTAAGGCAAAAGAGATACAAGATCTCGTGTGTCGTAGGCTCCTCCCATTTCATCTCCTTGTACAACAACTTTAATGTGGACAGAACTCTGTATGAGTTTGTCCGAAGTTGGAATGGAGTTATGCCCGCGTAGTCCAAAAATCTCCAAAAATAGTCCTTTAGGGGTAGTAATGACCCAGCTCGTAAGTTCTCATAGCTCCAGGCTGTGAGCTTGACCTTTCTGTCTGGATCGTCTTCGTCAGGAGCAAATCAGCTCGTCTCATCGGAGCGCTGCGGCCCTAGGTTGAAGAAAAGCCAAGGAGGCTCAGCCAAGGGTGGGTGCCGCGGCACATGTCTTTGCCCATGATGGTCCTTGGCTCTGTTTTGAGGCTAGGGCCGCGGCTAAGCTTCAAGGGCCACAGCCCTTAGCTGTGCACATGAACTTTTGAGGATTTTAGGCATGGGAATGTGGTCTAGTATGCTCGGGATTCGTTTCACCACCGTGCTTGGTGGAATTCAGATTCTTGGGAGTTAGTTTTGTAACCGAAAACCTATATTTGAATATTAATGGAACCCTATCTTTGGTTGTGACTAGGTGATAAAGGCTTAGGCTCGGGAACAGATCGTGCTTGAGGGCCGTTGCTCATAATTCAATAACTGTAAAGATTAAAGGTAAGAAAACTGCACCTGGTTGAATATATGTGACGGGACTAAGGGTTCCCTATTGTAAAGGCTTAAAATGATGGTATTATGCCATGCAAGTTTAGTGAACCAATGGCCTAAGGGTGCCAAGGGTTTCACTAGCGCACAGGGCGCAGCTCGGCCACTGGTAGCCGAGGACAACTTATTATGCACTGAGCTCGGTTTAAGCGGGCCAGAGTCAGTGGGTTAAACAGAGGGTGCGGCCTAAGTCGTCGGCCCTAAATATTATGTGATATGAGTGAAATTTGTGATTGATTGTATCTTGAATCTATATATATGTGCTGAATATTTATTGTGGATTATTTGATGGGAGTACATGCGTAATGATTTAACTATCTGTTATCGTTGATTATGTTGTATATGATGTTTTCTTGCTGGTCCCTGGCTCACGGGTGCTACGTGGTGTAGGTAAAGGCAAGGGCAAGTTGGACTAGCCCTGATTGGAGAGCTCAGCGAGTGGAATGTACATAGCCAGTTGCTCAGCCGCAATGGTTGAAGTTTAGGCAGGGACGCGTGACCCAACGACTGTCTGTTTTGCCTTAGAGTGGCCAGTGATTACTCATGTACCTTTAGGAGTTTGCAAACTTACTTATAACTCTGTTTCTTTTGGGATCCCATGTATGTAACAACTTAATTATATAAAATGAGTCTTTTGAGATCAAAACCTTTTTAACCCTAGCTCTTACATGTTTAATGACACGTTTTTAAAATAATGACTTGATTAGGAAGTCTTGCACCTTTATAAGTACACAGTGTAGCGGTCTTGGCTATCCAGGGCGTTACAACTTGGTATCAGAGCATCCTAGGTTTAAGGGTTCCTGAAGACAGGCTGGAAATGTACATTCGCTGCTTGAGACAAGCTCAAATCAGGGTTCGGTAATGTGTATATGTGTTTATGTGCTTATGTGCCTAAGATGAGCTATGAATGTTGTTATTTACTGAATCATTAGGAAGCATGAGATACTGATAGGGCTTGGCCCTTGACTACTGTGTGAGAATATTGAGGCATGTTTATTTGCATCGCCGTGCATGTACATGAATATATGGATGGTTAATTGTATATTGTGCATGGATGAATGCCTGTTTTATAGCTATTGTGTAGTGAGATTGGAGGCGTGTTTATTAGCAGCCAGTGCGTGTGGATGGATGTTTATATGTTGAATGCTTGTGATTGGTTATGTTCCATTGGTGAATCTTGGAGAAGCTTTTACCCTGTCATCATGGTCTGACTGCCGAGTCGTTATTTGCAGATTGACTTGGATAGCTATGTGTCCAAGAAAATCTACACAACTAGCCGGCACTAGGTCCGGGACCGGGGGTGATGACCAAGGCCAGAATCCTCCGCCAGTCTCTGAGAACTGGCAGCAGTTAATGGCTGATATGCAGGCTCGATTACAGAGTCAGGATGAGCAGATTCGTATTCTGCGACAGCAGGCTCCATCAAGGAGTGCTGCCCCTATTGTACCACCTGCAGTGGTACCAGTTGTGCAGGCAGGGGAGGTTGGTAACAGATGGGAGCCGTTGTATGAGCGGTACAGGAAGCAGCAACCCCCAATCTTTGAGGGTGGACCAGATCCGTTGAAAGCCGAGCAATGGCTAACTATGATTACAATAATCCTGGATTTTATGAGGATTGAGGGCATGATAGAGTGGCCTGCGTCACTTATATGTTGAGAGAGGATGCCCGCATTTGGTGGGAAGTGGCATCGCAGACCAGGGATGTTGCCACTTTGACTTGGGAAGGTTTCAAAGATTTGTTTAGCCAGAAGTATTACAATGTTGCTGTCAGAGCAGCAAAGGTTAATGAGTTTGTGAGTCTTGTGCAGGGCAATATGACTATTACTAAATATCCTCTGAAGTTTGATAGGCTTGCAAAGTTTGCACCAGATCTTGTACCTACTAATGCTGCTAGGCAAGATTGTTTTATCAGGGGCTCAATGCTATGATAGCCCGGGATGTCAAGATCACAACGGTACCTGGAGGAACAACCTATGCCCAGGTCATTGAAAAGGCTCTTACCGCTGAGGAAGTGGAGAATAAGATATGGAGGGAGAGCACAGTGAGGCGTGAGGGCCGTAGAGCAGTGCCTCCTTATTCAGGGACAGGTAGGGGCAGAGGCCCCAGTGACTTCAAGAGAAAGGCTCCTAACACTTCGACCGCTGTTGGTTTTGATAGGAGGGGTCAGGGTGGTCAGGGTGGCGGCGAGGCATGGCGGACCTATCCAGAGTGCCCGAGGTGTCGAAGACGCCACTTGGGCGAGTGTCGGGCCAAGGCATGTTTCGTGTGTGGAGCGGTAGGGAATCTTAGGAAAGACTACCCAACAGTGAAGAAAGGTGAAGCAGGAAAGGTGGATAACTTGACTCCAGCTCGTGTATTCACCTTGACTCAGGCAGAGGCTGAGGCTAGTCCCTCGGTAGTGACAGGTCAGCTTTCTAGCACTGGCTTTCCTTTTACAGTGTTGATTGATTCTGGTGCTACACATTCTTTTGTTTCTAGTAGAGTGATTGATAGATTGTGTAGACCTAGTGAGTATCAGACTGCTGGGTTTGGGACTTTATTGCCTACAGGGGAACTCGTAGTTTTTAGGAGATGGATTAGGGCACTACTAGTGATGGATGATAGTAGGGAACTCTCGGTGGATCTGATTGAGTTAGATTTGGAGGATTTCTATATGATCTTAGGGATGGATTGGTTAGCCAGATATGGAGCTACGATTGATTACATGAAGAAGATGGTTACTTTTGAGCCTGAGGGCGAGGACCCTTTTGTCTTTGTGGGTGCGGTGTCTGGACCCCGCGTACCTATGATTTCGGCATTGAGAGCCAGAGACTTGTTGCAGGGGGGATGCATAGGTTTTCTGGCTAGTGTAGTGGATACTGCTAGAGTTATGCGGGCAGGGCCGGGAGAGACCAGATTGGTGTGTGAGATTTTGGATGAATTCCCTGAGGATCTGCCAGGGTTGCCACCGCACAGGGAGATTCAGTTTGAGATTGAGTTGGCACCGGGGACAGAACCAGTATCATGGACACCGTACAGGATGGCACCAGCAGAACTGAAAGAGTTGAAGATACAGTTGCAAGAACTTCTGGATTTGGGATTCATCAGACCTAGCTATTCTCCATGGGGCGCTCCAGTGTTGTTTGTTAAGAAGAAAGATGGAACTCTAAGGATGTGCATAGATTACAGAGAATTGAACAAGTTGACTATTAAGAATAAGTACCCTCTACCAAGAATTGATGACTTGTTTGATCAGCTATAAGGTAAGACGGTGTTCTCAAAGATTGATCTTCAATCTGGTTATCACCAGCTGAGGATCAAAGATGAGGATATACCAAAGACAGCCTTCCGGACGCGTTATGGGCATTATGAATTCTTGGTCATGTCTTTTGGTCTGACCAACGCCCCCGCAGCTTTCATGGACTTAATGAATAGGGTGTTCAAGGACTTCCTGGATCAGTTCGTCATTGTCTTCATCGACGACATTTTGGTATACTCCAGTTCAGAGGCAAAGCATGAGCAACATCTCCGACAGGTTCTACAGAGGTTGAGGGAGCATCAGTTGTATGCCAAGTTTAAGAAGTGTGAGTTTTGGTTACCAGAGGTGACTTTCCTTAGACATATAGTTGGGGCAGAAGGGATTAAGGTGGATCCATCCAAGGTGGAAACAGTAAGGGATTGGCCGAGGCCAAGGAGCGCCT
This sequence comes from Humulus lupulus, assembly GCF_963169125.1. Taxonomy (NCBI): domain Eukaryota; kingdom Viridiplantae; phylum Streptophyta; class Magnoliopsida; order Rosales; family Cannabaceae; genus Humulus; species Humulus lupulus. The sequence goes on along the minus strand of NC_084797.1, from coordinate 140,415,020 downwards.
CGGAGGTACGAAGTTTCCTTGGGTTGGCCGATTACTACAGGCAGTTTGTAGAGGGGTTCTCAAAGATTTCTTCACCGATGACAGAGTTGACAAGGAAGAATCAGAAGTTTGTTTGGTCAGAGAAGTGTGAGAACAATTTTCAAGAATTGAAGCGACGACTTATTTCTGCACCTGTGTTGAGTCTTCATTCGGAGGAAGGAAAGTTTGTGGTCTATTGTGATGCGTCAAGGATGGGCTTAGGCTGTGTGCTGATGCAGAATGAGAAAGTTATAGGCTATGCATCTCGGTAGCTGAAGGAGTATGAGCAGTGGTATCCGACTCATGGTTTGGAGTACGCAGCAGTGGTATTCGCACTGAAGGTGTGGCACCATTATCTGTATGGAGAGAGGTGCGAGATATACATTGATCATAAGAGTCTGAAGTATTGCTTTACCCAGAAGGATCTGAATATGAGGCAGAGACGTTGGTTAGAGTTGGTTAAGGATTATGACTGTGACATCCTTTACCATCCTGGAAAAGCCAACGTGGTGGTAGATGCGTTGAGCCGGAGGGGCCCAGGACAGTTGTATGGTTCTACCCAAATCTTGAGAGAATTGGTTGGTGAGATGGTCAGGGCAAAGATAGAACTGGTGGTAGGCCAGTTAGCCAATATCACTTTGCAGTCGACTCTGTTAGAGCAGGTCAAGGAGGGTCAATTAGTGGATGCGCAGTTGCAGGAAGTTAGGCAGCATGCCTTAGAGGGGACAGCTAAGGATTATTCAGTTTCTGAGACAGGTTTGCTCCGATATCAGGGACGAATATGTGTTCCAGTTGATGAGGGGATTAGACGAGAGATATTGGATGAGTCTCACACTACGCCATACTCACTTCATCCGGGCACCACGAAGATGTATCAGGATCTACGAACATTATATTGGTGGCCCGGGATGAAAAAGGATGTTGTTGAGTATGTGTCTAGATGATTGATATGTCAGCAGGTTAAGGCTGAGCATCAGTGACCAGCGGGATTGCTTCAGCCTTTGGGTATCCCAGAGTGGAAATGGGAGGATATTACAATGGATTTCGTGGGAGGATTACCCAGGACAGTTGGACTTCATGACTCGGTGTGGGTGATAGTGGACAGATACACCATGTCAGCTCATTTTCTACCAGTGAGATCAACTTATACAGTGGAGCAGTATGCAGAGCTGTATGTGAGGGAGATAGTTCATCTCCATGGGGTTCCAAAGTCTATTGTATCTGATCGAGACCCTATCTTTACCTCCAAGTTTTGGGGAGCTCTGCAGAGAGCCATGGGGACTCAGCTGAAGTTTAGCACAGATTTTCATCCTCAGACTGATGGACAGTCTGAGAGGACGATTCAGGTATTGGAGGACATGCTTAGGGCATGTGTGATTGACTTCAAGGGTTCGTGGAGTAAGTATCTCCCATTGATCGAGTTTTCATATAACAACAGTTATCATATATAAAATGTGTCTTTTGAGACCAAAACCTTTTTAACCCTAATGACACATTTTTAAAATAATGACTTGAGTAGCCAGTCTTACACCTTTAGAAGTACACAGTGTAGCGGTCTTGGCTATCCAGGGCGTTACATGTGCCCTACAAGATGGCCTCACAAGAGGGACCTCGTGGAGATTGGTGCATGGGCGCGGTTGAGGCGTGCCCTATGAGATGGCATCATGAGAGGGGCCTCGCAAAGATGCGTGCATGGACGCAGCCGAGGATTGCCTTGTGAGATGGCTCGCGAGAGGTGCCTTGCGGAGATCGGTGGGTGGGCGCGGCCGAGGCATGCCCTACGTGATGGCCTCGTGTGTGTGACCTCGCAGAGATTGGTGCGTGGGCGCGACTGAGGCGTGCCCTGTGAGATGGTTCACGAAGGTGGGTGCGTGGGCACGATTGAGGTGTGCTCTGTGAGATGGCCTCGCGAGAGGGGCCTCGTTGAGATGGGTGTGTGGGCGTAGCCGAGGCGTGCCCTGCGAGATGGCCTCACAAGAGGGGCCTCGCGGAGATAGGTCCGTGGGTGCGGCCGAGGTGTGGCCCTGGGCACCTGAGTGCGGCCCTTAGGCACGGGTCCATAGTACCTTCAGTGAGGTAAGTGTGAGGCCTCACGTGGTGTGAGACAGGTCCGTCTCGTGAAGGCCTTCCATGAGGCCTGAGTCTTTCAGGATCATGCCCAATTTGCGGTGCTCACACTTGCCCCCCAGTCTTTGAGAGAGTCTTTAGTCTCTCTTATAGACTTCAAGGTGCGATGCATTTAGGATGTCCGCAAGATTTTGAGGGTGAATGTAAGCCTATCATTGTGCTCCGTGGGTCCCAAGGAAAGTGCCAAGCTCCCTTCTTGACCATTGATTAGGCCTTTGGTTCGATGGCTAAGATGAGCCTGTGGTTCCTATAAATAGGCCTTCATATCTAGCCTATTATTTACACTTTACCTCTTCAGCTTAGTGGTTTTGGAATCCTTACTTCTTTGAAGAGGTAAGGGGTTCAATCCCCCACAACCTCACTTTTGCTATATTTTTCTTTTATAATTTGAGTTCATGTAGGTACTTGAGGACTAAAACACCATTTTCTTTTGTTTTTGCAGACACATACTTTCGACCCTTTGCTTCTCTTCGACCACAACGGTGCTTTTGACCCTCGGCCTCCTTTCGACCACGAAAATGCTCAATTTTACTTACTTAAGGTATACTTTCTTTCTCTCTTATGCTCACTGGGTCTAAATTAGCACTACTCAGGATGAGTTGCCTTGGTCGGAGCTCGTTGTGAGTTAATCCACTTACATGCCCTTGTTTATACCTCGTAGTTGGTCATTTAGAGCGCTTGTGCCTAGAGGTTTTGAGCTCATTCCTTTGTGTTTTGTAGAAATCCTCTCATTTACACGTGCACCCTAATTACCTACGAGACGAGGTCCCATGACATGTGAGGGATCATCTGGTGCTCCTCTAGGGGTCGAGTTTGTAAACTTATCTTCAGACTCGGAGTCCCCCGAAAACAACCCTTACCAAGACTATGACACTTTGAGGCAGGCCCGTATATCTCACCTTGAGCATATGGCTGAACTTAGATGTAAAATTTGGATGGTAGAGAGCAAAATAGACTCAGTTGTGAGGGGCGATGGAGTTTCTTTCCCCCTTGACCTTAGCGACCATATAGCAAACCTTATGGTGACCCTTTTAGATCTACAGATGGAGTTGGAGTTCATGGAGGGAAATCTCCCGCCTGAACCTCCTGCCCCGTTTTCCTCTTATGATTGTCATGGGCTCATCTCGAGTTTCCCTCAACCCTTGTTTTAGATCCACCCTTGCTTAGCACTCTCACACTCAGCGCCTTGGTGGAAGACCTTTGCTAGGAAAAAAATGGAGGGTAAAGTGCCCTATTTCTACCTCACCTTTTTCTTTTGGTTTTGCAGATATGGCAAAGAGAGTACATCAGCAGGTGGCTTCCGAGGCGCAAGATTCTGGTCCTTTACTAGCGTCCTCCATTGTGTCCAACATGTCAGAGAACTGGCTGTTGGAGCTATCTATGAAATATCGCATTGGTAAGGAATACTAGTTGTTTGTTCCTTCGAATAACTGTCGGGCTGATAATCCCCCTCAGGGGTGTGTGGCCATGAGCGAGCATATCCTGAAAGTAGGTGGGACCATTCCTCTGCACCCATTTTTTGTCACGATACTCAATCACTTTGACCTTGCCCCACTCCAACTGGCGCCTAACAGCTGTCTAACCCTAAGTTTCCTATACATGGCATTCCTTGAGCTCAACCAGTGCGCTCCTACGGCTTGGGAGGTGCACTTTATGTATAACCTCATGCCAACCCCAAAATCCAAAGGCTTTTATTTCTTACAGAAGTCCAACTCCCAGGTTTCCCTCATAAAGGGTTCTGTTTCAAACCCAGGGTCCTAGAAGTAGAACTTTTTCTTCGTGAAAGGTCCCCTCTACGTACGCGAACGCTTTCGCTCGTCCCCAAGTAAGTGCTTCAAGCTTTTCGTCCTTTTGCTTTGAATTGGTTATTCTAGAACTTATTCTTATATTTGCATTTGTGTTGATTGTGCAGAGGAGTTTGGTGACCCTGACATTCCCCGGTCGGAGGCATCGCCAGTGGACAAAATCCTCGATGTCGACCCCGCCCTGAAAATGGTCGCTCACCTCTTCACTGTGCCAAACCTGAACCACTACAAATTGTCTGTGATTTTTGATCCTATTGCATTATGGCACATTTCCGAGTGAAGGAAGAAGGTTCCTCTTGTAACGACCCAAATTCACTAATAAGGCTTAAGGACCTTGATTAGTGTGCCAGGAGGGCATGATGAGAATTATGTGTGATGATTATGACTAAGATGCATGATTATGATTTTAAGCATGTTATATGACTATGTGAATTATATTATGTGATAATTATGATGTGTGAATCGTACCACGTGGGTGCTGTGATACTAGTGTGATGCACGTGCCGAGACGGTCCTAGAAAGCTAGATAGTGGTAACTGGTAATTTGGTAACCTGTGTAACTATTAGTAACTATAGAGGGTAACAAGTTTTATGGGGAAAGTGGTAGAATTGCAAAGCTGGTGAAAAGACAAGTGTACCCTTGAGGTTTAGTTAGAAAAGGATATTTGAGGAAGGTTAAAAAGGCCTTTTGGCAGTAATATAGAGTCTTTGGCTGAGGGAAAAAGATATGTACGATTTATTTATGCTAAGTAAAGCTGAAGTTAAGTCTTGAAAGGCTGGAAGGGTCAAGAAGGAAAGGGAGAATCAAGAACCTAAGAGGCAAGGTGGGAGAGGAACTAAACTGAGTTCTTTGAGGCTAGAGAAGGGCTTAAGGGGGTGGAATCAAGCATATATCAAGGTTTATACTGAGGTAAGGGATTGGTCTCTGTTTTGTTAAGTTCTGAATTTGGTTTATGAAAGGAATTGAGAAATAGCCATGGTTTTCCTTGTGTGGGATTCAGCTGGTTTGTTAAGGTGGAACTTAGCTCAAGCTTGGATTGGAGGAAGCTCAAGTTGAATTTCTGATAAAGGTAAGGGTATTAAGTGTATTTGCAATTTCATGGCTGTTATGGTTTAAGGAATTAGGGGACTGGTTGTGCTTTTCTTAACTTTCAGTTTAAGTGTTAGAGTTTGAATTTAGGTGTGAATTCTGTGGATAAATGTGTAGATGAGTTGGGTTATAGTGTTTATAAGTTGTTGGTCGGTCTATGTGGGGTTTCGAACAGGTTTTGGGGCTTGGGTATGAAGTTGGGATGATTTGGAGTGAGTTAGGCTTGGGAAAAACGCGAAGGGAAACCCAGAAATCTGGGTCTGCGATGGTGTGCCACGGCACGGCTTTTGCTTGCCGCGGCCTAGGGGTCTCTGGAGGTGGGTGCCGCGGCACAAGGAATGTGGTGCCGCGGCACAAGGCAAATTTCAGGGAGTTAAATTTTGCAATTTTTGGTCTTTGCTCTGGGGGTTCGAGGGATGCCTCCGGGGTGTTATTCTAAGGTTTTGGGGGTTCCGAGAGTGTGGATTAGGTACCGGGAAGGTAGTCTTGGATTGGTTAATGACAAAGAATATTATATTTGTGTTTTGATTAGGAATTTGGAGAGGCTCGGGGTAGAGGACTGTGCTTGTGGCTACGTGGCATCGGAAATCAGTAAATTGAAAGGTAAGAACACTGCACCCGAATGTATGAATGTGATGGGACTAAGTGCTCCCGAGATTTGTTTTGTGTCATCGTTGGTATTATGCCAAGGGACACGTGTAAGCGGTCTAAGAGTACCGTTCATGAATTTAGCGCATGGGACGCAAATTGGTCACTGGGGGCCAGAAACGAAAGGATAACAGAGGGAGCAGCTTGTGAGCGCTAGCCCTGGTTATCATTTGTGCATTGTGTTATATGAGCTGATATGCTTTGTAAATGAAATACTTGACTATTGATATGCTTGAAGTTTATGAGATGCCATATGTGAGATTAACTTGACAGCTAAATGTGCATGTTCTATTGTTGATATGTGTTCTTGCTGGGCCTTGGCTCACGGGTGCTACGTGGTGCAGGTAAAGGCAAGAGCAAGCTGGACCAGTCCTGAGGTGGAGAGCTCCGAAGTGAAATGTACATAGCCAGCCGTTCGATCACCACGATCGAGGAGTGTGTCAGGACGGAGATTACCTAACTGCTCATTTTGCCTTAGTATGGCTGTTAATGTATATAAACTTTGTAACTTTTGTAGTATGGCTTTTAAACTGTCATTTTTGGGGATCCCATGTACATAAACAATGTCTAGCAATGAAAACGTATCTTTTGAGACCAAAACGCTTTTAACCCTAGTTCCTCTACTATTTCAATAACACGTTTTTACTTTAATGACTTGATTAGCGAGTCTGGCACTTTATAAACACACAGTGTAGCGGTCCTGGCTATCCAGGGCGTTACAACTTGGTATCAGAGCGTCCTAGGTTTATGGGTCCTGAAGACTGGCTGGATATGTACATTCGCCGCGGGAGACAAGCTCAACTCAGGGTTTGGTAATTGTGTATGCATGATGATGTGCTTAAATGATTTGAGTGAGATATGATTGTTGATAACTGTTTGATGAATAGGGAGCATGAGATACTGATGGGGCCTGGCCCTTGACTGCTGTGTGGTGCTATTTAGGCATGTTGATTAGTATTGCTCTTGCATGTGGTTGAATACATGGGTAATGGGGATATAGGGATTACAGGTTATTATATGTTAAAGTGAACTTATATGATATACCCGTTTGTTGGCATGGAGGGCATAAAAGGTATGAACGCATCTAGTTATAAAGAGATTTGGTAATTTATGCATGATATGGGTGCTTAATATGTTTTATGTGTGTTTGATTGTTATGATTGTTTGGATCTGCTCTTGAGTTGGTTTTGGGTATAAACGTCAGGGCTGAGAAGTTTAGTCGGTGAAGACAGAATAATTCAGGGTGTATGTATTGAGAATGGTCAATTGGATTCAGTTTTGGTTTTGGTAGGGATAGAAGATGACAGTTGGGGGGTTGGAATCCTCCACCTTCCCTTGGGATTCGCAGCAGGTGTTTGTTGATTTATGAGTCAGGCTGTGAGGTCTGATGGAATTTATTGGATGGATGAAAAAGGCAAGTTACTAAGGAGGACAGACAAGAATTATTGTACGGAAGTCTTATCCTCTAGTTTCGAGGAAGGTTTGGGTTTGTTCGGGAATCAATTAGTGAATGGGTGTGGCTAACCCCGTTCTTAGTGATATGAGAAGGATAAATTGGGACAAGTAACTTTACTAGGTAATTATGGTAAAAAGATGTCGAAAGTGGCAGGATAGCGATAGTACATATTGTTGAGTTTGGTGGGTTGGTCGGTCCACTTTGGATTATGGTGCAAATGGATGAAGCCGGGGATGATAAGTCATTTGTGAATTAAACTCTGAGTTGGTTGTCTGTGCTTGGGCAGTAGAGAGAGAGAGCCTCATTATCTATGGTGAAGGGAATACATGTGATGATATTTTCGTTTGTTGAAATATAGTAAGTGTGGCTACTCAGTGATTGAAAGAATGAGAACCTTTGGTGGTTTTATGGTTCCTGGTTTGGACAGGAAAGGGGTTCAGTGCACAGGTTGGCCATTGAGGCAGGGAAGACTGGGATACTTTACTCATTTAAAGCCCGAGGTTAGTTTCTCATAAGTGACCAGTGGATTGGATAGCCTTTGCTCTGGTTGGGGAAAAGAGTTGAAAGGAGTTGGTGTTGTGTGTCTATTAGGAAGGATTCAGATGGGTATATGTTGAGGAAAGTTAATATGTTATATTAGGGACAACTTTGGACAGTCAGGAGTATTTCTTGAAGTATATTGATTGGACTGAATGGGAATTAGATTAGTCAGTAGGAAAGTTGATGAGAATGCAGTTTTCGGCCACAGCTTGGAACTTGGGTATGGAAGGAGTTGGTATCAGGGATGCAATGAGGAGTGATATTAGGTTGGCTTAAGGAATTATTGAGTTGCCTGGAAAAGTATGCGACTTTTAAGTGAATTGGGTAGAGTATTGTGTCGTGGGACTCGTGGATATTGCCTGCTAGGGATGAAGAGTTTAAATGCCTCGTTACAAGACAGGACGGTGTCTTTAGGAGTTGATTATCAGTCTGGTTATTACCAGATAAGGATCAAGGAAAGAGACATCTTAGAAAATTATCACTTGTACCGAGAGGGGTGTGATGCATTACTAGTAAGGATTTTTTAGTCGTTTGTACTTTAATGACATGAGTAAGTCTGACGAGCAGAGAACAAGAAATGACATGGATGGTTTGTATTCAGGATTCACTAATGACGAGTTGAATTACTCCCCAGTTAGAAGTGGAATGTGAACGACTACTATACTGATGATATCACGACTGAAGCAGTAGGGTCTGAGGTAAGGTTTCAGAGGGTAGTAACTTCATTCTCCAAAGGTAATCCAGGTTAAGTACAGGAAGGGAGGAGATCAGGTACGGAAAGAGTTTATCAGAAGCACACTAAGACCGATGAATGTATTAGCTACTACTTGAAGTATCCTCGAGGATAGTTACAACGTGAGGGTTTTGAACATGAAGAGTCGGTCAAGCAGGGGGAAACGGTGATGGGTTGTAAGAAAGGAGCGGTAACTCTTGAGTTTAAAAAGGGGAAATCCTTGCAGTGGCTGGCGTTTATACCTGGAGTGTGAGGTCTACTGCAAGGGAAACGATTAGAGCCTTAGTTGATGTGATGGACACTACTTGAGTTGTATCAGTGGGACAAGACAGACTGGATTGGTTTATGGGTTTCCAGATAAGTTTCCAAGGAATTCGTCAGGGAGTTCGTCTGCGTAAAGAGATGGATTGGGGATAAGACTGGTGTCAGGGATGGAATTAGATCTAAGATGTTGTATTGAATGGTTTTAACAAAACGGTGAGAGTTAAGGTCTTAATTGTTGAGTAGGATGACATACTTCAGGAAGGATCTTTGATCTGGTTATTACCAGCTAGAGATCAGAAATAGTTAAGGATCTTTGATCTGGTTATTACCAGCTAGAGATCAGGTGCAGTTAGGGATCTTCGACCTGGTTATTACCAGTTGGAGAACAGGGAAGAGGATAGGTAGGAGGTTGCTATTATGTTGGATAAGGGCACTGAGGATGCTAGGTTATGTGTTGAGGGTTTGGTCAATGCCAAACTGTTTTTGTGAAATAGGTGAAAAGAGTATTCAAAGATTATCTGAATTGGACTTGTAATTGTTTTGATCGACGGTACAGTGATGTATTCTGGTTGGAACTTTGTTAAGGTTGAAGAATGCCTTGGAAGTAATAGTTTCCCTAGGCAAGCATGATGGTGCCGGTAGTTGGGTGAGATTCACGTCTTTTTACAGATTAGAATCAATTGTTGTGTTGCTATGATACCTCAAGATAGGAGGAAGTGATGATCTATGCATGGTGTTGGTTAGAGGATCCGACTAGAACTAGAGTGGAGTATCTAGTAGGCTTAATAGCCAGTGGATACCTGGAATTAATATTGTATACAGGAACAAGAATGACAGTTAAGGAAAACCCAAATGAAAGGAATTGAAGGCAAGTCTTAATTGAATTAGCAAAGGATTCTACAGTGTTATGTGTAAGTTTATAGTGATATAAGGACCAAATTTGGACTCTGATGGACACCGAAATTGCATGGAAATTCTGGATGAATCTCGTACTATTCTCTTGGACCTTTCATCCGGATATTAGGAAAAAAAAAGTACAATAACTTGAAGGTTTTGTATTAGAGGCCTAGATGGAGAAGAATATAATGAATGAGGAACAAAATTCTTATCCCGATAGCAGTTTGTGATAGGCATCGCAACCTTTGAGTATGTTATAATGGGAATAAGGAAATATGGTGATAGGTATCGCAGAGAGGTTGCCAAGATGGTGGGGTCATCATGGAGCAGCGTCTGGGGAGAACCTGCTTTTATCAGTAAGAATAATTTATGCAGCTGACCAATATTCAGAACTCTAAGCGAGATGGGTGGTAAGCCTCCATGTAATTCAGAGTTAATTTCATTGAACAAGGACTTTATCTTACTCTCAGGTCTTGGGAGGATTAAGAAAGGCAATGAACAGATAAGCAGAATCTGACGAGTTTTATTATTTTCAGACTAATGGTAAATCAGAGAGAAAGGGAGTTATTTGGTTATTGGAAGAACACTTGGAAAAAATAGAATATAAGAAGGATTGTATATCATCCCTTCGTTGGAATGAGATAAGTGATAGGTTGTATTTGGATCTGGAGGTAGTTCAGGGGATCATTGAGATTATTAAAAGATTAGAGCATGAAACTCACTTTTCAAAGTAGATGGAAAAGCTTTATAGAATTGGGAAACCGGAGTATGGAGTTTCGAGTAGAAGATGGTAGCTTTCGTGGGATGTCGCCAGAGATAGAGAGGTGAGGAGCTAGATGGACCCCAGGGTATCAAGGCTGTTTGGATCCGGTATGGGATCAGTGAGGTTGTTTTTTTTAAGTTGACTACATCTTTGGGCACCGTTAGCTATACGCAGTGGATTTTGTATTCCATGTTAGGGACATGGATTGGAGAAACTCATGTGTTGACGGATAAGGATCTACAGATTAAGATGAAGATATTCCATGTGGGGTGACCGGTTTAAGCATGAGATTGAAAGACTGAGGTTTTGAGGAATAAGATTGTACCTTGAATTAAGGTAACACACCAGAAATAGTAGGGTCAAGGAATGACCGGGATAGCTGGAATCAGTTGTGTGGAATTTGTGTCCTGAATTGTTCAGGTAAATTTCGAGGACGAAATTCTCATTAGGAGGGGATAGTTGTAACGACCCAAATTCACTAATAAGGCTTAAGGACCTTGATTAGTGTGCCAGGAGGGCATGATGAGAATTATATGTGATGATTATGACTAAGATGCATGATTATGATTTTAAGCATGTTATATGACTATGTGAATTATATTATGTGATAATTATGATGTGTGAATCGTACCACGTGGGTGCTGTGATACTAGTGTGATGCACGTGCCGAGACGGTCCTAGAAAGCTAGATAGTGGTAACTGGTAATTTGGTAACCTGTGTAACTATTAGTAACTATAGAGGGTAACAAGTTTTATGGGGAAAGTGGTAGAATTGCAAAGCTGGTGAAAAGACAAGTGTACCCTTGAGGTTTAGTTAGAAAAGGATATTTGAGGAAGGTTAAAAAGGTCTTTTGGCAGTAATATAGAGTCTTTGGCTGAGGGAAAAAGATATGCACGATTTATTTATGCTAAGTAAAGCTGAAGTTAAGTCTTGAAAGGCTGGAAGGGTCAAGAAGGAAAGGGAGAATCAAGAACCTAAGAGGCAAGGTGGGAGAGGAACTGAACTGAGTTCTTTGAGGCTAGAGAAGGGCTTAAGGGGGTGGAATCAAGCATATATCAAGGTTTATACTGAGGTAAGGGATTGGTCTCTGTTTTGTTAAGTTCTGAATTTGGTTTTTGAAAGGAATTGAGAAATAGCCATGGTTTTTCTTGTGTGGGATTCAGCTGGTTTGTTAAGGTGGAACTTAGCTCAAGCTTGGATTGGAGGAAGCTCAAGTCGAATTTCTGATAAAGGTAAGGGTATTAAGTGTATTTGCAATTTCATGGCTGTTATGGTTTAAGGAATTAGGGGACTGGTTGTGCTTTTCTTAACTTTCAGTTTAAGTGTTAGAGTTTGAATTTAGGTGTGAATTCTGTGGATAAATGTGTAGATGAGTTGGGTTATAGTGTTTATAAGTTGTTGGTTGGTCTATGTGGGGTTTCGAACAGGTTTTGGGGCTTGGGTATGAAGTTGGGATGATTTGGAGTGAGTAAGGCTTGGGAAAAACGCGAAGGGAAACCCAGAAATCTGGGTCTGCGATGGTGTGCCGCGGCACGGCTTTTGCTTGCCGCGGCCTAGGGGTCTCTGGAGGTGGGTGCCGCGGCACAAGGAAAATTTCAGGGAGTTAAATTTTGCAATTTTTGGTCTTTGCTCTGGGGGTTCGAGGGATGCCTCCGGGGTGTTATTCTAAGGTTTTGGGGGTTCCGAGAGTGTGGATTAGGTACCGGGAAGGTAGTCTTGGATTGGTTAATGACAAAGAATATTATATTTGTGTTTTGATTAGGAATTTGGAGAGGCTCGGGGTAGAGGACTGTGCTTGTGGCTACGTGGCATCGGAAATCAGTAAATTGAAAGGTAAGAACACTGCACCCGAATGTATGAATGTGATGGGACTAAGTGCTCCCGAGATTTGTTTTGTGTCATCGTTGGTATTATGCCAAGGGACACGTGTAAGCGGTCTAAGAGTACCGTTCATGAATTTAGCGCATGGGACGCAAATTGGTCACTGGGGGCCAGAAACGAAAGGATAACAGAGGGAGCAGCTTGTGAGCGCTAGCCCTGGTTATCATTTGTGCATTGTGTTATATGAGCTGATATGCTTTGTAAATGAAATACTTGACTATTGATATGCTTGAAGTTTATGAGATGCCATATGTGAGATTAACTTGACAGCTAAATGTGCATGTTCTATTGTTGATATGTGTTCTTGCTGGGCCTTGGCTCACGGGTGCTACGTGGTGCAGGTAAAGGCAAGAGCAAGCTGGACCAGTCCTGAGGTGGAGAGCTCCGAAGTGAAATGTACATAGCCAGCCGTTCGATCACCACGATCGAGGAGTGTGTCAGGACGGAGATTACCTAACTGCTCATTTTGCCTTAGTATGGCTGTTAATGTATATAAACTTTGTAACTTTTGTAGTATGGCTTTTAAACTGTCATTTTTGGGGATCCCATGTACATAAACAATGTCTAGCAATGAAAACGTATCTTTTGAGACCAAAACGCTTTTAACCCTAGTTCCTCTACTATTTCAATAACACGTTTTTACTTTAATGACTTGATTAGCGAGTCTGGCACTTTATAAACACACAGTGTAGCGGTCCTGGCTATCCAGGGCGTTACACCTCTAGTTGAGCATCACTCTGATGGAGGCGATGCAGAGTAGGTGCCCGAGGATGTTTCCCCAGAACACAGACGACCTCGCCGATCATCTCTATCTCCTAAAGGGTGTCCTCCTTTGGCTCCTATGGACCATGAGATGGCCTCTCACTCCCACGGTCAACAAGCCACGGCTAGGGGCTTCGTCTGTCCCTTTTCTAAGGACTACGATGTTCTCCCTCATGCTTCCCTCAATCTTGGTTCGTCGGGGGCTCATTTTCTCAATTTTCCTGCGCCCCCTCCTCCTTCAGTGAGCGAGTCATCTGTCCCTACCCAGCTAGGCGCCTCTAACTTGGAGGGGGACCTTGGGTGGGTCATATGGCAACCTCTTATGGGCAACGGTATATTCGGGTTGCCGGGGATCTTCCAGAGACTGATTGGAGAAGTCTCAGGAATTTTGCCATGTCAGAGCTTGGGGAGACTCTTGTGCGCTCTGCCACGTGCGTGAGTTCATGCATCTTCCATTAGCCTTACCCCTTTTTTTTTGCTCATCATCGTTATTATTATTTTTCTTGTGCAGACTTATATAGTGGGCAAACGCTTTGCTGACTTGGCGCAGGATCTCTCCTCGTCAAATGCCGAAAGGGACCGTCTAACGGTCAAGGTTCACGGGCCCAAGAGGGAACTTACTAACACCAAGCTTAAGATTGAGAAGGCCCTGACGAAGGCCTCTTCATCATCGAAAAAGAAGAAGAGGGCGAATGCCGAGGCCGCGATGCTGTAGGAGAAGGTTGCTCGCCTAGAGGCCGATCTTAGTGGAGCAGAAGCCAAAATCGCAATGTTGCAGAAGAGGGTCACTTTCTCAGAGGCGAATTTGGCTGATATCGAGTAGAAATTCATAGAGCGCGCCCTCTACGGAGTATGGAGGCAAAATCCTAACTTCGATTTCTCCTCCTCTAGTGAGCACGCTGTTGCCAAGGTGGCTGAGTGAAATGACTGCGGCAGAAGGCCTGAGATTCGTCTTCTACGATCTTATCTTTTAATTCAATTTGACAGTATGCTCATTTGAGCTTATCATTTTTTTTTGTTGGAACTTTTATTAGTCCTGTGACATTATCGCGGCTTCTTTTTCTTTATATATATATGTGATTATTTTCTTTTGTTCCTCTATGTTTGAGGTTATTTCGAGCCCGCAAAATGGGGTTCGATAGGTTCTCTTTTTTATATATACTTTTTTATTTATCATGCTTGACGTCCTTAGGAGCTCATACGAAGGGGTTCGATAGGTCTCTCTTTGGTGCCTCTTGATTGTATCTATAAGGATATGTTGACCTTTTGGACTATAATTATCCTTTTATATACTTTTGCGTGCGCTTATTATTTCTCGCGAAAAGCGCCCTTCTCGTCATTATTCATAGGACTATTTTTGCAAGGGTCCCTTTTAGGATCCTTTTTGGCTAGATGGTTGGTGGCCGCTCTAGGCATATTGGTGGGTGCTCTTCCTGAGGCATTTCCTCTTGTGGAAGCATCTGCCTTTATTAGGAGGCTTTTTTTTTGTAGGACCTTTTGACCTCCTTGATGTTCATAAAGGTAGCTAATCCTCATGAACTCAAGTGATGTTTTGCCAGGTCTTCTTCTTTATTTAAAAGGGGTCTTTTTTAGGATATAAGGGTCTCATTAAGGACCCTTTTTTTTTTGCTATATACTCTGCCCCCAAGTGGTTGGCAAGATTTATCTCGGCAGGCACTTTGATCATTCCATTCACGCATTTTGATAATCATTTTGCTTAAACAAGAATCTTTACTACACATTCATCTAATGTCACATCATATTTATTGGAAACAGGTGAAGTACATGGTAACTGTAACGCCCCATGTCACTATGGTTTCTTCCTAGAATGACGACTGGCCCCACAAACCAACAAGAGTCTTTCCAGCATGCTTTGTCCTCACTTGCACGCTTCCTGGGAAAGCTTCCCAAGAGGTCACCCATCTTGAGATCAATCCAAGTCAAGCACGCTTAACTTTGGAGTTCTCAAATGATGGGCTACCGAAAAGAAGATGCATCTTGTTGGCATAGGTAGTACCCATCAATTCATTTAAGCCTTCTTCAACTGTGTAGTCCCATACCCACACAGTCTTAGAATCATCACACTTGACCTTCCCTAGGCGGTGTGGGAATGCCCAACTTTACCCGGTCTTTCCCCTTACGGATCACGGGATTCTGACTGTCACAATCACCCCCCCCCCTTATGGGCCCGACGTCTCCGTCGGCCATACTTCCTGCTGGGTCAAGGCTTTGATACCATTTGTAACACCCCACATCACTACGGCTTCTTCCTGGAATGACGACTGGCCCTACAGACCAACACGAGTCTTTCCAGCATGCTTTGTCTTCACTCGCACGCTTCCTGGGAAAACTTCCCAGGAGGTCACCCATCTTGAGATTACTCCAGGTCAAGCACGCTTTGGAGTTCTCAAGTGATGGGCTACTGAAAAGAAGATGCATGCATAGGTAGTACCCATCAATCCATTTAAGCCATCTTCAACTGTGTAGTCCCATACCTACACAGTCTTAGAATCATCACACTTGACCTTCCCCGGGTGGTGTGGGATTGTACAGCTTTACCCGGTCTTTCCCCTTATAGATCACGGGATTCTAACTGTCACAGTAACTTAATGTGACTTCGTTCTTACTACATATAAAGGAGTCAAAATTGAACTTATAGCTATTACATTTAACTTGCACACTAGACATAATATTAACATTCGTGCCTCAACATGGAGGTCTTACTGATAATATTTCTTTAGATGTTCTGCATTCCATGCTCTAGGTACCATGGTATCATCCAAGTGTGCAAGCTTGTATGTGTTAGGGGGCACAACCTGGGAAACTTGGTAGGGCCCTTCCCAGTTTTCCCCTAACACCCTCGCGCTCGGGTCTCGAGTGTTGGGTAGGACTTTCCTTAACACGAGGACTCCAAATCTGAACACCCTCTCTCGTACCCTTGAATTAGTATCTTTCGACTCGTTGATGATATGTTGCCAGCCTCATTTGTGCCCTTTCTCTCCTTGGTTCCAATAGGTCCAAATTTCTGGCTAATGATGCGATGTTAGCCTAGTCATCATATTCTTGCATGCGTATAGAGTTAATCTTCATTTCTATTGGAAGGGCATCCTCGCAACCACAGGCTAAGGTGAAAGGCGTCTCTCCAGTGGTGGAGCAAGGTGTGGTCCTGTAGGCCCAAAGCACATTTGGAAGTTCTTCGATCCAGGCCCCTTTCAACTTTTCCAACTCTGTTTTCAGGTTCCTTTTTAGGATCTAGTTGATGGACTACACTTGTCCATTGGCTTGTGGGTGTACTAAAGCGGAGAAACTCCTCTTGATTTCCTTTTCCCTGCAATATTCTTCGAATGCTCCTCCTTCAAATTGTGTCCCATTGTCGGAGATTATCTTTTAGGGTACTCCAAACCTGCAGACGATAAATTTGTTGATGAAGGTGGTGATTTGCTTAGTCGTTATGTTGACTAGAGGCTCTACTTCCACCCATTTAGTAAAGTAACAACTGCTACAATCGCTTATTTTTCTCCTCCTCCTGCTGCTGCCAATGCTCCAATCAAGTCAATCCCCCACATAGCGAAGGGCCATGGACTGGTCATGCTCACCTGCTCATTTGGTGATTGTCTAGGGTAATTTTCATGCCTTTGGCACTTGTCACACCTTTTGGCGAAATCGCTTGTGTCCTTCTCCATGGAAGGCCAATAATACCCCTGGAAAATGGCCTTTTTTGCCGTGAACTGCCCCCAGCATGATTTCCACATTCCCCTTCGTGTATCTCTCGCTTAATTTTTAAAGCCTCTCCCTTATCTATGCACTGTAGGAGTGGGGTAGAGAAGCCTCTCTTATACAAGACTCCATCTACTAGGGTGTATTGGGCGGCTTTGTAAGTCAGCTTATGGGCATCTTTTTTGTCTAAAGGCAAGGTCCCGTCTTTTAAGTACCTCAAAATGGGTGCAAACCATGACTCCTCAGGGATATTGACCATGTGAATCTTTTCTTCTGCTATGCTCATCTTGGAGAGGTATTCGACAGGGATGGACTCAAGTGTGTCTTCGTCTCGAGTAGAGGCGAGTTTTGTGAGAGCATCGACGTTTGTGTTTTGCTCCCTTGGGATCTGTTCTATGGTGTATTTTTTGAACTGATACAAACACCCCTTTACTTTGGCGAGATATGCAGCCATTTTTGGGCCTCTAGCTTGATATTCACCCTTCACCTAAAACACTACTAGTTGTGAGTCACTAAAGGCATGCAAATGGGTTACATTTAACTCCTTAGCTAGCCGCAATCCAGCCAACAGTGCCTCGTATTCTGCTTCGTTGTTGGAAGCTTCGAATCCAAATCTTAAGGTGCAATACATCTTGTGCCCCTCAGGTCCCGTCATCATTATGCTAGTACCGTCTCCTACTTCGTTAGATGCCCCTTCACCCACCGGTTCATTCTCTTCTACTTCTCCCTCCTCATGGGGTCGGTAACTCGACTATAAAATCTGCAAGTACCTGTTTGTTTATTGAGGTCCTTGGGGTGTAAGTGATGTCAAATTGACTTAATTCAATCGACCACTTTAACAACCTTCCCGAAGTTTCTGGTTTGTGCAAGACTTGACGCAAAGGGGCGTTGGTGAGCACTTCGATAGAATGAGCATAAAAATAGGGCCTCAGCTTTCGTGCAGCCACTATCAAGGCATATGCTAACTTTTCTATTTCTGGGTACTAGGTTTTTGCGTCTACCCATCGCTTGCTCACATAGTACAAGGGCTGCGAATGCTTCTTTTCTGCTTTGACCAAGGCGGCACTTATAGCATGCTATGATACAACTAAATACAAGTACAATTTTCCCCCTTTTTCTGGCTTGGGTAAAATGGGTGGTTTTCCAAGGTATTCCTTTAGCTTAGTGAAGGCTTCCTGAGAATCTTCTTCCAAGAAAACTTTTTGCTCCCTTTTAGGATATTGAAGAAAGGGAGGCATTTGTCAGTGGATCTGGAGATGAACCTATTGAGGGCTGCTACTCTCCCTATTAAGCACTGCACCTCCTTCTTGCTTCATGGTGGGCTCATTTACAGCAATGCCTAGATTTTTTAAGGGTTGGCCTCGATACCTCTAGAATTCACCATAAAACCCAGGAACTTCCCCGATGAAACTTTGAAGGTGCACTTGAGCGGGTTTAGCTTCATTTTGAATTTTCGGAGGGTGCCGAACATCTCACTGAGGTCGTTTGTGAGCTCTTCTGCCTTCTTTGCCTTTACCAGCATATCGTCCACGTATACTACCATATTCCTCCCTATTTGATTCGCAAACATTCTGTTCACCAGCCTTTGATAAGTAGCACCTGCGTTCTTTAAAACAAAAGGTATCACTTTGTAGCAATAAAGCCCCTTGTCTGTTATAAACGAAGTGTGCTCGTCATCAGCCAGGTTCATTGGTATTTGGTTGTACCTAGAATATGCATCCATGAAGCTAAGTAGCTCGTGTCCCGCCGTGGCGTCTACTAACTAGTTTATCATAGGAAGTAGGATGCTATCCTTAGGGTAGGCTTTATTGAGGTTAGTAAAGTCCACACAAGCCCTCCACTTTCCATTGGGCTTTGGGACTAAAACTGGGTTTGATATCCATATTGGGTAGAATGCTTCTCGGATAAAACCATTTTCCTTCAACTTGTCAACCTTTTCTTTTAAGGCCTCATATCTTTCTGGGTCTAGTGCTCACCTTTTCTGCCTCACAGGCCTTGCTTTTGGGTCGATGTTCAAGTGATGACACATGATTGACGGGTCTATTCCTACCATGTCCTCGTGACTCCAGGAGAATACTTCGAGGTTGGCTTTCAGAAATTCTACCAGATTCTCCTTCATGATACCCGGAAGGTTTCTTCCTACCTTCAACTTCCTCAATGGCTCATTCATGATCGTGACTTCCTCCAACTCCTCTACTGGCTTGGCTCTGGGTTCTTCCGCAACTCGCGGGTCCAACTCGTGTGGGTTTGCACCTTCATGCACAACCATTTCCATAGGCACTAATGGCTTTATTTCCATGCGAAGGGATGTGTTATAACATTCCCTTGATTCTTTCTGCTATCCTTTCATGCTTTTTATTCCCCCAGGAGTTGGGAATTTAATAGCTAAGTGGTGCACAGAAGTTATCGCCTTCAATTCTCTTAGGGAGGGTCTCCCTAATACCGCATTAAAGGCTGAGGCGCAGTCTACCACGACAAAATTTTCCATTATGGTGGTTTATCTGGGTTGTTCTCCCATGGTGAGGGTTAACTCAATTGCCCCTAGGGGTTGTATTGGACCTCCTATAAATCCATACAAGGAGGTATTGCAAGGCTTTAGGTGCCAAATGTTTAGTCCCATTTTCTCCAAAGCTGGGCAATATAGGATGTCCACAGAGCTTCCTTTATCCACCAAGAATCAATGCACCCTCATGTTTGCAAGCTGGACAGTAAACACCAAGGGGTCATTATGAGGGAAATGTACACCCCGTGCGTCTTCTTCAGTAAAGGTTATCGAGTCATTATCACCCTTAAAACTCTTCAGGGGGCATTGCTCCAAACTTAAGACACACGGTGGTGGACTTCATCTGGCCTCCCTGGTATATTTGTCTCACCCCTTCCTTGATTCGCCTCCGAATCCTGGCCCTCCGAAGATGGTCCTAACTTCTCCTTGTACCTTGAGGGCTACGTCTCGTGCCCATGGTGAGGATACTCCTTCTTCCAGTCTTTGGTTCTCTTTGTGGACGTATCTGCCCAAATGTCCCCTGCGTATAAGCTCTTTGATTTCTATTTTCAAATGGGTGCATTTTGCGATGGTGTGGCCAATATCTTTATGATATTGGCAGTATTTACTGGGGTCTCTTTTTATCGGTCTTTTTTCATTGGCGGGGGCCTTCTGAAAGGGACCTAGTTTTCATTCATGACAAAGATATGTTCCCTAGCGTGGGTGAGGTCAGTATAAAAGGTGTAGCGGCCCTGCTTGAGCTCATCAGTGCGTTGGGGCTTCCGAGGCTGATCATCTCTTGTCCCTTCATAGACCCTCTTCTTCTTTGCACTGCTTTGGCTTTCCTGGATTGAAGGTTTTGGTGGGGACCAGTCTTTTTTGGCCTTAAGGCTCTCGTTACCATCCTCTACACAAATATATTTATGTGCCCGCTCGTAGAAATCATCCAAATTTGTGACCTCTCTCTTAAGCATGTTATCCCATAACTTACTTCTTGGGCGTACTCTGGCTGTGATGGCCATTTTTAGCTCCCTACGGGGCAAGTTCCCTACCTTGGCTGCCTCCATTAAACCTGTGGATGTAGCTCTTTAGACTCTCATTTTCTCCCTGTTTCACGTTAGCAAGGCTCGTGCCCAGCATTGTGTAATCCTGCATGGCGTGATGTTGCTGAAGAAATTCATCAGAAAATTGTTGCCAAGACCTGATGGATCCTGGCCGGAGTCTTTTGAACCATTTGTACGCAATTCCTTTCAACGTGACAGAAAATAAATGGCATCTGGCCCTGCTACTAATTCCTCTTAATTTCATCAGATCGTTAAATGCGTCCAGATGGTACCTGGGATCCGTATTTCCTTCATTTGGGGTCATATGAGGCTCCATGAAGTTGGCTGGGAGCCGGATGGCTTGGATTTCCTTAGTGAAGGGCGACTCATGGTCGAAGTCGTCATCGATGGCTTATCCTCCAGATACGGTGATTATCTTGCTCTGGAGGCTCCTCATTTCTATGTCTAGGTCTTGTCTCCTCTTATTCAAGGAGTCTCTCAACGTGGACGGGTTAGTGTTTACCTTTCCTTTGTCTTCCTGGGGCGCCATAGGAGGTGTAGTCCTATTATCCGCCCTTTTCTTGTTGAGTTCTTCCTGTAAGTCTGAGTGTGTTTTCCTTGAAGGGACTTCGACTTTGTTAAGAGGGTCAACGTTGTTCTTCTGCTCTGGCCTCTGGGGCTGCTTCGGTGGTCTGGGATGTTCGTGCTACTTTGTTCGGGGGGTATTACTGGTGGAGAGTCGAGTCCTCCCATCGTTCACTGGGACTGTGGTTTCTACCCCCTCTTGCCTTTCTCTTTTCACCAAGGAAGAGATATGTTACATTTTCCTTGTAAAAGGCCATTCAACCCCTCTTGCATGTTCTCTAAGGTGGTTTTTAGCCTTTGGTTCTTCCAGTGCAGTTCGTGTATCTCCTCTTCGTAAATACAGGACCTAGAACTCTAGCTCACTGAATGGACTCGAGGATTCTTGTCAGGCCTGCACGTCGATGGGCCCGGATCTTGCCAACTGGAGTTTGGCACCTGTGGCGGCTTTGGGGGCAGGAACTCGCCGGTGTCTCTCGCGGGGGAAGTCGCTGACCTCGGACAATGCTCATTAGGTGGGACAGCCGGGGACGAGGCCTACCTTTCACCTTTGGAAACCCTTGCCTCCTTCGATTCATGCACATTTTCAGGTGGTGGAGGATTCTTTATGGAGGCCTTCAGTTGATCTCCATCGAGGTGTACCTCAACCTCCCGTGGTTCTCTCAACCGCTTGGAGCATCTGGACATCTTTGCTACCGAAATCGATGGAAGAATAGTGGCTTGGTACTTATCCTTCCCACAGACGGTGCCAAACTGTTGACGGTAAGAACTCGTCAATAAAATATTGATGGAAAGCTCAAAAACTTAAACCAATATTTAATGAACATAAATGAACATATAGAAACTTGAAGGAAAATTGCAAATAGAAAATAAAAAATAGAAAGAAAACTCGTCTATTGCCCTTAGATCACTCTGGTTTTACAAGAATTTTCCAACCCCCTTCAATGATGAAGTGTGGTTCCCTTTATAGTGGGCTCTAATGGCCCCTATTACATTGTGGTCCCAAGGGATCAGATTGCTCATAAGTACGTCATCACTGTGGTGGCACGGTAGTAGTGGCGCAGAAGGTCGTGGTGCCGGCTATGGTAGGTAATCACGGTCCGTGGGAACGCCTCCACTACTTATTTAGTACGAGTGTCAGAGGAGTGGCATCAGATGTAGTGGCACAGGTGGTTGTGGTGTCGACCCTGACATATGGTCGGTGACGTACAGGTAGTGCATCCACCACTGGTACTAACTTGTACCATCACTACCTGTCTAGTACGGACCTCAGAGTCACACCTCTGTGCTCCTCATGGTCGTACAACCTGTTCATGTACGCGTGCATTGTATCTGAAGGTTGCTCTCGTATATCCAAGATACACCCTTGCTCCAAACCACTTTTTCTTTTGTTAAGTATAAGAGGACTTGTAGCCTTGAGTATGCTAAGCATGTGGGCGTCGCGCATTGTTAGTGACACCTTCCTTAGAAAATAGGGAAAGGCCTCATCAGGGGGACATATAGTTATACCATAGAGGCGTGGCCTCGCGAGATGGGCCTCAAAGAGATAGGTGCATGGGCGTGGCCGAGGCGTGCCCTACGAGATGGCCTCGCGAGAGGGGCCTCGCGAAGACAAGTGGGTGGGCGCAGCAGAGGCGTGCCCTGCGAGATGGCCTCACAAGAGGGGCATCGTGGAGATGGGTACGTGGGCATGGCCGAGGCGTGCCCTGCAAGATGGCCTCATGAGAGGGGCCTCACAGAGATAGGTGTAGAGGCGCGGCCGAGGCGTGCCCTGCAAGATGGCCTCATGGAGATCGGTGCGTGGGCGCGGCCGAGGTGTACCTTGCGAGATGGCCTCGTGAGAGGGGCCACATGGAGATGGGTGCATGGGCGGGGCCAAGGCGTGCCCTACAAGATGGCCTCACGAAAGCTGCCTCGCGGAGATGGGTGCGTGGGCGCAGCTGAGGTGTGCCCTGCGAGATGGCCTCACGAGAGGGGCCTCGCGGAGATCGGTGCGTGGGCGCAGTCGAGGTGTGCTCTGCGAGATGGCCTCGCGGAGATTGGTGCCTGGGCGCGGCCGAGGTGTGCCCAACGAGATGGCCTCGCGAGAGAGCCCTCACAGAGATATGTGTGTGGGCATGGCTGAGGTGTGCCCTACAAGACGGCCTCACGAGAGGGGCCTCGCGGAGATGGGTGCATGGGCGCGGCCGAGGCGTGCCCTGCGAGATGGCCTCGCGAGAGGGGCCTCGCAGAGATGGGTGCGTGGGCTCGGCCGAGGCGTGCCCTACGAGATGGCCTCGCGAGAGGGGCCTCGTGGAGATAGGTGTGTGGGCATGACCGAGGATTGGACCTGGGCACCTGAGCGCGGTAGTTAGGCACGAGTCCATGGGACCTTTAGTGAGGTAAGCGTGAGGCCTCACGTGGGGTGAAACAGGTCAGTCTTGTGAAGGCCTTACGTGAGGCCTAGGTCTTTCATGATCGTGTCCAATTTGCGGTGCTCACAGACTGTTTTGAAGATAGCCTCTGCGCATAATCTTGCAGACCTGTTTACAAAGACTTTATATGTTAAATCTTTTCAAGGTCATGTGAGAAACATGGAAATGAAAGAGATGTCTTATCTGCTTTAGGGCAAGTAAGAGATTGTTGGGAATAGTTCCTTGAAAGCATTTGTATTGGACAATGTTTATAATTGAAATAAATAAATAAATTGAATTGTTATGTATATATTTTATGCCCTATATTATTCTTGATAATATTATGTAAATATCAAAAAAATCCCAAGTTCGTCTATGTGGTCTCAATCTCATATGGGTATGGGAGGATCGTGATTGAGATAACGAACTTAAAACAGTTCTGAGTAAAATAAAGTTATGGATTCGTTAGATTAAATACTGCTAGTACAATTCATTAGTATTATGAATACATGTGACCTAGATCCGGGTCACTAGTGTGGTAGGACACTTTAGTGGATGTACTTTATATATTGAGAATATGTAGAACTGGACCAGATGTGTTAATTAATACTTAATTAAATACTGTTTCATAGTATTAATTAAACACATTAATTGATGATCATATACAATTTTATCTTAATCTGGAGGTTGCTTTGAACTCCTATATATATCATTTGATCCTTTGATTCATACGTTAGGATTTGTCAAAATGACCAGGCTAAAAACTATTGTTTTAGGAATTCAATGATATATATGGTTGGGACATAGTAAATAGATATGGAATTTATATCTTCTTATAGATTGAATAATGGTTCCCTATTGGGTTGACTTTTGGAAGTGAAAGGTTATTGACGTCAAATTCACAAACATGTTTTGAATTAACCTTCACTAGTAAAGTCAACGGTATTCTAGGAAACAAGAAATAATTAAAAGGGTAAAACGGTAATTTTATTCCCGCTTAATCATGAACCATTAATAGATGATTAATTTGTATGTAATGATTATATCAATGGACACTTTATGGTTACAATAAAGTACTCAGTAAATATATGTCTATAATTGCAAGAGTGGAATCTCATATTTTTAGTGGAATAATCATGAGATTAATAAACTATGACAATTGGATTAAAGAGATTTGATCAATAATCTAAATTTATTGGAGTTTTGAATTATAGGTCCATAGGTCCCCAAGGCGGCTCTATCAACACTATTCAAGAGAAGAGTTCATACAATGATGAAAATGAAAAAGGCTATTTGAGAGAAAATGTGTTCTTCAGGACAAATATACAATTATATGATAATTGAGGTAAAATGATTAATTAAGAATTAATTAGTGTAATTTCAAATAATTAAGTAAAATTATTTTATTAATTTCTACAATAAATTTCGAAATATATAAATAAAAAATGAAATTGGCTTTTAAAATCAATTATTTAGTGAAAGTAAATAAATATGGTAAGACAAAATAGTTTTGAAGTATTATATTTATTTAATAAATACTAATGTGATAATATTGAATTTACATTTGAATTTTGGTTGTCATCTTATTTTTCTTTAAAAAGATGATATCTTAGTTATTTGAATTTAATTAAATAAAAGTTGAAAAATCAAATCCCACAAATTATGGAAGTGCTACATGCATGGAGCAATCCCAGGATTGTACCTTGCATGTACCACTACTGACTTAGTCAGCTTTTGGATTTTTCTTTTTATTTTTTAATAAATTAATAAATAAATTATATAAGGAAAAGTGTGATTTTGTCTTATTTGGTTGAGCTATTATCTGAAGAAGCATTAAATAATCCAGCAAAGCTGATTCAACCATGGAAGCCGAATACATAGCGGCTTGTGAAGCGGCGAAGGAGTCAGTTTGGTTGAGGTTGTTCTACACTGATCTGGATGTAGTTCCAGATATGGATAAGCCACTGATCCTGTACCGTGATAGTTGTTGATGGTAAGAACTCGTCAACTAAGTTCAATCAAGAACTTTTTTAATTGTAAAAGAAGTGAACTTAAACAGACTAAACTTCAAACAAACTTCCTTATTATTAGTGCTTCCTATTCTCTTACCCCTTACATGTTGAAGTCTTTTCGAGTCCTCATGAAAGCCAATACTCGAAGGAAAATGGAAGGCAAGATCCTCCCAAGGCCCGTGGTGCGAGAATCACCTGCGCGCGAGACATCATGGTGCGAGGGACTCTTGCGTGTGAGATGTCGTGGTGCGAGGCCCCTGCATGCTAGACGGAGCCATTGTGCAAGAGGCTCCTGCGCGTGAGATGACTTGGTGCGAGGGAATTCTGTATAGAAGACGCCATGGTGCGAGCCCCATGCGCGCAAGATGGAGCCATGCTGTGAGAGGCTTCTGTGTGCGAGATGTCATGGTGTGAGGCCCCTGCACACAAGATAGAGCAGTGGTGCTAGAGGCTCCTACGCGCGAGACACCGTGTTGCAAGGGGCTCCTACATGCGAGACATCGTGGTGCGAGGCCCCTGCACGTGAGACGGATCCGTGGTGCACAAGGCTTCTGCGTGGGAGATGCCATGGTACGAGGCCATGCCTCGCAAGGTCTTTGCATGAGACGCACGCTTGTGGAGCGAGACAGAAGCTTGTGGCGCGAGGGCATGCCCCATGAGACGCTTGTGTGAGACAAAGGTATGCGAGCCGAGGCTGTTCCTCGTGAGGCCTCGGCACGAGGTAGTCCATTATTAGCATGACACATCTGCGTCCTTGGGACCCTCAGTGTGAGACACATTGTTAATTTTGAGGGGTGATCCTACCTAAGCTTGTGCACAAAGCGAGTCTCTATAAGAGAGGCGCATACCATGCGAGGCCTTTGGCGCTAAGTGCAAGGCTGGTCTTGGCTATTTGCATTCCGAGCCTTTATTCTGAGGGGCCTTGTACAACTAAAATTTTGGTATCGGCACTTGCCCCCCAGTCTATGGGAGGGACTTTAGGCGCCCCAGTAGACTTTTCGGTATGGTGTCTTCAAAGCATAGGTGGTGTTAGTGTGTTTCTTTGCTTTGGTGGCATATAAAAACACACTTTGGATGTGGTGATCCTCGTGATCCCTTGAGATTGAATGTGAGCCTATCATTTGGCTTTGCGGATCCCAATGTAGGTGTTTGGCTCCACTTTTGACCATAGATCAAGTATTGGATTCAATGGCTAGGATGAGGTAGAGCTTCTTATAAATAGATCTTCATCTCAAAACATAATTACTACACTTTCTTTTCTTAGCTTGGTGGTACTTGTGTCTTCACATCCTCCAAGAGGTAAGTTGTTCCATCCCTCAGAAGGGCACTTTGGCTTTCTTTCCTCCTCATTATTATTATTTTTTATATGTAAACGTCTATATAGGTGCTAGATGACCAAAACACCTTTCTCCTTTCTTTTTGCAAACGTGTACTTTCGACGCTTGGTATTTCTTCAACTGCGACGGTGCGCGATTTTACCAGCTCAAGGTACACTTTCTTCCTTTCATATGTTCAATGGATTTAAATTAGCATTACTTGGAATGGGTTGTCTTGGCCGGAGCTCCTCGTGACTTAATCCACATATATGCACCCGCTTGCACATATACCCTCCCCTGTACCCCGTAGTTGGTCGTTTCGAGCACTTGTGTCTACAAGTTTTGAGTTTATTCCTTTGTGTTTTGTAGCACCCTTTCCACCTACACTTGCACCCCTATTACCAACAAGACGCGGTTTTATGGCATGTGGGAGGTCGTCTAGCGTTCCTCCGGGGGTTGAGTTTGTAGACTTATCTTCAAACTCGGGGTCCCCCGCAAACAACCCTTACCAAGACTATGACACCTTGAGGAGGGCCCGTATATGCCACCTTGAGCGCATGGTTGAGCTTAGGCATAAAATCTTGGTAGTGGAGAGCAAGATAGATTCTGTTTTGAGGGGTGACGGAGTCCCTTTCTCCTTTGCCCTCAATGACCACATCGCAAACCTTAGAGTGGATCTTTTTGATCTACAAATGGAACTCGAGTTAATGGAGGGAAACCATCCTCCTGAACCTCCTGCCCCATTCTCTCCCTATAATAGCCCCGAGGTCACCCCTGGTTCCCCTCAACCCTTGTCTTTAATCCACCCGTGTTCGATGCTTCCACACTTAATGTCTCAGTGGAAAACTCACGCAAGAAGAAGAAAATGGAGGGCAAAGTGCCATGTTTTGACCTCATCTTTTTCCTATGGTTTTGCATACATGTCAAAGAGAATGAGACAACAGGTGGCTCCCGAGAAGTCGGACTCAGGTCCTTTGTTGGCGTCCACCATCATTTCCAACGTGTCGAAAAACTGGCTGTTTGAGTTATCTAAGAAGTACCACATTAGCAAAGAATACAAGCTGTATGTACCCTCCAACATGTGTTGGGCTGATAATCCCCCCAGGGCTACGTGACCATGAGCGAGCACATATTTAAGGCGGGTGGGACCATTTCTTTACACCCGTTCTTTGTCATGGTCCTCAACCACTTCGACCTTGCTCCGCTTCAGCTGGCACCTAACAGCTGGTTGACTTTAAGCTGCCTATATATGGCGTTTATGAAGCTTAATGGTCGTGCTCCCACGGCCCAAGAGGTGCTTTTTATGTACAATCTCATGCCCACCCCTAAATCCAAAGGCTTCTACTTTCTACAGAAAGCCAACTCTCAGGTCTCCTTGATAGAGGCTTCTGTGTCTAACCCAGGTTCCTGGAAACCCGTCCGCAAACATTTCCACTCATCCCCAAGTAAGTACCTCCAAGTCTTTCCTTTTATATTGAGTTTGTTATTTTGGAACTTATACTCATATTGATAACTGAGTTGATTGTTCAGAGAGCTTCAGTATCCCCGACATTCCTGAGTAGGAGGCGGCACCGGTAGACGTCTTCCTCAACGCAGACCCTACAACGAAAATGGTTGTCCATCTCTTTACTATGGCCAACCTCAATTACAATGGTCTATCCAGGGTCTCGGAGCCCGACCTACTTTGGCACATCTCTAAACAAAAGAAGAAGGCCACTCCGGCGAACCCTCACTCAGACGAGGGTGATGTTGAATTTGTTCTTGAGGGGACTTCTCTTGAATCCAAGCGTCCAACTCTGCTATCGCCAGCCTCAAGGGGATGCCCTTCCTCTGCTCCTGTGGACCGTGGCATGACTTCTCATTCTCACGGTCCACAATCCGTGCAAGGGTGCTCTGTTCTGCCATCCTACGATGAGTTTGACAGTCTCCCTCATGCTCCCGCTAGTCAAGGCTATTCTAGGCATCCTTCATCTAATGCTCCCGAGCTTCCCCCTCGCTCAGTGAGTGGTTCATCTATCCCTGCTCACCTAGATGTTCCTGATTTGGAGGGGACATCCTAAGTGAATCGGACATCGGCCCCTTATTCCCGAAGGTATACCCAGGTGGCTGAGGATATCCCCGAGATCGAGTGGAGAGGTCTTGAGATGGTGGCGCTGGGGAGACCCTTCTGCACTCCACTACTTGGGTGAGCTTATGTATCTTACATTGGTCTCTTTCTTCTTTCTTGTGTTTTAGGTTCCCTATTTGCTCACTTTTTTGCTTCCTTGTAGACTTCTCTTGTGGCTCAACGCCTTATATATTTGGCACGAGACTTATCTTCATCCAACGCTGACAGGGATCGTCTTTCGGCCCGGGTTCAAGAGCTAGAGGGACAGCTTACTGAGGCCAATCTCAAGCTGGAGAAAGCCCTGGCGAAGGCCTCTTCATCATCCAAAAAGAAGAGGAGAGTGGAAGCCCAGGCTGAGGCATTGCAGAAGAAGATCACGCTCTTGGAGGCCGATCTGGCAGAGGTTGAATACAAGTCCGTGGAGCGCACCCGATACAGAGTGTGGAGGAAGAATCCTGGCTTCGACTTCTCCTCCATCGGTGACCATGCGGTTGCTAAGGCGGCCGAGTGGAATGCTCACGGTGGGTGGCCTTGAGATTTTGTTTCTACAGTTTTTATCTTTCACTTCGATTTGGTTGTATGCTTATTCGAACCTTATTATGCTGGAGAGGTTTCTTCTGGTCTTATCTTTTTTTCTTTCTTTTTGCTTTTTCCTTCAAGAACTTTTCTAAGTCTTGTTGTGGTTGGTGCCGACTTTATCCTCCAACATTATAACGACATTCTTCTTCTATATATATATGATCATTTGTTTTGTTTCTTTATGCTTAAGTTCATTTTGAGCCCACTCAAAGGAGTTTGATAGTATGCTTGAGGTCCTTTTGAGCCCACTCAAAGGGGTTTGATAGGTCTCTTTTTTTTTCTTTCTAATAACTTGTCAACACTTTATTTGGACCGGTAGTGATGATCGCTTTGGTGCACCTTGACTGTATTTGTAAGGATATGTTTACCCTTTGGGTTCTAGTCATCCTTTTATATATTTTTGCGAGCGCTTATTATTTCTTGCGAGAAGCGACCTTCTCGCATTATGCATAGTACTATTTTTACAAGGGTCTCTTTTAGGACCCTTTTTGGCTAGACAACTTAGTGGCCGCTCTAGGATTATTGGTGGATGCTCTCCCTGAGGCCTTTCCTCTCGTGAAGGTATCAGCCTTCATTACGAGGTTTTTCCTGTAGGACCTTTTGACTCTTTTGATGTTCATAAGGATAGCTAATCCTTGTGAACTCACGAGGTGTTTTGCAAGGTTTTCTTCTTTATTTCTCTTTTTTTTTTTTTACAAGGGTCTCTTTTAAGACCCTTTTTGGCTATATGCTTTGCCCCCCAAGTGGTTGGCGAGATTTATCTCGTCGGGCACTTTGATCATTTTGCTCATGCATTTTGATAATTTTAATTAAAGATAGGTGCCCAAGAGTTAGATGTGAGGAGTGTGACATGCTGGTAAGAAACATATCCATTCAAATGAGGAGATTACATAGGTATCTATAGCAATAATGTTCCTACTTCATACCAGGGCATCTAAGTTACCCCTCTAATTCATAGCTATTAATAATATTCTTGCCTCACATATGGAGGTCTTACTGATAATATTTTTTCAGGTGTTCTACGTTCCACGCTCTGGGTACCATGGTATCATCAAAACGTGTCAGCTTGTAGGTATTAGGGGGCACCACCTGGGCAACTTGGTAGGGTCCTTCCTAGTTCACCCCTAGTACACCCACCCCCGGGTCGTGAGTGCTTGGTAGAACTTTCCTTACACAAGGTCTCCGATCATGAATGTCCTCTCTCGCACCCTTGAGTTATAGTATCTTGCAGCCCACTGCTGGTATGTTCCCAATCTTAGTTGTGCCTTTTCTCTCCTCGCCTCCAACAGGTCCAATTTTTCAACCAATGCTACGTGGTTAGCCTGGTCATCGTATGCTTGTATACGGAAGGAGTTGACTGTCCTTTCTATTGGAAGAACAGCTTCGCACCCATAGGCTAAGGCGAAAGGCATTTCTCCAGTAGTGGAACGGCGGGTGGTCCTGTAGGCCCAAAGCACATTGGGCAGTTCTTCGACCCAGGCTTCTTTGAACTTCTCCAATTTTGGTTTCATGTTCCTTTTTAGGATCTTGTTGATGCCCTCCACTTGTCCATTGGCTTGTGGGTGTACTACAGCAGAGAAATTCCTCTTGATCCCCCTTTCTCTGCAATATTCTTTGAATAATACCCCTTCATACTGGGTCCCATTGTCAGAGATTATCTTGTAGGGTACTCCATACCTACAGATGATAAACTTGTTGACAAAGGTGGCGATTTTCTTAGTCGCTATATTGACTACAGGCTCTACTTCAACCCTTAGTAAAGTAATCGACTGCTACAACCGTGTACTTCACTCCCCCCTTCCTATTGGTAACGCGCCAATCAAGTCAATCCCCCACAGAGCGAAGGGCCACAGGCTGGTCATACTCACCAGCTCATTTGGTGACTGTCTAGGGTAATTCGCATGTTGTTGGCACTTGTCGCATCTTCTCACAAAATCGCTCGCGTCCTTTTCCATGGTATGCCAATAATACCCCTGTCGTATGGCCTTTTTTGTCGTGGATTGCCCCTTGGCATGATTTCCACATCTCCTTCATGTATCTCTTGTAGGACCTTCAAAGCCTCCTCCTTGTCTATACACCGTAGGAGCAGGGTGGAGAAGCATCTTTTATATAAAACTCCATCTACTAAGGTGTATTGGGCAGCTTTGTAAATCAGCTTATGGGCGTCCTTTTGGTCCGAAGGCAACGTTCTATCACTTGAGTACCTCGAGATGGGTGTGGACCATGACTCCTCTGGAGTATTGGCCATGTGAGCCTCCTCTATCTGCTATGCTTGGCCTGGAAAGGTATTCAACAGGGATGGACTCAAGTGTGTCTTCATCTCGGGTAGAGGCGAGTTTTTTTAGAGCATCGACATTCATGATTTTCTCTCTTGGGATCTGTTCTATGGTGTATTTTTCAAACTAATCCAAATACCCTTTTAATTTGGCCAGGTATGTAGCCATTTTTGAGCCTTTAGCTTGATCTTCGCTCTTCACCTGAAATAATACTAACTGTGAGTCACTAAAGACATGCAAATTTGTTACTTTAAGCTCTTGGCTAGTCGCAAGCCAGCCAGGAGTGCTTCATATTCTGCTTCATTATTGGAAGCTTCAAATCTGAATCTTAATGTACAATATATCTTACGACCCTCAGGTCCTCTCATTACTATGCCAGCGCCGGCTCCTCCTTCGTTGGACGCCCCATCCACATGGAGGCTCCATTCTTCAGGCTGCTTTTCCCCTCCACTAGTTAGTTCATGCTCTTCTATTTCTCCCTCCTCATGGGGTCGGTAGGCAAACTCGACTATAAAATATGCTAGTACCTGCCTGTTAACCAAGGTCCTTGGGGTATAAATGATGTCAAACTGACTTAAATCAATTGACCATTTCAGCAACCTTCCTGAAGTCTCCGGTTTGTTCAAGACTTGACGCAAAGGGGTGTTGGTGAGCACTTTGATAGCATGAGCGTGAAGATAGGGCCTTCGCTTTTGCGAAGCCACTACCAAGGCATATACTAACTTTTCTATTTCTGGGTACCGGGTTTCTGCGTCTACCAACCACTTGCTGACATAGTATAGGGGTTGTTGATGCTTCTTTTCTCCTTTGACTAGAGCAGCGCTTATAGCATACTCTGATACTGCTAAGTACATGTACAATCTTTCCCCTTTTTCTAGCTTAGCCAAAAGGGGCGGTTTTCTGAGGTGTTCCTTTAGCATAGTGAAGGCTTCCTGACAATCTTCATCCTAAGCAAACCTTTTGTTCCCTTTTAGGATCTAGAGATGAACCTATTGAGATATGCTACTCTCCATGTCAAGCATTGCACCTCCTTCTTGTTTCGTGGTGGGATCATTTCCAATAATGCTCTGATTTTTTCAGAATTGGCCTCGATACCTCGAGAATTCACCACAAAACAAAGGAACTTTTGTGACAAAACTCCAAAGGTGTACTTGAGTGGGTTTAGCTTCATTCCGAATTTTCCGAGGTCACTTGTGAGCTCTTCTACCCTCCTTGTCTTTACCAACATATCATCTACATATACTTCCATATTTCTTCCTATCAGATTTTTAAACATTCTGTTTACCAACCTTTGATAAGTGGTACCTGCATTCCTTAACCCAAAAGGCATCACCTTGTAGCAATAAAGCCCCTTGTCTGTTACAATTGAAGGGTGCTCCTCATCAGTCGAGTTCATGGGTATTTGATTGTACCCGGAATATGCATCCATGAAGCTGAGTAGCTCGTGCCCAGCCGTGGCATCTATTAACTGATCTATCCTAGGTAGAGGAAAGCTGTCCTTAGGGCAGGCTTTATTGAGGTTAGTAAAACCAATGCAAGTCCTCCACTTTCCATTGGCCTTCGGGACTAAAACTAGGTTGGATACTCATAATGGGTAGAATGCTTCTCAGATAAACCCATTTGCCTTCAACTTGTCAACTTCTTCTTTCAGCATCGTGTATCTTTCTGGATCTAGTACCCTCCTTTTCTTCCTCACTGGTCTTGCTTTTGGGTCGATGTTCAACTGATGGCAAATGATTGATGGATCTATGCCCACCATGTCCTCGTGACTCCAGGCAAACACATCGAGTTAACTTTTAGAAATTCTACCAACTTTACCTTCACGATATCTGGAAGGTTTCTCCCTACCTTCAACTTCCTCAACGGCTCATTCATAACTATGACTTCTTCCAACTCCTCTACTGACTCGGCCTTGTGTTCCTCCATGACTTGCGGGTCCAATTCGTGTGGGTTTGTGCTTCCATGTACTACCATTTCCATAGGCACTGACAGTTTTATGGTTGTGCTGAGGGATGTATTATAACATTCCCTACATCATTCTACTCCCCTTTCATGCTCGCTATCCCCCCAGTCGGGAATTTTATGACCAAGTGATATACTGAGGTTATCGCCTGTAATTCTCTTAGGGAGGGTCTTCCTAATACTGCATTGAAGGTCGAGGCGCAGTCTACAACGACAAAGATTTCCATTATGGTGGTTTTTCTGGGTTGTTCTCCCATGGTGAGGGCTAACTCAATTACACCTATGGGTTATATCGAATATCCTATAAATCCATACAGGGAGGTATTGCAGGGCTTTAGGTGCATGATGTTTAGTCCCATCTTTTCAAAAGTTGGGCGATATAAGATATCTACGGAGCTTCCATTGTCCACCAGACCTGATGCACCCTCATGTTAGCAAGTTGTACAATCAACACCAAGGGATCATTGTGAGGAAAATGCACACCCCATGCGTCTTCTTCGGTGAAGGTTATCGAGTCGTTCTCCCCCTTAAAACTCTTTGGGGGGCACTACTCCAAACTTAAGACGCATAGAGGTGGACTTCGCCTGGCTTCCCTGGCATACTTATCTCGCCCATTCCTCGATTCACCTCCAAACCCTGGCCCTCCGAAGATGGTCCTAACTTATCCTTGCACCTCTGGGGCAACATCTTGTGCCTGTGGTAATGGTACTCCTTCTTCCAGTCTTTGGTTTTCTTTGCAGACGTATCTACCCAAGTGTCCCCTGCATATAAGCTCTTCGATTTCTATCTTCAAATGAGTGCATTCTGCGATGGTGTGGCCAATGTATTTATGATACTGACAATATTTACTGGGGTCTCTTTTTAATCAATCTTACTTCATTGGTGGGGGCCTCCTGAAAGGGACCTGATTTTCATTCATGATGAATATATGCTCCCTAGCGTGCGTTAGGTCAGTGTAAAAGGTGTAGGGGGTCTGTTTGTGTTCATCAATGCGTTTGGGCTTCCGAGGCCGATCGTCTCTCGACCCTTCATAGACCCTTTTCTTCTTTGCGCTACTTAGGCCTTCATGGATTGAGGGTTTTGGAGGTGACCTGCTTTTTTTGGCCTTGAGGCTCTCGTGACCATCTTCAACACGGATATACTTCTGTGCTCGTTCGTAGAAATTGTCTAAGTCAGTGACCTCCCTCTTAAGCATGTTATCCCACAGCTTACTACCCGGGCGTACTCTGGCCGTAATGGCCATTTTTAATTCTCCACGGGTCAAGCTTCCTACTTTGGCTGCCTCCATATTGAACTTGTGGATATAGCTCCTTAGGCTCTCATTTTCTCCTTGTTTCACGTTAGCGAGGCTAGTGCCTGGCATAGTGTAATCACGCACGGCGTGATGTTGTTGAAGAAATTCATCAGAAAATTTTTGCCAAGACTTGATGGACCCTGGCCAGAGACTTTTGAACCATTTGTACGCAGGTCCCTTTAACGTGATAGTAAAGTAGTGGCATCTGGCCCTGCTATTAATTCCTCTCCATTTCATTAGGTCATTGAATTCTTCCAGATGGTATTTGGGATCCGTATTTCCTTCATAAGGGATCATGTGAGGCTCTTTGAAGTTAGCTGGGAGCCGAACAGCTTGGATTTTCCTAATGAAGGGTGATTCATAATCAAACTCGTCGTCGACAGCTTGCCCTCCAAATGTGGTGATTATCTTGCTCCGCAGGCTCCTCATTTCGGGTTCTAGGTCTTCTCTCCTTTTGTTTAAGGACTCTCTCAAGTTGGATGTGTTAGCCTTTCCTTTCCTTTTGTCTTCCTGGGAAGCCATAGGAGGTTTAGTCCTCTCGTTCATCCTTTTTTTGTTGAGTTCTTTCCTTAAGTCTGAAGGTGTTTCCCCTGAAGTGACTTCGACTTCATTATGAGGGTTAGCGTTGTTCTTCTGCGCTGGCCTCTGGCGCTGCTTTGCCTGTCTGGGACCTTCATGCTGCTTCATCCGAGGGGTATTACTAGTGGCTTTTCTACACCCTCTTGGCCTTTCTCCTTTCATCTAGGAAGAGGCATGCTTGATTTTCCCTATAGCATGCCATTCAACACCTCTTGCATATTCTCAAAGGTGGTTTATAGCCTTTGGTTCTTCCGATGTAATTCACGTATCTCCTCTTCATAAAATTGAGACCTAGACCTTGAGATTATGGAATGTACTCGGGGACTCTTGTTTGGCCTGCACGTTGATGGACTCGAACCTTGCTGGCTGGAGTTCGGCACCTGTGGTGGCCTTGGGGGCAGAAACTCTCCGGCATCTCTCATGGGAGCAGTTACTGATCTTGGACGGATCTCATCAGTCTGGACAGCTGGGGACGACGCCTCCCTTTCATCTTCAGGAACCTTTCATCTTCAGGAACCCTGGGCTCCTTTGGTGCATACACATTTTCAGGTGGCAGAGGATTCTTCGTGGAGGACTTCAGATGATCTCCGTTGAGGTGGACCTCAACCTCTCAGGGTTCTCTCAGACGCTTAGAGCGTCTTGGTATCTTTCTCTGCCAGAACCAATGGAAGAACAGTGGTTTGGCACTTATCCTTCCCACAGATGGCGCCAAATTGTTAACGGTAAGAACTCATGAACTAAGTTAAATTAAGAACTTTTTGAATTGTAAAAGAAGTGAACTTAAAGTGACAAAACTTCAAACAAAGTTCCTTATGATTGCAAGAACACATAATGTAAATGCTAGAACTCTAAAGTGAAAATAGAGAGACTGTTAAGTATCTGTTTTTATTAGCAATAACTGGTTACGAAATTCCCCCAAAATCTCCCCCCCAATCTTAGGTGCAGGGAGGTCATATTTATAGTATAGCACTATTGGCTCACTGTACATGGTGGTCCTTGGGGACACAACCCTGCATATGCAGCCTACAGATTGTAGTGGTGCCAAGATCATGGTGGTCGGCTCCAGCACACGCCAAGGGTCTGTGGGTGTACCTCAACTCTAGTACATGGTTGTACCTCCACTATATTTTTAGTAACATTGTCAGAAGCTAGATGGGAAGGACCACATCAAGTACCTTGCACGTTCGACCACTACTTCTCTGGCCTGGGAATAGGGTCTGTCTTCTGTGGTTTTTAAGGCCGTACCTCCATACGCATCCCTCACATGTACGTGATCTTCTAGTCATGCCTGGGTTTCCAACCTCTCAGTGCTTCCTATTCTCTTACCCCCTATACGTTGAAGTCTTTTCGGGTCCTCATGAAAGCTAATACCCCAAGGAAAATGGAAGGCAAGATCCTTCCGAGGGCCATGGTGCGAGAGGCTCCTACGCACAAGACGCCTTGGTGCGAGGGGCTCTTGTGCGCGGGACACCATGGTGCGAGAGGATCCTGCGCGCGAGACGTCGTGGTGTGAGGCCCCTGCGTGTGAGACAGAGTCATGGTGCGAGAGGCTCCTACGCACGAGACGCCATGGTTCGAGGGGCTCCTACACGCGAGATGTCGTGGTGCGAGGCCCTGTGCACAAGACGAAGCCTTGGTGCGCGTGGCTCCTGCGCGCAAGACGCCGTGGTGCGAGGCCATGCCTCATGAGGTCCTCGCACGAGATGCATGCTTTTGGAGCGAGACAGAAGCTTGTGGCACAAGGTCGTGCCCCCACGAGATGCTTGTGTGAGAAGAAGGTATGCGAGCGTGAGGCTATGCCTTGCGAGGCTTCGACACGAGGTGGTCCATTATTAGCAAGACATATCTGCCTCTTTGGGACCCTCAATGGGAGACGCGTCGTTAGTTTTGAGGGGTGATCCTACCTGAGCTTGTGCACAAAGTGAGGCTCTCTAAGAGAGGCGCGTGCCTTACGAGGCCTTTGGCGAGGGTCCAAGGTCGATCTTGGCTATTTGCATTCCGAGCCTTTTTTATGAGGTTCACGAGGCGGGGCCTTGTGCAACTAAAATTCGGATATCCACAATAGTGGAGCAATAACTAATTTCAAAGAGTCGAGAAACCATAAGATGTGAAAGCATATAGAAAGGAAATATCATCTGGTAAGAGAGATTATACATCGAGGTGATGTGACTGTTATGAAGATAACGTCAGAATAGATCTTGGCTGACCCGTTTACCAAGATATTTTCTACAAAGTCATTAATGGGTCACATGCGCAATATGGGATTAAGGGAGATGCCTCACTTGCTTTGAGGGCAAGTGGGTGATTGTTAGGAATAATGCCCTAAAAGCATGTAATTAAGTATTATTGGTTTTAAATAAAAGTAGAATTTCATTAAATTTAAATGTTATAATTATTGTTTGAATTAATTATATGATAATATCAAGAAAATTCCCTATTCATTCATGAGAATAAACTCTTGTATTAGTACGAGAGAATTAAGATCATATATAATGAATAAAATAGTCAGTAACATATTAAAGTATGAAACCTTTAATGAATGGTTACTAGTATAGTTTGCTAAGCATACGAGAAGCGAGTAATCTAGATTCAGATTACTGACGTGGATAGACATCTTAGTAAAGGTGTTGTATATAATGGAAATTATATATGACAAGACCGATGAGAATTATTTATCTT
Source organism: Humulus lupulus (assembly GCF_963169125.1). NCBI lineage: Eukaryota > Viridiplantae > Streptophyta > Magnoliopsida > Rosales > Cannabaceae > Humulus > Humulus lupulus. The sequence goes on along the minus strand of NC_084797.1, from coordinate 140,377,014 downwards.
TATAAACTTGTCGTTTGACATAAAGATTTAATTCTTATCAGAATAGATGATCATTTGTAGATCAGTCTAAATCTTGAGCATTCATGAACTCCTGTTTGTGTTTGTTGGATCTTTTAATTCACTCGTTAAGGTCTCTTAGAATAATGAGGCTAATGACTTTTGTTTGGGAGATTCAATATCATGGATGGCTAGGAACATGAATTACAATATTGGAATCCATGCTTTCCTAACAACTCGAATATTGGTTCCCTTAAGGGTTAATTCTGGAACTGAATAGTTATTGAGCTCAAATCTATAATTAGATTATAGATTAATTATTTGTCATTGAATTAATGGTACTTAAGGATCAAGAGGTAATTAGAAAGGTAAAATGATAATTTTGACCAGCTCTAATTAACGAACCAATAATGGAGGACATAACTACATATATTGATTATATCAATGAACTACAGGAGAAAACTCTGTAAATATAATTCTAAAAATACTTTGAGTGCAATTTCATATTTATAGTGGAGTAATCATGGAATTAATAAATAAGATTATTAGATTAAAGATTTTTATTAATAATCTGGTTTATTGGAGCTTCGTATCATAGGTCCATGGTCTCCAGATCACCTCTGTCCTACACTGTCAAGGGTAATGATGTCAAAAGGAATATTTGTAGAGAGAATGACTAAATTGCAAAGGAATTAATTTTCTAGGGCAAGGAAATAATTATGTGTAATTGATTAATTGTTAATTAATTAATTATTTAACTATATATTTATTTTGAAAAACTATAGGTTAGAATTAATTTTAATCTTGTTTGGATTAATATAAAGAGAAAAAATAATAAATATCTTATTTAAAATATGATATTTATTTATTGAATTCAAAACTGATATTTGAAGATAAAGTTAATTTTTGAATTAGCTGATATTTATGTTGGGATAAATATATTGTCTTAAAAGTTGATTAAACAAACAAATGAAAAAATTAGGGAAACCATAATAGGGTTGGGCGACACACACTGTACAGTACAGTATGTGGCGCCTAACTTAGGGATTTTTATCCCTGGGTTTTGAATTTTGAATTTTAAATAAGTTTTTCTAATCATTTATTTTATTATTCCCTTTTATATATGATTTAAATAAATAATTAAATATAAATATCAAATCAGTTTTAATTTGAATTTTATTTTTAATAAAATAAAGATTATTTAATTAGATTAAATATCTTTTATAAGTCTCATAGTACGTGACTTTTAGAAATCAGCTTTTATTTTAATGAGACTAAAAATAAATACTCTCTCTCTCTCTCTCTCTCTAAAACAATAGTTTTATCTAAACTTGAAAACTATTCTAAACGTCTTCTCTCAGTCAAACCTCTCTAGATCTCATGTGTTGAGTACATCTAGAGAGTCAAATAAATTAACCTTTTGAATCGTACGTGCCCACACACGTCCTTGTGTGTTTGAGGATTAGTCTGAAAGATCAAGGAGTGAGCTTTCAGACTACTGGATAAGAAGATCGTTGATTTTATACAAAAATACTTAAGGACACTTGATAGGCTACAAGAGGTAATCCCTTATCTTTTTGGTATGTGATGTAATGTTTATATATGTATATGATCCTAGCTGGTATTAATATTTATTAAAATCGGATCATATATTCTGATGCGTACCTTTGATTTGATCATTTAATACCAACATTAATTCCTTTGACCAAAATTTTTAGTACCTAAACCATAATTTAATCTTAATTACACTCGTGAGTCCAAATGGTTTCCTTAACGAGTTAAGTATCATTTTAAACACACAGTGTAACTGTCCTAGATTAGTACGGCGTTACAGTTTTTAAGTGTCATGGGAACTCGAGGCTAGGAGCAAGGCTTGGGCGCTGCAGCGCTTAGGGCTTTAGAGGTAGTTTGAATTGCATGAGCGTGGCGGTGCTCAGGGTTAGGTGGCACGATGCTCAGAGTTATTTGTTGCCCTTTTTTCTTCTTCACCATCTTGTGATAAGAATTTTCACAAAAAAATTACAAAATTATTATGCCTCATATTGGCTTACACATGATCTAGAGGAAGTAGAAACAAAACCTAAACCCAATAATTACCATATAATTAACAATCCATCATTCAACCATGCTTTCAAAAAATAAAACCATTCATTCATTCATTCATTGAAACATATCAACATATATATAAAAAATACAAGAAACCCACACAGTATATAATGTATACATATACATAGACCGCTCTAGTACCAATTGTTGATATTAAACGTGTAAATAAGAGTGTGCAGCGGAAGGTGTAGACAACAAATTTATTTTTCAATGACGAGCTAGGATCAATAAATATATATATATATATCTATAATTTAAATCATAAAAACAAAAGATAGATCCAGATCTAATGCCTCTTGTATCTCATCAAGTTTCCTCACTCTCTTTTAGTATAAATAAATGACCATTCAATCCAAGAAAAAGCTATGAGATATATACCATGATCTTCCAAGCCAATTCTCAACACATAGGGCGTGTGTGGGCACATATGATGTATAAGACAATTATCTGTCTCTAGATGTTCTCCACACATGAGATCTATAAATTTTGGGAAAAATATAGAATAAGGCTATTTTGGTAAACCGTAAGTAAAGAAACACAAGAACTTTTACATGGTTATGTGATTCAAATTCATCTAGCCCATGAATCTATGTTATTGCTTTATGATCTCTGGTAAAATTGCTTAAGACAATTTTGGCAAAGTTTTTGCATACAAAAGTTCAGCCCCAAATCCCTCATTTTTCCTCTATTTATTGGGGTTCAATGGACAAATTGGGTAGCCATTTGAAATATGTATAGCGTATCTATTTGAGTTAATTCCCAAACGTACAAATAAATATAATAAAGACATTAACTACTTGTTAATATATGTTTACCAAGCAGAGGGTTACAATAGTTACAAGACATTATTCATTGGGTAATGTCCCCGTGTCTCTAGGAATTCAAGTCTGTGCATCTCAACGGTTTAAAGTGAGCTAATGCCTTTCTTGATCTGCAGGTTATTCGCAGACTTCAGCAACCTGAACATGGAGATGCTCGAAGTGTGACTTAGGTGATCTAATAAAATGTTTTGGGCAACCTCTATGATACCTAATCGATTCGTACATCTGATCTCGTTAATGCCTAATTTCAGCTGCACTTTATTTGGGCTACGAACCTCATCACTTATACAACGTTCTGCAGATCGAAGAACCTTCGTTTATTGCTCGCCAGCTATACCGCGAACAAGACACTTGAGCCCATGTTTTTTCAAGTACAACAATTAATCAAATCAAAATAACAATTAAATAATTAATTAATAAAATAAAATATTCAAATTTTAACTAATACAATTGAACGAATCGAAAATTGGGTCAAGTCCAAGGCTTGCGCCAGTCACTGCATTTGCTGGGTTTTTTAGGTTTAAATGAAGAGCATTATAGGCTACAATTTTGGGTTTCTAACCTCAAAACTGTGTAGCTTAAAGGTCATGCTTCTTGGGCGTTTTGCATTAAAACTGCTTTCTAAAACTTGGTTAATGACATGCGATTTCCGAGGTAACAACGCATTCCAAGATTAGAGCACATGAAATAGGGGCACGCGTGGATCCACGTATACAAGTTTTAAACCCATACTAGTTCGTATGACTTTTATCTCATAGGACCTATTTCTTCCAAACTTTAGGTCAAGTTTTCTAGAGATCCTCCTCTGGTTACTAAGCACAACTAATTCTCTTGACTCTCTTGACCCTTTTCCAAAGTTATGTCATTAGGTCACCACTAACAATTAGCACTGCTCTAAGCCAAGGCGAGCATAATTAACTTCAAAATGAACTAGAAAAAACAAAATGAATGTAGTGGGCTCCTCTTCCCAAAGCCAGTAGGTCATGGAGACCCCCATTCCCTACTTCAGACCAGTAGTGGAGAGGGAGGTCGAGGACAATTTTGGAGCTTGGAGCGACGAACATTTGAAGATGGGTGCCTTCCTTCCATTGAGCTCGTACTTCTCGGACTTCCTAAATTTCATGAAGTTAGCCCTGTTTCAGCTCACCCCCAACACTTATCGCCTCTTATCAGGGCTTAAGTATTTCTTTCTTAAAAATGAGTGGGAAGATCCCACTCCAGAGGACATCCTATATTTTTTCTACCTCAAGGCCAACCTAGACACCCGAACCAGGGGTGACAGGTTTTACTACCTCACCTAGTTCCGCAAGATCGCCAACATTATCAATCTCCCCAGCCACCCAAGTCACTTCAATGACATTTTCTTCATGTCGAATGGGTTCGCGACCTGTGATTACTAATACTTCAATAGACCTCATAAGTGTCTTTGCCTTCAGTTTTAGCTATTTAAAAATTTATAGATATCTGTATGTTTTACAATATTTACTTATTATGATCGTGTTACTTGTTTATGCATCTATTTACAAGAGGTCTGAGGCCTCTATTGTCCGTAAGAACTAATATCAGACACTCACTTCTGCTCCTGCCGAAGAAAAATATTGGCAAGCAGTAATAAACAATGCCAACATGTTGGCATGCAGGCTGATTAAGGAAGCCCAATCTTTGGCACTCCAATATCAAGGACCTCCTAGGAAGAGGGCCCTGTCCATCATAGAAGAGGTCGAGGAAGAAGAATAAGTTATGCCATTGGTGTGCAGATGCCCTTCACATGGTGGTCTTAGTAGTGACCCAGGTTGGGCAGAGTCGGGAGCAGCAGTCGGAACCTCTGGCTAAGTTAACAATGGTAATGATATTAATCGAGCTGCTTCCAGCTATATGTTAGCTCACCATGATCCGAGGAAGATTGTGACTAGACACCCTATGGACCTAGCTAGAGCTAGGGACGTTACAATCAAATAATGTGTCGATCTCCTATTCCCTCACCATGAAATTAGTCTCCCAAAGATGACCATAGTTGTAGATAATACTTTACATATTAGGAGCATTATATTTTAGCAGTATGGTACTAACATCCAACTTGAGATCCCTTTGGAATTTTGTTTTTTTCCCGTCTCCAAGCAGCCAGAGTATTATCCGAGCTTAGACAAAGAACTCGAATCTAAAATAGTGGCTGACATAGTTTTGTTAGAATATCCCCCACCCCCTGCTGCCCAAGAATTAGTTAATCATCACGTAGCTAGCCTGGTCCAAAATCATTACTTAATTATTGTAGTCTTCTCCTCTAGCTAAGAGGGTAGGACTTTCTTCTTTCGTTGTTTTTTTCTATGTTTAATTGAAGTTTTCTAACCTTCTTTTAATTACTTTGAAGAAGATGACATTTGCAACCTGACAGCCGTCCTGGCCAGCTCCAGTACAACACTCAAGAGGTAAGAGTATTGAAGAAGGCCGCATCTGGGGTCGGGGCCTCCACTAGAGCTCAGTCTAAGGCTAAGGAGCTACCCTCCTCTCATCCACTGGCTCAGAAGGAGACTATGGTAACGACTAGGGATGCTTTGCCTCCATTTCCCCGAACAGCTGATCCACCAGCTTCAGTTGCACCTTTTCTCACCATCCCAGCTCCTCACGTTGACGTGGGCAAGTTTCCTACCATCCTTCGGGATCTTCTCCAGACCCTAACTAGCGACGTGGTTGGCACGTCAACTAGCTCTCCATTCGATAAATGAAGAAAATTGACGGCGAAACTCCCGAAGTCATGATGCACTTTGCCCTAGTCATGATGCTGATCGTAAGTTTCCTCACTCGTCTTTTTGGTTTATCCCATCTAACCTTTTGCTTATTTTGATTGACAATCATACTTAGCCAAGATTCGAGCAGGGGATAAGATCCTTTCTATCCTTGCTGACGCTAGGTTATCCTCCACGAAGCTAAAACATGTTAGGAATCGGTGCAAGCAGAACGAGGATGCGACCTCTCGAGAGTTGGAACTAGCTCATGAACAAAATTGTGAGAAGACTTAGCAGCTTCAGAAGACATTTTTGTAGCTCCAAGCAAACCTTGAGACGTCCAGATCCAATAAGAAGATTGCCAAGGTGCAAGCCATGGAGATAATCAAGGTCTAGGACCAACTTTGGGAAAAGGTTGGTGAGATTCAACTCAAAGTTGATGAACTCCAGCCAAAGGTGGACGACCATGATTCCCATATTAATAAAATTGTGGATGAGATGTTCTACATGGTATGGTGCTTTAACCAGGAAGGCGAATTCTCTTTCTTGGATGTCGATCTATGGGAGAGTTTCCACGCTAAATTCCAAGATCGCCTTGCAAAGGAGCCCTCAAAAATAGTGGAGACTGCCTCAAGAGCTGGAGAAGATGGTAGGGAGGATTGAGTCTCTTCCTATGAGCAAGTTACTGGAGCTCAGGGTTGAGATGACTTATCCATGTTCTTAACTTTTTTTTTTTTGGTGTTGGGGATTAATATTATCCTTTGTAATTAGGTCTTTTAGGTCGAGACAATTTGCCTTTGGCGCTTTGCTCGAGGTTATTTATCCTTATTCTAAATTTAATTGACTCTAGTCTTTATATATCTCCCTTCCATTATTGTGTTTTAATCTCTTGAATTTTATACACATGTATAATTATAGGGAGTAATTTTAGATCGAGGTGTTTTTAGAATTTCATGCTTAACAGTTGTTATCCAGATTTCCGGATAGCGTTTAAATGGATAGCCTCGGGGAAGCAGAATTATCAAAGTCTTTCACGAAAGGTGACCAGAGCTCGCGGATGGATAGAAAGGCTTCGCCTCTCCCGTTTAGTGTCCAGCATACTCTTTCAAGCAACCGCGACGCGGAAGCTCGTCGATTCTCCCGGGCTCCCGAAGGGATATCCTTCGGGGAAGGTCCTTCCAGGAGAAGCACTTCAGGTTACCTTCGCGGATACAGTTCCGTGTCTCGCACGGAAGAAGACCAAGCGGTCGAGTCATGGAGGAGGCATAGTTGGAATGATATCCACCTGACACAGAATCCCGCCTGACACGCCCGACAGGTCGAGGCCGCACACATCCCAGCACGCCTAAAAGTACTATTTCGCCTACTGTTTCGCTGACAGCCTGGAAAAGACAGCTGCCTTTGTGCATTCCCCATACTTTCACATAAATATACCCACATAGAGCCTGGTAGCCAGGCGACTACGGTAATTGTATCCCCTATTTATGGCTGGTGTAATTAAGACTCATGGGGGCAGAGTAAAACCCAAATAAAAAACTCTAGCTATAAAGACCTCCTCATTTTGCAATAGAGGGGGGAGAGAACAGATTACATAGGAAGAACTCTGTCAAAATCTCTCTAGCTTCATCTTCTTCTAGAGAACTCGAGAGAAACACTGTGAGTTTGTGAGGTTCTTGTACACCAGCCATTTTACTGTAATTCTCTACAAGTATAATAACATCGACTCGTGGACTAGGGCTCGTTAACGCCTGAACCACATAAAAAACCTATTTGTCTGTTTAAATTTCTGCACTTCTATAGTTCTTATCTTTTTATTGTTTTGTTTGTATTCGTTTCCGAAAAACTCGGTAAATATTTTGGTGCTTTCATTGAGAGTTGTAGGGAGTTGTTAGTCAGCTTTTTTTCTGCGTACTGAAAAGATGGTGACTACGAGAAAATCCGCGGTTGACAAAAATGCTAAGGTCAACCCCGATACTATGATGGAAGATGCGGTACAAAACGAACCCTCGGCAGCCCAGACCGAAGGAGAAAGTACCCACGACTCGGACTACCAAGGTGAAGACCCGACATCCCGCCAGGATCGGGTCAGTACTGAAGATACGATATACTTAGAATACGAAGAAGAGTATCTCCGAGACGGTTACTACAAAGACGACTACTACTACGAGAAGGATCCAGAACTGGTCCAAGTAGCCGAAGAACTGGTGGCCACTAAGGCCAAGCTCGCTGAGCAGGAGCGCGTCTCCGGAAAAATGCAGCGCATGATGGAGCGCCTCCAAAGTAAGTTCGGAGATCTAGGCGACTCGGACGAGGACGCCTCTATTTTAGGTGGTGCTGATGCCACCATGCCAGATCCCGCCACTGCTGGACCATCCAAAGCCGCCCCTAACAAGGGCAAAGAAAAAGTTGGGGAGCCTGTGCGCACTAACACCCCTGCACCTCCTAAAGGCGTGAATCACCAGGCCGACTGCCCCCCCCCCCTGCGCGCAGAAGGTCTCTGGCGCTTCTAAGCCCAGACGTCCTTCAGCCCCAAGGGGGCACTCTGTGCCTAAAGGGCCCGGTGCTAAGGCACCCAGGCCTAGGGGAAGGAACAACCGCCCCAGTGATTCCATCAACCAGGACGGTCGGGCTGCGGACACGCACTCCGAAGATAGCTGGTCCACGGTGGACCTAAGGAAAAGGCTGGAGGCCAAGTACGAAAAGGCCAAAGGAGAAAAGGCCCGGCCTCGCGGAGATGACCTGCGAAATCATCTCAACGACAAGCTCCGGGGACGTGACCTCCCGGAGAGCGATACAAAGAGGCTCGAGGAACAGATCGCTGCCTTGACCAAGCTGGTCCGGAAGCAAAGTGGGGCCCTGTCAGACTCTGAGGAAGAAGACCCGGAACCATGTATACGGAGGATCGCGGAAACGCCCCTCCCGGAGAACTTCAAAATGCCTCACATAGAATTATATGAGGGGAGGACAGACCCGCGCACCCATCTAGCTAAATACAACAAGATGATGTAAGTGGCGCGCGTCAGTGAGGATGCCAAATGCATGTGCTTCTCACTCACCCTTACCAAGTCCGCGGAAGACTGGTGGAAAAGATTAGCTCCCGGATCCATCCACAGTTGGAAGGAGCTACAGTCCGCATTCAGGAGGCAGTTCATCGCTGCCCGGGACCACGACATGGAGGTTGGTTCTTTAACCAACATCAAGCAGCTACCCAATGAGAGCCTCAAAGCTTTCATTCAAAGAATGATGGAAGCTGCTGCTAAGACCAAGGTCAGCGATGACATGAAGCTGATCGCCCTTCAATCGGGGCTTACCATCGGTTCCCTGCTATGGGGAGAAATGCAAAGGAGGCGAGCAGAAACTCTGTCCGAATTCATATCAAAAGCTCAAGGAATCATCAACCTTGAAGATGCCTACCAACAGGCCTTTGGAGTTCCCCCAGCTCCGACGCCCTCCGTAACTGCACCGAGCTTTGCTTCGCAAGCTCCCGCGCCAGCCCTCACGCTTCCAGGAGCCCAGTTCACTCCAAGCGTGTATGGACCTTCCGCGTCTGCTCAGACGCCGAGTCAAACCCATTTCTCTGGGTACGGAGCTGTACCAACCGGATGTAGTATCGCTCCCGGCCCGTCGCAACCGCAAGCGGAAGGCCCAGAATGAAATCTGAGCCAATCGCGGAATAAATGAGGCGGAAGAAACTCCAACCGGGGGGACCATTCAAAGAAACCTCGGAAGGACTATGAGCCCAAGTTCACGGAGTACACAAGTTTGATAGATTCACGAGAGAATGTCTATCGGGCGACCTGTAATATGGTCAACTACAGGAAGCCCCCGAAAGTATCTCACGGAGGAAGGCGTCCGCGAGACTCCAATAAGAGGTGTGAGTTCCACGGAGACGTGGGGCACACCACAAACGAATGTTTTCAGCTGAAGGATGAGATCGAGTCCATGGCAAGAGCGGGACACCTCGGTCAATGGGTGAGGATACCCATAATCTATCCCGGACAGGGAGTAGTTCACGGAGCTGCATATTCTCCGGGACAGAGGGGGACCGCTAGCGCTCCTGGAGCCGGTCACCCCCAAGCTCCTGGGTCTCAGTTCCCAACGCTTTCTGCTCCAACCTCTCCGGCACCCATTGCATTATTGGCTCCAGGACCTGGAAACCCATATCCGCCCGGCCTTGCTCCGCCACCCGTTGACGGACACGTAGCCACCATTTCCGGAGGACCGCACCTTGCCGGAAGCACCCGCAACTCCCAGAAAAGGTACTTGAGGGAGTTAGAACACACCGGAGAGATGTGCGCCTTGGTTCAGTCACCTGCTCAGCGTCCCCGAATGATGGATCTTCCTACCACCTTCACGGAAGATGACGCCCGACATGTGCACTTCCCCTACAACGATCCCCTCGTGGTGGAAGCTCAGATTGCCAATAAGAAGGTATCACGGATCCTTGTCGATAATGGAAGCTCCGTAAACATCCTCTTCAAAGCTGCCTTCCACGCGATCGGATTAACCGAGACAGACCTGACCCCATGCCCCATCCAGCTTCACGGGTTCAATGGGGATGCACTCATGCCATTAGGCAAAATTCAACTTCCAGTCACCCTCAGAGGAGAAAGCGACGCTTGTGCCTTCAAGCACTGCACATTCGTAGTGGTCGACTACCCCACGGCGTATAATGCTGTCCTAGGCCGACCGGTCCTAATCGATTGCGGGGCCATAACCTCGATACGCCACTTATGCTTGAAGTTTCCATGCGACGACAGGCGTATCGGCACCCTCCGGGGAGACCAACGAAGTGCACGAAGCTGTTATAACGTCTCCGTCCGATCCGTCTACACGGTCCAGGAGGCGGTTGTTGCCGCTCCTTTAGCGGAAGATTTACCAGAAACTGGGGGTGCCCAAGGGGCATGCGTTGATGAACTCGACCCTAGAGTGGGGGTCGAGAGAGCGATAGAGCCGATGGAGGAAGTCGAAGAGGTGATCCTCAACCCGGGAGATCCCACCAAAGTCATTCAGGTAGGGAAAAACCTTCCATTGGCCATTCGAGAAAAGATCGTGGCCACTGTGAAGAATAATCAAGATATCCTAGCATGGTCCCACACTGATATGATGGGGATTAATCCTAATGTTGCGTGCCACGCACTCAACATAGACCCATCTGCAACTCCAGTTCGCCAAAAGAGGAGGCCGTTAGACCCAGTGAGGGCCGAAGCAGTCAAAGCTGAAGTGGACAAGCTGATGTCCATAGGCTTTCTCCAGGAGTCACACTATCCCGTGTGGTTGGCCAACCCGGTTCTGGTCCCGAAACCCAATGGGTCCTGGAGAATGTGTATTGACTTCACGGACCTAAACAAAGCCTGCCCGAAAGACTGTTTCCCTCTTCGGCGAATCGATCAGATGGTAGACGCCACTTCCGGGTATGAACTCTTATCCTTCATGGATGCATACTACGGATACAACCAGATCAAGATGCATGTCGCGGACCAAGAACACACCAGCTTCCTCACGGACAAGGGTGTCTACTGTTACGTGGTCATGCCTTTCGGTTTGAAGAATGCTGGGGCGACATACCAGCGTCTAGTAAACAAGATGTTCAAGGACCAGCTGGGGAGGAACATGGAGGTGTACGTAGACGACATGTTGGTAAAATCCAAGACCTCCGGGGACCACAGTGATGACCTTGAGGAAGCTTTCACCGTGATCCGAAAGTATGGAATGAAACTGAATCCGAAGAAATGTACTTTCGGGGTCTCGTCTGGGAAGTTCCTCGGTTTCATTGTCAGCTCCCGCGGAGTGGAGGCCAACCTTGAGAAAATTAAGGCGTTCATAGACATGCCTTCTCCCCGGAAGCATAAGGATGTCCAAAGCGTTACCGGAAGGATAGCTGCTCTCAGCCGCTTCGTATCTAAGGCCACTGACAAATGTGTCCCCTTCTTCAATGTGTTGCGAGGAAACAAGAGGTTCGAGTGGACCCCCGAATGCGAAGCAGCCTTCCAACACCTCAAGGAACATCTAACCCGAGCTCCCATTCTGTCCAAACCTGTCGAAGGGGAGGCGTTGTTCTTGTACTTAGCTGTGACAAAGCACGCCGTGAGTGCCGCTCTCGTCCGGGAAGACGGCCGTATCCAGCTCCCTGTGTATTACGTGAGTAAGAGGTTACTGGACGCCGAATCCAGATGTTCAATGATCGAGAAACTCTCCCTCTGCTTGCTAATCGCTTCGAGGAAGCTAAGGCCCTATTTCCAGGCGCACACCATCAGAGTACTCACCAACCACCCACTCCGACAAGTCTTGCAGAAGCCCGAGTCTTCTGGCAGATTACTTAAATGGGCCATGGAACTGAACCAGTTTGACATCCACTACCAGCCACGTATTTCCATAAAAGGACAAGCTCTCGCGGACTTTATTGTGGAATGCTCAGGAATGAATGACCTCCCGGAAGATCCTGTCCCGGAACTTCCCACATGGAAGGTCTATGTAGACGGAGCCTCAAATGAAAAAGGAGCTGGAGCAGGGGTCATCCTAATATCTCCCCAAGGACATCAGCTCCAGAGCGCCATCCGTTTCGCGTTCCCAGCATCCAACAACGAGGCAGAACACGAGGCCATGCTAGCTGGATTACAACTGGCCAGAGAAGTCGGAGCCCAAAAAATCGAGGTATACAGCGACTCCCTACTTGTGGTAAACCAAATATCTGGGGAATACCAGACGAAAGGCGAAAAAATGGCTGCCTACGTGTCTCTCTCCCGCGGCCTCCTGCAGCATTTCAAAGGCTACCAAATCCGCCAGGTCCCTCCGGACCAGAACTCACTCGCGGACACACTGGCCAAGCTTGCAATAGACCCGGAGATTGAACAATATGGCCTAGTGCCCATCGGGCACTTAGAAGCACCTAGTACCGAGACACAGAAGGTAAATGCCATCATCGACCATTCCCATTCCTGGATAGGACCCATCCTCAGATTTCTCACCACCGGAGAGCTCCCCACTGATAAAGCTGACGCAAGAAAGCTCCAGTATCAAGCTCCCCGATACGTGGTTATGGATGGAAAGCTTTACCGCAGGGGGTTGTCCATACCCTTCCTTAGGTGTGTTGCCGGAATCGAAATCAGCACCATCATCCATGAGATTCACGGAGGCTTCTGTGGCGACCATACCTCCGGGCTGAGCCTCTCCAAAAAGATCCTTCGACAAGGATACTTCTGGCCCACCATGAAGAAGGATTGTGTGGATTATGTCAGAAAATGTGAGCAGTGCCAGAGGTACGCCAAGGTTCCGCGAGCGCCGCCTACAGAAATTACCTTAATGACCAGCCCCTGGCCGTTCGCCATTTGGGGCATTGACCTAGTAGGTTCCCTTCCAACTGGAAGGGGTGGAGTGAAGTATGCCATAGTCGCGGTAGACTACTTCACCAAATGGGCTGAAGCTGAACCTATGAACACGGTCACGTCTAAGAAAGCACTGGACTTTGTCATCAGGAATATAGTGTGTCGTTTTGGGCTTCCACGAAAAATTGTGTCCGACAACGGGAAGCAATTTGATAGTGAACATTTCACGGACTTCTGTGCTTCGCATGGAATCATCAAAAGCTTTTCCGCAGTCGCCAGACCTCAAGCTAATGGGCAAGTGGAAGCAGTAAACAAAATTTTAAAGACCACGTTGAAGAAAAAACTCCAAGCATGCAAGGCTCACTGGCCAGAAGAGCTTCCGCGAGTACTTTGGGCCTATCGCACAACAGAGAGGACTTCGACGGGGCACACACCTTATTCCATGACCTTCGGTTGTGAGGCCATCATCCCAGTAGAAACTATGATCCCCTCTCACAGGCAGGACACCTACGACCCTACCCAGAACCACGCCCTTCTCCAGGAGTCCCTGGACATGATCGAAGAACTCCGGGAGCAGTCACAGGTCCAACTCAAAATGTACCAAGGCAAGATAGCCCGGCAGTTCAACACAAGAGTCAAGAGCCGTACATTCGAAGTTGGGGACCTTGTCCTACGGAGAGTATTTCCTACTACGCAGGATCCGGGAGTGGGAGTCCTCGGACCCAACTGGGAAGGCCCCTATGCAGTCCAAGAAAAAGTGGGCCATGGGACGTATCACTTGAAGAGACTCGACGGATCTAAAGTCCCGCGCGCCTGGAACGCGGAGCACCTCCGCCGTTACTATCAGTAGGCCCCGGACTATCTAGTCGAAAGTCCTTGGTGGACGTAGCAAAAATGTAAATTATGGAGACAATCCTCCCAGCTGTAAAACACATGCCTCACAGGCTAATTTAATGAAACACGGAGAGATTTACTCCGCTTTTACTGCATTTTTTACCCCTTTGTTCCAAGCTGCGTTTTAACAAGTGACCACGCGGTCCGGAGACGTCCGGACCCCACGCTCACTTGGGGGGGGGGGGGTATACATGGCTAAGGCATAGCCATACGCCCCTTGAACAAAACATACAGAGAACACCACTTATGTGCTAGCATTGTGTTTGAAATTTTTAAATTGTTAAGCTTAGGTTGATTTGTGCCATGAACATATTTGCATTACGTGTCATGTGTGCATTATGTGGTTATGTGAAAATTGCCATGAAAATATCTTCCATTATGCATCATGAAAATGATCTCCTGTGCCAGCCTAGCGATGAACAGGACCGGGGATTGGGGCGCACTCAGAGAGCTACGCCGAAACACCTCCAACTTCCTGACAAGCCCTTCGCAGAATATTCCGCGACCGCTGTAAGCTTTGCTCCGCAAGCTTCAGCTCCAGGTCTCATAAAGTAAAGCATGGCAAGATCCACGATCGCTGAAGCTTTGCTTCGCAAGCTCCAGCTTCGGGTCCCGCGAGGCGAAAGATGGCAAGATCCGCGACCGCTGTAAGCTTTGCTGCGCAGGCTTCAGCTCCGGATCTCAAAAAATAACGCATGGCGAGTCCCTCGACCACTACAAGCTTCGCTTCGCAAGCTTCAACCCTGGAAGCAGATATAATCGATCCCCCAATTACAGTAGGCCTTGCTTCGCAAAGCCCCTGCTCCAGAATCGCACATGGTAGGTGAGACGATTTCCCCGACCGCAACGAACCTTGCCTCGCAAGGCTTCATGCCAAGTCCCTGAAGTCGGCCACCGTGGGTTCCGCGACGACAGTTAGTTTTGCTTCGCAAAGATCTAGCCCTAAGTCTAGCAACGCTCATCAAAAGAACTCCCGTTCCGGCACCATCCCGCGGAAACGTATTAAGTGTTTGCCTCGCAAGCTTTGTAAAGATCGCAATGGAGAGATGGAACGGGTCACCCTAGCCATCCCCGCGAACGGTATAACTACAAGTCCCGAGATTGGCTATTTACCTTAGGAAGGCTGAGTATGATGAAAGAGGGAGTCTGGCCATTGGAACCAAGAATCCTCCGCAACCTAGAAACTACGTGGGAAAAGACATAAGCCGTTGGAGCTTCAAGTTAGAAATGCATAGGTTCTGGCCGTTGGAACCAAAGCCTCATGCGCCCCTACGGCAGTTTCTATCGTATAAAAGTATCTACTCTAAGCGAAAAATTAAACAAGGAACTCAGCAGAAAAGGAATGAAGAATTCTACAATTATTATAATGAAGGCCCTGCGGACTGGGCATCTGTAATGTTCCCGCAATAAAAAAAATACAAGGAGCTTCGCCCCAAAGGAAAATAAAGAAAAAATAAAAAATAATTAAAGATATGGCCCCTTCAAGCGCTGGGGGTGGCAGCGGCATCCACGTCTGGGGCCTCGAGGTCAGCGGTTTCAACCGGGGCTGGCGGAGTCGGCTCATTGGAAGGTGGAACTTCATCACTGGTAGGTCCAGAGGTCCCCGCCTCTGTGGGATCTTCTGCCTCAGGGGCTCCAGCAGGCTCGTCAAAATCACCTCCGGGTTTATTTTCCAAAGTTGGTGCATGAGGACCACGTGGGATAGATTAATCGTTCTATTCAGCACTACCTCGGCATCTTCCTTCTCCTTCAAGCACTCCGCCTCAGAGGTCGCCAACTTTGCCTCCACGACAGCCAATTGAGCCCTCAGTTTTTCCAGCTCGTCCTTGGATGCATCCCGCTCTCCCTTAAGGGAATCAATCTCCTTACGCTGCACCTTATTGTGATCCAGCAAGGATTGCTTCTCGGTCACATGCCCCCTGACGGTGAATTGCAAGGCTCCAATCTGTTTATCCTTCTCAGCAAGCCCCAACTCCTGCATAGACGCGAGATCCTTGCTCCTCTTATGATCTTGCTCCTCCTTGTGCAGCCTATTCTGAAGGGTGGCATATTCCTCTTGCCGCTTAAGGAGGAGAACATTTTTCGATTGCAAGCGGGCTTCCAAGGTATCTTTCTCCTCCCTGTCTTGGGATAGCTCTTCCCGGAGCTTGGAGTTTTCGGCCTTCAAGTCATCCGACCGCTGCTTGAACTCATTCTCTGCGCTGGCCCGGTACTCTCGGTATTTGGCAAGATATTTCTTGTCCACCTCTTCTTCAGCCTTGCGCCGGGCCTGGTTAACCTTCTCCACAACCTCCCCCTTTATGCTCTCGACCTGTTGGGTCAGTTTCTGCTTCTCCGCCTCCACGGCGTGGCGAGCCACCTGGCTCTCCTCCAGCTGAACCAAAACTGCACCCACCTCCCGGAACGAGCGTTCCGCAATGAGAGAGGCCTGCAAGGAAAGACAACAGAATGAGTTAAGCAGAACCAAGTGTACTAAGACAAATGATCCCAGAACACGACAACTGACAGCTTACCCCAGAAAGTTGCTGCTTTACAGCATGGGTCAGCAACAACGGGTCCTTACTGCTACTGATGGCCCATTTCTCAGAATTGATCTCGCACAAGCTTAGGGCCATGTCCTCCATCATCTCCGCTCCGAACGGCGCCAATGCACGTCCGAGCCTGGGCCCCAGCCTCTTCCACAAGGCCGGGCCATCCAAAACCGCTCCAGCCGGGTGAAGGGATCTCACCCCTTCTGCCAGCTCGGCTCTCTTCACGGCAAACAGGTTGTCTGCCCTTCCCTGAACAACAGCCTTCTCAGCCTCCAGCCGCCTCTTCAAAAAATTATCAGCCCGTCTTACACCCTCCAGGAGAGCAGTGGGGAAACGGGTTGGCTTCTGAGGGAAGTGGAACTTCAGGGCAGGCAGAGGAAGACTTGTTTGCTGAGAAAGTGGAAGAGAAGGAGGAGAAGGAGACCCCGAAAGGGTGGACTCCCTTTGGACTGGAGGAGGAGGTAGACGGGGTATTAGGGACGGTAGCGAAGACACTACCGCCCCGGTTTGTTGTTGCTGCTGATGTTGCGGTTGTTTCTGCTGTTGCTGTGGCGGTGTTAGTTGTCTTTGTTGTTGTTGTTGTTGTTGTTGTTGTTGTTGTTGTTGTTGTTGTTGTTGTTGCTTTTGCTGTTGGGGTTGCGGTTGCTGCTGGGAGAGGGTAGTCTGGTGGGGACTGCGCGCGGCCCGGAGGTCTCCATCACCTCCGGGGGAAGAATGTCTAAGGCGTTTCCTCTTGTCGCCCTTAGCCTCTCCTCCGGGGCACTTGCTCACCCCGGTCACCTTCGCGGGGAACACGAGACCTTCTCCATCGCTGCTACTACTCAAAACCACCATGGACTCGGAAGGCCCCTTGACAAGAGACTTCTCCACCACCGGAGACCCTTGCGCCTCGCCACTTGTCTTCTTGGGTGTGGCAGCTTTACCTCCCCTACCAGCTCCGGCCTTTCGTCTTTCCCCCTTGGACGGGTCTTGGCTGGTGGCGGCCTTCTTGATAAGAGAGGTAGCCCTCCCCAACATCTTTGCTTCCGGATGTTCTGCAAGAAATGTGCGAAGCAAGGTTAACCAACCAGCAAGCAATGTGAAAAAAGATAAGCAGAAAACAAAACAAGCAACAACATAACAGCACAAACAAGTCCCCCAGCAGGGAACAAGAAACAAAAAAAAAGGGAAAAGTTTGAAAGGGACGACCATGCACGAGAAACGTGGTTGGCCTTCCCCGAGCAAAACAAAACACTGCTTCCTGCTCCAGGAAGCTCCCGTACTCCTCGAAGTCCGGGAATGACATGCTGAGGGAAGAAGGGTCAACCATGATGACACCTTCTGGCAGACTATCGTCACTCAAACACCCGAGGAGCTCATCTACCCTATCGCAATATCTGTCAAAGGGTATCCTACGCGGATCTAGCCTAAGGAAGCGGGGATCGAACCCCGCCTGAGAAGTCCGGGAAACCTTAGACAGGCTGGGGGTGTGGATCAATCGAAAACTAGTCTTACCTCTCCCGGAGGTACCAGCTCCCGGGGTCCCTTCATTGGGGTAAGCTGCGGCGTGGCGAGCCTCGATCTCTTCTTCCTCCGGCTGGGGGTCGGGGAACCTCTCCGCCCAACTAGGAGATAAATTATTCTCGTCCCGGGCCGCTTGGCAGATCACCTTGGACAGCTCCAGGGCAATCTGCTCCCGGATGTCAGCTGACACCTGACTTTGCCCCCTGCCACTCACTGGCTCAATATTTTGGATAGAGGCGAGGTGCCCATACTCCCTCAAATATTCGGTGGTCACAAGTCCCTCCACCTTCAGCTCTTCCTCCGAGAGCCCCTCGTAGAATTTTGACCTCCTTATCATCTCCGCACAGCGAGGTGTCCGCGGGACGGCTTCTGCAAAATCCAAACACGAGTGTTAGAGATCCTCCCGGAAGGCAGACCAAACTTAAAGAAACAAAGTTAAAGAAGAGAGGAAGGGGCACTTACCAAGAACTTTGAAGTCCAAAGATAGGGCTGGCACCCTCTTCAATGGGAAGCCAGTCGTCAGGAACCAGTACTCCCGGAGATTTGGAACCCTCGCGGTATGACATGTGGGGCACATCACGTTCGGATATCTCTCCAGCCTATAAAACCCCACCTTGTCTGCATGACCTCTCATGGGCTGGGACTTCAGCCCATAGAAGTATTGCACCTCCTCCGGGGTAGGGGCTTCCAGATTCCTGGATTTGCAAAAGATGTACCACCCCGCTAGAAGCTTGTAGCTGGGGGGAATCAACTGGAAGGGGGCAATCCCCGCCTTCACGCAGAAGTTGGCAAAATAACTTCTTAGGGGCAAGTGTGCCCCACACACTATGTGTGCCCAGCTCCAGGCACCAAAACCCTCGTGACTCTGGCTGGCAGACTCACCCAGCACCGACAGGCGGTGCCACATCAGGCCTGGGATGTTCTTCAAGCCTGCCTCTGAGGAATACAGCTCCAGCATGCCGTAGTTCCTGAGCAGGTTCGGCTTCTGGTCCATCTCCCAGATGGAGCTGTTGATAGTCGGTGGGCTAGCCGAGGCCACCTTAGTTTTTGCTTTCCCCTTCGCGCCGGCAACAGGGGGACCTTGCTCCTGGGCAGATCCAGCCTCTACCACAGCGATGACTTGTTCCTTTGAGGTGCTCGTCACTGAGCAAAAGAAACAAAGAAGAAAACACTCCAAGCAGTCAGCACCCTTGCCATACCCTAACGGTATTAAAGGCGTCGGGGAGACCCTCCCCGAAAACTGCTTGCAGAGGCTCCCACCGAGCTTGCCGAGGGACTGGCACCATGCCACCCGGAGGACAGAAAGGAACCAGATTCAAACTTCGAGCCTAAGCCCGCCGAGAGAAGTGTTTTCCCAGGGGAAAACACCCTAAAGGCGTTCATGCTTATGCCCTAAAATAACAAACCAGAACAGCACAAGCAGACGAGAAACAACTTTCTAAAAGCAAATCGTCAAAGCATGCAAAGAAATGACTTATTGATTCGCACCAGTCACATGCCTATCAAAGCCCTATTCGCGCATGCATAAAGATGACACCGGCAGAAAACTCAACCCTAACAACTACCAACAAACTGAGGTTTAGAAGGGAAAAGCAAAGTAAAAACACTTACTGGTATTCGAGTGGTTGAAGATTGAGGGAGTAACCGGGTCACTACACTGCACGAACGCGTGAAGTAAAGGCTGCAAAGACAAGCAATGATTCAAACCTAGAACTTCGGCGATCAAACCTACTGCTTAATCGAAAGAAAAGTTCCTGGATTCCTTACCAAAAGAGGTGGCGAATTCGAAGGAAAGGAAGCTTGGAAGCTTGAGAGTTCGAAGATTTGGGAATCTGAGAATCTGAAAGACTCGAGAATTTGAAAGCGTAAAGAGGAAGAAAGGTCCGTTCCCTCGTTTTTATAGCAGGAACGAAATCGTTTCGAATTCCACAAATGGACGGTCCCGATCTTCCCATACCGCATGCATCAAATCCAACGGTTGGGGATGAAGTGCCGGTCCCATTTAAGACTCCTCGGATGGGAATATAGTATTTATTTCCCATCATTATACCATCTCGGGCCCAGTGCCCCATTAAATACCATCAAATCACTACTCAGCCAGTCGCCTCACGCACACGTCTTGGTCACAGAGCCATTCCCTGCATGACGCGTGGCCCTTGCCGCACTTGAGTGCTTGAGTTCAAACAGAAGAAATTTCCACTTTTTTTTGTATTGACACTCAGGCGGGAAAAAGGAACTCTTCCAGGAACAGGAGGTGACCCCTCGCCTAATCTAGAGACCAGAGCACCCGGAGGACTGTACAAGCTCCCGGACCTCTCAAGCCCCGTGACCTTGGGGGGTAAATGTTATCCAGATTTCCGGATAGCGTCTAAATGGATAGCCTCGGGGAAGCAGAATTATCAAAGTCTTTCATGAAAGGTGACCAGAGCTCGCGGATGAACAGAAAGGCTTCGCCTCTCCCGTTTAGTGTCCAGCATACTCTTTCAAGCAACCGCGACGCGGAAGCTCGTCGATTCTCCCGGGCTCCCGAAGGGATATCCTTCGGGGAAGGTCCTTCCAGGAGAAGCTCTTCAGGTTACCTTCGCGGATACAGTTCCGTGTCTCGCACGGAAGAAGACCAAGCGGTCGAGTCATGGAGGAGGCATAGTTGGAATGATATCCACCTGACACAGGATCCCGCCTGACACGCCCGACAGGTCGAGGCCGCACACATCCCAGCACGCCTAAAAGTACTATTTCGCCTACTGTTCCGCTGACAGCCTGGAAAAGACAGCTGCATTTGTGCATTCCCCATACTTTCACGTAAATATACCCACATAGAGCCTGGTAGCCAGGCGACTACGGTAATTGTATCCCCTATTTATGGCTGGTGTAATTAAGACTCATGGGGGCAGAGTAAAACCCTAATAAAAAACTCTAGCTATAAAGACCTCCTCATTTTGCAATAGAGGGGGGAGAGAACAGATTACATAGGAAGA
Source organism: Humulus lupulus (assembly GCF_963169125.1). NCBI lineage: Eukaryota > Viridiplantae > Streptophyta > Magnoliopsida > Rosales > Cannabaceae > Humulus > Humulus lupulus. The sequence continues at coordinate 140,356,136 of NC_084797.1, read as the reverse complement.
ACTCTGTCAAAATCTCTCTAGCTTCGTCTTCTTCTAGAGAACTCGAGAGAAACACTGTGAGTTTGTGAGGTTCTTGTACACCAGCCATTTTACTGTAATTCTCTACAATTATAATAACATCGACTCGTGGACTAGGGCTCGTTAACGCCTGAACCATGTAAAAAACCTATTTGTCTGTTTATATTTCTGCACGTCTACAGTTCTTATCTTTTTATTGTTTTGTTTGTATTCGTTTCCGAAAAACTCGGTAAACAACAGTTGATCGATTGATTTTCAAGTTGTGGAGCTGGTTAGATCCAGGGTTTTAATAGCTTAATAACGTACTTATTAATATTCAGGCCTCATACTTGGTTTAGTCCAGGGTTTTATTGCTATAAATTTTCTTGATTAACTTAGTTAGATTCGAAATTGTTTTGAAAACTTGAGCTTTTTCAAGCTACCAAATTTCCAAATTCTAAGTTGCAGAATTTTTCAAAGACTTAAAAAATTATTATCAAATGTATCTACCCCTAAACGATCAGAATTTATGAATATTCTAGGTCACTTATACATAGTGATATTACAAAAATTGAGAAATTTTTGTATTTTGCTTATACTACACAACAACCATCAATTTTATTAGATAAAGGTAAATTTAAAAGAAGTTGCTTTTATAAATAAGCGTTAAAAAATAAACTAAACTTGGAATAAACCCAATCATTTATAATACTTCTTTTAGTGCAAAGCATTGAAAGTTAAAGGAGTTGTTTCTCCACTTAATCAGGGTAATCTTAAAGTACCTTCTTGCATAATCTCAATGATCTAATATGGTCCTTCCCAGTTTGGTCCCGCGACGCCAACTTTAGGGTCTTTATTTCCCAAGAACACCTTCTGAGCACCAGATCTCCCAACTCGAGCTTTCTCTCTTTGAGTTTTGAATTGAAATATCAAGTAACCTTCTGTTGGTAATGAGCGAGTTGAATATGCAATTCTTCTGGGAACTTTCAAGGAACTCAACTGGGACTACATTCAACTTGTCCACCCCCTTTGTTGTGGCGAGTCGAGGAAAAGCGTTTGCATTTATATTCTATTAGTTCGGGACCTACTTTATTGAGTAAAACTCGAACTCTAATAGTTCACTTTTTACCTTAGTCAAATACGCAACCATTTTTATCCCACGGGCGTGATATTCTCCCAGCACTTGGTTTACAATGAGATGAGAATCACTAAAACATTGGACGACCTTTGCTCTTAATTCTTTGGCAATCTGAATCCATACCAGCAAGGCCTCATACCCGACCTCGTTATTTGAGGCTCCAAATCCAAATCTAATTCTAAGAGTTGTGTGAAAGTGATGGCCGATAGGAGTTATCAAAATTACTCGAGCTCCTGACTCGTGTTAGTTTGAAGATCCATCTATAAATAATTTGAATAATGCTTGCATAGGCTCCCTTATAGGCTCATCCTTAAAACCGATGCACTCTGCCACAAAATCATCAAGGGTCTACCCTTTAATAGCTGTTCATGGTTTATAAAAAATCTCGAACAGACTGAGTTCGATAGCCCAGATTAGCAAACATCCCAATGCTTTAGGGTTTTACAAAACATGCCTTAATGGTTGATCAGTTTGGGCGTGTATTGTGTGGGAATGGAAGTATGGTCTATGCTTCCTCAAAGCTAGGAGCAAGCAGAACGCGAGTTTTTTTATCAGAGGATATCGAGACTCAGCTCCCAGAAGCCTCTTGTTGATATAATATACTAGCTTCTGAGTTCCATCTTCCTCTCGAACTAAAACAACATTGACCGTGTACTCATTTAGTGCCAGATAAAGATATTAAGCCTCTTCACTGATGGATTTAGATAGGACGGGGAGTTCATATAGGTGTTTCTTCAAGTCTTGAAATTCCTGTTCGCATTCATCAGTCAACTCAAACTGTTTATTTCCCCTTGGCCAATTGTAGAAGGGGAGACACTTGTCGGTTGACTTTGACACAAATCGATTGAGGACGTAAATTCTTACAGTTAAACTTTGGACCTCTTTTGCAACCTAGGCGATGGCATGTCCAACATTGATATGATTTTCTCCGGATTGGCTTCAATCCCCCTTGAATTAATGATGAAGCCTAGGAACTTCCCTGATGAAACACGAAAGGTATATTTCTGGCATTTTAGCTTCATGTTGTACTTTCTTAGTACAGACAAACATTCTTCCAGGTTAGACACATGGTTCTTGGTAGTCATTGATTTGACGAGCATGTTCAGAACACCACATATTGGACATGATCCTGAAAGACCCATGCCTCACGCAAAGCCTTCGCAAAGCTCACCCGCCTCGCCCCACGCAAGGCCCAGGCACACTTTGCCTCGTCCACCTCACTGAAGGTCCTACAGACCCGTGCCTAGGTGCCGCACACCTAAGCGCCTCGCACCACCAGCCACGCACCCAGGCACCTAGCGCCATCATCTGCACGCAACACTCACGCAAGACACCTCTCGCGACCCTGTCTCGCCATCACTTCGCGAGGCGCCCACGGTATCCCAACATGAGATGACCCTCGCAACCCTATCGCATGCATCACCTCACGAGGCGCCCACTGTCTCCCCACGCGAAATGCCCCTCACGACCCTATTGCGCGCATTACCTCGTAAGATGCCCATGGTCTCACCATGCGAGACGACCTCACACACAGCCCATGGTTTGGCGTACATCACTCATGTGAGACGCCTTCGCACGCATCACCTCGCGAGGTGTTAGGTTCATTTTAGGTTTGTTTTAGAGATCGTTTTAGGTTGTGTTTTTAGTTATTTAGGATTGTTTAGTGCAGATTTATGCTTGTTTTCTTTTTGTTTCAGGTTTTAATGGTCAATTACATAATATGGAGTGAAATGAGAAGAAACATGTTAAATATGATAAATAAGATGGATTTCGTGTTGATTGTGGAGTTTCAAGACATTATGTGTGGAAAATACTACATTGAAGATGCTCAACACACGTCGTTTATGCTCTATAACGCAAGTCTGAAACTTCAAGCCATATTTTTACCATGATGTATTCACTTTCTGGAAACACTTCTAGAAATAGAAGTTGTAGATATTTCTCTTAGCTTTCCATAACTTTTTTAATCATTCAATTCTGAGTTATATCGAAGGAGTTATTATCAAAATACGACGAGATGACGCTGCAGGCTGTTCGAACCGAGTTTTGTTGGTTCTGACTTTAGCGCTACAGCGCCATAATAAGAGCGCTACAGTGCTAGTGCACCAGATTTTGAAGCATTTTGGCACTGTTAATAGCGCTATAGCGCTCCAGAAGTAGCGCTACAGCGCTAGAGACGCGATTTTCACATTTTTTACCACTTTTTGAATGGCAATTTGGTCCTTTCACTTGGGAACTTTGGTAGGGATTTTTGGAGAAACATATAATGCGACTGAAAGGAGGTCTGGGGGGTAGACGACGACGGCTGGAGTAAGAACACCATATTGGAGGATTCGTCCCTGAGTTTTCATCATCTTTTTCTGTCAATTTTAATGTTTGTAATTGAATTATCTTATTGCTAGAATGAAGATCATAGGCTAAATTCTCTTTTAGGGCTTTTATGTGAATCTTTTGGAAACCCTTGTTATGGTTTAATGCAAAGTTGATATTCTTCTTCATCTCTTTCAATTCCTTGCAATTTATGTTAATTGTGCGATTATTGATTGATCACCTCTAATTGCTATTTTATGAATCAAATTGAAATCTGAAAAGTGAAATTTGATATGCTTTGATTGTTTGGATGCAAATTTAATTTAGAACGAAGGTATCTAGATTATTTGCGTATTTTCTGAGTTGCGTGGCTAATGCCCTCTACATGATTCAACTTACCATAGAAATATAGGAAGTTGTCATTTAGATTGAATTTCATAAGTCTTAACCAGATTATGAATTGTTGTTGCAACTTATTCTTGAATAGGGAGAAGGGAATATAGATGCTTTCATTAGGAAATAACAGGGTGGAAAAATAGAGGATCATAATTGTCCTAATTGTATTTTCTTTGTTAATTTGTTTAATTCTTCTTTGCGCTTCGTTAGTATTTTTCTTAGTTTAAAATCTCTGATAATTATTTCATCAAATAGAATTAAAGGATTAATTGATTGGTAATTGATAAATCAGTCCTTGAGGACGATACTCGATTTTTTACCATTTTTATTACGAATTGCGACTGTGTGCACTTGCATAGCTATAAATTTCGCAACACGAGGCACCCACAGTCTCCCTATGCGAGATGCCCCTCGTGACCCTGTCGCGCGCATTAGCCCACGATCTCGCATGCAGCACCCTCGCAAGACACCCTCACTCGCAACCCACAGTCTCACGCACATCACTCACATGAGACACCTTCACGCGCATCACCTCGCCAGGCGCCCTTGATATCACCACAAGAGACACCCTCGCGCGCAGCCCACTGTCTCGTGCGCTGCACCCACGCGAGATGTCCTCACGTCGTGCACCGTGAGAGCATGTCTCCTAAGAAGATCCATAATATACACGCTAGACAAGTAGTGGGCGTACAAGTGAGGCACCTGTTGTGTTCCTCGCTAGCCAACCTCTGACACTCGTACTAAACAAGTAGTGGAGGCACATTCATGTACTAAAGTGGAGGCGCTCCCACAGACTCTGACCATGTACTGAAGCCGACACCACAACCTTCTGCTCCACTATGACCTGTGCCACGACCCTGAATATGAACATACGTACAATCTAGTCCCCCGGGACCACAATGTATTAGGAGCCATTAGAGCCCCACTATAAATGGATCTTCTCCTCTCCATCTAAGGGGTTGAAATTTTTTGTAATATCAGACTATTCTAAGAGCCATATACGAGTTCTTCTACTGTTCATTTGCAATTTTCCTTCAAATTTCTACAAGTTCTTTTGTGTTCATTACGTTCTGATGATTTCTTTGAGTTTTCCATCCATATTTCATTGACAGATTGGCGCCGTCTGTTGGAAGGATATATGCCAAGACACTATTCTTCCATTGATTATAGTAGAAAAGATGTTGAGACGCCCTAAGCAGTTGAGAGAACCACGGGAGGTTGAGGTCCACCTCGATGGAGATCATCTGAAGGCTTCCATGAAGAATCCTCCACCACCCGAAAATGTGAATGCACCAAAGGAGCCCGGGGTTCTTGAGGATGAAAGGGAGGCCTTGTCCCCGGCTATCCCACCTGATGAGAACCATCCGAGATCAGCGGCTGCTCCTGCGAGAGATGTTGGAGAGTTCCCGTCCCCAAAGTCGCCACAGGTTCTGAACTCCGACCGGCAAGAACTAGGCCCTTTAACGCGCAGGCCTGGCAAGAATCCCCAAGTCCATTCCATAAGCTCGAGCTCTAGGTCTCAATTTTATGAAGAGGAGATACGCGAATTACATCAGAAGAACCAAAGGCTAGAAACCACCTTAGAGAATATGTAAGAGGTGTTGAATGGCTTGCTATAGGGGAATCAAGCAAATCTCTTCCTAGGCAAAAATAGACAAGCCAAGAAGGGGCAGAAACCATAGTCCCGGTGGATGATGGGAGGACTCGACTCTCCACCAGTAATACCCCCCGGATGAAGTAGCGTGAACGTCCTGAACCACCGAAACAACCTCTGAGGCCAGAGTAGAAGAACAACACTGACCCTCGTAACGAAGTCGAAGTCACTTCAAGCAAAACACCCTCAGACTTAAGGGAAGAGCTCAATAAGAAAAGGACAGACAAAAGGACTACACCTCCTATGGCGCCCCGGGGAGACATATGAAAGGGAAAGGCTAACCCGTCTACCTTGAGAGACTCCTTGAACAAAAGGAGATAAGACCTAGACACATAAATGAGGAGTCTCTGGAGTAAGATAATCACCGCATCTGGAGGGCAAGCCGTCGACAACGAGTTCAATTACGAATCACCATTCACTAAGGAAATCCAAGGCGTCTGACTCCCAGGCAACTTCAAGGAGCCTCATATGACCCCTTATGAAGGAAATATGAATCCCAAATACCATCTGGGCGCCTTTAACGACCTCATGAAATTAAGGGAAATTAGTAGCAGAGCCAGATGTCATTGCTTTGCTGTCACATTGAAGGGACCTGCGTAAAAATGGTTCAAAAGACTCCAGCCAGGGTTCATCAGGTCTTGGCAACAATTTTTTGATGAATTTCTCTAGCAACATCACGCCGTGCGTGATTACACAATGACAGGCACCAGCCTCGCTAACGTGAAACAAGGAGAAAATGATAGTCTAAAGAGCTATATCCACAGGTTCAATATGGAGGCAGTCCAAGTAGGAAGCTTGACCCATGGGGAATTAAAAATGGCCATCACGGCTGGATTACTCCCGGGTAGTAAGCAGTGGGATAACATGCTTAAGAGGGAGGTCACTGACTTGGACGATTTCTACGAACAGGCATAGAAATATATTCGTGTTGAGGATGGTCACAAGAGCCTTAAGGCTGGAAAAGATAGGTCCCCTCCAAAACCCACAATCCGAGAAGGCCTGCGAAGGGTCAAGAGATGATCGGCCTCGGAAGCCCCAACGCATTGATGAGCGCAAACAAGACCCCTACACCTTTTATACTGACCTCACACACGCTAGGGAACATATCTTCATCACGAATGAAAATCAGGTCCCTTTTAGGAGGCCCTCGCCAATGAAAATAGACCGATCAAAAAGAGCCCTAGTAAATATTGTCAGTATCATAGAGATATTGGCCACACCACCGCAGAATGCACTCATTTGAAAATTGAAATTGAAGAGCTTATACGCAAGGGACATTTGGGCGAATACGTCTGCAAAGAAAGCTAGAGGCCGAAAGAAGGAGCATCCTCACCATGGGCGTGGGAGGTAGCCCCATAGGTGCAAGGAGAAGTTAGGACCATCTTAGGAGGGCCAGGGTTCGGAGGCGAATCAAGGAAGGGGCGAGAAAAATATGTCAGGGAGGCCAGGCGAAGTCCACTACCATGCGTCTTAAGTTTCGAGCAGCGCCCCCCGAAGATTTTTAAGGGGGAGAACGACTTAATAACCTTCACTGAAGAAGATGCACAGGGTGTGCATTTCCCTCATAATGATCCCTTGGTGCTGACTGTCCATCTTGCAAACATGAGGGTGCATCGGGTCTTGGTGGATAATGGAAGCTCCGTAGACATCCTGTATCGCCTGGCTTTAGAGAAGATGGAACTGAACATTAGGCACCTAAATCCCTGCAATACCTCCCTGTATGGATTTACAGGAGATTCAATACAGCCCATAGGTGCAATTGAGTTAAGCCCCACCATGGGAGAACAACCCAGACAAACCACAATAATGGCAAACTTTGTCGTGGTAGATTGCGCCTCAGCCTTCAATGCGGTATTAGGGAGACCCTTTCTAAGAGAATTGAAGGTGATAACTTCAGTATACCACTTAGCCATCAAATTACCGACTCCTGGCGGAATATAAAGCATGAAAGGAGAGCAGAAGGAAGCGAGGGGATGTTATAACACATCCAATCGCACGACCATAAAGTCGTCAGTGCCTATGGCAATGGTGGTGCATGGAAGCACAAAACCACACGAATTAGACCCACGGATTACGGAGGAACCTAGGGCTGAGCCAGTAGAAGAGTTAGAAGAAGTCACTGTCATGAATGAGCGATTGAGGAAGCTGAAGGTAGGAAGAAACCTTCCGAGTATCATGAAGGAAGAGCTGGTAGAATTTTTGAAAGTTAACCTCGATGTATTCGCCTGGAGTCACGAGGACATGGTGGGGATAGACCCATCAGTCATGTGCCATCACTTAAACATAGACCCAAACGTAGGACCTGAGAGACAGTAAAGGAGAGTGCTAGACCCAGAAAGATACTCGACCCTAAAAGAGGAGGTTGACAAGTTGAAGGCAAATGGGTTTATCCAAGAAGCATTCTACCCAGTACGGGTATCCAACCCAGTTTTAGTCCCAAAGCCCAATGGAAAGTGGAGGACTTGTGTGGATTTTACTAACCTCAATAAAGCCTGCCCTAAGGACAACTTCCCACTTCCTAGGATAGATCAATTAGTAGACGCCACGGCAGGACACGAGCTACTCAGCTTCATGGATGCATATTCCAGGTACAATCAAATACCCATGAACTCGGCTGATGAGGAGCACACTTTGTTTATAACAGACATGGGGCTTTATTGCTACAAAGTGATGCCTTTTGGGTTAAAGAACGCAGGTGCTACTTATCAAAGGTTGGTGAATAAAATGTTTGTGAATCAGATAGGGAGAATATGGAAGTATATGTAGATGATATGTTGGTAAAGATAAAGAAGGCAGAAGAGCTCAGAAACGACCTCAGTGAGATGTTTGACACCCTCTGAAAATTCAGAATGAAGCTAAACCTGCTCAAGTGCACATTTGGAGTTTCGTCTGGGAAGTTCCTGGGTTTTATGGTGAATTCCCCAGAAAAATCAAGGCATTGTTGGAAATGAGCCCACCACGAAGAAAGAAGGAGGTGCAGTGCTTAACCAGGAGAGTAGCAGCCCTGAATAGGTTCATATCTAGATCCATTGTCAAATTCCTCCCTTTCTTCAACATCCTAAAAGGGAGCAAAAAGTTCGATTGGGATGAAGATTGTCAGGAAGCCTTCACTAAGCTAAAGGAACACCTTGTAAAACCAACCCTTTTGGCTAAGCCAGAAAAAGGGGAAAAATTGTACCTGTACTTAGCCATATCAGAGCATGCTATAGGCGCCGCCCTGATCAAAGGAGAAAAGAAGCATCACCAGCCCGTATACTATGTAAGCAAATGATTGGTAGATGCAGAAACCCGGTACCCATAAATAGAAAAGTTAGCATATGCCTTGATAGTGGCTTCACAAAAGCTGAGGCCCTAATTTCACGCTCATGCTATTGAAGTGCTCACCAACACCCCTTTGCTTCAAGTCTTGCACAAACCGGAGACTTCGGGAAGGTTGTTAAAATGGTCAATTGAGTTAAGTCAGTTTGATATAACTTACACCCCAAGGACCTCAGTCAACGAGCAGGTACTTGTAGATTTTATAGTTGAGTTTGCACATCGACCCCATGAGGAGGGAGAAACAGAAGAGAATGAACCAATGGGTGAAAGGGAAAAACTACCTGAAGAATGGAGCCTCCATGTGGGACGGGGTGTCTAACGAAGGAGGAGATGGTGTCGGCATAGTAATGATGGGACCGGAGGGACATAAGATGTATTGTGCATTAAGATTTGGATTTGAAGCTTCCAACAACGAAGCAGAATACGAGGCACTACTGGCTGGCGTGCGACTAGCCAATGAGTTGAAGGTAACACATTTGCATGTCTTAGTGACTCACGGCTAGTAGTATTTCAGGTGAAGGGAGAATATCAAGCTACAGGCCCCAAAATGGCTGCATATCTCGCCAAAGTGAAGGGTTATTTGGGTCAGTTCAAAAATTACACCATAGAACAGATCCCAAGGGAGCAAAACACAAATGTTGATGCTCTCGCAAAACTCGCCTCTACCTGAGATGAACACATGCTTGAGTCCATCCCTATTGAATACCTCTCCAGACTGAGCATAGTAGAAGATGAGGTCCACGTGGTCAATAAACCTGAGGAGTCATGGTTTGCACCCATCTTGAGGTACTTAAGTGATGGAACGTTTCCTTTGGACAAAAAAGATGCTTGCAAGCTGATTTACAAGGCTGCCCAATATACCCTAGTAGATGGAGTTTTGTATAAGAGAGGCTTCTCCACCCCGCTCCTACAGTGTATAGACAAGGAGGAGGCTTTATAGGTCTTGTAGGAGATATACGAAGGGGAGTGTTGTAATCATGCTTGGGGCAATCCACGGTTAAAAAGCCCATGCAGCAGGGATATTATTGGCCTGCCATGGAGAAGGATGCGAGTGATTTTGTGAGAAGATGTGGCAAGTGCCAACAACATGCAAATTACCCGAGACAGTCACCAAATGAGTTGGTGAGCATGACCAGTCCGTGGCCCTTCGCTGTGTGGGGGATTGACTTGATTGGAGCGCTACCAGTAGGAAGAGGAGGAGCAAAGTACGCAGTTGTAGCAGTCGATTATTTTACTAAATGGGTGGAAGCAGAGCCTCTAGTCAAGATAACGGCTAAGCAAATCACCACCTTTGTCAACAAATTTATCATCTACAGGTTTGGAGTACCCTACAAAATATTCTTTGACAATGGGACACAGTTCAAAGGAGGGTATTCGAAGAATATTGTAGAGAAAAGGGAATCAAGAGGAGTTTCTCCGCTGTAGTGCACCCGCAAGCCAATGGACAAGTGAAGGCCATCAACAAGATCCTAAAGAGGAACCTGAAAACAAAGTTGGAAAAGTTGAAAAGGGCCTGGGACGATGAACGTCCCAATGCGTTGTGGGCCTACAGGACCATGCCTCGTTCCACCACTGGAGAAACGCCTTTCACCTTAGCCTATGGGTGCGAGGTTGTCCTTCCAATAGAAATGAAAATCAACTCCTTTTGCATACAAGAATATGATGACCAAACTAACCTCGCAGCATTGGTCGAAAATTTGGACTTGTTGGAAGCAAGGAGAGAAAGGGCACAATTGAAGTTGGTTATGTACCAGCAACGAGCCGCAAGATACTATAATTCAAGGGTGCGAGAGAGCACGTTCAGGGTCAAAGACCTCATGTTAAGGAAAGTCCTACCCAACACTCAAGACCTGAGCGCGTGTGTATTAGGGGAAAACTGGGAAGGGCCCTACCAAGTTGCCAAGGTGGTGCCCCCTAACACCTACAAGCTGGCACGTTTGGATGACACCATGTTACCCAGAGCATGGAACACAGAGCATCTAAAAAAATATTATCAGTAAGACCTCCATGTCTAAGGCAAGAATATTATTGCTTTGTCTAAACATGCAAGTTTAATGTAATAGCTATGAGGTGGAGGGCTAACTTTGACCCCTTGATTTGTAGTAGGAACAAAGTCACCATAGGTTACCATGTACTTCGCTCATTTCTAATGAATATGTTTTGGCATCAAATGAATATATAGTAAGAACTCTTGTTTGAGCAAAATGATCACACTATCTAACTCTCATTTTCAATAATTATCAAAATGTGTGAGCGAAATGATCAAAGTGCCCGACGAGATAAATCTCGCCTAACACTTGGGGGATAGTGTATACATCCATAAAAGGGTCCTAAATGAGACCCTTATATATATATATATAAGAACCATTATAGATAAAGAAGAAGACCTTGCAAGGGACCACTTGAGTTCACGAGGATTAGCTACCCTTATGAACATCAAGCAGGTCGAAAGGTCCTACAAGAAAAGCCTCCTAATAAAGGTTGATACCTCCATGAGAGGAAAGACCTCGGGAAGAGCATCCACCAATAATTCTAGAATGGCCACCAAGCCACCCAGCCAAAAAGGTACCTAAAAGAGACCCTTTCAAAAATAGTACTATGCATAATGACGAGAATGACGCTTCTCGCAAGAAATAATAAGCGCACGCAAAAGTATATAAAATGATGACTAGAACCCAAAGTGTCAACATATCCTTATAGATACAATCAAGGTGCACCAAAGAGAGACCTATCGAACCCCTTCATGTGGGCTCAAAAGGACCTCAAACATGATAAATAAGAAATAAAAAAGACCTGCCGAACCCCTTTTTGCGGTCTCAAAAGGACCTCAAACATAGAGAAACAAAAGCAAATGATCACATATATATACAAAAAAAAAAAGGAGTTGCGATAATGTGGCAGGACTTAAAAAAGTTCCAACAACAAAAGAAATTTGAATGATAAGCTCAAATGCGCATACAACCAAATTGAATTAAATAATAGAGTTGCAGAAGCAAAATCTCAGGGCCTCCCACCACGAGCATTCCACTTGGCTACCTTGGCGACGGCATGCTCACCAAAGGAAGAGAAGTTGAAGGTGGGATTTTGCCTCCACATTCCATAGAGGGTGCGATCTATGGATTTGTACTCGATTTCAGCCAAATTCTCCTCTAGGAGAGTGACCCTCTTCTGCAATGTTGCAACCTTAGCTTCTGCTCCCCTAAGATCGGCCTCCAAGCGAGCGACCCTCTCTTGCAACATCACGGCCTTAGCTTCCGCCTTGCTCTTATTTTTCATTGATGAAGAGGCCTTCTCCAGGGCCTTCTCAAGATTAAGCTTGGTATAAGTGAGCTCCCTCTCAAGCTCACGAACCTTGACTGTTAGACGGTCCCTTTCAACATTCGATGAGGAGAGGTCCTGCGCCAAGTCGGCGAAGCGCAAAGAAGCCTGCAAAAAAAATGATGATGATGAGAAAACAAAGAATCCAAAACAAAAAAAAGGGGGAAAGAGTAAGACCAATGTAAGACGTATGAACTCACCCAAGTTGTGGAGCGCACAAGAGTCTTCCCAAGCTCCAATGTGGCAAAATTCCCGAGACTTCTCCACTTAGTCTCAAGAATACCCTCAGCGACCCGGGTATACCTTTGCCCATAAGAGGCCACCATACGACCCACTCAGGATGCCCCCTCCAAATCAGGGGCGCTAGGCTGAGCAGGGACAGATGACTCGCTCATTGAAGGAGGGAGGGGGCAGGAACACCAAAATAATGGGGCCCTGACGGACCAATATTGATGGGAGCATGAGGAAGAGTGTCGTATTCCTCATAAAAGGGCACGACAAAGCACCTTGGCATGGCCTGTGGACCGTGGGAATGTGAGGCCATGTCACGATCCATAGGGACCAAAGGAGGGAACCCCCTTGGAGACAAAGATGACCTGGGTGGGCATCTGGGTTCTGGGGAAGCCTCCTTAGGCACCCACTTCGCGTCACCCCCGTCCGAGTGATGATCAACTAAAGGCGCCTTCTTCCTTCGCTCGGAAATGTGCCACAACGCACAGGATCTAAAACTGCGGATAAGTTGTAGGGGTTCAGGTTTGCCACGGTGAAGAGGTAAGTGACCATTCTCTTAGTGGGGTCGGCTTCGAGGAAGGTGTCCGCTGGTGCGGCCTCCAACTCAGAAATGTTAGGGTTACCAAAATCCTCTGCATAATCAACACAATTATCAATATGAGCATAAGTTCCAAAATAACCAATTCAAAGTAAAAGGAAGACAAGCTTGAAGTACTTACTTGGGGACGAGCAAAAGCATTCACGTACAAAAAGGGGACCTTTCACGAAGAAAAAGTCCTGCTTCCAGGACCCCGGGTTGGATACAGAGCTCTCTTTGAGGGAAACATGGGAATTGGTCTTCTGCAAGAAATAGAAGCCTTTGGATTTAGGGGTTGGCATAAGGTTATACATATAGTACACCTCTCAAGCCGTAGGAGTGTGGTGGTTGAGCTCAGTAAAGGCCATGTATAGGCAGCTTAAGGTCAGCCAGCTGTTAGGCGCCAGCTGGAGTGGAGCAAGGTCGAAATGGTTAATGATCATGATAAAGAATGGGTGTAAAGGAAGTGTCCCACCCGCCTTCAGGATATGCTTGCTCAAGGCCATGCACCCCTGGGGGGGATTATCGGCTCGGCAGTTATTGGAAGGAATATATAACTTGTGTTCCTTGCCAATATGGTATTTAGCGGATAACTCCAACAGTCGATTCTTCGACACAATGGACACAATAGAAGATGCCAATAGAGTACTAGAATCTGCCTCCTCGGAAGCCACCTTCCACCGCACTCTCTTTGCCATATCTGCAAAACCAAAGGAAAAAGTTGAGGTAGAAACATGGCATTTTACCCTCCATTTTTCTTCTTAGCAAGGGTCTTCCACCGAGGCACTGAGTATAGGAGCACTAAGCTAGGGTGGATCGAAAACAAGGGTTGAGGGGAACCTGGGGTGACCTCATGGTAACCATAAGGGGAGAATGGGGCAGGAGGTTCAGGAGGGAGATTTCCCTCCATGAAGTCCAACTCCATCTGTAGATCAAAAAGGCTCACTTTAAGGCTTGCAATGTGGTCGCTAAGGTTAAAAGGGGAAAGGAACTCCATCCCTCATCAAAACTGAATCTATTTCGCTCTCCACCACCCAGATTTTATGCCTAAGTTCAGCCATCTGCTCAAGGTGACGTATACGGGCCTGCCTCAAAGTGCCAGTCTTGGTAAGGGTTGTTTTCGGGGGACTCCGAGTCTGAAGATAAGTCTACAAACTCGACCCCCGGAGGAACGCCAGACGATCCCTCACATGCCATGGAACCTCGTCTCGTAGGTAATAAGGGTGCACGTGTAAGTGAAGTGGTTGCTACAAAACACAAAGGAAGGGGCTCAAAACCTCTAGACACGAGCGCTCTAAATGACCAACTACAGGGTACAAACAAGGGCATGTATGTGGATTAGCTCACAACGAGCTCTGGCCAAGGCAACCCATCCCGAGTAGTGCTAATTTAGACCCAATGAAATAAGAAAGAAGGAAAGTATACCTTAAGTAAGAAAAATCGGGCACTGTCACAGTCGAAGGGAGGCCAAGGGTTGAAAGTACCATCACGATCGAAAGGAGGCCAAGGGTCAAAAGTACCGTCACGGTCGAAAGGAGGACAAGGGTCAAAAGCACTGCCGTGATCGAACAAATGCGAAGGGTCAAAGATATGCGTCTGCAAAAATGAAGGAGAGAGGAGTTTTAGTCTCCAAGTGTAATGCCCCAAATTTCCTAATAAGGTTTAGGACCTTGATTAGGAGGTCGGGAGGGCCATAATTGATTTATTGTGTTATTAAGTGATTATATGCATGTTTAGGTGTATTAAATATGCATGTGAACCCATTTCTGATTAATTGGGTGATTTTCATATTTTGGCCATTCCGAGCATATTTAGCATATAAGTGATATGTGTGTGGCGCTTTATTATTATTTGGTTATGCCAGGGTTACCTAGCATGAGACAATCCTAGGAGGTAAGCTAGTGGGAAAGTCACAAGGGGATTTATTCTTGACTCGGAGTGAGTCAAGGGGTATTTAGAGCATTACCGGGTTATTGGGTAATGGGAATTAATATTTGATGATAAATTGGGAATTAGTAAGACAAGGGGGAAATTCAGGAGGTTTTGACTATTTTGCCCTCGGGGATGTTTTCGGGACCCCAAGCATTAGGATTTTTTTGAGGCTACTTAAGCTTGAAGTAACCTATTAATAAATAAAAAGAACGTTCAGTAGATTATCTCTCCCTCAAAGTTCCATTTTCGTCTTCCGATCGCATTTTTGAAGGAAACTTGAGTTCTAGGACTCACATTCAAGCGAGGATCGAGGCATAGTGATCCTATGAAAGATTAGAAGCTTATTAGCCAGAGGATTTAGTTTGGAAACAACTCAATCGAAGGTAATCCAAGTTTTAAGTTCTAAGTTTTTAAAGTTTTTAAGCTTGAATTGGACTTTGTGTTTTGATGAGTTTTTGATTGATTTGAGACTTGGGTTTTGTCTGTTTTGGATCATGGGGATGTTTGGGAGCTTTGATTTTTGAGTTTGGAGATGTTTGGAGAGGTTTTTGGAAGGTTTTTAAATGGAGCAAACGAGGAAAAATGGAAGGTTCCTGGTTGGGCCGCGACCTTGTTCTTGGGCGCCGCGGCCCAAGCTCAATGAAGAAGGTGAAGGTTGGTGGTGGACTGTTAGGGCCGCGGCACAAGGTGGAGCGCTGCGGCACTAGGCTTAGGCAGAGAAGAGTTCTGCCTCTATTTGGAGGTGGTCCGCGGCGCTTGGTAGGTAGGGTCACGGCGCTTGAGGCCATTTGTGGCCAAAATGGTGTTTTGATTATGGGAAATCAAACCTTAAGCCTCAGGATCGCTCCTACTACCTGGTTTAGTGGGATTCAATGTCCCAGAGGCTAGGTCTTGGTTCCGGGATTGGTTTTAGAACTTGAACTCATTGGATAACCATTTATGGTTGTGACTAGGTTATCACTAGAGGCTTCGAATCAGGATCGTGCTTGTGGCTCGTTTATTGGTAACCTGTGCTTGGACCAAAGGTAAGAAAAATGCACCCTATGTATATGACATGCATGGTTATTCTTGATGCATGTTGTATGTTTAAATGTGACATGCATGGTTATTGTTGAGGCATGTCAAGTTATTAAATGTGATACATGTGTTGCACAAAAAACATGTGATTATGGCATGCTATGAATATTGAATATGAGATTGTTCAGAGCTTGAGTCTCTGTGTTTATGCATGATTCTAATTATGTTAGCAATTGTTCAGTAAGCATGCTGAATGCCTTATATTCGGATATTTGACATATTATATATGTTTGGTAGCATTGCTTACTTGTGTATGGCACTGACTAGTCAGGGTCGGCACTGGTCGCGTATTACTAACTTAAGAGTTAGAAATGGCATAAGCGTCATGAACGCAGGACTGATAAAAGATTAGATCTAACCGATATCAGCATGGAATGACTCTAGGAGCATTAATGCTGGACTGACCAGAAGGTCAATGAGAATTATAAGCGCTTGACTAGTCTAGGACTAGTTACTCAGAGCCAGGGCCAAAGGCCTAGGTGACTGTTTGTCACGTGGCTAGGGAGCAGAATCCCATGGTTGTGACTCTATGGTCATGCGATAGGTTATATTGGTGACTAGTTCATCGAACACATATCTTGTTTAAGCTAGTGATATGATCACTTATCTACAAGCCCCGGTTACCCTATCGTCACATGGCTAAGGGAGCGGAATCCCATGTTAGTGACCCTGTGGTCACTCAGTAGGTTTAGGCTGGTGACTTTTTCACAAAATACCTATCTTGTTTAAGCTATTGAAAGGATCACTTATTTATAAAGGGAACAGAACCCACCTTAGTGAATTTTACAACTGTCACTCTTCTATTTAGGGCTATAAGCCCAGCATGGTTACCGGAACCACCAATGTTAAATCACTTATCTGATTAGGATTGACTTAATAGTCATCCACTCAGGAGGACAGGATTCCTTATCGTAGATACCTATCATTACGTGAATTTATTTGCCTGCTTGAATAGGGCTATATTTGCTAGGCATGCGCCTTATGATTTGATGACATGTTATTACTTTTCATGAGCATATTAAGTTTTCTTGCTGGGCTTTGGGTCACGGGTGCTATGTGGTGCAGGTAAAGGCAAAGGAATGTTGGACCATCCTTGAGTTGGAGAGCTTAAGTGGCGATGTGTACATATGCAGCTGCTCGACCGCCACGGCCGAGGGTTGGAAAAGGAACTAGGGTTAAACCCTGTTTTGCCGCTTAGATCGACTCGTTGTAAATATTTTCTTGTAATAGACCTTTAAATTATATTTTTGGGATCCCAATGTATAAAATAATAATTCTAGTGAAACGTTATATCTTAACCAAAACTTTTAATCCCTAAACTGCTAATCATACTTAATTACACGATTTTTTCCAAATGACTCAATTGGCAAGTTCAACACTGTTTATAAGGCACACCGTAACGGTCCCTGGAGTTTAGGGCTGAGCAATGGATGGGCATGATCAGTTCCATTCTTGACAGTATGGGGTTGGTAGGTCACGATAGGGTGATCTGTGCAACATTTGTATTGCGGGATGATGCCCGAACGTGGTGGGAAGAGATATCCCAGACATGAGACACAGCTATGATGGATTGGAAAGAATTTAGGCAGCTGTTCAATGAAAGATATTACTATGATGCAGCCAAGACTACTAAGATGAGTGAGATTCTGAATCTCGTTAAGGGAAATGCAACACTAACCGAGTATGTTAGTAGATTTGATGGGTTAGCCAAGTTCGCTTTTGGCATGGTTCCCACAGATGTAGCTCGGAAGGAAAAGTTTGTTCAGGGATTGAATCCTAGAATAGCTTGGGGCATTAGAGTTTCCCCAGTGCATGAAATTTCTACCTATGCTCAGGTGGTAGAGAAGGCTCTTGTTGTTGAGAGCATAAGAGATGAGAAGAAGAGTGTTAAGGAGCACGAAGCTCGGATAGTGGTACCTCCACTTATTGGAGCAAGCAAGAATGAAAGCTGGAAGAAAATTTATCCAATATGCACTCGGTGCAAGAAGCATCATCTGGGAGAATGCCTAGCAAAGGCATGTTTCGCATGTGACATGATTGGGCATATTGTGAAGAATTTCCCAAGGCTAAGAAAGGATGAGAAAAAGGGGATAAACTCTACTCCATCTTGAGTGTTTATTCCGAGGCAGTCAGAGTCTAAGACTGAGACTAGTTCCTCAGGGGTGGTAAGTCAGTTTTCTATTTCTGATTTTTGAGTTATACTGACTGGTTTTGGTGCCATGTTGTTTCTTTGTTTGATGCTTCTAGAGAAGCATAGAGTTGTTATGCAGATCACATGATTATGTTGTGATGGGAATGGGATACTGTATTGGTAATTTAAGAAATGAGTAGGGTTATGATAAAAAGGACACATCAATGATTATGATAAAGTTGGTTATGACTGACTTTAGGATGATCCTGGATATGGATGAGTTAAGTAAGTGTGGGGCAATTTTAAATGGCAAGGAAAGAATAGTAGCTCTTGGGCTTGGGAGCAGAAAGCCTTGTGGCAGTTGGCACTGTGCATAGATTTGGTATGCTGATGACATATGTATTGAGAGCTAGAGTTTTATTGCAGGGGGATGCATAAAACTCTTAGCTAGTGTGGTGGATACAACTTGGATTGTGCCAGTGGGATCAGGATAGACTGGTCTAGTCTGTGAGTTTTTGGATGTGCTTCCAGGGGATCTGTCAGGGTTGTGTTTGCATGAAAAGGATAGAATTGTAGATGGATTGGTGCCAGGAATGGAAATAGGTTTTAGGGAACTGTTTTGAATGGCTCAGTGGAGTTGTAAGAATTAAAGGTTCAGCTAGTGAGTGAGATGGTATTCTCTAAGGTGGATCTTGGATCTGGTTAGTACCAGCTAGATATTAGGGAGAACGATATGCAAAAGATTGTTCGAGAATTTGCTTAATGCCAAGTGTTTGTGAATCAGATGAACAGAGCATTCAAAAGTTTATTTGAATGGGCTTTGTGATCATCTTGGACGATGGTATTGTGGTGTATTCTCTGTGGAGATTTGCCAAGGTCAAGGAACGCCTTAGGGGCAGGAGTTTCCTTGGGTAATAAGGATATTACATGTGCCTTGAGAAAGAGTTCTGAGTCTTTTTGCAGATCAGAATCAATTACTAGGAGGTTTTGACACCTCAGTGACACAGGGAGAAGTGATTGCTTATGCAACATGTTGGTTAAAGTATCTAACCAGAACTAGAGTAGAGTTTCTGGTGGGCTAGGTGGCCAGTTTTATGTTTGAGATTATCATCTCGAAAAGGATCAAAAGGAAAGATGACTAAGTGAACCACAGATAAGAAAGATTGAGTGGAAAGTCTTAGCTGGATTAGCTAAGGGTAAAACAGTGTCAGGTATGAATTTATTGAGGTATAAGGATCGGATTTGGAGCCCGATGGACACTGAGATTAATTGGGAGATTCTGGATGAATCTCATGCTATTCTTTTATTCTCTTCAGTCAGGCGTCATTGGAATGTAACAGGATATGAAAGCTTTTTAGTGGTGGCCTTAGATGGAGAGGGATGTAATGGAATGCGTGGTAAAGTTCTTAACCTGTTAGCATGTCAAGACGGAGTATCAGAGATCAGTGGGGTCATTTTAGCCCTTGAGTATCTCATAGTGGAAATTAGGAAACATCGCGATGGGTTTTGCGATGGGATTGCCCAGGTTAATGGGACAGTATGTGTTGGCATTGGGTCATTAAGGACCAGATGCCAAGTGAGTTTGTTTTTGTCAGAAAGGACGAATAATGCAGCTGATCAGTATTCAGATCTCTATGTGAGAGAGAGATAGTGCGCCTTCATGAAATTCAAGGTCTATTTTCTCAGATGAAGACTCTATTGTTACTTCCAGGTCATCGAAGAGTTAAGGAAGGTGATAAGTATATAGATGGGATTCAATACAGTTTATTATTCTCAGACTGATGGTAAGTTACAGAGAGAAAGAGAGAGAGTCATCCAATGTTGGAAAGATACCTTATGAGATGAGGTATGTTGAGTATGCTTAGCACCAGTTCATTGGAATGAGATGGATGAGGTGTTGATTTTGGATCCTGAGGTGGTTCAGGGGACCATTGATATTATTAGAAGTTAGAGCTTGGATGCTCACTTCTCGAAGTAAATGGAAAAGTTTTACTGAATAGAAAAGTAGGAACATGGAGTTCCACGTAGAGGATTGTATCTTCCTTAAAAATATCACCATGGAAAGGGGTGATGAGTTAAAAGCAAGTTGAGCCCTAGAGTAGTATAACAGTTTGAGTCCTGGATAGGACTAGTCAGGTTGACTTTGGTTAAGCCTTATCTTTGGCATAGTTAGTTGTATACAGTGTATTTTGTATTTCCATGCTGAGGACATGGGTTGAAAGGAATTCATGAGTTGAGTTATGAGAATCTGGAGATTGAGGCTAAGTTATCCTATAAGGAATAGCCAGTCTAGATATGAGACAGAAGAACAGGGTTCAGAGGAATAAGAGTGTACCTTGAGTTAAGGTAATGTTACGAAAATAGTGAGGTCAAGAGAATGACCTGGGAAACTGGGATCAGTTGTGCGAAATTCTTATTCCAGATTGTTCAGATTAATTTCGAGGACGAAATTTCTGTAAGGAGGGGATAGTTGTAATGCCCCAAATTTCCAAATAAGGTTTAGGACCTTAATTAGGAGGTCGGGAGGGTCATAATTGATTTATTGTGTTATTAAATGATTATATGCATGTTTAGGTATATTAAATATGCATGTGAACCCATTTCTGATTAATTGGGTGATTTTCATATTTTGGCCATTTCGGGCATGTTTGGCATATATGTGATATGCGTGTGGTGCTTTATTATTATTTGGTTATGCCAGGGTTACCCAGCACGAGTCGATCCTAGGAGGTAAGCTAGTGGGAAAGTCACAACGGGATTTATTCTTGACTCAGAGTGAGTCAAGGGGTATTTAGAGCAATACTGGGTTATTGGGTAATGGGAATTAATATTTGATGATAAATTGAGAGTTAGAAAGATCAGGGGGAAATTCTGGAGGTTTTGACTATTTTGCCCCCGGGGATGTTTTCGGCACACCAAGCATTAGGATTTTTTTGAGGCTACTTAAGCTTGAAGTAACCTATTAGGAAATGAAAAGAACGTTTAGTAGATTCTCTCTCCCTCAAAGTTCCATTTTTGTCTCCTGATCGCATTTTTGAGTGAAACTTGAGTTCTAGGACTTGGATTCAAGTGAGGATCGAGGCATAGAGATCTTAGGAAAGATTAGAAGCTTATTAGCCGGAGGATTTGTTTGGGAAACAACTCAATCGGAGGTAATCCAAGTTTTAAGTTCTAAGTTTTTAATGTTTTTAATCTTGAATTGGACTTTGTGTTTTGATTAGTTTTTGACCGATTTGAGACTTGAGTTTTGTTGGTTTTGGATCACGGGGATGTTTGGGAACTTTGATTTTTGAGTTTGGAGATGATTGGATAGGATTTTGGGAGGTTTTTAAATGGAGAAAACAAGGAAAAATGGCTGGTTCGTGGTTGGGCCGCGGCCCAGGCTCAATGAAGAAGGTGAAGGTTGCTGGTGGGCTGTTAGGGCCGCGACGCAAGGTGGAGCGTCGTGGCACTAGGCTCAGGCAGAGAAGAGTTCTGCCTCTATTTGGAGGCGGGTCGCAGCGCTTGGGAGGTAGGGTCGCGGTGCTTAAAGCAATTTGTGGCAAAAATGGTGTTTTGATTATGGGAACTCAAAACTTAGGCCTTGGGATCATTCCTACTACCCGGTTTAGTGGGATTTGATGTCCCAGAGGCTAGGTCTTGGTTCCGGGATTGGTTTAGAACTTGAACTCATTGGATCACCGTTTATGTTTTTGACTAGGTTATCACTAGAGGCTTGGAAATTTGCTTGTGGCTCGTTTATTGGTAACCTGTGCTTGGACCAAAGGTAAGAAAAATGCACCCTATGTATATGACATGCATGGTTATTCTTGATGCATGTTGGATGTTTAAATGTGACATGCAAGGATATTTTTAAGGAATGTCAAGTGATTAAATGCGATGCATGTGTTGCATGAGAAACATGTGATTAGTGCATGCTATGAATATTGAATATGAGATTGTTCAGAGCTTAAGTCTCTGTGTTTATGCATGATTCTAATTATGTTAGCAATTGTTCAGTAAGCATGCTGAATGCCTTATATTCGGATATTTGACATATGATATATGTTTGGTAGCATTGCTTACTTATGTATGGCACTGACTAGTCAGGGTTGGCACTGGTCGCGTATTACTAACCTGAGAGTCAGAAACAGCATAAGCGTCATGAACGCAGGGATGATAAAAGATTAGATATAATCGATATCAGCGTTGAATGACTCTTGTAGCATTAATGCTGGACCGACTCGAAGGTCGATGAAAATTATAAGCGCTTGACTAATCTAGGACTAGTTACTCAGAGCTAGGGCCAAAGGCCTAGGTGACTATTTGTCAAGGGGCTAGGGAGTGGAATCCCATATGGTTGTGACTCTATGGTCATGCGATAGGTTATATTGGTGACTAGTTCATCGAACACCTATCTTGTTTAAGCTAGTGAAATGATCACTTATTTACAAGCCCCGGTTACGCTATCGTCACATGGCTAAGGGAGCGGAATCCCATGTTAGTGACCCTGTGGTCACTCAGTAGGATTATGCTGGTGGTTGTTTCACCAAACACCTGTAACGACCCCAAATTCGGTATTAAGGCTTAGGGCCTGGGATAGTGTGCCTGGAGGGCATAAAGGAATTCTGTGTGTGTCTTTAATGAGTTTTATGCATGATTATGATTTAATGCACGTTATATGATTATGTGATTAATTGTGATGCATGACTATGTGAATTAGTATGCATGTAGACCTGATTGAGCATATTTGTAATTTGGCCATGTTGGGCCTGACTATGTTGATACCTGTGATCTATGACTCGAGACGATCCTAGAATGAGCGGGTTAGCGGAAAGTCAAAACGGGAACCTGTACCCGGCTTGGGTTAAGCCTGGGGAGTTTAATTGAGAATCTGGGAATATATTTGATGATTAATCCGGTATTGGGTAGCGAGCGGGAATTATTAGGAACACTTGAGGAATTAGTGGGAATTTGGGTAATATGACTAAAATGCCCCTTTATGGACATAAAGGTTTAGAATTAGTAAGGGAGGGCATTTTGTTCATTAGGCTTGTAAGAGATAAAATAAAGAAGGTCTTTATACTTAGTGGATTTTGTAGAGAAAAGCATAGGCTGAAAAGAAAGAAAGAAGGAAGAGAAGGAAGAGAGGGAAAACTGAAGGGTTTGGCTTTGAAGATTCGGTTTGTGGCTCTCCTAACCATTTCCCTTGATTTTTCTTGAGGTTAAGCTCAGTGGGAAACTAGGGTTAGCTGAGCATCAAGAATCCTAAGCTAGGCTTGAGGATTGGCAAGGGATTAGCAAGATCACATCAGAGATTTGAGGTAAGTTCTTGAGGTTTTCGGTTTTAGGGTTTTGCTGGTTTTGAGCTGTGTTTTTGAGCTAAATGGATGGGGTTTTTGGGGAAAACAGGTCAAGGTTGTGAAGGTGCAAGCCAAGGAGGTCTAGGGTTCAGTTCAAGGTCGAAATTCCACCCACGGTATGATTTCTAAGACCCTATCCTTGTTGTTTGAGTGATTTTCTGGTTTTTGGGTTCATTGGGTTAGATTTTGAATTGTGGGTTGCTTGAGCTTGGGATTGAGTTCATGGGGTGCTTGGGATGAGTGTGTGGTGTGTATAAGTTATTTTTTGGGCTTGAGAAAGAGTTGGGCAAGTTTGGGGTCGAAATGGGGGAAGAAAATCGCAAGCTACAACTAGCGCTACAGCGCTAGGCAGGGGGCGCTGTAGCGCTAGCCCCTGTCTGGTGAGGGTGGTTCTGCTTGTAGCGCTACAGCGCCCTCTTTTGAGCGCTGTAGCGCTGCACTGTTCACAGAGGGGATTTTTGGGCTTTTGTGAAGGGATTTTGACCTAGGGTTCGGGGCTCGATTCCGCCACGTTGTTTTGGGGATCTAGGACTTCCCGGGGGCTCGGGATTAGTCCCGAGGCTAGGTTTCGGACTTGAGGATTGGTGATGACTTTGACTTGTGGATTTTGCTTAGGTAAGTGCTAGGGCTCGAGTAAGATCGTGCTCAAGGAGTCAGGTTGATCAAGGCTACTGAATCTAAAGGTAAGAAAACCGTAACACCCGAGAATAGGGCATGGCCCCACTGTGTGATTGTAGGGCATGGCCCAGATTGTATTATGTGCAAATGTTTAACCTTAAATAAATCATGATGTGTGTGAATGATTATTTTGAATGTACTATATGTGTGATTATGATGAAATGAACGGCAAGGGCCGAGTGCGGCGTAGGCCGGGTACGGCCGTGGGGCCGAAAGTAACACACAGCACATGGGATGCTTATATTCAGGGTGGGACCCAAGGGATACATGAGTTATCCTCGCGGTGAGAACCGAAACCCCAGGCTTTGGTAAGGCCTCAGGGGCGGTATGGCCGTACTTGTTTATTATGATGGTTTTCCTGTTTATCAGTGAATTATGCCAGCTATATGATTTGCATATGTTATGTACTGTTTGGGTTTTCTTGCTGGGCTTCGGCTCACGGGTGCTCCGTGTGGCTGGTAAAAGCAAGGAGTCAGTCAACCGGCCATGAGTATGGAGAGCGTGGGGGCGGCGCGTACATGTTCGGCCTGCCCGACTGTTTTGGTTGGGGGCATTTTGTAAATGGCTGTATTGATATATTCTTTTGATAGTTAACCTGGTGTAAATCTATTTGTGAGTTGTAAATATTTTGTAAACCTTATTTTGGGATCCCAGATGTTTTATACTTACGTTTTCAATGAAGTTAAACATTTTAAAGAGTACAGCCTTAAATTCTGATTTATCCACACTTGTGGTTTTAGAAACCACTTAGAGTCAGTCAAAGGCACGATTTCTATTTTAAACTCACTTAGTAACGGCCCTAAGGTAGTAGGGCGTTACAACTTGGTATCAGAGCGAGCCAAGGTTTATTGGTTCTGGAGATTGACCGAACATGTACGCACGCTGCCATTGAAAAGCTCGACTCAGGGTGGTTTGGTATGGTCGATTGATATATTCATGAATATGTGTTTAATGCTTTGTGTGCCTGCCTAGATTGTTATGAGCATGATGATTGAAATAACATATGCATGATGCCAGGGCAAGGCCCGTTGTATGCTGCATGGTATTTGTATGTCATTTTGGTCGATTGATCTTGGTTGTTGTTGAGATTGAGAGGTAGAAATTGGACCTTGTTATCATGCCTAATGAGCGGTGTCACTGATTGCAGGCATTTAGTTGTAATGCCTCGCCAATCGTCGAGACTCCGCGGCATTCAGGCCGAGGATGATAACCAGGGGCAGGACCCTCCACCTGCTCCTCAGAACTGGCAACAGATTTTAGCAGAGATGGAGGCTAGGTTGAAGAAAACAGAGGAAAAGCTTAGTCAGTTGAGGCAACCAGCTCCTCCACCAGCCACTGTGATACCACCACCGCCTAGTGTGGTACCAGCTCCGGTTCAACCTGTGACTGGGAACAGGTTGGAACCTCTATATGAAAGATTCAGAAAACAGCAACCTCCTACCTTTGAGGGGGGAGCAGACCCACTGCAGGCTGAGCAGTGGATGAGTACAATGTCTGTAATCCTGGACTTCATGAGGGTTGAAGGAAGGGATAGGGTTGACTGTGCCAGTTATATGCTTAGACATGATGCACGAATATGGTGGGAGGTGGTAGGGCAGCGAAGGGATACTGCAATTATGACCTGGGAGGAATTCAAGAGCATTTTCAACGAGAAATACTACAGCGTAGCCGTTCGAGCGGCGAAGGCGGATGAGTTCAACAGCCTGACTCAGGGCAGGTTATCCGTCACTGAGTACGCCCTAGTATTTGACAGATTGGCGAAGTTTGCGCCAGAGCTTGTGCCGACTGATACGGCCAGAAGGGACAGGTTTGTACGGGGATTAAATGTAATGATCGCCCGTGACGTGAGTATTACAATGGCTCCAGAGACTACCTATGCGCAAGTGGTAGACAAGGCCCTCACTGCTGAGAGGGCTGAGGATCAGATCTGGAAGGATAACGCCGCTAGGCGTGATACCAGGAGGGTAGTGCCTTCTTCTTCTGGGCCTAGTCGGGGCAGCGGCCCCAGTGAGCAGAAGAGGAGAGTACCAGACTCATTTACTCCCTATGGTTCTGACAGGAGGGTTCGCGGTTCTGTGGGTGGCCGCCAGGGCGGTAATGAAAACTGGAGGGGTTATCCATTGTGTCCTCGATACAGGCGACGGCATCAGGGTGAGTGCCGGTCCATCTCTGGAGCGAGTGCCGGCATCAGGGCATGTTTTGTTTGTGGAAGCACCAGTCACTTGAAGAAAGATTGCCCACAGGCCAGGAAGGAGGAACCAAGGCAGGGTGACAGCCTCTCCCCTGCTAGGATTTTCACCTTGACTCAGACTGAGGCAGAGGCCAGTCCATCAGTGGTCACAGGTCAGATTTTTAGCGCTGGATCCTTGTTTACTGCATTGATTGATTCTAGTGCTACGCTCTCATTTGTTGCTGCTAGGGTGATTGATCAGCTTTGTAGACCTAGTATTTTGTATGCTAGGGGTTTTCAGACTATATTGCCTACAGGAGAGCTGGTAGTCTCTAGGAGGTGGGTTAGAGCCTTACCAGTAGTGGTAGACGGTAGAGAATTGTTTGTTGACCTGATTGAACTAGAGATGGATGATTTTGATATAATACTAGGGATGGATTGGTTGACGCGGTATGGAGCAACCATTGATTGTAGGCGACGAATGGTGACCTTTGAACCGGAGGGCGAGGCACCCTTTGTGTTCGTGGGAACGGTGGATGGACCGCGGGTGCCTATGATCTCGGCACTAAAGGCTAGAGACCTGATGCAGGAGGGTTTCATAGGATTCCTAGCGAGTATAGTAGATTCCTCCAAGGTGGCGGCAGTGGGACCGAATGAAACCAGAGTTGTCTGTGAGTTCCCAGACTTGTTTCCAGCGGATCTGCCGGGGTTGCCGCCGCAGCGGGAGATTGAGTTCGTCATAGAGTTGGCTCCGGGAGCAGAGCCAGTATCCAAGGCACCTTACAGAATGGCTCCAGCAGAATTAAAGGAATTGAAGATTCAGCTGCAGGAACTACTTGATTTGGGGTTTGTCAGACCGAGTTTCTCGCTGTGGGGTGCTCCAGTTTTATTTGTTAAGAAAAAGGATGGATCGCTCAGGATGTGCATCGATTACAGAGAGTTGAATAAGTTGACCATCAAGAACAAGTATCCATTGCCTAGGATCGACGATTTATTTGATCAGCATCAAGGGAGTATAGTGTTTTCGAAGATTGATCTCCGATTAGGCTACTATCAGTTGAGGATCAGAGAAGAGGACATACCAAAGACTGCATTTCGGACACGGTATGGGCATTATGAATTTTTGGTTATGTCCTTTGGGTTAACCAATGCCCCGGCGGCATTTATGGATTTGATGAACAGAATTTTCAAGGATTACCTGGATAAGTTTGTGATTGTGTTTATTGATGATATCCTAGTATACTCCCAGTCAGAGATAGAGCATGAGCATCATCTGCGCCTGGTGTTGCAGCGGTTAAGAGAGCATAAGTTATATGCTAAGTTTAGCAAATGCAAGTTCTGGTTATCGCAAGTTTCATTTCTAGGCCATATTATCAGTAAGGATGGGTTACTGGTCGACCCAAGCAAGACGGAAGCAGTAAGAGATTGGCCTAGACCCAGCAATGTTCCTGAAGTTAGAAGTTTCCTTGGATTAGCAGGTTACTACCGGCGATTTGTAGAGGGGTTCTCCAGGATTGCTACTCCATTGACAGAATTAACAAGGAAGAAGACCAAGTATGTGTGGACAGATCGATGTGAGAACAGCTTTAAAGAGTTGAAGCGGCGGTTGATTACTGCACTAGTGCTGAGCCTGCCAACAGATGATGAGAAGTTTGTGGTCTACTGTGACGCTTCTAGACAGGGTCTGGGATGCGTGTTGATGCAGGCTGGGAAAGTGATAGCGTACGCATCAAGGCAATTAAAGGAGTACGAGCAGAGATATCCCACGCACGACCTGGAGTTAGCTGCAGTGGTATTCGCACTTAAAGTTTGGAGACACTATTTGTATGGGGAGAGGTGCGAGATTTACACTGATCACAAAAGTCTACAGTATTTCTTCACCCAGAAGGACTTGAATATGCGCCAGAGACGGTGGCTAGAGCTGGTAAAGGATTACGATTGTGATATCCTGTACCATCCTGGGAAGGCTAATGTAGTGGCTGATGCATTGAGCCGGAGGGGCCCAGGACAGTTGTATAGTTCGAGGCAGATATCTGACAGACTAGCAGGAGAGATGACCAGAGCAGGTATAGAGCTAGTGGTTGGCAGGTTAGCCAACATTACTTTTCAGTCAACGCTCCTCGAGAGGATTAAGGAAGCATAGGGAAAGGACCCCCAGTTAGTTGAACGTAGAGAGAATGTCCTAACTGGAGCAGCTAAGGACTTCTCTATTTCTGAGATGGGTTTGTTGAAGTACAAAGGATGGATTTGTGTTCCGATTGATCCAGACATTCGGCGAGAGATTCTGGACGAGTCTCATACCACTCCCTACTCTTTACACCCAAGTTCTACGAAGATGTACCATGACCTAAAGGTTTTGTATTGGTGGTCAGGCATGAAGAGGGACGTGGTGGACTATGTTGCTAGATGCTTAACCTGTCAGCAGATTAAGGCAGAACATCAGAGGCCAGCAGGATTATTACAGCCTCTAGGGATTCCCGAGTGGAAATGGGAAGATATTGCCATGGACTTTGTGGTAGGATTGCCAAAGACCGTGGGTCAGCATGACTCGGTGTGGGTGATTGTGGACAGGTATACGAAGTCCGCCCACTTCTTACCTGTGAAGACGACTTATACTGTGGATCAGTATGCAGAGCTTTATGTAAAAGAGATTGTTCGACTTCATGGGGCTCCGAGGTCGATAGTATCCGACAGAGACCCCACTTTCACTTCAAAGTTTTGGAAGAGCCTGCAGAAGGCTATGGGCACACAACTTCGATTTAGTACCGCTTATCATCCTCAGACGGATGGGCAGTCTGAGAGGACAATTCAGATATTGGAGGATATGTTACGAGCTTGTGTGTTGGATTTTGAGGGATCTTGGAGTAGGTATCTCCCTCTGATTGAGTTCTCGTACAACAATAGTTATCAGGCGACTATCGGAGTGGCTCCGTATGAGATGCTGTATGGAAGAAAGTGCAGATCGCCGATTCACTGGGATGAGGCAGGTGAGAGAAGGTATTTAGGTCCTGAGATGGTTCAGAGGACCAATGAGGCACTTGAGAATATTAGAGCTCGTATGCTCGCCTCCCAAAGTCGCCAGAAGAGTTATTCAGATCAGAAATGCAGGAGCGTGGAATTTCAGGTTGGTGACCATGTATTCCTCAGGGTTTCGCCCCTGAGAGGAGTAAAACGATTCGGCGTTCGGGGCAAGCTGAGTCCCAGGTTTGTTGGCCCCTTTGAGGTTCTGGAACGAGTTGGGGAGGTGGCTTACAGGTTAGCAATGCCTCCAGCTCTATCGGGGGTTCATGACGTGTTTCATGTATCCATGCTCTGGAAGTATGTTTCGGACACTACTCATGTGTTGAGCTTTGAGAACTTGGAATTGGATCGGGATTTATCGTACGAAGAAAAGCCTGTTCAGATCCTTGATAGGAAGGACAAGGTCTTGAGGAGCAAGACCATTGCCTTGGTTAAGATACTGTGGAGGAATAGCAAGGTCGAAGAGGCGACATGGGAACTGGAGTCGGATATGCGGGAGCGATATCCTGAGTTGTTCAGGTAAATTTCGAGCACGAAATTTTCATGAGGAGGGGATAGTTGTAACGAGCCCAAATTCGGTATTAAGGCTTAGGGCCTGGGATAGTGTGCCTGGAGGGCATAAAGGAATTCTGTGTGTGTCTTTAATGAGTTTTATGCATGATTATGATTTAATGCACGTTATATGATTATGTGATTAATTGTGATGCATGACTATGTGAATTAGTATGCATGTAGACCTGATTGAGCATATTTGTAATTTGGCCATGTTGGGCCTGACTATGTTGATACCTGTGATCTATGACTCGAGACGATCCTAGAATGAGCGGGTTAGCGGAAAGTCAAAACGGGAACCTGTACCCGGCTTGGGTTAAGCCTGGGGAGTTTAATTGAGAATCTGGGAATATATTTGATGATTAATCCGGTATTGGGTAGCGAGCGGGAATTATTAGGAACACTTGAGGAATTAGTGGGAATTTGGGTAATATGACTAAAATGCCCCTTTATGGACATAAAGGTTTAGAATTAGTAAGGGAGGGCATTTTGTTCATTAGGCTTGTAAGAGATAAAATAAAGAAGGTCTTTATACTTAGTGGATTTTGTAGAGAAAAGCATAGGCTGAAAAGAAAGAAAGAAGGAAGAGAAGGAAGAGAGGGAAAACTGAAGGGTTTGGCTTTGAAGATTCGGTTTGTGGCTCTCCCAACCATTTCCCTTGATTTTTCTTGAGGTTAAGCTCAGTGGGAAACTAGGGTTAGCTGAGCATCAAGAATCCTAAGCTAGGCTTGAGGATTGGCAAGGGATTAGCAAGATCACATCAGAGATTTGAGGTAAGTTCTTGAGGTTTTCGGTTTTAGGGTTTTGCTGGTTTTGAGCTGTGTTTTTGAGCTAAATGGATGGGGTTTTTGGGGAAAACAGGTCAAGGTTGTGAAGGTGCAAGCCAAGGAGGTCTAGGGTTCAGTTCAAGGTCGAAATTCCACCCACGGTATGATTTCTAAGACCCTATCCTTGTTGTTTGAGTGATTTTCTGGTTTTTGGGTTCATTGGGTTAGATTTTGAATTGTGGGTTGCTTGAGCTTGGGATTGAGTTCATGGGGTGCTTGGGATGAGTGTGTGGTGTGTATAAGTTTCTTTTTGGGCTTGAGAAAGAGTTGGGCAAGTTTGGGGTCGAAATGGGGGAAGAAAATCGCAAGCTGCAACTAGCGCTACAGCGCTAGGCAGGGGGCGCTGTAGCGCTAGCCCCTGTCTGGTGAGGGTGGTTCTGCTTGTAGCGCTACAGCGCCCTCTTTTGAGCGCTGTAGCGCTGCACTGTTCACAGAGGGGATTTTTGGGCTTTTGTGAAGGGATTTTGACCTAGGGTTCGGGGCTCGATTCCGCCACGTTGTTTTGGGGATCTAGGACTTCCCGGGGGCTCGGGATTAGTCCCGAGGCTAGGTTTCGGACTTGAGGATTGGTGATGACTTTGACTTGTGGATTTTGGTTAGGTAAGTGCTAGGGCTCGAGTAAGATCGTGCTCAAGGAGTCAGGTTGATCAAGGCTACTGAATCTAAAGGTAAGAAAACCGTAACACCCGAGAATAGGGCATGGCCCCACTGTGTGATTGTAGGGCATGGCCCAGATTGTATTATGTGCAAATGTTTAACCTTAAATAAATCATGATGTGTGTGAATGATTATTTCGAATGTACTATATGTGTGATTATGATGAAATGAACGGCAAGGGCCGAGTGCGGCGTAGGCCGGGTACGGCCGTGGGGCCGAAAGTAACACACAGCACATGGGATGCTTATATTCAGGGTGGGACCCAAGGGATACATGAGTTATCCTCGCGGTGAGAACCGAAACCCCAGGCTTTGGTAAGGCCTCAGGGGCGGTATGGCCGTACTTGTTTATTATGATGGTTTTCCTGTTTATCAGTGAATTATGCCAGCTATATGATTTGCATATGTTATGTACTGTTTGGGTTTTCTTGCTGGGCTTCGGCTCACGGGTGCTCCGTGTGGCTGGTAAAAGCAAGGAGTCAGTCAACCGGCCATGAGTATGGAGAGCGTGGGGGCGGCGCGTACATGTTCGGCCTGCCCGACTGCTTTGGTTGGGGGCATTTTGTAAATGGCTGCATTGATCCATTCTTTTGATAGTTAACCTGGTGTAAATCTATTTTTGAGTTGTAAATATTTTGTAAACCTTATTTTGGGATCCCAGATGTTTTATACTTACGTTTTCAATGAAGTTAAACATTTTAAAGAGTACAGCCTTAAATTCTGATTTATCCACACTTTTGGTTTTAGAAACCACTTAGAGTCAGTCAAATACACGATTTCTATTTTAAACTCACTTAGTAACGGCCCTAAGGTAGTAGGGCGTTACAACACCTATCTTGTTTAAGCTAGTGAAAGGATCACTTATTTATAAAGGGAACGGAACCCACCTTAATGACTTTTACAACTGTCACTCTTCTATTTAGGGCTATAAGCCCAGCATGGTTACCGGAACCACCCGTGTTAAATCACTTATCTAATTAGGATTGAATTGATTGTCATCCACTCAGGAGGGCAGGATTCCTTATCCTGGATACCCATCATTACATGAATTTATTTGCCTGCTTGAATAGGGCTATATTTGCTAGTCATGCACCTTATGATTTGATGACATGTTATTTCTGTTCATGAGCATATTAAATTTTCTTGCTGGGCTTCAAGTCACAGGTGCTATGTGGTGCAGGTAAAGGCAAAAGAAAGCTGGACCATCCTTGAGTTGGAGAGCTTAGGTGGCGATGTGTACATATGCAACTGCTTGACCGCCACGGCCGAGGGTTGAAAGAGGAACTAGGGTTAAACCCTGTTTTGCCGCTTAGATCGGCTGGTTGTAAATATTTTCTTGTAATAGACCTTTAAATTATATTTTTGGCATCCCAATGTATATAATAAACGTTCTAGTGAAACGTTATATCTTAACCAAAATTTTTAATCCCTAAATCGCTAATCATACTTTGTTACATGATTTTGGCCAAATGACTCGATTAGCGAGTTTAGCACTGTTTATAAGGCACGCCGTAATGGTCCCTGGAGTTTAGGGCATTACACCAAGCACCTATATGGATGTTGGCATAAAATAAATGAATTCAAATAATAAAAGGGAAGGACAACCGAAATGAGGTTGTGAGGAATCGAACCCCTTACCTCTTGGAGGAAGTAAAGACACCAAAACCACTAGGCTAAGAAGATAAAGAATAAATATTGTGATTGAGATTAAGGTCTATTTATAAGAACCACAAACTCACCTTAGCCATTGGATCCACTGCTCGATCAATGGTCAAGAAGGGGGCTTGGTAGTGGCCTCGGGATCTGCGGAGCACATTGATAGGCTCACATTCATTCTCATAATCTCATAGTAGTCTTCAACTCCAAAGTGTGTTTTTTTCTATAATGTCAAAATGAAGAAGCTAGCTAACATCTCGCGGGCATCCCAAATGCATTGTACCTTGAAGTCTACAAGAGAGCCTAAAGACTCTCTCGTAGACTAGGGGCAAGTGTGAACACCACATATTTGACATGATCCCGAAAGACCCATGCCTCACGCAAAGCCTTCGCGAAGTTGACCCGTCTCGCCCCACGCAAGGCCCAGGCACACTTCACCTCGCCCACCTCACTGAAGGTTCGACAGACCCATGCCTAGGTGTCGCGCACCTAAGTGCCTCACACCACCAACCATGAACCCAGGCGCCTAGCGCCATCAACCGTGCATAGCACTCACACAAGATGCTCCTCGCGACCCTATCTCACCATCACCTCGCGTGGCGTCCACGGTCTCCCCACGCGAGACGCCCCTCGGGAACCTATCGCGCGCATCACCTCGCGAGGCGCCCATGGTCTCCCCATGTGAGATGCCCCTCATGACTGTATCACGTGCATCACCTCGCGAGACGCCCACGGTCTCGCCACGCGAGATGTCCTCACGTGCATCAGCCCACGGTCTCGTGCATAGCACCCACCTGAAACGCCCTCGTGCGCAGCCCACGATCTCGCGCACATCATTCGCGCAAGATGCCTTCACGCGCATCACCTCATGAGGCACCCACAGTCTCCCCATGCGAGACTCCCCTCAAAACCCTGTCGTACGCATCACCTCGTGAGACGCCCATGGTCTCGCCATGCGAGACGCCCTCTTGCACATCAGCCCATGGTCTTGCGCACAACACCCATGCGAAAAACCCTCGCGCGCAGCCCACGTTCTTGCACACATCACTCACGTGAGATGCCTTCGCGCGCATCACCCCGCAAGACGCCACCAGTCTCCCCACAAGAGATGCCCTCTCGTGCAGCCCATGGTCTCGCACGCTACACCCACATGAGACGCTCTCGCATCGTGCACTGTGAGAGCGTGTCTCCTAAGACGACCCATAAAGACTTCAATATCTAAAGGTAAAAACTTAAGTATAACCCAAAGAGATCATACAGGTACGAAGCATGTACGGGGTATGACCCTTAAGACCCTAGATGTCTGGTCCTAATACACACGCTAGACAAGTAGTGGTCGTACGAGTGAGGCACCTGTTGTGGTCCTCACTAGCCAACCTCTGACACTTATAATAAGCAAGTAGTGGAGGCACATTCGAGTACTAAGTGGAGGCGCTCCCACTGACTCTGACCATGTACTGAAGCCAACACCACAACCTTCTACTCCACTATGACCTGTGCCACGACCCTGACAATGTACATACGTACAATCTTGTCCCTTGGGACCACAATGTATCAGGAGCCATTAGAGCCCCACTATAAATGGATCTTCTCATCCCCATCTAAGGGGTTGGAAAATTTTTGTTATATCATACTATTCTGAGCAACATACGAGTTCTTCTTCTACTGTTCATTTTCAATTTTCCTTCAAATTTCTACAAGTTCTTTTGTGTTCATTACGTTCTACTGATTTCTTTGAGTTTTCCATCCATATTTCGTTGATGAGTTCTACCGTCAACACATGTCATCAACATACACCTCCATGTTTTTTCCGATCTGTTCAACGAACATCTTGTTTACTAGCCTCTAGAAAGTAACTCTAACATTCTTTTGCCTAAATGGCATTATGTTATAGTAATACACATTATGCTCAATCATAAAAATTGCATGCTCTTGGTCTACAAGGTTCATCATGATATGTTTATATCCAGAATATGCATTCATGAAAGATATGAGGTCATGACTGGCCGTGGCATCTACGAACTGATCAATTCTTTGTAAAGAAAAGCAATCCTTTGGATAGGCCTTGTTGAGATCAGAGAAGTCAATTCAGGTCCTCCATTTTCTGTTAGGTTTTGGAACCATAATGGTATTGGCTATCAAGGTTGGATACTTCACCTCTATGATGAATTCGCACTTCAAAAGGCGAGCTACTTCTTCCTTTAGAGCTTCTCCTCTTTCTTTTCCCAACGACCTTCTTCTTTGTTGCCTGGTGGGTATATTCCTGTACAAATTTTGCGTATGAATGATGATGCTAGGACTAATTCCCACCAAACCGGCATGTGACCAAGCAAAGACATCGAGGTTATTCCTAAAAAACTCGGTCAGATTCTTTTTCTATTCGGCAATGAGGTTTTTCCCAATCTTTACAACTTTTAAAGTTACTTCTTGATCGAGAATCGCTTCTTCAAGCTCCTCCAAAGCTTGCAGTTTAGAGTGATCTTCGCCTATCCATGGGTCAATCTCATCATGATGGGGGACCTCAAATTTCATCACTTGAGGTTCTTCTACCTCCTCAATGACTATTATTGCCTTAGATTCTTCGGTTTCCTCAATTATCACCATGGCCTGCTGCCCGGGTTGTGATCTTCCTTTCATTGAAATGATACAGCATTCTTTGGTAGGGAGTTGATCCCCTCTTACCGTACATACCCCTGTAGGTGAAGGAAATTTCATGGCTAAGTGGCGTGCATAAGTTATTGTTTCGAAAACTATCAAAGCTGGTCGCCCTAGAATGGCGATGTAGACAATTGGGAAATCTATAACAATTAACTCAAGCATCTTCACAACAACTTGAGTTTCATCACCAATGGCTACCATGAGCTCGATCACCCCAATGGCTACCAATCCTTATCCTGAGAACCCAATTAGAGTTCTGGAGGAGGCCTTCAAATCGGCTATTGTCAGTCCCATCTTCTCTAGGGTGGACCTGAATAACACGTTCATTGAGCTCCTGTTGTCAATCAGGATTCTCTTAACTCTTCTGTTAGTGAGCTAAACAGTTATGACCAATGGATCATTGTGTGGGAATTAGACATGGCTCGTGTCTTCTTATGTAAAAATGATGGGTTGTTTCTCCATTTTTTTTCTACTTTGACAAACGTTGCTCAAGAGTGAACACCCTACCACCATGGGTCTTTAGCTCCTGGATGTACCTTTTCTAGGAACCATTACTTGTACCAACCAAATGAGGTTCGCTTGCAATTGTAACGCCCTGGTTACTCCAAGACCGTTACTATGGACTTTAAACAGTGCTTAACTCGCTAAACGAGTCATTTGGTTATAACACATGCATCTAGGTGTCATTAATAGGCTAAGGTGAAAATTCATGATCAAAAGGAATGGATATATTTTACCACCTAAGCTCTCCACTCAAGGCTGGGTGAGCTTTTCTTTCCCTTAACCTGCACCACATAGCACCCGTGAGCCAAGTCTTAGCAAGAAAACTTATTACTGCATGTATGTAATATCAATAAACGATTGTGGTAATCATTATGGGACTTGCAGCCCAATCAGATAAGTGACTATCAATAATGATTATGGTAATCATGCTGGGGCTTGCAACCCAATCAGGTAAGTGACTAATAAGTCACACACACTTTGTAGGTGACTAATGAGTCACACACTTGGGCTTTGCACCCTAATCAAATAAATGACTAATGAGTCACGAACTTGAACCAGATAAGTAACTAATAAGTCACGAACTTGGGCTCCACACCCTAAGCCATGTGACATTACAGTCACCTATGCCTTTTGGCTCTGGCTCTAAGTATCCAGCCTTTAGACTAGACAAGTGCTTTTATTTTCATCGAACTTAAGGTCGGTCAAGCATTTCATGCTTATGTTGATAATGCTTATGTCGATTACATCTAATCTTTTCAGCTTGCATTAAACATACTAATATCGTTCTTGACTCATTGGTCAATTCCATACGACCAGTGCTCAGCCGAACTTGACTAATAAGTCACAGCTTCACAATCAATACTGACACCATTGTCGTTTGTGACTATTAAGTCAATACCATTCATAGATAAGCAAAACTGCTAAGAATTTAATATGAAATCCATATTTACATATAGAGCACTCAACATGCCTCATAAATAACCATGCATGTCACATACTGGGTGCAGTTTTCTTACCTCAGGCTCAAGCGTAAAATAATTTAAGAAGGACCCGTGAGAACGATCCTTAATTCCCTTAGCGATCACCTAGTCATAACCAATAATGAAATTCCATCAATAAAATAAATGATAAAAGGTTCATGGGCTAAAACCCTGCTATCGAGACCACTCCCGTGCTCTCGAGACTTCCAATCCACCCAACGGGGTGGTGGAACAATCCCCGAGCCCCCAAAGTCATCCCAAGCCCTAAAAATGGGACTTTCAGAAACAGACCTAGTGCTGGGGCGCTCATGGGTAGCGCTAGGGTGCTGCCCCAAGTCAGAGAGCACCTGGGCTCTCCTCTGCCTAGCGCTGGGGCACCAAAAGTGGCGCTGGGGCATCAGTTGACAAACCAGAAAAATCTGGTTTTCTCCCCTGCATTTTCCCCTGAATATCAAGCGTCAAAACAAACCCAAACACCATCCAAACTTATAATTTAACCCCAAAACTTCATCAATACCTCAATCACATCAAAACCCAAACTTTGAACCATTTAAAACCACCTCAAATAGCCACTTATATAACTAAAACTTCAAGCTCAAAACTAACTTAAAAACATAGCAAAACCATAAAAACATGGCTAAAAACCTTACCTCAAACTTGAATTGAATCCTCTTCAATGGTTGAACTAAGGTCCTAAGCTCCAAACCTTGATCTCCTAGCTTGAATCCTAATTGAGCTTCAAAAATCAAAAGGAAGAAAATAGGAGAAAGGTGATCGAATGAGAGAAAGAACCAGTTGATCTGTTTTGCTCCTAAGGCTTCTACAACTTTCAAACTTAACATATAACCCATGGTCAAAAGACCAAAATGCCCCAAGCCTAATTTAACTTCTTAACAGATCCCAAGGGAAAAATCGTCCTTTTTCGTCTATCTCGTTAATTATAATTAACGTCCTCCAATTCTCGTTATTCCCAATATCCTCAAATAATTACCAAATAATTTCCCCCATTACCCAATCCCGGTAATGTACTAATTTACCAAATTACCCCTAGGCTCGCCCCGAGCCCAGTATTTGACCCCGTTATGACCAAACTACTAATTTGCGTCCTAGGATCCTCTTATGTCAAATAATCCAGATATATCCACATAATAATGTGGTCTCACCCATATATTACATACATGCACATAAATATACAGATACGCAATTATCATCATATATTCCACATAATAATGCATTTAATCACATATTGCATAATAAATAAATTATGACCCTCCTAGCTCCCTAATCCATGCATTAAGCAACATTAGGGAATCTGGGACGTTACATCGATTGTGGTTATGTCCCTTCATTCGACAGGAAGAGAGATGAATGGGTAATCCAAAGTTGGAAGAGCTACTGCTGGGTTCGCTTGATTTCCTGGAGCTGGTCACGGATTTTGCACAAGTTGTTGATTAGGAGCTACTCAATTCCACGTGTATTGTGCTAACAGTCCAACTAGAATGAGAGTCTTAATCTCATCCTTCAGCTGGCAGCAATCATCCGTATTGTGGCCAATGTCGTTATGGTAACGACAGAACTTGGAAGGATCTTTCTTCGCTCGTTGATTCCTCACGAGCTTTAGATTTTTCCATAGAAGGCAAACATAATAGGCTAGATATATGTTTTCTAGTGTATATGTTAGATCTGTATACACGTTGAATATTGAGGTGTACCTAACCCCAACCTTATTCCTGTTGGACCCCTCCTGGTCGCCCTCGTTGTTTCCCTTTCTTTTATTATTATTATTCCCAGCTTGTTATTATGGGTAGCTGGCTGAGTTGTGGCTGCAGCATTCGCTACCACTCCCGCGGGCTGAGTGGGAACACAACTAGTTCCAATCATTATGGATTCAGCCTCCTTGAGGCTTATCAATTCTTGAGCTCGGGCTAGGAACTCATCGGTATTATGAACTCCTTTCCTTTGGAGTTTCTTCTATAGTTCACACCTACAGTGATCTCTTATCACATCGCCATAAGTTTGGCACTGTTGTTAACATCCCTCGCCTAAGTTGTTATGTTGCTGAACTAATTTATGTAGGCCATTAGAGACTTGCTCAATTTTTTTTTTATATTGGCAAAGGAGTTGGCCTCTACCAGCACTTCTTTGGCAGCTCGGAATTGTTTTTTGAACTCTGATGAAAACTGCTGCCAGGAGGTGATTGTATGCTTTTAAACTTGTCAAACCATAGCTTGGCTACCCCTGTCAAAGCTGTTGGGAACAGACACACAACGTAGGTCGACATTAACATTGTGGGCCCCCATCAATGTATTGAAGGTCCCAATGTGATTTGGTGGGTTAGTAGTTCTATCATAGGTGGCCATGTCCAACATTTTGAAACCTGCCAGATAAGGAGTTGTTGCGATATCAGGAGAAAAAGGCTCCAACTCCTCATCAAAATCGCAATCACCTTGGTTTCTCTCAAATAGAAGATGCCTTATTTGTTCCTCCATCATGGCAAGTCGCTCCAGAGTTGGATCCCTTACTACCGGGTGATTTGGGAGTTGACTATTTGCTCCCATCCCGGGTTCTGCGTATTTCGGTTATCATCCCTCAAAGCTTGAGCTTGGTTTACCGGGACAATCTCATCATCATGCCTTACTGAAGGGTTTTCCCTTGTCTGGGTATAACTTAGCTCGTTGTCACGACCTTGCTGCCTTCATTGAGTGTTTAGGCGATCACACAGGTTGGATTGATGGATTGAACAAAAAAATCTCGGTAGAGTTCAGATGATCTCTCAGAACGGGCTACTACCTTTGAGAGTGCATAGTGTGAACACTCTTCGATCGCCTTTCAGGAAGGCTCTCCATCCATTAATTATCCTCAACAAAGTTCACCATCCATTGGTGAGTTTGCTGAGCCAGGTTGTTCACACGAACTCGAATTCCAGTTTCCTGAAATCGTTTAACATACGTGACCTATCCGTTGGCAGAATTTCTTCGGTCATTCCCATGAGGATTGGTGTTTCCTCTTGCTTGTGGGGGTGTTGGGTGACGAATCAGTGACACTAGGTGCCTTATTGGTTAGGCTACCCATCATCCATCAGGGCGCACCAGCCTAGGTTGCCCAACATCCACCACAATATGTCTTACTGGAGGTAAAGCTTCACCATTTCTTTGACCTTGATTATTTGGAGGGGCCTGAACTGGTGGATTAGGAGGAATCCTTGTTATCCTGGACATGGTCCCTACTCTCCTAGTTTGATCATGCTACATTTCAATGACATGAGTTTCTTGTTCATTCCTACGAATACGAACGAGTCGATCATTCTTGGGAATCCATTCTGACGGCACAGAGCCCTGGGTGGAGGTTCGAACAAAACGACTTACATTAGCATGATTACGCCTACTCCTCTAGGACCTACTCCTCTTGGACCCACTGGCCCTCCTTTCGGTGTTTTGTTCAGTTATAGGAAGGGTTAATCAAGGAAATATCTCATCAATGCACCTGTTGGCATGGGAGAATGGCTCCTTAGTTGAGCATTCTCCAGTTCTACTGTGCCCACATAACCTAGGCTATTACGGTGATGCTGCAAAGATGAACTGTTGGTGTCATGATGATCCACGTCTTCGATTTGGGACTACTTTCTAGTGTGACGCGGTATAGAAGTACAATTACTAGCATGACTGACCACACATAACTCTGCATAATTTTCGGACCTTTCCAACTCATTGTCATGCATTGACCGTGTTACAACCATTTTTAAGGTTGAAAAGTTTGTGGAAAAAAAAATTGACAAGCCTAATTGATCTCTCAATGAAAGCTCCAATCTGTTGACACGGTCTTTTTCCAACAGTGGACTAAGAAGTCCAAAATAAAGAATTAGGATTTTTTGGTAAACCGTAAGTAAAGAAACACAAGAATTTTTACATGGTTCAGTGATTCAAATTCACCTAGTCCATGAATCTATGTTACTGCTTTATGGTCTTTGGGTAAATTGTTTAAGACAATTTTGTAGAGTTTATGCATACAAAAGTTCGACCCTAAATCCTTCATTTTCAGTTATGCCCCAAATTTCCTAATGAGGTTTAGGACCTTGATTAGGAGGCTGGGAGGGCCATAATTGATTTATTATGCTATTTAATGATAATATGCATGTTTAGGTGTATTAAATATGCATGTAAACCCATTTCTGATTAATTGGGTGACTTTCATATTTTGGCCATTTCGGGCATATTTGCCATATATGTGATATGCGTGTGGTGCTTTATTATTATTTGGTTATGCTAGGGTTACTCAGCACGAGACGATCCTAGGAGGTAAGCAAGTGGGAAAGTCACAACGGGATTTATTCTTGACTCGGAGTGAGTCAAGGGCTATATAGAGCATTACCACATTATTCAGTAATGGGAATAAGTATTTGATGATAAATTGGGAGTTAGTAAGATCAGTGGGAAATTCTTGAGGTTTTGACTATTTTGCCCCTGGGGACTGTAACGACCCAATTTCGCTATTAAGGCTTAAGGGCCTTGATTAGCGTGCCAGGAGGGCATGACGGGATTTATGTGTGATATTTATAAATTAAATGCATGATTGTGATTTAAAGCATGTTATATGACTATTTGTTTATCTGAGATGCATGACTATGTATATTAGTATGCATGTAGGCCCGGATCGTGTTAGAAGGGCATAATTGTAATTTTGGCCATGTTAGGCATAACTGTATTGATATGTGATGATTGTTGAGACCACACCGTGATGTGGATGTTTCTGTGATTTGTGACTCGAGGCGATCCCAGTGAGCAGGCTAGCGGAAAGTCTTAGCGGGAATTTATACCCGGCTCGGGGCGAGCCTGGGGGTATGAACAGGAATTCAGAGGATAGAGTGAGATGTACCTTGATGATGGGGAGTACTTATTTGATGGTTTATCAGGTGTTGGGAAGCAACGGGAAAATATTAGGGACACTTGAGGAATTAGTGGGAATTTGGGTAATATGACTAAAACGCCCCTTTATGGACTTAAAGGTTTAGAATTTAATAGGGTGGGCATTTTGGTCATTTGGCCTTTAAAGATAGATTTTTAAGGCTTTATATTGTGAGTGGGATTGTTAGAGAGTGTGAATGATGAAGGAAAGAAAGAAAAAAGGAAAGAAGGAAAAGAAGAGGGAAAACAGAGGGGTGGTTCGGTTGTGCACTCTTGCACCATTTTCCTTCCATTTTTCTTGGAGCAAAGCTTGGTGGAGAGCAATGATAGGCTGAGCATCAAGGATCTTGGGTTAGGCTTGAGGATTGGCTAGGGGTTAGCAAGATCACATCAGAAGTTTGAGGTAAGTTCTTGGAGATTTCTGTTTTAGGGTTTTGGCTGGTTTGAGCTGTGTTTTGAACTGAGTTGTTGGGAACTTTAGGGGATTTCTGGGCAAGCTTTGAGGATGAACAAGCTAAGGAGGCCTAGGGTTGAATCAAGGTCGAAATTTGCAGCAATGGTATGATTTCTAAGACTTTAACTTTGTTGTTGAATGAATTTCTGGTTTTTGAGTTCATCATGTTAGATTTTGAGATTTGGGTTGAATGTGATTGGGTTTTGAGTTCTTGGGATGCTTGGGATGAGTGTGGAGTGTGTATAAGCTTGATTTTGGGTTTGGAAATGGTTTGGACAAGTTTGGAGTTGAAATGGGAGGAGAAAATCGCAAGATGCGATTTTTGGTTCTGCTGGGCTGCAACTAGCGCTACAGCGCTAGTCAGTGGGCGTTGTAGTGCTAGCCCCTGTTCTGGGGGGAGTGTTCTGCTTGTAGCGCTACAGCGCCCTGTTTAGAGCGCTGTAGCGCTGCACTGTTCACAGAGGTGATTTTCTGGGTTTTTATGAGGGATTTTGACCTAGGGTTCGGGGCTCGATTCCGCCACTTTGTTTTGGGGATTTGGGACTTCCCGGGGGCTCGGGATTGGTCCCGAGGCTAGGTATTCGGACTTGGGGTTCGGTGTTGACTTTGACCTATGTTTGTGCCTAGGTGTGCGCTAAGGCTCGAGTGGGATCGTGCTCAAGGAGTCAGGTGATCTAAGCTATTGATTGGAAAGGTAAGAAAACTATAACACCCGTAGGATAGGGCGTGGGCCCATAGTGTGATTGCCGGGCATGGCCCTATATTTCATGTTGCATGATGAGATGATTGCAGGGCATGGTCCAGATTGTGTTGTGTGCAAATGTTTAACTTTAAATGAACCGTGATGTGTGTGAATGTTCATTTCGAATGTACTATATGTGCGATTATGATGAAATGGGCGGCAAGGGCCGAGTACGGCGTAGGCCGGGGCGGCCGTGGGGCCGAGTACGGCGTAGGCCGGGGCGGCCGTGGGGCCGAAAGTAACACCTAGCACATGGGATGCTATATTCAGGGTGGGACCCAAGGGATACATGAGTTATCCTCGCGGTGAGAACCGATACCCCAGGGCTTTGGTAAGGTTTCTGGGGCGGCATGGCCGTGTTTGCTTAGTCTAATGGTTGACTTGTTTATTTGTGGATTATCTGTTATGATAAACTGTATACA
The DNA here is from genome assembly GCF_963169125.1 of Humulus lupulus. Taxonomy (NCBI): domain Eukaryota; kingdom Viridiplantae; phylum Streptophyta; class Magnoliopsida; order Rosales; family Cannabaceae; genus Humulus; species Humulus lupulus. The sequence goes on along the minus strand of NC_084797.1, from coordinate 140,312,494 downwards.
TTGCATATGTTATGTTCTACATGAGTTTTCTTGCTGGGCTTCAGCTCACGGGTGCTCTGTGTTGCAGGTAAGGGCAATGACTGAGTCAACCAACCATGAGTACGGAGAGCGTGAAGCGACGTGTACATGTTTGGCCTGCCCGACTGCTTTGGTTGGGGGTTTATTTGAAAATGGCTGTAATAATCTATGATTTTATGATTAAACAACTGTAAACTTATTTCAATATGTAAATAGTTTTCAAACCTTATTTTGGGATCCCAAGTGTTTAATACTAGCAGTTTTTATTGAGTCAACGCATTTTCAAAGATTACAGCCCTAACTTTTAATTAAGCACACTTTTGTTTCAAAACCTCGGTTAGCGAGTTCATTGCACACTGTTTTGTTTTAAAACTCACTTAGTAACGGCTCTAAGGAAGTAGGGCGTTACAGGGACGTTTTTGGGACCCCGAGCGTTAGGATTTGTTTGAGGCTACTTAAGCTTGAAGTAACCTTTAAAGAAACAAAAAAGAACATTCAGTAAGTTCTCTCTCCCTCTAAGTTCCATTTTCGTCTCCCAATCGTATTTTCGAAGGAAACTTGAGTTCTAGGACTCGGATTCAAGCGAGGATCGAGGCATATCAATCCTAGGGAAGATTAGAAGCTTATTAGCCAAAGGATTTAGTTGGGAACAACTCAATTGGAGGTAATTCAAGTTTTAACTTTTAACTTTTAAGTTTTTTTTTTAAGTTTTTGTACTTGAATTATACTTTGTGTTTTGATGAGTTTTTATTAGATTTGAGACTTGGGTTTTATGGGTTTTGGATCATGGGGATGTTTGGGAACTTTGATTTTTGAGTTTGGAGATGTGTTGGATTGGTTTTTGGAAGATTTTAAAAGTGGAAAATTGGGGAAAATGGCTGGTTCGAGGGGCCGCAGCCCAGGCTCGATGAAGCAGGTGGAGGATTTTGAAAGGTCTGGGGGCCGCGGTGCTTAGGAGGCAGGGCCGCGATGCTTAGTGCAGGTGCCTAGTGCTGGCACCTCTGTTTTAGCTAGGGGCCGCGGCTTAGTGTGTTAGGCTCGCGACGCTTAAGGGCTTTCGTGGCAGAAATGATTTTTTGATCATGGGAACTCAAACCTTAGGCCTCGGGATCGTTCCTACTACCCGGTTTGGTGGGGATCGACGTCTTGGAGGCTAGGTCTTGGTTCCAGGATTGGTTTTAGAGCTTGAACTCATTGGATCACTGTTTATGGTTATCACTAGGTTATCACTAGAGGCTTGGAATCAGAATCGTTCTTGTGGCTCATTTTTTCGTAACCTGTGCTTGGACCAAAGGTAAGAAAACCTGCACCCCATATGTGACATGCATGGTTATTCTTGATGCATGTTGGATGTTTAAATGTGATGCATGTGATGCACGAGAAACATGTGATTAGGGCATGCCATGAATATTGAATATGAGATTGATCAAAGCTTGAGTCTCTGTGTTTATGCATGATCCTAATTATGCTAGCAATTGTTAAGTAAGAATGTTGAATTCCCTGTATTCAGATATTTGACATATGATATATGCTTGGTAGCATTGCTTACTTGTGTGTGGCACTAACTAACTAGTCAAAATCGGCACCGGTCGCGTGTTACTGACCTAAGAGTCAGAAACGACATAAGCATCATGAACGCTGAACCGATAAAAGATTAGATCTAATCAACATCGGCATTGAATGACTCATAAGGGGTATTAATGCTGGACCGACCGTAAGGTCGATGAAAATTATAAGCGCTTGTCTAGTCTATGACTAGTTACTCAGATCCAGGGCCAAAGGCCTAGGTGATTGTTTTTTCACATGGCTAAAGGTACAGAACCCCTGTTAGTGACTTGATAATTAGTCACTAGTTTAAAGGTACAGACCCCCTGTTAGTGACTTGATAATTAGTCACTAGTTTAAAGGTACAGACCCCTTGCTAGTGACTTGATAATTAGTCACTAGTTTAAAGGTACAGACCCCCTGTTAGTTACTTGTTGATCAGTCACTCGTTCATTGTCTGAACTTATTTGCGTGCGTGATTAAGGCTGATATTGCTAGGCATGCACTTTATGATCTGATGACATGTTATTACAGTTCATGAGCATATTGAGTTTTCTTGCTGGGCTTCGGCTCACGGGTGATGATGTGGTGCAGGTAAAGGAAAAAGAAAGCTGGACCATCCTTGAGTTGGAGAGCTTAGGTGATGATTTGTACATATGTGGCTGCTCGACCGCCACGGTCGAGGGTTGAAAGAGGAACTTGGGTTAAACCCTGTTTTGCCGGTTAGATCGAATGGTTGTAAATATTTTCTTGTAATAGACCTTTAAATTATATTTTTGGGATCCCAATGTATACAGTAAACGTTCTAATGAAACATTATATCCTAACCAAAAATTTTAATCCATAACCTGCTAATCATACATAGTTACACAATTATAGCCAAATGACTCAATTAGCGAGTTTAGGACTAATTATAATGCACACCGTACCGGTCCTTGGAGTTTAGGGAGTTACAATTTGGAATCAGAGCCTGCCAAGGTTTATGGTTCCTAAAGATAAGCTGGGAATGTACACTCGTCACTGAAGATAGCTTCACTCAGGGAATGGTAACTATTTCTGTAGTTATGTGCTTAACTGCTTAAATACAATGTAAATGCTTTACCTACACATTGTATTAGGGAGCATGAGATTCTGATAGAGTCTGGCTCTTGACTATATGATTATATGCTACGTGAATATATATATATATGAATGTGATCATATGATTACCTGCTCCATGAACATATATAAATGTGATATTTGCATGCTGGAGTTGGACGCATGGTGTGAATGTTGGAAGAGCAGGGATTATGATTGATGTATGAATGCCATGGGCATGTTTTTAGCACTGTAGTGGTTTGTGAATGTTGTATGGTAAGATTGTTTCCCATGGGGGAAAGCTCTTGATATGCTCATCATGCTTTATGGGTCAAGTTATTGACTGCAGATTCATTCAGTAGGTTTATATCCAAGGCAGATAATGAGGCCTGGTGGTGGTTATACAAAGGTTGGGAGTTACAGCCAGGGTTTTAGTTCTTCATCTGCTCCTATGAATTTTCAGCAGATGTTCATAGATTTGCAATCAAGATTGCATAGGCATGAAGGAAGAGATTAGGTGTTTGAAGCAACAGTAGAATCTGTTGGGAAAAATTTCTTCCTTTGTTATGCCGGGAGTGGCATCAGCTTTGGCTCAACCTAGGGTTGAGAGCAGGTGGGAATTTCTCTGTGGAAGATTCCAGGAGTATTACCCTCCAGTCTTCGAGGGAAGCCTAGATCCATTCAGAGCTGAGCAATGGATGGAAATGATCAGTTCCATTCTTGATAGTATGGGGCTAGTAGGTCACGATAGGGTGATTTGTGCGACATATGTATTGCGGAATGATGCCCGAACGTGGTGGGAAGTATTATCCCAGACACGAGACACAGTTGTGATGGACTGGAAAGAATTTAGGCAGCTGTTTAATGAAAGGTACTACTGTGATGCAGCCAAGACTGCTAAGATGAATGAGTTTTTGAATCTCGTTCAGGGATAGGCATCAGTAACCGAGTATGTTAACAAATGTGATGGGTTGGCCAATTTTTCTTTTGACATGGTACTCACAGATGTAGCTCAGAAGGAGAGGTTTATTCAGGGGCTGAATTCCAAAATAGCTCAGGGCATTAGAGTTGCCCCAGTGTATGAAACCTTTACCTATGCTCAGGTGGTAGAGAAGGCTCTTGATGTTGAAAGCATAAGAAATGAGAAGAAGAGTTCCATAGAGCACGGAGCTTAGGTAATAGTACCTCCACTTATTGGAGCGAGCAAGAATGAAAGCTAGAAGACTCATCCAGTATGCACTCGGTGCAAGAGGCATCATTTGGGAGAATGTCGAGCAAGGGCATGTTTCTTATGTGACATGGTTGGACATATCGAGAAGGATTTCCCAAGGTTAAGAGAGGATGAGCAAAAGGGGATGGGCAGCTCGACTCCAAGTCAAGTGTTCGTTTTGATGCAGGTCAGTTTTCTAGTTCTGATTTTTGAGTTATGCTGATTGGTTTTAGTACCATGTTGTTCTTTGCTTGTTGCATCTAGAGAAAATATGGAGTTATTATATACATTGCATGGTTATGTTATGATGGGAAAATGCTATTGTACTGGTGATTTAAGAGATGAGGTGAATTATTGTGGAAAGCACTCGTCAGTTTATATGATAAGGTTGGTTATGATTGATTTCGAGATGATCCTAGATTTGGATTGGTTAGCCAAGTGTGGGGCAATGCTAAATTGTAAGGAAAGGATAGTAACTCTTGGGCTTGAGAGTCAGAAGCCTTGAGACAGTTGGCACGGTGATGGATTTTGTATGCTTATGTCATCTGTATTGAGAGCTAGAGTTTTATGGCAGGGAGATGCATGGAACTCTTAGCTAGTGTGGTGGATACCACTTAGATTGTGCCAGCAAGATCAGGACAGACTGGAGTAGTCTGTGAATTTCTGGATGTGCTTCCAGGGAATCTGTCAAGGTTGTGTTTATAAAGAGGATAGAGTGGTGATTGGTTTGGTGCTAGGAATGGAATCAGATTTAGGGCACTGTATTGAATGGTTCAACAGGGTTGGAAGAACTTAAGGTTTAATTATTGAGTAAGATAGAATTCTCAAAAGTGGATCTTTGATCTGGTTAGTACCAATTAGAGATCAGGGAAGAGAATATGCAGAAGTCTGCTGTTATATCAGATAAGGGCACTGGGAGTACTGAGTTATGATTTGGGGGTAATTAATGTTGAGTTGTCTTGTTGAATCAGATGAATAGAGCATTCAAAGGATTATTTGAATGTGATTTGTGATTGTCTTGGACGATGGTATCGTGGTGTATTCTCTGCGAAGATTTTTCAAGGTCAAGGAATGCCTCGGTAAGCAAGAGTTTCCTTGGATGGGCAGGATATTACATGTACCTTGGGAAAGGTTCTGAGTCTTCTTGTAAATTTGAATCAATTTGTAGGCGGTTATGAAACCTCAGTGACAGAGAAAAGGGATTGCTTATGGAACATGTTGGTTAAAGGATCTGACTAGAACTATAGTAGAGTTTCTGGTGGGCCAGGTGGCCAGTTGTATGCTTGAGATTACTATCTCAGAGAATATCAAAAGGAAAGAAGATTAAGTGAATCACAGATAGGAAAGATTGAGTGGAAAGTCTTAGCTAGATTAGCTAAGGGTTTAACAGTTTCAGGTATGGGTTTATTGTGGTACAGAGATCGGATTTGGAATCCGATGGACACTGAGATTAATTGGGAGATTCTGGATGAATCTCATGTTACTCTCTTATTCTCTTCATTCAGGCATCGTGACAGTGCACCAATATATGAAAGCCTTATAGTGGTGGCCTGAGATGGGGAGGGTTGTAATGGAATGCGTGGTAAAGTTCTTAACCTATTAGCATGTCAAGACGGAGCATCAGAAATCAGTGGGGCCATTGTAGTCTTCGAGTATTCCATAGTGGAAATAAGAAAACATCGTTGTGGATGCTCCAAATTCAACAGTTCTAAAAAGGCCAAAAGCACGAGATAGGCTCCCATAAGCGCCTCGTGAGTACGCCCGATATGCTACGGGCATATCGCACCAACTGTTTAAGGGCCCCGTCTCGCACCCCTGCACGCCACGGCCTCCCGTGCCCCCGCACCGCGGCCTCGCGTGTCCACGCGAACCTTGGCCTCGCGTGCCCCGAGCCATGGCCTCGCGTGCGCGCGCCCCACAGCCTCGCGTCCCTGTGCCCACGGCCTCGCGCCCGTGCGCCCATGGCCTCGCACTCGTGCGCCCTCAACCTCGCGTGCCCTGCGCGGCACGGCCTCGCGCCCCCGCGCCAACGACCTCGTGCCCGTGTGCCTCGGCCTCGCGTGCCCCGCGCCATGGCCTCGCATGCGCGCGCCCCACGGCCTCGCGCCCCTGCGCCCTCGGCCTCACGCCCGAGCGCCCTCGGTCTCGTGCCCTTGCGCCCATGGCCTCGCGCCCCTGCACCCACAGCCTTGCATCCGTGCGCCATCGGCCTCGCCTGCCCCGCGCCATGGCCTCGCATGCGCGCGCCCCACGGCCTCGCACCCATGCGCCCACGGCCTCGCGCCCGATCCCCACGGCCTCGCGCCCGATCCCCACGGCCTCGCGTCCCTGTGCCCACAGCCTCGCGCTCGTGCGCCCACGGCCTTGCACTCGTGTGCCCTTGGCCTCATGTGCCCTGCGCGGTACGGCCTCGCGCCCCCGCGCCCACGGCCTCGCACCCGTGCGCCCTCGGCCTCGCGTGCCCCGCGCCATGGCCTCGCATGTGCACGCCCCACGGCCTCGTACCCCTGCGCCCACAGCCTCGCGCCCCTACGCCCTCGGCCTCACACCCGAGCGCCCTCGGTCTCGTGCCCCTGTGCCCACGGCCTCGCGCCCCTGCGTCCACGGCCTCGCGCCCGTGCGCTCTTGGCCTCGCGTGCCCCGCGCCATGGCCTCGCATGCGCGCGCCCCACGGCCTCGCGCCCGTGTGTGCTCGGCCTCGCGTGCCCCACGCGCCTTCGGTTCCGCGCCCCGAGCGCTCCATGCCTCGCAGAGGACACCCTCGCCACAGCCACATCCTAAAGGGGGCCTTGCAAGGGATGCAGCTCGCCTCGCACACCCAGGCCTCTAGCGAGGCCACGTCGTCTCAAGCCCCCGGGACCGTCTTGCACACCTACCACCTATGTCCGAGGGTGGCCTTGAGGTGCTCTGGGCGTCTCGCGCTAAGGATCCAAGAGCCTTTCCTCGCTTCATGACCCTTTAATACATAAAGTGTCTCACTCCCTATACCTCGATGTGGTCTCTATTACGAAGGCCTATCGAGGCCCCAGCAGTTGGAGGTAAAAGTCCAAGTATGATTCAAATGGAACATACTTGTACAATCTAGTACTGGGTATGGCCTTTAAGACCCTGTATGTCGAGTACGGACACCCGTACCAGTAAGGTAGTGGGAGTGCTGGGAGAAGGGTTAGGGCCTGTGTGTCTATGGCCAGGTGTCAGAGTCGATACCACCACCACCTGTGCCACTATGTCTGTCACCACTCCTCTGACATATGTACGGATCAAGTAATGGAGACATCCTCATGGTACCTGGCCATGTACTGGAACCAACACCACTACCCCTGAGACCATTCTCCTGACAGAGTACTTGTGTACCACCTGGTCCCCGGGACCACCATATATCCAAGGCCATTAGAGCCTACTATAAAATGAACCCCACTTCCACATGGAAGGGGGTTGGAAAATTTACTGTAGCAAGTGCATGATAGTGAATGAAAAACTTATTTCACCATTGTTCTTCTGCAATTGTTCTTGGAGTTGATACTTAAATTTCTAAGGCTTTTCTATTGATAATCTTTATTTTGCAATTCTTTCCAACTTAACTTAGTTGACGAGTTCTGACCGTCAACAGTTTGGCACCGTTTGTGGGAATCCAAGTACCAAGCTACTGTTCTACCATTATTTCCGGCAAGGAGAAATGCCGAGAGGTGGAGGTCCACCTTATCGGAGTCCAGCTGAAGGCCTCCATGAAGGACCCTCTGCCACCCAGAGATGTAGAGCCTCCAAGGGACCCTGAAGTTCACGAGGGTGATGGAGAGGTCACGTCACCGGCCGTCCCGCCCGGAGAGAGTCTTCCAAGGGCACCGTCGGGAAATGCCAACAAGTTTCCTCCTCCTAAACCACCACATGTACCGAACTCCGGCCAGCAGGACCCGGGCCCCTCAACGCATAGGCATGATAAGCATCCCCGGGTCCATTCTGTGAGCTCGAGTTCTAAATCTCGATTCTATGAAGAAGAAATACGTGAGTTGCACCGTAAGAACCAAAGGTTGGAGACTACCCTGGAGAATATGCAAGAGGTGCTGAATGGCCTATTGTAAGGTAAGTCAAACGTGACCTTGCCCAAGAGAAAAGAGAAAGGTCGTGAGGGAGCAGAGACCACAGCTCCAGTAGACAATGGGAGGACCCGACACTCCACCAGCAACATCCCCCGAACGAAGCAACGCGAACATCCTGAGCCACCGAAGCAGGCCCAGAAACCAGAGCCGAAGACCAACGCGGCCCATCACAACGAGGACAAGGTCACCTCTAAGAGAGCATCCTCAGATTTACGGGAGGAGCTCAACCAAAAGAGGGCGGGTAAAAGGACCATGCCCCCTATGGTGCCTCGAGAGGGCAAAGGAAAGGGTGATCCTAACCCATCTGCTTTAAAGGACTCCCTAAGTAAAAGAAGGCAGGATTTGGACACAGAAATGAGGAGCCTGCGAAGCAAGATCGTCACCGCCTCTGGAGGTCAAATTTTTGAGGAGGAGTTCGACCATGAGTCACCCTTCGTTAGGGAGATCCAGGCCATCAGGCTCCCTGCCAACTTTAAAGAGCCCCACACGACCCCCTACGAAGGAAGCATGGATCCAAAATACCATCTAGATACATTTAACGACTTGATGAAGCTGAGGGGAATTGGCAGAGGGGTGAGATGTCATTGCTTCGCCGTCACCTTAAAAGGACCTGCGTACAAGTGGTTCAAAAGACTTAGACCGGGGTCCATCAGGTCTTGGCAACAGCTTTGTGATGAGTTCCTCCAGCAGCACCACGTCGTGCGCGACTACACGATGCCAGGCACCAGCCTCACAAATGTGAAGCAGGGAGAAAACGAGAGCCTGAAGAGCTATATTCATAGGTTAAATTTGGAGGTAGCTAAAGTAGGGAGCTTGACCTGCCGAGAGCTGAAAATGGCCATCACAGCTGGAGTACGCCCAGGAAGCAAGTTATGGGATAACATGCTCAAGAGGGAGGTCACAGACTTGGATGATTTCTACGAGCAGGCACAAAAATACATTCGCGTGGAGGATGGTCACGAGAACCTCAAAGCCAGAAAAGGCCCATCGCCCCCGAAACCTTCAGCCCGAGAAGACCCGAGCAGTGCGAAGAAGAAGGGGGTTTATGAGGGAACAAGAGACGATTAACCCCGGAAGCATCAACGCTCTGAGGAGCGCCTACAGGGCCCCTACACCTTTTACACTGACCTCACCCATGCGAGGGAGCATATTTTCGTTGCGAACGAAAACCAGGTCCCTTTCAAAAGATCGGTCCAAAAGAGACCCCAGCAGGTATTGCCAGTATCATAAGGATGTCGGCCACACCACTGCGAAATGCAACCATTTGAAGGTGGAAATCGAGGAGCTCATTCACAGGGGAAATTTGGGCAGGTACGTGCACAAGGAGAGCCAGAAGAAAGAGCGTCCCCGCCGCGGGCGCGGGAGCTGGCCCCAGAAATACAGGGAGAGGTCAGGACCATATTTGGAGGACCAGGATTCGGAGGCGATTCAAGGAAGGGGCAAGACAAGTACGCCAAGGAGTCCAGACAAAGTCCACCACCTTGCGTTTTAAGTTTGGAGCAACGCCCCCCGAAGAGCTTCAAGGGCGAGAATGACTCGATAACTTTCACTGAAGAAGATGCGCAGGGGGTGCATTTCCCTCATAATGACCCCCTGGTGCTAACTGCCCAGCTTGCTAACATGAGGGTACATCAGGTCTTGGTGGATAACGGGAGCTCTGTGGACATCTTGCATCGACCAGCGCTGGAAAAGATGGGATTGAGCCTTCGTCACCTAAAGCCTTGCACTACGTCTTTGTATGGGTTTACAGGAGATTCGGTGCAGCCCCTGGGGGCAATCGAATTAGCCCTCACCATGGGGGAGAAACCCAGGCAAACCACCGTAATGGCTAACTTTGTCGTGGTGGATTGCACCTCAGCCTTCAATGCGATATTAGGGAGACCCTCTCTGAGAGAATTGAAGGCGATAACTTCTCGAGAAGTGCTACCAGCGAGGGGAGCAGAAGGAAGCGAGGGAATGCTATAACATGTCCCTCTGCACAGCCACCAAACCATCTTTACCGATGGCAATGGTTGTGTATGAAGGAGCGATCCACACAAATTAGACCCACACAAGTTGGACCCACGAGTTACGGATCATCTCGAGAAGTGCTACCAGCGAGGCTTCGGCACTCAGTGAAAAAAGAACCTATGTTTAGTTTGTTCCTTGTTGTTTTAGCTTAAGTAAGAATCAAAGAGGCTACCTAGGTAACCTCCTAGTTAGATGTAACCCTTTTATTTACAAGGTTGGTTGTAAACCGCATGCTATGAATGGAACTGTTTGCAACTTCATGTGTTACTTTTCTTCGCTACGCGGGCATCAGCCAAAGTGCCTGCCGAAATAAATTTCACCAACCACTTGGGGGGCAGGACAAGAGGAAAAAACATGCAGCTAGCAAGGGGAACCTAAAAAGGGCTCCTAAAAAGGACCCTCTAACGGAGGATCCTAAAAAGGACCCCTTGCCCTCCTAAAAAGGAGGCTCCTAAAAAGGACCCTCTACCAAGAGGATCCTAAAAAGGACCCTCTAACAGGGGATCTTAAAAAGGGCCCTCTATTAGGAAGACCCTAAAAATGACCCCCTACCAGGAGGATCCTAAAAAGGGCCCTCCATCAGGAGGAGGTGGCCCATGAAGATAAAGCAAGCAACAAGCAGGAGAATCCAAAGAAGGACCCCTTCCACCAGGATCCTAAAAAGGACCTTATGCACCAGGAGGATCCTAAAAAGGGCCCTCCATCAGGAGGACCCGAAAGGGACCATGACCCTAAAAAGAACCCTTTAATGGGAGGTCCCAGAAGGACCCCTTATATCGAGGCCTTAGGCGAAGTCCTTATATATAGAAAATAGGGAGAGGACCTTGCAAGGCATCCCTTGGGTTCACAAGGATTAGCTACCCTTGTGAACATCAAGGAGGCCAAAGGGTCTTACAAAAAAAAAAAAACATATATATATAGTAACAACACTAATAATTCTAGAGCGGCCACCAAGCCTTCTAGCCAAAAAGGGTCCTAAAAGAGACCCTTGCAAAAATAGTACTATGAATAACGACGAGAAGGACGCTTCTCGCAAAAAATAATAAGCGCACGCAAGAATATATAAAAGGATAGCTAGGACCCAAGGGGTCAAAATATCCTTATAAAAGTAATCAAGAGGCACCAAAAGAGGTCCCAGTGAACCCTTTCACATGGGCTCCAAAGGACCTCTAGCCTGGTAAATAAAAGAGGGGAACCAACCAAACCCCATCATACAGGCTCAAAAGGACCTCAAATGCAGTAGAATAAGAGATAAATAGCAACACATGTATATATACATTGAAAAAGAAATTTTTGAAGACAGTACAAGATTTACAAAAGAAAAATAGTAAGAACGATAATATTACAATGACTCAAGCAAGCATACATCTACAACGGGCTGGCAGAGGTAATGAAATAGCAACCTCAGGGCCTCCTGCCCCGGGCGCTCCACCCAACCGCCTGGGTCATGGCATACTCGCCAAAGGAGGAGAAGTCAAAATTGCGATCCTGCCTCCATACGCCATAAAGGGCGCGCTATATAGACTTATGCTCAGTAGTCGCCCTCTCCGCTTCTAAAGAGGCAACCCTCTCCTGCGACGCAGCAACCTCAGCTCTAGCAGCTTCAAGATCGATCTCTAGGGAAGAGACCCTCGCCTGTGCAGCAGCCGCGATAGCCTGGGCACCCTGGAGCTCGCTCTCTAGCTTGGTAACCGTGTCCTGCAGCTTCGAGGCCTTGGCAACCGCTTTCTTCCTCTTTATTAATGAGTAGGCAAGTTTGGTCCGAACCCTTGTCAATTTATCCTTGGTTTCATTAAGCTCTCTCTCAAGCTCCTGAGCCCGTGCTGCGAGACGGTCCCTCTCTATGCACGACGCGGAAGGATTGCCAGCCGAGTTGGCAAACCGCAAAGCCGCAGTATAGGCTTGTGCAAGAAAGTTAACAACAGCAACAATAAGTAACAAAAACAAAAAAAAAATATATGCATGTACATCTATACATAATAGGGCTGACGTGAGGTGCAGGAGCTCACCCAAGTCATGGTGCGCCTTAGGTTTTCCCCAAGGTCCGACTGAGCAACATTCCCAAGACCGTTCCAGTCAGATATGGGGAGGCCCGAGGCAACTTGGATGTATCGCTGCCCGTAAGATGTCGCCATCCGAGTCACCCACAGCTCCCCATCCGCACCAGGGGCACCTGGCTGGGTGAGGACAGACGACCCGCTCGCCGAAACGGGAGGGGGCACGGTGAAAGTGGAAAAGTGAGGCCCCGGTAGATCAGAGGGAGGCTCCGGAAGATCGGCGAAATAAGTCCCCGATGGTCCAGGGTCGAGAGGAGCCTGAGTGAAGGCATCATAGCCCTCATGGTCAGGGCAAACAAAGCACCTCGGTACGGCATGCTGGTCTTGAGATTGGAAGGCTATGCCCTGATCATAAGAGACATAAGGGAGGCACCCCCCAGGGGACGAGGATCGCTGGTGAGGTCCCCCGCGTTCAAGGGGGCCTTCCCCCGGCTCATCCTCAGCCTCACCTTCGTCTGGGAAAGGCTCAGCCAGCACAGCCATTGTCTTCTTTGACCCAGAAATCGACCACAGGAACTTAGGGTCCGAAACCGGGGACAACTGGTGGAGGTTAAGATTTTCCATGGTGAATAAGAATTCTACCTTCTTCATGGCAGGGTCAGCATTAATAAGGTCCTTCACGGCATCCGCCTCCGACCGAACGACCGCGGGAACGGCAAATTGCTCTGCATGATCCACGCCAATGTCAATGCAAACATAAGCACAAAACAGTAAGTTCCAACAAAAAGAAAAGGAGGCCCAGGGTACTTACTGGGGGTGGTGCGGAAGTGCTCGCGGACAAAAAGAGGGCCCTCTACGAAGAAAAATTCCTGTTTCCAAGACCCCATATTGGACACTGAGCCCTCTATCAAGGGGAGCTCGTTATTGGCCTTTTGCAAATAGTAGAAGCCCTTGGACTTGGAAGAGGGCATGAGGTTGTACAGGAAGTGCACCTCTTGCGCCGTAGGAGCACGTTTAGCCAGTTCCTTGAACACCACAAAAAGGCAGCTCAAGGTCAACCAACTGTTGGGTGACAGCTGAAGGGGGGCTAGGTCGAAATAGTTAAGGACCGCTACGAAAAACGGGTGCAAGGGGATGGTGCCACCCGCCTTAAAAATGTGCTTGCTCAAAGCCATGAGGCCATTCCTAGGGCGGTCAGCCCGGCATGTCTCCAAAGGAGTGTATAAGGTGTATTCTGGGGGAACACGATAGTGCTTCACAATTTATTTCAATTTATTCGCAAACACATGCGACACCAGCTCAGACTCTAGTAAAGGAGCGTCGTCTTGTTCATGGGTAGATACTTGTCGTCGTGCCCTCGGCATATCTGCAAAATCAAAAGAAAAATGTGAGGAAGAGACAAAACACTTGACCCTCCATTTTTTCTTCCTAACAAGAGTCTTCCATCGAGGGAGCGACTGTGGAAGTGCTGACCTAGGAAAAACCGAGACTAGGGGCTGAGGAGAAGCGGAGGCAGCCCCATGACAGTCATCAGGCGATGATGGGCTGGAGGGCTCAGGCGGAAGGTGTCCCTCCATAAACTCCAACTCCCTCTGTAACTCTAAAAGGGTCGCCCTAAGGCTCTCTACATGGTCACTAAGGTCTGGGGGGAAAGGTGCTCCGTCTCCTCTCGACACCGAGTCAATTTCGCTCTCCACCACCCAAATTTTACGCCTAAGTTCAGCCATGTACTCAAGATGGCGGATACGGGCCTGCCTTAAGGAGTCATAGTCCTAGTAAGGGTTTTCCTCAGGGGACTCTAGGTCTGAGGACAGGTCAATAAACTTAACCCCCAGAGGTATGTCGGACGGGCCGTCACTGGCCATGAGACCTCGTCCCGAAAGCAAAAAGGGGTTCACGTATAAATGAAGGGATGGCTACAAAACACAAAGGAATACGTTTAATACCTCTAGATGCAAATGCCCTAAATGACCCACTACAAGGTATAAAAAAGAGGGGCATGCAACTGGGCAAACTCACTGCGAGCTCAGACCATGGTACCCCATCCCGAGTAACGCTAATTTGGACCCGATGAAAACAAGGGAAAAAGAGAATATACCTCAAGATGTAGAAATTAGAGGCTGTCAAGGCCAAAGAAGAGGTCGAGGGCCGAAAGCACCAAATGGTCGAAAATACACGTCTGCAAAAATAGATAAAAAGGATGTGTTAGCCTCCAAATAGACATACCAAAAAATTAGCTCATATGTAAAAAAATAAAATATTAAATGAAAAAATAAAATGAAGGAAACTATGGCAAAAATGAGGATGCGGGGGATTGAACCCCTTACCTCTTGAAAGAGGAAGGATTCTCAAAACCACTAAGCCAAAGAAGTGAGGTGAAAATAATGAGCCTTGCACATAGGCCTATTTATAAGAATTAAAGAGAATAGTCTACCAAAGCACCTAAAGGTCCTCTCCTAGACTGGGGAGGCAAGTGTGGATGCTCGAAATTCAACAGTTATAAAAAGGCCAAAAGCACGAGATAGGCTCCCATAAGCGCCTCGTGGGTACGCCCGCTATGCTACGGGCATATCGCACCAACTGTTTAAGGGCCCCGTCTCGCACCCCTGCACGCCACGGCCTCGCGTGCCCCCGCACCACGGCCTCGCATGTCCACGCGCCCATCGGCCTCGCGTGCCCCGCGCCATGGCCTCGCATGCGCGCGCCCCACAGCCTCGCACTCGTGCGCCCTCGGCCTCGCGTGCCCTGCGCGACATGGCCTCGCACTCCTGCACCCACGGCCTTACACCCCTGCGCCCACGGCCTCGTGCCCCGCGCCATGGCCTCTCATGCGCACACCCCACGGCCTCGCGCCCCTGTGCCCACGGCCTCGCGCCCCTGCGCCTGCGGCCTCGCGCCCGAGCGCCCTTGGTCTCATGCTCTCGCACCCACGGCCTCGTGCCCCTGCACCCACGACCTCGCACCCCTGCGCCCACGGCCTCGCGCCCCTGCGCCCTCGGCCTCGGGTGCCCCGTGCCATGGCCTCGCATGTGCGTGCCCCACGGCCTCGTGCCCGTGCACTCTCGACCTCCCGTGCCCCGCGCGCCTTCGGTTCCGCGCCTCAAGCGCTCCATGCCTCGCGGAGGACACCTTCGCCATAGCCACATCCTAAAGGGGGCCTTGCAAGGGATGCAGCTCGCTTCACACACCTAGGCCTCTAGCGAGGCCACATCATCTCAAGCCCCCGGGACCGTCTTGCACACCTACCACCTATGTCCGAGGGTGGCCTTGAGGTGCTCTGGGCGTCTCGCGCTAAGGATCCAAGAGCCTTTCCTCGCGTCATGACCCTTTAATACATAAAGTGTCTCACTCCCTATACCTCGATGTGGTCTCTATTACGAAGGCCTATCGAGGCCCCAGCAGTTGGAGGTAAAAGTCCAAGTATGATTCAAATGGAACATACTTGTACAATCTAGTACTGGGTATGGCCTTTAAGACCCTGTATGTCGAGTACGGACACCCGTACCAGTAGGGTAGTGGGAGTGCTGGGAGAAGGGTTAGGGCCTGTGTGTCTATGGCCAGGTGTCAGAGTCGATACCACCACCACCTGCGCCACTATGTCTGTCACCACTCCTCTGACATACATAGGGATCAAGTAATGGAGACATCCTCATGGTTCCTGGCCATGTACTGGAACCAACACCACTACCCCTGAGACCATTCTCCTGACAGATAGAGTACTTGTGTACCACCTGGTCCCTAGGACCACCATGTATCCATGGCCATTAGAGCCTACTATAAAATAAACCCCACTTCCACATGGAAGGGGGTTGGAAAATTTACTGTAGCAAGTGCATGATAGTGAATGAAAAAATGATTTCACCATTGTTCTTCTGCAATTGTTCTTGGAGTTGATACTTAAATTTCTAAGGCTTTTCTATTGATAATCTTTATTTTGCAATTCTTTCCAACTTAACTTAGTTGACGAGTTCTAACCGTCAACAATCGTGATGGGTTTCGTGGTGGGATTGCCCAGGTTAGTGAATCAGCATGATTTGGATTGGGTCATTGTGGACCAATGTTTAAAATGAGTTCACTTCTGTCAGTAAAGACGAATAATGCAACTGATCAGTATTCAGATCTCTATGTGAGAGAGATAGTGCGCCTTCACGGAACTCAAGGTCTATCTTATCAAATGAAGACTCTATTGTTACTTCCAGGTCTGGGAAGAGTTAAGGAAGGCGATGAGTTTATAGATTTCATTATCCTCAGACTGATGGTAAATCAGAGAGAGAAAGAGAGTCATCCAGTATTGGAAAGGTGCCTTGTGAGATGAGGTATGTTCATGATTTTTTATCACCCGTTTATTGGAATAAGATGGGTTAGATGTTGATTATGGATCCTGAGGTGGTTCAGGGGACCATTGAGATTATTAGAGGTTAGAGCTTGGATGCCCACTTTTCAGAGTAAATGGAAAAGTATTACTGAATTGAAAAGAAAGAACATGGAGTTCTAAGTAGAATATTGTATCTTTCTTCAAGTATCACCATGGAAAGGGGTGAGGAGATGAGGGCAAGTTGAGCCCTAGATTATTTTAATAGTATGAATCCTAGATAGGATTGCTCAGGTTGACTTTGGATCGACCTTATCTTTGGTACTGTCAGTTGTATACAGTGTATTATGTATTTCCATGCTGAGGACTTAGGTTGAAAGGAACTCATGAGTTGAGTTATGAGAATCTAGAGGTTGAGGATAATTTATCCTATAAGGAGTAGCCAACCCAGATACAAGACAAAAAGAATAAGGTTCTGAGGAACAAAGTGTACCTTGAGTTAAGGTAATGTTACAAAGACAGTGAGGTCAAGGGAATGACATGGGAAACTGGGATCAGTTGTGCGGAATTTATATTCCGGACAGTTCAGATAAATTTCGAGGACGAAATTTCTGTAAGGAGGGGATAGTTGTAATGCCCCAAAGTTCTTAATAAGGTTTAGGACCTTGATTAGGAGGCCGGGAGGGCCATGATTGATTTATTATGCTATTTAATGATAATATGCATGTTTAGGTGTATTAAATATGCATGTGAACTCATTTCTGATTAATTGGGTGATTTTCATATTTTGGCCATTATGGGCATATTTGGCATATATGTGATATGTGTGTGGTGCTTTATTATTATTTGGTTATGCTAAGGTTACTCAGCATGAGACGATCCTAGGAGGTAAGCTAGTGGGAAAGTGACTGTAATGACCCAAATTTGCTAATAATGCTTTGGGCCTTGATTAGCGTGCCTGGAGGGCAATAAGTGAATTATTGTTATAATATGTGAATTTGTGTTAATATGTGATTAGTGATGCATGTTTAGGTGAATTAAATATGCATGTGGGGCCCGTCTGGTTATTAGGGGCATGATCGTAATTTTAGCCCGTTGAGGGTATAAATATGATAATTCTGATATATCTATGTTGCACGATCCGAGACAGTTCTAGGGAGAGGTTAGCTAGAAAGTCACAACGGGGTCGAAAATCCCACTCGGGGCGAGTTGAGGGGTATTTTGGGTATTAGATGTTTTATGGGGTTATCAGGGTACGGAAATAAATATTTGGAGATATATTTGAGGTTAGAATATCTAGGAGGGAATATTGGGGAAATTTACCATTTTGCCCTCGGGGACATTTTTGGTACCCCGAGCCTTGAGGTAACCTTATAGACTTAAGCTAAATAAAACGAAACCTAGAATCATTTGGAACTCTCTAAACCGACCCACTCTCTCCCCCTCACTCTATTTCTCTTCTACACTTGGAGGCTTAGTGATATTTTGGAGGAAAACTAGTCAAAACTGAGGAATTGGAGCTGGGATTTTGGGAGCTTGAGGCTTGGAGCTTGGAAGAGGTGAGATTTGGAGGTTGAGGTGCTAGTGGAAGCTTGAATTCATCAGCTGAGGTAAGGGGTTTAACTCTAAAATCCTTTGAGTTTCAGTAGAATTATAGCTAGAGTTGTAAGTTGCATGTGAACCAGAATCATGAGTTAAATTTTGTTGTGGGTTGAGTTTATAAGACTGTGTTGGATTTGTTGTGGAGCTTAGATGATGTGGTAGGGAGGCTCAAGCTTAATTCTGGGTTTAGGTATTGAGTTGGAATGATTTTAGAAGGATTGGCTCGAAGGAAATGCAGGGAAAAATGGTGGTTTTCTAGGTTTGGAGGTGAGGGTCGCAGCCCTAGGAAGGGCATGTCGTGGTCCGTGTTCACGCAAGGCCTGGGAAGGCCACTAACCATGGGGCGCATCGTCGCACTTGGCCAAGCATGCCACGGTCCATGTGTGTTTCTAGGGAGGCGTTTAGCCTCTATTTTGAGGCAAGCCACAACCCTTGAGGGGTTGAGCCGCAGCCCTAGTTCAAGATGCAGGGTGTTTAGTGGGATTTGACTTGGGAACCTAATTGATAAGGCTCGGGATTGATTTTATCACCCGGATTGATAGAATTCAATGTCCTGGATATTAGAATTATTGCTTGAAGTTATTTAATGGATTAGAGCTTGATGGGTGGATCTTGTTAATGCCTTGCGATTAGGGCTTCGGCAAGGCTCGGACTAGAGAACTGTGCTCGGGAAATCGGTGCCTGGAAAGCTCGGGACACAAGTAAGAAAACTACTATTCCCATAGAGCTTGAGTTGCAGGGCTCGGCCCTATATGATTGTGTTGCAGGGCTCGGCCCTATATGACTGTGTTGCAGGGCGTGGCCCTTTGATTGAATTTGTATGTGTTTAAGTATCTTTTTTTCTATATTATGTGTACTTATAAATGAATGAACGGCGATGGCCGGGAACGGCGAAGGCCGGGAACGGAAAAGGCCGAGAACGGCAAGGGGCCGGGAGCATGACGAGCAGCGCGTACAAGTCTGGTCTGCCTGGTTGCCACGGCTAGGGGAATTTTTGGGAGATGATTGTACTAAACTTGAATTTTGTCGTTTAGTCGACTATGGTTATATTTTGATTGTAAATATTTCTAAACAATGTTTTTGGGATCCCAAGTGTTAAATGTATTTTAATTTTCAATGAAAGGTTCATTCTTAAGTTTATGACTCTAATTATGGTTTAATTACACTTTTGACCTAAAACCTCGGTTAGCGAGCTAATTTCACATTTTAAACTCACTTAGTAACGACACTAAGGCAGTAGGGCGTTACAACTTGGTATTAGAGCGAGCCAAGGTTTATGGTTTCTGGAGAATGACCGAACATGTACGTTCGCTGTCAGTTGCAAGCTCGACTTAGGGATGGTTGGTAATAATTGAATTGTATGTCTGATTATGTGCTTAAGTGCCCTGTTTTCCTGCTTTCTTTATATAGAGCATGATGAATGATTTAATGTATGCATGATGTCAGGACATGGCTCGTTGTGTGCTATATGCTATTTGAGTGTTATGTGGATTGTTGTTCATGGTTGACTGGTGTGATTGGGAGGTGGTTTTGGATGTTTTTATCATGCCTGATAAGTGGTGTCATTGATTGCAGGCATATTTGTTGAGATGCCTCGTCAATCATCTAGACTCCGCGGCAGTCAGGCCGAGGACGACAACCAGGGTCAGGACCCTCCACCTGCCCCACAGAAATGGCAACAGATGTTTGCTGAAATGGAAGCAAGTCTGCAATGAACAGAAGAAGAGCTCCGACAGTTGAGGCAATAGGCCCCTCCACAGGTCACTGAGTTGCCAGTCCAGCAGGTTGTGCGCCAGTGCCAGTTCAACCTGTTGTGGAAAATAGGTGGGAACCCTTATATGAGAGATTTAGGAAATAGCATCCTCCCACCTTTGAGGGTGGACCAGACCCACTGCGGGCAGAGCAATGGATGAATATTATCTCCTCTATTCTTGATTTTATGAGGGTTGAGGGGAACGAGAGGGTAGCTTGTGCAAGCTACATGTTCAGAGAGGATGCCCGCATCTGTTGGGATGTAGTAGTTCAGAGGAGAGATGTGACAGTTATGACCTGGGAAGAGTTTAGGAACATTTTCAATGAGAAGTATTATAGTGTTGCAATCCGAGCTGGGAAGGTGGATGAGTTTATCAACCTGACTCAGAACCCGATGACCGTGACCGAGTATGCTCTAAAATTTGACCGATTGGCAAAGTTTGCGCCAGATTTAGTGCCGACAGATGCGGAAAAAAGAGATAGATTCGTATAGGGATTGAATGTTATGATCGCTCATGATGTGAAGATCACCTTGGATCCAGAGACTACTACCTACGCTCAGGTTGTGGATAAGGCCCTTACAACTGAGGGGGCCGAGGACCAGATTTGGAGAGAGAGCGCTGTCAGGCGTGATGCCAGGAGGACGGTGCCTCCATTTATTGGATCTAGTTAGGGTAGTGGCTCTAGCGAGCAGAAGAGGAAGGCCCCAGATTCCTTTGTTCCTCCCAGTTCAGATAGGAGGGCACGGGGTGGTTCCAGTGGCCGTCAGGGCAGAAGTGACAATTGGAGGGGTTTCCTAGTGTTTCCTCGGTGCAGACGATGGCATTAGGTTGAGTGCAGGATTAGGGCCTGCTTTATCTGTGGGAGTGTCAATCACCTGAAGAAGGACTGCCCACAATCCAGGAAGGAGGAGCCAAAGCAGGGTGACGGTCTCACTCCCAGGGTGTTCACTTTGACTTAGACGGAGGCAAAAGCTAGCCCCTCGGTTGTGACAGGTCAGATCTCCAGTGCTGGTTCTTCTTATACTGCATTGTTTGATTCAGGAACTACCCATTCGTTTGTGTCTGCTAGAGTGATAGACCAGCTGTGTAGGCCTAGTGTTCTGTATGCTAGGGGTTTTCAGACTTTGTTGCCGACTGGGGAACTGGTAGTCTCTAGGAGATGGATTAGAGCTTTACCAATAGAGGTAGATGGTAGGGAATTGTTTGCTGGTCTGATTGAGCTTGCGATGGATGACTTTGATGTGATCCTAGGAATGGATTGGCTATCAAAGTATGGAGTGACAATTGACTGCAAGCGCAGGATGGTGACTTTTGAACCAGAAGGGGAGGTACCCTTTGTATTTGTGGGAACAGCTGGTGGACCGCGGGTACCTATGATTTCAGCATTGAAGGCTAGGGACCTGATGCAGGAAGGTTGCATAGGATTCCTAGCGAGTGTTGTGGATACCTCTAAGGTTGTGTTGGTTGGACTGGGGGAGACCAGATTGGTATGTGAGTTTCTAAATTTATTTCCAGCAGATCTACCAAGGCTGCCGTCGCAGCGGGAGATTGATTTTGTTATAGAGTTGGTACCAGGAGCAAAGCCAGTATCTAGAATACCTTACAAAATGGCTCCGACAGAGTTGAAGTAGTTGAAGATTCAGCTGCAGGAGTTACTGGATTTGGGGTTCATCAGACCGAGTTTCTTGCCATGGGGTGCTCCAGTGTTGTTTGTCAAGAAGAAGGATGGATCTCTTAGGATGTGTATTGACTACAGGGAGCTGAAAAAGTTGACCATTAAGAATAAGTTCCCACTGCCTAGGATTGATGATTTGTTTGACCAGCTGCAGGGAAAGACAGTGTTTTCTAAGAAAGATCTCCGGTCAGGTTATCATCACTTAAGTAAGAAAGAGGAGGACATACCAAAGACCGCTTTCCGCATGAGGTATGGACACTATGAATTTCTGGTTATGTCCTTTGGATTAACCAATGCCCCAGTAGCTTTTATGGACATGATGAACAGGGTCTTCAAGGATTATTTAGATAAGTTCGTAATTGTGTTCATCGACGACATTTTGGTGTACTCTCAGTCGGAGACAGAGCATGAGCAGCATCTACGTTTTGTACTGCAGCGGTTAAGAGAGCATAGGTTATATGCTAAGTTCAGCAAGTGCGAGTTTTGGTTACCACAAGTTACATTTCTAGGCCATATCGTTAGTAAGGAGGGGATTCTGTTTGACTCAAATAAGATTGAGGCAATGAGAGACTGGCCTAGACCGAGCAGTGTTTCTGAAGTGAGGAGTTTTCTGGGTTTGGTAGGGTATTATCAGCGGTTTGTTGAGGGGTTCTTCAGGATAGCAACACCATTGACAGAATTGACAAAGAAGAAGAAAAAGTATGTTTGGAAAGACAGATGTAAGAATAGTTTCAAAGAGTTGAAGCGGTGACTGATCACCGCGCCCGTGTTGAGTCTGCCGACGGACAATGAGAAGTTTGTGGTTTATTGTGATGCTTCCAGACAGGGTTTGGGGTGTGTGTTGATACAAGCTGGGAAGGTGATAGCTTATGCATCGAGACAGTTAAAAGAGTATGATCAGAGATATCACACGCATGATCTAGAATTGGCAGTTGTGGTGTTCGCACTTAAGATTTGGAGACACTATCTATATGGTGAGAAGTGCGAGATATGCACGGACCATAAGAGTTTGAAGTACTACTTTACTCAGAAGGATCTGAATATGTGCCAGAGACGGTGGATGGAGTTGGTTAAGGATTACGATTGTGATATCCTATACCATCCTGGGAAGGCTAATGTAGTGGTTGATGCATTGAGTCGGAAGGGCCCAAGACAGTTGTACAGTTCAAGGCAGATATCCAGTAAGTTAGCGGAGGAGATGACTAGAGCGGGAATAAATTTGGTGGTCGGTCGATTAGCCAACATCACTCTGCAGTCTACGCTCCTTGAAAGGATCAAGGAGCCGCAGGGGAATGATTCCAGTTGAGGGGTTACAGGGAGAACGTCTTAGTCAAAATGACTAAGGACTTTTCTATCTCGGAGATGGGGTTACTGAAATATAAGGGTCGGATCTACGTTCCAATGGATTTAGATATCCGGCGAGAGATTTTAGATGAACTACATACCACACCTTATTCCTTACATCCGGGTACGACGAAGATGTACCAAGATCTGAGAGCTTTGTATTGGTGGTCAGGCATAAAGAGGGATGTGGTCGATTATGTGGCCAAGTGTTAAACTTGCCAACAGGTCAAGGCTGAACATCAGAGGCCAGCAGGGTTGTTGCAGCCTCTAGGGATTCCGAAGTGGAAGTGGGAAGATGTCTCCATGGACTTCGTGGTTGGGTTGCCGAAGACCATGGGACAACATGATTCGGTGTGGGTGATTGTGGATAGGTACACCAAGTCCGCCCACTTTTTACCAGTCAGGATGACTTATACTGTGAAGCAGTATGCTGAGCTATATGTGAAGGAGATTGTTCGGCTGCATGGGGCTTCGAGGTCGATAGTATCTGATAGGGACCCCACCTTCACCTCCAATTTCTGGGCGAGTCTGCAGAAGGCTATGGGCACACAGTTATGGTTTAGCACCGCTTATCATCCTCAGACAGATGGACATACTGAGAGGATGATTCAGATATTGGAGGACATGCTACGAGGCTTTGTGCTAGATTTTGGGGGATCTTGGAGTAAGTATCTTCCTTTGATTGAGTTCTCATACAACAACAGCTATCAGGCGACTATCGGAGTGGTTCCGTATGAGATGCTTTACGGGAGGAAGTGTAGATCACCTATCCATTGGGATGAGACCGATGAGAAGAAGTACTTGGGTCCTGAGATGGTTCGGAGGACCAATAAGGCAGTTGAGAAGATTAGAGCTCGAATGCTCGCCTCCCAGAGTCGCCAGAAGAGTTATTCAGACCTGAAACGCAGGAGCGTAGAATTTCAGGTTGGTGACCATGTGTTCCTTAGAGTTTCACCCTTGAGGGGAGTGAAACGGTTTGGTGTTCATGGAAAACTGAGCCCTAGGTTTGTTGGCCCCTTTGAGATTCTGGAACGGGTTGGGGAGGTAGCTTACAGATTGGCGATGCCTACAGCCTTATCAGGGGTTCATGATGTGTTTCACGTGTCCATGCTCCGGAAGTATGTGTCAGATTCAACGCATGTTCTGAGTTATGAGATTTTGGAGCTGGATCAGGATTTGTCTTATGAGAAGAAACCAGTTCAGATTCTCGATCGAAAGGACAAAGTCTTGCGGAGCAAGACCATTGCTTTGGTCAAAGTGCTATGGAGGAACAGCAAAGTCGACGAAGCGACATGGGTACTAGAGACAGAGATGCGGGAACGGTATCCCGAGTTATTCAGGTAATTTCGAGTATGAAATTTCTGTAAGGAGGGGATAGTTGTAACGACCCAAATTTGCTAATAAGGCTTTGGGCCTTTATTAGCATGCCTGGAGGGCAATAAGTGAATTATTGTTATAATATGTGAATTTGTGTGAATAAGTGATTAGTGATGCATGTTTAGGTGAATTAAATATGCATGTGTGCCCCATCTGGTTATTAGGGGCATGATCGTAATTTTAGCCCATTGAGGGTATAAATATGATAATTGTGATATATTTGTGTTGCACGATCCGAGACAGTTCTAGGGAGAGGTTAGCTAGAAAGTCACAACAGGGTCAACAATCTGACTCGGGGCGAGTCGAGGGGTACTTTGGGTATTAGATGTTTTATGGGGTTATCAGGTTACGAAAATAAATATTTGGAGATATATTTGAGGTTAGAATATCTAGGAGGGAATATTGGGGAAATTTACCAATTTGCCATCGGGGACGTTTTTGGTACCCCGAGCCTTGAGGTAACCTTATAGACTTAAGCTAAATAAAACAAAACCTAGAATCATTTGGAACTCTCTAAACCGACCCACTCTCTCCCCCTCACTCTGTTTCTCTTCTACACTTGGAGGCTTAGTGATATTTTGGAGGAAAACCAGTCAAAACTGAGGAATTGGAGCTGGGATTTTGGGAGCTTGAGGCTTGGAACTTGGAAGAGGTGAGCTTTGGAGGTTGAGGTGCTAGTGGAAGCTTGAATTCATCAGCTGAGGTAAGGGGTTTAACTCTAAAATCATTTGAGTTTCAGTAGAATTATAGCTAGAGTTGTAAGTTGCATGTGAACTAGAATCATGTGTTAAATTTTGTTGTGGGTTGAGTTTATAAGACTGTGTTGGATTTGTTGTGGAGCTTAGATGATGTGGTAGGGAGGTTCAAGCTTAATTTTGGGTTTGGGTATTGAGTTGGAATGATTTTAGAAGGATTGGCTCGAAGGAAATGCAGGGAAAAATGGTGGTTTTCTAGGTTTGGAGGTGAAGGCGCGACCCTAGGAGGGGCATGTCGTGGCCCGTTTGCACGCAAGGCCTGGGAAGGCCACTGACCATGGGGTGTGCCGCGGCACTTGGCCAAGCATGCGCGGCCCGTGTGTGTTTCCAAGGAGGCTTTCAGCCTCTGTTTTGAGGCAAGCCGCGGCCCTTGAGGGGTTGGGTCACAGCCCTAGTTCAAGATGCAGGGTGTTTAGTGGGATTTGACTTGGGAACCTAATTGATAAGGCTCGGGATGGATTTTATCACCCAGATTGATAGAATTCAATGTCGCAGAGATTAGAATTATGGCTTGAAGTTATTTAATGGATTATAGCTTGATGGGCGGATATTGTTAATGCATTGTGATTAGGGCTTCGGCGAGGCTCGGACTAGGGAACTATGCTAGGGACATCGGTGCCTGGAAAGCTCGGCACACAGGTAAGAAAACTACTGTTCCCATAGAGCTTGTGTTGCAGGGTTTGGTCCTAAATGATTGAGTTGCAGGGCTCGGACCTATATGACTGTGTTGCAGGGGTTGGCCCTTTGATTGAATTTATATCTGTTTAAGTATCTTTTATCTATACTATGTGTACTTATAATTGAATGAACGGCGATGGCCGGGAACGGCGAAGGCCGGGAATGGAAAAGGCTAAGAATGGCAAGGGGCCAGGCGCAGCGTTTAGCACGCGGAGTGCGAGTTGCCAGGGCGAGACCCAAAGGGATACCTAGGATATCCTTATGGTATAGACCCGAACCCAGGGCCTGGTAAAGCGCCTGGGACAGCATGGTCGTACGTGTATAGCCTGATGATGGCTTGATTTTATGATAAGTGTTTGGTATGTATACATTATCTGCTTGTGAAGGTTTTCTTCCTGGGCTTCGGCTCACGGGTTCTCTATGGTGCAGGTAAAGGCAAGGGGAAAGTCGATCAACCTTGAGTATGGTGAGCATGACGAGCAGCGCGTACATGTCTGGTCTGCCTGGCTGCCATGGCCAGGGGCGTTTTTGGGAGATGATTGTACTAAACTTGAATTTTGTCGTTTAGTCGACTATGGTTATATTTTGAGTTGTAAATATTTCTAAACAATATTTTTGGGATCCCAAGTGTTAAATGTATTTTAATTTTCAATGAAAGGTTCATTCTTAAGTTTATGACTCTGATTATGGTTTAATTACACTTTTGACCTAAAACCTTGGTTAGTGAGCTAATTGCACATTTTAAACTCACTTAGTAACGGCTCTAAGGCAGTAGGGTGTTACAGTCACAACGGGATTTATTCTTGACGCAGAGTGATTCAAGGGGTATATAGAGCATTACCGGGTTATTCAGTAATGGGAATAAGTATTTGATGATAAAGTTGGAGTTATTAAGATCAGGGGGAAATTCTTGAGGTTTTGACTATTTTGCCCCCAGGGACGTTTTCGGGACCCCGAGCATTAGGATTTGTTTGAGGCTACTTATGCTTGAAGTAACCTTTAAAGAAATAAAAAATAACGTTCAGTAAGTTCTCTCTCCCTCTAAGCTCCATTTTCGTCTCCCGATCATATTTTCGAAGGAAACTTGAGTTCTAGGACTCGGATTCAAGCGAGGATCGAGGCATAGTGATCCTAGGGAAGATTAGAAACTTATTAGCTGGAGGATTTAGTTGGGAACAACTTAATTGGAGGTAATTCAAGTTTTGTTCTAAGTTTTTTTAAAGTCTTTAAGTTTGAATTGGTCTTTGTGTTTTGATGAGATTTTGTTAGATTTGAGACTTGGGTTTTATGGGTTTTGGATCATGGGGATGTTTGGGAACCTTGATTTTTGAGTTTGGAGATGTTTGGATATGATTTTGGAAGGTTTTAAAAGTGGAAAATTGGGGGTAAAAGGCTGGTTCGAGGTTGGGCCACGACCCTGTTCTTGGGTGCTGCGGCCCAAGCTCGATGAAGCAGGTGGAGGATTTTGAAAGGTCTGGGGGCCGCGGCACTTGGTGCAGGTACCTAGTGCTAGCACCTCTCTTTTAGATGAGGTTCGCGGCGCTTGAGGGCTTTTGTGGCCAAAATGATGTTTTGATCATGGGAACTCAAACCTTAGGCCTCGGGATCGTTCCTACTACCCGGTTTAGTGGGAATCGACATCTCGGAAGCTAGGTCTTGGTTCTGGGATTGGTTTTAGAACTTGAACTCGTTGGATCACCGTTTATGGTTGTGAGTAGGTTATCACTAGAGGCTTGGAATCAGGATTGTGCTTGTGGCTCGTTTATTCATAACCTGTGCTTAGACCAAAGGTAAGAAAACCTGCACCCCATATGTGAATGCATGGTTATTCTTGATGAATGTTGGATGTTTAAATGTGATTCATGTGATGCAAGAGAAACATGTGATTAGGGCATGCCATGAATATTGAATATGAGATTGATCAGAGCTTGAGTCTCTGTGTTTATGCATGATCCTAATTATGCTAGCAATTGTTAAGTAAGCATGTTGAATGCCCTGTATTCTGATATTTGACATATGATATATGCTTGGTAGCATTGCTTACTTGTGTGTGGCACTGACTAACTAGTCCAAATCGGCACCGGTTGCGTGTTACTGACCTAAGAGTCAGAAACGGCATAAGCGTCATGAACGTTGAGCCGATAAAAGATTAGATCTAATCGACATCGGCGTTAACTGACTCATATGGGGTATTAATGTTGGACCGACCCTAAGGTCGATGAAAATTATAAGCGCTTGTCTAGTCTATGACTAGTTACTCAGAGCCAAGGCCAAAGGCCTAGGTGACTGTTTTGTCACATGGCTAAAGGTACAGACCCCCTGTTAGTGACCTGATAATTAGTCACTAGTTTAAAGGTACAGACCCCTTGTTAGTGACTTGATAATTAGTCACTAGTTTAAAGGTACAGACCCCCTGCTAGTGACTTGATAATTAGTCACTTTAAAGGTACAGACCCCTTGTTAGTGACTTGTTGATCAGTCACTCGTTCATTGTCTAAACTTATTTGCGTGCGTGATTAAGGCTGATATTTCTAGGCATGCACTTTATGATCTGATGACATGTTATTAATGTTCATGAGCATATTGAGTTTTCTTGCTGGGGTTCGACTCATAGATGCTATGTGGTACAGGTAAAGGCAAAAGAAAGCTAGACCATCCTTGAGTTGGAGAGCTTAGGTGATGATGTGTACATATGCGGCTGCTCGACCGCCACGGCCGAGGGTTGAAAGAGTAACTAGGGTTAAACCTTGTTTTGCTGCTTAGATCGGCTGGTTGTAAATATTTTCTTGTAATAGACCTTTAAATTATATTTTTGGGATCCCAATGTATACAGTAAACGTTCTAATGAAGCGTTATATCCTAACCAAAAAATTTAATCCCTAACCCGCTAATCATACTTAGTTACACAATTATGGCTAAATGACTCGATTAGCGAGTTTAGCATTGTTTAGAATGCGCATCATAGATGTAACGACCCAACTTAAAACCCACATTTATTAAATACTCCATATTTTAAGTAAATTAATGTTTGCATGAATATCTTTAAGAAAAACAGAACTTTTATTGAAATAAACTTAAATTAACACATTTTACAAAACATGCAACTCGAGATCTCAATATCTAAAAGAAACCATGTTTTCCATGCATGACGTAAGTAAAAATACACGTTTAAGACACATCATAAACCAAAGGTTAAATACCTTTATAACAATAATACATAAGTAGCAACCCCTTGACCACCAGGTCAAGCAATCACAACATGCACACATCTGACCGAACTGGCTCCAATGCATCGCCTCATCAACTATGCTTGTACCTTTACCTGCTACACAAAGTACCCATGAGCTAATGCCTAGCAAGAAGAGCTATATAGGACACAATCCCCAAGTCCAACAATATGAGATATAAAACATAGACATAAACTAACTCATATAATCACAACCTAAAACTTATACTACTCCTAACTTATAACCTTACATAATAATAAAGTTAAACAATAATTCATATTGTAACACATTATTCTTGTAGCATAGCTTTACATACCATAGCATAATGTGGATGCTCATAATTCAACAGTTATAAAAAGGCCAAAAGCGCGAAATAAGCTCCCAAAAATGCCTAATTACATGCTCGTGCCACGAGGCCCTTGGGCAGCCATCTTCTCGCAAGGAGGCATATGAGGCTATTCTCGGCGCGTCTGGCACCCATACACCCCGTGGGACCTCTCACGCCTAGCCCTGCACTTTGTGAGATCTGTCTCATGCACCTATCACCCACGCCTCATGGGCAAGTCTAATGTGCTTCGGGCATATCGTGCCAACTGCTGAAGGGCCCCGTCTCGCGCCCACGGCCTTACGCCCCATGCACCCACGGCCTCGCGCTTCGCCCGCCACGGCCTCGCGCCCCGCGCGCCCACAGCCTCGCGTCCGAGTGCTCCTGGCCTTGCGAGACGCGTGTCCTTAGGAGCCTCGCGGGAGACACCCTCGCCACACTCACATCCTAAGGGGCCTCGCGAGAGGCGTGTCCTTAGGGGGCCTCACCACAGCCGCATCCTAAGGGGACTCGCGAGAGGCATGTCCTTAGGGGACCTCGCCACAGCCGCGTCCTAAGGGGCCTCGCGATACGCGTATCCTTAAGGGCCGCACGAGCGTTATGTGAGCTGCACCACCAAGGGCCTAGCAAGGGAGGCATCTTGCCTCGCACACCCAGGCATCTGGCGAGGCCACATCATCTCGAGCCCGCAGGACCGTCTCGCACACCTATCACCTATGCCGGGGGTGGCCTTGAGGTGCTTCGGGCGTCTCGCGCCAAGGACCCGAGAGCCCCACCTCGTGCCACGACCCTTACATACATCAAGTGTCTCACTCCCTACAACTCGATGTGGTATCTCTTACGAAGGCCTATCGAGACTCCAGCATTTAGAGGTAAAAGCCCAAGTATGATTCAAAAGGATCATGCTAGTACAATCTTGTACGGGGTATGACCTTTAAGACCTCGTATGTCAAGTACGGACACTCATGCCAGTCGAGTAGTGGGAATGCTGGGAGAAGGGACATGGTCTGTGTGTCTATGGCTAGATGTCAGAGTTGACACCACCACCACCTGGACCACTATGCCTGGCACCACTCCTCTGACATTCGTATGAATCAAGTAGTGGAGACATCCTCATGGTACCTTGCCATGTACTGGAACCAACACCACTACCCCTAAGACCACTCTCCTGACAGTGTACTTGTGTACCACCTGGTCCCCTGGACCACCATGTATCCAGGGCCATTAGAGCCTACTATAAAATGAACCCCACTTCCACATGGAAGGGGGTTGGAAAAACCACTGTAGCACTACACCATAAGAAATACAAATTCAGTTCATCATTTTTCTTCTGCAAGTGTTCTTTAAGTTTCCAATTAGATCTTCAAAGTTTTTCTTTTGATAATCTCTACGTTTCTGTTTTTCTAACTTAACTTGGTTGACGAGTTCTCACCGTCAACACATAACATAACATAACATACAACAATCATAGCATATCACAAAACATTCATAACATGTATTGGCAGTGTCACTCCGACTGTAAACCAGTGCTAATCTGGTTAGTTGTGCAACCAAGCACGAATTAACGTAAGCATGAATTTTCATAACATAAGCATGCAATTTTTCTTAACGTGAGCATGCATTTTCATATTGTAAGCATGCCACTAAAACATACATCATATTCACACATAATACAGTCACACATAACATGCATAACCTATAACATACCTCATAGCACAACCCATGACATAATGTAACTCATAACATAATTCACATCATTGTTCATAGCATAATTCTTAGCAACGTTTACAACATAATTCAAAATATAATTCATAGCATAGAAATATTACCATACATATGTACATTAAGCATACACCCTGTGTGCAGGTGTCCACTCTTCTTACCTTAGGTCCAGCAGCGACGCAATCACCTCCCTTCAAGTGCCTTGCCAAGTCTTAAATCCAAAACATACACATATATCATTTAGAGACTCAATACTTAAGCCAAAGGTCATGAACCAAACCTTACAATTCCTAAGACCCAATCAACCTCATATTGTCATTATGGAAGTCCTGAAAATGTCCCCAAGAAGTTAGGGAGAAAGTCCCCAATGAACCCTATATGAAACAGCTTCAAAACGACGTAAAAACAACCAAAAATGATCCTAACGCAATCAAGCGGCGCGACCCTGTCATTTACAGTCGCGACTTTAATTCGAAAACATGACGCCAACTAAACTTCAAAAGGGCATATCTCCCTCAATATAAATATGATTTTGATGATTATTTTTTAGTTTTTCTCTTCTCTAATCCCTCTATATCATATTTTAAGTTTTGGAGATACATAAAATACCAAAAATTCATGAGAAGCCCCTAAATCCATAACCCTAATAAATCTCATGATTAGAACTTCTTCTTCCCCAAGCTATGAACATATATCACAAAACTATACCTTATATCATCATTAATTCATCCCTAACATGTTTCCAACCATTATATATTAACAACCTAGTCTCTAACATGCATATAAAACCATTCATTCCAAGCTATTATGCTTTCTAATAAATTCCTCCATTAACATAACTCAAAGCTTCAAGAACTATCAAAGAAACTTTAAAAGTGTGAGAAGTTCTTACCAAGATCATGTGCAACAACCTAACCCTTGAAAATCTCCTCCCAAAGTGTAACATCCCAAATTACTTAACAAGGCTTAGGGCCTTGATTAGGGGGATCGGATGGCAAATTATGTGATTATGTGATATATATATATCATTATATGATTATGTGAGTTATATTATAATATGACTTGATATGCATGTTTAGGTGTATTAAATATGCATGTGGGCCCATTTCTTATTAAAAGGGCAATTTTCATAATTTGGCTTATTATGGGTATATTTGGCATATATGTTATATATGTGTGAGACCACATCATTATGTGGATATATTTGGGTTACTCAGCACGAGGCGATCCTAGGGAGCAAGTTAGCGGGAAAGTCACAACAGGACCAATTCTTGACTCAGGGTGAGTCAAGGGCTATTTTGGGTATTTAGTACATTACTGGGTTATTGGGTAATGGCAATAAATATTTGAGGATATATTTGGAGTTAGTGAGATCATGATGGAATTCAGGGGATTTTGACTATTTTACCCCCAGGGAAGTTTTGCGGTACCTCAAGCCATGGGATATGCTTTAAGCTTACTTAAGCTCGAAGTAACCTGACAGAAACAAAAAGTATGTTGAAATACTTTTCTCTCTCTCATTCTCTTTTTGACGTTTGATAACATTTTGAAGGAAACTCGAGTTTTAGGGCTCGAAATCAAGTAAGGTTAGAGTCATAACGATTCTAGGGAAGATTATAAGCTTGGTAGTTGAAGGATTTAGCGGAAAAAATAACATAATCGGAGGTAATTTAAGCTTTGAATTTTTGAGATTCCATTTCCTTAATTTTCTTAAGCTTTGATTGGATTTTTACGGTTTGGTGAGTTTTTGAATTGTTTGAAACATGGGTTTTGGTTTGTTTGCACTGCTAAGTTGATTAGGAACCTTGTTTTTGGGATTTGGATATGTTTGGATAGGTTTTTGGAGGGATTTGATATAAGAAAAACGGACGAAAAATCTAAGTTCTGGGTCGAGCTGCGACCCTGTTCTTGAGCGTCGTGGCTCAAGTTGGACGAAGGAGATGAAGTAGGGCTGCTGGGCTATTCGAGCAGCGGTGCCTGTTAGGAGTGTCGCAACGCTGGTGCAGTCAGAGAGGGCCTTGGGTGTAATTCCCTACTACCCAGGGACTATTACATTGTGCATTTTAAACAATGCTAAACTCGCTAACCGAGTCATTTGGCCATAATCATGTAACTAAATGTGATTAACGGTTTAGGGTTAAAAATTTTGGTTAAAGATACAACGTTTCACTAAAACATTTACTGTATACATTGGGATCCCAAAATATATTTTAAACGTTAATTACTATAAAATATTTACAACCATCCGACCTAGGCGGCAAAATAGGGTTTAACCCTAGTTCCTCTTTAAACCCTCGGCCGTGGTGGTCGAGCAGCCGCATATGTACACATCGTCACCTAAGCTCTCCAACTCAAGGATGGTCCACCCTTCTTTTGCCTTTACCTGCACCACATAGCACCCTTGAGTCGAAGCTTAGCAAGAAAACTCAAACACATGCTCATAAACAGGTAATAGCATGACACTAAATCATAATAGCAAGCCTAGCAGTAATATCCCAATTCATGCATGCAAACAAGTCCAAATAAATTATTATGGGCCTTGCTCCCTATATAGATGACTATCAAGTCAATCTGGGAATAGATGGCTAATGTCTCCATCTTTGAATAGGTGACTAATGAGTCACACACTTGGGCTCTTCACCCTAATCAGATAAGTGACTAATGAGTCAAGCACTTGGGCTTCGCAACCTAATTAGATAATTGAAAATGAGTCACGCACTTGGGCTCCGCACCCTAATCAGATAAGTGACAAATAAGTCATGTACTAGGGCTCTGCACCCTAACCCATGTGACGTTATAGGCACCTAAGCATTTTGGCCCTCGCTCTAAGTAACTAGCCTTTAGACTAGACAAGCACTTTCAGTTTTCATCGAACTTAGGGTCGGTCAAACATTTAATGTATATGTTTATTAGATCTAATCATTTCGGTTCTGCGTTCAATACGCTTATGCCGCTCTTGACTCATAGGTCAATTCCATATGACTAGTGTCATTTCTGACTAATGAGTCAGTATCACTCACAAGGCATTAATGCACCCAGGCATATATCATATGTCAAATATCTAAATATAAGGCATTAAGCATGCTTAATCAACATTCGCTATCATAATTATAATCATGCACATTTATAGAGACTCAAGCTCTGATCAATCTCATATTCAACGTTCATGCCATGCCTTAATCACATGTGTCTTATGCATCACATATTGGGTGTCGTTTTCTTACCTCTGGTCTAAGCACAGGTTACCAATAAACAATCCTTAAGCTTGTTCTTGTTTCCAAGCCCCTAGGGATAGCCTAGTCACAACCATAATATAAAACCTCATCAAAAATGAGTAAATAAATACTTCTAGACCCAAACCTAGCCTCTGGGACGTCGAATCCTACTCAACTGGGTAGTAGGATCGATCCCAGGCCCTCAGAATTAAGTTCCCACGATTAAAAACCAAATCTAGGAAAAAATGCCCAAGTCGGTCACGACTTGGCCCTCATGGTTGCGACTTGCCCCCATGTCAGAGAGCCCTTACCTGGGCTCTAGGTGCGGGCCGCAACTTGACCCCTCTTGGGTCACAGCGCGCCCCCCAGGCTTCCTCTTCCTGGCTTCTGGCTTCATCCAAGTCGCAACTTGCTTGAATAAGGTCGCAACTTGACCACGAAATCAGCCATTTCCAACGATTTTTCCCACTTAAAATCCTCCAAGAACCTATACAAACATATCCAAATCCCAAATCAAAGTTCCCAAACATCCTAATTTCCCAAAACAAATAAAACCCAAGCTTCAATTCATCCAAAAGCTCATCAAAACATAAAATCCAATCAAAGATTAAAAACTTTAAAAACTTAGAACCTATAACTTGGATTACCTCTGATTGAGTTGTTTCCCAACTAAATCCTCCAGCTAATAAGCTTCGAATATTCCCTGGAATCGTTATGCCTCGATCCTTGCCTGAATCTGAGTCCTAAAACTCGAGTTTCCTTCAAAAATGTGATCGGGTGTCAAAAAGGGAACGGGAGGGAGAGAGAATGTTCTGAACGTTCTTTTATCATTCTAATAGGTTACTTCGAGCTTAAGTAACCTCAAGCAAATCCTAATGCTCAGGGTCCCAAAAACGCTCCCAGGGTCAAATAGTCAAAATTCCCAGAGTATCCCCCTGATCTCACTAACTCCTAATTTATCATCAAATATTTATTCCCATTACCCAATATCTCAGTAATGTGCTAAATACCCCTTGACTCACTCCGAGTCAAGTATGGATCCCATTGTCACTTTCCCACTGGCTTGCCTCCTAGGATCGTCCCTTACTGAGTAACCCAATCATAAACAAATAATAATGAAATACCACACACATACCACATATATGCCAAATATACCCAAAACGGGCCAAATTATGAAAATGGACCAATCAACCAGAAATGGGTTCACATGCATATTTAATACACCTAAACATGCATATGAAGTCATATTATGATATTATTCACATAATCACATAATGATACACATAAATATCATATAATAACATAATTCCAAAATTTGTCATCCTGGCCCCCTAATCAAGGCCCTAAGCCTTATTAGGAAATTTGGGTCGTTACAACTATCCCCTCACAGAAATTTCATCCTCGAAATTTCGTCCTCGAAATTTTATCAGAGTGGCCCGAAATATCAATTTCCCATGTCTGAATCCAGTTTCCTGGTTGCGTCCTCGACCCCCTGTTTCTTTGTAATACCTTAACCCAAGGTATAACTTTATCTCTCAGAACCTTGTTCTTTCTGTCTCATATCTGAGCTCGCTACCCTTAACAGGATAACTTAACCTTTACTTCCAGATTCTCATAATTCAACACACGAGTCTCTTCTAACACATGTTTCCTCAACATGGAAATATGAAATACATTGTATACCATTGACAGTGCCAAAGATAAGGCCAATCCATAGGTAACCTAACTGATTCTATCCAGGATTTCAAATGGTCTTACTAATCTAGGGCTCAACTTGCCCTTACCTCCTCACCCCTTTCCCATGGTGAGACTCTAAGGAAGACACAGTCTTCCACTTAGAACTCCACATTCCTTCACTTTAACTTAACATAACTTTTCCATTTACTCTGAGAAACGAGCATCCGAGCTCTAACCTTTTCAATAGCCTCAATGATCCTTAAATCACCTCAGGATCCAAATATAACATCTCATCCATCTCATCCCAGTTAATGGGCGATATACATTCTCTATCATACAACATCTCATAAAGTTCCCTTCCAATAACTAGATAACTCTCTATCTGATTTACCATTAGTCTGAGGATAATAAACTGTACTAAACTTCAACTGTATACCCATCGCCTTCTATAACCTTCCCTAAGACTTGGAAGTAAAAACAGAGTCCTCATCTGATAAGATAAACCTTGAATTCCATGAAGGCGCACTACCTCCCTCACATAGAGATCTGCATACTAATCAACTGTGTTACTTGTCTTTACTGATAGAAGTAAGTTAACTTTCTATACTGGTCCATAATGACTCGAACCAAATCATACTGACCCGCTATTTTGAGCTGCCCTACCGCGAAACCTATCACAATGTTTCCTTACTTCCACTATGGAATACTCAAAGGCTGTAATGGCCTTACTGGTTTCTGATACTCTGTTTTGACCTGCTAACAGGTTAGGAACTTTGACATATATTCTATTACGTCCCTCTCCATCCCAGGACACCAATATAAAGCTTTCAGATCCTGGTACATCTTCATGATATCTGGATGAAGAGAATAAGAGGTAATATGAGATTCATCCAGAATCTCCCATTTAATCCCAATGTCCATCGGATTCCAAGTTTGATCTCTATACCACAATAAATTCATTCCTGACACTGCATAATCCTTAGCTAATCCAGCTAAGGCATTCCCCTCGATTCTTCCCATCTATGGTTCAATTAACTATTTTCCCTTTGATCTTCCCTGAAATAATAAGCTCAAGTGTAAAGCTGGCCACCTGGCCCACCAGTAACTCTGCTCTAGTTCTGGTCACACCCTTCAACTAACATGTTGCTTGGGCAATCACCTTTTCTTGATGATGAGGTATCCTAACAATCTATAAATTGGTTTTTATCTGTAAGAAGTCTCAGAACTCTTCCACATCACATGTAATATCCTGCCTGTCCAAAGAAATTCCTGACCTCTGAGTTGTTCCTTGACCTTGGCTAATCTCCACTGAGAGTATACTACCATACCGTCGATCAAGATGATCATAAATCGAATTCAGATAATCCTTGAATACTATGTTCTTCTAATCCATCAAAACAACTCGGCATTTATAAAATCCTCAAGACATAACTCAGCACTCCTAGTGCCCTTATCTGACATAAAGAGTAGTCTTTTGCATATCCTCATCCCTGATCTTCAAGTGGTACTAACCAGATCAAAGATCCACCTTACAGAATATCGTCTTACTCAATAACTGAGCCTTTAGTTATTACAACTTTGTTGAAGTCGTACAATACAGTGCCTTAGACCTAGTTCCATCCCTGGCACCAATCCAATACCCTTTATCTCGTTGTGTAAATGATAATCCTGAAAAATCCCCTAGAAACCCATCTAGAAACTCACAGACTAATCCAGTCAGTCCTGATCCCACTGACACAACCTAAGTGGTATCCACCACACTAGCTAGGAGTTCTATGCATCCTCTTGCAATAGATCTCTAGCTTTAAATACAAATGTCATCAGCATAGTGTCAACTACCACAAGGGTTTCCCACTCTCAAACCCAAGAGTTACTATCCTTTCCTTGCAATCTAACATTGCCCCACACTTGGTTAACCAACCCATATCCAGGATCATATCGAAGTCAGTCATAACCAACCCTATCAAACCAACTGATGAGTCCTCTCTCCACAATAATCCAACTCATCTCTTAAGATCACCAATAAAGTATCACCTTCTCATCACAACATAACCATGAAAGTTGCATATCAACTCTATGCCTTTCAAGATGCAACAAGCAAAGAACAACATGGCACAAAAACCAGTCAGCGCAATATAAAAATCAAAGCTAGAAAGCTGACCTGCCACCACTGAGGAACTAGCCTCAGTCTTAGTCTCAGTCTCAGTCTCCAACTCTGACTGCATCGGAGCGAACACTCGAGCTGGAGTCGAGCTGTCCACCCCCTTTGACTCATCCTTCCTTCGCCTTGGGCAATTCTTCTTACGGTGCCCAACCATTTTAAAAAAGAAACATGCCCTTGCTCGAAATTCTCCCAGATGACGCCTCTTACATCTAGTGCATTATGGGTAAACTTTCCAATCCTTTTCCTTGCCCGATTCAATAAACGGAGGTATTACTATCTGAGCTCCGCGCTCTTTGGCACTCTCATTCTCAATCTCATTTTGTGTGCTCTCAACAGCAAGAGCCTTTCCTACCAACTGAGCGTAGGTAGAGATTTCATGCACTGGGCCAACTCTAATGCCCTGAGTTATTCTGGGATTCAATCCCTGGATAAACCTTTCCTTCTGAGCTACATCCGTGGGTAACATATCAAAAACAAACTTGTCCAACCCATCAAATATGTTAACATATTCTGTTATTGTTGCATTTCCCTAAACGAGGTTCAAAAACTCATTGATCTTAGCAATCTTGACTGCATCATAGTAATATCTTTATTAAAAAACTACCTAAATTCTTTCCAGTCCATCACAGTTGTATCTCATGTCTGGGATACTACTTCCCACCATGTCCGGGCATCATCCTGCAATACAAATGTAGCACAAATCACCCTATCATGACCTATCACCCCCATATTATCGAGAATGGAATTGATCATGCCCATCCATTGCTCAGCTCTGAATGGATCTAGGCCTCCCTCAAATACTGGATGGTAATACTCTTAGAATCTTCCACAAAGAAATTCCCACCTGTTCTCAACCCTAGGCTGAGCTAATACTGGTGCCACTCTTGTCATAGCAAAGGAAGAGGTGATCCGTGACAGAAATTGCTCATGTTTAAAACACCTAATCTCTTCCTCTTGCCTCTGCAATCTTAATAGCACATCTGAAAACACCTACTGTAAATTCTGAGGGGCATGTGAAGAACTCAAACTCTGGCTGTAATTCCCAGCCTCGGTATAACCACTACCAGGTCTCGTTATCTTCCTTAGATACATACCTGCTAATTAAATCTGCAGTCAATAACTTGATTCATTAAAAATAATGAGCATATTCAAAAGCCTTCCCCACATGAACAATCATACCACACTGCATTCATACATCAATTATAATCCCTGCTCTTCCAACATTCACACCATGCCTCCAACTTCAGCATGCAAATAATACATGTATATATTCATTGAGAAGGTAATCATATAATCATATCAATAATCAAGAGCCAGGCTCTATTAGAATCTCATGCTCCCTAATACAATATGCAGGTAAAACATTTACATTCTATTTAAGCAGTTAAGCACATAACCACATAAATAGTTACCATACCCTGTGTGAAGCTTGTCTTTAGTGACGAGTGTACATACCCACCTTGTCTACAAGAACCCTTAACCTTGGCTCACTCTGTTCCAAGTTGTAATGCCTTATAAACAGGTAATAGCACGTCACTAAATCATAAAAGCATGCCTAGAAGTAATATCCCTATTCATGCATGCAAAAAAGTCCAAATAAATGATTATGGGCCTTGCTCCCTGTATAGATGACTATCAAGTCAATCTGGGAATAGATGGCTAATGTGTCCATATTTGAATATGTGACTAATGAGTCACACATTTGGGCTATGCACCCTAATCAGATAAGTGACAAATGAGTCACTCACTTGGGCTCTGCACCCTAACTAGATAAGTGAAAAATAAGTCACGCACTTGGGCTCCACACCCTAATCAGATAAGTGACAAATAAGTCACGTACTTGGGCTCTGCACCCTAACCCATGTGACGTTACAGTCACCTGAGCCTTTTGGTCCTCGTTCTAAGTAACAAGCCTTTAGACTAGACAAGCGCTTTAAGTTTTCTTTGAACTTAGGGTCGGTCAAGCATTTAATGCTTTTGTAGATTAGATCTAATCATTTCAGCTCTGCGTTCAATACGCTTATTCCGTTCTTGACTCATAGGTCAATTCTATACGACTAGTGTCGTTTCTGACTAATGAGTCAATACCACTCACAAGGCATTAATGCACCCAGGCATATATCATATGTCAAATATCTAAATATAAGGCATTAAGCATGCTTAATCAACATTCGCTAGCATAATTACAATCATGCACATTTACAGAGACTCAAGCTCTGATCAATCTCATATTCAACATTCATGCCATGCTCTGATCACATGTATCTTATGCATCACATACTGGGTGTCATTTTCTTACCTTTGGTCCAAGCACAGGTTACCAATAAACAATCCTTAAGCATGATCTTGTTTCCAAGCGCCTAGCGATAGCCTAGTCACAACCATAATATAAAACCTCATCAAAAATGAGTAAATAAATACTTACAGACCCAAACCTAGCATCCGGAATGTCGAATCCTACTCAACTGGGTAGTAGGATCGATCCTAGGCCCTCAGAACTAAGTTCCAACGATTAAAAACCATCTAGGAAAAAATGCCAAGTCGGTCGTGACTTGGCCCTTAGGGTCGCGACTTGCCCCCAAGTCAGAGAGCTCTTACCTGGGCTTTGGGTGCGGGCCACAACTTGACCCCTCTTGGGTCGTAGTGCGCCCCCCAGGCTTCTTCTTCCTGGCTTCAGGCTTCATCCAAGTCGTGACTTGCTAGAACAAGGTCGCAACTTGACCACGAAATCAGCCATTTACTACAATTTTTCCCACTTAAAATCCTCCAAGAACCTATCCAAACATATCCAAATCCCAAAATCAAAGTTCCCAAACATCCTAATTTCCCAAGACCAATAAAACCCCAACTTTAATTCATCCAAAAACTCATCAAAACATAAAATACAATCAAAGATTAAAAACTTTAAAAACTTAGAACTTATAACTTCGATTACCTCTGATTGAGTTGTTTCCCAACTAAATCCTCCGGCTAATAAGCTTTTAATCATCCCTAGAATCGCTATGCTTTGATCCATGCTTGAATCCGAGTCCTAAAACTCGAGTTTCCTTCAAAACTACGATCGGATGTCGAAAAGGGAACGAGAGAGAGAGAGAGAGAGAACGTTCTGAACTTTCTTTTAAAATTTTAACAAGTTAATTCAAGCTTAAGTAACCTCAAGTAAATCCTAATGCTCGAGGTCCCATAAACGCCATCCGGGGTAAAATATTCAAAATTCTCAAATTTTCCCCCCTGATCTCACTAACTCCCAATTACCCAATATCTCGGTAATGTGCTAAATACCCCTTGACTCACTCAGAGTCAAGTATGGATCCCATAGTGACTTTCCCACTGGCTTGCCTCTGAAGAGTCCAAGAATTTTACTTAGCTAGTTAGATAGTAGTAGTAGTAATAATAGCTAGTAATAGTTGTAGTATGTTTATTACTGTGGATTTTGGTTCAAGTCGAGACTTAGTTAAACACTCGTAGCAACACTTATAGATTTTATAAGTTTAACCTATAGTTTAAGAATATTAATTATAACATAAGGTTTGATTAATATAGCTGATTATGATGATGATATTTATTATACTATAAGGTTTAGATAGACCCAATAAGATAATGACACTTGTCGCGTGCATGTTTATTAAGAAATTAAGTATTTTTTAGGAATAGTTTTACAAGAGAAATATTTGAAAACCCCAGAGTCTACCAGTAGCTTTGAAATCGTTATAGGACTCAGTCAAAGTTGTTTACTCAATTCAAATTAGGCTGAAAAAGTGCAATTACGTGTATAATATTACAGCGTATGCGGATATATAGCAGCTCTAGGGGGCGATATATCGCCACTCGGGGAATACAAAAAACACGTAACTTCGCACGAACACTTCAACGAGCCTCGGGAATATAAGCCCAGGCGATATATTGCCTACCATGGGCGATATATCGGCTCTAGGGCAAGGTTTTCAAACAATTTTGAAACCGAGCTCATTTTATTCCTTAACCTCTTGATAAGCCTCAGAATCTTTTGACCGAGTCCTAAGCCTCTGCTGAACGATTATTCAAATGTTTTTCAATTAAAGGTCATTATTTTTATTCAAGCTAAAAGAAGATCTTTTCATTCTTAAGCTCTATAAATAGGACCTAGTACCCAGCCATTTCTTTCATTCTTCAAGCTGAGTTCAGAGCCTTCAAGCTGCTAGGTTTACTTTAGAGTGTTAAACACTTGGGTTAGGGTTATAATCTCTATCATCTTAAGTTTATTAAACACTTGGGAAGTAAGGTTAATAGTGTGTATTTCGATATCGAGGTGTAGTTTGGTTATAGTGCATTCAAAGGTATTCCTATTCCTAGTTCATTTCTATATGTTTCATTAGTTTTTATAGTTTTTCTCTACTCAAATCCTAACTCAATATTTTCCATTCTTGTTTAGGCAATTAAGTTCTTTGAACTTGAGGTTCTTTTCAGTAAGCTCTTCTTCTCGGTGGTTTAGTCCATTCTTTTCATCTCTTTCTTTTAGAATACTCACATTCTTCTTGTTGGTATTAGGAGTGTTCCAAAATCCCATCCTTGTTCTCACATCGCGGTATTTGGTAAGGAAAATAGGATAGTTATTATATGCTTATATGATAATATTTTTTTATATGTTATGATATGATACATATATGTTTTGGGGCTTATAGTTGCTTAAATGGCAAACCCCAACACTTTTACGTTCTTGGGGCTTATAGTAGCTTAGCTAGCAAACCTCATTGTATTTTGAGGCTTATAGTTGCTCAGTTAGCAAACCCCAATGTTTACCATGTACATGGGTTAGAAATGTGATATATGTTTATAGTATATGTTATATGTTTATAGTTTATGTTTATGTTTATGTTGCATGCTTTTAGTAGATTTTCCTTGCTGGGCATTAGGCTCATTCCTTTATTTAATATGTGCAGGAAAATAATTATGGCGGCGGGAAGATTCTTGGCAGCTTGGGATTGAGTATTGAGGAAGAATGGATTCGGTGGACTGCGTGAACGATTCGAGGACGAAGTTGTTTTTAGTCATTTTCATTATGTTCCGCACCTGATTTTGTAATGAATTTATTTAAGATTTAAGTTATGTTTTATTTTCAAACAATGGGATCCCATATCTTACCCTGAATTTTTATGTATTTTAACCTTTGCTTTATAGTTTTTAATAAAGTTATGACTATTTCGTATGTATGTTTTCTTAAGATTAGTATCTATGTATAGTAGTTATTAATGGTCCAAAGTCTAGAATTAGTTGGGTCATTACCGCCTCCTAGGATCGTCTCATGCTGAGTAACCCAAGCATAACCAAATAATAATGAAATACCACACACATACCACATATATGCCAAATATACCCAAAATAGGCCAAATTTTGAAAATGGACCAATAAACTAGAAATGGGTCCACATGCATATTTAATACACCTAAACATGCATATCAAGTCATATTATGATATTATTCACATAATTACATAATGACACACATAAATATCATACAATCACATAATTCTAAAATTTGCCATCTTGGCCCCCTAATCAAGGACCTAAGCCTTATAATGAAATTTGGGCTGTTACATTGGGCCTCTAACATGAGAAGGCTCTAGCTCAAGTGCTTAGGGTCACGGCGCAAAATACAATTGTGGCCAAAATGGGTTTTTAGTTATGGGAACTCAAACCTAAGGGCTTGGGATAGATTCTACTACCTTGTTTAGTAGAACTCGAGGTCCCAGAGGCTAGGACTCAGTCTGGAAGCCTTTATTTACTCATTATTGACTGGATTCTATATTATTGTAGTGACTAGGTTATCGCTAGGGGCTCAGAACCAGGATCGTGCTCAAGGGTGGTTCATTCTTAACCTGTGCTTGGACTAAAGGTAAGAAAACTACACCTAGTATGCGATACATGTGATTATGGCTTGACATGAATTATTGAACAGAAATATGGATAAGGCATGAACGCCTGAGAATGTGAATGATTATGATTATGCTTGTGATTATTGATTAAGCATGTTGAATGCTTTTTATTTAGATATTTTTTATATGATATATGCATGTCTGCATTATCTGATTGAGAAAGGCTTGATT
The DNA here is from genome assembly GCF_963169125.1 of Humulus lupulus. Taxonomy (NCBI): domain Eukaryota; kingdom Viridiplantae; phylum Streptophyta; class Magnoliopsida; order Rosales; family Cannabaceae; genus Humulus; species Humulus lupulus. Next base: position 140,268,632 of record NC_084797.1, on the reverse strand, counting down.
TATGAGTCAAGGACGACAATAGCGCGTTGAGCGCTGGTCGAAAAGCATTGATTTATGAGTCAAGGGCGGCATTAGCACATTGAACGCTAGTCATTTTGGTTCGGCTAACCATGCCAGGAGCGCATCATATGCTTGTCCGACGTAATGGTCGTGGAAAATTCTATGCTAGGTATGTTGGGCCAGCTCCAAGGCTGGTTATACATAGGATAAGGCAAAGGGCCCCAAGGGTGACTTATTAGTACCATATCCTAGGGATGAACCCCAAACTTGACTTATGAGTCAAGAACGACATTAGCACGCTGATTTTCGATCAAAATCATTGACTTATAAGTCAAGGACGACAATAGTGTTGAACGCTAGTCGAAAAGCATTGACTTATGAGTCAAGAATGACATTAGCACGCTGAGTGCTGGCCAAAAGCATTGACTTATAAGTCTAGACGCCAATAGCGTTGAGCTATTCGAAAATCATTGACTTATGAGTCAAGGACGACATTAGCACACTAAGTGCTTGTCGAAAAACATTGACTTATGAGTCAAACACGGCAATAGCGCTGAGCGCTAGTCGAAAAGCATTGACTTATAAGTCAATGGCGGCAATGGCACGGTGAGTGCTGGTCGATATGGTTATGCCTAATCAGGAGCATGACATACGCTTGACTGACCTATTGGTCATGGAAAACTCAGCACCATGTACGATGGGCCAGCTCCAAGGCTGGTTATACAAAGGATAGGGCAAAGGGCCCGGGTGACTCATTAGTCCCATATCCTAGGGTGATGAGCCCTAGTATGATTTTTTAATAATGTATTAGGTCACTGAGCCCTAATATGATTCCATAATCATGTATTTTGGGCATTGGACCCCAATATGATTCATTGATAATTTATCTTGGGCTATTGGCCCCATATGACACTGTAGTCATTTATATGAATGGTATACATGCATGAGTAGGGTTATTACTGCTAGGCATGCTTATTATGATTTGGTAATATGTTATTAACAGCTTATGAGCATGTTTAAGTTTTCTTGTTGAGTATTGGCTCACAGGTGCTAAATGGTGCAGGTAAGGGTAAAAGAAAGTTGGACAATCCTTGAGTTGGAGGGTTAGGTGACGATGTGACATATGCGGCTGCTCGGCCACCATGACTGGGGTTGCTCAGAGGAACTAGGGTCAAACCCTATTTTTCCGCTTAGGTCGGTTGGTTGTAACTTTTTAATTGTATTGAACCTTTTTTAACGTAGTTTGGGATCCTATGTACGTAAGTAAACTTTTTTAGTGAAACAGTTGTGCCTTTTGACCAAAAATTTTAACCCTAAACCATCAATCATGTTTAGCTACACGGTTACAACCAAATGACTCGTTTAGTGAGTTTAACACTATTTGAAATACACAGTGTAATGGTACCTGAGTAGTAGGGCGTTACAACTTGGTATCAGAGCGTGCCAAGGTTAAGGGTTCCTGAAGACAAGCTGGGCATGTACACTAGTCACTAAAGACAAGCTCCACTCAAGATATGGTAACTATTTATGTGGTTATGTGTTTAACTGCTTAAATAGGATATAAATATCTTACATGCATGCCTTATTAGGAAGCATGAGATATTTTGATAGGGTCTGGCCCTTGACTGTTGATATTATTATGTGATTGCCTGCTTAGTGGATATATGAATGTGCTATCTGCATGCTAGAGTAAAGAGCATGATATTTTGTTGGCAAGAGTAGGGGTTATTGATTGATGCATGAATTTTACGGGCATGTATTTTAGTTCCACAGTGCTATGTGAATGTGGTGCGGTTTGATTTTCCAGTGGGAAGGCTTTTGAATGTGCTCATCATGCTTAATGGGTCAAGTTATTGACTGCAGATGAACTCAAAGGTTATGTACCCAAGGAAATTAATGGGTCCCGGATGTGTTTATATTGAGGCTGGGAATTACAGCCAGGGCCTGAGCCCTCTACCTACCCCTCAAAATTGGCAGCATGTGTTTACAGATATGCAAGCAAGATTGCAGAGCCAGGAGGAAGAGATCAGGTGTTTAAAACAACAAGTTCTATCAAGGAACACCTCTTCCTTTGTTATGCTAGGAGTGGCACCAGTTTTGGCTCAGCCTAGGGTTGAGAACAAGTGGGAATTACTATATGAGAGATTTCAGGAATATTACCCTCCAGTTTTCTAGGGAGGCCCAGATCCATTTAGAGCTTAACAATGGATGGGCATGATCAGTTCCATCCTCGACAATATGGGCGTGGTAAGTCATGATAGGGTGATCTGTGCTACGTATGTGTTACGGGAAGATACCCGGACTTGGTGGGAAGTGGTATCCCAGACAAGAGATATAGCTGAGATGAACTATAAAGAATTTAAGCATTTGTTTAATGAGAGATATTATTGTGACACATTTAAAACTGCGAAGGCAAATGAATTTTTGAACTTGATTCAGGGAAACACAATAGTAACTGAGTATGTTAACAAATTCGAAGGGTTGGCCAAGTTTTCCTTTGATATGGTACCCACGGATGTGGCTCAGAATGAGCGATTTATCTAGCGGTTGAATTCTGGAATCACCCCAATACATGAGATCTCTACCTATGCTCAGGTGGTAGGGAGAGCTCTTGTTGTTGAGAGCACCGAAAATGAGATAGGGAGGGAGAGTTCCGGAGAGCGCGGAGCTCAGACAATGATACCTCCATTTATTAGATCAGGCAGAGGCAGAGGCACAGGCCCTAGTGATCAGGATAGAAAAGTTAGCGACATTTTTAGTACCCCTAGACTAGAAAAGGGTTTTAAAATGTTCAGATAGGCCATCAAGGCAAGGATAAGTACTAGAAACTCTACCCAGAATGCGCTCGGTGTAAGAGATGCCATCTGGGAGGATGCCAAGCAAAGTCATGTTTCTTATGTGGGATGGTTGGGCACCTCAGGAGGGATTGCCCAGGACTGAGGAAGGACGAACCAAAGGCGGCGGATAGCTTGACTCCAGCTCAAGTGTTTGCTCTGACGCAATCAGAGGCTGAGTGTAAATGTAACGCCCTGGATAGCCAAGACTGTTACACTGTGTGTTTATAAAGTGTCAGACTTGCTAATCAAGTCGTTTAATTGAAAGTGTGTCATCGAAATTGTAAAGGAACTAGGGTTTAAAATGTTTTGGTTTCAAAAGTCATATTTTCATTAAGAAACATTATCCTTTACACGGGATCCCAATAAGATACAAGTTTAAAGACTGTTTACAAAAGACACAAGGTTTATACACAATATCAGGCCATATTAAGGCAAAATAGACAATTAGGTAATCCCTGTCCTGATCCACTCCTCGACCATGGCGATCGAACAGCTGGCTATGTACATTCCACCTCAGAGCTCTCCATCTCAGGCTTGGTCCAGTCTGCCTTTGCCTTTACCTGCACCACGTAGCACCCGTGAGCCAAGGCCCAGCAAGAAAACACAACAACAAAGCATAAGCGATCAACAGACAAATCCATATCTCACATAGCATCACAAGTTCCCAAACATATAATCATTCAGTATGACTAAGTATTCAACACACTAAGCATATCAATTCATATCACATATCACTGCAAAAATGATAACTAGGGCTAGCGCTCTCAGGCTGCTCCCACCGTTATCCCACCGACTACGGCCCGCTTAAGCCGAGCTCAGTGAATATAAAGTTGTCCTCGGCTACCAGTGGCCAAGCCGCGCCCTACGCACAAATATTATGTACAGCACTCTTAGGCCGCTCTTACATGTCCCATGGCGTAATACCATCATTGACACGATACAATTCTCGGGAGCACTTAGTCCCGTCGCAATCATATAATCGGGTGCAGTTTTCTTACCTTTCAATTTACTAGCTTTGATCCCTCGACTCCTTGAGCATGATCCCCCTCGAGCCCTAGCGCTCACCTAAACACAATCATGGGCCAAAGTCATTATCAATCCTCAAGTTCAAAACCTAGCCTCGAGGCCAATCCCGAGCCCCCCGGAAGTCCTAGTTCCACCAGACAAGGTGGTGGAATCAAACCCCAAACCCTAGATCAAAAGCCCTTGCAAATAATCCTAAAATCCCCTTCAGAAGGCAGGGTAGCACTACAGCGCTCATGGGAGGGCACTACAGCGCTACAAACAGAAGCAAAACCCCATCAGCAAACTTGGCCTAGCGCTATAGCGCCCAAAGGCTAGCGCTATAGCACTAGTCACAGGCAGGCCAACACCAGTTTTTTTCCCTTATGCGATTTTCTCGAACCAACCTCAACCGAAACTCCTCCAAATCTTTCCCAACCTCAAAAACAACCTTATGACCATACTCCACTCATCCCAAGCACCCCAAATACCTAGAACTCAAGCACATGCATCCCCAAACTCAAAATCCACCATAGCCACTCCTAAACACTAAAACTCAGCAGAAACCAGCTGAACAACAAAGTTGGAGTTTATAATTTATACCTCTGGTGGAATTTTGACCACAAGTTGCCTCAAGACTTCCTTGGCTTGCTCCTCCTTAGCCTTAGGCCTGAATTCCCTAAAGTTTCCATCCAATTCAACTTAAACACCATAGCTCAAAAACCAGAAACAGAAACTGAAGAACTCTAAAGTCTTACCTCAAGTGCTGATGAATCCTTGCTAAACCTCTGCCAATTTCTCAATCCTAGGTTAGGATCCTTGATGCTTAGTTTATCCCAGCTCTCTTCTGAGCTTTACTCCAGAAATCCTCAAGAAACAGATGAAGGAAATATTAACCGACTTAGAGAACTCTCTCTGTTTTTCTCTCTTTCTTTTCCCTTCCTTTTCCTTCTTTTTCAGACTTCTACACTTCTCTATAATTCCCACTAACATAAAGCCTTGGTAATACTTAACTCTTGTAAGCCAAATGACTATTATGCCCTCCCTATTAAGTCTAAGCCCTTTAATCCACTTAGGGGCATTTTAGTCATTTTACCCCAATTCCCGCTAACTCCTCGAGTGTCTCTAATATTTCCCGCTTAATTCCCGATACCTATTTAATCACCACTAATATTCCTCAATATCAAGATAAGCTCCAGTATATTCACTAAATTCCCATTTATACCCCTAAGCTCACCCTGAGCTGGGTATAAATCCCCGCCATGACTTTTTCGCTACTTTGCTCACTAGGATCATCTCGAGTCACAGATCACAGATATATCCACATAATAATGTGGTCTCGACAATTATCACATATATCAATACAGTTATGCCCATAATGGCCAAAATTACGATTATGCCCTTCTAACCTAATCAGGGCCTACATGCATACTAATACACATATTCATGCATCTCAAATATTCAAATAATCATATAACATGCTTTAAATCATAATCATGCATCTTAATCATTAAAACCACACATAATTCCCATTATTCCCTTCAGGCACACTAATCAAGGCCCTTAAGCCTTATTAGCAATTTGGGTCGTTACAGTAACGCCCTGGATAGCCAAGACCATTACATTGTGTATTTAAAATAGTGCAAGACTTGCTAATCAAGTCGTTTGGACATAAACGTGTTACTAAAGTAAACTAACAGATTAGGGTTAAAGATTTTGATCATAAAATAGTTATTTTTCATTAAAAGTAAGAGTTTGTACGCGGGATCCCAAAAATGGTGTTTACAAGGCAATTATAAACCTTAAAATAATTACAATTAAATCCAGCCTAAGTGGTAAAACAGAATTTTTGCTCTAGTCCCTGTCAATCCCTCAGTCGTGGCGGTCGAGCAGCTGCTGATGTACACATCGCCCTGAAAGCTCTCCAACTCATGGTTGGTCCAGCTTTCCCTTACCCTTACCTGCACCACATAGCACCCGTGAGCCAAGGCTCAGCAGGAAAACTGAATTCACATTCATAGATGAACAACAATATACATACAGTAAATTCAGACTGATCAAGTCATAATAGCAGAACATAAGAAACAAGCTAGGCAATAATAAACAGCTTAATCCAACATATAATTCAATCTCAGAATTCAGTATAGTTAGTTAAGTGTCAGCACCCTTAGGCCGAGCCCTCTAGTTATTTAGCTAACTCCGGCTCACTTAGGTCGGGCTACATTCCGCACACTTAACATCAGCCTCGGCTCACTTAGGTTGGACTTTCAAATCAAATATAACAAATATATAGACTGTGAAACACGCAATCAAAAGTAGCATGAACAAACATGCCTATCCATTTATTTTTGGACACATATATATTCACAATCTCACATATATTCTCTTACAGGGGGGTCTCAGCCCCATTCACAACCCGGGTGCATACCTAATTGCAATTTATCACTCTACTTAAAATCCTAATATGATAGTAAAACAATACAAAACCCTAATTAGTTGTAGAGTCCAAGAACTTTACTTAGCTAAGATAGATAATAGTATGATAGTATTTATAGCATTATCTTTGTTATTGTGGATTTTTGGTTCAGACCGGGAATTATTTGGACACTCATAGTAGTACTTATAGATTTTCTAAGTTTAATCTATAGTTTAAGAATATTAAGTTAACCTAAGGTTTGATTAATGTGACTGATATTAAGGATTATATTATTATATTATAAGGTTTAGACATCAACCAATAGGATTTTAAGCACATGTTTTGAATGGTAATTAAGGATTAAGATTTTTGAGGATTAAATATAATAAGGAGTAAAGTTTGAATGTTATAGGGTCAGTCAGCAGCTTTGAGTACGTTGAGGGCTTAGTCAAGGCTGTTTACTCCATTCAAACTTAGCTAAAAATGTGTAATTTCGTGTTTAAATATTCAGCGAGTGCCGATATATCGCAGCTATAGGGGGCGATATGTCGCAGCACGTAGATACGGAAAACACGAAACGATGCACGGTCGCCTCGGGCATACTGGCCCAGGCGATATATCGCCTACAGGGGGCGATATATCGCCTCCTTCAGCATATGTTCAATTGTTTTTGAATTCTTTTCCTTCCAGCCATTCAAACTTCTTCATAAGTCCAGCATCTTTTGAACGAGTCTTCAGCCTCTGCTGAACGATTATTCAAATGATTTTCACTTAAAAAGCCATTATTTTTATTCAAGTAAAATCAAGATACTTTCATTCCAAAACTCTATAAATAGGACCTAGTACCCAGCCATTATTCACCATTTGCTCTAAGTTCAGAAGCTGCTAGTGTTAAGTGAGTGTGAGAGTGTAAACACCTGGTTTGGGGAAAAATCATAAGCTTAAACATCATAAGCTTATCAAACACTTTGGGAAGTGAGTTCTATAGTATTTCGGTTGTGGTTAGATTGATCTTGCAAATCATTGAGGTAACCAAAACTCTAGTTCCTTTCTGTATTATGTTTCCTTTCTCTTAGTCTTCTACTCAATTTCCTAACCTCATTCTTATTTTGGTTAGGGAATCCAAGTTCTTAAGCACTTAAGTTGTGGTAAGCATATTTTCTTTTAATGGTTTAGTCTTCCTATTCTCTTTCATTTCATCTTCTTCTTAAGACTCACTCTTTCTTATGGTTTTAGGAGTGTTCCAAAAGTCCTAACTCAGTCCATTATATCCCGGTAACTTTGGTAAGGAAAATAGGCTAGAATCAACATGTTATGTGTTTATGTTATCTATATGATTTATGTTAGTAAAAGTGTTATGATATGTATATGTGTATGTTTGTAGGCTTGGGCATATGACCCATATGACTAACAAGACCCCAAATGGGTTATGGGCATATGACCTACTTAGCTAGTAGGACCCCACTAATCCCATGGGCATATGCTTGTTTAGTCTATGGGACCCCAAGTAATAATAGCCATTATAATAAGTGTATTATGTGTTATGATATGTCTTTACGTTATTATGACATTATGTTTATGTTTATGACTATGTGTTAGATTTTCCTTGCTGGGCATTAGGCTCATTCCTTTCTGTTTATGTGCAGGAAATAAGCTTTAGAGGCGGAAAGATTCGTGACGCTTAGAGGATGTGTATCGATGGTGAATGGAGTCAAGGAGCCGAGCGTTATTCGATTCGAGGATGTAGTCATGTTTATGTTTTTATGGTTTTAAATGTATTTTCCGCATTTTCTATGTAAATCTTTTTAGTTTTTAAGTTATTTTTGTTTTAAAGACAATGGGTACCCATATCCTACTTATTTTATGAAAGTAACCTTTGTTTCCACAATTTTCAATAAAATTATGGTATTTCCGCAAAAATGTAAGTTTTATGTATAGATTCGTTAATGGTCCAAATAGTCTAGATTAGTGGGTCGTTACATTAGTGGCCATCTAAATAAGATTTTACAAGATTCATAACATGCAAATAGAAAAATAGAAGCAATTTAATATAAGGAAATAGAAGGAATAAAATTCATCAATGCTTTCAAGATCTCAAGTCTAGAGTTTTGAAATAACCCTTAACTAAAAAGAAAACTACTCCTTAATCAAATTCATGATCATAAACATAAACATTCACTGAAAATAAAGAAGTTTTAGAGAAGAATTAAAAATTAGACTGAAGAATATAAATGATGATGTCTTTTCTTCTTCTCTGGCGCTCTAGACTCTAAAATTCGTAATCCAAAGTTATTTTAAAAGTTAATTCTAATCTCTTTTATATCCCTTTGCAAATACACTTAAAATTTAAAATTTAAGAAAAAAAATTATCGCCTACTGTGGCCGCTGGAAGATATTTTGCCGAAATATCACGAATCAGTCGTGACCAGTAGCTCTTGGCAACCGTGGTTGCTGGGTTCTACCTGGGTGGATGTGACCGACTTTTATGTTGGTCGAAACCAATGGCCATTTTCAGAACGTGTCGATTTTCTTCAAAATCTTCAACTTTTATCCTCGAACCTCGAGTTTAGGGACTTCTAAAACACTTCAAACTCGTCATAAACTTCATTTTCTCAAGTCATATCGTCTCTCGTCAAAATCTAGCCACGAAATACACAAAATTCATTAATAAAGTTTCATATAATATCTTATCGCGTAAAAATCAAAGACTCATAAACAAAGTTAAGAACACCTAAAAACACTAAAAATTAACATTTTCTACGTGAGAAAGGATAATAAATATATAACCCAAAATGCCCTTATCAAATTCTCCCACACTTAGACTTTGCTAGTCCCTTAGCAAAACAACTAATAAAAACTAAAAACATAAACAAATAAAACATAAGCAATGGTTTTGTCGAAACCATTAGTATTCTAAAAAATTGATCAAATAAATAAGTCATAAGAAAAACCTGAGTTCCACATTCTTTAAAATTTCAACTCAATGCCAAGTCACCACTTAAATTCAATCTTTTTATGATTATGCATAATCAAACTTACTGAATCACATGTACCCAAATCAATTTATACATGCCAAAAAAATGTCAGTCTCTTGCATAGAAAATATTTTTAATGAAAAGCATCCACTCCATAAACATTAACAAATTATTTTCCACCAATATAAACACACATAATCAAGAATCAAAAGGTCTTTAAATGCTTGTAATGTAAGGCTAAGGTTAAAGGTTGATGATAAAATGAATATTTAAGCTTAAATCACACCATAGCCTATATTTATTCTACTCTCTAGATCTTCCCACAAATTTCCCATACATTTCAACAATACATAACATTTCACTTTTCTTCTTTCCACATTGATCTTACTATTTCCCCCACACTTATACTTTTGCAATTTTTTTTCAAAGTAGATTTTTTTTTATTTTATTTTTCAATTCAACTCATTAGGAGAAATAGTAGATCATATGCTTTCACATTACAATCCAACAAACCAATACAACTTCTCCTTTTTACAATACAAAACCTATCAACAAAAAACATTCATATAAAACCATGGTGTAATGGGTCAAAAGAAGAGATAAAATTTTCAAGCTACAAATGACTATATACTGGCTTTAAGAAAGAAAAAGATTAGTCATTCTTTCTCAAAAATGGGAAACTAGGGTATTAGATATCATAGGTAAGCTTGAAAGGCTCAAACAATCCAAAGAACATGTCTTAATCATCTTCCTAATCATGTGTACTTATGATTTCGCCTCAAACAATTATTCAATGATTTATAGAGTGGCCGAGACTATATATATTTATAATAGAATGCATAAATCTTTCCAAACACTAGTGAAAAAGCAAATCTTTCCAAACATTAATGGTTACCAAACCCTGAGTCGAGTTTATCTATAGCAGCGAGTGTACATGCCCAGCCAATCTTCAGGAACTAGTAAACCTTGGCAGTGCTCTGATACCAAGTTTTAACGTCATACTAAACCAGGATTGTTACACTTTGTGTTTTAAATAGTGCTTAACATGCTGAACGAGTCATTTGAACTTAAAAAGTGTGATTAAGACTAACTCAATGAATAGGTATTAAAAATTTTGGTCAAGCAGTAAGCATCTCATTAAAAAGGTTTAAGTATGTACACGGGATCCCAAAAAGAGTTTATACACATACAAAATAAATACACAGGGCTCACCTAGGTGGCAAAATCAAGGTTCAACCCTAGTTCAAACAAGTAATCTCGGTTGTGGTAGTCAAGTAGGTTGCATATGTAAACATCGCCCCTGAAGCTCTCCAACACATGGCTGGTCTAGCTTCTCTTTACCCTTACATGCACCACATAGCACATGTGAGCCAAGGCTCAACAAGAAAACTTAAATAGATTGATAACGATAAGCAACATAATATAAACAACATGCTTAGCCATTATAACAACTCTCAAGCAGGCAATTAACATATTATGCAGCCATAGAGTCACACAAGTGTATGTCGTACATCATTCATTCAAGCGGATTCAGAGACGAACAAGTGTATATCTGTAACGCCCTAGGTAGCCAAGGCCGTTACACTATGTGTTTATAAAGGTGCAAGACTTGCTAATCAAGTCATTTAGTTAGAAACGTGTTACTGAAACTATAATTGAACTAGGGTTAAAAGATTTTTGTCATAAAAGATACATTTCATTTAAATAAACATTTCATACATGAGATCCCAAAAGAAATAGAGTTTAAGGACAGTTTACAAAATTCCAGGAAATATACAACTACTAGCCACTCTAAGGGAAAAGAGACATTTTAGGTTCTCTTGTCCCTCTACCAATCCTCGACCATGGCGGTCGATCAGCTGACTATGTACATTCAGCCCCAGGGCTCTCCAACATAGGATTGGTCCACCTTGCCCTTGCCTTTACCTGCACCACGTAGAACCCGTGAGCCAAGGCCGAGCAAGAAAACTATAATGCATAGCATAAGCGACAACCAACAGACAGATAATTCACAAATCATCAATCAGATATACAACGGGTCATATTGCTCACATAAACAGTGATATCAATCTACAAACTGGTAATCAGCTATTCAAATAACAAACACATCACAATCATCAGTTTAAACAACAATAAACATATCACACCAAAATCCATGGTCGGCGCCCTTAGGCCGCACCCTATGATTATCCCTTTAATGGAGAATCTGATCCGAGGTTGCCCTTAATACCCTTCCAGCCTTTAGCTCCTTAATTCCCCAAGCTCAAATCCTTAAATTCCCATCCAAAATCTTAAATTCAAAAACAACTCATCAAAGCCAGAAAATTCAAACCAAACTCTTTAAGCTTTACCTTAATTGAACTTTAATTCCAGCAGAACTTCCTAGCTTCACCAAAGACCCAAGTTCCAAGATCTAGCCTAAGCCTCCTCTGAGTTTACATCTTCAAATTTCAGAAGAAATGGTGATGGGAGAGGAAATCGTGTGGGAGAGCAAAGAGTCCTTGTTTTTCTTCTTTCTTTCTTTCCTTCAGTTTCTACTATTTTCTACAACCTCCACTAAGGCTAAATGGCAGAATAACACTTATCCTCTTTTAACAATCCAAAAGACCATTTTCCCCTCCCATTAAAACCTAAGCCTTTAAACATTCCAAGGGCATTTGGTCATTTGTTCCCAATTCCCGCTAATTCCTTGAGTGTCCCTAATAATTACCGCTTAATTCCCATCATCTAATTAATCACCAATTATTTTCCCCAATGTCAAATAGTCTCTAATATATTTCCCAAATTCCCAGATATACCCCCCAGGCTCCCCCGAGCCGGGTATAAACCCCCGCTGTGACTATTTCGCTAAACCGCTTACTAGGATCGCCTCGACCCACCAGCTGCAAATATATCCACATAATAATGTGGTCTCAACAATTTATCACAAATAATCATGTTTATGCCCTCAATGGGCCAAAATTATAAATGTGCCTGTGCCCTTATAATCTAAACAGGGCCTACAGGCATACTAATCCATATATTCATATAAGCATGCTTATCACATAATCATGCATTTAATCATTTAAATTAGACATAAACCCATTATGCCCTCCTGGCACACTAATCAAGGCCCTTAAGCCTTATTAGTAATTTTGGGTCATCCCCTGAGACCCCGGGCGAAAGCCGTAAAAATATAAAATTTAAGGGCTTGAAAATGGCCTAGCGCCGCAGTGAACCAAAAGGGCATTCCCGGTTTTTCTAGGACTTTCTCCTAGCTCAAAACCTTCCAAAATCGATTTTCAACCTGATACATCCAAAATTTCGACCTCTAATAACATACCTAACTGCTAAACATCTTTAAAACAACATCAAAATTCCCAAAAACACACCAAAACCCAAAATCACCATTTGAGCTTTAAAGTTCATCTCTTTTCCAAATCATCTTGTAAGCTAATTCCCATCCTCAAACCAATCACTAAATAATCCTAAGGGCACCAATTACAAATTTAAATATCAAAACCAACCCAAACTTAAGAACACCAAGAACTTCAAAGAAAGCTCAGATAATTCATACATCTGATGAAGAATTTTGTGATCTTACACCTTGAATGATCACTAAGAAGCTCCTAGCTCCAGCCAAACCTAGTTTTCCTCAAGAAATCTCAAGAGCTTCAAGCATGGATCACTTGAAAACTTTGTGTGCACTTAGCTAGCTTTTGAGAGAAACCCCAAGGAAAGAGAGAGGGAGTTAAATGTATGGCCAAACATCAGCTAAGGTTCTTTTCTTTTGTTATGTGGTCAAAAGACCACTTTACCCCTACCTTTAACTTCTTTTTTTTTTTTTTTTTTTGATCAAGAAAGAAATATTTCATTAATCACTAACCCAATTACAAACAAAAACCTCCCTCAAATAGAAGGCTCAAACAACATTACACTGAACATAAATTCCTCACAATATTTCATCAAACCTCGAGACCACTTGCAAAAGGTGCTTCAGCATCTTGACAACAGCCTTTGCCCAGTTTGTTATCAACTTGAAGAGAGTCATGAACATCTATTTTTTCATTGTAATTGTTCTCAACAGGTAACTCACTTTATTCAATCTTGGATAGGCTGTAAGTGGCCTCTTCGACTCAAAGATTGGACTTGTTGGATTGAAGATAGGAGGAAGGGTGTGAAGTCAGAGATAATGGCAGCGGTTTTTTCAGCAACTATATATCATATTTGGCAAAACAGGAATTCTTGTATTTTTAATGGTTACTCATTTAGGGTGAATGTTATTGTTGATATGATAAAAAGAGATATAGTGCATAGAGTTAGTTTTTTCTACCTTTAACTTCTTCCCAAAGCATTCCCAAGGGCATTTTGGTCTTTTACTCGAAATTCACAATTAAATCCATTAATCCCAAATACTCACCAACTGAATCCCTAATTGCTAATAACTCCCTTTAATTTACCAAATTACCAAAATATCCTTAAGCTCACCTCGAGCCGAGTATTTATCCCCGTTGTGACTTTTGCACTAAATTGCTCAAAAGGACTGCCTCATGCCAAGTATCACAAATATATCCACATAATAATGTGGTCTCAATCACAAAGAATATAAAATTATAGATATACCCTCAACTGGTCAAAATTACGAAAATTCCCTTTTTAACGGAAATGGGTTCACAAGCATATTTAACATATAAACATGCATAAGCCGTCATATCATAATATAACTCATGCAATTCAAGTAATCACATAAATATTCAATTAAATCATATAATATCACACAATATTCCCATAATTTCCTCATCTCACCCTAATCAAGGCACTAAACCTTATTAGAAACTTTGGGACGTTACATTCCTACTCTTCTTCATTATCTTGCATCATAGGAATAGGCAGTGGATATTATTGAAGCCATGTCGATGCAGGTTGATAAACCGATATCTCCATGCCAAGATGCATGAAATTCATCCTTAAACAGACATCTTGATAGCTTGCCCACTCTACCATCCTTTGTTGGTGCGCTTGGAATTCATTGCGGTGAGCATGCAACTCTTGGGTGGTATTGTATAAAGTTTTCTTCACAAGAGTCATGTGATCTACCAATGTCATAGTTTTGTTCGATGGTGGGGGCCTAGACTGAGTATGAGAAAATGAGCTCGCCCAAGCAGTGTCATTGACCTTGAAACAAGTGATGGAAGATCTACTCAACACATGCATTGGTTGCAACAATGCCTCAAATGGATCCCATCTTACACTCGATGGAGTACACATGGTGGTAATCATATGGGAATGGTAGAAGTTCTTCGACATATTTTTGATGTTGCTTGGGATGGATGACCTGATTATGCAACACACATTAATTGTCTTGCCATTCATGATGGCATAAAGGAGTATGGTGCAGTCTGAGTTAACTTCACTAACATACTTGGTTGGAAGTAGTTTCGGTCCTATAAACTTATGCCATGCCTTTGCTATAATTCCCATTGCATTCCTTTTGAACTTTGTGGGTTCACCAGACTCACTTGTGATCCATGGAGTGTTCAATTTCCAAAGAAATTGGATAATCTTATCAAGATTGGGATTATCCGCTATTTGACTATACTCATTATCATCTATATCAGGGAGCCCATAAAACCTAATAATTGTCATCCTTGGGAAACTGACATCCACCCCTCTAATTGTAGCCTTTGAAGTGACTTGGGAAATTCCATTGGCATAAAATTCCCTCACTATAGGGATCATAGCAGCATCAGGTTGAGAACAAAAATTCTCCCAATGTCTCTTTTCAATCTGGTCAACAATCTTTTGATATCCATGGCGAATCTCCAAATCAAACCCCTTATCCTCGACCATCTTTTTCTATTTTGAAACTGCATCTTGATATTGTTTAAATGCTTCCTCAGAAACAAACTTGGTTGCATCATATTGAGGCCCGGTTGAGGATGCATCTTAAGCATTCTTTCTACCTTTTTTGGTGCCAGAATTCACTGCACAACTCAATAGAAAACTTCCTTTGAACAATTGCAAGCACTAAGAGAGCTACTCAAAACACCCCAAAAATACCAACCTAAAATCCAACCACAACTCCAACAGTGTATCTACTATGTAATTAAGGGCTTCCTCTTCAAAAATTTCCAACCGATTCCCCCAAAATCTCAATCACACACCTCTTAGACATTTTATCAAACACTTGGTGGGCATACACTAAACAAAGATTTGAAAATGGTGTTCTTGTATCTCAATCTTCCCTAAAGTCAAACAATCACCAATACAACAACACAAATACTCAATCCAAGCCAACAATCACAATATAAAATCAATTCATCCACCAAAACGTCATACAAACCAAAATTCCCAATTCTATCTCTTGAATCTTCAAAAACCCAATAATCAAACAATGTAAATAAATGACTTACTTGATAAAGATAATGTAGACTTCCCAAAGCTTGAATGTGAAAATAAAATGCCTTGAATTGATTGGAAGAGCCTCAATCTTCAAAATTTTGGATTTGGGGTTTTAAGGTTTTGAAATGGGAAAGTGTTGGGTTGATGGTGATTTTGGTGAAAATGGCTTGAAATGGGAGAACATGAAGATTGAAGGTTGAATTCGTAGTGATTTGGGAGAGGAAATTGATGAGAAAAGATGAAAATAGATGAAAATGGATGGGATTTGGTGAAAAGAGGAGAGAATTTGGATGTGTTTGGGAATAAATGAATGAATTGGGTTTTTGGGCCTTTTAAAAAAAATTGTTGAATGCATAGAGCGGGTGCACCCTGGATTATGGCTGGATGCGACCGTGACTCTCGATTGTCCAGGCTGAGGCCGCTGGGCCATTGGCCTTTTTTCATGTTTTTCACAGCTCTTTAATACATAAAAATTTAAAACTAAGTTCAAAAGGAAAAATTACAAAGAAAAATAAAATAAACGAAAATGTCTAAAAATAAAACAAAAGTAAAATACATAATCTTTCTAAGTTTTACGTCGCTAGCTTGACATGAAACTCTTCATTCTTCCTCAACATATTCCAGATTGAATAGATGATTCACAGTAACTTGTTCCTCCTCAATAGACTCATAATAAGGCTTCAATCATTGACCATTAACCTTGAATATTTTTCCCGTTGATGGACTTGTAATTTCCACCGCTTTATGAGGATAATGGTGTACCACTATGAAAGGGCCAACCCATCAGATTTTAACTTATCCGGAAGAGTTTAAGACGAGAATGATACAATAATATTTTATGTCCCGCTTTAAACGTCTTTCGAATAATTCTATTTCAATCATGAAAGGCTTTGGTATTTTCTTTGTAAATCTTAGAGCTTTCATAAGCATCATTTTGAATTTCCTCAAGCTCTTGTAATTGAAGCATTCTTTGCTGGCCTGCAGTATCCAACTCCATATTACACTTTTTCATAACCCACTAAGCCTTATGCTCTAATTCAACCAGTAAATGGCAAGGCTTTCTATACACCAAACAATACGGTGACATACCAAGTGGTATTTTATATGTCGTGTGATATGCCCATAGAGCATCATCAAGTCTTACACTCCAATCTTTCCGGGTTGGATTCACCATCCTTTCAAGGATGGATTTGACTTCTCTATTCGATACCACGGCTTGGCCATTTGCTTGTGATGGTAGACAATGGTTACTTTATGAGTCACTTGATAGCGCCGAAATAAAGATTCAATAGTTTTATTGTAGAAATGAGTACCTCAGTCACTAATTATTGCCCTTGGAGTGCCAAATTTGTAATGACCCAACTATTTCTAAGACCTTGGACCATTAAAACTACTAGACATAGCTACTATTTTTTAGAAATCATACATAAGAAATAATCATAACTTTATTAAAACCCCAAAATGAATATTGTATCAATAACATAAAATGCGATAGGGTATGGGATCCCTTTGTTTATAAAACATAAAACATATCTTTAAATACTAGTTGCAGAATTACATCAAAACATAATTTAAAAGACTAAAAAAAAATAACGTCATCCTCGATCGACACGCAGTCCATTCATCCTCAACACACAAGGCATGCCGCCAAGAATCCTTCCGCCTCCCATAATCATTTTCCTGCATCACACTAAAAAAAAAAAAAAGTGAGCCTAATGCCCAGCCAGGAAAATCTACTAACACATAAATCATAAGCATAAAACTATATCATAAACATATACTATAAAACATATGACTATAAAAACATATATCATATAGGACTACAATGGCCATCATACTTATTGGGGCTTGTTAGCTAAACAATTCATATGCCCATAAATTTGTGGGGCTTGCTAGCTAAGCAAGTCATATGCCCAAGGACTATAAAACATATTCTTAGGGCTTGTTATCTAAACAAGTCATATGCCCAAGGACTATAAAACATATAACATAACATATATCATATCATAACATAAATATATAAACACATATATCTAGCCTATTTTCCTTACCAAAAGCCGGGATATTTGGGAACAAGAACGGGATTAGAACACTCATATAAACCAACAGTAAAATGGTGAGTTTCTAAAGAAAAGAGATGAAAAGAACACTAAACCATCCAAGTAGAAACTTACCAATAAGAACCTTAAGTTTCAAGAACTTAAGTACCTAATCAAGAATCATACACAAAATTTAGGATCCGAGTAAAAGAAAACTAAGGAACCATACAGAACTGAACTTAAGGAATAGGAATACCTTGAATGACCTTATGGATTGGTGTAAACCTCAATACCGAAATCACACTATTTCTCACTTCCCAAGTGTTTAGAAAAGCTTAAAATGATAAAGCTTTAACCCAAAACCCAAGTGTATCTCTCTATAGTAACACAAGCTTCCTTGGAGGCTCTGATCAAATGCTTGAAGAATGAAGAAAATGGTTGAGCACTAGGTCCTATTTATAGAGTTCAAGGAGTGAAACTAACCCATTTTAATTTGAATATATAAATGATTATAAAATGAAAAAGATTTGAATTTTCATTCAACTAACGCCCAGAACTCGGTCAAAATCGTTCAAAGGCAGGTCTAAGTGGTTAAGGCTATTTTTTAAAATTGAAAAACCAAACTTTCAAAAATACACACATGGAGCCGATATATCGCCCCCCTTAGGCGATATATCGCCTCCCCCTCTATTCCCGAGCCACGCTCGATCGTTCGTGCAAAGTTGACGTGTTTTCTGTATCTTCCGTAGGCGATATATCGACCCTTATGCTGCGATATATCGGCATACGTTGATATATCAAACACGTAATTGCACTTTTTCAGCATAATTTGAATTGGATAAACAGCTTTGACTGAGTCATAATACGATCCTAACAGCTGCTGGAAGGTTCTAGAGCTTCTAGATCTTTCTTTTATTAAAATTATTCATCAAAATACTTAATTCCTTAATAATCATGATTATGACAAGTGTCATGCTCTTAATGGTGCTATCTAAACCTTAGGTTATAATAAATAATATTTCTATGACCAGCTATATTAATCAAACCTTATGTTATAATTAATATTCTTAAACTATAGGTTAAACTTATAAAATCCATAACTGTTGCTATGAGTTTCCAACAAAGTCCCGACTTGAACCAAAATCCACGGTAACTAACATACTACTAACTAATACTAGCTACTACTACTATCTAGCTAGCTAAGTAAATATTTTGGGACTCTACAAAATCTCCCAAAGGTATTTGATATAATGAACTAAACCACTATTTTAGAATTATCCACTTTGGTTGCCTTTGCTTCCACCCACTTGGACACATAATCCATTACTAATAGAGTATACTCAAAACCAAACGATGATGGGAATGATCCCATAAAATCTATGCCCCATACATCAAAAATCTCAATAATAAGTATGGGAGTTTGGGGAATTTGTTCTCTAGGAGTCATGTTCCCAACACGTTGAAATTGATCACATGTCTTGCAATATGCATATGAATCTTTAAAAATTGTATGCCAATAAAAATCATTGTCAAGCACCTTGTGGGTTGTTCTTTTTGGTCCAAAATGACCTCCACAAGCATGAGAATGAGAGAAAGCAAGGATGGATTGAAATTTAGATTCGAGAACACACCTTTGAATGACTTGATTAGCGCAATGCTTCCATAAATAAGGCTCATCCCAAATGTAAAACTTTGCATCATGCTTAATCTTGTTCCCTTGAGCTTGCGTAAGGTCTCCCGGTAACTCCATAATGGCAAAATAGTTCACAATATCAGCAAATCATGGAATAGCTTCTTGTAAGGCTAGGATTTGTTCGTCGGAAAACTTTTCATTTAATGGCAAGTTATCTTCACCCGAATAAGCCTTCTCAGATGATCTGCCACCGAATTTTTTGACCCTCTCTTGTCTTTTATTTCAAGATCAAACTCAAGAAGGACTAGAATAATTTATTAGGCCTAGGCTTTGCTTCATGGTTAGTGTAAACAATTAATTTAGTTCCAATCAAGTAAGACCGAAGCTTTTGCAAAGCAAAGATGACTGCTAAAAGCTTTTTCTCCGTATTAGATTAATTTAATTGAGCATCATTAAGAGTCTGAGAGATGTAGTATATAATATGAGGAACCTTACCAACTTGTTGCCCAAGTACTGTCCCTACTGCATAATCACTAGCTTCACTCATTATTTCAAATGGTAACTCCCAATTTGGTGGCTGGATAATGGGAGTTGAAGTCAAGGGTTCCTTTAATTTGTTGAATGCAAGCAAAAATTTATCATTAAATTCAAAGGCCACATCCTTTTGAAGAAGATTTCATAGAGGGGAAGCAATCTTTGAGAAATCCTTAGTAAACAATCGATAGAAACATGCATCACCAAGGAAGGATCTTATTTCTTTTACGATTGATGGTGGTGGAAGAGAACAAATGAGATCAATCTTGGCCTTGTTCACTCCAATCCTTTTTTTCAAAATAACATGCCCCAACACAATACCTTGTTGTACCATAAAGTGACACTTCTCCCAATTCAAGACAAGATTAGTGTCAATACATCTTTTAAGAACAAGAGTTAAGTTGTGAAGGCACTTATCAAAGAATCACCGTAGACACTAAAGTCATCCATAAACACTTCTATTATGTTTTCAATGTAATCTGAGAAAATACTAACCATCCATCGATGAAAAGTGGCAGGAGCATTTCATAATTCAAATGGCATTCAACGAAAAACAAAGGTACCAAATGGGCATGTGAATGTATTCTTCTCTTGGTCTTCAGGAGCAATAACAATATGATTATAACCTGAATAACCATATCAAATAAATAATAATAAGAGTTTCCTACTAATCTTTGAAGCATTTGATCGATGACTGACAAAGAAAAGTGGTCTTTGCGAGTTGCAGCGTTCAACTTCCTATAATCAATACAAACTTGCCAACCTATTTGGACTCGAGTGGGAACTAACTCATTCTCGTCATTCTTTACCACTGTGATGCTAAATTTCTTAGGAACTACTTGAACTGGACTCACCCACTTGCTGTCTAAAATACGGTAAATCACACCCACATTTAGGAGCTTAAGTATCTCCTTTTCAACAACTTTCATTATAGGTGGATTTAACCTTCGATGAGCTTCTCTAGAAGGCTTTGACCCCTCTTCAAGGAGAATATGATGCATGCACATAGTTGGGCTTACTCCCTTGATGTCTACTATGGTCCACCCTATGGTTGTTTTGTACTCCTGAAGTACCCTTATTAAACGATCCTCTTGTACTTGGGTAAGGTGTGTGGTGATAATGACTGGCAATGTCTCATTCTTTCCCAAATAAACATATTTAAGATGCTCAGTAGTGGTTTCAATTCAAGCTTAGGTAGTGATATAACAGATGGTTGAAGTTGTTCATGAGAAATAGGTTGCCCTTAGTATGATACCTCTTTAGAAACATTTCCTCCACTATTTAGTGCAGCCACATCCTCCTTGACTTCACTAGTGAGATCCTCTTTCTTCACGTTAATTTGTTCCCTCAAAACAACATCTAACCCATCATCTCCATGTAAATCTAGGACTCTTTGTGACAATGAGACCAAGATATCAATTGAATATACTGAATGAACATCACTTGGATACCTCATAGCCTAAAAAATATTTAAGCAAATCACTTCCCCATCAAACTCCATAGTCAAAGTACCCTCATGATTATCAATCTTGGTTCTAGCTATTTTTAAAAAGTTCCTTCCCAATAACACTGGTGTAGAGCATGGAATTGAGTAATCTTCCATATCAAGAATGTAAAAATCCATAGGAAACACTAACTCATTAACTTTAACCAAAACATTCTCTACTACTCCCCTTGGATAAGCATTGGAACGATTCGCTAATTGAATAATCACCCCTGTTTCTTCAAGTAGCCCCAAATTCAAAGAGCTATAAATGGAGTAAGGCATTACATTCATCAAAGCACCCAAATCCAACATACATCTCTCAATTTTTTTACTTCCAATAGTGCAAGGAATAGTGAAAGTTCCAAGATCCTTGCATTTTGGTGGGAGTTTCTTTTGAAGTACCGCCGAGACATTTTCCCCCACACTCACCTTTTCATTCCCTTTGAGCTTCCTTGTATTGGTTCATAACTCATTTAAAAACTTTGCCTAGGGAACTTATTTAATAAGTCATCAAGTAAGGGGATGTTTACCTCAACCTTGCAAAAAGTCTCTAGTATTTCCTTTTCAACTTCATCTTTCTTTGTCTTTCTTAAATGTATAGGAAATAGAAGAGTAGTGACATATGTGGGAACGGATGGTTTAGGATCGGGTGTTTTGGTAGGTGACTCATCCTTGTCTTGCTAGGCAGGTTTATTAGGAGGCAATGGTGCATCATTGAAATAGTAGGTGGATCATACGTCCTGCCACCTATTAATGTGATTGCATTAGCATTCTCACTTTGACTCAATGAAGTAGCAATTTGGCCCATAGTATTTTCCAAATTCTTTAGAGACGCTTGAGTACTTTGAAGAATTACTTGAGTTTGTTGCTATATTTGAATATTGGAGGCCAGCAAAGTGTTAAGCATGTCTGAGATTGATGGTTCCTTATCTTGTGGGACTCTAGTAGGAGATTGTTGCGAACGGGGTGCATAGGCTTGTTGAGGCCTTTATTTGTAATTAAACATTGGTGGTCTGGTAGGTGCAATTTGTTGTTGATTCCCATATCAAAGATTAGGATTATCCTTCCACCCTTCATTATAAGTAATAGTGTAAGGGTCATACATTTTCCTAGGCCGCCCTAGGAATCCACCCATTGCATTCACCTGCTCATTGCACATCCTCTTGAAGTGTGGGACAAGTATTAGTAGGATGCCCCACCAACTGACATATTCCATAGGGTCTCGCTTGATGACCTAAAGCCATTTGTTGCACCATATTAGTCAATTGAGCAAGTTGTTTCTCTACTTTAGAGTTCATCTCATTTACTCATTTAACTGGTACCTCATGACGAACACAAAATTGTTGGGAATTAGCAGCCATATTAGAAATCAAACTCCTAGTTGCAGTAGGAGTCTTGTCCACCAGAGCTCCCCCACTTGCTGCAGCAATCATACTCATATCCAATGGTAAAAACCCTTCATAAAAATATTGGACTAGGAGTTGTTCAGTTATTTGGTGGTGAGGGAAAATAGCACGTAATCTCTTAAACCTTTCCCAACACTCATACAATGACTCCCAGTCTATTGGCGAATACAACAAATTTCCTTCCTTGTGCTTCCAACCTTAGATGCTGGGAAGTAACGCTCCAAGAACAAAGTCTTCATTTCATTCCATGTATTCATTGTTCCAAGAGGAAGGTAATAGAGCGATTCATTAGCACAATTCTTCAGAGAAAATGGGAATACCCTTTAATTTAATATTCTTTCAAGTCACTAATGTTGGCTTCATACTAGAGTAGAGAATATGAAATTTCGTCAGATGCTTATTCAAGTCCTCTCTTGGTAGCCCATGGAAAGATGGTAATAAGTGTATGAGGCCCGACTTGAGTTCAAAATTGACATCCAACGGCTGATACTGAATACCAAATGGTTGATGGTCTAGATTCGGCACGGCCAACTCTTTCAACGTCCTTTCCTGAGCCATCTAAGACTTAACTAATGATTCTTAGTCAGAATCGTCGTCAGATGGTAATGGTATTTGTACGGGATTAACTTTCCTTGAAGTTTGAAAGACTGGATTATCGGTTATGGTCATTGAAGAGCAGGATGATGATGTCTCAAGGTATTTCTTTATGGTCTGTAGTCTTTCTTAATTAAATGAATAATAAAGAGACTTACAATAGTCCTCAACAACAGCGCCAAAAGTTTGATGCATGTCGTATGTCATACAAAACTTAATTATTTATTAATTCTCAATTCTACCAACTACTTCAATATAGTGGCAAATAAAGATCGAACCCACGGTGACTATGATTCAATTTATTATTCAAAATGTAAACATTAATTAAAAAGAGATTTTCTTTTAAGAACTAATAACATAAAATAGAATAAAAATCAATGAATAATGGATAACACGATTTAAAGAAACTGTTAAGAATTACTCTCCACCTTCGACAATCAATCTATTAACAATGACAAATAATTTTTCATATTCCCATTTAAACTATTAATCGCGCAGATAATACTTAAGCAGTCAATTATCCTAGTTTCCCTATTATAATTAATTAAAGTTAAACACTCTTAATTAATCTTTTTTACCAAACAATAAACTCATTAAGCATGGGATCTATTTAACCCATGAAAAGCATTACATTCAATTTAAACAAGTTAATGTAAGAAAAAAATTAATTAAGCTTGCAATTCATTTAACCTACGTTTTATTCTTCATCACAATTAAATACCTGTCACAATAACTAATTCCAATTTATCCCTCTACTTAGAATCCTAGACTATTAGGTGAATAGCAATCCTAAGATGATAGTAAAACAATGCAAAACCATAATTAGTGGTCATCTAAATAAGATCTTACAAGATTCATAATATTCAAATAGAAAAATAGAATCAATTTATTATAAGGGAATAGAAGGAATAAAATTCATCAATGCATTCAAGATCTCATGTCTAGGGTTTTGAAATAACCCTTAACTAAAAACAAGACTACTCCATAACTGTGCTATAACCTATATGAGAAAGTCTATTATGACATGTTACCAAATCATAATATGCATGCCTAGCAATAATAGCCCTATTCATGCATGCAATAAGTCCAAATAAATGATTGTGGATCTCACCCTCCTTTATGAATGACTATCAAGTCTATCCTAAGTGAATATCACTTTAAGATTCTGGTAATCATGCTGGGGCTTGTAGCCCTAATCAGATAAGTGAATAACACTTTAAGATTCTGGTAATCATGTTAGGGCTTGTAGCCCTAATCAGATAAGTGACTCATGAATGAGTCACGAACTTAAATCAGATAAGTGACTATGGAGTCACAAACTTGAATCAAATAAGTGACTATGGAGTCACAAACTTCAACCAAATAAGTGAATATGGAGTCACAAACTTCAACCAAATAAGTGACTATGGAGTCACGAACTTGAACCAGATAAGTGACTATGGAGTCACGAACTTGAACCAGATAAGTGACTATGGAGTCACGAACTTGAACAAGATAAGTGGAGTCACGAACTTAAGCCATGTGATGTTACAGTCACCTGAGACTTTTCGCCCTAGCTCTAAGTAACTAGCCTTTAGACTAGACAAGCGCTTTTGTTTTCATCGAACTTAAGGTCGGTCAAGCATTTCATGCTTATGATGATAATGCTTATGTCGATTAGATCTAATCTTTTCGGCTTGCGTTAAACACGCTAATACCATTCTTGACTCATAGGTCAATTCCATACGACCAGTGCTCAGTACTACTGTCGAACTTGACTAATAAGTCACAGCTTCACAGTCAATACTGACATCATTTTCGATTCTTGACTCATAGGTGAGTTCCATTCACAAGTAAGCAATGCAACCAGGGATATATCATGTGTCAAATATCCAAATGTAGGGCATTCAGCATGCTTACTCAATAATCACTAGTATAATTATGATCATGCACAATTACAGAGACTCAAGCTCTGATCAATTCCATCTTCAGGATTTATGTCATGCCCTAATCACATGTATCTTATGCATCGCATGCATCACATGCTGGGTGCAGTTTTCTTACCTTTGGTCCAAGAACAGGCTACCAATAAACAAGCCACAAGCACGATCATGTTTCCAATCCTCTAGCGATAACCTAGTCACAACCATAATATAAAACCTCATCAAAATAAGTAAATAAATACTTCCAGACCCAACCCAAGCCTCTGGGGTGTCGAATCCCACTCAACTAGGTAGTAGGATTGATCCCAGGCCCTTAGAGTTAAGTTCCCATGACTAAAAACCAAATCTGGGCAAAATTTCTCTTAAGCTTCGCGGCCCTCCAAACCCTATGTCGCGGCTCACCTCCAGACAGAAGCCAACCTCTTCTCTGACTGTGCCAAGCGCCGCGGTGCTCCAACACAATGTCACGGCCCTACCTAGAAATTAGCCAGCCTCCTCCTTCTTATAGCCTGGGTCGTGGCGCCCAAGAACAGGGTCGTGGCCCAACCACGAACCCAGCCAAAAACCTCATTTTCTCCATTTAAAAACCTTTCAAAAACCTACCCAAACATATCCATATCCCAAAATCAAATTTCCCAAACATCCCCATGATCCAAAACCAACAAAACCCAAGCTTCTATTCATTCAAAAACTCATCAAAGCACAAAATCCAATTCAAGCTTAAAACTTAAAACTTGAATTACCTCTGATTGAGTTGTTTTCCAACTAAATCCTCTGACTAATAAGCTTCTAATCTTCCCTAGAATTGCTATGCCTCAATCCTTGCCTCAATCCGAGTCCTAAAACTCAAGTTTCCTTCGAAAATGCGATCGGGTGTCGAAAATGGAACTTTGAGGGAGAGAGAACGTTCTTAACGTTCTTTTTATTTCTTAACAGGTTTCTTCAAGCTTAAGTAACCCCAAGCAAATCTTAATGCTCGGGGTCCCGAAAACGCCCCCGGGGGTAAAATAGTCAAAACTCCCAAAATTTCCCCTTGATCTCACTAACTCCCAATTTATCATCAAATATTTATTCTCATTACCCAATATCCCGGTAATGTGCTAAATACTCCTTGACTCACTCCGAGTCAAGTATAAATCCAGTTGTGACTTTCCCACTAGCTTGCTTCCTAGGATCGTCTCATGCTGAGTAACACTAGCATAACCAAATAATAATGAAGCACCACACATATATCACATATATGCCAAATATGCCCAAAATGGCCAAAATATGAAAATTACTCAATTGAACAGATATGGGCCCACATGCATATTTAATACACCTAAACATGCATATCTAGTCATATTATAATATAACTCACATAATCACATAATGATACACATAAATATCACATAATCATATAACTCCAAGATTTGCCATCTTGGCCCCCTAATCAAGGCCCTAAGCTTTATTAGAAAATTTGGGTCGTTACAGTACCCGTGAGCTAACGCCCAACAAGAAGAGCTATATAGGACACAATCCCCAAGCCTAACAATATGAGATATAAAACATAGACATAAACTAACTCATATAATCACAACCTAAAACTTATACTACTCCTGACTTATAATCTTACATAAATTATAAAGTTCAACAATAATTCATATTGTAACGTATCATTATTGTAGCATACCTTTACATATCATAGCATAACATAACATACAACAATCATAGCATATCACAAAACATTCATAACACGTATTACCAGTGTCGCTCCAGCCGTAAACCAGTGCTAATCTGGTCAGCTGTGCAACTGAGCCCAAATTAATGTATGAATGCATTTTCATAACATAAGCATGAAATTTTCCGTAACGTGAGCATGCATTTTCATATCATAAGCATGTCACGCAAACATATAGCATATTCAAACATAACACAGTCACACATAACATGCATAACCTATAGCATACCTCATAGCACAACCCATGACATAATTTCTAATGAAACTCATAACATAATTCACATCATAGTTCATATCATAATTCTTAGCAAATTTCACATCATAATTTTTTAGATAATTCAAAATATAATTCATAGAACACAAAGTTTACCATAAGTAAGTACGTCAAATGTACACCCTGTGTGCAGGTGTCCACTCTTCTTACCTTAGGTCCAACAGCAACGCAATCACCTCCCTTCAAGTGTCTTGCCAAGTCCTAAATCCAAAACATATAACTTTCATAGACTCATAACTTAAGCCAATGGTCATGAACCAAACCTTACCCTTCCTAAGACCCAATCAACCTTATATTGTCCTTAAGAAAGTCCTAAAAATGTCCCCAAGAAGTTAGGGAGAAATTCCCCAATGAACCCTATATGAAAAAGCTTCAAAGTGACCTAAAAACAACAAAAAATGACCCTGATGCAGTCAAGAGCCGCAGCCTTATCATTTAGAGTCGCAGCTCTAATTCAAAAACCTGACGCCGACTAAACTTCGAAATGACATATCTCCCTCAATATAAATCTAATTTTGAGGATTCTTTTTGGGTTTTTCTCTTCTCGAATCTCTCTATATCATCATACAAGTTTTAGAGATAAATAAAATACCGAAAACTCATGAGAAGCCCTTAAATCCATAATCCTAGTAAATCTCATGATTAAAACTTCTTCCCCGAGATATGAACATATATCACAAAACTAGACTTTATATCATCATTAATTCATCTCTAACATGTTTCTTACAATTATATATTAACCACCTAGTCTCTATCATGCATATAAAACCAGTCATTCCAACCTATTATGGTTTCTAATCAATTCCACCATTAACATAACTCAAAGCTTCAAGAACTATCAAAGAAACTTTAAAAGCGTGAGAAGTTCTTACCAAGATCATGTGTAGCAACCTAATCCTTGAAAATCTCCTCCCAAAGCATCCTTATTGAGCCCCCACATCAGTGCCTAGTGATCCATACACATATGAAGAGATCATCATCCTTCTTCTTCCTTATATCTTGAACCCTAGTCTAGAGAGGAAGTGAGAGAGAGTTCTCTTCTTTGATTATGTGGTGAGCAGCCACTAAATTCAAATTGTGAGCCTAATTAACCTAACCCTAATCTCTCACTTTCTATTTATAAGGACTTATTATCGCCAAATTACCATCCTGCCCTTGATCTAAGCCATTCTAACAATTTCTCTAAACCCTTTTTAGTAATTCTCCACTAAACTATCAGTTTTCATAATCCATAATTAACTTATTCTCCATAAGTTATCTTTATTGCGTTATGACCCCTAGTTCAATCATTTGTTACAGTAAAGCCCCTAGCACTTGAAGGAAACTGTGATTCGTCACTTCAACACATATCCCGAGAACTTTCAGTATTTTCCAATGTAATTTATCTTAAACTGATATAATATCACATATATATATTCATATAATCACATAATACATAATTTTACAAAATTACAAAAGTACCCATCAAGAGTATTAAATTACCAAATTGCCATCACATGACAAAAATGCCAATATACCCATGAAATGAAAAGATGGATATTACACCTAAACTCCATAGAAGCTTGAAACCTTCAAGCTTCCTCGCATCCTAATACAATAGATTCGTGGACTATGGTTAATTAATAACCTGAACCACATAAAATTCATGTCTTCTTATTGCATTTTTTTAAGTTATGTTAATTAGTTGATAGCGAAAAAGGCAGTCAACATATATAATCACACAAAAAATTCAGAAACAACATAACATGTAGACATGTTCATAGACAAGAAAAATGCTAAAAAACACTTATCAACTATTTTTAAGGTATTTTAACTAGCCATGAAACATGTATCCCTGTAGGCGAGACTCACAAAATCACTTAGTTAAATAGAGAAAATATCTCAATTAATGAAAAGTCAATAACTTTTCATTAACAACCTTCCTATTTGATAAAAGTAACGAAAACCAATTATTTATTCTTTATGAGCTTGACCCACAATTTTGATTATGACCATCTATTCTAAGAAATTTAACCATGTTATGAGTCTAATGAACACCATCCTTAGGGAGACAAAATCAAAGCGCCATGAGGTCCCACTAATCTCTAACATTGTTAAATTAATGGTGGAGATTGAATATTATACTATAAGCTCATTATTTTAATTTTTCACTTCTTAGCATTTTATTATTTGAAAATTACTAACTTAGGTTTTCCAAATTATTAAAATAATCAATAAACCATAGTTTATAATTTTCCCATTAATTCTAAATTACTCAATGAAAACCAATTAAAAAAAATAGAATTAATATGTTTCTAATCAATTATTAGGTCCAACTAAAATAATTAACCTAATACAATTAAGTCCAACTCAGGTAAATGGGTCTTACGATTGGGCTTTCTTGGAGGAGGATTGGGTCCAGTATGTCATTCCCACTACAAAAGCCTCAAATCTTCCACACAATATCCAAAAGACAAGAATTTAAACATTTATAATTTGATTAGGCTCATTTAACTCCCGTATGGTCATAAAAAACTTTAGTCCCAACTTGAGATCAATTATAAATAGAAATAAATTCTACATTGTAATAAGTTATAATATTTCTCGGTCCTGCCTTTAGAAAATATGCATCCATATAATAATAATTGACTTAATATTTATATTTATGCTATCTTTTACATACTAAAATTTCATGATAAAATTAATTATCAATTTAGATTTGTAAAATAACTTTGTATATTTCCAATATTATATAGATGTGTACATTGTAGTCATATAATCATGCAAAACAAATGGGCATTCACAAGTGGAATCACCCACAAGAGAGGAATTTAAGCTTTACACTTTCAATGAGCCCAAATAAAACCTAATTTATTATGAAAAAGTTGTATTTGTCTTCCACTATCTAAAATAATGGGTCATCACTATAAACCCATCATCAAAGCCCAATTGTAAAAATGACATATATAATGATGCATGACATGTTAAAAATTGGATCGACCTAGCATACTATCATATATGGCATGTTACTCATTTATGACATTTGTTTCCAAAATAAACAATTTTACCAAAATTAAATAAATCCTAATTAACCAACAATAATTAGGCATTTATAAAATAATCAATTAAATACAAAATTTATCAGACAAAATTCAATTAATTAATTAAAACAAAGTTGATTGTTAAGTTTAGAACATACCCCACAAAATAAGGAAACTTTAAAAAAGATAATTAAATTATTATCCATAAATAATTCAAATTTTAAAAAAAAATATTAGTTTCCCAAAAAAAATATCAATTTTCGAAATTCATGGTTACCCATAATTTTTTTTTTTTTTACTTGGCTGCCACGTGCGCGCCTTATGCACGCACTTGTGTGTCAAAACGCCCAAAAACTCAAAATTTCAATCTTTTTGTGCAAAAATCCATCCAAACTTGTTTTTGATAATTTTTAGAGGGTTTATACATTTGATAAAACACACATAAAAAATAAAAAACATCAAAACAATCAATTTTAGGCAAAATCACATAAAACCTAACACATGCTTCTACAACATGCATCCATCCAATATTCTAAGAATGCCAAAATTCACAAGCAAGCAAATTTATAAAAATAGACAATAAACCTGGCTTCAGGCTAATTTTAGGATCTTAAATCTTTTTTCTAGATGCAACTTCCTATTTTCATATACAAAATATAAAATAGAAAAAACCAAAAGATGCTAACATATGAATTATCATGTAAATACTCAAAAAGACATAGAATACTCTCAAATTCTTAATACATGTAAATATCATTGAATTGACCTAGTCATTTTGATATTTATAATTGATAATTAAATCAATTGTTTGAGACTATTAAACTTGATTTGATAAGAGATGACATGGAGGCCATAGATCCATGAATACAAGCTTCAATAAATTCCCGTGAGTTTATTTATTAAATAAATTATCTCACAATTTATTAATTCCTCATGACTCCACTATATAATCATAATTGAACTCTTGAATTCATAGAACGATATTACTCGCATAAAGTCACTATTCATTGTTATAATCACTACCGTCAGTCAATCCTCTATCGATGCCTTACTAATAAGTTGGGTGTAAATTTACTATTGTATCCCTCATTAGTATTGTATCCTTAACTCCCACTAAGTCCCTTATAAATGATAAATTCGTGAATTTAATCACAGATATGAGCGTTCAATCATTTCACCATTTGGACTAAGCTATTAAGGAATCCATCTTTTCACTTCTCATATAGAAGCTATAGATTTCATATCTATGATACATACTCTCATTCAAGTATACTAATGAACCTCCAAGATGTGAATATAGGCTATGTCGTAGGGTAAGCTATTAACAAACAAATCAAAAGATTCACAAAATATAATTAAGAGAAATATCATCACTCAGAATTTAGATCGACTTGACATATGATCAATGTCATGACTCTGATTATAACAAAATATGTGTTGACTGTCTTTTTAGCCAACGACGTGAGAACGTCAATTACGACAAGCCTTCAAGAGAAATAAAAACGACACAGACGGTTTAAACAAGAAAAGTAAATAACACAGGAGATTTTATAGTGGTTCAGCCCCGATTGTCGGTAATAGCCTAATCCACTTAGAGTTGTGATTTATAAACCTGTACTCAAGATCAGATGGACTGAGCCAACTGAGTTTCTTAAGTACAAATTGCAAAAATACAAGAATTCTCTCTCTAGAATACTCAGACCCAACTTTCTCTCTCTAGAATACACAGTCCCAATTTTCTCTCTCTAGAAAGAAGAAACAGAAGAAGCCCCTCTCTCATCCCATAAACTCTCTATTTATAGGCCTGGGATCCTCAACTGATATCCCCTTATGATAGGGATATTTTATTATATTTATTACATTTATTACATTTAAACATTCAAAATTCGAAATGTAACAAACCCCCCATTTGTGGGAAGAATGAGAGATTCCCGCGTATGTTGTTGAAGCTGTCTCTGGGAATCTTGACTTAGTCTCCTCTAGCTAGTTGATCCACCTCCTACTGACCACTCATGCAAGTGTTGGTCGGACGTGCATGGTGGCAGGACATGCATGGTGGTAGGACATGTTTTCGTGGGTTGAACGTGCATGATGGTAGGACATGCACTTCTCTCCTCTAACATGGCACTCTCCTCTAGCATGCCATGTTCCTCCTTGAACCAATCTCCTTGGCTTCTCCTCGAACCAAGGTGGTCCGAGGCAACCTCCTTGGCACCTCACCTCGGACAACATTGAGGCAACCTCCTTGGCACCTCACCGTGGACAACATTGAGGCAACTTCCTTAGCACCTCACCTTGGACAACATTGAGGCAACCTCCTCCATAACATCTCACCTTGGACAAGATCAAGGCATTCTCCTTTAGCATCTCCCAAACATGTCTGGTCGAACATTGTATAGGCTCTCCTTATCAAAATCTAAGTCTCCTTCCTCTTGCATGAGACTCCTCCTCCTTAGCTACTTACCTTGGACACGTTCGAGCCAACACTTAGGAAACCTTGGGAGGCTTGCCTCCTACACACCCTTGGGGTCTCTTTGGACCACATCCTCGTTGGGGTCTCCTAAGACCACTTTCTCCTTGGGGTCTCCTAAGACCACTCCCTTGGGGTCTCCTAGGACCACATCCTCCTTGGGGTCTCCTAGGACCACTCCCCTTAGCTCTCCTAGAATGCATTATGAGCGTTCAATCATTTCACCATTTGGACTAAGCTATTAAGGAATCCATCTTTTCACTTCTCATATAGAAGCTATAGATTTCATATCTATGATACATACTCTCATTCAAGTATACTAATGAACCTCCAAGATGTGAATATAGGCTATGTCGTAGGGTAAGCTATTAACAAACAAATCAAAAGATTCACAAAATATAATTAAGAGAAATATCATCACTCAGAATTTAGATCGACTTGACATATGATCAATGTCATGACTCTGATTATAACAAAATATGTTTGATCTTATCTACTTACCTAATGTCATGGACAAGACATCATGCCTAGTGTATAAGTAGATCATATCGTAGATTAACAAAACAGTGAAAATCTTATGCACTATTTTAATCTTAGGACTAATTCTTTTAAACATATTATTACATTTATAACTCACTGTGACCTAGTCATTATAAGTGTAACTTATTTATATGTTCAGGATTTTATACATGTTTGTATTAAGCAAATAATCATGTAATAAATACAAGAAAACAATGCAATTGATTAAAAAAAAATCTACTTTTTTATTGATAATCAAAAGTGTTACATCAAAAATGTTGTTTTATAATGACATAAAACCCAATAAACTCCCACTTGCACTTTTAAAATAAATGAGAAATTTCTCTCAAAGTTGCTTAGTTCATACAAAGTTGCAGCATT
Organism: Humulus lupulus; assembly: GCF_963169125.1. Taxonomy (NCBI): domain Eukaryota; kingdom Viridiplantae; phylum Streptophyta; class Magnoliopsida; order Rosales; family Cannabaceae; genus Humulus; species Humulus lupulus. The sequence goes on along the minus strand of NC_084797.1, from coordinate 140,235,023 downwards.
TCCAAGGCATTAACTTAACTCTTACAATTCATCTATCTTTCTAATTTTCATAGCACTAACATACAGTTTTATGTCTTAACATGCACGACATCTATCAAAACACAACTTTTAAACTCGTCATGGTCTATCATCAACTTGGCATGACATAACATCAAACTAGTCATAGCATAAACACCACAAGGTCATAACATGCATTCCCAGACATTACATATGTCAAAGTTTTGCATTCATACATAAACATTAAATGCAACAAGTACTATGGAATAGAAGTTGGGTGAGGAAACTGTCCTCCTGGGATCACATTGGTCAAATTATGGGGCACGTCTGCCAAACATTCATGCATAGCAAACTCATCTGCCCAAATACTTGTGCATGCAATCGTCATCCTAAACATAGCAACACATAACACATCATATAGAAAACTAGCTAACATCCTTACCTCGAGATTGAGAATCCGAAGGAAACCTTGTGGAATAGATTAATCACAGTTACTCCCTACATGAATAAACAATATTCACATTCATTTTCCAAAATCCAAACTTAGTTCCATATCCTACACTCAAGATCTAGCATTACCAACCTTAGATCTATCTTCAAAAGCATAGATCAAAACCATAATATGCTTCTAACATCATCAACAACAAATATCAAGAATCATTACCCTTGATGAGTGGTGGTCGAACCTATAGGCTACTTCTTCCCCTTTATTGTGTCTCAAAACTCTTCAAGAAATCACCACCCTTGGGTTACACACTAGAGTGTCCAAACCATCAACAAATATCTATAAAATCACAAAAATCTTACCTTGCTTTGTGATTCTCAAACCCTTGAGTGCTTCTGCTATTTTTTTGGTGTATCAAACCTTTAAACACTAGCTTCTTTCTCTTCTCCTCCTTCTTCTCTTCTTTTCTTCTCTTCCAATTTTCTCTTCTCTTCTATGCTCGAACTCCTTTATCTTATCTTCCAAATGAGAAAAATGAAACTAAAACGCAATCCTCTCCTATTTAAAAGCTTATGGTCGACATCCTTGTAAAGAATAAAAGGAAAGTGTCATTTTTCCTTTCTTTCCAATAATTTCCCTCATAAATGCTAATTTGATCCTAATTTCTCAATCATCATTAATGTCCATGATCTTCTTTAAACCAATTCTAATCAAGACCATTGATTACCCTAATCACCATGATACTCTCCTATGATCTCCTCTTGGATTGATTTCCATAATTTTTTTAAAAATGGCACCTAGTATTCATTCTATACCATGTTCATCAATCACCAAGCACAATCAAGTATAATCACCATAAATTTTGAAATTCTCGAGTAATTACTCTCCCAAATCCATTATCAATCAACATTAAGATGATAATCACTCATAAGGATCATCTTTTCCAAATATGGTAAGTCTCATAATAGTTTTAATGCTTATCCATTCCAATCATGGCAACTATCCATTATTCTCTTGAAATCACACTTTATGATCATCCATTCCAAAATTGAAAACTATTCATTATTCTCTTGTCCATGATCATGACTACATTCATCTTTCCTTCTTAGTCATTTTTTACACACATTATTTCTCACAAAAATAAAAAAATAAAAATCTAAAAGAAATAACTCAAGCATCACCATGATTAGAAAAATATCATACAACAAGTATTATTCTAGCCATGCCATAAACAAATAAATAAAAATTACAACGCAAATAATATCTACCGGACATTACAATCTACCAACGGTTCATAACACGACGCATGGGGTGATTCTGATAACTACTTTTATCAACCAAGGCCTTGTGAAGCTTCGCATGTCTTTATGTGTCAAACTTGTCCAAGATCTCATGTAATCTAACATATTGTGGCTTATCTTGCCTTTCTCGCCAAACACATATCTTTTTCTAACAAACTATTTACTCATGATTTTATTTCTCATTAACATCCTCGTACTTGTATCACTTCACTCAGATTGCTCTTCTCTGATGAACTCGTTCTTAGAGGATGACTGCTTGTCCTCTCTCTTGCTCTAGCAATAACACCTTCCTGTCTAAGTAGCATATCATTTTCCTTTTACATTCCCTTACCTTTGTTCGATTAGAGCTGATAGTAGGGTAAGGTTTTAACAACTTCTTAATTATCACTTAATTCATGTCTTTGTAATCCTTTCACTGTAGTAGCCCTTCTACTGCTCTAAGTGTGAGCAAGTTTTCCCTGATTGTGCCCTACTTACAGCCTTTAGTTCCCACATTTTTCTTATCTAAGTGTAGTAACTATTTCTTCAGTTTCATCATACTTTGACACTTCAAAGAATTTTTGGTCCTTGTTGCATTGCTTTAGCCTCTAATGCTTCCTCATTGCTCTTACTTTGGTCAGTATGACCATTACTCCATCCTTGGATAGTGTACTTTTCCATTTCTCGATCACAACTTACATTCTTGACCTTGAAGCCAATGTTGCTCTAAACTTGGTAATAACTTCTTGTATGCTTTTCACTCCTTGTTGTCCATTCAAAACATCTTATTCTTTTGTCGTCATTGGTTGCTTCGAACCTATCTTAGTAGTCCTTGACTTACTATTTTAGATAGTTATTGCATCTATACAACTATCATACAATAGCTAGGTATCATTTAAACATTCAATTACAACCTACAACCATGAATTGGAACTTTAGGGTTCTAAAACCCATTTTTCCCCCAAATCCGAAATTAACAAAAAAATCCATGGTTTTTCATTGGGAATTCTAGCTGCAAATAATTCATGAACTTATTTCTAACTCATCAAATTTCGAAATTGAAGTAAAAATTAAACCCCCCCCCCCCCCCCCAAAGCTTCCTCAAGAACACTATGAAGAATAAGGTGAAAAGAGAATTTTTACCTCCTGCTGAGATTTGATTTTGGATTATGGGTTGTTGAAATCTTTTGATTGAAAGAAAATGAAGATAATAGAAGAGAGAGAGGGGGGGCGGGGGGACGTGAAAGAGAATTGAAGGATGAGTTAACGTCAGATTTTTCTCTATTCTGTCACCAAAAGACTAATATGCCCCTCCCTATAAATTCCCTTCATAATTAACCTCAAGGGCAAAATGGTCACCTTGCTTAAAATTCTAATTATACTTCTATTCTCCAATTTTCCAACTAATACCATCAAACATAAATATTTTATCAACTAATTTCATTTCACCAATATCCTCAAAATGTGAAAATTCCCATAATACCCCTAGGCTCGATCCGAGCCGGGTATTTTCCCCGTTGTGACTTTTCCGCTACTACTGCATGAAAGGATCAACTCCTGCCAAAAATAATATATACACATAATAATGTGGTCACAAAGCACATATCACATAAAATTTACAAATATACCTCCAACGGGTCAAACTTACGAAAATGCCAATTTCATCAAAAGCGCGTCTTTAAACACAATTAATACACATAATCAAGCATATTCAATTATATAATAATATAATTCACAATAATTCAGTTCATGTCCTCCAGACACTCTATTTAAGGTACTAAACCTCATTAGGAGTTTTGGACGCTACAGTACATTCAATAAAATGTCTATCCACATCATTATTTTGGATCTAGATCACATGTATTTAAAAAATACTTAGCAAACCGTACTAGAAACCATTGATTAAAGATTCCATACTTTTATATGTTGTTGACTATTTTATTCATTATTTATGATCTTAATCCTCTCGTACTCATACAATATCATACTCTCAATAATGAATATAGAATTTTCTGATATTTATAATAATTATTCAAGCAATAATTCAAACATTTAATAATAAGAAATTTTTAATTTGTTTTAACTTCGTGTAAATAAATTTGATTTACACATGCTTTTAGGGCATAAACTCTAACAACATTTAGCAGTGCCACATGCCAATCATTGTACTTGCATAGTGACTGATGCAGGTCACTACTTGGGATCCATTAGCATTACACAAATTAAGCAGTTACTTATTTGTGTTATTTAATTATTATTTAATATTTTAATTTGATTAAAATATTAATTAAATAAATAAGACCTAAACCTAATGAGATTTGACCTAGACTATATATATATATTTTCTAGGCTGTCATAGAGGTGTGGCTTTCATGAGTTTCCAGAAGCCTAAAAAATATATCAATACTTTTCATTTTCTCAACAAAAAAAAAAATCCCTTCTCCAAGTCTCTAAATCTCATGTCTTGAATGTATCCAAAAATAAAAAATTGTTGTAAGCATTCTACATGCCCACACACGTCCTAGTGCGTTAAGGATTGACTTGGAAGATCTTGATGTGAATCTCATAGTCAACAAGAAAGGATTGGATGTTCGTTATTTTATACTAAAATGCAATAAGGACACTTGATAGGCTATAAGAGATATTAGAACTATCTTTTATGTATTTAGATTTAATATATATATATATGATCATGGCTTGGTATTGATGAAAATATATTTTTTAAAACCTCTAATTCGCACCTGGCGTGCACTTTTAATACCAACAATTACATGCAAGCAGGTTTATAAAACGCGCTATAGCTACCCCACCTTGCCAATATGCTTAAGGGGCTTTCCCTAAAATTATCACATCGATAAAGGGAGAAGCCTCCCTTTTACCTCTTTAGGTCCCTTTCCGTCAGGCCTATAAGTTGGTCTAGTAGCTGAATCACACGATGCTTAAGCCACCTGGGGACTCCTTAACAATCCAATGGCTCTAGAGCTTGCCTCTCTTCCTATAAAAAGGAATATTTCCTTCCACACTGACACACAACTACACACCTTGCTCAATATAAAAGCCTGTGTTTGAGACTTAGACTAACGTCCTTTATACTTTTTCTAAAAGAGCCAACCAGCTCGAGGACTACCTAGGAAAGTCTCTCCCTATCTCTCAGTGAAATAATATCTAAAGTATCTCTCAATGCTGGAAGCCTTAATCCCCCCCCCCCCCCAAATTTTTTGTTGTCCACCATACTTGATGGTTGGAAGGCTCAAGTGTAACGCCCCGCTTTTCGGGCACCTACAAGTAATAGGGTTAGGAGGGAGGAACTCTGTAATGAATATTGTTTTTGTTAAATAATATATACTTGAGAATCATATTTCATGTTGTTATAGTTAGCCAATGCATGAAAAGTGTGGTTTGTGGTCAAACCAAGACTTTCAGTCTTGGACTGAACCAAAAACTTTAATCGGGTAAAATTCTTGAATAATTAAGTGGAAATTAATAATAATAATGGAAAAAATATTATTTTTGGCATAGAAATATAATTGTGATGGTGATTATAAATTATTTAAACTCTTAGAAAAATATGAATCTTCCTTTTTGAAGGAAAATGCTTATTAAGCATAATTGTGAAAATTAACTAATAAATAATTCTGCAAATTAATTGGGAAAAATTAAATAATTTTGATACATTTAAATATTGGTGTCACATTTATTCTATCATTTAATTTTACCCTAATTTAGTATCTTACCCCAATTTACAAAAGTTATTGGTTTAGTGGCATTAATACCACTTTTGGAATAGTTAGTTTTTGGCATTATTTGAGGAATTAGTTTGAAATTAAGAAAAATGGGGTAAATGAGGGAGTGGCCAGCCATGGTGAGTTAGATTGCATGGGGTGTTAAATTTTTGCATGCAAATAGTGTCTCTTACACTTGGAGAACAAAACCAAGAACTTATTCAAAGTCTTCATCATTGCATTTTCTCTTCCTTTCCTCCTTATGGCTGAAACCCTCACTCTCTCCCTCATTTCATTCCATTTCAGTTCTATCTCATTAAAAAAAATCAAAAACCTTATCTCTCTCTCTCTCTCTCTCTCTCTCTCTCTCTCTCTCTCTCTCAAGCAAGCTTGAGGAACTAGTTACTAAGGTGAGCTCTTGAATCTCTTCATCTCTTTCTCTATGCCGAGCCTATGGCTTCATTCTTTTTCACCATCTCTTCTCTGAGTTTTACTCACTTGAATCCATGGTTTCAAGTACTAGAGGTTCAAGGAGTAACCCCAAGTTTTGCAAGCTTTTCAAAGTTCATGCATGCAACTTTGAACACCAAAGAAGGTAACTACTCTAGGGTTTGAAATGTCAATCCCTCTCTATTTTTTCCTTCCTTTCCTTGTTATATAATCTGACCTTGTGGTATTTTTAGGAGGGTTTGAAGGTATTAGAAGCTAGTGGTGGGATTCAAAACTTAGGAGAACACAAACCCAAAATCTAGAACAACAAAAGGTAAAAATCTTGTGATTTTGGATAACCTTGTGTATGAATGGTAAATCTGAGTTGCATGTGTGATTTTTATTGTTAAATCTTTCCTTTGGCATGTAACAATGTGTTTAATGTGTATGATTATTAATGCATGGTTATGGTATTGATTTTTAGCTTGGAATCCAAAGTTATAATAGGTTGTGTAGAAATATGCTTGCTGTCAAGTTTTTGCATTGACTTCCAAAGGGTCAAACAGTGCCAAAATGACTTATTTCAAAAAATAAACTCTATTAATCTGTTGTATATGATGAGTACTTGACTCTTGGCTTTTTAAACGCTCAAAAATAAATTATATGGTGGAAGTTATGCATATTTTGTGAAATTAGTACAAATCTAGAAAGATGCTGCCAAATTGAATTTATAAACTTCAAGCAGTGTCTGATTGAGTAAATCAAATTTTTTTTAGCTAAAACTTTAAGAAAAATGTTCATGGTATATCAAGGTTCAAATCTGGAAAGTTTTGTAGAAATATGATCAGTAGAATGGGAGTTTTAAAATGTCAAAGTTGACAAGACAATATGGAAAAATGTTTTGGTCAGTTTGACCCCTGTACTTTAGAAAGGTGTTTACCTAAGAAAAATTAGTCGTTTGAACCTAAAATTTCGTGAGGGCAATATTAGCATATCCTATTTTGTACCTAAACATAATATGTTTGTACGAAAAATTAGACCAAAATGATAAACATATTATGTTTTATGATTAGGCAAAGTCTAAGAAAAATCATGAACTAATAAGAAATTGTTTTAAGCAACACATTTTCGTGATAGCTTTCACCTGGTAAAATGCGTATTTTTTTCTAAAAATGAGCAAGGTACTTCTTGGAATAGCCAAGAAAGGCTATGTAAAATTTGATAATTTTTTGGGTTAAAGGATTTAAAAGTCTATCTTTCCAATATTTGGAAATTGTCACAAAATAAGGCAGTTTTTCAACACTTGAAAATTTTGGGACTTTTCTATCGAAAGCTAAAATTTTTAAGTTTACTTTAATCTTAACAAGTCTAGGACTTAGAATTCACATTAATCAAATGTTAGGGTTAATTTGGTATCCATGAAAGGATTATTCTGTAATTTTTGGAATTTCTCTAGATATACATATTAAAAATATAAAAAAATGTCCAAAGCCTAATTTTTTCCAAAATAGCTAAGGAAAATAACTATTTTACAAATCAGAATTTTATTGGGTCTCTAAAATAATTAAATTATACTAATCTTTCTAAGACCTAATGAAAGTAAAAATCAACTTATTTTTTAAAAAAGAGTACTATTTGATTAAGTTTACAAATTAATAAATCTATGCACAAAGATTTATTTAAAGAGGTTACTTAAGTGAAGGTAATATTTTCTAAATTGTAATGATCTGGCTAGGGCCTAGACTGCGAACCACGGAAAATAATTAGGGTCGAGCCTATATAACGGGACCTAAGGTTAGGTTTCCCAAGGGTTTTAGAGGAAAAGTTTTGAAAACCCAATAAGGATTTCTTTGTCCTTATTAAGTAATTTTATATTGATAATGATGCCCAAAGAAAACTTAAAAAACATTAATCGCCATAATTAATATGAGTGTACTGTATGGCTAATTATATTATTGGCTAAACGGGGACGAGACATCTAGAAGAGGGAAATCCCGCATATTGCTAAGGACTACTGGTTAGTCAACTTTTGACTTCTATGGCTACAACATGAAATTGCTTGTCTGTGTATGTTAGTATAGAAACACATGCACATGCATTCACTTATTGTAGAAGGTTTATAAAGAGATTGTTGACCTAGTGGGTGCTCATCATGGTGCGGCTCAATTCCGCTTGTGATCGCAGTTTGATTCTGCTCATTGTTATTAATATGTCCGGTTCAAGTTCGCGATAATTATTTTAGGTCCGGTTCAAGTCCGAGACAATTATTATTGGGTTCAGTTTAAGTCCGTAACAACTATTATTAGGTTTGATTCAATTGTGTGACAATTGGATAAATAATTGAGTACATTGTGATCATGGTTTGAATCTGCTTATTTTATTATTATGTCCGGTTCAAGTTCGTGACAATGATTATTATTCGGTCCAGTTCAAGTCTGTGACAATCATTGTTGTTAGGTCCAATTCCAGTCCATGACAACTACTCTACTATTATTATTATTATTATTATTATTATTATTATTATTATTATTATTATTATGTCCAGTTCGAGTCCATGACCATTGGCCTTTAGATGAGTAGCCCAATATTAGCTTGGAGTCTTTGTAAATCGGTGTAATCACATTTACACCTGTGATAATATTTATGCCATAGGGACTGATGCTTACCCTTTTGGGAATTTTATAATTGGATTTGATGACGTGGATGCTCGATTCCCCATTTTAAATTGTATGCATGTTTAGGGGCACCTGTTAGCCCCAAATTTTATTGGTAACTCCCAGTTGGCTTCTAGGGTGAATGGTGGTATGTATCTGATTATTTTGCTCTACATTTGTGAGGTTTTATTTCGATATCTTTGGTCAGGATTATGGTTGGTACTGCCAGGATGCTTAGGCATTGTTGAAATGTTTTGCTTAGGGTCTGGATTGTATCAAGAACCCTAATTCTAGCAGGTTTTCTTATACTAGATCAATGACGCAATCATTGACCCTTGAATGATTTGTCTTCCATCATGTTTGTAAAGTTGTACTTACTAAGCATCATCGCTTATCGGATGTACATGTGACCTAACCTTTGGGATTATAGAATTTTGAAAATGATGTTTTGTATAAGGTTCATTACTTTTGATTTACTTTAAAATTTTGGGATAATGTTGTTATGTTATTTTAAGTATGCGCATACTTTGTTTTAAAAATATTTTTTTATATGGGTTTTCAAGACTTTGGAAATGAATATTTTGCATTTCTGCATTCTTTTAGTCTTGTATTTTCGGGTCTTTACATCAAGATCCCCATCTTTGGCCTGAGAAGGTTGTCTAAAGTTCAAGCAAACAAATCGACCATTATTTCAGTGTTTCTACCCTTTGCTGCATTCCATAGTAAAGGAACAAAATGCTACATGAACATGAACGATTGAAGAGTTTTTGTGGAAATTTTATTGGTGTGAGATCCTTGGGATTTTCTTGGGTCTTTTTTGAGTTTCTAACCCCCTTCTGTATTGTCTTTGTGGAGTAGATCTAAATTCTATATTGCATCTTTTTATGCATTCACTGTTTGATGAGGGGTTATGGTTGGGTAGTCCATGGGGTGTAAGAAGTGATCTACTTGCTATTCATTAACCTTTCGAGTTAGTAAGATGGTGTTTCAATCCTCTTTTCTTTGTTTTAGTTTCAGAGTATCAAAATTTTGTTTTCACTTTTTTTTTATTATTGTGGTGCTATGTAATAAATTTTGGGTAGCAATGAATGCTTGTTTCATAATGGGGTGGTTGCTCATCCTTCGCAAATTCTGGCTTCAATTTTGAATTTTTGTGCTAAGTTCAACTTGGGGCCCCGGAGTAATTCTAATGTATAGTGGGCGAAAGTCAATCCTAATCGAAGGTGGTTGCTCCCAAGGTGGGGGAAGTAAAGAGATTTTTTGGATGTTGTCTTTTCAAATGCATAGGGTGTTGCAATTGTGGTGGTTCGAGATGGTTCCAGTGGGATTCATTTGATGTTTTATTTCCTTTTTAGGAGGTTACCCCTGGTGGAACAATTTTAGTTTCTAAGATTGAATGCATATTCTTTTTCTCTCCCCATATTTGTCTAAATAAATCTCTTATAAATTTCCCGTTATTAAATAATTTTATTTACTTTTTAAAAAAATTCCTATCTTTATAATTATTATGTTTAAAAAATTAAAATATTTTTAGAACTTTCAACTAAAATTAATAATTCTTTTACTAATAAGAAACCTAATAAAAACTTTAAATTTTTTTTTATAAACTGAAATAAGAACAAATATCTCATTAGAATCAAAATCATTAGAAAAATCACACTTGTAAAAATTGAAATATATAAAAAAAATCTTAAAAATGGTAAACTAATTAATAGTGAGTGATATATTAGAAATTTTAGAAAGTATGCTAAAAAAAATAGATTTTAAATATTGTTAATATTTAATGAGGTCATTTATATAAATTTACTAAAATTATGTATTTGGCAATAATTAATTATAGAAACAGTTGAAGAAAGAAAAAAAGAAGAGTGTGGATAGTCACACCCTTCTACAAAAAGATAGTGTGCCATATTAGGGAGTACACTATTCTCTTCTCTCCATCTTTGGAATTTTTTATAGGGATTATATCATTTAAGTACTCTGTTGATTGTCTTGAAACTAACTTAGTACCTTTTTGTTTAGAAGAAATTACACTGCTTTTAGATAACTTTTATAATTTTTACCCATTTATTAATCATCTTACTTCTATACCCAGATTTATAATGAATGTTCTCATTATACCATTTTTCTACAAACTGACAGAGGCAGGTTGTAACGACCCCAAAATCACTAATAAGGCTTAAGGGCCTTGATTAGTGTGCCAGGAGGGCATTAATGGATTAATTGTGATTTAAATGTGTAATTATATGTTTAGTAATGTTTTTATGATAATATGAAATAAACATGTGATATATGTGAGAACCACATTATTATGTGGCCAGGTCTGCAGAGCACGACTTGAGACCATCCAAGGGTAAGATAGCGGGAAAAGTCACAACGGGACTTAAAATATGACTTTGGACAAGTCAGGGGTACTTTAGACTAACGGGTCATGAAAATAAATATATGGAGATATATTTGAGGTTAGGATGTCTAGGCGGGAATATTGGGGGATTTTACCGTTTTGGCCTCGGGGACGGTTCTGGCACCCCGAGCCCTGGGATTAACTAAAGGAGAAGGACAAAAGTTAAGAAGCTTTTACAAAAGTATTAAACCGACTTTATTTTCTACTCAGCTGTTTACTCTCTCTCTCTCTCTCTCTCTCTTTCACTCTCAAGGGAAACAAGGGAAGAAACACTCAGAGGAAAATTGGGAAATTAGAGCTGAAGAACTGCTGGAAATTTAGAGGAATTGAGAAGCAACTTAGAGGATTAGCTTAGTAGACAATCAAGGATTAAACCAGGGCTAAGATAAGCATGAATTTCTTTCTTTCTGTTGTTAGAACTTGAGTTTCAGCTGGGTTATTGAGGTGTGTTCAATTGATGGTTAGGGTGGATTTGAGCTTGGAAAATCCTTGGAATCAGCTGGGTTTTGGCTTGAGGAAGGGTTCTATCAAGAAGGTAAGTTTTACTCCAAGAGTTAATGATTTGAATTTGAGTTTTGATTGGCTAAAATTAGGTGTTTATTTTCTTAGAGTTTTAAGAATTGAAAGTGAGATATCTATGGGTTTTTGAGCTGAATTTCTGTTGAATTGTGTAGCATAAGTTGTGGTAATGTTGGGTGTTGAGTTAGGGAGTTTAAGGGTGGTTTTGGCTGAGGTTTTGAGCTTTGAAATGGTGGGTTTTCTGGGTTCTAAGGGAAGGGTCGCGGCTCTGTTCTAGAGCGCTGCGGCCCTAGGTTGAAGAAAAGCCAAGGAGGCTCGGCCAAGGGTGGGCGCCGCGGTGCCCAAAGCAAGGGTCGTGGCACGTGTCTTTGTCCAGGATAGCCTTGGTTCTGTTTTGAGGCTAGGGCCGCGGCTAAGCTTCAAGGGCCGCAGCCCTTAGTTGTGCACATGAACTTTTGAGGATTTTAGGCATGGGAATGTGGTCTAGTATGCTCGGGATTGGTTTCACCACCGTGCTTGGTGGAATTCGGATTCCCGGGAGTTAGTTTTGTAACCGAAAACCTATATTTGAATATTAATGGAACCCTATACTTTGGTTGTGACTAGGTGATAAAGGCTTAGGCTCGGGAACGGATCGTGCTTGAGGAGCGTTGCTCGTAATTCAATAACTGTAAAGATTAAAGGTAAGAAATTTGCACCTGGTTGAATATATGTGACGGGACTAAGGGTTCCCTATTGTAAAGGATTGAAATGATGGTATTATTCCATGCAAGCTATTTAGTGAACCAACGGCCTAAGGGTGCCAAAGGTTTCTCTAGCGCACAGGGCGCGGCTCGGCCACTGGTAACCGAGGACAGCTTATTATGCACTGAGCTCGATTTAAGCGGGCCGGAGTCAGTGGGTTAAAAAGAGGGTGCGGCCTAAGTCGTCGGCCCTGAATATTATGTGATATGAGTGAAATATGTGATTGATTGTATCTTGAATCTAAATATATGTGCTGAATGTTTATTGTGGATTATTTGATGGGAGTACATGCGTAATGAATTAACTGTCTGTTATCATTGATTGTGTTGTGTATGATGTTTTCTTGCTGGGCCTTGCCTCACGGGTGCTACGTGGTGCAGGTAAAGGCAAGGGCAAGTTGGACCAGCCCTGATTGGAGAGCTCAGCGAGTGGAATGTACATAGCCAGTTGCTCAGCCGCCACGGTTGAAGTTTAGGCAGGGACGCGTGACCCAACGACTGTCTGTTTTGCCTTAGAATGGCCAGTGATTACTCATGTACCTTTGGGAGTCTGTAAACTTACTTTTAACTCTATTCTCTTATGGGATCCCGTGTACGTAACAGTTTAATTATATAAAATGAGTCTTTTGAGACCAAAACCTTTTTAACCCTATCTCTTACATGTTTAATGACACATTTTTAAAATAACGACTTGATTATCAAGTCTTGCACCTTTATAAGTACACAGTGTAGCGGTCCTGGCTATCCAGGGCATTACAACTTGGTATCAGAGTGTCCTAGGTTTAAGGGTTCCTGACGACAGGCTGGACATGTACATTCGCTGCTTGAGACAAGCTCAAATCAGGGTTCGGTAATGTGTATATGTGTTTATGTGCTTATGTGCCTGAGATAAGCTATGAATGTTGTTATTTACTGAATTACTAGGAAGCATGAGATACTAATAGGGCCTGGCCCTTGACTGATGTGTGAAAATATTGAGGCATGTTTATTAACATTGTCGTACATGTAAATGAATATTTGGACGATTAATTGTATATTGTGCATGGATGAATGCCTGTTCTATAATTATTGTGTAATGAGATTGGAGGCGTGCTTATTAGCAGCCAGTGCATGAGAATGGATGCTTATACGTTGGTTGGTTGTGGTTGGTTGTGCTCTATTGATGAATTTTGGAGAAGCTTTTACCCTGTCATCATGGTCTGACTATCGAGTCATTATTTGTAGATTGACTTGGATAGCTATGCGTCCAAGAAAGTCTACACGACCAGCCGGCACTAGGTCCGGGACCAGTAGTGATGATCAGGGCCAGAACCCTCCTCCAATCCCTGAGAACTGGCAGCAGTTAATGGCTGATATGCATGCTCGATTACAGAGTCAGGATGAGCATATTCATATCCTGTGGCAGCAAGCTCCATCAGGGAGTGGTGTCCCTATTGTACCACCTGCAGTGGTACCAGTTGTGCAGACAGGGGAGGTTGGTAACAGATGGGAACCGTTATATGAGCGGTTCAGGAAGCAGCAGCCCCCAATTTTTGAGGGTGGACCGGATCCGTTGAAAGCCGAGCAATGGCTAACTATGATCACTACGATTCTGGATTTTATGAGAATTGAGGGGCATGATAGAGTGGCCTGCGCCACTTATATGTTGAGGGAGGATGCCCGCATCTGGTGAGAAGTGGCATCGCAGACCAGGGATGTTGTCACTTTGACTTGGGAAGGTTTCAAAGATTTGTTTAGCCAAAAGTATTACAATGTTGTTGTCAGAGCAGCAAAGGTTAATGAGTTCGTGAGTCTTGTGCAGGGCAATATGACTGTTACTGAATATGCTCTGAAGTTTGATAGGCTTGCAATGTTTGCACCAGATCTTGTGCCTACTGATGCTGCTAGGCAAGATCGTTTTATCAGGGGGCTTAATGGTATGATAGCCCGGGATGTCAGGATCACAACGGTACCTGGAGGAACAACTTATGCCCAGGCCGTTGAGAAGGCTCTTACCGCTGAGGAAGCGGAGAACAAGATATGGAGGGAGAGCGTAGTGAGGCGTGAGGGCCGCAGAGCAGTGCCTCCTTATTCAGGGACAGGTAGGGGCGGAGGCCCCAATGACTTCAAGAGGAAGACTCCTGACACTTCGACCGCTGCTGGTCCTGATAGGAGGGGTCGGGGTGGTCAGGGTGGCCATCAGGGGGGGCGGCGAGGCATGGCGGACCTATCTAGAGTGCCCGAGGTGTAGAAGACGCCATCTGGGCGAGTGTCGGGCCAAGGCATGTTTCATGTGTGGAGTAGTATAGCATCTCAGGAAAGACTGCCCAATGGTGAAGAAAGGTGAAGCGGGAAAGGTGGATAGCTTGACTCCAGCTCGAGTATTCACCTTGACTCAGGCAGAGGCTGAGGCTAGTCCCTCGGTAGTGACAGGTCAGCTTTCTAGCACTGGCTTTCCTTTTACAGTGTTGATTGATTCTGGTGCTACACATTCTTTTGTTTCTAGTAGAGTGATTGATAGATTGTGTAGACCTAGTGAGTATCAGACTGCAGGGTTTGGGACTTTATTGCCTACAGGGGAACTGGTAGTTTCTAGGAGATGGATTAGGGCACTGCCAGTGATGGTTGATAGTAGGGAACTCTCGGTGGATCTGATTGAGTTAGATTTGGAGGATTTTGATATGATCTTAGGGATGGATTGGTTAGCCAGGTATGGAGCTACAATTGATTGCAGGAAGAAGATGGTTACTTTTGAGCCTGAGGGCGAGGACCCTTTTGTCTTTGTGGGTGCGGTGTCTGGACCCCGCGTACCTATGATTTCGGCATTGAGAGCCAAAGACTTGTTGTAGGGGGGATGCAAAGGTTTTCTGGCCAGTGTAGTGGATACTGCTAGAGTTATGCCGGCAGGGCCGGGAGACACCAGATTGGTGTGTGAGTTCTTGGATGTATTCCCTGAGGATCTGCCAAGGTTGCCGCCTCGCAGGGAGATTCAGTTTGAGATTGAGTTGGCACCGAGGACAGAACCAGTATCAAGGACACCGTACAGGATGGCACCAGCAGAACTGAAAGAGTTGAAGATACAGTTGCAATAACTTCTGGATTTGGGATTCATCGGACCTAGCTATTCTCCATGGGGCGCTCCAGTGTTGTTTGTTAAGAAGAAAGATGGAACTCTGAGGATGTGCATAGATTACAGAGAATTGAACAAGTTGACTATTAAGAATAAGTACCCTCTACCAAGAATTGATGACTTGTTTGATCAGCTGCAGGGTAAGACAGTGTTCTCAAAGATTGATCTTCGATCTGGTTATCACCAGCTGAGGATCAAAGATGAGGATATACCAAAGACGGCCTTCCAGACGCGTTATGGGCATTATGAATTCTTGGTCATGTCTTTTGGTCTGACCAACGCCCCCGCAGCTTTCATGGACTTAATGAACAAGGTGTTCAAGGATTTCCTGGATCAGTTCGTCATTGTCTTCATCGATGACATATTGGTATACTCCAGTTTAGAGGCAGAGCATGAGCAGCATCTCCGACAGGTTCTACAGAGGTTGAGGGAGCATCAGTTGTATGCCAAGTTTAAGAAGTGTGAGTTTTGGTTACCAGAGGTGACTTTCCTTGGACATATAGTTGGGGAAGAGGGGATTAAGGTGGATCCATCCAAGGTGGAAGCAGTAAGGGATTAGCCAATGCCAAGGAACGCCTTGGAGATGCGGAGTTTCCTTGGGTTGGCAGGTTACAACAGACGATTCGTTGAAGGGTTCTCGAAGATTTCTTCACCGATGACAGAGTTGACGAGAAAGAATTAGAAGTTCGTCTAGTCAGAGAAGTGTGAAAACAGCTTTCAAGAATTGAAGCGACAGCTTATCTCTGCACCTGTGTTGAGTCTTCCTTCGGAGGAAGGGAAGTTTGTGGTTTATTGTGACGCATCGAGGATGGGTTTAGGCTGCGTGCTAATGCAGAATGAGAAAGTTATAGCCTATGCATCTCGGCAGCTGAAGGAGTATGAGCAGCGATATCCGACACATGATCTGGAGTTAGCAGCAGTGGTATTCGCACTAAAGGTGTGGCGTCACTATCTGTATGGGGAGAAGTGCGAGATATACACTGATCATAAGAGTCTAAAGTATTTCTTCACCCACAAGGACCTGAATATGAGGCAGAGACGTTGGTTGGAGTTGGTTAAGGATTATGACTGTGATATCCTTTACCATCCTGGAAAAGCCAACGTGGTGGCAGATGCGTTGAGCCAGAGGGGCCCAGGACAGTTGTATGGTTCCACCCAGATCTCGAGGGAATTGGTTGATGAGATGGTCAGGGCAAAGATAGAACTGGTGGTAGGCCAGTTAGCCAATATCACTTTGCAGTTGACTCTGTTAGAGCGGATCAAGGAGGGATCAGTTTGTGGATGCGCAGTTGCAGGAAGTTAGGCAGCATGCCTTAGCAGGGACAGCTAAGGATTATTCAGTTTCTGAGACAAGTTTTCTCTGATATCAGGGATGAATATGTGTTCCTGCAGATGAGGGGATTAGACGAGAGATATTGGATGAGTCTCACACTACGCCATACTCACTTCATCAGGGCACCACGAAGATGTATCAGGATCTACGGACATTATATTGGTGGCCCGAGAAGAAAAAGGATGTAGTTGAGTATGTGTCTAGATGTTTGACATGTCAGCAGGTTAAGGCTGAGCATCAGCGACCAGCGGGATTGCTACAGCCTTTGGGTATCCCAGAGTGGAAATGGGAGGATATTATGATGGATTTCATGGGAGGATTACCCAGGACAGTTGGACTTCATGACTCGGTGCGGGTGATAGTGGATAGATACACCAAGTTAGCTCATTTTCTACCAATGAGGTCGACGTATTCAGTGGAACAGTATGCAGAGCTGTATGTGAGGGAGATAGTTCGTCTCCATGGGGTTCCAAAGTCTATAGTATCTGATCGAGACCTTATCTTTACCTCCAAGTTTTGGGGAGCTCTGCAAAGAGCCATGGGGACTCAGCTGAAGTTTAGCACAGCTTTTCATCCTCAGACTGATGGACAGTCTGAGAGAACGATTCAGGTATTGGAGGACATGCTTAGGGCATGTGTGATTGACTTCGAGGGTTCGTGGAGTAAGTATCTTCCATTGATCGAGTTTTCATTTAACAACAGTTATCAGTCCACGATTGGAGTGGCTCCTTATGAGATGTTATGTGGAAGAAAGTGCAGATCGCCCATTCACTGGGATGAGATGGGTGAGAGAAGGTATTTGGGGCCAGATATGGTTCAAAAGACTAATGAGGCCATTGAGAAGATTCAAGCTAGGATGCTTGCCTCGCAGAGTAGGCAGAAAAGCTACGCTGATCCTAAGCGTAGGAACGGGAGTTCCAGGTTGGGGACCACGTGTGTAACGCCCTACTCCCTTAGAGCCGTCACTAAGTGTGTTTAAAATTGTGCCTCAACCCGCTAATCGAGGTTTTAAATCAAAAACGTGTAACTAAGCCATAATTAAAAGAAAACATTAGAGAAAGTAGATTTCATTGCTAATCATAAAAGTTTACACTTGGGATCCCAAAACAAAGTTTAGAAAATATTTACAACACAGAACTGATCAGAGTCGACTAGACGACAAAACCTACGTTCCCTTACAAACATCTCCCAAAATCCCCTAGCCGTGGCAGCCAAGCTGGCCGGACATGTACACGCCGCCTCACGCCAGCTGTGCTCATGGTTAGTTGATCTTCTCTTTACCCTTACCTGCACCACAGAGCATCTGTGAGCCGAAGCCCAGCAAGAAAACCCAAAACAGATAACATATGCAAAATATAAGTCAAACATATAAACAGGCCACCAATGGCTAAACGCATACGGCCTAGCCGCCCAGGCGTTTACCAAGCCCTAGGTTCGCGGACCACGCCGTGAGGATATCCCAGGTATCCTTTTAGGGACTCGCCCTGGCAACTCGCACCCCTCGTGCTCAACGCTGCTCCCGGCCCTTTGCCATTCTCGGCCTTGCACTCAACGTGTCTGACGCCGTTCCCGGCCTCACGCCGTTCCCGGTCTACACCGTTCCCGGCTCTTGCCGACCACACATATAGTATCAAACACCATATAGCAACAAGCACAGAATTCAAACATAAACAAATAAAGAGTCATGCTCAACAATTCTAGTATTTAGGGCTCGGCCCTGCATGTCATTTCCATTCAGTATACTGGACTCAGCCCTGCACACAAGCTCTGAGGGAACAGGGGTTTTCTTACCTGAGTTCCAAGCTTCCTGAGCACCGATACCCCGAGCACAGTCCGCTAACGTGAGCCTCGCCGAGATCCTAGTCACAACACATAATAATATCCGACCATCAAATTCCAACCCAACAAATAACCACAAACCGTAACCCTAACCTCCGGTCTTGAATTCTATCAATCCGAATGATAAAATCCATCCCGAGCCTTCCCCTTAAAGTTCCCAAGTCAAAAATATCATTAAATTCCTCACTGACACTAAGGGCCGCGGCCCCACCCCCTAGAGCCGCGGCTAGCCTCAAAACAGAGGCTAGCTCTCCACTGACCAACACGCGGGCCGCGGCGCGCCCTGCAAGCGCCGCGGCGCGTCCGAATTCCTTCAGCCTCCCACGGCTGTGCGCGCATGCGGGCCGCGGCACACCCCTCCTAGGGCCGCGGCACTAACAGCAAACCCAGAATTTCCATCAACTTTTCATCCCTTCTTCAAGCCAACTATCACCAAAACCAAACTAAGACTCCTAAATATTTAACACAGTTATTCCAGCACAGAAACAACATCAAAACCTCATCAAAGCATGCTCCAAAACTTAGCTAAAATACCCAAAGATTAAGCAAGCTTAACTACATGCAAACCTCTAAACCAGTAGAAAATTAAAGACTAGACCTTAGTGTTTAAAGCTTACCTTGTTGAGCTTAATCCCAGAATTTTGATCCTCAATCCCAAAGCTTCAAGCCTCTAGAGTTTCCCAGTAGAACCCCTTCAATTTTCCAAGCAATTCCTTTAAGTTTCTTCAAGTTTAGCCTTAGAGAGAGTGAGAGAGAGAGACAAAAAGCTATTTCTCAGTTCCAAGGAAGATATGAGTCGGTTTCCCTCAGTTTCTTTACAGTTCCATTTCATTTATTTGTTTTATATGACTTAAGTCTAAAGGTTACCTCAAGGCTCGGGGTACCAAAACGTCCCCGAGGGAAAAAATGGTAAATTCCCCAAATATACCCGCCTAGACATTCTATCCTCAAATATATCTCCAAATATTTATTTCTACGTCCCGATAATCCCATAACTCAGCTAATACCAGAATTACCCCTCGACTCGCCCCGAGTCCGAATCTCAACTCCGTTGTGACTCCCTGGCTAACTGCTCCCCAGGACTATCTCGGATCGTGCTGTACAGACATATCACACATATACGACATATATTTCATTTATCACATTTAACTCAATTAACATGCATCATAATCATAAATACACATAGATTCACATACAAGCATATCTAAACCACTTATTGCCCTCCAGGCACACTAATCAAGGCCCTAAGCCTGATTAGAAAATTCGGGTCGTTACAACTATCCCCTTCTTACAGAAATTTCGTCCTCGAAATTACCTGAACAATTCGAGGTACCATTCCCTCATCTCCGACTCAAGTTCCCACGTTGCCTCCTCAACTTTGCTGTTCCTCCACAGCACTTTCACTAAGGCGATGGTCTTGTTCCTCAAAACCTTATCTTTTCGGTCAAGAATTTGAACCGGCTTCTCTTCGTAGGATAAATCCTGATCAAGCTCCAAATTCTCAAAACTCAGGACATGCGTTGAATCCGACATATACTTCCGGAGCATAGATATGTGAAATACATCATGAACCCCCGATAGAGCTGGAGGCATCGCTAACCTGTAAGCTACCTCACCAACTCGTTCCAGTATCTCGAAGGGGCCAACAAACCTGGGGCTCAACTTACCCCGAACACCAAATCGTTTCACACCTCTCATGGGTGAAACCCTAAGGAACACATGATCACCCACTTGAAACTCCACGCTCCTGCGTCTCAGGTCTGAATAACTTTTCTGTCGACTCTGGAAGGCGAGCATACGTGCTCTAATCTTCTCAACTGCCTCATTGGTCCTTTGAACCATCTCTGGACCCAAATACTTTCTCTCACCTGTCTCATCCCAATGAATAGGTGATCGACACTTTCTTCCATAAAGCATCTCGTACGGAGCCACACCAATAGTCGCTTGATAACTATTGTTGTACGAGAATTCGATTAAGGGAAGATACCTACTCCACGATCCCCCAAAGTCAAGCACACAAGCCCGCAACAGATCCTCCAATATCTGGATCGTCCTCTCAGACTGCCCATCCATCTGAGGATCATAAGCGGTACTAAACCGTAATCGCGTGCCCATGGCCTTCTACAAACTCTCCCAGAACTTGGAAGTGAAGGTGGGGTCTCTGTCCGATACTATTGACCTTGGAGCCCCATGAAGTCGAACAATCTCCTTTACATACAACTCAGCGTACTACTCCACAGTATAAGTTGTCCTAACAGGCAAGAAGTGGGCGGATTTGGTATACATATCCACAATCACCCACACAGAGTCATGTTGTCCCACAGTTCTCGGTAAACCAACCACAAAATCCATAGTAATATCTTCCCACTTCCACTCCGGGATCCCTAAAGGCTGTAATAACCCCACTGGCCTTTGGTGCTCAGCCTTAACCTACTGACAAGTTAAGCACTTAGCCACATAATCTACCACGTCCCTCTTCATACCCGACCACCAATATAAAACTTTCAAGTCCTGGTACATCTTCGTCGTACCAGGGTGCAAAGAATAGGGAGTGGTATGCGATTCATCCAAGATCTCTCGTCGGAGATCAGAATCCATCGGAACACAGATCCGACCCTTATACTTCAGTAATCTCGTCACTGAAATGGAGAAGTCTTTTGTCGCTCCGACTAAAGCACTCTCTCTATGACCACGCAACAGAGAATCCTTCTCCTGCGCTTCCTTGATTCTCTCAAGGAGTGTAGACTGAAGAGTGATGTTGGCTAACTGACCAACCACCAACTCTATACCCACTCTGGTCATCTCCTCAGCTAACTTACCAGATATCTTCCTCAAGTTAAACAACTGTCCTGGGCCTCTCCGACTCAAAGCATCTGCCACAACATTAGCCTTCCCAGGATGGTAAAGGATATCACAATCATAATCCTTAACAAACTCCAGCCACCGCCTCTGACGCATATTCAAGTCCTTCTGAGTAAAGAAATACTTTAGGCTCTTATGGTCATTGTAAATCTCACACTTCTCACCATAAAGATAGTGCCTCCAAATCTTAAGTGCAAACACCACTGCCGCTAACTCTAGGTCATGTGTAGGATACCTCTGCTCATACTCCTTTAACTTCCTTGATGCATAGGCTATCACCTTGCCAGCTTGCATTAACACACACCCCAAACCCTGCCTAGATGCATCACAGTAGACCACAAACTTCTCATTCTCTGTCGGCAAGCTAAGTACTGGCGCAGTGATTAATCGCCGCTTAAGTTCCTTAAAACTGTTCTCACATCTGTCCGTCCAGACATACCTGGTCTTCTTCTTTGTCAACTCTGTCAATGGTGTAGCTATTCTAGAGAACCCCTCAACAAATTTTCGGTAGTACCCTGCCAAACCCAAAAAGCTTCTCACCTCAGGAACATTACTCGGTCTAGGCCAATCCCTGACCGCTTCAATCTTGCTTGGGTCAACCAGAATCCCCTCCTTACTAACGATATGACCCAGAAATGTAACTTGTGGCAACCAAAATTCACACTTGCTGAACTTAGCGTACAACTTATGTTCCCTCAACCGTTGTAGTACCAATCGCAAATGCTGCTCGTGTTCCATCTCTGTCTGAGAGTACACCAAGATATCGTCGATGAACACAATCACAAACTTGTCCAGATAGTCCTTGAAAACCCTATTCATCATGTCCATAAAAGCTGCTGGGGCATTGGTTAATCCAAAGGACATAACCAGAAATTCATAGTGTCCATACCTCGTTCGGAAAGCGGTCTTTGGTATGTCCTCCTCTTTAATCCTTAGCTGATGATAACCTGATCGGAGATCTATCTTGGAGAACACTGTTCTACCTTGTAGCTGATCAAAAAAACCGTCGATCCTAGGCAATGGATACTTATTCTTGATGGTTAACTTATTCAGTTCTCTGTAATCAATACACATCCTGAGGGACCCATCCTTCTTCTTAATGAACAACACTGGAGCACCCCACGGCGAGAAACTTGGTCTAATGAATCCTAAATCAAGTAACTCTTGCAACTGAATCTTCAACTCCTTTAACTCCGCTGGAGCCATTCTATAAGGTGTCCTGGATACTGGCTCCGCTCCTGGTATCAATTCTATAACAAAGTCAATCTCCCTCTGAGGTGGCAACCTTGGCAAATCCGCTGGAAACATCTCCGGAAACTCACACACCACCCTTGTCTCACCCGGTCCAACCGGCACCACCCTAGAAGTATCCACAACGCTCGCCAGGAATCCTATGCAACCTTCCTGCATCAGGTCCCTAGCCCTCAAGGTTGAAATCATTGGTACACGCGGTCCACTGACTGTCCCCACAAACACAAAGGGTACCTCCCCTTCCGGTTCAAAAGTCACCATCCTGCGCCTGCAGTCTATCGTTGCCCCATACTTGGATAGCCAATCCATTCCCAAGATTATGTCAAAATCATCCATCTCCAACTCAATCAAATCAACAAACAATTCCCTACCATTCACCTCCACAGGTAATGCCCTAATCCACTTCCTAGAGACTACCAACTCCCCTGTTGGCAACAAAGTCTGGAATCCTCTAGCATACACACCACTAGGTCTACAAAGCTGATCTATCACCCTAGCAGATACAAATGAATGGGTAGCCCCAGAATCAAACAATGCAGAATACAAAGAACCAGCACTAGAGATCTGACCTGTCACCACTGAGGGGCTAGCCTCCGCCTTAGTCTGTGTCAAAGTGAACACCCTGGCAGGAGCAAGACTGTCACTCTGCTTCTGCTCCTCCTTCTTAACTTGAGGGCAATCCCTCTTCAAATGGCTGGCACTTCCACAAACAAAGCAGGCCCTGATCCTGCACTCACCCTGGTGTCAACGCCTGCACCGTGGACACATAGGAAAACTCCTCCAACTATCACTGCCACCCTGACGGCCGGTGGTAGCACCCCGCACTCTCCTATCAGAACCAGGAGAAGTAAATGAATCTGGAACTCTCCTTTTCTGCTCACTGGGGCCACTGCCCCGACTGGTCCCAACAGAAGGAGGCACTGTCCTCCTGGCATCGCGCCTAACAGCGCTGTCCTTCCATATTTGATCCTCAGCCCTCTCAGCAATAAGGGCCTTATCCACCGCTTGACCATAAGTGGTAGTCGCTGGATCCAAGGTAATGTTCACATTGCGGGCAATCATAACATTCAACCCCCGCACAAACCTATCCCTCCTAGCCGCATATGTCGGCACTAGATCTGGTGCAAACTTCGCCAATCTATCAAACTTGATTGCATACTCTGTTACTGTCAATCGATTCTGAGTTAGGTTGACAAACTTATCAACCTTCGCAGCTCGCACTGCCACACTGTAATATTTCTCATTAAAAACACTTTTAAACTCCTCCCATGTCATAACCGCAACATCCCTCCGCTGGCTCACCACATCCCACCAGATGCGAGCATCAGCCCTGAGCATATAGCTTGCACAGTCAACCCTGTCATGTCCTTCGACCCTCATAAAATCCAAGACCACAGAGATCAGGTTCATCCACTGCTCTGCCAGCAATGGGTCCGAACCACCCTCAAAAGTAGGAGGTTGCTGCTTCCTGAACCTTTCATACAATGGTTCCAACCTATTCTCCAGAGTAGACTGAACAGGCACTGGCACTGCAGCCTGCTGCATTGGCAGCCCAGTAACCTGAGGCGGGGCCTGCTGCCTCATCTGTCGCAGCTCTTCCTCTGTTCTCTGCAGTCTGGCCTCCATTTCGGCCATAATCTGTTGCCAGTTCTGTGGTGTAGGCGGAGGGTCCTGACCCTGGTTGTCATCCTCGACCCTACTACCGCGGAGTCTAGCTGATTGACGAGGCATCTCAACAAATATGCCGGCAACCATCGACGCCGCTCATTAGGCAAGACAACAACATCCAAAACCACCTCCCAGGCACATCAGAAATCCACACAAAGCAGTTCATATAGCATATAACACACAACGGGCCATGCCCTAACATCATGCCTATGTTAACTAATTCATCATGCTCTATACAAAATATACAGGCATACAGGGCATTTAAACACGTATTCAAGCATACCAACCAATCTTACCAACCAACCCTGAGTTAAGCCTGTCACTGACTGCGTGTGTACATGTTCGGTCAATCTCCAGAACCAATAACCTTGGCTCGCTCTGATACCAAGTTGTAACGCCCTACTCCCTTAGAGCCGTCACTAAGTGTGTTTAAAATTGTGCCTCAACCCGCTAATCGAGGTTTAAAATCAAAAACGTGTAACTAAGCCATAATTAAAAGAAAACATTAGAGAAAGTAAATTTCATTGCTAATCATAAAAGTTTACACTTGGGATCCCAAAACAAAGTTTAGAAAATATTTACAACACAGAACTGATCAGAGTTGACTAGACGACAAAACCTAAGTTCCCTTACAAACATCTCCCAAAATCCCCTAGCCGTGGCAGCCAGGCTGGCCGGACATGTACACGCCGCCTCACGCCAGCTGTGCTCATGGTTAGTTGATCTTCTCTTTACCCTTACCTGCACCACAGAGCATCTGTGAGCCGAAGCCCAGCAAGAAAACCCAAAACAGATAACATATGCAAAATATAAGTCAAACATATAAACAGGCCACCAATGGCTAAACGCATACGGCCTAGCCGCTCAGGCGTTTACCAAGCCCTAGGTTCGCGGACCACGCCGTGAGGATATCCCAGGTATCCTTTTAGGGACTCGCCCTGGCAACTCGCAACCCTCGTGCTCAACGCTGCTCCCGGCCCTTTGTCGTTCTCGGCCTTGCACTCAACGTGTCTGACGCCGTTCCTGGTCTACACCGTTCCCGGCTCTTGCCGACCACACATATAGTATCAAACACCATATAGCAATAAGCACAGAATTCAAACATAAACAAATAAAGAGCCATGCTCAACAATTCTAGTATTTAGGGCTCGGCCCTGCATGTCATTTCCATTCAGTATACTGGGCTCAGCCCTGCACACAAGCTCTGAGGGAACAGGGGTTTTCTTACCTGAGTTCCAAGCTTCCTGATCACCGATACCCCGAGCACAGTCCGCTAACGTGAGCCTCGCCGAGATCCTAGTCACAACACATAATAATATCCGACCATCAAATTCCAACCCAACAAATAACCACAAACCGTAACCCTAACCTCCGGGATCTTGAATTCTATCAATCCGAATGATAAAATCCATCCCGAGCCTTCCCCTTAAAGTTCCCAAGTCAAAAATATCATTAAATTCCTCACTGACACTAAGGGCCGCGACCCCACCCCCTAGAGCCGCGGCTAGCCTCAAAACAGAGGCTAGCTCTCCACTGACCAACACGCGGGCCGCGGCGCGCCCTGCAAGCGCTGCGGCGCGCCCGAATTCCTTCAGCCTCCCATGGCTGTGCGCGCATGCGGGCCGCGGCACACCCCTCCTAGGGCCGCGGCACTAACAGCAAACCCATAATTTCCATCAACTTTTCATCCCTTCTTCAAGCCAACTATCACCAAAACCAAACTAAGACTCCTAAATATTTAACACAGTTATTCCAGCACAGAAACAACATCAAAACCTCATCAAAGCATGCTCCAAAACTTAGCTAAAACACCCAAAGATTAAGCAAGCTTAACTACATGCAAACCTCTAAACCAGCAGAAAATTAAAGACTAGACCTTAGTGTTTAAAGCTTACTTTGCTGAGCTTAATCCCAGAATTTTGATCCTCAATCCCAAAGCTTCAAGCCCCTAGAGTTTCCCAGCAGAACCCCTTCAATTTTCCAAGCAATTCCTTTAAGTTTCTTCAAGTTTAGCCTTAGAGAGAGTGAGAGAGAGAGACAAAAATCTATTTCTCAGTTCCAAGGAAGATATGAGTCAGTTTCCCTCAGTTTCTGTACAGTTCCATTTCATTTATTTGTTTTATATGACTTAAGTCTAAAGGTTACCTCAAGGCTCGGGGTACCAAAACGTCCCCGAGGGCAAAAATGGTAAATTCCCCAAATATACCCGCCTAGACATTCTATCCTCAAATATATCTCCAAATATTTATTTCTACGTCCCGATAATCCCATAACTCAGCTAATACCAGAATTACCCCTCGACTCGCCCCAAGTCCGAATCTCAACCCCATTGTGACTCCCTGGCTAACTGCTCCCCAGGACTGTCTCGGATCGTGCTGTACAAACATATCACACATATACGACATATATTTCATTTATCACATTTAACTCAATTAACATGCATCATAATCATAAATACACATAGATTCACATACAAGCATATCTAAACCACTTATTGCCCTCCAGGCACACTAATCAAGGCCCTAAGCCTGATTAGCAAATTCGGGTCGTTACAACTATCCCTTTCTTACAGAAATTTCGTCCTCGAAATTACCTGAACAATTCAGGGGTACTTTAGACTAACGGGTCATAAAAATAAATATATGGAGAGATATTTGAGGTTAGGATGTCTAGGCGGGAATATTGGGGGATTTTACCGTTTTGGCCTCGGGGACGGTTCCGGCACCCCGAGCCCTGGGATTAACTTAAGGAGAAGGACAAAAGTTAAGAAGCTTTTACAAAAGTATTAAACCGACTTTATTTTCTACTCAGCTGGTTACTCTCTCTCTCTCTCTTTCACTCTCAAGGGAAGCAAGGGAAGAAACACTCAGAGGAAATTTGGGAAATTAGAGCTGAAGAACTGCTGGAAATTTAGAGGAATTCAGGAGCAACTTAGAGGATTAGCTCAGTAAACAATCAAGGATTAAACCAGGGCTAAGGTAAGCATGAATTTCTTTCTTTCTGTGGTTAGAACTTGAGTTTCAGCTTGGTTATTGAGGTGTGTTCAATTGATGGTTAGGGTGGATTTGAGCTTGGAAAATCCTTGGAATCAGCTGGGTTTTGGCTTGAGGAAGGGTTCTATCAAGAAGGTAAGTTTTGCTCCAAGAGTTAATGATTTGAATTTGAGTTTTGACTGGCTAAAATTAGGTGTTTATGTTCTTAGAGTTTTAAGAATTGAAAGTGAGATATCTATGGGTTTTTGAGCTGAATTTCTGTTGAATTGTGTAGCATAAGTTGTGGTAATGTTGGGTGTTGAGTTAGGGAGTTTAGGGGTCATTTTGGCTGAGGTTTTGAGCTTTGAAATGGTGGGTTTTTTGGGTTCGAAGGGAAGGGTCGCGACTCTGTTCTAGAGCGATGCGGCCCTAGGTTGAAGAAAAGCCAAGGAGGCACGGTCAAGGGTGGGCGCTGCGGCGCCCAAAGCAAGGGTCGCGGCGCGTGTCTTTGTCCAGGATAGCCTTGGTTCTGTTTTGAGGCTAGGGCCACGGCTAAGTTTCAAGGGCCGCAGCCCTTAGTTGTGCACATGAACTTTTGAGGATTTTAGGCATGGGAATGTGGTCTAGTACCACCGTGCTTGGTGGAATTCGGATTCCCGGGAGTTAGTTTTGTAACCGGAAACCTATATTTGAATATTAATGGAACCCTATACTTTGGTTGTGACTAGGTGATAAAGGTTTAGGCTCGGGAACGGATCGTGCTTGAGGGGCGTTGCTCGTAATTCAATAACTGTAAAGATTAAAGGTAAGAAAAATGCACCTGGTTGAATATATGTGACGGGACTAAGGGTTCCCTATTGTAAAGGCTTGAAATGATGGTATTATGCCATGCAAGCTATTTAGTGAACCAACGGCCTAAGGGTGCCTAGGATTTTACTAGCGCACAGGGCGCGGCTCGGCCACTGCTATCCGAGGACAACTTATTATGCACTGAGCTCGGTTTAAGCGGGCCGGAGTCAGTGGGTTAAACAGAGGGTGCGGCCTAAGTCATCGGCCCTGAATATTATGTGATATGAGTGAAATATGTGATTGATTGTATCTTGAATCTAAATATATGTGATGAATGTTTATTGTGGATTATTTGATGAGAGTACATGCGTAATGAATTAACTGTCTGTTATCATTGATTGTGTTGTATATGATGTTTTCTTGCTGGGCCTTGCCTCACGGGTGCTACGTGGTGCAGGTAAAGGCAAGGGCAAGTTGGACCAACCCTGATTGGAGAGCTCAGCGAGTGGAATGTACATAGCCAAGTTGCTCAGCCGCCACGGTTGAAGTTTAGGCAGGGACGCGTGACCCAACGACTGTCTGTTTTGCCTTAGAATGGCCAGTGATTACTCATGTACCTTTGGGAGTCTGTAAACTTACTTTTAACTCTGTTCTCTTATGGGATCCCGTGTACGTAACAGTTTAATTATATAAAATGAGTCTTTTGAGACCGAAACCTTTTTAACCCTATCTCTTACATGTTTAATGACACATTTTTAAAATAACGACTTGATTAGAAAGTCTTGCACCTTTATAAGTACACAGTGTAGCGGTCCTGGCTATCTAGGGCGTTACATAGGTGTTCAGTCACCTGCTGTAAAAAATTAAATTGTATTAATTACAGTTGTCAAGAGTCAAACGTATGCCCCCGGGATAGCATAAGAAGCAACACAACCATCGAATCCAACTTTTTTTATTATTAGTTAATAGCTTTGAATAATATTTAATAACAAATAAACACAACAAATACATAGTTAAAATAATAGCTAAAAATTTATACATTTTATTTTGTTAAGCCTGGTACTATAACTTTTAAGCATTGTGGTTTAAATTTTAAATAATTGTTGCTTAAATTTTAAAGAGTTATGGTTTAAATTTTAAGTCTTGTGGTTTAAATTTTGAGTCGTGGTTTAGATTTTAAAGGATCATGATTTATATTTTTTATGGTCGCAGTTTAGATTTTAAGCCTAGTGGTTTAACTTTTAAGCCTTGTAGTTTAAATTTTAAAGAGTCGTGGTTTAAATTTTAAAAACTAGTGATTTAAATTTTAAAGTGTCGTGGTTTAGATTTTAAAGGATCATGGTTTTTATTTTATATGATCGTGGTTTAGATTTTAAGTCTAGTGGTTTAAGTTTTATGCATTGTGGTTTAAATTTTAAAAAGTCGTGATTAAAATTGTAAGCCGTATGGTTTAAAATTTTAAACCACCTTGTTGTTTAAATTTTAAAGACTAGTGATTTAAATTTTAAAGAGTTGTGGTTTAGATTTTAAAATATCATGGTTTATATTTTATAAGGTCGTAGTTTAGATTTTAAGCCTAGTAATTTAACTTTTCAGCCTTGTGGTTTAAATTTTAAAGAGTCGTAGTTTAAATTTCAAGCATCATGGTTTAAATTTTAAAGAGACATTGTTTAAAATTTAAGTCTTTTGGTTTAAATTTTAAGCCTTGTGGTTTAAATTTTAAAGAGTCGTGGTTTAGATTTCAAAGGATTATGATTTATATTTTATATGCTCGTGGTTTAGATTTTAAGCCTTGTAGTTTAACTTTTAAGCCTTATGGTTTAAATTTTTAAAAGTAGTGGTTTAAATTTTAAGTCTTGTGATTTAAATTTTAAGAGTGATGAATTAAATTTTAAACCTTGTGGTTTATATTTTAAGCTTTGTGGTTTACATTTTGAATAATTGTAGTTTAGTTTTAATCCTTGAGGTTAAACTTTTAAAAAGTCATGGTTTAGATTTTATGTCTTGAGGTTTATATATTAAATTATTGTTGTTTACATTTTAAGATTTGTGGTTTAAATTTTAAAGAGTTGTGATTTATATTTTAAGCCTTGATTTTTACTTTTTAAAAAAAAAAATTTCATAGATTGAATACAATCCTATGAATATAGTTGTCACACATATATATGACACACATCAATTAGAATACATTTCCAATTTAACTATAATATAACACATATAATATACACTATACCAACACTTAGAACCATGTGCTCAAATAAAGATGATTTGGGAAGTCTCATGATAATAATGGGTAAAATTTAACTAAATATATTTAGTATCTAATTTTAGTTAACTACTCCTAAAAGTTGGTAGTTATCAACTTTTCCCTTTTGTTTTGTAACGACCCAAATTCAGTGTTAAGGCTTAAGGGCCTGGAGTAGTGTGCCTGGAGGGCATGATGGGATTTGGTGTGTGTTTCTATTGAGTTTTATGCATGATTATCATTTAATGCACGTTATATGACTAATTGATTATTTGAGATGCATGACTATGTGAATTAGTATGCATGTAGACCTGATTGTCTTATAATGAGCATGATTGTAATTTGGCCATGTTAGGGCATATCTGTGATAATTGTACTATGTGAATTGTGCCACGTGAGGTGGTGTTTTTATCAGGATGCACGCATCGAGACGGTCCTAGTGAGCCAATAAGTTTAAAAGTCACAACGGGATGTTGTACCCGGCTCGGGAGAAGCCTAGGGGTACTTCGGGAATCTTATAAGTTGAGTTGAGGATGAGTGGTTAGCTATTGGTAATTGGGTAACCATTTGTAACTGCTGTGAGTAACAAGTTTTAAGATAGAAAGTGGTAGAATTGAAATGAAAGTGTAAAGACTTAAGTACCCTTGAAGGTTTAGCTTAGAAGGATTAGTATGAAGGGGTAATTTGGTCTTTTGGCAAGGCAAATAGGCAAGTTTCAGCTGGGTATATGGGGTATACGGTTTGGGGCATTTGGGTTCACTTGTGGCTTTGATAAAATTAGAAGAGAAGGAAAAGAAGAGGAGAGAAAGGCTAGGGCAAGAAGAAGGAAGAAGAAAGAAGAAGAGGTGTTGAAGGGGGCTGAAGTGGGAAGCTTAGGAGGAGATCAAGGAACTTTTAGGGTGGATTCTACTCTTGAGGTAAGGATCTTATGCTTATTTAAGTTTGGGTTTTGTTTTGATTTGAGGAATTTAAATGCCTAAGCTAAGCATTGTTGAGTTTTGGGTTAGTTGCTGAAATTTAAGATCAAAGGTGTGGATCTTGGGTGTGTTGATGTTTTGATCTTGATTCTAGTGTCTATAGGTTGTTAGATTGTTCATATGAAGTTTGGATTTGAGTTTGTGGTTGAGATATGTGTTTGGAATGGTTTAAGGTGAGGTTTAGAGAGTAAAATGGTGGGTTTTTCTGGGTTCGAAGGGTCGGGCCGCGGCATGGTTCTTGGTGAGCCGCGGCCCTTCGAAGAAGTTGTTTGCTGATGGAGAAGGGCGGGCCGCGGCATGGCCCAAGCAATGCCGCGGTCCTTACCTGTTTTTGGGCCTTTGGGGGTTCTGTTTGGGGGCCATGCCGCGGCATGGGTGGCCTATGCCGCGGCGCTTAAGGAATTTTGGGATTTTAGGATTTTAGGCTTGGGAATTTAACCTAGGGTGCTCGGGGTTGAGTCTTTTACCATGTTTGGTGAATTTCAACGTTCCGAGTACTAGAGCTTGGCCTGGAAGCTCATTTAAGGTTGTTAAAAGTGTCTTTTGTGTGTTGTGACTAGGATTTCGGGGAGGCTCGTACTAGTGGACCGTGCTCGTGACCGTGGTGCATCGGAAAGCACGGAATACAGGTAAGAAAACCGCAACACCCGAGATTAGGGCATGGGCCCACTGTGTGATTGTAGGGCACGACCCTAGCTTGTATTGTGTGCAAATGTGTAATCTTAGATAAACTATTGTATGTTTGAATGGCTATTTCATAATGTATGATATGTGTGATTGTAATTGAATGAACGGCCAGGCCGAGAGCGGCAAGGGCCGGGTACGGCAGTGGGGCCGGAAGCAACGCTCAGCACATGGGATGCTATAGCGAGGGTGGGACCCAAGGGATACGTGAGTTATCCTACGGTAATGACCGAGACCCCAAGCTTTGGTAAGGCCTCTGGGGCGGCATGGCCGTGCTTGTTTAATTAATGATTTCCTATTTATCAGTGAATTATGCCGGTGATATTATCTGCATATGTTATGTGCTTTTTGGGTTTTCTTGTTGGGCTTCGGCTCACGGGTGCTCTGTGTGGCAGGTAAAAGCAAGGAGTCAGTCAACCGGCCATGAGTATGGAGAGCGTGGGGGCGGCGCGTACATGTTCGGCCTGCCCGACTGCTTTGGTTGGGAGCTTTTTTGTAAATGGCTGTATTAGCTCATTCTTTTGATAGTCAAACCTGTTGTAAATCTATTTTTGAGAAGTAAATGTTTTGTAAACCTTATTTTGGGATCCCAGATGTTTTATATCTAACGTTTTCAATGAAGTTAAACATTTTAAAAGAATACAGCCTTAAACTCTGGTTTAATCACACTTTTGGTTTTAGAAACCACTTTGAGTCAATGAAATGCACAATTTCTGTTTTAAACTCACTTAGTAACGGCTCTAAGGTAGTAGGGCGTTACATGTTTACTCAATACCATTTTAATACTTTGTATATGGTAAATCAGTTCAAAATTGTACTTTTTTTAACTAGTTTTGGCAAATAATTTTTCTACAAAAAGTTTATAAATTTATTTTGAATTATTTTAATTAAATTCTTCTTAGATTATAAATTTTTATCAATA
Source organism: Humulus lupulus (assembly GCF_963169125.1). NCBI lineage: Eukaryota > Viridiplantae > Streptophyta > Magnoliopsida > Rosales > Cannabaceae > Humulus > Humulus lupulus. The sequence goes on along the minus strand of NC_084797.1, from coordinate 140,202,179 downwards.
AAAATTATATATCAAAATTAGTGAAATGGTACATTTTTGAACTGATTTATAATATACAATGTTTTTTTTTTCTTCTTTGGGATAATATGCAAGGTATTTGTTATATACCTTGTTATACCCAATTTCGGTTTTGCCATGTAGCAGCTTGCATAGCTAATGACGTGTCGAAGCAAGTGGTGAAATGGCAAGACACATCAATCATCGTCATTCACCAAAGGAGTGACCCTCATCACTCCCAGAACACTTAGACAAAAATGGACTTCATCAACAAAAGTCTACTTCTCCAATCGCACGAGTCAATCGGCCCCTTGCCCTTTGGACCTATCGCCATTCACGATAGACCTTCGTCTCGCCACCCGAGCCTTCCTTAGCATCTAAAAGTGCAATCAACCTCCTCACACACAGGACACGTTGGATTGCCATATTTGAAGGATACAGAAACTTGGTATTCATCTGAGTGTCTCATAAATTATCGACATCAAAAAATGACTTGCCACCACCAACTAGTCTCATCTCTATGGCTATAAATAATGCAAATCAAAATGTAAAAGGGGATTGTCAATAAGTCAGTAACTATTCATCATCAAGAGAGCTTCCATTGTTGTAACTACCCCAAGAACATAATCAAAACTCAGTGTAACTATTCTTGTGAGTTTAAAGTTCATCATAAATACAACTCGCTAAAATAGACGTAGATCAACTTTTTGGGGTCGAACCTCTATAAACCCATATCTTTTTATTTATTATTATTATTATTATCGCATTTATTTCTCTGTCTTTAGATCATTATTTATAGCAAAGATTTCACTTAAGATTTTACAATTTAATATCTCGCATAAGTTGACGAAAAAACAAGTCTACCATACTATTTTTGGAAAGATGGCATGACAAAAAATACTAATGATGTGGACTGTTGAAGGGTTTGTTTGCGCAATCCCTATTTGTGAAAAGACATAGTGGTGTTGCTTATATATTTGGCTTATGTTTATATATTTGGCTTATGTTCGCATGTTTTGGTCCTGCTCGCATATGTTGTTGAAATAGCATTGTTATAGCCTCATTTCCAGATTTAGCTAAATATTTATAGGCTTAGTCACATATAATTCCAGATTTTTAGGAATTTAACTATATATATAGATATGCCTTTAATGTAGCTGTAATCCTTACTATAAATAGGAGAAATGATCATTATATTTTTTAGGCACCCTATTTACATTGGAAACATCTCTTTTGTAATCTCAACTCTCATATCACAATAATAACATAAGCATGTGGACGTAGATCATCTTTTAGGTAGATCAGTTTTTTAATGTGTCTCATTTATTTCCTTTGACTTTTGTGCAACTATCTTTGTCTTTTCTCATTAAATTTGTCGTTGTGTCAATAATATTAATTAAATAATAAAGTAAAATTAATTCAATGAAAACAATAAGATAATAAAATAGAATATCCTCTTCTTTTATACTATTCTTTATTTTTATGTTGTTATGCACATAAATTTTTATTCAACTAGTACAATTTTATTCTTCTATGTTTGGAGTTCATGTGTTTCATAAATATTATTGTTCTTTTTTCTTTTCATAGAAATGAGAGTAGAAAAACATCACTTAATAGAGAGATGCATTTTCAAAAAGTTGATACCAAAAATAGGATGGGTTCGAAAAAATTTAAGATGGAAAATAAAACTTGTCTCCACTTTTGTTGTTTGGTGGAAAAAGATAAAAGAAAATTTGGTTACATTATAATTACTTTTATACTCGTTTATTATTATTGAGCAAGAGTATATAATATTTTAATCTTCTCATTACTTTGAAAAAAAAATTCACTTATTTTTCTTTCCATTTTGAAGTAGAAATTATTTTGTTGGTACCCATCTAATTTTTTCCACTCACTTTTCTCTTGTAGGAAACATTCATTTTTCCTCCTCTTCACTTTTTCTCCAAAAAGTTATTTCCACCTCCTTATCAAACATAGGGTAAAACTATCTTGGAGTCCTTACTTATTATATTAAAATAAATAAACAAAAAATTAGGATAACAAATAAAAATCAAAATAAACACAAAAAATACATATAATTTTACGGTAACAGACAACTAAATTTCTATTATAGCAACAGTCTCATTAAAGAACAAATTCAATGAGAAAAAGATTCTAAGGAAAAAAAAAAAAGCTCAACACTTCACAAAGAAATCTATTCAAAGAAAAATAATCCACAACTAAAAAAATAATGACTAAATCAGAGCAATGTTTTACAGATGGGGCTTTGTTTAGTGTAATCTTAAAATAAGCAATTAATAGTGTTAGAATATATTAGCTGTATATTAGTTGTAGAAATTAGAGTTAATTGTATTTAGTTAGTTTCCTATTTAGTCTCTCTAATTTTGTATATAAATACATACTATTCTATTGAATAAAAATACAATTCATTCACCATATTTTACATGGTATCAGAGCTAATTTTGGGATTAGGAATTCGAAATTCGAAATTAGGGTTCATTACAAATTAGGGTTTTTCAATTAGGGTTAATCACAAATTTGGGTTTTTCAATTAGGGTTCTTTTTCAGAAACCATCTTTAGAGTGATCATTTGTTCTCACCGCCCACCTAGAAAGATTGCCCAGCCGCCGATCTGCCAAACCCCAAAGTTCGGTCGCCGAATTCCTCACGCGTGTGGCTCACGCGCCGCTTGTTCCTTCTGCCACCTACCCCACGCGCCGACGCGTGGAGGCGCGTGTGACGAGGATTTCGAAGGTGAATCATCTCCGGTTCGTTTCTCAGCTCCTCTTGAGCCTACTCACATCTGTCTCAGGTTGTAGTTTGGTATTTCTCACTTCTTCGTATCTGGGTGTTCTTTACTTGTTCTTCGTTGTTCGATTTTGTTTTGTCTCTTCCGATATTTGTTTTTGAGGTTATGGCAGAGATGAAATCAGATCCCAAACCACTAGTTATTTCTGATGTGGTTCCCGTGATGTCTAAAATCACAAACCATAAATTGATTGGGTCGAATTATTTGGAATGGAGTAAGACGATTCGACTTTATCTAAGGAGTATTGACAAAGATGATCACTTGACTGATGATCCTCCCAAAGAAAAAGACGATTCACGAAAAGTGTGGCTACGTGAGGATGCTCACTTGTTTCTTCAAATTCGAAATTTTATTGATAATGAGGTCATTAGTTTAATTAATCATTGTGAATTGGTTAAAGAACTAATAGATTACTTGGAGTTTTTGTATTCTGGAAAAGGCAATCTGTTGCATATGTATGGTGTTTGCAAAGCCTTTTATCGCGCGGAGAAACAAGATCAGTCTCTTATGAACTACTTTATAACATTTAAGAGGACATACGAAGAGCTTAATGTGTTGTTGCCATTTAGTCCTGATGTGAAGGTTCGACAGCGCCAGTGAGAGCAGATGGCTATCATGAGCTTTCTAGCAGGACTCTCATCTGACTTTGACTCTGCAAAGTCACAGGTTCTTTCTGGGTCTGATGTCTCCTCTTTAGAAGATGTCTTTAGTCGTGTTCTTCGTACAGAAACTACTCCATCTGTTTCTCTTAATAGTGCTTTGGTTGGTCATAATAATCATGCACCATGGAGAAACTCTACTCCAAGTGGTTCCAAAGGAGGCAATTCCCAAAGGCCTAACAATCAAACACCGAAATCTGGGAGCATTATGTGCAACTATTGTAAGAAACCAGGCCATACCAAGTTCGAGTGTAAGAAGCTACAGTTTAAAAATCAGCAAAAATACTATGCTAATGTTGCAAGCACTAGTGATGCACCTGACAGATCGGTCATTATTTCTGCGGATGAATTTTCCAAGTTCTCAAGGTACCTCACTCCAGTCTTCATCTCCTTCTGTCACTACAATTGCTTATTCGGGTATATCTAATGCATGCCTTCTTTCCACATCCTCGAAATGGGTCATTGATTCTGGTGCCACAGATCACATGACAGGTAATTCCAGTCTCTTTTCCACTCTTCAGTCTTATAGTCCCACTTCTTCTGTTACCTTAGCTGATGGATCACCATCTTCTGTTCTTGGATCTGGCACTGTTACTCCTACACATTTGCTTACTTTGTCATCAGTCTTACATTTACCTAATTTATCCTTTAATTTGCTTTCTGTTAGTCAACTCACTCGTAATTTGAATTGTTGCATCTCTTTCTTTCCCGATCATTGTTTATTTCAGGATCTTATGACGAAGAAGATTATTGGTAAAGGGCATGAATCTGGCGGCATGTATGTTCTTGATCCACTGTCCTCAACTCATATTGCTTGTCCGAGTGTCGCTTCCGCTTTTGAGGCTCATTGTCGTTTGGGCCATCCATCCCTTCCTTTGCTCAAGAAGCTTTGTCCCCAATATAGTAAGGTACCTTCATTAGATTGTGAGTCATGTCAATTTGCCAAACATCATCGTGTTAGTTTGAGTCCTAGAGTCAATAAACGTGCTAGTGTTCCTTTTGAGTTAGTTCATTCTGATGTTTGGGGTCCTTCTCCTATTTTGTCTAAACCTGGATTCAGGTATTTTGTTACTTTTGTGGATGATTATTCTCGTGTAACTTGGTTATATTTAATGAAAAATCGTTCTGAGTTGTTTTCTATATTTTGTGCTTTTTGTGCTGAGATTCAAAATCAATTTAATGTGCATGTTCGTACTTTGCGAAGTGATAATGCCAAGGAATACACATTTGCTCAATTTCAATCTTATATGATCTCTAATGGCATGCTTCATGAAACTTCTTGCGTTGATACTGCACCCCAAAATGGTGCAGCAGAACGTAAAAACAGACATCTTCTTGAAACTGCATGTGCCCTCTTGTTTCAAATGAAAGTTCCTAAACCTTTTTGGGCCGATGTAGTTTCCACAGCTTGCTTTCTTATTAATCGCATGCCATCCTCAGTACTTAATGGTGAGATCCCATTTAAAATTCTTTTTCCTGGTAAGTCATTGTTTCCAGTTGCTCCTCGGATATTTGGCAGTGTTTGTTTTGCTCGAGATGTCCGTCCACATGTCACCAAATTAGATCCTAAGTCATTAAAGTGTGTTATTTCTTGGTTATTCTCGTCTTCAGAAAGGGTATATGTGTTATTGTCTTGATCTTAACAAATATCTTGTGTCTATTGATGTTACTTTGTGGAAAATACACCTTATTTTTTATCTTCACCTACTCCTACTCGTCATGGGGAGGATGATGATTTGTTGGTATATTCTGTCACATCCTCTGCGCCTGATACATGTTTTGACGAGTCTCTTGTTCCTTCACCTGCCTCGGTCATAGCTCCCGCAATGCCTACACCTCCACCTCCTAAGCCTCCTATTATAGTGTACTCCAGGCATCCACCTCCTCCACCTCCCGTTTCATGTCCTACACCTGCATCTTCGTCATCAGATTCGGAACTCAACGATGATCTTCCCATTGCACTACGTAAAGGTAAATGTCAATGTACATATCTTATTTCTTCTTTTGTTTCTTATAATCATCTGTCATCTGTCATCTTCTTCTTGCTCTTTTATTGCTTCTCTTGATTCTATCACTATTCCTAAAACTGTTCGTGAAGCCATGTCTCATCCTGGTTGGCTTGCTGCAATGATAGAAGAGATGAATGCTTTAGTTGCGAATGGTACTTGGGACTTGGTTAATTTACCTTCAAGCAAACGGGCCATAGGGTGCAAATGGGTGTTTACGGTTAAAGTCAATCCAGATGGAACAATTGCTCGCTTAAAAGCCCGTCTTGTTGCCAAGGGTTATACTCAAACCTATGGAGTGGACTATTGTGATACTTTTTCTCCTGTTGCTAAACTCACATCTGTTCGACTGTTCATTTCCATGGCAGCTACTCATCATTGGCCTTTGCATCAGCTTGATATTAAAAATACTTTTCTTCATGGGGATCTTGAGGAAGAAGTGTATATGGAGCAACCTCGTGGGTTTGTTGCTCAGGGGGAGTTAGGGCAAGTTTGTCGTCTTCGCAAATCTTTATATGGGTTGAAACAAAGTCCTCGTGCTTGGTTTGGTAAATTTAGTCAGGCTGTTGAGAAATTTGGTTTGTTGAAAAGTAAGTCAGATCATTCTGTGTTCTATAAAAGATCAACTGTTGGTATCATTTTGTTAGTTGTGTATGTGGATGACATCGTTATTACTGGAAATGATACTGGAGGCATCTCATCCCTTAAATCTTTCATTCATACCCAGTTTCACACGAAGGATTTAGGGGTGCTCAAGTATTTCTTGGGAGTTGAAGTTACTCGGAGTAAATAAGGTATTTTTCTGTCTCAAAGAAAGTATGTACTTGATTTGTTAATTGAGACAGGAAAATTGGGAGCAAAACCTTGTAGTACTCCAATGAATCCAGCTATGCATCTTACACGTGATGGGGAACCATTTGAAGATCCTGAGAAATATCGCAGATTGGTTGGAAAGTTGATTTATCTAACTGTGACTCGTCCAGATATTGCATTCTCCGTTAGTGTTGTTAGTCAGTTTATGTCTTCTCCAACAATTCATCATTGGGCAGCATTAGAGCAAATTTTGTGTTACTTGAAAGGAGCACCAGGACGAGGTATTGTTTACAAGGATCATGGACACACCCAGATTGAGTGTTTCTCTGATGCAGATTGGGCAGGCTCCAAGGTAGATAGACGATCCACTTCAGGTTATTGTGTCTTTGTTGGGGGCAATCTAATATCTTGGAAGAGTAAGAAGCAAAATGTTGTGTCTAGATCCAGTGCAGAATCAGAATATAGAGCTATGGCACAGTCTGTGTGTAAGATAGTATGGATTTATCAACTTTTGACTGAATTCGGGTTTAAGACTTCAGTTCCAGCAAAATTGTGGTGTGATAATCAAGCTGCTCTTCATATTGCCTCAAATCCTGTGTTCCACAAGCGAACTAAGCACATTGAGATTGATTGTCATTTTGTTTGTGAGAAAATTCAACAAAGCCTGATCTCCACAGGATATGTGAAGACTGGAGAACAATTAGGAGATATTTTTACAAAAGCTTTGAATGGAGTGCGGGTTGATTATCTTTGTAACAAGCTGGGCATGATTAACATTTATGCTCCAGCTTGAGGGGGAGTGTTAGAATATATTAGCTGTATATTAGTTGTAGAAATTAGAGTTAATTGTATTTAGTTAGTTTCCTATTTAGTCTCTCTAATTTTGTATATAAATCGATACTATTCTATTGAATAAAAATACAATTCATTCACCATATTTTACAAATAGCAAGCCAAAGAGAAACGTACTCATCCACACTATTATAACCATTGACAACCTTTCGAGAGGCCGGCCAACAAGAACAATTTCAATGAAAAATATTATACTATGAAGGAGGTGGTGTACACATGAAGCTGCCGGGGAAAAAGTCTCTTCTGTTCAATTTTTCTTACAATCATTGTTGAGTTATTCAAGGTACAAAAATGTAAATCAAAACCTAGCAAAAGTGTCTCTACTTTAATCTTCCAAAACTGACTCACATATAAGTTTATATTGAGTGTTGAGTGTATAAACCTTTGAGAAGCAAAATCTTCGAGATGAGTGAATGGACCTCATCATGTTCAGCTCTTTTAGATGATAATTATGTATAAAAGAAATCATCTAACAAATAGAAGTGAATCTAAATAACTAACTATAGTATATGCCCGAAAAAAGAAACATTTTTTGTGTCAGCATTCAATTCGAACAGCACCACTCTCAGAGGAAATGAACTTGGGCTTTCTTACCACTTGCTCCAAACACTGAATGACGTCTCCAACCTGAAAATCATCCCAATCATGTATCACGAGCCCGCATTCATTCCCCTTCTTCACTGTATCAACATCTTGCTTTTCTCGCTTGAGAGATGTGCAGGACCCTTCAAACAAAATTTCCCCACTTCTCAGAAGCCGCATGGTTGATGATCTGGTTAGATAACCATCGAGCACTCGGCATCCTGCAATTCTCACATCTGCTCCCTTGGCCTTGCTCCTTCCTTTGAGCTCAAATATATTCAGCACCTCAGCCTCCCCAGCAACATGGGTTTCAGAAGTTCCGGGGGCCTTCTCTACTATTAAATTTCCAACATCCTCCAAAAGGTGATAGATCACACGGTGCAGAAATATCTAACCAACCAAAATGACACAAACACAAATGATCAAATATTTATGATTTATGGCAAAATAATTATTTACTCCGACGCTAAGAGATAACTGTAACTGGCAGCAATAGAATATTGGTACCTTAATGCTAGCTTGAGTAGCTTCCAATGTGATGGAGCTAGGTGGATGTTTAACATTGAAGCCAACTATGCAAGCACCGCATGCTTTTGCCAAGTCTAAATCTGACTGAGAAATAGGGCCAACACCAACATGTACTACATTCACAAAAACCTGGAGAATGAAAGATGATGAAGAATTAGTAAGAGCAAAAATATATCTCAATGACAAAGGAATCCTCATCATTTCAATATATTTGAAAGCTTAAAGGGCACCCCAGAAATTGTGTTATGATCACATGCCATACCTGAGGACTATTTAGACTCCTCAATGCATCTGTAACAGCTTGGACAGTCCCCTGAACATCTGCTTTTACTATTACTGGCATCTCAACCCACTTAGGTACCTCTTCTGATGCTTCAGGAATGTCTGCTCTCCCCACACTAATCTTCATAAGCCTATCTTTCTCAAATTTCCTTTTCCTCCCAGCACTAAGCATTCTAGCTCGCTCCTCACACTCCACAACGACAATATCATCGCCGGCCATTGGCAGTCCCTTCAGTCCTTCAATTTCAACAGGCATCGCAGGTTTTGCCTTCTCAGTCAACTTCCCAGACATGTCTCTAATAGCTCTAATCCTACCCCACTCAGAGCCCACAACCACATGCTGGCCACAAAGCAAAGTCCCCGCTTTCACTATGGCAGTGGCCAATGGACCCCTTCCTCTGTCAAGTCTTGCCTCTACCACATAAGCTTGAGCAGGCCCATCAACACGGGCTTTTAGATCCATCATCTCTGCTTGGAGAAGCAGACACTCCTCCAAGTCATCTAATCCTGTCTTCTTCACTGCTGAAACTTGAACCACTTGTACATCTCCCCCCATATCCTCTAACAGCAAGCCCTCTGAGGCTAGTTGGAGTTTAACTCTCTCTGGGTCTGCAGCTGGTTTATCACACTTATTAATTGCAACAACAATCGGTACCTTGGCTGCCTTTGCATGGGACACAGCTTCAAGAGTTTGAGGCATCACCCCATCATCAGCAGCTACAACTAGCACAACTATATCTGTGACTGCAGCACCTCTTGCTCTCATCGCACTAAATGCTGCATGACCAGGCGTATCAAGGAACGTAATGGCTGCTCCTGATTGCATGGCCACCACAAAAGCACCTAGATGCTGAGTTATGCCCCCAGCTTCCTTAGCAGCCACAGATGTTTGACGTAAAGAATCTAAAAGAGAAGTTTTCCCATGGTCAACATGACCCATAACAGTAACAACCGGGGGCCTAGGAAGAATTTCTTCACCTTCACTGGAATGAAGCCTCCTAACATTGATCCCAACTTCCTGAAAAATTAATACACAAGAGTAAATTTCTAAAGTGGTCCTCACAGTATTTGCAAAAATTATATATATCCTTCAATGGAAAAAAAAAAAAATAAAGGGCAGATGAACACCAGATCCCAAATTACCACCTATAACCAGCTCAACTACCCTAGTAGATATATGGTCATGCTTAATGCAATATAATTTCCCAACCGACACAAGCTCTGGTTCTAAATGTTCACATCCATGTTTAAAATAGGAAACATTAGAGGCAAGCATAAACCCACTCAGATAACAGTTTTAATGTTTACAAAACTATTTATAGGAGCCCCCTCCCCAATACACAATCAAAATAAAGGTGATATGGGATTGTGTCACTATTATCCGATTTAAATGCCATAGAATAAATAAAAAGCTCTCTTTTTAATAGAATAGACTCAAATTTGACTCAATACTAACCATAAGACAGTAACCATTGTGTCATTAAGGTATTGTTTAAAGAAAGTACTAGCCATAAGATATAAGCCAAATACATAAAACAAACTATAAAAACTGAATGAGCAAGCATTCTAATTCATAAAGGAATATTTGTATTCTAAGTCTTTGACACAAGAAAAGAAATTTTCCACAACCCTTTACACACAACCAGTCCAGCCCAGCTTATCCTTTTTCTGTTTTGTTCCCCGAGCAATGATAAAAATATAACTGCTTTGCAAGTAACATTCTCCATTTATATAGGTTTCACCTAGGAGATTTACCTGGCACGTGATATTAAATGCTAATTTCAATTTTAAACACGTTTGAGGATATGGTTATGGTTAGACTAAATCACCAAAATATTAAACCATTCTTTTGAATACAAAGGTTTCCAGAGCCGAAAGTTAAAAATACCATTGCTACCAGCTCCGCAACATCAACGCTGAGAGGATCAAACTCTGAGACAACCTTTTCCCCAACATTTACAAGGATACTTTGCAGAATGGATAATGACTCTCCGGTACGCTTGGAAAGCTCCAGAATTGTCATACCCTCAAATATGTCTATTGTTTTATCCAGCAAAGATTTGGTGGGCTTTTGCAAACGTGGAGGTACATATGGAGCTTCAACAGGAGGTTGGCTTTTATTCTCCTTTTTTATAAACTTCTCTCTTTTGGGAGTCTTCAAACCTAAAGGCCCTTCATTTTTCATTCTTGCACAAAGGCTTGTGCTTACATGATAGCACCTAAGCAATGTAGAATCAAATGTCGATAAAAGACGATTGAAATTAAAATGTTTCCTTCTCTTTTTTAAATTTACAAGAATGCCAAATTTGTCAATTCACAAAAGTGAAAAATTTTCCTCAGTCCACCCTCATCCTCCCTCCTTTCTAATAATATATTTATATTTTTTTTGCTTATACATGGACTTAGAAATATTTATTATATCTATAGCAACTATCAGCTTTCTACCATAACAAATTCGATGCTAAATTCTAGCTGGGGTTCCCCCTAACGACAAGATATTATTTTTAAAGCCAAACAATGTCTCTTCATTTTTCCACCTTTTTGAATATCTCAAAGGGACCAACTTTATCGTAATCTAAAATACAATTTCAAATTACTTGGGTCATCATACTGATAATTTGGCATGGCTCAGCAAACTAATAAAGACCAGTCAGGTTAGGGCTTTAAAGTTATGCCTTCTAACGATTGTAGTGTTCAGCAAAGAAACAAAAAAAACATGAGAACTCACCTTAGTTGGGGTTCTTTAACCAACACTTGATGGTAACCATAGTCTGGGTTGAAAGAGGTCTCTGGCAAACAAATGTTAAGAAATAAAAATTACTCTCTTCTTTATACATTTCAAGTCTTACAATATGTAAAAGTAAATAATACACTGAAGAATAAGGTGAAATGGAGACTTAGATTTACCTGGTACACATCTCCCAGTGGCAGGAGAAGAAATTGGCAGCACTGCTTGCTTTACTAGTGTTGAAGTTAGAGCTCTAGAAAGAATAGCATGACTTCCCTAAGGAATGGATAAATAAGTTCAGATCAAGGGTTGAATGAAGATTAGTGTTGAGCAAATAAGGGCTTGTTTCAATATTAATAATGACAAACAGCAGCATAAATAATCGACTTTCATTATATAAATTTGATACACCACAAGAAAATTAAATGAAGGAATAAATATGCTAAGGGTAAAAAAGAGCAGACCCTTTTATGAAGCACCCTCCAAGCCATTCATAAGTATTACAAAATCTGCAGACAATCTCAGAAAAGGAGGAGAAATAAGCAGGGGCGGATTTTGTTTAAGTTGTTTGATACATATAAGGATGGATGTATATATATTATAGAAATCAACTCTACCAAAAATTGACTTCATTATTACTATAGAGAATGCCAACCAGTATTTCATATTCAATTACAGGTATATAATCTCAGCAGCACAATTTTAAGAAATGAAAAATAAGGAGTAGCTAGGGTTAAAAAAAAAAACCTGATAGCGAAGAAGGGTAGAGAACCAGAGAGAGAATTTAGGGTTTTTGGGTGAATTTGAGAAAGACACAATAGCTTTGCCGGAGGTTGAGTTTAGCAGAGGAGATGTTCGAAGGGGAAGAGAGACTACGGTAGGTGCGTACTTCGCACCGTACAATGCCCTTCCTTCCTTACCGCGCCGGCTCTTAGCCTGGGTGTGGTATGGGCTTTATTGATCTAACTAACTTTTACAGAACAGAACTATTCCTACTTAGTTATGATATGGTGCTCGTGAAACCTGTGTTGCGTTCCATGTTCGAATTGTAACGAGACACATTTTGGACCGGTACAGAATACACACCGACTCTGTGACAAATAAATTAAGGCCAAACATTGAAGCTTGCGCAAATACTCGGTGCTTTTATTTTGCTGAATGAAAAATAGATCAAAATAGTATTTTTGACCAAGTTAAATTATTTTTCAATATAACTAAAATATCATTAAGTTTTATTAAATGTTGAATTTTAAATTATGTTAACTAATTTTAAATATCTAAAATTAAAAATAAAATTAAAAAACATAATATTTACTTTATAAAACTAAAAAAAATACACTTCTCTCTCCTCCAACACCTCTTCTCTTCCTTCTCCCAATCTTCCTCACCTTCATCTCCCCTGTCGGCACCCTTACCCAAAAAAATTGGTGTCTTTCTCATCTTCTCCTCCACTCACTCTCTTTCTCTCTTTTCTTCACCCTCATTTTTCTCTTCCATCTGAGTCATGAAGTAGCCTTATGATCTCACCTCTCTTCGAGATTGCACTAAGGGTTTCAAATTTGGGGCTTGAACGAGGTCGGACAGGTAGTTTCCTGGGCTCGGTGGCGAGGGGGCAGAGGCTCAATGGCGAGGGAACCACCTGCTGTAGTAGAGTTCAATGACGAAGTCATATAGGAAGCTCGGCACCAACTTTCTACTATGAATGAGGAGCTTCGTGTTAGGATTAATGCCCTAAAAGCATGTAAATACATTTTATTGATTTAAATAAAAGTACAATTTTATTATATTTGAATATTATAATTATTGTTTGAATTAATTACATAATAATATCAAGAAAATTCTTTATTCATTCATGAGAATATGATATTGTATTAGTACGAGAGAATTAAGATCATATATAATGAATAAAATAGTCAGTAACATATTAAAGTATGGAATCTTTAATGAATGGTTACTAGTGCAGTTTACTAAGCATACGAGATGCAAGTGATCTAGATTCGGATTACTGATGTGGATAGACATCTTAGTAAAGGTGTTGTATATAACAGAGATCATATATGACAGGACCGATGAGAATTAATTATCTTTATAAACTTGTCATTCGACATAAAGATTTCATTCTTATCATAATAGATGATCATTTGTAGATTATTCTAAATCTTGAGTATTCATGAACTCATGTGTTGTGTTTATTGGATCTTTTGATTCACTCGTTAAGGTTTCTTATTATAATGAGGCTAATGACTTTTGTTTTGGAGATTCAATATCATGAATGGCTGGGAACATGATTTACAATAATGGAATTTATACTTTCCTAATGGATCGAATATTGGTTCCCTTAAGGGTTAATTATGGAACTGAATAGTTATTGAGCTCAAATATATAATTTGATTATAGATTAATTATTCGCTAGTGAATTAATGGTACTTAAGGACCAAGAGGTGATTAAAAGGGTAAAACAGTAATCTTGACCAGCTCTAATTAACGATCCAATAAATAAAGGACATAACTGTTGGGGTTTTATGCCCTAATTAAAATTCAATTTCTTTGTAATCTAATTTTATTATCAATTAAAGAATAGAAATCAATTTTTGACTTGGTCAATCACTTTGCTCACATGTTTTATTTTCATGATTATTTGTTTAATATAAACTTCTATTAAATCTCGAGCATATAACTAATCATATTTATAGTAACGTAATCACAGTGGAATATTGATATGATTATATGTTAAAAAATAAGTTAGTCCTAAGATTAGTCAGTACACAGGATTTACACTGACTTGTCAATCTGCGATATGATCTACTTACACATTGCAGTGTTATGTTATTTCCAGAACATTAGCAAAGTAGATAAGATCGGATGTATTTGTTACATCGGACAAGACCGATATTGACAATAGATAGGATAAGTAAACATATCGTTATTATCTATTCTAGTCATATCATATAGTTGACCATAGGTCAATTCAATCTCAATTCTAAGTGATTAGGATTCTAACTAATTGTATTATTTGAGTTCTTTGAGTTGTTCGTTACCAGCTTACCCTACGGACTAGCCCATACTTACATCTTGGGAACTCAGTAGTATAATTGAGTGGGAGTGTTAATCATAGATATAAATATCTATAGCTTCTGATGAAGAAGTAAAACGATGATTTCCTTTTAGTTTGGTTCAAGGTGCTAAATGATAGAGATCTCATTTCAATAATTAATATTAGTTTAATGAAATATCATTTACAAGGAACTAAGTGTTTTAAGATAAAATACAATGAGGAGTAAAACAGTATTTTAGTCCCATCTCATTGTAGACTGTCTATAGAGAATTAAGTGATAATTATGGTTGTAACAATGGATAATTAATAATGTATTTATATTGCTTATAGAACGTTCTATGAATTCAAGAGTGCAATTATTAGTCTTTAGTGGAATCACGAGGAATTAATAAGTTAGTAAATTTATTTGTTAAATTTATGATAACTTATTAGAGCTTGATTTCATAGGCCCATGGTCCCCACTGTACCTTGGATAAAATCATCTAGATAGTCTCAATTAATTGATTTAATTATCAATTAGAATTATCAAAGTTGACTAGGTCAATTTTGGATAGTTTCACAGAGTTATACAATTTAGAGAAGAAAATAGATTATAGGGCAGATTTATTAATTAAGAAAAATTTGTGTCTAAATTAATAAATACGTTTAAATCAATGTTCAAATTATAAATAATTAATTTGATAAAAGATTTAAATAATTATTTAATATATTAATCAATAGAAAATAATACAGGTCTTGATTTTAAGTCCAATAAGCTTATAATTAAATGGGAAATTTGACGGGCCTAAAGCTCATGATAATTTCGACCTAATGGCTGATATTATCTATTATTTTATTGATTTTTTTATTAAAATAAATGACCTAATTGAGCCTATAAAATGAATGTTAAGTGAGAGTTGAAAACATATGTTTTAGAGATTATAGAAAGATTATCTGACACAAAATTAGAAGATCTATTCTTGATTCTCTAGGTTTTAGATTCTCTCTACAGCATAAGTCATTTTCTAAGCCTCAATATTCTCTTCTCTTCTTCCTCTCTTCGTATCTATCTCATGTGTTGAGAATTTCCCACTCTAGTCTAGGTGATTCTAAGGAAACTTTCGAAGGCTGTGAAGAAAATTGAAGATCGGTTCAGTTTCTTGGTGATACCCTGCGACAGAAAGGATACAAGGGTTAGAGAAACTAAAGGAAGTACTCATTCATTCCGCTGCGTATAATGTAAGTGTTCTTATCATTATTTCTATTTGAATTCAATTATAGAAACATGTTCTAAGTTGTCTTATATTTATGTGTTTAATATATGATTTACATGAAAATAATTAAGATCTTGTATAAGTTTTCCTAACAATAACTACATTTATTGTTGTTTGAAGATATTAATATCTCATTATTCTATGGATTTTAATATTTAAATTATTTGAAATTTGAAAATTTGTTGACTAGATATTTTTAAAGATATTTGAATTTGTTTAATTGTTCAAGATATTTTTTTTGTCAAAAACAGCTAATGATATTTGTTTTAAAAATTTATAACTGGTTAATTTTTTTTAAAATATCACATTTTGCAAACCAATTAATAAAATATTTCTTTAAAATGGGATTTTAATTAACTTTGGTTAATTGTTGATAAATCTTATTTAAATTAAATTAAAAAATTTCAAAATGACCTAAACTAAGTTGATTGTTGATAAATGAAATTTAAATTAACTTTGGTTAATTGCTGATAAATTTCATTTAAATTGACTTATTTATTATTTACCCTAAAAAATATTTGCTTCCTGACATGACACAATCAGTGTGCATGTGGATAGCACGTGACTGTTTAGTGATGGCAGCCTGTTCGACCAACAATCAAAATAGAAGTTGCTCGATGGATTCAAGAAAGATGTTGAACAGTGCGACAGAAGATGTACTGACATATGCGACCAGGTCTGATTGTAGTAATGAAGCTAAAATTCAAATGCAGTTATAAGGCAGATATTTTAAAGGTATTTGACCCTATTTTTGTGTAATGATTATGATTTCTGTTATTATTGAAACATGCTTGTAACAAAGTTT
The DNA here is from genome assembly GCF_963169125.1 of Humulus lupulus. Classification (NCBI taxonomy): domain Eukaryota; kingdom Viridiplantae; phylum Streptophyta; class Magnoliopsida; order Rosales; family Cannabaceae; genus Humulus; species Humulus lupulus. The sequence continues at coordinate 140,185,810 of NC_084797.1, read as the reverse complement.
AAACACGGCCCATCGACCCATGTGTACATCCTTGAGCCTATAAATAGTACTCATGGGATTCATTTAAGGGGGGCAATAATTTGTATTCAGAGAGAACTAGTATTTTTTATACACGACTTTTGTATCCTTTTTTGGGAGCTTGTGAAACTCAGTGAATCCTAGTTTGCTGATCGCAGGCTTCAGAGTACATAAATAGAAACACTGAGTGGACATAGGTCATTACCAATCTCTGGGGCCGAACCACTATAAATCTTGGTGTTGTTTAGTTCTTGCATTCAACTTATAAATTTTTATCGTTTTAGTGACTCTGTGTTGTTGGCTAAATCATCAGTCAACATTTTGGTGCTTTCATTGAGAGCTGAACTCAAGACTTTAAGAGAAAGAATGGTGAAAACCTCCAGGAAAGCAGGTCAAATAGGGCAGACATTTAGAAGTATGCCAAATCAACCTCCTCCACAAGATGTAGTGGAGGACGAGCCATAGGTAGAACTGGAAGTGGAAGAGATGGATGATGAAACCTTGCGAACAACTTTGATTGTATGATGGTGCTACAGCAAAAGGAGATTGACCGACATCACCGAGAACTGAATGAGCGGCAAGCTGAAATGGATCGCCGACAGAGAGATGCCACAACAGCTTTAGAGGCGGCCATTCAGTTGGCTCAAGGACAACCTTCAGCTACCTCCCAACCATATTATCCACCCACCTCTCACCCTCAACAAAATCCGCAGTCAGAGCATCCCCAGTATCATCACAATCCGCCACAACCAAGGAGTTCTCAAGGACCAGAGCAACCTCCTGCTGCTCAACAGGAAATACCAACCCAAAATCCTGACAGAAACAACGAGCAACAACTACCCTCTCGATCTGGTCGAGATAACGTTCAACAGCACAAGCAGAATAGGGTCGAGCAACATCCCAGAAGCCCTAGACGCCAGACAGCTGGGGAACAAAACCCTCTTGGCAGGGGACAACGTCCTTCAGGAAGCAGAAGACAAGTGGACTCAAGCTCTGCGATCCAGGATCCCCCACGACATAGTAATGCCAGAGGACCTAACAACCAACGCAGGCCTCCCCCTGTTTATCGAGACATACCAGTAGAAAGAGAGGGGAACCGTGCGTACAGCAAGTTGCACACTCATAGGTCACAATTCAAAGATAGACATGATTATAATGAGGTGGACTCTAGCAGGCGAAACGATGGTCGGCAGCAGGAGGAGAGAAGCGGACAGCAAAATCCTCCGCCAATGGAGAATCGACCGACAAGCCAAAATGCTGGGGGCAGCCTAAACAACCCAATGTTTTTGACTGACTAGGTGCAAGCGAGCAGAGGCATATGGATGAAGATCTAAGGGATGTGCTCAATAACCGAAGAGAGACACAACGAGTACTTCCCCCAGCTCCGGCCGCTCCAACAATACTAGATGTTGTACAGTCCTAGATAGATGCCTTAAATTAGGTCGTGCAGCAGCTAGTTGGGAATGAAATGTCCCACATAGAGTTTGATCAAAGGAAGGGCACCCCATTTGTTAATAGAATTGTTATGGCAGAAGTTCCAAGCAAATTCAAAATGCCAATTCTACTGAACTTCACAGGAGGGGAAGATCAAGTATCTCACGTGAACAAGTTTGAGATACAAATGGATATCCAAAAGGTGTCAGAAGATGCTCAGTGCAGGATTTTCCTGCCATCCTGTCTGAATCTGCTCAAGAATGGTATTTCAAGTTCCCTCCGACCAGTATAGCTTCCTGGGAGATGTTCGTGAAGGAGTTTTACGGACAGTTCTATACTGGTCGAATACATCCAATAGAGGCTAATCAGCTGGTCGACATTCGACAGAAGGAAGGAGAAACTCTCAAGGAGTATATTCAGCAGTTCATGAGAGCGTTTACTCAGGCCAAAACTATTGGAGATGAGGGAAAGATGATGGCACTCACAGCTGGAGTGCGACGCCATTCTCCTCTCTAGAGCAGCCTGCGAAAGAATGGAGTCAAGAGCACTCAAGAATTTCTGGATTAAGCAGACAAATATATCAAAATTAAGGAGGCCATAGCCAATGAAGGAAAGTCTCCAAAGGATGACCAGGGCAAGAAAGAAGACTCGACCAAAGCTGCCAATGGGTCTGGAAAGCCCAATGACAACGACAAAGGTAACAACAAGAATGGGGGGAAAAGGGCGAGCAACGAACCAGTAACATCTGATAGCAAGCGCCCCAAACAAAACAGATATGAACCAAGGTTCACCAATTACACTGCCCTGGTCGATAGCTGATCTAAAGTGTATCAGGTCACTCATACCACTATTCCCTTTTGGCAACCAGCCCCGATCAGGAAAGACATATCCAAAAGGGATACGACCAAGTTTTGTCGTTTTCACAACGACTATGGCCATGATACAAACGAGTGTAACCAGCTCAAGGACGGGATCGATTTCCTTATTCGACAAGGACATCTGAGGAGATATGTATGAGTAGGTGCAAGTTCCATTGGGAGGCTAGCGGAGGCAATGAGCAGGAGCCTGTACGCCAGCGCTCGCCTCCTCTACAGCCAGCTCTGGTCGCTGGTACATTGTTGACCATCTGCGGAGGACCACATATAGCATGTGACAATGGTAAGGCGAGTAAGAGATATGCCAGAACCCTACGTCATGATCATGACATCGAAATACTAAATGTCGAGGAGCGAACTCCTAAAAAAGCTCGAACAGAGGAAGAATTAATAACTTTCTCTGAGCTGGACGCACAGCATGTCCGATTTCCCCACTCAGATCCTCTGGTCATGGATGTTCAGATCGCCAACATGATGGTAAAAAAAGTGCTGGTAGATACAGGAAGCTCGGTCAATATTTTGTATAAGTCTGCACTAGAAAGAATGAAATCATCAGTGCAAGATTTAGAGCCATGCAACCAAACCATCTACGGTTTTTCTGGTGAAGGGCTAGCACCAACAAGGTCGATCAGACTCCCAGTCACAACAGGAACTGCACCTGTGAGCAGGACATTACTCGCTACTTTTATAGTAGTTCATTGTCCATCTACATATTATGTTGTGATCGGAGGGCCCATACTCGTCAATTTGCGAGCCATAACTTCGGTCTGGCATCTGACAATGAAGTTTCCAACCGACACAGGAGTTGGGTGTGTGTTGGGAAACCAGCGAGAAGCCAGAGAATGCTACAATTCCTAGATCACAAAGGCAAGAAGAGGCGGATCGAGAAGTGGAGCCGAGAAAAGGTTGCTAGTAGTAAATGAAACGCAAGCCCAATCAGGGGAACAAGTCACCAAAGACGGTGTTGCCCAAAGTGGGGATATGGACTTAGATCCTCGCTTTGGGGATTTCAAAGAAAACATTGGCCCTGTGGAGGACCTCGAGGAGGTCCAACTAGAAGAGAAAGATCCGACCAGGGTTGTAAAAGTCAGTAAAAACTTAGAGACAACAACAAAAAACAAATTGGTGGAGTTTTTGAAGAGGCACCAGGAGGTCTTTGCTTGGTCGTATAACGACATGGTTGGGATAGACCCATCAGTGATCAGCCATGTCTTGAATATAGACAAGAATCATCCACCTGTACAACAAAAAAGAAGGTTGCTCGACAAGGATAGATCTAAAGCCCCAAAAGAAGAAGTCGAGAAGCTGAAGGAAAATGGATTTATCAGGGTAGTGTTTTATCCATCTTGGGTCTCTAATCCCGTGCTGGTTCCCAAGCAAAATGGCAAGTGGAGGACGTGTGTGGATTTCACATACTGTAATAAAGCCTGCCCGAAGGATTGTTTCCCACTTCCAAGAATCGACCAGCTGGTCGATGCTACATCAGGGCATGAAATTGTATCATTCATGGATGCATACTCTGGATACAATCAAATCAGTATGAATCCACCTAATGAGGATCAGACTAGCTTTTGAACAAACACGAGACTTTACTGTTACAAAGTAATGCCCTTCAGTTTGAAAAACGCTGGTGCGACTTACCAGCGACTAGTCAACCATATGTTCAAAGAGCTGATCGGCATTAATATGGAAGTATATGTTGATGACATGCTGGTTAAGTCAAAGAAGGCTGAAGAACACATTGAGGACCTGCAAGAATGCTTCAACATCTTGAACAGATTTCAGATGAAGCTGAACCATCTCAAGTGTTCCTTTGGTGTAGGATTAGGAAAATTTGTGGGATTCATAGTAAACTCATGAGGAATCGAAGCTAATCCCGAAAAAATTCAAGCACTGATCGAGATGCAGTCACCTGCCAAAGTTAAAGACGTACAAAGCCTGACAGGAAGAATTGCTGCCCTAAGTAGATTCATATCTAAGTCTATGGACAAGTGTGTCCCATTTTTTAATCTACTTAGAGGAAACAAAAAATTTGAATGGACAGAGGAGTGCGAATAGACTTTTCAGGCGCTCAAAGCCCACATGTCGCAACCACATATTTTGTCCAAGTCGGTTAAAAAAGAGACTTTGTACATCTACTTAGCAATAACAGAGTATGCTGCTAGTGTTGTTTTAATCAGTGAGGAAGACAACATTCAGAAAGCAATATACTACGTAAGCAAAAGTCTAGTGGGAGCAGAACTACGATATCTGCCCATAGAGAAATTGACTTATTTCTTGATACTGGCGTCTAGAAAATTGCAACCCTATTTTTAGGCTCACCCCATAATAGTGCTTATTGACCAGCCACTACGACAAATCTTACAAAAACCAGAAGCGCTGGTCGACTACTAAAATGGGCAGTTGAGTTGGGGCAGTTTGAAATTTCCTATGCACCACGAACAACTATAAAGGGACAAGCCCTAGAGGATTTCATTGCATAATTCACTAAACTCCCTGCCAGCGAATCAACAATGGAGACCGATAATCAAAATCAAACCTCTGCCTAGAAGTTGTTCATAGACGGATCCTCCAATGAGCACAATGTAGGGGCAGGGCTAATTTTAATCACACAAGAGGGACATCGGTTTCACTGTGCGATCAGATTCAACTTTATGGCCTCTAACAATGAAGCCGAGTACGAGGCTCTGATCGCAGGATTAAGACTAGCCAAGAATATGAACATAAAGTCAATAGAAATATATAGTGGCTCCCAGCTAGTAGTTAATTAGATTATTGGAGAATATCAGGCTAGGGGTTTCAAGGTGGTTTCTTATTTGAACAAGGTGAAGGATTTATTAGCACAGTTTGAGAAGTATACTCTTCAGCAAGTACCTCGCGATCAGAATTCAAACGTTGATGCCTTAGCTAAGTTAGCAAGTGCCAAAGATGTTGACGCTTTGAGCATAGTACCTGTTGAATGTTTATTGGCACCAAGCATTCAAGCAGAAGAATCCTCGCTAATTATACAAGTATCAAACACATGGATGACTCCCATCATTAAATATCTTGAACAAGGATTATTACCAGCAGATAGGAATAAGGTGAGGAAGCTTCAAAGACAATCGGCTCAGTTTATTTTGATTGATGGAGTCTTGTATAGATGAGGATACTCAATGCCTTTATTACAGTGCATCTCTAAGGAAAAGGCTAAGGAATTGATGCAAAAAGTACATGAAGGTTTCTGTGGAGATTACGTTGGGGGACAAAGTTTGTCAAAGAAAATTCTCCAACAAGGATATTTTTGGCCTACCATGATCGAAGACTCTGTGGAATTTGTTAAGAAGTGTGATAAGTGCCAACATTTTTACAAGATACCACGAGCAGCCCCAAATGAGCTTAAATAGATGCAAAGCCCATGGCCATTTGCAATTTGGGGAACTAACCTAATCGGATCTTTGCCTACAGGAAAAGGGAATGCAGTAGTTGCTGTCAACTACTATACTAAATGGGTCGAAGCTGAGCCACTCGCAACAATCATGACCAAGAAAGTATTGGATTTTTTCGTAAAAAACATTGTATGCCAATATGGGTTGTTGAAAAAAATTGTCTCAGATAATGGCACACAATTTGACAGTGACCTTTTCACCGATTTCTGCGAACGACATGGTATCATTAATAGTTTTTCGTCAGTTGCCCATCCACAAGCCAACGGATCAGGTTGAAGCCGTCAACAAAACTCTGAAGGACACACTGAAGAAAAGGCTCAAAGAAGCAAACAGATTGTGTCCAGAACAATTGCCAAAAGTACTTTGGTCGTATAGAACATCTCACCGAACAACAACAGGCCATACACAATTTTCCTTGGCCTATAGGTATGAAGCTGTAACGCCCTGGATAGCCAAGACCGTTACACTGTGTGTTTATAAAGGTGCTGGACTTGCTAATTAAGCCTTTTAATTAAAAACGTGTTACTGAAACTACAGTGGAACTAGGGTTAAAAGATTTTGGTCTCAAAAGCTTCATCTTTTATAAATAAACATTATCTTTAAAACATGGGCTCCCAAAAATAATAAGATTAAGATCGTTTACAAAAGATTCAGGATTTAAATACAGTAATTAGCCACTCTAAGGCAAAATAGACTGTTAAGCATTCCTTGTCCTGATCCACTCCTCGGCCATGGCGGCCGAACAGCTGACTATGTACATTCAGCCCCTTGCTCTCCATCTCAGGGTTGGTCCATCTTTCCTTTGCCTTTACCTGCACCACGTAGCACATGTGAGCCAAGGCCCAGCAAGAAAACACAATAACAGAGCACAATCAATTAACAGACAGTCAAATATCTCATATCACATAAGCATGTTCTCAACAGACTAAGCATCCATGACAATCAGGTACTCATCTTACCAAGAATATCATTGCATATCGATAATCAATTCACAAATGATAACTAGGGTTAGCGCCCTTAGGCCGCACCCTCTGTTTATCCCACTGACTCCGGCCCGCTTAAACCGAGCTCAGTGAATATTAAGCTGTCCTTGGCTACCAGTGGCCAAGCCGCGCCCTGTGCGCAAATATAATTTTACGGCACCCTTAGGTCGTTTATCACATGTCCCATGGTGTAATACCATCTATGACATTAATCAGATATCGGGAGCACTTAGTCCCATCACAAACACATAATCGGGTGCAGTTCTCTTACCTTTAGGTTTGTAGCTTTGTTTGATTTGATCCTCAAGCACGATCCCTCCTAAGCCCTAGCGTACACCTAGCCACAGCCATAAATCAGAATCATCACCAAACCTTAAGTCAAAAACCTAGCCTCGGGACCAATCCTGAGCCCTCGAGAAGCCCTAATTCCACCAAACGGGGTGGTGGAATCGAACCCCGAACCCCCGGGCAAAAACCCTTGAAAATAACTCAAAAACCCCTTTCTGGAAACAGGGTAGCGCTACAGCGCTCTTTGGAGGGCACTACAGCGCTACAAACAGAGCCCAAAATCGTCCCAGGGTAAATGGCCTAGTGCTACAGCGCCCAAAGGCTAGCGCTGTAGCGCTAGTCATAGAATAACAAATGCTGTTTTTCCCTCCTTCAACTTCCCCGAGCCAAACCTTACAAAAACTTCTCCAAACTTCAACCAAACTTAGAATCAAGCTTACAAACATGTCTAACTCATCCCAAGCACCCCAACCATACAAAACTTAAGCACATGCACCCCTAATCCAAGATTTCACCATAGCTGAACCTAGAATTCAAAAACTCAGCAAAACAACCACTGAAACCACAAAGTTCAAACTAGAATCCCTTACCTTTGCTGGATGAGTTTATCCTAGGTTGTCCTCCTCACAAGCTTGACCTTCTCCTCCTCAAATCCTCAGCCTCAACTCCCTAGGATTCCCACAGAACTTTGCTTAGAAAACCAACTCAAAACCAATACAAAAAACTGAGTGTTAACCTCAAAATCTTACCCCAAGTGGATGGTTTGTTCTTGCTAAATCCCTACCAATTCTTCCAACCAGATCAAAGACCTTAACCTCAAGCTTTTTCTTTGACTCTCCCTAAGTTTCTGCCCCAAAAGTCCTCAAGAGATGGTGAAGAAAACTTGAACCGAGAGAGAGAAAAGGGTAGACTTCTAATTCCCTTTCTTTCTTTCCTTTTCTTTCTTTTTCTTTCCTTCAGAATTTCAGCCCCTTCTACAAATTCCACTAAGTAAAAAGCCTGATAATACTTATCCCTTATAAGCCAAATGACCCATTTTCCCTCCCCTTTATTTCTAAATCTTTTAATCCACCTAGGGGCATTTTGGTCATTTCACCCAATTCCCGCTAATTCCGCGAGTGTCTCTAATATTTACCGCTTACTTCCCGACACCTAACCAAACACCAACTATATTCTCCAATATCAAAATAGACCCCAATATATTCTCTGAATTCCCATTTGTACCCCCAGGCTCGCCTCGAGCAGGGTATAAATCTACGCTGTGACTTTTTGGCTAAACTGCTCACTAGGATCGTCTCGAATCACAGATTACAAATATATCCACATAATAATGTGGTCTCGACAATTTATCACATATATATACAATTATACCCTCAATGGGCCCAAAATTATGATTATGCCCTTCTAACCTAATTAGGGCCTACATGCATACTAATACACATAGTCATGCATCTCAGATATTCAAATAGTCATACAACATACTTTTAATCATTAAATCACATAAATTCCAATTATGCTAGATAAAATTATTAAGAGCGTGACACTTGTCACATTCTTGTTTATTTGAGGATTTAGGCATTTTAAATGAATAGTTTAATAATAGAAGAATCTAGAAGCTCTAGAACCTTCCAGAACCTGCTAGAATCACGTTGTAACGCCCTAAACTCCAGGGACCGTTATGATGTGCCTTGTAAACAGTGCTAAACTCGCTAATTGAGTCATTTGGCCAAAATCATGTAACTAAGTTTGATTAGCGGTTTAGGGATTAAATTTTTTGGATAAGATATAACGTTTCATTAGAACGTTTAATATATATGTTGGGATCCCAAAATTATAATTTCAGAGTCTACTACAAGAAAATATTTACACCAGGCTGTTCTATGCGGCAAAACAAGGTTTAACCCTAGTTCCTCTTCAAACCTCAGCTGTGGTGGACGAGCAGCTGTATATGTACACATCATCACCTCAGCTCTCCAACCCAAGGATGGTTCAATTTTCTTTTGCCTTTACCTGCACCACATAGCACCCGTGAGCCGAAGCCCAGCAAGAAAACTTAATATGCTCATGAACAGTTATACACATGTCATCGAATCATAAGGCACACGCCTAGCAGATGTAGCCCTAATCCAGCAGGCAACAGATCCACATAATGTTGAGTATAACACATCAACCAATGGTCATAATAATCATCCAGGACTCTTAGCCCCAATATAGAAACACAATGTTGAGTATAATACATCAACCAACGATCATAATAATCATCCAGGACTTTCAGTCCAAACAAATAGGTGACAGTCGCAAAAGTCACAAAAGTGGGTACAACCCCCCTAGCCATGTGATGATAGGGTCACCAGGGCTTAACAGATAAGTGAACCTTCCATAGCTTAAACAGGATAGGTGCATGGTGATTAGTCACCAACATAACCTTCCTCATGACCATAGAGTCATAACCTTGGAACATCGTTCCCTAGCCGTGTGACAAGCAGTCACCTGGGCCGTAGGCCCCGACTCTAGTAACTAGTCTTAGACTAGACAAGCGCTTATAAGTTCGTCGACCTTAGAGTTGGTCCAGCGTTAATGCCTTAGAGCCATTCAATGCTGATATCGATCAGATCTAATCTTCATTTGGCTCAGCGTTCATGATGCTATGCCATTTCTGACTCTTAGGTCAGTGTCCTTGACTAATCAGTGCCATAAACAAGTAAGCAATGCCACCAAACATATATCACATATCCAATATCCGTATACAAGGCATTCAACATGCTTACTTAACAAGTACTAGTACAATTAGGACCATGCATAAACACAGAGGCTCAAGCTCTGAACAATATCATACTCAGTATACAAAGCATGTCCTAATCACATGTTTCTCGTGCATCATATGCATCATACTTAACTACCTGACATGCCTCAACAATAATCATGCATGCCACATTTAATAATCCAACATGCACCAATAATAACCATGCATGTAACATTTAATCAACCAACATGCATCAAGAATAACCATCCATGTCACATATACACAGGGTGCGGGAAACCATCAATAAAAATGATCGACATAGGTTTCCAAACCAAAATATAGCCTCCGGGACATCAATCCAAACTAATCCAAGTAGTAGGTGTAACGCCCTACTACCTTAGAGCCGTTACTAAGTGAGTTTATAAAGTACAATTAACTCGTTAAGCAAGATTTTAGAACAAAAGTGTGATTAAACAGGTAATCAAGGCTGTAATCTTTAAAAGTACTTGATTTCATTAAAGTTCAAAAATTTAACATTCGGGATCCCAAAGCGAGGTTTGAAAAATATTTACAATTCAAAATGGGTTTACAGATAACTAATCATAAAAAAACATAGTTTAATACAGCCATTTCTCAAAATGCCCCAACCTAAAGCAGTCGGGCAGGCCAAACATGTACGCGCTGCCCCTACGCTCTCCGTACTCATGGCTGGTTGACTTTCTCTTTGCCCTTACCTGCAACACAGAGCACCCGTGAGCCGAAGCCCAGCAAGAAAACTCATACAACACATAACATATGCATACCACACAATCACTATAGCAGATAACTCACAGTTAATCAGACAGTCCACAAGATTAAAACACATATACGACCATGCCGTCCCAGAAGCGTTACCAAAGCCTGGGATCTCAGTCTACACCGTAAGGATATCCCATGTATCCTTTGGGGTCTCATCCTAACCACAAGCACTCCATGTGCTAAGTGGTATTCCCAGCCCCACTACCGTTCTCGGCCCTTCGCCGTTCTCGGCCCCTTTGCCGTTCGCTCTGCTATTACCACATTTAGCATTCTCAAATAACAATCAAATATATAATCATTCATTTAAAGCTACACCCTAGCAGTGATACAATCTAGGGCTGCGCCCTGCAACAATACTATGGGCCCAAGCCCCGCTCTACGGGTGCTACAGTTTTCTTACCTGTATCTCGAGCTTTTCGATGCACCAAGGCCACAAGCACGGTCCTCTACAACGAGCCTCTCCAAAATCCTGGTCACAACACATATAAAACACTTTTAATACTAACTAATTCCAAAACCACTTCCCGGGACCAATCCCGTACTCTCGGGACCTCTAATTTCCTAAAACAATGTATTGGAACCATCCCCCGAGCCCCCGGGCAAAAGCCCTAAAAATGCAAAATTACACTGTCAAAATTTGCCTAGGGCCTAGGCACTCCCATCAAGGGCCTAGGTGCCCAGAAAATTTTCCTGATCCTGATGCAAGCCTGCGCCGCGGCACCAAAGAATAGGGCCACGACGCCCCTACGCGAACCCAGATTTATGGGTTTTCTCCTGCATTTTCCCGAGCCAAAACAACCCCAAATCATCCCAAACAAGTACCTAAGCCCCAAAATCAATTTAAAACCCCAAATGAACCCTTTAACAACCTATAAACATCAAAACAAACTCAATTATACAATCCCACTCCAAAATCCATTCTTGAGTCCTAAATTCCTGAAACTTAAACCATGGCTTCCAAGACTTAAACAAGAACTTGAAAACTATAAATCATGCCTCTAAAATCTTAAACCACATCAGATGCGAAAATTAAACATGCTAAGGATTCTTACCTCAATCAAAATTCAGCTTGAACTCCTCTCAATTCCAGCTTCCAACCTCTTTCCTCTTGATTATCCTAACTGAATTCCAAGTAAAACCAGCCATCTTTCCTTTAGGTTCCCACACACAATCCTTGAAAATCTACCTTGAACTCAAGCAATATCAGAACATAATCCTTACCTCTGAGTAGTCCTAGCTTAAATTTGACCTTGGTTGTCTCCAATCCCTCTTGAATTTCCTCCTAGGTCTCCCAACTTCAGCCCCTTCTTATTTTCCCCTTTCCTTTTGATTTTCTTCCAATTTATGCATAAACTGACATATGACTAAATGTAATACGTATTCCCTTTTCCTTTAGTTGAAGTAATCTAAATCCTTGCCTAATGACCACTTTACCCTTTCATAAGAATTCCTTCCTAACTAAACCTCAAGGGCACTCTTGTCCTTTCACCTATTTTACAATTCTACCATTTTCTATCTAACCTTGTTACTCTCAACAGTTACTAATGGTTACCAAGGTTATTCACCAATAACCATTAACCACTAATTCTCGAATTTACAAGATTCCCAAAGTACCCCTAGGCCCTCCCGAGTATAAAATCCCGTTGTGACTTTTAAGTTAACTAGCTCTCTAGGACCATCTTGGCACATGCATCACACTAATATCACCACACTCACGTGGTACAAATCACATAATACAATTATCACATTTATGCCCTTAGCGGGCTAAAATTACCAATTTACCCCTATCATGCAAATGGGGCCCACATGCATATTTATACCACCTAAACATGCATTCTAATCACATATTCATTCAAATTCATATATTATCATGTTAATTCACTTATTGCCCTCCAGGCACGCTAATCAAGGTCCTAAACCTTATTAGCAACTTGGGGTGTTACAGTAGGAACCATCCCGAGGCCTAAAACTATGTTCCCGGGGTCAAAACACACAAACGGGCTCAACCCTGCTCAAGAGCCGCGGCCTTGGCACCTTGTGCCGCGGCCCCTAGCACAACTTGAAGCAAGCACCGTGGCGCCCAACACCAAGGGCCGCGGCACCCAGCAAGAACAAAACTGGGGCACCTGCTTCATCGAGCTAGGGTCGCGGCCCCCAACCCTGGGCCATCCCCAAGCATGATTTTCAACTTCCCAAATCCTCCAAAAACATGCCTAAACATTCCCAAATCATCAAATCAAAGTTCCCAAGCTTCCCAATGGTTCAAAACCATCAAAACCCAAGGCTCAAACGAACCAAAAACTCAACGATTCACAAAGTCCAATTCTAAGCTTAAAAACTTTGAAAACTTAAAACGTAAACTTAGATTACCTTCGATTGGGTTGTTTTCCATCAAATCCTTCGGTCAAGAAGCTTCTAATCTTTCCTAGGATCGCTATTCCGTGACCCTCGTTTGATTCTGACTCCTAGAACTCGAGATTCCTTCAAAAAGGCTTCGAACGGTAAAATAAGCTATCGAGAAGGGAGAGAGAGATTTTCTAATGTACGTTCTTATCTGACAAGCTACTTCAAGCTTAAGTAACCTCAAATAAAACCTAGTGCTCGGGGTCCCGAAAGCACCCCCGGGGACATTATAGTCAAAACTTCCAGAATTTCCTCCTGACCTTAAATACTCCCAATTTATCACCAAATAAACATTCTTATTACCCAATAATCGACCCCGTTATGACAAAATCGCTAATCAATAATCTAAGATCGTCTCATGCCGAATAGCTCGAATATATCTCCATAATAATAAAATCTCATTCACAAATTACAATATGCACCCAATTTACAAATATGCCCTCAACATGCCAATTTACCAAAATGCCCTTATGATTATAAAAACACCCATATGCATGCATTTATCATCATATAATAATATAATTCACATTAACATGCATATAACCATTTAATACCATGATAAATCAATTATGGCCCTCCCGCCCTCCTAATCAAGGTCCTAAACCCTATTAGGAAATTCGGGGCATTACACACGTATTACTCAGTCAAAGCTGTTTGATCAATTCAAATTATCCTGAAATGTGCAAAAACATGTTTGAAATATCAGCGTATGCCGATATATCGCAGCTATAGGGGCCGATATATCACCTATGATTGATACGGAAAACACGTCGACTTCGCACGAATGAAACCACGGACCCTCAGTATCATGGTAGGGGCAATATATCGCCTACCCTAGGCGATATATCAGCTCCAGTGGCCTATTTTGAATCTTCATAGAATCCGAGCTTGAAACAACCCTTAGCCTCTTGACTTGCCTCTGAACGTTTTTGACCGAGTCTTGAGCATTTGTTGAATAGATAATTCAAATATATTCAATTTTTAATCATTTATTTATTCAATATAAAAGGAGATAGTTTCACTCCTTGAACTCTATAAATATGACCCTTCACTCAGCCATTTTATTCATTCTTCAAGCTGTGTTCAGAGCCTTCAAGTTGCTATAGTTTCTATAGAGAGATACACTTGGGTTTTGGGATAAAAGCTTTATCATCTTAAAGATTTATAAACACTTGGGTAGTGAGATATATTGTGATTTTGATATCGAGGTGTAGAACGGTTCTAGTTTATCCAAGGTAATAATATTCATTAGGGGTGTTCATAAAACCGCCCACACCGCACAAACCGCCCACATCGCACCAGATCGCATCGTAATTTGTGGTTTAGAACCCTTCGCAGTGCGGTTATGGTTTGTATTTTTGCCAAACTGCGCGGTGCGGTGCGGTACGGTTTTTAAATTTTATAAATGTGGTTCAAACCACACCGCACCGCATCATTATATATATTAACTTTTTTATATATTTTTTCAATTTTACTACATTTAAAGTTAATGCATAATTATTTATATAGTATAATATAATATACACAACATCTAGAAAGAAATATAATGTTTCATAGGATGCTAACACATATTCTACTTCAATCTAAAGATATTCCTTTTTAATTAAAATAATATTTACTTTTATATTACATTTTTTATTTGTTATTAGTTTGTTATATTTTTATTGTTTTGCTTAAAGTTTATTAGCTTGTTGTACATTTAATTATTTTGTTAAACACTCTATGGTTATGAGATTTATTATGAATCTTTGTTAATTATAATATTTAATTGTTAAATTATTTGGCGATAGGTATAAACCGCCAAAACCGCACCGCACCACACCGCACTTTTGCAGTGCGGTTTATGCGGTTTGAGGTCTAGGCGGTGCAGGTTGCGGTTTGGAAAATTGTTCAAACCGCATATGCGGTGCGACCCAAAAAATTAGAGAAAAACCACACCAACCGCACCACGAACACCCCCTACTATTCATAAGTTCTATTCTTTATGATTCCTTAGTTTTCCTTAAGTTCTTTCAGATCCTAACTTCTGTTTATGATTTTGATGGATAGGTGTTTAAGTTCTTAATTTAAGGTTCTTCTCGGTAAGATTCTTCTTTGATGGTTTAGTTTTCTTTTCATCTCTTTTCTTTAGAAACTCACCATTCTTTATGTTTGGTTTTAGGAGTTCCAATCCTGCTCTTGTCTCAAATATTTTGGTTTTTGGTAAGGAAAATTAGATAGTTTAGTATTATGATCTAGTATATGTAATGTACGATCTAACATTTTAGGTACAATAAAGGGGTAAGTGTGTCTGGACTTGAGGTGCCCAATGATGTATGACGGATTATGTCCGGTAGGCTCGGTTGCCAAAACTTTATGCGGACCTATGTCCGGTGTGTGACAGACTTTTGTCCAAGGCTTAACTGCCACCCCTGTATAAACACTTATCTTTTTATTATATCTGGCTTGTTATCATAGTTATGATCATGACATATGACCTATAGTTATGATTTATGACCTATGACCTATGACTTAGAGTATGATTTATGATTTATGACTTAGATTTATGATTTAGAATTATGACTTAAGTTATGATATGATCTAGAGGTTTATGTTTGTATGATTCTTGTGAATTTATGTTATGTTTGATTATATTACTAGCTCTTGTTTGTATTTTCCTTACTGGGCTTAGAAGCTCACTCCTTATGAGGTTATTATTTTAGGCAATTAAGGATAGAAAGGTCAGTGGCGAGTGGAACCTAAGAGCTTCGTGATGTACTCGTGGGGATCATATAGTCGAGGAAGATCAAGTGGGCATATTTTTATTAAAGAATGATTATTTTAAATTTTTATTTAAATGTTGCTCATATTTTTATGTTAAACATAATTATTTTGTTTTTGTAAAACCATGGATCCATGTATTTATTGATTTTTAAGTTTTTATTCAATAAAAGTGCAATATTTATGAATTATGATCCAACGCTGTGTTCTTGGTAATCTATGAGAAATTAGGGCGTTACCGGTGGTATCAGAGCCTTGACTATATTGGTCCTGAACGTTCCCACGAAATACACATGATAGCTACAAAGGACCTACTCGTTACCAAGTAAGTATATACATTGTTTTCAAAATATGTGTGTAATGTTTTTCTTGTGTTATTTTCAGAAATTAGCCCAATGGACTCAAGTGTGGTTAGAAAGCTTAAAGCTATAAGAGGATACCAGACCTTGAGTATAATAATGGATCCGATGTGGAGGATTAGACGCATATAAGAACACATCGTTAAATTTTATTTTATGATGTTTTAGAAAATTTTCACTTATTCATAATTTTTTTTTAAAAAAAATGTTATCTGCTTTTGTTATTGTTTCATTGTTTAGTAAATGTTAAGAAATTTTTGGATTCAATTGAAAGTGTAAAGTTTAAATTCCTCTCTTATGGGTTAACCCATTTGTGAAGGCCCATTTTCTTTGCATTATTAGATTGGGTCCAATTTAAACAAATAACAATTAATAAAGCAAGGGTTCAAATTCCTATCTTTTGGGTCCAAGTGGAAGTTAGGGGGCCTTAGTAATGGGTACGATATACTGAACCCAGCCCTCCTCCATGGAAGATTCAATTGTTAAGGCCCATTTACCCAACTTGGACTTAATTGTAATAGGGTAGTTTTTATAGATAGATGGACCTAATAGACAGTAGTACAATAGGTTAAGTTGTAGCCTCTACTTGTTTTGTTTGTCTTGGTTTTTCAATTCTTTTCTCTTTTGGGGGAAATAAAGAAGACACATGGAGCAGGAACCAAGAAGATCTGAAAGACTAAATGGCCAAGGTAGAGGCCAAGGCAGAGCTCGAGGAAGGGGAATGGGGCGAGGAAGAAGAGTAGCCGCCACCCCCACATATGACGAATTTCCAGTAGCCCCGGGAATGCCAGAGGCACCCAATGTAGTGGAAGGGTTGGTAGCTACTGCTACTCGAATAAATTTGGAAAGAGAAAATGCCCATCTTAGGGCAGAGTTAAGGAGAAGGGAAGAAGAATTCCAAATAAATTATGGGAAACAACAACAAGTGGCGCAGCAAGTCATTCCTCTAGCACAATTACTATAGTTGGTAGAACCTCGCTATGAGGCAGTGTATGAATGCTTTAGGAAGCAGCAGCCACTGAACTTCGACAGCATGTCAGACCCAATAGAAGCAGAAGAGTGGCTTCGATTAGTGGAGTCCATTCTTCAACACATGCGGCTGGGAAACGAAGATCGAGTCTCATGCACTTCAAGCTTGCTAAAGAAAGATGCCCGGATCTGGTGGGATATAGTGAAGCAGACTAGAGATGTGAATGTCATGACTTGGGATGAGTTTACTCAAGTCTTCAACAAGAAGTATTATAGTCCTGTGATTCTAGCCACAAGGGTGGACGAATTCATAGCGCTTACTCAAGGGCATTTGACTGTGACGGAGTATGCCAGGAAGTTTGATAGGCTGGCTAAGTTTGCGGCGGACATGGTACCCACTGAGATGCTAAGAATTCAAAGATTCGTGAAGGGACTGAAACCTATGATAGCCCATGACGTGAAGTTGATTCGGGGGATAACCACTTATGCGGAAACATTAGAGGTAGCCTTGGAAGCTGAGCAGGCTGAAGAAAGAATCTGGAAGGAAGGCGAGGCCAGAAGGGATGCCAAAAAGAATAACAATGAACAGAATGACCACAAATGAAACACATGATGTGGTCAAAATCAAAAGACTGACAGGAAGAATAAGACTACATCAGAAAATAACGGGAATAAGAAGCCTTGTGTGGAATATCCCTAGTGCCCTATCTGCAAGAGGAAGCATTCAGGAGAATGTCGATATAAGATGAAAGGTTGTTTCAATTGTGGAGATGAAGGATACATTAAAAAGGATTGCCCAAAGTTGAAGGACCAAATGAAAGATGACAAGCTAGTGCTAGCCAGAGTTTTTGCTCTTACTAGAGGTGAAGTAGAAACTAGTAATACTATGTTGATAGGCCTGGTCACTATCTCTGGTAAATTATGCAATGTGTTATTCGATTCAGGAGCTACGCATTTTTTTGTTTAAATGAATATGATCGATAACTTAGATAGACCATGCGAACTTTTTAGAGATAAGTTTGTTACGGAGTTACCCTCGGGGGAAAGAATGCTATCTAGTAGAGGGGTGCGTAGTGTTGTAGTTAGAATTGAAGGAAAAGAATTACCAGTAGATTTGATCGAGTTAGACTTTAAAGATTATGATGTAATTTTAGGCATGGACTGGTTAGCAAAATATGGGGCAACGATAGACTGTAAGGGTAAGACAGTCAACTTTCAAACAGAAGGCAAAGAGCAGTTCACCTTCAAAGGAATTATTTCCCAAACTCGCATACCGATAGTCTCAGCTCTCAAAGCTCAATGGTTAATCAATAACAGTTGCCAGGTGTTTCTAGCTACTGTGGTGACAAAACACGAGAGACGCAACTCAAACCAAAGGAAGTACCCATTGTATGTGAATTTCTCGAGGTGTTTCCAGAAGATCTATTGGGATTACCTCCGAGTAGGGAAATCGAGTTTGAAATGGAATTGGCACCTGAGACAGCACCAATCTCGAAAGCTCCCTATAGAATGGCGCCTACCGAGTTAAAGGAGTTAAAGATGCAACTGCAGGAGCTTTTAGACAAGGGTTTCATCCGACCGAGCTATTCGCCTTGGGGAGCACCAGTGCTTTTTGTCAAAAAGAAAGACGGGAGTATGAGGATGTGCATCGACTATCGAGAATTGAATAAAGTGACGATTAAGAACAAATACCCTTTACCTCGAATAGACGATCTTTTTGATCAACTACAAGGATCTATGGTGTTCTTAAAGATTGATTTGCGCTCAGGGTATCATCAGCTAAGAATACGAGAAGAAGATATCCCAAAGACGACTTTTCGAACTAGATATGGACACTACGAGTTTCTGGTGATGCTTTTTGGCTTAACAAACGCACCAGCATCATTCATGGATCTTATGAACCGAGTATTTAAGGACTATCTGGATAAGTTCGTTGTGGTGTTTATAAACGACATATTGATCTACTCAAAGACAAAAGCCGAGCATGAGGAGCACATGTGACAGACGTTGGGACGACTCAAAAGTCATCAATTATATGCTAAGTTTAAGAAATGCGAATTCTGGCTAGAGAAGGTGGCATTTTTAGGACATATTATGTCTAAAAATGGCATGGAAGTAGACCCAACCAAGATCGAAGCAGTGAAGGACTGGTCCAAACCCAAGAGTGCCACAGAGGTTAGAAGTTTTCTGGGATTGGCAGGATATTATAGACGATTCGTTGAAGGGTTTTCCAAAATAGCTACACCCTTAAAAAATTTGACGCGGAAGCAACATAAATTTGTATGGACGGAGAAATGTGAAGAAAGCTTCCAAACGTTAAAGGACAAGATTATATCAGCCCTAGTTCTATGCGTCCTAAACGAGAAGGGTAAGTTTGTAGTGTATTGCGACTCGTCGAAGCAGGGACTTGGATGCGTTTTGATGCAAGACGAAAGAGTGGTCGCCTATGCCTTGAGATAGCTAAAGGAGTACGAACAACGGTATCCGACCCATGACTTAGAATTAGCAGCGGTGGTTTTCGCTCTAAAGATTTGGAGGCACTTTTTGTACGGAGAAAAGTGCAAAATCTATACGGACCATAAAAGTCTTAAGTACTTCTTTACGCAGAAGGAGCTCAATATGAGGCAACGGAGGTGGCTAGAGTTAGTAAAGGACTATGATTGTGAGATCATGTATCATCCGAGAAAGGCTAACATCGTGGCAGACACACTTAGTAGATGGAGTTACGGAAGCTTGTCAACACTTAAGGGGATAGCCCAACAATTGCAAGATAATATTAAGAGGTTCGGAATTGAGCTAATAACTGGACAACTAGCTGACCTCACGATCAAGTCAACTCTAATGGAGGAAATAAAGGAGAAAAAACAAGAGGATGGGTTTCTTCTTAAAATGAAGGCAGCATTACAAAGCTCAGAGAATGCTGATTTCTCCTTGACAAAAGAAGGCATGCTACGATATAGGAATCGACTATGTGTGCCAGAAAGTGGAGGATTAAGAGAAAGTATTATGAATGAAGCACACACTACTCCGTATTCACTTCACCCGGGATCGACCAAAATGTACAACGATGTCAAGACTATGTACTATGGCCGGGAATGAAGAAAGACAACATAATTTGTAGCAAAATGCCTTAAATGTCAACAAGTTAAGGCCGAACATCAAAGACCCGTTGGAACTTTGCAACCATTAGTGGTTCCCGAATGGACATGGGAAGATATAGCGATGGACTTCGTGACGGGGTTACCAAGGACCACCAAGCAGCATGACTCTGTTTGGGTGATAGTAGATAGACTCACAAAATCTGCTCACTTCTTGCCAGTGAGAATAGTTTATAACGCTGAGCAGTACGCAGAGCTTTATGTGGCGAAGATAGTGAGATTCATGGAGTTCCAAAGACGATAGTCTCCGAAAGAGGATCGGTTTTTACCTCAAAGTTCTGGGAAGGTCTACAGCGTGCAATGGGCACTAAGTTAAAGCTAAGTACGACATTTCACCTTCAAAATGATGGTCAGTTAGAACGTACCATACATATATTAGAAGATATGTTGAGGGCATGTGCATTAGACTTCTCAGGATCATGGAGCAAGTATCTTCCGTTGATAGAATTCTCTTACAACAACAGTTATCAGGCAACGATAGGCATGGTGCCTTATGAGATGCTATATGGACGGAAATGCCGATCACCACTTCATTGGGATGAGGTTGGTGAAAGACAATATTTAGGACCTGAGGCTGTAAGGGAAGCAACTGAGGCAGTAGAAAAGATAAGATAGCGAATGATTGTCGCTCAAAGTCGCCAGAGGAGCTATGCCGACGCTAAGAGGCGGAATGTTGAGTTTTCAGTAGGCGATTAAGCCTTTCTCAAAGTTTCTCTGATGAAGGGGATTATGCATTTCAGGAAGAAAGGAAAGTTAAGCCCGAGGTTTATAGGTCCTTTTGAGATATTGGACAAAGTAGGGCATGTAGAATATCAGTTAGCTTTACCGCCATCATTAGCCGAAACACATAACGTCTTTCATGTATCGATGTTGAGAAAATACATATCAGATCCATCCCATGTGCTCGATTACCAGGCTCTAGAGTTAAAACAAGATTTCAGTTATGAAGAATGACCAGTACGCGTTCTAGAGTGGGGAACTAAGGAGTTAAGGTCCAAAAGTGTTCCTATGGTTAAAATCTTGTGGAGCAATAGCACGGAAAGAGAGACCACATGGGAATTGGAGGAATATATAAGGGAGCGGTATCCCGAGATGTTTGGTAAGTAAATTTTGAGGACAGAATTCTTTTAAGTAGGGGAGAATTGTAGCGTCCCAGAATTTTACTTAGCTAGATAGTAGTAGTAGTAGATAGTAATAGCTTATAGTATGTTAGTTTTAGCAGATATTGGTTCAAGCGGAACTTAGTTGGATACTCATGGCAATAGTTATGGATTTTATTAGTTTAACTTATGGTTTAGAAATATTAATTATAACATAAGGTTTGATTAAAATAATTGGACATAGAATATTATTTATTATAACCTAAGGTTTAGATAGAATTATTAAGAGCATAACACTTGTCACAATCTTGTTTATTTGAGGATTTAAGCATTTTAAATGAAGAGTTTAATAATAGAAGAATCTAGAAGCTCTAGAACCTTCCAGAACCTGCTAGAATCACGTATTACTCAGTCAAAGCTGTTTAATCAATTCAAATGATCCTGAAATGTGGAAAAATGTGTTTGAAATATCAGCGTATTCCGATATATCGCAACTATAGGGGCCGATATATCGCCTACCCTAGGCAATATATTGGCTCCAGTGGCCTGTTTTGAATCTTTATAGAATCCGAGCTTGAAACAACCCTTAACCTCTTGACTTGCCTCTGAACATTTTTGACCGAGTCTTGAGCATCTGCTGACACAGATAATTCAAATATATTCAATTTTTAATCATTTATTTATTCAATCTAAAAGAAGATAGTTTCACTCCTTGAAATTTATAAATAGGACCCTCCACTAAGCCATTTTATTTATTCTTCAAGCTGTGTTCAGAGCCTTCAAGTTGCTATAGTTTTTATAGAGAGATACACTTGGATTTTGGGATAAAAGCTTTATAAACACTTGGGTAGTGAGATTTAGTGTGATTTTGATATCGAGGTGTAGAACGGTTCTAGTTTATCCAAGGTAATACTATGCATAAGTTCTATTCTTTATGATTCCTTAGTTTTCCTTAAGTTTCTTTCAGATCCTAACTTCTGTTTATGATTTTGATGGATAGGTGTTTAAGTTCTTAATTTAAGGTTCTTCTTGGTAAGATTTTTCTTTGATGGTTTAGTTTTCTTTTCATCTATTTTCTTTAGAAACTCACCATTCTTTATGTTTGGTTTTAGGAGTTCCAATCCCGCTCTTGTCTCCAATATTCTGGTTTTTGGTAAGGAAAATTAGATAGTTTAGAATTATGATATAGTTTATGTTTGTATGATCTAACATTTCAGGTACAATAAAGGGGTAAGTGTGTCTGGACCTAAGGTGTCCAATGATGTATGACGGACTATGTCCGGTAGGCTCGGTTGCCAAAACTTTATGACGGACCTATGTCCGGTGTATGACGAACTTTTGTCCAGGGCTTAATTGCCACCCCTGTATAAACACTTATCTTTTTATTATATCTGACTTTTTATCATAGTTATGATTATGACATATGACCTATAGTTATGATTTATGATCTATGATTTGTGATCTATGACCTATGACCTATGAGTTATGACTTAGAGTATGATCTATGATTTATGTCTTAGATTTATGATTTCGAATTACGACTTAAGTTATGATATGATCTAGAGGCTTTTGTTTGTATTATTCTTGTGAATTTATGTTATGTTTGATTATATGACTAACTCTTATTTGTATTTTCCTTACTGGGCTTAGAAGCTCACTCCTTATGATGTTATTATTTCAGGCAATTAAGGATAGAAAGGCCGGTGGCGAGGGAACCTAAGAGCTTCATGATGTACTCATGGGGACCATATAGTCGAGGAAGAGCAAGCCGGCCTATTTTTATTAATGAATGATTATTTTAAATTTTTATTTAAATGTTGCTCATATTTTTATGTTAAAGACAATTATTTTGTTTTTGTAAAACCATGGATCCATGTATTTATTTATTTTCAAAATTTTATTCAATAAAAGAGCAATATTTATGAATTATGATCCAATGCTGTGTTCTTGGTAATCTATGAGAAATTAGGGCATTACATTGACATACGACCAGAGCACGAATAACCAGTTATTAATAGTCTTTGGACTTGGTCAACGAAAGGCGCGAATAGGCTCAACTTCGAGTTGCATCTTACCAGCAAAAGATTGCTCGATATTTTAACTCTAAAGTACGCGAAAGAAAGTTTAACGTGGGAGATTTGGCATTTAGAAGAGTTTTTATCAACATTCGCGACCAGAATGCTGGAGTACTTGGACTGTAACGCCCTGGATAGCTAAGACCGTTACACTGTGACTTATAAAGGTGCAAGACTCGCTAATCAAGTCAATATTTTAAAAACGTGTCACTAAACAAGTAAGAGCTAGGGTTAAAAAGGTTTTGGTCTCAAAAGACTCATTTCATATATTTAAACTATTATAAACACGGGATCCCATAAGAAAACAGAGTTAAAATAAGTTTAGAGACTCCCAAAAGTACTTGAGTAATCACTAGCCATATTAAGGCAAAATAGACAGTCTTCAGGTCTCGCATCCCTGCCTAAACCTCAACTGTGGTGGCCGGGCAACTAGCTATGTACATTCTACTCGCTGAGCTCTCCAATCAAGGCTGATCTAACTTGCCCTTGCCTTTACCTGCACCACGTAGCACCCGTGAGCCAAGGCCCAGTAAGAAAACATCTTATACAATTCAATCAATGATAACAGACAGTTAATTCATTAAGCATGTATTCCCATCAGATAATCCACAACAGATATTCAGCACGTACATTCAGATTCAAGATACAATCAATCACATATTACACTCATATCACATAATATTCAGGGGCGACGACTTAGGCCGCACCCTCTGTTTAACCCACTGACTCTGGCCCGCTTAAATCGAGCTCAATGCATAATAAGCTGTCCTCGGCTACCAGTGGCAGAGCCGCGCCCTGTGCGCTAGTGAAACCCTTGGCACCCTTAGGCCGTTCGTTCACTAAATGGCTTGCATGGCATAATACCATCTTTTCAAGCGTTTACAATAGGGAGCCCTTAGTCCCGTCACATATATTCAACAAGGTGCAGTTTTCTTACCTTTAGTTTGTACAGTTATTGAATTATGAGCAACGCCCCTTAAGCACGACCCGTTCCCGAGCCTAAGCCTTTATCACCTAGCACAACCAAAGTATAGGGTTCCATTAATACTCGAATATAGGTTTCTGGTTATAAAACTAACTCCCGGATATCCGAATTCCACCAAGCACGGTGGTGAAATCAATCCCGAGCATACTAGACCACTTTCCCGTGCCTAAAACCCTAAAACACTCATGTTCACACTCAAGGGCTGCGGCCCTTGAAGCTTAGCCGCGGCCCTAGCCTCAAAACAGAACCAAGCCCATCCTAAACAAAAACACGCGCCGCGGCCCTTGCTTTGGGCGCCGCGCCGCCCTCCCATGGTCGAGCCTCCTTGGCCCTTTTTCATCCTAGGGCCGCAGCGCTCTAGAACAGAGCCGCGACCCTCCCCTTCATGCCCAAAGAATCCATCATTTATAAGCTTGAAACCTCACCTTAAACCATCCCAAAGCTCCCCAACTCATAACCAATTAATCCCAACTCCTTTGGCATGACTTAAACAACATAATTCCACAGAAAACACAGCCTAACACACACTAATCTTCTCTTTTCAATTTCTAAAACTCAAGAGCTATAAACACTCAAACCAGCCATTCAAATCCAATTTAAGACTTCTAAACCATGAGTTGAAACTTACCTCTTCTGCTGAACCACTTCACCAAACCAAAGCCAAGCTAAGTCCCCAAGTTTCCTCCTCAATTCTGCCTTAAAACATCAAAACCATGTTTGCCTCAAAACTTAACCAAAACCTAGAATTTCCAACCACAAAAGAGAAGATTAAATTGCTTACCTTAACCCTAACTCATTTCTTGATTAATCCCTAAGATAAGCCTCCAAATCCCCACCTCAATCCTCAGAAATTCCAGCTTGATTCCCTTAAGATTTCTGTGTTCCTTTCTATCTTGTGTTTCCTTGAGAGAGAAAGAGAACTGAGGTAAAGAGTTTTAATTGGTTTATCTCTCTTCCAAAAGTTTCCTTAAGTCTATCTTATTTCTAAGTCAATCCCAAGGCTCGGGGTGCCGGACCGTCCCCGAGGCCAAAACGGTAAAATCCCCCAATATTCCCGCCTAGACATCCTAACCTCAAATATATCTCCATATATTTATTTTCGTAACCCGATAGTCCAAACCACTACCCGATACCTAAAATACCCCTGACTTGCCCAAAGTCATATCTTAAGTCCCGTTGTGACTTTTCCCGCTATCTGACCCTAGGATCATCTCGAGTCGTGCTCTGCGAACCTGCCCACATAATAATGTGGTTCTCACATATATCACATATTTATTTCATATTATCACATAATATCATCAATTATCATATAATCAACATTAATCACATATTCACACATTTACGTCAACAATATCCATTCTAATCCCATTTATGCCCTCCCGGCATGCTAATAAAGGCCCTTAAGCCTTATTAGCAAATTTGGGTCGTTACACGGACCGAACTGGGAAGGTCCATATCAAATTGAAGAAATCCTTCAACCATACACATATAACTTGCTCGCTTAAATGGAGATCTCGTTCCTCGCTATTGGAATGGAGAACACCTGCGCAAGTATTACCAATGAACAATTCTTTTTTAAAGAATTGGCTTGTATTAATTGTACTTTTTACAAGTTTGTGAACAAGGACTGGTCAGTTAGATGGCTGGTTTCTTATAAGTGTAAGATCAAATTTTGATCACTCGTATAGACCCTAATTTTGTCTATTTTATTACGAGAAATAAAAGAAACCGTGCGTAGCTAGTTATTCTTGCCAATTATTGTATTTATTACAAGTATTTGCTCATTACGTGTGTTGTTTTGCTATATTTTCATTGATTGTTTATAAGTATGCGAGCAGTAATGTTCGAACATGTATTGGTCATGGAAAGTGACCAAGAACCTTAAGCTCCTCGATCACTTGGGGGGCATATAAGATACTAAGCGAGCAAAGCATATCAACATAGACATATGTAAACATACGAGCAAAATAAGGGAAAGCATACTACGACACTTAGAGTATTTTTAAAAATTTTTAGTTAATTTTGTGAAATCTTAATAAAGTATTATGCTAAGTTCGGTCATGCGAGCAGATGTTATAATAACATTAAGAATATATTATAATATCATAATGAAATGTCTTTACACTGCGAGCAATTGCTGCTCGGATGTAATTAAAAATATTAAAAGGAAATTAAAGTTGCCTTAGGCAGAAAATTGTCTTAACATCATGAACTGTTGATAAACGAGTTTTAGGCTTGTTTATGGTCTAGTTTTTAGGAAGATTTTCATTAGTTTAGGGCTGTTTTATTGCAGATTTATGCTTGTTTGTTCATGTTTCAGGATTTTGATGCTAAGATGGTGAAAAGAGTGGAATGAAGTGAAAGTGGAAGAAAATGAAGTTATTTTGGAGAAAATCGAGTCATTCGGGAGCAAGAAGTCCAAGTAATGTTTCTGTGAATAGCGCTACAGCGCTATCATAATGGTGCTACAGCTCTAGAAAGGCGACTTCAAGGCATTTGTTTTTGTAAATAGCGCTACAGATATGCAAGTAGCGCTACAACGCTTGAGAATCCTGAAGAGTAGCGCCCCAGCACTCAAAACCTAATGCTACAATGCTAGTACGTGAATTTTTGATGAAATTTGGCTATGTTATTAGCGCTACAGCGCCCAAAACCTAGTGCTACAACGCCATTGACACATTTTGAAATCTTAAGCCACTTTTAGAAGGACAAAACAGTCTTTTCACTTAGGGGATTGGAAAACTATTTAAGTGACATTAATCTGTGAATTTAGGAGGGAGTGTTTAGTTTTAAAAACCCTAGATCTAGAAAAGATTGTTGTATTTATATTTCTTTTTCTGGTTTATGACTTTCTAGATTTCTTCTTCATCTTAATTCTTTAGGTTATTTTCTATGAACAATTATCTGAATTATATTGTCATTATGCTATCCATGAACTACATCCTTTATCTAGGGATTAATGTAGACCCTTGAATTTCAATTTAATTTTATTATGGTGTTTTATTGATAATTTTTCTCTATTCTAATATATATGATGTTTACTTAATGCTAGTAAATACTTGATCACTATTTACATGATTTAATGGTTTTGATTCAAAATTCGAAAGATGAGAATTGAATATGCTATCATTATATATACATAGGTTGCATATTGGACAAAAGTACCTATATGGCTTGTGTAGTAATTAGGTTTCTATGCTTAATGCCTTCTATGTGTTTAAGTTTATCACAAAGATGTAGAAAACTTGCATATAGGCTGAGATCTTATATCTTGAAAAAGAATAAGAATCAATTTATGTTAACCTGCTATTAGAATAAGAAGAAGAGATTTAGAACAGATTAGTAAAATTAATAGAATGAAAAGTTGATGAAATTAATTCCTAGGATTTTTATTATTGATTTTTAATTCGTTGATTCATTGTTATGTTTACAGTTATTTAAATTGTGTTTGTAGTTTAGAATTATTCATCTTGATTTTAATCACCAAATAGAAAGTGAAAATCAATTTTTGGTAATTGGTTAATAGTCTATGCGGGACGATCTCTGTTCTTACAGAATTTATTACTTGACACGACCACGTATACTTGCATGCAGATTTAAGCGATCAACTGTTGTTCGTATGTTTTAATTACATAAATAAAATTGTTACTGTGCAGTTGAAGGAGGGTCCTGTTGAGACTGTTGGTCGACTTAAGGTCCGGCTTCTTCTTTAGCACCATCAATGCATGTCGCCAAGGAAATTTCAAAAGACTCCGAGGCATTTTAATCATTTCTTTCCTCCTCTAGGCGAGCAGAACACTTGGCAAGTTCAGCTTGTTTTACCTGCTCGGGAAGATAATCGAAGTTTGCCTCTGGATTGTTCTTCTAAAACATGTAGAAGCAATTGAAGGTAGTTCCTCGGAACCTCTCCAAGTTTTGGGAATTCTTCTCCTTGAGAAATTTGACTCACTCCTCTAGACCAGTGGCCTCCTTCAGGCTCGCCTCCAGATGCCCTTGAAGCTTGGCTACTTCCTGGTAGTTAGTCTCAGAGGCTTCCTTAAACTTCTCCTTGGCAGCAACAGCCTTGGCCAGATCTTCTTGGCTCCTCTTCAGCTCCTCGGTTAAATTGGAGACTTTGTCTTCAGCTGCCTTAACCTTGGCCTCACATGTCTTGATCTCTTCGGCAGTTGCCTTTTCCTTGGTTTCCCATGCCTTGATCTCCTCGACATGTTTTGCATCGACCTCTTCAGTGTGATGCCAGCTGTTGTTCACGGTCAAGATACCCTATGAACAGTAGAAGAATGAAGCTTTCAGAGCTAATCAAAGGAAATGTTGTTCAACTAAAACACAATACATAAGAAACTTACACTGAGGAGTTCATTGAACCCACAAGCAAGGACCTGGCTGGGTTTCAACGCAGGAAGATAGGCGAAGGCCTCCTGGCTACGACGGTGCTTGGACAATTTCTACAGTTTTTCATTTGTTGAGCTATAGGCTTTGCTCAATAAATCTACAGCCAGAGATCTTCCTGCCTAGTTGGTGGAAGGAGCAATGCGAGGAGGAGGAGGAGGTGTAGTTGATTTAGAAGGAATGGGAGCTGGAGGGTCCTCTGGTCGAGCTCTTTTACTTGAAGGCACCCCACTACCTTCTCCAGGGTGTCTTATGCTTAACTTCTTCCTGCTTGGTGGAGCGTCTGCAGAAGCATAGATATCGAAGGCATCGTCAGATGGCATGACTACAAAACAAGAACAAACGAGAAGATATGTCAAAAAATAGTTTGACACAATAAAAGAGCAAATTAAAGAGAAATTATAAGTAGTATACTCAAACTATTATTACTGATCACTACATTATCTAAAGTGTTAGTGCTACACTCACTATCTGCCTCGAAGAAGTCCAAGCTAAAACTACTGGTCATAAATTTAAAGTTGTCATCCCTATCAAATAAATGACAAGGGATGGGCAAGTTATTTAGAAGTGAGAAATCTATATCGTTCTTATATGAAGATTTGAGTATAGGGCCAGTGTATTCTGGTAGTTTTTGTTTTCCCCTCCCAAGTTGGGTAGGGGTATTAGCTGCTCGAGTGTTAAGGGATGGTTCTCGAATGGTCACTCCTGTTGGTCATTGCCTTCGGGGTTGTGACACATCTTGCTGTTGCTCAGGGATTTTTTGTCCTTCAGTGGCACTCCCCGCGATGGATTCCCTCACCTCCTAGTGAGGTTCTAAAAGGTCGACCAGCATTAAATTGCTCTCCATGACCAGCTCCTTGACGCTTTTTTCTATATTCGTCATGCTGGCTAGAGCTGAGGCTCTTATTTCCATTTCTGGAGTAGGGTTTGGTCAGTACCATGGACCTAGATGTAGCATAAAATAACTAAGGACAAGGAAAGATGAAAAAATGACTAGATAAACGTCGACCAGAGATTGAAAGTATACCTCCTCGTGTGAGGGCCATGATGTTTGCGACCAAGTTGGTTGTAAGGAAGTACTCTTGGAAGTACCTTCCTACAGTAGACTTGTCAGTTATGTCACTCAGGAATGTGCGAGTAGACTCCTGGTGGTCAAAATGGAAGAACCCTGTGTTGTTCGGATTGGGGTTGGATTTGAGATCGAACAGGTAGTTGATCTCATGCGGGGTAGGCATAGGCCATTTTTTGTGGTTGTATAAGATAAAGAGTGCTAAAAGTACTCTATATCCATTGGGTGTTATTTGGAAAGGGGCGACCTCAAAATAATTGGCCACCCCTCGGAAAAAGTCATACAAGGGCAAGATTGCCCCTGCTTCTATATGATACCTCGACCAGGCGCTGTAGGCACCTCCGGGTACGTTCGCCCTCTGGTCGGGTGTTGGTTTTTATAGGGTAATCCTGGGAAGCCCATACTTCTTGAGATATTTTGCCACCATCCTGGTCGATATGATGCTAGGAGGGGAAATATACCAGTCAACCTCTGCTCGAGGGCCATCACGGGGATGAGCTTTAAGCTGGAAATCTGGTGGTGAAACGTTCAATGGTTGAGGATCGCTTGAAGGACCCTCTGCATTGGTTGTAGGCTGGTTGGAAGGTGAATCAGTGGTTTTCCTTTTTCTACGAGCAGTGTATTTGACGCGACCCATGTTCGATTGGTTCTGAGATGGGTAAAACGAGATGGCTCGAGAAAAGGCAAAGAAGGTTGTTCTTGATCCTCAAATAGTAAAACGAGAAGATCGTCGTCTATTGGTCTCTCACCTCCCCATGGATCATGCATGAATATATGAGAGGAGCAAAGGGGAAGTGAGAATCTACGACCAATAGTTAGAAGAAAGAGAAAGCAAGGATAACATTGCTCATGTATACAAGTTAAGCTTTTATACGACTAGCAACATCCCGATAAAAACACAATAAACATGTGAGCAGATTGGAAAAATAGATCAAAAAGTGAATGTGAAAAGTTTTCCAGAAAAACTTTTCAACTCCGAAAACATGTGGGAAAAACCCAGTTTTTCCAAAATACTCAAAATCGAATGTTCACTTTGATTTTGGGTCCAAAATCGGGGTACCTATACCCCACGTTGCTTTTTAAGCATTGTCTAGTATTTTATATTGCCTAAGATCCCTATTCTACCATACTTATTCTATGTATGTTTGCCTAAACCCAGTTACCCAAGAAATCTCTAAAGAACAGTAGAAACCCAGTTTCGGAAACTCCTGAATCAAGACCAGAATACATGAAAATTTCTACAAAAATAAGAGGATGGATTCAAAAACTTACTTGGGGTATAGATTGTAGAAGAAATCATGAAATTTTGGCTCGGAGTTGCTCGAAGACGTCTCAAATCGCACTAAAGTCTCTGGGTTTTCTTAAAGGTTTTTTTGAGTTCTTGAAGAAAGGGAGAAGGTTCGTGTAAAAAAAAATGAAAAACGTGAAGGGGCTTATATTTACACTGCTCGGAGCAATAATAGAAGGTAATGATGGGAGTAGAGTTTCGATGCATGGGGAATATCAATAACCGTCAAAATATTTCTGGGAAACTGTAAAGGTCATGATTACTTATTTTTTTTCAAAAAAGTACTAACAGATGTGAGAGGTCAGATGGATTGTTGGTCGATTAAGTTTATTAAATGTTGATCGCATTAAAATAAACTTGGAGGGAAAATGTTTACCCTAAAAATATTTTCTTGCTGACATGGCACAATCAGTGTGCACGTGGATTGCACATGACTGTT
Source organism: Humulus lupulus (assembly GCF_963169125.1). Taxonomy (NCBI): domain Eukaryota; kingdom Viridiplantae; phylum Streptophyta; class Magnoliopsida; order Rosales; family Cannabaceae; genus Humulus; species Humulus lupulus. The sequence continues at coordinate 140,154,249 of NC_084797.1, read as the reverse complement.
TAGTGATGGCAGTCTGGTCGACCAACGACCAGAATAGAAGTTGCTCGATGGATTCAAGAAAGATGTTGAACAGTACGACAGAAGATGTGCTGACATATGTGACCAGGTCTGATCGTAGTAATGAAGCTATAGATCAAATGCAATTATAAGTCATTTATTTTAAAGATATTTGACCCTATTTATGTGTAAAGATTATGATTTCTATTATTATTGAAATATGCTTGTAACAAAGTTTAAACATGGCTCATCGACCCATGTGTACATCCTTGAGCCTATAAATATGACTCATGGGATTCATTTAAGGGGGGCAATAATTTATATTAAGAGAGAACTAGTATTTTTTATACACTGGAACTCCAATCATTCACAAGCAATCAAATTATAACAATTTATCCAAGTGTTCATCCATATATTCATTCACATGCATAACAGTGCTGATAAGCACGCCTCAATATCACCATGCAATAGTCAAGGGTCAGGCCCTATCAGTATCTCATGCTCCCTATTAATCAAACATATATTAACAGTCATATCTCATTCAAATCATTTAAGCACATAGTCATATATACACAATTTACCAAACCCTGAGTCGAGCTTGTCTTTAACGACAAATGTACATGTCCAGCCAGTCTTCAGGAACCCTTAAACCTAGGACGCTCTGATACCAAGTTATAACACCCTGGATAGCCAAGACCGTTACACTATGTGTTTATAAAGGTGCAAGACTTGCTAATCAAGTCATTTAGTTCAAAACGTGTTACTGAAACTATAGTCGAACTAGGGTTAAAAGATTTTGGTCTCAAAAGCTGCATTTCTTATAAATAAATATTTTCTATTTACATGGGATCCCAAAAGTAATAAGTTAAAGACTGTTTACAAAAGGTTCAAGATCTAGATACAATGATTAGCCACTCTAAGGAAAAACAGACGGTTAAACATTTTTCGTCCTGTTCCACTCCTTGGCCGTGGTGGCCGAACAGCTGACTATGTACATTCAACCCCGCAGCTCTCCATCTTGGGATTGGTCCAACTTGCCTTTGCCTTTACCTGCACCACGTAGCACCCGTGAGCCAAGGCACAGCAAGAAAACACAATAACAAACCACAATCAATCAACAGACAATCAGATATCTCATACTGCATAAGCATGTACTCAACAGTTTAAGCATTCATGTCAATCAAGTATTCAGCATACCAAGTATATCACTTCATATCCATAATCAATCCGCATATGATAACTAAGGTTAATGCCCTTATGCCGCACACTCTATTTATCCCACTGACTCCGGCCCGCTTAAACCGAGCTCAGTGAATATTAAGCTGTCCTCGGCTACCAGTGGTCGAGCCGTGCCCTGTGCGCAAGTATAATTTACGGCACCCTTAGGCCGTTTATCACATGTCCCATGGCATAGTACAATCTATGACATTATATAGATATCGGGAGCACTTAGTCCCATCACATACACATAACCGGGTGCAATTTTCTTACCTTTAGATTCACTAGCTTTGTTCAATTGATCCTCAAGCACGAACCCTCTCGAGCCCTAGCGCACACCTAATCACAACCATAAATAAAAATCATCACCAAACCTCAAGCCCAAAACCTAGCCTCGGGACCAATCCCGAGCTCTCGGGAAGCCCTAATTCCACCAAACAGGGTGGTGGAATCGAACCCCGAACCCCCGGGCAAAAACCCTTGAGATTAATCCAAAAACCCCTTTCTGGAAACAGGGTAGCACTACAGCGCTCTAAAGAGAGTGATACAGTGCTACAAACATAGCCAAAAGGCTCAGAAACTTCAGGGCCTAGCGCTACAGCGCCCAGTGACTAGCGCTAGTCACAGCACATCACAGCATTTTCTCCTTCGAATTTTCCCAAGCCAAACCTACTCAAAACCCAACCAAACTTCAAAGCAAGCCCTTCAACATCCTCCACTCATCCCAAACATCCCAACCACACATAACTCAAACACATGCACCCCAAATCAAGGAAATCACCATGGCTGAACCTAAAGTTCAGAAACTCAACAAAACAGCAACTGAAACCATAGAACTTAAACTAGAATTCCTTACCTTTGCTGGATGAGCTTAGCCTAGGTTATCCTCCTCAATAGTTTAGCCTTCACCTCCTCAAAGCTCAGCCTCAATTTCCCTAGAATTCCCACCAAAGCTCAGCTCAAAATCCTTGTTTACATAAAACCAGAAACTGAAGAAAACAACCTTAGACCTTACCTCAAGTGGATGGATTACTCTTGCTATCTCCTTGCTAAGCCCTCAAACCAGACCAAAGACCTAGCCTCAATCTCCTACCCAGAATCTCCTTGAGTTTCAACTTCAAATTCCTTTAGGTATTGAGGTAGAAGCCTAAACTGAATGGGAGAAGATATGGTCTCTATTTTCCTTCTTTTTTATTCTTCTTCTTTTCTTTTAAATTCCTTCAGACTCTAGACTTTCCACTAAGGCATAAAGCAATATAACTCTTATCCCTTATAAGCCAAATGACCAATTTTCCCTCCCTTAATTCCTAAGCCTCTAAATCCACCTAGGGGCATTTTGGTCATTTCACCCAATTCCCGCTAATTCCTCGAATGTCTCAAATATCTACCGCTTACTTTTCGACACCTAACTAATCACCAATTATATTCCTCAATGTCAAAATTGACCCCAATATATTCTCTAAATTCCCAGAAATACCCCCAGGCTCGCCCCGAGCCGGGTATAAATCCCCGCCGTGACTTTTTTGCTAAACCGCTCACTAGGATCGTCTCGAGTCACAGATTACAGATATATCCACATAATAATGTGGTCTCAACAATTTATCGCAAATATATGCCGTTATGCCCTCAACGAGCCAAAATTACAATTATGCCCTTCTAACCTAATCAGGGCCTACATGCATACTAATACACATAGTCATGCATCACAGATATTCAAATAGACATATAACATGCGTTTAATCATAAAATCATATATAATCCAGTTATGCCCTCCCGGCACACTAATCAAGGCCCTTAAGAGTTATTAGTAAATTTGGGTCGTTACATGTTATATATGATAATGTGACTGTAATTATATGCATGTTTATGAGTATTAAATATGCATGTGAGCCCATTCTTGATAGTTGGGGCATATTTGTAATATTGGGCCGTTGCGGGCATAAATGTTAATATATGTGAGTAAATGATTGAGAGCACATTATTATGTGGATATATTTGCAGTATATGGCTCGAGGCGATCTTGGTGAGCAGATTAGTAGAATAGTCACAGCGGGGATTAATACCCGGGTTGGAGCAAGCCTAGGGGTATTTTGGGAAGTTAATGTATATTTGAGATTTATTGAGTAATGGGTAAGTATTTGGTGATTAAATGAGCATGTTAGAATTAATTGAGAATTTACAGGACGACTCAAGGAGTTAGCGGGAATTGGGGTGAATGACCATATTGCTCTTATGGGTAAAAGGAGAGGCTGTGTTAACTAAGGGGTATTTTAGTCCTTTTTAGTAAAAGGGTGTATTCAGCTGAGGCTCTAAGAGTAACCAGAACCCACCAGAATCATTAGGATAACCTCAAACTCTCTCTCCCTTTTCCTCTCTCACGTTCTCTTATTTCCTCTCTAGAGCCTAAGGGAGCTTTGAAGTTTTAGAGGAGAAGACTCAAGGAATTAAGCTGGAAATTGAGCTGGGAAAGTCTGGAGAATCAAATCTAGGGTTAGTCAAGGATTTCTGAGGTGATTAGGCTAACAATTGAGGAGCTTGGGTTGGTTTCAGAATTTAGAATTTACGGAGAATGAACTAGTGTTATAGGTTGGTTATGATGTTTAGGCTATAGAGATAAGGATTCTGGACTTGGCATGGGTTTGGGTGTATAATTAAATTGGATTCTAGGCATTTGAAGTTCGGAAAAATATTGAAAACCCAAGGAATTTTGGGTTCGCGGGGGCGCGCTGCGACCCAGTTCATAGGCATCGCGGCCCACGTGCCCAGAATGCCCTGGGAGGGCTTGCTTACTTTTAGGCGCGTCACGAACCTAGGGGGAAAGTCGCAGCCTGCCTCCCCCCCCCCCCCCCCAAGAAGAAGAGGTTGTGCCTCTGACTGGAGGTGTGCCGCGACCCTTAGTGCCAGGTCGCGGCCTGCCTAGAGAGTTTTAGCCTGGGTTTGTCTTAAGGCTCAAGGTGGCTCGGGGATCTAAACTTAAGCACCCAGGATGATTTCTACTATCCGGTTTAGTAGAAATTGAGGTCCTGGAGGCTAGTATTTGAATCCAAAGCTTTTAAATGGTTTAGGATCTTATGGTTATCCATTATCGCATTGTGACTAGGTTATACCGCAATGGCTCAGGGATTAGGGATCGTGCTTGGGGCTACCATATGATAGCTGCTCAGGACCTGAGGTAAGAAAATTGCACCCGAGTTATGATTGGGGCTTAAACCCTTTGTATGAATATATTATGAACATGAGCATATTTGTAGCTGAGAATATTTGATTGGGCATGCTTGTATACGCTGCCAATGATTACTTGCTATGCATTGTGCATCTGTGATTAAATCTGTTTACAGGCCGGCCTAAGGGTGCCAGGGGCTTATAGCAAGCGTGCGGAACGCAGCCCGGCCTAAGGGTGCTGGGGTCGGCTATAAGGCCACTGGACTCGACCTAAGGGCGCCGGGCCTGGACATATACAATAAATAGAAGCGTGGTTCACGCTTAACTATTTGTATTTATTGATGAGAATGATTTATACGCTTGATTAAGTTGAGTACTTATATTGAGTTTGTTCCATATACTCTATTGTTAGTTGAATCTGGTGAATTATATTACTGCTTTTATACTGTTGCCCAGTTGTGCATGTTGTTTTAAGTTTAATTGCTGGGCATTGGCTCACGGGTGCTACGTGGTGCAGGTAAGGGAGTTGATAGCTGGACCAGCCATGAGTTGGAGAGCTTTAAGGGTAGTGTGTACATATGCATCTTGCCCGATCGCCACAATCAGGATAGCTTGGGAGGAACTAGGGTTCAACCCTATTTTTGCCGCTTAGGACAGCTAAATTTTATCTGATTATCTTTTACAAGTCTGTAAACTGATTTTTGGGATCTCGTGTACAAACTTAATATTTTAATGAAAAATAATCATTTTATTGACCAAACTTTTATTACTTGACCTTAACTTAGTATTTAATTGCACATTTAAGTTCAAATGACTTGCTTAACAGGTTAAGCACTATTTTAAACATAGTGTAACGATCTTGGTTATCCAGGGTGTTACAGAATTTTTTTTCCATATCTTACATATTTATGGTATATGTTGTGTTATTTCTTGAAATTAGAGTGAATAGAAGTTTTATTGAGAAAATGTGATTGATTTCTATTTTATTGATAATATGTAGTTTTAAGTATGGCTGTGTCTACTCCCATCCTTTCTCAACTTTTGATGGAGAAACTCACTGGAGAAAACTTCCTTAAGTTGAAGCAGAATATCAACATAGTGTTGATTGGTGATAACTCCAAGTTTGTCATGACTGAGGAACCCCAGAAGTTCCAGCTGAAGGAGCTACCAAGTCTGTAAGAGACAAATATGAGCATTGGCAGATGGCTAATAATAAGGCACGGTACTACATGTTGACTAGTATGGTCGACACTCTCAAGACAAAGATGGAGAATGTCGAGACGGCCTACAAAATCATGGATTAGCTCCAAGACATGTTCGACGCAAAGTCTGTGCAGACTCGTTTTGAGGCCACCAAGATATATGCCAATGCTCGGATGGCATCGTCTCAGCACGTTCATGATCAGTTGATCGAGATGACCAACTACTTTCAAGAAGATGAACTGCATGGAGCAATTATAGATGAGGAGACTCAAGTCAGCTTAATCCTCAACAGTCTCTCTCCAGCTTTCCTGCCATTCACCACAACCTATCTGATGAATAAAGTCAACTATGGTCTGACGCAGCTCATGAACGAACTTCAAATTTTTGAGTCTATCATGGGTGGACCAGGCAAGGAAGGAGAAATGAAGACTATTGCTGTTGTTGCTGATTCAGCTAAGGTTGAAGCTAATCAAGCTTCATCTTCGAAAACTGGAAATAATAGGAAAGATGGACAAAACAACAACCCCAGGCTTGCAAAGGCTGCAAAGACAAGTGCACAACCAAGTGCATAGATGCCTAAGGGGAAGAAAAAGAAAAACAAGAAAGGTAAACGTAAGTGTTTTAGCTGCAAAGAGAATGGGCATTGGAAATAGGATTGCTCCAAGATCCTAGAAGTGAAAAACAAAGGTAATGATTATAGTTCATTTATCTTAGAAACATGTGTTTTAGAGAATGATAAATCAGTTTGGATTATCGATTATGGATCTACTAACCATGTTTGTAACCCTTTACAACTTCTTGAAGTGTGGGAGGAAGTAGATGAAGGTAACTTAAAGCTTAGAGTTGGGAATAGAGCATTCGTTGCGGTCCAAGCTAGAGGAAGAGCTCGCCTAAAGTTTAGAAATCAACATGTAATCTTGAAAGATGTATTTTTTATTCTGAATTTTAGTAGAAATTTAATTTTACTTTCCATGTTGCAATCAGAACAATTTGTTATGACTTTCACAAGTTCTATTATATCTATTTCTTTCAATGGATCACAATTGTGTATTGCATTCTTGGAAAATGGGCTTTATATTCTGCGACCTAACAAACCCCTCGCTCTTAACAATGATTTATTCAAAGTAGCTAAACCTAGGACCAATAAATGTCAAAAGACCGATCACGATAACATGATGTATTTATGGCACTTGAGACTAGGTCACATTGGCTATGATATAATTCAATGACTTACAAAGGACGGGCCTTTGAGGGAACTCACCTTAGGTGAATTACCTGTCTGTGAATCTTGTCTAGAAGGCAAACTGACCAAGCGCCCATTCTCTACAAAAGGTGATAGGGCCAAGGAACCACTTGGACTTGTTCATTCAGATGTTTATGGACCTTTGAATGTACAAGCCAGGGGTGGTTTTGAGTATTTCGTCACTTTCATTGACGATTACTCTAGATAATCATGTCTTTACCTAATGCATAGGAAATCAAAAACATTTTCAAAGTTTCAAGAATTCCTAGCTATGGCTCAAAACCAATTAGGTAAAATGTTAAAGATCTTGCAATCTGATAGGGGTGGAGAATATTTGGATATGCAGTTCCATGATCATTTAACTGAACTTGGGATTTTATCGCAACTTATTGCCTCTGGTACTATGCAACAAAATGGTGTAGCAGAACGCTGGAACAGAACTTTATTGGAAATGGTTAGATGCATGCTTAGTTACTCAACTCTGCCAACTTCATTTTGGGGACATGCAATTGAAACTGCGAACGACATTCTAAATGGGGTATCGTCAAAATCAATCCCCAAAACACCTTTAGAACGCTAGAATGGTTGTGAACCTAGCTTACTTCATTTTAGAATATGGGGATGTCCCACCCACGTCCTGAGGAAAAGGGAAGGAAAGCTAGAACCGCAAACCGAAGTTTGCATGTTTATTGGCTATCCTAAAGGCACTCAGAGTGGAATTTTTTTATATTCATTTAGAAAAGAAAGAGTTTACTTCTACGAATGCTACTTTTCTGGAAAATGGCTATGTCCAAAACTTCAAACCGTGCAACAAAGTAGTTTTAGAGGAGATGGTTGAAGAATTGACTCCAACCAGTGTTCCATCGTCATCATCGAAAGTTGGTGATGAAATTCTCACTCTTCATGTCCAACCGATGCAAGTCGATTTAAATGAAGAAAGTACCGTTGTTCCTGAGCAAACAATCACGAAACCTCATCGTAGTGGGAGGGTTTCTAGGAACCCAATTCGCTATGGTTGTTGGTGAAACTAGCGACGATGATATGTTTTCTTTCAAACAGGCAATGGCTAGCCCTGAAAAGGAACTATGGCTTGAAGCCATGAAACATGAAACATGAAATGTTATATTATTTTATAATATAATGTTTTAGATTAAATAAATGTGACAAAGAGTATCACATATTGTAACATATAATAGAGATTTACAATATTTAGATATATGAGATATATCCAAATATGTAACATATTTGGTGTTACAAATTTGTAACTCCCAAATATTACCCATTATTGTGTAGATTTGTTGTTACACAATATTGAGATGAATTTCTTAAAGCCATATGTGAAACGGTTGATAGAGATATGATTTTAACTCCCATAATGTGTATGGAAGTTACAAAATCAAGTGGGAATGAATTTGGAACGTTTTGTAAAACTTGAAAAATTGGTTGCTGGAAAAGGTCTTGGGCCACTGCCTGAGTTTTTCAGGCCGCGACCCAAGAGGCAAAAACACTCTGTGGGCCGCAACGCATGTTTGTCAGGCTGCAGCCCAAGTGGCTGATAGCATATTCCAATTTTCGATTTTATCCAATTTTGAACATTTCCAACAGCCAAATAACTCCCAAATCTCTATTTTAATTCCATAAACATCCAATTAATCATTGGTAACAGCCATGGTGGTTGGTGGAATTTGAAATTTGAAATTCAAAGGGTGTCTCAAAGCTCTACAAATAGGAGCCTAATGCTCACTTGTTAGACACAACTTTTCTATCCATTAGAGCACTTGGCTAGAAACACCTTGACGCTTGATAACTCCAGAAAGCTTTTCCAACATTTGAGAGAGAGATCCCTTAGTGCTAGAGTTAGGGGGAAATAGGCTTTTGGACAAAGGTTTTAAACCTTGTTCAAGTTGGTGATCCCCAACACTCTTCACTTAGGTTGTGTAAGTGAGAGTTTCATTTGTTTTGTTCTTACATTCTCTCTATTGCTTTTCTTCTTATTTTCTTATTCTATTTACTTGTAACTTTTGTTTAGAGTTGTAATCTTCTTTTCTTTTGTTTCAAACCCCTTTACTATACTTGTAACCTTTTGCATAGAGTTATACTTTTACTATTCTCTTCTTCTTCTTCTACTTTTCTTTGTTTACTTGTATTTTCAATTATAATGTTGTAACTTTATTTAATCAATCATTATTTATTTGTAATATTTTGCATAGAGTTGTAATATTCTTACCTATTTCCATTGAGGCAAAATTATTTTTCCTAACATTCAAAAGCTTATCCCTTTGTTTGTTTCAATAGAAGGTGAGACTATCAAGATCATGAATCAAGACCTAGTGAGGTTGGATAGGTTTGATGGATCCAATTGAACTAGGTGGTAAGACAAGGTAAGTGTAATTGTATACACTATTTTATATAATAGTGATGAAATTTATTTCATGTATTAGCATGTTTTCAAGTGTTGATATATGAATAATGGTGTAGATGTTAACATGTTAATACAATATGAGATACATTGTAACATTGTTGACAAATCTATTTGTGAAAGTTAATGTGTAATTCTTAGAAGTGAACTTTTGACAAGCTCTACATAATGTAGGGCTTGTTAATCTTATGTGTATGCTATATGTGAGATAGTATTACATACATTTGACATGAAAATTATGTTTTGAGAATTTATAAAGCATGATAATTAGGTAGTTTTTGACATGCTTATATATTGATTTTATGAATCAATAGTATATATCAATATGTGGATATGTGAATTATTGTATGATATTTGTGATATACTTACAATATAATTATGAGATTCAAAATGCATGCTAATATGATGGATATATGTTGACAAATTATGTGAAATTTCTTGGAGACATAATTATGTTAATATATAAAAGTATTTTGATATATACATGAGAATTATCATGATTATTATGGTGTGCCATATAATATGATTATTAAGATGATAATAATATATATGTTTTATCCTCTATTATTACAATGTGATGAGTTACCATTTATTTGGTAAATAAAGAGAATTATTTGAGAAATAAAAATTTCTCATTTAAGTGTTGATCATCTCAACTTATGAGATAAGAAAAGATGAACCTAAGGGGGTCACATTTTTTGATAAGTGTCTCGCTATTGCAAGAAAATGGATTGAGGGGATCCAAAATTATGGAATGACATATTGACCTATAGGCTTGGAGTCTAAAAGTGTGGTCAAAAGAGAAAATATTTGAGAATTATTTAGTGACAACAATTCTCAAATATTCAATGTCTCAATGAGGTGACATTACAAAATTGGAGAAGCAATTTTGAATCTTTATTCATTCTTGTTAAAGATGGTGATATGTTTTAAATTAATCTCAATGATGAGATAGTGTTAAACCAAAGTGTAAATGTTGAATAATTTCCTAAGAAATATTTGAAGTAGTGTTCATTGTTGAAGGCTTTGTATAGTGAGGTCCGATGTGCCTACGCTAGGATGATAAGCTCAAGAGTCGAGATGAATAGACACATGCACCAAAGTATAGGTCTTCAAGGGCTGTCATATGAGGAACTCACCAGGTAAGGCTACCCTAAGTCTCACTATGTGAGGCTACCTTGTGCCACGCCGTGCGAGGCTCCAACGCACACCCAAGCACCCGAACATGGGTACCCTGAGGCACCACCCTCGCTATGTGAGGTTCAAGGCTAGCCTCTCGCGCGCAGCGTCTACGCAAAACATCGCGCCAAGCCTCCGTGTGATCACCATTGGCCAGCCTCGCTACATCTCACATGTCCTACGCCCATAGGCGCATGCGTCTGCACCTAGGCCAACCTCGCTATGCGAGGAACCCTCGCACCTCGCTACATCTCACGTGTCCCGCGCCCATAGGCGCATGCGTCCACACCTAGGCCATCCTCGCTATGTGAGGCATCCTCGCTATGCGAGGGTGCAGCCTCGCATGGTCTCTCGTGTCCCACCTACATAGACCGTTGCATCCAAACGAGGGTCTCCAAGGGTCGTCTCGCTATGTCAGACCCTCAAAGGATCCCTAGCATCTTGTTATGCGAGACCTTCACTAGGCCTCCCGTGTACACCTTGTCTCACAACAAACACCTCGTGCCTCACTGAAGAGGCCCTAATTCCCTTCAAGAAGTAGGTGCCACCAGCGAGGCACCCTCGCACCTTGGTTTCTCATGACATGTAAAGTTTGGAGCCTCCTCGATATGTGTACGAGGAACACTTGGAAACACCAAACAGGTATGTCAAATAATCATTAGGTGCCAAACATGAATTGATGAGGACGACTGGGTACAAGGTACATGTTGACGCAGTTCTTCGCCAACAGGTAATTAAGAAATGAAGAGAAAGGGATTAGTGTTAAATGTGAACCGAAACAGATATAAGATCTTAGAAAAGGAAAGAGGTGACACAAGACACGTTTTTTGAGTTGTTCAAAGGTTAAAATCCTTCTACTCCACTAGTCAGTATTATTGCTCTATACTGGATATTTGATTATAGGGCCTTCTTTACAATAGAGAATCCAACCCTTATTAAGTCCCAGGGTCTCCATATTTATAGGAGAAGGCACCTGGAAGTTGGTAAGAAGGTCATCCCATGACCCTCTTATATATCACATCAACTCTGTGACATTCATGATTAATTCCTAAACCTGACACATAAGTATGGTTAAATCGATAGGTAAGGAGATAATGGGCTGCACGGCCCAACCCAGTCGTGGGTGTCTGAATACGCACGTTCCTACTGCGTGTCTGAGAATTCAGGGGCATATCAGACACGTGATGTCTGATATATGCACGTTTACCTTGCGTGTGTTGACTTTACAAAGGGTCATAGCCTTCATACTCAGTTCGTACCCCGAGCTGGATACTTAACTCGACAATAGGCCTTCAGAATCCGGGGTCAAGTCTTGTGCAATCTTGGCGAACCCTTGAGTCTCCTCGAGCTAAGTAGGTACAACCTAATGACAGAAGCTCCGGTCTATGGGACATCCACGAGATAATCATGATTAGGCCGCAGCTCGGCTCGCTAATCAGCCCGTGGGAAAAACAGGGCGTACATCTGCCCCCCAAGCCCCTGCTCGTGGTATGCCACGTCGGGTAAGACCACAGTAGGGGCTCTTAGGCTTCCCCATGAACTCTTCATATTCCACCTCTTACGCAGGCGCCTGATACGTGGAACATCGTGGTTGGTGACGGTACGTCTTACGAGAACCGCATTTAATGGCCTAGCCTATGCTCAGCCGTCGTTCCATATTTCGAGTGGAGGGTGTAACGCCCTACGTCCTTAGAGCCGTTACTAAGTGAGTTTTTAAGACAAAACAGTGTGCAATGAACTCGCTAACCGAGGTTTTGAAACAAAAGTGTGACTAATTAAAAGTTAAGGCTGTAATCTTTGAAAATGCGTCGTTCCATTAAAACTTCTATTATTAAACATTTGGGATCCCAAAATAAGGTTTGAAAACTAATTACATCTTGAAATAAGATTACAGTTGAGAAATCATAAAATCATAGATTATTACAGCCATTTTCGAATAAACCCCCAACCAAAGCAGTCGGGCAGGCCAAACATGTACGCGTCGCTTCACGCTCTCCGTACTAATGGTTGGTTGACTCAGTCCGTGCTTCTGCCTGCCACACGGAGCACCCGTGAGCCGAAGCCCAACAAGAAAACCCAAATAATACATAACATATGCAATTCATATAGCTGGCATAAATCACTGACAAATAAGAAAACCATCATAATAAACAAGCACGGCCATGCCGCCCCAGAGGCCTTACCAAAGCCTGGGGTTTTGGTTCTCACCGCGAGGATAACTCATGTATCCCTTGGGTCCCACCCTGAATATAAGCATCCCATGTGCTGTGTGTTACTTTCGGACCCACGGCCGCACCCGGCCTACGCCGCACTCGGCCCTTGCCGTTCATTTCATTATAATCACACATATAGTACATTCGAAATAATCATTCACACACATCATGATTCATTTAAGGTTAAACATTTGCACATAATACAATCTGGGGCCATGCCCTGCAATCACACAGTGGGGCCATGCCCTATTCTCGAGTGTTACGGTTTTCTTACCTGTATTCCGAGCCTCCTGTGCACTAAAGCCGCGAGCACGGTCCTCTAGCACGAGCCTCACCAACAACCTAGTCACAACACACAAGAAACATCCCTCAATACTAATCAACCCAAAACCACTTCCCGGGACCAATCCCGCACTCTCGGGACCTCTAAAACCTTAAAACAACATCCCGGAGACATCCCCCGAACCCCCGGAGCAAAGGCCTAAAATTGCCAAAAATGTCAACCTGAAATTTGCCTTGTGCCGCGGCACCCAACAGTCAGGGACTCTCTCGCCGCGGCACGAACAACCTGTGTCACGGCACGCCTTCGCAGACCCAAAATTCTGGGTTTTTCCCTGCACTATCTCCGAGCTAAAACCTTCCAAAATCATACCAAACCAATACCCAAACCCCAAAATCAATTTAAGACTTCAAATGGACCATCTAACAACCCATAAACACTATATTCAAGCTCAAAACACAACCATAACCAACAATCCACCCTTAGATTGCAAAAATCAGCAACTTCAAAACTCAAACTTTAAAAACTTAACTCAAGCTTTAAGTTTCACAAATCTAAACATAATCAAACTTAAATATGCATAAATCCTTACCTTAAGTAGAGAATCCCATCCTAAGCTCCCTTGATTCATCTCCTAAGTCTCCAAATTTCAGCTCCTTCACTTCTCTTCTTCTTCTTCTCATTGCCCTAACTTTCCTTCTCTTTAGTTTTTCTTCTCTTTATTTCTAACAAAACCAATCCATGACCAAAATGACTAAGCCCCCAAACCATGTACCCCATATAACCCAGCTTCCATTTATCTAATTCCCAACCAAATGACCATTTTGCCCCTCCTTGCCTATCCTTTCCCAACTAAACCTCAAGGGCACTTAAGTCCTTTCATTTCTATTTCATATCTACCATTTTCTTTCTAAAACTTGTTACTCTCAGCAGTAACAAATGGTTACCCAGGTTACTAAATCTCCAATAACCATTACCCGCTAAATCTCAACTTAACCATAAAATTCCCGAGGTACCCCTAGGCTCCTCCCGAGCCGAGTATAGAAATCCCGTTGTGACTCTTAAGTTAACTAGCTCTCTAGGACCGTCTTGGCACGTGCATCACAATAATAAAACCACACCCACGTGGTACAATTCACAGAATACAATTATCACATATCAATACAGTTATGCCCAACATGGCCAAAATTACAATTATGCCCTTCTAACACGATCCGGGCCTACATGGATACTAGAAAACATAGGCATGCATCTCAGTTAAACAAATAGCCAAATAACATGCTTTAAATCATAACCATGCATTTAACTCACAAAATCACACATAAATCCCAACCTGCCCTCCTGGCACACTAATCAAGGCCCTTAAGCCTTATTAGCGAATTTGGGTCGTTACAGAGGGCCTCGGATCCCTCATCAGGGCCATCCAACGGCCCTCTACACGTGACCCTTCACGTATATAAAAAGGGGTGGCCACCCTACGCATGGGCCACCCTTTCATTTGAAATTTTTCCGAATTTCTCTTCTTCTTCTCTCTTCATCTTAGACGAAAAAACCCTCTTCTCTGTGACTGCTATACTCAGCGTTCAAGAGGCTCAGACGTCAGGATTTCTTCAATGCTTTGGAAGCCGGTACTCTGACGAAGCTTTCACCCAGGAAATACCTTCATCCACCTCCCAGTCAAACACTATAAGTTTCCTGACCATGTGTGTTTTGAAAATATATTTCACTGTAGCTTAGGTAAATATTTTACTGTAGCCGCATGCATGGTTTTACTGGGTTTTTTGGATATGGAGGGTGAGAGCCCATTTTTAGGCTAGGGTATTTTTGCTGTAGGAAATCATTTAAGAGTATGGTTTACAGGATGTTTTTTCTGGGGAAAATTTCTTGGTAGGAATTTTGGAACTTTTGGGTGCAAAACCGGGTAGCTTAGGGAACACGCTTCACAGGCGGTTTTGCAATTTTTGCCTACTGAAACTTTCCCCCCAAGACAAATTCTATCCTGACCCTCTTGACACACGAATTCTGAGTAATCGGGGATCTGTTGCAGGCGCGTGTTCATCGAACCGCGTGGTCCCACTCTCCACGGGCTGGGCTTACCTTAGCTCGTGCAAATAACATTTGATTTTTCCTCGCGCTTGGGTCGCCTTTTCTGAAATGTTTTCTTTTGTTCGTTAGGTGACCAGATGGCACCAAAAAGGAACGCTCCCAAGAAGACCGTCAGTAGCTCGGCCTCACAGTAGGACAAAGGAAAGGCAGTGATGCTGGACTCCCCAATCCCCAACTTTGGGCGGGCAGTGGAGCAGGAGGTTGAGGTCGCCCCCGATGCCTTCTTTGAGGCGGAGAGGATCATCTCGAAGGTCACCGACCAGATGAAGATCAACAAAATCTTTCTCTCCCACAACATCGCCCTGGGGAGGGCATCCGTGGTGGCCCGACCTGCCGCAGAGGGCGAGCGGAGCTGTGCGCCGCTCGACGAATCGTTCGCGGCCTGGAGCGGCGAACATTTTAAGGCGGGGGCCTTCCTCTCGCTGGATCAGTATTTTCCTGATTTTCTTAATTACGTGGGGTTGGCCCCATTTCAGCTCCCCCCCAACTCCTATCGCTTGCTGGTGGGGTTGAAATACTTGTTTCAGAAGCACGAGTGGGAGGTCCCTACTCCTGCGGACATCTTATACTTTTTCTGCCTCAAGGCCAGCCCGGATCAGCGGGGGCGAGGTGACGGGTTTTACTACTTAACCCGATTTCCCAATACGGCTGTGGTCATCGAGCTGCCCAGCCACCCCAACGACTTCAAGGACCAGTTCTTCATGTCGACGGGGTTCAGAAACTGCGAGCTCCACTACTTCAATCGCCCTCGTAAGTGTGTTGTTTTTTTTTTATCCTTAGCTCGGAAGTTAAGTGTCGTTTTTGCTCCTCCCACATCCTTTTCTAACTTAGACCAATCATGCAGCCATATTCGCGAGGACAGAGAAATCGGTGACCCTCGGGGCCCAATATGAGACACTGGCGGGCTTGCCCCCTAGTGAGAAAGATTACAACGCACTCGTAACGGACGAGACGATGGTGGCCTGCAAGCTGATTTTCCCAAATCAGACTTTGAACCTCAGGAGGCCTCGGGGGCTTCCCCCAGCTCGCGACACCAGACCCATCATCGTGGAGGAGGTCGCGGAAGACGAGGATGAGGAGGACGAGGGCGACGAAGTTCCCCTCGTGAGGAATAGTAAGCGGACCTTGGAGGTCGTCCCGGGGACGGGCGAGGAGAGGATCCAATCTGGAGCAGCCGCGGGTCCTTCTGGCCAAGGTAACCCTTACATGTTTAGGAGTCTAGATAGGGCCACAGCAGACCCCCAGCTGGCTAGGTTCAGTCCTAGGCAGCTCGTCCATCGTCACCGAAGTGATCCGAACCTGAACACAACCCTGCTCCATTGCGTCGACCGGCTTGTGTTAGACTACCAAGATAGCCGGCCTAGGGGTACCGTAGTAGTAGATAACACCCTAGCCTTTAGGTCGATCCTATTGGAGGAGTATGGGACCAACCTTCGCACATGGCCATCACTCCGGAGGGGTGTCGTAGCCCTGGGGATTAGGCAATATGTAGAGGAATCTAGCCCTGAGTCAGACCCGGACCCAGAACTTGCGCCAGTTCAGTAAGTAATCGACTTAGATTCTTCTACTAGCTCGGGGGGTAGGATTCCCTTAGTACACATAATTGAATTTTTCTTTACCCCTTTGCTTTTGTTTTTGCATGATCATTAATTCTCGTACTAACCATGTTTTTGCCTTGGCAGAAGAGATGTCTCATCCCGAGGAGAGCCTGCGAGGTGCGGTCTTTGGAGGGAACGCCGCCGCTGGGCCAAGAACAAAGAGGCTCCGGACGTCCAAGAATGCCGCCGGGACCCCCACCAAGTCCCCTGCGAAGGAGAAGGATCAAGCCCTAGCTGCACAGGTCGCGGGAGCGGTCCTTCCTGCTGCAGGGGGAAGCAATATGCCTCCACCGGCTCTGCGAGCTCCACTCGCTGCCCGGGACGCAGGAAAGGAGGTCGGGACATCGGCCATCGTACCTTCCGATGTACGCATCCCAGTTAATCCCCAGGACCTGGAGAAGATCCCGAGGCCTTTCGGGGAACAGTGTATGAGTCGGCGAACTACACCGTCAACCACATATACAAGTTCACCGAGAAGGAGCTTCAGGCCATCGAGATAATGAGCCCGGTGGGTGTGCTGGAGTCTTCACTGGGCATGGCCATGACGGTAAGCTAACCTTACCCTTTTTGTGGTTTTTTACATTGTCATATTTTGCCTTGCTTTTTTCTAAGGCAATAGTCTTTCCGTCCTCGCAGAGCGTTGTCGCCCTTCATCGGAGCATCATCAGGACCAAAACTCAGCTCGGGGACATGAGGGACGAGCATCAGACTACCCTGCAAGCAGCCAAGGATGCCCTGGTGGCCTCGCAGGTCGAGCTGGAGAAAACTCGTTTGAAGGGCCAAGAGCTCGAGACCTCCCTTGCCACCTCGAGGATGGACCTAGACGCCGCGAAGACTGAGGTCCAGGTCGCCCAGGCTGCCCTAGAGGCCGAGCGGACAACCTCGGAAAAGTCCATGGAAGATCTATTCTACCACTGCTGGGCCTACAATCCAGATGTGGACTTCTCCTTCATGTCAGCGAGCCTCTAGGAGTGCTTGCTGGTGAAGTTCCAAGCTCGCCTCGATAAAGAGGCGCCCTCGGAGACCAGGGATGGTTCTGGCACAGCTGAGCAAGGCGAGACGACGACCTCCAAGGGAACCACCTGGCGGAGCTTAGGGCGTTTCTTTTCTTGTGCCCCCCAATATTTTTTAAATAATTTTTATGTAACCTTTGCATGAGGTGCTTTCACCTTGAGACAATTTGCTTTAACGCTTTTAATTGATCTTCTCTTTTTTGCCTTTACGCATTTCAGCTATAATTTCTTGAAAAACTTAGTTTATGCTGATCTTTTTCCAGATCTCGAGCTCTTTAGGGAGAACAACGATCCATAGATTTAAACCAACTTCTAAGTTTTATGACTCGGTTAGGACCGGGAACTTAGTTTGAAAACTTAGTTCGCGTTAACTTTTATCCATATCTCGAGCTCTTTAAGAAGAACAACGATCAATAGATTTAAATCAACTTCTAAGTTTTATGACTCGGTTAAGACCAGGAACTTAATTTGAAAACTTAGTTCGCGTTAACTTTTATCCATATCTTGAGCTCTTTAAGAAGAACAACGATCAATAGATTTAAATCAACTTCTAAGTTTTATGACCCGGTTAAGACCAGGAACTTAATTTGAAAACTTAGTTCGCGTTAACTTTTATCCATATCTCGAGCTCTTTAAGAAGAACAACGGTCAATAGATTTAAATCAACTTCTAAGTTTTATGACCCGGTTAAGACTAGGAACTTAATTTGAAAACTTAGTTCGCGTTAACTTTTATCCATATCTCGAGCTCTTTAAGAAGAACAACGATCAATAGATTTAAATCAACTTCTAAGTTTTATGACCCAGTTAAGACCAGGAACTTAATTTGAAAACTTAGTTCACGTTAACTTTTATCCATATCTCGAGCTCTTTAAGAAGAACAACGATCAATATATTTAAATCAAATTCTAAGTTTTATGACCCGGTTAAGACCAGGGACTTAATTTGAAAACTTAGTTCGCGTTAACTTTTATCCATATCTCGAGCTCTTTAAGAAGAACAACGATCAATAGATTTAAATCAACTTCTAAGTTTTATGACCCGGTTATATCCAGGACAGGACTTAGTTAGCGTTAATCCTTATCAATATCTCGCGTTTTTTAAGAAAAACAACGGTCAATCGATATGAATCAACTTCTAAGTCATTAAGGATACCTGGTTATATCCAGGTACCATATGCCCCCCAAGTAACTGGGAAAGGGTCTTTTCGTGGTTACTTTAGATTACACTTGAAAACACGTACAAATATAAACAAAAAGCTGATTCTCATTGCTTCATACACAAAAAAAAAAGTGGCCTTCCAGGCCTTACAAGTGAATCATTGATAATACTTCTTTAAATGGATGGCGTTCCAAGTCCGCGGGACTGCCCCTCCATTAAGCCGGGCTAACTTATAAGTTCCTTCCTTAATGATTTCGATGACCTGGTATGGTCCTTCCCAGTTTGGTCCCAAAACTCCATCTTTGGGATCTTTCCCGGCTAGAAAAACTCTCCTTAGGACCAGGTCGCCAACGCTAAAGGCGCGTTTTTTGACTTTGGAATTGAAATAGCGAGTGATCTTTTGCTGATAGTGGGTGAGCTGGAGTTACGAATCCTCTCGCCTTTCATCAACTAGGTCAAGGGAATTGCACAGGAGCTCGTGGTTTCGATTTTGGTCGTAAGACTGGACTCTATGAAAAAGCACCTTAATTTCCACGGGGAGGACCGCCTCACTCCCAAAGGTTAGGGAAAAGGGAGTATGACCCGTAGGAGTCCGATGTGAGGTCTGGTACGCCCATAGGACCTGGGGGAGCTGTTCTGGCCAGAACCCCTTCGCTTCATCCAATCTCTCCTTGAGGCTCGTCTTCAAGGTCTTGTTGACAGCTTCGACCTGGCCATTAGCCTGAGGATAAGCCACGGAGGAGAAACTTTTTACGATTCCGTATCTTTCACAAAACTCGGTGAACAGGTCGCTGTCGAACTGAGTGCCATTGTCAGAAACGATCTTCCTCGGCAGGTCGAACCGACAGACGATGCTCTTAACCACGAGGTCCAGCACCTTTTTGGATGTTATCATTGCCAAAGGTTCTGCCTCAGCCCACTTAGTGAAGTAGTCGATGGCTACCACGGCGTAACGGACCCCGCCTTTTCCAGTGGGGAGGGCGCTAACCAAGTATGTTCCCCAAACTGCAAACGGCCATGGGGATGAGATCATCTTTAGCTCGACTGGAGGAGCTCGGGCAACTGCGGCGAATCGCTGGCACTTGTCGCACTTCTTCACGTATGAGATCGAGTCTTTGGATAGAGTTGGCCAGTAATACCCCTGCCTCAGGACTTTTAAGGCCAAGCTCTGCCCCCCAGTGTGGTCTCCGCAAAATCCTTCGTGCACTTCCTGCAGGATGGCCTTTGCTTCGCCTGGAAGAACACACCGGAGGAGAGGTAGGGAGTGCCCACGTCGGTACAACATCCCATCGACTATCGCATACCGAGGAGCTTGATACAGGACTTGCCGTGCATTGTTACGTCCTTCAGGTAGCTTGCCTTCGACGAGATATTCAATGATGGGGGTCATCTAGGTCGGCCTGACATCGATCATCTCGACCTCCATCCTGACATCTTCTAAGCTTGGTTTCTCCAAGAATTCGACTGGCACTAGCCCCAATGTCTCTGTTTCCCCAGAGGTGGCGAGCTTGGCAAAAGCGTCTGCATTAGCGTTCTACTCCTGAGGTATCTGCTTGATCGAGCCTCGTTCAAACGTGGACAGCTAAGATTTCACCTTTGCCAGATAGGCGGCCATCTTGGGTCCCCGTGCTTGATATTCACCCAGAACCTGGTTTACCACGAGCTGGGAGTCACTGAAGCACTGGACGGAGCTCGCCTTCAACTCCTGGGCTATCCTCAGCCTGGCCAGCAAAGCTTCATATTCGGCTTCGTTGTTGGAGGCTTTGAATCCAAATCTCAGTGCCGAGTGGAATCTATGTCCCTCGGGGGATATCAAAATGATTCCAGCTCCGGAGCCGCCCTCGTTGGATGAACCATCCACAAAGATCCTCCACAACGATTGGGGCGAGGTGACCCGGGGTGAGTCCTCTACTGGATCCTCCTGGAATCCCGCACACTCCGCTACGAAATCGACCAGGGCCTGACTTTTTATAGCAGTTTGCGGAGTGTAAAGAATTTCGAACTGACTGAGTTCGATTGCCCATTTTAATAGACGTCCCGATGCTTCAGGATTTTGCAAAACCTGCCTTAAAGGTTGATCGGTCATGACGTGAATCGAGTGGGACTGGAAGTACGGCCTGAGCTTTCGCGAAGCCGTGACAAGGCAGAACGCCAATTTCTCCATCAACGGGTATCGGGATTCAGCCCCGAGAAGTCTCTTGCTGATGTAGTAGACTGGCTTCTGAACTTGGCCCTCTTCTCGTACCAGTACAGCACTAGCTGCGTCCTCAGTGACAGCCAGGTAGAGAAAAAGAGGCTCTCCTGCCTTGGGTTTGGATAGGACGGGCGGCTCAGCCAGATGTGCCTTCAGGTCGAGGAATGCGCTTTTTCATTCTACTGTCCATTCAAACTTCTTGTTCCCTCGGAGCAGGTTGTAGAATGGCAGGCATTTGTCGGTAGACTTCGAAATAAACTGGTTGAAGGCCGCCACTCTTCCCGTAAGGCCTTGGATATCTTTTCGCGACCTGGGTGAGGGAAGCTCGAGCAATGATCTGATCTTGTCGGGGTTCGCCTCGATTCCTCGGGTATTAACTATGAACCCCAGGAATTTCCCTGACGTGACTCCAAAAGTGCATTTCTGTGGATTGAGCCTCATGCCATATTCCCGTAGTATCTTAAAACATTCTTCCAGGTCGGAGACATGGTTATCGTCAGTCTTCGACTTGACTAGCATGTCATCAATGTACACTTCCATGTTTTTTCCGATCTGGTCCACGAACATTCTATTTACTAGCCTTTGGTAGGTAGCTCCGGCGTTCTTCAGACCGAACGACATGACCTTGTAACAATAGAAGTTCGTTGGGGTCATGAAGCTGGTGTGTTCCTGGTCCACCGGATTCATCGCGATCTGATTGTAGCCTGAGTACGCGTCCATAAAGGACATGAGCTCGTGCCCTGTCGTGGCATCCACCAACTGGTCGATCCTGGGCAATGGAAAGCAATCCTTGGGGCAAGCTTTATTCAGGTCGGAGAAATCGATGCAGGTCCGCCATTTCCCGTTAGGCTTCGGGACCAGCACGGGGTTGGCAACCCATATTGGAAACTTGGCTTCACGGATAAGGCCGCATTTCTTGAGCCGAGCTACCTCTTCCTCTAGGGCTTCAGCTCGAGTTGTTCCTAAACGCCTTTGCTTCTGGGACTTGGCAGGAACGCTTTTATCCAGATGAAGTGTGTGCATGATGACATTCGGGCTAATTCCCACCATGTCCTCGTGCGACCATGCGAATACGTCCAAGTTATCCTGCAAAAACGTAGTCAGCTCCGCCTTCCTCTTGCTACAGAGGTTTTTCCCGAGCTTGACCTTCTGACAAGGGTTCTGCGGATCGATACTCACCTCCTCGAGCTCCTCAATAGCCTGGATCTTGGATCTATCCTCACCTATTTGGGGGTCAATGTCCTCATTTAAGACGACATTTTCCCCCTCGGCGCTTTGAGGTTTTTCAATCTCAGGATCAGCTAAGGGTTCCTGAGATTCCTCTTCACCTTGAACGGCCATCGCCAGTTGCACGGGTTAAGATTTTCCCTTCATGGAAATGTTGTAGCATTCCCTGGCAGCGAGCTGATCGCCATGGATAGTGCAGATTCCCGTTGAAGTAGGGAAATTCATCGCGAGGTGGCGAATGGACGCGACAGCCTCGAAAGCTATGAGCGTAGGTCGGCCCAAAATAGCGTAGTAGGCAGCGGAGCAGTCAATGACCACGAACTCAAGGAGTTTGGAGATTGTCCGAGACCCTTCACCTAGGGTGATCACTAACTCGATCGTCCCTATCGCTGCTGATCCTTCTCCCGAAAAACCATACAACATCATGGAGGTTGCCTTCAGCTCGGCGACAGTCAAACCCATCTTCTCTAGGGTGGATCGGAATAGGAGGTTCACCGAACTCCCATTTTCTATCAGTACCCTCCTCACTCTCCGGTTGGCGAGATGGACTGCTACGACCAGAGGATCATTGTGAGGGAACTGGACATGGCCCGCATCTTCCTCCGTAAAAATGGTTGGTTGCCTTTCCTGGCCACTGCTGGACTTCAGGAACTTGTTCACCAGGGACGGCAGTATGATGAGCCTCCTGCCCATCATGTTGTTCTGCCTCGTTACCGTGCCTGGATCGAGTTGTCACCATAGTCGGATGTTTGCGACAGCACTAAATCGGACTTGCTCTCAATGAAAGCACCAAACTGTTGACGCGGTTCTTCGCCAACAGGTAATTAAGAAATGAAGAGAAAGGGATTAGTGCTAAATGTGAACCGAAACAGATATAAGATCTTAGAAAAGGAAAGAGGTGACACAAGACACGTTTTCTGAGTGGTTCAAAGGTTAAAATCCTTCTACTCCACTAGTCAGTATTATTGCTCTATACTGGATATTTGATTACAGGGCCTTCTTTACAATAGAGAATCCAACCCTTATTAAGTCCCAGGGTCTCCATATTTATAGGAGAAGGCACCTGGGAGTTGGTAAGAAGGTCATCCCGTGACCCTCTTATATATCACATCAACTCTGTGACATTCATGATTAATTCCTAAACCTGACACATAAGTATGGTCAAATCGATAGGTAAGGATATAATGGGCCGCACGGCCCAACCCAGTCGTGGGTGTCTGAATACACACGTTCCTGCTGCGTGTCCGAGAAGTCAGGGGCATATCAGACACGTGATGTCTGATATATGCACGTTTACCTTGCGTGTGTTGACTTTACAAAGGGTCATAGCCTTCATACTTAGTTCGTACCGCGAGCTGGATACTTAACTCGACCATAGGCCTTCAGAATCCGGGGTCAAGTCTTGTGCAATCTTGGCGAACCCTTGAGTCTCCTCGAGCTAAGTAGGTACGACCTAATGACAGAAGCTCCGGTCTGTGGGACGTCCACGAGATAATCATGATTAGGCCGCAGCTCGGCTCGCTAATCAGCCCGTGGGAAAAACAGGGCGTACAGTACGTGTAATAATATGTGATGTATGATCATGAAGAGGACAGAGGTGTGGCCCTATCATCTGCGTCTGACGAGTAGTGGCGGTACGAACTTGTACGGAGAGTGGAGGCACTACTTGAGCACCCCCGACCATATACCAGAGTTGACAGTATGATGTCCTGCACCACTACTTTGGCATTGTCAGGGTAGACACCACTATGTCCTGAGCCACTACCTTGACCTTGTACCTGCATACGTCCTTGTCCCCTGGGACCTACTTGTATCAGGGGCCAATAGAGCCCACCTATAAATAGGTTTCGACCCCTCAAGTTAAGGGGTTGGAAAATTGATTGTATGAACAGACAATTAAAGGATATATGATCTTTGCTCCATTATAGTTTTGCATTCTCTTCTCTTCCAAGTTCATTTCATCTTATTCTTAGCTATATTTCACAATATAATTTGAGTTTTCTAACCTTAAATCGTTGACGAGTTCTTACCGTCAACACAAAGCATTAGAAATCAAAGTGTTTAAATAAATCATTGAGGGTTTATTTTCTTTGATTTAAGTGGTTAAAATTGACATCCTCAAATTGATTTTGATGAGAAAATCAATGGATGTCAAAATGATGTTTTCAAAAGAATCTCAAAGAGACTCTTAGAAAACGCACAAAAGTTGTTTAAGTCATTTTGAGATTATTTAGACAACTAAAAGTGAAATTAGTGATTATTTGCTTGAGAAATGTTCACATGGTGTTTTAACTAGAGGTGGTAAAAGGTATTTTCTTACTTTCATAGATGATTTTAGTAGATATACCTATGTGTTTCTTTTAAAGCATAAAGATGAAACTTTTGATGCTTTTAAATTATATAAATTAGAAGTTGAAAATCAACTTAATAAAAAGATTAAGGTGCTAAGAAGTGATAGAGGAGGAGAATACTTCTCTAATGAATTCAATACATTTTGTGAAGAAAATGGTATAATTCATGAGTGCACCGCACCTTATACACCACAACACAATGGTGTTGCCGAAAGGAAAAAATAGGACTTATTTAGAGTTGATAAATTCTATGTTGGTGTTTTCTAAGTTGAACTTCAACTTACGGGGTGAAGCGCTATTAACCGCTTGTCACATTCTTAATCGAATACCGATGAAGAAAAATGAGATATCTCCATATGAGTTATGGAAAGGAAGAAAACCCAACATAGGGTACTTCAAAGTGTGGGGGTGTCTTGCATATTGCAAGAAAAACGAACCTAATATAACAAAGTTATATTCAAGAGCCATAAAGTGTGCTTTTGTTGGTTATCCCAACAATAGTAAAGCTTATAGGCTATTAGACTTAGAGTCTAATATTATGATTGGATCTAGAGAAGTTGAATTCTTTGAGAACATGTTATGTGACAACAATTCTCAAGCTTCAACATCTCTAAAGGAGAATTTGTTATATGAGAACAATTCTCAAGCTTCTACATCCAAATTGATTCTCAAGAGGAGAATTCTCAAAAGAATGTAAAGGAACCCTTTGAACTTAGAAGAAGTTAAAGGCTAAAAAATAATGAGAAAAGTCTAGTAGTGGATAAGATAGATTCTCAACGAATTTCATTCTACATGGTAGAAGGAACTAGAGAGGAAATCATTAGAAATTTTTTATTGTACTTCTTGTTGAGGATGATCCTAAGACTTATAGAGAAGCTATGCAATCAAGAGATAATGCATTTTGGAAAGAAGCCATCAATGATGAGATGGATACAATTGTATCCAACAACACTTGGGAATCGGTAGACCTCCCACCGGGGTCTAAGCCAATTGGGTGTAAGTGGGTATTTAGGATAAAATACCACACTGATGGCACTATCCAAACCTTTAAAGCTAGATTAGTAGCTAAAGGGTTTAGGCAAAAAGAGGGTATCGATTATTTCGATACCTATGCGCCTGTTGCAAGAACAACTTCTATAAGAATTTTGTTCGCTTTAGCTTCTATACACAACTTGTATGTTCATCAAATGGTTGTCAAAACAACATTCCTCAATGGTGACCTTAATGAGGAGGTCTATGTGGAACAACCCGAAGGGTTTGTCCTACCAAAATATGAACATAAAGTATGTAGACTTGTAAAATCCTTATATGGATTGAAACAAGCTCCTAAGCAATGGCATGAGAAATTTGATCAAGCCATCATGTCTAATGGGTTTAGACATAACAATGGAGACAAGTGTTTGTATTCCAAAACTTGTAAGGGATATGTGATCATTGTTTGCTTATATGTGGATGACATGCTTATTCTAAGTGATAGCATGAAAGGGATAGAGGAAACGAAGAGGTTTCTATCATCAACCTTCAAGATGAAAGATCTTGGAGAAGTTGACACCATACTTGGTATCAAAGTAAAGAAACATAGTGGGGGTTTTGCGTTAGGGCAAGCCCACTATGTTGAGAAAGTATTGAACAAATTTAACCATCTCAAGGTTAAAGATGCCAATACTCCATTCGATCATAATGTAAAACTAGAGAAGAATGAAGGAAGAGCGGTGGATCAATTGGAGTACGCTAGTGATATAGGGAGTCTAATGTATGCTGCCCAATGTACTAGACCTAATATGGAATTTGCAGTGAGTAAACTTAGTAGGCTTACAAGTAATCCAAGTGTGGATCATTGGAAGGCGATTGGAAGAGTCCTAGGTTATCTCAAGAAAACCAAAGGACTAAGCCTTCATTACTCCAAATTTCCTTCAATCTTAGAAGGATATACAGATCTTGGGGAAAACTTGTCCACAACTGGTTGGGTATTTACAATTGGTGGGGGTGCAATTTCTTGGGGTTCCAAGAAACAAACTTGTATATCTCATTCCACTATGGATGCAGAGTTTATAGCTCTAGCTGCTATCGGTAAAGAGGCCGAATGGTTAAGGGATCTGTTGATAGAGATACCCCTAATCAAAGAGAATGTATCCATTATATTGATACATTGTGATATCCAAGCGACATTGGCTAGAGCATACAACGGAGTGTATAATGGGAAGTCTAGACATATTAGTATAAGACATGGATATGTAAGAGAATTGATTCAAAGAGGAGTCATCTCAATATCCTATGTGAGAACAAGTGAAAATCTGGCGGATCCTTTCACTAAGCCACTAACGAGGGATTTAGTGGCTACATCATCTCGAGGGATGGGACTTAAACTCCCTAAAGAGATTCACGATTGATGGTAACCTATCTTAACACTAGTTATTTAACTAGTGTTAGGTTCAATAGGTAACAATAAGTCAATCAAGTGAATATTAGTTGTACTCAAAACAAGCCCCATCTGAGATATTGAGTACTTGTGAGTTACCAAGTTGAGGGTTAAAATCGAAAGGTTTTTTAATAGAATTCAGTCTTGTGAAGACAAGTATTTTTGGTAACAAAATACTATAAGAATTCTACCTATATGGACCTAGGGGTGGTGCCGCCTCTCATGAGAATTGGGAGTATTCTCAAGAACGTCCATGAATGGAAAGTGCACATGGCCATTAACGATGCAAAGCAAGACATAGAGGTCTCAAGTGAACATCGCAAAGGTGTGTGTGTTATCACCGATTTGTTATCATGAAAAGATGGTTCAATGCCTAGTGCAACCAAAATTTCGACAAATTTTGTGATAATTACACTATAGTAAAGTTCAAGTTGAAAAACACTTTGCTTTATGCACTAATGCAATGACTCCTATAAGAGAGAGTTCTTATTAAATCAAGTGGGGGATATGTTATATTTTAAAATATAATGATTAATTAAATAAGTGTTACAATAGATAACTATGTAATCTAGTGGGGGATTGTTATATTATTTTATAATATAATGTAATATTATATTATATTATAATATAAGGTTTCTGATTAAATAAATGTGACAAAGAGTATCACATATTGTAACATATAATATAGAGTTACAATATTTAGATATATGAGATATATCCAAATATGTAACATATTTGTTGTTACAAATTTGTAACTTTCAAATATTACCCATTATTGTGTAGATTTGTTGTTACACAATATTGAGATGAATTTCTTAAAGCCATATGTGAAACGGTTGATAGAGATATGATTTTAACTCCCATAATGTGTATGGAAGTTACAAAATCAAGTGGGAATGAATTTGGAACGTTTTGTAAAACTTGAAAAATTGGTTGCTGGAAAAGGTCTTGGGCCACTGCCTGAGTTTTTCAGGCCGCGACCCAAGAGGCAAACACACTCTGTGGGCCGCAACGCATGTTTTTCAGGCTGCAGCCCAAGTGGCTGATAGGATATTCCAATTTTCGATTTTATCCAATTTTGAACGTTTCCAACAGCCAAATAACTCCCAAATCTCTATTTTAATTCCATAAATATCCAATTAATCATTGGTAACAGCCATGGTGGTTGGTGGAATTTGAAATTCAAAGGGTGCCTCAAAGCTCTATAAATAGGAGCCTATTGCTCACTTGTTAGACACAACTTTTCTATCCATTAGAGCACTTGGCTAGAAACACCTTGAGGCTTGATAATTCCAGAAAGCTTTTCCAATATCTGAGAGAGATATCCCTTAGTTCTTGAGTTAGGGGGAAATAAGCATTTGGAAAAAGGTTTTAAACCTTGTTCAAGTTGGTGATCCCCAACACTCTTCACTTAGGTTGTGTAAGTGAGAGTTTCCTTTGTTTTGTTCTTACATTCTCTCTATTGCTTTTCTTCTTATTTTCATTCTATTTACTTGTAACTTTGGTTTAGAGTTGTAATCTTCTTTTCTTTTGTTTCAAATACCTTTACTATACTTGTAACCTTTTGCATAGAGTTGTACTTTTACTATTCTCTTCATCTTCTACTTCGTCTTCTTCTTTTCTTTGTTTATTTGTATTTTCAGTTATAAAGTTGTAACTTTATTTAATCAATCATTAATTTTTTGTAATATTTTTCATAGAGTTGTAATATTCTTACCTATTTCCATTGAGACAAAACTATTTTTCCTAACAGGAAATGGAGTCCATGTACTCAAATTCTTTCTGGGATCTTGTGGAAGCACCTAGTGACTTTAGTGCCATTGGGTGCAAGTGGATCTACAACAAGAAATGAGGTGTTGATGGAAATATTGAAACTTATAAAGCTCTATTAGTGGCAAAGGGTTATATCGAAAGAGAAGACGTGGACTATGAGGAAACTTTTAGTCTGGTAGCCATGCTCAAGTCCATTCGCCTCCTCCTATCCATAGTAACCGCTCTCGACTATGAGATCTGGGAAATGGACTTCAAGACATCTTTTCTTAATGGGAAGTTTGACGAAGTCATTTATATGGATCAACCAGAAAGATTTAAAGTAGCTGGACAAGAAGGAAAAGTTTGCAAGTTGAATAGGTCCATTTATGGACTTAGGCAAGCTTCTCGTTCCTGGAACCTTAGCTTTTATGAAATAATCAAAACCTATGGCTTTGAACAAAATATTGATGAGCCTTGTGTTTACCAACTGAAGGCAAATAAAATAGTGGTATTCTTGGTTCTTTATGTAGATGATATCTTACTCATTGGAAACAATGTTTATAAATTGTCAGATGTGAAAAATTGGCTGAAAACTCAATTCTAAATGAAGGATTTGGGTGAAGCAAGTTATGTTATAGGTATCCAGATTATTAGGGATAGAAAGAATAGACGCTTAGCTCTATCTTAAGCAGCTTACATTGATAAAGTTCTTGATCATTTCTCAATGACAAATTCCAAGAAAGGACGTCTACCATCTCGCCATGGAATTTATCATTCAAAGAAGCAGTCTCCCTAGACTCCTGAAGAGGAAGATGTAATGAGAAAAGTTTCTTACGCATCTGCAGTTGGAAGTCTCATGTATGGTATGTTGGGTACTAGACCAGATATCTACTATGCAGTGGGAGTAGTGAGCAGGTATCAGTCAAACCCAGGACCGGAACATTGGATAGCAGTTAAGCATATCCTGAAGTATTTAAGGCAAACTAGGGATTATATGTTAGTCTACAAGGGTTGTGTTTTGAACCTTGTAGGCTACATCGATTAAGATTTTCATACTGATGTCGATGATAGGAAGTCTACTTCTGGAATGGTGTTTACTCTTGGGGGTGGAGATGTGATATGGAGAAGTGTAAAGTAGTTTGCGATCTCAGATTCCACCACGGAGGCTAAGTAAATTGTTGCGTTTGAAGCAGCTAAGGAAATAGTCTGGCTAAAGAAGTTCTATTTAGATCTTCCTGTTATTCCAAATATGGATAAATTGCTTGTGTTGTTTTGTGACAACACAGGAGCGATAGCCAACTCGAAAGAACCTCGTAGTCACAAGAGGAGTAAGCATATAGAAAGGAAGTATCACATAATTTGAGAATATGTTGCCATGGGAGATGTGAAGGTTATGAAGATTGCATTTGAAAACAATCTTGCGGATCCATTTAGAAAGACACTACCAGAAGCTACATTTGATAAACATATCAAGGAAATGGGATTAGTAGAATTAAGACATTAGTTTCAATTAGTGCAAGTGGGAGTTTGTTGGGGTTTTATGCCCTAATTAAAACCCAAATTCTTTGTAATCTCATTTTATTATCAATAAAAGAATAGAAATCATTTATTGACTTGGTCAATCACTTTGCTGACATGTTTTATTTTCATGATTATTTGTTTAATATAAACTTCTATTAAATCCCAAGCATATAGCTAATCTTATTTATAGTGACGTAATCACAATGGAATATAAATATGATTATATGTTCAAAATAAGTTAGTCCTAAGATTAGTTAGTGCACATGATTTACATTGACTTGCCAATCTACGATATGATCTACTTACACATTACAGTGTTATGTTCTTTCTAGAACATTAGCAAAATAGATAAGAACGGGTGTATTTGTTACATCGGACAGGACCGATATTGACAGTTGATAAGATAAGTAAACATACCATTATTATCTATTCTAGTCATATCATACAGTTGACCATAGGTCAATTCAATCTCAATTCTAAGTGGTTAGTATTCTAACTGATTGTATTATTTGAGTTCTTTGACTTGTTCGTTACCAGCTTACCCTACGAACTAGCCCATACTTACATCATGGGAACTCGGTAGTATAATTTAATGGGAGTGTTAATCATAGATATGAACATCTGTAGCTTCTGTTAAAGAAGTAAAATAATGATTTCATTTTAATTTGGTTCAAGATGCTAAACGATAGAGATCTCATTTCAGTAATTAATATTAGTTTACTGAAATATCATTTACAAGGAACTAAGTGTTTTGAGGATAAAATACAATGAGGGCTAAAACAATATTTTAGTCCCATCTCATTGTAGACTATCTATAAAGGATTGATTGATAATTATGGTTGTAACAAAGGATAATTAATAACGTATCTATATTGCTTATAAAGCGTTCTATGAATTCAAGAGTGCAATTCTGAGTCTTTAGTGGAGTTACGAGGAATTAATAAGTTAGTAAATTTATTTGTTAAATTTATGATAACTTATTGGAACTTGATTGCATAGGCCCATGGTCTCCACTGTACCTTGGATAAAATCATCTAGATAGTCTCAATTAATTGATTTAATTATCAATTAGAATTATCAAAGTTGACCAGGTCAATTTTGGATAGTTTCACATAGTTATACAATTTAGAGAAGAAAAGAGATTATAAGGCAGATTTATTAATTAAGACAAATTGATGTCTAAATTAATGAATAAGTTTAAATCAAGGTTCAAATGATAAATAATTAATTTGATAAAGGATTTAAATAATTATTTAATATATTAAGCAATAGAAATAATACATGCCTTGATTTTAAGTCCAACGGGCTTATAATTAAATGAGAAATTTCACGAGTTTAAAGCCCATGATAATTTCGACCTAATGGCTGATATTATATATTACTTTATTGATTTTTTTAATTAAAATAAATGACCTAATTGAGCCTATAAAAATAATGCTAAGTGAGAGTTGAAAACATATGTTTTAGAGATTACAGAAAGACTATCTGACACAAAATCAGAAGATCTATTCTTGATGCTCTAGGTTTTAGATTCTCTCTACAGCATAAGTCTTTTTCTAAGCCTCAATATTCTCTTCTCTTCTTCTTCTCTTTGTAATTATCTCATGTGTGAAGAATTGCTCACTCTAGTCTAGGTGATTCAAAGCATACTTTGGAAGGCTATGAAGAAAATTGAAGATCAGTTCAATTTCTTGGTGATATCCCGCGACAGAAAGGATACAAGGGTTAGAGAAACTGAAGGAATAACTTATTCATTCTGCCGCGTATAATGTAAGTGTTCTTATCATTATTTATGTTTGAATTCAATTATAGAAACATGTTCTAGGTTGTATTATATTAATGTGATTAATATATGATTTACATGAAAATAATTAAGATCTTGTATAAGTTTTCCTAACAATAACTACATTTATTGATTATATTAATGGACTACAAGAGAAAACTTTGAAAATATAATTCTATAAATACTTAGAGTGCAATTTCATATTTATAGTGGAGTAACTATGGAATTAATAAATATGATTATTAGATTAAAAAGTTTAATTAATAATTTGGTTTATTTGAGCTTCGTATTATAGGTCCATGGTCGCCGATAACATTCGTCCTACACTGTTTAGGGTAAGGATGTTAAAAGAAAGATTTGTAGAGAGACTGACTTTGTTGTCCGTATTTTTCACCGCCGTCACGTGGCAACCCCCAGTGGCTGTCTAGGATGTTTGTGGACATCCTCGAGGTATGTAAATGCCCAAGACCTGTAGTTGTAGAAAAGGTCTTCCTAGATTAGGTTTTATCCGAAGGGGGCAGTAGGTGTCTTGGTGAGTTACTCGTCGATGTTCGGTCTCGGAGATGGAGGTTCTCCAGCTCTGACAGTTAAGGCAAGGGGTTTCGTTTCTTGATGGCCTCCTAGGCCTGATGTTCTGGTTCTCGGACCTAGGAGGTGGAGCAACATGTCAGTGGGTGCGGGTTTCTAGAGTCAGAGGAATGTCTGACAACCTTTGTGGGCGATCCTTCAATTGTGTTGTCGAGTGTACGACTCGATAATTCGCACACCCACTACATTGCCTGACACGGAAGTACGTACAACATGCCCTGGCAGTCCCAGGGTCATGTTCCCCGTAAAGTGGTTTCCTTTTTGCTGTGGGCCCCGCAAATCTCGCTTGGGTCATGGTCTCTATTCAATGTAGCCCAATGCATTGAAGTTTATTAATCCCGAAATTATGGGAAGAATGTGTATTAATTACGTATGATTAACATTAATGACCCCAACCTCTATAAATAGGGCTGGGAGTCTCATTGTAAGGGGTTCAGTTTTGGAGAGAGAAAACTACCTGTACTTAGAGCAATCTAAACACTGCCTGAGAAGACACTAAAAAAGCTTGCAATCACCTGCTTGAAATCTCCCTAATACTAGAGACTCGTGGACTAGGGTTCTTTTATAACCTAAACCACATAAAAATCTTTGTGATCTTACAGTTATTTCTTTAACCTCTCTCATAAAAGTTGATAGCAAAAAAGACAGTCAAAATTTTAGTGCTTTCATTGAGAGCTTGAAGGAAGCATTTGACATTCATGATCATGGTGACTACACGAAGAAATGTTACAGATGAAGTGCCCCCTCCTATTGGAGTTGAAGGAGGAGAACTCAGCAGGCAACCACCTCAAGACATACCCGAGATGATGGAGGACTACGATGAATGTGCTGAGTATGACGGCGAAGACAATGATGCCGAACAGGGGTACTTGAGGATAAAGATCCTCATCCCATGGAGGCGAAAGAGATGCCAGAGGTGGTGGTGCTCTGCGAGCAGGTGGCTACCCAACAACAAAAACTTGATGCTCAAGAAGGTAACATCACTGCTCTTCAGGAGATGGTGCTTTCCATGAAGGCCACTCTTGCAGCCCAAGGGTTGCGAGTGGACCCCAACAGAAATGCACCATATGGGCACCTGTCAACACATCTGATGTGCCTCCTAAGCACCCAACTGCCGAGGCATAGGATTCGCCAGATAGGGTGCCCAACGGGCACCCAGCAGGAGTAGGAGCCTCAACGCCACCACAGGACCATGGTAATGGAATGACCAATGATGACCCTGCTTCGAAGCATAAGAGGGCCTGCCAAGAGCCCAAAGGCCACCCGACTCTGCAGCAAACTGATAAGGGTAATGAAGCAAGGGCCCGAGGACACCGTCAGGCAGACAACAGCCATGGAGCTCGGGGCCCTCTGCCTCGACGCGCTCATACAGACTGCACGAGGCCTAGAGCTGGTGTCCCTTCAAGACCTAACAAGTCCCACAGGAATAATCCCCCGAGGAATGCCCCATTGAATCGGAAATGGGGCATCAGTATCTCAGTAAACGAAAAATGAGATCGATGGGGAGACTGAGGTGGCCCACCCAGAAGATAGCTGTGCATTCCGAGGAAAAGCCGACCTACGAGATAACCTCAATGCTCAGAGGTATAATAAGGTCAGGGTATGTGAGCCTGCTGATAGAGGCTCGTCAAATCTCTGAGACAATCTCAACGCTTGGAGAAGAGATTGCTTGACACAGAGCATCAATCGGGATCGTGACCCGCTTCGAGCAGAATTAGAAAGTCTGAAGCGAATAATGCTCAGAATGACCAGGCGAAAAGGTCATGAGTCTGACTCGGAAGATAAGGAGGTAGAGCCATGTGCTCATCACCTTGTTGAGGCCCCTCTACCTCTAGGATTCAAGATGTCATCCATACCAGCTTATGATGGTGATTGGGATCCCACGGACTATTTGCCCAAATTAAACATGCTAATGTCGGTGCATCGTGTCTCCGACAATGCCAAATCCCATGTGTTCCCCCTCACCCTGACAGGACCAGCAGATGAATGGTTTAAGAAGCTCCAACTAGGGTCCATTCAAACGTGGTAACAATTATCATCTGCCTTCCGAAAACATTTCATAGGGGTCCAGAAGGTAAGCTTTGAGGTCAACGCCTTGACCAACATCAAGCAAGGACCGTTTGAGACCCTCAAGGCCTACATTAAACGCTTCAAAGAAGAAGCAGCAAGAACTAAGAGGGTCGATGATGGACAACAACTGATGGCATTGCAGGCTAGCATCCGCGTGGGATCCCCACCATGGGATGATCTCCAGCAAAGGGGATTCTGGCGTCTTTACGACTTCATTCGTCGGGCTCAAGAATACATCAGCTGAGAGGACACCCAGATCGGGGGGTTCAGAGCATCCACCCTTTTCCCTGCCTGAGCTGCTCCTGGCCCTGTGGCCTCAGGAATCCAATACTCCCCAAATGTTCACATTTATTAGAGGTCGTTGGGAGCCTAACCTGGCTAGAGCGCCACCCCTTCTGGTTATAGCGCCATGTCTGCTCTTGGATTTGGTATGTCTCCGGCAGGGTTTGGGGCAACACCCATTGGATACAACGCTTTTCAGCCTGCATTCATTGCTAGGGTTGTCGCCCATCCCATCCGGATGAATCCAGTTGAGCTTCTAGTGGCACAAGGCACGGAGGTAAGGGTAAGGGTCGCAAACCCAGGGGAAGCAAAATCACATAGCCCGAGAAGGGAGTCGCATTAGGTGAGAAGTACGTCTCGTAGTATTCAGAGTATAATGACTTTGTGGACTCTTGAGAGAACATATTCGTGGCCACGGCACAACACGTGCACTACAGGAAGCCACAACCTATCCGAAGAGATAGGGATAGACGGGACCCTGGAAAATTTTGTCGTTTCCACAATGACATAGGGCATCACACTAACGAGTGCCGCCAGCTCAAGGATGAGATTAAGAACCTCATCAAGCTGGGACACCTCCATCAATATTCTAAGGGTGGACCACGTCAGGCACCTCCACTCGTGGCCAGGCCAGCTATCCCGCCTGCCACATTTCAGGTCCTGACAACAACTCCTGTAGGTCCACAACATCCAACAGCCCAAGGGCCTCCTCCAATAAATGGGCGGGTAGGAACCATCTCAGGAGGACCTCACCTAGGGGGCACCTCATGAAGCTCGCAAAACAGATATGCGCAAGCTTTGAACCACGATGATGAGGTAATGACTTTGACCCAATTACTTGCCCAAATGCTGCGAATGACTGACCAAGTCATAACGTTCTCCGAAGATGATGCTCAGAGAGTGCATTTCCCACATCACGATCCATTGGTGATTGAGAGCCAAATCTCCAACAAAATGGTGGCGCGTATTCTGGTAGACAACGGGAGTTTGGTGAATATCCTATTCAAATCAGCCTTTGAGAAGATAGGGTTGACTACAATAGACCTGTCCCCGTACGCCTCGACACTCTATCGGTTCTCGGGAGAAGTCCACATCCCAATGGGGCAGATAAAGCTACCAGTGACGCTGGGAGAGATACTTCGCTAGGCCTTTAAGTATTGCACCTTCGTGGTGGTGGATTGTCTCTCAGCATACAATTCCATGTTGGGACGACTAGTACTGGTCTAGTTTGGGGCGGCCACCTCCATCCGTCATCTATGCATGAAATTCCCCACGGATGCAGGAATTAGCACAGTCCACGGTGACCAAAAGGAGTCGAGACAATGTTATAATGTCTCTCTCAAGGCTTCCTTGATGATGGTAAAGGAGGAAGTCTCCGAGAACTTTGAGACCCCGGAGGTACAAGCAGTGAAGGACTCAGGGCCTGACGAGTTAGACCCAAGGGTTCAAGAGGAGAGGTCCATCGAACAAAGAGAGGAAATAGAGGAGGTATTTCTAGATACCTCCACCCCCGATAGGAAGAAGAAAGTCATGGGAGGCTTGAAAATGGAGGCCTGAGAAGCATTAGTGGTCTTCCTCTGAGAGAACCAAGATGTGTTCGCTTGGTCACATTCCGACATGATTGGCATTTATCCAAATGTCATATTCCATGCCTTAAATGTTGAATCTACCTTTGCTCCTATCCAGTGGAAGAAACAGACGTTTGACCAGACTCGGAAAGAGGCCCTCAAAGCCGAGCTTGACAAGATTCTCTCCAATGGGTTTATCCGAGAAGCCCAATATCCCAGGTGGTTGTCCAATCCTGTCCTCATGCCAAATCCGAATGACACTTGGAGGACATGCATAGATTTTTTGAACCTTAACAAGGATTGTCCGAAGGATTGTTTTCCACGTCCCAAGACAGATCAGATGGTCGATGCCACATCTGGTTACGAGTTGCTATCATTTATGGACGCATAATCAAGATATAACCAAATATCCATGCACGTCGCTGATCAGGAGCACACTAGCTTCCGAACCGACAATGGTGTTTATTGTTACATCGTGATGTCTTCAGGTTCAAGAACGTTGGTTCCACTTACCAAAGGCTAGTTAAAAGAATGTTCAAGAACTAGTTAGGGAGAAACATGGAGGTCTATGTGGACGATATGTTGGTTAAGTCCCGGACCACCCCAGATCATGTAGGCGACCTGGCTGAGGTCTTCACGGTGCTCCGCCGGTTCAGAATGAAGCTCAAACCCCAAAAGTGCACATTTGGGGTGGCCTCCGGCAAGTTTTTAGGCTTCATCGTAAGCGATTGGGGAATTGAGGCAAGCCTCGAAAAAAAAAGGCCTCAATCGAAATGCCTTCTCTCCAGAAGCATAAAGATGTTCAAAGCCTGACAGGGAGGATCGCAGCTTTGAGCCATTTTGTCTCCAAAGCAACGGACAAGTGCGCCCCTTTCTTCAATATTCTCCGAGGGAGTTAGAGATTTGAATTGACAGAAGAGTGTGAACGGGCATTCCAACAACTCAAGGCGCACTGGAAAACCCTCCGATCCTATCCAAGCCAGTGGACTGAGAACCCCTCCTACTCTACATGGCTTTGTCAGAAGACTTCGTTAGCGCCGCGTTGGTTAGGGAGGAAAGCCGTGTTCAACACCCCGTCTATTACATCAGCAAGAGACTTCTTGGGGGCGAAATCAAGGTACCCACTGATGGAGAAGTTGACCTTCTACTTGATGGTGGCCTCTCGGAAGCTAAGACCTTACTTCCAGGCGCATCCAATTAAGGTCCTCACGAACCACCCGCTTAGACAAGTCCTTCGAAAGCCTGAATCATTGGGAAGGATCTTGAAACGGTCGGTGGAGTTAAGTCAGTTTGACATCACCTTCCTCCCGAGGACTGCCATAAATGGTCAAGCACTCACCAATTTCATCACCGAGTGGACTGGGACTCAGGAGGTCCGAGTGCACCCCAGTGGTCGGGCCAGCATGGAAGTTGTTTGTGGATGGATCTTCGAACAAGAATGGTACATGGGCGGGACTTATTTTGGTGTCCCCAGAGGGGCATAGAGTGCATAGTGCTCTCTGCTTTGGGTTTAGCACCTCTAATAATGAAGCAGAGTATGAAGCATTAATCGCTGGACTTCGCGTGGCACTAGAGCTCAATGCTGAAGGGCTTGAGATCTTTAGCGATTTCCAACTCGTGGTGAACCAAATTCTCAGAGAATACCAGGCCCGGGGAACAAAGATAGCAACATACTTGGCAAAGGCTCAAGAAATGATGCATAACTTTCAAAGTTTCACTATTAGGCAAGTACCGAGGGAGCAAAATTCTAATGCAGACACCCTGGAAAAGCTGGCTACGACCAAAGACACTGAGTTAGTCAATGTGGTCCCCATCGATTAATTGGAGTCTCTGAGTATCTTGGCTCTAGACGAGGTGGAAACAGTACAACCCCAAGATGGGTGGATGGAGACAATAGTTAAATACCTAGTCTCCGGTGAGTTGCCCTTAGATAAGAAGGCAGCTCGGAAGTTGCTGTACCAAGTGCCGAGGTATATAATTATGGATAATAGGCTTTACAGGCAAGGCTATTCATTGCCCTTGCTTCGGTGCGTGTCCAGGCAAGAAGCCAGTTTAATACTGTGAGAAGTACATGAAGGTTTCTGCGGTGATCACGCCGGATGGCAAAGCCTTTCCAAGAAGATCTTAAGGCAAGGGTATCTTTGGCCCACCATGAATGGAGACGCGATGGATTATGTCAAGAAATGCGACAAATATCAGCACTTAGCCAACATCCCTCGAGTGCCTCCAAATGAGCTTACTCAAATGACCAGCCTATGGCCTTTCGCCGTCTGGGGCATCGACCTTATCGGGTCTCTACCTACAGGGAAAGGAAGGGTGAAATACGCCATAGTGGGCATTGACTACTTTATGAAGTGGGTTGAGGCCGAGCCGCTCGCCACAATCACCTCCAAAAAGGCTTTGGACTTTGTCGTAAAGAATATCGTTTGCCGGTATGGGCTTCCGAGGAAAATAGTCTCTGACAACAGATTGCAATTCAACTGTGAAGTGTTCACAGACTTCTGTCAAAGGCATGGTGTCATCAAGAGCTTCTCTTCCATAGCCCATCCGCAGGCCAACGACCAAGTGGAAACAATGAACAAGACACTCAGGTCCACTCTGAAGAAAAGGTTGAAGCAGGCAAAATGAGCTTGGCCCGAGGAGCTACCTAGGGCATTGTGGAGCTATCGTACAACTGCCCAGACCTACACCGGCCATTCTCCCTTCTCGATGGCCTATGGGTACGAGGCTATGCTCCCAGTTGAAGCAAAAATCTCCACGCATCGGCGGGATACATATGATCCGACCACGAACCATGCCTTACTTCGGGAGTCCCTGGACCTCATGGAGGAGCTACGCGAAGCTTCTTAGCTATGAGTAGCATCCTACCAGTAGAAGGTAGCCAGATATTTCAACTCCAAAGTGAAGGATAGAAAATTCGGGGTCGGAGACCTGGTGTTGCGAAGAGTCTTCTTAGTCACCCGAGATCCAGGTGCAGGAGTGTTGGGACCCACCTGGGAGGGCCCATACCAGGTCGAGAGCATTGTATGTTCGAGAACATATAAATTAGCCCGACTTATTGGAGAGATGATTCCTCATGCCTGGAATGTCAAGGATCTTCGCCGGTATTACCAGTAGTATGAGCAACAAACATTGTTTATTTCTGTAATATCCCCCGTAGCCTTCGGGCACATGTAATGGAAACCGTGTATATAAAACACAGTAAGCAATTTGTTTTTTTTTTCTTGTGTTTAGTTTCCATTATATCCTGTTAATGCTGTGTAAAGAGCACCCGCTCGCCTGGACAAGTGATCGCAGACTAGTCTCCGATCACTTAGGGGCATGGAGTTAGGGTAGCACCGTACGGAACGACCTAGGAAATAGGAAACTAATAAAGTCTAGCCTAGAAGGTAGCTTGTTCTAGGCATAACTAAGCTTAATACCTAAGAGCTAGATAACCCAAGTAGCGAGAATAGACTATGGTCATCTCCCGCGGACACCGAGCCCAAGGAGCTCTTACCAAGTCTTTTGGCCTCGAGATGCGAACGGAAGGCTGAGTACACATACTTGGCCTCGGGAAATGCATGATATGGAAAGCTTGGCTAGTCGATGAGCGAAGCACCCCTAATATCATTGTATCCCATATTTAGAAAAGCCAGTATAACAGACTTAAGAATTTAGGTTACCTCCCGAGGATAGCGCGCACCCGGAGAGTAATAACCAAATCCTAATCTGTGAAATACAAAGGATCCCCAGGTGGCCTACACCTGTGCCTCTCATTAACTTCACCTCCTGAAAAGATAGCCTAGAAGGTAGATATGCACTCGGAGAGCAGTATCGAAACCCCCGACCTCTTGAATAGTGCATAATCGAGGGGCAGGTGTTTTCACTTGCCAGAACCCCTGAAAGTCCAAATCTTTGGGTTGTAGGGGCATGAGGCGACGATTAAAGACCTACAGTAAATTTTGCCTCAAAGCTACTTCTAGGATTGTGGGCCTACAAGAGACTAAACACGGAAACCAGGTATTTGAAACAACTTGAGTTCTTGTTCACGTAACATTCGTGTTACGTTGAATTTATAGAACCAAGTGTTAAAATGATTTGAGTTCTTGTTCACGTAACATTCGTATTACGTTGAATTTATAGAACCAAGTGTTAAAATGATTCGAGTTCTTATTCTCGTGACATTCATGTTACGCTGAATTTATAGAACCAAGGGTTAAAATGATTTGAGTTATTTGTCTCGTGACATTCGTGTTACGCTGAATTTATAGAACCAAATGTTAAAATGATTTGAGCTATTGTCCTCGAGACATTCGTGTTATGTTGAACTTATAGAACCAAGAGTTTAAAAACAATTGCGAGTTCTTATTCTCGTGACATTTGTGTTACGTTGAATTTATAGAACCAAGTTTTTTAAAATGAGTGTGAGTTCTTGTTCTCGTGACATTTGTGTTACGTTGAATTTATAGAACCAACTTTTTTAAAACAAGTGTGAGTTCTTGTTCTCGTGACATTCATGTTACGCTGAATTTATAGAGCCAAGTTTTATAAAACAAGTGTGAGCTCTTATTCTCATGACATTCGTGTTACGTTGAATTTATAGAACCAATTTTTATAAAACAGGTATGAGTTCTTGTTCTCGTAACATCCGTGTCATGTTGAACTTATACAACCAAGACTTTGGTTTTTTGTTCTCGTGACCTTCGTGTTACGCTGAATTTATAGAACCAAGAATTTAAAAACGGTTTGGGTGCTTATTAGCGTGACAATTTAAGTTACGATGAATTCATAGAACCAAGCAAAATAAAAAGTAGTGCAAGTCACATAATTCTTAAATGGGTAGATAATTATAAGTATGCTCAGGGTTCGAGCTATTGTTTGTTTATACCCCACTAAGTTTATGGCACACAGGCCCGAATACAAAAGTTATGCTTGGTCTTCAGGAAACTCCGCCACTAGTTCAATGATTGGATCCACGCTCGGGGCACCACTCGCCTAGGCCACCTCGGCAGCTGGGGATGCTTCGATAGCTTGAGAGGCTCGGAGGCGCTCATTGAAAAGGAACTTGTACTTCTTGGGATCCTCGATGAAGTCCAGGTTCATGTCCTGATTGTGATACCTGGCTACATAAAAGGCGTCTTCGGTGATAGACTTGGTCTCCTACTTAAGCTTCTCCACTTGGCACATGGCAGATCTATTCATCTCCATGGCTTGGAGATTCTTCCTCACAGCTAGCTCAGCCTAGTCGGTATCCTCCTTAGCTTGCTCCTGGAGATGAGAATTCTTCAGGGACACTCGGGCGATCTTAGTCGTAGCTTTCTTGGCCTCCTCCTTGGCTCATTGCATGCCATCAACAGCCACCTGCTTTTCCCCGTTTGCTTGCTGCAAATCCCTGGAGGCTTTCTGGATGATCTCCTCGAGCTCCCAAGAGCGTTTTTGCTCAACCTCGAGGGCAGTGTTGGCTCGGGTAAGTTCTTCCCGAGAACCCTTCATTTTCTCCTTGAGAGAGGCAATCTTGTCCTGGGATCTCCGGAGCTCATATGATTTCTCCAACATAATGTCTCCCAGGCATTGGCAGGTTAAGGTGGACTGTAAAACAAAAAACAGAGTAAGAAAAATGTGTTAGCTCAATAACATCTGGATAACTTGAACCCAAGCGCAGGAGTGATTAGCTTACCCAGATAGAAGCGTATTGACACGAGGCCACAAGAGATGCCTCATTACTATCGCCAAGTTGGGAGAAACTTTGGGCGCTCAACTCGCACATGGTGGAGATAACCCCTTGAAGGAGCTCAGTAGTGAGAGGGGCAACTATGTCTCCTAACTTAGCGGAGAACAGGGTCTCCAGCTCAACCCGGCCGATTGGGGGGGACCATGGGCCTCTCTCGGGGTGGCTTGAGTTGTTGGAGGGCCTCGACTGTCTCTTTCAAGGCCTTGTTACCTTTTTTCTAGCATGACTTCGAAGTGTTGAAGCATCCTCTTTGTAACGACCCAAATTCGCTAATAAGGCTTAAGGGCCTTGATTAGTGTGCTGGGAGGGCATAAATGGGATTAGAATGAATATTATTGATTTAAATGTGTGAACATGTGATTAATAATGCTTATATGACAATCGATGATATTATATGATAATATGAAATAAATATGTGATATATGTGACAACCACATTATTATGTGGGTAGGTCTGCAGAGCACGACTCGAGGCGATCCTAGGGTCAGATAGCGGGAAAAGCCACAACGGGACTTAAAATATGACTTTGGACAAGTCAGGGGTACTTTAGGTATCGGGTAGTGATTTAGACTATCGGGTCATGAAAATAAATATATGGAGATATATTTGAGGTTAGGATGTCTAGGTGGGAATATTGGGGGATTTTATCGTTTTGGCCTCGGGGACGGTTCCGGCACCCCGAGCCTTGGGATTAACTTAATGAGTAGGACAAAAGTTAGGAAGTCTTTAGAAAAAAATATAAACCGACCTTATTTTCTTTCCTCAGTTTAGTCTTCTCTCTCAAGGAACACTTAAGAAACACTCAAGGAGGGGAAAAACAGAGGAAAATTCTTGAGAAATTGGAGTTGTAGATTGCTGGGAACTCAGAGGAATTCAGGGGTAATTTAGAGGCTTAGCTTAGTGAACAATCCAGGACTAAATCAAGACTAAGGTAAGGGTTAATCCATGTGTTTTTTTGAAGTTTAACTTTGTGTATCAATTGGTTATTGAGGTGCTGTCCAATTATTGTTTAAGGTGGAATTGAGCTGGGAAATCATTGGGAACCAGCTGGGTTTTTGGTTAGAGGAAGGGTTCTATCAATAAGGTAAGCTTTACTCCATGAATTATTGGTTTGAGTTTAAGTTTTTGAATGGTTAAATTGGGTGTTTAATTTCTTAGAGTTTCAAGGATTGGAAGTGAGATTTCTATGGGTTTTTGGACTGAATTTCTGTTGAAATGTGTATCATAAGTTGTGTAATAAGTTGTGGTAATGTTGGGTGTTGAATTAGGGAGTTTAGGGGTGGTTTTGGCTGAGGTTTTGAGCTTTGAAATGGTGGGTTTTCTAGGCACAAAGGGAGGGGCTGTGGCTCTGTTCTAGAGCGCTGCGGCCCTAGCATGCAAAGGAGCCAAGGAGGCTCGGCCAAAGGGAAGCGCCGCGGCGCCCAAAGAAAGGGCCGCGGCGCGTGTCCTCCTTCAGGGGTGGCATTGGTTTTGTTTTGGAGTAGGGCCGCGGCTAAGCTTCAAGGGCCGCAGCCCCTGGTTGCCCACTTGATCTTTTAGGGTTTTTAAGGACTTAGATCAAGCTTAGAAAGCTCGGGAACCATTCCATCACCGTGTTTGGTGGGATTTGATTTCCCGAAAGCTAGTTTTGTAATCGGAAACCCTAATTTGAGTATTAATGAAGTCCTATACTTTGGTTGTGACTAGGTGATAAAGGCTTAGGCTCAGGAACGGATCGTGCTTGAGGGGCGTTGCTCGTAATCCAAAACCATAAAGATTAAAGGTAAGAAAACTACACCCGGTTGAGTAATTGTACGGGACTAAGGGCTCCCTGATTTATAAGATTGAAAGAATGGTATTATGCCATGTAAATTGTAAACCAACGGCCTAAGCGTGCCGCGGTTAACTTGCGCAAACGGCGCGACTCAGACACTAGTATCCGAGGACAGCTTATTATGCACTGAGCTCGGTTTAAGTGGGCCGGAGTCAATGGGTTAGACAGAGGGTGT
The DNA here is from genome assembly GCF_963169125.1 of Humulus lupulus. Classification (NCBI taxonomy): domain Eukaryota; kingdom Viridiplantae; phylum Streptophyta; class Magnoliopsida; order Rosales; family Cannabaceae; genus Humulus; species Humulus lupulus. The sequence continues at coordinate 140,110,002 of NC_084797.1, read as the reverse complement.
GGCCTAAGGTGTCGGCCCTAGTTATTGTGTAACATGGCTATTTGAAATGATTATTGTGGTTATTGAATAGTCTATTTGTTGATGATGTCTCTTTGTATCTTGAAACATGATTACATGCTATGGATCGAACAATTGAACATGCTTAATAGAATATTTGTTTGATATTACTGTATATGTTGTGAACTGTGTTTTCTTGCTGGGCCTCGGCTCACGGGTGCTGCGTGGTGCAGGTAAAGGCAAAGGCAAGATCAATCAACCCTGATTGGAGAGCTCTGTAGGGTGAATGTACATGACAGGCCGCTCAGCCGCCACGATTGAGGAGATTACAGGGACAAGAGGACCAGAACTTTGTATTTTGCCTTAGTATGGCCAATGTTTACGTTAATTGTTGAATTTTGTAAACCAACTTGTAAACTCAAAACTATTTTGGGGATCCCCTATGTAAAGCTGTTTACTATCTATAAAATGAATCTTTGAGGCCAAAATGTCTTTTAAACCTAGCACATTTTAATTAATGACACCCTTTGACTAAATGACTTGATTAGCAAGTTTTGCACCTTTATAAACACATAGTGTAGCGGTCTTGGCTATCCAGGACGTTACACTCTTATACTGCTCCATCAGGATACACAAGGAGATAGATTTGGGGTGGCACTGCCTCCTACTCCGAATTATGTACCGAACCTTGGTCCGACTCTGGTACGCCCTCCGGCCTTACCTCTTGTACCACCTCCGGCCTTACATCTTGTGTCGCTTCGTCTGACACGGGCGAGGAGGGGATCTCCACCATCGGGGGCAGGTCAACTACAAGGGGCTCCACGGGAGGAGTGGAAACTCTCTACTTCTTGGCCGGAGGAGAGGGATCGGGTCGCTCCCAAGGACGTGACAACACCTCTCCTGCCGAAGAGCCACGGGCTCTCCCAACCTTAAGGCAGACCGAGCAATGTCCGCCAATCCCATGTAAGCTGCAGGAATAAGGCCAACAGTTAGCATACATACTACACAAGGATAATGCAATAAAATATGCTATTCGAAGGCTCACCGTGACCCAAGCCTCGGTGCAAACAGTAAGGTTGTACTATCCTATTCCTTGCATCACAACTAATATTGGTTCCATATTGGCAAAACCAGCTTGAGGTCAAGGATGTCACTCGGTCTAAGGGTATGAACCCACGGGAGGAAGGTTGCCTCCTAGGGTGGTGGAGGTAAACATCTACGAGATCTAGGTAGTCTTGGAACTCTTCCCTAGTCCAATGCCGATGTGAGATTTGAACACAATGGAGGAGTGCTGGGGAAGCCCAGACATGCTCGAGACTTATCCTATCACCTACTCGGGAAGCAGACGTTAGGACGAGAGGTGAGTTACCTGAGTCCAAGTGGGAAGCTTCCATCCCTGCCTGAAGCTCTTCCTCGAGATCTTGGTCCTCTTGGGCCTCTCGCACCTCTTCTATGGCTCGAGTGTTCACCAGCCTTTCCTCTGCCAATCGTCTGTGAAACACTGTTTTGGCCAGCCCTTCTATGTAGTTGATATGGAGAGACACCAACTCCCACGACTTTTTGGATTGGCAGTATTTGGTCAGCTCCAGGTTGCTTATTTGTTGTTCAACGCTGAGAAGCCCCGACCTAATGAGATTTGACTCTATTAACAGGATGCTAAGGTACAAGTCTCGATCGGGGAGAGCCTTCATCGCCTGGAGGTGATCCTCGAAAAGCTGGACGTATGGAGTTCAGCGGAAATGACCTATTCAAAAGGAAGTGACTAAGTATCAAATACAGAAAGGTCCCTAGTGAGGCAAAGAATAAGCACATTAAAAAATATACTCACCTACTCGGGCGAAGTCGAGAATTAATGTCGGATTACTATGGGTCAGGGGGTTGTCTGTAAAGAAGAAGGCATCCTTGAAGTCCCGACTATGATTCTCATTATGGTGGGGAGCCTTGTAGTTGAGCAATGAGGCTGGATACTTCACCAGAGCGTAATATCCATCCCTCTTGGAACCCTTCTTTTGAGGGGCGGTCTTGAAACTGTAAAAATACAGGATCTCTATTGGTGAAGGCTCCGGCCATTTCTACTTCTAGAACAGAACATACATCCTCGCGAGCACTCTATAGCCATTGCTAAAGAGCTGGAAGGGGGCTATCCCCACGTACTTCAAGAAGTTAACAAAGTACAGCTTCAGGGGTAGCGTGGCCCCTGCCATCAGGTGGGCCTGGCTCCAAGCACCAAGGCCATAGACGCTGCAATGCGCCTGCTTGGACTCCTGGCAGAGGCAGATGAGGTATTTTTCCCCGACTGAGTAGTACCTCATGATCGCCTCTAGAGCATCAGGATGTCAGAGTAGAGTGCGATAATTCTCCACCTCGAATGCCTCACCCTCATATTTTTGTGAAGGATGTGGAATGAGGGCTTCATTTACCTCCTCTACGGTGAGTCCTGAGTCTTCGAACATTACAGGCCTCACCGCCACCTATAGGTTGGGATGGACGACTTGTTCCCCACTCTGCTCTTGGGCCCCGTCCTTGCGTTGCCTTCGGGAGCATAAAAACCAAGCAGTTAGTATTCTAACCGAAAGAAAGATGGTCAAAACACAGATGACTCTAGGAAAACTGATCGGGAAAGAGGAGAGTTTTAAAAGAAAATAAGAGATGGCCTTGACACCTAAGGACAAGTCAGGGGAATGAACCTACTGGAATCTGGAAATTTCTTAGATTTCGGTCGCAAGCCCAGAAACGCAAAGTTGACAGAAGACCTTTGAAGGTCATTTCGAACAAGCCTAGTGTCAAAATATGCCTAAAACGACTTGTAAAAATGAGGAACAGACTCTAAAAGTCCACACTACTGCCATTCCTAAGCATATATCAAAAAACACCTAGCACGCACTGAGAAAAGTATGCTAAAGATACTTACATGAAATAAAGTGAAGACAGGTGCTGAGGCAAGTCTCGACCTTGAAGCACAGCCTGCCATCTAACCAAAAGTATGACGATTCACGCCAATCGTCCAGAACTTCAGAAAGGGGTTGAAGAGGCGAAGCAGACGGAAGAGAAAAAGAAATAGTAAAATGTGTTGGGAGGGTTTAGGATTTTCAAATGGTTGTGGTATGAGATTAAAAGTTTTCTGGGTTTTATACCCAGTAAAAAGTATCAGAGAGGCAGTGCTCCTACAACCGTCAGATGAAGAGATTTATTAAAGTAATCTGACGGTCAGGTTTCAAAAGGGGTGGATCGCAATCATTGTTTTCTTTGGGATAAGACACCTCGAGCTCAGAGTAGACGTTTGGGATATCGAGGTGACCCATAATTATATGCACGGACTGATGGGCCCAACAATGGGTCTTAGAAATGTGCTTCTGCTTTTCAGAGTGACATTAGCGGAAGTCCAAATGCTTACTATCCGAGGACTCTTCAAATTCTTACTCAGTTTGAAGTCTCCACTGTCCGACGACAAGTAGAGACTTGGGGGGAAAATGTTGTCCGTATTTTTCACCGCCGACACATGGCAACCCCCAGTGGCTGGTTAGGATATTTGTGGACATCCTCGGGGTATGTTACTATCTGAGGCCTGTAGTTGGAGAAAAGGTCTTCCTAGATTAGGTTTTATCCGAAGGGGGCTGTAGGTGTCTTGGTGAGCTACTCGCCGATGTTCGGTCTCGAAGATGGAGGTTCTCCAACTCGGACAGTTAAGGCAAGGGGTTTCGTATCTCGATCGCCTCCCAAGCCCAAGGTTCTAGTTCTCGGACCTAGGAGGTGGAGCAACGAGTTAGTGGGTGCGGGTTTCCAGAGTTAGAGGATTGTCTGACAACCTTTGTGGGCGATCCGTCAACAGTGTTGTCGAGTGTACGACATGAAAATTCGCACACCCACTACTCCGCCTGACACGGAAGTACATACAACATGCCCTGGCAGTCTCAGGGGCATGTTCGCCGTAAAGTGGTTACCTTTCTACTGTGGGCCCCATAAATCTCGCTGGGGCCATGGTCTCTATTCAATGCAGCCAAATGCATTGAAGTGTATTAATCCCCCAATTATGGGAAGAATGTGTATTAATTACGTATAATTAACATTAATGACCCCAACCTCTATAAATAGGGTTGGGAGTCTCATTGTAAGGGGTTCGGTTTTTGGAGAGAGAAAACTACTTGTACTTAGAGCAATCTAAACGCTGCCTGAGAAGACACTAAAAAGGCTTGCAATCACCATAATACTAGAGACTCGTGGACTAGGGTTCTTTTATAACCTGAACCACATAAAAATCTTTGTGCTCTTATAGTTATTTCTTTAACCTCTCTTATAAATGTTGATAGCGAAAAAGGCAGTCAATAGACTTAATTTCAAAGGAATTAATTTTCCAGGACAATGAAATAATTATGTGATAATTATGGGCAATTGATTAATTATGAATTAATTGATTAACTATATAGTTTTTATTTTGAAAAACTAGGGTTCTTTTATAACCTGAACCACGTAAAAATCTTTGTGCTCTTATAGTTATTTCTTTAACCTCTCTTATAAATGTTGATAGCGAAAAAGGCAGTCAATAGACTTAATTTCAAAGGAATTAATTTTCCAGGACAATGAAATAATTATGTGATAATTATGGGCAATTGATTAATTATGAATTAATTGATTAACTATATAGTTTTTATTTTGAAAAAATATATGTTAAAATAAATATTAATCATGTTTTGATTAATACAAAGAAAGAGATTAATAACTATCTTATTTATAATAAGATATTTATTTAAAATTGATATTTTAAGATAAAGTTAAATTTGAATTAACTGATATTTATTTTGGGATAAATATATTGTCTTAAATATTGATTAATCAAACAAGTGAGAAAATTAGGTAGACCCTAATTGTGAGGTGCGACACACTCACTGCATAGTGAGTGTGGCTCCACACAGGGATATTTGTATCCATGGGATTTGAATTTTGAATTTCAAAAGTATGTGTTTAATCAATTATTTAATTATTCTTTTTAAATATGATTTAAAATTAAATAATTAAACAGGTTATAACTGGTCGGTTTTATTTTAGTAAAATAAAGATTAATTAATTAATTTAATTATCTTTATAAAACTGAAAGAGCGATACTTTCAGTAATAAGTTGTTTTAAGCAATTAAAAAGTTTAGACTGTGAGACTCTCTTTCTGAAAAGAAATCGATAGTTTTTTCTAAACCTGAAAAACTATTCAATACATCTTCTCTCAATCAAACCTCTCTTGATCTCATGTGTTGAGTACATCTAGTGAGCTAAATCAACTTTTTGAATCCTACGTGCCCACACACGTCCTTGTGTGTTTCAGGATTGGTATGGAAGATCAAGGTGTGAACTTTTAGAATCTGGATTGGAAGATCGTTGATTAATACAAGAATATTTGTAGATTTTTGATAGGCTACAAGAGGTAATCTCTAATCTATTTATATGTGATTTAATATATTTATATATGTATGATCCTGGCTGGTATTAATAATTTTTTTAAAAAGACTCATTCCGTTGTGTAACTCTTATTTACTAGAGCAGAGCAGTCTGTATATATATATATAATATTGTGTGGGTTTCTTGTATTTGTTATATGTATGTGGATATGTATATTGAATGGATGGATATTTTTTTTAATGTATGGTTGAATGATGGATCATTAATTATATGGTGTTATTCGGTTAGGAATTTGTTTTTCTAGATCTTGTGTAAGCCATAAAGGGCATAGGATTTTTGTAAATATTATTTTTGAAATATGTATTTTAAAAATTGGTACACAAAGAAGAGAAGTGATCTGAGCCACCAGCCACCAAGGTAGCAACCTGGGCCCCTCAGCCACCAACCTGAGTTGCACACGCAAGCCACATGCACCAGCGCCCATGACGCGTACTAGCCACTAGCTAAGGCTCTGCCTCATGCGCACCTCAGGCCCTGAGCCTGCCTCCTGTGCTGCTGATGCCATGCCCTTGCGTTGTTGGTACTGAGCACCTGCACCCTTGGTGTCGTGTCCCTGTGCCAACCACCATGTAGAGGCCACTCGAGCCTTTGGCTCATGTCCTTGTGTTGCCGGCCCTAACCCTAGGGCAACACATTTGGTGCCCAAAACTATAGATTCTATTTTTGTGCATAAATCTTTTATTTAATTAAATTTTAAATTATTTGAATTTAAAAGTTTAATTATCTTATTTTATTTTTATTAGAAAAATAAAATATTTTTTAGTTAGTTAAGATATTATCTTAAGTTTAAATAATTAATTAAATTTGATTATTTAATTATTTAAATTCAACTAAATTAAAAAGATGACAAAAATGGTTATTTAATCAAACGTTAGTGTTTTAATTAAATAAATTAGTTGGAAAGTTAGTTTCTAATTAATAAGTTGGGTCTAACAAATTCCTAAAATTAGCAAGAAAACCTAAAAAAAGAGGAGAATCATTCTTGGATTCTTGCAAACAACTTAAAGGCTATTTTCTATTTCTATTTCTATTTCAAGAATTTTATGGGGAGGAGAAATTTGGCTTCCTTGAAGATTGATAAAAGCTGTTTTATTCAGGGAAACAGATTATCTCTGGAGCTCCAAGCCAAACTTCTGAGACCTTTTACCAAGAGTGATGTGAAGAAGGCTCTTTTTAGCATTCACTCTTTTAAGAGTCCTGGTTTGGATGGCTTTGGCTCGGGATTCTTTAAGGGGTTATGGTCTGAAATTGGTGCCGAAATTACTTCTGCTGTGTTGGATTTCTTTCAGGATGGTTTCTTGCCGAAGGACCTGAATGAAACGGTGATTTCTCTTATTCCTAAGACTGTGGATCCGAGTTCAGCTAATGACTATCGTCCTATTGCGTGTTGTAACACCCTCTACAAGTGCATATCAAAGATGATTTGCTCTAGACTCTCGGAAGTGCTGCCTTTTCTTGTTCATAGTAATCAAGGAGCTTTCATTAAAAATAGAGTTCTAGCCCATAACATTATGATATTCCAAGACCTTCTCAAAGGGTACACTAGAAAGAATATTTCTGCTAGATGTTTAATGAAGATTGATCTAAGTAAGGCGTACGACACTGTTGATTGGTATTTTGTGGAGGAGTTACTTAAACATCTTTGTTTTCCCTCTCGTTTTATTGGCTGGATTCTTGTTTGCTTAAAAGGCACCAATTACAATCTGTTATTGAATGGGAGAATTCAGGGCTCTTTCAAAGGGGAAAAAGGCCTTCGGCAAGGGGACCCCATGTCTCCTCTCTTGTTTGTGCTCATTATGGAGTACCTCACTCGTTTATTAGCTCATTACTCTGACAAAAAAGGCTTTGGTTATCATCCTTTGTGTAAACATCTTAGGTTGACTAACCTTTGCTTTGCAGATGATTTGATTATCTTTTGTAAAGGTAACATCAGTTCTGTGAGTAAGATTTATGAAGCTTTTTCTGCTTTCTGTGCCTCTTCTGGTCTTTCAGCGAATAAATCTAAATCCCATGTCTATTTTGGAGGGGTGAAGGATTCCATCAAAACTCAGATTCTTGAGTTGTTGCAAATGGAAGAAGGCTCCTTTCCTCTGAAGTACTTGGGGGTTCCTCTTCGGCCTACCAAGTGGAAAGCTTCTGACTGTGGGGTGATTCTAGATAATTTGAATAAGAAGCTTAATTGTTGGGCGAGTAGAAACTTATCTTTTGCTGGTCGTGCTCAACTCATACACTCAGTTTTGCTTGGTATAAGGAACTTTTGGATGAGTATATTCATTCTTCCTTCCAAGATTACTGCTGCCATTGATAAGAGCTGTCGGGATTTTCTTTGGGGAGCTTATGGGAATAGAAGTAAGATGCATCTCCCTTCGTGGGAAAAGGTGTGTCTCCCGAAAAAGATGTGTGGCATTGGTTTCCGTGAGGGCAAGAAATGGAACATGGCCTTGATGGCTAACTTTATTTGGGCAATCTCTTCCAAGCAAGACTGCCTGTGGGTTAAGTGGATTAGTTCCATTTATTTGAAGAAGTTTAACATCTGGAATGTGCCTATCAGTCAAGATATGAGCTGGTATATCAAGAAATTATTGAGACTGAGACATAGTATAGAGGATGGAAGCTTGATGCTAGCTGTTAAGGGAGGTAAATTTCACAGTAAACACTTCTACTCCTCTCTTATTTCTGTGCATTCTGTGGGCTATGCTAGGACAGTTTGGAACAAGCTTATTTTGCCAAAACACAGGTTTATTTACTGGCAGATTTTTAATAACCAGCTGCTTACTAGAGACCACTTGTGCCGATTCATGAATATTTCTTCTGCTTGCTGTCCTATGTGTGAATCTGGCTTGGAATCCCATATCCACCTGTTCATGGAGTGTGTTTTCTCCAGGAAAGTGTTTGATGAAGTAGGTAGATGGCTGGGTTTCTTCCATTGGCCTGAATCTTATGAGGAGCTTTCCCGTTGGTGCTTATTGGCTAAGCTTAACTTGAAGAACCAGATAATTAATGCAGTCATTTCAGCCGCATGGTATCTCATTTGGTGCAATAGAAATAGATGTATTTTTGAGTCAGTTTGTAAAATGGCCAGCTGCATTAGTTTGGAAATTAAAGATGTTGTTAAGTATAGAGTTTTGAGTTTGGGTTCTGTTTCTCTTAGAAAAAGGGATGTTTATTTACGCAAGGTTGTAGATAGCTGGTAGTTGGCTCTTTGTAGCCTTTTCTTTTTGTTTGGTTGAGTTTGCTGCCTGCTGTTCTGTAGCAGTTGCTCTCTTGGTTTTGTAAGTTTGACTTGTTTTTGAATAAAGTTTTTCTTTTGTTCAAAAAAAAAAAATGTTGAAAATTTAGAAATACCCAATAATACTCGATTCATCATTTATTGTTGATTAGTGCTCAAAAATATCATATTATGAGTTTTAAAGTTTAAAATTAATTCAAATTTAATTAATATTTTCATGAATTTATTGTAATATATTTTATATTTGAAAATATTAATTTTAATTTAATTTGTGTTAAATTTTCAGGAAATAAAATGTATTTTGACTCAAAGAAAAAGAAAGAAAGAAAAAAATTATGATTGAAGAGAGAATATAAAAATGACATTTTTGAAGACAATTTTGAGCAACCCAATCCCAAGTCAAGCCCAAACCAAATCAAGTCGTCCCAGTTTTTCTTCCACTGCCAGCTGCCATGTGGCATCCTCCAATTCGTTGAGTCGAGCCGTGCCAAGCCGCGCCAAGCCAAGCCATTCCTTCGAGCCAACACGTGGCGCAAGCTGAAGCCGCCTGCCACACCACCTGCCACATGCTTGTCGAGATGCCTCAACACCCGACACATGGCCTGATCGTGCCCCCCACTCCACTAGTAGCCTTTTTTGATAGCCACTCTGAGCGCGACACATGTCCCACTTGTCCCACTTCCATCAGAATTTGAAGCCATTTTCTCCACTATATTGTACACGATTTTGTCACATTTTGGGAAATAGAACCCTAAAGCTAAGAAAAAAGACATCAGATGGTGGAATTAAGAGTAGAGAGTAGAGTTAGAGAGAAATACACTTATTTCTTATTTTCCTTTAATTTCTTTTATACTTTTTGAGTGAAAACAATGCCTTTTTTTTGGCAAAATTCTCTTGTGGAAAGGCTAGAGTAGAGTTCATGCTTCACATTATATTTTTTAATATATTGATTCTTTTTGTTCTTCATTTTTATATTTTCATTTCAATTAAATTTATTTTCTTCTAATTTTTATTCTAAGTTTATTGGTGTCTTTTACATAAGTCTAGTCATGCTCTTCTTATGTAATTTAGGCTCTTGATTTAATTTAGGATATTTGTTATATTATATGATTTTTACTGCATTTTGCCATTTGTATTTTGTCACTCTAAGGTATATAATATGATAGGTTTTTAAAATTAGAAATTAGTATAATTTTTAAGTAAGAACATATTTTAAGGCGAACTTTATCATATATATTTTTCGACTATAATTAATGGTGTAGAATTATAGTTGAGTAGAATGAATAAATTTTATTAAAATATATATATATATGTTTGCATGAATGAAACTTGTGCCTTCGATATTTTCTTTACGATTCTAATTCTTTAATTTTGTTTATTTAGTGTTTAATAATTATTCTTTTTCAAAGTTACATTATTTCTAAGTTTCTTATTTCGAATTTACTAATCTTTCTTTTTACTTGTATTTTACCTCTTTGTGGATACGACATAGCTTGATTACTACTTCGACCGCTTAGGAGTTAATTAGGCGATATCAATTTTTGGCAAAAAAAGAAATTAATGCCTCGAAATAGAGACGCACTAGGGAGATTTGTGAGACAACAAGTAGAAGCTTTAGAGAACTCTCCTAACTCTTCGTCTTCTTCCATTTGTTCACATTCACCCAATTCACCTAGACTTCCTAAACTACCCACGATGGATCATCAAGATGAAGTCCAACCAAGAACGCTATAGGATTATTTACATCCTACACGTACAGCCACACCCTCATGCATAATGTATCCCAACAATATGCCGAATTTCGATTTCAAATCCAGCATGATTAACCTCTTACCAACCTTCCATGGGTTGGAAAATGAGAGTCTGTACATGCATATATGGGAATTCGAAGAGGTGGTGGCTACATTCAACAACCGAGCTGATGTCACTAATATTGTGAGATTGAAGTTCTTTCCTTTATCTCTCAAAGACAAAGCAAAAAGCTGGTTGTATTCCTTAAGGCCTAGATCTATCGAGACATGGGACGAAATGACAAAAGCATTCTTCGCCAAATATTTTCCACCCCATAAGAATAGCAGCCTTAAGAGGAAAATCTCTACCGTCATTCAGAAATACCATGAAACTTTCCATCAAATCTGGGAGAGGTTTAGAGATTTGATAAATAAATGCCCACATCATAGATACGAAATCTGGCGTCTAGTCAGCTATTTCTATGATGGTCTCACAACCGGACAAAGACAATTCGTACAAATGATGTGCAATGGTGAATTACTTCAAAAAGATCCCGACGAAGCTTTTGAGTACCTTGACGATCTCGTTGAAAAGTCCTACACATGGAATAGACCGAGTCTTATGGACAAGCCATGATCAATCGGAATCTACCAATTGAGGGAAGATGACAACCTCAAAAGCCAAATTGAATCATTGAGAAAAAAAATTCGAGGCTTTCAAAAATCAAGAAGGTAGAGGAATCAACACAGCCACAAAAGTATAAACACGTGATCCATGCTTCATCTGTGGAGGGACGGAACATCAACTGCAAGAGTGCCCTGCTCTTGGTGAGTTAAGAGGAGGAAATGAGGAACAATGCAATTCTTTGGGGGATTACAAGAAAAGCCTTATAACCCTTTCTCAAACACTTACAATCTTAGTTGGCACAACCATCCAAATTTCAGCTGGAAGGATTCAAACCAAGCATATGGGAGCCAGTGGAGGCCTGCGCAACAACAACTGCCAAAAATGTACATTGCTCCTATAAATAACATGCAGTCAAATAATTCTCTTGAGAATACCTTGAAAATGGTTGCGCAAACACAAATAGCCTAAAATCAAGAGCTCAAATCTCGTCTCACACAAATGGTGGAGGAAATGATAGACATAAAAAGTCAAATGACAAAGTTAACCACTACTTTGGCAATTCAAGAGCATGTTAGACTTCCTGCTCAATCTCTAATCCATCAAAAAGGGCAACACATGGCACAAACCTCCTCCTCCACATATAAAAATCTCAAAGAGGTTAATTCCATCACTAACTCGAAGTGGTCAAAGTATGGTTTCATCGTTAACTAAGACAACGAGTACGTCCATGCCCACTCCAGATGATGATGTGCCAATAAGCATTCTAGTAAAGGCGCTCTTTCCTCAAGCTTTGAAATCCACTGGAAAGGTATTGAAAAATCATGATGAAATTCTAGACCTTTTACCACAAGTGAAGATCAACTTGTCATTGTTGCATGTGATCAAACTAGTGTCGGCTTATTCCAAGATTATAAAGGATTTGTGCACCGTTAAAAGAAAGCACCATAAGATCCTAGTTGTCCCACCATCTCATGTCAAATTGAGGAACAGGAATTCGGTCAAGCCCTTCTAGACTTACGAGCAAGTGTAAATCTCATGACATAATTAATATACTTGCAATTAGGTCTAGGAGAACTCAGGCCCACATCTGTGGAGCTACAACTGGCCGATCGATCAGATAAGAAACCTTGGGGAATAGTTGAAGATGTTATGATTCAATTGAAAAAAATCTATCACCCCATTGATTTTCTCATCTTGGACACTACATCTGAAGTGAGTATAGAGTCCAAAATTCCCATCATTCTCGGTAGAACTTTCCTCACAATAGCAAATGCACTCATTAACTGTAGGAACGGTCTCATGAAAATCTCTTTTGGGAACATGACTCTAGAAGTGAATGTTTTCCACATTAGCAAACAACCACCTTATAACGATGAGTTTTTCCAATCATATCTTAATGATACACTTATTTTGGAAGAGGTCGAATCAAAATACACTTCTAATCATTTTAATCACCTCTTCCAAATTTCTTAAAGTTCTGAGCCCGATGAGTCTGAAATCAACCATGAAATCATCAAACACTCACATGCTAGAAGAACCATGTTTTGGAATCCAATCTTTGAGGAACTCCCTCAAGATCAAGAAACACAAAAACCCTCCACTGAAGAAGCTCCTCAAACAAAGTTGGCCCAACTTCCTGAGGTCCGTAAGCATGTTTTCCTGGGAGCTGACAACATTTTTACTGTCATAATATCTTCCAAGATCAATGCCACACAAGAGCACCAACTCATCAATGTGTTGTAAGAACAAATAGATGCATTAGGATGGACGATAGCTAACATAAAAGGTATTGTTATACTCATTTTTTTGGACATTTATGCCATTTAAAAAAATAGCAATTATAAAGGGGTGATGAACATAACACTTTGCCTTCCTGTTCTCATGAAGTGCAAAATAGTTCCTGTTTTCACAAAGTACAAAGTACATCCTGCTCTCACGAAGTGAAAAGTACTTCTTATTCTCACGAAGCACAAAGTACTTCCTGTTCTCATGAAGTGCAAAATACATCTTGTTTTCATGAAGTGCAAAGTAGTTCCCGTTCTCACGAAGTGCAAAGTAGTTCCCGTTCTCACAAAGTGCAAAGTAGTTCCTATTATCTTGAAGTGCAAAGTAGTACTTGTTCTCAGAAAGTACAAAGTACTTCCTATTCTCACAAAGTACAAAATACTTCATGTTCTCACAAAGTGCAAAGTAGTTCCTGTTCTCACAAAGTGCAAAGTAGTTCTTGTTCTCACAAACTACAAAGTACTTCCTGTTCTCACGAAGCACAAAGTACTTCCTGTTCTCACAGAGTACAAAGCAGACTACCAAGTTCTAACACAAGGGATTTGGTCGCGTAGCCACATTCCTCAACCTCTGTTCACACAAGGCAACTGATTTCACCTCTGTTCGCACAAGGAAAACCATTACACGCTAATGGGAGGATCCTGTTTGTTCAACACACAACATCCATGCTAATAGAGTTGGCAAAGGAGTGCATAGTTGTCATTTATCAAAATTTAACTGTATTTCTATTGTAATGTATTATTTGCAAGCCAAGCCCAATAACTTAGGCCCATGATCTAATTGTAACCCTAAACTCCTCACTATAAATAAGAGGAGATGGGATAAAAATAAGGGAGGCAATTAATAATGCTGAAACTCCATGATGGTATAAACAAGTACTTATGCAATGTAAAAGAGAAGGAGGACTATAGAGCAACTGGAGATGCATGTTCGCTGGAAACTATGGTTCTTCAAGCTTAAAAATTATTAAAGTGACTAAGTAGATGTATGTCATCTTTTTGGGGTCGAACCACTATAAAATATGGTGTTATTTATTTTTATTACATTTCTATTCTTGAATCCATGCTCTTATGTTCTCAAGTTGATGAAAAACGATGTCAACAGGTCTTAATCCTTTGATTTGCTCCCATCACATTCAATTGGAAGACGGGACTATACCATGGTGTGACAGTCAAAGAAGATTAAACCCAACGATGAAGGAAGTAGTTAGGACTGAAGTCTTGAAACTTCTTGATTCTAGAACGATCTATCCTGTTACTGACAGTAAATGGGTTAACCCAACTCAGGTTGTTCCCAAGAAATTGGGAGTAACAGTGGTACAAAACGTAAAAGGGGAACTCATGCCTACAAAGGTCACTACTGGGTGGTGCATGTTCATTGAATATAGAAAATTAAATGCAGCCACCTACAAAGACCATTTTCCTTCCATTCTGTGACAGTCAGAATCCCGTGATCCGCTGGGGGAAAGACCGGGTAAAAAGCTGTGCAATCCCACATCACCTGGGGAAGGTCAAGTGTGATGATTTTGAGACTGTTTAGGTATGGGACTACACATTTGAAGAGGGCTTAAATGGATTGATGGGTACTACCTATGCCAACAAGATGCATCTTATTTTCGATAGCCCATCACTTGAGAACTCCAAAGTTAAGCGTGCTTGACATGGAGTAGTCTCATGATGGGTGACCTCCTGGGAAGTTTTCCCAGGAAGCGTGCGAGTGAGGACAAAGCACGCTGGAAAGACTTGTGCTGGTTTGCAGGGCCAATCATCATACCAGGAAGCAACCATAGTGACGTGGGTCATTATAAATGGTATCAGAGCCTTGACCTAGCCGAAAGTGTGGCTGACCGGGACGTTGGAACCCTAAGGGTGGGTAATTGTGACAGTCAGAATCCCGTGATCCACTTGGGGAAAGACCCGGTAAAAAGATGTGCAATCCCACATCGCCTGGGGAAGGTCAAGTGTGATGATTCTGAGACTTTGTAGGTATGGGACTATACATTTGAAGAGGGATTAAATGGATTGATGGGTACTACCTATGCCAACAAGATGCATCTTCTTTTCGGTAGCCCATCACTTGAGAACTCCAAAGTTAAGCGTGCTTGACTTGGAGTAGTCTCATGATGGGTGACGTCCTAGGAAGTTTTCCCAAGAAGCGTGCGAGTGAGGACAAACCATGCTGGAAAGACTTGTGCTGGTTTGCAGAGCCAGTCGTCATTCTAGGAAGCAACCATAGTGACATGGGTCATTACAAATTCATCGATCAAATATTGGAACGTGTGGCGGGTCATCCTTTCTATAGTTTTCTCGATGGTTATTCAGGGTATTACCAAATTAAGACTGCCTTTAAAGATTAGGATAAGACCACATTCAATTGTCATTTTGGTACGTTTGCCTTCCAGCGTAGGCCATTTGGTCTGTGCAATGCTCCAGCCACTTTCCAGCACTGCATTATGAGCACATTTAGTGATATGATCGAGAAATGTATGGAAGTATTCATGGATGATTTGACAGTCTCTAGAGATTCCTTTTGTAACGCCCTACTACCTTAGAGTCGTTACCATGTGATTTATAAATGTGTCATTAGCTCGCTAATCAAGGTTTTAGGTTGAAAAGTGTGATTAAATTGGAATAAAGACTTATTTGACAACATTAATTATAAAGATTTGGACATTCATTAAAATCATCAAAATTTATACATTTAGGATCCTAAAACACTGTTTTCGAAAATATATTACAACTAAAAAATGTAGATACAGTTGACCTAAGCGACAAAATTAACTATTACAGCATATCCCGCAAAACAACCTCGCCCGTGGCAACCAAGTAAGTCGAACATGTACATACCGCTCCAGGCTCTCCAACTCATGGTTGATCGACCTTTCCCTTGCCCTTACCTGCACCATAGAGCACCTGTGAGCTGAGGCCCAGCAAGAAAAATCAACGCATAACATATCACAATTCAATCCAATAATATACAGCTTAACAGACAACAAATTTAACATATAGCGGCCTATGCCGACCCAGGTGCTTTACCAGGCACTGGGTTCACGGTCTTCACCAAGCAAGTGGATACAATACCCTTAGAGGGTCTTGACCTAGTGGCCTGCATTCAACATTCTTTTGTCGTTTCCAACCTTTGCTGTTCTCGGCCTTCGCCATCCATTCATAATCATGCACAAAATAACATAGAATTTACAAGTATTCACAAACATATTAAACACAAATAATAGGGCCACGCCCTGAAACAAAAATAATAGGGCCATGCCATGCTCTACGGGTACAAATAGTTTTCTTACATGGGTCCCAAGCTAATTGATTACTGCGATCCCGAGCACGATCCCCTAAACTCGAGCCTTGACGTAAAACCTAATGACAACGCATGAATAAATAGACATCCATCAAGCCCTAACCAATTAAGAACTTTGGATTAAAATACTAGCCTTTGGGACATCAAATTCTACTAAACTAGGAAGTAGAATCCTTCCCGAGCCTTAAGATTTGGGTTCCAAAGCATAAAACCCAACATAGGCCATTTCCCTTAATTTGAGCCGTGGCCCGCCCCCTAGGGCCGCGACCTGCTGCAAGTCAGAGAGATTGGGCTCTCGCAAAGGGGACACAAACCCGACGTGCCTCAGCCTGCGTCGCAGCGCCTGGGCAAAACCAGAGGCTTCCCAAGCCTCATCGCACACAAGGGCCGAGGCGCCTGAAGAACAAGGCCGCGACTCAAGCCCCAAAACCCAGAGTTCGTCATGCATTTTTACGAACTAAACCCCCTAAAATTCACCAAATTCAAACCTTAAACCTAGAATTCAGTCCACAGTTCATTTTTTAAACAACATAACAACCCAATACTTATCATATAACCCAATCAAACTAAAAAATCACAACAAGCTTCAACCTTAGAATAAGCTTCCTACCACAACAAAAATACCATTAAAACCAGAACAAAATCCATACCTCAATTGAAATTCTGATCCAAAAATAAACCCTAACCACTTCAAGCTTCACCTTCCTTGAATCCTCGAGCTTCCTCCCTTTGAATTCAGCAAAAATTCCCTTTGTCTTTGAGAGAGAATGAGGGTATTGAGAGAGAGAGAGAGAGAGAAGAAATGAGTTGAGGATGTGTTTTCTTTTTGTTTCTCCTTAGTTATAGAATTTTGGTTAGCATAAGTCTATCATCAGCTGTATAATGCCCAAAATGCCCCTAACCTATCCTTACCCATTCTAATACTACCAAGGGCAAAATCGTCTTTTGCCACATTCTCGCTAATTCCTCGAGTTGTCCTATAAACCCCCATTTAATCCCGACATACCCAAATAATCGTTAAATTACTATCCATTACCCAGTAATCCCAAACATGTGCTTTATTCCAAAAATACCCCTAGGCTCACCCCAAGCCGGGTATTCGACCCCGTTGTGACTATTTCGCTATTCTGCACCCTAGGACCGTCTCAAATCACACATAACAAATATATCACCACAACCTTGTGGTATCAAGCACAATACGCATATAATTCACATTTATGCCCTCAACGGGCCAAAATTACAATTATGCCCCTATTAACCAAAATGGGCCCACATGCATATTTAATTCACCTAAACATGCATTTCTAATCACATAATCATTTAATCCACGTAATAACATAATTAAATCAATTATTGCTCTCCTGGCACGCTAATCAAGGTACTAAGCCTTATTAGCAAATTTGGGACGTTACAATTATCCCCTCCTTACAGAAATTTTGTCCTCGAAATTTACGTGAATAACTCGAGATATCGATCCCGCATATCGGCCTCGAGCTCCCAACTTGCCTCTTCCACTTTGTTGTTCCTCCACAAAACTTTTACTAAGGCTATGGTCTTGTTCTGCAAGACTTTTTCTTTTCGGTCTAGAATCTGAACCAGCTTTTACTCATAAGACAAATCTTGATCCAACTCCAGGTTTTCATAACTCAACACATGCGTAGAATCTGATACGTACTTCCAGAGCATGGACACATAAAATGTGTTGTGAATCCCTGATAAGGCTGGAGGCATTGCCAATCTGTAAGCTACCTCCCCAACCCGTTCCAGAATCTCAAAGGGGCCAACAAACCTCGGGCTTAACTTGCCTCTCACTCCAAATCGTTTCACCCCTCGCAAGGGAGAAACTCTAAGAAACACATGATCACCAACTTGAAGCTCTACACTTCTGCATCTCAAGTTTGAGTAACTCTTCTGTCGACTCTAGGATGCGAGCATCCAAGCTCTAATCTTCTCAATCACCTCATTGGTCCTTTGAACGGCCTCAGGACTTAAGTACTTTCTCTCACCCATCTCATCCTAACGGATGGGCGATATGCACTTCCTCCCATGTAACATCTCATATGGAGCCACTCTAATAGTCTCCAAATAGCTGTTATTATATGAAAACTCAATCAAAGGGAGATACTTACTCCTAGATCCCCCAAAATCCAGCACACCGGCCAGTAGCATGTCCTCCAGTATCTGAATTGTCCTCTGAGACTGTCCATCCGTCTGAGGATGATAAGTGGTACTAAACCACAACTATGTGCCCATAGCCTTCTGCAGGCTCTCCCAAAACTTAGAAGTGAATGTGGGGTTCCTATCGGATACTATCGACCTCGGAGCCCCATGAATTCGCACAATTTCCTTCTTATACAACTCAGCATACTGCTCCACTATATAAGTTGTTTTAACAGGAAAAAAGTGGGGTGATTTGGTGTACCTATCCACAATCACCCACATAGAATCATACTGTCTTATAGTCTTTGGTAATCCAACCACAAAGTCCATGGTGATATCCTCCCATTTCCACTCTGGAATCCATAAAGGTTGCCGGAACCCTGCTGGCCTTTAATGTTTAGCTTTCACCTGCTGACAGGTCAAACACTTGGCCACATAATCTACTACATTTCTTTTCATCCCCGGCCACCAATAAAAAGTTCTCAAATCTTGGTACATCTTCATTGTATCCAGATGTAAGGAATAGGGAGTAGTATGAGACTCATCTAGAATCTCTCGTCTAATACCAAAATCCATCGGAACGCAAATCTGACCTATATTCCTCAGTACATCCATCTTTGAAATAGAGAAGTCTTAGACACTCTAGCTAAGACATCCTCTGTGTGCTTCTTCAATCGTAGATCCTCCTTCTGCACTTTCTTGATCCTCTCAAGGAGCATGGAATGAAGGGTGATATTGGCTAGCTGACCAACTACCAATTCAATTCCTGCTCTGGTCATCTCTTCTGCTAACCTCTCTAATATCTCCCTCGAACTGAATAACTACCCTGGGCCCTTCCAACTCAATGCGTCGGCCACCACATTAGCCTTCCTTGGATGGTATAAAATGTCGCAGTCATAGTCCTTTACCATTTCTAGCCAATGCCTCTAGTGCATATTCAGATCCTTCTGAGTAGAGAAATACTTTAGATTTTTATGGTCACTGTATATTTCACACTTCTCCCCATACAGAAAATACCTTCAAACCTTTAGTGCAAATACCACCATTGCCAATTCCAGATTGTGAGTGGGATACCTCTACTCATACTCCTTTAGCTGTCTCGACGCGTAGGCTATCGCCTTTCCAGCTTGCATCAATACACACCCAAACCCTGCCTGGAAGCATCGCAGTAGACTACAAACTTTTCATTGTCTGGTGGCAGACTCAATACCAGAGCGGTGATCAGTCACTGCTTCAACTCCTTGAAACTTTTCTCATATCAATCTGTCCAGACATACTTGGTCTTCTTACGTGTCAGCTCAGTCAATGATGTGGCTATTCTAGATAATCCCTCAATGAACTGTTGATAGTACCTTACTAATCCCAAGAAATTCCTAACCTTTGGTACACTTCTCGTCTTGGGCCAATCTCTCACTACCTCAATCTTGCTTGGGTTCACTAGAATCCTTTCCTTACTCACAATATGGCCCAGAAATGTTACTTGGGGCAACCAAAACTCAAATTTACTGAACTTAGCATTAATCTATGCTCTTTCAACTGTTGTAGTACCAAATGAAGGTGCTACTCATGCTTTGACTCTGACTAGGAGTACACCAGTATATCATCGATGAATACGATCACAAACTTATTCAAATAATCCCTGAAGACCTTATTCATCAAGTCCATAAAGGCTGTTGGGGCATTGGTTAATCCAAAGGACATGACCAGGAATTCATAATGTCCATACCTCGTACAGAATGTGAACTTTGGTATGTCCTCCTCCTTAATCCTTAACTAGTGGTAGCCGAACTGAAGGTCAATCTTGGAGAACATAGCATTCCCCTGTAGCTGGTCAAACAAGTCATCGATCCTGGGCAGTGGATACTTATTCTTAATGGTCAACTTGTTCAGCTCTCTGTAGTCAATGAACATCATTAAGGATCCATCCTTCTTCTTGACGAACAACACTGGAGCACCCCATGGCGAAAACCTGGATCTGATGAATCCTAGATCCAGTAACTCCTGTAATTGAATCTTTACTTCCTTCAACTTTGCTGGAGCCATTCTATAAGGTGTCCTAGATACTGGCTCTGCCCCTGGCGCGAACTCTATGAAGAACTCGATCTCTCGGTATGGTGGCAACTCTGGCAGGTCTGCTGGGAATACATCACGAAACTCACCACTAGTCTGGTCTCGTCCGGTCCAACTGAAACAACCCTAGAGGTATCCAATATGTTTGCTAGGAATCCTATGCAACTTCTTGCATTAGGTCTCTATCCTTCAATGCAAAGATCATAGGTACTCGTGGCCCACTCACTGTCCCCACAAATACAAATGGTACCTCCCCTTCTAGTTCAAATGTTACCATTCTTCGCTTGCAGTCCATCGTTGCCCCGTACTTTGATAACCAATCAATCCCCGGGAACATATCAAAGTCATCCATCGCCAACTCAATCAAATCTACGGACAACTCCCTACTGTCTATCTCTACCGGTAATGCTCAACCCATCTCCTAAAGACTACCAGTTCCCCAGTTGGCAGCAATGTCCTGAATCCTCTAGCATACACATCATAAGATCTACACAAATGATCTATCACTCTAGCAGATACAAACGAATGAGCGACTCTTGAATCAATCAATGCAATAAATGAAGAACCGGTACTAGAAACCTGACCTGTCATGACCGAGGGACTAGCCTCAGCCTCAGTCTGGGTCAAGGTAAATACTCTGGCTGGAGTGAGGCTATCATTCTTCTTCGATTCTTCTTTCTTGGCTAGCAGGTAGTCCTTCCTTAGGTGACTGAAATTCCCATAAGTGAAGCATGCTCTGACTCTGCACTCTCCCTGATGTCGTCGCCTACACCAAGGACACTCTGGGAAGCTCCTCCAGTTCTCTCCCCCATCCTAATGGCCACTGAAAGCACCCCGTGCCCTCCTATCTGAACCAGGAGGAACAAAAGAAATTGAGGCCTTTCTCTTATGCTCACTAGAGCCACTACCCCGGCTAGAACCAGTGAAAGGAAGCACCGTCCTCCGAGCATCGCGCCTTACGGCGCCCTCTCTCTATATCTAGTCTTCAGCCCCCTCAGCTGTAAGGGCCTTCTTCACTACCTGAGCATAGGTGGTAGTCCTCTGATCTAATGTTATCTTGACGTCACGGAATATAATGACGTTCAGTCCCTGCACAAACCGATCCCTCCGTGCCATATCAGTAGACACCAAGTCCGGCACGAACTTTGCCAACCAGTCAAACATCAGTGCATATTCTGTAACCATCATTTGGTTCTGAGTCAAATTAACAAATCATCCACCTTCGCAGCTCGGACTGCAACACTATAGTATTTCTCGTTGAAGACATCTCTAAATTCTTCCCAGGTCATAGTTGTCACATCCCTCCTTTGGGACACAACTTCCCACCAGATGTGGGTGTCTTCTCTCAGCATGTAGCTGGTACAGGCCACCCTCTTGTTCCTTTTCACCCTCATAAAATCCAGGATGGAAGAAGTCATATTCATCCACTACTCTGCCTGCAGTCGGTATGGACCACCCTCAAAGGTGGGAGGGTGCTGCTTCCTGAACCTCTCATATAAAGGCTCCCACTTATTCTCCATCACAGGCTGGGCTGGCACTGGTTCCATAGCCTGTGGAATCTGTAACCTAACACCCAGAGGAGGGCACTATTACCTCAATTCTCGGAGCTCCTGTTCCATTTGTTGAAGTCTTGCTTCCATTTCGGCAAACAACTGTTGCCAATTCTGTGGGGCAAGTGGAAGGTCCTAACCTTGGTTCTCATCTTCAGCCACATTTCTGCGGAGTCTAATCGATCGCCGAGGCATAGCTTCAATATGCCTGCAATCAATGATGCTGCACATCAGGCATGATAACAACATCCAAAAACCACCTTCTAGTCCCATCAATCCAATACAAACATCAACTCAACACGTCATACACATAACATAAGCATATATCAATCAAGGGGGTCATGCCCTGGCATCAAATATATATAAACACAGGACAACTCAAACAAGCAGTTAAACACATAGTTCATTTAATACTGACCAACCCTGAGTCGAGCTTCTCTTTGGCAATGAGAGTACATGTTCGGTCAATCTCCAGGAACTATAAACCTTGGCACACTCTGTTACCAAGTTGTAACACCCTACTACCTTAGATTCGTTACCATGTGATTTATAAATATGTCATTAGCTCGCTAATCGAGGTTTTAGGTTTAAAAATGTGATTAAATTGGAATGAAGACTTATTTGACAACATTACTTATAAAAGATTTGGACATTCATTAATCATAAAAAGTTAGACATTTGGGATCCCAAAACACTATTTTTGAAAATGTATTACAACTCAAAAATATAGATACAATCGACCTAAGCGACAAAATCAACTATTACAACATATCCTGCAAAACAACCTGAGTTATGGCAGCCAGGTAGGCCGAACATGTACACGCCGCTCCAGGCTCTCCAACTCATGGTTGATCAACCTTTCCCTTGCCCTTACCTGCACCATAGAGCACCCGTGAGCCAAGGCCCAGCAAGAAAAATCAATGCATAACATATCACAATTCAATCCAATAATATACAACATAATGTTGGAAAAACAACCAGAGTACACTGGGGAATTGGCATGGTGGGCCATTGTTTACAACAATCAAAATATTTCATCTCTCATATAAACAGTTTGTATGATCAAGAAAATATCCAGACAGAAACATTAACATACAATATTATTAATCATGCAACATATATATAAATATACAATATATCTATATATAACATATAAACATATATATGAATATTCAAGAACATAAGTATTTACCTCTTGAAGCCTATCAAGTGTCCTTTAGTCTTTTTGTATATATTTTGATCTCCCTATCCAATACTTTGAGTACTCAAACCATGATCTTTCGGAGTGTTCTCTACACCTCAAGATGTGTGTGGGCACATAGAGAACATGGGTTTGTAATTTAGGAATCACAAGTATTTCTCAACACATGAGAACTTGGATTATGGTCTAAGAAAGGTTAGAATAAAGAAGAAGAAGACAATCTTTTGTCTGACAAAAAAAATGAGAACTATTCTGAATTGTATTGTGTTGTCTTGCGTATATCTTCTTCTTCTTATTCTATATCATATATATATAGAGATTATTCTATTACCTTATTATTCATAATAATAATAGTAATATAATAATAATATCATAATGATGATAGGATTTGATTTAGGTAAATATCTAACTTACCAAATTAGAAAATATCTATTTTCAAATTACTAATTAATTAAATAAATAGAATAAAAACAACACTGATACAATATCAGTGTAGTGGTACACACATGGCACAGTCATTGGACTGTGTCATGCGTGAACTGCTATTCCCTTTTCAAGGATATTTCATTTTTTTATTTATTTATTTAACTAAAATCAATCTTCCATAAAATAAGGTATTTATCTTTTTAAGGAAAAGATGACAACCATATTTCAAAATTTAAATTTTAAATTCAAAATTCAAATTGACGATCATCATTATCATCATCTTTTAAAATTCAATAAATCAAAAACTATTTTTGACTTACCAATTTTATTTTCTCCCACACAAATAAAATAATTAATTTCAAAATTGTAATTATTTATTTATATATATGAATTTTGAAAAATTATATATTTAAATTAATAAATATATTTTCAAAAATTCAATAATTAATTCCATATTAATTATTTAATCTCAATTATCATATAATTGCATACTTGACCTGAAGAACAAAATTCTTCTCAAATTTCCAAATTACAGCTTTACCCTTGTATCAACTCTTACCTTGATATAGTCTTAATAAAGCCACCCTGGGGACCTATAATATCAAGCTCCAATAAATATTAGATTATTAATCAAAACTCTTTGATTAAATAATCATATTTATTAATCTCATGATTACTCCACTATAAATATGAGATTGAACTCTTGATAATTATAGACATATATTTACTGAGTACTTTATTAAAGAATAAGGTGTCCATTGATATAATCATTACATACAATGTTAATCCTCTATTAATGGTTTATAATTAAAAGGGAATAAAATTATCATTTTACCATTTTAGTTATATCTTGTTCCTAGAGTACCGTTGACTTTACTAGTGAAGGTTGTGTCACAACAAGTTTGTGACGTGAGCGCTCATAACCTTTTCAGTCCCAAAACTCAACCCAATAAGGAACCATTATATAATCTATAAGAAGGTATAGATTCCATATCTATTAAACTATGTCCCTAGCCATATATATCATTGAGTCCCCAAAACAATTGTTCTTAGCCTGATCATTCTGACAAACCTTAACGCATGAATCAAAAGACCAGATGACATATACAGGAGTTCATAGCAACCTCAGGATTAAGATCATCGTGTATATGATCATCGTTTGATGCGCTTGATTAATACTATGAAACGATGTTTAAACAAGTAGTAACAAATCACATTTGGTCCAGTTCTATATATCACTATATATGAAGTACCTTCACTAAAGTGTCCTACTATACTAGTGACTCAGATCTAGATCACTTGTATTCATAATACTAGTGAACCGTACTAGCAGTAATTAATCTAAAGATTCCATAACTTTATTTTACTGCGAACTATTTTAAGTTAACTATCTTATTCTCAATCCTCTCATACCGATATGAGATTAAGACCACATAGATAAACTTTGCAATTTTATGATATTTACTTAATATTATCAACATAATACCAGACATAGTCTATATATATAATAATAATTCAATTCAATTATTTATTTCATTTATAACATTTGTCAACTACAATTGCTTTAAGGGCACTATTTCGAACACATAACAGACAACATATTAAACATGTAGCGGCCTATGCCAACCCAAGTGCTTTACCAGGTGCTGGGTTCATAGTCTTCACCGAGCGGGTGGATACAACACCCTTAGAGGGTCTTGCCCTAGCGACCTGCATTCAACCTGCTTTTTCCGTTCCCGACCCTTTGCAGTTCTTGCCCTTTGCCGTTCCTGGCCTTTGTCGTTCTCAGCCTTTGCCATCCATTCATAATCATGCACAACATAGCATAGCATTTATAAGTATTCACATACATATTAAACACAAATAATAGGGCCATGCCCTGCTCTACGGGAACAAACAGTTTTCTTACATGTGTCCCTAGTTGATTGATTACTGCGATCCCGAGCCTAAACCCGAGCATTGACGTAAAACCTAGTCACAATGCATGATTAAATAGAAATCAATCAAGCCCTAACCAATTAAAAAATTTGAATTAAAATACTAGCCTTCAAGACCTTAAATTCTACTAAATCGGGTAGTAGAATCCTTCCCGAGCCTTAAGATTTGGGTTCCCAAGCTTAAAACCCAGCATAGGCCATTTCCCCTAATTTTAGCTGCGGCTCGTCCCCTAGGGCCGCGAGCTGCTGCAAGTCAGAGAGCTTGGGCTCGAACCAAGGGGACACGGGTCATGGCGCACCTCATCCTACACCGCGGCGCCTGGGCAAAACCAGAGGCTTCCTAGGACTCTTCACACACATGGATCGCAGCTCGAGCCCCAAAACCCAGAATTCCTCATGCATTTTTACGAGCTAAATCCCCTAAAATTCACCAAATTCAAACCTTAAACCTAAAATTCAGTCCACAATTCATTTTTTAAACAGCATAGCCAACCCAATACTTAGCCTACAATCCAATCAAACTCAAAAATAAGACCAAGCTTAAACCTTAGAAAAAACTTCCAACCACAGCAAAAATACCATCAAAACCAGAACAAAATCCTTACCTCAACTAAAATTCTGATCTTGAAATAAACCCCAACCACTTTAGGCTTCACCTTCCTTGAATCCTCAAGCCTCCTCCCTTTGAATCCAGCAAAAATTCCCTTTGTCTTTGAGAGAGAATGAGGGTATGGAGATAAAGAGAGAGAGAGAATAAATGAGTTAAGGATGTGTTTTCTTTTTGTTTCTCCTTAGTTCTAGAATTTTGGTTAGCTTAAGTCTATCCTCAGCTGTATAATGTCAAAAACTCCCCTAACCTATCCTTACCCATTCTAATACTACCAAGGGCAAAATTATCTTTCGCCACATTCCCGCTAATTTGTTAAGTAGTCCTATAAACCCCCAT
The DNA here is from genome assembly GCF_963169125.1 of Humulus lupulus. Lineage (NCBI taxonomy): Eukaryota > Viridiplantae > Streptophyta > Magnoliopsida > Rosales > Cannabaceae > Humulus > Humulus lupulus. The sequence goes on along the minus strand of NC_084797.1, from coordinate 140,083,588 downwards.
TTAATCCTGACATACCCAAATAATCGCTAAATTACTACCTATTACCAGGTAATCCCAAACACATGCTTCATTCCCAAAATACCCCTAGGCAAACCCCGAGCCGGGTATTCGACCTTGTTGTGGCTATTTTGCTATTCCGCTCTCTAGGACTGTGTCGGATCACACATCACAAATATATCACCAAAACCTTGTGGTATCAAGCACAACACGCATATAATAAACATTTATGCTCTCTACGGGCCAAAATTCCATTTATGCCCCTATTAACCAAATTGGGCCCATTTGCATATTTAATTCACCTAAATGTGCATTTCTAATCACTTAATCATTTAATCCACATAATAACATTAGTAAATCAATTATTTCCCTCTCGACACGCTAATCAAGCCACTAAGCCTTATTAGAAAATTTGGGACGTTACACCTTTGAATCAAGCCTTTCGAATTTTGAGTCTGTGCTTAAGCAATGCAAAGAGAAAGGTTTGGTACTCGACTAGGAAAAGTATCCTTTCATGGTGCCATCTAACATAGTCTTGGGGCATTTCGTGTCGAAATGAGGAATTAAGGTTGATCAATCATCGATTGAACTCATATCAAAGCTGCCCACCCTCAAAACTGTTAAAGACATTCGATCTTTTCTTGGGCATGCAGGATTCTATAGAGGTTCATACAAAATTTCTCAACAATTGCTCGCCCTTTGTCCAACCTCTTAGCAAAAGTTGTCATGTTCAATTGAACACCTGAGTGTGAGGAATCTTTCCAAATGCTCGTTGCAAAACTCACTTCCACCCATATCATTCAGCCACCAGATTGGAACTTACCGTTTGAAGTCATGTGTGATGCTAGAAATTATGCTATAAGGGGGCGTCTTAGGTCAAAGAAGGGAAAGGAAGCCCTTCTTTTTCTAATACGCAAGTAGAACTCTTAAAAGTTCTCAGATGAACTATTCTACTACTGAAAAAGAGTTACTTGTTGTAGCATTCGCACTTGACAAGTTTCATTCCTACCTGATTTGTTCACCTATCACAGTCTTTACTGATAATTCTGCCATAAAATACCTCCTTTCCAAAAAGGATGCTAAGGCGCGTTTAATTAGGTGGATCCTTCTGTTATAGGAGTTTGATCTGACCATAAAGGAAAAGAAAGGAGTTGAAAACATGGTAGTGAACCATTTATCTCGTCTTGGATTTTTTGATTCCGCTGATGGCCCAGCCATTCGAGATGACATCCCTGATGAACATCTCTTCACAGTCACTAAGTTTTCATGTTACACTCATATTGTTAATTACTTAGTGCCTAGAAAACTTCCAATTGTATGGAGTGCACAAGATAAACGTAAATTTTTGGTCGAGGTTCGTAACTTCAATTGGGACGATCGATATCTTTTTAAGTATTGCCCCGACCAAATTATCAGATGTTGCATTCCAGATGATGAAATTTTTAGTGTCTTGAAATTTTGCCATAATGATGCTTGTGGTGGTCATTTTTCTATGAAAAAGACTGCTACAAAAATCTTACAGTGTGGTCTTTATTGGCCCGCTTTGTTCAAAGACACTAACAATTTTTGTCGATCATGTGAAAGGTGTTAGAAATTAGGTGCTCTGTCCCAGCGACACATGATGCCATTAAACCCAATTCTTGTAATAGAAATATTCAATTGTTGGGGGGGAGGGGTAGACATTATGGGACCATTTCCACCTTCGTCAGGCTACCTTTACTGTCTCCTCACCATAGACTATGTCTTAAAATGGGTGGAAGCTATGCCTTGTCGAAATAATGATAACACAACTATTGTGAAATTCTTAAAGGCAAATGTGCCATCTAGGTTTGGTACACCACGAGCTATCATAAGTGATCAAGGTGCCCATTTTTGCAACTATTCTTTTGAGACCTTAATGCAAAAGTATGGTGTAATTCATAAGGTTGCACTGCCTTATCACCCACAGAAAAATGGCCAAGCCGAGTTAGCCAACCAAGAAATTAAGCAAATCTTAGAAAAGACTGCTAATCCTGACCGCAAAGATTGGTATTCACGAAACTCAGCTTGGTATGTCTCCTTACAGGCTAGTCTATGGAAAAGCCTGCCACCTTCTTGTTGACCCGGAACACAAAGCTTATTGGGTAGTTAAAAGCCTGAATTTTGATCTCAAGGCAGCAGGACTCAATCGTAAGCTTCAGTTGTCAGAAATTGAGGATTTAAGGAACGATGCTTATGAAAACTCTAGGATCTACAAGGCTAAAATGAAATCGGCTCATGACAAGCAGATTCTAAGAAAAGAATTTGAGCCAAACCAACGAGTGCATCATTATGACTCCCGTTTGCATCTCCACCCTGGAAAGCTGAGATCGAGGTGGACTAGCCCATATGTTGTGAAAATTGTCTTTCCCAATGTTTCTATTGAGTTCACTGACCCAACCGATGGGAGAGTATTCAAAGTAAATGGCTAGAGGCTAAAACATTACCCAGAGAGGGTGACCTAGCCTAAAGAAGTCACTCTCGTGGAACCGGTTTACCAAGACTGAGTAGTGGTCCAAAGTTTTTGTACATAGATTTGTTTTCTATTTATTTCCCTTTTTTTCATTTTATTTTATTTGTTATTATTTTGTGTTTTCAGTTTTGTCATGTTTTAGATTATCGATATTCGCTCTATCACTCAACGTTCGCTATCCAAGTGTTCTCCTTTATTGCTCTTTTACATTTGTTATATTTTTATACATTGAGGACATTGTCTGATTTTGGTTGGGGCTGGTGAGCATATTCATGTGTATTGATTTTTTTTCATATTTATAATTTCATGGTCAAATTTTTTTTCTTCTGAAAATTACTTATTTATTATTGTAAAATGTTAATTTAGAGTCAATTTTTGTTATTTTTATTAATAAGAGTTTCTCTAGAGTAATACAATTCACATTCCAAACATTGTGGTAAGATGGTTGTTAGCACATATTTTCTTAGAAATTTTCCATGTTCAAGAATTCATTATTTTCTGTGAAAGGTGAGACTTGAGAAAACAACTTTTGAACTTTCATTGATTCTTAGAAATTTTTATAATTATTTGGACAAGGTATTGTGGTATGAATGGATGATGTTTTAGGGATAATATTTTCTATAGACAAATCTTACTAGAGAGCCTTTTTATTATGTTCTTCATAAAAAAAAAAAGACGAAAAAAAAAGAAGAAAAAAGAAGAAGAAAGACATAAGAGCAATAGTTCTATCATTTTTAATTATTTTGTATCTTGTGTCCAAGGAAAAAAAATGTGTGTTTATTAATTTCATGGTTCTTAGAATGAATGTAAAGATTGTCTATTTAACTTTGAATTCACAAAAAAATGGTTTTGTGGTACTCTTTATGGTGGTTGTCCAAATAGTTTATTTCATATCTTCGTTTCAAATATTATTTATTAGTTTTTCCTAAATATAAATCTATTTGTTGAGTGCTTACTTCTTTATTTCCAACTCCATGAGCGAAACCCTTAACATTAAATATTTTCAATTACATGAGAGGTTAATGGAGTTGAGACTTTTACTTGGCATAATTTCGAAGGCTTTATGCGCTATGGTTTGTGGTAAGAAGGTACAAGTTTGGTGCACACACTCACAACTCTAGATTTATTCAAAGTAATTTTGATAACTCTTATTGACTTGATACTAACATTTTGTGTTACTACTTAGGTTCTTTTATAAATGTTTAATTGATAACATGATCATGCATTAGTCAATTACATGTCATTCATGAAACCCCGTACAGTTTTCATTAATCATGCATCTTTTAGAAACATAATTATTTAGGATTGTCCTAATTGTTTATGTGAATTGTTTTGGAGAAATCAATTGCATGTAAACTACTAAGTATCAAATTAGTTAAAACTCGGTAACTCACACCATGATAAAGGCAATAATTTTTATAGGCCTTTAACATGATCAACTTTATTTAAAAAGTGTTTTAATAAAGTTAGATGAATGTAATGGCTAATTATTTAGATCGCGTTAATTGTATAAACATGCTCTTTTATAATTAAATGTATTTTGTAATTAATTACATTCCTAGGGTTATTAATAAACTAGTGATTAATTTGGAATTAATTGATTAGTTTAATAAAACACATTATTTCTAAAATAGTAAGTGGGAGAAGGTGAACATCTCAATGTGACCTATGGTCTCAATTATTAGTACAACACCGTGAGATATCAATAGGGCCTTGAGGGGTTTTATTTTCGTCTCCCTAAGGAAGGTTTCTAGACATATTAATATCAAGGTTGGCTTCTTACGAAGATAGGAAGGAGTGATGTATTTTAGGCTTGACCGACCCTAAGGCGACATTCTCTAAGTTATGTCATGAATTCTGAAATAATTGGTTACACGTACAAAGATGCAATTAAGCTTTTGCGGTAGATAATTGTATCTTGACCAAACCAACGGTACTTTATTTTTCAAAGAGAAAATAAAGAGTTATTTTAAGATATAATAATAAAGATAAGATTGACTTATAAGCTATCTGAATTTAACTTAACCGACCTTAAGGTAGCATTTTATTTGTTGGGTAGTTTTATCGTGGAATATTAAATGTTAGTTTATGTGTTTTAATTGATTGCATTCATGCATCATTTTTCCTTCCGAATTATTGATATTTTTTCAAATAGTAATATTATTGTATTTTATTTCTTTTAGTAATGTCGAATGGTGGGAATCCAATAACTGTTTTACTTTCACTTGAAAAACTTAATGGTGATAATTTTATAAGATGGAAATCGAATCTAAATCTGATGTTAATCTGTGAGAACCATAAATTTGTCCTAGCTAAGGAATGTCTTGAAGAGCCCGATGCTAATGCCCCGAAGAATATTCACGACAAATATGATGTATGAATTCAATTCAACAATAAGGATAAGTGTTACATGCTTGTGAGCATGAATGATGTTCTGAGAACAAAGCATGAACTCATGGAAACTACTTTTGAGAAAATGGAATCTCTACAAGCCATGTTTGGGCAGCAATCTGATCAAAGTAGATATGAGGCTACTAGAGACTACATGACTACTAAGATGAAGAAAGGTCTTTCTATGCGTGAACATGTCTTTAGCATGATTAATGTGATGCATGAAACAGAAATACATGGGGTTGTCATTGATGAACGTACACAAGTAAGCATCATACTTGAATCGCTCACTCCTACTTTCTTTGTGTTCACAATCAACTATATTATGAATAAGTTGGAATTCAACATGACCTATTTGTTGAATGAACTTCAGACATTTGAATCTCTTAACAAAACCATAACCAAAGAGACTGAGGAAAATGTGCCAGAGGAGAAACCTTCAACCTCTGAGGATAAAACCAAGAAGAGAAAGAAGAACAATGACAAGGACAAAGGTAAGGGCAAGAAGTCCAAGAAAGGCAAGAAGGCGCCAAAATCTAAGGAGAACAAGAATGACATAAACTCTAGGAAGAAATAACCAAAAGGAAAATATTTCCACTGTGGAGTTGAAGGTCACTGGAAGAGAAACTCTAAAAAAGTAATGTAACGTCCCAAAAATGCTAATAGGGTTTAGTGCCTTGATTAGTGTGTCGGGATTGTATAATTGGATATATGTGTGATTTATTGATTAAATGTGTGACTATGTGGAATGCATGATTTATATGATTATATGAATATATTTATATGCATGTTTATGAGTATTAAATATGTATGTGGACCCATTCTTGCTTATAAGGGCATATTTGTAATTTTGGCCCGTCGAGGGCATAAATGTGATTATATGTGTTAAATGATTGAGACCACATTATTATGTGGATATATTTGCAGTATACGACTCGAGGCGATCCTAGTGAGCGAATTAGAGAAATAGTCACAACAGGGTTTAATACCCGGCTCAGGGTGAGCTTAGGGGTATTTTGGGAAGTTTATTGTATATTTGGGATTTATCGAGTAATGCGTAAGTATTTGGTAATTAGTTGGGCATGACGGGATTAATTGGGAATTTGTAGGGTGACTCAAGCAATTAGCGAGAATTGTGGTTAATGGCCGTTTTACCCTTAAGGGCAATTAGGAAGTTGGGTTAGTATAAGGGGCATTTTGGTCATTATAATTAAGGGATGTAGTTAGAAGTATCGGACTTAGGCTAGAAAATATCAGAACACTTCTCAAACTCTCTCTCTCTCTCTCTTACACATTCACTCTCTCTCCCTCTCTTGTGCTTGAAGCTTTGAAGTGTTGAATGAGAAGTCTGGGAATTGAAGCTGGGAGTAGGCAAGGAACAACTGATGATTTAGCTATCATTGAGGTAAGGTTTTAGGTTTTAAGTTGTTGAATTTCTGGTTGATTGTGATCATGTTGAGGGGTACTTGAGAGGACTCTGAATTTGGGCATTTAGGGAAGATTGAACTAGTATTCTAGGTTTTAGGTGTCGTTTCTGAGGTGATATTTGGATTTATGGATCTGGTTTGGCTTGAATATATATTTATCATTAATTCTAACGCTATGAGTTGGGGAAAAATGTAGAGAAACCCAGGGATTTATGGGTTCATGGGGGCGTGCCGCGACCCAGTTCATGGGCGCCACGACCCATATGCCTCAGAAGGCCCTAGGGGGCTTGGTGACCTATGGACGCATCGCGGCCCTAGAGGGCAAGTCGTGGCTCGCCTCCCCCCTAGAGCAAGAGGTTGGCGCCTCTGACTTGAGGCTCACCGCGGCCCTTAGGGCCAGGTCGCGGCCCACCTAGGCAGCCATAGCCAAAGTTGGTTTTTAGGTTCGGGGAGGCTCCGGGATTTAAACCTAAGTGCTCGAGACGAATTCTACTACCCGGTTTAGTAAAATTTGAGGTCTCGAAGACTAGTATTTTATTCCAAAGTATTTAATTGGATTAGATTTTGATAGTTATCCATTATCGCTTGTGATTAGGGTTACCGTTAAGGCTCAGGATTGAGGATCGTGCTCGGGACTGCTCCACATCCTCCGCTCAGGACTCGAGGTAAGAAAACTGCACCTAAGTTGTGAATGGGACTGAGATCCCCTATATATGAACATATGCGTTTTGTAACCTATATATCTGTTATATGTGATGTGAAAGTACGACCTAAGGGAGTCGAGGCTGATGTTAAGTGTACTGAAGGCAACTCGGCTTAAGCGAGTCAGGATCAACTTAATAACCAGAGGGCTCGGCCTAAGGGCGTCGACACCTAAATATTTGTATTAAAGATTGAATTATATATTTGGGAGTATATGTTTACTGTTGCCTAATCTATTGCTTGTACTTTGTTGTGGGTTGAACTGGTTTATCTAAAATTTACTATGCACTTTGTGTTGTTACCTATTCTTGTTGATTATGGTTTTCTTGATGAGCCTTGGCTCACAGGTGCTACGTAGTGTAGGTAAAGGAAAAGGAAAGCTGAACTAGTCATGAGTTGGAGAGCTTTGGGGGCAGAGTGTACATCGACAGCTGCTCGACCGCCACGGTTGAGGGAAGTACAGGGACTAGAGCCTAGAATTGTATTTTGTCCTCTAGACTGGCTACTGTTGTATTAACTTTTGAGGGCTATATCCGCCATGTAAACCTTATTTTTGGGATCCCATGTATCAAACTCTTATTTTAATGAAAATCAACCATTTTACGAACAAAATCTTTTAACCCTAACCTGTCACTTGACTTTATGAATACATTTATGTTCAAATGACTTGATTAGCAAGTCTTGCACTATTCTAAACATAAAGTGTAACGGTCTTGGTTATCCAGAGCATTACAAGTATCTCATTAAGCTGAAAAAGAAAGGTAAATTTGATTTGCTTTTACTTAAAGCTTGTGTATTGGAAGACGATATGTCATCCTGGGTTTTAGATTCAGGAGCCACTAACCATGTTTATTCTTCTATGCAGATACTTGAGTCGTCAAGGGAACTAGCTGATGGCGAGGTGAATATATGAGTTGGAAGTGGAGCGCTCGTTTCAGCTAAAGCAAAGGGAACTGCCCGTTTACATTTTGGGATCAATTATTTTGTTTTGAACAATGTTTATTTTATTCCTGTATTTTCTAGAAACTTAGTTTCTTTATCTATGTTGCATGAACAATTTTTTGATATTTCTTTTAATAATAATGCGATTGTTATTTCGAAGAATGGTTTCAAAATTTGTCAAGCAGAACATACAAACGAACTGTATATGCTCAAAACTAATGAATGAACCGCAAATAACTCGGAATTATATAAAGTAGCTAAACAAAAAGGAAACAAAAGAAAAAAAGTTTCAAATTAGGATGACACATATCCTTGGCATCTTAGACTTGTTCATATAGGACTAGACAGAATAAACTTGTAACGCCTTGGATAGCCAAGACCGTTACACTGTGTGTTTATAAAAGTGCTAGACTTGTTAATCAAGTCGTGTAGTTAAAACGTGTTAATGAAACTATTGCGGAACTAGGGTTAAAATATTTTGGTCTCAAAAGCCGCATTTCTTATAAATAAAAATTTTCTGTTTACACGGGATCCCAAAAAATATAACGATTAAAGTCATTTACAAAGATCCAAGATTTAAATACAATAATTAGCCACTCTAGGGCAAAACAGACTGATAGGCATTCCTTGTCCTGATCCACTCCTCGGCCATGGCGGCCGAACAGCTGACTATGTACATTCAGCCCCGCAGCTCTCCATCTCAGGATTGGTCCAGCTTGCTTTTGCCTTTACCTGCACCACGTAGCACCCGTGAGCCAAGGCCCAGCAAGAAAACACAATAACAGAGCATAAACAATCAACAGACAATCCAATATCTTATATCACATAAACATGTTCTCAACAGTTTAAGCATTCATGATAACCAAGTATTCAACATACCAAAAATATCATCTCATATCAATGACCAATTCACAAATGATAACTAGGGTTAGCGCCCTTAGGGCGCACCCTCTGTTTATCCCACTGACTCCGGCCCGCTTAAACCGAGCTCAGTGAATATTAAGCTGTCCTTGGCTACCAGTGGCCAAGCCGTGCCGTGTGCGCAAATATTGTATACGGCACCCTTAGGCCATTTATCACATGTCCCATGGCATAATACCATCTATGACATTATACAGATATCGAGAGCACTTAGTCCTATCACAAACATATAACCGGGTGCAGTTTTCTTACCTTTAAATTCGCTAGCTTCGTTCACTGTGATCCTTGAGCACGATCCCTCTTGAGCCCTAGCGCACACCTAGTCACAACCATAGGTCAAAATCATCACCAACCCTCAAGTCCAAAACCTAGCCTTGAGACCAATCTCGAGCCCTCGGGAAGCTCTAATTCCACCAAACGGGGTGGTGGAATCGAACCCCGAACCCCCGAGCAAAAACCCTTGAAAATAACTCAAAAATCTCTTTATGGAAACAGGGTAGCGCTACAGCGCTCTAAAGAGGGTGCTACAGCGCTACAAGCAAAGCCCAAACTTTCCCAGAACACTTGGCCTAGTGCTACAGCACCCAAAGGCTAGTGCTGTAGCGCTAGTCACAGAACAGCAAATGCTGTTTTTCCCTCCTTCGATTTCCCCCAAGCCAAACCTTACCAAAACTTCTCCAAACTTCAACCAAACCTAGAATCAAGCTTACTAAAATGCTCCACTCATCCCAAGCATCCCAAATACACATAACCCAATCACATGCATCCCTAATCTCAAAATTCACCATGGTTGAACCTTAAACTCAGAAACTTTAGCACAACAATCAAAACCTCAGAATTTAGAGCTTAGAATTTCATACCTTCAATGGGGATTCGACCTTGAGTCAGCCTCTACACCTCCTTGGCTTACTCCTGCTCAACCCTTGGCTTGAATTCCCTAGAGTTCCCATAAAATTCAACTTAGACACCTTAGTTCAATACCAAAACCAGAAACTGAAGAAACTTCAAAGTCTTACCTCAACTGAATGGTTTGTTCTTGCTAAACCCTTGCCAATTCTTCAATCCAGACCAAGGACCCTAGCCTCAAGCTTTACTCTGGCTTCCCCTGAGTTTCTGCTCCAAAATACCTCAATAATTGATGGAGATATGCCTAAGCCTTTGATAAAATACCCTGTTTTCCTTTCCCTTCTCTTTCCCTTCTTTTCTTTCTTTCCTTTCCTTTCTTTCTTCAGACTTCTATTTCTTTCTACAAGTTCCACTAAACATAAAGCCTCAGTTATGCCTATCCTTTATAAGCCCAAATGACCACAATACCCTCCCCTTTAATTCTAACTCCTTTAATCCACCTAGGGGTATTTTGGTCATTTCACCCAATTCCCGCTAATTCCTCGAGTGTCTCTAATATTTTTCGCTTACTTCCTGATACCTAATTAATCACCAATTATATTCCTCAATATCAAAATTAACCCCAATATATTCTCTAAATTCCCATTTACACCCCCAGGCTCGCCCCGAGCCGGGTATAAATCCCCGCCGTGACTTTTTCGCTAACCTGCTCACTAGGATCGTCTCGAATCACATATCACAAATATATCCACATATATATATACAGTTATGCCCTCAACGGGCCAAAATTACAATTATGCCATTTCTAACCTAATTAGGGCCTACATGCTTACTAATACACATAGTCATGCATCTCAGATATTCAAATAGTCATATAGCATACTTTTAATCATTAAATCACATATATTCCAATTATGCCCTCCCGGCACACTAATCAATGCCCTTAAGCCTTATTAGTAAATTTGGGTCATTACAAACTAGTTAACAAAAGTTGGACCTTTGAGAGAACTAAGAGTTGGAGCTCTTCCAGTTTATGAATCTTGTCTAGAAGGAGAAATGACCAAATGTCCTTTCTCAAAAAAAGACAATAGAGCTAAAGAACCTTTGGAGCTTGTACATAGCGATGTCTGTGGTCCAATAAATGTACAAGAAAAAGGTGGGTATGATCATACTTATCTAATGCTTAGGAAATATGAAACTTTTGGTAAGTTTCAAGAATTCAAAGTTGAGGCTGAGAAGCAATTAGGTAAGACTCTTAAAACACTTCGATCAGATCGATGTGGTGAATATTTGGATTTAGAATTCAAAGATTTCATGCTAGAGCATGGTATTATATCCCAACTCACAGCACCTGGAACGCTACAGAAAAATGGTGTTTTAGAAAGAAGAAATACAACCTTGTTGGACATGGTCAGGTCTATGTTAAGCTACTCTTCACTTCCTCTCTCATTCTGGGGATATGCACTTCAAAGGGTGACTTACATTTTGAATGTGGTCCCATATAAGACAATAAGCAAAACACCACTGCAACTGGAATGGAAACAATCCTAGTCTGCACCATTTCCGCATTTGGGGCTGTCATGCTCATGTTCTTGATTCTAGGTCTGAAGTGTGCATTTTTGTGGGCTACACTCTAGAAATAAGAGGTGGTTACTTCTATAGTCCCAAGGACCAAAAGGTATTTGTTTCAAAAAATGCGACCTTCCTCAAACACAATTATATGAATAACTATAAACCTCAGAGCAAGGTAGTATTGGAAGAACTCACAGCTGATAAGATTCCATCACCTTCGTCATTATCATTAAATGATAAACAACAAATCGAGGAAACCCATATTCCTGAAAAGGAAACCCTAGTGTAATGTCGCAGTGGGAGGATTGTGAGAAAATCTGTTCGCTATGAATATGAGGCACATGTCCTTGTTTCTGATACAGACAAGGACAATCCATTAACCTTCAAAGAGGCTATGGATGATCCTAAAAAGGAGAAATGGCAAGAAGCCATGAACTAAGAAATGGAATCTATGTATTCCAATTATGTCTGGGAACTTGTATACCAACCTGAAGATGTCAGGGCCATTGGGTGTAAATGGATATACGAGAAGAAAAGATGTGTAGATGGGAAAGTGGAGACTTTAAAAGCAAGGCTAGTAGCCAAAGGTTACACTCAAAGAGAAGGTGTTGATTATGAGGAAACATTTTCTCCTGTGGTCATGCTGAAATCCATTCGCATCCTGTTGTTGCGGTGAGAACTCGTCAACTAAGTTAAGTTATAAAAATAGTAATGTAGAGATTATCAAAAGAAAAGCTTTAGAAATATAATTAGAAACTCCAAGAATAATTGCAGAAGAAAAATGGTGAACTCATTGTGTATTGATTATGGTGCAATGCTACAGTAATTTTTCCAACCCCCTTCCAAGTGGAAGTGGAATTCCTTTTATAGTGGGCTCTAATGGCCCCTAATACATTGTGGTCCAGGGGACCAAATAGTACGCAAGTACAGTGTCAGGTGTGGTAGCAGAAGTAGTGGTGTCGGCTCTAGCACATGATCAGGGTTTGTGGGAGCACTTCCACTTTAGTACTTGATTGTGTCTCCACTACTTGCCCAGTATGAGTGTTAGAGACTGGCTGGTGAGGACCACAGCAAGTACCTTATTTGTACAACCACTACTTTTCCGGCGTGGGCCTTGTCTCCGTACTCTACTTCCTTTTAGTTTGTAAGTGCGCTCCGTACCTCTCCTGTCTTCGCATCAAATCACTATGGATCCTTCCCTTAGGTCCTTAACCTTACATTCCATGAGACTCACAGGAAGAGAAGTACCCCGTAGGGGGCGTCCTTGCGTTAGTCGATGGTCTCATTTCACAAGACCAATGCCCCGCGGTCCCCATGTGTGTGGGGCTGCGAGACCATCAAGGATGAGGTTGTCCTGCTCCCCAAGATCTTTCTCGTGGCATAGATCCAGATGCGTGAGGGGAGGCACGGTCGCTTGGGGGCCCTGAGATGCAAGCCGAGGCGCGAGGCACACCTACTAAGTGTGAGGCGTCGTTGGTGTGTGGCCCATTGCGTGGGGAATCTCCTAGGGGTGAGGCGCTCCTCCTAGGCACGAGGTGCACTCCCTGGACGTGAGGCGCTCCTCCTAGGCACGAGGCACTATTGACGCGAGGCGCACCCTCCAGGTATGAGGCACCATTGACACGAGGCCCCCCTCCCAGGCGCGAGGCGTCGTTGACGCAAGGCCCTGAGGTGCACGGTCGAGGCAGGGCGAGACACTACTGTGGCCAGGTGGGGTGCGCGAGGCGCTGCTATGGCCAAGAGGGGTGCGCGAGACGATGTTGTGGCCAGGTGGGGCGCGCAAGGCGCTGCTATGGCCAGGAGGGGAGCGCGAGACGCTGATGTTGCCAAGTGGGGCGCGCGAGGCGCTGCTGTGGCCAGGCGAAGCGCACGAGGTGCTGGGCCACTTGGGAGGCGCGAGGCCCCTTGGCCACCTGGGCACGCGTGACCCGCATGAGGAGCGCGCGGGGGTCATTTGGAGCAGGGTCATTTGGAGCAAGGTCGATTTGAGCACTAGTTTGAGGGTTCAAATGGACTTCAAACATTGTTGCTTTGTACCTTCCAGGGACCTTAGGCATGAGAGGTGGGTTCTTTCCCTTGGTGGAATTTGAGCATCCACACTTGCCCCCCAGTCTAGGAGAGGACCTTTAGGTGCTTTGGTAGACTATTCTTTTTAATTCTTATAAATTGGCCTTCATGCAACGCTTATTATTTACACATTACTTCCCTAGCTTAGTGGTACCTAGACCCTTGCTCCTTTCAAGAGGTAAGGGGTTCAATCCCCCACAACCTCACTTTTGCTATAGTTTTTTTCTTTTCTTTTTAATGATGTAAGTTTTGGTCTATTTATGTCCCTTCATATATTTGAAGGCTAACACACCTTTTCTGTTTATTTTTTCCAACGCGTACTTCCGACCACTTGCCTCTATTTGACCGTGACGACGCTTTTGGCCCTCGACCTCCTTTTGACCACGACAGCACCCCATTTTACTTGCTTGAGGTATATTTTCTTTTTCCCTTATGTTCATTGGGTCCAAATTAGCATTACTCGGGATGGGGTACTTTGGCCTGAGCTTGCCGTGAGTTAACCTAGTTGCATGCCCCCTTGTTTATACCCTGTAGTGGATCATTTAGGGTGTTTGTATCTAGAGGTTTTAAGCCCATTCCTTTGTGTTTTGTAGCAATCCTCTCATTTATACGTGAACCCCTTTTTGCTTTCGGGACAAGGTCTCATGGCCAGTGATGGTCCGTTCGGCATACCTTTGGGGGTTGAGTATGTTGACTTGTCTTCAGACTCAGAGTCCCATGAGGAAAACCCTTACCAAGACTATGACTCCTTAAGGTAGGCCCGTATCCGGCATCTTGAGCACATGGCTGAACTTAGGCGTAAAATTTTGGTGGTGGAGAGTGAAATTGACTAGGTGTTGAGAGGAGACAGAGCACCTTCCCCCCTGACCTTAGTGACCATGTAGCGAGCCTTAGGGTGACCCTTTTAGATTTGTAGGGGGAGTTGGAGTTTATGGAGGGACATCTTCTACCTGAGCCCTCTAGCCCATCCTCGCTTGATGACTGTCATGGGGCTGCTTCTGCTTCTCTTCAGCCCTTAGTTTCGATCTTCCCTAGCTTAGCGCTTCCGCAGCCGGTGCCCCGGTGGAAGACTCTTGCTAGGAAGAGAAAATGGAGGGTCAAGTGTTCTGTCTCTTCCTCACCTTTTTCTTTTGGTTTTGTAGATATGCCGAGGGCACGACGACAGGTATCCACCAATGAACCGGATGATGCTCCTTTAATGGCATCCACCCTAGTGTCACATGTGTCAGAAAATAAACTGTGGGAAATTGTGAAGCACTACCGCGTTCCTCCAGAGTACGCTTTATACACTCCTTTGGACACATACCGGGCTAACTGCCCTAGTACCAGCTTCGTGGCCCTTAGTGAGCACATCCTAAAGGTGGGTGGTACCACCCCGTTACACCCGTTCTTCGTTGCGTCCTCAACTACTTTGACCTTGCTCCACTTCAGCTGGCCCCCAATAGTTGGCTGTCCTTGAGCTGCCTTTTTACCGCGTTTGCGGAACTTGTGAAACGTGCTCCTACGGCGCTAGAGGTGCACTTCCTATACAATCTCATGCCCTCTCCCAAGTCCAATTGCTTCTATTACTTGCATAAAGCCAATAACGAGGTCCCTTTGATAGAGGGCTCAGTGTCCAACCCGGGGTCCTGGAAACAGGAATTTTTCTTCGTGAAAGGCCCTCTCTCTGTTCGCGAGCACTTCCGTGCCGCTCCCAGTAAGTACCCTAAGCCACATTTTCTCTCTTCTTCTTTTTGTAACTTATTGTTTTATGACATATGTTTGTGTCAACCATGGTGTGGATTATACAGAGAAATTCGCCGCACCCGTAGTTATTAGGTCGGAAGCGAAAGCTATGAATAAGTTTATCAACGCTGACCCTGCTATGAAAAAGGCTGCGTACCTATTCACCGTGGAAAATCTGAACCTCCACAAGATGTCCCCAGTTTTAGATCCCAGGTTGCTGTGGACCATCCCTGGGTCTAAGAAGATGAAGGCGGCATTGGCTGAGCCTTGCCCGGATGAAGGTGGGGTTGAGGATGTGCCGGAGGAAGCCTCCCTTGAACGCGAGGGACCTCACCAGCTGTCCTCGTCTCCTGGGGGATGCCCTCCTTTTGTCTCCTTCGACCCGGACATAGCCTCCCAATCCCATGACCAGCATGCCATTCCGAGGCATTTTGTTTGCCCCGACCCTGAGGACAATGACGCTTTCCCTCAGGCTCCCCTCGACCCTGGTCCATCGGGGGCTTACTTTGCCAATCTTCCTACACCCCCTTCTGATCTACCAGGGCCTCACTTTTCCAACTTTCCTGCGCCTCCTCCCGTTTCGGTGGGCGGGTCATCTGTCCTTACCCAGCTAGGTGCCCTTGGCTCAAAAGGGGCGCCCTGGGTGAGTCGCATGGCGACCTCTTATGGGCGACGGTACGTCCAAATTGCCTCAGACCTCCCCGAATCTGACTGGAATGGTCTTGGGAGTTTCGCCCTGTCGGACCTTGGGGAGACTTTAACGCGCACTACTGCTTGGGTGAGTTCATGCATCTTGTGTCGGCCTTATTATATATAGATACATATACACATTTTTTTTTTGTTACTTATCATTGCTGTTGTTAACTTTCTTGTGCAGGCCTACACTGTGGCTCAACGGTTTGCCGACTCGGCTCACAATCTTTCTGCGTCGAGTACCGAGAGGGACCACCTTACGACCCGGGTCCAGGAGCTCGAGAGAGAGCTTGGTGAAACCAAGTCTAAGCTAAAAAAGGCTCGGGCAAAACTTTCTGTCTCGTCAAAAAGGAAGCAGAAGGCGGTTTCCAAAGCCATGATGCTGCAGGACAAAGTTACCAGCCTAGAGGGCGAACTCCAGGGTGCCAAGGCTATTGCAGCTGCGTCACAGGAGAGAGTCGCTTCTTTAGAGGCCGAACTCGAGGTTACTAGGGCCGATGTAGCCGCATCGCAGGAGAGAGTCGCTTCCTTAGAGGCGGATAAGATAGCTATTGAGTACAGGTCCATAGAGCGCGCCCTTTACGGTGTGTGGAGGCAGGATCCCAACTTTGATTTTTCTTCTTTTGGCGAGCACGTCGTTGCTCGAGTGGCTGGGTGGAGCGCCCATGGCAGGAGGCCCTGAAGTTGTTATTTCATAACTTCTGTCAGCTAGCCCGCTGTGGGTGTATGCTCATTTTGAGCCTTTGTAATATTATTATTATTACTTTTTTCTTGTAAATCTTGCCATGTTACCAAGACTCCTTTTTTAATATATACATGTGTGATTATTTATCTCTTATTCCTCTGTGTTTGAGGTCTTTTTGAGCCCGTATGATGGGGTTTGGTAGGTTCCCCTGTTTTATTTATCAGGCTAGAGGTCCTTTGGAGCCCATGTGAAAGGGTTCAATGGGTCCTTTTTTTGGTGCCTCTTGATTATTTTTATAAGGATATTTTGACCCCTTGGGTTCTAGCTATCCTTTTATATATTTTTGCGTGCGCTTATTATTTTTTTGCGAGAAGCGTCCTTCTCGTCATTATTCATAGTACTATTTTTGCCCAGTATGAGTGTTAGAGACTGGCTGGTGGGGACCACAACAGGTACCTTATTTGTACAACCACTACTTGTCCGGCGTGGGTCTTGTCTCCATACTCTACTTCCTTTTAGTTTGCAAGTGCACTCCGTACCTCACCTGTCTTCGCATCAAATTACTGTGGAGCCTTCCCTTAGGTCCTTGACCTTACATCCCGTGAGACTCACAGGAAGAGAAGTGCCCCGTAGGGGGCGTCCTTGCGTTAGTCGATGGTCTCATTTCACAAGACCAATGACCCGCGGTCCCCATGTGCATGGGGCTGCGAGACCATCAAGGATGAGGTTGTCCTACTGCCCAAGATCCTTCTTGTGGCATAGATCTAGATGCGTGAGGTGTGGCACGGTCGCTTGGGGGCCCTGAGATGCAAGCTGAGGCGAGGCACTGGGCACCCCCTAGGCGCGAGGCACACCTACTAAGTGTGAGGCGCCGTTGGCGCGTGGCCAATTGCGTGGGGCATCTCCTAGGGGCAAGGCGCTCCTCCTAGGCACGAAGCACATTTGACGCGAGGCGCACCCCCCAGGCGTGAGGTGCCGTTGACGCAAGGCCCCCCTCCCAGGTGCGAGGCGCCGTTGACGCGAGGCCCTAAGGTGCACGGTCGAGGCAGGGCGAGAAGCTGCTGTGGCCAGGTGGGGCGCGCGAGGTGCTGCTATGGCCAGGAGGGGCGCGTGAGACGCTGTTATGGCCAGGTGGGGCGCGCGAGGTGCTGCTATGGCCAGGAGGGGCGCGCAAGACGCTGTTGTGGCCAGGTGGGGCGCGCAAGGCGCTGCTGTGGCCAGGAGGGGCGCGCAAGACGCTGTTGTGGCCAGGTGGGGCGCGCGAGGCGCTGCTGTGGCCAGGCGGAGCGCGCGAGGCGCTGGGCCACTTGGGAGGCGCGAGGCCACTTGGGAGGATACAAGGCGCTAAGCCACTTGGGCATGCATGGGCAAGGCCCCTTGGCCACATGGGCACATGTGAGCCACGCGAGGCGCGCGCGTGGGTCATTTGGAGCAAGGTCGATTTGAGCACTAGTTTGAGGGTTCAAATGGACTTCAAACATTGTTGCTTTGTACCTTCCAGGGACCTTAGGCATGAGAGGTGGGTTCTTTCCCTTGGTGGAATTTGAGCATCCACACCTGTTATCCATAGTTGTCACGTATGATTATGAGATATGGCAGATGGACGTTAAGACAACCTTCCTTAATGGCTATCTTGATGAAAATATCTATATGGTACAACTAGAAGGATTCATCAAGAATGGGGAAGATCAGAAGGTGTGTAAGTTGCTAAAATCCATTTATGGATTATAGCAAGCATCTAGATCTTGGAATATTACATTTGATGAAACAATTAAAAATATGGCTTCGAACATAATGTCGACAAAGAATGTGTATATAAATATCTCAAAGGGAAAGTGTGGTTTTCCTAGTTCTTTATGTGGATGACATTCTCCTCATTGGCAACAATGTAGAGACACTATCAAACGTAAAGAAATGTTTAGTCGAAAAGCTCCAAATGAAAGATTTAGGCGAGGCGAGCTATGTTCTGGGAATCCAAGTCCTAAGGGATAGGAAGAACAAGCTCTTCGCACTTTCTCAAGCTAATTATATAGATAAGGTGCTTGAAAGGATATCTATGGAGAATTCCAAGAAATTTCAGTTACCGACCAGGCATGGAATTACTCTTTCCAAAGAGCAATGTCTAAAGACACCTTAGGAGGAAGAGGACATGAGAAAGTATCCCTATGATTTAGCAGTTGGGAGTCTTATGTATGCTATGTTGTGTACTAGGCCTGACATATGCTATGCAGTAGGGATTATGAGTCGATATCAATCAAATTTTGATTTGGAACACTAGATTGTAGTAAAGCACATTCTCAAGTATCTTAGGAGAATGAGAAATTATATGCTTGTATATTCAAGGGGTGAGTAACTTCTTATTTCC
Source organism: Humulus lupulus (assembly GCF_963169125.1). Lineage (NCBI taxonomy): Eukaryota > Viridiplantae > Streptophyta > Magnoliopsida > Rosales > Cannabaceae > Humulus > Humulus lupulus. The sequence goes on along the minus strand of NC_084797.1, from coordinate 140,064,764 downwards.
AATCAGACAAAGACAGTCGTAAGTCAACGTCTAGGTCAGTATTCACTCTTGGTGGAGGAGTTGTAGTCTGGAAAAGTATTAAACAATCCAGTATAGCAGATTCAACTGTGGAAGCCGAGTATATAGCGGCTGGTGAAGCAGCTAAGGAAGCGGTTTGTTGAGGAAGTTCTACACTAATCTAGAAGTAGTTCCAGATATGGATAAACAACTAATACTATACTGTGACAACAATGGAGCAGTAGCTAACTCCAAAGAACCTAGAAGCCACAAGACAGGAAGGCATATAGAAAGGAAATACCATCTAGTTAGAGAGATTGTGCACAGAGGTGATGTGACTTTTATGAAGATAGTGTCAGAAAAAAACCTGGCAGACCCATTTACCAAGACACTTCCTGCAAATTCTTTATGGGTCATGTATGCAACATGGTATTAAGGGAGATGCCTCACTTGCTTTGAAGGCAAGTGGGAGATTGTTAGGATTAATGCCCTAAAATCATGTAAAGACATTTTATTGATTTAAATAAATGTACAATTTTATTATATTTGAATGTTATAATTATTGTTTGAATTAATTATAGTGAAAATACCAGTTTGGCCCCTGTATTTTTCTAAAATATGCAATCGACCCCTATGTTTTGTTAAATGACAATTCAGACCCTGTATTTTATAAAATGGGTCAAAATAGTACCCTAGACCCGATTTTGGTCAAAATATTTTCAATTATAAGATCAATTCTCGGATCATTAGTGATGTGATGGGTTCAGAGAAGCAAAGAAAGTGGTCGAGGAGCTGAATTGAAAGATTATATTTGAATTTTTTTTACCAAAATTGGGTATAAGGTACTATTTTGATCCATTTCGTAAAACACAGGGTCCAAATTGTCATTTAACAAAACACAGGAGCCGATCGCGTATTTGGAAAAAACACAAGGGCCAAACTGGTATTTTTCCTTTCATGAATGTCATGTAATCGACTAATGCATGATCATGTTATCAATCAAACATTAATTAACATTTATTTGAATAAATACAATAAATAAACAATAAATGATGAACCGAGTACTATGTGGTATTTCTAAATTTACAACCCTTGAAAAAATAGAAATAAAATTACAAAATAGCATTTGATGTAGTTTGCAAGACTCCAAGAATGCATCTCCTCTCTTTTAGACTTTCTTGCTAATCTTTAGGAATTTAGTTATGCCCAACCAATTAATTAGAAACTAACTTTCTAACTAATTTATTTAATTAAAACTAACTTTTAATTAAACAATCATTTTTGTCGCCTTTTTAATTTAGTTGAAATTAAATAATTAAAGAATCCAATTCAAATAATTATTTAAAGTTAAGATAAAATCTTAACAAACTAAAATATATTTTATTTTCTAATAAAATAAAATAGGATAATTAAACATTTAAATTCAAACAATTTAAAATTTTAATTAAATAAAATATAATTATGCACAAAAATAGAATCTAGTGTTTGGGCACCAAGAATGGTGCCCTAGGAACACTAGGGTCGACGACTGGGTTAGCCATAGGCTCGGGTTGGGTGCCTGTTGAAGACAACCATTGGGCATGGTGCCTGGTTGCGCGCAAGGGACTCAGCCAGGCACATGGGTGCGTGCAGAAGGCTTGGTTAGGCAAATGGGTGCGCGAGGCAGGAGCCAAGCACGCATGGCGCAGGTGCAGCATGCACAGGGGCGTAGGCCGGCGGGCCTTGGGTGCGCATGCGTGAGGCAGCCGCGGGGCTGGTGGCCGAGGGACTCGGGCCATCGACTAGGCTGGTGGCTCGTGTCCTTCTCTTTTCTTATGCAGATTTTTAAAATTTGAATTTCAAAAAATAAAAATTAAAAAAATTTATGCCCTTTATGGCTTACACAGATCTAGAAAATTAAAATTCTTAACTCAACAGCACCATATAATTAACGATCCATCATTCAACCATACATTCAAAAAATATATCCATCCATTCAATATACATATCAACATACATATAAAAAATGCAAGAATTCCACATAGCATGTAATATATATATATGTAGACTGCTCTGGTACCAATTGTTGGTATTAAAAGAGTAACCTAAAGATATGCACCAGAGAATGGGCCAATTTTAAAAAATATTAATACCAGCCAAGATCACACACACACACACACACACACACACACACACACACACACACACACACACACACACACACACACACACATATATATATATTAAATCACATACAATCAAATTAGAGATTACCTCTTGTAGCCTATCAAGTGTCCTCGAATCTTTTTGTATAAAATCAACAATCTTCCTATCCAAGTTCTGAAAGCTCATACCTTGATCTTCCATACCAATTCTCAAACACACAAGGATGTGTGTGGGCATGTAGGATTCAAAAAGTTGATTTATGACTTTCTAGATGTACTCAACACATGAGATCAAGAGAGATTTGATTGAGAGGAGAGGAATTGAACAGTTTTCAGGTTTAGAAAAATTATCACTCCTGTCTTAGAGAGAGAGTCTATTTTTCAATCACATAGAAGATCATATTCCTGAAAGTATCGCTCTATCATTTTTTTATAAAGACAATTAATCTTTATTTTATTAAAAAATAGAATTCAAATTAAAATTGATTTGTTATAACTATTTAATTATTTAATTTAAATCATATTTAAAATGAATAATTAAATAATTGATTAAACAAATAATTTGAAATTCAAAATTCAAATCCCAGGGATTGGGGAATCCCTGTGTGTGGCACCACACTCATTGCACAGTGAGTGTGTCGCCCCACATATTATGGTTTTCCCTATTTTATCATTTGTTTGTTTAATCAACTTTTAAGAATATATTTATCCCAATATAAATATTAGTTGATTCAAAATAAATTTTATCTTAAAATATCAGTTTTAAATAAATAAAAAAATATCATATTTTTGCGAAAAATAATTAGCAATATAAATGTGCAAGTGTACACAGTCGACAAACAAGTAATAAAGTTATTAGTGCGTATCGCCTCCACAGGGATTGTGTTAGCAATAAATTGTGTAAAATCAACATTTAACAAATTGGAATAAAGAAAATGATAATGATTTGATTAAATATTAAAAAAACCTAAGCAAGAAAGTAGATAAAATAAACAAATGAATAAGAGAGCAAGACAATGATGATGAGCTAGAATAACTAATTCCTCCTAAAATGTAAATATGATGCTAATGTTGCAGTAATGTTGTGGCAAACTGGGAATAATTAATCTAGAATTCTAATTTAGTTCATAGGCTTTCGTCGAAGACACTATGGTATCAATTCTCTAATTAAACTAACATATGTCTATGTCAATCTAATTACAAGAATACATTCCTAAGCACCAATTCCAAAGGATTATGCAAGGTAACAATATATGTATATATCGTTACAAAATTAAAATAAAAGAAATTAATCTTGCATCATTCAAGTCTTATGTCTATTAATTATAACTCTTTTCAGCAGCCACAATTAATTCAATTACTCACTAAAGGTGATCAAGCAATAGCAAACATATTAAGCATGAAAAATACTTGAATGAATAAAACTCAATTAGAATTTAGCATCAATAACAACGTACCAAATTCACATATTAGGGGTTCAACAATTATTCTAGCTACAAAGAAAATTAGCTCATACCCAATAATATAAAAATACAAAAATTAATAATATCCATGGCTTTAGAAAATATGAAATAGAAGATAAAATACAAAAAGAGTAAAGAATAACTTGTGTATGTAGATAAATTTTCCCTCTTCTTCCTTCTCCTTCCTTCCTTGTATTTCTTCTCTATTTCTTTCTTTTCTTTTTCTTTTTCTTTTTCTTTTCTTTTTCTTTTTCTTCATTCTCCTCCTTTCTCTCACTTAATGGCTGTTGGTCCTCGTTCTTCCCTTTGTACGTGTGTGTCTACCAAAAAAGGGGAAGATTGATGTGATAAAAAATATTAGGTTAATTCCCTTTCTCTTTTTCTTTCATGTGGGCCTTCCATCATTTTCTTTTATTTTCTTGTTTTTCTTTTAAGACCATGGACCAAAAGCAATTAAGGGTCCAATACCACTTTAATTACTGCTCAGCCCAAATCAAACATTTCCAAAAGCTAAGTTGGATAAGTCATCTATTTAATTTCCCATGTGGGCCTTCCAAGTAGATATCTGGAACAACGTGATGCTGCAGCATCCCAAAATCTTGATTGAACGTCATGCTTTAAATTCTTCTTGAAATGTCCACAGCTCTACCAACCATCCACCAAGACAAAATTCAAATTTTAAGATATATTTTTCAAGAATTAATCTACTATTTAATAATATCTAATTATAATTAATATTTGACAAAACCATAATTAAAATACTACAAAACACCCTAAACTACTATTTTCTTGATAAAAATATAAGTTCAAAAGGATTAAAATAACTCTAATTCCTAGAGTTATCACACTCCCATACTTTTCTCATTGCTCGTCCCGAGTGATGACTCTAACGATAAAAGAAATTAAACAAATAAATCCAACTCAAAACAAGATAAACATACAAAACTACTAAACACTACAAAAGACACACAAATGAGAGGAAATGCTTAACTTAGTATTATGATTAACAAGGGAAATACTCTCCAAAATTTATTAAAAAGATGATGAATGATGATGATGATGCCTCTTGCAAATGCTTTCAACCAAATTCATCAAATGTTAATGATGCTATCAAACTAAAAATCAAGTGTTTCTCCCTAAAGTGTGTACGTAGCTCTTCCCAAATTATTTTCAAATCTCCGCAAAGCAAACTAGCACTAGATCCTAAAGCCTAATAATTGTCTCCATAGGTTGCCTTAATAATACCCTCTCCACTAATGTAGACAAACACTAAACCAAAGATCAAAAGGACTTATTCAAGCTTGTAATGTAAGGCATAGGTGAAGGTGGTTGAAAGAGAAGTCGTTTTTAGTTTATATCACCCTAAAACACCTTAATCTTCCTAGGACCAAAGTAAGAGCTCATAATCATTCCCAAAGAATACCCCATACAATTTGAATATCACTCTTGCCATTATTCATTATTAAAAACAAAGAAAGAAAGAAACACAATACCAAACTTAATTGCTAACTTTATTTATGCAATTTTGTTTTTCATTTTTTTATGGGAGTGCACTCTTTTCTTTGCACATACACTTGTTGTTTTTTTTTAATATACAAATGCAAATATAAAAATGGCAAGAGACACAAGATAAGGCACACTCTCTCCCAAACTAAAACATCAACATTGTCCCCAATGTTGAAAACAAGAAAAGAAAATAATAGAAACACTCACCAAGATGTCACTCAACAAGAATTACGCTCATCTCACCCTCTCTCATTGTGCAACAATCAAATTATAATCTAAAAAGACTAAGGTGCTCAAGGGTATGGTGAAAGGATGCGTATATTGCTAGGCTAATATGTGGCAAAGAAATAAAATGATCGAATAAGCTCAAAGGGGTGACTAGGGAGAAAAAGTATGGCATGGTTGGCTCGAAAGGCTTAAATGGTCCAAAGATGGACTAAATCATGTCCTCAGTTTAGTGATGTCTAGGGTTTTGCGTCAAAGGAACCACTAAGAAATTCTAGAAACTTAGGCTCTCCCAAAAATCTTGCTAGCCTTAAGGTTCAAGAAAAAAAATTGGTCAAGCTATGCACACAAAATAGGGATCAACACTATCATCACGAGTTTTCAAACGCGAGTAACACTCAAGTACTACTAGTCAATAACACAACAAAAGTCAAAGGAATGGATTTTATTTTAATTTTTATTTATATATATGGTTTATCATCGAGCCCCAAATTTAAGCACCACTAAAAGAAAAGCAATTTCCTCTCAAAGACACACACAAAACATATGAACTGAAAAAAAAAATACAAAATGACTCAATTGACTCAACATGAACAAAACATACAAGAATCACGATACATCCACACCCCAAACTTCAAGAGGTACAATTCCTACTCAACACAAACAACATTCACAAAACATAACAACAACACATTAGTGATGAGTAACACCAACACAAACGACATGAACAACAATGAGCAACAACACAATCAGCAGAACAATTAATCAATTCAGTAAAACAAATGGAGAGTTGAGTTGAGAAATGCTCATTTAAAATTTGCCCCAAATCCATAGCTAGATGATTGATTTGCTCTGACCAAAGTGACAAGAAGATTGGAGTTGAATGACCTCTTTTTGTTCACCTACCACACCTCCAAAATATTCCAAAACTCGAATTATTCACTCCAAGTCACCATCTTTCCAAACCTAACTCCTGCACCATAAAATGCAACTCCAAGAACCAAGTGAAAGAAGATAAAAAAAAAACAAGGTAAGCCATTTTTTTAACAAACATAAAAAAAAATCCAATAAAGGAAATACAATGAACTTAACTAATTAATTAAAACAAAACTAAAAACAAAGTTTAGAAACTTGGGTTTCCTCCCAAGAAGCGCTTGATTTAAAGTCATCATCTTGACTTTGTTGAAAAGTGCTCATCAAAGAGCGGCTTTCGCCCATAGAGAGTGGCATAAGCCCTCACTTATGGGTCTTTATTGTGGACGCCCTCAAGCTTGGCGAGATATGGGATTGAAGGGCTCATGTACTCAACTCGACTTACTTTTGATGAATGAGTGTCGTGGAGACTAAGATATGATGCTATTAATGGTGGAGGAGGTGGTGGCTAAAAATGATCTTCATATGTGTATGCTTCCATGACTAGTGGCTTCCAAAGTTGAGAATCGAGGACTTGTTTTTCTTGGAAGTGTTGCATAAGGGGTGGTGGTGGGTTGAGATTTAACTTTTCAGCATTATTTTGCTCAAACATTTTCTTAATATCTTGGGTAGAGATAGAACTTGACAAACTTGACTTCACTATTTTCTCTCCTTTTTCTTTGCTACTTTGGATTGAAGTGGGCTCCTTTTGCCGCTCAAAATTTTCCCAAAGCATCTCTAACTCTTCACCACTTCTCAAAATGACCTCCTCACTTTGCTCATTTCCCCTTGCATTTTCCATTTCACTAAACAACTCTTTGGCCAATAACCCAATTTGATTCTCCAACTTCTTCAAGGATGCATCTTGGCTCTTAATCAAGGCATCATTTTTAGCCATAAACTTCATCATCAATGCCTCCAACAAACTTGATTGAGCCACTTGGTGAGGTTCCTCTTGATTAATTCTTGAAAATCCAAACTCTCATTATTTGGTTCTTGAGTGCAAGTATCAAAAGTTGGCTCCATATTGTTGCAATTTCTCTCCCATACATGGTTGGTCATAGAACAATTCCAATTCCACCATTCATTGTATTCTGCCATGTCTTCAAGCATCCAATAGGCTTCATCCACGGATACTTGGTAGAAATTGGTGGTACCATCTCCTCTTTTTACCCATTCTCTTGTTGTGGCATTCAACTGATTAAGAAAGACTTCAAGTTGACACTCTTTGGAGAAATTGTGATATGGGAACCTCATTAGCAACTCCTTGTATCTCCACCATTGTAACGCCCTACTTCCTTAGAGTCGTTACTAAGTGAGTTTAAAAACGTGCATTCAACTCGCTAATCGAGGATTTAGGTCAAATAGTGTATTTAAGCCATAAACAGAGGAAAAACTTTAGAAATAACTTCATTTCTTTGAAAATCATAAAAGTTAACACTTGGGATCCCAAAATACAGTTTAGAAATATTTACAACATATAAACTGAACCAAGTCAACTAAGCGACAAAGTCTAGGTTTATTTACAATCATTTCCCAAAAATCCACTTGCTGTGGCAGCCAGGCTAGCCAAACATGTACACGCCGCTTCATGCCTGCTACACTCATGGTTGGTTGGCTTTCTCCTTACCCTTACCTGCACCACAGAGCATCTGTGAGCCGAAGCCCAGCAAGAAAACCCACAAACAGATAACATATGCAAAACATACACCAAGTATACAAACTGGCCATCAATAGGCTAAACACATACGGCCTAGCCGTCCCAGGCGCTTTACCAGGCCCTGGGTTCGTGGTCTACACCGTGAGGATATCCCAGGTATCCTTTAGGGACTCGCCCTGGCAACTCGCACTCCATGTGCTCAACGCTGCTCCCATCCCCTTGCCATACTCGGCCTTGCACTCAACGTGCCCAAAGCCGTTCTCGACCCTTTGCCGTTCCTGGCCCCTGCCGACCTCGGCCTACATCGTTCCCGGCTCTTGCCGATCATTCACATTGGGCTCAGCCCTGCATACAAGCTCTATGGGAACAAGGTTTTTCTTACCTGAGTCCCGAGCTCTCCGAGCACCGCTATCCCGAGCACAGCCCTCTAACTTGAGCCTCGCCGAAACCCTAGTCACAACACATTAACAATATCCATCCATCAAGCTCTAATCCATTAAATAACTTTGAGCTGTAACTCTAACCTCCAAGACCATAAATTCTATCAACCCGGGTGATAAAACCCATCCCGAGCCTTAACCATTGAATTCCCAAACCTAAACATCCTTAAAAACACAAAATGGCACTAAGAGTCGCGGCCCTACCCACAAGCGTCGCGGCTAGCCTCGAAACAGAGGCTAGCACCTCACTGACACCCACACGGGCCGCGACGCGCATCACCAAGCGCCGCAGAGCGCGTGAAGCTTCTCAGCCTCCCATGGCTGCGCGTGCACACGGGCCGTGGCATGCCCATCCTAGGGCCGCGACCCTCTCCTCCAAACCCATAATTCTTCACCTTTCTCCTGCATTTTCTTCAAACCAACTCATCCTATAATCAAGCTAGCAGTTCCAGACAACCAACACCAATATTCTAGCCCAGTTTCAACATCAAAATCCATCAAAATCTGCTTCAAAACTCAACTAAAACTCCCAAGAACAAATCAGATTCTACCCACATGCATAACCCAAAAACACAACTGAAATTCAAGCATAATTCCCATAGTTAGAGCTTACCTTTGCTGTGTTATACTTCTGAACTGATTTCCCCAAGTGCCCAGATTTAGCTCCTTAATTCTAACAGCTCAAAATCCTCAATCCTTGACTAATTCCACCAGAATTTTCCTTTAATATGCCTTAGGGAAAATATAGAGAGAGAAGAGGAAAACTTTGGTCGGTTCCCACAAGTTTCTGAATGATTCTTTCCTTTTGTTTTATTTAACTTAATCTATATGGTTACCTCAAGGCTTGGGGTACCCAAATGTCCCCGAGGGCAAAAATGGTAAATTTCCCAAATATTCCCTCCTAGACATTCTAACCTCAAATATATCTCCAAATATTTATTTTCATAACCTGATAACCCCATATAATAACTAATGCCCGAACTACCCCTCGACTCGCCCCAAGTCGGATTCTCAACCCCGTTGTGACATCCTGGCTAACCACTCCCCAGGACTGTCTCAGATCACGCTGCACAGATATATCACATATATATCGCATTTATCACAAATACCCCTAACATCCAGACGGGGCCCACATGCACATTTAACTCAACTAAACATGCATCATTATCATATATTAACATATTAATTCATTTATTGCCCTCCAGACACGCTAATCAAGGCCCTAAGCCCTATTAGCAAATTCGGGTCGTTACAACCATGCTTTGTACAAAGGCTCCAAGTCATGTTGAATGAAATTCAAGAGGATTTGTTGATGTGACATCTCAAGTACTTCACAAGAAATCAATAAACAAAAGTGTAAAATAGAACAAGAAAAAAAATAAACAAAAGAAAAACAAGAGACCAAATTGAAAAGCTATTGATTTCAACAAATAAAATTTCACTGAATTCAATCCCCGGAAATGACGCCAAAAACTTGTTGCAAAAAATAATTAGCAATATAAATGTGCAAGTGTACACAGTCGACAAACAAGTAATGAAGTAATAAGTGAGTTTCATCTCCACAAGGATTGTGTTAGCAATAAATTGTGCAAAATCAACATTTAACAAATTGTAATAAAGCAAATGATAATGATTTGATTAAATCTAAAAAAAAAAACTAAACAAGAAAGTAGATAAAATAAACAAATGAACAAGAGAACAAGACAATGATGATGAGCTAGAATAACTAATTCCTCCTAAAATGTAAATCTGATGCTAATGTTGCAGTAATATTGTGGAAAATTGGGAATTATTAATCTAGAATTCCAATTTAGTTCATAGGCTTCTGTCGAAGTCACTATGGTATCAATTCTCTAATTAAAGTAACATATGTCTACGTCAATCTAATTACAAGAATACATTCCTAAGCACCAATTCCAAAAGATTATGCAAGGCAACAATATATGTCTATATCGTTACAAAATTAAAATCAAAAGAAATTAATCTTCCACCATTCAAGTCTTATGTCTATTAATTATAACTTTTTTCAGCAGCCACAATTAATTCAATTACTCACTAAAGGTGATCAAGCATAGCAAACATATTAAGTATGAAAAATACTTGAATGAATAAAACCCAATTAGCATTTAGCATCAATAACAACATACCAAATTCACATATTAGGGTACAACAATTATTCTAGCTACAAAGAAAATTAGCTCATACCCAATAATATAAAAATACCAAAATTAATAATATCCATGGCTTTAGAAAATATGAAATAGAAGATAAAATACAAAAAGAGTAAAGAATAACTTATGTATGTAGATAAATTTTCCCTCTTCTTCTTTCTCCTTCCTTGTATTCCTTCTCTATTTCTTTCTTTTCTTTTTCTTTTTCTTTTTCTTCAATCTCCTCCTTTCTCTCACTTGATGGTTGTTTGTCCTCGTTCTTCTCTCTGTACTGGTGTGTCTGCCAAAAAAGGGGAAGGTTGATGTGATAAAAAAGTGTTATGTTAATTCTCTTTCTCTTTTTCTTTCACGTGGGCCTTCCATAACTTTCTTTTCTTTTCTTGTTTTTCTTTTAAGACCAATGGACCAAAAGCAATTAAGGGCCCAATACCACTTTAATTACTGCTTAGCCCAAATCAAACAAATCCAAAAACTGAATTGAACAAGTCAGCTATTTAATCTCCCATGTGGGCCTTTCAAGTAGATATCTGGAACAACGTGATGCTGCTACGACGCTTCAGCATCCCAAAATCCTGATTCCACTTCAAGCTTTAAATTCTTCTCAAAATATCCACAACTCTACCAACCATTTGTCAAGACAAAATTCAACATTTTAAGATATATTTTTCAAGAATTGATCTAATATTTAATAATATCTAATTATAATTAATATTTGACAAAACCATAATAAAAATACTACAAAACACCCTAAACCACTCTTTTCTTGATAAAAATATAAGTTCAAAAGAATTAAAATAACTCTAATTCCTAGAGTTATCACATATACTAAATAAGATATTTATTATTCTCTCTATATATATTAATCCAAACAAGATTAATATTAATTTTAACCTATAGTTTTTTAATATAAAAACTATATAGTTAATTAATTATTAATTCATAATTAATCAATTACCTATAACTATCATATATGTAACGCCCCGATTTCCGGAGACGGTACATAGGGAGTCCGTTTAAAAATAATAAACAATAAATAATTTAAGACACTAAAAGAAAATATTTATTTAAAATTTAAATAGACCATGAGATCTCATTATTTAAAAATAAAAATGTTGGACGCTAGGTTTAACAACAACAACAACATAAAGAAAATAACAGTTCAAGTGTGAAAATTTAAAACATGACATTCATTTAAAAAAAAAACATACAGTAACTGGAGCCCAGCCTCTAACATGTCTTGTCCATGCCTCGAGCCTCCACCACTCACTGCTTTACTTTTCCTTTACCTGCACACAGAGTACCCGTGAGCTAACGCCCAGCAAGAAGAGCTATGTAGGACATAACTCCCCAAACTAGAAAACATAAACATTCAACTAAACATAAATAAACATCATAAGCATAATAATCATCGTGCGATATATAAGCAACATATCACACTAACATAATGTGTGTTACACTCACACACATAAATACTAACAAGTCATGTTGATCGGACATGAAATGTAATCGGCCTTGCTGTGTTGTACTCACACTCGGCATTCGGACGGTGGCACCTAGTCTAGCCTGCGTTGTACGCACACTTGGTCATTCCCTTGAGACATCGTTGCCCTGCCTGTGATGTACCCACACTCGACAGTTCCGTGGTGGCATCCTATTATCCTGAGTTATACACACCCAAGATAATTCCTACAAGTGCTATACTCACACAAGCAGCTAGAATCTAGTAGCACACCTACTCTATCATCTAAGCATGTCTACTAACTAAAATACCTAGCACCATCTTCATGCTAACCAACCTAATGCAACAATTCAGGTCACAAATATAATTACATAATTAAACAAATAAGAAAACAAGGTTGTACGCATAACGTACACCCTGTGCACAGATGTCCACTCTTCTTACCTTAAAGAGTAAACTGTCTGCTGACGTGTCTCGAACCACTTGCTATGTCACATCAACGACCGCTAGCTCCTCCATAAATACCCAGATCAGGTTCGTCGGAGCCTCGCCAGAGCCTCGCTGGAATCTTCTTCTTCTCTGTCGCTGGCGATATTCTAACTTCTCTTTCCACTTGTTTTTTACACTCCAAACCGGTTGGAATTTGTTCACAAAGATCCCAGCACCTCAAATAACCCTTGAAGCTCAAGAAAATCGACCCATGATGGCCGAATCATGGTTGTCTTCCCCGTCGCCGGTGTACCGCCAGAAATGGTGGTCAAAATACAAAATATTGTTTTAGAGCTTTTTGATCCGTTTCTTCATGTCCAAAACACTTCTTAGGGTCCCTCTAAGCTTTCTAAATACTTCAAACAAATCCAGAACCTCTCATGCTCCCTTAGATCCGAAATTATTCAAAAACACCCACTTTAATGGTGAAAATTTGTGATTTTTGAAAATGACCTTTCTAGCCCCTTTTTGTCACGTCAAAAACATTCCTTAGATCATAGGAAATATATTTCAAACATTCAAAACCACCCATAAATTTCCTAGTGCTCTCAAACCTGAAATCTCCCTTTCTCTCTCTAGAAAATTCAAGAACATCTTTTTTCTTCCATTAGAGCGACTCTCCCTCTCTTCCCATGATTTTGAACTGTTGAGATGCCCTCTAAATCATGCTTAAACAAAAAGAAACGAATGCTTAACCTCTTAGTTATTGTTGACCGATTTTAAGCCTATAGTTAAGGAATTTCTTGTATATCTTTTAAAATAAAATAAAATAAAATAAATAGTGATATTATTGTAACTGATTTAAATTTTGAATTTAATCAGTTAATTGCTTTGAAATCATATTCTAATGTCATTTAAATGCCCCTCAACTAAATTCAAACATAGGGACATTATGGTCATTTCATAATTACATGCAATTACCATTATTTATTCAATTTAAATTATAATGCAATAAACCGTATAATAAAATAACATGAATTCATATCATGTTATTAATATTATTATGCTCATCATAATAATAACATTCACAACATAAATAAATAATTAAATTAATCCACGTAATTAATTATTTATTAGGCATTATGCACATGCCGATATTTAAATCTCATTCCAGATTCTCTAACATAAGAAATCAAGAATCTTTGTTATCATTGGAATCCATACATATCTAAACTCATAAATATGAAAAATGACAAAATACTCTCAGTGGCAATATTACAAAATTACCTTTTCGAGAAAACGGATATTACAATTATCCCCCCCTGAAAAGAAATTTCGTCCCGAAATTTTTACTCAAACAACTTGGGATACTGCTGCTGCATATTGGGCTCTAATTCCCAGGTTTCCTCCTAAAGAGCAATGTTCATCCACAATACCTTCACCAAGGAAATGGTCTTATTCCTTAGTACTTTGTCCTTTCCATTGAGTATTTCCATTGGACACTCATCTAATGACAAATTCTCCTGCAAACCCAAAATCTACCCTGAAAACTCAGCACATGCTAGGGGTTGGACACATATTTTCGAAGTTGTGACACATGAAATATATTGTGTACTCTGGAAAATGATGGTAGTAAAGCTACCCTGAAAGCTACATTGTCCACTCTATCCAAAATCTCAAAAGGCCAGACATATCTGGGACTCAACTTTCCCTTCTTGTCAAACCTTTTCACCGAGATGCCTTTCCTTGGAGTTACACGCAGAAATACATGATCACCAACTTCATACTCAACATGCATGCTCTTTATGTCTGCATACGACTCATGTCTTCTCTGAGTTGTGACTATTCTAGCCCTGATTTTCTGAATAGCCTCATTGGTGTGTTGCACTGCATGTGGCTTAAGTAGTTTTCTCTCTCTCCCAGTTCATCCCAGTGAAGTGGGGACCTACATTTTCTTCCATACAATATTTCATATAGTGCTACCCCGATGGTAGATTGGTAGTTGTTGTTGTACGAAAACCCCATCAGTGGCAAGTATCTACTCCAAGTTCCCTGAAAGTCAATGACATATGCTCTGAGCATATCTTCTAAGATCTGATTTATTCTCTCGGTCTGACCATCTATTTCTGGGAGATAAGCTATACTGAACTTAAACCGATTTCCATTACTCTATGCAAACTCTCCTAGAACGATGATGTGAACCAAGCATCCCGATCACAGACAATAGAGTACGGTGTTCCATATAGCCGTACTATCTCATTCATGTACAACTCAGCAAACTGATCCATAGAATAAGTCATACGCACCGATAGGAAGTGAGCTGACTTGGTATTCCTATCCACGATTACCCAAATTGCATCGTGTTGTTTTGTGGTCCTAGGTAACCCCGTCACAAAATCCATATATCTCCTCCCAAAACTCTCCTAGAATGATGATGTGAACCAAGCATCCCGATCACAGACAATAGAGTATGGTGTTCCATATAGCCGTACTATCTCATTCATGTACAACTCAACAAACTGATCCATAGAATAAGGCATACGCACCGATAGGAAGTGAGCCGACTTGGTATTCCTATCCACGATTACCCAAATTGCATCGTGTTGTTTTGTGGTCCTAGGTAACCCTGTCACAAAATCCATTTATCTCCTCCCAATTCCACTCAGGAATATATGATGGTTATAGTAGCCCCACTGATCTTTGATGTTCTGCCTTAACATGCTGATAGGTTAAGCATTTTGGCACATATTGCACTAGATCCTTCTTCATTCCCGACCACCAATACAATACCTTAAGGTCGTGGTACATCTTATTTGTCCCGGGGTGAACTGAATATTGGGTAGTATGAGCTTCTGCCAGAATCTCTCTCCTCAGCTCATCATTGTCTGGCACACAAATACGCCCCTTGAATCTGACCAGTCTAGTATTTGACATAGTGAAATCCTTGGCATTCCCATCCTGCATCTATTGCTTTAGGTCACTCAACTTCTTGTCTGCATTCTGCCCTTCCCGAATCCTTTCTAACAAGGTAGACTAAAGTGTAACCTTTGCAAGATTTCTTATGATCAATTCTATACAAGCTCATTCCATGTCTTCCAAGATCTTCCTTGATACTCCTTGTAAAGAAAAACCATTACCGGACCACTGCGACTAAGAGCATCAGCTACTACGTTGGCCTCACCAGGGTGATACATTATCTCCTAGTCATAATCTTTGATTAACTCTAGCCACCTTCTTTACCTCATGTTCAATTCCCTCTGCGTGAAGAAATACTTTAGGTACTTGTGATCGCTGTAGATTTCAAATTTCACCCCATAGAGGTAATGACGCCAAATATTTAATGCAAACACCACTACAAATAACTCTAGGTCGTGTGTTGGATACCTCTGCTCATAATCTTTCAATTGCCTCGAAGCATAGGCAATTACATTACTAGACTACATTAATAACAACCTAATCCTTGCTTTGATGCATCACAATAGACCACAAACTATCCTCCATCTGATGGCAAGTGAGTACCGATGCCAATATGAGTCGCCTCTTCAGTTTCTAGAAGCTTTGCTCACACTTGTCTGACGGAATGAGTTTTTTTTTTAGATTCTTTCTCGTGAGTTACATCAACGGTCTAGCTATTTTTGAGAACCCTTCCACAAATCTCCTATAATAGCCTAGTGAAACGTAGTAAACTTCTGACCTCAGAGGCATTCTTTGTTCTTGGCCACTCCTTCACTGCGGTGACCTTAGTAGGATCAATCTTGATTCCCTTGTTAGTGACAATGTGTCCCAAAAATGCAACCTCAGACAACAAAAACTCACACTTCTTGTACTTCGCAAACAACTGATGTTCTCTCAATTGTTGCAAAGTCAAGTGTAGGTGCTCCTCATGTTCTTCCTGTGTCTTACAATACACATGTATATCATCTTTGAACATGATGACAAAACAATCTAGAAACTCCTTGAAAACCGGTTCATGAGGTCCATAAACAATGTTGGGGCATTTGTGAGTCCAAACGACATTACTAGAGACTCATAATGCCCATATCTGGTTCTGAATGTTGTCTTCGGTATGTCTTCATTCTTGATTCTAACTTGATGGTATCCCTATCGAAGTTTGATTTTATAAAACACCTTTGTCTTCTAAAGCTAGTCAAATAGATCATCAATCCTCGGCAATGGATACTTTTTCTTTATCGTCACCTTATTTTAGCTATTAGTAATCGATGCACATCCACATGGACCCATCCTTCTTCTTGGAAAATAAAACCGGTGCGCCCCAAGGAGAGTAACTCGGTCTGATAAACCCTAGCTTGAGTACTTCTTCCTGTTATATTATTTTATAATATAATGTAATATTATATTATTTTATAATATAATGTTTTAGATTAAATAAATGTGACATAGAGTGTCACATATTGTAACATATAATAGAGAGTTACATTATTTGGATATATGTGAAATATCCAAACATGTAACATATTTGGTGTTACAAATTCATCACAAATTTGTATCTCTTAAATATCACCCATTATTGTGCAGAATTGTTGTTACACAATATTAAGATGAATTTCTTAAAGCCATATGAGAAATGGCTGATAGAGATGTGATTTTAACTCTCATATTGTGTATGGAATTTACAAAATCAAGTAGGAATAAATTGGAACGTTTTGGAAAAAAACTTAAAAAATTGGTTGCTGAAAATGACCAAGGGCCGCGGCGCTTGAAACAAGCGGCGTGGCGCTAGTGGCTGACAGATTCATACTAATTCGGTTTTTATCCAATTTTGAACGTTTCCAACAGCCAAGTAACTCCCAAATCTCTATTTTAATTCCATAAAACATCCAATTAATCATTGGTAACAACCATGGGGATTGGTGGAATTTCAAATTCAAAGGGTGTCTCAAAACTCTATAAATAGGAGCCTAATGCTCACTTGTAAGACACAACACCATTTTCTATCCACTAGAGCACTTGGCTAGAAACACCTTGAGGCTTGATAATTCCAGAAAGCATTTCCAAAATCTGAGAGAGATCCCTTAGTGCTTGAGTTAGGGGGAAATAAGGTTTTGGACAAAGGTTTCAAACCTTATTCAAGTTGGTGATCCCCAACACTCTTCACTTTGGTTGTGTGAGTGAGAGTATCTTATTATTTTGTTCTTGTTCTTATTTTCTTCTATTGTTTTTCTTCATATCATTTTGTTATATTTACTTGTATCTTTGCTTAAGAGTTGTAATCTCATCTACATCTTTCTTTTTACTACCTCAATTTTATTTGTATCTTTTTGTCAAGAGTTGTATTTTCTACTTCAATCCTCTTCTTCTTCTTTCTCTAATCTTATTTGTATTTTCAGTTATAGAGTTGTAACACTTTATTTAATCAATCTATATTTACTTGTAATATTATTGCATAGAGTTGTAATATTATAATCATTTCCATTGAGGCAAAACAATATTTTCTTAACATTCAAAAGCTTATCCCCATTGTTTGTTTCAATGGAAGGTGAGACTATCAAAATCATGAACCAATACCTAGTAGGGTGGAATAGGTTTCATGGATTCAATTGAACTTGGTGGTAAGACAAGGTAAGTGTAAATTTTATATAATAGTGATGAAATTTTATTTTATGTATTAGCATGTTTTCCAAATGTTGATATATGAATAAATTGTGTAAATGTTAACATGTTAATATAATATGAGATACATTGTAACATAGGTTACACATCTATTTAAGTTAAATCCTTAGAAGTGAACTTTTGAGAAGCTCTACATAATCTAGTGATTATTAATCTTATGTGTATGCTATAAGCAAGATAGTAGTACATACATTTGACATGAAAATGATGTTTTGAGAATTTATAAAGCATGATAATTATGTTGTTTTTTACATGCCTATATATTGATTTTTTGAATCAATAGATATGTGAATTATTGTATGATATTTGTGATATACTTACAATATAATTATGAGATTCAAAATGCATGCTAATATGATGGATATATGTTGACAAATTATGTGAAATTTCTTTGAGACATAATTATGTTAATATATAAAAGTATATTGATATATACATGAGAATTATCATGATTATTATGATGTGCCATATAATATGATTATTAAGGTGATAATAATATAAATATATTTTATCCTATATTATTGCAATGTGATGAGTTACCATTTATTTGGTAAATAAAGAGAATTATTTGAGAAATTAAAATTTTCATTTAAGTGTTGACCATCTCAACTTATGAGATAAGAAAAGATGAACCTAAAAAGGTTACATCTTTTGATAAGTATCTTGCTATTGCAAGAAAAATTGATCAAGGTGGATCCAAATTATGGGATGACATATTGACCTATAGGCTTGGAGTCTAAAGTGTGGTCAAAAGAGAAAATATTTGAGAATTATTTAGTGACAATAATTCTCAAATATTCAATGTCTCAATGAGGTGACATTACAAAATTGGAGAAGCAATTTTGAATCTTTATACCAATAATGAATAAGGTTGAAGAGAATTTTATTCATTCTTGTTAAAGATGGTGATATGTTTTAAATTAATCTCAATGAGGAGATAATGTTAAACCAAAGCATTAGAAATCAAAGTGTTTAAATAAATCATTGAGGGTTTATTTTCTTTGATTTAAGTGTTTAAAATTGACATCTTCAAATTGATTTTGACGAGAAAATCAATGGATGTCAAAATGATGTTTTAAAAAAGAATCTCAAAAAGACTCTTAGAAAAACGCACAAAAGTTGGTTAAGTGACTTTGAGATTATTTAGTCAACTAAATAAAAGATTAAGGTGCTAAAAAGTAGAGTACTTCTCTAATAAATTCAATACATTTTGTGAAGAAAATGGTATAATTCATGAGTGCACTGCACCTTATACACCACAACACAATGGTGTTGCCGAAAGGAAAAATAAGACTTATCTAGAGATGATAAATTCTATGTTGGTGTTTTCTAAGTTGAACTTCAACTTATGGGGTGAAGCGCTTTTAACCGCTTGTCACATTCTTAATCGAATACCGATGAAGAAAAATGAGATATCTCCATATGAGTTATGGAAAGGAAGAAAACCCAACATAGGGTACTTCAAAGTGTGGGGGTGTCTTGCATATTGCAAGAAAACCGAACCTAATAGAACAAAGTTAGGTTCAAAAGCCATAAAGTGTGCTTTTGTTGGTTATGCCAACAATAGTAAAGCTTATAGGCTATTAGACTTAGAGTCTAATATTGTGATTGAATCTAGAGAAGTTGAATTCTTTGAGAATATGTTATGTGACAACAATTCTCAAGCTTCAACATCTCTAAAGGAGCATTTGTTATATGAGAACAATTCTCAAGCTTCTACATCCAAAGTTGATTCTCAAGAGGGGAATTCTCAAAAGGATGTAAAGCAACCCTTTGACCTTAGAAGAAGTCAAAGGCTTAAAAATCATAAAAGTCTAGTAGTGGATGAGATAGATTCTCAACGAATTTCATTCTACATGGTAGAAGGAAATAGAGAGGAAGTCATTAGGAAAATTCCTATTGTACTTCTCGTTGAGGATGATCCTAAGACTTATAGAGAAGCTATGCAATCGAGAGATAGTGCATTTTGGAAAGAAGCCATCAATGATGAGATGGATTCCATTCTTTCCAATAACACTTGGGAATTGGTAGACCTCCCACCGGGGTCTAAGCCAATTGGGTGTAAGTGGGTATTTAGGAGAAAATACCACACTGACGGCACTATCCAAACCTTTAAAGCTAGATTAATAGCTAAAGGGTTTAGGCAAAAGAGGGTATCGATTATTTCGATACCTATGCGCCTGTTGCAAGAACAACTTCTATAAGAATTTTGTTCGCTTTAGCTTCTATACACAACTTGTATGTTCATCAAATGGATGTCAAAACGGCATTCCTTAATGGTGACCTCAATGAGGAGGTCTATATGGAACAACCCGAAGGGTTTGTCCTACCAAAATATGAACATAAAGTTTGTAGACTTGTAAAATCCTTATATGGATTGAAACAAGCTCCTAAGCAATGGCATGAGAAATTTGATCAAGCCATCATGTCTAATGGGTTTAGACATAACAATGGAGACAAGTGTTTGTATTCCAAAACTTGTACGGGATATGTGATCATTGTTTGCTTATATGTGGATGACATGCTTATTCTAAGTAATAGCATGAAAGGGATAGAAGAAACGAAGAGGTTTCTATCATCAACCTTCATGATGAAAGATCTTGGAGAAGTTGATACCATACTCGGTATCAAAGTAAAGAAACATAGTGGGGGTTTTGTGCTAGGGCAAGCCAACTACGTTGAGAAAGTATTGAACAAATTTAACCATCTCAAGGTTAAAGATGCCAATACTCCATTCGATCATAGTGTAAAACTAGAGAAGAATGAAGGAAGAGCGGTGGCTCAATTGGAGTACGCTAGTGCTATAGGGAGTCTAATGTACGCTGCCCAATGTACTAGACCTGATATAGCATTTGCGGTAAGTAAACTTAGTAGGTTTACAAGTAATCCAAGTGTGGATCACTGGAAGGCAATTGGAAGAGTCCTAGGTTATCTCAAGAAAACCAAAGGACTAAGCCTTCACTACTCTAAATTTCCTTCAATATTAGAAGGATATACAGATGCAGGTTGGATATCCAATCTTGGGGACAACTTGTCCACAACTGGTTGGGTATTTACACTTGGTGGAGGTGCAATTTCTTGGGGTTCCAAGAAACAAACCTGTATATCTCATTCCACTATGGAAGCAGAGTTCATAGCTCTAGCTGCTACTGGCAAAGAGGTCGAATGGTTAAGGGATCTGTTGATAGAGATTCCCCTAATCAAAGATAATGTATCTACTATATCGATACATTGTGATAGCCAAGCAACATTGGCTAGAGCATACAGCGGAGTGTATAATGGGAAGTCTAGACATATTAGTCTAAGACATGGACATGTAAGAGAATTGATTCAAAGAGGAGTCATCTCAATATCCTATGTGAGAACAAGTGAAAATCTGGCGGATCCTTTCACTAAGCCACTAACGAGGGATTTAGTGGCTGCATCATCTCGAGGGATGGGACTTAAACTCCCTAAAGAGATTCACGATTGATGATAACCTATCTTAACACTAGTTATTCAACTAGTGTTAGGTTCAATAGGTAATAACAAGTCAATCAAGTGAATATTAGTTGTACTCAAAACAAGTCCCATCTGAGATACTGAGTACTTGTGTGTTACCAAGAGGAGGGTTAAAACCGAGAGGTTTTTTAATAGAATTCAGTCTTGTAAAGACAAGTATTTTTGGTAACAAATACTATAAGAATTCTACCTATATGGACCTAGGGGTGGTGCCACCTCTCATGAGAATTGGGAGTATTCTCAAGAACGTCCATGAATGGAAAGTGCACATGGCCATTAACGGTGCAAAGCGAGACATAGAGGTCTCAAGTGAACATCGCAAAGGTGTGTGTATTATCACCGATTTGCCATCATGAAAAGATGGTTCAATGCCTAGTGCAACCAAATTTTCGACAAATTTTGTGATAATTACCCTATAGTAAAGTTCAAGTTGAAAAACACTTTACTTTATGCATCAATGCAATGACTCCTATAAGAGAGAGTTCTTATTTAATCAAGTGGGGGATATGTTATATTTTAAATATAATAATTGATTAAATAAGTGTTACAATAGATGACTATTTAGTCTAGTGGGGGAATGTTATATTATTTTATAATATAATGTTTTAGATTAAATAAATGTGACATAGAGTATCACATATTGTAACATATAATAGAGAGTTACATTATTTGGATATATGTGAAATATCCAAACATGTAACATATTTGGTGTTACGAATTCATCACGAATTTGTAACTCCTAAATATTACCCATTATTGTGTAGATTTGTTGTTACACAATATTAAGATGAATTTCTTAAAGCCATATGAGAAATGGCTGATAGAGATGTGATTTTAACTCTCATATTGTGTATGGAAGTTACAAAATCAAGTGGGAATAAATTGGAACGTTTTGGAAAAAGACTTAAAAAATTGGTTGCTGAAAATGACCAAGGGCCGCGGCGCTTGAAACAAGTGCCGCGGCACTAGTGGCTGACAGATTCATACTAATTCAGTTTTTATCCAATTTTGAACGTTTCCAACAGCCAAGTAACTCCCAAATCTCTATTTTAATTCCATAAAACATCCAATTAATCACTGGTAACAACTATGGGGGTTAGTGGAATTTCAAATTCAAAGGGTGTCTCAAAACTCTATAAATAGGAGCCTAATGCTCACTTGTAAGACACAACACCATTTTCTATCCACTAGAGCACTTGGCTAGAAACATCTTGAGGCTTGATAATTCCAGAAAGCATTTCCAAAATCTGAGAGAGATCCCTTAGTGCTTGAGTTAGGGGGAAATAAGGTTTTGGACAAAGGTTTCAAACCTTGTTCAAGTTGGTGATCCCCAACACTCTTCACTTTGGTTGTGTGAGTGAGAGTATCTTATTATTTTGTTCTTGTTCTTATTTTCTTCTATTGTTTTTCTTCATATCATTTTGTTATATTTACTTGTATCTTTGCTTAAGAGTTGTAATCTCATCTACATCTTTCTTTTTACTACCTCAATTTTATTTGTATCTTTTTGTCAAGAGTTGTATTTTCTACTTCAATCCTCTTCTTCTTCTTTCTCTAATCTTATTTGTATTTTCAGTTATAGAGTTGTAACACTTTATTTAATCAATCTATATTTACTTGTAATATTATTGCATAGAGTTGTAATATTATAATCATTTCCATTGAGGCAAAACAATATTTTCTTAACACTTCCAACTGTTCTTGATCTCTTTCAATTCTGTTGGTGCCATTCTGTATGGTGCTCGAGATACTAGTGTTGTCCCTGGCATAAGGTCAATCACGAACTCAATCTCCTTATGCGGTGGTAACCTTAGCAACTCTTATGAGAAGACGTCAAGAAATTCAGCAACTACTCTCATTTCTTCAGACCTCCTATCTGCTTCTTTAGCATCATCGACCATGTTCCCTAGGTACCTTAGAATCCCATATTGCAACACCTCTCATGCCATCATCGTTGAAATAATAAAAGTTTGGTGTTCTTTCTGATCAAACTTTTATGCGTATTCAGTAACAGTGAGACTCCTTGAATTCAGTCTGGTGAATTCATCCATATTTATAGCTAGGATGACAGAGTTATAATACTTGTCATTTGAAAACTTGTCTGAACTCGTCCCAGGCCATAGTATTCACAATCTATGCCTGTTGCATCACTTATTACCATGTGCAAGCATCATTCTTTAGCATATATAGGACATACATACCACATGTTATTTCCCTGAACTCTCATCATGTTCAAGATGTTCTCCCTACGGCTAACCCACTATTCTGTCTCGACCAGATCAGTGCTTCCCTCAAAAACACTGTGGATTTTTTTTTCCCAGAACCTTTCAAACAGTGGCTCCTTTCTATCCTCTGTAGTTGCTTATACCACTAAATCTGGTGATAGCCTTTTCTTTTCTCTGGCCCCACCGGTCTTGCTGGCACTGGTGGCACTCTTTGGCGCATCATTTGCTTCATTTCGCCTTCAGATGGTCTCTTCCATTCATAGTAAAATGCTCCTACCATCCCCATGGTTCTAGTGGTAAATCGTTGTTTCCCCCTCAACCTCAACCACGAAACTCATACCAATTAAGCACAAATAAATAATGCTTTGACCTTAAATAATGAAACTATGCATTCCATCAATAAAATTCATAAACCGAAGGAAAAATTTAATCACGAATTTTTCAAATAGTCAAATCATCTTATAGCTAGAGGCTCACACTTAGCTATCTATCAAGCTTCTCAACCTAGTACTACTATGTGCATGAACTTAAAAGAAAAAATTCACATAAGTAAGAATTTAACACTTATAGTACAGGGAGTCGGGTTCATCTCTTGGCGATGAACTTTTGATGTTAGGGCTTACCACAGACTCTTTAGGACCGTTTTGCTCTGATACCATATTGTAACACCCCGATTTCTGGAGACGGTACTTAGGGAGTCCGTTTAAAAATAATAAACAATAAATACTTTAAGACACTAAAAGAAAATATTTATTTAAAATTTAAATAGACAATGAGATCTCATTATTTAAAAATAAAAATGTTGGACGCTAGGTTTAACAACAACAACATAAAGAAAATAACCATTCAAGTGTGAAAATTTAAAACATGACATTCATTTCTAAAAAAAAACATAAAATAACTGGAGCCCAGCCTCTAACATGTCATGTCCATGCCTCGAGCTCGCACCACTCACTGCTTTGCTTTGCCTTTACCTGCACAAAGAGTACTGTGAGCTAACGCCCAGTAAGAAGAGCTATGTAGGACATAACTCCCCAAACTAGAAAACATAAACCTTCAACTAAACATAAATAAACATCATAAGCATAATAATCATCGTGCGATATATAAGCAAAATATCACACTAACATAATGTGTGTTACACTCACACACATAAATACTAACAAGTCATGTTGATCAGACATGAAATGTAATCTGCCTTGCCTGTGTTGTACTCACACTCGGCATTCCCACGGTGGCACCTAGTCTAGCCTGCACTGTACTCACACTCGTACGTTCCCTCGAGAAATCGTTGCCCTGCCTGTGCTGCACCCACACTCGGTAGTTCCGTGGTGGCATCCTATTATCCTGCGTTATACACACCTAAGATAATTCCTACAAGTGTTATACTCACACAAGCAGCTAGAATCTAGTAGCACGCCTACTCTATCATCTAAGCATGCCTACTAACTAAAATACCTAGCACTATCCTCATGCTAACCAACCTAATGCAACAATTTAGGTCGTAAATATAATTACATAATTAAACAAATAAGAAAACATGGTTGTACGTATAACGTACACCTTGTGCGCAGATGTCCACTCTTCTTACCTTAAAGAGTAAATTGTCTGCTGACGTGTCTCGAACCACTTGCTGTGTCACATCGATGACCGCTAGCTCCTCCATAAATACCCAGATCGGGTTCGCTGGAGCCTCGCCGGAATCTTCTTCTTCTCCGTCGCCGGCGAGATTCTAACTCCTCTTTCCACTTGTTTTTTACACTCCAAACCGGTTGGAATTTGTTCCCAAAGATCCCAGCACCTCAAATAACCCTTGAAGCTCAAGAAAATCTACCCATGATGGCCGAATCATGGTTGTCTTCCCCGTTGCCGGTGTACTGCCAAAATGGTGGTCAAAATACAAAATTTTGTTTTAGAGCTTTTTGATCCGTTTCTTCACGTCCAAAACACTTCTTAGGGTCCCTCTAAGCTTTCTAAACACTTCAAACAAATCCAGAACCTCTCTTGCTCCCTTAGATCCGAAATTATTCAAGAACACCCACTTTAATGGTGAAATTTTGTGATTTTTGAAAATGACCTTTCTAGCCCCTTTTTGTCACGTAAAAAACGTTCCTTAGATCATAGGAAATATATTTCAAACATTCAAAACCATCCAGAAATTTCCTAGTGCTCTCAAACCCGAAATCTCCCTTTCTCTCTCTAGAAAATTCAAGAACATCTCTTTTC
Organism: Humulus lupulus; assembly: GCF_963169125.1. NCBI lineage: Eukaryota > Viridiplantae > Streptophyta > Magnoliopsida > Rosales > Cannabaceae > Humulus > Humulus lupulus. The sequence continues at coordinate 140,038,775 of NC_084797.1, read as the reverse complement.
TTCCATTAGTGCGACTCTCCCTCTCTTCCCACGATTTTGAACTGTTGAGAGGCCCTCTAAATCATGCTTAAACAAAAAGAACGAATGCTTAACCTCTTAGTTATTGTTGACCGATTTTAAGCCTATAGTTAAGGAATTTCTTGTATATCTTTTAAAATAAAATAAAATAAAAGGAATTTCTTGTATATTATTATAACTGATTTAAATTTTGAATTTAATCAGTTAATTGCATTTGAAATCATATTCTAATGTCATTTAAATGCCCCTTAACTAAATTCAAACACAAGGACATTATGGTCATTTTATAATTACATGCAATTACCATTATTTAATCAATTTAAATTATAATGCAATAAACCGTATAATAAAATCAAATGAATTCATATCATGTTATTAATATTATTATGCTCATAATAATAATAACATTCACAACATAAATAAATAATTAAATTAATCCACGTAATTAATTATTTATTAGGCATTATGCACATGCAGAGATTTAAATCTCATTCCAGATTCTCAAACATAAGAAATCGAGAATCTTTGTTATCATTGGAATCCATACATATCTAAACTCATAAATATGCAAAATGACAAAATACTCTCAGTGGCAATATTACAAAATTACCCTTTCGAGAAAACAGATATTACAACATAATTATTTTCCTACCCTAAAAAATTAATTCTTTTGGAATTAAGTCATTCTCTCTACAACTCTTTCTTTTGACATCTTTACCCTTCACAATGTAGGATAGGGGTGATCTGGGGACCATGGACCTATAATACGAAGCTCCAATAAACCAAATTATTAGTTAAATTTTTTAATCCAATAATATTATTTATTAATTCCATGATTACTCCACTATAAATATGGAATTGCACTCTAAGTATTTATAGAATTATATTTACAGAGTTTTCTCTTGTAGTCCATTGATATAATCAATAAATATAGTTTTGTCCTCCATTTATTCGTTCGTTAATTAGAGTTGGTCAAGATTACCGTTTTACCCTTCTAATTACCTCTTAATCATTAAGTACAATTAATTCGCTAGTGAATAATTAATCTAAATCAAATTATATATTTGAGCTCAATAACTATTAAATTCCAAAATTAACCCTTAAGGGAACAAATATTCGATCTATTAGGAAAGTATGGATTCCATTATTGTAACTCATGTTCCCGACCATTCATGATATTGAATCTCCAAAATAAAAGTCATTAGCCTCATTATACTAAGAAACCCTAACGAGTGAATCAAAAGATCCAATAAATACAAACAGGAGTTCATGAATACTCAGGATTTAGACTGATCTACAAATGATCATCTATTATGATAAGAATCAAATCTTTATGTCAAACGACAAGTTTATAAGGATAATTAATTCTTATCGGTCATGTCATATATAATCTCTATTATATACATCACATTTACTAAGATGTCTATCTACATCAGTAATTTGAATCTAGATCACTTGCATCACATATGCTTAGTAAACCGCACTAGTAACCATTCATTAAAGATTCCATACTTTAATGTTACTAACTATTGTATTCATTATATATGATCTTAATTCTCTCGTACTAATACAAGATCATATTCTCATGAATGAATAATGAATTTTCTTGATATTATCATATAATTAATTCAAACAATAATTGTAATATTCAAATATAATAAAAATTCTCTTTTATACAATTCAATAAAATGTCTTTACATGCTTTTAGCCTAACATTTAGAGATGTCAGTGGAGACCTAAACCCTGATGGTTCTTCCCTGGTAGTCACCAGAGATGTTGGGATCTACTTCAATAACATCAATAATGAGGTTGCCTATTTCTTTTCCCAAGGTTTGACCAATCTCGGGTGATAGGCAACAAATAGGGAGGTTATGCAATTGAATCCCATTAGACACTCTCTCAAACTTCATCGTGGTGTAGTCCTCAGTACCCTTAGGTTCTTCTAATACCAAGAGAGAATTTTCCAAGATCCATGGCCCTCCCATAAGGACACAAATCTTATATGTTTTCACTGCAAACTGAAATAAGAATGTATTGACCTTTAGTGATTCAACCTCGAAGTTTCTTTTAGTTTCCAGAATATATTAGATGCATGAACTACTGATTCATGTGGTATCATTCGGGTCAATAAGACACATCCCACTAGTGAATTAGCCACACTATCCACTCATTTTTTATGATAGAGGCATCCAAGTCAGCCATGATAATGTCTTCATCATCTTCGTCGATATCTAGAGCATTACACAGGGCAGCTAAGTCATCATCATCCATGATTGCCGGCGATCTAGCATCAAGACTGGTATACTTCGAACTCTCCTAACTAGATTTCACTCAATTTAGAAAGAGAGAGGGGTTTCTGAGAGGGAGAACGAAAAAAAAATTGTGGGTAGAATATTTTTTTATTAGTTTAGATAATACGTTCCTTCATTTTATAGGGAAAAGTTATCTTAAATATAAAAAAATAAAATGAAATGATAAAGTAATGATTATGATATGAGATCAGGTTAGGAAAATAGGAGGAGAAACATTTCCTTTGTTTTCTCCTTATTTTATGAGAGTATTGTATATTCTTTAATTACTAAATTTTAGTAATTATTTGAATGAGTATTGTTATCACACAAATAAATTATATTTTTGTAACTAATGTTTGAGACTTCGCATGTAACTATTAATTTCAGGACCGTGTTTATTTGAATTATTTTTCTTAGTTTGTAACTGTTAGTTTCAAGATTGTATTTTTGTCTCTTAGTTTTGTAGCTGCTAGTTTCAAAACTGTATTTTTATAACTACTAGTTATTTTGTATTGTATATGATTAGTTTCAAATTTATATTTTTGTAACTATTAGTTCTTCAATTTATAACTATGAGTTACTAAAAACACTCAAAATAATTTCTATAATTTTAGTATTTTTCCCTAACTATATATATATATATCAAAGTATAAGCGATTCATAATGGATTTTAAGTAATTTTTTGTTAGATTTTGTGATATTTCTACTCCAAAAAATATGAATTAAGATTCACCTGTGAAGAAATTAAAGATTGCTTACCAAGAAAAGAGGTCGTCGCTGTAGAAGAAAGATAGTCACAGGAGAAGAAAGGTTGTGCCAAAGACGATAGGTCATTGCATCGTGTGCGAGAGGAAGACGAAAGCGTATTTTCAATTTAATTGAATTGGGGTTTAAAAGTACACTTTATTTTTATTTTTTGTAAATATTTTTTAGTACCATAGAAAGTAGTTTTTCTTTTGTCAATTATAAGTAAACTAGAAAACATAGTCGCGCTTAGCGCAATTTTTTGTAATGATTAAAAATATATATTTTTTAAATATTTTTTGGGAGATTGTGTGTAAGAGATTCATTTGTACTCTACCCGTATAACATGCCCCTTATATGGATACGTAAGGGCGTCTTGACCGTAATTTTTTTTTCATGATAATGTTCATTATATAGCGAGCCTCCTGCAGGTTTTCGATAAATTCTGAATAAGTAAAGTGTCAATAATAAAATTCAAACTACTTGTTGTACGTGTGATTTTATTTAATATTAGTATTATTTTATACGTTTTGTGTTGTTTTTTGTTTATTATATAAATCTTTTAAGATTTTTATATTTTTAGGGTAGAATATTTATAAATCATTACATTTTGCACAATCATTCATTTTTTTAGAGTAAATATTTTTATTAATATAATTAATAATGTTCTTAATCAAATTAATATCACGTGTATACATGTTGATATTTTTACTTGTTAAGATATTTTGGTTTTAAATTTGAAATATGAAAACAATAAATCTTGAAGATAAATGTCAATTTATGTATGATTAATTTATTATTATAATTATTAAAAAAAATTATTTATTCCTAAATATTTTAATTAAAGATAAATAAAAATATTTTTATTTTAAATTTGAAATTTCAAAACAATAAAAAAAAATACAGATGGAAAATTTTGAAATAAATGTCAATTATATATGATTATTTATTATTATAATTATTAAAAAAATAGTTATTTATAAATAAATTAAGATATTTTAAATTTTGAATTTGAAATATGAAACAATAAAAAAATTATCATAAATTGGATAATCTTCAAGATAAATGTGAACTTGTATATGGTTGATTTATTATAATAATTATCAGAAAATTAGTTATTAATAAATATTAAAAAAAAGAGTTACGGAAGAGGCATTTTCGTTATTGATGATTTTAGATATTTTATTTTTTTTAATTATTTAATAATCATAAATTAAATAGAATAGAATAAAAAAAGAAAAATTAGAAATAGATTAGAGATTTTGACTTGAATTCTCCTTTAATCTAAAAAAAAAAATCGTGTGACATTTTCCAATTTTGACATTGTCATTTAAAATATATCTCACGACGAACTTTATAGATATTATTTAAGTTTTTGCCAAATAAAATTGCTTTAATTGGCTTATCACATTATTGTCAAGGGAATGACAGTATCATATATTTTGATTTGTTGATTATTTGAGCTTAGGAAGAAATGGAACTTGAGTAGCTTAATTCTATAAAGCAGAGTTTTAAGAGATTTTTGCTTCTTATTATTAAGTTTATTTATGCATATAGGCCGTTTACTTCATTTAGATTTGATGAATTTTATTTATGGACATGATTATTGCTTACCTTGTATGGTAACTTCCTAAATGTGTGAATATGTTATTTATCAGTGACATTATTCATACTTGTTAGTTTTAGAAATTGGCAGGTGTGATAAGTTATATACTATTGCGACAAAAAGATATTACAATACATATACATGTATTAAATTTTTTATGTAGCAACATATTTTGATGGAATAGTAAATTTAGATTTTTTCCATTCTATTTACTCATATCTCTTCCGAAAAAAGAGAAGGAATATTGAGAGAGATTATAGGCTTTGTACAAAAACTTCACATATTATAATAATAATAATAATAATAATAATAATAATAATATATTTAATAATATCCATTGAGAATAATATTTAATTAATTTTAAAAATAATTATTTTAATTTTAATTTGTATTCATATATAAAAAATTATAAAATATCTTTAATTTAAAAAAATCTACAAAAATAGATATGAACATATTATTATAAATAAAAAAATAAATATCTTATTTAAATTTAAAATAATAGTAGTAAATTAATTAACCAAGAATAAGGAGATTAAAAATAAGATGGTTATATCAATTTTATTAATTTTTTTTCTATTTTTATTCATTTTAAATAATAATAGTAATTAAATAAAATATAAATATATTAGAACTCGCAATAGCTTCCACACCATTGGAGATAATGGAAAATCTTTCGATTAATGATGCTACAAAATCTATTTGAAGATTTATCAATTAACTTATACTTACTAATTTGTTAAAACTTTAATGTCTCTTTTTTTCCAACCACCTCCAAAAATCTCAATATCATCCACACAACATAGACATCTGATAATATCTAAAACATGATAGAAAAATAAGATGAAACTGTTATAATATCAAGATCAATAATTCAAAATAAAAACTTTAAAGATTAACAAACATTAATAATTGAATAAATACCCAAACTTTAAAGATTAACAAATATTAATAATTGAATAAATACTCGAGAGGATTATATTATCATTAACACGTAAATCAATCAAATTTGGAGATATGAATTGGAATTCATTGAAAAATGAAATTGAAAAAAATTAGAGAGAAGAAGAGGAAAAAAAATTAGAGTAGAAGAAAATATGAGATTAATAAAGAATGTTTAGAATATATATATATATATATATTCACAAAGAGATATATATCTATTTTTAAATAATAATATCTTATAAATATCTCATATAAATTTATAAAATTACATTTATTATTATTATAGTATATAAAATGAATAAAAAAATTATATTAAAAGAGAAAATAGATAGAGTGGTTTGAAGAGCTTTTAGAGTGTTACGTCATCTCTGTGGTGCTCTCCTTTATATATATACTAGAAAACATAACCGCGCTTCGCGCAGTTTTTGTAATGATTAAAAATTTTATATTTTTAAATTTTATTAGGAAGATTGTGTGGTAAATAGTCTTTTTCACCCTATCCATACAACATGTTCCTTATATGGACATGTAGCGCGTCTTGACCCCAATTTTTTTTATGATTGTGTTCATTGTATAAAAAATAATTAAAATGCCGAAAACAAAGTTCAAACAACTTGTTGTACGCGTAATTTTATTCATATACTAATTATTATTATACATTTTGCATGATTTTTTTTATGAAAGGTCTAAATTATGTATAAAGAAATTTATGTTTTGTGCAAGGGTTATTTTGGTCGATTACCCTTCATTTTTAAAAAATAATGTTTACACCTCATGTTTTGTCAAAAGGTTAAAAATATAAATAGATATATCGATTATTTGAACATTCTATTTTGACCGATTACCTGTTTTGAACTTTTATTTTTTTAAATTAACCTTTGGACCATGTATATATTCAAAAGGTTCAAAATTATTTATAAAAAGTAAATCATATATAATATGTTTTGTGTAAGGGTTCACACCATTTTGAACCTTCTTTTTTAGTCGAATACCCGATTGGACCATTTATTTTTTTTTTAAATTAACTTTTAGACTTCGTGTTTTGTCAAAATGTTAAGAATAATGTTGACCACGATTTTGGCCAACCGCGAGTAGACACAAAAACTACGATAAACCTTGAATAGAAGATAAATGACACAAGTAAATTTATAGTGGCTCAGTCCCAATTCGTTGGTAATAGCCTAATCCACTTAGAGTTGTAATATATTTGGCCTACACTTGAGATTAGATGAGCCTGATTCAACTGAGTTTCTTAAGTGCAAGTGAAAAGATACAATATTTCTCTCTCTAAACTCTCAATCAAAATACTTCCAGAATCCAATCCCCCAAATGATGTCATGAGCCATTTATTTATAGGCTCATGGATCGTACATGAGAAATATACCGCTTTGACGGGGTCCTTGATTGTTTCAACAACTTTAATTAATGAATAATAAACAAATTACATCAATATAACTATTATTCTGGGATGTTTTAGATATTCCCGCAGTAGTTGCAATTGATTCGGGTTGAAGTTGTTACTGAGGCCTTACCGAAGAGTCACCTAGATGATAACTTCTGAGATAACTGGTCAGCTAAGACAACGCCAAACATCTGGTCGGCATGGGCACAGAATTGAGCATGGAACACTCTGGTTGGCTAAGGCAAACATACCTTTGGTCGGCCATGTTTCATCCCTGGTCATGCATGACGCATTTCTGGTCTCAACCTTTCTCATTTCCTTAGCCAACACATTGATAAAAATGTGTTATCAACTGACACGTATCTATCCAATTGCCACATCATTAAATATAAATATTTGGGGATAACATTTGCCCCCAAGTTTATTATATGATTTTCTCATATGATAAACTTTTCCTACTCTTAGCAAGGATCCGCAGTAAATTTAGCAATTACTGTGTCCCAAAACTCCCAAAATAACCTTTGACATTCTCGCGCCTTTTTTAAATAATAAAACGTCTCAGTCATGAAAATGGCAGTTACTTGCTTTAAATCATGGGAGAGAATACTAAGGGTTTTCAGGTGAGTGGGGAGTCTCCCTTATCCTCCTTTAAATAGACCCACGGGGTGGTTAAGATTCCACAAGCAAAAAATAAAAATTCCTTCATTTCTTCTTGGCCGAACCATCCTCATTCTTCCAAGGTGTGTCAACTTCCTCAAGAAATCTTCAAGCCTTCTCAAGGAATCAAAGGCTCTTCAATACATTTGCGTAAGCTTCCTCTTCTTCATCTTTATAAACTTTTTAAAAAAAAATTACACAAAAACTTGACTAAAAAGCTCAATGACGAAACCCCATGGTGAAACACATTCTTAGATTTTTTTCATGATGAATCTTGGTATGATAAAGACTTTGTGGCTAATATAGTGTAGTTTAGGCTTTGGGTTAGTCAATTTTTCTTTCAATTTCATGAAATTTTGCAAGAAAATGATTTCCCACTACACATTTTAACTCTAGGTTTATGGGTTTAAGAAGAACATATGAAATTCCTACGAGACTTGTTGAACTCTTAGAATTCCACTTTTTGATCTTGCTTGCATAGTCTAAGATTAAGAAAACATGTTTACCATTTAGCCCATCAAACCCATAGCCTTGGCAATTTCTAGCTGTTTAGACTACCCAAAGTCACGCCCTTGCTCCTCGGACACCATTCCTCGGATGCCACCCTCTTGCACTCACTAGCCCAGCGTCTCCTCAAATGCACCAGCCTAGCAGCTCCTCGGACGCACCTGCAGCAGCTCCTCGGACAATAGCTCCTCGGACGCACCTGCAGCAACTCCTCGGACAACAGCCCTCGGATGCTCACCAATCAGCAGCCCTCGGACACCTGGCTCCTCGGACATGAGGCAGAGCTCCTCAGATGCGCGGCACAACCGCTCGGATACACGCCTCCCTTGGCATGCTTGGTCCTCGGACACGTGCAGAGATCCTCGGACACACGACACAGCAGCTCGGATGTGCTCCCCCCTCGGCATGCTTGGCTCCTCGGACGCGCGCCTACCAGCAGCTCCTCGGCGTGCCCCTCGAGTTTCTCGGACACATGGCCCTCCTAGTCTCTCGAACATGCATCACATTTTCTCGGATATATGGCGTAGCCACTCGGGGGCACGCAGCACAACCGCCCGGGCATGCCAAAACCTTATGCCCTGAATACTTCATTTAAATCTCCCAATAGTCTTATTACTTCCCTAAATATTTTTCTTTGGGTAAAATTGATTCCTCTTCTCAAAGAAATTATTTTCGTAGTGCATATATTTTTTGTTTTCATTCATTCTCTGTTTGGCTTACTCACCTCCCCTTATTTTTTTGTAGATGAATCGCTTCGGCTATAGGGGAGGTGACAACCAGACAGATTCTGATGCCTCATCTCCTGCTTCAAGGGACACTCTTTCGAGCAGCGATTCTTCTTCAAAATCTCCCAACAGACGAACTCCTGAGGACTGTCTTTGTCGCCATAAGAAAATCCTCCCGCAGTTGACTTTGTATTTTCTTCACGAAGATCAGTTTCTTAAGCAACAACACCAGCACCAACCAATGAGGGTAAAGAAATATAATCGTCTCCCTCAAGAGCAAGATCCTCAGGTTGCTCGTAGAGCAACACAAAAGTTGGTAGACAGCGTACCTCATATGGGAGAAAATTTACTTGGAGAAGTCGAGACTGAAACCTCTTCAAGACCTATGCAAGCTCAAAAAAATTAGAAAATCCAGGAGAAAAGATACCCAAACATTCACCATAGAAATTCAACAGACCGCATCACGCATGCTGAGGAACAAAGAAAACACTGTACCTTCCTAGTTTGTAGCTAAACCCTCTAAGCTACACTCTAAAATGTTCGATAAGCATATAGAAGCTTTGGGTTTGGAAGGATTGAATGTGATATGCCCACGCCCAAACCAAAGAGCCAACAATCTTGGTGGAGCCTATTGCGCCTGGTCAATGTATCATATATATGCAGGAGCTACAAGCCCTTTGCATCCTTTCTTCAGATCAATAGCACATTATTTCAATGTGTCTCCCTTTCAGATTGCTCCGAATGGGATACAAGCCTTGTCTGCCCTGTACATTCTCTACCACTTCCAGGGTTGGACCCCGCCTATTCCTCATGAGGTACACTATTTATTTGATTTTAGGACTAACCCCTGCCATAAGAACACAGGTTTTTTCCACCTCTTTCATAGGCAAAAAGGGGTTAAGTACCTCCATGGTATAGCCCATAAATCAAATCCTGGGAAATATTATACATAATACTTCCTTACTACAGACATTAAAGTCAACAATCTGGCTTTCACACATGCTGATCCTTTTGATCATCCTCTCCCAACCAAGGAAATGCACGCTCGAGCAGAAGAACTTGCCAACATGCCTCCTGATGAAAAGGACATTGAACAATTAGTTTCCTTGGAGAGTCTCTGAATGGTGGGATTGTTACCAAACAATCAAGATATTGCCGAGGGTAGTACAACTAATGAATTGATCATTCCAATGCTGACACTGAAGTAGTGACCGACCAGTTTTCTCCTATTCCATCCCCTCATCCACGCGCGACCAGGTGGTCCTCTTATTAGAGAGCCTCCTCGTGAACACCCTCGCCGACCCGCCTTCCTTGTTAGGCCAGGCAAAGGCAAAAGTATAGAATCCGATAGAGAGGACTACTCATCATCGGAGAATGAAGATGAATTTCTTAATGAAATTCTAAGGCCTCGCTCAGATTATGAGTGTAAGTATCTTATCAGAAACATTTACCTTCTCATTGATCATTCTTATTTTAATATGTTTTGGTTATTTATTTCAAGGTCTTATCACTGTTAGTCATGCCCAACGTTGAGCAGTTGACTATAAAGAGTTTATCAAAGTCTTGAATGATCAATTGGTGGAAGCCCAAGCCAAGATTGAAACTTTAACCACATCTGCAGGGGATCTTCGATCCAAGGTCGAGCAGGCGGAGAAGACCATTGCTGAGCGGGATGGATCTCTAAGAGAGTTGGCCGATGAGAACAAGAAACAAATCCAAACCAACAAGATGTTGACTGATCAGTTGGAGAAAATGACTCACGAGAATGAGGAGCTGAAACGAGAGAAGGAAGCTGATCTAGCTCACTATGAGGAGATTTATTTCGAGTGCTTCTACCAGATATGGAAGTTGAACAAGCCCCTCAACCTCAAATTTCTCTCAGAGGATTCCAGGGCAGAATAGCTTTCCAAATGCGAGGCAAAGGCCGCTGAGGAGGCAGCCAATCCAGCTGGGGTCATGCCTGCTTCTCCTGCTTTATCATTCCGACCGGACGATGTCTTCGACGCCGAGGACGGTGTTGATCAACTTGGCAACAGTTTACTAGACCAGTGACCATGCTTTAGCCAACAAGATAGTCTCCTATCCGACCAACAGAAGCTTATCTCTAGCCGACAATTTACTTATTTTACTTATACTTTTGCAAAGACATTTTACAATGCAATAGTTATTATATTTTGCTCGTACGACCGAGCTGTTGGCATTTATACTTTACTTTTCTTTGCTAACATTCTAAGTCTTTTTAGACTTAAAACACTATATGTTTTTTGTGAATAGTAAAGTCACTCTAATATATGCCTTATATTGTCGCATGAGTACTTAGTTTTCTAACTTAGAAATTCTAGACATTTCGTAAGTCCCTACTAAGTATACTTTCTCACACTCTTATTGCTCTATCATTTCATGAGCTTAATGTTTTATTTCACATGAATATTTTCTTTTTAACTTGGTGGTATTTTAAAATATTCCAAGTTACTTAAGCTTTGATAAACAAGTTAGCTTGATGGCCCTTTTTGACTTCAAAAACTAACAAGTCAGCCTAAAAACAAATATCTTAATTCGTGCTCTCATTGCATGTGTTGAATTAATTACCAGTATACCCCATGTGCCCCCTAAGTGATCGAGGGTTGTAAGATCCTTGGTCACTTGCTACTTTACCAGATCTGTTTGAGCAGTTACTACTCTTGAAACACATTGAATATATAGAAAATATCCAAGAAGTTGAACATTTTTTTAACATACCGAGCAGTTGAACACTGCCCGATTTTGCCGATCAGTTAAACACTATTCAAAAAATTAACACATAAGCATATTTGTAGCAAGAATCGACTATGTTGCACATAGTCTATTTTATTTACTCAATTTGAAAAAGGACAAAACGTGTCTAGTAATGAGTCTCGAACAAACAAAAATTGTTTAAAAATAAACGACTGGCCAGCAAATAACCAGATCATAAACATACTTAAATAACAAGTAAAGCATTTGAAAATAAGCTACCACTGTGCAAGTGATATTTATTGATAATATTTCCTAAGGTGCTCGCCATTCAAGTAGTTTCTGATCAGTTCACCATTTAGCCTAGAAAGGTTGTAAGTGCCTGGCGGCAAGACTTGCTGGATCTGATACGCCCCTTCCCAATTTGTTCCCAACACTCCAACTCCTGAATCTTTGATGAACACTCTTCTGAGAACCAAATCTCCAACCTGGAACTTTCGATCTTTAACTCTAGAATTGAAATAACGAGCCACATTTTGTTGATAAGCAGCAACCCTTATGCTGGCCTTTTCTCGCCTTTCCTCGATGAAATCCAAAGATTCAGCCAGTAATTGATTGTTTTCCTCCTGGTTGTAAGTGTTTCTTCGATCGGACGGAGGGTCGATCTCAACTGGTATCATAGCTTCATAACCATATGCCAAGGAAAAAGGAGTATGGCCCATCGCTGTCCGAGAAGTGGTTCTATACGACCAAAGAACTTCTGGTAACTCTTTCACCGAACACCCTTTAGCTTTTTCAAGACGTTTCTTAAGGGTGTCTTTTAATGTTTTATTCATGGCTTCCACCTGCCCATTTTCTTATGGGTGAGCCACCAAGGAGAAGCTCTTCGTAATACCATGCATAGCACAAAAATTGGTAAATAGATCACTATCAAATTGTGTACCATTGTCAAATACTATCTTTCTCGACGGTCCATAGCGACATATGATATTCTTCACCACAAAATCTAACACTCTCTTTGACGTGATTGTGGCTAATGGTTCAACTTCAGTCCACTTAGTTAAATAATTCACAGCAACAACTGCCAACTGCACTCCTCCTTTTCCTTTAGGTACCCTTCCGATCAGATCAATGCCCCATACTACAAAGGGCCAGGGACTCTGCATTTGTTTTAAAATATTTGGAGGTGCCCTGGGTATCTTAGAGAATCTCTGACACTTATCACATTTCTTCACATATTCCATGGAGTCCTCGTTTATTGTTGGCCAGAAAAATCCTTGTCGCAAAATCTTTTTAGAGAGACTTTGCCCCCCAGTGTGATCTCCACAAAATCCCTTGTGTACTTCGGCTAATAGGCTCTTTGACTGGTCAGGTGTCACACATCTTAGCAGTGACATAGAGTACCCTCTTCTATATAACACCCCCTCCATCATGACATACCGAGCAGCCTGTCTCATCATCCTCTTGGCATCATTGCGGTTCTCTGATAAAGTCCCTTGGTCGAGGTACGAGATGATGGGTGTCATCCAAGTGTCAGCCACAGTATTTGGCATTGCTTCCTGCTCGGTAATACTTAGACTCGCTAAGTATTCAACTGGAACTATATTCAGAGTGTCAGCATCCTTCACACTGGCTAATTTTTCTAAGGTGTTTGCATTGGAGTTCTGCTCTCGTGGCACTAACTTGATCGTGTACTCTTCAAATTGTGCTATCAAGTCCTTAGCTTTATTTAAGTATGCCACCATACGCAAACCTCTCGCCTGATATTCTCCCAAAATCTGGTAAACCACCAGCTAAGAATCACTATTAACTTCTATTGATTGGGCGTGAACATCTCTGGCCAAGCGCAGTCTTGCTAATAGGGCTTCATATTCTGCCTCATTATTGGAGGCATTGAATCCAAATCCTAACACACAATGAATTCGATGTTGCTCTGGTGTGATTAATATAAGTTCGACCCCTACATGAAGTTCATTCGAAGATCCATCCACATAAAGCTGTCAGGTAGGGAAAACCTTCTTCTGCTCAGCTACGTTTTTTGTTTCGTCGGGAATATCATGAGTCCCAGTGCATTCGGCAATGAAGTCTGCCAGAGCCTGCCCTTTGATGGCTGATCGGGGTTGATACTTGATCTCGAATTGGCCGAATTCGACAGCCCATTTAAGTAAATGACCAGAGGTCTCTGGCTTCTGTAATACCTGGCGTAAGGGCTGGTCGGTAAGCACCTTTATGGGATGTGCCTGGAAGTAAGGTCGTAATTTGCAAGATGCAAGCACCAAACAATATGCTAGCTTCTCATTCATAGGGTACCTTGACTCTGCCCCTACCAACCGTTTGCTGATGTAGTAGACCGGATGCTACACTTTATCTTCCTTTCATATTAGAGCAGCACTGACAGCATGCCCTGTGACTGCTAAATAAACAAAAAGGTCTTCTCCATCAATGGGCTTTGATAAAATTGGAGGCTTAGCCAAATGTCTTTTTATAGCTTGGAATGCCTGCTCGCATTCTTCTATCCAATCAAACTTCTTGCTTCCTCTTAGTAGGTTAAAAAACAGTACACATTTATCCGTTGATTTGGAAACAAACCTACTTAGAGCAACAATCCACCCAATCAAGCTTTGTACATCTTTGGTTCTGGTTGGAGACTTTATTTCCATGAGTGCCTTAATCTTCTCAGGATTGGCTTCTATCCCTCGCGAGTTAACTATAAATCCTAGAAACTTTCCAGAACTTACTCCAAACGAGCATTTGAGGGGGTTCAGCTTCATGCGGTACTTTCTAAGTACTGCAAAGCATTCCTCCAAATCTCATACATGCCCTTCAGCTTCCTTTGACTTGACTAGCATATCATCTACGTGCACCTCCATGTTTCTGCCGATTAAGTCACGGAACATGCCATTTACTAAACGCTTGTAGGTGGCCACTGTGTTCTTCAAGCCGAATGGCATAACCTTATAACAATACAATCTTACATCTATTCAGAAGCTGGTATGCTCCTCATCAGGAGGGTGCATACTTATCGGATTATAGCTCGAGTAAGTGTCCATGAAGGACAAAGTTTCATGACCAGAAGTTGCGTCAACCAACTGGTCTATCCTTGGCAAGGGAAAACAGTACTTGGAACATGCTTTATTCAGATTTTTGAAGTCCACGTAGGTCCCCCACATCCCATTCTACTTGGGCACTAATACTGGGTTAGAAACCCAGGCGGGGTAATAGGCCTCCCTTATGAACCAGTTTTCCTTCAGTCGCTCGACTTCTTCCTTCAGAGCCTTCGCTCGTCCCATGTCAAGCAATCTTCTCTTCTGATGCACTGCTGGGTAGCTTTCATCCACGTTGAGCACGTGACTGATCACAGTTGGTGAGATACCCACCATATCCTTGTGAAACCAGGCAAAGACATCTTGATTCCTTCGCAAAAATTCTACCAGATGTGCTCTCACTTCCAACTTTAACTTCTTCGTAACTTTGACCACTCTGGTCGGTTTTTTTTCATCTATTGGGACCTCCTCTAAGTCCTCTATTGGTCCTACTTCACTCTCAAAATCTCCAAAGCAAGGTTCAATGTCCATTCCCAACACCCTATTTGGTGACTTCATCACCAGATGAGGCATGTTGCTCATTGAAACCAAGAGTACTTTCTTGGTAACTTTTAAAACTTTCTCCTGGTCAGCTAAATTCACAATGCTATGTTGGTCGATATCCATCTCATCTACTACTTCTTCTCTATCTACACACACAATCATATTATTCTCCTTAGCTCCCTTCTGTGCCTAAACTACCGAAGCATTATAACACTCTCTACCTTCTCTTTGGTCTCCTCGGACACAACCTAGTCCTGCACTGGTCGGGAATTTCATGGAAAGGTGCCATATAGAAACTGTCGCATGTAAGGCTGTGAGTAGTGGTCGACCAACCACCACATTGTAAGCCGACAAACAATCTACTATCAAAAATTTCGTCATGACTGTCTTGTGCCTAGGAGCGTCTCCTGTTGTGACCGGTAATTTGATTGTTCCATCCGGTGACAATCCTTCTCCAGTAAATTCGTAAATAACTTGAGAGCATGGCTTCAAGTCATTGATGGATAATTTCATCTTTTCGAAAGAAGACTCGTAAATTATATCCACAGAACTTCCAGTGTCAACTAGACATCTCTTCACCTTCATGTTTGCAATTTGGACTATAATGACGAGCGGGTCATTATGAGGATACCTTTCATGCGGAGCATCATCCTCAGTAAAAGTGAGAGACTCACTTTTGTACCGTGGATTCTTTGGGGGCCGCTCCTCTACAGTCATGACCTCTGATGTTGATGTTGCATCTAACTCATGTCGAAGTGTCCAGGCATATCTTTCCCTTGCTTTATTACTATCCCCAGCCAAATGTGGTCCCCCACATATAGTGTCTAAAGTGAAGTCCATAGGCTCGGGTTGCAAAGGTGGAGATCCCTGTCGCTTGAACCGAGGATTGTTGTTGCTTCCTTCTCCTTGGGTTTTCTCTGCTCGATACTTTTTAACTTTCCCAGCCAGAGAAGAAACTCTATCTCATCTTTGAGATGATTGCATTCATTTATGTCGTGACCATAGTCTCCATGGAAACGACAGAACTTATTCATGTCTCTTTTACTCATCTCCTTCCTAATGGGTGGGGGTTTCCGGTAGGGAACCTCTTGATGACTTGCAAGATATATTTTTGCCCGGCTAGCTGAAAGAGTGGTGTAATTGGTGAACCGAGGTTCATACTTGGTCAGCTTATCTTTCGGACCCGACTTAGCCTTCTTTTCTTCATGGTGGCCAGACCCATTATTTCCACGTTTCTTGCCACCATTTTGACCATTTCCTCCATTCTTAGGAGGATCAGTTGATCCGCCCGGATTGTTTATGCCTTTCTCCTCTTTCTCAATCGCGTCATCCAATTTCATATATTTGTCTACTCGGTCCAGAAATTGTAGGAGTGTTGAAATTGGATTGCGATGTATGTTATCCCATAAAGGGCTCTGATAAGTTATCCCCGAGGATATGGCAACCATCTTCCCCTCTTCTCTGACAGCAGTTGCTCGGTTGGCCTCTCTCATGAATCTCTGTATATAATTCTTTAGGGATTCATCCTTGCCTTGTTTGATGTCAGCCAAGTGGTTGGCATAAACTTAAGGAGTTCGAGCAGTGTTAAACTGTCTGCAGAACTCTTTCTTGAAATTTTCCCAAGAGGTAATGGAATTTGGCTTGAATTTCCAATACCATTCTTGGGCAATATCGGAAAACGTAGTAGGGAAAACTCTACAACGATAATCGTCACTCACCCCGAGCAGCTCCATTTGGTCTTCAAATTTCCCAACATGCCTTATGGGATCTGCCTTTTCTGTATATACTGGCAGCACTTGTGCTTTATACTTTGCCGGTGGATGGGCTGCTCTGATTCGGGCACAAAATGGACTGCCACTCCTGTGGTCTACCAGATCCATTGCGGAAGGTCGTTTTGACAAACCTCGAACTGCAGTCATTAGCGCATCAAGCTAGGCTTGGATGGCTGGGGCGACCGTTGGGGGCTCAAGGTCTTGATCGCCTAGTCAGGCATTCCTATATGGCGCACTGTCGTCAAGTATTTCTACTTAACTGGCAGAGCGGTTCAGATCTCGCCCTTCGACCGGGACGGTCCTTTTCTTGTCACTGATGAAATCCCTTAAATCCTTCTGGGAAGTGTGTCCTCCTAACCGATCAAACATTGTGCTCTTAGACTTTTTAGAATGCTTACTACGCGGGACTTGCTCTCTCCCACTACACTGCTGGTCGAGATGTAGTGGAGGCTTTTCGGTACGTCCCGGACAGTCTTTTCCTCCTTATGGGTTGTTGCCTTCTTTATCCTTTGACCGATCAGTATGATGGCTATCTGCCTCATCACGACCATGTCCATCTTTAAACTACGAAGTCTTCTTATCTCGAGGAGTCCTGTTCTGATCCTGGCTTGGTGGAGTCTTCTTACTGCCCGACCGGTGACTTCCTGATCTAGAAGTTTCTGATTGGTGGCTTCAGGAGGGAGTTTTAGAGTTCTCCCTTTATGTCGAGGCAGTTCCGGAGTGGACCCCATCATCCTCCCTACCAAGGGGGTTACTCCTACTTCTGTCCAGTCCCCGAGAATTGGCTCTGCCAGCGGTCCTCCGTCCCGCATTATTATTCCTTGCTCACTGTGTGGCTGCTCCTCGTGCTGCGGTCTGGGCATTGGCATTGGCCTGGGTCCTCTTGGAAAGCGCCTATTGCTTCCTGGAGGTGTTCCACTTCCAGAGTGGTCTCCTTGAGAAAGACCCTGGGCTCAGTCTCAGGGTTCTGAGGTCCAGGACCTTCTTCTCTAGCAGGCTCTTTTGACGTACTTGGCTTTTTGGAGGCCATACTGGTATGCTTGGGAGCCATATTGGTAGGGTAGCAGTGTATTTCTTCTATTCAGGCTCTCAATGAAAGCACCAAAAATATTGACCACGATTTTGGCCAACCACGAGTAGACATAAAAACAATGATAAACCTTGAATAGAAGATAAATGACACAAGTAAATTTATAGTGGTTCACCCCAATTCGTTGGTAACAGCCTAATCCACTTAGAGTTGTAATATATTTGGCCTACACTTGAGATCAGATGAGCATGAGTCAACTGAGTTTCTTAAGTGCAAGTACAAAGATACAATATTTCTCTCTCTAAACTCTCAGTCAAAATACTTCCAGAATCCAATCCCCCAAATGATGCCATGAGCCATTTATTTATAGGCTCATGGATCGTACAAGAGAAATATCCCGCTTTGACGGGGTCCTTGATTGTTTCAACAACTTTAATGAATGAATAATAAACAAATTACATCAATATAACTATTATTCTGGGATGTTTTAGATATTCCCACAGCAGTTGCAAATGATTCGGGTTAAAGCTGTTACTGAGGCCTTACCGAAGAGTCACCTAGATGATAACTTCTGAGATAACTGGTCAGCTAAGACAATGCCAAACATCTAGTCGGCATGGGCACAAAATTGAGCATGGAACACTCTGGTCGGCTAAGGCAAACATGCCTCTGGTTGCCCATGTTTCATCCCTGGTCATGCATGACGCATTTCTGGTCTCAACCTTTCTCATTTCCTTAGCCAACACATTGATAAAAGAGTGTTATCAACTGACACGTATCTATCCAATTGCCACGTCATTAAATATAAATATTTGGGGATAACAAATATGACTATATAGATAGATAGATTATTTGAACCACATGTATTTTTGTCGATTACTTATCTGGACCCTTTATTTTTTTAAATGGTAAAATAAATTATTAAAATTTTATCAAACAAAAGGTTCGTTTTGAATTTTCAGAAAAAAAAAATATTTGACTAAAATAGAGTAAATCAGAAGATATTTTCTTTTCTATAATTGTGTTGTAGTTTAATTTTTAAATCATAAAAATATATATGCACGTTTCAATTTAATTATAATATTTTTTAAAAAAAATATCTCATTTAAAAAGACATTTAAATATCTCTATTTAAATTAATTAATTAATTAATCATTATATATAGATAGATGTTTAGAAACTAAGATAAAAGAAAATAGAGTTAATAGCAATTAATTTATTATTATATATAGATAGATATTTAGAAAATAAAATAAAATAATAGAGAGTAAACTATTATTATTATTATTATTATTATTATTATTATTATTATTAAAATAGAAGAAAAATATATTGTTTTTAGAAAAAGTTGAATAATAAATGAGAAAAATTAAGAAAATAGAAAGCATGAGTTAGAGCAATTTTAGAGTGCCTTTATATAAATAAATAAATTTATAATATTTAAAAAAAATAGAAAAACTAAGAAAACATATCATCTCCTTGTGACTCTCATTTATATAAATATATAGATATAATATGAGTAAGGAAATTATATATTTTTTTATAATGATAGAAAATTATAATTTTTGTAGACACTTAGTAATTATTTTACTTTTCTTTAATGTTATATATGTTTGTATAATTCACCTGAAATTATACATAAAATATAAATTTGATAAACTAAAAAAAATATAACTATTGGGCAAGATTGAGTTAAATCAATCATCATAAGAAGAAAATATTAATATTTGGACAAATTACAAATCAAAGTCAATAAAGAGTTTATTTATAGCCTAAAAGTATAATCCCACAATGATTTGTAAACCATGTGGGACTATAGGTATTTTTGAAATAATTAATTAATATTTTTTTAAAATAAAAAAATTAGAAAAACCACAAATCATGAGAAAATAGATAAATCATATATTATTGATTCTAGGAAGTCACATCACCTCCATATAGCTCTCTTTTATATAAATATATATGTTGTACCCTAATTTTAGTACGACTTCATTCACTCAGCTTGAGTACAGCTGGCAGATAAATACGTGGAAAAATAACCAAGTAGGACATTTGATTGTTATCCATGTGGACAGCTTAAGATTCATAATGGTCAGACCTAGTGTTAGGCGTCCTGACTTTACCACGAACTAAGAATAAGGTAACTATCAAAGCGCTAGCTCGGGGTCAGATAGCTTTCAAAGCACAAGCTCGTGAGAGATATGCAGCTCGTGGTGATTCAGATATAACGCATACTAAAGGATCCCCAAAGATTCAGATCAGGCTCTCATATTTATTATCCGAGATAGCAGGAACATATTTATTTTCTTATCAAATCATATCCCAAGATAAATTGGAATGATTTGGGTTAAATATAGACATTATGTAATTACGTGATTGACTCACGTAGTTACCCAAACTTGTTCATGGAATTCCCCTATAAATATTGGGAATATTCAACAGGGAAGGGGACCATTATTCTGTAATATTGAAACTCTGCCAAAATAGAGAGAAAAAACAATAATATTGACTCATAGACTAAGTGGATTTTAACCACTGAACCACGTAAAAGTTCTGTGTTTTTTTGAGTGAATTCTTGTTATTTTCATTACTGTTTATCATCAAGCACTAAATGCCCCTATTATTTCTTAATACACTGCTGGTGAAAAACTGCGTCAACAGATTGGTGCTTTCATTGAAAGCAAATTAGTGTTTCACAAAAATCCTAGTCGATTTCCATCATGGTGCGCTCTCGCTCAATGCATGATAATGAGATATAATAGCCCGGTGGGCAGGAGACCCATCATACTGTTGTTTCGAACGAACATGGCCCTGAGATTTAGCAACGTCCACAAAAACAACCGGCAGGTCAAGGCGACACTGGGTGCTCGACGTCATTACCGCCAAACCCAAACCCAGGCTATCTAGCTGCCATCAAGATGGAGAACATGCAATTGAGGAGCCATCTCGCTAGGGAAAACAAGCAGATTGAGGAGGTTTTGGCTCGGTTACCCCCTCTTGCAACTGACGATAATGTCAGGAAGAGGCAAAGTGGGTCTCATAAGTCCCACAGGAATAATCAATCCAAACCAAGTCGATCAGTCAGAACCGCCAGTCCAAGTTATGTACCTGCGAGGCGAGATCACCAAACTGTTCGACCCAGCAACCATCACAGGGGTCGTCAACATGTCAGTCGGTCGGTTAGGACTACAACCCTAAGTTCGGTGCCTTCTACAGGTCCCCAAGAATTCCCATGATAATCCACGAGGAAAGGCTGGGACAAGCTCACGAAGACAAAATGCTCCAAAAAATCCTCCTATGCCGCGATCAGATAACTGGGCACAAAGAACTAGACATTGGAGTAGAACAGAGGCAGGCTAATTTATTTCGTCCTGATGGAATGAGGATAGCCTCACCAATAAGGCATCCCCCGTCACCTATAAGACATCCAACACCACCTTGTTCTCAATGGGATATTCCAGCTCATGGAGACAGTAGGAGAAATCCTCCCCCATTTGCCAATACTTATGTCCCATGAACATGTGTTGAGAATCCAGGTCCTCAACCTCAGTCGTGAGTTGTAAGCTTCACAAATGGGAGATACTGGACCGAAAGCCATCATAGAGACAGGTCTGAGAGAGACCTAAGGATCGTGCTCGAGGAACGTTGCTCGTAATCAGTGAACGTACAAACTAAAGGTAAGAAAATTGCACCTGATTGTATATTTGTAATGGGACTAAGGGTTCCATAATATGAATGTCTGAAGGATGGAATTATGCCATATAGACAGTGAACCAACGGCCTAAGAGTGCCAAGGGTTACACTAGCGCACAGGGCGCGACTTGGCCACTGGTAGCCGAGGACAGCTTATTATGCACTGAGCTTAGTTTAAGCGGGCCAGAGTCAGTGGTGCGGCCTAAGTTGTCGGCCCTGACTATTATGTGACCTAATTGTTAATTGTGATTAGTTTCATTATTGGTTATGTATAAGTGCTGAGTGGTTAATGTGGAGTATCAAGTGATTGAACATGCTTAAGGAGTTGATTATCTGTTATTGTTGTTTGTGTTGCATATTATGTTTTCTTGTTGGGCCTTGGCTCACGGGTGATACGTGGTGTAGGTAAAGGCAACGGCAAGCTTGATCAACCCTGACTTGGAGAGCTTTGTGAGCTGAATGTACATGACCATCTGCTCAGTCGCCACGTTTGGGGATT
This sequence comes from Humulus lupulus, assembly GCF_963169125.1. Lineage (NCBI taxonomy): Eukaryota > Viridiplantae > Streptophyta > Magnoliopsida > Rosales > Cannabaceae > Humulus > Humulus lupulus. Next base: position 140,016,587 of record NC_084797.1, on the reverse strand, counting down.
AGGCAGGGACGTGAGAACTAGAAATGTCTATTTTTCTTTCGTATTGTTGGTGGTTGTCTGTATTTTGGAGATTCTGTAAACCAACTTTAAAACTCTGCTTCTTTTTGGGATCCCATGTATAAAACTGTTTAATTATATAAAGTGTAATTTTTGAGACCAAAACCTTTTTAACCCTAGTTCATTCATGTTTAGTGACACATTTTTAAATTAATGACTTGATTAGCAAGTCCCGCACCTTTATAAGTACACAGTTTAGCAGTCTTCGCTATCTAGGGCGTTACAACTTGGTATTAGAGCGTCCTAGGTTTAAGGATTCTTGAAGACCAGCTGGACATGTACATTCGCTGCTAGAGACAAGCTCGATTCAAGGTTTAGTAATGTGTATAGATGCTTATATGCTTATATGCCTGAAATGAGTTATGAATGCTATTGTTTATTGGTGTAATAGGAAGCATGAGATACTGATAGGGCCTGGCCATTGACTGTTGTATGAAAATATTAAGGCATTCTTATCAGCATCGCAGTGCATGTAAATGAATATTTGAATGATTAATTGTATACTATGTATTGGTGAATGCACTTATCTTAGCTGTGGTGTGGTAATGTTGGGGCATGCTTATTAACAGCCGATGCATGTGGGTCGATGCTTATATTTTGAATGTTTTTTATTGGTTTTGTTCCTTTGATGGGTTTTGGAGAAGTTTTACCCTATCATCATGGTCTGACTGCCGAGTCGTTGATTGCAGATTGATTTGGATAGCTATGTGTCCAAGAAAATCTACGCGACTAGCCGGCACTAGGTCTGGGACCGAGGGTGATGACCAAGACCCGAATCCTCTACCAGTCCCTGAGAACTGGCAGTAGCTCATGGCAGATATGTAGGCTCGATTACAGAGCCAGGATGAACAGATTCGCCTACTGCGACAGCAGGCTCCATCAGGGAGCGCTGCCCCTATTGTACCACCTGCAGTGGTACCAGCTGTACAGTCTGGGGAGGTTGGGAACAGGTGGGAGCTGTTATATGAGCGGTTCAGGAAGCAGCAACCTCCAATATTTGAAGGGGGACCTGATCCACTGAAGGCTGAGCAATGGCTGACTATGATTACTACTATCCTGGATTTTATGAGGATAGAGGGGCATGACAGAGTGGCCTGTGCCATGTATATGTTGAGAGAGGATGCTCGCATCTGGTGGGAAGTGGCTTCACAAACCAGGGATGTCAGTACTTTGAGTTGGGAAGGTTTCAAAGACTTGTTTAGCCAGAAATACTATAATGTTGCTGTCAGGGCAGCAAAAGTTAATGAGTTTGTGGGTTTGGTTCAGGGCAATATGACTGTTACAGAGTATGCCCTAAAATTTGACAGGCTTGCGAAGTTTGCACCAGATCTTGTGCCTACTGATGCTGCTAGGCAAGATAGATTCATCAGGGGCCTTAATGCTATGATAGCCCGGGATGTCAAGATTACAACGGTACCTGGAGGAACAGCTTATGCCCAGGTCGTTGAGAAGGCTCTTACCGCTGAGGAAGCGGAGAACAAGATTTGGAGGAAAAATGCGGTGAGGCGCGAGGGCCGCAGAGTGGTGCCTCCTTATTTAGGAACAGGTAGGGGCGGAGGCCCCAGTGACTTCAAGAGAAAGACTCCTGACACCTCGACCGTTGCTGGTCCTGATAGGAGGGGTCGGGGTGGTCAGGGTGGCCGTCAAGGTGGCGGCGAGGCATGGCGGGCCTATCCAGAGTGCCCGAGGTGTAGAAGGTGTCACTTGGGTTAATGTCGAGCAAAAGCTTGTTTTGTGTGTGGAACAGTGGGCCATCTCAAGAAAGACTGCCCAATAGTGAAGAAAGGTGAAGCAGGGAAAGTGGATAATGTAATGCCCCGAATTTCCTAATAAGGGTTAGGACCTTGATTAGGAGGCCGGGAGGGCCATAATTGATTTATCATGGCATTAAATGAGCATACGCGTGTTAATGTGAATTATATTATTATATGATGATAAATGCATGCATATGGGGGTATTTATAATGATAAGGGCATTTTGGTAATTTGGCCCGTTGAGGGCATATTTGTAAATTGGGTGCATGTTGTAATTTTTGAATGAGATTTTATTATTATGGAGATATACTCGAGCTATTCGGCATGAGTCAATCATAGATTATGAGTTAGCGGTTTTGTCATAACAGGGTCAATTTTAGGGTAATAGAAATGTTTACTTGATGATAAATTGGGAGTATTTGAGATCAGGATGGAATTCTGGAAGTTTTGACTATAATGTCCCCGAGGGTGTTTTCGGGACCCCGGGCCTTAGGTTTTATTTGAGGTTACTTAAGCTTGAAGTAACTTGTCAGATAAGAACGTACGTTAGAAAATCTCTCTCTCCCTTCCTGATAGCCTATTTTAGCGTTCGAAGCTTTCTTAAAGGAATTTCGAGTTCTAGGAGTCGGAATCAATCGAGGTTCAAGGCATAGCGATCCTAGGAAAGATTATAAGCTTCTTAACCGAAGGATTTGACAGAAAACAACCCAATCAAAGGTAATCTAAGTTTGAAGTTTTGAGTTTCTAAAGTTTTTAAGCTTAGAATTGGACTTTGTGAATTGTTGAGTTTTTGGTTGGTTTGAACCTTGGGGTTTGAGGGTTTTGGAGTATTGGGAAGCTTGGGAACTTTGATTTGATTATTGGGGAATGTTTAGGTATGATTTTGGAGGCTTTGGACTGTTAAAATCGAGTTTGGGAATGGCCCAGGGTTGGGGCCGCGGCCCTGTTCTTGGGGTGTCGCGGCCCTTGCATGAAGAAGCAGGTGGAGGAAGTGAACCTGCTGGGCTCCGTAACCCTTGATGAAGGCCGCCGCGGCCCTTGATGAAGGCCGTCGCAGCCCTTGGCTCAGAAAATTCTGGGGGCCGCAGCCCTTGCCCTGTTTTCACCCCGTTTACTCGTTTTGACCCCGGGAACTTAGCTATAGGTCACGGGAGTGTTCCTACTACTTGGATTAGTTTGGGTTATGTCCCGGAGGCTATATTTTGGTTTGGTAACCTATGTTGATCATTTTATTGATGGTGTCCCATATTTGGTTATGATTAGGTGACCGCTAAGGGCTTAAAGGTTGATCGCTCTCAAGGGTCGTTCTTATATTGGTTCTAGCTTGAATCTGAGGTAACAAAACTGCACCCTGTATATACATGACATGCATGGCTATTATTGGTGCATGTTGGATTGTTGAATATGATGCATATGATGCACAAGAAACGTGTGAATAGGACATGCTTTACATATTGCGTATGATATTGTTCAGAGCTTGAGCCTCTGTGTTCGTGCATAGTCCTAATTGTACTAGTACATGTTAAGTAAGCATGTTGAATACCTTGTTTATGGATATTGGTTATGTGATATATGTTTGGTGGCATGGCTTACTTGTGTGTGGCACAGACTTATTAGCCAGAATCGGCAATGGTGTTAGATCCATGTGTGAAGCTGTGATTTACTAGTCAAGTTCACAATGGGTTGAACACTGGTCGTGTTTTACTGACCTAAGAGTCAGAAATGGCATAGCATCATGAACGCCGAGCCAAATGAAGATTAGATCTAATCGATATTAGCAATGAATGACTCATATGGGGCATTAACGCTGGACCGACCCTAAGGTCGATGAACTTATAAGCGCTTGGCTAGTCTGAGACTAGTTATTCAGAGCCAGGGCATATGGCCCGGTGACTGTTTGTCACATGGCTAGGGAACGCTGTTCCAAGGTTATGACTCTATGGTCATGGGGAAGGTTATGTTGGTGACTATTCACCATACACCTATCCTGTTCAGACTTATGAAAGGTTCACTTATCTGTTAAGCCCTGGTGACCCTATCGTCACATGGCTAGAGAGGGGGTTGTACCCACTTTTGTGACTTTTGTGACTGTCACCTATTTGTTTGGACTGAAAGTCCTGAATGATTATTATGATCATTGGTTGATGTGTTATACTCAACATTATGTGGATCTATTGCCTGTTGGAGTAGGGCGTGTGCCTTATGATCCAATGACATGTTAAAAATTGTTCATGAGCATATTAAGTTTTCTTGCTAGGCTTCGGCTCACGGGTGCTATGTGGTACAGGTAAAGGCAAAAGAAAGCTGGACCATCCTTGAGTTGGAGAGCTTAGGTGATGAGGTGTACATATGCAGCTGCTCGTCCACCACGGTCGAGGTTGAGAAGGAACTAGGGTTAAACCCTGCTTTGCCGCATAGAACGGCCTGTTGTAAATATTTTCTTGTAATAGACTCTGAAATTATAATTTTGGGATCCAAACATATATATTAAACGTTCTAATGAAACATTACATCTTAACCAAAAATTTTAATCCCTAAACCACTAATCATACTTAGTACACGATTTTGGCCAAACGACTCGATTAGCGAGTTTAGCACTGTTTACGCGGCACACCGTAATGGTCCCTGGAGTTTTGGGCTGGGAGAGACTAGATTGGTGTGTGAGTTTTTGGACGTATTTCCTGAGGATCTACCAGGGTTGCCGCTGCGCAGGGAGATTCAGTTTGAGATTGAGTTAGCACTGGGGACAGAACCAATATCAAGGACACCATACAGAATGGCACCTGCTGAGTTGAAGGAATTAAAGATACAATTGCAGGAGCTTCTGGATTTGGGATTCATCAGACCTAGTTACTCTCCATGGGGCACTCCAGTGTTATTTGTTAAGAAGAAGGACGGGACGTTGAGGATGTGTGTAGACTACCGAAAATTGAACAAGTTGACCATAAAGAATAAGTACCCTCTACCAAGGATTGATGACTTGTTCTATCAGCTGCAGGGAAAGACGGTGTTCTCAAAGATTGATCTACGATCTGGTTATCACCAGCTGAGGATCAAAGATGAGGATATACCGAAGACGGCCTTTCGGACGCGGTATGGGCACTATGAGTTCTTGGTCATGTCTTTCGGTGTGACCAATGCCCCGGAAACTTTTATGGATTTGATGAACAGGGTGTTCAAGGACTTCTTAGATCAGTTCATCATTATTTTCATCGACGACATTCTAGCATACTCCAGTTCAGAGGCAGAGCATGAGCAACATCTTCGACAGGTTTTACAGAGGTTAAGGGAGCACCAATTGTACGCCAAGTTTAAGAAGTGTGAGTTTTGGTTACCAGAGGTGAATTTCCTTGGGGATATAGTTGGTGCAGAAGGGATTAAGGTGGATCCGTCCAAGGTGGAAGCAGTGAGAGATTGGCTGAGGCCAAGGAACACCTCGGAGGTGCGAAGTTTCCTTGGGTTGGCAGGTTATTACAGGCGGTTTGTGGAGGGATTCTCAAAGATCGCTTCACCAATGACAGAGTTGACAAGAAAGAATCAGAGGTTTGCTTGGTCAGAGAGGTGTGAGAACAGTTTCCAAGAGTTGAAGCGACGGCATATTTCTGCACTTGTGCTGGGTCTTCCTTCGGAGGTAGGAAAGTTAATGGTTTACTGTGATGCATCGAGGATGGGTTTAGGCTGCGTGCTGATGCAAAATGAGAAAGTTATAGCCTATGCATTGCGGCAGCTGAAGGAGTATGAGCAGCGGTATCCTACTCATGATTTGGAACTGGCGGCAGTGGTATTCGCACTGAAGGTTTGGCGGCATTATCTGTATAGGGAGAAGTGCGAGATATACACTAACCACAAAAGTTTGAAATATTTCTTCACTCAGAAGGATCTAAACATGAGACAGAAGCATTGGTTATAGTTGGTTAAGGATTATGACTGCGATATCCTCTACCACCCGGGGAAAGCCAATGTGGTGGCGGATGCATTGAGCCGGAGGGGCCCAGGACAATTGTATAGTTCCACCCAGATCTCGAGGGAGTTAGCAGATGAAATGACCAGAGCAAGGATAGAATTGGTGGTGGGGCAATTAGCTAATATTACCTTGCAGTCGACCCTGCTAGAGAGGATTAAGGAGGGAAAATTGGTGGATGCGCAGTTGCAGGAAGTTAGGCAGCATGCTTTAGCGGGGACAGCTAAGGATTATTCTGTCTCTGAGACTGGTATGCTTCGATATTAGGGGCGGATTTGTGTTCCAGCAGATGAAGGGATCAGACGAGAGATACTTGATGAGTCTCACACTATGCCATACTCGCTTCATCCGGGTACCACGAAGATGTATCAGGATCTACGAGCATTATACTGGTGGCCGGGATGAAGAAGGATGTGGTAGAGTATGTGTCTAGATGTTTGACATGTCAGTAGGAAAAGGCTGAGCATCAGCGACCAGCGGGATTGCTTCAGCCTTTGGGTATTCCAGAATGGAAGTGGGAGGATATCACGATGGATTTTGTGGGAGGCCTGCCCAGGACGGTGGGGCTTTGTGACTCGGTATGGGTGATAGTAGACAGATACACCAAGTCAGCTCATTTTCTGCCAGTGAAGTCGTCCTATACAATGGAACAGTATGCAGAGTTGTATGTGAGGGAGATAGTTCATCTCCATGGGGTTCCAAAGTCTGTTGTGTCTGATCGAGATCCTATCTATACCTCTAAGTTTTGGGGAGCTCTGCAAAGAGCTATGGGGACCCAGCTGAAGTTTAGCACAACTTTTCATCCTTAAACTGATGGACAGACTGAGAGGATGATTCAGGTGTTAGAAGACATGCTTAGGGCGTGTGTGATTGATTTCGAGGGGTCTTGGAGTAAGTATCTACCGTTGATTGAGTTCTCGTATAACAACAGTTATCAATCCACGATTGGAGTGGCTCCTTATGAAATTCTATATGGGAGAAAATGTAGATCACCCATTCATTGGGATGAGATGGGTGAGAGGAGGTACTTAGGGCCAAATATGGTTCAGAAGGCTAATGAGGCTATTAAGAAGATTCGAGCCATGATGCTTACTTCGCAAAGTAGACAGAAAAGCTACGCTGATCCTAAGCATAGGAATGTGGAGTTTCAAGATGGGGACCACGTGTTTCTGCGAGTTTCACCGTTGAGAGGAGTAAGGAGATTTGGAGTAAAGGGCAAGCTGAGCCCTCGGTTTGTTGGGCCTTTCGAGATCCTGGAGAGGATTGGACAGGTGGCTTATAGGTTGGTCTTGCCACCGTCACTGTCAGGAGTTCATGATGTATTCCACGTTTCCATGTTGTAGAAGTATGTTTCAGATACAACACATGTGCTGAAGTATGATGATTTGGAGTTACAGACAGATTTGTCCTGTGAAGAGAGACCAGTTCAGATTTTGGACTGGAAGAACAAAGTTTTACGGAATAAGACAATTTCGTTAGTTAAAGTGTTGTGGAGAAATAGTAAGGTCGAGGAAATGACCTGGGAGTTAGAGACAGCGATGCGGGATCAGTATCCCGAGCTATTCAGGTAAATTTCAAGGACGAAATTCTCAGTAGGAGGGGATAGTTGTAACGACCCAAAATCACTAATATGGCTTAAGGGCCCTGATTAGTGTGTCGGGAAGGCATAATTGGCTTTTGAGTGAATTTATTGATTTAATGCATGATTATATGATAGGAATGCTTGTATGATTATATGAATGTTAATGTGGTTAAATGTTATATCTGTGTGAACCACATTATTATGCAGGTAAATCTGCAGCGTGCGACTTGAGGTGATCCTAGGGAGCCAGTTAGCAAGAAGTCACAACGGGGCTTAGTATTTGACTTTGGATAAGCCAGGGGTATTGTAGGTATCGGGTAGTCATTTAGGCTATCGGGTTATCGAAATAAATATATGGAGATATATTTAAGAATAGAAAGCTTAGGCGGGAATATTGGGGAATTTTACCGTTTTTCCCTCGAGGACGTTTCTGGTACCCCGAGCCTCAGGATTGACTTAACTAGCTAGGATTAGACTAAGTTAATGAAAAACGGGGGAATAAAACATAAACCGGCCCATGATCTCTCTCCTCTTCTCTTCTCTTTTCTCTCCCAAGAAACTACAGAAAACCGAAGGGAATCAGCTGGGGAAAACTCTGTGTTTGAGCTGAATACATGAAGGCTTAGCTTAGTTCAGACTAAGGGACACTCAATAAAGATTAAGGTAAGAGTTGAATTGTGTTTTTGGGTGTTAGAACTCTAAGTTTTTGGCTGAATATTAAGGTGATTATGATTTTGATGTTTAAGGGCTGAATTGAAGATAAGTGCTTGGGTTTTAGCTCAGAGATTGTCCAGGAAGTGGTTCAGCAAAAGAGGTAAGCTTCAACTCGTAATTTAGAGGTTTAAATTTGAGTATTGCATGAATGGTTTTGGTGTTTGAGTTGCTGGGTTTCAGAAATCAAAATTGGAATTTTAGTTGGTTTTTAGGCTGGATTTCTGGTTGTTTATGTTGTTAGAGTCATATTAAAGGCTTTGTGATTAATGGGTTTTGAGTTAGGGTGTTTTGGGATGGTTTTGGAAGGATTTAGGATGCTAGAAATGGTGGATTTTCTGGGCACGAAGGGGAGGGTCGCGGCTCTGTTCTAGAGCGTTGCGGCCCTACGAAGCAAGAGAGCCAGGGAGGCTTGGCCAGGGGAGAGCGCCGCGGCGCGTGTCTCCTTGTTAGGGGCCTTGGGCTCTATTTTAGGGGCGGGCCGCAGCTAAGGTTCAAGGTCTGCAGTCCTTAGGTACATTCTTGATCATTTGGGGATTTTAAGCGCAGGAATCTAGCCTAGGGTGCTCGGGATCGATTTAACCACCGTGCTTGATGGAATTCGATGTCCCGGAAGCTAGTATTGTACCCGGAAACCTTTATTTGAATATTAATGGAATCCAATACCTTGGTTGTGACTAGGTGTTAAAGCTAGGGCTCGGGAAACGGATCGTGCTCGAGGAACGTCGCTCGTAATCAGTGAATGTAGAAACTAAAGGTAAGAAAACTGCACCCGGTTGTATATTTGTAATGGGACTAAGGGTTCCCTAATATGAATGCCTGAAAGGATGGTATTATGCCATATAGACAGTGAACCAACAGCCTAAGAGTGCCAAGGGTTACACTAGGGCACAGGGCACGGCTTGGCCACTGGTAGCCGAGGACAGCTTATTATGCACTGAGCTCGATTTAAGCGGGCCGGAGTCAGTGGGGTAAATAGAGGGTGTGGCCTAAGTTTTCGGCCCTAACTATTATGTGACCTAATTGTTAATTGTGATTAGTTGCATTATTGGTTATGTATAAGTGCTGAGTGGTTAATGTGGAGTATTAAGTGATTGAACATGCTTAAAGAGTTGATTATCTGTTATTGTTGTTTGTGTTGCATATTATGTTTTCTTGCTGCGCCTTGGCTCACGGGTGCTACGTGGTGCAGGTAAAGGCAAGGGCAAGCTTGAACAGCCTTGACTTGGAGAGCTTTGTGAGCTGAATGTACATGACCAGCTGCTCAGCCGCCACGGTTAGGGATTAGGCAGGGACATGAGAACCAGAAATGTCTATTTTACCTTAGTATGGCTGATGGTTGTCTGTATTTTGGAGATTCTGTAAACCAACTTTAAAACTCTGCTTCTTTTTGGGATCCCATGTATAAAACCGTTTAATTATATAAAGTGTAAGTTTTGAGACCAAAACCTTTTTAACCCTAGATCATTCATGTTTAGTGACACGTTTTTAAATTAATGTCTTGATTAGCAAGTCTTGCACCTTTATAAGTACACAGTGTAGCGGTCTTGGCTATCCAAGGCGTTACAGCTATAGCATTTCTATGAAGGGAGTAACAACCCGGGCAGCAAGCGATGGCCATAAATGATGGAGGTGAGGAGTTCTAGGAAGTAGAAGTTACTCATGGGACGGAAGAACCTCAGCAAAAAGAGGATAGTAAGGTCGCCTAACGCGACGACATTGACCCACGGGTAGGTGAAGACAGATCACATCTCAAAGCCATAGAAGAGCTCGAGGAAGTAAACATCGATCCCAAAGAAGCTTCAAGAGTCGTAAAGATTAAAAAAAACCTTGACGACAAAAGGAAGAAGGAGCAGGTTGATTTCTTACAGAAAAACCTGGACGTGTTCGCGTGGTCGCATGAAGAAATGGTTGGAATAAGTCCGAATATAATAATGCACACCATAAATTTGGACAAGAATGTGCCTATAAAATCCCAAAAACGGAGACAGTTGGGAATGGTCCGAGCTGAAGCCCTTGAGGAAGAAGTAGCTTGGTTATTAAAATGCGGGTTTATCCAGGAGGCAAAATACCCGATCTGAGTTGCCAATCCCGTGCTGGTCCCGAAGCCGAACGGGAAGTGGAGAACCTGTATCGACTTCTCTGATCTAAATAAAGCTTGTGCCAAGGATTGTTTCCCACTACCAAGGATTGACCAGTTGGTAGATGCGACGGCAGGTCACGAGCTCATGTCCTTCACGGAGGCGTACTCTAGATATAACCAGATCGTGATGAATCCTGTGGGCCATGAACATACTAGTTTCATGACCGAACATAACGTATATTGTTACAAAGTTATGCCAATCGGATTGAAGAATGACGGCGCCACATACCAACACTAGGTTAACAAAATGTTCCCTGGCCAGATCAGGAGGAATATGGAGGTGTATGTCGATGACATGCTTGTCAAGTCAAAGACTGCCAATAACCATGTGTCCAATCTAGAAGAATGTTTTGGAATATTAAGGAGATATGACATGAAGCTAAATCCCTATAAATGTACTTTCAGAGTGGCATTTGGAAAATTCCTGGGGTTCATAGTCGACATGAGGGGAATAGAGGCGAATCCTGAGAAAATTAGATCGTTGTTAGAAATGCCCTAACCAATGTCACGTAAAGAAGTTCAAAGCCTAACTAGAAGGGTGGCAGCTTTGAATCGATTCATTTTAAAATCCACTAACAAATGTCTACCATTCTACAACTTGCTTAGAGGAAACAATAAATTTGAGTAGATCGAGGAGTGCGAACAGGCATTCCACGACCTAAAAACGCACCTGGCCGAGCCGTCGGTATTATCTAAACCTATGTCTGGAGAATCGTTGTTCCTTTATTTGGCCGTGATAGAGAATGTAGTCAGTGTCGTGTTAGTTCGAGAAGAAGACCGTGCTCAGAAACTAGTATATTATGTAAGCAAGAGACTTCTCAGAGCCGAGTCATGATACCCACTGATAGAGAAGCTGGCATTCTGTCTGATATTAGCTTCCAGAAAGCTCCGACCATATTTCCAGTCCCATTCAATCAACGTCTTAACCGACCAACCTTTAAGGCAGGTTTTGCAAAAACCTGAGACGTTGGGACGTATTTTAAAATGGTCCATTGAACTTAGCCAGTTCGAGATATTGTACATGCCACGGACTTCAATCAAGAGTTAGGCCCTTGCTGACTTTATGGCTGAATGCACTGGTTTTCAAGAAGAGCTCTTAAGGGAGACGGTGCAGGAATTATGGAAAATATTCATTGACGGATCGTCAAACGAGAACAGATCATAAGCTGGGATCATCTTAATCTCACCAGAAGGGGATCGATTTTATACAGCTCTGAGATTCAGATTTGAGGCATCCAACAACGAAGCAGAATATGAGGCCTTACTAGTAGGGCTGAGAGTGGCGAGAAAGCTCAAAGCGAAAGCCATCCAATGCTATAGCGATTCCCAACTCGTGGTCAATCAGGTATTAGGGGAGTATCAAGCTCGAGGTTCCAAGATGGCAGCCTACCTAGCTAAGGTAAAGGGAGAGCTATTTGAATTTAAGTATAGCTCTGTTGAACAGATACCCCACGAGAAGAATTCTAACACTGATGCTTTGGCACGACTTGCTACCACAAAAGAGGATGAGACATTGAATGTAGTGTTGGTGGAGTTCTTGGAGAGCCCGAGTGTGACGGGAGAAGTGATAGAGTTTGGAATGATCGACATAAGACCGACCTGGATGACTCCCATAATGGAATCCCTCACAACTGGAAAGTTACCTGATGACAGAAAAGACACGAGAAAAATACTCTATCAAGCTCCACGATACGTAATAGTAGATGGAACCTTGTATTGGCGTGGTCATTCGTTGCCTCTACTGCAATGTGTTCTACCCGAGGAAGCCAAAACCATTTTACAAGAAATACACGAAGGCTTTTGTGGAGATCATACTGGGGGGCAAACCTTGGCACTGAAGATATTGAGACAGGGATATTTTTGGCCCACTTTAACGAAAGACTCGATCTCGTATGTTCAGAACTGAGACAAATGCCAGCATTTCACCATAATTTCCTAAGCTTCTCCAGTCGAGCTAACAATGATTTCATCCTCGTGGCCATTTGCAGTATAGGGAATCGACCTAATAGGTTCCCTACCTATGGGAAAGAGAGGAGTTTGATATGCGGTGGTGGCGATCGATTACTTCACTAAGTGGGTAGAAGTCGAGCCTCTGGCAACCATCACCTCAAAAAGAGTCCTGAACTTCGTGGTGAAGAGTATTATATGTCGATTTGGACTTCCTAAGAAAATCGTGTCAAACAACAGAATGAAATTCGATAGTAATCTCTTCACTGACTTCTGTGAAAAATATGGCATCATGAAGAGTTTCTCGTCGGTAGCATACCCACAATCAAAAAGGCAGGTCGAGGCTGTAAATAAAACCTTAAGGCGAGCCTGAAGAAGAGGTTAGAGGAAGCCAAAGGACTATGGCCCAAATAGCTCCCGCAAGTACTCTGGGCCTACCGAACTTCTCACAGGACCTCCACGGGGCATACTCCTCTTTCCTTAACTTTTGGAAGCGAGGCCATGCTTCCAATCGAATCCATGGTAGCTACTCACAGGCAAAGGACATTTAATCAAGAACAGAATGATGGGCTACTTAACGCATCTCTCGATCTGATCGAAGAAAAATGAGAAGAATCACAGTTACAGCTCGCCCATTATCAATAAAAAATCACTTGCTATTTCAATTCTAAAGTTAAAGGGGCACATATTTGGATTGGGTGACCTAGTTCTCCGAAGGGTCACTTTGGCAAATAAAGACCCTAAGGATGGTGTATTAGGCCCGAACTGGGAGGGACCATACCAGATCATAAAAGTCTTACATGAGGGGACTTTCAAGATAGCTCAACTGAATGGGGAAGTAGTCCCACGGACCTGGAATGCTCTGCACTTGAAAAAGTATTATCAATAGTACCACCATCAAAGTATTATAAATTCCATTTCGATTAAATAATAGATGGATTATTAAATAACCATTTCTTAGTGTTATTATTGCAAGTTTGTGTTCTCATATGTGAAAGCAACCAGGAAAGTTTATACATTCTAGTTACTTGGGGGGCACATAACCGAGGTCAGCCTGATTTTTAGTGAAAAATTCCTATAAAACTAAGAAATTAAGCCTACTCGGATAAGGTCCAAAACTTAGAAGCTTGGAAAATTGATTATTCAATTGCTTTTTAAAGCTTGAGTTTTCAATAAACCTAGCATGAACTAAGTTTAAATCACCTAAAACCCTGGATATAACCAGGTCCGAAACTTAGAAACTTGGAAAATTTGATTATTCAACGGCCTTTTAAAGCTCGGGTTTTCAATAAACCTAGCATGAACTAAGTTTAAATCATCTCAAACCCTGGATATAACCAGGTCTGAAACTTAGAAGTTTGGAAAAATTGATTACTCAACGGCTTTTTAAAGCTTGAACTTTCAATAAACCTAGTACGAACAAAGTTTAAATCATTAAAAACCCTGGATATACCAGGTTTGAGGCCTAATTCTAAACAGGTACGACACAAATAAGCGAACAAAAACTTGGACATAACCAAGTTTGGTAAAATCTATCTCGATCTAAAAGTCGATCCCTAAAATTTTGAATGTGAGTCCAAGGATTCATATAACATGAGAAAATAATAAAGGAAAGACAAATAGACCACAAGTTAGATATATATTGAAATAAAACAAACAAATATATTGTCACATTGAGGAGAAATAACCTCGAGCTAAGCCCGAAGGCAATTTTTTAATACCAAAGAATTGTTAGACAAGTACAAAGAAAATCATAAATGAGATCATTGGGTTTCGCCAGCTCGCCCCCCCACCCCCCAAAGTAACTTCCTCACCATCTCTCTCCCCCACTCCGGAAGCCTCACCAGTCTCTGAGGGTTCTTACAAAATTCGAACCTTGAACTTATCAAGGTATGGATCCCACAACCCGGGCTCCATGAAGAAGAAGTTCCCGTCCTGGTTGAAATCCCAACAATGGTAAAGCATCTCCTCCATGGTTAATGATGACACTGTCGCTTCCTCCTTAGCTTTAACTTCGGCCTCGAGTAGTTTCGCTTTAAGCTCACCATTCTCGGGCTGAAGTTGTTCAGCACGGTGGTTCGCCTCTGCGACCTAAGCTTGGGAGGTGGATAATGCGATCTTTGCAGCTTGCTCGCTTTCTTGGGAAAAGATAAGAGCAGCCTTAGCAGCATGCTCATTCTTCTGAGCAACTGTCAAGGCAGCTTTGGTAGCCTACTCACTTTCCTTGGCAATGGCTAGCTCAACTTGGATCTCTTCATTTCTGGCCTTAGCACGAGCTATGCTTTGATATTGGGCTAGGACAGAATGCAAAATAACAAAACAAGTTCAAATAAAAAAAAATAGGAGGAAGAACACAGTAAACAAAAAAGAATCAGACGTGGGAGAAGGACTCACGGTGAGGTTCATCCCCATGGCATATTAGAGGACATCCTCAGGGCTGCGCTCCTCTATGGCCCTCAGGTCCCTCACACTGGCATTATATGCATAGCCCACCATATGAGTCGCTGTCTCTTACACTCTACCCCGAAAGGCCTCGGGGATCTTTTCCAGGTCCTGTGACTCAACCAGTATTCGGACGATGGGGGCCTCAGTTTGAATTACTTGGGGAGGTGGAGGCATGTGTAGAGGGGGAGGAGGAGGAACTTGCCCAGCGACGATAATAGTCACTGGATCTGGCTCCCGAGCAGAGCTCGTGTCTTTACCGTTAGAGGGGAATTTTGTAGTATCCCCCGTTTTAGGGGTGGCCTTCTTCGTCAACCTGGGCCTCTTCACGATGGGGCCCGTTCTGGACTTTTTAGCCTGAAAGGCAGTCCTTAGGTCAGGGGATCCTATCGATACCATCTTCACCTGAAAAGAAAAAAGGGAGTTAATTCACAAAAGTAATGTTTCAAAGATATATAAAAATAGGGCAAAGATGAAGATCCTACCCTCCGGGCTGGGGGGAGGAATCTATTATCACCAGCTCAGGTGTATGAACCGGGCTAAGCATGACCTCTGGCTATGGGATTAACGGAGGGGAGGGGGAATCTAAGGATACAATCTCTAAGATCCTAGGGGGTTTAGATCCCTCCTCGGGGCTAGATTCGTCTACATACTATAAATATGGAATTTTTTCCTTGTGAATTCTATTCACAAGTGAAGCTCTATGTTACGAGACATCCTGAAAGGGCATCACATGATGGTGAAGGAGTTGAGGTAAGAGAGTCACCCTCACTAGGCGAGGGACTTCGGCCACTCGTCGATCCAAACTTCACCCTCGCTATGCGAGGGCCCCTAGCTGGCCATCCTCGTGCGCCCCATTCCAGCAGGCATCAAGCCTCGTCCACACTCGGAGGAAGAGCGTCAGCCTCGCTATGCGAGGGACCCTCGCTATGCGAGGGTGAGGGCTATGTGGAGGTGTCCGTGCTCCTAGCCTCGCGACGCCGCACCTCGGAGGAAGAACATCAGCCTCGCTATGCGAGGGTGAGGGCTGTGTTGAGGTATCCGTGTTCCTAGCCTCGCGACGCTATGCTCGGAAGGAGGAGAGGCAGCCTCGCTATGCGAGGGTGAGGGGTGTGTTGAGGTACCCGTGCTCCTAGCCTCGTGTCTATGCGATCCGCATAGGCCGGCCCTGACCCTCGGCACCTCGACTTCTCAAGAGCCTCCTTGGCACAGGCATGGGATCACTTAGGGGAATCTTGTTGATAGGCCAAACGAATGTGGAGCATTTAACGGGAATTGATGAGGACCACCGAGTACGGAACACGTGCGCTGACACGGGGTGTACGGTTATGGAGAGAACAGAGGCACGACCCTATGATCTGCGTCTGAGGAGTAGTGGCGGTACGGACCTGTACGAAGAGTGGTGAGACCACTGGGACACCCTCGACCATGCGCCAGAGCCGACAGTACTATGTCCAAGGCTACGACTCTGACACCATCAGGGTAGACACCACTACGCCCTGAGCCACTACTTTATCAGAGTACCTATGTACGTCCCAGTGGTCTGGTACTTGTTTGTATCCTGGGCCAATAGAGCCTCCCCTATAAATAGGCTCCAACCCCTCAGGCTAAGGGGTTGGAAAACTGAATGTAAAAAGGAGACTTATAAAATATATGCTTCTGGTTCTCATGCTTGCCTTATTTTTCTCCTGTTGTTTAGAGTTCTTTCTATCTAACTCATAGCTTCTTAGAGTATAGAGATTGAAGTTTTCTAACCATCAATCGTTGACGAGTTCTTACCGTCAACAGTTTGGCGCCGTCTGTGGGAACGTAAGCACCAAGCTACTGTTCTGCCATTACTTCCGGCAAGGAAAAATGCCGAGACGTTCGAAGCGTCTCAAGGAGCCTCGAGAGGTGGAGGTCCACCTTACCGGAGTCCAGCTGAAGGCCTCCATGAAGGATCCACCTCCACCCCGAGACATAGACCCCCCAAGGGACCCTGAGGTTCACCAGAATGACAAGGAGGCCTCGTCTCCGGCCATCCCGCCCGGTGAGAATCCTCCAAGGACAACTACTGCACCACCCGGGAACGCCAACGAGTTCCCTCCTCCCAAACCATCGAAGGTACCGAACTCCGGCCGGCAAGACCCGGGCCCCTCAACGCACAGACGCGATAAACAACCCCGGGTCCATTCCGTGAGCTCAAGTTCTAAATCTCGTTTCTATGAAGAGGAGATTCGTGAACTGCACCGTAAAAACCAAAGACTGGAGACTACCCTGGAGAACATGCAGGAGGTGCTGAATGGCCTGTTGCAAGGTAAGTCGAACATGACCCTGCCCAAGAGGAAAGAGAAGGGTCGGGAAACCACTGTCCCAGTAGACGACGGAAGGACCAGACACTCCACCAGTAACACCCCCAGGGAAAAGCCACAAGAGCATCCTAGACCATCGAGGCCACCCCAGGAGCCAAAACAAGGGAACAATGGTGGCTCTCGCAACGACGTCGAGGTCACCTCAAAGAGGACGCCCTCAGACCTACGAGAGGAGCTCAACAAGAAGAGGGCGAATAAGAGAACTACCCCTCCTACTGTCCCCCGGGACGGCAAAGGAAAGGAAGATGTCAACCCGTCCATGTTGAGGGACTCCCTGAAGAAGAGGAGGCAAGACCTCGATACGGAGATGAAGAGCCTGCGGAGTAAGATTGTCACCGTGTCTGGAGGGCAGAGCCTTGAGGAAGAGTTCGACTATGAATCGCCTTTCACCAAAGAGATCCAAGCCATTCGACTCCCAGCCAACTTCAAGGAGCCTCATATGACCCCGTATGAAGGAAGCACCGACCCCAAGTACCATCTAGACGCATTCAATGACTTAATGAAGCTGCGGGGGATAAGTAGCGGGGCTAGATGCCACTGTTTCGCAGTCACGTTGAAAGGGCCCGCATACAAATGGTTTAAGAGACTTCGACCGGGGTCCGTCAGGTCTTGGCAACAATTTTCAGACGAATTTCTCCAGCAGCATCATGCCGTGCGTGATTATACAATGCCAGGGACTAGCCTAGCCAATGTAAAACAGGGCGAAAATGAGAGCCTAAAAAACTATATCCATAGGTTCAATATGGAAGCAGCCAAAGTGGGGAGCCTGACCCGCAGAGAGTTAAAAATGGCCATCACCGCCGGGGTGCTTCCGGGAAGCAAGTTGTGGGATAATATGCTCAAGAGGGAAGTCACAGATCTAGATGACTTCTATGAGAGAGCACAGAAGTATATTCGTGTAGAGGACGGTCACGCGAACTTAAAGGCGGGAATGGTCGAGTCCCCTGCACAGCCCCCAACCAATGAAGGGTCGAATGGTGCGAAGAAGAAGATGGCATACGAAGGATCGAGGGATGATCAACATAGAAAACCCAAGCGGGGAAGCGACCATAGGCAAACGGCTTATACTTTCTATACGGACCTGACGGATACAAGGGAGCATATCTACATCACCAACGAGAAGCGGGTTCCCTTCAAGAAGCCCCCACCAATGAGGAAGGATCGGTCCCAGAGGGATCCCAATAGGTACTGCCAATACCACAAGGATATTGGTCACACCACAGCAGAATGTATCCACCTGAAAGAAGAAATTGAGGAACTCATCCGCAGGGGGCACCTAGGTCGGTATGTCAGGAAGGAAAGGCTGAAAACGGAGGACGAACCAGTGCTATCTAGGACGCATAGAGAAGCTCCAGAGATACAGGGGGAAGTGAGAACTATTTTCGGAGGTCCAGGGCTTGGGGGAGATTCCCGGAAAGGACGAGATCGGTATGCTAGAGAAGCCAGGCTAAGTCCACCACCCTGCATTATGAGCTTGGAACAACGACCCCCAAAGAGCTTCAAGGGAGAAAATGACTCGATCACTTTCACCGAGGAGGACGCGCGGGGGGTACACTTCCCCCACAATGATCCGCTGGTGTTGACAGTTCAGTTGGTCAACCGGCGGGTGCATCGAGTCCTCGTAGACAATGGAAGTTCTGTGGACATCTTATATCGCCCCGCCCTGGAAAAGATGGGTTTGGGCATCAGGCACTTGAAGCCTTGTCAATCCTCCCTATACGGGTTCGCAGGGGACTCGATACAACCTCTAGGGGTGATCGAATTAGCACTCACTATGGGTGAACAACCCCGACAAACCACGATCATAGCAAACTTCGTCGTAGTAGATTGCGCCTCTGCTTTCAATGCGGTATTGGGGAGACCATCCCTAAGAGAATTGAAAGCAATCACTTCAATATACCACCTCACCGTCAAGTTCCCAACTCCTGGTGGGGTAGCGAGTATGAAGGGAGAACAAAGAGAGGCAAGGGAGTGTTATAACACCTCCCTTCACAAGTCAGAGAAGCCATCAGAACCAACAGCGATGGTGATGCACGGAGGTACAGACCCACAGGGACAAGACCCCAGAATCACGAAAGGCCCAACCAGGTAAGACTAGCACTGAGACTCCCGCGCCTGGTACAAGTAGTAGCTATGCTTAGTTTGTTGCAGGTTATGCTATTTTAGTAGATAAGAATCAAAGAGGTTACCTAGATAACCTCCCAAGTAGATGTAAGCCTTTTACCTATCTATATATCGTTGTAATCCGACTACCATGAATGAAACTGTCTTCCACTTCGTGTGTAACTTACTTCTTTATGCGAATATCAACTAAAGTCCCCGCCGAGATAAATCTCACCAGGTACTTGGGGGGCAGGACGACAAAAGTAAACAAAAAAAAATTGTCTCTTATATTCACAAGGATTAGCTACCCTTATGAATATCAAGGGATTGGTTCAAAAGGATGACCCCCGACGAAAGGCCGACACCCCAAGAGGTGAGGCTGTAAGGAGGGAATCACCCAATAAGTCTAGACCGGCCATTAAGCCGGCTAGCCCAAAAAGGGTCTTACAAGGGACCCTCGGAAAAAAAAATAGTACTATGTATAAGGACGAGAAGGACGCTTCTCGCAAAAAGTAACAAGCGCGCGCAAAGAATATAAAAGGACCCCAACAGCCCAACGGGTCAAAGTGTCCTTACAAGCATAACCAAGGTGCACCAGAAAGGTTATCTCCATCAAATAAATAAAAAAAAAATGTAATCCACGAACAACAGTGATAAGAGGGACTCATCAGAGCCCCTTAAGCTTGACAAAAAAAAAAAGAGAGAAGAAATGGTACAAGGGATTACATAACAAAAGCATACATAGACAGAGTACAAGGGGATCTACGAATCTCCACCGTGATCTTTCCACTCAGAAATCTTCTCGACGGCATGGTCCCCGAAAGGAGATAGGTCAACGGTGGGGTTAGTCCTCCAAACAGCATGCAACGTTTTCCCGATTATGCGATCCTCCACGTTCACAAGCTCAGCCTCAAGCACAGCGATCCTCCCGTTCAGAGTTTGGATGGTAGCCTCCAACTGAATGTTGCTCTGAGAGGTTGAGGCAGCCCGGGCCAAGGCGGTATCCCTCTGGCATACCATCTCGGCCAGTTGGCTGGACAAGGCACCCTTCGCAGTCTCGGCCACCGAAAGGTTCCTCAGTGCCTCCTCAAGCTCGTGTTGCAACCGTTGAGCCGATGAAGAGTGGGAGGCAATCAGCCGATGGTTCAAAATAGAGGCCTGATTGAGGACGAAGATATGAAACAAAGCCTTAGGGGTCAGATGATACACCAACAGTAATATAAAAGGTATTTATGTGGCTATCATAAATTAATAAACCAAATATTGCGACAGTTACCTGCAAGGAGGCTCGCATATAGGCATTCTCTAGCTCAGCCTCGGGAACATCGTGCAGCGTCCCCCATTCACCCTCAGGAAAGTTTCCCAAGTGATGGCTCATGGCTTCCCCATATTGGCTCGCCAGGGGATGATCTTCGGGAATAGAAACATGAGCTGAGCCGGGGGAGGCGCGAGTGCTTGTCGAGGCCCGTTTTGGCAAGGATGGGGACCGAGAAGGCCCTGACCCGTCCATAGTAGTGCGAGGAGCAGAAGAGTGCGGGGTCGCCTCCTGGGGTAAAGAGACGCCTGTGGATGCCCACCTGGAATGCCCCCTCGGGGGTGAAGGAACCCCATCAAAAGAGGGAATGACAAAATTCCTCCTAGGCATAGGGGGGCAAGGGGCAGGGGCGTCAAAGGCAAACTCACCGCCAGGCGCTAACGGCGACATCCGAGAGGTAGCACCGCCAGTATGACCGTCATCGGCTACACCCTTAGCCCTGCCAGCAACAGAGTACAAGCAGGAGTAGTTCTCAGACACCACAGTCTCCTCAACATCCATATGGTCACCCGGGGAATAGACGTAATCCCTATCGGCTGCTTCATCGTAATTCCTTTCATCGTGACCATATATCCATGGACTCTCAAGTACGGGTGCCACTGGGGGTAAATCAACAGAGTCGGGTGACGCGGGGCGTGGATCCTCAGATTCAGGGGAAATGGAGCATAAGGTAACTTTCTGATCCGGGGTCAGCAGCCCACATAAGTGGAGATTGCTCTCCGTGAAAAGGGCGCTGGCTTGTTTGCGTTCCTTCGGCATAGCCAGGATTTGTATTACCCGGTCATGAGCTGCCCGTTTCAGATTAGGACCGACAACCCCTAAGAGACCTGCCATCGAACGAAAGGAAATTACCACAGTTACAAGAACTATAAAAAAAAGAGGTCGATTAATAAGAGAAATTTCCGGTATATGGGATCAAAGTGATGATAGCCTTACGTGGGGCATTGAAGTTAGAGTATCGGGTCTGCCCACTATAAGTATAGAAGTAGTCTGACTTCCAAGCCCCCCTATTGGAAATAGATCCCTCCAAGAGGGAACTCCCTTTAAGGGTCGCGGATTTCTGGAGCTGGTAGAACCCGGGGGCTGATGTATTCTCCCTCAGGGTGAAGAAGTAATGAACCTCACTTATGGAAGGCCCCCTAGAGTACACCTGATGGTACAACACATACAAACAGCTGAGCATCACCCAGGAGTTGGGGGACAATTGTAGTGGCGCCAATTCAAAGTAGTCCAGCACTTTGATGAAGAAAGAGTGGAGTGGCAGAGCTCCACCAGATCGGATTATGGCATCGCTAAACGCCACGAATCCCTTTTGCGGTGCAGACGCGCGTTCCTTGCGCTCTGGTATAACAAACTTGAGGTTCAGGGGTAACTTATGGGCTTTCAGCATGTTGCCCAATTTCTTCAGGGTAACGGTAGACCTTCCAACTTCATCAGAAGCGTCCAAAACTCTCTTCGGCATCTCGGGTACCTGGACAAAGTAAGGCAATTTATGAGCAACCGACTTTCTAAGGGTCCTAGAAGATCCCCCACATGTCCTATGTCTACCAGCTTTTTGCTTAACCCTAGGGCGCAAGACAGGGGACAGGAGAGGGAACGCGGGCGGCACCATGGAAAGGAACTCCGGCTCAACCAATTCATGTCCACCTCCTTCAAAGGAGGAATCCACGTAATCGGGAGACTCGTCATGACAGAAGGAAAAGGGCTCGGGGGGCAAGTTTTCTTCTAGGCAAGCAATTTCGGAAAGGCAATCCTGGAGGGTGGATTGTAGCTGGGAAATGTAAGTCGCTTGCCGGGGGAAGAGATCAGAACCCGCGTCCCCGGGATGGGATTCTAGCTCCCTCTCTAGACAGTCCGCCTTATGTCTAAGATAAGATAATCTCCTAAGGTAGAGCGCCCGCACACCCCCGCGGTTAGAAGGTTTACATGCGTCGACCTCCGATTCGGAGGAGGACAACTCAATAAATTTGACATTAGACGGACCTTCGGGACATCGCCTAGACGCCATGGACAAGCTAAGACTTGAGGGCGTGTGCGCATAAGGGCGACTCAATATCTACAACACGAGTGTGAGGGTATAAGAAAAGGGCCGGTGTATGGGTACTGGAAAGGCTATGCGAAGAAAATGCTAAACTCTGAAGGTTGAATGTCATGCAACCATCAATCTTACTCTCGTATAATCAATGCAAAACGAAAGGGAGAAGAGATGAAAGAGACATACCTGCGGGGATACGAAACTGAGGGGACGCAAGGACAGACTTACAAAGGAGCAGGAGCAAGATCGTAGGAGCGAGGTAATGCCCAGCTTTGCCACGAAGCTAAAAAGAAAAAAGAAAAAAAATTTAAAACAAAAAAAAAAGAAGAGAAAGAAAGAAGAATGGAAATAAAAGAAGGGATACCTCAAAAATGCTTCTATTGAGAATAGAACCTTGGAGCTCTTGGAAGAGGCTTAGAGGGAATACCACTAGGCTAAGCAAGTTTTTGTGTAGAGAAGTGGTTTCAAGCCTTGGAGTATTTATAGGGAAAGTCAATGCTCCCTAGCCCTTGGATTTATTTCCCTATAAATGGTGGAGATCAAGAGTATGGGTAACCTTGGGATCCGCGATGGAGGATGATTGGTCCTTATGCAATCTTAGGATCTCTCATGGATGCCCTCAAGTGTTGGGTGACTTTTGTGTTTCTTTGGACGCTCAAAAAAAGAAACACAACCCCAAGCCTTACCTCATGCTTCTTCAAGAGGCGTTGGAAAAATTGCCAAGGCAAAATCCCCCAAGATTGGCCGTGCATGTCAAACAAGAGAAGTGGAGAAAGTCTACAAACACACTTAAAAGTGCACTTATAGACTCGGGGGGAAGTGTAAATATGGAATTTTTTCCTTGTGAATTCTATTCACAAGTGAAGCTCTATGTTACGAGACATCCTGAAAGGGCATCACATGATGGTGAAGGAGTTGAGGTAAGAGAGTCACCCTCACTAGGCGAGGGACTTCGGCCACTCGCCGATCCAAACTTCACCCTCGCTATGCGAGGGCCCCTAGCTGGCCATCCTCGTGCGCCCCATTCCAGCAGGCATCAAGCCTCGTCCACACTCGGAGGAAGAGCGTCAGCCTCGCTATGCGAGGGTGAGGGCTATGTGGAGGTGTCCGTGCTCCTAGCCTCGCGACGCCGCACCTCGGAGGAAGAACATCAGCCTCGCTATGCGAGGGACCCTCGCTATGCGAGGGACCCTCGCTATGCGAGGGTGAGGGCTGTGTTGAGGTATCCGTGTTCCTAGCCTCGCGACGCTATGCTCGGAAGGAGGAGAGGCAGCCTCGCTATGCGAGGGTGAGGGGTGTGTTGAGGTACCCGTGCTCCTAGCCTCGTGTCTATGCGATCCGCATAGGCCGGCCCTGACCCTCGGCACCTCGACTTCTCAAGAGCCTCCTTGGCACAGGCATGGGATCACTTAGGGGAATCTTGTTGATAGGCCAAACGAATGTGGAGCATTTAACGGGAATTGATGAGGACCACCGAGTACGGAACACGTGCGCTGACACGGGTTGTACGGTTATGGAGAGAACAGAGGCACGACCCTATGATCTGCGTCTGAGGAGTAGTGGCGGTACGGACCTGTACGAAGAGTGGTGAGACCACTGGGACACCCTCGACCATGCGCCAGAGCCGACAGTACTATGTCCAAGGCTACGACTCTGACACCATCAGGGTAGACACCACTACGCCCTGAGCCACTACTTTATCAGAGTACCTATGTACGTCCCAGTGGTCTGGGACTTGTTTGTATCCTGGGCCAATAGAGCCTCCCCTATAAATAGGCTCCAACCCCTCAGGCTAAGGGGTTGGAAAACTGAATGTAAAAAGGAGACTTATAAAATATATGCTTCTGGTTCTCATGCTTGCCTTATTTTTCTCCTGTTGTTTAGAGTTCTTTCTATCTAACTCATAGCTTCTTAGAGTATAGAGATTGAAGTTTTCTAACCATCAATCGTTGACGAGTTCTTACCGTCAACAGTTTGGCGCCGTCTGTGGGAACGTAAGCACCAAGCTACTGTTCTGCCATTACTTCCGGCAAGGAAAAATGCCGAGACGTTCGAAGCGTCTCAAGGAGCCTCGAGAGGTGGAGGTCCACCTTACCGGAGTCCAGCTGAAGGCCTCCATGAAGGATCCACCTCCACCCCGAGACATAGACCCCCCAAGGGACCCTGAGGTTCACCAGAATGACAAGGAGGCCTCGTCTCCGGCCATCCCGCCCGGTGAGAATCCTCCAAGGACAACTACTGCACCACCCGGGAACGCCAACAAGTTCCCTCCTCCCAAACCATCGAAGGTACCGAACTCCGGCCGGCAAGACCCGGGCCCCTCAACGCACAGACGCGATAAACAACCCCGGGTCCATTCCGTGAGCTCAAGTTCTAAATCTCGTTTCTATGAAGAGGAGATTCGTGAACTGCACCGTAAAAACCAAAGACTGGAGACTACCCTGGAGAACATGCAGGAGGTGCTGAATGGCCTGTTGCAAGGTAAGTCGAACATGACCCTGCCCAAGAGGAAAGAGAAGGGTCGGGAAACCACTGTCCCAGTAGACGACGGAAGGACCAGACACTCCACCAGTAACACCCCCAGGGAAAAGCCACAAGAGCATCCTAGACCATCGAGGCCACCCCAGGAGCCAAAACAAGGGAACAATGGTGGCTCTCGCAACGACGTCGAGGTCACCTCAAAGAGGACGCCCTCAGACCTACGAGAGGAGCTCAACAAGAAGAGGGCGAATAAGAGAACTACCCCTCCTACTGTCCCCCGGGACGGCAAAGGAAAGGAAGATGTCAACCCGTCCATGTTGAGGGACTCCCTGAAGAAGAGGAGGCAAGACCTCGATACGGAGATGAAGAGCCTGCGGAGTAAGATTGTCACCGTGTCTGGAGGGCAGAGCCTTGAGGAAGAGTTCGACTATGAATCGCCTTTCACCAAAGAGATCCAAGCCATTCGACTCCCAGCCAACTTCAAGGAGCCTCATATGACCCCGTATGAAGGAAGCACCGACCCCAAGTACCATCTAGACGCATTCAATGACTTAATGAAGCTGCGGGGGATAAGTAGCGGGGCTAGATGCCACTGTTTCGCAGTCACGTTGAAAGGGCCCGCATACAAATGGTTTAAGAGACTTCGACCGGGGTCCGTCAGGTCTTGGCAACAATTTTCAGACGAATTTCTCCAGCAGCATCATGTCGTGCGTGATTATACAATGCCAGGAACTAGCCTAGCCAATGTAAAACAGGGCGAAAATGAGAGCCTAAAAAACTATATCCATAGGTTCAATATGGAAGCAGCCAAAGTGGGGAGCCTGACCCGCAGAGAGTTAAAAATGGCCATCACCGCCGGGGTGCTTCCGGGAAGCAAGTTGTGGGATAATATGCTCAAGAGGGAAGTCACAGATCTAGATGACTTCTATGAGAGAGCACAGAAGTATATTCGTGTAGAGGACGGTCACGCGAACTTAAAGGCGGGAATGGTCGAGTCCCCTGCACAGCCCCCAACCAATGAAGGGTCGAATGGTGCGAAGAAGAAGATGGCATACGAAGGATCGAGGGATGATCAACATAGAAAACCCAAGCGGGGAAGCGACCATAGGCAAACGGCTTATACTTTCTATACGGACCTGACGGATACAAGGGAGCATATCTACATCACCAACGAGAAGCGGGTTCCCTTCAAGAAGCCCCCACCAATGAGGAAGGATCGGTCCCAGAGGGATCCCAATAGGTACTGCCAATACCACAAGGATATTGGTCACACCACAGCAGAATGTATCCACCTGAAAGAAGAAATTGAGGAACTCATCCGCAGGGGGCACCTAGGTCGGTATGTCAGGAAGGAAAGGCTGAAAACGGAGGACGAACCAGTGCTATCTAGGACGCATAGAGAAGCTCCAGAGATACAGGGGGAAGTGAGAACTATTTTCGGAGGTCCAGGGCTTGGGGGAGATTCCCGGAAAGGACGAGATCGGTATGCTAGAGAAGCCAGGCTAAGCCAGGCTAAGCGATAGAATTGAAATGAAGTGTAATGACTTAAGTGCCTTTTGAGGTTTATCTAAGGAGGATTAGTAGGAAAGGGTAAAATGGTCTTTTGGCAAGGGTTATAGACAAAATTCAGCTGGGATTTAGGGGGGTTCGGTTAGGGCACTTATGTTCACTTGGGCATTGATAGAAATTGAAGAGAAGAAAGAGGAGAGAAGAAAGATAGGGCAAGTGAAAAGAGAAGAAGAGGAAGGGAAGAAGGGCTGAAGTGGGGAGCTTTTAGGGTGGATTCTCCACTTTTGGTAAGGATCTTGTGCATATTTTATGTTGATTTCTGTTTTAACTTGTGAATCTAAAGCTTGAGTTAGTATGTTTGAGTTTTTGGTTTGAGTTGCTGAAAATAGGAATCAAGGGGTGGATTCTTGAGTGTGTTGATGTTTTGGTCTTGTATCTAGTGCCTTTAGGTTGTTAAGTTGTTCATATGAAGCTTGGAAATGAGTTTTGGGGTTTAGGTATTGGTTTAGGGTGATTTGGAGAGGTTGAAGCTCGGGAAAACGCGAAGGAAAACCCAGATTTTCTGGGTTCGCGAAGGAGCGCCGCGGCCCTGTTCTTGGGCGCCGCGGCGCGAGGTTGCATCAGGAGAGGGGCATCTCGCTAGGCGCCGCGGCGCTAGGCCATTTTCAGGGCACCAAAAGTTGCATTTTTGAGCTTTTGCTCCGGGGGTTGGGGGTTTATTCGAAAATGGCTGTAATAATCTATGATTTTATGATTTCTCAACTGTAACCTTATTTCAAGATGTAATTAGTTTTCAAACCTTATTTTGGGATCCCAAATGTTTAATAATAGAAGTTTTAATGAATCGACGCATTTTCAAAGATTACAGCCTTAACTTTTAATTAGTCACACTTTTGTTTCAAAACCTCGGTAAGCGAGTTCATTGCACATTGTTTTGTCTTAAAAAAAACTCACTTAGTAACGGCTCTAAGGAAGTAGGGCGTTACAGAGACCACCAGCTCCGATCTCGATGTTGTGACTCAACATGATTTTATTCACTTTCCCTTGAGTCTTGATTTTTTAGATTATGTGCTCGGCCTCGAAGAATGCGTGGGGTCGACGGGAACTTCTTTTTCCACTACCGGACCAAAGTACAGAATAGGAGAGTCAAGGGCAACCTGTTTTCCTTTGTCTTTGCATTGAGTGGATGAGCTCGCGGATTTCTTCTTAGGGGGTGCCATCATATCGCCTGACGACAAAGTGACCTAGTTAGTAGGTGACCTAAGATGATCTATAACTATATCGTAAAGGTACGAAGGACGAAATGGATTAGTTTCATTATACGAGCTAAAGTTAGCCTTAGCCCCAGAGCGTGGTGACATGTGATATCCTAGGCTACGCGCCTCAGTTTCTTAACTATCCCCAGATACTTCAGGATCCGCATGTCAGAAATGACAGACCCACTACTCTCCTTTGGAAAGCAGCTTAGTGTGAAACCACTCAAGGAAGCATAACCCCTAAGCTACATGGTATTAAACCTAAAGACCATTCAGTTTCATTACCCCGAATGGGTATTGTGGATGCCCAAAATCCACCAAAGAAAAAATCTTTGATCCCTGGTTGCAATACATGGCTAATGGTCACTTAGTCATGCTATCGGGCTCTCACGATACCATGTTCTAGCCAACACTCCCAAGTGCCCCGCAAGTCTCTGCCTTGCAGAAGATTCAAAGGCTCACGACACCCTTGTGTGTCTCGCGACCCTAGGCCTTGCGAGGCCCCCGCCTCGCGCCCATGTGTCGGGCGTCCATGTGCCTCGCGAGACCCTTATGTGGTTGGAGACCCGAGTGCCAAGCTCTTAGGAGTCATGCTCCCATGCGGCTCACGAGGCCTCCGCCTTGCTGAAGACTAGAACCCCTCGCACCCAGGTGCCACAAACCCTAGCGCCTCACGCCAGGTCCCGGGAACCCACCACCTCGGCCGCGTAGCAGCACCTCACACCAGGTCCCGTGGACCCACCACCTCGATCGCGCAGCAACGCCTCGCGCCAGGTCCTGTGTACCCACCACCTTGACCGCGCAGTAGCGTCTCTCGCAAGGTCCCGCAGACCCACCACCTCGGCCATGCAGCAGCACCTCGTGCCAGGTCCTGCAGACACAACCTCGGTCGCGCAGCAGTGCCTCACGCCAGGTCCCGTGGACCCAACACCTCGCGCCAGGTCTCGCAGACCCACCACCTCAGCCGCATAGCAACGCCTCGCACTAGGTCCCGTGGACCCACCACCTTGGCCGCGCAACAGCGCCTCGTGCCAGGTCTCGCAGACCCACCACCTCGGTCACACAGCAGCGACTCAGGCCAAGTCCCGTGAACCCAACACCTTGGCCGCGTAGCAGCAACTCGCACCTGGTCCCTCAGACACCACCTCGGCTGCGCGGCAGCACCTCGCACCAGGTCCCGCGGACCCTCCCTCGACCGCGCAGCAGCGCCTCGCGCCAGGTCCCGCAGACCCACCACTTCGGTCGTGTAGCAGTGCCTCGCGCCAGGTCCCGCGAACCCACCACCTCGGCCGCGCAGCAACGCCTCGCGCCAGGTCTCGCAGACACCACCTCAGCCACACAGCAATGCCTCACGCCAAGTCGCGCAGACCCCACCTCGGTCGTGTAACAACGCCTCACGCCAAGTCCCGCAGACCCCACCTCGGCCGTGCAACAGTGCCTCATGTCAGGTCCTGCAGACCCACCACCTCAGTCGTGCAGCAGCGCCTGGCACCAGGTCCTGCGAACCCACCACCTTGGCAGCGCAGCAGTGCTTGGCGCCAGGTCCCGCTGACCCACCACCTCGGCCACGCAGCAGCGCCTCGCACCAGGTCCCACAGACCTACCACCTCAGATGTACAGCAGCACCTCAAGCCAGGTCCCAGGGACCCACCGACTCAGCCGCATAGCAGCGCCTCGCGCTAGGTCCCACGAACTGACTACCTCAGCCACACAGCAATGCCTCGCGCCAGGTCCTGCCATGGAACAGCGTCTCGTGCCAGGTCCCGTGGACTAACCACTTCGGTTGCGCAGTGGCGCCTCGCGCCAGGTCCCACGGACACACCACCTCGGTTGTGCAGCAGCGCCCCGAGCCAGGTCCCGTGGACCAACCACCTCGTGCCAGGTCCTGCAGACTCACCACCTCGGCAACGCAGCAGAGCCTCGCGCCAGGTCACGCGGACCCACCACCTTGGCCGCGCAGTAGCGCCTCGCACCAGGTCCTGCGGACACCACCTTGGTCGTGCAGCAGCGCCCCGCGCCAGGTCCTGCGGACGTGCCTCACCATAGGCCCACAAACCTTGTCACACGAGACGCCATGCCTTATGCTCAAGGGTCCATGCGAGACCCCACATCTTGCTGGGATAAAGACCGACGAAAGGTGCCTTGCCTCGCCATATCTTCAATGACAACCCATAAGTTCTACAACACTTAACCAAATGTACGAAAGTCTGGTGAAAAGGTGTATCTTTGAAATAGGAAAAAGAACCATCAGGTACAAGGCATGCCCACGAGTACGGGATGTACGGCCTTGAGGAGGATAGAGGTGGGACTCTGACATCCGTACCCAACAAGTCGTGGAGGTACGACACGGTACCAAGGTAGGAGTACGTTTGCAGACCCCTGACATATACTAGAACCGACCTTCACTCCTCCAACACCACTACCACCTACAGCCTAAATATGTAGCTCCTTGTCTCTTTTGGACCACAATGTACTAAGAGCCATTAGAGCTCACCTATAAATAGGGCCTCACTTCATCATTGAAGGGGGTTGGAAAATTCATTGTATACAGAGGTTATTAAACAATATATGAGATTTTACTCCATTGTTGATCTGGATTTATCCTTGCTCAAGTCTATTCTAAATTCTCATTTAGCTATTATCTTACTAAACTTTGTGTTTTCCGACCTAACATCGTTGGCAAGTTCTCATCGTCGACATTTTGGCGCCATCTATGGGAAGGCTATCAAACCGTTGTTCTTTCATCAATTTTGACAAGAAAAAATGCTAAGGTGTTCGAAACGCCTACGGGGATCTCAGGGTGCTGAGATCCACCTTGACGGAGGCCAATCGAAAGGCTCCAGAAGAGACCCTCCACCACCTAAGAATGGAGACATGCTAACAAAACATTCAACCCCTGGAGAGGAGAAGGAGGCAACACTCCTGGCAGTCCAACCTAGGGGAGGTCATCGTGAACCATCTATGACCCGTGTGTGTGGCCTGAGTACACACCCTCCTCCTCAACCACTGATTTCACCACACTCTAGCCAGCGGGACCCATGCCCCTCTTTGCACAGGCTTGACAACAGTTTTTGGGTGCACTCTGTGAGTCCCAGCTCCAGAACTCGCTTTTACGAGGACGATATGCGTGAATTGCACATGAAAAATAGAAGGCTAGAAGCCACAATAAAGAACATGCAAGAGGTGTTGAATGACCTGCTGCAAGGAAGGTCGAGCATACCCTTTCCCCAGCATAGGAGAGAAAAGCATGCACAAGGAGAAACCACCATACCTGTGGATGGTGACAAAACGCAGCTCTCCACTTGTTATACCCCTCGCCTAGAACGCGAGGAATATTATACACCAATGGCAAAACCTGGCGTGAACCTCACCTACGACAGGTGCAGACCCAAGATTACCCTCACAAAAGCCTCACCTGACTTGAGGGGGAAATTTAACCAGAGAGGGTCTGGGGTAAAAACTACACCCCCCGTGGCTCCCCTGAGTGACACAATCAAAGTAAAGGTTCAGTCTAAAAACCCGCAAGATTCCTTAAGCAAAAAGAAGAAGGAACTAGACACCGAAATGCAAAGCCCTCAAGGCAAGATTATCACTGCACCTGGGGGGCACAGAGATGACGAAGAATTTGACCATGATTCGCCCTTCACAAGGGAGATCCAGGTTGAGCAACTCCCCACCAGCTTCAAAGAGACTCGCATGGCTCCGTACGAGGGCACTATGGATCCAAAGTATCACTTAGACTCCTTTAGTAACTTGATGAGGTTAAGGGGGGTCAATAGTAGAGAAAAGTGCCATTTCTTTGTTGTTACACTTAAAGGAGTTGCATACAAGTGGTTCAAGAGGTTAAGGCCAGAAATCATCATGTCGTGGCAGCAATTCTCTAGCGAATTTCTTCAGCAACACCGTGCAGTCTGTGATTATGTTATGCAACAAAGTTTGGAAGTTCAACTAGAGAGGAGCTCAAGATTGAAATTACAGTGGGAGTTCATCCAGGAAGCAGGTTATGGGGTAACATGCTCAAGAGAGAGGTTACAAACTTAGATGACTTCTTCGAAAGAGCACAAAAGTATATACGTGTGGAAGAGGGCCATAAGAACTTGCATGTAGAGGAAAATGAATCTTCCTCTGATCACCCTTCTACCAATACGTCTGAAGATTCCGTGTAGAAGAGAACGCCGTGATAGAGGAGTCGCTGATCAAGTTGAAAATTGGAAGAAGACTACAAAAAGGCTTCAAAGAAGAAGCTAGTAGGATTCATCAAATCATCGCAATCGGCCCCCATAAAGATCCAAAGGAATCGCCTAGCTGATTCTAGAGAGAATGAAAAACAAAGTACTTGGCAAGAAAGATCCGACAAACCACTTACAAGGTATTGGACCCGACCTCAACATGCACCTAGCCATGTGCAAAATAGGTGCCTAACCTCGCAAGCATCAACAGGCATCTCGCCTTGAGCAAATTAGGTGTCCAACCTCGCGAACCTCCACAGGCACTTAGCCATGTGCAAAGCAAGCGCCTAGCCTCACGAGCCCTAGTAGGTGCTTGGCCAAGTGTGAAAGAGGAATCTAGCCTTGCAACATACATATATATATAAGTATTTATAATACATATATGTGAGAGCGGTGAATCTTACGAGAAAACATTTGAATCTATAAGGACTAGCTACCCCTATAGAATCTAAAAAAGTCAAAAGGTCCCTCAAAAGTTACCTCGTCGCGGACAAACCCATCTTGTAAAGGGACCACGTCGTAGAAGACGAAAGGGGAACCCAAAGAGATCCCCAAGTCTAGATCGATTGAGTCACCTAACCAAGGGAAAAAGAGCCTTGAAAATAGGTGTTCGCAAGATTTCACAAGGACCATCTCCCTACAAGGGTCCCGACTTGAGGAAAGATCACCTCAAAATCCGAAAAAGGGTTTCAAAGAAAACACTTATGAAAAGGGTCTCAAAGAATATGCTTGCGAAAAGGGTCTCAAAGAAGATGCTTGCGAAAATGGTCTCAAAAAACACGCTTATGAAAAGGGTCTCAAAGAAGACGCCTGCGAAAAAGGGTCTCACAGAAGACGCTTGTGAAAAAGGTCTCGAAGAAGACGCTTGCAAAAATAGTACTATGCATAATGACAAGAAGGACTCTTTTCGCACAACATAAACGCGCGCGCAAAAATATATAAAAGTATAGCGAGAACCCAAAGGGTCAACATATCCTTACGAGTAATCAAGGTGCACCAACAGACACGAATCACACGCAGTAGAGTGGTCCCAAAGGGGACCCTTTCAAAATAAAGTTATTGACCATGAGGACTTGCGAAAGTCCCTCACACAAAAAAAAAAGAGAGAGAGAATGGCTTGTCAGAGTCCTAGACTAAGGAAAACAAGGCGACGAGACACCTCACACCTTGCAAGAGGATCTCGCATAGCAAGGGCACCCTCCCTCGACAAGACTACCCTCGACTTTATAACTCAAACGGGCTCCATTCCTTCATTGGACATCTATATAAATGCCACCTTCAGACATAAATGAAGACTGAAGTCACGGAAACACAAAAGAATGTTAAGAAGCCTTGCACAGCGAGAGGGCCCTCGCACAACGAGACCAACTATAGCCTAGTGCTTCCAAACACTCTTTTATAAATGTTTAACATGCCCCTAAGCCTCGTATAAGCCTTATCCTTGGAAGGAAGGTCGATGAAGGCCCTGGGATGTCGACGGATGAAGCATGAAGAAAAGGAGTCAAGCCTCACCATGTGAGAGGGTCTCGCTGTGCGAGACTATCTAGCATAGCAAGGTCCTCATCACCCAATAATGTTGAATGACATTCTTCCCTGCTTTATGTGCCTCCAAGAATAATGCAAGTATCGCACTCATGAAAAATAAGTATAACATCATAATAAGTCTACAAGGACGTCTAAAGACCTCCTCATAGACTAGGGGGCAAGTGTGGATGCCAAAAATACACCAAGGAAAATCTCTCTGATCCCTCGTTGAAATACGTGGCTAATGGTCACTTAGTCATGCTATCGAGCTCGGGCCTATAGGTCTCACGAGACCACGTTCTAGCCAACACTCCCAAGTCCCCCGCAGTTCTCTGCCTTGCTGAAGATTCGAAGGCTCACGACACCCTTGTGTGTCTCGCGCCCCTGGGCCTCGCGCCCATGGGTCGGGCGTCCATGTGCCTCGCGAGACCCTTGCGTGGTTGGAGACCCGAGTGCCAAGCAATTAGGATTCATGCTCCCATGCGGCTCAGGAGGCCTCCGCCTCGCTGAAGACTAGAACCCCTCACGCCCAATTTCCATGAACCCTAGCGCCTCGCGCCAGGTCCCGCAGAACCACCACCTCGGCCGCACAGCAGGGCCTTGCGCCAGGTCCCGTGGACCCACCACCTCGGCCACGTAGCAGCGCCTCACGCCAAGTACTGCAAACCCACCACCTCCGTAGCGCAGCAGTGCCTTGCGCCAGGTTCCGCAGACCCACCACCTCAGCCGTGCAGCAGCGCCTCGCGCCAGGTCCTGCGGAACCACCATCTCGACCGCGCAGCAGGGCCTCGCGCAAGGTCCCGTGGACCCACCACCTTGGCAGCGCATCAGTGCCACGTGCCAGGTCCTGCGGACCCACCGCCTTGGCCGCGCAGCAGCGCCTCACGCCAAGTGCTACGGACTCACCGCCCCGGCCGCGTAGCATCGCCCGCACCAGGTCCTGCGGACCCACCACCTTGGCTGCGCAACAGGGCCTCGCGCCAGGTTCACGGACCCACCACCTCGGTCGCATAGCAGCACCTCGCACCAGGTCCCGCGAACCCACCACCTTGGCCGCACAGCAGCGCCTCGAGCCAGGTCCGGTAGATCCACCATCTCGGCCGCACAACACCGCCTCGCGCCAGGTCCCGCGGACCCACCACCTCGGCCGCGCAACAACGCCTCACGCTAGGTCCCGCAGATCCACCACCTTGGTCGTGCAACAGTGCCTCGCGCCAGGTCCCTCAGATCCACCACCTCGGTCGCACAGCAGTTCCTCGCGCCAGGTCCCACGGACCCACCACCTCGGCTGCACAGCAGCGCCTCGCGCCAGGTTCTGCGGACCCACCACCTCGGCCACACAGCAGCGTCTCGCTCCAGGTCCCACGGACCCACCACCTCAGCCACAGAGTAGTGCCTCGTGCCAGGTCCCGCAGACCCACCACCTTAGTCGTACAACAATGCCTCACACCATGTCCCGCGGACCCACCACCTCCGTCGTGCAGCAGCGCTTCCCACCAAGTCCCGCGGACCCACCACCTCGACCACACAGCAACTCCTCGCACTAAGTCCTGCAGACCCACTACCTTAGTTGTGCGACAATGCCTCACGCTAGGTCCTGCG
This sequence comes from Humulus lupulus, assembly GCF_963169125.1. Lineage (NCBI taxonomy): Eukaryota > Viridiplantae > Streptophyta > Magnoliopsida > Rosales > Cannabaceae > Humulus > Humulus lupulus. The sequence continues at coordinate 139,981,585 of NC_084797.1, read as the reverse complement.
GACCCACCACCTCGGCCGTGCAGCAGCGCCTCGCACCAAGTCCCGCGGACCCACCACCTCAGCCGCATAGCAATGCCTCGCGCCAGGTCCCACGGACCCACCACCTTGGCCGCACAGCAGCGCCCCGCGCCAAATCCCATGGACACCACCTAAGCCGTGTAGCAGTGCCTCGTGCCAGGTCCCGTGGAGGAGAAGCGCCTCGCGCCAGGTCCCGCGAACCCACCACCTCGGCCACATAGCAGCGCCCCGCACCTGGTCACGTGGACCCACCACCTCGGCCGCGCAGCAGTGCCTCGTGCTAAGTCCCGCGAACCCACCACCTCGGTTGCGCAGCAGCGCCTCGCGCCAGGTCCCGCGAACCCACCACCTCGGTCGCGCAGCAGCGCATCACACTAGGTCCCATGGACACCACCTCGGTCGTGCAGCAACGCCTCATGCCAGATCCCGCGGACATGCCTCGCCATAGGCCCGCAAACCTTGTCACGCAAGATGCCATGCCTTGTGCTCAAGGGTCTATGCGAGACCCAACATCTTGCAGGGATAATGACCCGCGAAAGGCGCCTTGCCTCGCCATACCTTCCATGACAACCCATAAGTTCAATAATACTTAACCAAATGTAAGAAAGCTTGGTGATAAGGTGTATCTTTAAAATAGGATAAAGAACCATCAAGTACAAGGCATGCCCATGAGTATGGGATCTACAACCTTGAGGTGGACAGAGGTGCGACTCTGACATCCGTACCCAACAAGTAGTGGAGGTACGACACGGTACCAAGGCAGGAGTACTTTTGCAGACCCCTGACATATACTGGAGCCGGCCACCACTCCTCCAACACCACTACCACCTACAGCCTGAATATGTAGCTCCTTGTCTCTTCGGGACCACAATGTACCAAGAGCCATTAAAGCTCACCTATAAATAGGGCCTCACTTCATCATTGAAGGGGGTTGGAAAATTCATTGTATACAGAGGTTATTAAATAATATACGGGTTTTTACTCCATTGTTGTTCTGCATTTATCCTTCCTCAAGTCTATTGTTTATTCTCATTTAGTTATTATCTTACTAAACATTGTATTTTCCGACCTAACATCGTTGACGATTTCTCACCGTCAACAGGTATTCTTTAAACTAATTTGCCATTAGGGCTACCCCAGATGAACCCAGAAATTTGCCCATGTTCATGAGTATCTTATTTCTAAAACATGTTTGGGTTCATGCATTGAACCTAAGTCGAAACCTATTTCCTATGAACATTTAGAAATAACCTAACAGTAACAAACAATGAATGTTGTGAATGAACATTGTTGGCAACAGAAATCTCATTGGATAACGAAGAACAAAAAAAAAAGGAAATATTTTCAAACCAAGGGATGAGATACTTACAGGAAATATGTTCGGTGACTAGAGGATGTAGATTCGGCAACGGGAAGCTCTTGGAAAGCTTCTGAAGGTCTGGGCACGAAGAATAGTTTTGGGGATTTTGGGGAAGAAGAAGGGAGGTTTGAGAGTTGAGAAATGGAAAATTTTCAAATGCAAAGGTGGTGAGATTTGAAGTCTGATCACCCTATTTATACATAAACTACGGAAATTAATCTGGGCCATCCAATTGGGGTATCTCAAGATCCAAGGGTCAATATTAAATAGACCAGATGGCGGCAAAAAGTTGATAGAACAATTATTTCAGTCCTTGAAACCTGAACAGACGCCAATTGCAGTAGACCATGTGTCCAGTACTCGAGTAGTAGGCAGGCATGGTTTTATGTGACAGAAGTCTAAAAGCCCCTACTGTGTATGTCAGAAAATGACGACATCAAACACGAGCAGGTTCTTAGGGGGAAAATGTTGTACCCTAAATTTAGCATGAGTTCATTCACTCAGCTCGGGTACAGGATGCAGCTAAATACGTGGAAAAATAACCAGGTAGGACATCTGATTGTTATTCATGTGGACAAGTCGAGATTCATAATGGTGAGAACTAGTGTTAGGAAACCTGACTTTACCACGAACTAAGAATAAGATAGTTGTCAAAGCGCTATCTTGGGGTCAGATAGCTGTCAGAGCACAAGCTCGTGAGAGATATGCAACTCGTGGTGATTTAGATATAACACATACTAAAAGATCCCCAAAGATTCGAATCAGGTTGTCATATTTATTATCCAAGATAGCAGGAACATATTTATTTTGTTATCAAATCATATCCCAATATAAATGAGAATGATTTGGATTAAATATAGACATTATGTAATTACGTGATTGACTCACGCAGTTACCCAAACCTGTTAATGGAATTCCCCTATAAATACTGGGAATATTGAGCAGGGAAGGGGACCATTATTCTGTAATACTGAAACTCTACCAAAATAGAGAGAAACATCAATAATATTGACTCGTGGACTAGGTGGGTTTTAACCACTGAACCACGTAAAAGTTCTGTGTTTTGAGTGAATTCTTGTTATTTTCATTACGGTTTATCATCAAGCACTAATTTGCCCATATTATTTCTTAATACACTGCTGGCGAAAAACCGCGTCAACATTATAGATAAATAGATATAGACTTTTTTTTTCAATTTGCTAACACTTTTTCTAATTCTTATATATAAAATACGAGCTATATCATAATTTCAATTTTTTTCTCGTTTATCTTATATTATTAGCACAAATGATAAATCATAACACAAAAAAAAAATTCAATATTATAAGGTCTTAATTTTCTTGACTATCTTCAACTTATTAACATGTTAGAGTGTTTTTTTTTTTTTTCAAAACGAACTCAATATCACCACACCATAAAATCTTTTATATACCGTTTCATAGATTGTGAACATGACTTTTTTGTAAATCATGTGGGACTATAACGATTAATAAAGAAGGTTTAGAATATATATAAAATGACAAAGAGATATTTATATATAATATTATTAATTTAAATAATAACATCTTGTAAATATCTTATTTAAATTTATACTAATATGTAACTAAATTTATATTAATGTGTAGTTACATGTAACTACTTTTTTTTAAATAATTAAGAAAGAGTAAATTGACGTGAATGGTATTTTTAATGATATATAATGACTTGAATTAATTAATATATTATGTTATGTATATATTAATTGTTATATGTATGGTATTAACAGATTAGTAATTAGTAATTAGTAATTAACATAATATTTATTAAGTGATTATAAATAAATTTGTGTAACTAAATTTATATATAAACTATCATTTATATATATAAAATATTATAAATTATCGTATATGGCACTTAAGAAGTATATTTTTTTTATTAAAATTAATTATCATATATATAAACTATTGTATATGGTTGTTAAGAGGTATATTTTTATGAATTTTATATTTTAGTAGTTTTTAATGATTAAGTAGTTATGAAGTAGTAATTAGTAATTAATATAATATTTATTAAGCGATTATAAATAGATCTTTGTAACTAAATTTATATATAAACTATTATAAATTATTGTATATGGCAGTTAAGAAGTATATTTTTTTATTAAAACTAATTGTCATATATATAAACTATTATAAACTATTGTATATGGTAGTTAAGAGGTATATTTTTATGAATTTTATTTTTTAGTAATTTTTAATGATTAAATAGTTATGAAGTAGTGTTATAATTAATTGCTATTATTATTTTTATCCATAAAATGATTAAAAAAATAGATTAAAGGAGAAAATAGAAAGAGTGATTTGAAGAGATTTTAGAATATCACATCATCTCCTTGAAGCTATCATTTATATAATTATATATATATATATATATAGATGTAGATAATCGGGTTCATTGATATTCCTGGTATAGTAGATGCTATCACACATACAATCATACTCAATTCGATGGAATTGTTTGATCTTATAGATTTTTTTTTAAATTAAGTAAAAAAAAAAAGAGTAATCCTGTATGATATTTTTAATGATTAAGTAGTTAATATATAAATAATTTATGAGTAAACATGTATATTTAATGATATATAATGACTTAAATTAATTAATATATTGTATTTAATAAAATATTTATTTTTAATAATTGTTATGTACATATTAATTTTTTAAATTCATTTTTTAACCGATTATTAATTACCATAATATTTATTAACCGATTATAGATAAATCATAAGATATATATAATGATGACTTAAATTAATTAATTATGATATATTGTTTTTTTAATTCATTTTTTATTTGATTACCATAGAATTTATTAATCGATTATATATCATAAGATATATAATGATTTAAATTAATTAATATATTGTGCTTAATAATATATTTATTTTTAATAATTGCTATGTACATATTAATTTAAATAACAATATCTTATAAATATCTTATTTAAATTTAAAAAATGTGTAACTATATATTTTTTAACGTGTAGTACATTTTTTTAATTAAATTTAATTTTTAGAAATTTTTAATGATTAAGTAGTTAAGAAGTAGAGTTAGAATTAATTACAATTATTATAATTTATAAAATGAATAAAAAAATTAGATTAAAGGAGAAAATAGATAGAGTAGTTTGAAGAGTTTTTAGAGTGTCACATCATCTTTTTGGTGATCTCTTTTATATATATTTATATATATATATTTTAAATAATAATATCTTATAAATATCTCATTTAAATTTAAAAAATTATATTTATTATTATTATTATAATATATAAAATGAATAAAAAAATTAGATTAAAGCATAAAATAAATAGAGTAGTTTGAAGAGTTTTAAGAGTGTCACATCATCTCCTTGGTGTTCTCATTTATATATCTCTTCTATATAATAACTGTGTAGATAACAGAAATTATTGGTTTTAATAGTTTTTTATTTTTTTTCCATTAATTTTAACAGAATATTCTTATATTTAACTGAATATTCTTATATTTAAGGGTAAATTATAAACATGGCTTAAATTTAGATAAAATTAAATAAATAAATAATTAAACAAATTAAAATAAGAAGTTTTTTAGAAATTTTACAATGATAATAATTAAAAAAATAATAAAACCTTACATTTTATAACTTAAATAAAATTTAATTAAACTTAGGTGTTGTTTGGTAACACTTCAAAAATAGTTATTTATTTAATTAATTAAAAATTTGACTATTAAAAATAAAACAATGTTTGGTAACTCTATTTTTATTTATTATTTTTAAAAACTTTAAATAAAATTCACTAAATTTTGAAAATAGAATTTTTTTCACTTTCAAAATTTTTTTAAACCATTTTCAACTTTTCGTTTCCTTTTTTTCTTCTCTTCTTCAAATCAACACCTTGTTTTATATTGTTAAACAATAAAATAAAAATAAAAGTTATCAAATGCATTTATTATTTTTTGTTTCTAAAAACAAAAATAGTTACCATACATATTTTTATTTTTTAACAATAAAGAAACAAAAATAAAAAATAATATTTCCATTTTTGTGTTTAAAAAGCTCAAAAACAAAAATTTTACCAAACACAACCTTAAACTTTACGTATTAAAATAATATCATATTAAATATGTAATATAATATAATTCACTATCAACTAGCGACAAACTTAAATTTAAAATCCACATATAATATTAATATTATATTAAACATATAATACTGCCAAATTCAAAAACTATAACAAACATAAACTTAAACAAAACTGAATTAATTAATTAAAATATGATATTGTAAAGATATTTTATGATAATTTAAATAATAAAGTCATTTATTTAAAAATAATAAAGGCATACATATCATTTTTTATCTTATAAATTTGTGTGATAGTTTGTTTTTTATCAAGTGAGTGTAACTCTTTTTCTTCATCAAATTCATCATTGACATTGCGAGATACATTGGAAACTAAAAATAGTTTATGCATGTATATTATTGTCTACACTATGACTTTTTCTATTATTATTTTATTTATATTATTAATTTATTTTTAAATAGTATTGTAATTTATATATATGTCATGTTGTCATGTAAATATATATCTTTGTCAATATTGTGTTTAGATGTATATGTAGAGATTATTGATATAAATATTTATGTATACTATAGAACTATAATTCATTCTATTATATATATTTAAAAAACAATGAACTAATTTTTATTAAAATTATAGACAATGTTTACAACTTTAAAATTTAGCAAACGTGCATTGACCGTTATTTCTACCTAGTATATATATATATATATATAAATGTCTGCGGACGCCTTTTTTCGTCAACTTAGGAATGAAGAGCGCTAAACATAAAATCAGAAAAATAAAGAGGAAACACGGGATTTTTTACGTGGTTCAGCAGTTAAAATCTACCTAGTCTACGAGTCGATGTTATTCAACTAGGGAATTCTCTCAAAGCTTTTTTAGGGAGCGATTCGGCAGAGTATTCCCAGTGCCAATTTCAGTGTGTCTACAAGTGAATTTCTCCAATCTATTTATAGACTGGTTTACATAATATCCCCCCTCACATTTTGAGGAGTTATGATTCAAAGCTCAAAATAAATATAATTAAATGCATATAAATATATAATACGCGTATAAATCCCATGATATTCAGGATTCATTAACAGATTACAACAAATCCCTTAGATATAGGGATTTTTAAACAGTAATCGCGTCCACACTTGGCCATCGACTTGACACATTCGACTTACATATCTTCAAGATCAGCAAATCGTCACAAGCTTGCCAGCTCGGCTTCCCCCGATCTGATTTAGTATCTTTGTCGAGGTCGTCTCCTCTGAGCTTGTAATATTCAAGCTCGAACCTTCTTGACTGATGTTAATAAAAACATACCGGGAAAATTAAACAAGTGTTGAACCCATATCACTGTAACTTCAAGCTTGGCTCGAACCTTCGAGATCATGTGGTTCCGAGCTTACCACCTACAACGTCGTCGTTTTAATATTGAATGAGACTGTCAAACTCGATTCTCATTAATGCTGATCTCATGACTAATTTGCTTATTTCAAGCTTACACTTCACGAGCCTGACTTTCGAGATCAAAATTTCTATTCTCGAAATTTGGGCGTAACATTTTGCCCCCTCAAAAGTATTAGTTTGAATCCTATGAGAAGGAAACTTTTGAACTGCTATTTTCAAAAATCGGGCCACCTACCACACTCGAGCGTGGACACATGCCAGCCAAGGATTGCGCAGTCAGAGTACTTGAGTACTTTTTACATCTGCCCACGTCTTTTCGTATCTCCTTTTTGCCGCCGTTATCATATTTACACCCCATCCACTGGATCAGACTCTAAATCAAACCAACGACCCAGATTAGTCCGACCCTTGACATCCCCTGAGGTCTATAATATGCCCACTTCGTCTTCCTCATTTTACTTTTAGTCTCTTTCCGGAAAAAATCATACCAGAGAAAGAAGAAAGACAAACTAGAGATTTCTTTGCATGTTTTCCAAACCACAGAAACAATATACCTCCAACACTCTTTATTCTGTGACATCCTTCCTTCTACCAACATTTCTGTCGACGATTTCATCATCCCCACGAACAACTTTGTGTAAGTTCACGTCCTTCATCCTTGCTCTGTTATTTACGCGTTGTTACATGCTTTTCTGCTGTATGAATACGCTTAGTTGTTTCTATTTCTAGCTTTTACAAAGAAGTATATATGATATTACACAAACTTTTTATTCAAAATTTTTGAAATCACGGATCTCAAACCCAGATTTAGTGCAAAAAATTCAAAAATAGGGTTTTTCAGATTAAGGGTAGTGTTTCGTGTAAGCCAAGAAATAGGGGTTTTCATTTAGGGTTTTAACTGCACAAATCCCAAAAATATCACCTTTTTAGGTAACCGTCAACTCTATCCCTAAAAATCCAGGATCCTTAAAACTTATATCCACTTCCCCACTCTCTCGTGTGAGTACACACTCGAAGCCTGACCTTTACAATAGTTCGAGGTTCAACTTCAAATTCATCTTACCCTTTCGAGACTTCAATCTCGATTGAGGTAAATTCATGATCTCGGACTTTCGAGCTCGAAACACCAAAACTACATTTTCTATGATTTCCTACATGCTTTGCCCTCACCCTTTTCTTTCTTGTTAGATGTCGCAGAACTCTGAGAATCGGTGGGGGTCAGATCTTGCTATCCCTTATTTCCCATCAACTCCCAGTCTGGAATCACCCTTCACTCGAAACCAGCGCCTGATACTCGAGCATCGAGAAAGGTATGAACAAGAAGACATCCGAGATCGTTTTCGACGCCAGATTGACGAGGTCAAGGAGAGAAAGAGGAAATACTCTAGGTCACAATTTACCCAGATCCGGATCCCAAGATCAGACCTGTCCCACTTGATCCTAAACTCAAAGTCACCATTGCCTTCAAGCCTGGTGCCCTTTCATTATCATTGATGGAGGATCCTTCAAACTGCCCTTCCACCTCACGAGTTGTTTCCATTCCTACCTTGCAAGAGGGTTTCTTTGAGGCCGAGCATTATTAAAGCTCAGTCCCATCCACATGCCAGATATCCGAGCTACTAGCTTATCATGGCCTGAGGCTTTCTGGCACCCTGATGTGCCGGCCTGTAACTCCGAGCGAGCAAAGCTGCTTCGCCCTGGGAGATGGCAATCCCAACAGTAAAATTAAGCTCGCTGCTTGGACTCGCGAGCACATGAGAGCAGGGGCTCTACTACCCCTGAAATCCTACTTCAAGGATTTTCTGAATTTTGTTGGACTCGCTCCCTTCCAACTCCAGACTAATTCCTACAGAGTTCTCTCTGCCCTCAGGTCGTTATATCACGAGCTGAAGTGGGAAGGACTCTCACCTCAAGAGATTTTATATCTCTTTTTCCTCAAAAGCAACCCATCTCGAGCTCAGGGAGGGAATGGCTTTTATTACTTATCAAGCTATCCAAAGGAGAAGAAACTTTTTGAGGATATGCCAAATCATCCTCCGAACTTTAAGCTTGCCTTTTTCTGGACGGATGGCCTCGCTCCTTCAAGATTTTACTCCTTCCAGCGCATCCGTAAGTACCTCCACACTTATCCCTTTTTCCTTTTCACTAGATAATAAAGCTCGGAATACTGATATGTAGTTGATTCTACAACCAATTACCACCGTCCTACCCCCTATGAATCGATGGTGAAGAATAAGGCAGCCTTGCTCAAACTGCCTTATGGTCGGCGATCTTTATCTTATCTTCTCCACGAAGATCGACTTTGATCCTGCGGCCTCCTAGAGGAAGGCCAATCGATGGACGACTCGACCTATCGCAAATATTATAAGTGGGACACGTGCCACTTCCCACTGACATACTTGCCCAAGGAGGAGGTCTTCGAGCTCGCGGGCCCGTCCCCCTGTAGCTCGCTGACACGACCTTCTGCCTCGGGAAACGAAGCCTAAGATGAAGCTTCACCGAGCTTGGGTGGTGGAGGTAAAGTAGTGCTTAGCTCCTCCATGTGGTCCCCTCTTTACTTAAGCACAAACCTGATTTACCGATCCTCTTTGGGGATTCTAGTAATAATTTTCATGTGTAGTCCTGGGTAGATCATAGAGTGCATAGGTTTGATAGTTGGTTAGGTCAGTATCAAACTATGTATAGTTTGAACGAGCTCTGGGATGGGGTTGCCATTCAATATGGGACCAGCATATATAGAGACCTTTCGAGGCTATCTCCTTCGTATAGAGAAGGGAGCGTCCTCATAAGATAGGGGAATTTCTTGGTCGCCGAGCTCAAGCTCGGTGGAGAGTATCAGTTAGGTTTCTTTTATCCTTAGTCTTGCTTCTTTTAGTGGCTTAGGCTTGATCACTAAATTTTAACTTGTGTGTTTTTGCATGCGACATGGACCCCGACCTTGACAACGTGCTTAATCGTCCTTCGGGGGCCAAGGCAAGTAAACTCCAAAGGGCATCTCAGAGAGGGGGGCATCCCTCTAAGGTACTCAAAAGACCCGAGGTGTTCCCTCCAGCCTCGGTCGCTCAAAGCCCGACCCTACCCACCGCATCTACTCCCGCGGCCAAGGTAACAACTGAAGTTTCTGAGGTGAGGGTAGCTACTGAAGTTGTGCCAGTGGCTCCTCCAAACCCCCCATCTCTTCCTCCGGTCTGACTCTTTAATCGAGCTCCTGCTGCCCAAAAGACAGCTCCCACATAGGAATGATTATGGACGTTCTCCACCCACGTCCCGGAATACATGGTCGACAATGTTGCTAGGTCTCATGGAGTAAATCTGGGCTCAGACGTCATGTCCCGTGTGGGCCAAAATCTCAGTAATCTCAGTAATCTCAGCGCCCCCCAGTGGGAGTTCCTCACCTCCTTCCACGATGCCAACACTGTCTTTGACAAAGGCAGCGAGCTCCTTTCCTCGGTAAGTTGCTTTTGTTGTAACCTTTTTTACGTTATTCTGACTTATAATGTCCTTTAATAACCCGTGTTTATTTTTGTGTACATACATTTGCTTCTTTTGTTCAACACAACTTTAAGTTGAACAACAAGGTGGCAACGAGTAGGGCGCATGCTCAAGCGACCAGGGATGCCCAGGTGAAGCTCGCGGACGAGCTCAAAGCAGCGAGGCTAGAGGCAGTGGTAGGAGAGGCAGCCATTCTAAAGGTGTCTAAGCTAGAGCTGAAGTTGAAGGCTGCCCTGGAGACTGCCCAGAAGGTGTCAGGCCTTGAGTCAACTATGGCGGTAACCTTGAAATAAGTTGAGGCCAAAAATTCTGAGATCCACGAAAAAGACTCCAAAATCAAGGAACTTCAAGAGCTGAACGCCAATTTGGAGGAGGAAAAGAGGGCAACCTTTAAGATAATCGAAGGTGAGAATGCCCGCCTTCTTAAGGAGTTTAAGACCAAGAAAGATCACGTCGTAGACATGGCGATGTATCGAATCTGGGTCAACAACCCTGACCTCAATACCAGCTTCCTGGACAACTTAGAGGTCGAGTTTGTTGACAATTGGCAAGCTCGGCTTGAGGAAGATGAGGATAAGCTCGAGGCCGAGAAGAAGGCGGAGGCACCAAGTGCTGCTAGTGGGGAGGCGTCTACCTCGTAAAGACGAGGTCATGGGCTGCGTCCCATTAAACTTTTTGTAACTTAATCTATTATTTATTTTATATGTGCCCTTGGGGCAAAGACAATACATAGCTCGGTTTAAAGCTATTTTTATTAAATATTAACTTTAATCTTTATGCATACAATTTTCTGGCTCGAATGTTTTTTATGCATTTGATTTTATTCTAAGCGTTTTACCATAATATTATGCTTTACATCTCTGGGTGAAAATATTTCAAGCATATTATATTAAAGGCTTGCTTTTATATTTTTTTTATTTGTACAAATGCATTTGTTGGATTTAAACTCGAATTTCAATGCATCCATGCACAATTTTATTCAGAGTATCCACGTTCGACTTCGTTAATGTCAAGGTCGAACCTTACTTTTACCATGCACCCGAAAGTACTCAATTGGCATGTAATTTTAATAGTTTAGTTATATCTTGCTTTTTTAGTCCTTTTTTCTCACCCTTGAGTATATCCTCTAGGTTACAAGGTCGAGACGTATTTGGCAAAACTTTCCAATATTGTGATCGACTTTAATTCACAGTTGGTTTAAATTCCAACTTCTTTTATTGTCGCTTAGGTCAGTTTGTTCCAAACTAATTTAGCTCGTGTTTGGTTAGTGATCCATACACTTAAAAAATTTATTATCGGGTTAAGTCCAGATAGTTTTAGCTCACGTGTTTGGTTATTAACCCATACACTGACAATTTTAATGCCGGGTTAAATCCAAACAGTTTTAGCTCGCATATACACTTATAAACTTTTATGTCAGGTTAAGTCCAGACATTTTTAGCTTGCGTGTATTCTTAAACTTTCATGTCGGGTTAATGATCCAGACATTTACATTTTTATTCTATGTTATTTATTTTTTCAAACTTATGGTATGATTGTATATCACTAATGCCCCCTTAATATCCTATGAGTGTGACCATAGGTTATTGAATTAAGAGGGTTTGCAAAAAATACAACATTGAAAGAGAATGCAACTTTTGAACAAAACTTAGCATTTTATTGACAAAAAGCAGAAAAAATAAACATGCTTGGCTACAATGAAAACACCATTCCTACATTATTCATAATAAGGTCGTAGATGTTCGTCATTCCAAGTTTGTGGAACCAACTCTCCGTTCAACCTCGTCAGTTTATACACCCCAGGACGAATGATAGACTCAATCTGGTAAGGTCCTTCCCAGTTAGGTCTGAGTACCCCGGCAGACGAGTCTAGTGTAGCTAAAAATACACGCCTTAGCACCAAGTCTCCCAATCCAAATTTTCTATCTCGAACCCTCTTATTGAAGTATCTAGTAGCTCGTTGCTGGTATGCAACATTTTTCAATTGGGCTTCATCTCATCTTTCTTCAATAAGGTCTAGACTTTCTTCGAGCTGAGATTGGTTCGAGACCTAATTGTATGCATGGCTCTGTATGGTAGGGATTTCGACCTCAATACCCAACATGGCCTCGCATCCATAAGCTAGGGAGAAGGGAGTATGCCCTGTTGAAGTATGTGTTGTGGTTCGATAAGCCCACAAAACTTGGGGTAATTCCTCGGGCCACTTTCCCTTTGCCTCCTCTAACCTTTTCTTTATGGAACTATTTAGGGTCTTGTTGACTGCTTTGACCTAGCCATTTGACTAGGGATGGGCGACGGAGGAGAAGCTTTTTATTATCCCATTTTTTCGTAGAAATTGGTAAACAGATCACTATCGAACTGGGTTCCATTGTCTGATACTATCTTTCTGGGCATCCCATATCGGTAGACGATATTTTTTACAACAAAATCTAAGACTTTCTTTGAGGTAATAGTGGTCAATGGTTCCGCTTCTGTCCATTTTGTGAAATAGTCAACCGCGACCACAAAGTATCATACTCCACCCTTTCTAGTTGGCAATGATCCTACGAGGTCAATTCTTGTAATGCCCCAAATTTCCCTAATAAGGTTTAGGACCTTGATTAGGAGGCTGGGAGGGCTATAATTGATTTATTATGTTATTAAATGATTATATGCATGTTTATGTGTATTAAATATGCATGTGAACCCATTTCTGATTAATTGGGTGATTTTCATATTTTGGCCATTTCGAGCATATTTGGCATATATGTGGCATGTGTTTGTGGTACTTTATTATTATTTGGTTATGCTAGGGTTACTCAGCATGAGACAATCCTAGAAGGTAAGCTAGTGGGAAAGTCATAACGGGATTTATTCTTGACTCGGAGTGAGTCAAGAGGTATTTAGCATTACCGGGTTATTGGGTAATGGGAATAAATATTTGATGATAAATTGGGAGTTAGTAAGATGAGGGGGAAATTCTGGAGGTTTTGACTATTTTGCCCCCAGGGACGTTTTCGGGACCCCGAGCGTTAGGATTTGTTTGAGGTTACTTAAGCTTGAAGTAATCTTTTAAGAAATAAAAAGAACATTCAAAACGTTCTCTCTCCCTCTAAGTTCCACTTTCGTCTCCCGATCGCATTTTCGAAGGAAACTTGAGTTCTAGGACTTGGATTTAGGCGAGGATCAAGGCATAGCGATCCTAGGGAAGATTAGAAGCTTATTATCCGGAGGATTTAGTTGGGAACAACTCAATCGGAGGTAATTCAAGTTTTAAATTCTAAGTTTTAAAAGTTTTTAAGCTTGAATTGGATTTTGTGTTTTGATGAGTTTTTGGATGATTTGAGACTTGGGTTTTGTTGGCTTTGGATCATGGGGATGTTTGGGAACTTTGATTTTTGAGTTTGGAGATGTTTGGATAGGTTTTTGGAAGATTTTAAAATCGAGAAATTGGGGGAAAATGGATAGTTCGAGGTTGGGCCGCGGCCCTGTTCTTGGGCGCTGCGGCCTAGGCTCGATGAAGCAAGTGAAGGTTGCTGAAGGGGTCTGGGGGCCACGGCCCTTGAATAGTAGTGCCGCGGCGCTTAGTGCTGATGCCTGATGTTGGTACCTCTGTTTAGGCTGGGGGCCGCGACTTAGTGAGTTGGGGCTGCGGCGGTTGAGGGCATTTGTGGCCGAAGTGATGTTTTAATCATGGGGACTCAAACCTTAGGCCTCGGGATCATTCCTACTACCCGATTTAGTGGGAATTGATGTCCCAGAGGCTAGGTCTTGGTTCTAGGATTGGTGTTAGAACTTGAACTCATTGGATCATCATTTGTGGTTGTGACTAGGTTATCACTAGAGGCTTGGAATCGGGATCGTGCTTGTGTCTCGTTTATTGGTAACATGTGCTTGGACCAGAGGTAAGAACACTACACCCCATGTGTGACATGCATGGTTATTCTTGATGCATGTTGGATGTTTAAATGTGAAGCATGTGATGCACGAGAAACATGTGATTAGGGCATGCCATGAATATTGAATATGAGATTGATCAGAGCTTGAGTCTCTGTGTTTGTGCATGATCATAATTATGCTAGCAACTGTTAAGTAAGCATGCTAAATGCCCTACTTTTGGATATTTGACATATGATATATGTCTGGTAGCATTGCTTACTTGTGCGTGGCTCTGACTAACTAGTCAGAATTGGCAATGGTGTCAGTATTAGCTGTGAAGTTGTGACCTACTTGTCAAGTTCGTAGTAGTACTGAGCACTAGTCACCTGGTATTGACTAAAAAGTCAAGGACGGACTTAGCGTGTTTAACGCAAGCTGATAAAAGATTAGAACTAATCAACATCTACATTGAATGACTCAAATGAGCATTAATGCCGGACCGACCTCAAGTTCGATGAAAACTAAAAGTTCTTGTCTAGCCAAAGGCTAGTCATTTAGAGGCAGGGCCAGCGAGCCCAGTGACTGTTTAGTCACATGGCTATGGGTGCTGAGCCCCGTGTGACTTACCCATCAGTCACTCATCTGTTTAAGATAGTGACTTACCCATCAGTCACTCAGTATGGTTTACCAGAACCTCAAGTGTAAAATCACTCATCTGATTAGAGTCATTGCCAGAAAGCCTAGGTGACGGTTTCATCACACGACTGTGGGTGCTGAGCCCCATAGCGACTTGCTCGTTAGTCACTCATTATGGTTTAACAAAACCTCAAAGTGATATTCACTCATCTGCTCAGGGCTATAAGCTTTGTATGATCATGATCATCATCATTAGCATGGTTGTGGGTGCTGAGCTCCGTGGTGACTTACTTGTCAGTCACTCAGTATGGTTTACCAGAACCTTAGGATTGACTTGATATTCATCCAATTAGGAGGGCAGGATTTCTTATCCTAGATTCCCCAGCATTGTCTGAATTTATTTGCATGCTTGAATAGAGCTATATTTTCTAGGCATGCCAGATATGATTTGATGTCATGATATGTCTGTTCATGAGCATATTGAGTTTTCTTGCTGGGCTTCGGCTCACGGGTGCTATGTGGTGCAGGTAAAGGTAAAAGAAAGCTAGACCATCCTTGAGTTGGAGAGCTTAGGTGACGATGTGTACATATGTAGCTGCTCGACCACCACGGCCGAGGTTTGAAAGAAGAACTAGGGTTAAACCTTGTTTTGCCGCTTAGATCAGCTGGTTGTAATTATTTTGTTGTAATAAACCTTTAAATTATATTTTTGGGATCCCAATGTATACTGTAAATGTTTTAGTGAAACGTTATATCTTAACTAAAAAAATTAATCCCTAAACCACTAATCATACTTAGTTACACGATTATGGCCAAATGACTCGATTAGCGAGTTTAGCACTGTTTATAAAGGCACACCGTAATGTTCCCTGGAGTTTAGGGCATTACAATTCCCCATACTGTGAATGGCCATGGGGAGCTCATCATGGTGAGTTCGGTAGGTGGAGCTTGTGGAACTGAGGCAAACCATTGACATTTATCACATCGTTCGACATATTCGAACGAGTCTGCCTTGACTGTGGGCCAGAAATACCCTTTTCTTATCACCTTTTTAGATAGACTATGCCCCCCAGTGTTGTAATGCCCCACATCACTATGGTTGCTTCCTGGAATGACGATTGGCCCTGCAAACCAACACGAGTCTTTCCAGCGTGCTTTGTCCTCACTCGCACGCTTCCTGGAAAAACTTCCCAGGAGGTCACCCATCATGAGACTACTCCAGGTCAAGCACGCTTAACTTTGGAGTTCTCAAGTGATGGGCTACTGAAAAGAAGATGCATCTTGTTGGCATAGGTAGTACCCATGAATCCATTTAAGCTCTCTTCAACTCTGTAGTGTCATACCTACACAGTCTTAGAATCATCACACTTGACCTTCCCCAAGCGATGTGGGATTGCACAGATTTTACCCAGTCTTTCCCCCTATGGATCATGAGATTTTGACTGTCACAATGTAACAACCCAAATTTCCTAATAAGGCTTAAGGCCTTGATTAGGGGGGCAGGATGGCAAATTTTGGAATTACATGATTATGTGATATTTATGTGTATCATTATGTGATTATCTGAATAACATTATAATATGACTTAATATGCATGTGTAGGTGTATTAAATATGCTTGTTGACCCATTTCTGTTTAATTGGGCAATTTTCATAATTTGGCCTGTTTTGGGTATATTTGGCATATATGCGGTATGTGTGTGGTGCTTCATTATTATTTGGTTATACTTGGGTTACTTAGCACGAGGCGATCCTAGGGGGAAAGTCACAACGGGATCCATACTTGACTCGAAGTGAGTCAAGGGGTATTTAGCACATTACCGGGACATTGGGTAATGGGAATGATTATTTGATGATAAATTGGGTGTTAGTGAGATCAGGTGGAAATTCTGGGAATTTTGACTATTTTACCCCAGGGGGCGTATTTAGGACCCCAAGCATTAGGATTTGCTTGAGATTACTTAAGCTTGAAGTAACATGTCAGAGTTATAAAAAGAACGTTCAGAATGTTCTCTCTCCCTCCCGTCCCACTTTCGACACCTGATCACATTTTCGAAAGAAACTTGAGTTTTAGGACTCGGATTCAAGCGAGGATCAAGACATAGCGATTCTAGGGAAGATTAGAAGCTTTTTAGCCGGAGGATTTAGTTGGGAAACGTCTTAATTAGAGGTATTCTGAGTTTTAAGTTCTAAGTTTTTAAAGTTTATAAGCTTTTATTGGATTTTATGTTTTGATGAGTTTTTGAATGATTTGAAGCTTGGGTGGAAGGTTTTAAGTGGGAAAATCGAAGGATATGGCTGGATTTGTTGTCAAGTCGCGACCTTGTTCTAGCAAGTCGCGACTTGGATGAAGCCAGAGGCTAGGAGGAGGATGCCTGGGGGTGGCACACCATGACCCAAGAGGGGTCAAGTCACGGCCCGCCCTAGTGCCCAGGCAAGGGGGGCTCTTTGATTTGGGGCAAGTCGCGACTCAGTAGGCCAAGTCACGACCAGCTTGGGCATTTTTGCCTAGATTTGGTTTTTAATCATGGGAACTTAACTCTAAGGGCCTGGGATCAATTCTACTACCCAGTTGAGTAGGATTCGACGTCCCGGAGGCTTGGGTTAGGTTTGGAAGTATTTATTTACTCATTTTTATGAGGTTCTATATAATGGTTGTGACTAGGTTATCACTAGGGGCTTGGAAACATGATCGTGCTTGTGGTTCATTTATTAGTAACTTGTGCTTGGACCAAAGGTAAAAAGACTGCACCTAGTATGTGACATGCATGGTTATTGATGAAGCATGTTGAATGCTCTATATATTGACATTGATTGCATAGCAGCTTTGCTTATATGTGTATGGCACTGACCTATGAGTCAGGAATCGGCAATGGTATCAGTATTGACTGTGAAGCTGTGACTTATTAGTGAAGTTCGGTAGTAGCACTGAGCACTGGTCGTATGGAATTGACCTATGAGTCAAGAACGGTATTAGCGTGTTTAACGCAAGCCGAAAAGATTAGATCTAATTAACATAAGCATTATCAACATAAGTATGAAATTCTTGACCGGCCTTAATTTCGATGAAAATAAAGGCGCTTGTCTAGTCTAAAGGCTAGTTACTTACAGCAAGAGCCAAAAGGCTCAGATGACCATAATGTCACATGGCTTAGGGTGCGGTTCCCAAGTTCGTGACTCCATAGTCACTTATCTGGTTCAAGTTCATGAATCCATATTCACTTATCTGGTTCAAGTTCGTGACTCCTTAGTCACTTATCTGAATCGGGTGAAAGCCCCAACATGATTACCAGAATCATTATTGATATTCACTTAGGATTGACTTGATAGTCATGCATACAGGAGAGTAGGGCCCACAATCATTTACTTGAACTTACTTGGATGCATGAATAGGGTTATTATTGTTAGGCATGCTATTATGATTCAGTGATATGTTATTACTTGTTCATGAGCATATTGAGTTTTCTTCTTGAGCCTCGGCTCACGGGTGCTATGTGGTACAGGTAAAGGAAAAAGAAAGTTGGACCCTAAACCATTAATCACATTTAGTTACACGATTATGGCCAATTGACTCAGTTAGCAAGTTTAGCACTGTTTCAAATGCACAACGTAATGGTCCCTGGGTAGTAGGGCATTACAACTTGGTATCAAAGCGAACCAAGGTTAAGGGTTCCTGTAGACAAGCTGGGCATGTACACTCGTCACTAAAGGCAAGCTTCACTCAGGGTATGGTAACTATTTATGTGGTCATGTGCTTAACTGCTTAAATAAAATGTAAATGTTTTACCTGCATATTGTATTAGGGAGCATGAGATTCTGATAGAGTCTGGCTCTTGGTTATTGATATGATTATATGATTACCTGCTCATTGAATATATGAATGTGATATTTGCATGCTGAAGTTGGTATAATGGTGTGTATGTTGGAAGAGCAGGGGTTATGAGTTGATGAATGAATACCATGGGCATGTTTTTAGCACTGCAGTGGATTTTGAATGAAGTGTGGTATGATTATTCCCGTGGGGAAAGATTTTGAATATGCTCATCATGTTTAATGGGTCAAGTTATTGACTACCGATTTAATTAGAGGGTATGTATCCAACATAGTCAATGAGACTTGGTGGTGTTTATACCGAGGCTGGGAATTACAGCCAAGGTTTGAGTTCTTCTCCTGCCCCTCAGAATTTCCAGCAAGTGTTTACAAATGTGCAATTAAGATTGCAGAGGCAAGAGGAAGAGATTAGGTGTTTGAAACAACAGCAGGTTCTGTCAGGGAACACCTCTTCCTTTGTTGTACCAGTATTGGCTCAGCCTAGGGTTAAGAATATATGAGAATTTCTTTGTGGAAGATTCCAGGAATAATACCCTCCAGTCTTTGAGGGAGGCCTAGATCCATTCAGAGCTGAGCAATGGATGAGCATGATCAGTTCCATCCTTGACAGTATGGGGGTGGTAGGTCACGATAGGGTGATCTGAGCTACATTTGTATTACAGGATGATGCCCGGACATGGTGGGAAGTAGTAACCCAAACATCAGATACAGATGTGATGGACTGGAAATAATTTAGGCAGGTGTTTAATGAAAGATATTACTGTGATGCAGTCAAGACTACTGAGATGAATGAGTTTCTAAACCTCGTTCAAGGAAATGCAACAGTAACCGAGTATGTTAACAGATTCGATGGGTTGACCAAGTTTTCTATTGATATGGTACCCACGGATGTAGCTCGGAAGGAAAAATTTACCCAGGGATTGAATCCCAAAATAGCTCAAGGCGTTAGAGTCGCCCCAGTATATAAAATCTCTACCTACGCTCGGGTGGTAGGGAAGGCTCTTGTGGTTGAGAGCACATGAAATGAGATTGAGAAGGAGAGTGCTGGAGAGCATGTAGCTCAAACAGTAATTCCTCCATTTATTGGATCAATCAAGGACAAGGATTGGAAAGCCTACCCAGAATGCACTCAGTGTAAGAGGTGTCAGCTGGGAGAATGTCCAGCAAGGGTATGTTTCTTTTGTGGAATGGTTGGGAACCGTAAGAAGAATTTCCCAAAGTAAAGGAAGGATGAGCCAAAGGGGTGGATAGCTCGACTCCAGCTCGAGTGTTCACTCTGATGTAGTAAGAGTTAGTGACTGAGACTGAGACTAAGGCTAGTTCCTCAGTGGTGGCAGGTCAGCTTTTTAGCTCTAATTTTTGTATTGTGCTGACTAGTTTTGGTGCCATGTTGTTCTTTGCTTGTTGCATCTAGAGAGGCATAGACTTGTTATGCAGGTTACATGGTTATGTTATGATGATAATGTGATATTCTGTTGGTGATTTTAAGAGATGAGTTAGATTATTGTGGAAAGGACTCATCAGTTGATTTGATAGGGTTGGTTATGATTGACTTCAATATGATCTTGGATATGGATTGGTTAGCCAAGTGTGGGGCAATGTTAAATTGTGAGGATAGGATAGTAACTCTTGGGTTTGAGAGTGGGAAACCCTTGTGGTAGTTGACACTATGCTGATGACATTTGTATTCAGAGCTAGAGATCTATTGCAGGAGGATGTATAAAACTCCTAGCAAATGTGGTGGATACCACTTAGGTTGTGCCAGTGGGATCAAGACAGACTGAATTAGTCTGTGAGTTTCTGGATGGGTTTCTAGGGGATTTTCCAAGATTACATTTACACAAGAGATAAAGGGAAATTGGATTGTGCCAGGGACGGAACCAGGTCTAGGGCACTGTATTAAACGGGTTCAATAGAACTGTAAGCACTAAAGGCTCAGTTGTTGAGTAAGATGGTATTCTCCAAAGTGGATCTTTGATCTGGTTAGTACCAGCTGAAGATCAGGGAGAAGGTTATGCAAATGATTACTATTCATATCAGATAAGGGCACTAGGAGTGTTGAGTTATGTTTTGGTGGATTTGATTAATGCTAAGTAGTTTTGATGGATAAGATGGATAGAGTATTTAAAGATTATTTGAATTGGATTTGCGATTGTCTTGATCGACGGTATTGTGATATTACATGTGAAGGAGTTTCCTTGGATGAGCATGATATTACATGTGCTTTGTGGAAGAATTTCGAGTCTTCTTATGGATCAAAATCAGTTTGTAGGTTATTATGACACCTCAGTGACAGGGAAAAGTTATTGCCTATGCGTCATGTTATTTGAAGGATATGACTAGAACTAGAGTAGAGTTACTGGTGGGCCAGGTGGCCAACATTACATTTGAGTTTATTATTTCAGAGAGGATTAAAGGAAAACAGTAAGTGGGCCACAGATGGGAAAATTGAAGGGGATGTCTTAGCTGGATTAGCTAAGGACTATGCAGTGTCACGTATGCGTTTATTGTTAGAGAATATATATTATTGTTCAATGGAATTATGGAAAAACCAAATACAACTCTATGCAAAAATACAATGGACAAGATAATATTGATTAAATAAGTATTACAACTCAATTGGTCAAAATACAAGTAAATAAAAAGATGTAGAAGAAGAAGATTACAAACTCAATACTATAACAATACAAGTAAATAAGAAGAACAAAAGAATGGAAACACAAACTCTCACACAACCAAAGTGTAGAGTAGTGGGGATCACCAACTTGAACAAGGTTCAAGACCTTTGTCCAAAAGCTTATTTCCCCCTATTCTCTAAGCACTAAGGGATCTCTCTAGGAAATAGCTCTTTGGAATTATCAAGCCTCAAGGTGTATTTTTTCAACCAAGCGCTTTGTGGATGAAAAATGGTGTGTCTTACAAGTGAGCATTAGGCTCCTATTTATAGACTTTTAAGACACCATTTGAATTTCAAATTCCACCAACCCCATGGCTGTTACCAATGATTAATTGGATGTTTTATGGAATTAAAATAGAGATTTGGGAGTTACTTGGCTGTTGGAAACGTTCAAAATTGGATAAAAACCGAAATTCAAAGAAGCTGTCAGCCACTAGGGCCGCGGCGCATGTTCCAGGCGCCGCGGCGCTTAGTCAAGTTCAGCAACAAATTTTTTCATTTTTTTCCAAAACGTTCCAATTTATTCCCACTTGATTTTGTAACTTCCATACACAATATGGGAGTTAAAATCACATCTCTATCAGCCATTTCTCATATGGCTTTATGAAATCCAATCTCAAATGTGTAACATATAATATACACATTATTGGGTAATATTTGGGAGTTACAAATTTGTAACTGATTTTGTAACTCCAAAATATGTCATATTTGGACACACACATGTGTCCAATTTTTTGACTCTCAATAATATGTTACAATGTGTGACAAATCACATTTGTGTGACAAATCACATTTTGTCACATTATTTAATCTAATATTATATTATATGAAATAATATAACATTCCTCCACTAGATTAAATAATCACTTTTTGTAACACTTACTTAATCAATCAAACATTATATTAAAATATAATATTCCCCCACTTGATTAAATAATCACTCTCTATAGAAACCTTTGCATTGGTGCATAAAGTAAAATGTCTTTCGACTTGAATTTTACCTTAGTGTAATTATCACAAAGTTTGTTGAAATTTTGGTTGCCGAAGCATTGAACCACTATCCCTTGATAACAAACCGGCGATAACACACACACCTTTGCTATGTTCACTTGAGACCTCAATGTCTCCCTTTTGCACCGTTAATGGCCATGTGCACATTCCATTCATAGACTTTTCTTGAGAATGACTCCCAATTCTCATGAGGGGCGGCACCACCCCTAGGTCTATATAGGTAGAACTCTTACAGTATTTTGTTTCCCTAAAATACTTGTCTTTTCAAGACTGAGTTCTATTAAAAAACCTTTCGATTTTAACCCTCAATTTGGTAACACACTAGTACTCATATCTCAGATGAGATAAAATTGGAGTACTACTATCTATTCACTTGATTGACTTGTTATTACCTATTGAACCTAATACTAGTTTGGTTACTAGTATTAAGATAGGTTACCATCAACCGTGAATCTCTTTAGGGAGTCTAAGTCCCACCCCTTGAGATGTAGAAATGATTCCATTTGAATCATTTCTTTTCTCATGTATGCATACTTAGACACTCTCATTATTTTATTCAAACTTTGTTGCTAGCCATAGTTTGATTAAAATAGTTACCCCTTTAAAATAGTGATTTTGACCATAGTCAACACCCCCACTATTTTATAGTTTTATATCCAAGATAAACATTTTCCTTGAATATTAATTCTAGAAACCTATTTTGTTTCTAGAATTCTCATTTATGTTTTAAATTGATTCCTTCTTGAATCAAAATATTACAAACAGTAACTTTAGACACCAAGCATGTCTAGATTTATCCATTCTATACATATATAGCCAATGTGATTTAGAATGTGGAATTCCAAATCACCTATTTGATAGAATGACCAAATTAATCCATTAATTAACAACAAAATAAATTGATTAACTTTGGAGCATCACCCCCACATTTCTCATATAGTGACAATAAAATATCACTTTAAAATACAAATCTCTTCATTTCTAATAAGTCATTTATCCTCCAAGATAAATCTAGACCTATGATTCTCAAAGTTCATCGTGAGTCCTTAAGCTTCATGATAAACACTCAATAGATCAAGATAAAAAACCTCAATGTTTATCTTGATTCATTTACTTGCTAAAGCAAGGCACACTTATTTGAAAGTAACTTTCACGTGGTTGCTTTCTTTTATATATTTCACAAAATAAAATGTGAACACAAGTGTAATGTGAGAATTTCTCAAACAAATAGTCACACTATGAAATAATATGTGTACACACTTACCTATTATTTTAACAAGTTCATTTTCAAACTTTGTTAATGTCTCACACAAATGTCTCATAGCAAAATAAAGAATCATCATAGAATAATACTTTAATTTTATTGATAGCTTTCAAGAGTACAAGCTTTATTACAAAATAAAAAATTTCCCAACAAGGCACATAAACATGGTAATCATGCTAGGATCTCTTCTTCCTTTTCTATAGCATTTACCTCATTCTCATGTGGGTCCTTTCGGTACCTACATACTTTAGCATAGTGCCCGGGTTTTCCACAAACAAAACAATGACCTCTCACGTCTTTGAATTGTCCATGATCTTTCTTTGGACCTAAAGGGTTCCCACTACCCTTTTTGTTGTTGTTGTTGCCCTTGGGATGCTTGTGTAAGACCGCATTGGCCTTGGAAGTCTCATCTTTAGACTCATTCACACCCTTGTCTCTTATTCTCGATTCCTCTTCAATTCTAATGTGTTTTTGGATCTCTTCCAAAGTGTAATCCTCATTCTTATGGAGGATTCTTTTCCTATAGCTCCTCCAATTTTGTGGTAATTTTGCCACTATTGCACCAACTTGGAAGGCCTCGGGAAGCTCAATCTTGAGAACTTTCAACTTGTTCACAATCACTTGTAACTCATGAATTTTAGGTAAAAGAGTTTTCCCATCAATGAAAGAAAATTCAAAATATTGAGAAATTAAGAACTTTCTTGTACCTTCTTCCTCAGCCTTGTACTTACTCTCCAAGGCATCCCAAATCTCCTTCGCGGATTTGGTATTGGTATAGAGGTCATATAGCCTATCGGATAGGGCATTAAGGATATGACCCCTACAAAGAAGGTTGTCCTCTTCTCTCTTCCTTCTTTTCTCCACCTCCTCGGGAGTGTCTTTGTCGGATGGCTCGGCTAGAGGTGCCAAGGATGACTCAAGGATGTAGGCTATCTTGAGTGTTGTCAAAAGAAATTTCACCTTGTCTTGCCACCTAGTGAAATTGGATCCATCAAACCTATCCAACCTCACTAGGTCTTGGTTCATGATCTTGATGGTCTCCCCTTCCATTGAAACAAAGAGAAATAAGCTTTTGATTATTAGAGAATATATATTATTGCTCAATGGAATTATGGAAAAACCAAATACAACTCTATGCAAAAATACAATGGACAAGATAATATTGATTAAATAAGTATTACAACTCAATTGGTCAAAATACAAGTAAATAAAAAGATGTAGAAGAAGAAGATTACAAACTCAATACTATAACAATACAAGTTAATAAGAAGAACAAAAGAATGAAAACACAAACTCTCACACAACCAAAGTGTAGAGTAGTGGGGATCACCAACTTGAACAAGGTTCAAGACCTTTGTCCAACAACTTATTTCCCCCTATTCTCTAAGCACTAAGGGATATCTCTAGGAAATAGCTCTTTGGAATTATCAAGCCTCAAGGAGTATTTTTTCAGCCAAATGCTTTGTGGATGAAAAAATGGTGTGTCTTACAAGTGAGCATTAGGCCCCTATTTATAGAGTTTTGAGACACCCTTTGAATTTCAAATTCCACCAACCCCATGGCTGTTACCAATGATTAATTGGATATTTTATAGAATTAAAATAGAGATTTGGGAGTTACTTGGCTGTTGGAAACGTTCAAAATTGGATAAAAACTGAAATTCAAAGAAGCTGTCAGCCACTAGGGCCGCAGCGCCTGTTCCAGGCGCCGCGGCGCTTAGTCAAGTTCAGCAACAAATTTTTTCAGTTTTTTCCAAAACGTTCCAATTTATTCCCACTTGATTTTGTAACTTCCATACACAATATGGGAGTTAAAATCACATCTCTATCAGCCATTTCTCATATGGCTTTATGAAATCCAATCTCAAATGTGTAAAATATAATATACACATTATTGGGTAATATTTGGGAGTTACAAATTTGTAACTGATTTTGTAACTCCAAAATATGTCACATTTGGACACACACATGTGTCCAATTTTGTGACTCTCAATAATATGTTACAAGGTGTGACAAATCACATTTTTTCACATTATTTAATCTAATATTATATTATATGAAATAATATAACATTTATTGTGGTATAGGGATCAAACTTGGAATCTGATGGACACTGAGATTAAACGAGGGATTCTAGATGAATCTCATATTACCTCTTCTTCTCTTCATTCAGGCATCATGAAGATGTACCAGAATCTGAAAGCTTTTTATTGGTAGCTTGGGATGGAGAGGGACATGACTGAATACGTGGCAAAGTTTTTAACCTGTTAGCAGGTCAAGACAAAGTATTAGGAACCAATAGGGCCATTACAGCCTTTGTGTATTCTATAATGGAAGTAAAGAAAACATCGCAATATGAGGTTCCCCCGAGATGGTTACTACTGTTGGGGTTTTATGCCCTAATTAAAACCCAAATTCTTTGTAATCTCATTTTATTATCAATAAAAGAATAGAAATCATTTTTTGACTTGGCCAATCACTTTGCTCACATGTTTTATTTTCATGATTATTTGTTTAATATAAACTTCTATTAAATCCCGAGCATATAGCTAATCTTATTTATAGTGACGTAATCACAGTGGAATATAAATATGATTATATGTTCAAAATAAGTTAGTCCTAAGATTAGTCAGTGCACAGGATATACACTGACTTGCCAATCTACGATATGATCTACTTACACATTACAATGTTATGTTCTTTCCAGAACATTAGCAAAGTAGATAAGATCGGATGAATTTGTTACATCGGACTGGACCGATATTGACAGTTGATAAGATAAGTAAACATACCGTTATTATCTATTCTAGTCATATCATATAGTTGACCATAGGTCAATTCAATCTCAATTCTGAGTGGTTAGTATTCTAATTGATTGTATTATTTGAGTTCTTTGACTTGTTCGTTACCAGCTTACCCTACAAACTAGCCCATACTTACATCTTGGGAACTCGGTAGTATAATTAAGTGGGAGTGTTAATCATAGATATGAACATCTATAGCTTCTGATGAAGAAGTGAAAAAATGGTTTCCTTTTAGTTTGGTTCAAGGTCTTAAATGATAGAGATCTCATTTCAGTAATTAAATTAGTTTACTGAAATATCATTTACAAGGAACTAAGTGTTTTAAGGATAAAATACAATGAGGGGTAAAGTGGTATTTTCGTCCTATCTCATTGTAGACCGTCTATAGAGGATTGAGTGACAATTATGGTTGTAAAAATGGATAATTAATAGCGTATCTATATTTGTTATAGAGCGTTCTATGAATTCAAGAGTGCAATTCCGAGTCTATAGTGGAGTCACGAGGAATTAATAAGTTAGTAAATTTATTTGTTAGATTTATGATAACTTATTGGAGCTTGATTTCATAGGCCCATGATCCCCATTGTACCTAGGATAAAATCATCTAGATAGTCTCAATTAATTGATTTAATCATCAATTAGAATTATCAAAGTTGACCAGGTCAATTTTGGATAGTTTCACAGAGTTGTGTAATTTTGAGAAGAAAAGAGAAATTATGGCAGATTTATTAATTAAGATAAATTTGTATCTAAATTAATAAATAAGTTTAAATCAAGGTTCAAATTATAAATAATTAATTTGATAAATGATTTAATTAATTAAATCAATAGAAAATAATACAGGCCTTGATTTTAAGTCCAATGGGCTTATAATCAAATGAGAAATTTCACGGGCCTAAAGCGCATGATAATTTCGACCTAGGGCTTTAAAATGACTATTATTTTATTGATTTTTTAATTAAATTAAATGGCCTAATTGAGTCTATAAAAGGAGTGCTTAGAGATAAGTCAAGACAAACGACAGATAAGTTTAATCATTGGTTTTCTGATAGTTTTAGATTCTCTCTAAACACAAATCATTTTCTAAACCTCTTTGTTATTTTCTCTTCTTCTTCTCTCTATATCTATCTCATGTGTTTAGAATTTCCCACACTAGTCTAGGTGGTTCTAAGGATACATTGGAAGATTGTGAAGAAAATAGAAGATCGGTTCAGTTTCTTGATAATACTCTGCGACAGATAGGATACAAGAGTTAGAGAAACTGAAGGAAGGACTGTTTCATTCCGCTGCGTATACTGTAAGTATTCTATTCTTTGTTTCTCTTTGAATTCAATTTTAGAAACATGTTTTTGGCTATCTCGTATTAATTTGTTTAATATTAGATATACATGGAAATAAATAAAGATCATGTATAAGTTATTCCCAACAACTACATCCTCTTCATCAATTGGAGGGGGTCGCTCATCCTCCCGAACTCGGGAGTTATTTTTTACAGGTGTGCAGCTGCTGCCCTCTGACTTTTTGAGGCTTGATTAAAACTTCGGTATCTAACATACTACCCGAGATATCCTCTTGAGATCAAGCCCTCGATCTCATCCTTCAGTTGCCGACATTCATCGGTTGTATGTCCGATGTCTTTGTGGAATCTACAATATTTGTTTGAGTCCCTTTTTGCCTTCTGATTTCGCATGGGTTCAGGTCGTCTGAACGCAACCTGATTTTCATTGGTCTAAAATATATTTTTCCCGAGCTTCGTTGAGCTCGGTATATACTGTGTAAACGGATAAATATTTTCTCCTTTCTTATTTTTCCCTCCATCATCCTCGTGGTTATTCCCTTCATTCTTCTTCCTTTTAGAAGGGTTATCCCTGGAGGGTTTCGAAGTTGACGGGGCCACCGAGGTCGAGGCAGAGTTCACATTTGTCGTTGTAGTTATGGGCTGAGAGGTCAGATTCAGTGCTAACCTCGCTTCTTCTACATTGACAAACCTCTGGGCCCTCCAATTGAACTCGGTTAGTGACCTAATGCACTTTCTTTGTAAATCTTCCCAAAGGGGATTCCCTGTTAAAATACCAGCTCTAACAGCCATCAGGTGGCCACTATCATCGACATTTCGGGCTCAGACCACTTCTAGGTTGAACCTCGTAAGAGTGACTCATCTTGTTGTTGTCAGAATTGGTTAAGCTCGAAGCTTCAGGCCTGACGCCAACCATAGCCTTCGATTTCTTTTTAAATTCTCTTGCTAATTGATCCCAAGACGAGATCGAGTGTCTCTAAAACTTTTCAAACTAGTTTTTTGCTGGTTCCGTAAGAATTTCTGGAAACAGCATACATCTGAGCTCGTAGCCAAAATTGTTGGCTCACATGATGGTATGAAAAGTGCTCATATGACTGTACGGGTCTGAGTTCCCATCGAATGGTGCTACGTGAGGTATTTTGAATCCTTTGGGAAATGGAGTGCTAGAAATATGCGGGGCAAAGGGCTCGAGTTCCTCGTCAGACTCTTCAGCCTTATCCCTGCTTTGCTCGTCTTGCAGGAGCCTGAATGCTCTTTCCAACTGATCAATCATTTCCTGGACCAGATCCACTGGGGGCCGAGCCTGGACTTGATGGGGCTGATTTTCGTTAATAAAAATTCCAGCTCATGGTCCTTGCATGGGGTTGTATACCGACTGCGTATGACCATTCAAATGGTCTCGCAGATCAGGGTTCAGGGGGTCAATTCGTTCTCGGTTATGGTTTAGGTGATCCCACAGATCAGGATGATTCCCCCGATTTCCTGTATGTCGAGGCTCAGTATTATAAATGCTTACAGACCGAGTGTAGTCCGAGCTCCTGCTTGCGTAGCTTGCAGCCTTTTCTGGTTGTGATGCTCGATAATTATGGGGTGGGTCCCCTATCTGTCTCCCTAACCTAGCGGGTTGTGATCTTGAATTTTGGCTTCCCGAAGGTAGAGGAGCTCTGTGCTCTCAGGTAGCCTCCCTTTCATTTCCTCATCCAGGTCTAGCCTATTGGTTTCCATCCCGACTGCCACTGCGAGACGGTCTTCGTGGTGCAGGTTGGGGGACATCTTGTACTGGTGAGGGGTGCCTTATTGGTGACAGTGGATGCCTTATGGGCAACGGCTGCAGTCTCCCATTGTTGGGCCTAGATGGCCCAGAGTTTGCCCGGATAGGCTCCGGATTATTTCTTGCAGCTTCAGGATTCGGGTTCCAAGCCACTAGAGGGGCTCGGTTATTACCTATTCCTGTTGGTAATTCTACAGTTGAGTTGGCAATGGCCTCAGTCTAGGTACTTCTCCGGGGCCTCGGCTAATTTGACTGTGGCGCTTGTTCCGCCCTCCTGGCGGCCGTTCTCCCACGCGGACGTCCTCTAGCCCTCCGGGGTGGTGCCTGAACTTCTACAGCCTGCCTAGCTAATTTCTCATTGTGTTTTTTCGCCTCTGCAAACTTCTTTTGCAGTTGGAAATTTTCGAGTTCCACAATAGGAACATACCTTTCAGGGTTGTAGTATAGATATTCATCAGGCCTGGGAGCTGGCAGCCCCTGAGAATTGGATGAATCACTTCTTTCTTCAGGGCCTGGGTCAGCCATGGGCTGCTTTCCAGGTCGTCGCGGATACTCTTCAGTACGAGGAGTTTGCTCCTCCGGTATTCGGGGCAATGGTCACCCGCCAGTGCTGGGATCGTTTGCGGTGGCCATTGATTACTCGGGAGGTTTTCTAATTAAACAAGCTAACGTCTTGTTTAATGGCTCTCAATGAAAGCACCAAACGATTGACGTCATTTTTCGTCATCCTATAAATGAAGAGCACTAAACACAAAATCATAAAAATAAAGAGGAAACACACAATTTTTTACATGGTTCAGCAGTTAAAATCTGCCTAGTCCACGAGTCGATGTTATTCAACTAGGGAATTCTCTCAAAGCTTTTTTAGGGAGCGATTCGGCAGAGTATTCCCAGTGCCAATTTCAGTGTGTCTAGAAATGATTTTCTCCAATCTACTTATAGACTGGTTTACAGAATATCTCCCCTCATATTTCAGGGAGTTATGATTCAAATCTCAAAATAAATACAATTAAATGTATATAAATATATGATACGCATATAAATCCCATGATATTCGGGATCCATTAACAGATTACAACAAACCCCTTAGATATA
Organism: Humulus lupulus; assembly: GCF_963169125.1. NCBI lineage: Eukaryota > Viridiplantae > Streptophyta > Magnoliopsida > Rosales > Cannabaceae > Humulus > Humulus lupulus. The sequence continues at coordinate 139,950,973 of NC_084797.1, read as the reverse complement.
GGGATTTTTAAACAGTAACTGTGTCCACACTTGGCCATCGACCTCACACATTCGACTTACATATCTTCGAGATCAACAAATCGTCACGATCTTTCTAGCTCGGCTTCCCCCAGTCTGATTAAGTATCTTTATCGAGGTCGTCTCCTCCGAGCTTGCAATATTTAGGCTCGAACCTTCTTGACTGATGCTAATTAAAACAGACCCAGAAAATTAAACAAGTGTTGAACCCATGTCACTGTAACTTCAAGCTTGGCTCGAAACTTCGAGATCATGTGGTCCCGAGCTTACCACCTACGACGTCATCATTTGAAAATTGAATGAGATTGTCAAACTCGATTCTCGTTAATGCTGATCTCATGACTAATTTGGTTATTTCGAGCTTACACTTCACGGGCCTGACTTTCGAGATCAAAATTTCTATTCTCAAAATTTGGGTGTAACAATGTTTACCCTGAAAAATACTTACTTGTTGACCTGGCAAAATCAATGTGCACGTGCGTGGCACGTGACTATTTAGTGATTACATTCAGGTCGACCAGCGACCAGAGATAGAAGCTACTCGATGGATTCAAGAAAGATGTTGAACAATTCGGCAGAAGATGTGCTGACATATGCGACCAGGTCTGGTCGTAGTAACGAAGTCAGAGTTCAAATATAGTTATAAGTCAGATATTTCTAAGATATTTGATCCTATTTTTATGTAAAGATTACGATTTTTATTATTATTCAGATATGCTTGTAACAAAATGAAGACATCGCCCATTGGCCCATATGTATATCCTTGAGCCTATAAATAGGATTCAAAGATATTCATTCAGGAGGGTAGTAATTTGTATTTAGAAAGAACTAGTGCTTTATATACACGACTTTTGTATCCCATTTTGGAGCTTATGAAACTTAGTGAACTCTAGTTTGCTGATCGTAGGTTTCATAATACATCAATAAAAGCACTAAGTGGAAGTAGGTTATTACCAAGATCTGGGGTCGAACCACTATAAATCCTTGGGTTATTTAGTTCTTGCATTCAACTTATAAATATTTATCATTTTAGTGACTCCGTGTCATTGACTAAATCAGCAGTCAACATTTTGGTGCTTTCATTAAGAGCTGAACTCAAGACCTTCAAGAAAATCAATGGCAAAAACCTCCAGGAAAGTGGGTCAGACAAGGCATTCTTCTAGAAGTATGCCAAACCAACCTCCTCCACAAGATGTAGCGAAGGACGAGCCACAGGTGGAACTAGAAGAGGAAGAGATGGATGGTGAAACCTTGCAAACAACTTTGATTGTATTGCAAGAGGAATTAGTTACTTTGAGAGCTAATCAAGAGAATGTGGTTGAGACAATGGTGCTGCAGCAAAGGGAGATTGACCGGCAGTGCCAAGAACTGAATGAGCGGCAGGCTAACATGGATCGCCGGCAGAGAGATGCTACAGGGGCTTTAGAAGCGACCATTCAGTTAGCACGAGGACAACTTGCACCTACCCCCCAACTGGATCAGCCACCCAGCACTCACCCTCAACAAAATCCACAGTCAGAGCCTCCCCAGTACCATCATAATCCACCACAACTAAGGAATCCACAAGGACCAGAGAAACCTCCTGCTGCACAACAGGAAAGACCAATCCAAAATCCTGACAGAAACAACAAGCAGCAACCACCCTCTCAAGCTGGTCGAGATAACGTTCAGCAGCAAAGGCAGAATAGGGCCGAGTAGCATCCCAGAAGCCCTAGATGCCAGACAGCTGGGGAGCAAAACCCTCCTGGTAGGGGATAACGTCCCTCAGAAAGCAGAAGACAAGTGGGCTCAAGCTCTGCGGTCTGGGGTCCCCCATGACACAGGCCTAACGACCAACGCAGGCCTCCCCCTGTTTATCGAGACATACCAGCAGGGAGAGAGGGGAACAGTGTGTACAGCAGGTCACACACTCATAGGTCACAATTCAGATATGACCATGATTATAATGAGGCAGACTCTGGCAGGAGGAACGAGAGTCAGAATCAGGAGGAGAGGGGCGAATGACAAAATCCTCCACCAATGGAGAATTGACCGATAATCCAAAATGTCGGGGGGCAGCCTAAACAGTCCAATGTCTTTGACCGACTAGGTGCAAGTGAGCAAATGCATAGGGATGAATACCTGAGGGATGTACTCAATAATCGAAGAGAAAGACACAATGAGTACTTCCCCCCAGCTCCACTCGCTCCAGCAATAACAGATGTTGTGCATGCCCAGATAGATGCCTTGAATCAGGTCGTGCAGCAACTAGTTGGGAATAAAGCGTCCCATATATAATTTGATCGGAGAAAAGGCACCCATTTGTTCATAGAATTGTTATGGCAGAGGTTCCAAGAAATTCAAGATGCTGATTCTACCCAACTTTACAGGAGGCCAAGATCCAGTATCTCACGTGAACAAGTTTGAGATACAGATGGACATCCAAAATGTGTCAGATGATGCTCGGTGCATAATTTTTCCTGCCACTTTATCTTAATTTGCTCAGGAATGGTATTTCAAGTTCTCTCCAGCCAGCATAGTTTCCTGGGAGATGTTCGTAAATGAGTTTTACGGACAGTTCTATGCTGGTCGAATACACCCAACAAAGGCTAATCAATTGGTCGACATTTGGCAGAAGGAGGGAGAAACCCTAAAGGAGTATATCCAGTGATTCATGAGAGCAGTTGCACAGGCCAAAACTGTTGGAGACGAGGGAAAGATGATGGCACTCACAGCTGGAGTATGGTGCCATTTTCCCCTCTAGAGTAGTTTCCGAAAGAATGGAGTCAAGTGCACTCAGGAATTTCTGGATCGAGCATACAAGTATATCAAACTCGAGAAGGTCATCACCAATGAAGGAAATTCTCCTAAGGATGACCAAGGCAAGAAAGAAGACCCTACCAAAGCTGCCAATTGGTCTGGTATGCCCAACAACAACGGCAAAGGTAATGGAAAAAAGGGGGGAAAAGGGGGAACAACGAACTGACAACATCTGATAGCAAGCGCCCCAAACAAAACAGATATGAACCAAGGTTCACCAATTACATTGCCCTGGTCGATAGTTGAGCTGAAGTATATCAGGCCAGTCATACCACTGTTCCCTTAGGCGACCAGCCCCGATTAGAAAAGATATTTCAAAAGGATACGACCGAGTTTTGTTGTTTCCACAACGACTATGGCTATGACACCAACGAGTGTAACCAGCTTAAGGATGAGATCGAGTTCCTTATCCAAAAAGGACATCTGAGGAGATATGTAAGAGCAGAAGAAGGCTCTCATTAGGAGACTTACAGAGGCAACGAGCAGGCACCTGCACGCCAACGCTTGTCTCCTCTACAGCCAGCTCCAATCGCTGGTACATTGTTAACCATCTGCGAAGGACGTACATAGCAGGTGACAGTGGTAAGGCAAAGGGAGTTATATTCCAGAACCCTACGTCACGATCAGGACATCGAAATGCTAAATGTCGAGGAGCGAACTCCCAAAAAAACTCAAACAAAGGAAGAATTGATAACTTTCTTTGAGCTTGACACACAGCATGTCCAATTTACCCACTCATATCCTCTGGTGGTGGACGTTCAGTTCGCCAACATGATGGTAAAGCGAGTGTTGGTAGATACAGGAAGCTCAATCAATATTTTGTATAAGTCTTCACTAGAAAGAATGAAATTGTCAGTGCAAGATTTAGAGCCATGCAACCAAACCATCTATGGTTTCTCCAGCGAAGGGCTAGCACCAACAAGGTCGATCAGGCTCCCAGTCACAACAGGTATTGCATCTACAAACATGACATTACTCGCTACTTTCATAGTAGTTGATTGTAGGTATGCATATAATGTTGTGATCGGAAAACCCATACTCGTTGACCTGCGAGCTGTAACCTCAGTCTGGTATTTGGCAATGAAGTTTCCCACTGATGCCGGAGTAGGATGCATATTAGGAAACCAATGAGAAGCCAGAGAATGCTACAATTCCTCGATCATAAAAGCAAGGAGAGGCGGATCAGAAAATGGAGCTGAAAAAAGGTTGTTGATAGTAAATGAAACGCAGGCCCAATCAGGTGAACAGGTCACCAAATAGGGCATTTCCCAAAGTGAGGATAGGAACTTAGATCCTCTCTTTGGGGATTTTGAAGAAAACATTGGACCTGTGGAGGACCTCAAGGAGGTCCAGTTAGAAGAGAAAGATCCGACCAGAGTTGTGAAAGTCGGTAAAAACTTAGAGACAACAATGAAAAACGAATTGGTGGAGTTTTTGAAGAAACACTAGGAGGTCTTTGCTTGGTCGCATAAAGATATGATTGGGATAGACCCAGCAGTGATCAGCCATGTCTTGAATATAGATAAAAACTATCCACCTGTACAACAAAAAAGAAGGCTACTCGACAAAGATAGATCTAATGCTCTAAAAGAAGAAGTCGAGAAGCTGAGGGAAAATGGATTCATCAGGGTAGCGTTTTATCCATCTTGGGTTTCTAATCCCGTAATAGTTCCCAAGCCAAATGGTAGGTGGAGAACGTGCGTGGATTTCACCGGCCTTAATAAAGCCTGCCTAAAAGATTGTTTCCCACTTTCAAGAATCGACCAGCTGGTCGATGCTACATCAGGACATGAAGTTTTATCATTCATGGATGCGTGCTCTGGTTATAATCAAATTAGTATGCACCCAACTGATGAAGATCACACTATCTTTCGAACAGATACGGGACTTTACTGTTATAAAGTAATGCCCTTCGGTTTGAAAAACGCTGGTGCAACTTACCAGCGACTAGTTAACCATATGTTCAAAGAACTAATCGGCAATAACATGGAAGTCTACGTCGACGATATGCTGGTTAAGTTGAGAAAGGCCGAAGAACACACCAAGGACCTACAAGAATGCTTCAACATCTTGAACAAATATCAAATGAAATTGAATCCTCTAAAGTGCTCACTTGGTGTTGGATTAGGGAAAATTTTGGGATTCTTAGTAAACTCACGAGGAATCGAAGCAAATCCCGAAAAAATTCAAGCATTGATCGAGATGCAATCTCCTGCCAAAGTTAAAGACATTCAAAGCCTGACTAGAAGAATTGTTGCCCTAAGTAGATTCATAACCAAGTCAATGGATAAGTGTGTCCCATTTTTTAATCTACTCAAAGGAAACAAAAAATTTGAATGGACAGAGGAGTGCGAACAGGCTTTTCAGGCGCTCAAAGCCTACATGTCACAACCGCCTATTTTATCCAAGTCGGTCGAAGGAGAAACTTTGTACATCTACTTAGCAATAACGGAGTGTGATGCTAGTGTTGTTTTGATGAGAGAGGAAGACAACATTCAAAAAGCAGTATATTACGTAGCAAAAGGCTAGTGGGAGCAGAACTACGATATCCACCCATAGAGAAATTGGCCTACTGCTTGATACTGGCGTCTAGAAAATTGCAACCCTACTTTCAAGCTCACCCCATAATAGTACTTACCGACCAGCCACTACACAAAAACCAGAAGTCGCTAGTCGACAACTAAAATGGGCAGTTAAGTTGGCACAATTTTAAATTTCCTATGCACCATGAGCAGTCATAAAGGGGCAAGTGCTAGCGAATTTTGTTGTAGAATTCACTAGACCCTGCCAGTGAACTAATGATGGAGACCGATGATCAAAATCAAACCCCTACCTGGAAGATGTTCGTAGATGGATCTTCAAACGAGCACAACGCCGGGCAGGGCTGATTTTAATCACACCTAATGGACATTGGTTTCATTGTGCGATTAGATTCAACTTTATGGCCTCTAATAATGAAGTCGAATACGAGGCTCTACTCGCAGGAATAAGACTAGCCAAAATTATGAATATAAAGTCACTAGAAATATATAGTGATTCCTAGCTCGTATTATATTATGGGAGAAGATCAGGCTAGGGGTTTCAAGATGGTTACTTATTTGAACAAGGCAAAGGATTTATTGGCATAGTTTTAGAAGTATACTCTCCAGCAAGTACCTCGCGATTAGAATTCAAACATCGATGCCTTAGCAAAATTGGCAACTGCTAAAGATGTTGGCGCTTTGAGCATAGTACCAGTTGAACGTTTGTTGGCACCAAGTATTCAAGTGGACGAATCTTCGCTAATTGTACAAGTGTCAAACACGTGGATGACTTCCATCATTAAATATATCGAAGAAGGATTATTACCAGCAGATATAAGTAAGGCAAGGACGCTTCAAAGACAATCGTCTCGATTTATTTTGGTTGATGGAGTCTTGTATAGACGAGGATACTCAATGCCTTTATTACGGTGTGTTTCTAAGGAAAAGGCTAAGAAATTGATGCAAGAAGTACATGAAGGTTTCTGCGGAGATCATGTTGGGGGGCAAAGAAGATTCTCCAGCAAGGCTATTTTTGGCCAACTATGATCAAAGACTCTATAGAATTCATTAAGAAGTGTGATAAGTGCCAACGATTTTCCAAGATACCATGAGCAGCCCCAAATGAGCTTAAACAGATGCAAAGCCCATGGCCATTCGCATTATGGGGAATTGACCTGATCGGATCTTTGCCTAGGGGAAAGGGAATGTCAAGTATGCAGTAGTTGTTGTTGACTACTTTACTAAGTGGGTCAAAGCTGAGCCACTCGCAACAATCACGACCAAGAAAGTATTGGATTTCGTCGTCAAAAATAGTATATGTTGATATGGGTTGTTGAAAAAAATTGTCTCAGATAATGGAACACAATTTGAGAGTGACCTTTTCACTGATTTATGCGAACGACACTATATTATAAAGAGTTTTTCGTCAGTTGCTCATCCACAAGCCAACGGGCAGGTTAAAGTCGTTAACAAAACTTTAAAAGACACACTAAAGAAAAGGCTCGAAGAAGCAAAGGGGGTGTGGCCAGATCAATTGCCAGAAGTAATTTTGTCATATAGAACATCTCACCGAACAGCAACATGCCATACACCATTTTCCTTGGCCTATGGGTATGAAGTCATGTTACCGGTTGAGTTAGATCCACCATCGCATAGAAGGCTGACATACGACCAGAGCACAAATAACCAATTATTAATGAAATCTTTGGACTTGGTCAACGAAAGGCGAGAGCAGGCTCAACTCCGAGTTACAGCTTACAAGCAAAAGGTTGCTCGATATTTTAACTCTAAAGTACGTGAAAGAAAGTTTAACGTGGATGATTTGGTACTTAGAAGAGTTTTTCTCAACACTCGCGCCAGAATGCTGGAGTACTCGGACCAAACTGGGAAGGTCCATATCAAATTGAAGAAATTATTCAACCATGCACATATAAACTTGCTTGCTTAAATGGAGATCTCATTCCTCACTATTGGAATGGAGAACACCTGCGCAAGTATTATCAATAAACAATTCTTTTTAAAGAATTGGCTTGTATTAATTTTACTTTCTACAAGTTTGCGAACAAGGGTTGGGCAGTTAGATGGTTGGTAGCTTATAAGTAATTTTTTATCACTCGTACAGACACGAATTTTTTCCATTTCATTACGAGAAATAAAATGAATTGTGCGCAGACAGATATTCTTGCCAATTATTGTATTTATTACAAGTATTTGCTCATTACGTGTGTTGTTTTGCTATATTATCATTGATTGTTTATAAGTATACAAGCAGTGATGTTCGAATAGGTATTCGTCATGGCAAGTGACTGAGAACCTTAAGCTCCTCGATCACTTGGGGGCATATAAGATCCTAAGCAAGAAAAGCATATCAACAATCATATGTTAACACATGAGCAAAATAAGGGAAAGCATACTACGACACTTAGAGTATTTTTCAAAAAAATTTAGTTAATTTTGTGAAATCTTAATAAAGTGTTATGCTAAGTTCGGTCATACGAGCAGATGTTATAATAGCAACGAGAATATATTATAACATCACAATGAAATGTATTTACACCACGAGCAATTGCTACTCGAAGGTAATTAAAAATATTAACATGAAATTAAAGTTGGTTTAAGCAGCAAAATTGTCTTAACATTACGAACTCTTATTCGTATGTTTTAATTACATAGATAAAGTTGCTACTGTGGAGTTGGAAGAGGGTCTTGCTGCGACTGTTGATTGACTGAAGTTTCGGCGTCTTCTTCAGCACCATCGATGTCTGTCGCCAAAGAGATTTCAGGAGAATTCGAGGCATTCTGAGCATTCCTTTCATCCTCTAGACGAGCAGCGCACTTGGGGAGTTCAGTTTGTTTAGCCTATTCGGGAAGATAATCAAAGTTTGCCTCTGGATTGTTCTTCCAAAACATGTAGAAGCAGTTGAAGGTAGCTCCTCGGAATCTCTCCAAGTTTTGGGAATTTGTCTCCTCGAGCAACTTCACTCGCTCCTCTAGACCAGAGGCCTTATTCATGCTCGCCTGCAGATCCTCTTGAAGTTTGGCTGCTTCCTTATAGTTAGTCTCGGAGGCTTCCTTAAACTTCTCCTTGGCAGCAACTACTTTGGTCAGATCTTCTTGGCTCCTCCAGCTCCTCGGTTAAATTGGCAATTTTGTCTTCAGCCACCTTAACCCTCTCCTCGCATGCCTTAATCTCCTCAACATGTTTTGCGACGACCTCCTCAGCGCCAGCCATTATTCATGGTTAAGATACCCTGCAAACAGTAGAAGAATGAAGTGTTTAGAGCTAATCAAAGGAAATGTTGTTCAACTAAAACACAATACAGAAGAAACTTACACTGAGCAGTTCGTTGAACCCACGACCAAGGACCTTGCTTGGTTTCAATGCAGGTAGACAGGCAAAGCCCTCCTGGCTGTGATGATGCTTGGACAATTTCTGTAGTTTTTCATTTGTTGAGCTATAGGCATTGCTCGGTAAATCTGCAGCCAGAGATATTCCTGTCTGGTTGGTGGAAGGAATAGTGCGAAGAGGAGGAGGAGACGTAGTTGATTTAGACGGAGCAAGAGCTGGAGGGTCCTCTGCTCGACTCTTTTTCTAGAGGGCTCCCCACTGCCTTCTCCAGGGTGTTTTCTGCTCGACTTCTTCCTGCTCGGAGGAGCATCTGCGGAAGCGTAGATATCGAAGGCGTCATCAGATGGCATGACTACAAAACAAGAACAAACGAGCAAGAATATTAAAAATAGTTTGGCACAATGAAGGAATAAAGTAAAGATAAATTCTAAGTAGTATACCCAAACTATTATTACTGGTCGCTACATTATCTAAAGAACTACTGCTACACTCACTATCTGCCTCGAAGAAGTCCAAGCTAAAACTACTGGTCATAAATTTAAAGTTTCCATCCCTATCGAATAAATGACAATGGATGGGAAGATTATCTAGGAGTGAGAAATCTATACCGTTCTCGTCTGAAGATTCGAGTATAGGGCTAGTGTATTAAGGTAGATTTTGTTTTCCCCTCCCATGTTGAGTAGGGGTATTAGCAGCTCGAGTGTTAGGGGTTGGTTCTCAGATGGTCACTCCCATTGGTCGCCGCCTCTGGGGTTATGACACATCTTGCTGCTGCTTGGGGATGTCTTGTCCTTCAGTGCCCGCTCCAGTGGCACTCCCCGTGGTGGATTCCCTCACTTCCTGGTGAGGTTCTAAAAGGCCGACCATCCTCAAATTGCTCTCCGTGACTAGCTCCTTGACGTTTTTTTTCTATATTTGTCATGCTAGCCAAGGCTGCGACTCTTACTCCATTTCTAGAGTAGGGCTTGGTCGGTACCATGGACCTAGATGTAGCGTAAAACAACTAAGGACAAGGAAAGAAAAAAAAATGAATAGATAAATGTCGACCACAGATTGAAAGTTTACCTCCTCGTGTGAAGGCCAAGTTTCCAGCAACCAAGTCGGTTGTAAGGAAGTACTCTTGGAAGTACCTTCCTACATTGGACTTGTGGGTAATATCACTCAAGAATGTTTGAGTAGATGGCAAAAGTGGAAGAACCACTTGTTATTCTAATTGGGGTTGGATTTGAGATTAAACAGGTAGTTGATCTCATGCGAAGTAGGCACAAGCCATTTTTTGTGGTTGTATAGGATATAGAGTGTTGAAAGTACCCTATATCCGTTGGGTGTTATTTGGAAGGGGGCGACCTTGAAATAATTGGCGACTCCTCGAAAAAAGGCATGCAAGGGCAAGACTGCGTCTGCTTCAATATGATACCTTGACCAGGCACTATAGGCACCTTCGACTACGTTTGTCCTCCGGTCGGGTGTTGGTTTGTATAGGGTAATCTTGGAAATCCCATACTTCTTGGCATTATTTTACCACCATCCTAGTTGATATGATTCTAGGAGGGGCAATGTACCAGTCTACCTCTGCTCGAGAGTCGTCACGAGGACGGGCTTTGGGCTGAATGTATGGTGGAGAAACATTTAAAGGTTGAGGGTCACTTGAAGGACCCTCGGCATTGGAAGGTGAATCTGTGGTTTTCTTTTTCCTACGAGCAATGTATTTTACACAACCCATGTTTGATTGGTTCTGTGGCAGATTGTATGGAGGATTGGTCATAGGGTTTGGGTGTGAAGATGAAGGCTCAAGAAAAGGCAAAGAAGGTTGTTCTTGATCTTCGAACAGCAAAGCGAGAAGATTGTCATCTATTGGTCTCTCACCACCCCAGGGATCATGCATGAATATCTGAGACGAGCAAAGAGGGAAGTGAAAATCTACGACCAATAGATAACAGAAAGAGAAAAGCAAGGATAACATTGCTTGTGTACAAAAGTTAAGTTTTTATACGACCAGCAGCATCCTGATAAAAACACAATAAACATGTGAGCAGGTTGGAAAAATATATTAAAAAGTGAATGTGAAAAGTTTTTTCAGAATAACTTTTCAACTCCGAAAATAGGCAGGAAAAACCTAGTTTTTCTGAAATCTCAAAATCAAATTTTCACTTCAATTTTGGGCCAGAAATCAGTGTACCTATACCCCACATTGCTTTTTAAGCATTGTATAGTATTTAGATTGCCTAAAATATCTATTCTAGCATACTTATTCTATGTATGTTAGCCTAAACTCGGTTACCCAAGAAATATCTCAAGAACTGTAGAAACTCAGTTACGGAAACTCGTGAATCAAGATCAGAATATACAAAAATTTCTACAAAAATAAGAGGATGGATTCGAAAACTTACATGGAGTATGCATTGTAGGAGAAATCACAAAATTTTTGCTCGAAGACGTCTCAAATTACACTAAAGTCTCTAGGTTTTCTTGAATGTTTTTATGAGTTTTTGATAAGAGAGAAGGTTCGGGTAAAGAAATGAAAAATGTAAAGGGAGATTATATTTATATTTCTCGGGGCAGTTATAAAAGGTAATGATAGGAGTAGGATTCGATGTGGCAATAACCGTCAAAACATTTATGGGAAATTGTAAAGGTCATAATTACTTGCTTTTTCAAAAAAGTACTGCAGATGTGACAGGTCGGATAGATTGTTTGTCGAGTAAGTTTACTAAATGTTCATTGAGTTAAAATAAACTTGGGGGTCAAATGTTTACCCTGAAAAATACTTACTTGCTGACGTGTCAAAACCAATGTGCGCGTGGGTGTCACGTGATTATTTAGTGATTACATTCAGGCCGACCAGCGACCAGAGATAGAAGTTGCACGATGGATTCATGAAAGATGCTATATAGTATGGCAGAAGATGTGCTGACATATGCAACCAGGTCTAGTCGTAGTAACGAAGCTAGAGTTCAAATATAGTTATAAGTCGAATATTTTCAAGATATTTGATCCTATTTTTATTTAAAGATTATGATTTCTGTTATTATTCGGACATGCTTGTAACAAAATGAAGACACAAGCCATTGGCCCATATGTACATCCTTGAGCCTATAAATATGATTCAAAGAGATTCATTCAGGAGGGCAGTAATTTGTATTCAGAAAGAACTAGTGCTTTATATACACGACTTCTGTATCCTTTTTTGGAGCTTGTGAAACTCAGTGAACTCTAGTTTGCTAATCGCAAGTTTCATAATACATCAATAAAAACAGTAAATGGAAGTAGGTTATTACCAAGATCTAGGGCCGAACTACTATAAATCCTTGGGTTGTTTAGTTCTTGCATTAAGCTTATAAATCTTTATCGTTTTAGTGACTCTGTGTCGTTAGCTAAATCATCAGTCAACAATATATATAGATTAATAGAGAATGTTAAAATATATATAGATTCACAAAGATATATATATATCTATTTTTAAATAATAATATCTTATAAATATCTCATTTAATTGTAAAAAATTACATTTATTATTATTATAATATATAAAATGAATAAAAAAATTAGATTAAAGGAGAAAATAGATAAAGTGGTTTGAAGAGTGTTTAGAGTGCCACATCATCTCCTTAGTGTTCTCATTTATATATATGGATAGATTTTTAAATAATAATATCTTATAAATATCTCATTTAAATTTAAAAAATCATATTTATTATTATTATAATATATAAAATGAATTAGATTAAAGGAGAAAATAGATAGAGTCGTTTGAAGAGTTTATAGAGTGCTACATTATCTATTTGGTGCTCTCCTTTATATAGATATACTAGAAAACATAGTCGCGCTTCGAGCAGTTTTTTGTAAAGATTAAAAAATATATTTTTTTAAATATATTTTGGGAGATTGTGTGTAACTGATTCCTTTTCACCATAACCGTACAACATGCTCCATATATGGATAGGTAAGGGTGTCTTGACTATAATTTTTTTCATGATAATGTTCATTATATAGCAAGCCTCCTGCATGTTTTTGAGAAATTCGAAATAATTAAAGTGCCAAAAATAAAATTCAAACTACTTGTTGTACTTGTGTTTTTATTTAATATTAGTATTATTTTATATGCTTTGCATTGCATTGTATTTTTTTTTTTTTTTTTTTGCTTATTATATAAATTTTTTAAGATTTTTATATTTTTAGGGTAGAAAATTTATAAATCATGATATTTTACATAATCATTCATTTTTTTTAAATAAATATTTTGATTAATTTAATTAATAACGTTCTTAATGAAATTAATATCACGTGTATACATGCTCATATTTTTAATTGATAAGATATTTTAGTTTTAAATTTAAAATATCGAAACAATAAATCTTCAAGATAAATGTCAATTTATATATGATTCATTTATTATTATAATTATTAAAAAATTAGTTATTCCTAAATATTTTATTTAAATATAAATAAAAATTATTTTTATTTTAAATTTGAGATATCAAAACAATAAAAAGTAAATACAGATGGAAAAATTTGAAATAAATGTCAATTATATATTATTATAATTATTAAAAAATTATTTATATATAAATAAATTAAGATATTTTAAATTTTGAATTTGAAATTTGAAACAATAAAAAGATTATCATGAATTGGAAAATGTTCAAGATAAATGAGAATTTATATATGGTTGATTTATTATAATAATTATTAGAAAATTAATTATTAATAAATATTAAGAAGAGAGTTACGGAATAAATTTGAGATTTTGACTTGAATTCTCCTTTTATTTATTTTTTAAAAAAAATTGTGTGATATTTTCCAATTTTGACATTGTCATCATTTAAAATATATCTGACGACAAACTTTATAGGTGTTGACCCTTGTTTTGGTCAACTGACACGGAGTCAAATGCTTGATGTGATAGAAGGTATTGAAATGGATCTAATGGAAAGAACAGTAAACAACACAACAAATTATAGTGGTTCGGCCCCACAAATTGGTAATGACCTACGTCCACTTAAGCTGTTATTGATATTGATTCTCAAAGGAGTGATCAAAGAACTAGGGTTCTTCAAGTTTCACAAGCCTTAGAGGGGTCAATAATACAATCGAAAGATAATAGTTATAATTCTCTTGTAAAGCATAAACTCAGAATTAACCAAAAATCCAAAAGTCCCATCCCTTGAGCTATTTCTTCTCTATTTATAGGCTCAAGGAGGATTACATAAATTTGTTACAGATATTTTTTCCTAAATAATCGGATACTCAGGAATTATGGGAGATAATCTCGGATATGATTGCAATTGCATAAGATCTTCTCAAAATATACAGAGTATACGACCAAGCTGGTCGTATATAAAATTCAAATGTTATGCCAGGGGAATCTCCCTGGTCGATAGTCGAACAGAACCTCTTCCAGGTGTCAGTCACGTGTTAAAAATGTTTGTCACGTCATCCACGCCTATTTTTTGGATAACATTTGCCCCCCAAGTTTATTTATTGCGACCAACAATAAGTAAACTTAGGAAAGAAACTTTTCATATGCCCCACGAAATCTGTCAGAGCCCTCGTGCGTTTTTGAAAACCATGACCTAATCATGTCTAATCAAGCCTTTTCAGTTTTCAATAAACCACTCTAACGGCTGTTACACTCCCCCATGCTTCGAAAAAGGGAACTCATGATTACTACTTTTTGTCACACCTCGGTTTCTATAAGTAACCTTCTCATTCACCTTTTACTCACCATTTCCTGCAAAGAACTCTCAAGAACTCCATCCCAGATCTCAGAACTTCGAAGGTCTCTCGTCACTTTTCTGAAGGGTTCTTTGTTTGCAAGCCCAAATTCGTCCCATTTCAGAATCTCCAACCTTCATCCAGGTAATTTTCTTTGTCTTTTAAACTCTTTGAGATGCCATGCATACTGCTTTTGAGTTATAAGACTGTTTGTAGAGATTTTGTATAAACCGTTTGATGCTTGATAGGGTAGTGTACTTTTTCTCTGTATAAGTTAGGAATTAGTTTGATAGTCAGGATCATAGGTTTAGGGCATAAAATCGACGTAAAAATTCGATTTTTAGGCTAGTTGAAAAATTGAGTTTTTCCCGCCCTTTTGGAGTTGACAAAGCTTCTTTTCAGAAAACTTTTTACTTTCACTTTTTGATCCGTTTTTCAAACTGCTAGCATAAAACTTAGTGTTTCAGTTAGAATGTTGCTGGTCGATAGACGCGAGCAACGTTATTCCAACTTTCAACATAAGCTTCCAGGTTGTGCGTCTTATCTCCTCCTTTGTTTGTTTGCAGTTCATATGCAAGATCCGTGGGGAGGAGAAAGAGCTATCGACGACGATCTCTTAGTTCAACTACTTGAAGACGAAGAACAACCTTCGACCTTGATATCAGATATTCCTTCTTCTCGTGTTAACCTAAACACTTCCCCAGTTTTGACTCAAAATATGGCTCGTACCAAAACCAAAGCTTGAAAAAGAAAAACTTCCAACACTTCTCATCAGCCTACTGTTGATGCTCCCTCGACTAGTGGTCGAGACAAAAATTCCCTCGACCCAAATGTCCAAAGGCATGCCCACCCTCGGCACGTTATTCAGCCGGATGTCAAGTGGCATGTAGTCGCTGAAAGTAGGGTGACGATCAAGATGATCGCCAACTACTTAAATAAATACAATCTGACAGGGGTGACCCTAGTCAAGCCTAACCCAGACCAAAGGGCTAATTTTCCTGGAGGTGCTTACAGCACCTGGTCGCAGTTTCATGTTGAGGCAGGAGCCACTTTGCCTCTTCATGCATTCTTTCAGAGGGTGGCCAACTATTTTGGAGTTGCCCCCTTCCAAATTACCCCAAACGGATATAGAATGCTCGCTGCACTCTATATCCTGTATAGCCAAAAAAAATGGCTTGTGCCGTCACCACATGAGGTCAACTACCTGTTTGACCTTAAGTCTAACCCCAACCAAGAAGGCACGGGGTTCTTCCATCTTTGTCATCAGGAAACCGAGCGCACTTTCCTGACCGACACGACCCACATCTCGAACGTAGGGAGGTACCACCAGGAGTACTTCCTTACGCCCGACCTGGTCGCGGAAAATCTGGCCTTCGCTCGTGGAGGTAAAACTTTCTTATCACTTGCTGAATTCTTCTCTGGGTGTTTTCCTCCGCAATATCTTAAACTCTTGATGTATTACAGGCCCGTGGTTGCGACCAAAACCAACTCCGAGAATGGTGTCAAGGGCGGTACTCTTAGCTGGCATGCCAGATGCTGAAAAGAGTGTCAAGGCTCTGGTTACTGAGGCTAACCTTGGGTTGGCCGGCCTTTGGGCCCCCCAATCAGAGGCAAGGGGGCCTTCGTCAGGGAGTGCTCGCGCCGAAGCGGAACCCGAGCAGCAACCCTAAGCATCTCCTCCGCGGAGGAGACCAACTGGGATTACGATCAGGGAACCTGCTTGCACTCACCGAGCAGAGAGGCCCTCGGCTCCCAAAGGAAAAGGAAAGCAGAAGGCCGCCGAGCCTGACGAACTTTTTGACGACTCGTCAGATGATAATGGTATAGTAATTTCGCTTTTAAACAATTTGCCAATTCCCTGTCTTCTGTTTGACAGGGATGGCAACTTTAAGAATGCTCCAATCTTAAATTCAGATTTCTTTCAGGCAGTAAGTAGTTCAGTAAATAATGTAGCGACCAATAGTTATAGCGCGTGTACTTTACTTGTAATCTCTTCACTTTCATTTTTTGGCCCTGTGTGACCATCTTGTCTTACTGCCCGCGTTGTTTCCTTTTGTGTAGATATGGACTCTGAGGACGTGTTCGAGCATTACAGGACTGCTACCGCCTTTTCTAACCAGAAGAAGAACAACAAGAGGGCTCGAGGGGAGAGCAGTAAAACTGCCTCAAAGAAAGTCCGAACTGACGACCCTCCGGCTACCGCCCCTTTGAAGGAGAACTCACCACCTCTCTCGCCACTCGAGCAGTCGGCCTCAACTCCTTCGGTCGGTCAATCTTCCAATCCTGCAACACCCGTCAACCAGCAGCCTTCTCCTAAGGCTCCTAGTATCCAAACCTTGCGCACTCCGCCCGAAGGCTCCCTGCCCAGTCTCGTGGTCAGCTCTGCCAGGGAGAGAATATACAAGCTCTCCAAGCATAAACGTAGTCAGGCCGCCATTACTGAAACTACCTCTATGGAGGTTGATCAAGTTCTCAATAGAGGACTGAACGAGATAGTTAGCGTAAGTCAACTCCTGATGATGTAACATTTATTTTCGATTCCTTGCCTTTGCCTTATTTTTTTTCTATCTGACTTCAGGGACTACTGACCATAACCGCTGGCTGGCGTCGTGCTGGGGCGTTGGTGTCTTGGGGCAGGAACTTCAATACCAGGTTTGCTAAGGCTAAGAAAGCACTCGAAGATCAAAACAACGAGCTTGCTAAACAGAATTGCGAGTTGCTTGCAGAGAACACGGAGCTGTCTAAGCAGAAGGATGAACTGCTCGAGAAAAAAGCTACTCTGACCGAGGAGCTGCTGGAAACCCGGAACTCCCTGAAGAAATCCAACGAAGCCAGGGAAAGCTCCACACTCAACTACCAGCAAGTTGTACATCTCGAGCTTGATCTGATCGCGAGCAGGCAGGAGGCAGAGGAACTCGGAAGACGAGTGAAAGAGATTGAGGAGGCTGGAGATAAGAACTTGGAGAAATACAAGGAAGCCACTCATTTTTGCTTCTACGAGTTCTGGAAGCACAACCGGGAGGCTAACTTCAGCTATCTATCTGAACGCTTGAGGAAGACTTTAATGGCGCAGTGTGTCATTCGCCTAGAAGAAGAAGAGAGGGCTGAAGTGCCTACCTCCCCAGAGATTTCCTTAGCAGCAGAGATAGATGGTGCGGACACTGAAGCTGGCCCAGCCGTCGACCAAGACGTTCCTCAAGACCCTCCAGCTCCTTAATCTTTTTCTTTTTCTGTTATCTCAACTACACGAACCACGGGTCGTGATGTAAAGACAATATTTTTTATTGCTGCAAGGGTAGCTATTTTACTTTTATTTGAACAGTTACATCCGAGCAGTACTGCTCGCGGTGTAAAAGGATTCCTTTGACATTATAATATTTCTGCTTTATTATAATATATGTTCGTATGACCGAACCTAGCATAGTACGTTGGCTTGATTTAACAAAATATAAATTTTGAAAAATACTCTAAGTGTCGTAGTATGCTTTAACTTATTTTGTTCATGTGTTTACATACCTCTTGGTATGCTTTGCTTTCTATGTGCCTTATATGCCCCCCAAGTGACTGAGGAGCTTTAGGTCCTTGGTCACTTTCCTTGACCACAACCCGTACGAACATTACTGCTCGGTATAAAATGTAAAACTTATAATACAACAAAACACACGTAATGAACAAATACTTGTAAAAAATTACAAAGTTTGGCAAGAATGACTGGCTGCGCACAGTCCCTTATAATTCTCGTATTTAAATGGACTAAACATGTCTTTACGAGTGATCTTTGAAAGATCTTACACTTATAAGCGATTAGCCATATAACATGACTAACCCTTTTTCAAAACTTGTAAAAAGTAAAAATTAATACAAGCCAGTCCTTTAAGAAGGACTGTGTATTGATAATACTTGCACAGGTGTTCTCCATTCCAATAACGCGGAACGAGATCTCCATTTAAGCGTGCAAGTTTATAGGTGCCTAGATGAAAGACTTCTTCAATCTGGTAAGGTCCTTCCCAGTTTGGTCCAAGTACTCCAGCAGCTGGGTCGCGGGTGTTTAGAAAACTCTTCGAAGCACTAAGTCTCCGACGTTGAACTTTCTTTCTTTTACTTTGGAGTTACAATACCGAGCGACTTTTTGCTGGTACGCAGCTACTCGGAGTTGGGCTTTCTCTCATTTTTCCTCGATCAGGTCTAGGGACTCCATCAACAGTTGGCTATTTTGGTCTTGGTCGTATGTGATTCTGCGATGCGAGGACGGATCTAACCCAACAGGCAACATTGCCTCATACCCATATGCTAAGGAAAAAGGGGTATGGCCTGTTGCTGTTCGGTGAGAAGTTCTATACGACCAGAGGACTTTAGGCAGCTGTTCTGGCCATGCTCCTGTAGCTTCTTCAAGCCTTTTCTTCAGAGTATCCTTCAATGTCTTATTTACTGCTTCGACTTTCCCATTTTCTTGCAAATGAGCAACTGAAGAAAAACTCTTGATGATGCCATGCCTTTCGCAGAAGTTTGTGAACATGTCACTATCAAACTGGGTGCCATTGTCTGAGACAATCTTTCTTGGCAATCCATATCGACAAACAATGTTCTTGATGACAAAATCAAGTACTTTCTTTGTCGTTATGGTTGCGAGTGGCTCAGCCTCGGCCCATTTGGTGAAGTAGTCGACCGCCACCACTGCATATTTCACTCCACCTTTTCCTGTCGGCAAGGATCCGATTAAATCAATACCCCATACTGTGAAGGGCCATGGGCTTTGCATCTGCTTTAACTCATTAGGAGGTGCCCGTGGGATCTTGGAAAATATCTGACACTTATCATATTTTAGCACAAACTCCATCGAGTCTTCGTTCATTGTTGGCCAGAAATAACCTTGCCTTAGAATCTTCTTTGATAAGCTCTGCCCCCCAGCGTGGTCTCCACAGAAGCCTTCATGTACTTCCTTCATCAATTCTTTAGCCTTTTCTGGTGTAACACACCTGAGTAATGGCACTGAGTATCCTCTTCGGTAAAGAACACCATCGACCAGTATATACCTAGCAGCCTGTCTCTGAAGGGTCCTAGCTTTGTTTCTACCTGCTAGTAGTATACCGCTTGTGAGATACTCCAAGTATGGTGCCATCCACGTATCTGCTAATCGGACCTCCATATTGGTTTCGTCTGCTCGTATGCTTGGCTCGCGCAACCGTTCAACTGGCACTATATTTAAAGTGTCAGCATCCTTTGCACTCGCGAGTTTGGCTAAGGCATCTACGTTTAAATTCCGATCTCGAGGTATTTGCTGGAGGGTATATTTTTCAAATTGCGCCAACAAATCTTTTGTTTTGTTCAGATAGGCCACCATTTTTAGGCCTCGTGCTTGATACTCCCCTAAGACCTGATTCACTACCAGCTGTGAATCACTGTAAATATCCAGCACTTTTATGCTCATGTCTTTGGCCAACCTTAACCCAGAGAGTAGGGCTTCATACTCGGCTTCGTTGTTCGAAGCGATGAAATCAAACCTAATTGTACAGTGAAATCGATGCCCTTCCGGCGTTATCAATATCACTCCTGCTCCTGCGTGGGATTCGTTGGACGATCCGTCTGTGAATAGCTTCCACGAAGGAGCTTCAACTTGAGGCTCAGGCGCACTAGGCTATTCACCCTGCTCGGTGTCTGGGAGTTCAATAAATTCGGCAATGAAATCAGCCAAGACTTGTCCTTTTATTGCTGCTCGCGGTGAGTATGTGATATCGAACTGCCCGAGTTCGACTGCCCATTTCAACAAACGACCAGCAGCCTCTGGCTTTTGCAAAGCTTGCCGAAGGGGCTGATCAGTCAAGACTGTGATTGGATGGGCTTGGAAGTAAGGACGTAACTTCCATGAGGCCAAAATTAGGCAATAGGCTAATCTTTCAATGGGAGGATATCTTAACTTAGCCCCGATTAACCTCTTGCTCACATAATACACCGCCTTTTGTACGCCTTCTTCTTCTCTTACTAATACCGCACTAGCAGCATATTCGGTGATCGCCAGGTATATGAACAAAGTTTCCCCATCTACAGGCTTTGATAAGACGGGAGGCAGCGACATGTGGGCTTTTAAGGCTTGGAAAGCCTGTTCGCAGTCTTCAGTCGACTCGAACTTCTTGTTGCCCCTAAGTAGATTAAATAAGGGGACGCACTTATCTGTTGATTTTGAAATAAATCTATTGAGCGCGGCAATCCTTCCAGTCAAACTTTGCACATCTTTGATCTTTACTGGCGATTTCATATCGATCAAGGCCTTGATCTTTTCAGGATTAGCCTCGATTCCTCTTGAATTAACGATGACCCCCAAGAACTTCCCTGATCCTACTCCGAAGGAACACTTGAGAGGGTTAAGCTTCATCTGATATTTGTTCAGAACATTGAAACACTCTTGTAAATCCTTCACATGTCCTTCTGCCTTTTTTGACTTTACCAGCATGTCATCAATGTACACCTCCATGTTTACCCCGATCAACTCCTTAAACATGTGGTTAACTAGTCGCTGGTAATTCGCACCAGCATTTTTCAATCCGAATGGCATTACTTTGTAATAGTATAGCCCTGTATCGATCTGAAAGCTAGTGTGATCCTCTTCAGGGGGATGCATACTAATTTGATTGTATCCTGAGTATGCATCCATGAAAGAGAGGATCTCATGGCCTGCTGTTGCATCGACCAGCTGGTCGATCCTTGGGAGTGGGAAGCAATCTTTAGGGCAGGCTTTATTAAGGTCTGTGAAATCCACACAGGTTCGCCATTTGCCATTCGGCTTGGGAACCAGTACTAGATTAGAGACCCACGATGGATAAAACGCTACCCTGATGAACCCATTCTCCTTTAGTTTTTCAACTTCCTCTTTTAAGGCTTTTGATTTGTCTTTATCGAGCAGCCTTCTTTTTTGCTGCACGGGTGGAAAGCTTTTGTCGACGTTCAGGACATGGGTGATTACTGCAGGATCTAACCCAATCATGTCTTTATGTGACCAGGCGAAAACTTCCTGGTTCTTCTTCAAAAATTCCACCAGTGCGCGTTTGGTTGTTGCTTCTAAATTTTTGCCGACCTTTACATCTCTGGTCGGAAACTCTTTGTCAAGCTGGACCTCCTCAAGGTCCTTGACAGGTCCTACATCTTCTTCAAAATCCCCAAAGCGAGGATCTAAGTCTCTATCCTAACTTTGGGCAACACCCTATTTGGTGACTTCATCACCTGATTGGGCTTGTACATCAATGGCCATCTGCAACTTTTCTAGGGGAGCATTCCTCGACATACCCTTCTTGGCCTTAGTGATTGAGGCATTGTAGCACTCCCTTGCTTCCCTCTGGTTTCCCAACACGCGTCCTACCCCTGCATCTGTTGGGAATTTCATGGCTAGGTGCCATATAGAGGTGACGGCCCGAAGGTCAACTAGTATGGGCCTTCCAATTACAGCATTATACGCCGAAGGACAATCAACTACTATGAAAGTAGTGAGTAATGTCCTGGTAGCGGGTGCTGTACCTGCTGTTATTGGAAGCCTGATTGACCTTGTTGGAGCGAGTCCCTCACCAGAGAAACCATAAATTGTTTGGTTGTAGGGCTCCAAGTCCTTGACGGACAACTTCATTCATTCTAGCAAAAATTTATACAGGATGTTAACTGAACTTCCTGTATCGACCAACACACTTTTCACCATCATGTTGGCAATCTAAACATCCACGACCAACGGATCGGAATGTGGGAATCAGACATGTTGGGCATCGCAATCAGAGAAGGTTACTTCACCGTCCTCTGTCCGAGCCTTCTTTGATGCCCGATCCTCCACAGTCATCATCTCGATGTCCTGGTCGTGGCGTAGGGTTTGAGCATATCGTTCCCTTGCCTTTCTGCTGTTTCCCGCAAGGTGCAGGCCTCCGCAGATGGTGAGTAAGGTGCCAGCCACGGGGTCAGGCTATAAAGGTGGCGAGCGTTGGCGTGTAGGCACCTGCTCGTTGCCACCTGGAGCCTCTCGTTGGGAAGCTCCCGAGGCCCGCACGTATCTCCTCAAGTGTCCTTGTCTAATAAGGAACTCGATTTCATCCTTCAGCTAGTTACACTCGTTTGTATCGTGTCCGTAGTCGTTGTGAAAATGACAGAACTTGGTGGTATCCCTTTTCAAAATATCCTTTCGAATGGCAGCGGGTCTTTTGTAAGGTACACTGGAACTTGTGGCCTAATACACCTCTGCTCGAGACTCGACAAGGGCAGTGTAGTTGGTGAACCATGGCTCATAACGATTTCCCTTAGCGCGCTTTCTCTCGGAAGTAGAGGGTTCGTTATGGGGCCTTTTCCCCCCATTCTTGTTGTTGCCATTCCCATTGCCTTTGTCGTTTTCGTTGCCGTTGGGCTTTGACCCATTGGCGGCTTTGGCGGGGTCTTCAGTCCCCTTATCTTTATTTGGGGTCTTTCCCCCGCTGGCAATCGCATCTTCGAGCTTGATGTATCAATCAGCTCGATCCAAAAATTCTTGGGTAGTTCTAACCCCATGCTTCCTGAGGCTACTCCAAAGAGGCGTACGGCGCCTAACTCCTGCAGTCAGGGCCATCATTTTGCCTTCGTCTCCCACTGTTTTGGCCCCAGCCGCAGCTCGCATGAAACGCTGGACGTATTCTTTCAGTGGTTCTCCTTCTTGCTGGCGTATCTCGACCAGCTAGTTTGCCTCAGTTGGGTGCACACGACCCGCATAGAATTGTCCGTAAAACTCCTTTACGAACATCTCCCAAGATACAATACTTGCAGGAGGGAACTTAAAGAACCACTCCTGTGCAGCATCAGAAAGTGTTGCAGGGAAGATCCTGCATCGAGCGTCTTCGGACACCGTTTGAATGTCCGTTTGTATCTCAAATTTGTTGACATGAGACAACGGGTCACCATACCCGTCAAAGTTCGGAAGTGTGGGCATTTTAAACTTATTGGGAGTCTCCGCCACAGCAATCCTCTGGATGAAAGGAGTGCCCCTTCTCCTGTCATACTTGATGTGAGACGTTCTTCCCCCGACCAGCTGTTGCACTGCTTGGTTCAGGGCATCTATTTGGGCCTGAACGGCTTCAGGAATTGTTGGTACCTCTGGTGCCGGGGGAATGTACTCGTCGTGCCGTTCTCGGCGGTCGTTGAGTACATCCCTTAGATCATCATCTCTTCGTCATTGTTCGCTGGCTCCAAGCCGGCTAAAGACGTTGTTTTGTCTGGGCTGCCCCCCAGCATTACGTTTCGCTTGTTGATCTTCTCTAGGTGGTGGGCTTCTGCCTCCACCTCTCTCCTCATTTCTCCGACCGGAATTCCCTCTGCTTGAGTCGGCCTCATTGTAACCATGGCCATCTCTAAACCTCAATTGGCTATGGTGGGACCGACTGTCTCCTCGGTTGCCTCCTTGGGCTGGAACTTCCCGAGCATTAGGGAGAGGCCTGCGCTGGTAGGTAGGTCCCCGTGCATTATCGTGCTGTGGGGGGCCCCTGACCGCAGAGCCTATCTCCGATTTCCTTCTGTTGCCAGAAGGACGCTGTCCCCTACTCGGTGGGTGCGGCTCTTCACCCCTCGGGCGTCTAGGGCTGCGGGGCTGCTGCTCGGCCCTATTCTGCCTTGGATGTGGGGGATTTCCTTGACCAGCCTAGGATGGAGGCTGCATCTCAGGGTCCCTAGGTGGGACATCATCCTAAGGCATTGGTGGGTGCTCCGGCCTTTGAGGGCTTGTTGGCTGTATTGGAGGGCTAGGATTGGGACCCCTTTGAGGTGGTCCATTTGAGGGCTGATCAGGCTGTGAGGCAGGTGCAGCCTAATTCCTAACCAATTGGAGGGCTGCTTCGAGGGCTGCCATAGCCTCCCTCTGACGACGGTCCATCTCCGCCTGTCTTTCACTCAGCTCTTGGCGCTGACGCTCTATTTCTTGCTGTTGTCGCGCCATGGTCTCCGCAGCACTTTCTTAATTGGCCCTCAGATTGGCCAATTCATCTTGCAATACTCCCAGAGTATTTCTCAGTGTTTCGGAGTCCAGTTCCTCCTCATCAAACTCCAAGTGTGGCTCATTCTCAGCCATGTTCGGAGGAGGAGGTTGAGATGGTGCAGCGTCAGCAACCTGTCCAGTCCTCCTTGTTGTCTTTGCCATTAGTACTTCAACCGCTTCGTCTCAAGCTCTCAACGAAAGCACCAGAATGTTGACCCTTGTTTTGTTCAACTGACACGGAGTCAAATGCTTGATGTGATAGAAGGTATTGAAATGGATCTAATGGAAAGAACAGTAAACAACACAACAAATTATAGTGGTTCGGCCCCACGAATTGGTAATGACCTACGTCCACTTAAGTTTTTATTGATATTGATTCTCAAAGGAGTGATCAAAGAACTAGGGTTCTTCGAGTTTCACAAGCCTTAGAGGGGTCAATAATACAATCGAAAGATAATAGCTATAATTCTCTTGTAAAGCATAAACTCATAATTAACCAAAAATCCAAAAGTCTCATCCCTTGAGCTATTTCTTCTCTATTTATAGGCTCAAGGAGGATTACATAAAATTATTACAGATATTCTTTCCTAAATAATCGGATACTCAGGAATTATGGGAGATAATCTCGGATATGATTACAATTGCATAAGATCTTCTCAAAATATACGGAGTATACGACCAAGTTGGTCGTATATAAAATTCAAATGTTATGCCAGGGGAATCTCCCTGGTCGATAGTCGAACAGAACCTCTGCCAGGTGTTAGCCACGTGTTAAAAATGTATGCCACGTCATCCACGCCTATTTTTTGGATAACAATAGGTATTATTTATGTTATTGCCAAATAAAGTTACTTCAATTGACTTATCACATTATTGTCAAGGCAATGACAGTATCCTAAATTTTGATTTGTTGATTATTTGAGCTTAGGAACAAATGGAACTTGAGTAGCTTAATTCTACAAAGCCAAGTTTTAAGGATTTTTTGCTTCCATTATTAAGTTTCTTTATGCATAGAGGATATTTACTTCATTTAGATTTGATGAATTAAATTTCTGTACATGATTATTGTTTACCTTGTATGGTAACTTCTTAAATGTGTGAATATGTTATTGATCAGTGGCATTTTTCATACTTGTTAGTTTTAGAAGTAGGCAGATGTGATAAGTTATTATATACTATTGCTACTAAAAGATATTACAATACCTATACATATATTAAATTTTCTATGTAGCAGCATATTTTAATGGGATGGTAAATTTAGATTTTGTCAATTCTATTTACTCGTACCTCTTTCGGAAATAAATGAAGGATTATTGAGAGAGATTATAGGCTTTCGTATCATAATTATATGATTCAAGTCAAATTGTACCAAAACTTCACATATTATAATAATAATAATATATTTAATAATATCCATTGAGAATAATATATTATTTTAATTTTAATTTATATTCATATTCATATATTAAAAATATAAAATATCTTTAATTTTAAAAAAATTCTACAAAAATAGATATGAACATATTATTATAAATAAAAAAATTAATATCTTATTTAAATTTAAAATAATAGTAGTAAGTTAATTAATCACAAATAAGCAGATAAAAAATAAGATGGTTATATCATTTTTATTATGTTTTCTATTTTTTTATTCATTTTAAATAATAATAGTAATTAAATAAAAATATAAATATATTAGAACTCGCAATAACTTCCACATCATTGGAGATGGTGGAAAATCTTTCGATTGATGATGCTACAGAATCTATTTGAAGATTTATCGATTAACTTATACTTACTAATTTGTTAAAACTTTGATGTCTCTTTTTTTCCAACCACCTCCAACAATTTCAATATCACCTACACAACATAAACATCTAATAACATCTAAAACATGATAGAAAAAAAAAAAGATAAAAATGTTATAATATGATATTAATATAGAATGTTTAAAATATATATATTTACAAATAAATATTATTTATCTATATTTAAATAATAATATCTTATAAATATGTCATTTAAATTTAAAAAAATTATATTTATTATTATAATCTATAAAATAAATAAAAAAATTAGATTAAATGAGAAAATAGATAGAGTGGTTTGAAGAGTTTTTAGAGTGTCACATCATCTACTTGGTGCTCCCCTTTATATATGAATATAGATTTTAAATAATAATAGTAATTAAATAAAATATAAATATATTAGAACTCGCAATAGCTTCCACACCATTGGAGATGGTGGAAAATCTTTCGATTGATGATGCTATAAAATCTATTTGAAGATTTATCGATTAACTTATACTTGCTAATTTGTTAAAACTTTGAGGTCTCTTTTTTTCCAACCACCTCCAACAATCTCAATATCACCTACACAACATAAACATCTAATAACATCTAAAACATGATAGAAAAAAAAAATATAAAGATATTATAATATGAGATTAATATAGAATGTTTAAAATATATATAGATTTACAAATAAATATTATTTATCTATATTTAAATAATAATATCTTATAAATATGTCATTTAAATTTTAAAAAAAATATATTTATTATTATTATAATCTATAAAATGAATAAAAAAAATTAGATTAAATGAGAAAATAGATAGAGTGGTTTGAAGAGTTTTTAGAATGTCACATCATCTACTTGGTGCTCTCCTTTATATATATATATAGATAGATAGTGTTGGGCCCAAAATGTTCGGCCCAAGAATCCTTTCCTCATTTACTGAACGTTTAAAACGTATTGTTTTGATCTGCAGAAGCTCCGAAGGTAGAAGCCACGGGTCAGAGGCAGTCCGCGCCTCTGACCTCTGAACGCGAAGTTCAAAATCAGTATTTTTTGGAGGGAAATTCGGTTGTTTTTCCCACCATTCCAGGGTTTGCTTGAACTAACTAACCGCTTTACATATTTTGTCCTATAAATATAAGATTCATAGAAGAGTAAGGGGATCGAATTTTTTACTGACTTAAGCATCGGAGTGTCTTTCTTGCAGGAAACCCCGACGAATAAAAGGCAAACTTTATCACCGGAATTGTGACAAAGCATCATCTACCGTTGGATTATACCTCCAGATATAGAAGACACATTATTGCCACAATAATTGGCGTCGTCTGTGGGAAACGAAAAACATTTTGACCTTAGCCACATCGTCGAATCAAGAAATCAAGAACCCTCTTTTTACATCCAAGATCCTCTAAAACCTTGGAGCCATGCCACCAAAAGGCAACGGAGTGTCGGGTCCAGTCGCACAGAGCGTCCCTCCAGCGGACGTGGGCGACCAGATCGACAAGATGTGTCGCCTGCTGGAAGCGAGCCAGCAGCGGTCCGACGAAGCAATCAAAACATTGACTGAAGCTCAGCCTAGGCTCGAAGTTGAGATTGCTGAGATGCACAGATCCGCTGACACCACACGCAGCACCCAAGCCAACGACAATCTCGACTCTGGTAGACACGAAGTTCCAATCGACAACATCAATTCCCCTCAGCAAAACACGAACCTCGGTAGCAAAGGATCCCAAGGTCTCCTGCCACCCTCCGGGGCCAAAGAACGACGAGCCCCACTCTGTGACACACATATGCGGACGGAAGCAGAACCCATCCGGTCCGCTCAGCCAACAGCCGAAATCCGGCCTCAACAAACCACACGTCAAGCCACGCACGATTCACCCTCTGAAGACTGTGTTCCCTCGATCCGATTCTTAGACAGTTGGAAAGAGGATATGATGAGAGAAATGATGCAGAAGTTCTCAGACAGGCAATCCGTTTACACCACCGAGCATTTGGATCTAGTGTCAAGAACCACTGAGAAATCTCCTTTCTCAGAGTGGATTCAGAATGAGCCTAAGCCCCGGGACTTCATCATCCCTTCCCTGCCTGCGTTTAATGGAAAGGGAGATCCGCTAAACCATTTATTCCAATTTCAGCAGAAAATGGCATTAGAAGCTAACAATGAAGCCATTCAATGCAAGGTCTTTTCAACGACTTTCTCTGGGCCAGCTTTGTTGTGGTTCCGACAGTTAAAGCCCAGATCCCTCAACAGTTTTAGTGACCTCCGACGGACCTTTTTACAACAATATAGTGCGAACCATGAGGCACCAAGAACAATGGCTGAACTCTATCGGATTGAGCAAGGGGAAAATGAACATCCGAAAGCTTATTTACAGTGTTTCATTGACCTCGTGCATCAAATCCACGAAATCGATCCAATTACTGCAGCTAATCTCTTCGTCAAAAGCTTGCAGGTGGGGTCTCTTTTACATGAAAATCTCACCATGACACCACCCTGCGACATGGCAGAGGTGCAGACCCGAGCCGAGGGCGTCTTCAGGGTCTTGGAATTTTGAGAGCGTGCAGAGAAGAAGTCTGCGCTCATCTCTGCTCCACCAACAAATAACCCTCCGCCACTTGCTAGAGATGACAAGAGGAAACCGAACCAAACAGGTCACGCGAAGGAAGGGAAGAGGCCAAGACATGACCAACAGTCACCACGATACCCTTCCTTCGAATACACCGTCCCACAAGAAGTCATTTATGAAGAAAATAAAGAAAGACCTATCTGGCGTGAGCCCTATAAGATTACCACTCCTTCTGACAGGAGGGATAAAAGCAGGTACTGCCTCTTCCATAAAGATCACAGTCATACGATCGCTGAATGCCATAACCTGAACAATCAGATCCAAGCCCTCATGAGAAGTGGGAGGCTTACCCAATACATCAAGGAGGCAGGCAGACCCGGCACCTCGTGGCACAATCCTGCTTCTGCCCCAGCACCACAAGCGTCAGATCCCGTGCACACAGCCTCTGATAGCACTCAGGAGCCTCTTAAGCAAGTCCCTATGATACACGGGATCGTGGAACTCACTGAGAACCAAGAGCATATCACCAAAATCCATAAGAGGATGGAGGAACGGGTGAAGTGATACAAATCATTAGGCCACACGGTCAATCTTGTCACTTCAGAGGACAGAAGTTATCCAGCCTCTGCAATCGCCTTTACCGATGATGACCTGAAAGGCATGCACCTACCCCATGACGATCCACTCGTCATTTCACTACAGGTCGACCATTGCCAGCTGGGCAGAGTTCTAGTCGACGGGGGCAGTGGGGTCGACATCCTCTTCTGGGAAGCCTTCCAGAAAATGGGGCTAGAGGAGAATCAGATCCGACCCTCTACCACACCCATTTTGGGATTCAACAGCCAAAGAGTATATCTGAAAGGCGTCGTACGATTGCCTGTGGTGGCCGCGGAGCGCACCCTGCCAGTAGACTTTCTCATTATAGATTCCACCACAAGCTACAATGCCATCATGGGGAGAAATTGGATCCACATGATGCAGGGGGTAGTCTCAACTTTGCATCAGATGATGCGATGTCTATCACCCAACGGGCGCTACACCGTCGACATCAAGGGATGCCAGAAGTAGGCCAAAAAGTGTTTCCTTACCTTGAAAGAAATAAATAGTTCTGGCACTTCCTCCCATAACAACTTCCCTGATGTCGACGGTGTAGCGCCCGTTGCCTCAAAGGGATCGATCTAGAAGAAGACCAAGAAAAACCCCTAGTTACACTCGATACCCTAGAACAAGTATGTCTAGACGGCACTGACCCATCTAAGATAGTGCTGGTAAGTACCAAGCTCTCTGAAAACGAAAGACAGACCCTAGTACAATTTCTCAAAGCTAGAATGGGAACTTTCGCCTAGTCTCCGCACGACATACCCGGAATAGACCCCTCCATCATGAATCACAACCTAAATATTTCCAACAGCTTCCCACCCGTCAAGCAGAAGCAGAGGAGGTTCGCTCCTAAAGTGAATCAAGTCATACAGGAGGAGGTGCAACGCCTCCTGAGCACAGGGGCAATCGAAGAATGCCTATATCCCAGTTGGCTTGCCAACCCCGTCGTGGTCCCAACGAAGAACGGAAAAAAGAGAGTATGCATAGACTACACAAACTTAAACAAAGCATGTCCCAAGGATAGTTATCCTCTACCAAAAATCGATCAGATGATAGACGCCACGGCAGGGTATGAAAGAATGAGCTTCCTCGACGCTTACTCTGGATACAATCAGATCCCAATGAAATCAGAAGATCGGATTCACACGGCTTTCATAATAG
The DNA here is from genome assembly GCF_963169125.1 of Humulus lupulus. Taxonomy (NCBI): domain Eukaryota; kingdom Viridiplantae; phylum Streptophyta; class Magnoliopsida; order Rosales; family Cannabaceae; genus Humulus; species Humulus lupulus. Next base: position 139,920,477 of record NC_084797.1, on the reverse strand, counting down.
AAGGTGGTTTATATTGCTACAAAGTTATGCCATTCGTTCTAAAGAATGCAGGTGCAACGTACCAGAGGATGATGCACAAGCTATTTTCCTCATTGCTTGGGAGAAACATGGAGGTCTATATCGACGATATGGTCATCAAATCTAAACAAAGCTCTTCGCATATAGACGATTTGACCGAGTGCTTCGACATTCTCGACACTTATAAAATGAAATTGAACCCCTCTAAATGCGTCTTTGGGGTGTCCTCTGGACAGTTCTTAGGATACGTCATCAGTCAGAGGGGCATCGAGGCAAACCCAACATAGATTGCGTCCCTCTCAGAAGTCAAAGAACCCCGAACCATCCGAGACATACAGGCTCTGACGGGCAAAGAGTAGCATTAAGTCGGTTCATATCACGCATGTCCGACCGTTGCCAGCCTTTCTTGCAATGCATAAAGAAATCCACCAACACCACCTGGGGACCAAAATAAAGAAAAGCATTGGAAGAATTGAAAGCTTATTTGAGCTCCCCTCCTATATTGAGCTCCCCCATAGCTAATCAAGATCTATTCTTGTATCTGTCTGTCTCACAATTCGCTGTGAGTTCCGTTCTCTTCCGAGAAGAAGCTAATCATCAGAGGCCAGTGTTTTACTACAGCAAGATGCTCCTGGACACTGAAACTCGTTACATTATGATGGAAAAATTGGCACTCGCACTCATCACAGCAAAGAAGAAGTTACGACAATATTTTGAAAGCCACACCATCATTGTATATACGGACTATCCACTAAAGCAAGTATTGAGTAAACCCGATCTCTCTGGAAGGTTATCTAAATGGGCAATTGAGCTAGGGACTTATGATATCCAGTTCTCGCCACGAAAAGCAAAAAAAGGACAAGTACTTGCTGACTTTCTGGTCAAAATTCAATCATTCACCCTAAGCACCCTGCCAGAATTGTTAGAATTAGAAGATCAATGGGTGTGGACGATGCTTACTGATGGGGCATCCAATTCCCAAGGAGCTAGTATTGGCATCGTATTAGAGGCTCCCTCAGGCCTCAAAATCGAGGAGGTCATTCGTTTAGAACAGTCCACAACGAATAATGAAGCGGAATATGAGGCTCTGATCTATGGTTTAGAACTAGCACGAGACATGGGTATCCAGCGTCTGAATGTAAGAGGAGACTCACAGCTTATGATAGAACAAGTGGCTGGGAATTTCGATACTAAAACACCCCATCTGGCTAGCCTTCTACAGAAGGTAACTGACTTGCGATCACATTTTCACCAGTTCGAACTCATACAAGTACCGAGGGAACAAAATCAGAAGGTCGATGCCCTTGCCAAATTAGTCTCTGCAGGAGGTTGCACACGCCAATCCTCCATATCTATAAGCCGATCAAGCAAAGATATGGAAGTCTACTCAACCTCATTAGAACCTGAGTGCTGGATGGACCCAATCATTCGATACTTGTCCACCTCTGAACTCCCACCTCATCCAAACGACGCAAAGCTTCTGCGCCTTCGGGCACAACGTTATTCCATAATCCATGGAACGCTATACCGCAAGTCCTTCAACGGCCCTTACCTATGGTGTTTGCATCCATCAGAAGCTAAAAAACTACTAGAAGAGATACATGAGGGGACATGCGGAAATCACACAGGGGGACGGAGTCTGGCACACAAGGCACTTACAGCAGGGTATTACTGGCCATAAATGATGACAGAAGCACGTGACTATGCCAAAAAATGTGACAAGTGCCAACGATTTGCACCCACCATCCATCAACCTACTCAAACTTTACACTCAATCGTTGCACCTTGGCCTTTCGCAAAATGGGGTATGGATGTGGTGGGCGAACTACCTAAGGCTGCTGGAGGAAGACGGTATGCTCTAGTAGCCACTGATTACTTCACAAAATGGGTTGTGGCAGAAGCATACGTCACAGTCAGCAAAACAGACACTATGACCTTCATTTGGAAACATATCATATGTCAATTTGGGATACCGTGGGAGATAGTCGTGGACAATGGAACCCCGTTCCAAAATGAGAAAGTACAAGAACTATGTGACACATACAAGATCAAGTTGAGCTTTGCCTCTGTCACTTACCCACAAGGCAACGGTTAAGCAGAAGCTTCCAACAAAGTTATTTTTGCCAACATTAAGAAGAACCTAGAAGATAAAAAAGGAGCATGGGCAGAAGAACTACCAAAAGTGTTATGGGCATATAGGACAACAAAAATATCCTCTATGAGTGAATCTCCCTACGCCATGGTATATGGAACGGAGGCTATCATCCCGACAGAAATGGGCCTGCCTACACTTCGAACAGAGATCGTATCTAATCAAACAACAAACAACATTCAACTACTGCACAACCTAGACCTTCTGGAAGAAGTACGTACGGTAGCACAATTACAACTAGAAAATTATCAAAAGGCTGCAGAACGCTACTACAACAAAAGAGTCCACTCACGCACATTTCGGGAAGGTGATTGGATTCTGCGCAAGGTCACCGGCAATAAGAAGAAGCTAGAACCTAATTGGGAAGGGCCTTTTGAAATCATAAAAGTACTAGGCAGAGGGTCTTACACCCTAAAGAATGTACGTAGTGGGAAGATCGTACCCCGTACTTGGAATTCAATGTCTTTGAAACAATATTATTATTAATAGTTGTACTGTGCAATTCAAAAGTAATACAACAACTTTCCCTTTTTTCACATTATTTTAAATTTCTTTTGTACATTCAATTTCTTGGCATTATTTTCCATGACATCACACTAAGCCAAACACGTGACAACTAGCACTTCACTCGAAAGGTCCTATCAAATATATCCCCACCTACCCTTATTAAAAAAAAAAACAACAACATTATTCACGTGCACTCAAAAACCACCTACCACAATGGCTATAAATAAGTAACTATCTGAATGCTTGCAGTTATCAGCCTCCCATAACAATACACCATATGCCTTTGGTCTCAATACAAACGTTTCCCACACTCACAACAAAAAATAAGCTTTCCAACAAACGAAAAATAATGCACGGTGAGGTGCTGCATCTCACCCCACACATTGGCACAAGGTAGAACCTCAAGGGATCAGGACAGCAAGGCCACTACACACAATTTGCGTACACAATCCTGCTACCTCTGCCATTTCAATTGATATTGTGCCGCATTCTAATCTAACTTGACTAAGCTTACAGGGAGCTACGGTCAGCCATTTCGCAGTCTAATCTGCCCTGACTATGCCGATCTGGCCGTCCAACGAGGGTGCACTACATACCCTACCCTCTTACCCGAATAAGAGGAGCACCTCCTGCTGTTTACTCCGCCCTGACTATCACAGCAGAACCATCAGCTGTCACACTTCGGATTCATCACCAGTACACACTAACTGGTTTGGCAATCCAAGGCTGGGAGGAACTTTTCCCGCAGTCGCACCCATATCCTACACAATGGGTGCCTCTGTCAGAATACAAAGACAGCCCAAACAAGTCGTCACACATACCACACGGTATGGGTGCATTGGAAATATATCTGCCTCGCGATCTTAACCACTTTGCCTCTGCCTCGACGCCCAACTCTACGCTTTTTTCCCCGCGTTCGGCCTGAATCACCTTAACCCCTCTGGCCATACGGGAGAGCATCAGCCACACTCTTTCATACACCCTAGAGGCCGAACCCGCTCCAATCAGGCATCTACACAACTCCCCAAGCGTAAAAAATTTTACCACTTAACAATAGTGACGACATCGCAGAAGTACAATACTCTTAACACTATAACCCAATTTGGCAGATGTTAAGCACGGGCACACATATTTTCTCAATTCCTTTTTTAATACACAAAAAATGAAAGATTTGTAGTTCACACAATCAGAAGGCCACGTGTAATCAAAAATGGCTATAAATCAGAAGTTGTTATTTATAAATTATGTTACATTAACGACAATATTAGTTTCTTATTCCATAATTGATTTATTCTCTATATACAAATATTCTCTTGGCCATGTTTAGTCCCATTCAATATGACGCATGTACTCTGCCATCGCACTCTCTAGCTTCGGATGGCCTAACCCATAGCGTTCACGCGATATGTAGTACGGAATGCCACTTCTAATTAGTTCCTCCATCGCCCACGTTGAGTAAATCCACTGTGGGTTATCAAAGATTCGCCTAAAAAAGGGAACCTTCATCCACTCACGATGCTAACCTGCAACAACAATGTTGTCAGCTCCAACCCATCACCAAAACACTAAGACAAATCGTTCACACAACACTTAACTGGGCATTCTCTCCCACCATCTGTATGATCTTTCACTGTATCTCGCACGCAATGGCCTAAAGGGTCTATGAAGCTTCTGATCCGAATAAACCATCTGACTCTCACCTGTCGTCATGCCTTCAATTAAGTTCCAAACGGAAAAGAACACATCCAATAACACACCAGACAACCAACATGAAACAAAGCTCAACTTGTATTGATAATTTGCTCTATTACAATTGTCTACATACTAACGGCCAAAAAGACCAAAGAATGCATATACAAGAATTAATACAAAGCAAAACATAATAAAATTTAACAAAAAAGATAGTGTGTCATTCATTCTACGACACCTCTTTCACCATCTGGCTTGGCCTCTACAACTGGCACGGATTCTATTGCCTTCTGTTCAGAAGCCTCATCGACAACACCATCTTCCACAGCTTCCCCGTTGGCATTATACATCGATCCCAGCGCGTCGCCCCTCAACTTCAACTTCTCAAGATGACACGCCGGATAGGAAATCTGCAGATCCCCGAGTTCATTCAAATACTCGTCAACATTATACTCTCCTATTTTCACATCGACGTTTTTACAATACATCTCGAGTTTTGCCCATTTCTCCTCTGGGGTCTGCTTCTTATTGCGTAGTGCCAGATCAAGGTATTTCGCAGTATCTACCTCAGCCACCCTCACAAATTTGCGTTCGGTGATCTCACGATCTCGGATGCGCTGCCTTGTGGCTTCAATCGCCGCCTCTTCTGCCCTCTGCAAAAGTAAAAACATTATGAAATCAACACACGTGCCTTATGGACCCACTAACTTTCCAATACATTAATAACTACGGAAAAACCACATACCTCAGCCATCTCCTCCAACTGCTTCTTGGCTTCGATGACCGCCGCTTCTGCTTCCTTCAACTTCTTCCCTAGATGAAGTTCAGTCTCCAGCTTCTGCTTCTTGGCATCCGCCGTGTTAGCCTCAAGCTCCTCTGACTTCCGTTGTAGTTCTTTCTTCTCTTTTTCTAGGATCTCTTTATCCGTCTGCAACGACACTATATCCTCATCAAGGTCGTTTATCATACTGCTAAGCTTCTCCATGTGGGCTTCATGCTGTACGCAGACTTGATTTCTCTCCATCCACTTATTGGTCATATCCACCAAGTCAGCTTTCAGTTTGTCTCGCTCTACTTCGAGTCCGACAGTGCCTACCAGCTTCTCCTCTGTGGTGGCCACCTTCTTTTTAGCCTCTGCCAGCTCTGCCTCTAACTTTTTGATGGCTTCCACAAGCACATCTCGATTTGCTTCAGCCATCATTCTCCCCGCCCGCTCCTCTTCTAACTTCACCGTCTGCTCCACCAGTTTAGAGCCATTCTGTACAACCGCCGCATATTCTCGCCTTGCAGCAGAAGCACATACATAACTCTGTGACACGCCAATTACGCTCATCAAAAATAACATTACACACATATCACAAGATAATAAAAAAAAAGTCTTAATTTTTAACCAAATTACCATCCAAATGTGGTCTGATACTTGATGCAGCAAATCACCTTGCCCACTCAACGATCCAATTGCTTCTGTAGGAAGATGGGGTCTGCTTATGCGTAGCATCTCCTCCATCACTTCCGTAGACGCAGAAGGAACATATTCCGACACTACTCCTGCTCTGTCATTTGCTTCTCCCTTGCTAATGCAGCAGCAGAAGCAACGGGGGCAGCCGGCTTCCCACCTTCTGCTAACGTCGACACCATAACACTGTCAGGCACCAACGCAATTGTTCCCACTCTAGAAGAATATGTCTTGGAAGGGCGTACAAGTAAGCTATCATCTTCACCCAAATCGCTTGGAAGGTACACCGGCATCTACACGGCGGAAGACGTTAGCTGCTCCAAGAAAGCAATAGGAGACTCAAAAGTACTAGTACCCTTCGGAGATACAACGATGACATCTCCTGGATGAGACTCAGAAGCAACATGTGGCAATAAGGAAACGTCAACATTGAGAGTATCAACACCTGTTATTTTGGCAGCCCCTGAATCTTGACATCTAGGGGCAGTTTCAGAAACTGCGGTCATACTTGGCTCAACCGGCTGGGGAGGGGTGTTCATAGACTCAAAACCCCCTCCAAAAGCATCCTCCAGAAGCCTGTTCTTACGAGAGGCAGAAGAAGGGCGTCTCCCCTCTAAGCCATGCTTACGGCTAGCGTCAGAACCTCCAGCCAAAGCAGAAGCAGAGGGTAATGCCTCTGACGACTTCATACAGACGCCAGGAGACTTTGCCTCGACTGGTAGGCCACCTTGCACACCATCTCCAGTCGCCGCTTCTGATGATTTAGCCGGTGAAGAAGAAACACCCGCAGCATGAGCCGCCCCTTTTGAGCCTGCCTCCAAGGAAAACCCAATTACATGTGAGGTAGAGGACGCCCCAGGTAAAGATCCAGTGTGGACATACCCTCGTGGCTTCTTGCACAACGTTAGAGCCTGGCCTATTGGTAACTTTCCCGGAGTAAGTTTGGGGATTGCAAGGGGAGATCCTTGAGCAGTGGAGACAGAACCTTTTGGGATCCGAAGCTTGGACGAAATACACTTCCCAATTTCCGAATCTTCACCAGAGGATTCCTCACGCTCCTTTCTTTTTCCTAAGGCGTCCGTAGGCAGAGGCACTTGTTGAAGAGGTTGAATTTGGAGAGCGCCAGAAGGCATGGACGATCGCCCTTGAATACGGGAAGATCTGCGTGATAAGCCGGACTTATCAGGGGATGATTCTGCAGCAGAAGCTAGACCATAACCCTCTTTCTTTTTACCTTCTGGGACCCCTTGACGTTTGGCACATGCGGTGTAGGTCTCAGAACATTCCCTTTCACACTCGGTCTTCGACAATGACAGAGTTGAAGAAGTAGGAGGAGATTTCTTCATAAAAGTTCCCAACTGCTTCACACATATTGCTGTAATTTTTCCAAGGGTCATGTCACCCTTCTGCAATCTAACTCGCATGGCGCCAGGATCGATTCGATCCACAAAGCAAAGCCGAGTCATAATTTGCATACAGTAGGGGTTCAGCACACCCCTGATACTAATGGCATTCTCCTTAGACTCATGCAGAAGCCCCTTCTCTGTCAGCATGCTCTGCCGTTCAGGACTCATGTTAACCTGAGGCCAAGAAATCTGATACAAGGAAGAAAAACAGTAATACACAGAGTTAGACTAACAGATAATCATCCAGATATGATTAATTCACATTAAAAGCAATAAGGAACAAAATGAAAAATGTAACTCGCCTTTTATAAACACCCTAGCCAAAGGAAAAATTTCTTGAGGCGGGAATTCAGGATACCATGCTCCTCCAACAGCAAAGAAGTATTTATCCCAATTTCGATGGGAACTATCAAAATCGGTAAAAATTGTCCGATCCTTTTTGGGAGAGAGATAGAAGGTTTTCCAGGGTTTTCCCTCTATCGCCTTGTTTGTCAACTTGGTAAAGCATGCGTAAATGTCATCTGACTGAATGTCGACATTCCTGAGACTCCCTATCATCTGAGCACCGACTATTGATTGAATAGCATTTGGGAGAAATTGGGAAATGTGAGCTCCAGAGTTTGAAATTACTTGAACCAGCAGAGCAGGAAGAAGGAAGCAGAGCCATTCGATATGTCTCAGACTCATGACGATTTCAGTGGGCTTGACTACGTCCTTGAATCGCCATTCCCAAAGCTCAGCATCCGAAAGCATCCTCACCGTGATATTGTCAGGAATATTGAACGATTTGCGTATGCGTTCATACGCATTCTTGTATCCTTCACGATCCAAAGGTTCGGGAGATGAACGAGAAGACATGATTGCGCAGGTTGGGATGATCGTTGTGGGATTGAACGAGTGGGTATCTTTAGGGTTTTTTCCTCAGAGCTTTTTTCTGAAAGGTTTAGAATAAAGTTTGAAAATTTGAATGAAAATTATTTTGAAATAAAACTATTTAAATGAGAGGTAAAATTCTGAACCAAACGTTTCACTCGGTAATTGTGTTTACATTAAGTGTAGCTTGTCAGTAGATCAAATGATCATGTACCTACGAATCGCCCCGATCTGCGGAGAATGACGGCTTTAGGCGAAATTTTTGGCATTGAAGAGTCGGCCCAAGATTCGAGTAGATTAGCATGCCTCGTCCATTCGAAGCTTGGGCCAGGGGGCATCTATTGGGCCCAAAATGTTCGGCCCAAAAATCCTTTCCTCATTTACCGAACGTTTAAAACATATTGTTTTGATATGTGGAAGCTCCGAAGGCAGAAGCCACGGGTCAGAGGCAGTCCGCACCTCTAACCTCTAAACGCGAAGTTCAAAATCAGTATTTTTTGGAGGGAAATTCGATTGTTTTTCCCACCGTTCTAGGGTTTGCTTGAACTAACTAACCACTTTACATATTTTATCCTATAAATATAAGATTCATAGAAGAGTAAGGGGATCGAATTTTTTACTGACTTAAACATCGGAGTGTCTTTCTTGCAGGTAACCCCGACGAATCAAAGGCAAACTTTATCACCGGAATTGTGACAAAGGATCATCTACCGTTGGATTATACCTCCAAATATAGAAAGATAAATTGTTGCCACAACAGATAGGATATAGAGAGATCGTTTATTTACTAGATACAAGCAACATGCAATATGCATGCTTGCTTAGTTTTATTTATAGAATTTATTAATTATTTTTATTAAATTTATATTAATGTCATAAATTTCAAATAAATATCCTATTTTAATTCAATAATATATTTATTTTCGTTTAAGTTTATATTTATTCTAATTTTTGAATTTGGGAGGGACAACAAGAGATTATATATTATATGTTTAATGTAATATTAAATATTATACGTGAATTTTAAATTTAAGATTCTTGCTAGTTTTTTTAAAAAAGCAATTTGTTATTAATTCACAGTAGATTATATTATATGTTTAATATGATATTATTCTAATAAGTGAGTTTAAGTTTAATTAAATTTTATTTAATTTATAAAGTATATGATTTTATTATTTTTAAATAATTATCATGGTAAAATATCTCAAAAAATCATTTATTATTTTTAAATAATTATCATTGTAAAATATCTCAAAAATATTATATTTTAATTTTTTTTAATTATTTATTATTTTTAAATAATTATCATTATAAAATATCTCAAAAATATCATTTTTTAATTTTTTTAATTATTTACAAACTACGATTAAATATAAGAATATTTCGTTAAAGTTAACATTAAAAAAATAAACAACTCTTAAAACTAAAAAATTTCGTTATTTACACACTTATTATAGAGAAGAGGTATAACAATTATACAAATTTAATAAATAAATTCTATAAATAAAACTAAGCAAACGTGTATTCCTTGTATCTAGTATAGATATAAATGTGTAAATTTTCTAATTTTTTTTTTACTCACTTTATACAAATGGAAAATTATGAAAAATATATTTAGAATAATATTATATTTTACAAATATAATTAGAAAATATCAAATTTTAAAGAGAAATTGGTGGAAATAGACCACCTTTATAGTGCATTTTGCACAATAACCTACTTTCAAAACATTTTAAGTAAATGGCCTCTTTTTTAAATGAGTGGGTATAATTTTACCCATTTACCCTTTCATTTATTTGACAGAAATAAAATAAAATAAAATCTAAAACATTAAAAATCCCTAAAATCCACAAATCCCTAAATCCTAAAACTCTCTTCTGTTCCTCTCCTTCACGCACGGTGCCGGCACTCACGAAGATCTTCTCCTTCACGGATGGCTCACGGCGCCGTCACTCACGGAGACGCAGGTATGCGACCCGAGCAACCCATCCCTCCCTCTCCTCACTCACGGCAAGCCACCCTTCCTCATCTCCTTCTCCCTCCCTCCCTCCCGTCTCTCTGTTGCTCTCTCTCTCTATATATATATGTGTGTTTATGTATTTGTTTGTTAATTGATGTTTTGTTTTACTGATATATATGTGTTTATGTATTTGTTTGTTAATTGATGTTTTGTTTTATCTCTGTTAGTCTCTCTCTATATATATGTGTGTGTTTATGTATTTGTTTGTTATCTTCTCCCTCCCTCCCTCCCGTCTCTCTGTTGCTCTCTCTCTCTCTCTATATATATATATATATATGTTTATGTATTTGTTTGTTAATTGATGTTTTGTTTTACTGTTATATATATGTGTTTATGTATTTGTTTGTTGATTGATGTTTTGTTTTATCTCTGTTACTCTCTCTATATATATATGTGTGTGTTTATGTATTTGTTTGTTATCTCTATGTTACTCTCTCTCTATATATATATATGTGCGTGTGTGTTTATGTATTTGTTTTTTAATTGATGTTTTGTTTTACTTATTATCTCTCTGTTACTCTCTATATATATATATATATATATATGTGTTTATGTATTTGTTTTTTAATTGATGTTTTGTTTTACTGATTATCTCTTTGTTACTCTCTCTATATATATATATGTTTATGTATTTGATTTTTAATTGATGTTTTCTTTTACTGATTATATAGAGTATTACCAAGTTCTCTTTGTTTATCATTTATTTGTATTCTTGTGATGCAGATTCTTACTCTTTTGCATTTTGGAGGATATACACTTTTGAGGAACTCAAGTGACCTGTTCCTGAGTTTCAGGTTTGATACACAGCCAGTACTAAGGAAAAAAAATTTCTTGCGGCCTTGAAGGATTATATTTTGTTTATAATAGAGATTGGGATCCATAGTAAAGTAAAATCTGGAATTGTATTTTGTTTATGTATCAAACTCTTATAGTATGACTTGTATTGGATATTTATTAGCAAAGGCAATGGAATGGTATTTTGTTTATGTATAAAACAGTTCTGGTATACCACAAATTGTTATAGACTACTTGTGTTGGATGTTTCTGTTTCAGACTTCTTTGTGTTATATTTCAACAGCCTATCTAAAACTTTCGATAGCTTGTCTAAAATTTCGACTGCTGTCTAAAACTTTCGACAGCTAGTCTGAAAATTCGACTGCTTGTCTAAAAATTTCGACAGCTAGTCTAAAATTTCGACTACCTGTCTAAAGTTTTCAACGGCTAGTCTAAAATTTCGACTGCCTGTCTAAAACTTCGACAACTTGTCTAAAACTTTCGACAGCTAGTCTGAAAATTCGACTGCTTGTCTAAAAATTTCGAAAACTTGTCTAAAATTTCGACTACCTGTCTAAAGCTTTCGACAGCTTGTCTAAAATTTCGACTACTTGTCTAAAGCTTTCGACAGCTTGTCTAAAATTTCGACTGCCTGTCTAAAGATTTCGACAGCTTGTCTAAAATTTCGATTGCTTGTCTAAAATGTTTGAAATGTCTTAAGAGGCTCCAATAACACAATAAAAGAACATATTTCAATCAAACTACTATGATGATCAAGGATTTAGTGGTAGATAATCTATTGAGGTACTATTATGATGATTGTGTTTATAGTATTAGAACAACACTTTATCATGTCGAATTGGATCTTAATTCATTCTACATTTTTGACAATTAGCCATGAATTTTGACAACTTGTCTAACATTTTATAAAGTTAAACAAAACTTAATCTTTATGAGATTATGATGATTACAGATTGAGTGGTACATATTTCAATCAAACTACTATGATGATCAAGGATTTAGTGGTAGATAATCTATTGAGGTACTATTATGATGATTGTGTTTATAGTATTAAAACAACACTTTATCATGTCGAATTGGATCTTAATTCATTATACATTTTTGACAATTAGCCATGAATTTCGACAACTTGTCTAACATTTTATAAAGTTAAACAAAACTTAATCTTTATGAGATTCTGATGATTATAGATTGAGTGGTACATATTTCAATCAAACTACTATGATGATCAAGGATTTAGTGGTATATAATCTATTGAGGTACTATTATGATGATTGTGTTTATAGTATTAAAACAACACTTTATCATGTCGAATTGGATCTTAACTCATTATACATTTTTGACAATTAGCCATGAATTTCGACAACTTGTCTAACATTTTATAAAGTTAAACAAAACTTAATCTCTATGAGATTATGATGATTACAGATTAAGTGGTACATATTTCAATCAAACTACTATGATGATCAAGGATTGAGTGGTAGATAATCTATTGAGGTACTATTATGATGATTGTGTTTATAGTATTAGAACAACACTTGCTCATGTAGAATTAGATCTTAATTCATTATACATTTTTTACTATTAGCCATGACTTTCGACAGCTAGTCTAAAATTTCGACTGGCTGTCTAAAATTTCGACAACTTGTCTAAAATTTCGACTGCCTGTCTAAAGCTTTCGACAGCTTGTCTAAAATTTCGACTGCTTGTCTAAAGCTTTCGACAACTTGTCTAAAATTTGGACTGCCTGTCTAAAAATTTCGACAGCTTGTCTAAAATTTCGATTGCCTGTCAAAAATGTTTGAAATGTCTAAAAAGGCTCCAATAACACAATAAAAGAACATATATCAATGATTGAGTGGTAGATAATCTATTCATTACACATTTTTGACAATTAGCCATGAATTTCGACAACTTGTCTAACATTTTATAAAGTTAAACAAAACTTAATCTTTATGAGATTATGATGATTACAGATTGAGTGGTACATATTTCAATCAAACTACTATGATGATCAAGGATTTAGTAGTAGATAATCTATTGAGGTACTATTATGATGATTGTGTTTATAGTATTAGAACAACACTTTATCATGTCGAATTGGATCTTAATTCATTATACATTTTTGACAATTAGCCATGACTTTCGACAACATATTTTCCATCTTCTTGATCAAACCCACACATAACGGAACCAAATCGCGCTCTTACCATATAAAGAAACTAACAATGTCTCTACTATTTTTTATTGCAATTGGTTCAATCTCCACTATTGTCGTTATCTTGTAAGTTAATTCTATATCGAAGAGGTTGCGATCGATTTCTGTAACTTCATAAATATGTTCAACTAACTCCTCATAAGTTAGGTTAGTTTGTACCAAACTTGATCTTGATCGTGAGCCATTTGAAATCCATTTCCACGAGTCCTCATTCTTTTTCCACATTCCATCACATAATATTACAATATTTTTGAAAGACATCTGAAAATAATAATACAATAAACAAATATAAATTATTGATATTACTTTGATTAAAAAGTTATATAAAAAAATGAAAATCAAGTTGAAAAATCTAGAAATTCGACAACCTGTCTGAAAATTAGACAACCTGTCTGATAATTCGACAACCCATCTAAAAATTAGACTACCTGTCTAAATTTTAGACAGGTGGTCGAAAAAATACGACTACTGGTCTAAAATTTAGACAACTGGTCTTAAATTTAGACTCCTTATCGAAAAATTAGACAAGCTGTCGAAAAATTCTGGATTTTTCTATCTCGAAAATAACCGAAACCACCATTAATTTTTTCAGATTTTCAAGCTTTAATCTCTATAAAACTCCAGAAATAAACCTAAATCATTACTTATACTTTCAACATACTAAAACAATCATTTTGCATTTTAAATCTACAAAAACAATATAAAAAATCTCATATTTTATAAAAATAAAAAAAGCTTTATAAACCAACATTTTGAATGAGTGGTGGCTGGATTTGTGGAGAAATTGTGGCAGCCGGTGATGAACAGTGTTCGTCGGCGGTAGGGGCGGTGGTCGGCAGTGGTGGTGGTGGTGGTGGTGGTGGGGGATTATTATGGGTGGTTGTGGATGGGTGAGAGGAAGAAGATGATAGTTATTATTAGGGTTTTTGTTTTAATTTATTATTATTTTATTTTAAGGGTAAAATGGGTAATATAAAAAGTTCATTAATAAAAGAGGTCATTTAGCTAAAAATTATTGAAACTAAACCATAGTGCAAATTGCACTATCAAAACATGTCATTTTGCCCAGAGCCCAATTTTAAACTACGAACAGAATAATATCATATCATATTCTAACAAATATAAGTTAACAAATTATTGTTAGCGTGAAGATAAATGCAAATTCTCAACAGTTGGGTGCAATTGTGAGCAAAAATAATGATGATAATACTACGGAATCAACAGTTTAGTCATTGTTGGTGTTTGAGTGTATAACGGCTAAAAATCATCTGATTGAATCTTAAAACTTAGAAAGTGACGTTTGAAAGTGACGTTTGATGAACACTGAACATCTAACTATATCTAGATCTCCCCTAAAGAACCCCATTAAGTAATCTCCCTCATATGTAAACCCCACATATTGTTTTAAAATAAAATAGAAATAAGAATGCTTTATTGTACAGTACACATAAATACATTAATTAGCACCAGGGGTGTTCGTGGTGCAAGTGGTGTGATTTTTCTCTAATTTTTTGGACCGCACCGCATATGTGGTTTGAACAATTTTCCAAACCGCAATCCGCATCACATTGATCTCAAACCGCATAAACCGCACCGCAAAAATGCGGTGTGGTGCGGTGTGGGCGGTTTATACCTATCGCCAAATAATTTAACAATTAAATATTATAATTAAGAAATATTCATAATAAATCTCATAACCATAGAATTTAACAAAATAATTAAATGTACAACAAGCTAATAAACTTTAAACCAAACAATAAAAATATAACAAACTAATAACAAATAATATATGTAATATAAAAGTAAATATTATTTTAATTAAGGAGGAATATCTTTAGATTGAAGTAGAATATGTATTAGCATCCTATGAAACATTATATTTCTTTCTAGATATTGTGTATATTATATTATACTATATAAATAATATAGTAAAATTGAGAAAAATAATATACAAAAGTTAATATATATAATGAGTCAGTGCGGTGTGGTTTGAATCGCATTTATAAAATTTAAAACCGCAACCGCACCGCGAAGGGTTCTAAACCACAAATCGCGGTGCGGTGTGGTGCAATGTAGGCAGTTTGTACGGTGTGGGCAGTTTTATGAACACTCCTAATTAGCACATACATTTTTAGCCCCAAATATATATATATCATATACATAGAAGTGGTGATTATTTACACCATAAACTTTCCATCAAAATCCATTAGCTATGCATATAGTACCTGATTTAGAGATGATTATAGTATAATTCAACATTAAAAATTGAAGGCACCTCTAATTTTCCACTTTCTACTAATTGCAAATTAAGGCTGTGCATAGAACGGGATTTTATAGTATTGGAAGGGGTTTAAGATCTTAAAAAAGTATTCATTATGCTTCATAAACAAAAATGTATAACTTAAAAGTTAAAAGTCCAAAATGGATGCAATAGAAGTCACATTGAAGGAGAGAGAGAGATACTCTACATTACGTAATTACCACTAAAATTCTCTACCGTAAACATCATTGCCGTTTTCATTGCATGCTTCAAACATGAACTTTTTTCTTTTTTATTGAAATGAGACCAAAAAAATAGCAATAAGATTCTAAGGTCTTTCTCTAAGCAAAAATGAAGAGCACAACTATAGGAATTCTTACCCTATAGTCTTAAACTTAATCATGATCCAATCCATTTTGACCTGTGTGCAAGCTCCTAATATCAGAATGCCCAAATCTAGCAGCAGCAAAGGCATAAGCACTCACAACTGAAATGAAGACTCCAAGAACCATGGCAAAAAGCTGGAGGTTAGCAAGCAGCTCACCCCGAACCTCACTGTCCACCGAGTGACACACAACTTTACCTTCCTTAAGCAGGCAACCATCTGGCATCATTGGGCCGTATAAAGTGAAAGCAGTCTGATAAAACCATAGGCCTTGAAGAGTCATGGCAATGCCACAACTCAAATCGACGGGGAAGCTAGTTGGTAAGAGTGCTCCGACAACAGTGGATAGTATGCAAAGGCCAATTAAGAGAACAAGGAGGAGGTGGTAGTATCCCTCCAAGCCTTTATGTGTTGTTGAGTGAAAATAGAACAAGAGGTACTCAGCAGAGAAAGCTGTAGCAGCAATCAAACATAGAGTGCCTTCAGGCAAGGGAAGTAGTCTGAACAAAAGAAATTAGAAAAATATATTAGCCACGGTGACAGTGAACAACGATCAAATCTCACTTCTGCATAATGATGGCTGAGCAAAGCAAGGTACATAGTATACAATCATGGAAATGTAGTTTGATTATCAAGCAACCACAATCAAAGAAACTAAAATGAAGTACCATATCATGACATTAGCCATGTAGACTATTCATGAGTCGGAAATCTAAGAAACATCTTCGAACAAAATCGTGTTGGTCTTATGTTAAAAATCCAGCCCCTGAAGCATGGTGCCAAGAATGTACTGAAAACTATAACTGGTTGCATGCATTTTTTGTAAATATGAAAAACTCAACTGCAATTGAAGATCTGATATGAGTCACCTCGAAACAAAGGACCCTTCAGTTGCAACTTTCATCATATCAGAATACTCCTACACAGAACAGAACATTTCCCCACAACGATGTATGATAATCTTCAATCAATGTTTAGATACATAAATTTAGTATCAAAGAAAACTTTCCACAACCCAAGAAGACAAGAAATGTCTACAACTAAACCTTGAACTGAAAATTGGAAGAAACTTCCTTTACCCAGCCATCAATATTTAGCACTAGATTTCACAGTGGATCACTACTGAATTTCGATCATAAAAATGCACTCAACTGTGTATTTCATGTTCCTTAGTTCATCAAAAGAGTTTCAGTTATCATATCTAAGTGAAGATAATTGCCGATAGTGATTACTGTCAACTTATATGACTTCTACTCCATTAGGACTTACGAGTCTCAAAACTACAAATATACATTTTGTGGCCCCTGCTTTGGCCACATATGAAATTAGGCATATCTAATCAGACATTTTTGCTTTTAGCTTGTACAGTAGTGAAGGTTTCCATTTTCATTTTTTATGAATACAAATATATTAAGGTATCTATCTCCTCACCGTGTCATCTCAAACCCGATTCAGCAATCCCACTTTCAACACATTTCTATGGAAGAAAAAAAATCTGGTATGGTTCTTATAAGTTTTGGAAAACACAAAATGGTATGAAGGGATAAAACCCCATTATGCCACAGTGTTCACAGAAGAGAAACAAGCCAGATTGTGCACAAAGAAACTCCACAATAATCCTAAGGTAACAAGCAGCTCAAGGTAATTTAACGTATTCAACTTCATATGTTCATCTCCGATGGTTTTCAACTTCAACTTCCAGAAAGTTCAGATGCAACAAGCTCAGCACATGTTTTAAGTATAACTAAGCGTTATTATATAAGAATCACATAGGAACCATTGTCATTTCAACAAGCAAGGTTATGTAAAGTTCAACTATTCTGTTCTATTCATTCAAAGTATTTTCTTTTAATTTCAAAAGCATAAAGGAAAAAAAAATAAAGGACTAACCTTGTCTTTTCCGAGAGAAGAGCAACAAGGCCAAAGATAAAGAACATCAAAAGCATCCCCGAGTGCTCAAAATCGTTCATGTGAGATGGGTTCAAGACTCCATCCACAAAAAACTTGAGATGGGGCGAGTAGAGAAGTTCAATACACATATCAATGAAAGCACCGATGGCTATAAGATAAAGCTCCAAGAACTTGAGCCTTCCTCCAAAACCTGGAACTGGGTTCCAGACTCGAACCCGAAACGACTTCGGGTTCGTTGAGAACCTGACCAAAGCGCACCATATGTGCCACAACCCAACCACAAGAAATAATGTTCCTGGCAGAGCATGACCCTTGAAAGAACCCATTTTTTTATTTTTCTTTTTGGGTACCAACAAACCTCTGAAATCGACACAAGCCCTTATTGGGTCTCTGTAACGTCCTTTTCCTGATTCAAACCAATATTTTCTGCAGGGAAAAAAAATGGAATCAATCTCAGGGGAACACACTTTGATAGAATTGTCGCATCTTTTTATTCTTTTCAGGCAAACTTTTTCAAACCAAAGAAAAACATATTGCTTTAGATTTGAAAAGGCTGATGCCGAAGCCCTTTACTGCTCTATTTCATCAAACCCAAAAAAAAAAAAAAAACTTGGTTTTCTACTTAACAAAATAAGCCACAAGACACTGCAAATCCAGTTTCATTTTCAGAAAAAATAACAACAAAATTAATTACTGTACCTGAAAAATCATAGTTTTTGTTGGTATTCATAGTGTGGAGGTTCCCATAGGAAAGTCAAAGGTCGGGAAAAAAAATAGAGAAGAACAAGATCCAGAAGAAGTTGAAAAGTCTACAATTATGCACGACGCGTGGGGGACGAGCTTACAATTTTTTATTTTAATAAATATTTAAGGAACCAAAAAAAAAAAAGAAAAAGAAACAGAGCAATGATAGCGATGAAATCAACGTACTTGCTTAGTTACTTACCATGATTATTTATTGTCTTTTGATTTGAGTTCCAAAGCACGAAAAATGTAAGAGTGGTGGAGGTTTCATTTTATAGTTGATTAGTTATATTTTATAATATTATTATATGAGGTGTAATTTTATAATTGTTTAAAGATAATTAATAATATTATTAAATTCAAATAATATTAAATTCCGCTAATAATAATAATAATAGACAGGGTGCTCTTAGCCATTCTCAAAATGTAAAGATGTGCAGTTGTGGAGTGATGATGATCATGCCTTGCCGTCGTGATCCAAGATTTATTTTATTTTATATATTTTTAAGATTATTTATTATTATAATAATAATATCATTATAATAACTAAATAGACTCCATTAGGTATATCCACTTATACCCGTGTATCACAAAAGGGGAAAAAAAGTACATTTGGTATTTTCATGAATACATAAAGAGTTTGTTATAAAGTTTAAAATTATATATTTAATGAAGAAACCCAAAATTAGCCCATTTTGTTAGGTCTATTTTTTATTTTATATAATTGCCAACGTCTGTATTGTTTTTTTCATTATAGGACCATTGGGCTTTTCTAATTAGGTAAAACAGTGCACTATTTGACTAAACTATGAGCTCGTAAAGCTAGTCTAGCACTATTTGTTTCAATACAAGTAAATACCAAAAATTGTCGCATCGTCATAGTTGGTAAAAGTATATAGTAGTTTTTATTTAATTTTTTTTTTACTGAAGATATAGTAGTTTTATTACTTTATTCTACTAACCATCGTACTGCCCTTTGAGTATTTTTTCTTTTTGAATATAATATTTTTGTAATAACGTGTTTGAATTGGTATTTCAATTTATATCTTGATAAAAGTTATAATTACAAAAAAAAAAAGTGTTAGGTATATTAAAATTTTCAAAATAATGCTATTTTTTTTTATTTTACCTAAAATGTTTTTACTATTTTTTTCTTCATTTTTCACTCTTCCCCCTCTCTCTCTCTCTCTCTCTCTCTCTTATTTCACTCTCTCTCATCTCACACCACCACACTAAATATTATATTTCGAACCGATTTGGACATGATTTTTGGGTTTTTTTGGCGATTTTTTTCAGATCCGAAATTCTGAAATCTGTAGAAAATCGACCTTGCTCAATAGTGGTTCGATGGTGCTCGATGAGACCTTCAAAATCATGATTTGTCTTGAAAAAATGACTTAGCTCGATGGTGGTTCAATGGTAGCTCGATAGTTGCTCGATGGTGCTCGATGTAATTCTTGCAAGAGACATAATTTTTCACTCGAGTGTCCGTTTTGGGTGATTTTTTTTTTATTTTGGGTATTTTTTCAAGATCTACACGTTTGACATGTTAATATGCACATTTGTGAAGTTTAACACTTGTAAAAAATACAAAAGTGCAAACATACCTCATGTTTAAGACATCTTTTGGTATATTTTTAAGTTTTAAACATCCCAAATGTACATATGAGCATGTTAAACGTGTAGATCTTGAAAAAAATACCCAAAATAAAAAAAAAAATCACCCCAAACGGACACCCGAGTAAAAAATTATGTCTCTTGCAAGAATTGCATCAAGTACCATCGAGCCATTATTGAACCACCATCGATCTAAGTCATTTTTTCATTAAAATCTTGATCTTGAAGGCCCCAACGAATGGTGGCTCGATGGTGCTCGATGCCAGCTCGATGAAACCTTCAAAATCATGATTTTTCATGAAAAAATGACTTAGCTCGATGGTGGTTCGATAGTAGCTCGATAGTGGCTCGATGGTGCTCAATGGTGCTCGATGCAATTCTTGTAAGAGACATAATTTTTCACTCAGGTGTCCGTTTGGGGTGATTTTTTTTTATTTTGGGTATTTTTTCAAGATCTACACGTTTGACATGTTAATATGCACATTTGAGAAGTTTAAAACTTAAAAATATACCAAAAGATGTCTTAAACATGAGGTATGTTTGCACTTTTGTATTTTCTACAAGTGTTACACTTCACAAATGTGCATATTAACATGTCAAACGTGTAGATCTTGAAAAAATACCCAAAATCAAAAAAAAAAATCACCTCAAACGGACACCCGAGTGAAAAATTATGTCTCTTACAAGAATTGCATCGAGCACCATCGAGCCACTATCGAGCTACCATCGAACCACCATCGAGCTAAGTCATTTTTTCATGAAAAATCATGATTTTGAAGGTCTCATCGAGCTGGCATCGAGTACCATCGAGCCACTATCGAGCTACCATCGAACCACCATCGAGCAAAGTCATTTTTTCATGAAAAATCATGATTTTGAAGGTCTCATCGAGCTGGTATCAAGCACCATCGAACCACCATCGAGCAAGGTCGATTTTCTGCAGATTTCAAAGTTTCAGATCTGAAAAAAATCGCAAAAAAAACCCAAAAATCATGTCTAAATCTATTCGAAATATAATATTTAGTGTGGTGGTGGTGTTGTGAGGTGAGAGAGAGTGAAATAAGAGAGAGAGAGCGAAGAGAGAAGAGAGAAATGAGAAGTGAGGAGGAAGTGAAAATGACATTTTACGTAAAGTGCCAAAAAATAGTATTATTTTATAATTTTTAATATGCATAACATTTTTTTTTTGTAATTATAAAAATGATCAAGCATACAAATTGAAATTTCCCATAATAAATTGATTTTTACATTGCTATAAAGTATGATAAAAGTGAATAATTTGGTTGCTTTTATGATACCAATTCTCACGTAATACTTTTGTGGATGGTCCAACATATAATTACGTACACAGATGAAGTGGATCGATGATATAGGGGCTTATTATTACTCTTCATTAGATGGCAACTTTTCAATGATGCGAGTAAAAGTTAGGCATTATAGATGTGAGGTTGTGATATCATGATTCAATCACTACTTAATGGACCCATCCAATCCAATGAGTAATAAGGGAACCTTTTTTAAAAAAATAAAATAAATGGAACTTTAAATAGTACGTGATGAAAAAGATCTGCTAAATTTAATTACCTAAAAATTGTATTTTTCTTAAACAAAGTTGATAAGAACCATATGAGATTTTAAGAAAACACCCACCTTGCTTGTTCTCTAATATTATTTATGGATGAATTTCAAATTCTTATTGTTAGAAATAGATGTATAATAAGTTATTTTGAGATAACTTTTTAAGTAAATTCAGTGATGTTAGTGAGAGGAAATTGTGGATTTTTTTTTACTACAAGTACATATACTTCCAATATTTATTTTTTAAATAATTATAGAGTAAATAAGAAAATATCACTTGAGCTAGATAAAAATTTAAAATAAATAAGATTTGCTCAAGTTTCACGTAATAAAAAGAAGAATAAATGGTAATTTTGTTCCTGAACTATTATTTGTTAGAGATATATATTGTCTCAATGTAAAATAGTAAGATTCTTACATTCTAAGTAAAATAATGCAAAGATAAATTTATTAATTAAATAAAATTACAATTCTATTACAAAAATACAAATAAATATATAAATAAGAAGATGAAATAGAAGAAATTATAACTCTATGACAAAAATTACAAATAAACTATAAATAGTAAAGCAAAGTAGGTAGAAGAATAAATAACTCTTATAGCAAGGGAAATAGAACAAAAATGACAAGACGAACAATAGAAGAAATAATAAATAACAACAACAATAAAATAAATCACTCTCACTTACACAACCAAAATTAAGAGCATTGGAGATCACCAACTTGAACAAGGTTTATAATCTTTGTCCAAAAGCTTATTTCCCTCTATCTCAAGCACTAAGAGATTATCTCAATATTGGAAATAACTCTCTGGAATAATCAAATATTTTTGTGTATTTCTAGCCAAGTGCTCTAGTAGATAGAAATAGAGTTGTCTTACAAGTGAGCAATATGTTCTTATTTATAGAGTTTGAGATACCATTTGAATTTCAAATTACATCAACCTCATGATTGTTACCAATGTTTAATTGGGTGTTTATGGAATTAAAATGAAGATTTGAGAGTTACTTGGGGTGTTAGAACCGCTCAAATTGGAAAAAACTGAAAAAGAAATTAGTTGTCAGCACCAATGGCCGCGACCAGAAGTATCAGTGGTCACGGCCAAGGATAATCAGAGGCCGCGGCAACAATGCAAATTTCAGCCTCCAAATTTCAGTTTTCCAAAAAACGTCTTAATCTCTTCCCACATGATTTTATAACTTCCATACACCTAATAGGAGTTAAAAATATGTCTCCAACAGTTATATTACATAATGACTTTGTGATCTAAACTCAAATGTGTAACTCTCAATCTACACATTATTGAGTAATATTGAGAGTTACAAATCTGTAACTGATTTCGTAACTCCAAAATATGTTACATTTGGGCACACATATGTGTCCAATTTTGTAACTCTCAATAATATGTTACAAGGGGTGACAATCACATTTGTGTGACAAATCACATTTTGTCACGTTATTTAATCTAACATTATTATTTAAAAATAATATAACATTATATTATTCAAATCGTGTTCCCCAAATGATTTGCAATGTTAAAAAATTTCTCCTAACTTCCTAAACTATTATTTATTCAAATTGTGTTTCCCAAATGAATTGCAATGTTAAAAAATTTATCCTAACTTTATACCTTAATGAAATGTGGGACTTTTGTTAGAATTCGTCATAGATGGCTAACATAATGATTATGTGGCAATGCCACGTGTAGAATAATAAGCAATTTTGTCCTCGAACTTTGACCACCGCCAAATAATACAATTTTTATATAAAAAAATTAATTTAAAAATTATTAAAAAAAATCTCATTTTTTCTTAAAAAAATAATTAAAATATTAAAATAATCGAAAAAATCATTTTAAAATATTAAGAAAATATAAAAAATACTAAAATTATAAAACTAATTAAATAAATTTTCAAATATTAAAAAATTAAAAAATCCAAATAATGAAAAATAACTATTGTTTACCCAAAAAAAATACTACCTGATGACGTAGCAGAATTAGCCTACATGTGGGATATAGTAATTGTTTAAGTGAGTATGATCTGGTCGACCATCGACCAGAAAAAAATTGGCTCATTAGACATCATATTTATGGGCGACCAATCTGGTCGTATTTTTTCATTTATTTCCTTCAGATATGTAATCTTATAATTACGTATTAATTGTGATTTCCATTATTATTTAGATACACATGTATTAAATGTAATTAAAGCTCATCGGCCCATGTAGAACTCCTTGAGCCTATAAATAAGAATCAAAGGGCTCAAGAGAGGGGACTTTTGGAACGAGGGAATCCTAAGAGAGAAATATAGAGTTTTTATCCACCATAATTGTATTCATCTGAAAGCTTGTGAAACTCATGAACCTTAGTTCATTGATCACAGTTCTTGGAATTCTATATCGATAAGAACACTAAGTGGACATAGGTTGTTACCATTTACTAGGGTCGAACCACTATAAATCTTTTGTGTCGTTTATCTTTTCGTCTTGATTACATCTCATTTCCGTTGTTTTACTTGACTCCGTGTCGTTGACCAATTTGAGGGTCAACATTTTAGTGCTTTCGTTGAGAGCGAAACTCAAGACCTCCAAAAAGAACAAATGGCGAAAACGGCTAGAAAGACTGGACAAATCTCTGGTGCCGCACCAACCCAACCTCCTCCGCAAAATGTGGCTGAGGATGAGCCACAAGTGGAGTTTGAAGATGAGGAAATTGATTCTGAAACCTTGAGGACGACACTAATGGTGTTGCAAGATGAATTAGCCAATCTGAGGGCTAATCAGGAAAATGTGCCTGAAATGATGGCATTGCAGCAGAGAGAAATTGATAGTCAACGCCAAGAAATGAATGAGCGACAGGCCAATATGGACCGCCGGTAGAGGGACGCCACCACCGCTCTGGAGGCAGCCATTCGGTTGGCCCGAGGACAGCCTACACCAGCCTCCCAACCGGATCAACCACCCAGTGTACCACCACAACAAGGTCCACATTCAGGTCATCCACAACATCACCACACTCCACCTCAAACAGCAAGTCCTCAGAGGTCGGACCAACCCCCTGCTGCTCAACAGGATATTCCATTTCAGGATCCTCAGCAGCAGCCACCTTCTCACACTGGTCGAGGCAATCCCCAGCAGCAAAGGCAGAATAGCGCTGGGCAACCTCCCTGAAGCCCTAGACGCCAGACTGCTGAGGAGCCAAACCCACCGAGCAGGGGACAACGTCCTTCTACTAGCAGAAGGCATGTTGAATCAGGCTCTACGGTCAGGGGCCCACCACGACATAATAATGTTCGAGGACCTACCGACCAACGCAGGCCTCCACCTGACGGTAAAGACATGCTAGCAAGAGGAGGGGGAAACATTGCAATCACCAGGTCGCACCATAATCGGTCACACTTTAGGGATGGGCATGACTACAATGAGGCAGATTCCGACAGAGGAAATGTTGGTCGAAGGCAAGAAGATAGGGGTGGAGAGCGGAACCCCCCACCAAGAGAGAACCGGCCAACGAGCCAGAATGCTGGGGGGCGGCCTAGGCAACCTAACATCTTTGATCGATTGGGCGCTAGCGAACAAAGGCATAAAGATGATGATTTGAGGGATGTTCTCAATGACAGACGAGAAAGACACGACGAGAATGCCCCTCCAGCACCGGTCGCCCAGCAATACCAGACGTTGTACAGGCCCAGCTCGATGCATTGAATCAGGCTGTCCAACAGCTAGTGGGAAGTCGGACATCCCACATTGACTACGACCGAAGAAGAGGTACTCCGTTTGTACAAAGAATAGCGATGGTCGAGACCCCAAGCAAATTTAAGATGCCAGCCTTGCCAACTTCACCGGATTAGAAGACCCAGTATCTCACGTAAATAAATTCGAGATATAAATGGACATCCAGAAGGTGTCAGATGACGCTTGATGCAGAATCTTCCTAGCCACCTTGTCCGATACTGCTCAGGAGTGGTTTTTCAAATTCCCTCCTGCTAGCGTAGTGTCTTGGGAAATGTTCGTGAAGGAATTTTACGGACAGTTTTACATTGGTCGTGTACATCCTACCTAGGCTAACCAACTGGTCGAGATACGCCAAAAGGAAGGAGAAACTCTGAAGGGGTATGTCCAACGTTTTATGTGAGCCGCTGCTGGGGCTAAGACAGTTGGTGATGAAGGGAAGATGATGGCACTTACTGCTGGAGTACGACGACATTCATCTCTCTGGAACAGTATGCGGAAGAATGGGGTAAAGAGCACCCAAGAATTTATGGACCGAGCGGATCGGTACATCAAGCTTGAAGAGGCCATTGCCAATGAAGGGAAGGCGCCTGCAGACGACCAGGGGCCGAAAGAAGACCCCACCAAAGTCGCCAGTGGGTCTGGGAAACCCAATGGAAACGACAAAAATAATGGGAAAAATGGAGGAAAAAGGGCAACCACAAGCTGTCAACGTCTGAGAACAAGCGCCCTAAAAGTAACAGATACGAACCGAGGTTCACCAATTACACAGCCCTAGTCGATAGCAGAGCAGAAGTGTACTAGGCGACTAACACCACTGTTCCTTTCAGGCGACCAGCCCCAATCAGAAAAGATATCTCCAAGAGAGATACAACCAAGTTCTGTCGTTTTCATAATGACTATGGTCATGACACCAACGAGTACAACCAGCTTAAAGATGAGATTGAGCTCCTTATCAAACAAGGACACCTGAGAAGATATGTACGAGCCCTTGGAGGTTCTCAACGAGAGGCTCAAGGAGGCAACAAGCAGGCACCTGTACGCCAACACTCACCCCATTTACAACCAGCTCTAGTTGCTGGTACATTGCTAACCATTTGCGGTGGCCCACACCTGGCAGGAGATAGTGGGAAGGCGAGGGAAAGGTATGCCCGAACCTTACGACACGACCAGGACATTGAAATGATGAACGTAGAGGAGAAAACTCCCAAAAAGGCTCGAATAGAGGAAGAACCGATAACTTTACCTAAGCTTGACGCTCGGCATGTCAGATTTCCCCATTCGGATCCTTTGGTTGTGGATGTCCAAATCGCTAATATGATGGTTAAACGAGTATTGGTGGATACAGGGAGCTCAGTTAACATTATGTACAAATCTTCGCTGGAAAGAATGAAGTTATCAGTGCAACATTTGGAGCCATGCAACCAAACCATTTATGGTTTTTCTGGCGAAGGGCTCGCGCCAACAGGGTCGATCAGGCTTCTAGTCACAGCAGGAACTGCACCAGCGAACAAGACATTAGTCACTACTTTTATAGTAGTTGATTGCCCTTCTACATATAATGTTGTGATTGGGAGACCAATTCTGATCATACATGTGGGAATGGAGTTGGATTTGCACTAGACCCTTTGTCACTTCCTAGTGGCCCAATTACAAGACTTAGAGCCAAGCGTTTCAAGGAAACACTAAATGGGCTAATCCAAGAGAATTGGGCTAATTCTAAAAAGAGCAAGATGGGCTCAAATAATAATCAAGGCTTAGTCCATGTCATCAAAGCAAGTGAAGAGGCTAATTAACATCCAAAAATGTTATCAACATGGTTTGACCATTAAAGGGCATGAATTTGATGCTAATTAACATCCAAAAACATTATCAGCATGGTTTGACCATTAAAGGGCATGAATTTGATGAGTTTCAAGGATATTAAATAAGGGAATGCTGATGACCTTGGCTGGTTATGTTAATACATTGAATTTAATCATTTAGTTATTTTTTGGCTGCCTTTAGAAGTCCAAAATGCCTAAAAATGTGGGGAGTGTTTATTTTTATGTTTATGTTGCTTTTAAGGCTGAATTATGACTTTTCCTATTCTTGGAGGGTTGTTCCAAGTATATATAGGGGTTTATGAACTTTGTAAGGATCATGTTTTGAGAAATATTATTATTATTGTGAGGTGTGTTCCTCTTCGTTCTTGAAAGAACTTTTGAACTTATCAAGTTAATCTTGTAGCATTCAAACAACCAAACTTATCACCTTGATCCTTGAGATATTCTTAGGTTTCCTGGTGTGGCGTTTTTTATCCTTTGTAGTCTTGGTTTTCATCTAATTAGGTGACAGGTCAAGGGTCAACAAATCTTGTTTGCACGATCTCGGGATTCCAAACCATCATTGTTATCGGGTTTCATTACAATTGTTGGTGAGGTTCATATCATTTGGTATTAGAGCCAGGTTCTAAGGCAAGCTTGACTATCTTTTATTTTCGTTTTCCTATTCCCTACTGTAGTTGAAAAAAAAAAAAAGAACAACATCAAAAAAAAAAAGTACACGATTCTAGTAAGAAAATTTATTCCTTTCAATCTTATTTCTCACTGTATTCAAGTTCTTGATCTTTTTGATGAGTTTTGGTTGCTTCTCATTTTTGAATGGTTGCTAGATTATTCTGAATTAGTTTCTTGAAGTTCGATTAAGAACTAAAGAAGACACAAAAGAGTGGAAAAAGGCAAGAGTGTGTGAGGCCATAAGAGGGTAAAAGTCGTTTAGAGTGAAAACACGAGTGCAAGTGTATCGATTGTTGAGTGAAACACGTGAGGGAGTGCTTGTGAGGATTCTAACTTTGTTTTGCAGATTCTAAACATGTCCAGTAATCAAGAAGAAGGCACAGTCGGAGATTTTCGACAACCCGCAGGTTCGAACCTCCAAATGCAAGCATTGTTAGGGGAGATGAGGCGTATGATGATCGCTGAATTAGAACCTATTCATGAGAGGTTGGACAGGGTGAAAGCGGGAACTCCTAGGGAACAGCAACATGACATCCCCAATAGGCAACAAGGTGGGCGTGTTCCGTGGCGGAATGTTGAGGAAGAGGTTGAGTCAGAGGAGTTTGATGAGCCATATTTGAACTGGGGCAGGTTTGAGCGTGGGTATGGGAATAGAGAAGCTAGGATGGGTAGGCCTAGGAGGGATAATGATTTAGGAAACATAAAGATTAAAATCCCATCTTTTCAAGGTAAAAATGATCATGAAGCTTATTTGGAGTGGGAAACTAAAGTGGAGAAGGTGTTTGATTGTCACAACTACTCGGAGATAAAGAAGGTTAAGTTGGCAGCAATTGAATTCACCGATTATTCCATTGTTTGGTAGGATCAATTACTGATTAATAGGAGGAGGAATAGAGAGCCACCCGTGGACACTTGGGAGGAGATGAAAATTCTTATGAGGAAGTGTTTTGTACCCAGCCACTATTATAGGGGATTGTATCAAAAGTGGTAGAGGTTAATTCAAGGTTCCAAGAGTGTGGATGATTATTACAAGGAGATGGAGGTAGCTATGATCCGGGCTAATGTAGAAGAGGACAGGGCAGCCACCATGGCTAGGTTTTTGCGCGGTTTAAATCGAGAGATTACAGATATAGTTGAGTTGTAGCACTATGTTGAGCTGACGGATATGGTGCATCAAGCCATAAAGGTGGAGGAACAATTCAAACGGAAAGGATTGGCTAGGAGGGGACAACCTATGGCTACCACCAGCCTATGGAAGACAGCTCCAAAATGGGACGAGCAGCTACAAAATAATCCAAAATTTGAACCCTCTAAGAATGCCAAGCCAACAACCACCACTACTTTAGGTAACACTGATTCTTCTACTTCTAAAACACGTGATATTAAGTGTTTTAAATGTCAGGGGCGGGAACACATAGCTAGCCAGTGTGTAAACAAAAGGGTGATGGTGATTAATGCCCAAGGAGAGCTTGAGTCAGAGAATGAGGAAGAAGTAGATGATGATGCCATGCCACCTTTGGAGGATGCTGATGATGAGAAAAATGCTATGGTTGGAGATTTATTGGTAGCAAGGCGAGTTCTCAATGTGCAGGTTAAGGAAGAAGAAAGTAACTAAAGGGAGAACTTGTTTCATACTCGGTGCTTTGTAAATAACAAAGTTTGCAATGTCATTATCGATGGAGGGAGTTGCACAAATGTAGCCAGCACTTATTTGGTGGAGAAATTGGCCTTAACCACCTCGAAACATCCTCACCCTTACCGGCTTCAGTGGCTAAATGATTGTGGCGAAGTCAAGGTGACAAGGCAAGTGTTGGTGGTTTTATCCATTGGCAAATATGAGGATGAGGTGCTTTATGATGTGGTTCCTATGCATGCATGCCATTTATTATTGGGAAGACCGTGGTAGTATGATTTGAGGGTTACACATGATGGATTCACGAATAGGTATTCTTTCACTCTTAAAAGGCAACCTATTACTCTTGTTCCATTAACTCCAAAACAGGTCATGGAGGATCAACTAAAGTTACAAAGATCAAATGAAAAAAATAAAGAAAAAGAAAGGAAGGCTAAAATTGAGAAGAAAAAAAAGAGTTTAAAAAAAAAGAAAGAGAGAAAAACATTGATCAGAGTGAAAAAGAAAGAGAGAGGATTTCAGCCATAGTGAGAGCAAGAGAGGAAAAATTCAATTATATTGCAAAAAAAAAAAAAAAGAGATCAAGAGAGCATTATTTTCACACCAGCCCCTTATTGTACTCATGTACAAGGAGGCTCTTTTATGTACTAATGATCTCGTCGGTGCTTTGTCGAGCAATATTGTTTCTCTTTTGCAAGAGTTTGAAGATGTCCTTCCCGAAGAGGTACCTTATGGCTTACCTCCAATTCGATGGATTGAACATCAAATTGATTTCATACCTGGTGCATCCATTCCAAACCGACCTGCTTATAGGAGCAATCCCGAGGAGACCAAGGAGCTTCAGAGGCAAGTAGGTGAATTATTGGAGAAGGGGTATGTGCGTGAAAGCACGAGTCCTTGTGTTGTTCTGGTGCTATTAGTTCCTAAGAAGGATGGAACATGGAGGATGTGTGTTGACTGCCGAGCCATCAACAACATAACGGTAAAGTATCACCATCCCATTCTTAGATTAGATGATATGTTGGATGAATTGCATGGTTCTTGTGTCTTTACAAAAATTGATGTTAAGAGTGGATATCATCATATTAGGATGAAGGAATGTGATGAATGGAAAACTGCTTTTAAGATTAAATATGGTTTGTATGAGTGGTTAGTAATGCCTTTCGGTTGAACTAATGCTCCGAGCACATTTCTGCATTTGATGAACCATGTTTTGCGTGCATTTATTGGTAGATTTGTAGTTGTGTATTTTGATGATATCCTAATTTATAGCAAAAACTTGGAAGAACATGTAATGCATTTGAAATTTGTTTTGGAAATTCTAATAAAAGAAAAGTTGTTTGCTAACCTCAAGAAGTGCACCTTTTGCACGGATAAGCTTGTGTTTCTTGGTTTTGTTGTTAGTAAGAGCGGAATTGAGGTGGACGAGGAAAATGTGAAGGCAATCCAAGAGTGGCCAACGCCTACAACAATCAACCAAGTGAGGAGTTTCCACGGCTTAGCTAGCTTCTATAGACGGTTTGTGCGTGATTTTAGTAGCTTAGCCGCCCCTCTTACTGAAATCATCAAGAAAAATGTACAGTTTAAGTGGGGGGGAAAGAACAAGAAAAGACATTTAATCTGATCAAAGAAAAGTTAACTAATGCACATTTGCTTGTGTTTACCTAACTTTGCTAAAACTTTCGAAATTGAGTGTGATGCTTCAGGAATAGGTATTGGAGCTGTTGTGATGCAAGAAGGCCATCCAGATGCTTATTTCAGTGAAAAGTTGAGTGGGGCAGCCCTAAATTATCCCACTTATGATAAGGAGATGTATGCCTTGGTAAGGGCTTTGGAAATTGGCAGCATTATCTATGACCAAAGGAATTCGTGATTCACACAGATCATGAATCTTTGAAGCATTTGAATGGACATCAAAGGTTGAACAAACGCCATGCCAAGTGGGTGGAATTCATTGAAACGTTTCCTTACGTGATCAGATACAAGCAAGGTAAGGAAAATATGGTGGCTGATGCATTGTCCCGCAGGTATGCTTTACTTTCCATTTTAGATACAAAATTGCTTGGCTTTGAATACATTAAGGATTTGTATGCACAAGATTCTGATTTTGGTGATGTGTTCAATGCATGTGAAAAAGTAGCGTTTGGTAAGTTTTATAGGCATGATGGATTTTTGTTTCGAGAAAATAAAATGTGTGCCTGTGTTCTTTGTGTGAATTGCTTGTGAGAGAAGCTCGTGGTAGAGGTTTGATGGGTCATTTTGGTGTAGCTAAGACTTTAGGAATTTTGCATGATCATTTTTTTTGGCCTCATATGAAATGTGATGTGGAAAGAATCTGTGAGAAGTGTATCACGTGTAAACATGCTAAGTCTAAATTGAAACCCCATGGTTTGTACACCCCTTTGCCAATACCTCGTGAACCTTGGATTGATATTTCTATGGATTTTGTTTTAGGTTTACCTAGGACTAAGAGGGGGAGGGATTCAGTTTTTGTGGTGGTAGATCGATTTTCCAAGATGGCACACTTCATTGCATGTTATAAAACTGATGATGCATCACATATAGCTGATTTTCTCTTCAAATAAATTTTTAGGTTACATGGCATGCCGAGGACCATTGTTTCTGATCACGATGCAAAGTTTTTGAGTTACTTTTGGAAGACTTTGTGGGGAAAGTTAGGAACCAAGTTGTTATTTTCTACTACTTGTCATCCACAAACGATGGTCAAACTGGAGTAGTGAATAGAACTTTGTCTTCTTTGTTGCGTGTTATCATTAAAAAGAACTTGAAAACATGGGAAGATTGTTTGCCATATGTCGAATTTGTTACAATAGAAGTACACATTCTGCAACTAAGTTTTCACCATTTGAAATTGTTTATGGCTTTAACCCATTGTCTCCTTTGGATTTAACTCCTTTACCTTTGAGTGAACGTGTGAACTTAGATGGCAAAAAGAAGGCAGAATTTGTAAAGATGATTCATGAAAAGGCACGGTTGAACATTGAAAGGAGGACTAAACAATATGTCTATCAAGCCAACAAGGGACGCAAGAAGGTAGTGTTTGAACCAGGAGATTGGGTTTGGTTGCACTTAAGGAAGGACCGTTTTCCGGAGAAACGACATTCAAAACTCCTACCACAGGGTGACGAGCCATTTCAAGTAGTGGCACGCATCAATAATAATGCCTACAAGCTTGACCTACCAGGTGAGTATGGTGTTAGTGCAAGTTTTTATGTTGTTGATTTGTCTCCTTTTGATGTAGGTGATGATTTGAGGACAAATCCTTCTCAAGAGGGGGAGAATGATGCAAACCAAGGAGTTGGACATGATGATCATACATGTGGGAATGGAGCTCGATTTGCACTAGACCCTTTGTCACTTCCTAGTGGCCCAATTACAAGACTTAGAACCAAGCGTTTCAAGGAAGCACTAAATGGGCTAATCCAAGAGAATTGGGTTGATTCTAAAAAGAGCAAGATGGGCTCAAATAATAATCAAGGCTTAGTCCATGTCATCAAAGCAAGTGAAGAGGCTAATTAACATCCAAAAATGTTATCAACATGGTTTGACCATTAAAGGGCATGAATTTGATGCTAATTAACATCCAAAAACATTATCAGCATGGTTTGACCATTAAAGGGCATGAATTTGATGAGTTTCAAGGATATTAAATAAGGGAATGCTGATGGCCTTGGCTGGTTATGTTAATACATTGAATTTAGTCATTTAGTTATTTTTTGGCTGCCTTTAGAAGTCCAAAATACCTAAAAATGTGGGGAGTGTTTATTTTTATGTTTGTGTTGCTTTTAAGGCTGAATTATGACTTTTCCTATTCTTGGAGGGTTGTTCCAAGTATATATAGGGGTTTTATGAACTTTGTAAAGATCATGTTTTGAGAAATATTATTATTATTGTGAGGTGTATTCCTCTTCGTTCTTGAAAGAACCCTTGAACTTATCAAGTTAATCTTGTGGCGTTCAAACAACCAAACTTATCACCTTGATCCTTGAGATATTCTTAGGTTTCCTGGTGTGGCATTTTCTATCCTTTGTAGTCTTGGTTTTCATCTAATTAGGTGATGAGTCAAAGCTCAACAAATCTTGTCTACACGATCTCGGGGTTCCAAACCATCATTGTTATCGGGTTTCATCACAATTGTTGGTGAGGTTCATATCAGAGGAGCTGGAGGAGTCGGGTCAACAGGAGCTAGAGAAGGAGTCGTGTCCTTGGAAGGTGGTGATACTGGAGGATCCTCGGTCCGAGCCCTTTTCTTAGAAGGGTCGCTACTGCTTTCCCCGGGGTGTCACTTGCTCGCTTTCTTCCTGCTCGCAGGAGCCGTGGCTTTGGGTTAGTTGTACAATTCGAATGCTTCTCTAGAAGCCATGACTGCATGATGGAAACAAACGACCAGAAAATATAAATTAAGTTACTTGAAAAAGCAAAGGAATGAG
Source organism: Humulus lupulus (assembly GCF_963169125.1). NCBI lineage: Eukaryota > Viridiplantae > Streptophyta > Magnoliopsida > Rosales > Cannabaceae > Humulus > Humulus lupulus. The sequence continues at coordinate 139,886,534 of NC_084797.1, read as the reverse complement.
AACAAGAAAGATTCTAAGAAGTATACTCGATCTATTATTACTAGTCGATACATTATTTATGGTACTACTACTACAGTCACTCTCTGCCTCGAAGAAGTCTGAATTTAAACTATTGATCGCATATTTAAAGTTGCCATCCCCGTCGAATAAATGACAGGGAATGGGCAAGTTGTCTAAAAGTGAGAAGTCAGTACCGTTCTCATCAAAAGACTCGAGTATGGGCTCAGGGTATTCTGGAAGTTTCTGCTTGCCCTTCTCGTGTTGGGTCGGAGCAGCAGTAGCTCATGGGATGCTGAAGGGTTCCCTGATGGTCACTTCTGTTACCCGCCTTCTCGGGGGCTGTGACACATCTTGTTGCTGCTCGGGGATCTCTCCTCCAGTGGCACTCCCTGTTGTAGACTCCCTCACACCCTGGTGAGGTGCAAGAAGGCCAACCAACCTTAAGTTGCTCTCAGTAACCAGCTATTTGACGCTCTTCTCGATGTTCGTCATGCTGGCCAAGGCTGCTGCCCTTATCTCCATCTTTGGAGTAGGGTCTCCTCGGTACCATGGACCTAAAAACACAAAAGTTCTAAAGACGGTATAGAAAAGGTAGAAGAAATTAAGCGATTAGTGATTATAAGATTTACCTCCTCGGGTGAAGGCCAGGTTATCAGCGACTAGGTCCATTGTAAGAAAGTACTCCTAGAAATACTTCCCTACATTAGATTTGTAGGTGATGTTGCTCAGGAAGGTACGAGTGAACTCTTTGTGGTAGAAGTGGAAGAACCCCGTGTTGTTGTGGTTGGGGTTGGATTTGAGATCGAACAGGTAGTTGATCTCGTGTGGTGTACGCATAGCCCATTTCTTATGACTATAAAGGATATAGAGTGCAGATAGTACTCTATATCCATTGGGGGTAATTTGAAAGGGGGCGACCTCAAAATAATTGGCCACCCCTTGAAAAAATTTGTGCAGAGGCAAGATAGTCCCTACCTCGATATGGTACCTCGACCAGGCGCTCCCAGGCACGTTTGCCCTCTGGTCGGGTGAAGGTTTGATTAGGGTTATCCCAGGAAGACCATACTTCTTGAGATAGTTGCTTACCATCCTTGCTGATATGATGCTAGGAGGCGCTACGTACCATTCGACCTCTGGCCTAAGGTCGTCGCGAGGTCGGGCTTTAGTTTGGATTTCTGAGGGTGCAATATTTACAGGTAGGGGATTTGTAGAAGGGTCCTAAGTACGAGGGGCAGGCTGGTTAGAAGAACGGTTGGCTATCTTCTTCTTTCTACGGGTAGTATATTTCATGCGACCCATGTTTGGTGGACTTATTGAAGGTCCAGTCGTTGGGTTGTGTTGAGAAAATGGGACTTCTGAAAACGTCAACGACGGTTGTTCTTGATCCTCGAACAACAGTGTGAGCAGATCTTCGTCGATCGGCCTCTCACCTCCCCAAGGATCGTGCATGAAAATCTGGGAACAGAAAAGGAGAGATGAGAATCTACGACCAATAGATAGAAGAAGTGGAAACGTTGGGAGAATGTTGCTCGGTATAAAAGTTAAGCTTTTATACGACTAGCAACATTCTAACGTAAACACTAAAAGCATGCGAACAGTTTGGAAAAACAAATTGAAAAGCGGAAGTGAAAAGTTTTTTCAGGGAAACTTTTTCGACTCCAAAAACAGGCGGGAAAAACCCAAATTTTTCCAAAAGCATAAAAATCGAATTTTTACTTCGATTTTGAGCCCTAAGTCAGTATTCCTACTTCTCACACCAATTTCTAAGCCTCACTTAGTGTTTTTGCTAATTAAAACTCCTATCCTATCATGTTACTACCTACGAGCCCGATTACCCCAAAATCGTTTTTCCTCAAGAACATTCAAAAACTCAAAGCCCAAATATCAGAAAACTAGAGAGATAAACGTTGCACGGTATAACAGAGACGAATCAGTCAAGGAACTTACTTGGATGGAAGATTGCAGCGAAGTCACGAGCGTTGATGCTTGCGGCTAGACGGACATGCCTCAAATCACCAAATTTTTTTGAGTTTTTCTTGCTTTTTTCTTATGAGTTCTTGAGAAAAAGAAGAGTGATAAAAGGTAAAAAGTGAGAAGTGTGGGTTATTTATACTGATCGTGGCACAGTTAAAAAGGTAATGATGGTGAGTTTTCGAAATGTGGGGAATCGTGTTAGCCGTCAAAACACTTTTGGGAAATTGAAACAACCATAATTAGCTACTTTTTCGAAAAGGCGTTGACAGATGTGACGAGTCATACAGAAGGTCGGTCAAGTAAGTTTATTATATGCTGGTCGCAGTAAAATAAACTTGGGGGGGGGGGGAAATGTTTACCCAAAAAAGGACCACCTGATGGCGTAGCAGAATTAGCCTACACGTGGGATACACATAACTGTTTAAGTGAGTATGATCTGGTCAACCATCGACCAGAAAAGAATTGGTTCATCAGGCATCATATTTATGGGCGACCATTCTGGTCGTATCTTTTCATTTATTTCCTTCAGATATGTGATCTTATAATTACGTATTAATTGCGATTTCCATTATTATTTAGATATGCATGTATTAAATGCAATTAAAGCACATCATTCCATGTAGAACTCCTTGAGCCTATAAATAAGAATCAAATGGCTCAAGAGAGGGGACTTTTGGAACGAGGGAATCCTAAGAGAGAAATATAGTGTTTTTATCCACCATAATTGTATTCATCTGAAAGCTTGTGAAACTCGTGAACCTTAGTTCATTGATCACAGTTCTTTGAATTCTACATTAATAAGAACACTAAGTGGACATAGGTTGTTACCATTTACTGGGGCCGAACCACTATAAATATTTTGTGTCGTTTATCTTTTTGTATTGATTTCATCTCATTTCTGTTGTTTTACTTGACTCTGTGTCGTTGACCAATTCGATGGTCAACAACTATTTATTAATTTTTTTATTTCATTTTCCAATGGAAATGGAAATCCCCATAAATGAAACCCAAAAAAACATAATTATGGTCGAAACCTAAAAAGACCACTTACAATTGGATTTTACACCAAAAAGGCCCAAAAACATAAAAAAAGGGGGAATGACCTAAATTCTAGCATGTTCATCATCTCAAACTAAAAACCAAACACAAAATAGGACCTGTAAACATAAGTGAAGAAAACTTACTCGATCAGTACCGAAGATATGTTTGTAGGGGAGTGCAAACATGGATGTATCTAGTATTGTTAACCCATAAGTATCGGTATCCTCTCTAGTTATCCAGGTTAGCTGCAAGATGAGCAGAATTTGGGAATGAATATTCTAGGAACGAAAGGGTTTTTCTCTCTGAGAAGATGAAGGAGTTTCTGCAAGTGTGAGGGAAAGTGTGGGAAATGAAAGGGAATGAAATATTTAAAGTTGGAACTCCAAACGTGGGTGAAAAGGTACTTAATCCCCAGCTATTGATTACCTACGAGTAGGTACTTGAGCGTGATCCAACGGTCACAAAAATCGAGGTACTAGCCGTACTCGAAAGATGAAAGGACGTCTTGAGTACCGAAAAGACCCCTATCATCGATTGATGGTCCTATTAATGGGGAATTGCCACGTGGCACCCCATTTTCGAAAACTTCAGTGCTCGAGGACACCTAGAAGTCACTACCCGATGATGAATTTATGAGAATATGACAATTATTTGATCTAAGTCTCCATTGTTCTCGAGGACGAGTGAAGACTTGGGAGCAAATGTTGTTCGTGTTTTCATCATTTGATCGTGGCATAAATTAAGAGGTTGTTTACTATGCCATAGAAGCTTAAAACAAGTTTATTGTCATCACTACTACCACCAGAGGAGTGTATCCTCTAAGATCATTACTTACCGAGAACCTAGTCGGGAAGTAATTCTCCAAAGAACTTTCAAGACGTGTCCAAATCATCCAAGTGCTCGAGAACCTCCTCCAGACCATAGACAACTGTCTAATACCAAGTGGCCACATAGATCATGTTGTCGATTCCGTACAAGCAGAAAAAAAGGATGTCTCACGACGCTGCCTGACATGGGGAAAAGTGCAACTACCCCATAACACTGTCAGTGACACTTTTCCAATAAGGCAATGGCTTGAGCCTCCTCATATTGGGTCCACTTAAAATACGCTGGGGTCCACAAATTTTAAGTTTCCAAAAATATATAATTAGAAGTGAATTGGCTACCAATCAAACCCTTGGAGTAATTAGTGTACTGTATATATGTATTATATATATGGATAGGTCTTGTATAATTGGTAGTAGTCGATAATTGTTTTTGTTTATTATTTCAACAAAAAAATAATAAGCAAAAACTAATACAAGTGTACCTATCAAGGCTGCAATACGAAGAAACAAATTTAAAAGTTTTGCAGAGATGGTGTTGTGGTAACAACTTATGGTTCCAATAATCATTATAAGGCCATAAAACGGCAAGCAGAGATTAAGAATCCAGATTTGTAAACTTTAATTACCAAATCCATATATTTTTAAGATTTAGGTAAAATTTTATCTAAGAATCCATAAATATAAAAAATTCCCTTAATTGTAATTTCTAATTAAATTATTTCAATATTCAAATTTGATATTAAAGAATAATTTAAAGACTTGTAAGTAAATTTAAAAAGAAAAAATATACTTCTTTCATAAATTAGTTTAGCTTTATTATAAAAAAATACCATAAATTAATTGAAGACAAAATTCAATTTATTTATGTATTAATCTGATTAATTTTTTTTACAGCATTAATAATTAAAATTTAAACATCACACAATGAAATCTATAGTCCAATAATAAGTCTTTAGAGTTCTCACAAACTAATTTATAAATATAAATTATATATATATTAAAAACTAAAAAAATAAATAAAAAAAATGCTTAATTGGGGTAGTTAGAAAAAATGATTGAGTTTTTTTGAGTTGCATTTTGTCGAAAAAATCAGGTTGGATTGGGCTGATTAAATGGGTTGGATGAGTTACAAATTTTTTTGTACACCCCTACCTAATTCTTTGTTCTCCACTATTAATACATTAATCTCTTCAGTAAATTTATTCCAAACACTACAGAAAATAATTAATCAGATATACTATAATCACTTCACTCTTTTATACAAATTCAATAAATTAGGGGATTATGGAGAGAATATTGTCTTTGCAAAAATAACACCTTATCAAGCTATATCAAAAAACTGTTGGTTAAGTTTCCGACATAATTATTTTGAGACTGAAATAAATCTAACTGGAAAATATGGATTATGATAGGATTATTATGTTTGGGTAGGTATAGGTATGAGGGGCTGGTAGAAATGAACCAAGATGGTTCCTACACATATCTTCGAAAATATTATTGTAATTAGAAGAATCATATTGTTTTCCTCTTAAGAGAGTTGCATGGAATTTTTAGTCAACATATGAAGATGACAAAAGACCTTTAAATGCCAGGCGAAATGAAATTTCAGTAAAAGATGAGCATATAAGGCTCCTTTAGTTTTTTTAGTTGATAACTGATTTTGTATATAATGTGGTTTAGACATAATACTTAAAATATAGGGTAAATAAAATTTATCATCATAAAAGTGTAAAAGGTTTTTCTTTAGTTTTTCTATTAAAAAGCTGTTATTAATAAAATAAATTAAAAAGAACCAATCCTATTGAAAAAAAAAAAAAAAAAACTTGGATGGGGATAAAATTAGAATTAATTTTAATTATTGATCAGGTAGTAGAGCACCAGTTTCAATCTATCAACCTGACTAATTGTAAAGTATTATAATGCACCTAAAGATGCTTAACACTATCCGTATGATTGATGGTGCCTATCACCACAGATTAAATTATAATAAGTAGGAACCCATTTTTATATTTAACCACTCATATAGTATCATCAGTTTTAGTATCGGACACCTTAAGGGGTCTTATAGCATTAATGAAAAAGTTGTGCAAAAAAATTACTAATTTATCTATATCAGAATTTTTCCTTATCGAAAAATCATTAAAGTTTCTAATTTGGGCTCACCCGCCAAAATTTGGTCAAATTTTAAAGGAACTGCTCTCTCACTGGGTTACTTTTGGATTCTTAAGAAACAAGCTATAATTTGTTAGGTCGAGTAGGGGGCGTGGTTTAATACCCAACTTGACTAATGATCACCCTAAACAATGAATCATTTTGACATTTAGGCAAAAAAAAAATGCCAATTTTGGGGAACCGGAGGGGTGGGATTAACCCAATAATAATAATAATAATAATAATAATGATAATTAACAATGTAGTAGCTAAAAGAAAGAAAGCAAGATTTCACAATTAAACTTCGGTTAGTACTTCATAAATTCAGATAATTGGCCTAACCTTGGCAAGTTGGCATAACAAAAGTTGGTGAAGATCAGATCAACACTCCTTAATCTACATCAAACAAATTCAAGTAGACTCCAAGAGTAAAACCCGACCAACATTATCTTTGTACCAGTTTTGGTGGCTGTAAAGCCGGAAGTCTCCGTCCATTTCTACATGTAACACCTCAAGCAACAAAGACATTTAGCTCAAATCTAATTTTTTTATTTTCCTTTTTATTTTGGTGGTAAAGAAGACAATAAATAGATCCAAGGCACACAGAGCATATGCACATCAACTTATAATGTTAAGCTATATAGAACACTGCCAAGTCACATACTGATTATCAGCATTTATTTAACATTAATCAGGTGTCCCCGAGATAAGTTCATTCCAGGGATACACGGAACCTGTTTAGTAAGGAACAATTGATTCGATAAGTTCTTGGAGCGGTGCAAGCTCCTTCTTCTCTATCAGTCCAAATTCCTGCAGACAAAATTAAATAGAAATAGCTAGCATCAAGCAAAGAGAAGAAACCCATTACATTGGTTACCAAACACATTTCAAAAACTTATTATTTTTCATTAGATATATCCATTCCTTTTTCTCTCAGCTCCTATGTCCACTGTCTCCTTTCATTAAACCCCTCTACTCTTTTGCATACTTTTAAGCATAATACTAGACACCCCCTTTATACCTATTAAAAGGCTAAACCAATTAGTTTGTCCAAATGAAATGAATTCACCACTAGGTGAGGCATTCTTTTAAAATTTCCATGACCGAGTTGTATGATTCAGCAGAAAAGCTAACATGGATGGGAAGAGCGAGAGAGAGAGAGAGAGAGTGCAAGCGAGCACTTACACAGGTAAAAAGTATGAAATGCTTAAAGCAAGTGTTTAGATGAGCCTCCTCCTTCAGACTCACAATCTTCTGAAAGTGAGAGTGATAAATGTGGGCATATACACGGAAGAGTCTTTTGAATATTGTCTTGACAACTTCCCTAAAGTTAGTGGGAAATGGCGCACCTACAAAAACATATCAAACAAGAAAAGATCTAATTGGTATCAATATGATATTTAAACCGATCACAGTAGCCTCATTTCGTATTAGAATAAAAAAATCAAAATTCAAGGGAAAGAAATGGTAGAAAAACAAATAAGACTCAACAATCTTTTTCTTTGTTAGAAATACAAGAACAGAAATGTATACCAAGTTTTTGAGGAAATATTGATTCATCGTCAAGTTGAGATTCAATCCAGTCCATTAAGTATTCAACATATTTTGGAGCTGAAACCTCAATAGGTTTCTTGATTTGTACGCCATCTGCCCATCTATACTCATACCTGTGAAATTTGATGTGCAAAGAGGAATTCAACAACACAATAAAAACTAAGAAAACCATAAAAATACACTTCGCTAGAATAATACTAATTCAAACCAACAAGGCAACAACATAACTAATGAGATACACTCATCACACCATCCACGGCTGTATACCAGTTCACTGAATATTCATTGTGGTCATACAGGTTCAAACAATGTTACTTAAATTCCAGCATAATAGTTGCAAGTTTTATATTAGACTGAAAAATTCCAAAAATTCTGGTAGTTTAGGACTACATTTTGTCTTTAATGTTCACATTTAAGCCATACAATATAACTATCAATTAGAGCAAACAAATAATTATGGAGAAGAAAAAAAAATTACTATAATAATTATCATAATATAATGTAATAGACATCAAGTTAAATATGAAAGACAATTTCGACTGAGAGAGTCTCAAGGAAAAAAAACACACATAAAAAGGGGTAAATAAAAAGGTTTAAATATCTGTACTTTGGGCCGGCAGTCATCGTAGGGCAATTCTCCGCAGTACAGAACTCTGTGAGGGTGCCATAAAGCAAATTCACCTGATTGAAGAAATCTACAGCTGGAATTCAAAAAATTGTAATTCAGACATATAATTGACAGCAAAAAGTGCAGATGTAACAGAAGAGAAAGCTTCTAAACATATGGTAATGTCTGAATAAGGGGGGAGATAGATACTGTTGACAGCAAGCCACTCATTTAGGTCTTCCCCAGTGGGGAGTTTTACTGCTTCCCTAAGATTTCCACTACCCAAAGTGGCATCAATGTGCTTTCTGAGCTGAGCTCCCTGCATCAAAATGAGAATAGAATAATAATATAGGAAAGGACTAGAGTAGGATATACTCCTAAGTAGAAGTAGACACTCCAAACTATTCAATCAGAATGGAAATAACTAAAACTAAAACTGTGAGTCTTAACTCTTAATCAGTCATGCAGTAGCAGATTTTGAATTGTAAATGAAACTGGAAGCCTAAACATAAACATCTGCATCAGATTCCATCATCCAGGAGATAATTGAAAACTGTAAGTTGTAAAGGAACTAACCTTACTACCAGAGGGAGCACTCTTTTTAGGGCGAAATGTTCTTTGGTTTCTGCTCAAACAATTGAAATTTAAGAATAAAAAACTGCAGCAATTGGAATACTGATGAAAAACAATAATGTAAAATCATCTGCAGTAAAAATAGGTGAAGGGCAGATGATACGAGAGTAGATAAGAGCAATAATAATAGCAAAAGTAACCACCAAGTAGGCAAGTTTATGAGGAAAGGGACAGCGATGTCAAAGTACAAATACTCCAAAAAAGTATTTGATTTTTTCTCTCTTGAATCCTAAATATAATTCAAGCCCCAGCACAACTTTCCACAATTTCTACATCTTCATTTAAACTGTCAATCTAAGTTGAATCTGATATCTCATTGCCACACTCTATGCCTTCAACTTTTCTAATATACTTACACACAATGTAACATTATCAACCAGGTCGGTGATTAAAAATACAAAACTTCATAATCACAGTTCTCCAGCAATAGGCCTCCAAAACTTGTGCCAACCAATTTGATACTAATAACCCTAAAACTCAGCTTACTACTACAATTCCTTACAATAAAAATAGACATATATCCTTCCTAATTATATCAAAATCCAAACTATAACTTCAGCCCATAACCATGTACCCCTTAGCTGACTGGATACAGTGACCTTCGAAATCCCATTCCCACATTAAGGTGTAAGATCACCCTGAAGCATCAATCTATTGCAACCTAAAATTCTAACTTAGTCATAGAACACACATCATAAATGCATATCAACAATTACTTCAAATTATTGTTTAGTAAGACAATTGAAAAAAAAAAGGAAAAAAAAGCCTTCACTAGACACACTAACATACAATTACACACAAAAAAACTTGTTCAGTAACATTATAACTACATATGTGCATATCGAATTGCCCTTTTGACTTCTATAGTTATTTGCAATAAATTAAAGCCATATCAAATTGTTAATCAACATACTGAATCAAATTATCAAAACTATGCCCTCTTCCATTGGACCGCCAAACACCTACTTGCTAAAATTATTATTATAAACTAAAATACCCATCATACAGACAGATAATCCACTAAAAAAAATAAAATTAGTACTCAATAGTGATTATATCCAAATCCATAACCCGAAATTGCAAAATATACATATAATTAAGATCAACATAACTAAAAAGGTTACGAAGAACATTAAATCTACGAATCGCAGAGAATTTTTTTTTTATGATTCTGACATTGAATGATCTAATTACGATTGATCGCATGCAATAATACAAGAACAGCGAATAAAATGTACAAAAATGAAAAAAGAAAAAAAGAAGAATAAGGAAAGATCGCAATTGGTACTCGCCTGCCCAAACCGAAGAGACTCATGGCTTGAAGGGTGAGGAAGAGAGAGATGGATTGATGATGATGAGTGATTACTCTCTCTCTGGTTATTCTGGGTCAAAAAGAAAGATGCCTTTTTTTCTCTTTATTATTAATTAATTAATTTTAACCTACATCGTACCTCTAAAAATATACAAGTGTTATACTTGAATGCCCTTAAACCCAAACTAATTGCATTAGAGCCCCTGTTGGGAAATATTGGTTTTTTTTTTCCTTTCGAAAATAACTAATTTTAAAGTTTTTTAACAGATTTTTTTTTAATAACCTTTAGGCCATATCAACCCATCTCTTCCTTTTACTCTCTTTTACACTATTTTTATACTATTCACACTATCTTTAATTTCATCACCAACCCAATACTTTAAATATCACACTAAAATAATGTGTTCTCTTAATGTATTTTTAATTTTTGTATTATGAAGTTTTCCATTTTATTTTTTGTGCATTTATTTATTTTAATTTGTTTAATGATTAATTTTAATTTATTATGTACAAATTAATATTTAAATAAAAATACATATAATAAAAATTACAATTTATTTAAAACATAATATTGTATGTTATATTATTATTATTATTATTATAAACAAAAGGAAAAAAATAATTAAGTCTATGCTACAGAGAAAAACAACTATAATTGTGTTGTGGGAAAAATCTGCTATGCGTTTAGTAAATTATAAATTTTAAAGTGTCGTGAGTTGTAAAATTTTTTAGTAAACTATAATATTAAAATGTTGTTAAATATTAAAAGACCAAAATAGATAACATATTTATTTTATTTTATTAAAAAAATTCACACATTCTAAATAAATTTCATCTATTTAAACATGTTAAAATTAAAATATATTTTTTGATAAGATACTAATAAACGACCATCAACCAAAATGTTATATTATATAATATACACATATAATTGTATATATATTATAACTAGTTGATGCAGCTAAAATTTTAATTATAATGATTATAGTATAATAATCTAGTAGTGTTTGATAAATTATAATTTAAAAATACTATGATATGCAAAAATAATATTATATTGTATAATAAAATCTATATTATATCTTTTTTAAAATCTCTATAATAATGTGGTTTGTTAATATAAAATTACTAAAATAAAAAATATTAAAAAATATCTAATAAATATAAAATTATAAAAATAGTTTTAGAACAAAAAAAATATTTAAGATTTGATTATTTTTTATGTTATTATCATCTTAATTTAATTTAAATATTTTAATTTTGATTAATATATAATAAGTAAGTAAATATATTTAGATAAAAAAATTTACATTTATTGTAGAGTTTTTTCAAAAATGAGTTTTTAAAATTAGCTAAAAGCTGGGTCGTACTAGTTTTAGCTTTTAGGTGTAGCTTCTGCATAAATTCTTTAATAAGCTGCTTTTTGACTAATTACCAAACACCTTTATTGTAAGACTTTTCTAGAAAACAGTTTTTTATTTTTCTAAAAAAATCAAACTGACCTTTTATATATATATATATATATATAAAATTGTAAAGTTTTTCAGAAGACCTATTATGTTAGAGCATCTTTATATATATATATATAAATATATTTATATAAAGACGGGAAGCCTTTTTCAAGCCTCCTTTGGATATGCCCAAATTTTGGATATCAAATATGTGGACACAAATTTTGTTCAACGATAATTCTTGGGACAAAACTACAATATTTCGTAATGATTATGAATTCAAGAAATTACATTAAAAATTTTATGTTGTTCAACACAAAAAATTTAGTTATGTCCACAATTCTTTTTTATTGATTGAAGAACACCAAAAAAATAGAGAGCTGAAACTCGTTGAGTTTTATTTGAAATCTCAAATCTGACAATACTTTGATAGAATATCAATCTATTGTACCTTAAAAATACGAGCTCAATTATCTTGCTCAGGGTACAGCTGACACATAATAAATAAAAGCTACAAGACTTTAGAGATTTTTCGTTAAATGCATATCAAATAGCTCGAGGCTGTCATTGAGTCTGGGATAGCCCAGGATCCTCCAGATCATCTTAAATGCCAATGACAGAGATCGAATTGTCCAGTGTCCAAATCTCCCTCGCAAGCCCAAGTATTATCTAAATCAAGTCGTTCGGCTCCAATCACATCCAGTTTGAAGAGTTGCTTCTAGCTCGTGGTGGTTCAAGGATGCGTGTATGGAAGAATCCCAACAAACTCGGATGCCCAATATGCGCAATAAATGCGTGCAATCATTATATATTTAAAGATCAATATAACGACAATAGACTTAATTGGGGTATTTATGTATCCATTTATTTGGGGAGTTACCATTTATTGAACGGTTACCCAATATTGTCCACTATAATTCCCTATAAGGGGAATTGACAGTAAAAGGGATCGACATCTTGTATGCCAAAACTCTGCTGAAATTGTCATAAACAATATCCTCAAGAGTCCCTAAACATAAATAAGAGTGACTCGTGGACTAGGTGGATGTTAACCACTGGACCACTTTAAAACTTTATGAGTTTATATTTACGGTTTGTTAGCAAGTTTAATCTCTCTAATCGGATTTCTTATTCCCCTATTGGCAAAAAAATGTGTCAACAGATTGGTGCTTTCATTGAGAGAATTTAGGCTTGAAACTTGTCAGAGAATATTCGACACAACAATCAATATGGTGGTAACTCTTTCTATGTGCGAAAATTAATCAAAGAGACCTGGTGATCATGGAGATTACCATACGACTGACCCTACTTGAGAGGGCACCTCTATGCAGCGCCGTCTTGGAAAACAACACATGAACCAGGACGATACTGGAAGTTTAGCTTCGCGCCCTCTGAACCCAAATCCTGGGTATCTGACTGCCATCGAAATGGAGAATACCCAGCTAAGGTGCAATGTCCTCGATAGCCAAGACCATTACACTATGTATTTAAAATAGCGCAGGACTTGCTAATCAATTCGTTATGACATAAACGTGTTACTAATGTAATTAACGGATTAGGGTTGAAAGATTTTGATCATAAAATAGTTGTCTTTCTTTAAAAAGTAAGAGTTTCTACACGAGATCCCAAAAAGATGTTTTCAAGGCAATTACAACCCTTAAAATAAATACAATTGAAGCCAGCCTAAGTGGAAAAATATAATTTGGCTCTAGTCCTTGTCAATCCTTCGGCCATGGCGGTCAAGCAGCTGTTGATGTACACACCGCCCCTAAAGCTCTCCAACTCACGGCTGGTCTAACTTTCCCTTTCCCTTACCTGCACCACATAGCACCCGAGAGCCAAGGCTCAGCAAGAAAACTTAATTCACAATCACAATGAACAACAATATATACAGTAAACTTACATCGATCAATTCAATAACAAAGAACATAAGCAATAAGCTAGGCAATGATAAACAATTCAATCCAACATTCAATGCAGTTAGTTAAGTGCAAAAAGGAACTTCTATTTATTTAGGAACGTTCAAGCCTGACGCCCTTAGGCCGAGCCCTCTGATTATTTAGCTAACCCCAACACTCTTATGCCAGGTTGCGTTTCGCACGCTTGTCATCAGCCCCAACTCACTTAGGCTAGACTTCCAGATCAAATACAAATAACACAAATAGATTGCAACACGCAATCGGTTGCAACATAAACAAGCATGCCTATTCAGATATTCTCAAATACAGATATAATCACAATCTCACACATAATCATATTCGATAACAAGGGACCAAGCCCCGATCACAACTCGGGTGCAGTTTTCTTACCTCGAGTCCCGAGCAGCAAGTGTAAGACGGTCCCGAGGACGATCCTCAATCCTGAGTCTTAGCGATATAACCTAGTCACAACGCAATAATGGATAACCATTAAAACCTAAACCAATTAAATGCTTCAAAATGATATACTAGCCTCTGGGACCTCGAACTCTACTAAACCGAGTAGTAGAATCCTTCTCGAGCACTTAGGTTTGAGTTCCCAGGCCTAAAAACCCTATTTGGCCAACATTTCCTATTTGAATGGCGCTGCGGCCCTCTACAAGTTAGAGAGAAATCTTAGACTTTTCTCTGGACATGCGTCGTAGCCCTTCTGGGTTCATGCGGGCCGCGACGTTCAAGAACAGCGCTGCAGCGCCACCCCACGAACCCAGAAAAATCATCGATTTTCAGAATCGCAAACTCCTTCAAAACCCACACAACCAATCCTAGAAACAATTCTAACCATTTACGAGCCTAAGCTCGACCACAGATCAATAAAACAACCTCTCCTAACCTTAAGACAACAATCAAATGCACCAAAACCCCACAAAACCTCAAGAATCATAAGTTAACTAAACATCCTCAAGGATACCCAAAACAATTCATAAATTCAACAAAACAAGGTTTAAAATCTTACCTGAGAAAGGATTTCAACTTTTGAACTGATCCTCAAGTAATCTTAGCTTCAACTCCTTCAATCTTCCTAGCTTCCACCTCAAAAATCCCCAAAATCTACATATTCAAACTCTATTTTCCCAAAGCTCAAGAACACCACAAAAATGAAAAATAGGGTATCCAAATTCTTACCTCCTTTGAATTTTGAATTTGGAGCTAAGTAAAGAGACCCCTTGGCAGCCTTTGGCCTCTAGAACCTCCAATTTCTTCTAAGGATCCTTCAACTTCTTGATCAAACCTAAGTGCCTTGAGCTCTTGGGAAAATGCTTGAAAATGACCAAAAGGAGAGGTTGGGGAGTCTAGAGCGTGAATGGGAAGGCTGTTGTGCCTTGGTCTATACCCTAGGTCAAATGACCACTATACCCTTAATGTAAATCCAATCCAAGGCGCATACCCCAAGGGCAAATTGGTCATTTCGCCACTAATACCATTAATCTTCAAATTAACTCCCTAAATTCTCAATTAAATTACTAACCCTCCAAATACCAATATTTTCTCCAATAATATTCCACTAATCCCCGACCTACAAAAAATTATAGAAATACCCCTTGGCTCACCCAGAGTCGGGTATAAATCCCTGATGTGACTTTTCCGCTAATCTGCTGACTAGGATCGCCTCGAGCCGAATATCAGAAATATATCCACATAATAATCTGGTCTCAACCATTTAACACATAATTACAATTTATACCCTTAACGGGTCAAAATTACGAAAATGCCCATTTTTCACAAACAGCGGGACCGCAATTACATTTAATACACATAAACATGCAAAAATAATTATATCTTAATATAACTCATATATTTCACATACTCACACATATATACAATTAAATTAACTTATATATATCCATTTATGCCCTCTTGGCACGCTAATCGAGGCACTAAGACCTATTAGTAAATTCAGGACGTTACATAAGGAGCCACCTTGCCCATGCTAACAGGAAAATAGATGAGATAATGGCTTGATTACCTCTCCCTGCAATAGACGACAATGTCGGAAGGAGGCAAAATGGGTCCCACCGATCTTGGTCCCACAGGAATAATCGACCCAATGTGAGTTGTTCTGTTAGAACAGCAACCATGAGCTCTATGCCTTCTGAATGGACTCCTAGAAACAATCCACCTGATAATAATCATAGAAAGGAATAAGCAGCTCACACCCCCAGAAATCAGCCTAGCCAGACAGGGCGAGTTGGGAGTGCATCGAGAAGGGAAGAGGTTCCTTCAAATCCACCAAAACCTCGACCAGCAGCTCAGGTGCAAGGAAACAAATATGTGGTGCGTCCTGATAGGAGACAAATTGCCTCACCAATAAGGCACCCTCCATCGCCTATACGTCATCCGACACCTCCTCACCCATAGAGGAATGTTTCAGTTCGCAGGAATGACAGAATAAATTCTATACTCGTAGAAGAAACATATGTCTCACGATCTTGCCAGAACAATCAAGCCCCATGACCTCAACTGCGACTAGTAAGCTTTGTGGATGGTAGCTATTGGACGAAGAGCCATCATGGGGGTAGAACCGGGGGTGTATGAAATGCACACTCCTAGAGACATGAGAGTGATCTGAGAAATCAGTTGAGCTTGGCCCAAAGCTTGTGTTCCAATCCTCAGTTCGACCTACGTGACCATCTAAATGCGCAAAGAGGACAACCGACCCATTGCAATGATCTGAGTTACACTCAGACGAGGGAGATCCGTCAATTGTGCGCGATAATGGGAACATCCCACCTAATCGAGGTCCGACTTGGAGAGACAATAACCCACATAACGTTCAAGATATGATGGGAGCTAGTAGCCATTTCTCAAATAACCTAGAGATGAAGGATCCAGTGCTTGAACAACTAGCCTTGATGGAGGAACAAAGGAAGAGACTTCTGTTCTGAAAAAATGTGGAAGATTGCAATTTTGATGAGGAGCTCGAACCTTTTGCTTCTCATATTGCAGGAGCTCCCTATCCCATGGGCTTCAAAATGCCCAACATGCCTACGTACGAAGGAACAATTGACCCATCGAACCACATCGGGACTTCAACACTTTGATGAGGTCCCATAATGTTAACATTGACCTGCAATGTGTCCTGTTCCTGGTTACACTAACAGGGTCGTCCAAGTTGTGGTTCAACAAATATAAGAAGCATGCAATCTCCTCATGGCAGCAACTGTCAACGAAGTTTAAAAGGAAGTTTCGAGGTGCAAAGGAAGTTAGGTGGATGACAACTGATATTGCTCAATAAACTCCTAAGTGGTCTGTAATGCCCCAAATTTCCTAATAAGGGTTAGGACCATGATTAGGAGGCCAGGAGGGCCATAATTGATTTACAATGCTACTCAATGATTATATGCATGTTTATGTGAATTATATTATTATATGATGGTAAATGCATGCATGTGGGTGTATTTATAGTTATAAGGGCATTTTGGTAATTTGGCCCGTTGAGGGCGTAGTTGTGCATTTTCGTGCATGTGGGTGAGATATGATTGGTACCACATTATATGTGGATTTGTTCGAGCCTTTCGGCATGAGACGATCATGAAATGCAAGTGTTCGGTCGGGTCATAATGGGATTAAGTTCGGAGCTCGGGTTGAGTCTCGGGGTGATTTTAATGATTAGAACATTACCGGGAATTAAAGGGTAATGGGATATGGATTATTGGTGTTTGAGAATATTGAGAATAGCGGGAATTGGAGAGTGTTAATTATGATTAATGACATAGGTGCGACAGGACAGTTTTGCCCTTGGTGGCTATTAAGGCTTTATTTTAGATTTGAGGGCATTTAGGTATTTTTCCCCCAAAGGATTTATATCAGCCATTAAGGCTATAGAAGAGTAACAAAAACAGAGTATCCTTTCTCCTTCTCTCCCGATAGGTTTTCTTCCTCATTTCTCTCTGGATTTTCAAGCTTTGTTTGAGAAATCAAGCCAAGGAACCAAGTTGGGATAAGCTAGGGTTATGCTCCACCATTGAAGAGGGTGTGTTGCTGAGATTGAGGTGAGTTTTTAGCCATTAGAACTCTTATTTTTGCTCTGTTTTATTAGTTAAGTTCCAGCTGGTTTTTGGGTTGGAAAGTTGGGAATTGATTGGAGTTTTGGCTAGGATTCTTGGGGTTGTGGTGCCTAGGTCATGTGGAGGTGGTATTCAGGTTTATTTGGGACTTAATTTGATGTTTGGAAGCTTTTGGTTTGGGTTAGGAATGGTGGAATCGAAGGAAGAACTTTCTGGGCAGATGCTGGCTGAAGGTAGCGCTACAGCGCCCAGTGTAGGGCGCTACAGCGCTACCTGCAGAGGAGACTAGGGCGGTTTGGCTCTGTTTTGAGCACTGGGGCACTAGGAGGGCAGCGCTATAGCGTTACCCTGTTTCTTTAGAACCCTGTTTTGAGTGTTTTTAAGGGTTTTTGGCTCGGGGTTTCAATCCCTAAGGCCCGAGATCGAATCTACTCACTGTGTGGGCATGTTTCGAGGTCCCGAGAGTGGGGTTTAGACCAAGACCCTATCATTGTTGATTTTCATTAATTGGAGATTATATTTGGTTATGACTAGGTGACCGCTAAGGGATTAAAGGATCGATCGTTCTCAAGGGTCGTTCTTGTTCTAATTCTCGCTCGAACCAGAGGTAAGAAAACTGCACCCCATATGTGACATGCATGGTTATTCTTGATGCATGTTGGATGTTTAAATGTAAAAATTGATAGCATATTGAATGCTTGGCAATCTTGCTCACTTGCATATGGTTATTGTTGAGGCATGCTGGATGATTAAGTGTGATGCATGGGATGCACGAGAAACATGTGATTAGGGTATGCCATGAATATCGACTGTGAGATTAATCAGAGCTTGAGTCTCTGTGTTTGTGCATGATCATAATTGTGCTAGCAACTGTTAAGTAAGCATGCTGAATGCCCTACGTTTGAATATTCGACATATGACATATGTTTGGTAGCATTGCTTACTTGTGCATGGTACTGACTCATTGGTCAGAATTGGCAAAGGTGTCAGTATCAACTGTGAAGCTGTGACTCATTAGTCAAGTTCGGCAGTGGTACTGGGCACTGGTCACACGGTGTTGACTCATAAGTCAGGACGGCCTTAGCGTGTTCAACGCAAGCCAATAAAGATTAGATATAATCGACATTCTGCATTGGATAACTCAAAGAGCATTAATGCCGGATCGAACTTAAGTTCGATGAATATTATAAGCGCTTGTGTGACTTATCCATTAGTCACTCATCTGTTAAGTTAGAGACTTACCCACCAGTCTCTCATCTGTTTAAGGCTAGTGGCTTACCCAACAACCACTCTTCTATTTAAGTTAGTGACTTGCTTGTCAGTCACTCAGTATGGTTTTCTAGAACCTCAAAGTGATAATCACTCATCTGTTCAGAGCTATAAGCTCTGTATGATCATTTTGATCATCATATGCATGACTTTGGGTGCTGAGCCCGTGGTGACTTGCTTGTTGATCACTCAGCATGGTTTACCAGAACCTCAAGTGCTGAAACACTCATTTGATTAGGATTGACTTGATAGTCATCCATACAAAAGGGCAGGATTTCTTATCCTGGATACCCCAGCATTGTTTGAACTTATTTGCATGCTTCAATAAAGTTATGTTTGCTAGGCATGCCAGATATGATTTGATATCATGATATGACTGTTCACGAGCATATTGAGTTTTCTTGCTGGGCTTCAGCTCACGGGTGCTATGTGGTGCAGGTAAAGGCAAAAGAAAGCTGGACCATCCTTGAATTGGAGAGCTTAGGTGACGATGTGTACATATGCAGCTGCTCGACCGCCACGACCGAGGTTTGAAGGAGAGGAACTAGGGCTAAACCCTGTTGTGCCGCTTAGATCGGCTGGTTGTAAATATTTTATTGTAATAGACCTTTAAATTATATTTTTGGGATCCCAATGTATACAGTAAACGTTATATCTTAACCGAAATTTTTAATCCGTAAACTGCTGATCATACTTAGTTACACACTTTTGTCCAAATGACTCGGTTAGCGAGTTTAGCACTGCTTGCAATGTGCATCGTAGCGGTCCCTGGAGTTTGGGGCGTTACATGGTCGCAGTAGTAATCAAGCTATGCTGTATCAACGGAGAGGTAAAATACAAGTAAAAAGAAAGATTAGTAAATTAGAAATAATGTAACTTTGAGAAAGAATAATTTTTTAAACACTAAATAAACAAAATAAAGAATTAGAATCACAAAGAAAATATGGAAGGCACAAGTTTCATTCATGCAAATATATATATTTTGATAAAATTGATTCATTCTACTCAGTTATAATTCTACACCATTAATTATAGTTGGAAAATATATATAATAAAGCTCACCTTAAAATATGTTCTTAATTAAATTATACTAACTTCTAATTTTAAAAACCTATCATATTATATACCTTAGTGTTGGTATTAAGTGATCAAATCAACGGTACGCAAGAGAATATATGGACCATTTTTAATAAATATTAAATCACATACAAATAGATCAGGGATTACCTCTTGTAGCCTATCAAGTGTCCTTGAGTCTTTTTGTATAAATCAACGATCTTCCTATCCAGTGTTTTGAGATCTCACACCTTGATCTTCCAGACCAATCCTCAAACACATAAGGACGTGTGTGGGCATGTAGGATTCAAAAATTTAATTTATGTGACTCCCTAGATGTACCCAACACATGAGTTTTGATAGAGAGAATGTTTAGAATATTTTTCAAGTTTAGAGAAAATTATCGCTTTAGAGAGAGTCTGATTATCCATCATTTTCTGAATATCACGTATATTAGATTTATAAAGATATTTAATCTAATTAAATAATATTTATTTAATTAAAATATAATTCAAATTAAAACTGATTAGATATTTTCATTTAATTATCTATTTAAATCATAACTTATTAAACAAATTTATTTGAAATTCAAAATTCAAATCCTAAGGATAAAATCCCTGATGCTAGGCGCCCAGCCCTATTAGGGTTGCTCTAATTTTCTCATTTGTTTATTTAAACAACTTTTAAGACAAGATATTTATTCCAACATAAATATCAGTTAATTTAAAATTAACTTTATCTTAAAATATTAGTTTTAAATTAAACAAATAAATATCATATTACAAATAAGATATTTATTATTTTCTCTCTTTATATTATTCCAAACAAGATTAATATTAATTTTAACCTATAATTTTTCAAAATGAAAGCTATATAGTTAAATAATTCATTAATTCACAATTAATCAATTACTCATAATTATCAAATAATTATTTCCTTGCCTTGGATAATTAATTCCTTTGCAATTTAGTCATTTCTCTTAACAAATATTTCTTTCAACATCCTTACCCTTGACAGTGTAGGACAGAGGTGATCTGGGGACTATGGACCTATAATACGAAGCTCCAATAAACCAAATTATTAATTAAACTCTTTAATCTAATAATCTTATTTATTAGTTCTATGATTACTCCACTATAAATATGGAATTGCACTCTAAGTATTTATAGAATTATATTTAGAGAGTTTTCTCTAATAGTCCATTGATATAATCAATATATGTAGTTCTGTTCTCCATTATTGGTTCGTTAATTAAAGTTAGTAAATATTACTGTTTTACCCTTCTAATTACTTCTTGATTCTTAAGTACCATTAATTCACTAGCGAATAATTAATCTATAATCTAATTATAGATTTGAGCTCAATAACTATTCAGTTTCAGAATCAACCTTTAAGGGAACCAATATTCGATTTGTAAGGAAAGCATGGATTCTAATATTGTAATTCATGTTCCCAGCCATTCATGATATTGAATCTCCAAAACAAAAGTGATTAGCCTCATTATTCTAAGAAACCTTAACGAGTGAATAAAAAGATCTAATAAACATAAACAGAAGTTCATGAATACTCAGGATTTAGACTGATCTACAAATGATAATCTATTATGACAAGAATTAAATCTTAACGTCAAACAACAAGTTTATAAAGATAATTAATTCTCATCGGTCATGTGATATATAATCTCTATTATATACAACACCTTTACTAAGATGTCTATCCACATCAGTAATTCGAATCTAGATTACTTGCATCTCGTATGCTTAGCAAACCGTTCTAGTAACCATTCATTAAAGATTCCTTAATTTAATATGTTACTGACTATTTTATTCATTATATATGATCTTAATTCTCTCGTACTAATACAAGATCATATTTTCATGAATGAATAGAGAATTTTCTTGATATTATTATATAATTAATTTAAACGATAATTATAACATTCAAATATAATAAAATTGTACTTTTATTTAAAACCAATAAAATGTCTTTACATGCTTTTAGGGCATTGATCCTAACACTTAGAGCGACAAAATACCAATGGCCAAAAGCAGCAAAAAACATATAATATAACAAATATCCTAAACTAAATACGAAGCCTAAATTAAAAAAGAATAGCATGACTAGACTTATGTAAAAGACACCAATAAACTCAGTATAAAAATTAGAAGAAAATAAATTTAATTGTAATAAATATATAGAAATGAAGAACAAAAAATAATCAATATATTAAAAAATATAATGTGAAACATGAACTTCACTCTAGCCTTTCCACAAGAGAGTTTAGCCTAAAATAGGCATTGTTTTCACTCAAAAAGTATAAAAGAAATGAAAGAAAAAAAAACACAGGAAATAAGTGTATTTTTCTCTAACTCTACTCTCTACTTTTGTTTCCACAATCTAATGATTTTTCACTACATTTGGGTCTATATTTATAGTGAAAATAAGACCCAAAATGTGACAAAATTGTGTACAAAATAAGTGGGAAAATAGCTCAAAAATCTGATGGAAGTGGGAGACAAGTTGTAGCAATGGGGAGACACGTTCGACACGTGTCATGTGGTGAGTGGCTTGACAGAGATGGTGTTGGGGCGTGGGAGACAGCGAGGCCATGTGGTGCATGCTGGTTGGCTCTGCAAGAATGGTGGCAGCGATTGGCAGGCGCGTCAAGCGGTGGCAGCGTGGTGTCAGGTATGCGTCAGGCGGTGGGACATCTGCGTCAGGCTGCTGTCAGGCGTGGCTCGGCTAGAGTGGCTCGACAGGGACAACATGGGCACTTGCTGAAGGCTTGGGCCTGGGCTTTTTGGGCCTAAGTTGCTCAACAAATGTCTTTTAAAAATGCCATTGTTTCTATTATTTCTTCTTTCTTTTTCTTTGTGTCAAAATATATTTTATTTCCTTAAACTTAAACACAAATTAAATTAAGATTAATATTTTCAAATATAAAATATATTACAATAAATCCATGAAAATTTAATTAAAACTTAATTTATTTTAAACTTTTAAACTAATAAAATGATATTTTTGAGCACTAATCACAACCCCCAACCAACTTATTGCTAGTATCTAGCAATTTAAGTGAAATGATAAATGTCAACATGATATGTTTCAGGTCAAATATTATAAAAGAACTTAAGTATTAACACAAAATGTTAGTAACAAGTCAACAACAAGAGTTATCAAAATTACTTTGAATAAATGTAGAGTTGTGAGTGTGTTCACCAAACTTGAACCTTCTTACCACAAACCATAAAGACTTCAAATTTATGCCAAGTAAACTCTCAACTCCATTAACCTCTCATGTAATTGAAAATATTTAAGGATAAATGCTTCGCTCATGAAGTTGAAATAAAGAAGTGAACACTCATCAAATGAGTATATTTATAGGACAAACTTTTAAATAATCATTGAAACCAAGATAGGGAATATATTAATTGGACAACCACCATAAAGAGTACCACAAAACTAGATTTTTGGGATTTCTAAGTTAAATAGACAATCTTTACATTTATTCTAAGAGCAAAAAATAATACACACATTTTTTTTTCTTGGACACAAGAAACAACATAATTAAAAATGATAGAACTATTGCTCTTGTGTCTTTCTTTTCTTTTCTTCTTTTTTTTTTCCACATTTTTTATGAAGAACATAATAAAAAGGCTCTCTAATAAGATTTGTCAATATAAATTATTATCCCTAAAACATCATCCATTCATACCACAATACCTTGTCCAAATAATTTAACTATTTCTAAGAATCAATGAAAATTCAAAAGTTGTCACCTCTCACAGAAAAGAATGAATTCTTGACATGGAAAAATTCTAAGCAAATATGTGCTAACAACCATCTTACCACAACGTTTGGTATGTACATTAGGTAACTCTAGAGAAACTCTTAGTAATAAAGATAACAAAAATTGATTCAAAAGTAACATTTTGCAAGAATAAATAAGTAATTTTTAAAAAAATTTGACCATGAAAATATTAATATGAAAAAAATCAACATGAACATGCATAAATATGCTCACCACCCCCAATCAAAATCAGACAGTGTCCTCAATGTCTAAAAATATAACAAATGTAAAAGAGCAGGGAAAGAGAACACCTGGATAGTGAGCGTCGAGTGATAGAGTGAATATGGATTCTCTAAAACATGAAAAACTGAAAACACACAATGATAAAAAATAAAATAAAACGGCAAAAGGGAAATAAACATATAATAAACCTATGTACAAACACTTTGGAACACTACTCAGACTTGGTAAACCGGTTCCACGAGAGTGACTTCTTCAGGCTGGGTCACCCTCTCTATGCAGTGTTTCAGTCTCTGGCCATTTACTTTGAATACTCTCCCACCGGTTGGGTCTGTGACCTCAACAACACCGTTGGGAAAAATAGTTTTCACAACATATGGGACAGTCCACCTCGATCTTAACTTTCCATGGTGGAGATGCAAACGAGAGTCATAAAGATGCATTCGTTGGTTTGGCTTAAATTCTTTTCTTAGAATCTGCTTGTCATGAGCCGCTTTCATTTTAGCCTTGTAGATCCTAGAGTTGTCATAAGCATCGTTCCTTAACTCCTCAATTTCTGACAACTGAAGCTTACGATTGAGTCCTATCGCCTTGAGATCAAAATTCAGGCTTCTAACTGCCTAATAAGCATTGTGTTCCAGCTCAACATGAAGGTGGAAGGCTTTGCCATAGACTAGCCTATAAGGAGACATACCAAGCTGAGTTTTGTAAGCAGTGTGGTATGCCCAGAGACCATCGAGAAGTCATGAGGACCAATCTTTGCGGTCAGGATTAACCACCTTTTCTAGATTTGCTTAATTTCTCGGTTGGCTGACTCAGCTTGCCCATTTTCCTGTGGGTGATAAGGCAATGCAACCTTATGAATTACACCATACTTTTGAATTAAGGTCTTGAAAGAATAGTTGCAAAAATGGGTGCCTTGATCACTTATGATAGCTCGTGGTGTGCCAAACCTAGACAACACATTTGCATTTAAGAATTTCACAACAGTTGTGTTATCATTTGTAATGTCCCAACGTCACTATGGCTGCTTTCTGGAATGACGACTGGCCCTACAGACCAACACGAGTCTTTCCCGCGTCTTTGTCCTCACTCGCACGCTTCCTAGGAAAACTTCCCAGGAGGTCACCTATCTTGAGATTACTCCAGATCAAGCACGCTTAACTTTGGAGTTCTCAAGTGATGGGCTACTGAAAAGAAGATGCATCTTATTGATATAGGTAGTACCCATCAATCCATTTAAGCCCTCTTCAATTGTGTAGTCCCATACCTACACAGTCTTAGAATCATCACACTTGACCTTCCCCAGGCGGTGTGGGATTGCACAGCTTACCCGGTCTTTCCCCTTACGGATCACGGGATTATGACTATCACATCATTATTTCGACAAGGCACAACTTCCACCCATTTTGAGACATAGTCTATGGTGAGGAGAATGTAAAGGTAGCCAGAAGAAGGTGGAAATGGTCCCATAAAGTCTATGTTCCAACAATCGAATATTTCTATTATAAGAATTGGGTTTAATGGCATCATGTGTCGTTGGGACAGAGCACCTAATTTTTGTCACCTTTCACATGATCGACATAAATTATTAGTGTCTTTGAAAAAAGTGGGCCAATAAAGACCACACTGTAAGATTTTTGCAGCAGTCTTTTTCATAGAAAAATGACCACCACAAGCTTCATTATGGCAAAAGTTCTGCACACTAAAAATTTCATCATCTGGAATGCAACGTCTCATAATTTGGTCGGGGCAATACTTAAAAAGATATGGATCGTCCCAATAGAAGTTACGAACCTCGACCAAAAACTTACGTTTATCTTGTGCACTCCATGATGTTAGAAGTTTGCCTGTCTCTAAGTAATTAATGATATGAGCGTACCATGGAAACTTAGTGACTGCGAAGAGATGTTCATCATGGAAGTCATCTCGAATGACTGGGCCATCAGTGGAATCAGAAAATTCAAGACGAGATAAATGGTTCGCTACCATGTTTTCAACTCCTTTCTTGTCCTTTATGGTAAGATCAAATTCCTGTAATAGAAGGATCCACCTAATTAAACGCGCCTTAACATCATTTTTGAAAATGAGGTATTTTAAGGCAGAATGGTCGGTAAAGACTGTGATAGGTGAACCAATCAGGTAGGAACGAAACTTGTCAAGTGCGAATACTACAACAAGTAACTCTTTTTCAGTAGTAGAATTGTTCATCTGAGCAGTGATAAGAGTTCTACTTGCGTAATAGACAACAAAGGACTTCACTTCCCTTCTTTGACCTAAGACGACCCCTATAGCATAATTGCTAGCATCACACATGACTTCTAACGGTAAGTCCCAATCTGGTGGCTGAATGATAGGGGGCGGAAGTGAGTTTTGCAACGAGCGTTCGGAAGGATTCCTCACACTCAGGTGTCCAATTGAACACGACATCTTTTGCTAGGGGGTTTGACAAAGGGTGAGCAATTGTCGATAAATTTTGTATGAACCTCCTATAGAATCCTGCATACCCAAGAAAAGATCGAATGTCTTTAACAGTCTTGGGGGTGGGCAACTTTGATATGAGTTCAATCTTTGATTGATCAACCTCAATTCCTCATTCCGACACGACATGCCCCAAGATTCTGCCAGATGGCACCATAAAATGACACTTTTCCCAGTTGAGTACCAAGCCTTTCTCTTTACATCGTTTAAACACGATCTCTAAATTGAGAAGGCTTGATTCAAGAGAATCTCCAAAGACTGCCAAATCATCCATGAATACTTCCATACATTTCTCGATCATATCATTAAATATGCTCATCGTGCAGCGCTGGAAAGTGACTGAAGCATTGCACAAGCCAAAAGGCCTATGCTGGAAGGCAAAAATACCAAAAGGGCAAGTGAATGTGGCCTTATCTTGATCTTCTAAGGCAATCTCGATTTGGTAATACCCTGAATAACCATCAGAAAACTATAGAAAGGATGACCCGCCACACGTTCCAATATTTGATCGATGAATGAAAGTGAAAAATGGCCTTTACGGGTGGCTGCATTTAATTTTCTATAATCAATGCACATGCGCCACCCAGTTGTGACCTTGGTAGGCATGAGTTCCCCTTTTTTGTTTTGTACCACTGTTACTCCCAATTTCTTGGGAACAACCTGAGTTGGGCTAACCCATTTACTGTCAGCAACATGATAGATCATTCCAGAATCAAGAAGTTTCAAGACTTCAGTCTTAACTACTTCCTTCATTGTCGGGTTTAATCTTCTTTGAGGGTCACGACGTGGTATAGCCTCATCTTCCAATTGAATGTTATGGGAGCAAATCAAAGGACTAATAACTTTGATGTCAGTTATCATCCATCCTAATGCATTTCTTTGTTCTTGCAACACATTGATGACTGGTGCTCTTGTGTGGCATTGATCTTGGAAGATATTATGAGAGGAAAGTGTTGTTAGCTCCCAGGAAAACATGCTTAAGGCCCTTAGGAAGTTGGGCCAACTTTGGTTGAGGAGCTTCTTCAGTGGAGAGTTTTGGTGTTTCTCGATCATGAGGGAGTTCCTCAAAGATTGGATTCCAAAACATGGTTCTTCTAGCCAGTGAGTGTTTGATGATTTCAGGGTTGATTTCAAACTCATTGGGCTCATAACTTTAAGAAATTTGGAAGAGGTGATTAAAATAATTAGAAGTGTATTTTGATTTGACTTCTTCCGAAATAAGTGTATCAATAAGATATGATTGGAAACACTCATCGTTATCAAGTGGTTGTTTGCCAATGTGGAGATTCACTTCTAGAGTCATGCACTCGAAAGACATTTTCATGAAACCATTCCTATAGTTAATGAGTGCATTTGTTGTTGCAAGGAAAGGTCTACCGAGAATGATGGGAATTTTGGACTTTATACCCACTTTAGATTGAGTGTCCAAGATGAGAAAATCAATGGGGTAATGGAATTTTTCAATTTGAATTAGAATGTCTTCAACTATTCCCCGAGGTTTCTTGACTGATCGATCAGCCAGTTTTAGCACCACAGATGTGGGCTTGAGTTCTCCTAGACCTAATTGTAAGTATATTGAATATGGCATGAGATTTACACTTGCTCCTAAGTCTAGAAGGGCTTGAACAAATTCTTGTTCCCCAATTTGATATGAGATGGCGGGACAACCAGGATCTTTGTACTTAGGCGGCATCTTGCAGCCAATTATCGCGCTAGCTTGTTTTGCCACGAATGCAGTTTTCTTGACATGGTGCTTTCTTTTAACGGTGCACAAATCCTTGATAACCTTGGCATAAGCCGACACTTGTTTGATCACATGCAACAATGGCAAGTTAATCTTCATTGGTGTTAAAAGGTCTAGGATTTCACCATGATTTTCCACTACATTTCTAGTGGATTTCAAAGCTTGAGGAAATGGCGCCTTTACTGGAATGCTTGTTGGCACATCATCATCTAAAGCGGGCATTGACGTACTCATTGTCTTAGTTAACAGTGAAACCGTGCTTTGACCACTTCGAGTAAAGATGGCATTAACCTCTCTGAGATTTGTATCTATAGAGGAGAAGGTTTGTGCCATGTGTTGCCCTTTTTGATGGATTAAAGGTTGAGCGGGAAGTCTACCGCGCTCTTGAATTGCCAAAGTAGTGTTTAACTTTGTCATTTGGCTTTTTATGTCTTTCATTTCCTCCACCATTTGTGTGAGACAAGATTTGAGCTCTTGAGTTGAGGCTATTTGTGTTTGCGCAAGCATTTGCAAGGTATTCTCAAGAGAATTACTTGACTACATGTTATTTTGAGGAGCAATGTACGCTTTTGGTGGTTGTTGCTGCTCAGGCCTCCATTGGCTCCTAGATGCTTGGTTTGACTCCTTCCAGCTGAAATTTGGATGGTTGCACCAACCAGGATTGTAAGTGTTTGAGAAAGGGTTATAAGGCTTCTTGTAATCCCCTAATGCATTGCATTGTTCCTCATTTCCTCCTCTTAACTCACCAAGAGCAGGGCACTCTTGCGGTTGATGTTCCGCCCCTCCAAAAATGAAGCATGGATCTCGTATCTCTACTTTTGTGGCCATGTGGATTCCTTTGCCTTCTTGAGATTTGAAAGCCTTGAATTGTTTTCTCAATGATTCAATTTGACTTTTGACATTGTCATCTTCCCTCAATTGGTAGATTTCGGTTGATCGTGGCTTGTCCATAGGTATCGGTCCATTCCAGGTGTAGGACTTTTCAGTGAGATTGTCGAGGTACTCAAAAGCTTCATCAGGATCTTTTTGAAGTAATTCTCCATTGTACATCATTTGTATGAATTGTCTTTGTTCGATTGTGAGACCGTCATAGAAATAGCTGACCAGACGCCACCATGATGTGAGCATTGATTTATCAAATCTCTAAACCTTTCCCAAACCTAATGGAAAGTTTCATGGTCATTTTGGATGTAGGTAGAGATTTGCCTCTTAAGGCTGCTAGTCTTATGGAGCGGAAAATATTTGGTGAAGAATGCTTTTGTCATTTCATCTCATGTTCCGATAGATCTAGGCCTTAAGGAATACAACCAGCTTTTTGATTTTTCTTTGAGAGAGAAAGGAAAGAATTTCAATCTCACAATGTTGGTGACATCAGCTCGGTTGTTGAATGTAGCCACCACTTCTTTGAAATCCCGTATATGCAGGTAAGGACTCTCATTTTCCAACCCATGGAAGGTTGTTAAGAGGTTAATCATGCCGGGTTTGAAATCGAAATTTGGCATATTGTTAGGATACATTATGCATGAAGGTGTGGCTGTACGCGTAGGATGTAAATAATCCTGTAGCGTTCTTGGTTGGAATTCATCTTGATGAGCCATCGTGGGTGGTTCAGGAAGTCTCGATGAATTGGGTTAATGTGAACGAATGGAAGAAGACGACGAGTTAGGAGAGTTCTCTAAAGCTTCTACTTGTTGTCTCAAGAATCTCCTTAGTGTGTCTCTATTCCATGGCATAATTTTTTTTGTAAGTATTATAAGCGCAAGTGTGTAATAGTGTAATAAGTATACTCCAAAAATGTTTCCAAGCCACTTGGGAAGGCTTTCAAGGTACCACTTTAAGCCCAAGAGCTTTTCTAGAACTTCCCGAGGTTCTTAGAAAAGGTTGGAGGGTAACGTTAACACATACCTTATTTAACAAATTTTTCTAAGACATAGCAAGTTTGGTTTTTACTGATTTCCAAAATTACCCAAATGTTCTCAATACTTTGTTTTTTATGCTTTAAAATTTTATGATTCAAAGTTTTATGCTTTTTTTCTTTTCGGAAAAAGCCTAAATCTAGAAAATAAAATTCTAAACCTAAAAGTAAGAGAAAATAAATATATAAAATAAAATAATAACAAGCATGAATAAATGAAAAGAAACTAAAAATAAAAATTAGTGAGAAAAAAATTAAAAGAGAACTTAAAAAAATTATACTTTTTTTTTTCTGAAATAAAAAAAAAATAAAAAAATTAATTCACTATACAAACCTTTAATTGTAAAATTACCTCCCCGACAACGGTGCCAAAAATTGATATCGCCCAATAAACTCCTAAGCGGTCGCAGTAGTAAACATGCTATGTCGTATCCACAGAGAGGTAAAATACAAGTAAAAAGAAAGATTAATAAATTAGAATTAATGTAACTTTGAAAAAGAATAATTTTTTAAACACTAAATAAAAAAAATTAAAGAATTAGAACCAGAAAGAAAATATGGAAGACACAAGTTTCATTCATGCAAACATATATATATATATATATATTAATAAAATTAATTCATTCTACTCAACTATAATTTTACACTATTAATTATAGTTGGAAAATATATATAATAAAGCTCACCTTAAAATATGTTAATTAAATTATACTAACTTCTAATTTTAAAAACCTATCATATTATATACCTTAGAGCGACAAAATACCAATAACAGAATGCAGTAAAAAGCATATAATATAACAAATATCCTAAATTAAATCAAGACCCTAAATTACATAAGAAGAGCATGAATAGACTTATATAAAAGACACCAATAAACTTATAATAAAATTTAGAAGAAAATAAATTTAATCGTAACAAATATATAGAAATGAAGAACAAAAAAGAATCAATATATTATAAAAAATATAATGTGAAACATGAACTTCACTCTAGTCTTTCCACAAGAGAATTTAGCCTAAAATAGGCATTGTTTTCACTCAAAAAGTATAAAATAAATGAAAGAAAAAAAAAAGGAAATAAGTGTAGTTCTCTCTAACTCTACTCTCTACTTTTGTTTCCACAATCTAATGATTTTTCATTACATTTGGGTCTCTATTTATAGTGAAAGTAAGACCCAAAATGTGACAATATCGTGTACAAAATAAGTGGAAAAATGGCTCAAAAATCTGATGGAAGTGGGAGACAAGTTGCAGCAATGGGGAGACACATTTGACACGTGTGTAGTGTCTCAGAATTTACTTAGCTAGATAGTAGTAGTAGTAGCTAGTAGTAGCTTGTAGTATGTTAGTTTTCGTGGATATTGGTTCAAGCCGGGATTTATTTGGAAACTCATAACAACAATTATAGATTTTATAAGTTTAACCTATAGTTTAGAAATATTAATTAACTTAAGGTTTGATTAATATTGCTGGTCCTAATAATAATATTTATTATAACCTAAGGTTTAGATAAAATTATTAAGAGCGTGACACTTGTCACAAGTATGTTTATTAAGGATTTCAGCATTTTGGATGAATAATTTAATAAAGGATAAATCTAGAAGCTCTAGAACCTTTCAGCAGCTGTTAGGATCACGTTTTACTTAGTCAAAGTTGTTTAATCATTTTCAAATATGCTGAAAGAGTGCAAAAACGTATTTGATATATCAACGTATGCCGATATATCACAGCTATAGTGGTCGATATATCGCCTACGAGAGATATTGAAAACACGCTGACTTCGCACGAACGAAACCATGAAGACTCGGAGCATAGGCTTAGGCGATATATCGCCTAGGGTAGGGCGATATATCGGACCTTGGGTCAGTTTTTTGAAACTTTGTGGAATCCGAGCTAGAATTATCCCTCAACCACCTGGACTTGCTCTTGAACGTTTTTGACTGAGTTCTGGGCGTCTGTTGAAATGAAAATTCAAATCTTTTCAATTTATATTCATTTTAAAAATGGGTTAGTTTCACTCCTTGAGCTCTATAAATAAGACGTAGTACTCAACCATTTCACTCATCATTCAAGCACTCATCAGAGCATCCAAGCTGCTAAGATTACTCTAGAGTGAAAACACTTGGGTTTTGGGATAAGAGCTTTTCCAATCTAAGCTTTTCTAAACACCTGGGAAGTAAGATAGAGTGTTATTTCGGTATCGAGGTGTAGATCAAAGTCATAGTCCATTCGAGGTATTCTTATCCTCAGGTTTAATCCATCATAGTTCTTTTATTTTCTTCCATTTTCTTTTAGATCCTAACTAATTATTATGACTTTTGTTTAGGTGTTTAAGTTCCTTGAAACATTAAGGTTTTCGGTAAGTTTCTACTTTGATGGTTTAGTTCTCTTTTTAATCTCCTTTTCTTTAGAAACTCATGGTTTTTTCTGTTGGTTTTAGGAGTGTTCCAATCCCGTTCTTGTCTCCATATCCCGGTTTTTGGTAAGGAAAATAGGTTAGATATATTTGTTATGATATGTTATGTTGATATGTTTATATGTATGATTATGTTTTAGTCGCTTGGGGCTTATAGTTGCTTAGATAGCAAACCCCAAGATTTTTATCATTATCGTGGTTTAGAGTTATGATTTACCCTGCCTTGATTAGTAGACTGAGGACCTAGGTGGGTTATCATATACTACCATGTGATCTAACCTACCTCGATTAGTAGACCGTGGACCTAGATGGTTTTATCACATGCCACAGTAATGAGTTAATGGCCATTAATATTGTAGTCCTATACGTTTTTACGTCATATGTTTTATAGTATATGTTTTATGATGTATGATATATGTTTTTAGTAGATTTTCCTTGCTGGGCATTAGGCTCATTCCTTTTATTTTAGATGGTGCAGGAAAATGAACTTGGAAGGCGGGACGAATTCGTGGCAGCTTGGCATGTGTATTGGGGATGGATGGATTGAATGGATTGCGAGAAGATCGAGGATGGCGTTGTTTAAAGTAATTTAATTTATGTTTTTATGTATTTCCACACTTAGTATTTAAACAATTGATTAAAGTTTATAATTTTTATATTTTATGTACTAAACAACGGGTACCCATACCTTATTTTGTATTTCGTACCATATTTTGGATTTATAATAAAGTTCTAATATTTTATGTATGTATGTATTCCAAAATAGTAGTTATGTTTAGTAGTTTTTAATGGTTTGAGGTCTAGAATTAGTCAGGGAATTACAACGTGTCACGTGGTGAGTGGCTCGGTAGAGAAGGTGTTGGGGTGTGGGAGATAGCGAGGCCATGTGGCGCATGCTAGTTGGCTCTGCAAGAATGGTGGCAGCGACTGGCAGGAGCGACGACGGTGGCAGCATGGTGTCAGGTGCGTGTCAAGTGTTGGGACAGCTGCGTCAGGCTGCTATCAGGCGTGGCTTGGCTTGGCTCTCGTGGCTCGGTTGGAATGGCTCGGCAGGGACAACGTGGGCACTTGCTGAAGGCTTGGGCCTGGGCTATTTGGGCTCAGTTTTGGGCCTAAGTTGCTCAACAAATGTCTTTTAAAAATGCCATTTGTTTCTATTCTTTCTTCATTCTTTTTCTTTGTGTCAAAATACATTTTATTTCCTGAAAATTGAACACAAATTAAATTAAGATTAATATTTTCAAATATAAAATATATTACAATAAATCCATGAAAATATTAATTAAAACTTAATTTATTTTAAACTTTGAAACTAATAAAATGATATTTTTGAGCACTAGTCACCAACTCTCTGGCCAATATCAAACAATAACTAGGTGAATCCCTGAAGGCATGTCTTAATCGATTCACTAACACAACGACACGAGCTAAAGATGCCGATGATAGCGCCAAACTTATGGCCATGAGGATAGGGATCACCGTGGGAGGTGAACTATGGAAGGAAATCCGATTGAAAGGAGTGAAGAGTACATACGAGTTCTTGGGTTGAGCTCAGGAATAGATCAACCTGGAGGAAGCAGAGTCTACAGTCGCAGGAACCAGCTAGACCCTTATTCAGCCCAATGGAGTGGTAACGAATGTTGTTGTTGCGAAAATTAAAGCTATGCAAGTACACATAGTCGCAATTTGTAATAATTTCTTGGTAAGACCAAGTATCGTCTCACAAGGACTGAATTATCAATTACCATAAAATTAGTTCTTAGTTTCTATTTGGTTAACAAAAATTGGTTTTGTATTTTGATAATTAAAAACAATAAAACTACTAAAAATATTGCAAGATTGTAAGAACATAAACAAGAATAAAATTCCAAGGATTTAAACAATTAGGAGTTTTAATTTAATCTACAATCTCTCCTATCAATTACTAACACAATATTAAAAACTCTTCTTATTAAGCTAACAAGTTTTCAAGGTATTTTATAATCGGATTTGGAATTATAAAACTCAACCTAATTGTGAACTTTCTATATTTCTATGATAAATTCAACAATTAGGAGGCACTGAATTCACAACCTAGATGCTACACAAATAACCTAGATACTTTCGTTTTAGATTAAATCTATGCTGTTTCAATCAAAGCTTGTTTAAATTTCACTTTTCAGAATTTCAATTCAAACACAAATAGATAATGAAATAAGATGGCCAATCATATTTCATGCATTAAAATAGATTGAGACAGATTTAATAGACGAAGAAGAGAAATCCTAATATTGCATTAGATCATCAAACGAGTTCAAGAGAATCCATTAAAAACCCTAATAAAGAAATTAGTTCATAATCATTCTAGAAACATCACAAGCACTTAAAACATAAGAATGAAAGGAAATAGAAAAAAACTCTTTAGAACGAATTTAGATGCTCTCCAAGGTGTTCTCCACTTCCGATTTTTGTCCCCTTCTTTTGTCCTTTTCTCTCATCTCGAAATTAGGTTTAAAACCTATTTTTGTTTTCTTCAGAAGCAATGTGGGCCGCAGCCCAGCACTTCAAGTGTTGCGGCTCATGTAAATTAAGGCTTTGTGTGGATGTTAGGCAGCCCACGGCCCAACCCCTTCAGTGCCACGGCTCGTGTAAATTTTCTAGGTAGACAAAGCCTTCAGTGCCGCGACCCGTGTCGAAACCTCAAAAAACAGGCTTTCTGCCTTGGACCTGGTCTCGGCTCAGCATCGTAGCGCCGCAGCCCTTAACAACTTCTTCAATTTTTGTGCTTTTGGTTCTGAAAATTCACCGAAGCCATAAAATTGCTTGAGGATTCATCTTTTCACGGAATCAACACAAAAAAGCCAAATTTCATCATTTTTCTGCCAATTTGCTCCAATTGTTCTTTTCCTTTATTTACAAGCTAAATCTCGAAAACAAACACAAACAAGCATAATAGCACACTAAACAACAAAGAAACTTAATAAAAACTACCTAAAACACAACTTAAAAATAACACAAAACTAGACTCAACAGTTGTGGCTTAACCCATGGTCCATAACAACCAGGTAGGGAATAACAAAAGAAAGGGGAATGGTGAGGGCGACTAGACTGGGTCCAAGAAGAATAAACCCAGAGAGAAGTACACTTTTATCTTCACCATGTATACGAACCTAACAGATACGCAAGAACACATTTATCAGGCTTATTCTACCCACCTTTCGTGGAAAAAGCTAGCGCCCCTAAGACATCAATGGGCAAAAAGAGCCCCGAATTTTTTTTGTCGTTATCTTAATTAAAGGATGAGATCGAGACACTCATCCTAGCTGGACTGTTAGCGCAATATGCTCTAAACAGGGTAACTCCTAATCAACCAGTAGTGCAAAACCCTCAACCAACTCAGGGGGATCCAACCAATCCACCACTAGCTCTCCCAGCTTTTTGCACCCAGATCATCCATCCTCCAGTCGAAGGAAGGGATATATTCACCATTGCAGGCATACCTCATCCAATGATTACGAGCAATGGAGCTCAAAAAAGATATATTCAGGAGCTAAAGACTCACAAGGGCGCAATATTTACTCCAGTGTAGAGATTATCTAAACAACAATGATTGGATAAACAACCAATCATTTTTATGGAAGAGGACACTAGCCACATTTAATTCCCTCATAATGATCCGCTAGTGATAACTATTTAACTCGCTAACCGAAGGGAAAGAAGAATCCTAATTGACAATGGAAGCTTAGTGAATGTGCTATTCAGGTCCTCTCTTGAAAAGATGGGACCATGTATAGCCGATCTCCATGAATCTTTATGGGTTTTCGGGAAAAGGAATGGCAACAATAGGAAAGATCGAGCTTGTAGTAACTTTGAGAGATGAAGCATGAGCTGTTGCCAAGATGCTCGAGTTCATGGTAATTGACTATCCAGCTACCTACAACACACTCTTGGGAAGACCAACATTGATGGCGTTTGAAGCCATAACTTCTGTTCGCCATTTGGCCATAAATTTTCCCTCGTCCCCGGGGATATGCACAGTAAGAGGGGATTAACTTGCTACCAGGGTGTAACATCCTCCTAATCCAGGACCATTACACTGTGTACTTTAAATGGTATCGGACTTGCTAGCCAAGTCGTTTGGTTATAAACGTGTAACTAAGGTTAATGTCAAGGGTTAGGGTTAAAAATTTTGGTAAGAGGAAACGTTGACTTTTCATTTAAAATTTTAGTACATACGTGGGATCCCAAATGATACAAACATGTGTTTAAAAGGGTGTATACAAGTCAAAAGTTACAACCAGCTAGCCTAAGCAGCAAAACAAGGGATAAAACCCTAGTTCCTTTGAGATATCCTCAGCCGTGGTGGTCAAGCAGCCGCATATGTACATGCTGCCACCGAAGCTCTCCAACTCTTGGCTGGTCCAGCTTTCCTTTCCCCTTACCTTCACCACATAGCACCCGTGAGCTAAGGCGCAACAAGAAAACTCAAACATATGCATGAACAGTAAATACATATTTTAGATGCATATCTAGCATGCCCAACAGTAATAACCTACTCATGCATGCATACAATTATAAATAAATGACTACAACGTTATAATGGGGGTCTGCTGCCCTAAATAAGTGGTTAATAAGTCATACTGGGGCCCATCACCCTAGGATATGGGACTAATGAGTCACCCTGGGGGCTCGTGCCCTATCCCTTGTATAACCAGCCGTAGAGCTGGCCCAACGTACCCCACGCTTTAATTTTCCACAACCATTGGGTCAGACAAGCGTATAATGAGCTCCTGATTAGGCCTAACTATATCAACCAGCGCTTAGTGCGCTATTGCCACCCTTGAGTTATAAGCCAAGGATTTTCAATCAGAAAATGTAAATAAGCACACATCTTTTAACAATTATCCCCAAACAGAGCATTCACGCATGCTTAATCAATTAATCACAGACATAATCATAATCATGTTCATTCTCAAGGGCTCGAGCCCTATTCATAATCACACCAAACAACCAGATAAACAAATAACCAATTACTAATAAGCATACTTCAAATAATACAAGTATGCATACATATTAATCATACATCTCAGCCCTAACCACGCAGATAATCACATTTAACATGTACTGGGTGTAGTTTTCTTACCTTAGGTTCGAGTGCAATGTATATTAAGAATGACCCTCGAGCACGATCTCGGTTCTGAGCCCCTAGCGATAACCTAGTCATAACCAAGTATAGAATCCCATCAATAATGAGCGAATAAAGGCTTATGGACCGAGTCCTAGCCTCCGGGACGTCAAATTATACTAAACCGAGTAGTAGAATCGATCATGA
Organism: Humulus lupulus; assembly: GCF_963169125.1. Classification (NCBI taxonomy): domain Eukaryota; kingdom Viridiplantae; phylum Streptophyta; class Magnoliopsida; order Rosales; family Cannabaceae; genus Humulus; species Humulus lupulus. Next base: position 139,848,774 of record NC_084797.1, on the reverse strand, counting down.
GCCCTTAGGTTTGAGTTCCTGCACTCAATACCTTCCTGGGGCTTAAAAGCCCTTCAAACGCCGCGGCCCAAGGCCCAAGAGCCACGACCCACCTCAAGTCAGAGAGCCCAAGGGCTCTCCACTAGATCACATGCACCGCGGTGCTCCCTACAGGCATCGCGACTCAAAATGGCAGACCATCACCTCCTTCTCCGTTTGTTCATGAGAGCTGCGATACCCCAAGAACAAGGCCGCTACTCGACATGAAAAACCTGAATTTTCCTCGTTTTCTTCAAGAAAAATCTCACCAAAAACCTATCCAAACATAGCTAAATCCCCAAGGTAAAGTTCCCAATCAACTTAGCAACTCAACACTCACAAAACCCAAGCCTAAACTTGGCCAAAACCTCATCAAATCCTGAAATTTGGAACTGAGTTTCTAAACCCCAAAACTTAGCTAAAAGCCAGAGAAACAGAGAGATTCAAGGCTGGAAATCATTACCTCAGTTGCCCCAAGTGATGCTAAGCTTCTCTCCAAGCAATCCCGAGCGTAACCTAGCCTTGATTCCTCCTAGATCATAAGAATTCCCAAGGAATTTGAGAGAGAGAGAGAGAGAGTGAGAGAGAGAGAGAGAGAGAGAGAGAGAGAGAGAGAGAGAGAGAGAGAACGTGCTTTATTTCTGTTTGAGTGTTTGTGAGGTTTACTTAGAATCTAAGTAACCTTAAGCAAATCCCAAGGCTTGGGGTAACAAAAACATCACCGAGGGAAAAATGGTAAAAATCCCCAAGATTCCCTCCTATTCTCACTAAATCCAAATATATCCTTGAATATTTATTCCCATTACCCGATAACCTAGTAATGCACTAGATACCCAAAATACCCCTTGACTCACCCCGAGTCGAGTATTAGGTCCCATTGTGACTTTCCCGCTAACTTTCTCCCTGGGAACGTCTCGTGCCGAGTAACCTGAATATATCCACATAATAATGCGGTCTCACACATATAACACATATATGCATATATATTCCAAATATACCCGTAACAGGCCAAATTACAAAAAATTGCCCTATAAATAAGAAACGGGCGCACATGCATATTTAATACACCAAACAAGCATATCTAGTCATATTATAAAATAACTCACATAATCATGTAATTATGCACACATATATATATCACATAAACCCATAATTTTCCATAATTTTCCATCTTGGTCCCCTAATCAAGGCCTGAAGCCTTATTAGGTAATTTGGGACGCTACACAGGGAATGCTAGAACATTGCCATGAAGGAAAAATCACAACTCGGGTAGCAAGCCATGGTGATAATTGAAGAGAATGAGGAGCCTCAGGCAATGGTAGCTGCCGAAGAGGCAGAAGAACCTCAGGTAGCAGAAAACCAAGTCACCCAACCAAAAAAAATAGACCCAAGAATAGGTGAGGATTGATCTGACCTCCAGGCTTTAGAGGAGCTCGAAGAAATAATTATCGATCCAGAGACACCTTTGAGAGTAGTAAAGATTGGAAAAAATCTAGGAGCTGAATGAAAGAAGGAATTGGTCGAGTTTCTAAGGAAAAACTTCGACGTCTTCGCCTGGTCACACAAAGATATAGTGCGAATCAGTCCGAGTGTGATTATGCACATCCTAAACTTGGAAAAAAAACATGTTTGCAAAGCAGCAAAAATGAACGCTATTGGGGAAGGTGTAGTGTCCCAGAATATTTACTTAGCTAGCTAGATAGTAGTAGTGGTAGTAGTAGTAGCTAGTAGTATGATAGTTTTTGTAGATTTTGGTTCAAACCGGGACTTAGTTGGAAACTCATAGCAACAATTATGAATTTTATAAGTTTAACCTAAAGTTTAAGAATATTAATTAAAACATAAGGTTTGATTAATATTGTTGGTCTAGAAATATTATTTATTATAACCTAAGGTTTAGATAGAATTATTAAGAATGTGACACATGCCATGCTCATGTTTATTAAGGATTTAAGTATTTTTGATGAATAAATTAAATAAAAGAAAGATCTAGAAGCTTTAGAACCTGCTAGAAGCTGTTAAGATCACATTTAGACTTAGTCAAAGCTGTTTTATCAATTCAATATATGCTGAAAAAGTGCAAATATGTGTTTGATATATCAACGTATGCTGATATATCGCAGCTATAGGGGCCGATATATCGCCTACGGAAGATACGGAAAACACGTCGACTTCGCACGAACGATCGAACAGGGCTCGGGAATATGGGGGAGGCGATATATCGCCTATAGGGGCGATATATCGGCTCCAACTCACTTTTTTTTTTGGAAAGTTTGTGGTTTTAAATTTAAAAATAACCTTAACCACTTGGACCTGCCTTTGAATGATTTTGACCAAGTAATAAATAATAAATAATAAATTTAATGAATAATGACCAAGTTTGGTGAAGGTGGATACAAATCAATGAACCGGGTTCTATAGTGAGAGTTAGGGGGCCATAGTAGTGGGGAACGATTTTACTGATCCCAACCCTCCCTCAATATAGTTAACTTTTGAACAAGGACGAGTTTCGAGCCTGAGAATTAAGTCATATAGGATGATTAGAAACAGACTTAGAAAGTAATAAAGATGGCTTATTTTTCTAAGTATAGAAACACACCCTAATTATAAAAAGAAGGCTTACATAATTCTTCATAAGAAATCATAACTAGTAGGTCCGAGTTATGTTTGCTTAGATTAAGTTTTACCTTAGAGCCTATTAGGGTAAGTTCTAACATGTTTTTCTCGACTTTTAGAACTCCGCTGAAGATGTCTCTTAGAAGGTCTACACGCACAAACGCCAACGCCTCCAATGCTGCTCATGAGACTAGTGAAGCCCCTCCAGTTCGCAGAAGAGGAACGCGTGCTACAAATATTGCTGCTAACAGAAGTGCACCGCCGCCTCCGGTTGACAACACTGCTGAAATTGTCAGGCTACGACAACAAGTGGAGGAACTACTGCAGCAACAACGACAATAGGCTCAGCCGCAGCCACAGACGCAGACTCATCCTTAGCCTCAGCTGCAACCGCAGCCTCAACAAATGGCTCAAGCACCCCAACAAGTAAGTCCCTATGGGGGATGGCCAATGGAAAACTATGTGCCCTACCCAACTCATTACATGGAGCCAATCTACGAGTGGTTTCACAAATGACATGCTCCCAACTTTGAAGGGACAACCGACCCCTTCGAGGCAGAAGAATGACTTAGGAATGTAGAGCCTATCCTAGCACATATGAATCTCAGCAATGCATACCGCATATCCTGCGTTTCTTCTCTTCTAAAGAAGGATGCTAGAATCTGGTGGGATTTAGTTCAGCAGACTCATGACGTCGCCACCATGACATGGGCTAGATTTGTGGAACTCTTTCACAAGAAGTATTATAACTCGGCAGTCATCGTTATGAGGGTAGAAGAATTCACCAGTTTGAAGCAGGGCAACTTAGCGGTAGTGGAGTATGCACGACAGTTCGACTGACTAGCCAAGTTTGCACCAGAGTTGGTCCCAACTGACTTTTTGAGGGTCACCAAGTTTGTTAGAAGACTCAGACCAAAGATTGAGTTAGGAGTCAAACTAGAAAATCCTGGAACCATTTCTTACGCCAATGCTCTAGAAATGGCTATAGAGGTGGAGAGGCTTCAGGCAAATGTTATTAAGGAGGAGGCTAGCAAGCCTGAACCTAAGCAGCATAATCAACCTCAGAATGGTCAGAACCACAACAACAACCATCAACATAGCAACAATAATGTCCAGAAGAGAAGGCATCCGAACAATAAGCAATCTGACAATGAAAAAAGAGCACGGACCAACAATGGAGGTAATAGGTTGGGTTATGTAGAATACCTGTAGTGTTCCAAATGTCAAAAGAAACATCCTGGGGAGTGCTGTGCAAGCACCAAGGGATGTTACAATTGTGTTCAGGAAGGTCGGAATGCCCACAAGCAAGAAGAGAAAAGCGATAACAAGATGGTTCCAGCCAGAGTCTTTGACTTGACCTAGGGAGAAGCTGAAGCTAGTAACAAAGTGGTCATAGGTCAGATTCCTATCCTCAATAATATATGTTTAGTATTCTTTGATTCGGGGGCAACACACTCGTATATCTCGTTAGGAATGATAGAGAAATTAGACAAACCTTGCGAAAGATTTAGAACTAGGTTTGTGATAGAATTGCCTTCGGGCGAAGTAGTCCTATCATCACGGATAGTATGAGGTGTACCGATTAAAATTGAGGACGTAGAACTAGAAGGAGACCTGATAGAACTAGAGACCAAAAACTTCAACGTAATACTGGGCATGGATTGGCTAGCAAGGCATGGCGCAACCATCGACTATAGACGCAATCAAGTGATGTTCGAAACTCCTGACGGTCAGAGACTATGTTTTATGGGAAAGGTTTCAGGACTACGAACACCGCTTATTTCAACTCTTAAAGCTCAAAGGATGATTGAGAAAGGATGTCACACATTCTTAGCCAGCATCACGAATGTGGTAAAGGAAACACCACTAAAGGTTGGAGACGTCCGCATTATAAAGGAATTCCTAGAAGTATTTCCTGACAACTTACCAGGGTTGACGCCGACTCGGGAAATTGACTTCACAATCGAGCTAGTACCGGGAATCGAGCCTATCTAAAAGGCACCATACCAGATGGAACCTACCGAACTCAAGGATTTAAAGACGCAGTTAGAAGAACTCTAAGACTTGGGTTTCATTAGACCAAGCCATTCGCCATGGGGAGCCTTAGTTCTATTTGTGAAGAAAAAGGACGGAAGCATGCAGATGTGTATAGATTACCGCGAGCTAAATAAGGTGACAATTAAGAATAAGTACCCGCTACCCTGGATTGACGACTTGTTTGATCAACTCCAAGGAGCGACCGTGTTTTCAAAGATTGATCTATGGTCTGGGTATCACCAGCTCAAGGTACGGGAAGAAGGCATTCCCAAGACATCTTTTAGAACTCGATATGGCCATTACGAGTTTTTAGTTATGTCTTTCGGTCTTACCAACACTCCAGCTGCATTTATGGATTTAATGAATCGGGTCTTCAAGGATTATTTGAACAAATTCGTCGTAGTGTTTATCGATGATATTTTGGTATACTCCAAGAACGAAGTTAAGCACGAGGAACATTTAAGAATGACCATGTTGTGACTGAATGAGCATCAACTTTACGCCAAGTTCAAGAAGTGCAAATTTTGGCTTTCGCAAGTAGCGTTCCTCGGCCACATAGTATCCAAGAACGGAGTTGCAGTAGACCCAGCTAAGGTAGAGGCTGTGAAGGATTGGCCAAGACCTAAGAATGCGTCAGAAGTTAGAAGTTTTCTCGGGATAGCAGGTTATTATTGGAGGTTTGTAGAAGGCTTTTCTAAGATAGTCACTCCACTTACCAACATGACCCGGAAACAACAAAGGTTCAATGGGACGGATAGGTGTGAAGAGAGCTTCCAGTTGCTTAAGGATAAGTTATGCTCAGCACCGGTACTTTATGTACCGACACCCAACGACAAGTTTGTAGTATATTGTGACGCGTCGAAGGAAGGTTTGGGTTGTGTGCTGATGCAGAATGACAAAGTGATAGCCTACGCCTCAAGGCAGCAGAAGGAATACGAGCAACGCTATCCAACGCGCGATATGGAGTTGGCAGCGGTGGTCTTCGCATTGAAAATATGACGCCATTATCTTTATAGAGAATGGTGTGAGATTTATACGGACCACAAGAGCTTAAAGTATTTCTTCACGCAAAAGGAGCTCAACATGAGGCAGCGCAGGTGGTTAGAATTAGTAAAGGATTATGACTGCAAAATTCTATACCACCCGGGAAAAGCAAACGTAGTTGCTGATGCGCTAAGCAGAAAGAGTTACGGGAATCTAGCAGCAATATCCATAATAGAAAAGCCGCTTCAGCAAGAGTTGATCAATGCTAGAATAGAAGTAGTCATTGGTAAACTGGCTAACTTGTCCATACAGTCAAGTCTATTAGAAGATATATAGATCAGACAAGGGCATGATGACACATTAGTATCTCACATAGCTGCAGCTAAAGAAGGTAAGGCCACAAATTTCTCTATATCAGGGCAGGGGTTCTTGAGATATAAGGACCGGGTATGAGTGCCAAATGATCATGAAATTAAGATGAAGATTTTAGAAGAAGCACACAATACCCCATACTCAGTTCACCCAGGGTCGACCAAGATGACTCACGACCTTAAGGCATTGTATTGGTGGCCGGGAATGAAGAAAGATGTAGTAGATTATGTGTCAAAATGCTTAGTATGCCAGCAAGTGAAAGCAAAACATCAGCGGCCTGCAGGCTTATTGCAACCGCTTAGTATTCCAGAATGGAAGTGGGAAGACATAGCCATGGACTTCGTGACAGGTTTACCACAAACAAATAGGCAGCACGACTTGACTTGGGTAGTAGTAGATAAACTAACCAAGTTAGCCCACTTCCTGCCTGTCAAGCTACGTACACAGCAGATCAGTACGCAGGCATTTATGTTCAAGAAATATTACGATTGCATGGAATCCCTAAGACCATAGTATCCGATAGAGGATTGGTGTTTACATCGAGATTTTTGGGAAGCTTGCAGCAAGCCATGGGTACCAAGTTAAGTCTTAGTACGATATTTCATCCTCAGACCAATGGTCAGTCCGAGCATACCATACATATTTTAGAGGATATGTTGCGCACTTGTGTACTTGAATTTGGAGGATCATGGAGTAAGTATTTTCCACTGATAGAGTTCTCCTACAATAATAGCTACCAATCAATGATTGGGATGGCACCCTATGAGTTACTTTATGGAAGGAGATATTGATCATCATTACATTGGGACGAGGTACGAGAAAGGCAACTTCTTGGACTCGAAGCTGTTAGAGAGGCTTAGGATGCAGTAGTGCTGATTAGAAAGCGTATGCTCATTGCTTAGAGCCGTCAGAAAAGTTATGCAGATGCCAAGCGGCGTGATGTGGAATTCAAAGTCGGAGATCAAGTCTTCATAAAGATATCTCCTATGAAAGTTGTGAAGCGGTTTGGGAAGAAAGGAAAGCTTAGTCCCTGATTTATAGGTCCTTTTGAGATATTGGACAAGGTGGGAACAGTTGCATATAGATTAGCCCTACCGCCAGCTCTAGCAGATTGCCATGATGTGTTCCACATCTCAATGCTGCTTAGATATGTGTCAGAACCATCTCACACCCTCAAGTACGATCGATAGCACTCCAGAAAGACTTGAGTTATGAGGAACAACTGGTTAGCATCCTAGATAGAGGGATGAAGGAATTACGGTCTAAGAGTTTTCTGATAGTCACGATCCTATGGAGTAATAGTTCTAAACGGGAGGCAACGTGGGAGTTGGAAGAAGACATGTTAGCACGGTATCCGGAATTGTTTGGTAAGTAAATTTTGGGGACGAAATTCTTTTAAGTAGGGGAGAATTGTAGTGTCCCAGAATATTTACTTAGCTAGCTATATAGTAGTAGTAGTAGTAGCTAATAGTATGATAGTTTCCGTGGATTTTGGTTCAAACCAGGACTTAGTTGGAAACTCAAAACAACAATTATGATTTTATAAGCTTAACCTATAGTTTCAGAATATTAATTATAACATAAGGTTTGATTAATATGGTTGGTTCTAGAAATATTATTTATTATAACCTAAGGTTTAGATAGAATTATTAAGAATGTGACACATGTCATGCTCATGTTTATTAAGGATTTAAGTATTTTTGATGAATAAATTAAATAAAAGAAAGATCTAGAAGCTTTAGAACCTGCTAGAAGCTGTTAAGATCACATTTAGACTTAGTCAAAGCTGTTTTATCAATTCAATATATGCTGAAAAAGTGCAAATATGTGTTTGATATATCAACGTATGCTGATATATCGCAGCTATAGGGGCCGATATATCGCCTACGGAAGATACGGAAAACACGTCGACTTCGCACGAACGATCGAACAGGGCTCGAGAATATGGGGGAGGCGATATATCGCCTATAGCGGCGATATATCGGCTCCAACTCACTTTTTTTTTTTTGGAAAGTTTGTGGTTTTAAATTTAAAAATAACCTTAACCACTTGGACCTGCCTTTGAACGATTTTGACCGAGTTCTGGGCATCTGTTGAACGAAAGTTCAAATCTTTTTCATTTTATATTCATTTATTTAGTCAAATTAAAAGGGGTTAGTTTCACTCCTTGAACTCTATAAATAGGACCTAGTGCTCAGCCGTTTTCTTCATTCTTCAAGCAATCTTCAAAGCTTACAAGTTGCTAAGGTTACTATAGAGAGAAACACTTGGGTTTTGGGTTAAAAGCTTTATCAATCTAAGCTTTTCTAAACACTTGGGAAGTGAGATATAGTGAGATTTTGGTATCGAGGTTTAGATCAATTCATAAGATCATTCGAGGTATTCTTATCCCTAAGTTCAGTTATTTATGGTTCTTTAGTTTTCTTTTATTTTCTTTTCAGATCCTAACTCTTGTTTATGATTCTTGGTTAGGTATTTAAGTTTCTTGAAACTTAAGGTTCTCTTCGGTAAGTTTCTACTTGGATGGTTTAGTTCTCTTTTCATCTTCATTCTTTAGAAATACTCATGGTTTTGCTGTTGGTTTTTAGGAGTGTTCCAATCCCGTTTTTGTTCTCAAATATCCCAGTTTTGGGCAAGGAAAATAGGATAGATTCTATGTTTATGTTATGATATGTTTTATGCTATAATATGTATATGTATAAATATGTTTTATAGTCCTTGGGCATATGACTTGTTTAGATAACAAGCCTCGAGAATATGTTTTATAGTCACTTGGGCATATGACTTAGTTAGATAGCAAGCCCCAAGAATTTTTATCATTTTCATGTTTTAGAGTTATGATTTACCCTACCTCGATTAGTAGACAGAGGACCTAGATGGGTTATCATATACTACCATGTGATCTAACCTACCTCGATTAGTAGACAGATGACCTAGATGGTTTTATCACATGCCATGTTAATGAGTTAATGGCCATTAATATTGTAGTCCTATATGTTATATGTTTTTATAGTCATATGTTTTATAGTATATGCTTTATGATATAGTCGTATGTTTTATGTATATGACATATATGTTTTAGTAGATTTTCCTTGCTGAGCATTAGGCTTATTCCTTTATTTTTAGCTTGATGCAGGAAAATGATGATGGAGGGTAGAAAGATTCATGGCAGATTGGCTTGTGTGTTAAGGATGAATGGACTGTGTATCGATTGAGGATGACGTTATTTTTAAGTCTTTTGAATTATGTTTCTTTTGTATTTCCGCACTTAGTTTTTAAACAATAGATTTAAGTTATGTTTTATGTTTCTATGTATTAAATAATGGGTACCCATACCGTATTTTATATTTCATATTTTACTTTGTGTTTTGCATAATATTTATTTTGGGGTTTTAAATAAAGTTATGTTATTTCTTATGTATGTTTCCCAAAATAGTAGTTATGTATAGTAGTTTTAATGGTCCAAGGTCTTATTTTTTTTTTGGTAAATCAGAGAATAGTATATTAAACCAACAAAATTTACAACCTACAGCACCAAAAATGGTCTGAAATCTTTACTTTTAAATCTAATCACAATTGATCAAACCAATACTTATCTCTATGAGCTAATTCCCAATACCAAATTCCTGTAACTCTATATTTGACCACATTCTTTATAATCTGTACAGTTGAACCTGCTTTTACATCTAAAATGCCACAAAGCTTCATTTCTGTTTAACCAAATTTGATAGCACAAAGCAGCCAATGTGACAGTAAAAACTCCTTTTTTAAATCTGCTATGCTTGCTGTGTCTAATGTTACTCAGTAGTCCATGTAGAGAGATAGCCGATGTCTTCCACTGTAACCAAGTCTTTAATTCTTGTAATACCCTGCAACTATACAAGCATTCAAAGAATAAATGCTGTATATTTTCTAAACCATCTCCACAAACAAAAAAATCTGTTTCTTGACAGATGTGAAATCGCTGAAGCCTCTCTTGGACTGGCAACCTTCCCACCATGATCAACCAAACCAGAAATCTATGTCTCGGAATAGTCAGTTTGTCCCAAACCAGATGATACCAATTAACTGAGTTCTGTACTGGACATAAACTCTGATATCCTTGTTTAATTTGGTATTTCTTAGATACAAATTTCTGAGTGTCTAAAGTTTGTTTGAATCTGTTTTTGACAGCCACAATTTGTTTCCAGTACCAGCTGCTTGTTGATGGAGCAACATAACTCCACCAATCAGCTATTCCCAAATATACATGATGAATCCATTTAATCCAGAGGTTATCTTGTTTTATTGCCACAGCCCATACATATTTCCCTATAGCTGCCTGATTCCATTCTAACACATTTCTGAAACCTAATCCACCCTCCTTTTTTGATTTACAAAGTGATTCCCAATTCATATAACCTGGACCCAAATGCTTAGCAGCTCCTTTCCATAAGAAGGCTCGACAGATAGAGTTTATCTTCTGAAGGATTTGTTTGGGTAATATCATAATCTGGGACCAATACGAGTGAATTGTTATCAGCACTAAGTTTATCAAAATCACCCTACCTGCATATGAAAGGTTCCTAGAACTCCAAATTTTGATTCTAAGAACCATTTTCTCCAATAATAACTCACATTCAGCAGCTGAAATTCTTTTAGAACTGATTGGGATACCTAGATATCTGAAAGGCAGAGTGCATCTCCCAAAACCCGAAACATCCATGACCCTTTGTACTTCCTTGGCATTCATTCCACGTCAATAGATAGCCGATTTGGCCTCATTTGGATGCAGCCCAGATGATTGAGAAAATAGCTTGAGACCTTGTAACAGAAAATATATTGATTGAAAATCTCCATGGAAAAATAAAAGAACATCATCAGCAAAGCATAAGTGGTTTAAATTGAGCTGAGCACATCTATCATGAAATTTAAACCCTGTTTTCTTTCCTACTTTCCTCAGAATACGAGTGAGATATTCCATGCCTAGGACAAAAAGTAGAGGTGACATGGGATCTCCTTGTATGAGACCTCTTTTTGCTGGAAAATAACCATGCATAGAACCATTAAGCATAATGGAAAATCTGGGGGTGTGAACACAGGTCATGATAATCTGAACAAATTTATCTGGAAATCTCAAAGCTCTCAACATCTCCTCAAGAAAATCCCATTCTACAGTATCATAAGCCTTCCTCAGATCTAGCTTTATCATACAACTAGGCCTTGAACTTTTCCTACCATAATGCCTTACTAAATCCTGACATACCATAATATTATGAGCAATATATCTCCCTTTGATAAGCCCACCATGATTTTCAGCAATCAACTTAGGTAAAATACTTCTCAGCCTTGAACAAATCATCTTAGTAGCTACTTTATAAACCACATTACAACAGACAATAGGTCTAAAGTCACTTACCCCAGATGGACAGTTGTTTTTTGGTATCAAAGTTAAGCTTGTAGTATTCAACTCATTTAAAAGATTTCCTGAGTGGAGAAAATCCAAAACAGCTGCACCAACATCCTCACCAACCAACTCCCAATTATCCTGAAAAAAGCAACTTGCATAGCCGTTTGGTCCAGGGGCTTTAGCACTCGGAATGCCAAACATGGCTCTTTTAACTTCATCACTTGTATAGTCGGACAACAAAATACTGACCTTCTCTTCAGTTAAAACAGGGCCATTTTCTAAAATGTTAATTTGTACCCTCCTTCTATATTCCAACTGTGTTCCCAACAGCTGTTGATAATAGTTCAAAAAGTTGTTGCTACATCTCCAGAATTTTCTACCCAATGTCTAGCAATGTCTTGAATAGTATAAATTCTATTCCTTATTCTCCTTGCTCTTATACTTGAGTGGAAGATATGTGTATTCTCATCACCTTCTTTAATCCATGCTAGCTTTGATTTTTGATACAGAAAAGAAAGAAAGCTTTTAAGAACAACCATATACTCCTTCCTTGCTACTTTTTCTTGCTCTATCAATTGCTCATTCAATGGGTCTTTATTCAGGCACTGTTGCTTCCTTATCAATTCTTGATATGCTAAAGTATCAGCTATTGGTATATTGTTAAAACCCTTCTTGTTAATATCCCTGATAATTACTTTAAGCCTCTTTAATTTCTGCACTAGAATATACATGGCTGTACCTTGACATGGCTGGTCCCAACTGCCTTGAACTTTTGACTTGAAATCTGGTGCTTGTTGCCACATGTGAAAATATTTAAAAGGAATTTTCCCCCCTCTGAATTTTGGATATACTGATAATATTGTTGGAGAGTGATCAAAAGTTCCTTCAGGTAAAAACATTACTTTCGCTAGTTCATACTTAATTATCCATTCTTGGTTTGCCATAACTCGATCAATCTTGGAATAAATTCTGTCATCTTTGTCTTGCTTATTATTCCATGTGAAAAAACAGCCCAAATATTTCACATCTTCAAGTTGACACTCTTCTATACGGTCTCTAAAAGCTAAAGAGCCTCCTCCCTGTACTCAATTGCCCACTCTTTCATCTGCATTTAAAATGTCATTAAAATCCCCTAACACCACCCATGGTTGGTTATGACTTCTTGCTAGACTTTTTAGATCTCTCCATAGGAATTCTCGACCATTTGCATCATTGAAAGCGTAAACAAAGGTAACTAAAATACCTTCATGACCATTGCTCGACTTAACTACCAAATGCATTAGTTGACTTGAACAGAACCTAATATCAACTTGAAACATAGCTGGATTCCAGCTAATTATTATTCTTCCCCCCTTATGCCATGCATTATTCGAAGAAAAACACCACCCTGAAAACATTCTTATATAAACTTCACCCAGCTTCTGGGTTTTCACCCTTGTTTCCAAGAGCCCAACCAATCCAATCTTCTTATTCGAGATTAAATGTTTAATCTTAGTTTGCTTTTTAGGATTATTGAGGCCTCGGATATTCCATGCCATAATTCTATCCATTACCAAGAGGTGGATCTCCCCCACCTCCATTCTCAGCTACATTCTCAACTGCTCCTCCTTGCTCCATCAAAATCTGAAAATTATTTTCAATGGCAGTTGCAGACACTGGTTGTACCCAGAATTTCCCACCCTTCTGGACTTGCTGAAAACCATCTTCATCCAGTACACTGGCAGAAGCCACCCTTGAATCCTTCTCTAAACTCTATTTCACAACCCATGTTTTCTACTGTACCGATTTTTTCCTACACGCCCCTATATCATGTCCCAAACCTTGACAATTTCTACATAGTGTAGGCTTCCATTCATACTCAATAAAAACTGATACTTCCTCATCTCTTTCATTTATGAAATATAGAAGCTCTGGAAACTCCTATTTTAAGTGAACCTCCACCATAACTCTCGGGTAATTAAGTCTTTCTTTCCTCTTAGTGATCTGATCCACCATCACAAGGGTTCCTAACTGACTGAGAATCTTAAACAAAGCCTTCTCCCCCCAATATTTGAGATCTAGACCTTTGAGCTGTATCCAAATAGGCGCATACTCCATATTTTCTTTTTTGAAATCCACGGATGCTGCCCAAGGCTTCATGATAATAGGCTTCTTGTCAAAGAACATGCATCCACCTAAAATAACCTGGTCCCTTATCTCCACATCTTGAAATCTAACAATGAATATCCCATGTGCAATCAGACCCACCTTATCCACTTGCTCTCTCCAAATTCTTTTAACATAACCTTCAAATACACCAAGTAGAGGATTAGCCCCTAAGATATAGCAAACCATTGTTGAGTTCCAGTAGGAAATTTCATCCTCTATATCTTCCATCTCAATCTTAATTGCCTTCCCACCCGAACTTCCAGTATTCATATCCCCAAATTTATCATTTAGGTTCCAAATGACATTGCTGGAATTGAGAATGGGGGGAATAGCCTTTTTCTTACCTGACTGTATCTGTTGTTCGCAAATCTGCGTCTTGTGCAAAAATGTCGAAACTACTGCTTTTGTCTCAGCACTTTGCTGTAAAAGCATTGCCGATTTCGGAGTCGGATAAGCTCTAGAGGATTCCATCCCACCCAAATCAAGTGCGTGTTCTTCATCAGAAAATTCTATGGCCTGAACTCCTAATATTTCATCAATCGATTTGGTTTTCTTCGCAATATTGGAAGAGGACAGACCATATTTCTTCTTAATTTTGCTTCCCGATTCCTTAGCTTGTCGTTGAGCTTTGGTTCTCTTTGCCATGGCTCCAGAGAACAATCTCTGAGAGAACGTCCAATCTATAATCATATACTATTGGTCCAAGGTCTTAGAAATAATTGGGTCATTATAGAAGGAGCGAGGAAAAGCTCTAGAGCAAGAAGTTGGGCTATCGAGCTCAGTTAGTTCGAGATATTTTACAATCCATGAACAAAAATAAAGGGCCAGGCGCTCGCTGATTTCATAGCTGAATGTCCCAGGTTCTAGGACGAACCTATGAGGAAATCAGTACAAGAATTGTGGAAACTCTTCGTTGATGGATCATCCAACAAAAATGGATTCGGTGCTGGAATATTCCTAATTACACCCAAAGGACATCACTTCCATATGACTCTCAGATTTGGTTTTGAGGCGTCCAACAATGAAGCGGAGTACGAGGCTTTGTTGGCTGGAGTTCGGGTAGCAAATGAGCTGAAAACGAAAGTGATTCAATGCTTAAGTGATTCTCAACTCGTGGTTAATCAAGTTTTAGGGGAATTAAAAGCTTGAGGAATCAAAATGGCAGGCTATCTAGCTAATATAAAAAAATGAACTGTCAGAATTTGAGTTCTATTTTATCGAGCAAGTTCCACACGAGTAGAATACGAATGCAGATGCTCTAGCCCAACTTGCCACCACCAAATGAGCAGGCACATTGAGTGTGCTCCCCGTGGAATTCTTAGAAAAGCTTAGCATATAAGAAGAGCTGAGAGAGGTCAGAATTATTCGCGAAGGATCGATCTGGATGACCCCAATAGTAGAATACCTCACGTCTGGAAAACTACCTGAAGACCACAAGGACGCACAAAAATTGCTATAACAGGTCCCGAGGTATGTTATGGCCGTGGGGATTCTGTACAGTTGAGGTCATTCCATGTCTCTTTTAAGATGTGTTATGCTCGAGGAAGATTAGGCTATCCTCAAAGAGATCCATGAAGGATTTTGCAGAGATCATGCCCGCAAAGCTTGGCCTTGAAGGTTCTAAGACAGGGTTACTTTTGGCCCACACTAAAAAAGGATTCGACCTCATATGTCCTTAAGTGTGACAAGTGCCAACGCTTTGCCACCATTGCCTGAGCTGCACCCATGGAGTTAACCATGATTTCCTCACCGTGGCCATTTGCTATATGGGGGATCAACCCAATTGGCTCGTTGCCTACTAGAAAATGAGGAGTTCTCTACGCGGTCGTCACAATCAACTACTTTACAAAGTGGGTTGAGGCCGAATCTCTGGAGACTATAACCTCAAAGAGAGTACTGGAATTCGTAGTGAAGAACATAATATGCCATTTTGGACTCCCAAAGAAGATCGTGTTTGATAACGGAACTCAGTTTGATAGCAAACTGTTCACAAATTTCTCTGAGAAATACGACAAAATTAAGAGTTTCTTTTTAGCGGCATACTTGCAGGCCAATGGGTAGGTCGAGGCACTAAATAAAACTCTTGAGGTGAGTCTAAAGAAATGATTAGAGGACACTAAGGGGCTATTGTTGGTATTAAAAGTGTAAATCCGAGTTACGCACCAGAATACCAGCCATGATCATACATATATAGATATATTAAATCCCATACAAATAGATTCAAGATTACCTCTTGTAGCCTATCAAGAATCCAAAAATCTTTTTATATAAATCAACGATCTTCCTATCCAGATTCCGAAAGTTCACACCTTGATCTTCCATACCATTCCTCAAACACACAAGGACATGTGTAGGCACGTAGGATTCAAAAGGTTGATTTAAAACTCTCTAGATGTACTCAATTCTTGAGAAGTAGAGAGGTTTGATTAAGAGAAGATGTATAGAATAATTTTTCAAATTTAGGAAAAACTATTTCTTTATTTTTTTGAAAGAGAGTCTCACAGTCTAAACTTTTTAATCGCTTAAAACAACTTATTCCTAAAAGTATCACTCTTTTAGTTTTATAAAGATAATTAACTTAATTGATTAATCTTAATTTAACTAAAATAAAAATGATAAGTTATAACCTATTTAATTTTAAATTATCTTTAAAAAGAATAATTAAATAATTGATTTAAAAATAAGTTTGAAATTTAAAATTCAAATCCATGGAGACAAATATCCATGTGTGGCACCACACTCACTATGCAGTAAGTGTGTCGCACCTCACAATTAGGGTCTTTCTAATTTTCTCATTTGTTTGTTTAATCAATATTTAAGACAATAAATTTATCCCAAAATAAATATCAGTTTTAAATAAATAAATATCTTATTATAAATATGATAGTTATTAATCTCTCTCTTTATATTAATCCAAACATGATTAATATTTATTTTAACATACATTTTTTAAAAAATAAAAACTATATAGTGACTAAATTAATTCATAATTAATCAATTGCCCATAATTATTTTCGTGCCCTAGAAAATTAATTCCTTTGCAATTAAGTCATTCTCTCTACAAATATTTCTTTTGACATCCTTACCTTTGACATTGTAGGATAGAAGTGATCTGGGGACCATGGACCTATAATACGAAGCTCCAATAAACCATATTATTAATTAAACTCTTTGATATAATAATCTTATTTATTAAATCCATGATTACTCCACTATAAATATGAAATTGCACTCTAAGTATTTATAGAATTATATTTACAGAGTTTTCTCTTGTAGTCCATTGATATAATCAATAAATGTAGTTTTGTCCTCCATTTATTGGTTGGTTAATTAGAGTTGGTCAAGATTACCGTTTTACCTTTCTAATTACCTCTGGATCCTTAAGTACCATTAATTAACTAGCGAATAATTAATCTATAATCAAATTATAGATTTGAGTTCAATAACTATTTAGTTCCAGAATTAACTCTCAAGAGAACCAATATTCGATCCGTTAGGAAAGTATGGATTCCATTATTATAAATCATGTTCCCAGCCATTCATGATATTGAATCTCCAAAAAAAAAGTCATTAGCCTCATTATACTAAGAAACCTTAACAAGTGAATCAAAAGATCCAATAAATACAAATAGGAGTTCATGAATACTCAGGATTTAGACTGATCTACAAATGATCATCTATTATGATAAGAATTAAATCTTTATGTCAAACAACAAGTTTATGATGATAATGAATTCTCATCGGTCCTGTTATATATAATCTCCATTATATATAGCATATTTACTAAGATGTCGATCCACATCAATAATCTGAATCTAGATCACTTGCATCCCGTATGCTTAGTAATCGTATTAGTAACCATTCATTAAAGATTCCATACTATAATATGTTACTGACTATTTTATTCATTATATATGATCTTAATTCTCTCGTACTAATACAAGATCATATTCTCATGAATGAATAAGGAATTTTCTTGATATTATTATATAATTAATTCAAAAAATAGTTATAACATTCAAATATAATAAAATTGCACTTTTATTTAAATAAGTAAATGTCTTTACATACTTTTAGGACATTAATCCTAATAGCTATGGCTTGAACAACTCCCACAAGTGCTCTAGGCCTAAAGGACCTCACATTGAACCTCTACTGGGCATACTCCTTTCCCTCTAACTTTTGGAAGCGAAGCTATGATCCTAGTCAAGGCTATGGTGACGTCACACAGGCAGAAAACCTTTGACCAGGAAAAAAATCATGACCTGCTCAAGAAGAATCTCAGTTGTAGCTCACCCAACAAAGGGTGACAAGTTATTTCAACTCGAAGGTTAAGGAGCAGAGACTCAAGCTAGGAGATTTAGTGCTTCGAATGGTATTCCTAGCTAACGAAGACCCTAAAGATGGTGTACTCGAACCGAATTGGAAGGACCTTATCAAATCGAGGAGATCTTACGGGAAGGAACCTTCAAACTAGCTCAGTTAAATGGAGAGATGGTTACACGAACTTGGAATGCCTTACATCTCAAGAAGTATTACTAGTGACAAGAAATTTTTGTTACTCTATTTTCATCTTTTGTAAGGTTTAAGTATAAAAACCATGTTTTCTGTAGTTTAAATTTGAATAATATGAGGTTGTTGTGTAATTTAAACACAATGCCAGGATTTTTCAACTTATTCTTGTTATTTAGCACGAGTTGATTATGTAAAAGCGATCTAGAATATTTATAAATTCTGATCGCTTGGGGGCATATAACCCTCGATAGTCTTTGAAATATTCTACAAACATAAGATAAATTTTTGCAGCTTAGAATTTGGGAGTTTGGAAAGTTTGCGACTTTTTAAAGCTTGAGTTTTCAAAGCAATTTTGAATGCGAACTAAGTTAAGAAAATTCAAAGCAAAACCAAAAATCCTAGAATTTAACTAGGTACAAAAATCCTAGAGCTAAACCAGGTCCGAGGCTTGAATCGTAATAGGTATGCGCAAATAGATTGTGAAAACTCCTGGATATAACTAGGTCAACAACTAGAAATTAACTGGTCAGGAAAGTATGTACAAATTAAACGAGGATAATTAACTTCGAGAAGTGCCCTAAGGAAATTGTCTTGACCTAAAAGGCCTCATTACAAGGGCTTTTCAATACTCCCAACAAAAAAAAATATATAAAACAAATGTATGAAAGAGCCTCTCATCCCCAAGCTCCGACAACTTGCTCTTGGGATGACACATCTTCCTCCCCTCCATCAGCTCTGGCCTCAGAAGCCGTCTCCACTGTCTCCAAATGCTCCTTTGCCAACCGGTCCTAGAACTTGGCGAGGTAGCACCCTCGGAGTTTGGCGTTGAGGAAAGAGAATTCCCCATCCTGATTGTACACCCATAACTGATAGAATATTTCCTCCGAGGAACTCTCTGTCTTGGCCCCATGGCCCTTCACCTAAAGATTGAGATCCTCGATCTGGGAAACATCATCCTCAGCCTTGGACGGAGACTTATCGTCGACCTCCTCGACCTTCAACTTAAGGTCCTCAATTTCCTTCAGTAGCTGGTCGTGACCTTAGATCACCTCCAAAGCTTGTGCCTTAGCATTTTTTTTTGTTGTTATTTTAGGAGGTTTCTAGAGTTTTCCTAGCCTCCTCCAGAGCTGCCTTGGCCCCTTCCACCCCAGCATGCATCCGAGCAATGCCCCAGATCTGAGCCATGTAGGACTTCAACCAACAATTAATGATGGGTTAGTTCACGAAATCATGTAACTAAAGAAGAACGATAAGGATAAGACTTACGGTCAGAGACATCCATAACACAGAGTCGAGGAAGGTCGCGGAGGGGTTCCCTTCTATGGCCTGCAGCTCCTTTGTGCTGACTTGGTTTGCGTGCTTCATCAGGTAGCTCACAATCCCTTGGAGCGAGCTGCACAGGTGTTCCGGATGTTTCCCCACCTCAATGTGAGGATCTGGAATCGTGGTAAATAGGGTTGCAACTTGGATGACCTGGGAGATGTCAACAAGATCACGTGGAGCTGGGGGAGGAGCCTCCTTGGTCGTAACCATGAAAGACTAGGGCTGCTGCTGGCTAGAACTGGTTCCCTTGGTCTTGGCTGGAGATCTACCTGTAGCTCCAGTTCTGGGGGCGACCTTCTTCAAAATCCTTTACCTCTTGATGGTAGGGCCGGTGCTAAAGACGCCCTGGAGGCTCGTATCTTCTTCTGCAAGAATAAACAAAAAAGTTAGAACAAGACTGGCAATTATGACAATAATAAAGTAAAAAGTGTGAGAACCATACCCTTCGAAATGGACGAGGACACTACTATGATTAGCTTCCGATTATGGACCGGGCTAGGCACATCCTCTAACTATTGTATGGTTAGAGGTGGGGGAGACTCTAACATTATTACTTCGTGCGATTCACTAGGTCCTGGTTCCTCATTTGGACTAGGCTTATATTCGACCTGCCTAATACCTGGGGTAAAGGAACCATGATATAAGGAATGCCATGATCAGATGTTTGTACCATATTGTTAAAAAATGGTGGACCTAAAGTGAAGAGTGTTATCTACTACTACAATGTACTTAGGGTAGGCTAAGTCATGGCGGACAACCAAGTGGTTGACACACTAATGCAAGGTTACATCCAGGTCTAGGCTTTTGGGATGTCTGCTCATGACTTTCCTTGGATTGAATCGGGTTAGTAAAAAATTGGAAGAAACTCAGTTTATTTCCCTATTTTTATTACCTTGGCCGGGGGTGCCGGCTGCTGCCTCCGATTCGGAATGACCTTGGTTAATATTAGTATGTCTGCCTTTGGTAGCATTTATCCTGTGCACTAATGGTACAACCTCCTCCTCTTCCTTGACCTCCTTAACGACCTAAGGTGGCCTCTTTGGAGGACCTCGAGGCTTGATGGTCGGGTGTAACATCCCGAATTCGTTATTAAGGTTGAGTGCCTTGACTACAGTGCCTGGAGGGCCTAATTGGCGTTTTATGAGCGAGTAATGGATTATATGTGTGATTATGTGATATAAATGATTTGTGTGGTAATGTGATCAGACATGCATGTTTTTGTGTATTAAATATGCATGTGGGCCCATTTCTGTAAATTGGGGCATGTTTGTAATTTTGGCCCGTTGAGGGCATACATGTAATTATGTATGTGTTATGAGTGAGACCCCAGTGTTATGGGAACATATTTGAGATGTGTGGTCCGAGGCGATCCTAGTATACGGATAAACAAAATAGTCACAATAGGGTCTAATACTCGGCTCGGGGTGAGCAGGGGTATTTTGGGAATGTAGTATGCATTCGAGGTTGAACGGGTAACAGGTAATTATTTAGTAATTATTTGGGTATGTTGGGATTAATTGGGAATATATAGGGCTACTCGAGATTTAGCGGGAAAATTGTGGCAAAAGACGGTACTGCCCTTGGGGGCGTTAAAGGTTATGTTTTAGACCTAGGGACATCTTGGTCTTTTGGCCAAGGGATAGACCCAACCTAGGAGTGACTTAGCCACATAGAGACTTAGGAAACTAGGAGAAGGTGGCAGAACAAAAGGAATACTCAGCAACTCTCTTCCTCTCTCTCCCTTGGTGTGCAAAAAGGTCTAGAGAAACTCATGGAGAATTGCAGAAGTGGAGGATTTGAAGCTTGGAGACTAGGGAATCAAGCTAGGACTACTTGAGGATCAGCTCAGGATCAAAATTATGATCAAGGTAAGGTTTAGTACAGGTTTTCTTATGAATTTCTCCGGTTTAGTTTAAGTTTAGCTAAGCTTTGGACTTAGGGCTGGTTTTGGATTTTTGGAAGGAGTATAGAATAGTATTTAAGCTAATTATAGTGATTATGTTGTACTAATGCAAGCTTCAGATGGAATTCTAGGTTAGGGTATTGCTTAGGGTAGATTTTAGTAAGTTTGGTTCAAGAAAAACGCAGGAAGTTCTAGGTTTTGGGCTTGAGTCGCAACCCTGTTCTTCATGCACCGCGATCCGTGTGTGCGAAAAGGCTTAAGCCTCTGAATTTTTCCCAGGCACTGTGGTGCAGGTTGAGGCGTGCCGTGGCCCACGTCCCCTAGAAGAGAGCCTCGGGGATCTCTGTCTTGTAGCGCGATGCGACACTAGGGGGATGGCCCGCGGCTCAAATAGGGGATGTAGCCCAATTAAGGGATTTAAGCTCGGGAATGCAAACTTAAGGGCTCAGGAAGGATTCTACTACCCAATTTAGTAGAATTTGGGGTCCTGGAGGCTAGTATATTATTTTGAAGCTTCTAATTGATTTAGATCTTGATAACTATTTATTATTATGTTGTGACTAGGTTTTACCGCTTAGGCTCAGGATTAGGTATCGTGCTTGGGATCCCCTTGTGTTGTCAGCTTGGGACTCAAGGTAAGAAAACTGTTTATGCCCGTAAAGCTATATTATGCTTAGTATTGTGTGTATGGTTTGCAACTATTACGTCATACATGTGTTTGTGACAGAACGACAAAGGTCAGAATTAGCAGAGGTCAGAAACGACAAAGGCCAGAATTGGTAATTGCTAGGATCGACATTAAGCATGTTGAATGCAGGCCACCAGGGCGAGACCCTTAAAGGGTGCTGTACTCACATGCTTGGTTAAGATCGTGGAATTGGTGCCTAGAAATACACCCTGATCAGCGAAGGATGTTGTTGTGCTTATGTGTTGTCGTGCCGTTGTGCTGTTGTGCTGATGTGCTGCTGTGCTGTTGTACTGTTATGCTGTTGTGATATTGTGAATTCAGATATGAACTTGTAGACTATTTGACGTGTTTGATTAATTATGCATTTGTTAAATTCAATCATTATATGTTATGCTGTGAAGTTTTCTTGTTGGGCCTCGGCTCATGGGTGCTCTGCAATACAAGTAAGGGCAAGGAAATGGTCAATCAACCATGAGTTGGAGGGCGTGTAGCGGTGTGTATATGTTTAGCCTACCTGACCGCCACGGCCGGGGTTGTTTTGAGGGACACATTGTAAAGGTTCGATTTCGTCGCTTAGGTTGATTGTACGCACATATTTGGATTGTAAATATATGTCAAAATAGTATTTTGGGATCCCAATGTAACACTTTTACGATTTTAATGAAGGTCCAACCCTTTATACTTAATTTTCATTAAGCGAGCCTTTATTTTGATTTAATCATACTTTTCAGTTTAATACATCGATTAGCGAGCTAGTGGCACCTTTTAAAATCATATGGTAACGACTCTAGGGTAGTAGAGCATTACAACTTGGTATCAGAGCTTGCCAAGGTTTATGGTTCTTGGAGATTGACCGAACACGCACGCTCGCTGCCAGAGATAAGATTGACTCATGGTTGGTTGGTATTAAGTGCAATATTTGTTTAACTTCTTATCTGAATCACTTTATCTACTAGAATGGGGAGTATGATGGATATGTATGTGTTTTGTGGGAATGAGGCTTGATGATTGATGCATGAGCATTATGGACTTGCATCCTGGTATGCATATTGTATATGGCTATTGTGTTTTTTGGCCTTGCTAATGGTATAGTTATGGATTAGAACATTAGGGCTGGTAGGATAGGTTATTGGTTGCATATAGATTTGGAAGTTTTTTATCCAAGGCAGTCTACTGGATTAGGCATTTTTAATGGTGAGGTTGTGGATGGGATTTGAGGCCATAATCATCCATCGGCCATGGGATTGGCAGCAAATGTTTGCTGGCATGCAAGCAAAATTGCAAAAGCAAGAGGAAGAGATTAGGTGGTTGAGATAGCGAGTTTTGTCAGGGAACGCTGCCTTGTGTCTGTTGGCAACAATGGCACCAGTTACAATTCAACCCGAGGGTGGAAAGAGATGGGAATTACGGTATGAAAGATTCCAGAAGTGTCATCCTCCAGTTTCTGAGGGAGGTTTGGACTCGTTCAGAGCAGAACAGTGGACGGGCATGATTAGCTCTGTCCTTGGTTATATAGGAGCGAAAGGCAATGATAGAGTGTCTTGTGCCATGTTCATGTTGCAGGAGAGTGCCCGAACTTGGTGGGAAGTTGTATCCTAGACCCGTATTGTTGTCATGATGGGTTGGAAGGAATTCATACAATGGTTCAACATGAGGCATTACTATGATGCAATTTGAATTGTGAAGACCGATGAGTTTATGAACTCAGTTCAGGGTAGTAAGACAGTGACAGAATATGTTAGTGAGTTCCATAGATTGGCCAAATTTTATTTTGATTTGGTACCAACAGATGTGGCCCGAAAGGAGCAATTCACTCGAGGATTGAACCCTGGGGTGGCCCAGAGCATTAGGATCGCTCCAATATATGAGATTGTTATCTATGTTTGGGCAGTAGGGAAGTCCCTTGTTATTGAGGACGCAGGAGATGAGACATAGAGTAAGAGTGCCGTTGGGCGGGAAGCTCAGATAATTGTATCCCCATTTGCAGGATAAGGTAGGGGCGGAAGCCCAATAACCAGGAAAGGAAGACCCCTGATAGTTCTACTACTCCTGGTCGTGACATGAGAGGTCATAGTATTTAGGGTGGCCGCTAGGATGAAGATGTGGTCTGGATGAGTTATCAAGTGTGTGCTAGGTGTAGAAGATGCCATCTAGGAAAATGTCGAGCGAAGGCATGTTTTTTATGTAGAATGGCAGGGCACATCAAGAGGAATTTCCCGAAGACAAAGACGAAAGAACAGAAGAGTACAGATAGCCCTACCCCAGCTTGAGTGTTCATCTTGACGCGGTCAGAGCCTGAGGCTAGTCCCTTAGAGGCGGCAGGTCAGCTTTCTAGTTCATGTACTTTTATATTGGGCAGAATGAGTCTGGTGCTACGTATCTCTTAGTGGAAACATAGATACGCAGTACATACTGTATGATTATTATGCTATGGGGCTTGAGATCTTGTGTCTGCTAAGGAAAGTTGGTAATTTCCAGGAAATGGGTCAGAGTATTATGGGTGGAAAGTTAGTGGTAATAATTGATTGGGATTGCTATATGATGATCGTGGTATGATCTTAAGTATGAATTAGTTTTCCAACAAAGGGCAACCATAGACTGTAAGAGAGAATAGTGACTTCTGGGTTTAATAGGAAATGCTTCCACTGCGATTACGGGATACCTAGCTATTGTGGTGAGTACCCCTAGGAGTTATATCAGTTAAACCAGAGGGAGATTGGATCAGTCAGTGAGGATTGGGATAGGTCTATAAGGATTCGCTAGAATTGTTGTTGCGTCAACGAATTGAGTGTGCTATGGGATTCACGCATGGATAGAACCAGTATCAGAAACATCATGAAGAATGACGCTAGTCGAGCAGAAAGGATAAAAGGTTCAATTGAAGAGGTTATTTGACTTGAGAGTTGATCAGACAAAGCATCTCATCAAGGGACACATCAACACTGTTTGTCAAGAAGAAGGGCAAGCTTGTGAGGATGTGTACTGCATATGGATAGCCAAATAAAGTAATTGCTAAGAACAAATATCCATTGCCAAGGATGAAGGATTTATTTGCCCTGTTGCAAAGTAGGAAAATGCTCTTAGGAACTAACCCTTGATCTGGTTATTACTAGCTATGGATCAAGGAAAAAGACATTTTAGGAATTGCCGCTCACACCAATTTCGATGTGATGGGTTATTAGTGAAGGCTCTTGAGCTGCTCAATATTCCAGCGACCCACATAAACTCAACAAGTAGAGAATATATGGATGATTTTGACAAGTCATATCTAGCTTGATCGAGAATGTTTTGGACTACTTTTGGTTAAGAACAGAATATGAGTAATACATGTGTTGATGCTATTGAGGCTAAGGAAGCAGGGATTACATGTAAGGCTCTAGAAGGGATGAGTTCTGACTTCTCTAGATGATATTCAAGATCACATTATAGGAGGTGATAGGATTGCATATGGTTGAGTTAAGATAGAAGCCGCAAGACAATTGGTAAAGGAACGCCTTAGGGGGTTAGAAGCACGAAGAAACTGGTCACACGTCGACTTTAACTTGAAGCATATTTGGGGATTGTTATACCCTTAATTAAAGTAACACAGAAACCTAAAGTTTGTTTGAATGGATAGTCACCTGTTGGATTCTAAAAGGTCGAAATAGGATTGACTCACACGCCATGAGATTAGGATATGCACGCGATGGATTGGTACAGGAGGACAGTGCAGCGGACACTGCCCTTGCTTAAAAATGAAGCATTAGCGTGGTACATAAAGGATTAGGGTGTGCCCGTGTGTAATTGAAAGAGGGAACATTTGTACCTCACAATGGATGAAGGGAC
This sequence comes from Humulus lupulus, assembly GCF_963169125.1. NCBI lineage: Eukaryota > Viridiplantae > Streptophyta > Magnoliopsida > Rosales > Cannabaceae > Humulus > Humulus lupulus. The sequence goes on along the minus strand of NC_084797.1, from coordinate 139,822,956 downwards.
AAGGACTTAGATGTTCTACCTAGGATGTTGAGTTGATAGTAATGCTGGTTAGCCACGGTTAGAATGACATAATGACCGGGATTTGTTTGGAACCTGTGATTGATAATTGGCGAATATATTTCTATGAATGAACGGTGAAACATAGAAAGAAGATCTGGTAGGAATGGTTAAGAATCCTACCACTTTGGTATAGATAGGTTAAGATATGCAGATTGGGTGAGTGATTCAATGGATGCTGGCATTGAGGGGAAGATGCAGGATGGGCCTTAGGTTACCCCTTACGATTATTGTATCCAAGAAGTTTGAGTGGGTGTTAAGACCAAAATTCATATACTGGGAGGCGCATGGCCTAATCTTTTAGTAAGCAAGAGATGATAATTGAAAGCCAGAAGGGCTATTATGACTCTAGGGTATCCTGGAGTTAGTATGGAGGAATATAATTATGGACTCTAGGGGTGGATCACCTCAGATTGTAGATGAGGTGAGTGGATGCGAAGAATTGTGACTTGACCTATTGGGTTAACACACTATGGTTGTGTGGGTGAGATATCAACGGGGGAGTGTGTACGAAGGGAGACCGTACGTCTCCACCGGATACCAAAGTCGATAGTGTCAGATTGGGATGCTTAGGTTCCCAGGTTCTGGAAAAGGGTCATAGAGTGGCTCCAAGTAGGGTATTGTGAGATAGGGAGCGAGAAGTGCTTATTCCAGAAAATGAAACTAGGGACACGAAGTATCCTGGCTCAGAGTACGAGTGAAATTATTGAGGATCATTAGGGCAGGAGTGTCTGCATTATTAAAAGGATATAAGAGTTCCCAAATCTAAATATGGGAATGTGGAGTTCCAGGATAGAGGACTTGGTATTTTTTCGTGTGTTATGAAATAACAAGGATAAGATTGTTCGGAAAGGAAAGAAGGGCTTGACTCTAGATTTGATATATATTTGTGAGGTCCTAATAGGGATTAGGCCAGGGGCCTACAAATTAGCCTTAGCTCGGCATGGGTAGAGGCTCAGAAGGTGTTACTGGTGCCAATGTTAAGGAAAGGAGTGTCGAGTACGACCCCTGATTGGGTGAGGAGACCCTGGAAATTCATAACAACTTATTGTGCAAGGAAAAGCCAGTGGAAATTCTTGATAAAAGAGATAAAGTCACACAGATTAAGACTATCATTATTGTGAAGGTGTTACAAAGAAGGGCTAGGTAAAGCACCTGACTCTAGAGATATGTTTAGGTTTGCGGTATTGGTATCCCGAGATGTTTGACTAAATTTAGAAGACAAAATTTTAAAAGGAGGGGATAGTTGTAACGTCCCGAATTCGTTATTAAAGCTGAGTGCCTGGAGGGCCTAATTGGCATTTTATGACCGAGTAATGGATTATATGTGTGATTATGTGATATAAATGATTTGCATGGTAATGTGATTAGACATGCATGTTTATGTAACGACCCAAAATTACTATTAGGGCTTTAGGGCCTTGATTAGTTTGCAGGAGGGCATAGTTGGTATATGTGTGATTAAATGATTAAATGCATGATTATATGATTACATGGATATGTGAAAGGCATGTTTATGAGTATTGAATATGCATGCGGGCCCCGTTTAACTTATAAGGGCGTATTTGTAATTTTGGCCCATTGAGGGCATAAATGTGATTATATGTGATGAGTTGTTGAGACCACATTATTATGTTGATATATTTACAGTATATGGCACGAGATGATTCTAGTGAGCGGATTGGCGAAATAGTCACAGTGGGGATTTATAACCGGCTCGGGGGAGCCTGGGGGTATTTCCGGGAATTTAGAAAATATATTGGGGATTATTAGACATTGGGTAAGTAGTTGGAAGTTAATTGGATGACGGGATTTAATTGGTAAATATTAGGAACACTTGAGGAATTAGTGGGAATTGGGAGTAAAATGACCCTTTTACCCCTTGGGGCCATTTGAGGATTAGAGAGCCTAGGAGGGTAAAATAGTCTTTTTAGCCATTAAGGGATACATTCAGAATTTAGAACTAAAACAGAAGAAAGTAGAAATATCCCAGAACATTTTCCTTCTCTCTCACAGTTTACACACTCTCTCTCTCTGCTCATTCAAGATTTCTCTCCTCTCTCTCTTGGTGATTGAATTTTTGGAGCTTGAAGGAAGCTAGAAGCTTAGAGACTGGAGGAAATTGAAGGAGTAGAGGCTAGAGGAATTTAAAGCTAATCAACCAGAAAATTCAGTTTGGGAGCTTGAGGATTTAAGCATAAGAGTATTAGATTGGAAGCTAGTGGGAGGTTCAAACACAATTGAGGTAAGGTTCTGGATCTTCATCTTTGAATTTCTAGTTGGATATAGACATAATTTTAAAGGCTTGATTGGTTCTAATTTGGGGGTGATAATGGATGATGAATTGGGATAGTGATTGAAGTATAATTGCTAAGGTTTTGGTGTTCAAAATAGGTGATTTATTCTTGAATTCGTACCTTGTTTGATGGTTGAATTGGGGAGGTTGTTAGGTAAAATTCTGGGTTAAGCTTTGTGATTCTGGCGAATTTGGGAAATCGAGTGAGGTAATAAAAACCATCACCTTGGGTTTTAACGTCAGGATTCGCCTTCAGACAGAAGAAATATAAAATAACCTCTAGGGTGGGGACCTCCCAATTGTTCTTGAGGAATAGATGCTTTAACCCCATGAGGAGGCGATAAGAATTTGGCAGGAGCTGAAATGGGGCGAGCTTCACATAGTTCAAGAATTCTGCAAAGTATTGATCCGGTGGGATGATGACACATACCTTCAGGTGCTCATCACTCCAAGCCCCGAAGTTGTCCTCCAACGGGGCACAGCTCCGCTCACCCTCCAATGGAGGTCGAGTGTAGATTTGGGGCTCATCTCGATCCCATGACTCAACATTATTTTATATACCTTGGAATAAAAACTAATACGAGATACGATCCTCTTGTCCTCGAAGAAACTGTCAGGTCCCACCCCGACCCCATTCTCCCCATCGGACCAAAGTGGGGGATGAGAGTCTCAGTGGCGAACTTCTTATCCTTGCTTTGAGAAGAGGAGCCTCCAATGATCTTTTTCTTTTGTTGAGCCATGAATATTGATTTTAGTTCGCCAAGTTACAAAATGACTCATTAGAGGCGACCTAGGGATACAACCTAGCTTGAATTACGAAAGAAATGGCAACCTAAGATTCTAAGGCTTCACTACTCGACCTAAAGTATCTACGGGCTAAGTTCAGGCTTAATACCCTGATGTGTGGTCTCACGTGTGCCCCTAATTCACGCCCCATAATCTCAGGAAGGTATTGAAACTTCGAGATTCGTGTGTTAGACTTGGTGGTTTCGGAAAGAGGTTTAATGCAAAACCCCCTAGTACCGTGTCTCCTAAGCTACCCAAATTTGAGCAAAACCCATTGAAATTTCATCCTCAAAACTCATATGTTCATCTTCTAAACCTAGAAAAACCCAGAAAAATGACCTATTTTTATGCACTTAACTTTACCATTCCTAGTTCGATCTATTTTGGCCTAATATAACCCAAACTAAACCCGTGCAGAACCAAAATAAGGCAAAAACTACTGAAAAAATTCACAAACTTGTTAAAATGAGTAAAAAAGAATTTAAACCAGAGATGAAGTGTATTTATTGAGTGGTTCTTGATTGAGGTTGTTAAGAAGAATGGGAAATGGTGAAGATTGCAGAGAAAACTAGACGATGATCGTCGAAAGAGGGTTTTGGGAAGGAAAGGATTCAAAAAGTTTGAGAGTTTTTGAGAAGAAAGAAGAGAAGGGAAATTTTCAAATGCAAAGGTGGTAAGGTTTAGAATTTGATATCCTACTTATACGTAAGATTCAGGGAAAAATTTGGACCACACGATAAAAGTAGTTTGAGATTTGAGGGTCAAAATTAAATGAACCACACGACGGCAAAGCGTTGACAAACCAACTATCACAGTACTTGAAACCCGAATAGATGCCTATGGCAAGTAGACATGTGCCCCGTACTCGAGTGGGTAAGTGGGCACGTTTCCCCACAACAAAAGTGGAAAAGACCCTACTGTGTTTGTCAGAAATGAAGTCATACACGAGTAGAGGCTTGAGGGGGCAAATTTTGTACCCTAAAAATATGAGCTCAATTATCTTGCTCGGGGTCAAGTTGACATGTAATAAATAAAGACTACAAGACTTCAGAGATATTTTGTTAACTCCAGATCAAACAGCTTGGGGCTGTGTCACTGAGTCTGGGACAGCCTAGGATCCTCCAGATCGTCTCAAATGCCAATGACAGAGATCAAGGTGTCCAATGTCAAGATCACCCTCATCAAGCTCGAGCATTATCTAAGTCAAGCCATCCTGCTCCAATCGCATCTAGTTTGAGAGTTGCATTTAGCTCATGGTGGTTCAAGGACGCACGTACGGAAGAATCCCAACAGACTTGGATACCCAATATGCATAGTAAATGCGTGTAATCGTTATATATTTAAAGATCAATATAGTGACAATAGACTTAATTAGGGTATTTATGTGTAACATCTGGATAACCAAGACCGTTACACTTTGTGTTTAAAATAGTGCTTAACTTGCTAGGCAAGTTGTTTGAACTAAAATGTATAATTAAAGACTAAGTCAAGGTCAAGTATTAAAAGTTTTGGTCAACAAAATGGTTATTTTTCATTAAAATATTAAATTTATACACGGGATCCCCAAATTCAGTTTACACACTTGTAAAAGACAATTAGAATACAATTTAGCCATCCTAAGCGACAAATCAGGGTTTGACCCTAGTTCCTCCCAAGCTAGCCCGATCGTGGCGATCGAGCAGGTCGCATATGTACACACTGCCCCTGAAGCTCTCCAACTCATGGCTGGTCTCGCTATCCCTTTCCTTACCGGCACCACGTAGTATCCGTGAGCCAAGACTCAACAAGAAAACGTAAACCAGCATGCAAAACATGGCAACAATATAAAATCAATAAATATAAATCAGCGAACTCAATTAACAATAGGATATAAATAACCAACTAGCAGTATTATCCAGCTCTCTCAAATATGTAAACAAAACTCATCAATCAATAATAATGATTAAGTGTGAACCACAATTCTGTTTAAGTATAATGTCCAGGTTTGACACCCTTAGGCCGAGTTCCCTAGCCTCTTAGTCGACCCCGGCACCCTTAGGCCGGGCTACGTTCTGCACGCTTGCTATCGGCCCCCAACACCCTTAGGCCGACCTGCAAACATATATATTTACAACTACACAATACATATCAAGTTATCAATGGCAGCATATACAAGCATGCCCATCCAGATATTTCTCAGTTACTGGTATGTTCACATTCATAATATGTTCATATAAGGGGTTTAAGCCCCAATCTCGCCTAAGGTTTAACAACCTAGGTTTGTTGAAACATGCAATGGGTCACCTGCCGTGTCTGCATGATGGCTATACAATTTTGTATTTTGGCTCCTAAAATTAATTTGAAATTCTCTAATCCTATTTGTTAGACCTAATGGAAGTTCCTAACCTATTTAAAGAGTTTTTTTTTAAGAGTATTTGGGACATGATCAACCTCACTCATTCTCTTTCTAAGCTCTATCTCTCTAACGCTTAAAGATTCAAAGTTTTCTTCAAGATCTTCAACAAGAAAATCTTGCAAGTTTGGAGATCAGATGCTTGTTATATACCAATCCTTATTCCAAGGGAATAGACCTCAAGCTTCACAGTAGTGGTTTGACACAAAGGTTTTGGAAAGAGATTACCTTCTCTTGGGAAGTCTTTTTTTTTTTTTAATTATTCTTCTTCTCCTAATTTGTGTTTATGTTCTAAGTTTATGTAACCCCATTGTTATTGATTCAATCCTTGAGTTGTCTTTCATTTGTTAAGAGGAGAAAACCACTTACCCCCAACAATCAAAGCCTTTATTCTACTCTTGTGAATGTCCATCATCTTCAATAATGGAAGAAGGTTGCACTAAGATATGCTTAGATTGGATTGCTTTGATGGAGAAAACTTTGTTCATTGGAAAGATAAAATCTGATTCCTCCTCACCACCCTCAAACTTTCATACATATTGGATCTAGAATTGGAAGCTCTACCCGCTCCTAACAAAGATGACACCACTGAAGTTATCACACAAAAAAAATAAAAATGAAGAGGATGAACTCATTTGTTGGGGTCATATTCTCAATGCTCTATCAGATAGGCTATATGATCTCTACATCAACACTAGTGGTGCCAAGGAAATATAGGAGGCACTTGAAAACAAGTACAAAGTGGAAGAAGAAGAAGATACTAAAAAGTTTCTCATTATTCAATACATGGAGTTTAAATTTTATGATGATATGCAATTACTTCCTCCAATTCCTGAGTTACATATTATTGTCAATAAATTGAGTACCCTAAAGATTGTACTACCCGAGACATTCCCTCTTGGTGCTATCATTCCTAAAATATCTCAAAGTTGGAAGAGTTATAGAAAGAAAATTCTCGACAAGAATGAGGAGATCTCATTGGAAGAGATTCTCAAACAATTGAGATTTAAAGAGGAATCCCGCTCTAGGGACAAGTGTGAGAATGAGGATGATGGAGGGAAGGGTAACAAGAGGCACAACAACAAAGGTGACAACTCTCTATTCCCAAGGAAGAATAAATGATAATTCAAGGCCAACAAAGGGTCTTGTTTTGTATGTGTAAAATGTGGCTATGCTAGAGAATGTAGGTTCCACAAGAACCAAAATGGGGGCAAGGTAAATTTTAGGATTGGTTAAATGCATAGTGAAAATTGGTCATGCACAAAGAGGTGCAAAAACCATTACGATTTCACTAAAGTCAACATGAGCAGGTTGACTTTTGTTGTAAGCACTTAAAAACTATCTTTTTGGGTCCAAAGTGTTTTTTTGGAGTATATAAGAGCATCCAAAAAGTTTGGAGGCATTTTGAGATGTTTTGGGATGATGTACAAGGTCAAAATACAGAGGCGATTGCGTTGCGTTGCCTGTTAAGAGGTGATACATTGCACACCTTACAAAAGTTCTAACAGCAAATGCATCACATACATAAGGGAAAAGTGTTGCCTCTCAGGTGACACATTGCCTGCATACAGGCGATGTATCGCATGGGACATTCTTATGGGACCGTACAGTTACGTGTTTTGGCTCCAAAACTTATTTCAAAATACTCTAATCTCATCGGTTAACACTAATGATGGTTCCTACACTATTTAAGGGGTTCATATGAGATTTTTGTGAATTGATCACTCTCTCTCTTTCTCTCTAAAACCCTCTCTTAGTCTAACTTATAAATATTACTAGTTTTCTTGAAGACATTCATCAAGAAAGTTTGACTTGTTTGAAGACCAATGCTTGTTAATCCCAATTGCATCCCACCATTGTAGTAGCTTCAAGCAATCTCATAAGGGAGGCTAGGAAGAGAGATTTTTGGACAACAATTCTAATTGTGTCAAGCCTTTTTTCCATCCTCATTGTTTTCACATAAAATCATAACTTTTATTCTTCCATTAAGTCTATTATTATATTGTATTTAATTCTCATAAATTGCAATATGCATATTGTGTTAGAAGACATATTCCAATAGTAAATTCCATACAAGGCAAAGTAAATGGATGGTGGTGTGATTCATGTATCTTATGACAAGATACTTTTCATTCGTGTGGATGATATTTTTTCTATAGCCCCTCAAAGATGGAGGCAACTTGGCTATGATAGCACCAACAATTAATTTTTTCGCCAATACAATATTTAGGGTAGATAGCTTATTCACAATAATTTGTAATTCATGAATTCGGGGAATAAGGGGTTTCACATCAAAAAACTTAAATTCCATATATTGAGCAAAAAGGATTTCCAATACCTCCCAAATATCCTTAGGGGTCATGGTGTTAGTGTAGAGATCATACAACTGGTCCGAGAGAGCATTGAGAATGTGACCCCTACAAATTAGTTCATATTCTTCACGTTTCTTCCTTTTCTTGATGACTTATTGTGTGTCACCTCCTTAGCGGGTTCAATGGCCTTTAGATCCTTGTCCAAGATGTAGTACACCTTGAGAGTAGTAAGCAGAAACCTATTCTTGTCTTGCCAACAAAAAAAGTTAGTTCCATCAAATCTATCTAATCTAACTAAGTCTTGTGTCATAAATTTCAAAGAAAAAATTGAAGACGATTATTCCATGATGATGTAATTTAGGAAATAGAGAATTTGATCGTTGGGAGAGAGTGAGATTACACCACCACAATAATAAGAATCTACACACAATTATCCTTGACAGAGTCCAATAAAATATTAGGAGAGAGTAATGCAAATCCTAGTTGTAGAACAAACTCTTGGATCTTCTTGCGAGCTTCAAACCCTAGTTAAAACTCCATTTGATTCCTTTGTAGAAAAGAATCAAAATCAAGGCTTATACATGAGGTGTATCGTTATCCAAATTCTCTATTTCCTAGTCCTTGATGGATGCTTGAGGCTTTCTCTGGTAGGAAAGGGAATTGGGATTGAACAAGCCTTGAAATTCACATAGACAAGCACTTTCTTTATGAATTTCTTGGAGAAAACTTATGATCTTGAGAGCTAGAGAGATAGAGAGAGAGAGAGAGAGAGAGAGAGAGAGAGATTTGAAAAAGTGATCAAGTCTATCAAAAATCTAAGAGAAACATTTTATAGTGCAGGCACCGTCACTAAGTCCAACCAATAGGATTCGAGCTTTTTAACACATCATTTTAAGCTTAAAACACGTGTCAATACAGACACCTCAGGCGATGCATCGCTTGACTATAGGCGATACATTGCCTGCTAGGTGGTGCATCACCTACTAGCAGGTGATGAATCATATGTTGCGATAAGCCCTAAGGTTTTAGGGGCAATGCCACATGGGCAGGTCCAACTTCTCAAAAGTAACCTTAAACATCTCCAAATGCTCCCAAAATTTTTGGGCATCCTTAGATACCTCAATGTATCACTTTGGACCCAAAAATACAACTTTTAAATTCCTACAACAAAAAGTCAAATTTCATATCTTCACTATGTGAAATCGTTTAGGGTTTTACATCTAACTTATGTAATACCCACTTGGGCTTTGTATTTTAACCAATCATAACAACTCATATATCTTTTAGCACAATTAAAAGAGTTATTAAATATTTTTTTAATTGTATCTGATAATGTTGAGCTTGATAAATGTGAATTATATGTTAAATCTAAAATGGTTAAGAAACCTTCTCCTAGTGTTGAAAGAGAAACTAAGTTGTTAGATGTGATACATAGTGACTTATGTGAATTAAATTGAATAATAACTAGAGGTGGATATAGATACTTTATTACTTTTATTGATAATTGTTCTAGGTTCACATAAGTTTACTTGCTTAAGAATAATGATGAAGCCTTTAGCATGTTTAAAACCTATAAAGCTAAGGTTGAAAATCAATTGGAAAAGAAAATCAAAGTAATAAGAAGTGATAGGGGCAGTGAATACTTTTCCAATGAATTCAATTGTTTTGCGAAATGCATCGTGTAATATATGAATGTACAACCCCTTATACACCCAACAAAATGGTATATGGGCAAGAAAGAATAAAACATTTGTAGAAATGATAAACGCTATGCTTTTACTTGCAAATTTGAGTTTTGCATTATGGGGAGAAGCTTTGCTATCCGCTTGTCATATTCTAAACAAAATTCCTCTAAAGAAGAATCAAATTTCACCATATGAGATATGGAAAGGAAAGAGGCCCAACCTAGGGTATCTCAAAGTGTGGGGGTGCCTTGCTTATTGCAAGAGCACATAACCTAAAAAGACCAAGTTGGGTCCTAGGGTGATAAATTGTGCATTTATAGGTTATGCCTCAAATAGTAAAGCCTATAGACTATTAGACTTGGAGTCTAATGTCATAATTGAATCAAGAAAATTTGAGTTCTTTGAGAACTTGTTGTATAGGGGCAAAAAATCTCAAGAACCTATCTCATTAGAAGGAACTCAAGAGGAGATACCTTCAAGGGTTGTAGAGCAATCATTATTTCCTAGATAAAGCCAAATGCTTAAAGAGGTAGGATCACAAGACAAGTGCTCACAAGTGGAAATACTTTACTTAGTAGAAGGTAATCACAAAGGAGACACTTGAAAGTATCCAATGGTACTTCAAATAGAGGATGATCCTAAAACCTTCCAAAAAGCTATGACTTCAAGAAACTCTATTTTTGTTGGAAGGAGGCAATAAATGATGAGATAGATTCAATTATATCCAACCACAGCTGTGAAATCATTGATCTACCACAAAGATCAAAACTAATAGAGTGTAAGTGGGTATTTCCAAGAAAATATCACACCAATGGGACCATCAAAACCTTTCAAGTAAGGTTGGTAGCTAAATGGTTAAGAAAAAAGGAAGGCATATACTATTTTAATACCTATGCACAGATGGCAAGGACAACTTCAATAAGAACATTGTTTTCCTTATCTTCAATACACAAACTATATGTTCATCAAATGGATGTCAAAACAACATTTTTAAATAGCAACCTTGATGAGGAGGTTTACATGGAACAACTAGAAGGGTTTGTTCTAAGAGGAAATGAAAATAAGGTGTTTAGAATGGTTAAATATAATTGTTAAGTTGTTTAGAGAATGTAGTGCAAAACACTTAATGATTTCACTTAAAATTGAAGTGAAATTATGAGTATTTGTTGTAGGATTTTATAATTTACCATTTTAGGTCTAAAGTGATTATAGAATTACTTAAGATTGGTAGAAATTGATTGTATTATTCCGGTGAACATGTTAAAAATATACTGGCTATGCCAAATATTCTAACATAAATACAAAATCAAATCTATTTCTAAATATGGAAACTAAATATACAGACAACTAAACACATGATTTCTTATCTATCAATATCTGTCAATACTCCCTCTCAAGTTTGACTATAGATGTTGACAAGTCCAAGCTTGTTTGTTAGGAAATCAAATACTCTTTCAGATAGCCCCTTTATAAGAATATCTGCCAATTGTTGGTTTGTGTGCACGTATCTAATTTTGATAACACCTCCATCAATTTTCTCATTGATAAAGTGACGATCCAATCCCACGTGATTTGTTCTGTCATGATGTATTGGGTTATGAGCAATACTAATAGTAGACTTGTTGTTACAGTAAAGTTAAACAGGAGCTTCATATTAAATCTTTAACTCCTCTAGTAGTCGTTTTAGCCAAATTGCTTCACACACTCCATTGGCCATGGATCTATATTCTACTTCTGCACTGCTTCTTACAACAACAATTTTCTTCTTACTTTTCCATGTAACAAAGTTACCCACAATAAAGTACAATAGCCAGATGTAGACTTTCTATCATCAATCGATCCAGCCCAGTCTGCAATTGTGAATACTTCAATTGTCCGTTCCAGAGCTTTCTTGAAGAATAACCCTTGCTTGGTGTTTTCTCTAAATACCTCAACACTCGATACACATCATTGAGATGACCTTGGTGAGGGTCATGCATATATTGACTTACTAGAATCGCAACAAATGCAATGTCAGGTCTAGTGTGTGAGAGATAAATGAGCTTTCCAACTAAATGTTGGTATCTCCCCTTGTCAACGGGATCTCCTTTGAACATTCGTGCTTTGTCTCCAAGTTCAATTGGAGTTTTGCAAGGTTTACTACCTAGCATTCTAGTTTCTTTTAGAAGATCTAGAGTGTACTTCCTTTGTGATACAGAAATACCCCTTTTACACCTAGAAAATTCCATACCCAGGAAGTATCTTAATATTCCCAGATCCTAGACTTCAAATTCCCTTGCCAACAATTCTTTGACTAGAATCATCTCTTTTGTATTATTATCGGTGATGATTATATCATCAACATACACAATCATGATAGTTATTTCTCATTTTCCTGAGTGTTTAATGAACAAAGTGTTGTCTGTTTGGCCTTGTGAGTATCCAAGACCTTTGATTACTTTTAGAAATCGATTGAACCATGCTCGAGGAGATTGTTTTAGGCCATAAATTGACTTGTTGAGCTTGCAGACATTCTTGGTACTAGAAGTATCTTCAAATTCCGACAATTGAATCATATAAACTTCTTCTTATAACTCTCCATTTAAGAATGAATTTTTTACATCCAACTGATGTTACCCCCAATCTAGGTTGGCTGCTAGCGAGAGTCAAACTATGATTGTGTTGAGTTTAACAACTGGAGAGAAGGTTTCAGTATAATAAATCCCATAGGTTTGTGTGCAAACCCTTTTGCAACTAACCGAGCTTTGTACCTTTTGATGGATTCACTTGCATTATACTTGATAGTAAACACCCATTTACATCCTACAACCTTTTTCTCAGGTGGTAATTCCACTAATTTCCATGTCTCATTTTTCTTAAGGGGTTTCTTCTCTTCAAGAACAACTACTCTCCTTTCAGGAACATCTTGTGCTTCTTAGATGTTCCTAGGAATAATAATTTTTGAAAAATTTGAATAAGAGATGAATTTGGAGATGGATTGTTGAGTGCAAGACCTAATTCCTTTTCTTAAGACAATATGAATGTCTAGATCAGTGTTTGAGTGATAATTACCAGACTCTTTTGGAGGAAGAGAATCTACCATCAGTTTGGCTTCTTGATTGTGTTGAGGATTCATGATTTGGTTATTTCTTTGTCTTCTAGAATAAACACGCAACTCTTGTTGTTGGTTTGGAGGATGTGTATATGTTTATATTGAATTAGAAGATGAGGCAAGATCTTTTGAATTTTGATCTGTCGGAGGGTGAGTCAATTTTGGAATAGAGGAGTTGTGGGATGTGATGGAATTATAGATTAACTCAGAGGTAGTTTTAATCCCCATGACCACTAAGCTTTGTTCTCTTGATAAGTGTTGATCTCCCCCTAAAGCGAGGTGGGACAAAAGTATGGAATGTTTTTAAAAAAACTGACATCTCTGGAGACAATTTTTTTTTTGTAATAGGGTAGTAGCACCGATAGCCTTTTTGAGTAGGAGAGTAACCAATGAAGAAACTTTTAATGGCTCTAGGGTAAAGTTTGATGTGATCCTTAGGATGAGTACGGACAAAAACAGTACACCCAAAGGCTTTGATAGGAAGAGTGTTTGAAGATAGATGACGATAGGAAGTCTGAAGAAGAGAATATGGTGTTCGAAAGCCAATTGGATGACTAGAGAGATGATTGATGAGATAGACACCGGTAAGGATAGCATCTCCCTAAAGGTACTTAGGAACGTTCATAGTAAAATGTAGAGCTCGCACAACTTCTTAGAGGTGATGATTCTTACGTTCAATAATGCCATTCTATTGAGGGGCATTGGCATATGAACTTTGATGAATAAGGCCTTTTTCGAATAGGTAGGGTCCTAAGATAGAATTGAAATATTTTGTGCCACTATTCGTTCGTAATATATGAATATATGTCTAAAATTGTGTTTGAATCATGTTATGGAAATTTTGAAACACATGAAATGTATCAGACTTGTGTTGGAGGAGATACACCCAAGTAAGACATGTGTGATCATCAATAAATGTGATAAACCATCGATGACCATGGGAAGTAGTGACTTTTGAAGGTCGCCACAGATCATTGTGGAAAAGCAGCCCGTGTGTGCTTAGCCAGTTGACAAATAACACAGTGCAAAGAATTATAATTATTATTGGAAAATAATGGTGGAAACAAATGTTTTAAATATGAAAAACTTAGATGACCAAGTCGATAATGCCATAATATAATTTTGCTAGATTTTGAACAAAAATAAAGTTTATTATAGAAACAGAGGTAGAAGGCAAACAAGATGAACTAGGTTGCTGTATTATTGGTTGATGATTTTCAAAGAAATAAAGTCCACCATGAATCCTAGCACTGGAAATTGTCCTCCCCGAGGATAGTTCCTGAAATTGAAAAGAATTGGAAAGAAATTTAGCAAGGAAACAATTATCAGTAGTCCACTTACCGACATAAATTAAATTGCATGTTAAAGAAGGAACATGAATGATTGATTTAAGGGTTAAATCAGTCGAAAATTTAATGGTACCCATTCCTGCAATAGGAGAGAGCAAGCCATCTGCTATTCTGACACTAGAAGGATTAGAACATGGAATATAGGATTCAAACAAAGAATATAAACTGGTCATATGATCAGAGGTGCCAGAATCAATTATCCATGGTGTTTGAGAGTCAGTGAGAGCAGAGGAGAAATTACCAGAGTGGGCAATAGAGCAAGATGCACTATGTGATTTGGAACCCAGAACCCATTGCAAATAATTTTTACCCTTAAGTCTGTTGGCTGTGATATGGAGAGAACTGCTGTCATGGCTATAAAGAGAGCCCATAGAACCACTGGGCCGATTTTGGGTCGAGTTGGGAATATTTCCACTAGGCTGAGTTTGGGCTGAGTTAGGCCAATAGTTTGAGAGGATACATCTTAACTCATGGACATTGCTGAGACAGAGACCCGTGTGACTAATGCATCTGGGAGAGAAGTCGTGCGACTAAACTTGCGCTTGGGGAAGAACATGTGCGACTGACTGACTGTGTAAAGACCTGACTAACTTAAAGACCTCAGACCTTTAGAACTACTAAGACAATAACTACTATCTTTGGATAAATACATAAAATAATAATGCTTTATTATAGAAAATAAAAAAAATACGAGATCCTATTGTTTATACATAAAAGAAAATTATTCCTTTATTTTAAAGGTTCAAATACTTAATGCGGAAATCATAAATACATAATAAAAAGACTCAAATGTCAACGTCATCCTCGATTGATCCCATCGATCCATTCCTTTAGTCCTCTCCCAATACACATGCCAAAGCCACCTAGGATCCGTCCTGCCTTCCATGTTCATTTACCTACACAATCTAAATAAAAAGGAATGAGCCTAATGCCCAGTAAGGAAAAACTACTAAAGCATAACATAAAACATAAGACATAAAACATAAAACATAAAACATAAAAATGGACTACAATATTAATGGCCATTAACTCATTACCGTAGTATGTGATAGAAACTATTATAGTCCTCTTGCTACTATTTAGAGGTAGGTTTAAACATCACTATAGTCAACGATAATGATAAAAATCTTGGGATTTGCTATCTAAGCAACTATATTTCCCAAGCGACTAAAAGACATAAAAATCTCGGGATTTGCTATCTAAGCAACCATATTTGCCAAGTGACCAAAGACATGAAAAAAACATACAAAAAAGCACATAGCACATAAAATCTAACTTATTTTCCTTACCAAAAACTCGGGTATTGGAGACAAGTGCGGGATTGGAAACTCCTAAAACCAAACAGTAAAACCATAAGTTTCCTAAAGAAAAGAAGATCTAAATCATTAAGATAAGAACTTACTGGAAAACCTTAAGTTTTAAAGAAATCAAGGACCTAAACAAAAAGGCATTATAACGAGTTAGGATTTGAAGTAAAAGAAAAGAATAAGGGGAATAGCAATGAACTAAACTTGAGGATTAAGAGTACCTTAGATACCTTAGAGCTTTGATCTATACCTCAATACCGAAATCAAACTCTAGCTTACTTCCCAAGTGTTTAGAAAAGGTTGGATTTGAAAGATTTTAGCCCCAAAGCCTTAGTGTTTCTGTCTAGAATGAAATTAGCAGCTTGGAGGCTCTGAGAAGTGTTTGAAAGGTGAAGCAAATGGCTGAGTGAAAGGTCCCATTTATAGAGTTCAAGGAGTGAAACTAACTCCCTTTAAAATGAATAAAAAATTGAACTGTTTTTACCTTTGGATTCCATGGATTTTAAAAAATGGCAGAGAGAGTCGATATAACGCCCCCTATAGGCGATATATCGCTTGCCCCATTTTCCGAAGCCTCCGTGGTTTCGTTCTTGCGAAGTCGACGCATTTTCTGTATCAATATAGGCGATATATCGACCCCTATAGCTGCGATATATCGACTTACACTGATAAATTAAACCATATTTTTGCACATTTTCAACACACTTGAAGTTGTTTAAACCACTTTGACTGAGTAATATGAGATCCTAACAGTTGAGGGAAAATTCTAGACTTCCTAGGTTTATCCTTGATTATTTTATTCATCTAAAATCCTTAAATCCTTAATAAACATACATGTGACAAATGTCATGTTCTTAATTATTCTATCTAAACCTTAGGTTATAATAAATAATATTTCTAGGACCAGCTTCAATAATTAAACCTTATGATAAAATTAATATTTCTAAACTATAGGTTAAACTTATAAAATCCATAACTATCTCTATGAGTTTCCAAATAATTCCCAGCTTGAACCAATAACCATGAAAACTAAAATACAATTCCGATGCGCTATAATTCCCTCCTACTTAAAAGAATTTGGTCCCCAAAATTTACTTACAAAAAAATTATGGATATCGTGCTCAGATTTCTTCCTCCAATTCCCACGTTGCCTCCCGTTCTGTACTATTACTCCATAAGACCTTGACTATGAGAATACTCTTAGACTGTAATTCCTTTATTCCCTTCTCTTGGATTCTAACCGGTCGTTCCTTATAACTTGGGTCTTTCTGAAGTGCTAACGTATCGTACTTTAGAACGTGGGATGGGTCTGACACATATCTACGCAGCATCGAGATGTGAAACACATTGTGGTTGTCTGCTAGAGCTGGCGATAGGGCAAATCTATACGCTACTAGTCCCACCTTGTCCAATATATCAAAAGGACCTATGTACCGGTTGTTAGGATTAATGCCCTAAAAGCATGTAAAGACATTTGATTGATTTTAAATAAAAGTACAATTTTATTATATTTTAATGTTATAATTATTGTTTGAATTAATTATATAATAATATCAAGAAAATTCCCTATTTATTCATGAGAATATGATCTTGTATTAGTACGAGATAATTAAGATCATATATAATGAATAAAATAGTTAGGAACATATTAAAGTAAGGAATCTTTAATGAATGGTTACTAGTACGGTTTGCTAAGCATACGAGAAGCAAGTAATCTAGATTCAGATTACTGATGTGGATAGTCATCTTAGTAAAGGTGTTGTATATAATAAAGATTATATATGACAGGATCAATGAGAATTAATTATCTTTATAAACATGCCGTTTGACGTAAAGATTTAATTCTTGTCATAATAGATGATTGTTTGTAGATCAGTCTACATCCTGAGTATTCATGAACTCCTATTTATGTTTATTAGATCTTTTGATTCACTCGTTAAGGTCTCTTAGAATAATAAGGTTAATGACTTTTGTTTTGGAGATTCAATATCATGGATGGCTGGAAACATGAATTACAATAATGGAATCCATGCTTTCCTAATGGATCGAATATTGGTTCTCTTAAGGGTTGATTCTGTAACTGAATAGTTATTAAGCTCAAATCTATAATTAGATTATAGATTAATTATTCACTAGTGAATTAATGGTACTTAATGATCAAGAGTTAATTAGAAGGGCAAAATGGTAATTTTGACCAACTATAATTAACGAACCAATAATGGAGGACATAACTACATATATTGATTATATCAATGGACTACTAGAGAAAACTCCATAAATATAATTCTATAAATACTTAGAGTGCAATTGCATATTTATAGTGGAGTAATCATGGAATTAATAAATAAGATTATTATATCAAAGAGTTAAATTAATAATATGGTTTATTGGAGCTTCGTATTATAGGTCCATGGTCCCTAGATCACCTCTGTCCTACACTGTCAAAGGTAAGGATGTAAAAAAAAAAGATTTGTTAAGAGAAATGACCAAATTGCAAATGAATTAATTTTCCAGGGCAAGGAAATAATTATTTGATAATTATGGGCAATTTATTAATTATGATTTAATTAATTATTTAACTATATAGTTTTTATTTTGCAAAAATTAGGTTAAAATTAATATTAATCTTGTTTGGATCAATATAAAGAGAGAAAATAATAAATATCTTATTTATAATATGATATTTATTTATTTAATTTAAAACTGATATTTTAAGATAAATTTAATTTTGAATTAACTGATATTTATGTTGGAATAAATATCTTGTCTTAAAAGTTGATTAAATAAACAAATGAGAAAATTAGGGCAACCCTAATAGGGCTGGGCGACACACACTGTACAGTACAGTGTGTGGCACCTAGTATTAGGGATTTTATCCCTGGGATTTGAATTTCGAATTTCAAATAAATTTGTTTAATCAATTATTTAATTATTCTTTTTAAATATGATTTAAATAGATAATTAAATGAAAATATCTAATTAATTTGAATTTGAATTATATTTTAATTAAATAAATATTTTTTTAATTATATTAAATATCTTTATAAATTTGATATACGTGATATTTTGAAAATGGATGGATAATCAGACTCTCTCTCTAAAGCGATTATTTTCTCTAAACCTGAAAACTATTCTAAACCTTCTCTCTGTCAAAACTCTCTAGATCTCATGTGTTGAGTACATCTAGGGAGTCACATAAATCAATTTTTTGAATCCTACATGTCAACACACATCCTTGTGTGTATGAGGATTGGTCTGGAAGATCAGGGTGTGAGATCTCAGAACAGTGGATAGAAAGTTCGTTGATTTATACAAAAAGACTTAATGATACTTGATAGTATACAAGAGGTAATCCCTAATCTATTTATATGTGATTTAATATTTATATATGTATATGATCCTGACTGATATTAATATTTATTAAAATGGTTCCATATATTTCGTTGCGTATTGATTTGATCATTTAATTCCAACACTGGGGACTAAGTTTTCCTTTCTTCCCAAACCGCTTCACTCCTTTCATTGGAGATATTCTCAAGAAGGCTTGATCTCCGACCTTGAATTCCACATCTCTTCGCTTGGCAGTTGCATAACTCTTTTGTCCACTCTGAGCAGCGAGCATACACTTTCTATTTAGTTCCACTGCGTCTTGAGCCTCTCTAACAACCTCGGGTCCAAGAAGTTGTCTTTCTCCTACTTCGTCTGAATGTAACAGCGACTGTAATTTCCTTCCATAAAGTAGTTCATAGGGTGCCATACCGATCGTTTCCTGGTAGCTATTATTGTAGGAGAACTCTATAAGTGGTAAATCCTTACTCCATGATCATCCGAAGTCTAGTACACAAGTGTGCAACATATCTTCTAAAATCAGTATGGTATGCTCGGACTGTCTGTTGATCTGAGGAAGAAATATCGTACTAAGACTTAGTTTGGTACACTAGGCTTGCTGCAAGCTTCCCTAAAATATCGATGTGAACACCGAACCTCTGTTGGATACTATAGTCTTAGGGATTCCATGCAGTCGTACAATTTGTTGAACATAAATGTCTGCGTACTAGCCCGCAGTGTATGTAGTCTTGACTTATAGGAAGTGAGCTGACCTGGTGAATCTATCCACCACAACCCAAGCCGAGTCGTGTTGCTTACTTGTCTGTGGCAATCCTGTCGCGAAGTCCATGGCTATGTCTTCCCACTTCCATTCCAAAATACTAAGCGGTTGCAATAAGCTGCCATACCGATCGTTTCCTGGTAGCTATTATTGTAGGAGAACTCTATAAGTGGTAAATACTTAATCCATGATCATCCGAAGTCTAATACACAAGTGCGCAACATATCTTCTAAAATCAATATGGTATGCTCGGACTGTCTGTTGATCTGAGGATGAAATATCATACTAAGACTTAGTTTGGTACACTGGGCTTGCTGCAAGCTTCCCTAAAATATCGATGTGAACACCAAACCTCTGTTGGATACTATAGTCTTAGGGATTCCATGCAGTCGTACAATTTCTCGAACATAAATGTCTGCGTACTAGCCCGCAGTGTATGTAGTCTTGACTTGCAGGAAGTGAGCTGACTAGGTGAATCTATCCACCACAACCCAAGCTGAGTCGTGTTGCTTACTTGTCCGTGGTAATCCTGTCGCGAAGTCCATGGCTATGTCTTCCCACTTCCATTCCAGAATACTAAGCGGTTGTAATAAGCTTGCGGGTCACTGATGTTCTACCTTTACTTGTTGGCATATTAGGCATTTAGACACATACTCTGCTACATCTTTCTTCATCCTTGGCCACCAATATAGTGCCTTAAGGTCGTGAGTCATCTTGGTAGACCCTAGGTGAATAGGGTATGGGGTAGTGTGTGCCTCTTCTAATATCTTCATCTTGATCCTATGGTCATTTGGCACGCATACCCGGCCTTTATATTTCAAGAACCCTGTCTATAGAGAAATCTGTAGTCTTGCCTTCTTTGACTGCAACCATATGCGATAATAGTGTGTCATCATGCCCTTGCCCAATCCGTATATCCTCTAGTAAATTCGACTGGATGGACAAGTTAGCAAGTTGACCCATGTCTATTTCTATCCCGACATTAATCAGCTCTTGCTGTAGCAGCTTTTGAATTTTGGATAATGCTGCCAGATTTCCATAACTCTTCTAACTTAACGCATCTGCAACTACATTCACCTTTCCAGGGTGGTATAAGATTTTGTAGTCATAGTCCTTTACTAGTTCCAACCACATGCGTTGCCTCATATCGAGCTCCTTTTGCGTGAAGAAATATTTTAAGCTCTTGTGGTCCGTATAAATCTCACACCGTTCTCCATAAAGATAGTGGCTCCAGATTTTCAGTGCGAAGACCACCGCTACTAACTCCATATCGTGTGTTGGATAGCATTGCTCGTATTCCTTCAGCTTTCTTGAGGCGTAGGCTATCACCTTGTCATTTTGCATTAGCACACAACCCAAACCTTGCTTGGACGCATCACAGAATACTACAAACTTGTTGTTGGGTGTTGGTGCGCAAAGTACTGGGGTTGAATAGAGTTTGTCTTTTAGCAACTGGAAGCTTTCTTGACATTTATCTGTCCAGTTGAATTTGTTTGCTTTCGGGTCAGGTTGGTAAGAAGAGTGGCTATCTCAGAAAAGCCTTCTACAAATCTCCAATAATAGCCTGCTAGCCTGAGAAAACTTCTAACCTCTGACGCATTCTTAGGTTTGGCTAATCCTTCACAGCCTCTACTTTAGTTGGGTCTACAACGACTCCATCCTTGGATACTATGTGCCTAAGGAACGCTACTTGTGATAGCCAAAATTCACATTTCTTGAACTTGGTGTAAAGTTGTTGCTCCTTTAGTCGTAGCATGCTTAGTCTTAAGTGTTCCTAATGCTCGACTTCATCCTTGGAGTACACCAATATATTATCAAAGAATACCACGATGAATTTTTCCACGTAATCCTTGAAGACCTGGTTCATTAAGTCCATAAATGTGGCTGGAGCGTTGGTAAGACCAAAAGACATAACTAGGAACTCGTAATGTCCGTATCGAGTCCTAAAAGCTGTCTTTGGTATATCTTCTTCCCTTACCTTAAGCTGGTGATAACTGGACCATAGATCAATCATTGAAAATACAGTCACTCATCGGAGTTGATCAAATAAGTCGTCGATCCGGGGTAGCGAGTACTTGTTCTTTATTGTCACCTTGTTCAACTCGCAGTAACTAATACACATCTGCATGCTTCCATCCTTTTTCTTCTCAAATATAATCGGTGCCCCCCATGGCCAATGGCTAGGTCTGATGAATCCCAAGTCTAAGAGCTCTTGTAACTGCATTTTCAACTCCTTGAGTTTAGTAGGTGCCATATGGTATTGTGCCTTTGAGATAGGCTTGGTTCCCGGTCCTAATTCGATTGTGAAGTCAATTTCCCTAGTAGCGGGTAACCCTGGTAACTCATTAGGAAATATCTCTGGAAATTCCTTTATAATGCGGACGTCTCCAACCTTTTATGGTGTTTCTTATGCCACATCTGTGACACTTGCTAAGAATGCGTGACATCCTTTCTCTATCATCCCTTTAGCCTTCAGAGATGAGATAAGCGATGTCCGTAGTTTTGAAACCTTACCCATAAAACATAGTTTCTGACCCTCAAGGGTTTCGAATGTCACTTGCTTATGTCGACAGTCGATGGTTGTGCCATATCTCGCTAGCCAGTCCATACCCAGTATTATGTAGAAGTCCTTGATCTCTAGCTCTATCTGGTCTCCTTCTAGCTCCGTGCACTCAACTTTGATCAGTGCTCCTCGTACTATTTTTTATGATAGAACAATTTCACCCGAAGGTAGTTTTGTAACAAACCTATTTCTAAATCTTTCACAAGGTTTGTCTAATTTCTCTATCACTCTCAATGAGATATACGAGTGTGTTGCTCCCTAATAAAACAATAATGAACATATATTATCAAGGATAGGAAGCTGACCTGTGACCACCTTGTTACTAGTTTCGCCTTCTTGCTAGGTCAAAGCGAAGACTCTGGATGGAACCATCTTGTTATTATTCTTTTCTTCTATTTTGAGCTGCAGACAATCTCTTTTCTGATGACCTTCCTAGCCATAATTGTAACAACCTTTGATATTTGCACGACACTCCTCAGTATATCATTTCTGGCACTTGGAGCACTGAGGGTATTCAACATAACCCAACCTGTTATTACCATTGTTAGTCCATGCTCTTTTGTCAATATCGGTCTACTTATTATCAGGATGCTTTCTTTTCTGCCCATTATTGTTATGTTGGTTGTTGTGGTTTCGCCCATTATGAGTCTGATTTTGCTGCTTGAGTTCTGACTTGCTTGCCTCCTCCTTGCTAACATTTTCTTGGAGTCTTTCCACCTCTATAGCCATATCCAGAACATCAGCGTAAGAAGTGGTTCTGGGGTTTGCAAGATTGACCCCTAATTCATTATTGGGTCTAAGTCCCCTGGTGAACTTGGTTACCCTCAAGTAGTCGTTTGGGACTAACTCTGGAGTAAACTTGGCTAGCCGATCAAATTGTCGAGCATACTCGACTACCGAAAAACTGCCCTGTTTCAATATGGCTAATACTTCCACCCTTGTAGTGATGACTGTCAAGTTGTAGTACTTTTTGTGAAACAGCTCCACAAATATGGCCCAAGTCATGGTGGTGATATTGTGAGTTTGCTGTACCAAATCTCACCAGATTCTGGCATCCTGTTTTAGTAGAGAAGAAACGTAGGATATGCAATCTGCGTTGCTGAGGTTCATGTGTGCCAAAATCGGCTCTACATTCCTGAGTCACTCTTCAGCATCAAAGGGATCGTTTGTCCCTTCAAAATTTGGAGTGTGCTGCTTTCTGAAATGCTCGTAGACTGGCTCTATGTACTGATATAGATAGGGTGTATAATTTTCTATCAGCCATACCCCATATGGATATCCTCCATTCTGCTCTTGTTGGGATGCTAGAGCCGCTGGCTGAGGCTATGGCTGAGGTTGCGGTTGCGGTTGAGGTTGTTGTTGTTGTTGCAATACTTCTTCTACTTTTTGTCGTAACTGGATAATTTTAGCATTGTTGTCAACCGGAGGTGGTGCATTTCTATTAGCAGTAGCAGTGGCAGTACGTTTTCCCCTTCTTTGGATTGGAGGGGCCTAGTGAGTCTCGCTGGCAGTGCTGGGTGTGGCGTGCTGCCCCTTTGGCACACCCACATGGGGCCATTTTGTAAATGAGCATGCCTTGGTGCTTGATCATTAGTCAAGTATTGCACCAAGCAACCTCATGGGATAGGGTAGTGGCAGTTTTGTAATATTGCATATGTCTCCCAGACAAAAATCATATATGTTCCTGGGAAGACATTAATTCCCTAGAAGGCTCCATAGGGGGAGGTGACCTGATGACTTAGGGAAGCACCATGGCCATCAGCAGATAGGGGCCAAAGCTATGTACTCCCTTTCCCTATCTAGGCTATATATTAATAAAATAATATTTATCCATACTTGCCCCTGCGTGCTTCCTTGTTGCCTATGTGTTACTTGTTTGCTGTCTTCGTTGGGCCATTGCGTGCCACTTGCCTAGTTGTGTGCTTTGTGTTGTGTGGACGTTCCTAGGAATGACTTACTTTGTGCTTGCTCATACTTCGTTATTGCTCGTTGCATGTCCGAGATGTGTATGTGGCTAACCACTGAGTTTGTTAGCTTGTAGGTGTGTGTTGTAGGCTGACTTGCTAGCTTGAAGAGTCTGCAAGTGCCGCATGTTCCGTCTAGTTGGAGTACCCAAATAGCCGGCTCGTGACAGTTGGTATCAGAGCCAGGTTAGAAAGAGCTTGGCAAAACACACTATGGTGAGCAACACTCAGAGGATCGAAGCTCTTGAGAAGCGATTGGGGGAATTAGATGGCTTGGACGAAAAGGTCAGGGATCTTTCCTCTGCAAGTCATAACTCGGGATCGTCTGATGCAAACAATCGCATAGCTGTGCTGGAAAAGGAGAATGATGTTCTCCTATCCAGAATAATCGTGTTGGAGAAAAAAAGCACTCCAACTAGTACTTCTGTTTCCCCTCGGTGGGAAGAGCGCATCGCGGCAGTGGACCGCATATTGAAGGAACAAGAAGTTTCCATAAATGACACTACGGAAGACTGTAGGGAGGCAGTTGGCATGCTCAGAGAAGAAATGGCTGAGCTATCTGCCAAGGTAAACCTGACCATGCGAGTGGTTGGGAATGCCCCTGCAACAGGGCCAATAGGTATGGATTATGGCCGAGCTAAAGTACCCGAGCCGATGCCCTATAACGGGGCCAGAGACGCAAAGGATTTGGAGAATTTCCTCTTCGACATGAAACATTACTTTAGAGCCGTGCAGGCCGATTCGAAAGACAATAAAGGTCGCCATGGCTACCATGTATTTGTCTGGGGATGCCAAGTTGTGGAGGACCAAGTATGATGACATAGAGAATGGCAGGTGCACCATCACATCTTGGGCAGACCTGAAGAGAGAATTAAAGACGCAATTTCTGCCAGAAAATGTCGCTTACATAGCTCGTCGCCAGTAAAGAGAGCTCAAACAAGTCGGGACAGTTCGAGAATATGTAAAGAGATTTTTGGGACTGATGCTCGATATAAAGGACATGTCCGAAGTAGACAGGCTCTTATGCTTCCTCGAGGGATTGAAACCGTTGGCCAAACAAGAACTTCAAAGACAGCGTGTGTCTGATCTTGCCACCGCTCAAGCTGCTGCCGAACGCTTAACAGATTACACTCCGGATAACAGCCTGCCGAAAAGGGCAACTCCTCCAACCAGCTCAAGTAGTGCTGGGAGTAAGAAGTCTGGGAAGTCCTGGCAGGGCAAGAGTGGGGGAGAGAAGAGGACAGCTGAGTCCAATTCTTCCAGTGGGACAGATGCTGCTGCAGGGAGGAAGCCGCTAGCTTGTTGGCTTTGCAAAGGCCCACATAAGTCGGCAGTTTGCCCTTACAGGGGCAAGCTGAATGCCCTCATTGGCCAAGAACAACAGAGCGAAGGAGAAGAGGAAGACGTAGAGTACGCGCACATGGGCGCTGTTCGCCTGTTGAATGCTCTCAAGAAACATGGCGAGAAAGGGAAGAAGACCCTGGGGAAAGGGCTAATGTTTGTGGATGCCACTATCAATGACAAGCCTGCCAAAAGCGTGATGATTGATACTCCCACAACTTCATCTCTGAACTTGAAGCAAAGCGACTGGGACTGAAGCTGGAGAAAGATGCAGGCCGCATGAAAGTGGTCAACTCCAAGGCCTTGGCCACAACTGGCGTGGCTAAAGGGGTAAAAGTGAGAATCGACACGTGGGAGGGGCAGACTGACTTGGTGGTCGTCCATATGGATGACTTCGATGTAGTTTTAGGAATGGACTTTCTAACCGAGAAAGGTGCCATTCCAATTCCTGCCACTCGAAGCTTACTCATAATGGGAGAGACTCCTTCAATGGTGCCTGCAAAGGTGAAACCACCCCCTGGTGTGAAGCTTCTATTAGCTTTACAGTTCAAGAAGGGTGTGAAGAAGCAGGAGCCCACTTATGTAGCTGTACCCACCGTGTTTGAGGAAGTAGTGGAAGAAATTGTTCCACTAGAAATTTTGAGGGTCTTAAGGATGTATGGGGACGTGATGCCAGATAAACTCCCCAAAGCCTTGCCACCAAAGAGGGGGATTGATCACCAGATAAAGATGGTGCCCGGAGCGAAACCTCCAACAAAAGCGCCATATAGAATGGCACCCCCTGAGCTAGAAGAATTGAGGAAGCAAATAAAAGAGTTATTGGAGGTAGGCTTCATCAGGCCGTTGAAGGCGCCATTTGGCACCCCTGTGCTATTCTAGAAGAAGCACGATGGGAGCTTGAGACTGTGCATCGACTATAGGGCTCTCAATAAGGTGACAGTTCGCAACACCTACCCCATCCCTCTGATCGCTGATTTTTTCGACCAACTAAGTGGAACCAAATACTTCACAAAGTTGGACTTGAGATCGGGCTACTATTAGGTGAGGATTGCAGATGGGGATGAACCAAAGACAACGTGTGTTACTCATTACGGAGCATTTGAGTTTCGAGTAATGCCGTTTGGGTTGACAAATGCACCTGCTACTTTCTGTACACTGATGAACCATGTATTCCACGAGTATCTAGATAAGTTCGTGGTGGTGTACTTGGATGATATCGTGGTTTATAGCACCACGATTGAAGAGCATTAAGAACACTTGGCTCAAGTGTTTCAGAAGTTGAGAGAGAACCAACTATATGTGAAGCGCGAGAAATGCTCGTTTGCACAGGAGAGCATCAAGTTCTTAGGCCACGTGGTGGAACGTGGCTGAATTCGTATGGATCTGGAGAAGGTGAGGGCAATCCAAGAATGGAAAGCCCCCACAAATGTAAAAGAACTCCGCTCCTTCTTGGGCCTAGCCAACTACTATAGACGATTTGTGGATGGCTACTCAAGAAGGGTGACACCCTTGACCGAGCTTCTGAAAAAGGGTGTGATGTGGGCGTGGACTAACAAGTGTGCTGAAGCATTCAGGAGTTTGAAGGAAGCCATGATGAAGGATCCTGTTCTTGCCTTGCCAACTATTAGAAAGCCCTTTGAAGTACAGACAGATGCATCAGATTATGCTTTGGGAGGGGTACTAGTACAAGAAGACCACCCGGTTGCATATGAGAGCCGCAAGTTGTCTGAAGCTGAGAGGAGGTACACTGCCCAGGAGAAGGAGCTCCTCGTAGTTATACATTTCTTGCGAGTGTGGAGACATTACTTTCTGGGGTCAAAGTTCATGGTGAAGACGGATAATGCAGCTGTTAGTCATTTCTTTACTTAGCTGAAACTGACCCCTAAGCAGGCTCGATGGTAGGAGTTTGTGGTGGAATTCGACTTCCGTTTTGAGCACAGGGCAGGACACTTGAACCAGGCAGCTGACGCCTTGAGTCACAAAGCAGAGTTGGCGACTCTAAAGATCTTGGCTAGTTTGTTGGCTAGCGTGGTGAACACTCCACTCAAGGAGCGCATCAAAGAAAACCTGGAGAAAGACCCGGTTGTCAGGACCATCTTGAAGCTCATAAAAGAAGGCAAGACTCGCTAGTTCTGGGTGGAGGATGATCTTCTATGGGCTAAAGGGGGGCGCTTGTATGTTTCGAAAGCTGGAGATTTGCGAAGGACATTACTAAGCGAGTGTCATGACACCCTGTGGGCAGGTCATCCAGGGTGGCAGAGAACCCACGCACTCTTGAAGCAGGGGTACTATTGGCCACAAATGCGAGATGATGTAGGGGAGTACACCAAGACCTGTCTCGTCTGCCAGTAAGACAAGGTCGATAGGAACAAGACACCTGGATTGTTGGAGCCCTTGCGAGTCCCAAGCCAACCATGGGAAAGTGTGTCACTTGACTTTATCACCAGTCTTCCGAAGACAGGGGATTTAAGTGCGATCTTGGTGGTCGTGGACAGATTCTCGAAGTACGCAACATTTATCCTAGTGTCGAAGTACTGTTCGGCAGAAGAGATAGCCAGAAATTTTTTCAAGCACATTGTCAAATATTGGGGAGTGCCCCAGAACATCGTTAGTGACTGAGATGGAAGATTCACTGGGACCTTTTGGTCCGAACTATTAAATCTCTTGGGGTCACAACTGAACATTTCCTCGAGCTACCATCCGTAGACAGATGGGCAGATAGAAAGATTCAACGGGATGTTGGAGGAGTGCTTGTTCCACTTTGTCAATGCCAATCAGAAGAATTGGCCACAACTACTCGATGTAGCTCAATTTTGCTTCAACTCTCAAAAGAGTTCTTCATCGAATAAGAGCCCTTTTGAAGTTGTTAATGGACAGCAACCACCGTTGCCCCACACAGTGAACGAGTATCGCGGTTGGAACCCGCGAGCCTTTCACTTCACAAAAGACTGGAAGAAAATGACAGAGATTGCCCGAGCTTATTTAGAAAAAGCATCAAGAAGAATGAAGAAGTGGGAAAATCAGAAGCGCAGACCACTGGAGCTCAAAGCAGGTGACTTAGTGTTAATCAAGCTGAGGCCCGAACAATTGAGATTCCGAGGAGACAAAGACATCAGACTTGTTTGCAAGTACTAGGGTCCGGTCTCAATCATCTCAAAAGTTGGCCTAACTTCCTACAAAGTCGACCTACCAGCTTGGATGAAGATACACCCGGTCCTTCACGTCAGGAACTTGAAGCCGTATCATGAAGATCCAACAAATCCAGAGTGCAACCAGTCAACCAGAGGAGTCATCGTTCAGCCAAGGAGCAAGCGTCAACCTGAAGAAATCCTGGCGGAAAGGACGGTCACCACTGACCGTAAAAAGCATAAAGAGTATTTGGTAAAATGGAAGGGGCTCGCAGATGACGAGATCAGCTGGGAGAGGGCGGAAGACTTGAAGAGGCTCACATAGAAGATTGAAGATCTACAAGCTACTTCGTCGAGGACGCCGAAGGATTGAGTGGGGGAGAGTGTGGCGTGCTGCCCCTTTGGCACACCCACATGGGGCCATTTTGTAAATGAGCATGCCTTGGTGCTTGATCATTAGTCAAGTCTTGCACCAAGCAACCTCATGGGATAGGGTAGTGGCAGTTTTGTAATATTGCATATGTCTCCCAGACAAAAATCATATATGTTCCTGGGAAGACTTTATTTCCCTAGAAGGCTCCTTAGGGGGAGGTGAACCGGTGACTTAGGGAAGCACCATGGCCATCAGCAGATAGGGGCCAAAGCTGTGTACTCCCTTGCCCTATCAAGGCTATATATTAATAAAACAATATTTATCCATACTTGCCCATGCGTGCTTCCTTGTTGCCTATGTGTTACTTGTTTGTTGTCTTCGTCGGGCCATTGCGTGCCACTTGCCTTGTTGTGTGCTTTGTGTTGTGTGGACGTTCCTAGGAATGACTTGCTTTGTGCTTGCTCATACTTCGTTATTGCCCGTTGCATGTCCGAGATGTGTATGTGGCTAACCACTAAGTTTGTTTGCCTGTAGGTGTGTGTTGTAGGCTGACTTGCTAGCTTGAAGAGTCTGCAAGTGCCGCACGTTCTGTCTAGTTGGAGTACCCAAATAGCCGGCCCGTGACACTGGGAACATTGCCATTAGTGCGTGTAGACCTTCAGAGCGACATCTTCAGCAAAGTTCTGACAGTCAAGAAAAACAAGTTAGAACTTACCCTAATAGTTTCTAAGGCAAAAACATAATCTAAGCAAACATAACTCAGACATATCAGTTATGATTTCTTATGAAATTTTTTATGTAAGTCATCTTTATAAACTAGGGTGTGTTTCTATACTTAGACTATTAGACGATCTTTATTATTTTTTGAGTCTGTTTCTAACCACCCTATATGACTTAGTTCTCAGGCTCAAAACTTGTCGCTGTTCCAAAGTTAACTTGTCGCTTTTCCAAAGTTAACCATATTGAGGGAGGGCTGGGATCAGTAAAATCGTTCCCACTACTATGACCCCCTAAACTCTCAATACAGAACCTGGTTCATTGATTTGTATCACTCTCATCGAACTCAGTCATTATTTATTGAATTTATTCTAAATTAATTATGATTTCAAGAATAAAATAAATTCAAAACAAAATTCATGCATGGCATTCAAAAATAATAATAACTTTATTTGGAAAAAAATTTCACTTATTAAAATAATCATTCAAAATAAAGAAACAATACTAATAATAACTAGGGTAAATTTCTAAAAATCAATATCTTCTACATCTGACCCTTCATCTAGCATATCATAAGTTATTTCCTCATAATCATCAATATCATAACCCTCGAAACTACCACGGGGAATATTCATTAGGATATTATTCTTTTGTTCATTGGTGAATTGAATCTCAACCCTATTGGTAAACCTATGTATAAGAAACTAATATCTAATGGCTATCGGTAAGTCATCTTCATCATTTATAGTTTCCAATAATTTCCAATAATTCTTCCAAATTTGAAACCACATAAGACATATCCTTAAAAAACCTAATTATTAGGACATATTGTTCCATGACTCTCATCATAATTTGCCTAGTAATTTGAAGGTGAACTATCTCCTTGTGAAATCTGATTAATCTTTGAGAGATTCTTTCTTGCACACCAATTGTATCCCTTGGCTCTCTAATCCTTTTCAATGCCTTAATGATATGGATATCTTGATAAGTCATGGCTCCATTCATTTTTGCTAAAAACATAATGACTAAAATGTTAGTTTTAACATAAACATATTATTCATAACATAATCACTTACATTTGCAGTTAGATCCAAGGCTTTTGCGTGTGTATCAAGGAGAACTTTATGCATATGAACCGTGGCTCTGGTACCAACTGTAAAGACCCCACTAACTTAAAGACCTCAGACCATTAAAACTACTAAGACAATAAATACTATCTTTCGATACATACATAAATTAATAAAGCTTTATTATAGAAAATCCAAAAATACGGGGTCCCATTGTTTATACATAAAAGATAATTATTCCTTTATTTTAAATGTTCAAATACTAAATGCGGAAATCATAAATACATAATAAAAAGACTCAAATGTCAATGTCATCCTCGATCGATCCCATTAGTCCATTCCTTTAGTCCTCTCCAAATACACATGCCAAAGCTGTTGGGAACTTATACAAGATCTTTATTTATTTTCATGTAGATCTAATATTAAACAAATTACTATGAGATAACCTAGAACATGTTTCTAAAATTGAATTCAAAGAGAAACAAAGATAAGAATACTTACAGTATAAGCAGTGGAATGAAAGAGTCATTCCTTCAGTTTCTCTAACTCTTGTATCCTTTTTGTCGCAGAGTGTTATCAAGAAACTGAACCGTTCTTCTAATTTCTTCACAGTCTTCCAATGTATCCTTAGAATCACCTAGAATAGTGTGGGAAATTCTAACCACATGAGATAGATACAGAGAGAAGAATATAAAATAACAAAGAGGAGGACTTGTATTTAGAGAGAATCTAAAACTATCAGAAAACCAGTGATTAAACTTATGTTTAGACTTTGTTTTCAACTCTCTCTAAGGACTCATTTTATAGACTCAATTAGGCCATTTAATTTAATTAAAAAAATCAATAAAATAATAGCCAATTTGAAGCCCATTGGACTTAAAATCAAGGCCTGTAATATTTTCTATTGATTTAATTAATTAAATAATTATTTAAATCCTTTATCAAATTAATTATTTATAATTTTAACCTTGATTTAAACTTATTTATTAATTTAGATACCAATTTATCTTAATTAATAAATCTGCCCTAATTTCTCTTTTCTTCTAAAAAATACATAACTTTGTGAAACTATCCAAAATTGGCCAACTTTGATAATTCTAATTGATAATTAAATCAATTAATTGAGACTATCTAGATGATTTTATCCAAGGTACAATGGGGACCATGGGCCTATGAAATCAAGCTCCAATAAGTTATCATAAATCTAACAAATAAATTTACTAACTTATTAATTCCTCGTGACTCCACTATAAGCTTGAAATTGCGCTCTTGAATTCATAGAACACTCTATAACAAATATAGATACGTTATTAATTATCCATTGTTACAACCATAATTGTCACTCAATCCTCTATAGACGGTCTACAATGAGATGGGACTAAAATACCATTTTACCCCTCATTGTATTTTATCCTTAAAACAATTAGTTCCTTGTAAATGATATTTCAGTAAAATAATTTAATTACTGAAATGAGATCTCTATCATTTAACACCTTGAACCAAACTAAAAGGAAACCATCATTTCACTTCTTCATCAGAAGCTATAGATGTTCATATCTATGATAACACTCCCACTCAATTATACTACCGAGTTCCCAAGATGTAAGTATGGGCTAGTCCGTAGGGTAAGCTGGTAACGAACCAATAAAAGAACTCAAATTAGTTAGAATACTAACCACTCAGAATTGAGATTGAATTGACTTATGGTCAACTATATGATATGACTAGAATAGATAATAACGGTATGTTTACTTATCTTATCAACCTACAATATCGGCCTAGTTCGATGTAACAAATACATCCGATCTTATCTACTTTGCTAATATTCTGGAAAGAACATAACCCCACAATATGTAAGTAGATCATATCGTAGATTGGCAAGTCAGTGTAAATCCGGTGCACTGACTAATCTTAGGGCTAACTTATTTTTGAACATATAATCATATTTATATTCCACTGTGATTACGTCACTATAAATAAGATTAGCTATATGCTCGGGATTTAATAGAAGTTTATATTAAAAAAATAATCATGAAAATAAAACATGTGAGCAAAGTGATTAACCAAGTAAAAAATTATTTCTATTCTTTTATTGATAATAAAATGAGATTACAAAGAATTTGGGTTTTAATTAGGGCATAAAACCCCAACAAAAACCACATAGGATTAGTCCCTTCTTCCATGTTCATTTATCTGCACAATCTAAATAAAAAGGAATGAGTCTAATGCCCAGTAAGGAAAAACTACTAAAGCATAACATAAAACATAAGACATAAAACATAAAACATAAAAATATACTAAAATATTCATGGCAATTAACTCATTACTGTAGTATGTGATAGAAATCACTATAGTCCTCTTGCTACTATTTAGAGGTAGGTTTAAACACAACTATAGTCTATGATAATGATAAAAATCTCGGGATTTTCCATCTAAGCAACTATATTTCCCAAGCGACTAATAGACATAAAAATCTTGTGATTTGTTGTCTAAGCAACCATATTTCCAAAGTGACCAAAGACATAAAAAAAACATACAAACAAGTACATAGCACATTGGGGATAAATACCCAACTCGGGGTGAGTCTAGGGGTAATTAGTAATTTATACATTATCGGGGTTTACCGGGGATTGGGAATTTATTTTGTGATTATTTGGGCATGTTGGGGTTCTAGGTATAATTTGAGGTTTAGTGGGATTAATTGGGAATTTTAAGTGAAATTTGAGGAATAGCAAGTATCGGGATAAAAGACAGTTTTGCCTCTGAAGGCATTAAGGAGCTAATGTTTTGCCTCTGAAGGCATTAAGGAGCTAATGTTTTGGGTAGGGGAATTTTAGTCTTTTCCAAGCCCTAGGATAAGTTTACAGCTAGGGGGAAGCTCTCAGAACAAAACATAATGTTAAACTCACTCTGCCCTCTTTCTCACTCTCGTTTGCTCCCTCTCACCCTCATAGTTGGGTTCTTTAAATTTTGGAGAGGAAATCTTGGAGTTGAGGGCTTGGAAGTGTTCATAAAGCTTGGAAAATTGAAGGGAATTGGAGATAGAGTTGGACTAAGGAAACTTAGGTCGTGATCATGCAACTGAGAAGATTGGAAATTCAGAGGTAACTTTCTATAGAAGTTATTTTTGGAGTTTTGATGAGAGTATGAATTATGGGTTTATGATTGAGTTTTGATGTGTTTTTAAAGTTGTTTACGGTTTGTCTGAACTGTTGAGTCCATTTCTGGGGTTGTTAAGTCCACAAAGGGTATTATGGTCCTTACACTTATTAAGTCGTAAAATGACGCTTAAGGTTCCAAGAAAAATTCTCACAATGGATGTAATTATTTAAAAAATTTCTTTTATAGAAAATTTTCTCTTTGTTTCCTCTATCGAACTTGGCCAGAAAATATAACTTGGAATGACTTCAAATTTACCAATTTTACCCCTTTCTTTGATAAATCATCAAGAATCTATACTTATTGGTAAAACATTAAATTACAAACTTTTAATAAACCGAGCTAACTTTATTTGATTAGGAGATAGTTTATAAATGTGGTGATAAAAATCTAGCTTTTTTTTAAAGAAAAATTAGGAGAAAGTTGACTTCATTTTATATTAAAAGGTAATTTATTCCATTTTCTTAAAAATTAGGGTTTTGGACCCCTTTTTATTTTCTTAAAATAAAATTAATTAATCAATAAAATTATTAATTTCTAGTATCCAAATTAACCTTAATAATTATTTAGTGTGCTAAACTTAAATCCATAATTAATAAAACTAAAGTAGAGTGAAATACCAATCTTTTAGAAAAACTCCCATTTTTCTACTATGTATGAAAATTGTCCATTTTAGTTTCTAAGTTGCTAAATTTAGATATTTTGAAAACCCTTACTCTACAAATTCCCAAACTTTTCATAATAAAACTTGGCTATTCCAAAAAGTCCATTGACAATTTTTGTACAAATAACCATTTTTACTTGGTGAAAACTATCTTCAAAGTTAGTCCTTTAAAACTGCCCAGAGAATTTTTTAACATTTTTCTTAAATTTTGAGAGATCATAAAATATAATTGGTTTATTATTTAGGTTTGATATATCTTAGACTCATATTACGATATGTGAAAATTGTGCATACACAAAATTAGGTCATTTGAATAAATTTTACATAGTGAAAAGTATTCACAAACATGGCTGTCCAGAGGGCTATTTTGAAATTCCAGAATTTTTACCCAATTTTGAAAAAAAATATCTCCTTGTCCTCTCAATAATTTTTTTTAAAACTTTACCAGTTTTATTATCAATATCAAAATAGTGTTCAGTCCAAAAATAGGCTAAAATACATTAATTTACTTATATAACTCTCTGTCCAAAGTCGTCTATTTATACAGTTTCTAAAAATTATTTTCCAGATTACACAATATTTTTGTAAAAATCATAACTAGGTCATTTCAAAACATTTTTGAATGTTTATGCACACTATAAACATATAATATTCCTAAAATACACATTAGAACCAAGAAAATTCATAAACCAGTTTGTATAATTTGTACTTGACCCTTTGGAAGTCAAGACTTACACATTTTTCACATAAAATCACACAAAACCTATGGAATGTTGGATTCTTCTTCTAAGCATTCAACCAAACATCCATGCATGCATGATCAACAAAAAAAAATACCATATTAAAGTCACAATAATGAATTTAAATACATAAAAAGAGACATACTAAGTAGATTATACAAAATTTGAGTATAAACACATCTAAGGTGACCATATACATCTTGTAGACTCTTGGGAGGTTTTGGCTCATGCCCTTGGCTGATGCCCCTCATAATCACTAATTAACCCTATATTTTTTTAATTAATCTCTAATTAACTAATTAAACATACACTTAATCATATTTTTAAAAAATAATTGCCAAGTGATAATTTTTTTCTTATTTCACTAATTTGAATTCTTAACCCAGGGTATTTAAATTAAATGAGTCTTGCCATATAATTTAAGTGGTCACACTCCTTTGTTACTAACTCATGGAATTTAATTAACCAAAATTCTATTTTTGGCTAAATAAGATTTTTTCAAGAATGTATTTTTAAAGATTTTTATCACAAAAATCAAACTTTTTAGACCTTAAAATAAAATAATTCAATAATTATATGCCCATTAATATTTCTCCATAAATATGCTTATCCAATAATATTTTATCCGAGAATCTACCCAATTAGGGTTTCCATTTCGTTTCGAGACCTAAATGCTTAGTTTGTAAAAAAAACCGCACATTTCACACTTTTGCTAACAATAACAACATGAAATTTGCTTCTCAAGCATATAATATTACTAAAAGTAATATTTATACATATCTCATCACCCTATTCTAGATACTAGTAGGCTCGAAACGCGGAGTATTACATATATAGGCTATACAAAATATTCTAACATAAATACATAATCTAATCTATTTCTAAATATGGAAACTAATATACACATGATTTTCTATCTGTCAATATCTGCCAATAGTGATACATTGAGATATCTAAGAGTGCCGCATTTGGAGGTGTTCAAGACACATTTTGAGCATGTGGGTCAGGTCCAAAGGCGACACATCACTTGGGCTGAAAAACATTGAGAAACCATAACAGGCGGCGTATCGCCTGTCATTAGGCGATGTGTAGCTTGTGGGGCGATGTGTCGCTTAGTGCTAGGCGATGCATCACCTGGCATGTTTGTACAAGTTCGTACGACTCGTGGTTTTAGCTCCAAATGATGTGTTCAAAGCTCTAATCCTAGTTAGACTTAATGAAGGTGCCTACACTATAAATAATAGTTATTAGAGTTGTAAAGCCTTGGTCACTTTTCAACTCTTTCTCTAATCCCTCCCTCTCTAGCTTTTAAAGATCATAAATTTTCTCCAAGAAAGTCACCAAGAATTGCTTGACTTATTTGAGTTTTAAAGACTTGTTAAATCCCACACCTCATTCCATCTTGGTGAAACTTCAAAAAACAATGGGAAGGCTTAGAATAGAGATTTTGGACAGCGATACTTCTCGTGTATAAGCCTTTAGATGTTCCCCAAGTTTGAAGATTAAATTATTCAATTCAAAGGATGTATTTCTCTAAAACCCTAACTTTTAATTATTTTATTATTGTTAGTATTGATGATTAAATGTTTTTAAATTCATGTTATAATAATCTAACCACTTAATCTTTAAATATCAAGATTTGCATTCATACTTTTAATATAGTTATTTAATTATCAAGATTTGCATTCATACCTTGAATATGGTTCTTGATTAGCATCTATGTTTGTAATATTGAATTATTCCTACCATTAATTGTTGATTTAGAAAGTGTAAAGCCATAAATTCTCAACATAAGGTTTGTAGACTTGTTAAATCATTATGTGGTTTAAAACAAGCTCTTAAACAATTGTATGAGAAGTTTGATGAAGCCATTGTCTCGGATGAGTTTAGGCATAATAGTACAGACAGCTGCTGACATTCTAAGACTTGTAATGAAGATGTCATTATAGTGTGTCTATATGTTGATGATATATTGATATTAAGTAATGACATGAAAGGTATATTAGTTTTAAAGAGGTTTTCATCTTCTACTTTTAAGATTAAAGACATTGGAGAGGTTGATACCATAGTAGGTATCAAAGTAAGAAGAAATGTGAATGGATATGCCTTAGGTCAAGCTCACTATGTTTAGAAGATGCTTTAAAAATGTGGTCATCTTAATATCAAAGAGGCAAATACATCCTTTGATTCAAGAAAAAAGCTTGAAAAGAATGAAGGAAGAGCGGTGGCTAACGTAATGTGTGCATACACTATAAATATTTACATTAATAACTGTAATGCATTATAGTAAACCCAAATAGTTTAAACATAATTAATGTGGTCGTTTTCAAAGTGCAGACTCCCCAAAGGTCGAGCCATATGTAAACTTTCACAAGCAAACTCCGGCTCTCACTGCCCTAGCTTTTCCTTGCTCTTACCTACAACATGAGCAACTTGGTAAGTGAAAACGCTTAGTAAATCAATCTAGCAACACAAAGCAGAAAACAACAATAAGAACCAATGACCTAGTCATTGTCCTCATAACATATAGCTTACCACACTTAGGGTTTCGGATAAATTCGGGCCCTAATAAAACAATTCAAGAATGCCTAAGCGTCCTGGCGGCATCGCCTTACCTTTAGCATAAACTGAAAACATAACCCTGCAGAGAATTCCAGACCAAAGCAGAAGTAGAACCAATTCAAGAGTTTCCAAGTTTCCCCTAGCATCTCTACTCAAACCACAAGGGAGACTCAACTCTCTACACTGATATCTAATCTAGGAGTCCCTCTCTAGGGTAACCATTAGTTACCTAGGGAATTTATGCTAATTTCAAACAAAAACGAGATTGGTGGACCCACACCAGCTCATCGAAACTCTCTTACCTCCTAGAAAATTGTCACGGTAGCTAACCGGAGCAATAATGTCAAGGGCAGAAAATGTCTGCACAATGACTAGTTAATTCATGTTGTAGACACACATACATCATAGATTGACTTACCAGCTATCCTTAGCTTCACATGAGCAATCTTCCCACAAAGGATTCTCGCCATATTAGCCAACATTGTAACTAACATACATTGTACTTGGATTAATTATGACATTATAGTAGATTATTATTCTACTCTGGGCATTAAGGTCGCAATCGAATACCTATTAAGGGTATTTTTGTCCTCACACGTTTTAAGCCATAACGACATTTAAGGTTCTCAGAAAAATTCCTTCAACAAGTCTAGTTATTTGAAAGTCAAATTTTACGAAATATTCCACTATGTTCTCACTATCTAACCTAGCCAGGAAAATATAGTTTTGGAAGCTTTCAAGCCTTACCAATTTTAAGATTTCTTTGATAAGTTACCCAAAATCCAATACTTTTTGGTAAAATCATAACTTTGATAAATTAGGTTAAATTAATTAACTAAGAAGTAATTATAAAAAATATTGATTAGGTTTAGTTTGTTTTAAGAAAAATTAAGAGAAAATTGCTTTTATTTTAAAAAGATAGTTTAATCCATTTCTTTGAAAATTAGGGGTTTTAACTCTTTTTAATTTTATTAAACAAAATCCATTTATTAATAAAAATATTAATTTTCTAATATCCAAATTACCTTTAATAATTATTTAATGTGCTAAACTCAAATCTATAATTACCAAGATTAAATTACATTTTCTTAGCCAAACACTTTAGAAAATTTACCTTTTTTCCTAAGTGTAAAACTTTGTTAGTTCAAAGTTGTCTAATTTAGAAAATTATATTTTGAAAACTACAACTCCAAAATTTCTCAAACGTTGTAGAACCAATCTTGTCTATTCCAAAAAGTTTTTTTTTTTTGCCAATTGTTATACAAAAATAACATATTTACTTGGTAAAAACTATTTTCAAATGTCCCCTTTCAAAACTAATCTTTTTATTGAAATTTAGAAATTTATAAAATCTATTTGGTTCATTATTTATGTCTGACACCTCTTAGGTACATACTAGGATATGTAAAGATTATCCATACGAAAAATTAGGGTGTTTTAATAATTTTTACTTAGTGAAATAGATTCTCAAACAGGGCTGTCCAGAAGCTATTTTTGAGCTTCCAGATTTTTTTGCCTAAATTTGAAAAATCATATATCTTTGCATTTTAAATATTTTTCTTTGAAAATTTACTAATTACTTTAAAAATATGAAAATAATGTTCATTCCAAAAATCAGAAAAAATTACATTAATTTACCCATCGAACTTGTTGTCCAAAGTCGGCTGTTTGTACAGTTTTTGAAAGCCATTTTCCAGATTGTAAACCAATTTTGAAAAAATCATAACTCGGCCATTTGAGAACCCTTTTGAACGTTTCTACACACTACGAATATGTAATATTCCTAAAATACATCATAAAATCAAGAAAATCCAGAAACAGGTTCATAGAAGTTTGGCTTGACCCATTGGAAGTCAAATCTTAAACATTTTCTCACATAAAATCATAGTTTGCCTATGGACTGTTGGATTCCATTACTAAAAAATTATCCAAACACCCAAGCATGTATGATCAGCAAACAAATAAATATTATTACAGTTCCAAAAATGGGTTAAAGACATCAAATAACTCAAACATGACATATTATTAAAAATCCAAACATAAATATGATGGAGGTGACCATATACCTCTTGTAGACATTTTGAATGAACTTGGGTGACCTCT
Source organism: Humulus lupulus (assembly GCF_963169125.1). Taxonomy (NCBI): domain Eukaryota; kingdom Viridiplantae; phylum Streptophyta; class Magnoliopsida; order Rosales; family Cannabaceae; genus Humulus; species Humulus lupulus. The sequence continues at coordinate 139,783,192 of NC_084797.1, read as the reverse complement.
AGCACTTTTACTCCCTTTCTCAACCTTTAATCTACATTTTTATACTCTCCACAAGCCAAACAATCAGATTACCCAAACTAAAAAATTCATCTAAGAGAACAAAACTAACAAAACTCAAAACTGTAACTAAGGAAAGTTTAGCCTTTTACCTTTAGATGATCTAGCTTGAGTAGGTTTTCCTTAGCTTTAAGCCAAGAACAAGTGACTTAGAACAAGGTGTATAGAAGGAAGAAGATGAGAGATTGAGAGTTTGGGTTAGGATTTTGTGAAAAAAATTCAGAGGAAAAGACCTAGGGTAGTCGGCCAAGGTAGAGAGAATTGGAGTGAAAACTTAAGGCCAAAGTTTGGTTTTGTGAATTATGAATTTTTTTTGACTTTTTACCCTTTTACATGTAGTAAAAATGGAACCTAAAATTACTATAGTACCCCTTAGCTACTGCCCTACACTAATCTTAATTAATCTTGGTTTTGTCTCTTAGTTAACCCTAATTTAGTTAATTAATCTAAGCCTAATGGTGTATTTTCCAAAAAGAAAAAAGTTACCATGTAGTAATTTTTTCTTACCTCGTCAAATTGAAATCTTAACCTAGATTAATTATATTAAATATACCTTACCATGTGTTCACACTCCTATATTTATAACTCATGTAATTTAGTTAGCCAAAATCCCCTTTTTTGGCTAAATGCGCATTTTTCGCAAAAATGCATTTAGAGATTTTTCATACAAAAATCAAAATTTTGACCTTAATTTAAATTAATAAAATAATTTAATGCCCAATAATATTTTACCATAATTATGCTTCTCAAATAATAATTTATCCAAGAATTTACATGAATAGGGTTTCCATTTTGGTCCGGGACCAAAATGCTCGGTTTGTCACCAAACCGTACATTTCACACTTTGGCTAACATTAACAGCATAAAATTTGCTCTTTAAGCATATATTATTACTCATTATAATATTCATAAACAATTCACCACCTTGTTATTGGATACTAATAGGTGCACGAAACGCGGAGCGTTACAATACCTACAATTTATAAAAGTTTCATCCTAAAACTTAAAATAAATGGGGATGCAATTATTTCATTTTGGCCTCTAACTCCCATGTTTCTTATTCAATGTCGTGGTTACACCACTGAACCTTAACTAAGAACACTGATTTGTTCCTGAAAACATTATCCTTTCAGTCCAGAATTGCCATGGAGTGTCACTCAACCATGGAGTTTGAGTTTGTAGCTCTAGCAACAAGCGAAAAAGAGGTTGAGTGGCTTAGAGATATCATGATGGAGATACATTGTGATGATTAAGACACATTGATTAGAGCTTAAAGTAAGATATAAAATGAGAAGTCTAGACATATAAGTCTAAGACATGATTGCGTGAGACAATTGATAGATGAGGGAGTTATATCAATATTGTATGTCAAATTGTGTGAGAACTTAGCGGATCCATTTACCAAACTGTTAACATTGAAAAATGACAAGAGAAGCCAAACATGGAGCAAAAGCCCAAGAGGTGCTTCAAAGAGATGGAAGAGACACGACGAACAAGCTTACACCCCAAAGACCACATGGGCGAGCTTAAGCCACCCCCCCTGAAGCCCAATTGCAGGTTCGAGCCCTCCCGTGACTATAATACGTGTGCAAGACTCCTTGGATGCTAAGGAGATGGTTTTCAGAGGCTCAACAACCTTGGAATACCAACTTAAGAACATCATTAAGCTTGAAAAGGGACGAGCTCAAAACGACCCTGTAGCCTTGAGGAAAACTCAAAGTACCTCCTCCATCTCGACCTATAAATGCCTTACACTCAAGCTCTCAAGGGCATATCAAGACATGGGGAATGAGGAGGTATGAGGAAGGCCTGGCTACTACGAAGTATGAACTAGATACATCCATAAGAAGAGTAGTGGTCGTACTAAGTTAAAAGAGTAGTGGTCATACATGTTCATACAAGTAGTGGTTGTACGAGGTCAGAAGGGTAGTGATCGTACAAAGTACAAGAAGGAGGAAAACCTACCCCCACGCCTCTAATAAGTGTTAGGTCCGACAGGCCTAACGCCTGACACCACTAGCGTCTGCCCCATGATCCTCTGAGGTACCACATAGTATTGCCACGTCTTTGTCCACTTAGGACCGTTTTTGTACTGAGAGCCCTTAGAGCTTCATTATAAATAGGGCATAACCTGATCATTTAAGGGAGGTTGAAGAAAGTCATTGTATACAAAGGCAATTGAGCAATACAAACACTATTTCTCTGCAACTTTATTTTATGTTCCAAGTTATTTCCAAATACTTCTAAGTTCATTGATTGTATATTAAACTTTAAGTTTTTTTTATCTAAGTTCGTTGGCGAGTTCTCACCATTAACAATTTGGCGCCGTCTGTGGGAAGAGTAACAAACAAACAATAGCTCTTCCATTGATTCCAGTAAGGGAACACGCCAAGGCATTCAAAATGTCTACAAGATCACCAAGAGGTGGAGGTTAACATAGAGGGAACCCAGTTAAGGGCATCCATGAGAAACCCTCATTCGCCAATGAACGGAGGTGCGCTGGAGTTGTCCAGAGCCAGCAGTGAAGAGAAAGAAGTATCATCCCTAGTTGTTTGCCCAACGGCAGACCTTGCAACACACACCACTGCTTCAGCAGAGGTCCGTGTAACTCCCCTTCTGCCGAGACCGCTGGAGGCCCCATGTTAAAACCATCGAGACCCTGGTGTAAAATTTAGGATGATATATCATTTTCCACTTAGTTATAAGAATGAATAAATCATATTTACCTTTCTTATTCTTCATAATTTCAGCTATTATTTCACACTTGGCCGATAAGATTTCATTATCATAAAACTACTTATCATATATGTGTCCATATGTAGCATGGATGGCCTCCGATATATCATATGAAAATTTAAGGTTTTGTAGAGTATTTTTGCTCTCTATATTTACTGATTGAAGCAAATAATATCTTGCCATATGATTTATTCTCAGCCACTTGGCATACTCAAACTGATCATTCACTGAAGCTTCTATTGGTGGTTCTTGAATTGGTGGTATTTTAATAGCTTCCATCAAGTACTCTCTTAGCAATAATATATCGATATCATGTCTCCAAAATACTATATTTCATTATTAAGATCAATCACTATATTGCAGTCGTTTTTAGACATTTTAACTAAAGGAAATAAAATACAATAATATTACTATTTGAAAAAATATCAATTATTCAGAAAGTAAATATGAGGCATGAATGCAACAATTAAAACACATAAATAAACATTTACTTTTCCACGATAAAACTACCCAACAAATAAAGTGCCGCCTTAGGGTCGGTCAAGTTAAATTTAGATAGCTTATAAGACAATTTTATCTTTATAATTTAAAACTCAAAATAACTCTTTATTTTCTCTTTTAAAAATAAAGTACCGCTAGTTTGGTCAAGATGCAATTAAATTATCCACTGCAAAAGCTTAATTGCATCTTTGTAAGTGTAACCCATTATTTTGGAATTCATGACTTAACTTAGAGAGTGTCGCCTTAGGGTCGGTCAAGCCTAAAATACATCACTCCTTCCTGTCTTCGTAATAAGCCAGCCTTGGTATTAATATGTCTAGAAACCTTCCTTAGGGGGACAAAAACAAAGCTGCCTCGAGGCCCTGTTCATATCTCATGATGTTGTACTAATAATGGAGACCATAGGTCACATTGAGATGTTCACCTTCTCCCACTTACTATTTTAGAAATTATGTGTTTTTATTAAACTAATCAATTGATTCCAAATTAATTACTAGTTTATTAGTAACCTATGAATGTAATTAATTGCAAAATACATTTAATTATAAAAGAGCCTATTTCTACAATTAATGTGATCTAGATAATTACCCATTACATTCATCTAACTTTACTAAAAATATTTTTAAATAACGTCGGTTATCTTAAAGGCCTATAAAAAACTATTGCCTTTATTGTGGTGTGAGTTACCAAGTTTTAACTAATTTTATACTTAGTAGTTTGCATGCAATTGATTTCTCCAAAACAATTCGCATAAAAAATTAGGACAATCCTAAATAATCATGTTTCTGAAAGATGCATGATTAATGAAAACCGTGTGGGGTTTCATGAATGACATGTAATTGACTAATGCATGACCGTGTTATCAATCAAACATTAATTGACTAATGCATGATCGTGTTGACTAATGCATGATCGTGTTATCAATAAAAAAACTTATAAAGCTCAATTAGTGGCAAAGGGTTATACCCAAAAAGAAGGTGTCGACTATGAGGGAAACTTTTAGTCCGGTAGCCATGCTCAAATCCATTTGCTTAAACCTATCCATAGCAGCCGCTCTCGACTATGAGATCTGGAAAATGGACGTCAAGACATCTTTTCTAAATGGGAAGCTTGACGAAGTCATTTATATGGATCAGCCAAAAGGATTTAAAGTAGCTGGACAAGAAGGAAAAAATTGCAAGTTGAATAGGTCCATTTATGGACTTAAGCAAGCTTCTCGTTCCTGGAATCTTAGGTTTGATGAAACAATCAAAACCTATTGATTTGAACAAAATATTGATGAGCCTTGTGTTTACCAACTGAAGGCAAATCAAATAGTCGTATTCCTGGTTCCTTATGTAGATGATATCTTACTCATTGGAAACAATGTTAAGAAATTGTTAGATGTGAAGAATTGGTTGAGCACTCAATTCTAGATAAAGGATTTGGGTGAAACAAGTTATGTTCTAGGTATCCAGATCATCAGGGATAGAAAGAACAGACTCTTAGCACTATCTCAAGCAGCTTACATTGATAAAGTGCTTGAACGTTTCTCAATGAAAAATTCCAAGAAAGGACGTCTACCGTCCCGCAATGGAATTCATCTTTCAAAGAAGCAGTCTCCCTAGACTCCTGAAGAGGAAGACACAATGAGAAAAGTTCCTTATGCATCTGTAGTTGGAAGTCTGATGTATGCTATGTTGTGTACTAGACCAGATATCTGCTCTGCAGTGGGAGTAGTGAGCAAGTATCAGTCAAACCCAGGACCGGAACATTGGATAACAGTTAAGCATATCCTGAAGTATTTAAGGCAGACTAGGGATTATATGTTAGTCTACAAGGGTGGTGTTTTGAACCCTGTAGGCTACACCGATTCAGTTTTTTAGACTGATGTCGATGACAAGAAGTCTACTTTTGGAATGATGTTTACTCTTGGGGGTGGAGCTGTGATATGGAGAAGCGTAAAGCAGTCTGCGATCTCAAATTCCACCATGGAAGCTGAATACATAGCTACGTCAGAAGCAGCTAAGGAAACAGTCTGGCTAAGGAAGTTCTATTCAGATCTTGGTGTTATTCCAGAAATGGATAAACTGCTTGTGTTGTTTTGTGAAAACATGGGAGCGACAGCCAACTCGAAAGAACCTCGAAGTCACAAGAGGAGTAAGAATATAAAAATGAAGTATCACATTATTTGAGAATATGTGGCTAGGGGAGATGTGAAGGTTATGAAGATTGCATCTGAAGATAATCTTGCGAATCTATTTACAAAGACACTACTAGAAGCTACATTTGATAAGCATATCAAGGAAATGAGATTAGTAGAATTAAGGCATTAGTTTCAATTAGTGCAAGTGGGAGTTTGTTGGGGTTTTATGCCCTAATTAAAACCCAATTTCTTTGTAATCTCATTTATTATCAATAAAAGAATAGAAATCATTTTTTTTACTTGGTCAATCACTTTGCTCACATGTTTTATTTTCACGATTATTTGTTTGATATAAACTTCTATTAAATCCCAAGCATATAGCTTATCATATTTATAGTGACGTAATCATAGTGGAATATAAATATGATTATATTTTCAAAATAAGTTAGTCCTAAGATTAGTCAGTGCACAAGATTTACACTGACTTGCCAATCTACGATATGACCTACTTACACATCCCATTGTTATGTTCTTTCCAGAACATTAGCAAAGTAGATAAGATCAGATGTATTTGTTACATCAGAATGGACCGATATTGACAGTAGATCGGATAAGTAAGCATATCATTATTTTCTATTCTAGTCATATCATATAGTTGACCATATGTCAATTCAATCTCAATTCTGAGTGGTTAGTATTCTAACTGATGGTATTATTTGAGTTCTTTGACTTGTTTGCTACCAGCTTACCCTACGGACTAGCCCATACTTACATCTTGGGAACTCGGTAATATAATTGAGTGGGAGTGTTAATCATAGATATGAACATCTATAGCTTCTGATGGAGAAGTGAAATGATGGTTTCCTTTTAGTTTGGTTCAAGGTGCCAAATGATAGAGATCTCATTTCAGTAATTAATATTAGTTTACTGAAATATCATTTACAAAGAACTAAGTGTTTTAAGGATAAAATACAATGAGGGGTAAAACAGTATTTTAGTCCCATTTTATTGTAGACCATCTATAGAGGATTGAGTGACAATTATGGTTGTAACAATGGATAATTAACAACGTATCTATATTGCTTATAGAGTGCTCTATGAATTCAAGAGTGCAATTCTGAGTCTTTAGTGGAATCACGAGGAATTAATAAGTTAGTAAATTTATTTGTTAGATTTATGATAACTTATTGAAGCTTGATTTCATAGGCCCATGGTCCCCACTATACCTTGGATATAATCATATAGATAGTGTCAAATAATTGATTTAATTATCAATTAGAATTATCAAAGTTGACTAGGTCAATTTTGGATAGTTTCACAGAGTTATATAATTTAGAGAAGAAAAGAGAAATTAGGACATATTTATTAGTTAAGATAAATTAGTGTCTAAATTAATAAATAAGTTTAAATCAAGGTTCAAATTATAAATAATTAATTTGATAAAGGATTTAAATAATTATTTAATTAATTAAATCGATAGAAAATAATACATGCCTTGATTTTAAGTCCAACGAGCTTATAATTAAATGCGAAATTTCACGGACCTAAAGCCCATGATAATTTTGACCTAGGGATGATTATTGACTATTATTTTATTGATTTTTTAATTAAACAAGTGACCTAATTGAGCCTATAAAAGGAATGCTAAGTGAGAGTGAAAATTAGATTACTAAAAGACTATCTGACTAAAAATCAGAAGATCTAGTAGGTTTTAGATTCTCTCTACAAACATAAGTCATTTTCTAAGCCTCAACATTCTTTTCTCTTCTTCTCTCTATATTTATCTCATGTGTTAAGAATTGCCCACCCTAATCTAGGTGATTCTAAGAATACTTTGGAAGGCTGTGAAAAAAATTGAAGATTGGTTCAGTTTCTTGGTAATACTCTGCGACAGAAAGGATACAAATGTTAGAGAAACTGAAGGGAGGACTCATTCATTCCGCTGCATATAATGTAAGTGTTCTTATCATTATTTCTATTTGAATTCAATTTTAGAAACATGTTCTAGGTTATCTTATATTAATTTGTTTAATATAAGATCTACATGAAAATGAACAAGATCCTATATAAGTTTTCCCAACACCAGGATACACTAGAGTCATACTAGCCCTTTTGGCTTCTGATATCATCTCTTGTTTACTAAACGATTAGGCTGTGTGCCTCCCGATATAAAAATTTGTAGTCTTAACACCCATTCAAACTTCCTGGATACCATAATCGTAAGGGTTAGCTTAAGGTTCATCCCGCATCTTCCCCTCAATGCCAGCATCCTTCGGATCATGCATCTGATCCGCATATCTTAACCCATCTATTCCAAAGTGGTAGGATTCTTAATCATTCCTACAAGATCTTCCTTCTATGTTTCACCATTTATTCATAGAGATATATCTGCCAATTATCAATCACAGTTTCCAAACCAATCTCGGTCATTACTTAAGTCTAACCGCGACTAACCGGCATTACTATCAACTCGACATCCTAAGTAGAACATCCAAGTCCTTATCCCTTCATCCACTGTGAGGTGCAAATGATCACTCTTTCAGTGCACCCTAACTCATAGCATACTGCACCATAATTCCACACTCTAAGCAAGGATGATGTCTTTCATATCATTCTCCTATACCAGTCCATCGTACAAACTCTAATACCATGACGTGTGAATCAATCTTTATTCCAACTTCAGAAAATCCGGTACGCAACCATCCATTTAGACAAACTTTATGTTCTCATGTTAATTCAGTCAAAGTATGGCTGTTCTTGAAGATGCCTCAAGTTGTAGCCGATGTGTCCCTCTAGTTTCACCGTGCTTTTCACCCCTTAGGCGTTCCTTTAGTAATTTCCTTATGATTTTAATCTTAATTGCCTCATACACGATCCCATTACTTCCCATAGCATAACCTTGAACGTTCTCCAAAAATGATCACTCTTTAAGTTACACACGGTGCACCCTAACTCATAGCATACTGCACCGTAATTCCACACTCTAAGCAAGGATGATGTCTTTCGTATCGTTCTTCTATACCAGTCCATACGTACAAGCTCTAATACCATGACGTGTGAATCAATCTTCATTCCAACTTCAGAAAATCCAGTACGCAGCCATCATTTAGACAAACTTTATGTTCTCATGTTACTTCAGTCAAAGTATGGCTGTCCTCGAAGATGTCCCTTTGGTTTCACCATGCTTTTCACCCCTTAGGCGTTCCTTTAGTAATTTCCTTACGGGTTTCATCTTAATTTCCTCATACACGATCCCATTACTTCCCATAGCATAACCTTGAACGTTCTTCAGAAAAATCGAAACTTGTCCCTCTTGGAACCTTACCTATAGCCCTATCCCCTTCGCCTTGGTACTATCCATGAAGTTGCTATTCATGTTCTGCTTCTAACTGGGAGTAGTTTGAAACATCCTTGATCAATCTGAATACGACTTGTCCATACCATCCCTGTACTCTCTGCTTGTCAAACTTACCTGGGCCGCTGAAGCATTGGTCAGTTTAAAAGCCTTCACTGATAACCCATCACATCCTACTTAGTGCAAGAGGAAATTCTTGAGACGTCTCTTTCTTTGATCCTTAACTGGTTATTTCTTGGGAGCATTGTCCTACCCTCACAACCGGGCACTGAATCCTCATTCTTGGAAAACGGTGTTGGTGTGTCCCATGATAAGATGTTCTGTTTGATCAACCCTTAAGTAAAATACTTCTTCAACTGAACGTTTACTTCTTTCTGCTGAGCTAGTGCATTCTTCATAATGTCCCTGATATTGAGTCTATCCATGCCTTAATTCCGTAGCATGCTCAATTCCCTAAATGCGACAATAATTCCAACGAATCCTCGTGAACCCATCTAAAACCTTACCAGGCGATCCAATGTTCCTATGGTCTAATTGATATAACCTCAGTGGTATATTCCTCAACAACTAGGCACCCTACAACTGCAACCGGGTCCTTTCCTTTTAACCTCAGAAGTCACCATCTTATTTTACAATCCCTGCTTGTCCCATATTTGATAGGAAAATCTACACTTAAGATCACCTCCCATACCTCACAGAACCAGCTCAATCAATTACAACCAATTTTCCCAGATAGATGCTAAAATCTCAAGCCCCATGACGTGACAACCATATAGCACGTGCCACATGTCGATGTCTCTCCTAAGAGGTGTGCTGGGAAGGCATAAGTGGCTTAGGTGTGAATTTATTGATTTAATGCATGATTATATGATAAGCATGCTTGTATGATTATATGCATGTAAATGTGGTTAAATGTTATATCTGTGAGAACCACATTATTATTTGGGTAGATTTGCAGTGTGCGGCTTGAGGAGATCCTAGGAAGCTAGATAGCGGGAAAAGTCACAACGGGCTTAATATTTGACTTTGGATAAGTCAGAGGTATATTAGGTATCGGGTAGTTATTTAGACTATCGGGTTATGGAAATAAATATATGGAGATATATTTGAGGATAGGAAGCTTAGGCGAGGATATTGGGGAAATTTACCTTTTTGCCCTCGAGGACGTTTTCGGTACCCCGAGCCTCGGGATTGACTTAACTGACTAAGATTAGACTAAGTTAATGAAATCAGAAGAATAAAACACTAACCGACTTTCTCAGATCTTCTCTTCCTTCTCTTTTCTCTTTCAAGAAACCACTGGAATTCAAGGGAAATCAGCTGGAAAATTCTGTGTTTAAGCTGAATTCATGAAGGTTTAGCTTAGTTCAGACTAAGGGTCACTCAACCAAGATTAAGGTAAGAGGTGAGTTGTGTTTTTGGGTGTTAGAACTCTGAGTTTTTTGGCTGAATATTAAGGTGTTTATGATTTTGATGTTTAAGGGCTAAATTGAAGCTGAGTGCTTGGCTTTTAGCTCAGAGGTTGTCAAGGAAGTAGTTCAGCAAAGGAGGTAAGCTCCAATTCATAATTTAGAGGATAAAATTTGATTTTTGCATGATTGGTTTTGGTGTTTTGAGTTGGGTTTCAGAAATCAAAATGGAATTTTAGTAGGTTTTTAAGTTGGATTTCTGTTGGTTTATGCTGTTAGAATCATGTTAAATGTTTTATGATTAATGGGTTTTGAATTAGGGTGCTTTGGGGTGGTTTTGAATGAGGTTAGGATGCTAGAAATGGTGGATTTTCTGGGCATGAAGGGTAGGGCCGCGGCATTGTTCTAGAGCGCTGCGGCCCTACGAAGTAAGAGAGCTAGGGAGGCTCGGCCAAAGGAGAGCGCTGCGGCGCCATAGGGCAGGGCCGAGGCATGTGTTTGCTTACTGAGGGCTTGGGCTCTATTTTATAGGCGGGCCGCGGCTAGGTTTCAAGGGCCATAGCCCTCAGGTGCATTTTTGGTCTTTTGGGGATCTTAAGCGCGGGAACTTAACCTAGGGTGCTCGGGATCGATTTCACCACCGTGTTTGGTGGAATTTGATGTCCCAGAAGCTAGTATTGTACCCGGAAACCTTTATTTGAATATTAATGGAATCCATTACCTTGGTTGTGACTAGGTGTTAAAGCTAGGGCTTGGGAAGCGGATCGTGCTTGAGAGTCGTTGCTCGTAGTCAGTAAATGTAGAAATTAAAGGTAAGAAAACTACACTCGGTTGTATCTTTGTAATGGGACTAAGGGTTCCGTAAGATGTATGTTTTAAAAGGATGGTATTATGCCATGTAAACAGTGAACCAATGGCCTAAGAGTGCCAAGGTTAAACTAGCGCACAAGGCGCGACTCAGCCACTGGTAGCCGAGGACAGCTTAATATGCACTGAGCTCGGTTTAAGCGGGCTGGAGTCAGTGGGGTAAACAGAGGGTGCGACCTAAGTTGTCGGACCTGATTATCATGTAACTTGATTGCTATTAGTGCATAGTTGCATCTTTGATTCTGAATACGTGCTTTGTGGTTAATATGAGTATTGAATGTTTGATCATGTTTAAAGGATTATTCTTCTGTTATTATTGTTTGTGATGAATATTATGTTTTCTTGCTGGGCCTTGGCTCACGAGTGCTACGTGGTGTAGGTAAAGGCAAGGGTAAACTTGATTAGCCCTGACTAGGAGAGCTCTGTGAGCTGAATGTACATGACTAGCTGCTCAGCCGCCACGGTTGAAGGGGGAAGCAGGAACAGGGAAACCAGAAATGTCTGTTTTGCCTTAGAATGGCTGATGGTTGTCTGTATTTTGGAGATTCTATAAACCAACTTTTAATCACTGGTTCTTTTGGGGATCCCATGTGTAAAACTATTTAATTATATAAATTGTAACTTTTGAGACCAAAACCCCTTTTTATCCCTAGCACATTCATAGTTAGCAACACGTTTTTAATTAAATGACATGATTAGCAAGTCCTGCACCTTTATAAATACACAGTGAAGCGGTCTTGGCTATTCAGGGCGTTACAGGTACGTAGCACAAAACTCAATAAAATCAATTTATAAATAGGAACAAGAACTAGAAAGCCAACCGATCACCTTCGAGGGCTAGCCTCAGGCTCTAACCATATCAAGACAGTCACTCAAACTGGGGTAGGGTTATCTACACTCTTTGGTTCTTCCGTCCTTGTCTTCGGGAAATTATTCTTGATGTGCCTTACCATTCTTCATTGAAAACATGCATTCAATTGACATTCCCCAGATAGCGCCTCTTGCGCCTAGTGCACACTAAATAACTCCTCCAAACCTCATCGTGGTCCTAACGGCCGCCCTGAACACTATGAACTCTCTTGTCAGGATCAGGAGTAATAAAACTATCAGGGGTCTTTCTTTCCTGGTTACTGGGCCTCCGCCCCAACCTAATCCCGCAAATGGGGATACCATTTCCTGAGCTTTCTGCCCAATGACTCTCTTACTCCATGTCTCTTCTCCTACGTCCTCTATAACAAGGGCCCTCCCTACTACCCAAGCGTAGGTAACAATCTCCCACACTAGAGCGATCCTAATACTCTGGGCCATCCCAGGGTTCAATCCTCAAATGGATCGCTCCCTTCCAGGCCACATCCGTTGGTACCAAATCAAATGCGAATTTGGGTGACCTACCAAGCTCACTGACATACTCTGTCACTATCTTACCATCCTAAACCATGCTCATAAACTCATCGGTCTTTGCTATTCAAAATGCGTCACACTAGTGCCTCTCATTGAACCATTGTCTGAGTTTCCATCCAACCCACCATGAAAACATTCCGAGTTTGGGATACAACTTCCCTCCACGTTCGGGCATCCTCCCGCACATGAACGTGACACAAGCCACCCTATCATTGCCTTTAACTCATATATATTCAAGGATGAAGCAAACCATGCCCATCCACTATTCAATTCTACACGGGTCCGACCTCCTTCAGAAGCTAGAGGGTAACACTTCTAGAATCTTTCATATAATAATTCCCATTTGTTTCCACTGTCAAGTTATGTCGTAACTGGTGCCATTGTTTCCAACTCTCACAGAACAGCGTTCCCTAACGGAACTCACTGTCTCAATCACCTAATCTCTTCCTCTTGCCTTTACAATCCTGCTTGCATGCCAGGAAACACTTGTCGCCAATGCCAGGGCCGACGGATGATTCTGGCCTTATCTGCCATCATTCACACTGCCTGATCTAGTTGACTGCCTTGGATACAAAACTACCAAATCTATCTACAGCCAAAAACCTGGCCTACTAGCCCTGATACTCTTATCCAACAGTATACCATAGCAAGGCCAAACAACACAATAACCATATATTACACATACCAGGACACAAATCCAAAATACTCAAGCACCACTCATCAAACCTCAATCCCACAAAACACAAACACATATATCATGTTCTCTATTCTAGCAGATAAGGCAACTCAAATAAGCAGTTAAATAATTATTGCATTTAATACCAACTAACCTTGAGTCGAGCTTGTCTCTGGCAGTCATGTTTAGTCAATCTCCACGAACCATAAACCTTGGCATGCTCTGATACCAAGTTGTAACACCCTACTACCTTAGAGCTGTTACCCAGTGATTTATAAATGTGCCATTAGCTTGCTAATTGAGGTTTTAGGTTAAAAAGTGTATTTAAATCAAAATAAAGACTCATTTAACGAACGTTAAATATAAAGAGTTGGTCATTCATTAAAATTCATAGAAATGTTACATTGGGATCCCAAAATAATGTTTTGAAATACATTTATAATCCAAAGGTATGGTACAGTCGACCTAAGCGACAAAATCGAACGTTTACCACGTGTTCCTCAAAACAACCCCAGCTGTGGCGGCTAGGTAGGCCGAACATGTACACACCGCTCCATGCCCTCTAACTCATGGTTGTTAGACCATTTTCCATGCCCTTACCTGCACCAAAGAGCACCCATGAGCCGAGGCCCAACAAGAGAACTTCAAGCACAACATACAATAATTTATTTCAACAAATACATACTTTATCAAAACAACAAATAGTTATCAGTTCCTAATGGAATGCACAACAACACAGCAGTATAAGAACGCAATACCACAATGACATAACAACCTAATAGTACAGTAGCACAGCAGTACAATAACATAATAGCACAATAATACAATAAAAACACAATATCATAGCTGCACAGTAACAAAACAACATAGTAGCATAGCTACAACCTTTGCCAATCGAGGCACACTAACAGGCACCAAGTTCGCGGCCTTAACCAAACAGGTGTGTACAACACCCTTAGAGGGTCTCACCCTAACGATCTGTATTCAGCATGCTTAATGCTGATCCCGGCCCCTTGCCGCTTCTGGCTCTTGCCGCTCCCGGATCTTGTTGCTTCCGGCTCTTGCCGCTAAGTCACAATCACATGTATGACATAACAATTATAATCAATACATACATCAATATACACCACACAGCTCTATAGGTACAAATAGTTCTCTTACCTGGTGTCCCTTGCTGATAACCCAAAGCGATCCCGAGCACGATTCCTAATCCCGAGCCTGAGCAGTAAATCCTAGTCACAATGCCATAACAAATAGATATCCATCAATTTCTAATCAGTTTAGAACTTTAGATTAGAATACTAGCCTTTGGGACCTCGTATCCTACTAAACCAAGTAGTAGGATCCTTCCCGAGCCTAATACCCTCAAATAGCCAAAAATTCTCATTTGAACCGTGGCGCAGCCCTTAAGGGCCACAGTGCGCTCAAGTCAGAGATCATTACTCTCACATTTGGGGAACACAGGCCGTGATGCATGCTTAGGTGCGCCGCAGCTCCTGGGAAAAATTCTGAGGACCCTAGGCCTCTGTGTTCAAGCGGGCTGCAACACCTGATGAATAGGGCTGCAACTCGAGCCCCAAAACCCAGAAACCTCACCCTTTTCTACGTTTTCCCTGAACTTAATTCACCAAAAATCCACTCTAGACATAAACTAAAGCCATAATTAAGTCTCTCAAGAATTCCCAAATACCATAGACAACACAACCACACTAATAGCTAAGCCAAAACTCCATCACAACCCAAAATTCAAACCTCAAGTTTGAAACTCAAGAACACCAACACCAAACTCACAATTCAATAAAGAAACATAGGAATTCACTTACCCCTTCTGCAAATGATGACCTTGAATTAATCCTCAAGTTATCCTAGCTTCATTCCTCAGTCTCCAAGCTTTCAAAT
Source organism: Humulus lupulus (assembly GCF_963169125.1). Taxonomy (NCBI): domain Eukaryota; kingdom Viridiplantae; phylum Streptophyta; class Magnoliopsida; order Rosales; family Cannabaceae; genus Humulus; species Humulus lupulus. The sequence continues at coordinate 139,768,166 of NC_084797.1, read as the reverse complement.
CTTCAATTCTTGCACAAATTCTCCAAGAACCCCCACTAGCTTCTATGCACACCAAAGGGGAAGAGCAAACCGCCTAGGGAGAGAGAGAGAGCAAGGGAGATAGCCTAAGAGTGTTTATAATGTGTTCCTCAGCTAATTCTAGAGTTTTGTTTTAGTTTGAGTCTATCCTAGATGCCTAATGATCGAAATGCCCTAAGTCTATCTTTAATGTCTTCATGCACCAAGGGCAATCCCGTCATTTGCCACATCCCGCTAATTCCTTGAGTGTTCCTACAAATACCCATTTAATTTCACCATACCAAAATAATTTATAATAATTACCTGTTACCTGGTAAACCCCAGGCATATGCCATGTTTCTCAAAACACCCTAGGCTCACCCTGAGCCAAGTATCTGACCCCGTTGTGACTATTCTGCTAATCCGCTCCCGAGGATCGTCTCGGACCCCACATCTCAAATAAATCCCCATAACACTGGGGTCACACTCACAATACAAACATAATTACATTTATGCCCTCAACGAGCCGAAATTACAAACATGCCCATATTTACAGAAATGGGCCCACATGCATATTTAATACACACAAACATGCATGTCTAATCACATTACCACACAATTCATCTATATCACATCATTAAGCATATAATCCATTACTCGCTCATATAATCCCAATTTTTCCCTCAAGGCACTGTACTCAAGGCACTCAACCTTAATATCAAATTCGGGACGTTACACTTACCCTTGATAGTGTAGGACAGAGGTGATCTGGGGACCATAGACCTATATTACAAAGCTCTAATAAACCAGATTATTAATCGAACTCTTTAATCCAATAATCTTTTTTATTAATTCCATGATTACTCCACTATAAATATGGAATTGCACTCTAAGTATTTATAGAATTATATTAATAGAGTTTTATGTTGTAGTACATTTATATAATCAATAAATGTAGTTTTGTCCTCCATTTATTGGTTCGTTAATTAGAGCTGGTCAAGTTTACCATTTTACCTTTCTAATTGCCTCTTGATCCTTAAGTACCATTAATTCACTAGTCAATAATTAATCTATAATCAAATTATAAATTTGAGCTCAATAACTATTCAGCTCATGAATTACCCCTTAAGGGAACTAATATTCAATATGTTAGGAAAGTATGGATTCCATTATTGTAATCCATGTCACCAGCCATTCGTGATATTGAATCTCCAAAACAAAAGTCGTTAGCCTCATTATTCTAAGAAACCTTAACTAGTGAATCAAAAGATCCAATAAACACAAATAGGAGTTCATGAATACTCAGGATTTAGACTGATCTACAAATGATCATCTATTATGATAAGAATCAAATCTTTATGTCAAACGGTCCTGTCATATATAATCTATGTCAAATCTTTATAATTTAATTAATTCTTATCGATCCTGTCATATACAATCTCTATTACATACAACATTATTACTAAGATGTCTATCCACATTAGTAATCCAAATCTAGATCACTTGCATCTTGTATGCTTAGTAAACCGCACTAGTAACAATTCATTAAATATTCCTTACTTTAATATGTTCGACTATTTTATTCATTATATATGAACTTAATTCTCTCATACTAATACAAGATCATATTCTCATGAATGAATAAGGAATTTTCTTGATATTATCATGTAATTAATTCAATCAATAATTATAATATTCAAATATATAAAAAAAATTGTTGGATTCTATCTCGTCTCATCGGTCATTGAAGGAAAACTCTCGATATAAGCATGAGAAACAGCAAATTCAACTTAAGACGTTGATGGTATTGTTTACAAGTTTATAGAAAATAAAAGCATTATCAACAGCAAATGCCAGACACCTGTAATTAACCGCAGAGACGGTGGAAGGTGAAGTCTTTTTATTTAATTCAATAAAATATTTTAACATGCTTTTAGGGCATTAATCTTAACAACTTGTGCCATTACCCTAATAGTGTACTCATGTGCTATTTTGTCCCCACGAACCACCATGTATCAGGGGCCATTAGAGCCCAAATATAAATAAACCTTCACCCCTCAGACTAAGGGGTTGGAAAATTCATTGTATACAGAGCCAATTAAGAAATATACGAGTTTTTCTCCATTGTTAGTGTTCTACGCTTTTCTTCTTCAAATTTTCCTATGTTCTATCTACGTTATCTTCATAACAAGCTTTAATTTTTCAAACCTTATATCGTTAATGAGTTCTCACCGTCAACATCTTTATTTATTACGTGTCACCTGTACCCCGAGCAAGATAATTGAGCTCGTATTATTAGGGTACAAAATTTTTCCCCCAAGCCCTTCTCGTGTATGATGTCACTTCTAACACGCCCAATAGGGGCTTTTCTGCTTCTGCTATAGGAAAACGTGCCCACCCACTAACTCGAGTATGTGACACATGTCTGCTTGTTGTAGGAGCCTGTTCAAGTTTCAAGTATTGTGACAGTTGTCTTGTCAAAATTTTGCCGCCGTTTGCTTCCTTTAATTCTGACCATCGAATCCCGAACAGCTAAAATTGTGTCATCAAGATGTGTCCCCAAATTTGACATATAAATAGGAAAATGAATTCTGAACTTTACCACCCTCGCATTCAAAATTTTCCCCTTTCTTCTTTCTTCTTAAAAGCTCTCAAACTTTCTGAATCATCTCTTTCACAGAACCCTCTTTCGACGATCACCGTCCAATTTTCTCTACAATTTTCACCATTTCCTGTTCTTCTCAGCATCCTCAATCAAGAACCACTCAGTAAGTACACTTCATGATCCAAAAATTCCATAGGGTTGAACTTTTTGTAGGAAACATATATTCCTACTTCTATTTGGAAGTGGATTCTGTTAATACGAGAGAGTAGTATTATGCAAGACAAGAATGAATGTTAAAGCTAATAAAATTCTTTTTCCGCCTTCATTTCAATTTACATACTAAGCTTTATATACATTTTTAATAACTTAAAATAGAATAAGAAATATAAAGTAAATAGTTTTAAACCATTAACATCGATGGTTTATACATATTTACTAATTTATATATAATTATGTTAATTATAATCCATTAACTTTAGATGGGTTATAACCATTTACTAATTTATATATAATTAATTATAACCATTATTAACTAATGAGTATATTAATTATATGGATTATATATATAATAAGTAACTGTATATTATAAATATATAATTAAGTATATATATAATAAATATTTGTTTATTATATATATAATTAATTATGGATAAAGATCCTCCTGGATCATGCCTCCCCTTTTTAGGAACCTTGATCTCTTGCTCAAGGGATGTTTAGATGCAGAAACTCTGTAGTTTCCTTAACCTTTAGATACCACTTAGATTTGCTGGGAAGTTGACATTTTCTGCCAATATGAAAAGACTCATACTTTCCATGTTGAGTTTCACGAACCTTTTGCTCCAATATACAGTCCTCATGTAAGAGATCTTCTCTCTCAATCTTCAAGTCATTAGTGGAAGGAAGACGAGTGTCCTCATCAGGATCATTATCCAATAGACAAGGTTCAAAGTGTTTAATATTCTCAGCATTAATGATAGAGTACATACGCATGTATGGTGGTAAATCGAGCTTAAAGGCATTATCACCAATTTTCTTATGGATATTGAATGGTCCATATCTGATAGGTTTGAGCTTCTTACCTTCTCTAGTTAATTGATCTTTCCCAAGGCACAACCACACAAAGCCACCTTCTTTAAAGTTACAAGCCTTAAGATGTTTGTCATGACAATTTTTATATCGTTGTTGGGAGCATTTTAGTTGTGCTTCAACTTTTGAGTGAATCTTTCTAACTCGTTCGAGAAATTTATGTGCTCGAACACGTTCGTATACTTCCTTTCCACTTAGTGGTTTCTCATTAGTTGCTAATGACATATCAAAAGGACTTTGGGGTAAGTAACCCAAACAAACCTTGAAAGCAGATTTTAGTGTGGAACCATGAATTGCTCGGTTAAAAGCAAATTGCATGTATGGAAGACTTTCATCCTAGTGTTTTGGATGCTTGGAATTATATCCTCTTAATAGATGTACCATAGTCCGGTCCACGACTTCAGTTTGTCCATCAGTCTGTGGATGAAAAGCAGTGCTATGCTTCAACCTGGTATTCATCATTCCCCACAAAGACTGCTAGAAGTGCCCTAAGAATCGACTATCTCAATCTGATATAATCGATGTTGGGAGGCCAAAATGTTTCCAAACATGTTGGAAGAATAACTTTGCAGCTTCTTCTCCTGTGATAGTCTTCTTGCATGGAACAAAGACCACCATTTTGCTGGATCGATCTACTATAACAAATAAGTAGTCTAATATAGACTTTGTCTTAGGTAATCCACCAAGAAAATCTATGGAAATGCTTTCCTATGGTTGATTAGGTTCTGGTAAAGGAAGATACAACCCTAACTTCCTATTGGAAGGCTTTGATGTGTTACACAAAACATAACCCTGAATGTGTCTTGGAACATCAAGATGAATCTTTGACCAGTATACATACCAATGAAGATTCAATAAATTCTCTTCTCTTCCAAAATGCCCTACTACTTTGGAAGTATGAGCTTCTCGAATCCATTGTAGTCTGTCACCACCTTCCGGTATGCATAATTGTGCAACTTTGTACATCAGCCCGTTCTTCAGTTGAAACTCACAAGTATTTCCTTGTTGCAACTTAATGTGTGCTCAACTAAAATCAACATCTGTGTCATACTCCTATGCGTACTCAGAATGTACTATCGATTGGATTTGCATAGCCAACAATAATGCGGAACAATTGGTGTTGGAGGTCGAGACAACATATCTTCCAACTTATTAGTTACTCCTTTTTTGTACTTAATTACAATATTAAATTGTTGTAGGTAAGACATCAATTTCATATGTCGAGCTTGCTATAACTTAGATTGGGTAGTTAGATAGTGAAGAGGCTTATGATTGGAGTGAACCGAAACTTCCTTCCCTAAAAAGTAGGTTCTCCAATGCTTCACTGTTTGATGCAAGGCATATAACTCCTTGTCATAAGTTGGATAGTTTAGTACTGGATCCCCAAACATCTCAGAATGCCATGCAACTGGTTTACCATCCTACAGTAACACGACTCCCATTGCGTAGTTAGATGCATCTGCTTCAACTTCAAATGCTTTTTGCAGGTTTGGAAACGCTAATACTGGGGCCTCGGTGATCTTTCGTTTCAACAACTGAAAAGATTCTCATGTTTCTCTAACTAGTAAATTTTTTTATTGGCTTTAGTAAGAGAATGTAATGGTGTTGAAATTATAGAGAATTGTCTAATAAACTTTCTCAAATATTGGCATGCACCAATAAAACTTCAAACTTCGGTCATTGAACGGGGTGTGGGCCATTGAGTGATAACTTGCACCTTTCATGGATCCTTTGAGCTCTTTAACACCAATAATGAACCCCAGGTATATTAGTTGCTTCTTCCCAAATTCACATTTCTTACCGTTCAAACAAAGTTGATTAACTTGTAAGATTTTCATGACTTGAGATGTGACACTATAGATAAGGATATCATCCAAATAAACAATGACAAAGTCATCAATGAAAGGATGAAGTACTTCATTCATCAGCCGCATAAATGTAGTTGGAGCATTACATAGTTTGAAGGGCATAACAAACCATTCAAATAATCCCTATTTAGTCTGAAAACCAGTTTTCCAAGTGTCTTCTTCATGAATGCGCACCTGATGGTAACCAGATTTGAGATCGAGTTTAGTGAAGTAATGAACACCATGCAACTGATCTAAGAAATCATCAATCCTTGGTAAAGGATATCGATTCTTAATGGTAATCTTATTAATTTCTCTGTAGTCAACACACATACGCCATCCTCCATCCTTCTTTGGTACAAGGAGTAACGGTGAACCACATGGTGAACATCTAGGATTTATAACCCCTTGTTCAAGAAGTCCTTATACTTACTTCTTGATTTCTTCATTCTCTGTCAAAGATGTGAGATATAAACCCATGTTTGGTAGAGGAGAATCTCTTACCAATAGAATTTTATGTTCTATAGCTCTTTGTGGTGGTAGTCATTGCACATCCTCAAAAAGATCGGAGAATTCATTTGGAAATTTTCCAATGTATAATTTTTGTGAAGGTGTTAGAGTCACTACTGACAAAGTGACATAATTCGCACACTGATCTTGTGGTCTAATCATCAATAAGACAAATCGTCCACAAGAGTTAACCAATCGTTTGGCTTGGTTAGCCGTCAATAATTCTTCCACAGTTTGGGGCTTACAAGCATTGATGTAGTATTCTTTTCCATCCTTCATTAAATGATACTTGTGAAGCCTTTTGTAATTAATTACATCATGATCCCATAGATATGGACTTCCCAATATAATTTGGCATACATCTAATGAAACTACCTCGCATGTAACTTCATCAATGTAACGTCTAGTGATTGCGAATTTAAAAGTACATTGCTTTGTTATCTACATGTCAATGCTCTTTTGAATCCATCCTAGTGGATAAGTTTTAGGGTGAGGCACAATTTCTAATCCTACCTTTCTTACTAGAGCCTCTGAAATTAGATTCTTCTTAATTTCAGGAACAACAATCACGTGTACAACACTTTGTGTCACTTGGATATTCAAACAAAACAATTCTTCACGATTATACGTATTTGGAAGGGTTGTTGGTGTTGTCTTTAAGGCAAATGTAGTGCCAGGTTGCTTCAACTCTGGAAGCTCATCAACCTATTGTAATGTAAGTGTGGCCTTCCTGTCATTCCTTTCATGGTTGTTCCTCTGGTTCTTGGGTTTCAACTCAAGATGAAATACACAACACTTGTCTTTGACATGTTCGTTGATTTGATAGTGACCACATAAATTCTTTGGTTTTTGCCCATCTTTTATCTGCTTGCCTTTGTTCTTCCAATTAGATTTACTTGCAGTTGATTGTTTGTCATCCTTCTTGTCAAGTCTATTATATTTGGTCTCGATGACAATAACCTTAACTGTAGCTTCTTCAATTGACTCCACAATGAACAATTTTAGTTCTTTTCGTATGTAGTCGGCAAGATCTCCGATATATTTTATGAAAATATTGTAATTGTCAACATCTATATCCAACACCAAAGCTTGGTTATGGAATTCAGATGTATAATCTTGTACTGATTGGGCGAACCTTTGGTTGAAGTGTCGCATTCTTGATCATTTTTCTACTCGTAAATCCTAATCTTTTTATTTCTCTATGATTAATCTTTTGCATGTTAATGGATTTGATTATTTAAAGTTTGTCAAGATAATTTTTTTTAAATCTCTAGGCCCCACACCCCGTGCTTTCCGCTGCGCACATGGTAAACTAGTTACCAACAATCGGTACCAGAGCAGTCATTAATCTCTGTATACATTAATTGTTGGGTGGGTATAATATCCATTCTTATATTATTGTAATATATGATGAATGGATGGATGTTTATTTTGATGAATGTATGTTCTTAAGAGTTGTTAATTATATGGTGTTTTGGGTTTATGAATTGTTTTAATTTTTCTAGATCTACAAAATTGTAAGCCATATGGGGCATAGGATTTTTGTTTTGTAATTTGATTTTCGACAACAGTAAGATTAATTGAAAAAGTGTAAAATACTGAGCCCTAAGCCCTATGCGCCAAGGGTGCCAAGACCCTCTTGGCACCCCGAGCCCCTGCATCTGCGACTATTTGATCAGTGAATTTTAGATTCACTTATTAGTGCCATTTTATTTCTAATTTGTAGGTGTCTAGGTTGTTTTGTTTGGATTTAGGGTTGTGTTGTGTATGTGTAGGGTCCAAGGATAAGTGGTACGAAGTTCGTACAAAACAGGAGTGAAATGGAGAAAAAAATAAAAAAAAAATGTGAAATAGGGCTGCAGCCCCTTGTTCAAGCGCTGCAACCTTGTCCTAAAGAATCAGTGTCCCAGGAATTCGCCCAGGCGATGCAGCACCACCACCAAGGGACGCAGTGCAATTACTGACTTGAATTAGGGATGCATCGCCACCATCAGGGGCTGCAGTGCCTGACTGTTATAAAGAGCATGTATTTGACCTTCCAGTAGCACAACAACACCTGTTCGAGGGGAAACCGCGCCTAGATCTGTATGAAAAATTTAAGTGATGAATTTTGAAGGGCAAAAGAGGTCTTTTGGAGGGAATATAAAAGGAAAAACATAAGTAGGGTTCTAATGACGTTTTGGAGGAGATTAGACCTGGTATTACACGCTTGGAAAGGAGAACGAAGGCTAGAATTCATCAACATCACCATCATTACATCTAGTTTCTTTCTTCCTCCTTTTATTTTAGTTTTTAATTATGAACAACTACATTGCTATTGTGTTTGAGTTTGTAATGGAGAACTAAATTCCTTTTGTGCTAGAGTACTAGATGGATCTATTTTGATTATTGAGTTAAGGTTTCTATTATTATCTTTGTGAAGTTCTTTTTGTTTGTTCATATCTTCTTGATTTAATTTTCTCATATTAATGTTTGGCCATCATTATTGTGAATTGAGATCTAGGGTTTATGCTTGAAAAAGATAAACATAGATTGGACATAGGAAGATTTGACATAGAGTGATTGTGAGATAGAGAGATTCCTTGAACTCTATGAATTTAACTTAAAATAATTACTTGCTTAATGACTTCTTGATTAATTAATAGCGAATAGAGATATCATATTGATTAATTGAGATTAATTGCATATATGCTTGAGAGAGATAGATGCATTGCATTAGAATTCTGGAGATTACAAATGAAGAGAACTAATTAGGATATTAAAGAAACCGTGGTTCATAATTAGAGATTGTGAAATCATTACTCTAGTACATTCCTCATTCATCTAATCAATTTCCAAGATCATTATCTTCCATTATTTTATTATTTCATTTTTTATTTTCTTGTTTGAGTTATTTGTTGAATTTTCTAATTAAAATTATAAATTTAAAAAGGTATAGTAATTGGTTAAATTAAATATTTAATCGCTATGGGTTCGACATCTTTTAAATTAAAACTATATTACAATACACCATACACTTGCGGTAGAAAAATCTGTATAAAGTTTTGGCACCGTTGCCGGGGATTAAAATTAATTTTACTAATATTGAAACTTTAAGTCTTGATTTAGGGTTTTGTTTAATTTGTTTTGTTACTAACGTTATTGTTTGTGCTTTTATTCTCAGTATATGCGAAGGAATAGGCGTTCTACACCGTTTGAGCCTCTGAATCTTGAAATTAAGCACACACTCCGTCAATTGAGAACTAAGAAAAGGACTGAACAACTTAATATGGACAATAACGGGGTGAACAACAACGGTAACAATGGCATCAATAATGATCAACCAGGAGCTGGTGCGGTTCCACTTTATCCAGCCTAGCGGGTAGTGCGTGACTTTTGCATGGCCGTTGTGAATGAAAATCTCACTGGAATCGCAAATCCAGCCATTGGTGCCAACAAATTTGAATTGAAACTTGCACTAATCAACATGGTGTAGCAAAATTAGTTTGGGGGTATAGCTACTGAAGACCCCAACATTCACTTGGCCATATTTCTAGATGTGTGTACCACAGTGAAGATGAATGGCGTTACTGACGATGCAATTAGATCGCATCTCTTCCCCTTCTCCTGGAGGGATAGAGCCAGGAGTTGGTTGCAATCTTTGCAGCCTAGAACAATTACAACATGGGATGTGATGGCAAGAAAGTTCCTGATTAAGTTCTTCCCTCCTTCCAAGTCAGCCCAATTACGCTCTGATATTGGGCAATTTTGACAGTTGGAGCAAGAACCATTCTATGAGGATTGGGAAAGGTTTAAGGACTTATTATGATGTTGCCCACAACACGGTTATCAAAATTGGATGCAAGTTCAGATTTTTTTATCAAGGGTTAAATGCTTCAACATGAACAATAGTTGATGCTGCTGCTAGAGGTGCTCTATTAGCCAAGATTGCTGATGAAGCCTTCACTTTGATGGAGGAAATGGCTACCAATAGTTACCAATGGCCCAATGAGAGGTCAGGCCCAAGGAAAGTTGCTGCGTTATATGAAGTTGATCAGATGACAGCCATGCATGCCCAAATTGTTGCTTTACAAACCCAAATGGCTGTTCTGTCAGCATAGAATAATCCAACTGTTATGGAGAGTGTAGTAGTGGCTGCTGCAATGCAGGGGCAAGATATGAGTTTAGAACAAGCCCAGTTATGGCAAACCTCTCCTTCATCAATAACTACAGAAACAACAACATGCCTAATTATTATCATCCAGGATTGCGCAACCATGAAAATTTCTCTTATGCTAATAACAAAAATGTGCTGCAACCACCTCCGGGATTCAATTCACAATAGCAACAAGAGAAAAAACAATCATTTGAAGACATTTTGGGAACTTTTATTATGGAGTCTAGCAAGAGGTTCAGAAAAAGTGAAGCAAGACTCGACAATATAGAAACCCATATGACTAACATGGGTGCTTCAATGAAGAAAATTGAGATTCAAGTGGGCCAATTAGCTATTGTTGTGAATTCTAATCAGAAGGGAAATTTTCCTAGTGGCACTGTGGTAAATCCAAAGGAATCATGCAATGTAGTTTCTTTAAGAAGTGGTAAGGTGCTTCATAAGGGTAATGTTCAAGAAGGTTGAAAGGAGAAAGTTGAGCCAGTGGTACGAGAGGTAGACAAGGAAGAGCAAGCCAAAAAGCTGAGTGGAAGTGACAAGACTGACATGAAGAAAGATAGCCTTCAAATCTATCAACCTCCCATTCCTTATCCTCAGCAATTTTAGAAGACGAAATTAGATGAACAGTTTGCAAAGTCTCTAGAAATCTTTAAAAGAATTCACATAAACATTCCATTCGCAGATGCTCTTGAGCAAATGCCAAATTATGTGAAATTCATGAAAGAAGTCATGTCGAAGAAAAGAAGATTAGAAGACTTTGAAACTATGAAGCTAATAGAAGAATGTGGCGCCTTCTTACAGAAAAAGTTGCCTCAAAATGTGAAAGACCCTGGTAGCTTTACTATACCATGCATTATTTGGAGGGTCATCCTTTGACAAGGTATTATGTGATCTTGGAGCGAATATTAATTTGATGCCACTTTCAGTTTTTAAGAAGTTCGGGGTAGGAGAGGTGAAGCCCACAACCATTACTCTTCAATTAGTAGATTAATCACTTACTTATCCTAGGGGAGTGATTGAAGATGTATTGGTTAAGGTGGACAAATTTATTTTTCCTGCTGATTTCGTGGTATTGGATATGGAGGAGGACCATGAAATTCCCATTATTCTTGGTCGTCCATTCTTGGCTACTGGAAGATCTCTTATTGATGTATAGGGTGGTCATCTGACACTAAGGGTTAATAATGAAGAGGTTAAATTCAACATATATCAAGCGCTGAAGCAGCATGACAACACAAGCACCTGTCACTGTGTGGATTCTATCGAGGTAGTAGTAGAAGAGACAATGAGAAAAGAATTATGTGTTGATCCTCTACAACATTCTCTTAATTCTAGTATTACTTAATCTGATTTGAAGAAGGAGAATGGTGAGTTTGTGGGTGACGAAGTGGCTGAATTTGTGATGGATCTTAGTGCTATTCCTAGTGCTAGTGGTGTTAATGTTAAAGAAACTCTTTGTCAAGCTAAAGAAGGTCAAGTTGAGAAGGAAGTGGTGGGTAAGCAAGATTTGAAACAACTCCCAGATCATTTGCGCTATGAGTATCTAGGAATGTGAAACTAAAAAATTGCTAAGGGTTTTGAGGAAATATAAATCTACAATAGGATGGGCAATTTCAGATTTGAAGGGAAAAAGCCCAACTATTTGTATGCACAATATTTTGTTTGAGGAGAATTACAAGCCCTCCATTGAGCATCAAATGACATTGAACCCATCCATGAAAGAAGTGGTGAGGGCATAAGTTTTGAAGTTGTTGAATGCTGGGATTATTTATGCTATTTTTTATAGTAGTTGGGTTAGTCCTATGCAAGTTGTACCAAAGGAAGGGGGGATGACAATGATCAAGAATGAAGCCAATGAATTAATTCCGACATGAACAGTAACGGGGTGGAGAGTTTGTATTGATTACCGGAAGTTGAACAAGGCTAATAGTAAGGATCATTTTCCACTCCCATTTATTGATCAGATGCTTGACCGGTTAGCTGGCTATACACATTATTGCTTCTTAGACGATTATTCAGGCTATAATCAAATAGCCATCGCCCCTGAAGATTAAGAAAAGACAACTTTCACATGTCCTTACGACACTTTTGCTTACAGGAGGATGCCTTTTGGACTTTGCAATGCACCTGCCACTTTTCAGCGGTGTATGACGGTCATTTTCTCAGATATGGTAGAAGAGATCATGGAGATATTTATGGATGACTTTCTATTTTTGGGTCGTCATTTGACCATTGCTTGCACAACGTGGCATTGGTCCTTTGTAGATGTGAAGAGAAGAACCTTGTACTGAATTGGGAGAAATGTCACTTCATGGTTCAAGAGGGAATTGTGTTGGGGCATAGAGTTTCAAAGGAAGGTCTTGAAGTAGATCAGGCCAAGATATCCATTATTGAGAAGCTTCCTCCATCGGTGAATGTCAAGGGGATAAGAAGTTTTTTGGGGCATGCAGGTTTTTACAGAAGGTTTATCAAAGACTTCTCATAAATCAGCAAGCCACTTCAATCTCTTGGAAAAAGATACTGATTTTGTCTTTGATGAAGAGTGTAGGAAGGCATTTGACTTGATAAAAGAGAAGTTGGTGTCAACCCCTATTATGATTGTACCAGATTGGAGTCAAGCATTCGAGATTATGTGCAATGCTAGTGATTATGCAGTGGGGGCTGTCTTGGGGCAGCGAAGAGAGAAGACTTTCCGAGCAATTTATTATGTGAGCAAGACTCTTAATGATGCTCAACGAAATTACTCAACCACTGAAAAAGAACTATTAGCGATGGTGTTTGCATAAGATAAATTCAGACCATATCTCTTGCGTTCCAAAGTTATTATATACATGGACCATGCAACACTCTGTTATTTGTTTGCAAAGAAGGATGCCAAGCCAAGGTGGATACGCTGGGTTTTGTTACTTCAAGAATTCGACATCAAGATTGTGGATAAGAAGGGGAGTGAGAACTTTGTGGCAGATCATTTATCAAGATTAGAGAATGAAGAAGCTGAATGTAAAGATCCGATCAAAGAATTATTGCCGGATGAGTTACTACTGGCTGTATCAACACAATTTCCATGGTATGCCGTTATCGTGGATTACATTGTTAATGGAAAGCTTCCTTCTAATTTTAATGCACATCAAAAGAGGAAATTGATCCATGACTCTAAATACTACTTATTTGATGATCCATACTTGTTCAAAATGAGTACAGATCGAATGATTCGTCATTGTGTACCAATGGAAGAGACTCAATCAATAGAAGAGCAGTGTCACTCAGCACCTTTCAATGGGCATTTCAGGCCATCACGTACAACAGCAAAAGTCTCGCAATCAGTTTTTTATTGGCCTTCAATTTTTAAAGATTGCTACACTTTTGTCAAGACTTGTGATAGATGTCAACAAGTCGGAAATATCTTGCAAAGAAAGGAGATGCCCATGAGTGTGATTTTAGAGGTGGAACTATTCGATGTGTGGGGTATGACTTCATGGGGACCTTTCCACCATCTTTCCGGAAATTGTTTATCTTGCTCATTGTTGATTATGTGTGAAAGTGGGTCGAAGCGATAGCCACAACTACAAATGATTCCAAGGTGGTTTCTTCTTTTCTACAGAAATTTATTTTTAATCATTTTAGAACTCCAAAAAGCGATAATAAGTGATGAAGGAACACATTTCTGCAACAAAGTTATTAAACCACTCTTGACGAAGTATGGTGTTCGACATAAGGTGGCTTTGGCCTATCATCCCCAGTCTAATGGCCAAGCCGAGGTATCAAATCGAGAGATCAAGTCCATCTTGGATAAAACAGTGAATTTAAGTAGAAAGGATTGGTGTCAAAAGCTTGATGACTCTCTATGAGCTTACAGGACAACGTACAAAACTCCTCTCAGTATGTCTCCTTACCGACTAGTATTTGGCAAAGCTTGTCACTTACCGGTAGAATTGGAGCACAAGGCATATTAAGCGATCAAGAAGCTGAATTTTCATTACCAAGCAGCGGGTCAGAAGATGTTATTGCAGTTGAATGAAATGGAGGAGTTTCAGAATGATGCATATGAAAATGCTCGCATTTACAAGGAGAGGACCAAGAAATATCACGATCAAATGATATTAAAGCAAGAGTTTGTGCCCGGACAACAAGTTTTACTTTTCAATTCTCGTTTGAGGTTATTTCCCGGTAAGCTTAAGTCGCGATGGTCTAGTCCGTTTGTCATCACCAAAGTTTCTCCTTTTGGTTCTGTGGAATTAAAAAATAATGATGGTTCACTTTTTCAAGTGAATTGACAAAGGTTGAAACATTATTTCAGTGAAATTAATAAGAAGGTGGAGATGATGTATCTCCAAGACAGCGAATGAAGCTTCATCAACGTCTAGATAAAGACGATAAATTAAGCGCTTAATGAGAGGCAACCCATTGTTTTTAGAATTTTAATTTAGTTTATTAATTGTGGTAGAATTTTTTTATTATTTATTTTAGAAGACTTTATTTATTTTGTAAAATATTAAGTTAATTTTGAACCATGGAAATCGTTAAAAAAAAGAAGTTCCAGGGGCTATAGCACAATTCTTTGAATGCATTAGAGACGTAGCCCCATGGCAGGCACTGAGGCACCACATCCTTACAGAGAGGGTGCCAGTCGGAGTCACAGGCGCTGTAGTGCAAATTCACGAAAAATGAAAAAAAATACTGGAGCATTAGGACCCGAGGCGCTACAGCGCCATTTAGTAGCACTATAGTGCTACTTCAAAAAATAAAAAATAAAAAAGGGTTTTTACCCTCATTTGTCTCCTCCTCTCTAAACACCATCACCAAACCTTCCTCCTTTCTCCTCTACTCCGAAAATCAACACCCAACACCCAGAAATCAACTTTCTTTCATTATTACTTAATTTCTAATTACCAGGCTCTTCTCTTCTCTTCACCATTCCTAATCTCTCATCCATTTTTTCATTCTACTTACCATAATCCTAAAAATCACCTAAAACTTCAAATTTGCTCAAATTTTCACTCAACTCTCAAGGGGTCCGAATTTGATGAAGGAAGTGGTTCATTGAAGATCGAAAGACACTCACATCCATCAAGTAAGCCATTTAATCATCTCTTTGGAGCATTTGATTTCTTGAATATGTATGTAAAGCAAGAGGAAATTTTGTTTTGTGAATTTGATGAGTGTTGTGAGTTGCATTGTTGGAATTGATGATTAATGGACTGTCTTAGAAGTGTTATTGTGATTTTTGGGGATTAAGATTGAACAAAAAGTGGAAGAGAAGAGTGAGAGTAGTTTCTGCCCACCAAGTGTTTGAGAAATTACCTAAGTGACTGTTCTTGGTGATTTTTGCTTAATTGCAGCGAGACAGCGGAGGTGAATTAATTTTGGTGGTATTGTTTGGTTGTTAGGAGGGTTAATACGTGATTAATTGGGAAGTGTGGTATTGTTTGGTTGCTTGGAGGGTTGTTTAGAGTCACCATGGGACCTAAGAGAAATAGTTCATGACCATCATCCTCAAGGACACTGCCATTTGATGCCACCAAATTTGTATGTAAGGAGGCGGAAGAGCGGTATATTTCTCTTGTTAGGAAACCAGTGCTAAAGGAAAGAGGTATAGAATATGCCCCTCAACCTAGTTCGTCTCCTATCTTTGAGCCAATTCGAGACAATATAAAAAGTAGGCAGTGGGAAATCGTTGTGAAACAACCAGATAAAAGGATGAATATCTCCTGGGTGTATGAGTTTTATGCTAAATTTTTGGAGTTGAATGAGAAGGGTGAATGTTTTGTGAGAGGAAAATGGCTACCTGTGGGGTGTTATAAAGCAGTTGACGATTTTTTGATGACTAAGAGCTTTGATGAAGAGCATGGTGAGTACCAAAACTTTATACATGGCCAACAGGATTATGTTCTTATAGCGGAAAGATTAGGATGTCTCAGAGCTAGAGTTTTCTACACACACGATGAGCCCAATGGGATGCATTTATGGCAACTTAACAAGGAAGCTTGAGCATGGTTCTACTTTGTGGCGGCCAAATTAATACCTACTAGTCATGTTAACCATATCACAAATGACTGGATGCGGTTGATATTTGCTATCATGAAGGGGATGACTATTGATGTTGGAAAAATTATTAGTCAGGGTATGCGGTTGTTCTCCGTGGAACCACTATTGGGGGATTTCCTTAGGTTCATTTATCATGGATATGTGTGCAATGTATGAAGTCTCGAAGGAAAAACTGATATAAAGATGCTGGTCAAAGGGAAACTCACTCAAGCAAGAATTGCACGTTATCTGGATTCCTCTTTAGTAGCACCAGTGGCACCCCCACGTAAACAAGGATAGCGACGAAGGCGGGAGAGTGATGATGGGGACCCCGAGAATCAAGAAGATGACCATGTTTTGGAGAATGAAGAGGGGCCAATGAATGTGGATGTTCCTTTGGCTATTAGTGGTCCAATTGATCCCAATATGCAATACTCGCATGACATGATGCGCTATATTGTCCAACAAAACACAATAACTCAACTATTTGGCTGCCCGAGGGGAATATGCACATAATCAGGTTGATCATCTCAATTTGTTGGTGGCTTAGTGGACATTGAACAGAGGACCAAATAATTATTTCGCTTATCCTCCTCCGTTTGATGGGATGCAAGACAAACCACCACCTCCTCCTTATTAGCGAGCATGGACCGTTTGTAAGCTTCTTTCCTTTTCTTTGTAGTTAAAATAGGGGATAATGTTTGATTTATGTTTGGGGGAGGGGTTTTACGAAAGTTTTTATTTATTTTAATTTTAATTTTATGAATATGTGTTTAGAGTTGGGTTGTTGTGAGTCGTGTTTGAATCAAATCAATAATAAAAGTTAAGGATACATAATGAATGGCATGTACATAAAGTTACGAAATAAAACCACTTTGCAATTGTGTGCTTGATTTTTCTGCTTCCATGATTGGTTAATATATGAGAATAGAATGAACTTTTCCCATGATTGTTAAATTCGTGCTAATTGATTGTGTTAAATGGGATTTGTGGAAAGATTTGGTTGATTGCTCTAGAATTTGTGTTACTTGTTATTTGAGACGAATTCCTAGATAATGTGTGCTTAAGAAGAAGATGTAGGCAATTTTGTTTGGTCCATTTGAGCCTTTCTAGCCAACCCGAACAAAAAAATTGTATCCTTAGTCACCCTATTTGAGCTTAAGCCTATTTGCTGTTCAAAACCCCAAATTGTTGAAACTTAACGAAAATCTTATAAAATATCCTACCCATAATAATATCATGAGCATACAAAGATAATTTAGGTTGAGGTTTTGTCATGGAAAGAATTTTGGGTTTTCAAGAGAGGAAAAGATGAATGAGAGAAAGTTTCTTCTTGAAAGAGAAATTTTTTTATCATGGAGATACACTCCCTTAAGGAAATATATTTGTTGACCCTCAAATTAGCCAACGACGCAGAGTCAAATATACGACAGGAAAATAGCACGATGCTTGAAAAGACAATCTAATGGAAAGTAAAGAACACCAAGAATTATAGTGGTTCGACCCCAAAGATTGGTAATGACCTACGTCCACTTGATGCTATTATTAATGTTGAGCTTCAAAGGTGTGATCAAAGAACTAGGGTTCTTGTGTTTCACAAACCTTAGAAGGAGAAACAATACAGATGATGGATAATAGCAATACAATTCTCTTTCTCTCAAATCAGAAAAGAGGAGTCAAAAAAAGATCAAATACCCCCTTGAGCTATTTCTTGTATATTTATAGGCTCAAGGAGGGTTACATAAGTCAATCAATCATATCTTTCCTTAATAAATAGATATTCAGGTTATAATGAAGAGATATTCTCGACCGTCATTACAACTATACAAATTTATACATAAATAAACGGAGTATACGACCAGGCTAGTCGTACATAAAACTTGAACCCTGCGCATGGAAGTATCTCTGGTCGATAGGCGAGCAACATCTTTGCCACGTGTTGGCCACGTGCTGAAAATTCTTGCCATGTCATCCACAACTGTTTTTTTGGATAAACATTTGCCTCCCAAGTTTATTTATTGCGACCAACAATAAGTAAACTTAGGGAACTGACCTTTCGAATTCCCCACGAAATCTGTCAGAGTCACTCGTGCTTCCTCGAAAAAGGTGACCTAATCACGTCCAATCATGCCTTTTTCGTTTTCCAATTAACCCTTCTGACATCTATTACAATTCCCCATGCCTTGAAAAAGGTAACTCATGATTACCCATTTTTATCATATTTCAGCCATTATAAATAATCCCCAAATTTACCTTTTCACTTTTTACTTGCCATTTTCTTGCCAAGAACCCTCAAGAACTTCAACCCAGAGCTCAGAAACTTTGAAGATCATCCGTCGCTTGTTCTAAAGACCTCTGTTCGAACGCCCAAAGTTTCTTCATTTTAGAACCTCCAATCTTCATCTAGGAAAATTTCTTCAACTTTCATGCTCTCTAACATGCCATGCATAGTGTTACATGCCTATTTTGAGCTCTGAAATTTTTCGTGTTCTTGGGTAGAAATGCATGAGGATTGTGTGTATACCGATTGACTCTTGATAGGGTAGCGTAGTTTTGCTCTGTAGGAGTTAAGAGCCAGTTTGATAGTCAAGCTCGTAAGTTTAGGGCGTAAAATCAAAGTAAAAATTTGATTTTTAGGCTAGTTGAAAAACTAGGTTTTTCCCGCCCTTTTTGGAGTTGAAAAAGCTTTTTCTAGAAAAACTTTTTACTTTCACTTTTGATCCGTTTTTTAAACTGCTCGTATAAAATCTTGTGTTTTTTGTTAGAATGCTGCTGGTCATATAAAAGTTAAACTTTTATACACGAGCAATGTTATTTTAAACACCTTTCTAGGCCTTTCGTTCTCACCTCCCCCCTTTCTCTATTCGCAGCTTTTAATGCAAGATCTGTGGGGAGGTGGGAGGCCTATTGACGATGACCTACTCGCACAACTGCTCGAGGACGAAGAGCAACCATCGCAGTAAATCCAGGAGATCCCCTTCTCTCAAGCCTCACCTCAAAGACCTCAATCAACCCCTGTAAATATGGGTAGAGTTAAGTCCACTTCCCAAAAGAAGAAAACCCCACATCCTTCGACCCAGCCTGATTCGCAGGTTGGGACTCCCTCGACCAGCAGTTGAGAGAGAAACGTTCCTGAGCTTGTTATTCAAACTCGAGCCTGGCCTCGACATGCTGTTCAACTGGATGTTGAATAGTATGTAGTACCTAAGAGTCGAGTGACGATCAGGATGATCGCCAACTATATTAAGAAGTATGGACTCACGGGGGTAACATTAGTTCGACCCAACTAAGATCAATGGGAGAACTTGCCCGGAGGCGCCTTCAGCACCTGGTCGAGGTTCCATATTGAGGCAGGGGCTACCTTGCCTCTTCATTCCTTCTTCCAAGGGGTGGCCAACTATTTTGTAGTTGCCCCTTTCCAAATAACTCCTAATGGATATAGAATGCTCGCTGCACTCTATATCCTTTATAGTCACAAACAATGGCCCGTACCTACACCTCATGAGGTCAATTACCTGTTTGACCTCAAGTCTAACCCCAAGCAGGAAGGTACGGGGTTCTTCCATTTCTGTCACCAGGAAACAGGGCGAACCTTCCTGAGTGACACAACCCATATATCGAACGTGGGGAAATACCATCAGGAGTATTTCCTTACGACCGATATGGTCGCGAACAACCTGACCTTCACCCGAGGAGGTAATGTCTCTGTTCCACTGGTCATTAGTTCTTCTTCAATTTCTTCTCTACACGTCCTTAGAATATTTTACCTTTTTCTGGCCCATGGTTGCAACTAGAACCTACTCCATACATGGAGTTAAGGTCAGCTCTCTTGGCCAGCTTGACTGACGTGGAGAAAAACGTCAAGGCTTTAGTCACAGAGGCTAACCTTAGGCTGGTTGGCCTTTTGGCCCCTCACCAGGATGTGAGAGAGTCAACAATAAGGAGTGCCATGATCGAGGAGGAACCCGAGCAGCAACTACTAGCGTCAGTTCCACGAAGGAGACAAGCTGGGGTCACGATCAGGGGACCAGTTGGCACTCCTCTAGCAGAGAGGCCCTCTGCCCCCTTGGGGAAGGGAAAAAGAAGGCCACCGAGCCTGTCGAACCTCTTGGACGAGTCTTCAGATGAGAATGGTACATTTATTTTGCTTTTAGATAGCTTGCCAATTCCATGTCACCTATTCGACGGGGACGAAAATTTTAAATATGCTCCAAATTTAGGTCCAGACTTCTTCATGTCAGAGAGTGAGTGTGTGACCAATAGAGTCTATAGTATAGTGACTAGTAATAATAGCTCGGGTATTTGACTTTGTAATCTTTCTTTATTTCTTTTCCTGATGTAATATACTTAGTCATTTATGCTATCTCACTGTTCGACTATTTGTTTCTTTTCCAGACATGGACTCTGAGAACGTGTTCGACATTTACAGCACCCCTGCGGCTCCCTCGAGCAGAAAGAAAACAAGCAAGAGGCATCCTGGGGAAAGCAGTAAAGCACCTCAGGCTACGAAGCCTCGCACTGCAGGCGTCCCGGAGGACGGACCCTCAGCCAACGCAACTCCACCACCTTCTCCTCACGAGAAGCAAACTCCCCCTGCTCCTGCTGGGTTGACATCATCTCCACCGGCCCCAGTCGACAAGACTCAGCAGGACGGTCCTGCTTCCACAGGCGGCGACATACCGAGTTGTGCCTTAAAATTGGTCAAAGACAAAGTGGCCAAGATTTTGAAGCACGAACAATGCCGAGAGGCGATGGCTGGGACGGAGATGATGGACGTCGACCAGATCTTAAACCGCGCCTTGAACGAGTTTGCCAGTGTAAGTCATCTTTTTCTGTGGAGATAGCCCTTCTACATTCAACAGTTACTCTAACCTTTGCTCTGATCGCAGGAAATGCTGACCCTTACTGCCGGTCGTCTCCGCTCGGGTGCTGTTACCTAGCAGGCCAAATCTTTGGAGCAACGACACGCTGATGAAATCAAAGCTGCCGAAGCAAAATATGCCGAATAGCTTGCAGCGGTGCTCGAGAAGAAGAATAAACTGGCTGAGGAGTTGAGGGAGAAGAAAAATTCTTTGGACAAAGCCACCGAGCAGAGGGACCAGTTCAAGGAGTCTAACTGCGTCAATTACCGCGCGGCTAAAAACTCGAGGAGGACTTGATTGCGAGTAGACAAGAGACTACAACCTTGGAGGGCCGGATCGAGGAGCTTGAGAAAGCTAATGCCAGTAATTGGGAAAGGTACAAGAATGCCACACTCCGATGCTTCTACAATTTCTGGAAGCACAACCAGAGTGCCAACTTCAATTACCTTCCTGAGAATGCAAGAAACGTCGAGCTCGCTCGCTGTGCTGCTCGACTGGCAGAAGAAGAAAGAGCAAGGATTCCTGCTTCCCCTGAGATCTCGCTGGCCACTGGGATGGATGGAGGAGAAGCTGATGCTGAAGAAGTGGTCAACCAGGATGCTCTCCAAGATCCTCCAGTCCCTTAGTCATTTTCTGTTTTTATTTTTTATCTTTTTAATTGCAGGACCTACGGGTTGTGATGTAAAGACAATATATGTTTATTGCTGCATGGGCAGCTTTTTTCCTTTTAATCAGACAATTACATCCGAGAACTATTGCTCGCGGTGTAAAGTAATTCATTTTTGATATTATAACACTTTTTATTTTATTATAATACCTTGTTCGCATGACCGAACTTAGAATATCACTTTGGATTGATTTATCAAAATATAAATTTTGAAAAAATACTCTAAGTACCCTAGCATGCTTTCACTTATTTTTCTCATATGTTTACATACCTTTTAACGATATGCTTTGCTTACTTGTACCTTATATGCCCCCCAAGTGATCGAGGAGCTTTAGGTCCTTGGTCACTTGCCCTGACCAGAACCTGTTCGAACATTACTCCTCGTAGCAATATAATTGTATTTTAATACAACAAAACAACACACGTAATGAGCAAATACTTGTAATAAATACAATAATTGGCAAGAAATGACTGGCTACGCACAATCCCTTATATTTCTCGTAATAGATGGACTAAACTTGTCTGTACGAGTGATCAATAAGATCTTACATTTATAAGCGATCAGTCACATAAAATGACTAACCCTTTTTTTTAAAACTTGTAAAAAGTAAAATTAATACAAGCCAATTCTTTAAGAAGAATTTTTTATTGGCAATACTTGCACAGGTGTTCTCCATTCCAATAGCGAGGAACGAGATCTCCGTTTAAGCATGCAAGTTTATAGGTGCCTGGGTGAAAGACTTCGTCAATCTGGTATGGCCCTTCCCAATTAGGTCCGAGAACTCCAGCAACTTGGTCGCTGGTGTTTAGAAAAACTCTTCGGAGTACAAGATCTCCAACATTGAACTTTCGTTCTCAAACTTTAGAGTTTAAATACCGGGTGACCTTCTGTTGGTACACAGCTACTCGGAGTTGGGCTTGTTCACGTTTCTCATCGATTGAGTCTAGGGATTCCATCAATAGCTGGCTGTTCGAATCTTGATCGTACATTATTCTGCGATGCGAAGGGGGATCTAATTCAACAGGAAACATAGCTTCATATCCATAAGCCAAAGAGAATGGAGTATGACCCGTTGCTGTTCGGTGGGAAGTTCTGTATGACCAGAGTACTTCAGGCAATTGTTCTGGCCACACCCCCTTAGCTTCTTCTAGCCTTTTCTTCAGTGTATCCTTCAGCATTTTATTGACTGCTTCAACTTGTCCATTTTCTTGGGGATGAGCGACTGAAGAGAAGCTCTTGATAATACCATGCCGCTCGCAGAAATCCGTGAATAAATCACTGTCAAATTGGGTGCCATTATCCGAGACGATCTTCCTTGGCAATCCACAGCGACAAATAATATTTTTGATCACAAAATCTAGCACCTTCTTGGTCGTTATGGTTGCCAGCGGTTCAGCTTCGACCCATTTGGTGAAGTAGTCGACAACAACCACAACATATTTGACACCGCCTTTTCCCGCGGGCAAAGATTCGATAAGGTCGATAACCCAAACTGCAAACGGCCATGGGCTTTGCATTTGCTTAAGCTCATTAGGGGCTGTTCATGGGATTTTGGAGAATCTCTGGCATTTATCACACTTCCGCACGTATTCTATCGAGTCTTCATTCATTGTTGGCCAGAAATATCCTTGCCTTAGGATCTTTTTTGACAAACTTTGCTCCCCAGCGTGGTCTCCACAAAAACCTTTGTGTACCTCTTTCATCAAATCTTTGGCTTTCTCCTTTGTAATACATCTAAGGAGTGGCATTGAGTATCCCTTTCGGTACAAGATTCCATCGACCAGGATATACCTAGTAGCTTGGCACTAAAGGGTCCTGGCTTTGTTTCTGTCCGTTGGTAACACGCCGTTCAATAGATACTCTACATATGGTGCCATCCACGTATTCACCATCTGGATTACCAGAGTGGTCTCTATTGTTTAGATGCTTGGTACATATAGTCGCTCGACTGGCACTATGTTCAGAGTATCAGCATCCTTTGCACTTGCCAGTTTTGCCAAAGCGTCCGCGTTGGAATTCTGATTGCGAGGGTCTTGCTGGAGACTGCATCTGTCGAACTGGGCTAACAGATCCTTTGTTTTGTTTAGATAGGCAACCATCTTCAAACCTCGCGCCTAGTTCTCTCCCAGGACCTGATTCACCACTAGCTGAGAATCACTATAGATGTCAAGCACTTTTATATTCATATCCTTGGCTAACCGCAATCTAGCAAGTAGTGCTTCATATTCGGCCTCATTGTTAGAAGCAGTGAAGTCAAATCTGATTGCACAGTGAAATCGAAGCCCTTCTGGCATTATCAGTATTACTCCTCCCCCAGCGTGGGACTCGTTAGAAGAACCGTCCGTAAATAATTTCCATGTGGGTTCTTGGATTTGACACTCAAGATCGCTGGGCTCTTCAGTCTGCTCACCACTCGTGAGCTCTGTGAATTCCGCGATGAAGTCAGCCAAGGCTTGTCCTTTTATCGTTGTTTGCAGCAAGTAAGATATGTCGAACTGCCCAAGTTTGACTGCTCACTTTAGCAATTTACCCGAAGCCTCTGGCTTTTTCAGGACTTGTCAAAGAGGCTGGTCGGTCAAGACCATAAATGGATGAGCTTGGAAGTAAGGCGACAGCTTCCTAGAGGCCAAAACTAGGCAGTAGTCTAGCTTCTCGATGGGCAGGTACCGCTGCTCTGCTCCAATCAGCATTTTTCTTATGTAATAGACAACCTTCTGCACGCCTTCTTCTTCTCTTACTAAAACAGCACTAGCAGCGTATTCCGTGTTTTCCAGATAGATGAACAAAGTTTCTGTTGGGGTTTTATGCCCTAATTAAAACCCAAATTCTTTGTAATCTCATTTTATTATCAATAAAAGAATAGAAATCATTTTTTGACTTGGTCAATCACTTTGCTCACATGTTTTATTTTCATGATTATTTGTTTAATATAAATATGATTATATGTTCAAAAATAAGTTAGCCCTAAGATTAGTCAGTGCACCGGATTTACACTGACTTGCCAATCTACGATATGATCTACTTACACATTACAGTGTTATGTTCTTTCCAGAACATTAGCAAAGTAGATAAGATCGGATGCATTTGTTACGTCGGACAGGACCGATATTGAATGTTGATAAGATAAGTAAACATACTGTTATTATCTATTCTAGTCATACTATATAGTTGACCATAGGTCAATTCAATCTCAATTCTGAGTGGTTAGTATTCTAACTGATTGTATTATTTGAGTTCTTTGACTTGTTCGTTACCAGCTTACCCTACGGACTAGCCCATACTTACATCTTGGGAACTCAGTAGTATAATTGAGTGGGAGTGTTAATGATAGATATGAACATCTATAGCTTCTGATGAAGAAGTGAAACGATGGTTTCCTTTTAGTTTGGTTCAAGGTGATAAATGATAGAGATCTCATTTCAATAATTAAATTAGTTTACTGAAATATCATTTACAAGGAACTAAGTGTTTTAAGGATAAAATACAATGAGGGGTAAAACGGTATTTTAGTCCTATCTCATTGTAGACCGTCTATAGAGGATTGAGTGAAAATTATGGTTGTAACAATGGATAATTAATAGCGTATCTATATTTGTTATAGAGCGTTCTATGAATTCAAGAGTGCAATTCCAAGTCTATAGTGGAGTCACGAGGAATTAATAAGTTCATAAATTTATTTGTTAGATTTATGATAACTTATTGGAGCTTGATTTCATAGGACCATGGTCCCCATTGTACCTTGGATAAAATCATCTAGATAGTCTCAATTAATTGATTTAATTATCAATTAGAATTATCAAAGTTGACCAGGTCAATTTTGGATAGTTTCACAGAGTTGTGTAATTTTGAGAAGAAAAGAGAAATTATGACAGATTTATTAATTAAGATAAATTGGTATCTAAATTAATAAATAAATTTAAATCAAGGTTCAAATTATAAATAATTAATTTGATAAAGGATTTAAATAATTATTTAATTAATTAAATCAATAGAAAATAATACAGGCCTTGATTTTAAGTCCAATGGGCTTATAATCAAATGAGAAATTTCACGGGCCTATAGCCCATGATAATTTCGACCTAGGGCTTCAAAATGGCTGTTATTTTATTGATTTTTTAATTAAATTAAATGGCCTAATTGAGTCTATAAAAGGAGTGCTTAGAGAGAAGATTTCAGAGACGACAGATAAGTCACAAGTCCGATTTTCTGATAGTTTTATATTCTCTCTAAACACAAGTCCTTTTCTAAGCCACTTTGTTATTTTCTCTTCTTCTCTCTATATCTATCTCATGTGTTGAGAATTTCCCACACTAGTTTAGGTGGTTCTAAGGATACATTGGAAGATCGTGAAGAAAATAGAAGATCGGTTCAGTTTCTTGATAATACTTTGCGACAGAAAGGATACAAGAGTTAGAGAAACTGAAGGAAGGACTCTTAATTCCGCTGCGTATACTGTAAGTATTATATTATTTGTTTCTCTTTGAATTCAATTTTAGAAACATGTTTTAGGCTATCTCGTATTAATTTGTTTAATATTAGATATACATGAAAATAAATAAAGATCCTGTATAAGCTTTTTCCAACAACTGGTATCAGTGCCTTTGGTAATCTTTATTTTCATGCATGAACATGTTTAAAATTGGATTATATGATATGTTGGAATAATTGGATGGTTTTTCATGTTTTTATGAACATATTGATTTTATGTGAATTTTAGCAATTTTTAGGTTATTTTGTTGTGTTTTCTATGCTATTAAATTTTATATATGCTTTATTTTGTGTAAAACATGTTTAAAATTAATTATAAAATGGTTTTGGTTTGAAAAATTGCTCAAAAAAATTTTTGAAATTTTTTTGGCCTGGCTGCCCCATGTGCGCACGCACCCGTGCCCACGCCCGCGCGCCTCCGCGCGCCACCCGCACGCACGCCCATGGTCCTCATGCGCGCGCCCACGCCACCCGTGCGCGCCACGATGCGCACGCCCACGCGCAGCCGCGCGCATGCACGCGTGAACAGTACCTCAAGTACTATTCATCCAATTTTTTTTTTTTAAAAATTAAAATTTTTTTTTTAATAAAATTTGTAGAAATATATTATTTATAATCAAAACCAAAAAATATCTTTTTTGTTTTATCATTTAATTTTTTTTAAAAATAAGATATTTTGTTAGTTGAGCTTTAAATAATTAGATATTTTCTACAAACATTCAAATTCAAATTTAAAAATAGACTAACAACTTAATTTTAAATCTTTTAAAATATTAGAATTATGATATCAGATATTTAAGATATTTTCATTTAAATTTTGAAATTTTTATTAAATCTTTATTTGAAAATATAAATATCTTTTTATTCTATAGTTTTTAATATTTAAATTATTTGAAATTTGAATATTGTTAGTTAGATATTTTTATGGATATTTGAATTTGTTTAACTATTTGAGATATTTTAGGGTTGTTATAACTATTTGTATTTTCTTATTTTTAAATGGTTAAAATATTAGATAATAGTTGTAACAACACAAGATATTTTGGAAAATAGTTAAGATATTGATTTTAAAATTTAAAATTGGTTAAATTTTGAAAAATATCATTTTTTCAGCCAATTAACAAAATATTTTTTTTTAATAAATGGGATTTAAATTAACTTTGGTTAATTGTTGATAAATCCTATTTAAATTAAATTAATATATATATTTTTTTCCAAATTAACCTAAAACCAAGTTAATTGATGATAAATGAAATTTAAATTAACTATTGTTAATTGTTGATAAATTTCATTTAAATTGACTTATTTTTTGTAAAAAATTAATTAATTTTAATTTTTTTTGATAAATTCTAGATAATTAATTGTGGTATTTTTGCAAATGAAATAAATTGTGGTATTTTTGCATAAATTCATAGAATTGCTCATATAGTAACATGATTAGGCCCATCCAATTATAACATGTCTATTTGCACTATATGTGGTATTTTTGCAATTGGGCTTAGATGCATATAATGGCTCATATGTTTGTTAGATATATGGTATTTTGCCAAATAAAATTTTCATAAAATGATAGGTTTTATTTGGGCCCATTAGAAAATGTAAAGTTTAAATTCCTCTCTTGTGGGTGATTCCACTTGTGAAGGCCTATTTGTTTTGCATGACTATAGTGGGCCTAATCAATTAATAACAATTAATAAAACGAAGGTTTAAATTCCTATCTTTTGGACCTTGTATGGAAGATAGGGGGCCTTTGTAGTGGGAACGACATACTGGACCCAGCCCTCCTCCATACAAGCCCAATTGTTAAGGCCCATTTACCTGAGTTGGACTTAATTGTATCGGTTCATTATATTAGTTAAACCTAAATATTGATTAGCAACAAATTAATTCTAAATTAATTGAATTTGTTTCAATGTGACACTTTAGAATTAATAAGAAATTCTACTAGACTCACCCCTACGGTGACTACTAGGACTAAATCTATGATTATTGAAACCGTGGGTCTAGCTCATAAAATAAGAGCTTTTGTTTTCTTATTTTGATCGAATAGTAGGTTGTTAATAATGGTGACCATTATTAAATGAGTTTACAACTCTATTTAACTAGTGGTATTTTTGACTCTCGCCAACCGGGACAAGGATATCATAGATTAGTTAAAAACCTAAAGAAATAGTGATATGATTGTTTTTGGTATTTTTTCTCATATCTTACATATTTTTGGTATATGTTGTGCTATTTCTTGAAATTTGTGTGAATAGAAGTTTTATTGAGCAAATGTGATTGATTTTTATTTTATTGGTACTTTGTAGTTTTGAGTTATGGCTGTGTCTACTCCCATCCTTTCTCAACTTTCGATGGAGAAACTCACTGGAGAAAACTTCCTTAAATGGAAGCAAAACATCAACATTGTGTTGATAGGTCACAACTCCAAGTTCGTCATGACTGAGGAATCCCTAGAAATTCCAGTTGAAGGAGCTACCAAGTCTGTGAGGGACAAGTATGAGCGTTGGCAGGCGGCTAACAACAAGGCGCGGTACTACATGTTGACTAGTATGGTCGACACTCTCAAGACAAAGATGGAGAATGTCGAGACAGCCTACGAAATCATGGATTAGCTCCAAGACATGTTTGGTGCTAAGTCAGCGCAGACTCGTTTTGAGGCCACCAAGAAATATGCCAATGCTCGAATGGCACCTTCTCAACATGTTCATGATCACCTGATCAAGATGACAAACTACTTTCAGGAAGCTGAACTGCACGGATCCATAATAGATGAGGAAACTCAAGTTGGCTTAATCCTCAACAGTCTTTCTCCAGCTTTCCTTCCATTCACCACCAACTATGTGTTGAATAAACTCAACTATGGTCTGATGCAGCTCATGAATGAGCTTCAGACTTTTGAGTCTATTATGGGTGGACCTAGTAAGGGAGGAGAAAAGAAGACAACTACTACTACTGCTGCTGATCTAGCTAAGGCTGAAGCTAACCAAGCTTCATCTTTAAAAGCTGGAAACAAGAGGAAAGGTGGGCAAAACAATAACCCCAAGCCTGCAAAAGCTGCAAAGGCAAGTGCACAGACGCCTAAGGGGAAAAACAAGAAAAACAAGAAAGGTAAAGGTGAATGTTTTCACTGCAAAGAAAAGGGGCATTGGAAACAAGATTGCCCCAAGTTTCTAGCAGATAAAAACAAAGGTAATGATTATAGTTCATTTATCTTAGAAACATGTGTTTTAGAGAATGATAACTCTGTTTAGATTATTGATTCTGGATCTACTAACCATGTTTGTAACTCTTTACAGCTTCTTGAATCGTGGGAGGAAGTGAACGAAGGCGGCTTAAAGCTTAGAGTTGGGAACGAAGCTTTCATTGCGGTCCAAGCTAGAGGAAGAGCTCGTCTGAAGTTCGGAAATAAATTTTTAATTTTAAAAGATGTATTTTTTATTCTGGATTTTAGTAGAAATTTAATTTCAGTTTCCATGTTGCAATTAGAACGATATGTTATGACTTTCACAAGTTTTAATATATCTATTTCTTTCAATGGATCACAATTGTGTATTGCATGTTTGGAAAACGGGCTTTATATTCTGCGACCTAACGAACCCCTCGCTCTTAACAATGATTTATTCAAAGTAGCTAAACCTAGGACCAATAAACGTCAAAAGACCGATAACAATAATATGACGTATTTATGGCACTTGAGACTAGGTCACATTGACTATGGTAGGATTCAAAGACTTACAAAGGACGGACCTTTGAGGGAACTTACCTTAGGTGAATTACCTGTCTGTGAATCTTGTCTAGAAGGCAAACTGACCAAACGTCCATTCTCTGCAAAGGGTGATAGGGCCAAAGAACCACTTGGTCTTGTGCATTCAGATGTTTGTGGACCTTTGAATATACAAGCCAGGGGTGGTTTTGAGTATTTCGTCACTTTCATTGATGATTACTCTAGATACTTATGTCTTTACCTAATGCATAGGAAATCAGAAACATTTTCAAAGTTTCAAGAATTCCTAGCAATGGCTCAGAACCAATTAGGTAAAAGGTTAAAGATCTTGCGATCTGATAGGGGTGGAGAATATTTGGATATGCAGTTGCAAGATCATTTAACTGAACTTGGGATTTTATCATAACTTACTACCCCAGGTACTCCGCAACAAAATGGTGTAGCGAAACGTCGAAATCGAACTTTATTGGAAATGGTTAGATGCATGCTTAGTTACTCAACTCTACCAACTTCGTTCTGGGGACATGCAATTGAAACCGCAAATGACATTCTCAATGTCGTGCCGTCAAAATCAATCCCCAAAACACCTTTAGAACGCTAGAATGGTCGTGAACCTAGTTTACGCCATTATAGAATCTGGGGGTGTCCCGCTCACGTCCTGAGGAAAAAGGAGGGAAAGCTAGAACCGCGAACTGAAGTTTGCATGTTTGTTGGCTATCCTAAAGGTACTCGGGGTGGACTTTTCTACAGTCATTCAGAAAAGAAAGTGTTTACTTCTACAAATGCTACTTTTCTGGAAAATGACTATGTCCAGAACTTTAAACCTCGCAGCAAAGCAGTTTTAGTGGAGATGGTTAAAGAATTGACTCCAACCAATGTTCCATTGTCATCAACGCGTGTTGATGATGAAATTCCCACTCTTAATGTACAACCGACGCAAGTCGATTTAAATGAATAAAGTACCACTGTTCCTGAGCAAACAGTCACGGAGCCTCGTCGTAGTGGGAGGGTTTCTAGAAACCCAGTTCGCTATGGTTTGGATGGTGAAACCAATATGGTTGTTGGTGACACTAGTGATGATGATCCATTGTCTTTCAAACAGGCAATGGCTAGCCCTGAAAAGGAACTATGGCTCGAAGCCATGAAACAGGAAATGGAGTCTATGTACTCAAATTCCGTCTGGGATCTTGTGGAAGTACCTAGTGACTCTAGGGCCATTGGGTGCAAGTGAATCTACAAGAAGAAACGAGGTGTTGATGGAAATATCGAGACTTATAAAGCTCGATTAGTGGCAAAGGGTTATACCCAAAGAGAAGGCGTGGACTATGAGGAAACTTTTAGTCCGGTAGCCATGCTCAAATCCATTCGCATCCTCCTATCCATAGCAGCCGCTCTCGACTATGAGATTTGGCAAATGGACGTCAAGACAACTTTTCTTAATGGAAAGCTTGACGAGGTCATTTATATGGATCAACCAGAAGGATTTAAAGTATCTGGACAAGAAGGAAAAGATTGTAAGTTAAATAGGTCCATCTATGGACTTAAGCAAGCTTCTCTGTAATGCCCCAAATTTCCTAATAAGGTCTAGGACCTTGATTAGGAGGCCGGGAGGGCCATAATTGCTTTATTATGCTATTTAATGATAATATGCATGTTTAGGTGTATTAAATATGCATGTGAACCCATTTGTGATTAATTGGGTGATTTTCATATTTTGGCCATTTCGGGCATTTTTGGCATATATGTGAAATGGGCGTGGTGCTTTGTTATTATCTGGTTATGCCAGGGTTACCCAGTACAAGACGATCCTAGGAGGTAAGCTAGTGGGAAAGTCACAACGGGATTTAAGCTTGACTTGGAGTAAGTCAAGGGATTTTTATAGCATTACCGGGTTATTGGGTAATGGGAATTAACATTTGGTGATAAATTGGGAGTTAGTAAGACCAGGGGGAAATTCTGGAAGTTTTGAATATAATGTCCCCGGGGGTGTTTTCGGGACCCCGAGTATTAGGTTTTATTGGAAGCTACTTAAGCTTGAAGTAACCTTTTAAGAAAATAAAAAGAACGTTCTGTACGTTCTCTCTCCCTAAAGTTCCCTTTTCGTTCTCGATCGCACTTTCGAAGATAACTTGAGTTCTAGGACTCGGAATCAAGCGAGGATTGAGGCATAGCAATCCTAAGGAAGATTAGAAGCTTATTAGCCGGAGGATTTAGTTGGAAACAACTCAATCGGAGGTAATTCAAGTTTAAGTTTTAAGTTTTTAAAGTTTTTAAGCTTGAATTAAGCTTTGTGAATCGTTGAGTTTTTAGGTTGTTTGAACCTCGGGTTTTGGTGGTTTTGGACCATTGGGGAGTTTGGGAACTTTGATTTAATGATTTGGGAATGTTTAGACATGTTTTTGGGAGGTTTTAAAAGGTTAAAACGAAGGGAAAATGGCTGCCCCGAAGTTGGGCCGCGGCCCTGTTCTTGGGCGCCGCGGCCCTTGCTCGATGAAGCAGGTGCCCCAGTTTTGCCTTGCTGGGCGCCGCGGCCCTTGGTGTTGGGAGCCGCGGCGCTTGCTTCTGGTGGTGCTGGGGGCCGCGGCTCAGGGTGTCAGGGCCGTGACTCAGGCAGGCTTTTGAGCCCGTTTGGGTGCTTTGACCCCGGAAACATGATTTTAGGCCTCGGGATCATTCCTACTACCCGGATTAGTGAGGGTTGATGTCTTGGAGGCTAAGTTTTAGTTCAAGGGTTGGTTTTAGAGCTTGAACTCATTGGATCACCATTTGTGGTTGTGACTAGGTTAACACTAGAGGCTTGGATCAGGATCGTGCTTGTGGCTCATTTGTTGGTAACCTGTGCTTGGACCTAAGGTAAGAAAACTGCACCCCATATGTGACATGCATGGTTATGATTGATGCATGTTGAATGTTTAAATGTAAACATTGATGGCATAATGAATGCTTGGCAATCTTGCCCATTTGCATATGATTATTGTCAAGGCATGCTGGATGATTAAGTGTGATGCATGTGATGCACAAGAAACATGTGATTAAGGCATGCCATGAATGATGAATATGAGATTAGTCAGAGCTTGAGTCTCTGTGTTTGTGCATGATCATAATTATGCTAGCAACTGTTTAGTAAGCATGCTGAATGCCCTGTCCTTGGATAATTGGCATATATTACACATTGATAGCATTGCTTACTTGTGCATGGTACTGACTAATTAGTCAGAATTGGCGAAGGTGTTAGTATCAACTGTGAAGCTGTGACTCATTAGTCAGGTTCGGCAGTGGTACTGGGCACTAGTCACGTTGTACTGACTCATTAGTCAGAATGGTCTTAGCGTGTATCACGCAAGCCATCAAAGATGAAGTCTATTTGACTATCAGCATTGAATGACTCAAAGAGCATTAATGCCAGACCGACCTCGAGGGTCGATGAATGAAATAAGCGCTTGGAGGCTAGTGGCTTACTCAGCAACCACTCTCCCATTTGAATTAGTGACGTGCTTGTCAGTCACTCAGTAAGGTTTACCAGAACCTATTGAAGGTTAGAGGCTTACCCAACAGCCACCCTTCCATTTGAATTAGTGACGTGCTTGTCAGTCACTCAGTAAGGTTTACCAGAACCTATTGAAGGTTAGAGGCTTACCCAACAACCACCCTTCCATTTGAATTAGTGACTTGCATGGCAGTCACTCAGTATGGTTACCAGAACCTGTTGAAGGCTAGAGGCTTACCCAACAGTCACCCTTCCATTTGAATTAGTGACTCGCTTGTCGGTCACTCAGCGTGGTTTATCAGAACCTCAAGTGTTGCGACACTCATTTGATGAATATCATAAGCGCTTGAAGGCTAGTGTCTAACCTAGCAGCCACTCTTCCATTTGGTTAGTGACTGGTTTGGCAGTCACTCATCTGATTAGGATTGACTTGATAGTCCTCCAATCAGAAGGCCAGGATTTCTTATCCTGGATACCCCAGCATCTGTTTGAACTCATTTGCATGCTGAATAGAGCTATGATAGCTAGGCATGCCAGATATGATTTGATATCATGATATGACTGTTTATGAGCATATGAGTTTTCTTGCTGGGCTTTGGCTCACGGGTGCTATGTGGTGCAGGTAAAGGCAAAAGGAAGCTGGACCATCCTTGAGTTGGAGAGCTTAGGTGATGACGTGTACATATGCAGCTGCTCGACCAACACTTGGGCGAGGTTTGAAAGTGGAACTAGGGCTGAACCCTGTTTTGCCGCTTAGAACGGTCTGTTGTAAACACTTTCTTGTAATAAACTCTGAAATTACATTTTTGGGATCCCAATGTATACAGTAAACGTTCTAGTGAAACGTTTTATCTTAACCAAAGTTTTTAACCCCTAAACCGCTAATCATACTTAGTCACACGTTTATGGCCAAACGACTCGATTAGTGAGTTTAGCACTGTTTGCAATGTGCACTGTAGCGGTCCCTGGAGTTGGGGCGTTACATTCTCGTTCCTGGAATCTTAGGTTTGATGAAATAATCAAAACCTATGGCTTTGAACAAAATATTGATGAGCCCTGTGTTTACCAGCTGAAGGCAAATCAAATAGTGGTATTCCTGGTTCTTTATGTAGATGATATCTTACTCATTGGAAACAATGTTAAGAGATTATCAGATGTGAAGAATTGGCTGAGCACTCAATTCCAGATGAAGGATTTGGGTGAAGCAAGTTATGTTCTAGGTATCCAGATCATCAGGGATAGAATGAACAAACTTTTAGCTCTATCTCAAGCAGCTTACATTGATAAAGTGCTTGAACGTTTCTCAATGACAAATTCCAAGAAAGGGCGTCTACCGTCCCGCCATGGAATTCATCTTTCAAAGAAGCAGTCTCCCCAGACTCCTGAAGAGGAAGATGCAATGAGAAAAGTTCCTTACGCATCTGCAGTTGGAAGTCTGATGTATGCCATGTTGTGTACTAGACCAGATATCTGCTATGCAGTGGGAGTAGTGAGCAGGTAGCAGTCAAACCCAGGACCAGAACATTGGATAGCAGTTAAACATATCCTGAAGTATTTGAGACGGACTAGGGATTATATGTTAGTCTACAAGGGTGGTGTTCTGAACCCTGTAGGCTACACCGATTCAGATTTTCAGACTGATGTCGATGACAGAAAGTCTACTTCTGGAATGGTGTTTACTCTTGGGGGTGGAGCTGTGATTTGGAGAAGCGTAAAGCAGTCTGCAATCTCAGATTCCACCATGGAGGCTGAGTACATAGCTGCATCAGAAGCAACTAAGGAAATAGTCTGGCTAAAGAAGTTCTATTCGGATCTTGGAGTTATTCCAGAAATGGATAAACCGCTTGTGTTGTTTTGTGACAATATAGGAGTGATAGCCAACTCGAAAGAACCTCGAAGTCACAAGAGGAGTAAGCATATAGAAAGGAAGTATCACATTATTCGAGAATATGTGGCCAGGGGAGATGTGAAGGTTATGAAGATTGCAACTGAAGACAATCTTGCGGATCCGTTTACAAAGACACTACTGGAAGCTACATTTGATAAGCATATCAAGGAGATGGGATTAGTAGAATTAAGGCATTAATTTCAATTAGTGCAAGTGGGAGTTTGTTGGGGTTTTATGCCCTACTTAAAACCCAAATTCTTTGTAATCTCATTTTATTATCAATAAAAGAATAGAAATCATTTTTTGACTTGGTCAATCACTTTGCTCACATGTTTTATTTTCATGATTATTTGTTTAATATAAACTTCTATTAAATCCCGAGCATATAGCTAATCTTATTTATAGTGACGTAATCACAGTGGAATATAAATATGATTATATGTTCAAAAATAAGTTAGCCCTAAGATTAGTCAGTGCACCGGATTTACACTGACTTGCCAATCTACGATATGATCTACTTACACATTATAGTGTTATGTTCTTTCCAGAACATTAGCAAAGTAGATAAGATCGGATGTATTTGTTACATCGGGCAGGACCGATATTGACAGTTGATAAGATAAGTAAACATACCGTTATTATCTATTCTAGTCATATCATATAGTTGACCATAGGTCAATTCAATCTCAATTCTGAGTGGTTAGTATTCTAACTGATTGTATTATTTGAGTTCTTTGACTTGTTCGTTACCAGCTTACCCTACGGACTAGCCCATACTTACATCTTGGGAACTCAGTAGTATAATTGAGTGGGAGTGTTAATGATAGATATGAACATCTATAGCTTCTGATGAAGAAGTGAAACGATGGTTTCCTTTTAGTTTGGTTCAAGGTGATAAATGATAGAGATCTCATTTCAATAATTAAATTAGTTTACTGAAATATCATTTACAAGGAACTAAGTGTTTTAAGGATAAAATACAATGAGGGGTAAAACGGTATTTTAGTCCTATCTCATTGTAGACCGTCTATAGAGGATTGAGTGAAAATTATGGTTGTAACAATGGATAATTAATAGCGTATCTATATTTGTTATAGAGCGTTCTATGAATTCAAGAGTGCAATTCCAAGTCTATAGTGGAGTCACGAGGAATTAATAAGTTCATAAATTTATTTGTTAGATTTATGATAACTTATTGGAGCTTGATTTCATAGGACCATGGTCCCCATTGTACCTTGGATAAAATCATCTAGATAGTCTCAATTAATTGATTTAATTATCAATTAGAATTATCAAAGTTGACTAGGTCAATTTTGGATAGTTTCACAGAGTTGTGTAATTTTGAGAAGAAAAGAAAAATTATGGCAGATTTATTAATTAAGATAAATTGGTATCTAAATTAATAAATAAATTTAAATCAAGGTTCAAATTATAAATAATTAATTTGATAAAGGATTTAAATAATTATTTAATTAATTAAATCAATAGAAAATAATACAGGTTTTGATTTTAAGTCCAATGGGCTTATAATCAAATGGGAAATTTCACGGGCCTATAGCCCATGATAATTTCGACCTAGGGCTTCAAAATGGCTGTTATTTTATTGATTTTTTAATTAAATTAAATGGCCTAATTGAGTCTATAAAAGGAGTGCTTAGAGAGAAGATTTCAGAGACGAAAGATAAGTCACAAGTCCGATTTTCTGATAGTTTTATATTCTCTCTAAACACAAGTCCTTTTCTAAGCCACTTTGTTATTTTCTCTTCTTCTCTCTATATCTATCTCATGTGTTGAGAATTTCCCACACTAGTCTAGGTGGTTCTAAGGATACATTGGAAGATCGTGAAGAAAATAGAAGATCGGTTCAGTTTCTTGATAATACTCTGCGACAGAAAGGATACAAGAGTTAGAGAAACTGAAGGAAGGACTCTTAATTCCGCTGCGTATACTGTAAGTATTATATTATTTGTTTCTCTTTGAATTCAATTTTAGAAACATGTTTTAGGCTATCTCGTATTAATTTGCTTAATATTAGATATACATGAAAATAAATAAAGATCCTGTATAAGCTTTTTCCAACAGTTTCTTTATCGACTGGCTTTGACAGGATAGGTGGTTGCGCCATATGTGTTTTTATTGCTTGAAATTCCTGTTCGCACTCATCTGTCCATTCAAATTTCTTACTGCCTCTTAGTAGATTGAAAAATGGGACGTACTTGTCTGTCGATTTCGAAATGAATCTACAGAGAGCAGCAATCCTCCCGGTCAGGCTTTGAACATCTTTAATCTTTACTGGTGATTTCATCTCGATTAGGGCTTTAATTTTCTCAGGATTTACTTCAATTCCTCTTGAGTTAACTCTAAATCCCAAGAACTTCCTTGATCCTACTCCGAAGGAGCATTTAAGGGGATTTAACTTCATCCGATATTTATTCAAGACGTTGAAGCATTCCTGCAAATCCCATACATGCCCTTCTGCTTTCTTTGACTTAACCAGCATGTCATCGATGTAGACCTCCATGTTTGTGCCGATCAGCTCCTTGAACATGTGGTTGATGAGTCTCTGGTAAGTCGCACCAGCATTTTTCAAATCGAAGGGCATCACCTTGTAACAGTAGAGCCCTGTATCAGTCCAAAAGCTAGTGTGATCCTCATCAGGGGGATGCATACTGATTTGATTATACCCCGAGTATGCATCCATAAATGAGAGGATCTCATGCCCTGCAGTGGCGTCGACCAGCTGGTCGATCCTGGGGAGTGGGAAACAATCTTTGGGGCAGGCTTTATTTAGGTCTGTAAAATCCACGCACGTACGCCACTTACCATTTAGCTTGGGAACTAGTACGAGATTAGAGACCCACGATGGATAAAACGCCACCCTGATGAAGCCATTCTCCTTCAGCTTCTCGACTTCCTCTTTCAAGGCCTTTGATCTATCTTTGTTGAGCAGCCTTCTTTTTTGTTGCACTGGTGGAAAGCTTTTGTCGATGTTCAGGACATGGCTGATGACTGCAGGATCTATCCTCACCATGTCTTTGTGCGACTAGGCAAAGACCTCCTGGTTCATCCTTAAGAACTCCACCAGTGCTTGTTTTGTTGTTGTCTCTAAGTTTTTACCGACTTTCACAACTCTGGTCGAATTTTCCTCATCGAGTTGGACCTCTTCAAGGTCCTCAATGGGTCCTACTTCTTCTTCAAAATCCCCAAAGCGAGGATCTAAGTCCCTATCCTCACTTTGGCCCACACCCTATTTGGTGAAATTATCACCCGAGTGGGCCTGAACATCACTCGCCATTTGCAACTCCTTTCTGGTGGCATCTCTCGATACACTCTTCTTTGCCTTGGTGATCGAGGTGTTGTAGCACTCCCTTGCTTCCCTCTGGTTTCCCAATACGCATCCTATCCCTGCGTCCGTTGAGAATTTCATAATGAGGTGCCATATGGAGGTGACGGCTCATAGGTCGACCAAAATTGGCCTCCCTATCATAGTGTTGTACGCCGAAGGACAATCAACTACTATAAAAGTAGTGAGTAATGTCCTATTAGCAGGTACAGTGCCTGCTGTGACTGGGAGTCTAATCGACCCTGTTGGGGCGATCCCTTCTCTAGAAAAGCCATAAATGGTTTGGTTGCATGGCTCCTGGTCTTTCACAGAGAACTTCATCCTTTCCAGCAAAGACTTGTATAGGATGTTGACCAAACTTTCTGTATCAACCAACACCCTTTTAACCATCACGTTTGCGATCTGTACGTCCACGACCAACGAATTAGAGTGTGGGAATCGCACGTACTGGGCGTCGTCGTCAGAGAAGGTGGTCAGTTCCTCCTCTGTTCGAGCCTTTTTTATTGTTCGATCCTTAACACTCATCATCTCGATGTCCTGGTCGTGGCGCAGGGTTCAAGCTAATCGTTCCCTCGTTTTCCCACTATCTCCTGCAAGATGTGGGCCTCCGCAGATGGTGAGTAGGGTACCTGCCACATGAGCTGGCTGTAAAGGTGGCGAGCATTGGTGTGCAGGCGCCGACTCGTTGCCACCTTGAGCCTCTCGCTGAGAACCTCCCGCGGCTCGTACAAATCTTCTTAAATGTCTCTGCCTTATCAGGAACTTAATTTCGTCCTTTAGCTGGTTACACTCGTTAGTGTCGTGCCTGTAATCGTTGTGAAAATGACAGAACTTTGTTGCATCTCTCTTGGAGATATCTTTTCTTATAGGTGCAGGTCGTTTGTAGGGCACGCTTGAGCTTGTCACTTGGTAGACCTCAGCTCGACTATCAACAAGAGCAGTGTAGTTGGTGAATCTCGGTTCATACCGATTACCTTTGGGGCACTTACTCTCAGAGGTCGAGGGTTCGTTGTTAGCCCACTTCCCACCATTTCTACCATTTCCATTCCCGTTGCCTTTACCATTGCCTTTGGGTTTTTCGGACCCATTGGCGGCTTTGGCAGGTTCTTCCTTGGGTCCCTTGTCTTTTGTTGGAAATTTCCCTTCGTTGGCAATCGTGTATTCGAGCTTGATGTACCGATTAGCTCGATCCAAGAACTCTTGGGTGCTCCTTACCCCATTCTTTTTGAGGCTGCTCCAGAAGAGGTGAATGGCATCTAACCCCAGCAGTTAGGGCCATCATCTTACCTTAATCGCCCACAGTTTTGGCTCCAGCTGCAGCTCGCATGAAGCACTGAACATATTCTTTCAAAGGCTCTCCCTCTTTTTGGCGTATCTCGACCAGTTGGTTTTCCTCAGTGGGGTGCACACGACCTGCATAGAACTGTCCGTAGAACTCCTTTACGAACATTTCCCATGATACTATACTAGTAGGAGGGAACTTAAAGAACCCCTACTGGGCAGTGTCAAACAATGTTGCCGGGAAGATGTGGCAGCAGGCATCTTCTGACACCTTTTGTATATCCATTTGTATCTCAAACTTATTAACGTGAGATACCGGGTCTCCATACCCATCGAAATTTGGCAGTGTTGGCATCTTGAACTTACTGGGAGTTTCAACCACATTAATCCTCTGTACAAAGGGGGTGCCTCTCCTCCGATCGTACTCAATGTGGGATGTTCGCCCCCCGACCAACTGCTGCACCGCCTGGTTCAGGGCGTCAATTCGAGCCTGAACAGCTTCTGGGATTGCTGGGGCCTCTAGTGCCGGGGGAATGTACTCATCGTGCCTTTCTCGATAGTCGTTAAGCACATCCCTCAGATCATCGTCTCTTCACCGCTACTCGTTGGCTCCCAGCCGACTAAAGACGTTGTTCTGCTTGGGCTGCCCCCAGCGTTATGACCCGCTGGTCGGTCTTCTCTAAGTGGGGGGCTCCTGCCTCCACCTCTTTCTTCATTCCTCCGACTAGCATTTCCTCTACCGGAGTCGGATTCATTGTAGTCGTGGCCATCTCTTAATCGTGGCTGACTATGGTGCGACCGACTATTCACTTTGTTGCCTCCTTGGGCTGGCATTCCCGAGCATTAGGGGGAGGCCTGCGCTGGTCGGTGGGTCCCCATGTATTATTATGCCGTGGGGGGCCCTAACCGCAGAGCCTATCTCTGAGTTCCTCCTGTTAGCAGAAGGACGCTGTCCCCTGCTCGGTGGATGCGGCTCTTCATCCCCTGGGCATCTAGGGCTGCGGGGTAGTTGCCCGACCCTATTCTGCCTCGCGCACGGTGGATTGCCTCGACCAGCCTGAGATGGAGGCTGCTGCTCAGGATCCCTAGGTAGGACATCATCCTATGCCACAGGCGACTGCTCCGGCCTTTGAGAGCTTACTGGCTGGAGCGGAGGACTAGGATTGGGACCCCTTTGAGGTGGCCTGTTTGGTGGTTGATCTGGCTGGGAGGCTGGCGCAGCCTGATTCCTAGCCAGCTGGATGGGTGCTTCAAGGGCAGCACTGGCATCCCTCTGTCGACGGTCCATCTCAGCTTGCCGCTCGCTTAGCTCCTGACGCTGGCGCTCTATTTCTCTTTGCTGTGATGCCATTATCTCGACAGCATTTTCTTGATTGGCCCTCAGATTGGCGAACTCATCCTGCAACACCCCCAGTGTTGCCTTCAGGGTCACCGAATCTAACTCCTCCTCATCAAACTCCAAATGCGGTTCGTCCTCAGCCACATTTGGGGGAGGAGGCTGGGATGATGCAGCACCAGCGGCCTGTCCGGTCTTCTTGGATGTTTTTCCCATTAGATTATTTCACAAGCTCTCAATGAAAGCACCAAAATGTTGACCCTCAAATTAGCCAACGACGCGGAGTCAAATATACGACAGGAAAATAGCACGATGCTTGAAAAGACAATCTAATGGAAAGTAAAGAACACCAAGAATTATAGTGGTTCAGCCCCAAGGATTGGTAATGACCTACGTCCACTTGATGCTATTATTAATGTTGAGCTTCAAAGGTGTGATCAAAGAACTAGGGTTCTTGAGTTTCACAATCCCTAGAAGGAGAAACAATACAGACGGTGGATAATAGCAATACAATTCTCTTTCTCTCAAATCAGCAAAGAGGAGTCGAAAAAAGATCAGATCCCCCCTTGAGCTATTTCTTATATATTTTTAGGCTCAACGAGGGTTACATAAGTCAATCAATCATATCTTTCCTTAATAAACGGATATTCAGGTTATAATGAAGAGATATTCTCGGCCGTCATTACAACTATACAAATTTATACATAAATAAACGGAGTATACGACCAGGCTGGTCGTACGTAAAACTTGAACCCTGCGCATGGAAGTATCTTTGGTCGATAGGCGAGCAGCATCTCTGCCATGTGTCGGCCACGTGCTAAAAATTCTTGCCATGTCATCCACAGCTGTTTTTTTGGATAAACAATATTATAGACACAAAGTTTGGGGGTGTGAGCTTTGCTAAAAAAGAAAAGAAAAATAAATATAAAATAAATAAAGAAGAAACAAAGAAGGAAAAAAGAAATGAAATATATATCTCATTCATGTCAATGTTGTTCAATTCTGGTGTTGGGGATTTATGTGTACATGGTTGTTTGAGAGGTTAGTATGCTTATGGTATTAGTGCCTAAATGACTTTCTTACTTACCTTACCTATGCCATACATTGTAAGCCATTAAAGTCCTATTGATTCTTAAGCATGCATTATTTACATTAGTGGGGAATAATGAGTAATGCAATTTTATGGAGTAATATTTATTGTGGTACGACTGTGAGGATTTGATGTGCATAACTATGTCAATTGTTTGAGTTTTAATCATTATGGTGAATAGTTAAAGGATGTGAATGATGATTAGTTGATTATGGCAGTGGTTGAGATTGAAAATCTCGATTGTGTTGTTGGGAAATTTCTGAAGCTTTATGTAAGCATGGTATTCAGGAAATTGAAGCTTGAATGTTATAGTTTGTTTGATTCGCATTGTGTGAGTGTGATTAGTTGTCTATGTTTAGTTATTGTCTAGTGTTTGTTTTGAGTCGTTACTCAAGGCCGAGTAAATGTCAAGTTTGGGGGAGTTTGATAAGTGAATTTTAGATTCACTTATTAGTGTCATTTAATATCTAATTTGTAGGTGTCTAGGTTGTTTTGTTTTGTTTTATTATTGTATTGTGTATGTGTAGGGTCCAAGGATAAGTGGTGCGAAGTTTGTACAAAATGGGAGTGAAACAGAGAAAAAATGTGAAATAGGGTTGCAGCCCCTTGTTCTAGCGTTGCAGCCTTGTCCTGAAGAATCAACATCCCAGGAATTCGCCCAGGTGATGCAGCGCCACCACCAGGGGACGTAGCGTAATTTCTGACTTGAATTAGGGATGCAGCGCCACCATCAGAGGCTACAATGCTTGACTGTTGTAGAGAGCATGTATTTGGCCTTCCAGTAGCGCGCTTGGATTCGTATGAAAAATTTAAGTGATGAATTTTGAAGGGCAAAAGAGGTCATTTTGAGGGAATATAAAAGGAAAAACATAATTATGGTTCTAATGATGTTTTGGAGAAGATTAGACCTGGTATTACACGCTTGGAAAGGAGAATGGAGGTTAGAATTCATTACCAACACCATCATTACATCTAGTTTCTTTCTTTCTCATTTTATTTTAGTATTTAATTATGAACAACTACATTGCTATTG
Source organism: Humulus lupulus (assembly GCF_963169125.1). Lineage (NCBI taxonomy): Eukaryota > Viridiplantae > Streptophyta > Magnoliopsida > Rosales > Cannabaceae > Humulus > Humulus lupulus. The sequence goes on along the minus strand of NC_084797.1, from coordinate 139,724,741 downwards.
TGTTTAAGTTTGTAATGGAGAACTAAATTCTTTTGTGCTAGAGTACTAGATGGATCTATTTTGATTATTGAATTAAGGTTTCTATTATTATCTTTACGAAGTTCTTTTAGTTTGTTCATATCTTCTTGATTTAATTTTCTCATATTACTGTTTGGCCATTATTAATGTGAATTGAGATCTAGGGTTTATGTTTAAGAAAGATAAACTTAGATTGGACATAGGAAGATTTGACATAGAGTGATTGTGAGATTGAGAGATTCCTTGAACTCTCTGAATTTAACTTAAAATAATTACTTGCTTAATGACTTCTTGATTAATTAATAGCGAATAGAGATATCATATTGATTAATTGAGATTAATTCCATATATGCTTGAGAGAGATAGATGCATTGCATTAGAATTATGGAGATTACAAATGAAGAGAACTAATCAGGATAATACATAAACCATGGTTCATAATTTAAGATAGTGAAATCGTTACTATTATCCCTAAAAAATACGAGGATGACGTGGCGAATGAGAATGGAACATGTGACATCACAAATCAGGGAAAAACGACAAAGTATTGAGAAAAGACTGACAGGCAAAAAGATAGGTCCAGAACCTATAGGGAAGTCGACCAAGCCTAAAACCCCTAGGGGTGGTCGGCCTAAGTAGCCCAAGAGCCCTAGGGGAGGTTTGCCCCAGTGTGTCAAAGAGCCCTTAGGATTCGTTGGCCTGACCCCTACCCTAGGGGTGGTTGGCCCTAGTAGGCCCAAGGACCCCTAGGGGTGGTTGGCCTGACGCCAACCTGTAGGGTGGTCGGCCTGACATGCTCAAGAACCACCTGGGTGGTCTGCCTATTCTTCATAGGGTGGTCTGCCTAAACCCCCAAGTACACTTCATTGAGAAATACTCACTCTCGTTCAAATTGAGATCAACAAGTCTAGCACCCAGAAGGTCACAGGCCTAGCACATAAGGTCGGGTCGTCAGGCCTAGCACCTAAGTCTCATATACCAACAAAGACTTAACATCTTCCTAGAGGTTTCTATCGTGCATTATCCACCACGATCTAGAGAAACAATGAGAAGACCCACGATCTCATAATCATGGGGAGGTGGACATGTATCACCACTACCTGATAATCTTGTACCAAACTACGATCCCAATATTACTGGTCATGTAACTGCCCCTGAGTACTATAAATAAAGGACCCACAGCTTCATTTCAAGGGATCAATTTTTCTGGAATTTTTGAGATTTGAAGAACATTTGGGGAGAAATTCTGGGCAAATAAAAATTGAGTGAATACTTTTGTTCATCAGTGTAATTGTTGATTTATTCAATACTAAAAGCTAAGTGGATTAGGTTATTACTGTTCATTAGAATAGGACTGAACCACTATAAAATTTCTATGTGTTTACTTAAGATAATCTTACTCTGTCATTTATTCTATTTATTTCATTCAAAAGGTGTCGTATATTGTACAGACGACCGTTGGCCAATTTCACAGGTCAACATTTTGGTGCTTTCATTGAGAGTACGAAATCAAGAAACACACTTTCATCAGTTTACGATGCCTCCAAAATCCAGCCAGACAAAGAAGATGACTCCCAGGGATTCCAACACTCAGGATCCCATCGATCTTGTAAATGAACCTCAGGTGGAGGTTGGAGACCAACCTGATGCAGAAGATCCACAAGATACTCACCAAGTGGAGATGGCACAATTCCTGGCGAGGCAAGAGGCCTTTGCTACAGAAATTGCCCTCCATAGGGTGACTATGGAACGAAAATGACGGAAGATAGATGAGTAGGTCAAGAGGATGATCCAGAGGGAGTAGGAGGCTGAGTGGAGACACCAGAAGGCTACTATGGCCTTGGAGGCGGCTACTCAGTTAGCCCGAGCTAACGGTGAAGTTGTTGCTCAGGCGGTGAGGGAGGCTCAGGCCAAAGCAGCAGGAATGCAAGACAACAGTAATAGAGAGTCCCAGGGGAGGAGTAGGACCCCAAGGACACTCTTAGAACCACTTTCCCAGAAACAAGATGAAGAGGCACATTCCAAGACTACCTCCTACATGACTAAGAAGAATAACACTTCATCTTGGAGTAGGAGTATTACAAACCCGAAGGCCCCCTCCTAGGGGGACTGAAAAAACACATGAGGTGAGGGTTAAACTTCTGAGAGGTGTGACAGGAATGGAAATAGCCACTCAAAATCTCAAAGTCATGTAGGAGGAGAGGCTCGGGGGCAGGGTCGCACCAACAGGGGCAAGGTAGACCTACCACCCCTACACCCTCAGTCTCGCAAGGGAAAGGAACCGATGGATAACACCAATACTATGTTCGATAGGCTGGGGAAAGATGCGCAACCTCAGGATTTGTGGGAGGTCATCAATAGGAGGACCAGAGCTCAGGAGGGGGTACCGGGGACATCTACCCCACCTGGTTTAGCGATCCCACCAGTAGTGCAGGCTCAAATAGATGCACTCGTTATGGTTGTTTAGGGTCTAACAAAGAAACCTTTAGATATCGAGCCGGCTCATAGAAGTGGGAGTCCTTTCAGTACCAAGATCCAAGCTACTCAACCACCACCGAAATACAAGACCCCAAAACTTCCTACATACACTGGGAAGGAGGACCATATGGAGTTACTCAGTGTGGAGCATGATTATATGTGTAGGGTATTCCCTACCACTCTCTCTGACTCAACTCAGGAATGGAATTGGAAATTCAAAGCTGGATCCATCACTTCCTGGGAGCAGTTCAGAAAGAACTCTGCAAGGTCTTTAGTGTTGGGCAGATTCAACCAGTTTATGCCAATCAGTTAACTGACATCAAGCAAGGGAAAGATGAATCCCTGAGAGATTACATTCAAAGATTCATGAGAGAGGCAAACCGAGCATCCACAATAGGAGATGAAGGGACGTTCGTTGCCATCTCGGTAGGAATAATTTATCATAGTCCCTTGTGGGATTGTATACACAAGAACCCTATCAACCCTTTGCAGGAGTTCTTGGACAGAGCTGGAAAATACATGAAGCTAGATGATGCTATCATGAAGGATGAAAAAGACATAAACCATCCGACCACTCTCAAGGTAGATAAGAACGGTACAAACCCTTAGGCGGCAGTGGGGGCAACGGTAAGAAGAGGAATACCTCAGGGGCTGAGCAAGGTGGAGAAAAGAAAGCTAAGTCAGGACCCGCCAAAAAACTAGCTAAGCATCAACCCTACCAGCCCCAGGTTCACCAATTATACCATCCTAACCACATCAAGGGCTGAGATTTACTTGGACACATACCAGGAGGTACCATACTGAAAGACACTGCCCTTGCGTTCAGAAGGAAATAAGGACAAGAATAAGTTTTGTCGTTTCCATAATGATTATGGGCACGACACAAATGAGTGAAAACAATTGAAGGATGAGATAGAGTTTCTTCTCTGATCAGGAAAACTCTCGAGGTAACGAGGCAAGACCGAAACCCCAAGCAGGAATCCAGAATTCTGAAGGTAGAGGAGTCCACCACTGGAGCTGGCAGTTGTAGACTTCACACTGGATACCTTATGTGGAGGGCCCCACATACCAGGAAACAGTAACAATGCTCATGAGTGATATGCTAGGACCCTCAGACATGAGGTAGGGGAGTCTTCCCAGTGTATGGCAGTCGAGGAGCAGTCTCCAAAAAATCCAAAGTATGAAAGTGAAACTCTCACTTTTACAGAGGATGATGCCAGGCACGTGAGGTACCCCCACAATGACCCTCTGGTCCTTACCATTCAAATCGCCAATGCCCGAGTGAAGATATGCTTGGTTGATACGAGAAGCTCAGTAGATATCATCTACAAATTATCCCTCGAGAAGATGAAGCTCATAGTCAAGGACCTAACACCGTGTTCCCAAGTGATATATGGGGTCACGAGAGAATGCCTAGCACTAGCTGGAACTATCAAACTACCGGTCAGAGTGGGGGATGCCCCCAGGCACGAGACTGTGATGATAGAGTTCTTGGTGGTAGATTGCTCATCAACTTAAAATGTAGTTCTTGGGAGTCCCCTCTTGATGGCTTTACATGCAGCAGTATCTATCTGGCATCTATCTTTGAAGTTCCCCACAAGCGCAGGGAAATGATGCGTACATGGTAACCAAAGGGAGGCACGAGAATGCTATAATGCGTTAGTGGTCAAGGCAAAGAAAGGACCATGCGTAAAAAACATGATAGTAACCTACTGCGAAGAGAATGAAGAAACCGATAAGGTTGTCAACATGGAAGTTGACGTTGAAAGAAACACTCTACTAGAGTCGGGGGCTCCTTTTAATGAAGATTTTTTATTATAGCAAGTTTCCCAAAGCGAGGGAAACGAAATCGATCCTCGCTTTGGGGATGACATCATGGGGGTAGGACCAGTCGAAGATCTTGACGAAGTCCTACTAGATGAGGAGGACCCGACTAGAGTAATCAAAGTCGGGAAGGAATTAAAGGTGGAAATTAAGGCACGGTTGGTGGAATTTTTGAAGAAAAACCAGGACATCTTTGCCTGGTCACATAAGGACATGGTTGGAATTTCTCCATACGTGATAGGTCATGTCCTCAATGTAGACATGAACTACCCACCAATACAACAAAAAAGGAGACTACTTGACAAAGACCGATCTCAAGCCCTGAAGGAGGAGGTTGAGTGGCTCAAGGAAAACAGTTTTATAAGAGAGGCCTACTATCTAGATTGGGTATCAAACCCCGTGTTGGTCCTAAAGCCAAACGGGAAGTGGAGAACATGCGTGGACTTCATAGATCTTAACAAGGCCTGCCCAAAAGACTGCTTCCCACTACCCAGAATAGACCAAGTTGTCGATGCAACGGTAGGACATGAAATACTCTCATTCATGGATGCGTATTATGGGTATAATCAAATAAGTATGCACCCTCCCGACAAGGAACATACCAGCTTCCAGATAGACAAGGGATTGTACTATTATAAGGTGATGCCATAAGCTTGAAGAACGTAGGAGCCACCTATCAAAGTTTAGTGAATGGCATGTTTCGAGAGTTGATCAGCAAAAATATGGAGGTATACGTCGATGACATGCTGGTCAAGTCCAAAGAAGCTAGAGGGCATGTTCAAGACTTGGAGGAATTCTTTGCAATACTTAGAAAGTATAGCATGAAGTTAAACCCTCTCAAGTGCTTGTTTGGAGTTGGCTCTAGTAAGTTTCTTGGACACATAGTCAATTCATGTGGAATCAAGGCTAACTCCGAGAAGATCAAAACATGAAGTCACCTTCCACAATCTAAGAAGTGCAAAGCTTAACCGAGAGAGTAGCTACCCTCAGTAGGTTCATATCAAAGTCTACAGAAAAATGTGTCCCTTTCTTTAACATACTGAGGGGCAGCAAGAAGATCCAATGGATCGAGGAATGTGAGGAAGCTTTCTAAGCCCTGAAGGAACACCTCACCCAACCTCCCGTCCTAGCGAAGCCAATATATGGTGAAGTATTATTCATCTATTTGGCAATCATCGAGCATGCAATCAGTGCTACTTTGTTAAAGGAAGAGAATGGGGTACAACACCCAATATACTATATTAGTAACAGGTTGGTAGGTGTAGAGTCTAGGTATCCCCCTCTTGAAAAACTAGCCTACTGTTAAGTAATTACCTCTCGAAATCTACATCCATATTTCCAAGCTCACTCGATCCAAGTCCTGACCGATCAACCGCTGAGACAGGTTCTTCAAAAACCAGAGGCCTTGGGACGATTACTCAAGTGGGTAGTGGAACTAGGATAGTTTGATATCACTTATCATTCGAGGATGGTGATAAACGGACAAGCATTGACAGAATTCATAGTCGAGGGCACCAACCTTGAAGACCTTTCCTACCAATCGGAAAATGGAGATACTGAGAAGGAAGGAGATACTCCTGTATGGAAGCTATATGTTGATGGAGCATCCAATGAGCACAACTCAGGCACAGGAATCATACTGATCACTCCGGATAATCATCGGTTACATTGTGCTCTCAGATTTGGATTCAACACTTCAAACAACGAGGCTGAATATGAGGCATTATTAGTAGGATTATGCTTGTCTCGGGATGTACATGCACAGTCCCTGGAGATATTCAGCGATTCCTAGCTAGTTGTGTACCAGGTAGTGGGGGAGTATCAAGCTAAGGGATGTAGGATGGTGCAGTACCTGAACAAGGTGAAGGACTTGTTGGTACAGTTTTAGAAATACTCAATTATACAAGTCCCGAGAGAGTAGAATGCCAATGCCAATGCCTTAGCCAAGATTGTTAGTGCCAAAGATATAGACACCCTAAATGTCGTTCCCGTCGAATACTTGGCAGAAAGAAGCATAATCGAGCAGGAGGCACTACCTATTGAGTTAGGAGATACATGGATGACCCCTATTATTAACTATCACAACCAAGGAGTAGTACCCATCGATCGGAATAAAGCAAGGAAGTTGGTGAGACAAGCTGCACAATATATGATAGTCGAAGGGGTACTGTACTAACAAGGTTACTCCCTACCATTGCTAAGGTGCGTTACATCCTACCAGTCAAAGCTGCTAATGATCGAGGTATACGAGGGGTTTAGTGGAGATCACGCTGGGGGTAGAGCCTGTCAAAGAAAATCCTAAGACAAGGATACTTCTGGCCGACGATGAATGAAGACTTGATGGAGTATGTCAGAAGATGACACAAGTGCCAGATGTTCTCGAAGATACCCCGGGCGGCACCTAACGAATTAACACAAATGCAAAGCCCTTGGCCCTTTGCTGTATAGGGGATCGACCTAATCTGAAAGCTACCTATGAGAAGGGGAGGAGTCAAATTTGATTTTGTACCCGCGGACAACTTCACCAAATGGACTGAAGCAGAGTCGCTCGCCATCATAACCTCGAAGAAAGTCTTAGACAATTTTGCCTACCAATTAGGATAATCTCGGACAATGGGACTCGATTCGACAGTGATATGTTCACCGAATTTTGTTTGAGGCATGGAATCACAAAGATCTTTTCCTTAGTAGCACACCCCCAAGCTAATGGCCAAGTTGAAGTAGTGAACAAGACTATTAAAAACACTCTGATGAAACACCTTGAACAAGCCAAAGGAGCCTAGCCAAAATTACTTCCGGAGGTCCTATGGTCACATCGAACGATGGCACAAACGGTGACAGAGCATACACCATTCTCTTTGGTGTTTGGGTGTGAAGCCATGTTTCTAGTTGAACTCACTCCCCCATCGCATATACGAGAGACATACGATCAAGGGAGGAACCATAAACTAATAGAAGAGTCGCTCGATTTAATCGAAGAAAGACAAGAAAAGGCAAGTCTCAAAGCAGCAACACATCAACAAAAAGTGGCCAGATACTTCAACTTAAGAGTGAAGATCAAACATTCCAAGTTGGAGACTTAGTACTAAAGAGGGTGTTCCTAAACACTAAGGACACTACAGCAGGGGCACTAGGACCTAACTAGGAAGGGCCATACCTTATGGAGGAGGTGATCCCACTAGGGACATACAAGATAGCTCGACTGAATGGAGAACTAATAAAATACTACTGGAATGGCGAGCACCTCCGCCAGTACTATCAATGAAGTTGTTTAGCAGCAACACAAGTTTTAATTTGAAAATGTATTATTTTTGAATTATCTATGTAACAAACATTGTGCTCCAATGAATGAATTTAATTTCTTAAGTTTCTCTTAGTTCATTAAATTTATTTCAATGAAAGACTTGTCCTTTAGACCTGTCAACCCCATCAGATCATGTTCTATCTTGGTTCTTAAGGAGCCTATCGACCCATAAGATCCAAATGAGTGACTGGTTCGAGGACCTTGTTGCCAAACTATTTGATCATGTTCGATCCTGGTTCTTGAGGAACCTATCGACCCACACGATCAACAAGAGAGACTGGTCTGAGGACCTTGTCACCAAATTATGGATCATGTTCGATCATGGTTCTTGAGGAGCCTATCGACCCATACGATCCAAATGAGAGACAGGTCCTAGGACCTTGTCGCCAAAATATGGATCATGTTTGATTATGGTTCTTGAGGAGCTTATCGACCCATACGATCCAAACGAGAGACAGGTCCTAGGACCTTGTCGCCAAATTATGGATCATGTTCGATCTTAGTTCTTGAGGAGCCTATCGAACCATACGATCCAAATGAGAGACATGTTCTAGGACCTTGTTGCCAAATTATGGATCATGTTTGATCTTGGTTCTTGAGGAGCCTATCAACCCATATGATCCAAACAAGAGACAGGTCCTAGGACCTTGTCACTAAATTTATTGATCATGTTCGATCCTGGTTCTTGAGGAACCTATCGACCCATACGATCAACAAAAGAGACTAGTCTGAGGACCAGTCGCCATTATTTGATCACGTTCAATCCTGGTTCTTGAGGAACCTATCGACCCATATGATCAATTAAAAGAGATTGGTCTGAAGACCAGTCACCATCATTGGATCATAATCAAATCTGGTCCTTGAGGGACTGATCAATAATTTGATCTAAGACTCGTTACATGCTCAATTAGCCCATTTAGATCCGGTTGGTTCAACTTAGACACTTCTGTCTACAATCATTATAACGAGTACATGAGAGATTACGTATATTGTGATCGACACTTGATACACAATCTACATCTGAGTATAGGTATCATTACTACTGAGTATGAAACCATCACCCGACTACCAATGAGGGACAAGCATTTGCTGCTTGCATCATTGGGTGAAAAGGATAGTACTATGTTTCTAACGCTCGAAGCAAGGCATGGTCATGTAGCAAGTGACAAAGGCTTTTAAACAGGTGATCACTTCGGGGGCATATAGTACATACTGATTGGGGTATACACAAGCAATGAGGGCGTGCCCTTAAGTACTATGCAAGCTCAAGTTTTTCTAGGACATTTTTTCAACATATGTTCTGAAAGTGCAAAAAACAAAAATAAAAAAAGGCATTGGTGGTCGACCTATCGCCCATGGGGTGGTCGGATTGACCTGTTTTGTTCATGGTACTTGGTGAAGTATCATACTAATCACATTACCATGGTTGTTAGAATGAAAAACATAAAAGAGTAAGGTTAGTATGGCACATGAAATACATGTGTTCAGAGTATACTGATACCTGAACCAATGAGGGTTGTGAGTTGATATACTTAGTAAGCATTGGAAATTAAAATTTTCAATCAATACACTGAGCACTCATAACAAAAAAGCATAAAGGCATAGCATGTCATATGTAAAAAATTTCAAGCACAAGATGCCCCACCAATGGAATGAAAGGAAAGACATAATAAAAGACCAAGAGAAGACTAACTAGGGCGAGAAGTATCATCTGAAAGACCACCCTGAGCCTCGGCAACCTCACGAGCTAGACACTTCCTAAGCTCCTTTGCCTATGTCTTCTCGGGAAAGAAATCCAAGTTCAGATCTTTGTTGGACTTCAAGATCAAGTAGAAGCAAGAAAAAGTTATCTCTGAATACTCCTATCGAGCCTTGTCCCGGGAAGCTTCGACCTCTTGCTCCTACTTGATAAGAACATCCTTCTACACTTGGTCCATGTCAGCAATCAGCTTCAGACTGTTGGAGTTGATCGACATGTTTCCCCTCCATCTGGATTATCCTAAGAGTCAACTCGGTCACTTCCTGCTGTTTGAGCTCCACGGTATTGCAGAGGGTGTTAATCTCTTCATCCTTCGAAGCAATGTCAACATCCCTAGAGCCGAAAATGCACCTAAGGTCTAGCAGCTCTTGGCAGATAGCTTCGAGCTCAGAACAAAGGTTGGAGAGCATAGAGGTATACTCCACAGACCTGTTACGGACATGAGAGACCAGCATCAGTTCCAACAAAAAACATATAAGTGTTAGATAAACTCCAGCACACAAGCGACAAGAAGAGATTTTAGAGGAGCCAGGCGAGGAGCCTTGAGTAATGTGCCTGGCAATATGAGGATCATCTTCAGAAGGTTGCCGAGTTGTCTGATTTACTCTCGCCATTGGGAAATAGCTTTTCAAGAAATCTTCCTCACTAAACAAGTATAAAGCGGAGCGAAGGAGAATCTTTTTCACCTTTTCCAAGAACTCTTAGGGAGTACACTCACTTACTGACTTATCTGATGAAGAGGAGCTGGGCATTTGTAACAGAAGAAAAATGAAGATTAAAGTTAGTAAATGAGCATAATGAAGCCAATAGCTGGGGGCATATCCATGAGGAGTAAAAATGAAGAAATCAGGAGAAAAATTCTATATAGGGGGTCAGCCCAGTGAGCTTAAGCCTGGGCCGACCACCTTGAATCCATCAAATTAAAAAGCATGAAAAATGGGGCATAGGTGGTTGGCCTACCACTTTGGGCCGACCACCCCAGGGATGCAAGCCTCAGAAAAATGCCAGAGGACTGTTCAAGTCTCTAGAAAAAATAATTTTTACAGTACAAGGAAGACCCCCAAAGAGATCAGTTTAGAAGAGAAGAAAATTATTTTTTAGGGTCTCGGGGGGGTCGGCTTATGCTTGGGCCAACCACCCTGGATCCCTGGAAATCGCCCAAGGGTGTGGTGCTCGGCCCATGAAGGAATAGACATCCCTGGAAATCACCAGCAGCATAAGGAAACTCTAGGGGTGGTCGGCCCTAATCCTAATCCTAGACCTGGAAATTGCACAAGGAGAGAAACCCTGGAGGTGCTCGGCCCATAATGAAGCCCTACGAGTGCTCAGCCCATGAAGGAATAGAAATCCTTAGAAATTGCCTATGCTAGGGTTTGGAGTTCTAGAAATTGCCAGGCTAGTAAGGTGGTGGACCTAGGATCTTACATCCCTGGAAATTGCCCATCTAGGGTTTCACAAACCCGAAGTCGTATGTGCTAGAGTTTGTAACCCTGGAAATCATCCAGGAATTTTACAGAGAAATTTTAACTTGATTCAAGTAAGTCAATTATTTTTGATCAAAATAAACCAAAACGAGAAGATTTAGAAAAAAATTCCTCAAAGATTCAGTGTTTCTTCTAAATCTAAGCACATTTAAATTAAATAGTGTGAGGATTAGAAGAAATTACTTACCAAAGATATGAGTTTGATGAGGAACTTGAGAAACCAGGCTTGGAATTCGTTTGGGAGAGGCCCATAGAGCAAGAATGAGAAGAGAGGCCCTACTTATAACCTCTCAGGCAGACACGATATTTTTAAGAAATCAAATTTCCTTGAAAAATATTTGGTATGGTTAAAATTTCAATTTCCTTGAAAAATATCTATATTTTTAGGAATTTAAAATTCCATGAAAAATATCTATATTTTTAGGAAATCAAATTCGTGAAAAAATATCTTATATTTTAGGAATCAAAATTCCTTGAAAAATATTTTGTATTTTTAGGAATTAATATCTTTGAAAAATATATTATATTTTTAGGACGTCAAAGCTCCTTGAAAAGTATGTTATATTTTTTGGATTCCAAATTTCTTTGAAAAATATATTAGATTTTTAGGAAATTAATTTTCCTTGAAAAACCTAATTATTTTTAGGAATTACTAATTATCCCTGAAAAATTCGTGCTGAGCAAATTATCGATAGTTAAAAAAGTACTATGTAATGTCTCGAGGGACTTGATTATTTAAGTACTGCTACGGTATGTTTCTTGAGCCAGGATCAAGTTTACCATAATGTTGAAAACATTACAATAAACTTGCGGGGAAAATGTTATCCCTTAAAAATACGAGGATGATGTGGCGAATGAGAATGCGACATGTGACATCACAAATCATGGAAAAATGACAAAGTATTGAGAAAAGACTGACGGGCAAAAAAGGTAGGTCCATGACCTATAGGGAAGTCGACCAAGCCTAAAACCCTTAGGGGTGGTCGGCCTAAGCAAGCTCAAGAGTCCTAGTGGTGGTCGGCCTGACCCCTACTTAAGGGGTGGTCAGCCCCAGTGTGTCTAAGAGCCCCTAGGAGTGGTCGGCCTGACCCCTACCCTAGGGGTGGTCGGCCCCAGTATGCCCAAGGACCCCTAGAGGTGGTTGGCCTGACCCCAACCCCTAGGGTGGTCGACCTGACATGCTCAAGAACCACTTGGGTGGTCGGCCCACCCTATTCTTCATAGGGTGGTCGACCTAAACCCCCAAGTACACGTCACTAAGAAATACTCACTCTCATTCAAACTGAGATCAACAGGTCCAACACCCAGAAAGTCACAGGCCTAGCACCCAAGCTTGAGTCACCAGGCCTAGTACCTAAGTCTCATATACCAACAAAGACTTAACATATTCCCAGAGGTTTCTATCGTGCATTATCCACCACGATCTAGAGAAACAACGAGAAGACCCACGATCTCATAATCATGGGGAGGTGGACACGTATCTCCACTACCTGATAATCGTGTAACAAACCACGATCCTAGTATTACTGGTCATGTAACAGCCCCTGGGTATTATAAATAAGGACCCAGGGCTTCATTTCAAGGGATCTCTTTTTCTGGAATTTTTGAGATCTAAAGAACATTTGGGGAGAAATTGTGGGCAAAAAAAAAAGAGTGAATACTTTTGTTCATCAATGTAATTGTTGAGTGATTCAATACTAAAAGCGAAGTGGATTAGGTTATCACAGTTCATTAGAACAGGGCCTAATCACTATAAAATTTTTGTGTGTTTACTTAAGATAATTGTACTCTATCGTTTATTATATTTATTTCGTTCAAAGTGTGTCGTATACTGTACATACGACCGTTGGCCAATTTCACAGGTCAACAGTTACTCTAGTACATTCCTCATTCATCTAATCAATTTCCAAGATTATTATCTTCCATTATATTGTAATTTTATTTTTTATTTTCTTGTTTGAGTTATTTGCTGAATTTTCTAATTAAAATTATAGACTTAAAAAGGTATAGTAATTGCTGAAATTAAATATTTAATCCCTGTGGGTTCGACATCCTTTAAATTAAAAATATATTGCAATACACCGTACACTTGCGGTAGAAAAATTTGTATCACCATTGCACACCCAGCCGCCTCAGCGCCCTGTCGCATGCCCGCAGCTGCCTGCACACTAGGCACCCAAACCCACTGCCCAGTGCCTCTGGCGCTCCTCTTGCATCCCTTGGCATGCACGCCCATGCGTCTTGGTGCCCCTGTCACACCAAGTCGTGCCTGCCAAGCCTCCTGGCTCCTAGCTCGCCTTGCGTGCCATGCTGCCTACCGTGCCTAGTTGTTGGATTTTATGCCCTTATAAGACTATGTAGAACCTGTAACACAATTTTATATTGTCAATAAAAGAAGTAGAAATCATTTAGTTTGAAAATTGTGTTGCTTGCTTATTTTAATACAGGATTATTGGAATAATACAAACATTTATAAAATCCTGAACATATAAATAGTTACAATTATAATGCCTAGGTCACAGTGGATTATAATTGTAATTATATGTTCACAACAATGAGTCCTAAGATTAAGTCAGTGCATTGGATTTTCACTGATCTGGTAATCTACAATATGAACTACTTACACATTCGGGGTGTGATGTCTTATCCAAGGCATTGACCAAGTAGATAAGATTGGATGTATATGGGTACATTAGACAAGGATCGATATTGATTATTGATAGATAAATAAGTATCGTTGTTATCGAATCTAATTAATGTCATAATGTTGACCATAGGACAATTTGATCTTAATTCTGAGCGATAATATTCTGCTAATTATATTATTTAAATCTTTTGACTTGTTAGTTACTAGCTTACCCTACTATCTAGTCCATACTTACATCTTGGAGATTTAGTAGTCTAAATGAGTGAGAGTATTAATCATAGATATGAAATCTATAGCTTCTTTATGAGAGGTGAAAATATGACTTTCTTAATAGCTTTGTCTAGAAGGTTAAATGATTCAGCGCTCATAAATCTGATTAAGTTCACAGATTTATCATTTACAAGGTACTTAGTGGGAGTAAAGGATAAAATAAAAATGAGGGGAAAACGGTACTTTGCACCAGACTTGTTAGTAAGTCATCGACAGAGAATTGACTGACTGTAATGGTTATAACAGTGGATAACATATTTGTTGTTATAAAAATAAAGTCTCTGAATTCATGAGTTCAATTCTGAATCTATAGTTTAGTCATGAGGAATTAGTAAATTGTGAGCTAATTTATTTAATAAATAAAGTCACAGAAATTTATTGTAGATTGTATTCATGGATAAGTTTTCCTTGCATTACCTTTGAGTAAATCATCTAGAATGTCTCAATTAATTGATTTAATTATAAATTAGGATTTTTAAAGTTGGTCAATTTTGGTAAATTTTACAAAGATACGAGATTTAGATAATAAAAAAGAATATTTAGGAAAATTTATTAATATTGATAAATTTGTGTCAATATAAATAAATAATATTAAATCAAGTTTCAAATTATAATTAGTTAATTTGAATAATGATTTAATTAATGAATGAAAGATAAATAAATAAAAAGAATTTGAATTTAGGCCCAATTGGAATTTAAATTCAAAATAAAGAGATTGAGCCCAAGTTCATTTGGGGGATCCCAAGGCTTTGATTTTTTATTTTCATTAATTTAATTTTAAATAAATCCCAATAAGTTGACTATATAAGGAATATGATATCTAGGTTTTTCAGAAGTAAGTCTAACTTGATTCATTGTGTAAGTGAAAACCTAGACAGTCTAATCCTTTCTTGGCCACTCACTCTCTTCTTCTTTTCTAGATCTCTATCTCATGTGTTGAGAACCAACCCACACTAGTTATAGGTTGATCAAAGGCTTGGTGAGAAAGATTGTGTTGTTGATCTAGTTCAATCTCTTGATAATACTCTGCTACAAAAATGAATCAAGGGTTATAGAGATTGAAGGAAGGAGTTGTTCCAGTTCCGCTATGTATTCGTAAGTTTCTACATCTTTGTGTTTATGTTAATTTACGAATCTCATGTTCATTTGTATGTCATGTTATTCTATGTTTCTATTATGTTCTTAGAAAAATAATAGGAAGCATGCATCTAGATTTAAATTCCAAGATCCTACAATTGGTATTAGGGCATAGGTTGTCCAGATCTAGTTGTTTTGAATGCATGATTATGTTTTTGAACTTTGACATGTTCAGGATTTTATAAATCTTTGTATTATTTCCAATAATCATGTAATAAAACAAGCAAGCAACATAGTTATAAAAAATAATGATTCCTACTTCTTTTATTGACAATATAAAATCGTGTTACATGTCCGTCATGGTTTTATAAAGGCTTATAAAACATTCATTCAACATGCTTCACAATTATGCTCTAGGCTTATATCTTTGTAAAAGGATATGAAAGATTGACTTCCAATGCTATCTTCATCACCTTCACTTCACACTTTCACTACACATCCTTGATTATGTGGTACTTTCACTCTATATGCTTTGCTCTTTTGTGGCTTCGAGGTTTTTTCGAATTTGCTATTGCCTCATTATTGTCACTAGACAAAATGAGTGGTTTATCCATTTTTGGAATAACAGTGAGAACTGAATAAAACATCCTCAACGTGATTATTTCCTTAGCAGTCATCGACGCAGCTATGTACTCAGCCTCCAAGGTGGAATCTGAAATGGTAGATAGGCTAACACTTCTCTAAATCATAGCTCCACCCCCGTGAGTAAACACCTTTTTTTCTCTTTCAGAAGTAGACTTCTTGTCATCAACATCAGTCTAAAATCTAAATCTGTGTAGCCTAATAGGTTCAAAGATCCACCCGAATAGACTAACATATAGTCTCTAGTCCGTCTAAGATACCGACCGCTATCTAATGTTCATTTCCAAGGTTTCACTGGTACTTGCTCACCATTCCCATTGCATAGCAGATCTCCAGTCACAACACACAACATAGCATTCATTAGACATCTAATTGTAAATGCATAAGGAATTCATTTCATCCTTTCTTTCTCTTGAGGAGTCTGTGGAGACAGCTGCTTAGAAAGATAAATTCCATGTCAAGATGCTAAACATCCTTTCTCGGAATTTTTTATAGAGTAACACCCAAGCACCTCACCTAAGTAGGTCGCTTGAATAGAGCCAAAATCCAGTTCTTTCTATCCTTGATTATTTGGATACCTAGAACACGACTTGCTACAACGAAATCTGAAATTTCATTTTCAACCAGTTCTTTATGCTTGATAATTTCTTGACATTGTTTCCAATGAGTAATATATCATCTATATAAAGGATTAAGAACACCACAATCTATTTTTCCTTGAGTTGGTTAAACACAAGGGTGAACTACATTTTGTTCAAAACCATAGGTCTTAGTGTTTCCATTAAACCTTAAGATCGAAGAGAGCAAAGCTTGTTTAGGTCCATAGATTGACCTACTCAGCATGCTGACTTTCTTGTCAAGCTATTTTAAATCTTTCTAATTGATCCATGTCAATGGTCTCATCAAGGTAGCCATTAAAATTGCTTCTTTGATGTCCATTTGCCTTATCTCTTAATCAAGAGTTATGGAAATGGATAAGAGTATACTAAATGAATTTTATCATGGCTACCAGAGAAAAAGTTTTCTCTAAGTCGAATTTCTCTCTCTGCCATGAGTCGAGCCTTAAATGTATCGACCTTTCTATTAGCTCCCCTCTTCTTCTTATAGATCCGCTTGCACCCCATCGGCCTAAAGTCCAATGGCGCATCTACAAGATCTCAAAAAAATTTAGAGTACTTAGACTCAATTTCCTGCTACTTATCTTCGAGCCAATGACCCCTTTCAGACATACCCATTGCCTATTTAAAGGCCAACAGATCATTGTCACTCATATCCCCAACCAGCTTGTGGGTTTCACTATCCATGTCATAGAACCGGGTTCCGAGAAACCCTCTCACTATGACGATGCATCGTAACTTTATGACTTGGAGTAGTAGTTTTTAAATCTACCTTGTTTTCATCGAATTGCGTCGGTGAAGATGGAACAATAGGTTATCGTTTTTCATCTAATACTATGTTTCTACAAAGCTTGAAATTCATTATGAAGTCATTATCCAAAAAAGTAGTGTTTTCATAGCCAAACACTTTCTTGTCTACTAGACTATGAAACATACCACCTTGAGCACCTTAAGGATAGCCAAAAAATAGGAAAACCTCATTTTTTTGTTCTAGCTTTCCAACCTTTTTCCTTAGGACATGAGCAGGACACCCCAAAATTCCATAATAACGTAAACTAGGTTCACGACCATTCCATAATTCTAGAGTTGTCTTGGAGACATCTTTGAGACGACACAACATTTAAAAAATGTCACATGCGGTCTAGGAAGTATGTCTCTAGAAAAGATTTGGGTAAGAAGTCGGTAGAGCTGAATAGCTTATCACAGAACACATATTTTTCGTAAATGCACGATTCACGTCGCTCAGCAACATCGTTTTGTTGCAGAGTCCATGGGGAAGTTACTTTAGAAAATTTTCCAAGTTCAATTAAATGATCTTGGTTCTAATTATCCAAATATCATTAACCCCAATCAGATCACAAGATCTTTAACGTTTTACCTAATTTGGTTTTAAGGCCATAGTAATGAATTCTTTGAACTTCTTAACAAATTCTGTGAATTCCTATGCTTTAGGTACTTACATGAGTCTCTACAAAAATCGTCAATGAAGGAGACGAAATGATCATAACTACCCCTCACTTGAGCATTCATTTATCCCCAGACATCTTAATATACTTTCCATAGTAGTTCTTTGACATTTTCTCCTATAATAGAGAATAGATGCTTTGTCATTCTGCCATAGAGACTAGATACACAAACAGGTAGGTCACCCTAGGTGAGTTCCCTCAAAGGCTCATCAAATATGACCTAAGCGAAGATGCCAAAAGTACGTCATTTTTAACGTTATGGACCTTTCGTCGTTTAACAGTCCTAGGTTTAGCTATCTTAAACAACTCATTATTTAGTACATAGGGTTTGTTTGGTTGCAATAGGTATAGCCCATTTTTCATACATCCACTCCACAATTCACATCCATTTAAAGAAATAATATCTTATTACTTGTGAAAGTAACTACAAATTGTTGTTGATGTATTAAGGAAAACTGAAATTAAAATTTCCATTGAAATTCAGAATAAAATAAACATTTTCATAAAACAATATATTTATTTCCAAAATTCATTCAAGTTATCATTTTTCCTTGTCTGATATGAACAACCCTTGTCAGATTCCAAGCTTTAGCTCTTCATCCTTCACGACTTTCCCAATACTAAAGAGTTGTAAATCCTGATTCAATGATCTAAAACCGAAGAATCATCCTCTAAAATCACATGCATCCAAGATAATTATCATTATCTTGGGTTCTATATGCCTTGAGTACCACGAAATCTTATGCTGATTCCCAGTCTCCTTGCAATTGGAATCACTCCCCTTTTTGTGTACTTATAATCATGTGTTGACGGTGAAATTTCGTCAACGAAATTAGGTCGGAAAACTCAAAGGTAAATGTGGCGATATCTAGATAAGAACATAGAGTTAACTTATGAAAGGATAAACACAGATGAACAATGGAGTGAAAAAATGTATATTTCTTAATAGCCTCTGCATACAATGAATTTTCCAACCCCCTTTCAGGTGGTCTTAGTGTTCATTTTATAGTAGGCTCCAATGGCCTTAGGTACATAGTGGTCCAGGGGATCAAGTGGTACATACATACTGTGTCAGGGGAGTGGCTCCAGAGGTTGTGGTCGTACACCCTGTACAGGAGCAGGTGTCAGGAGGAGGTCTCCACTACTTGTCTGTATCCATGTTTGATGTGTGGTGGCAGGCATAGTGGCGCAGGAGGTAGTGGTGTCGGCTCTGACCTATGGCCGTGGATGTATGGACCATAACTTCTATCCTTGCATACCCACTCCTGGCGTTCCCACTACTTGTCTGGTAGGGGTACTATATCCGTACTCTGACTTCTTCAGGTTTGTAGGTACATTCCATATTCATGCGTGTACCTTGCCCCTTGTGAGTATTCTTACCTCCAAGGCCATGGGCACGGGACCATGGGGGCTAGGCCATGGGCGAGGCCATGGAGGAGGCCATGGGGCCGAGGCCATGGAGGAGGCCATGGAGTGAGGCCATGGGCAAGGCCATGGAGGAGGCCATGGGGCCGAGGCCATGGAGGAGGCCATGGGGCCGAGGCCATGGAGGAGGCCATGGAGCGAGGCCATGGAGGAGGCCATGGAGCGAGGCCATGGAGGAGGCCATGGAGCGAGGCCATGGAGGAGGCCATGGAGTGAGGCCATGGAGGAGGCCATGGGGCCGAGGCCATGGAGGAGGCCATGGGCGAGGCCATGGAGGAGGCCATGGGGGAGGCCATGGGCGAGGCCATGGAGGAGGCCATGGGCGAGGCCATGGAGGAGGCCATGGGGCCGAGGCCATGGAGGAGGCCATGGGGCGAGGCCGTGGGGCTGAGTGCATGGGCGAGAAGGGCCTCGCGAGGCTACTGAGCCTTGGCACCTATGCCTTGCCACGTGGGCCACTTGGCATCGACTCCACGAGGAACGAACCCAGATTCGTGTTGTGATGGCGCGATGGCTTCCCGAGACGACGGTGGCCTTAGGGCCTTGCCTCGGCCTCATACTTTCTCTTGATGGGATTATGAGCATCAACATTTCTCATGAGATGATCTCCTGCATTCAACAAGGCCTACAGGCTCGAGCCCAATAGCATGAATAAGCGACCCTTATCCCTATGTTCCAACCAGGGACTGGAGAGTTTCTTTTTGGTGGATTTTCGGCATCCACACTTGCCCCCCATTCTATAGGGAGGCCTTTAGGCGTTCTTGTAGAATCTTCTCTTTCTTTTGATTTTCTATTCTGTGTATATATATATATTTCTTTTTTTTTTTTTATGCTCGAGGTCCTTTGGAACCCACGCGAAAGGGGGTTCGATAGGTCTCTTTTCGGTGCACCTTGGTTGCACCTATAAGGATATATTGACCCCTTGGGTTCTAGTTATCCTTTTATATATTTTCGCACGCGCTTATTATATCTTGCGAGAAGCGTCCTTCTCGTCATTAGGCATAGTACTATTTTTGCAAGCGTCTTCTTTGAGACCCTTTTTGCAAGCATCTTCTTTGAGACCCTTTTCGGAAGTGTCTACTTCGAGACCCTTTTCGATAGCGTCTACTTTGGAGACCCTTTCTGGAGGTGTCTACTTTGGAGACCCCTTTTGGAGGTGTCTACTTCGGAGCCCCTTTTTGGAGGCGTCTACTTTGGGGACCCTTTTTGTGGGCGTCTACTTTGGAGACCCTTTTTGCAGGCGCCTACTTTGGAGGCCCTTTTTGCAACTTTTGAGTTGATCTTCCCTCGGGTCGGGACTTTCATGGCTAGATGGTCTTCATTCAATCTTGAGCTTGGTCAGCGACCCCTCTAGCATGAGGCCCCATTCTATATGGAATCTTCATACGTATTGGTAGTAGGGAAACTGAAGGAAGGTTCGATTTCTTCCACGTAGAAGTTCTTATGGCCCTCTTCCACACGTATGTACTTCTATGCTCTCACGAAGAAGTCGTCCAGATTCGAAACTTCTCTTTTGAGCATGCTCCCCCATAACTTGCTTCCTGGACGAACTCCGGCCGTAATAGCCATCTTGTGCTCCGCTTTGGTTAAACCTTTCACCTTTGGTGCTTCTATACTGAACCTATGGATGTAGTCCTTCAGACTTTCATTCTCGCCTTGTTTTATGTTAGCGAGGCTGGTGGTTGGCATGACGTAATCACAGGCTGCATGGTGTTGCTGAAGAAATTCATCAGAGAATTGTTGCCATGACTCAATTGTCCCTGGCCTCAACCTCTTGAACCACTTGTACGCCACTCCTTTAAGTGTAACAACGAAGCAATGACACTTTGCCTTGTTGTTGACCCCTCTTAACCTCATCAAGTTATTGAAGGTGTCTAAATGATATTTTGGGTCAGTAGTACCCTCGTACGAAGTCATGGGAGGCTCTCTGAAGCCATTAGGCATCCGCTCAGCCTGAATCTCCCTTGTGAAGGGTGAATCATGGTCAAATTCTTCGTCATCCATGTGCCCCCCAAGTGCAGTGGTGATCTTGCCTCGAGGGCTTCGTATTTTGGTGTCTAGTCCCCTCCTCTTTTTGCATAAGGAGTTTTGCAGGTTCTCGGGCTGATCCCTTGCCTTGGTTGTGTCCCTCGGAGGAACCGCGGGGGGTACGTCTCTTACTTCTGATCTCTCTCCATGGGGCTCTTTTCTTAGGCCAGGGGGTGCTTCTTTTGAGGGGACTTTGGCCTCGTTCTTACGACCATCACCTTCCCTCCGCCTTTGCTTCTGGGGACATTTCGTTGGCCTAGGTCCCCCCTGATACCTTGTCTGGGGGGTTTTACTGGCGGAAAGTTGGGTTCCCCCATCATCTACGGGGACAGTGCTTTCCTATTTTTCATGCTCCTTCCCTTTACGCGCAGGAGGGGGTGAGCTTGACTTTCCTCGCAATAGGTCATTTAAAACCTCTTGCATGTTCTCTATGTGGGTTTCCAGCTTTCGAGTCTTTTTATGTAACTCTTGAATCTCATCCCTGTAGAGGCGAGTCCTTGAGTCTGAACTTACCGAGCGTACCCCGGGACTCTTGCTTGGCCCGTGCGTTGATGGACCTGGGTCTTGGTGGCCTGAGCGTGGTGCTACCGGAGGCCGGTGAAGTGAATGCACTGGCGGCTCCAAATGACCTCCGTCAGGCCGGATGGTCAGAGATGAGGCTTCCTTCTCCTCCCTTGGGGGAAGAGACTCCTCCGGTCTGCCTCCATGTTTAGGTGGAGGGGGGTCTTTCTGGGTAGCCCTTAGCTCTACTTCATCCCGGAGAACCTCATCATTTTGTATTTGCCATAGGCGTTTTGAACCTCTTAGCATCTTTCTTTGCTGGGAATGATGGAAGAACACTGGCTTGATGCTTTTTCTTCCCACAGACGGTGCCAAACTGTTGACGGTGAAATTTCGTCAACGAAATTAGGTCGGAAAACTCAAAGGTAAATGCGGCGATCTCTAGATAAGAACTTAGAGTTAACTTATGAAAGGATAAACACAGATGAACAATGGAGTGAAAAAATGTATATTTCTTAATAGCCTCTGCATACAATGAATTTTCCAACCCCCTTTCAGGTGGTCTTAGAGTTCATTTTATAGTAGGCTCCAATGGCCTTAGGTACATATTGGTCCAGGGGACCAAGTGGTACATATGTACTGTGTCAGGGGAGTGGCTCCAGAGGTTGTGGTCATACACCCCGTACAGGAGCAGGTG
This sequence comes from Humulus lupulus, assembly GCF_963169125.1. NCBI lineage: Eukaryota > Viridiplantae > Streptophyta > Magnoliopsida > Rosales > Cannabaceae > Humulus > Humulus lupulus. The sequence goes on along the minus strand of NC_084797.1, from coordinate 139,702,504 downwards.
TCAGGAGGAGGTCTCCACTACTTGTCTGTATCCATGTCTGATGCGTGGTGGCAGACGTAGTGGCGCAGGAGGTAGTGGTGTCGGCTCTGACCTATGGCCGTGGACGTACGGACCATAACTTCTATCCTTGCATACCCACTCCTGGCGTTCCCACTACTTGTCTGGTAGGGGTACTATATCCGTACTCTGACTTCTTTAGGTTTGTAGGTACATTCCATATTCATGCGTGTACCTTGCCCCTTGTGAGTATTCTCATCTCCAAGGCCATGGGCACGGGACCATGGGGCCTAGGCCATGGGCGAGGCCATGGAGGAGGCCATGGGGCCGAGGCCATGGAGCGAGGCCATGGAGGAGGCCATGGGGCCGAGGCCATGGAGGAGGCCATGGGCGAGGCCATGGAGGAGGCCATGGAGGAGGCCATGGGGCCGAGGCCATGGAGGAGGCCATGGGCGAGGCCATGGAGGAGGCCATGGAGGAGGCCATGGGTGAGGCCATGGAGGAGGCCATGGGGCGGAGGCCATGGAGGAGGCCATGGGCGAGGCCATGGAGGAGGCCATGGGGCTGAGGCCATGGAGGAGGCCATGGGCGAGGCCATGGAGGAGGCCATGGGGCCGAGGCCATGGACGAGGCCATGGGCGAGGCCATGGAGGAGGCCATGGGGCCGAGGCCATGGGGCGAGGCCGTGGGGCCGAGTGCATGGGTAAGAGGGGCCTCGCGAGGCTACTGAGCCTTGGCACCTATGCCTTGCCACGTGGGCCACTTGGCATCGACTCCATGAGGAACGAACCCAGACTCATGTTGTGATGGCGCGATGGCTTCCCGAGACGACGGTGGCCTTAGGGCCTTGCCTCGGCCTCATACTTTCTCTTGATGGGATTATGAGCATCAACATTTCTCATGAGATGATCTCCCGCATTCAACAAGGCCTACAGGCTCGAGCCCAATAGCATGAATAAACGACCCTTATCCCTATGTTCCAACCAGGGACTGAAGAGTTTCTTTTTGGTGGATTTTTGGCATCCACATCATGCCTTGCTCCAAGATGCTTTACAGCATTTGGTGCCTTGCCAGTGGACATCATGTTCATTTTTTTTGAATTTCTTCCTCATTTGTTATTCGAAGAAGAAGCTTAAGGAAACTTCTCATTGAGCTTGTTTAGTAGTGTTAGCCTTCTTTCCTTTGCTCGAACCACCATCAATGATCCTCTTAGAAGGATTTGGTGATCGTTGGATAGGAAAAATAAGAATATATTTGATTATCACGAACTCGACGTTGTCCATAATCAACAACATGTTGATGTTGGAAAAATATTTCACGAGGTTCTCACCATAGAGTAACCTTTTAGAGATTAGAGAGAGTATGGGGTGGGAAGCCTAGAGCTATGATTATCAACTAAGTAGAAATCAACGCATTGCTTGCCAAACATTTATTAATTAAATTTTTAGAAATAGCATAACATACAAAAAGTTTTGAGATAAGAAAAATACTAAAACACTTATCTTCTATTTCTTAGGAACTTTAACCAGCCATGAATTCATGTGTCCCAATTGGCGAGAGTCACAAATATTCATGTAGTTAATTAGAGAAATATCTCAATTAATAAAACGTCCTAGACTTTTATTAACTACCTATCCATCTGATTAAATAAAGAAAACCCATGTGTCCCAGTAGGTGAGAGTCAAAAATATTTCTTACTTTATGAGTTTGACCCACGATTTTGATTATTATAGACTTAATTCCTATAGTCACTGTAGGGATGAGTCTATAGAAGGTCCATCTATAACCATCTATCATAAGAAATTTAACCATGTTAAGAAGTCCAATGAACACCTTTCGTAGGGAGACGAAATCAAAGCGCTATAAGGCTCCACTGAACTCTACCCTTGTTAAATCAACGGTGGAGATCGAATTCAAATTTTAAAACTCATTATTAAATCTTTTAGTATTTTATTCTTTTTAAAATTATCGACTTAGGTTTGCCAACTTATTAAAATAATTAATAAACCAACTTAGGTTTGCCAAATTATTAAAATAATCAATAAATCAACTTAGGTTTGCACAATTATGAAAATAATCAATAAACCAACTTAGGTTTGCCAAATTATTGAATTAATCAATATTCCAACTCAGGTTTGCCGAATTATTAAAATAATTAATAAACTATGGTTTATAATTTTCCACTTAATTCTAAAATTACCCATTGAAAATTCATCCAAAAAATTAAAATTAATTTGTTTCTAACCAATTATTAGGTCCAACTAAAAAGATTAGCCTAATACAATTAATGCCAACTTAGGTAAATGGGCCTTAAGAATTCGAGCTTGCATGGAGGAGAGCTAAGTTCAGTATGTTGGACCAACTACTAAGGCTCCCTAACTTCCATACAAAGCCCAAAAAGACAGAAATTTGAACCTTCGTTATATTAATTATTATTCAATTGACTAGGCCCAATTTAGTACTAAAAAGCAAATAAGCACACACAAGTGGAACCATCCACAAGAGAGGAATTGAAACTTTACATGTTCAATTGGGCCAAAATAAAACCTAACATTTTATGAAAGCTTTATTTGAGTTTTCTCACATTTTAAAAACAAAATTGGGCCATCATTATACTTATGTTTAAAGCCCAAATGCAAAAAATATATTAATAAAGATGCACGACATGTTAGCAAATAAATGGGCCTAGCATATCAATCTATATGGCATGGTACTTATCTATGACATTTTATTTTCAAAATAAACAATTTTTCCAAAAAAAAAAAAATTCGTAACTAACTAACAATAATTAGGCATTTATCTATTTAAAAGTAATTAATTAAATACAAGAATTTATCAGAAAAAATTCAATTAATTAAATTTAAACTTAATTGTTAAGTTTAGAAAATATCCCACAAAATAAGGAAATTAAAAAAAATTAATTTATTGATCATAAATAATTTTAAATTTTAAATTTTTAAAAAAAATATCATTTTAAAAAATGTATCAATTTTCGAAATTTATGGTTTAAAAAAATTAATTTTTTTTAGCACCACGTGCACGTGCGCTTACATGCACGCAACCGCACACACACTTATTTGGTCTAGTGACAATAATGAGGCAATAGCGAATTCAAAATAACCTTGAAGCCATAAAAGAGCAAAGCATATAGAGAGAAAGTACCACATAATCATGGATGTGTGGCAAAAGCGTGAAGTGAGGGTGATGAAGATAACATTTGAAGTCAATCTTTCATATCCCTTTACAAAGATATAAGCCTAGAGCATAATTGTGAAGCATGTTGAATTAATGTTTTTGAGAAACATGTCTCATTTGTTTTAAAAGGGCAAGTGGGAGTTTGTTGGGTATTATGCCCTTATAAAACCATGTCGGACATGTAACACAATTTTATATTGTCAATAAAAGAAGTAGAAATCATTTAGTTTGACAGTCGTATTGCTTACTTATTTTATTACAAGATTATTGGAATAATACAAATATTTATAAAAGCCCGAACATATAAATAGTTACAATTATAGTGAATATGTGACAATGGATTGTAATTGTAATTATATGTTCAAAAGAACGAGTCTTAAGATTAAGTCAGTGCATTGGATTTTCACTGATATGGTATTCTACAATATGATCTACTTACACATTTGGGGTGTGATGTCTTATCCAAGGCATTGACTAAGTAGATAAGATTGGATGTATATGGGCACATTGGACTAGGATCAATATTGATTATTGATAGATATATGAGTATTGTTGTTATCAAATCTAATCAATGTCACAACGTTGACCATAGGTCAAGTTGATCTTAATTCCGAGTGATAATATTCTCGTAATTATATTATTTAAAACTTTTGACTTGTTTGTTACCAGCTTAACCTACGGTCTAGCCCATACTTACATCTTGGAGATTTTGTAGTGTAAATGAGTGAGAGTATTAATCATAGATATGAAATCTATAGCTTCTTTATGAGAGGTGAAAATATGACTTGCTTAATAGCTTATTCTAAAAGAGTGAATGATTGAGTGCTCATATTTGTGATTAAGTTCACAAATTTATCATTTATAAAGGACTTAGTGGGAGTTAAGATAAAATACAAATGAGGGGTAAAATAGTAATTTGCACCCAACTCGTTAGTAAGTCATCGATAGAGGATTGACTGACTGTAATGGTTATAACAGTGGATAACATATTTGTGGTTAGAAAAATACGTTCTATTAATTCAAGAATTGAATTTTGAATCTATAGTGGTGTCATGAAGAATTAGTAAATTGTGAGATAATTTATTTAATAAATAAACTCACGGGAATTTATTGTAGCTTATATTCATGGATTCATGGTCCCCGCATCACCTTTGAGTAAATCATCTTGAATGTCTCAATTAATTGATTTACTTATCAATTAGGATTTTTAAAGTTGACTAGGTAAATTTTGGTAAATTTTACAGAGATATGAGATTTAGATATTAAAAAAGAATGTTTGGGAAAATTTATTAATATTGATAAATTTGAGTCAATATAAATAAATAATATTAAATCAAGTTTCAAATTATAATTATTTAATTTGAAAAAGGATTTAATTAATAAATTGAAAGATAAATAAATACAAAGATTTTGAATTTAGGCCCAATTGAGATTTAAATTCAAAATAAAGAGATTGGGCCCAAGTTCATTTGTGGGATCCCAAGGCTTTGATTTTTTATTTATTATTTTAATTAATTTAAAATTAGATAAAGTCCATTAAGTTGCCTATATAAGGAATATGATATCTAGGGTTTTTAGAAGTAAGCCTAAGTTGATTCATTAGGTAAGTGAAAATCTAGATAGTCTAATCCTTTCTTGGCCACTCACTCTCTTCTTCTTTTCTAGATCTCTATCTCATGTGTTGAGAACCAACCCACACTAGTTATAGGTTGATCAAAGGCTTGGTGAGGAAGATTATGTTGCTGATCTAGTTCAATCTCTTGATAATACATTGCTACAAAAATGAATCAAGGGTTATAGAGATTGAAGGAAGAAGTTGTTCTAGTTCCGCTATGTATTCGTAAGTTTCTACATCTTTGTGTTTATGTTAATTTACGAATCTCATGTTCATTTTTATGTCATGTTATTCTATGTTTCTATTATGGTTTTGGAAAAATAATAGGAAGCATGCATCTAGATTTAAATTCAAAGATCCTACACCAATCGCGCCTTGCTGCCTTACATGCCTGAGCCTTTGTGACTTGGTGCGTTGGTGGATCTTTGAGCACCCCACCAAGTCGATCCCTAAAATTGTAGATCATCATCACACTCTCCTTACTCGAGCCCTAAAGTGATTATTGGCTTCCTTGAATTTGTGGGCTTGGCCAGAATTGTTAATTAGAATTTTAATTTTTAATTAAATTTTGAATTAAGTGGCCCAAGTTCAAAATGGACCTAAATTACCAATTGGACTTTTATTAGTCAAGCTCCATAATTTAAAAAGATTTTTTTAAATTATTGAGGGCATTTATAATTCAATTTTGGGATAGATGACATAAAAATAATAGAAGGCCCAAAAGATGGAGATGAAGATTCTACTTGATGTCTTGATTTTATTTTTATTTATTTTGTAAATTATTGGAATTATTGTAATTATTGTAATTTTTCTAGAAATACCCAAAAAATTTGGCACACATTTGTTTACTTATTTATTTATTTAAATGTTTGAATGTTTTAAAAGTGTTTAATAACATTTTCATGCATTATAACATGTCATTCATATTACCCACACAATATATCTAATTCCAGGATACATCTTGTTGTACCCTAATTTTGGCTCGAGTCATCCACTCAGTTCGGGTACAGCTGGCAAATAAATATACAGAGAAATAACCAAGGAAATGATATATGTTTATTATCCACGTAAGTAACTCTGGGTTCACATGGGCATGTGTGGTGTTAGGCGTCCTTGGTTTAACCTGAGCTATAGACATGAAGGTTGCGAAGCACGAACTCATAATGTTCAAACAATTGTCGAAGTATGAGCTCGGAGAAATATCCAGCTTGTGGTGTCTCTGATATATTGCGTACCTGCAGATCCCCAAAGACTCGGGTATTCTTATACGGTTATTTATGACCAGCTTGTCATATTAAATGTCCCAGATATTAGGAGAACATTTACTTTATGATCAAATCATATCCCATTATAAATGGGAAATATATGTTATAAATATGTAAATCTGTGATTGACTCACACGGTTACCCAAACCTGTCCAAGGAAATTCTCTATAAGTACTGGAAATATTGGACAGGGAAGGGGATGATTATTTTGTGATACTGAAACTCTGCCAAAATAGAGAGAGAAACATCAATAATATAGAACTCGTGGACTAGGTGGATTTTAACCACTGAACCACGTAAAAGATTTGTGTTCTTGTGAGTTCATTTCATCTTTCGTTACAGTTTATTACTAAGCATTAACCAACCTTATTATTTCTTTATATACTGTTGGCGAAAAATCGCGTTAACACATCTCATATCGAGTAGGAAACATGTTTGAATTAGGAATATCCTCTTTGATTATATGCATTAAATGAATCATATAGTTAATCTAGAACAAAGCAATAAATTGATTGTAAGTGTTAAATTCTAGACCTATTTGATAATTAATTTTATTAAATAGCAAATGATATTCTAAATAATTAGAGCATTTATTGACTAGATATTTTAGGACATATTTAGTAAGATGATTAAATCTTGTTTAATGATTTAAATGCTTAATGAAATTAGTAATTATTAGAATATCATTTGGTAAATTAATTTTATTAATTTAATTAATTAAAAAGCATAGGATGTTTTGAGAAAACACATATTAAAAAATAGTGAGTGGGAGAAGGGGTAATAACAATAACTCCTATGGTCTCCATTATTAGTTAACACTCATGTTACATGGAGTTGGCTTCGAGGTGCATTTGTTTGTGTCCCCCTAAGGAAGGTTTCTTACTATGTTATTATTCAAGGTTAACTTCTATATAGAATATGATTGATGATGTATTTCAAGTTTGAATGACCCTAAGATACACTCTTGAGTTAAGTCATTAATTTAAAATAATGAGTTACACTCGCAATGCTTAACCATGCTTTTGAGCGGAATTGTTAATCTTGACCAAACTAGCGATTATTTGTAAGTCAAAAGAGAAAATAGTTTATTTTAAGTTTTCACTTATGAATTTGAGAAGTGTCTCAAAATTAATTTAAGATTAGGCTGACCTACCCTAAGGGTAGTCCATTACTTTTTAAATTAATTTATTGCAAAATTAGTAATTATTGTTTTTATGTGTTATTTAAATTTGTTGCATTCATGCATCATATTTACTATTCCAAAAATTATTGATATCCATAATATATGCTAAATTCATTTTTGTTTTATTTATTTATTTAAGAAATGATGAATAATTCAAACCATATTACTTCTTTACTTGCAAATGAGAAACTTACTGGTGATAATTTTATGAAATGGAAATCAAACATGAACATTGTTTTCATATGTGAAAACCACAAGTTTTTCTTTACTTAATAATGTCCTGAGGTCCCTGCTACCACTGCTCCCAAAACTGCTAGGGAGAAGTATGATGCTTGGATTTTAACCAACAACAAGGCTAAGTGTTACATGCTTGCTAGTATGAGTAATGTACTTAGAAAGAAGCATGAAGATGTGGAAACTGCATATGATATATGGGAGTCTCTCCAAGCCATGTTTCGATAGTAGTCAGATAAATGCAGACATGAGGCTTCTAGAACCTACATGAACATGGAAATGATGAAAGAAGTTTCATTCAGAGAACATGTTCTAAAAACGGTCAATACAATGCATGATGTAGAAGTTCATGGAGCAACCATTGATGAGAGAACTCGAGTTAAATGAGTTGCAGACTTTTGAATCACTCAATAAGAGTAATTCAAAAGTAGAAGAAGCAAATGTTGTTGATTCTAAGCCTTCTTCAAATAGGAAAAATAAGAAGAGAAAGAAATTTCATGACAAGGACAATGAAAAATAGCAAAGGAAGCCTAAAATGTCACCCAAAGGCAAGGAGAACAAATATAACAAAGCTTCATTGTAGAGTTGAGGGTCATTGGAAGAGAAACTGTCCTAAGTATCTCTCCGACCAAAAAGAAAGAAGAAAGGTAAATATTATTTACTTGTTTTAGAAGCCTATTTATTGGAAGATGATACATCATCCTGGATAGTTGATTCTGGTGCTACTAACCATGTTTGCTTTTCTTTACAAATTCTTAGTTCTTTGAGGGAGCTTGCTGATGAGGGGGTGACTATGAGGGTTGGAAGTGGTCAGGTCGTCTCTGCCAAAGCAGTTTGAACAACTCGATTGGAATTTGATAGAATTAATTTCTTGTTTTGTACAATGTTTATTTTATTCCTGGATTTACTAGGAACTTAATTTCAGTTTCTATGTTGCATGAACAATGTTTCGATATTTCTTTAACAAATAATTTGATTGTTATCTCAAGATCTGGCATTGAAATATGTCATGCAAAATCCAATGATGGCTTGTATAAACTTAAGGCAAAAGAGCGATTTATATACAACTCTGAAATGTTTAAAGTTGCAAACCCAAGATCTATTAAATGTCTAAAAACAGACTCTGACAATGAAACATATCTATGGCATTTGAGATTGTGTCATATTGATTTGGATAGAATTAAGAGACTAGCAAAGGAGGGACCTTTAAGAGAATTAACTGTTGGTTCTCTTTCAGTCTGTGAATCCTATCTGGAAGGCGAGATGACCAAAAAACCTCTCTCTACAAAAGGTTCAAGAGCCATAGAACCACTCCAACTCCTATCAGGTTTAGATATTTTTGAATAAATAATTAAAAGAAAATGGTTAGAACACATCTCTGAAATCATGCATTGTAGTTGGCGTGTAACAAGGTCCAAGAATGGTTCTTGAATATTTATTTTATTATTTAAAAATTTATTTTTAATTTGATTTTTTAATTTTAAAAATTTAATTAATTCTTTTATAAGTCTATCAGATGGAAATAGTTTCATAAGACTTTTGACAGAGAAAAAATATATGGTATAATTTTTCTCTATCCCCAAAAATGGTCTCAAACCTAATATTCCAAGATCTCATGAGTTGAGAATATCTTGAGAATCAGAAAATTTTCCCTACCATTACTCTACGTGCCCACACACGTCTTGAGGTGTAGAGATATATCCTTGAAGATCTTGGTCTGAGTATTTCAAAGACTTCTTTGGATTGGATGTATGTTGGAGATACAAAAAGATAGCAAGGATTCTTAATAGTTTTTCAACTGGTAAATCCTCATCTTTTTATTTCTCTACGATTAACTTTTTGCATGTTAATGGATCCGATTATTTAAATTTTGTTTAAATAAATATTTTTTTGAAATCTCTGGGCCCAACACCTTGTGCTTTCCGCTGCGCACATGGTAAACCAGTTACCAAAATATAGTTGAGCTCGTGTTTTTAGGGTACAACAGTCTACATAGTTAGAATTTTCCAAACTCTTCTTTGTTCGTTTTGTAGAAGACGACATGGACCTTAAAAGCACCTTTAAGACAAGTTTCGGTCCTGTCATTAAGAAGTAGCAGGTCTCGAAGAAGGTCACCTCTGGGGTTGGTGCTTCAATGGGAACTCAGGCCCAGGTTAAGGAGACCACGTCCTCGGAATCACAAGCTTTAATGGTAATGATTAAGGATACTCCTCCCCCAGCTCCCCAGTTCCTCAAGTTATCTAGGAAGCTCCTCTGGTTGGCATCCCAGCTCTTTATATCGAGGTGGGAAAATTTCTCAACCATCTAAAAGCTCTGTTCTAGGGCCTTACTAGCCAAGTGGTCACACAACTGAATCAGTTCTCCATTAAGGGGATGGAAGCAATTGAGGGAGAGCTCGCCTCGTCTGTTCTGAACTACGCCTTGGGGATGTGTTTGAGCGTGAGTTTCATTACTTCTTTCTCATAACTTATCCCACATTTTCTATAGTCTAACCCTTCATTTATATTCTAATGCAATCATGTTTTGCTCAGATCTGGGCTAGAGAACAAATCTATTCCGCCTTTGCCACAGCAGAGCCATCCCCGAAGGAGCTTGGCGAGGTCAGGGACAAGTGTAAGTATATCGATGACAGAACTTCTAAGGAACAGGAGCAAGCTCGTGGAATAATTCAATGACTTGGGGAGGATATGAAAACTTCCAGGATCAATGAAAAGATTGCCAAGGTGCAGGCCATGGAAGTGATCCAAAGTCGCGACCAACTTAAAGGGAAAGTCAATGAGTTCTAGTTGAAGGTATAGAAAGTCGATGCACAATTTGAGGAGCTCCACTTACCAAAGTCTCTAGAACAAATGTTTTGCTGGGTCTGGTGCTTTAACCAGGAAGGTGACTTCTCCTTCCTAGATGCTGAGCTATGGGGGCAATACCTCGCAAAATTCCAAGAGCAACTGGCGAAAGAACCAGTCGAGAACGTGGACACGACCTCGGGGGCCAAAGGAAGTGAAGGTGGGGATGAGATTTCTTCTCATGAGCACGTTGCTGGAGCTCAGAGTTGAAGGCCTCGCCCATTCATGCTTTATATGTGTTTTCTTTTTGGGGATGCTTCCATCCCTTGTAATTGGGTTTTTTAGGCCGACACAATTTCCGTAGGACACAGCTCGAGGTTAATTATCCTCATTTAATTTATACATGCTTTCCTTATATATGTTATTTTTTTATGTTTAATCTTTCTGCTCTCCCTTCCAATTAATTATTATCATGTTTATAAACCTTGAAGTTTTTATACACTTGCATAGTTGTAGGGAGTGCTGTTTAGTTCGAGACATGTGCTTGATGGCTTAACCAGATAATTTCTAGTCATTGACCTAGTTATATCTAGGAGTTTTGATCACCTATTTGCACATACTTGTCAGGATTCAAGCCTCGAACCTGGTTTAGCACCAGGATTGTTGTACCTAGTTAAAATTCTAGGATTTTTATAGTTGCTTTGAATTTTCTTAACTTAGTTTCCATTTGGAATTGCTTTGAAAACTCGAGCTTTAAAAAGCCTCAGACTTTCCAAATTCTAAGTTGCAAAAATTTAACTTAAGTTTGCATAATATTTCAAAGACTATCGAGGGTTATATGCCCCTCAGGCGATCAGGATTTATAAATATTCTAGATCACTTTTACATAATCAGTTCGTGCTAAATAACAAGAATAAATTGAAAAATTCTTGCAGCGTGTTTAAATTACATGTCAACCTCATACTATTCAAATTCACACAAACAAAAAACATGGCTTTTTACTTAAGCCTTATAGAAGATGAAATAAATAAAGTCTAACAAAAATTTCCTATCACTGGTAATACTTCTTGAAAGCCTCTCTCCATTTAACTGAGCTAGTTTGAAGGTTCCTTCTCGTAAAATATCCACGATCTGATAGTGTCCATCTCAATTCGGTCTGAGTACACCGTCTTTAGGGTCTTTGTTAGCTAGGAATACCCTTTGAAGCACTAAATCTCCTAGTTCGAGTCTCCGCTCGACCTTTGTTGGTAATGGGTGAGCCACAACTGAGATTCTTCTCGTCATTAAGTAGGTCGTGATTTCATTCCTGGTCAAAGGTTCTCTGCCTATGTGATGTCACCATAGCCTCGTCTGGGAGCATAGCTTCGCTTCCAAAAGTTATAGAGAGAAGGGGTATGCCTAGTGGAGGTGAGATGGGAGGTATTGTAGGCCCATAGCACTTGTGGGAGTTGTTTAGGCCATAGCCCTTTAGCATCCTCTAATTGTTTCATTAAACTCACCTTAAGAATTTTATTTAATACCTCGACTTACCCATTGGCCTGTGGGTATGTCATTGAAGAGAAACTCTTCAGTATGTCGTATTTCTCGCAGAAAATCATGAACAGATTGCTATCAAACTGAGTTCTATGTTTAGACATGATCTTCTTTGGGAGTCCAAAATGATATATTATGTTCTTCACTAAAAACTCTAGTACTCTCTTCGAGGTTAAAGTTGCTAGAGGTTCGGCCTCAACCAACTTTGTAAAGTAGTCAATTGCAATGACTGAATAGCAAACTTTTCATTTTCCAGTAGGCAACGAGCCAATTAGGTCGATCCCCCATATAAAAAATGGCCAGGGTAAGGAAATCATGGTTAACTCCATGGGTGCAACTCGGCCAATGGAGGCAAAGAACTGCCACTTGTCACACGTGAGGACATATAAGGTTGAGTCCTTTTTTAGTGTGGGCCAAAAGTAACCTTGTCTTAGAATCTTCAAGGCCAAGCTTTGCCCCATAGCATGGTCTCCGCAAAATACTTCATGGATATCTTTGAGGATAGCCTGCACTTCCTCAGGCAGAATACATCTTAAAAGAGGCCTAGAATGACCTCGCTTGTACGAAATTCCCTCAACTATAACATACCTCAGGACCTGGTGTAGCCATTTTCGTGCGTCATTGTGGTCTTTGGGAAATTTTCTGGACGTGACGTATTCTACTATTGGGGTCATCCAGGTCAGTCCTTTGCAAATTATTCTGACCTCCTTCGATTCCTCTTCTATGCTCAATTTTTTAAAAAATTCCACAGGGACCACACTCAATGCGTCTGCTTCTTTAGCGGTGGCGATTCAGGCTAGAGCGTCAGCATTGGTATTCTGCTCGTGAGGGACTTACTCGTTGGAATAAACTCAAATTCTGGTAGCTCGCTTTTTAACATAGCAAGATAAGCTGCCATTTTGATTCCTTGATCTTGATATTCCCCTACAATTTTATTAACCACGAGCTGAGAATCAATGAAGCATTGAATTGCTTTTGGTTTTAGCTCCTTTACTACCCGAACTCCAGCCAACAGAGCCTCATACTCCACTTCATTGTTGGATGCATGAAAACCGAGTCTGAGAGCCATATGGAAGCGATGCCCATCATGTGTAATTAGGATCATTCCAGCTCCATATTCATTTTTGTTGAATGATCAATCAACGAAGAGTTTCCACAATTCTCGTACTGGTTCCCTCATAGGTTCGTCCTAGAACCCAATACATTCAGCTAAAAACTCTGCGAGCACTTGGCCCTTTATCGCTATTTGTGGCTTATACAATATCTCGACCTGACTGAGTTTCATAGCCCACTTTAACAAACGTCCCGATTCTTTAGGCTTTTGCAAGACCTGCCTTAAAGGTTGATCACTTAAGACGTGTATAGTGTGGGATTGAAAATACGACATGAGCTTCCTTGAAGCCAAAATCTGCAGAACGTGAGCTTTTCAATCAAAGGATATCGGGAGCTAGCTCCTAGAAGCCTTTCTCTTATGTAGTACACTGGTTTCTGCGTCCAATTTTCTTCTCGAAGTAACACAGCGCTAACCGCATTCTCCATTATTGCAAGTACATGTATGGACATTCCCCAGCAACTTGTTTTGATAAAACAGGGGGTTTAGCGAGATGCTTCTTCAGATCGTGAAATGCATGTTCTCATTCTCCTTTCCATTCAAATAGTCTATTTCCCGTGAGCATATTATAGAAGGGAAGAAATTTGTCCGTGGACTTGGATATGAATTGATTTAAGCCCGCGAATTTTCTAGTTAGGCTTTAGAATTCTTTCCGCGACCCAGGCAACGCTATTTCTAATAGGGATATGATTTTTTCAGGATTTTCCTCGAAAAATTTCCCTGATGAGACCCCAATGGTACATTTTTGTGGTTTTAGCTTCATATCATACTTTCTCAGTATGCCAAAACATTCTTCCATATCGAATACATGGTTATTGGTAATTTTTTACTTGACGAGCATGTCATCAACATACACTTCCATGTTTTCCCGATCTCGTCCACAAAAATTTTGTTGACATGCCTCTTATACGTGGCACCAGCATTCTCTAGCCCAAATGGCATAACTTTATAGCAGTATAAATTGTGTTCATTCATGAAGTTGGTTCTCTCTTGGTACACATGATTCATTGCGATCTGGTTATATCCAAAATACGTGTCCATGAAGGACATGAGCTCATGGTCGGTCGTTGCATCAACTAGCTAATCTATTCTTGGTAGTGGAAAATATTCTTTTGGTTATGCTTTGTTGAGGGTAGAGAAGTCAATGCAGGACCTCCATTTTCCATTTGGCTTTGGAACCAGAATGGGGTTGGCAATCCAGGTCAGATACTTTTCCTCCCTAATAAATCCGCATTTCAGTAGGCGAGCAACTTCTTACTCTAAATCCACTCCTCGCTCCTTCCCCAATAGCCATTGTTTCTGTTGCTTCATAAGCATATTTTTGTCATAGTTTAGGGTGTGCATAATCACACATGGACTGATTCCCACCATATCTTCATGTGATCAAGAAAAGACATCGAGGTTTTTTCTCAAAAAATCGACCAGTTCCTTCTTTTGTTCAACTATTAGATTCTTTCCAATCTTTACCACTCTCGAAGGTTTCTCTTGATCGACAATTATTTCTTCTAGCTCCTCTAAAGCCTAGAGCTCATATCAGTTTTCACCTATCCTTGGGTTTATTTGCTCTGGTTGGGTGACCCCATTTTTTGCCACCTGAGGTTCTTCTGACTCTTCTGCAATTACCATTTCCTGAGGCTCCTCATTCTCTTCAATTATCACCATGGCTTGCTGCTCGAGTTGTGATTTTCCCTTCATGGAAATGCTCTAGCATTCTCTGGCAAATAGTTGATCCCTCTTACTGTGATATCCCCGAGGACGAGGGGAACTTAATGGCCAAATGGAGAACATAAGTTATGGCTTCAAATGCCATCAGAGTTGGTCTTCCCAAGATTACATTATAGGTAGCTAGACACTTAATTACCACGAACTTGAGCATCTTGGCAACAGCTCGTGCTTCATCTCCCATAGTTACTACGAGCTCGATCGTTCCTATTGTTGTCATTCCTTCTCTAGAAAACCCATAAAGTTTCATGGAGGTCACCTTAATATCGGCTACAGATAATCCCATCTTTTCTAGAGTGGACCTGAATAACACATTCACTGAGCTTCCAATGTCAATCAGGATTCTTCTTACTCTCCGGTTAGCGAGCTGAATTGTTATAAATAACAGATCATTATGAGGGAATTGGACGTGGCAAGTGTCTTCTTCCATAAAAATGATTGGTTGTTTATCCAATCGTTGTTGTTTAGATAACCTCAATTTCAGAGTAAATATTGCGCCCCATTATTTTTTAGCTCCTGAATATATCTGTTTTGAGCTCCATTGCTCGTACCTACTGGATGAGATCCACCTGCAATGGTGACTAAATCCACTCCTTCGACATGAGGAGGGATTATGTGGTTGCTTGGTGTTGGGAGAACTGGTGTTGAATTGGCTTGGTGTCTCATAGCTGGTTGAGGGTTTTGCATTGCTGGTTGCTTAGGAGCTACCCTGTTCCAAGCATATTGCACTAACGGTCCAGCTCAGATGAGTGTCTCATTCTCATCTTTTAATTTATGACATTCGTTCGTGTTATGGCGAATGTCGTTATGAAAATGAAATTTTTTTGTTGGATCTCTCTTTGCATGCTAGTGTTTCAGGACTCTAGTTTCTTCCAAGGAAAACATGCAGAAATAGCCAGATAAATGTGTTCCCGTGTATCTATTAGGTCGCTATACGTGGGGAAGATAGAAGTGTACTTCTCCCTGGGCTTATTCTTCATGGACCCAGTCTGGTCGCCCTCACCATTCCCCTTTCTTTTGTTTTTCCTTACCTAGTTTTTATGGACCACGGGCTAAACCGTAGCTACAACATCCATCACCACTCCAATGGGCTGAATAGGAATCTAGCTGGTTCCCATGATTGTAGACTCTGCGTCCTCCATGTTGGTCCATTCCTAAGCTCCAGCCAAGAATTCGTCTGTACTCTTAATCCCTTTCCTTTGGTGTTCCTTCCACAATTCACCTCCGATAATGATTCTTGACTGCATGGTCATGAGCTTGGCACTATCATCAGCGTCCATAGCTCGAGCTGCAATGTTTGTGAACTGGTAAATGTACTCCTTAAGGAATTCACCTGGTTGTTGTTTTATATTAGCTATGGAGTTGGCCAATAATCGAACTTCTTTCCCAGCTCGAAACAAAATTTTGAACACTGTTGATAACTGTTTCCATGAAGTACTCGAGTGTCTTTTAAACTGTTTGAACCATAGCTTGGTTGTTCCTGTCAACGTGGTTGGGAACAGGACACAGTGCAGGTCGATGTCAACGTTGTGGGCACTCATCAAAGTGTTGATGGTCCCGATGTGGTTTAACGAGTTAATTGTTCCGTCGTACATAGGCATGTTGGTGATTTTGAAGCCCATGGGATAGGGAGCTGCTATGATATGAGGAGAAAAAGGCTCGTGCTCCTCATCAGAATCACAATCATCCATGTTTTTCCCATACATAAGTCTCTTCATTTGTTCCTACATCAAGGCCAACCGTTCAAGGGTGGGATCATTCGTCTCTAGATTTTTTGGGAATTGGTTATCAGTTCCCATCTTATCTTGTGCGTTATGTGGGTTATTGTCTCTCCAAGCAGGAGCTCTGTTAGGCAGAATATTCCCATTATCACGCATGATTGACTGATCTCCCATCGTCTCAGCGTAACTCGAATCATTGTAACGGGTTGACTATCCTCTTTGCGCGTTTAGATGGTGACACAGGTCGGACTGGGATTGGAATGTAAGCTTTGGATCGAGCTCAACTGATTTCTCAAATCGGTCTCATGTCTCTAGGAGTGTGATTTGTGTACACTCCTGGTTCTGCCCTCACGATGGCTCTCTATCCAATAGCTACAATCCGCAAACCTTACTGCTCTCGGTTGAGGTCTTGGGGAATGATTGTTCCAGTGAGATTATGGGATGTATACATCTTTTGCGGGGACAAAATTTCTCGTGAAACATTCCTTAGTGGGCAAGGAGGTGTCGATGACGTATAACCGGTGGAGGGTGCCTTATTGGCAAGGCAATTCATCTTCCGTCAGGACGCAACTGATTAGCTCGCCAATTATCTAGTCTGATTTCTAAACTTACTGGCAATACATATTTGTTTCTTTGCACCTGAGTTGTTGGTTGAGGAGTTGGTGGATTTACAGGGACCTCCACCCTTCTCGATGCGGTCTGAGCTCGCCCTTTCTGACTAAGCTAATTTCTGGGGGTGTGAGCCACTTGTTCATTCCTCCTATTATTAGGAAGTGGGTTGTTTCTAGGGTTTTGTTCAAAAGGCATGGAGCTCAGGTTTGCTGTTTTGATAGAATGGCTCACGTTGGGTCAACTATTCCTATGGGACCAAGATCGGTGGGACCCACTTTGCCTCCTTCCGACATTCTCTTTAGTTGTAGGGAAAGGTAATCAAGCCATTATCTCATCTATTCTTCTGTTAGCATGGGCGAGGTGGCTCCTTAAGTGGGCATTCTCCATTTTGATGGCAGTCAGATACCTAGGATTTGGGTTTGGAGGACGCAAAGCTGAACTTCTAGTATCGTCTTGGTTGAGGTATTGTTTTCCAGGACGGTGCTACATTGAGGTGCCCTCTCCAGTAGGGTATGGTAATCTCCATGATCTCCATGTCTTTCTGATTTATTGTCGTGCATTGAACAAGTTACCACCATGTTGAGTGTTGCGTCAAATATTCTTTGACAAGTTTCAAGCCTAATCTTCTCTTAATGGAACCATCAATCTATTGATGTGGTTTTTCGGAAATATGGATTAAGAAATCCAATTTGAGAGATCAAGCTTGCTCATAAACCGTAAATGTAAACTCAAAATTTTAACATGATTCAGTGGTTAAAATCCATCTAGTCCATGGGTCACTCTTATTCTTGTTTAGGAACTCTTCAACAAATTGTTTATGACAATTTTAGCAGTGTTTTGGCATACAAGATGTCCAATATTGGGTAATCATACAATAAATGGTAACTTACAGAATTGGGTAACTCCCAAAATAAATGGATACATAAATACCCTAATCAAGCCTATTGCCGTTTATATTGATCTTTAAATAATTAACGATTATACGCATGTACTACACATATTGGGCATCCGAGTCTGTTGGGATTCTTCCATATGCACATCCTTGAACCACCACGAGCTAGATGAAACTCTCGAAGTAGTTATGATTGGAGTAGGATGGCTTGACTTAGATAATGCTCGAGCTAGATGAAGGAAATCTGGATGTTGGACACCTCGATCTCTAACATTGGCATTTCAAATGATTTGGAGGATCTTGGGCTGTCCCAGACCTAGTGACACAACCTCGAGTTGTCTTATCTGGAGTCAAAGAAATACCTCTGAAGTCTTGTAAACTTTATTTATTACATGTCAGTTATACCCCGAGCAAGATAATTGAGCTTGCATTTTTTAGGGTACAACACAATTCCTCTCAGAAAGGTATAGATTCCTTATATGTATACTATTCCCCAGCCACTTACATCAATGAGTCCCCAAAACAAAAGTTTCAGCTTGATCATTTGACAAACCATAACGAGTTAATTAAAGGACTCAAATGACATAAGCATGAGTTCATAGTAACATCAGAATTGAGATCAATTAATATATGATCATCTAATTGATATGTTTAATTAATACTTAAAACAAAAAATATATTTAACTAAGTATTAATAACATATCGAGTCCAATTCTGTATAACCACATTATACAAAGTACCTCCACTAAGATGTCCCACTACATCAGTAATCCAAATCTAGATTACATGTATTCATAATACTAATGAATTGTACTGGCAGTATTTAATCCAAAGATTCCATATAACTTTGTTTCACCGTGAACTATTTAAATTAGTTCCCTACAATCTTAATCTTCTCCTACCAATACATGATTATAGCAAAATAGAGAATATGAGAATTTTATGATATTCATATAATATTATTCAAATAATAACAATAAACAATCAATATATGCAAAAATTCATCTCAATTATTTAATTCATAAAGATAGTGTCTAATACCCCAGCAAGCTCACTCTCGTGGCCTTGAACTTGAAGTTCAAGCCTATTCTTATCGTCTTTGGCCCAAGTGAGCTCACTCCTTGAAGCCTTGAGCTCTGATTTTAGGTGAGACACTTCAGTCATGGAAATGTTAGACGGTGAGCAGTAATGAAATGCTGCATACACAAAAAACAGACACAAATGATAGTGGAAAAAGGGTTAGCACAGATGAAAAAGAAGTAACCAAGTATGCAAATGGGCAAGTACTAAAAAGCTCACTTGAGTAGCAAACTTCAAGAGAACCTCACTCAGATCATCCTCTCTAGAGTCTAAAATGTCCCTCCACTCAACCTCAGAAAGTACCTTTGCCTTGCGAATGAATGCCTCCCTATGCTGAGTAGGCAAAGAGTGTATCCATGAGGTAGAGTTCATCCCCCACTCTGCTGACCAAGAATAGTGATCAGAACCACTTTTTGAATGCGATGGAGAATGAGTAGATCTAAACTCCCTTACCACATGTGAAAAGTGGATGCGGGATCGAAGCCCAGCAGGAAGTTGTGGACTAGCCTCATCAGGCCGAGAAGAGGCTGAAAACATTGGATCATGTGACGAATTAGGGAGTGGACCGGTATGAGAAGGAGAAAGCATAGAAAAATACCTCTTCAACTGAGTAGGGGGCAATAGTAGGAGACACATTCTTGGCAGAGGCTAATGCTAGAATAAGAATAATATGGGATAATGAAGGACCACCATTTTCCTTCGATACAACCTCGAGGCTACAAGTTTTGATCTCAAAAAGCTTCCCATTAATAAGTGGCAGGAGAAAAGTAGGCTAGCTAGCTGAAAGTAGGCCATACTTGTGGAGGCTAGCCTTGATGAAAATGTTCTTAGCCCGCTTATCTGAGTCAGGCACTCAAGCAATGTCCATGAGACGATTGAGAACATCCTTGACAATCTTAGGGGAATTCCCAACACCTGAAAAAGAAAAGGGAGAGACAGGATGGAATTTCTCATATGGTAAGTTTCAAATAAAAAGAGAAATTCACCGCCAAAGGAATAACATAACAAGAAAAATGAAAGTGCCTGACATATGGAAATATCTATGTAAAGTAGAGATGCTCTTGGTAAAGAAAAAAACTCTGCTTGGAGCTCCCTATGTTGGAGATAGACCCAGCTGTTGTGAAAAATAATTACAATGCTTGCAAGTGCACAGATCGAATAAGTAGTAAAGTAGTCCCAAAGACAGATATCATCCCACAAGGATTAAAATCAATTAAATAGATTAATTATAGAAAATACTGAATCCTAAATTTATCTAAGCAATCACTTTCGAAAGATAACAAAAACTTGAAATAGAATTTGAATTTTAAAGAACAAATAGTTAAATGTGAACAAACTCAATATAATAACAATTGTTAAGGTTTCGACTTCATTCTCTAACAATTCTAACTCTAATCATTAATGTGCCTAATTCTATCCAATATTTTCAAGAACCTAGAGCTTTATTTTATCTCTATACCCTCTCTCAAGTGCCGCATAAAGAATGTGTAAGTGACAACTAGCCTATATCTCTATACAACCATTTATCCACACCTTCATTAAGTTCCACTATAGAAACAATCCTAAATATTCCACCTCTCAATTTCCCAATCTTTAATTATTTAGGCTACCTAGATCCATTCTTATCTCTCGATCTCACATAATCTAAGTTATTCAACTCGCTGCCAGATTTTTTTAATGTTCCCCTCTCGAGTAATAATTTCCACAATCTAAATGGAACCCTAATTATAATAATATACTATAAAACAATATAAATATCACAATTAAAGCAACAATAATTCAAAGTAGAACACAAGAACAATATTGGACTAAATTAAACTTTGAATTAAATCATAAATATAGAATCATATCAAGAGATTCGTTTACACCCAAACAAACAAGAAAACTAGCCACACATAATAAGGTTCATAATCTCAAAATATTGTAATTAACCAGAAAAATCAAAGAAATAATCAAAACTAAAGAACTTCGTTGATATGGCTTGATTCACTTCTTAGATCTTCCACATATGAGTCTTCTTTCCAAATGTGTTTCCCCTTCTTTTTATGTGTATTTTGTTCTTGCCCCAGCCTCTGGAAACGTCCTTGGTCGACTTCCTTTCGAATTAAAATTAAAAACGCGTAAAAAATCAAGTTTCTCGATCTTTGTGGTGCAATAGGCGACATATCACGGTTATCCAGCGACACATCGCCTGTGACAAGCGATGCATCACCATATTACAAGCGACATATCACTTGGCTCTCTGCCCAGGTGCGCTTTTTTCCCGTCTTGTTGCAACTTTTCGCCTCTCAGAAAGCGACGTAACACCTCCTTCTCTGACTTCAACACTTGAAATAGTGTACAAAACACTGAATTATTCAATTCCTACACACTTAAGGGAAACTCATCAAAACTATACAAATTTTAAAAAATAAATAAACCATCTTAGGTACAAAAGCCATATTTGAGAGCATAAAATCTGCACTCATCACACCCCCAAACTTGAATGGTTGCTTGTCCTCAAGCAAAATAGATTCTCAATAATTGCAAACCATTATCAACACAAAAAATTCTCAAAACAACTAAAACGAACATTACCTAATTTTTACAAAAAAATAGAAATAAAAATAAAAACTAAACAACCAAATCGAGAATGTTCATTTAGACGCAAAGCATAACATCTCAAATTACTAACTCTCTTTCAACCACTCAATATGTGAATCAAAACGGATGACTAGAATTTCAACAAACCAATACTCAACTGTTAATATTGCTATCTCATTGTGCGCCAAACATATCTAATAATCTCAAACAAATATGCAACTCGTATGCATCGAGACAAATTAATGAAACAATCACATATTCAAACAACCATAAGCTCAACTTATCTACACTAATGTAAATAAAATATTATGCAAATCAAGAAGACTTTATTTTGCTTATAACATTAGGCTCAGGACAATGGTAGATGAAAAAGACACATTTAGGCTTACTTTCACACCATAAATTTATAAAAGAACTAACTTTATACTATAAGGCTTTCTTTCCCAAAACATTATTTTCATTCTTTCATTCTGTGCATCTATTTTGCCCCAATGAGTTCCAACTCCCCCAAACTTGTTTCTTTTCATTCTTTTTCAATTTTTTTTTAAATATTCATATTTTTTTCTTTTCTTTTCGTCTATTTAATAGAAAAGAAACTTTACAAACAATACAATGGAAGTGTAATTCTCTTTTCTCATTGAAGACACAACACATCCTTTCTCAAATTTAACTATCATACATACCCCATTCCCCACTTAACCTCATAATTTAATACAATTGAATCCTACACTTATGGTGCAAAAGAGGGTATAAGGATCAACATCAATGAAGTTGAAATTTGTATAATCACAAGTTCAAGATGTGTTTAAACAGCAAAGAATAAAATGTCAATATTATGCTCAAAAAGGGAAACAAAGAGAATATATATATATATATGTTAGCTTTTCAGCTCAAACGATTCAAAGAAAATGCCTCTATCATGTATACATACACAAAGATCTAGGATTTCGCCTTAGCAAGTTGCTCAAGCAAGTTCTAGTTGTCTCTATGTCCATCAAAATGAACCCAAGTCTCTACAATACCCACAAAGCCACATGTTGAATAGAAATCATAAAGAGACACGACAAAGAAAATATCAAGGAAAGAAAAGAAAACCCCACGGTCCAACTAAGGATCGTCAACCATATCATCACTGTCATAAACAACTGGTGACTTCACGGGCTCTGGAGAGCAGTATGGGTCATGAAACATGCTCTAAAAAGTAGGGAAATGACTTGCAGGATACTGCTAGTGCCATTGATCATAAACAGTCGCCTTATATTTATAAAAATGAAATTGACGCTCCTGCATATCGGAAACACGAAATACTCTAATTGGGAAACTCTAGGTTAGATAACCTCTCACCCTGCTGAACCAGTAAATGACCAATATCATCAATACTATAGTGTCTATCCTCATCAAGCTAAGACGAGGAAGAAGCACGCTAAGCCTGCCCATCATGAGCATGTTGTCGAACCTGAGTATCATAATTAGGTTGTTGGAAAGTATCAGGTGGCAGTCTTAGACGTTGACGTGGAGCAGCAGGCGATTGTGGGACATTCTCAAGATCATCCACCTCAAATCCAAGGCTAGAAGGACGAGGAGTTCCACCTTGCCAGAATGAACCATGAGTCGAATTACCATGAACAATAGTGGTATTTTGCAAACAGGGCTCAATCTCATTCATCAGATCACCAGCCGCCCGACATAACCTAGTAATCAGACTGGCATGACCATGGCTACCAGTAGTAGTAGCAACCCTCATAATTTTCAAAATACTGTTAATTCCAACATCTATAGACTTTCCCGCACAAATACAATACAACAAAAGCATCCTGTCAACCAGAATCTCAGACTTATTGGTAGAGGGCATTAATGTGGAACAAATAAAACTATTCCAAGAATTTTCATAAGGATTCATCACTGTGCTAAGCACATTACGAGGCACCATCACATCAGTACTAGAATAATTACAAACCACACCAGGGGAGCAAACTGACTTAAAATAAATCTGTAATCAGGTTCCACACTCACCATAGTATGATAGTCGTCATCCGAAACACTTGGT
The DNA here is from genome assembly GCF_963169125.1 of Humulus lupulus. Lineage (NCBI taxonomy): Eukaryota > Viridiplantae > Streptophyta > Magnoliopsida > Rosales > Cannabaceae > Humulus > Humulus lupulus. Next base: position 139,678,931 of record NC_084797.1, on the reverse strand, counting down.
AACCCATAATATGCATTAATCATCGACGGAGAAAAATGTACCATTCGACCTCTTACCATCACATAATTTTTCTCTCTTTGTTGGGTGCCATTAGCATAAAATTCTCTAACCACACTAATATTGCCCATAATGGAAACCACACATAAGCATTTCCATCCACGTTCTTGAATCATGCTCAACAAATTTCCATCACGCAGCGCCGGCTAAAAAGAAGATTCCATGATTATTTTGTTATTCCAATCATTATACAACTTATATTTAGCCTTTGCCTCATCATTCACAAAATAGTGTTGTACAATAAAGGACACCGAGGTAGAGGCCTTAGTTCTCTTATTTTTAAGCCCCATAGGCAATAATCAAAGACCCCCAAAACCACTCTAAAGATCAACAACACACTTGAACCCAAACTACCTCTCACAAAACACCAAATTCTCCCCCAAACTTCAATGAAAAGCACCAATCATAAAAAAATACCAACATCCCACATATACTAAATCAATGCATAATCTCCAAAATCAATCACCCCCAAACTTGCTAAAGTATCTCCAAGCATAAAGAAATTAAAACCACCAAAAAAATTCAAGTAATTCCTCAAAAATCAACGGAAACTGTCATTGGAGCATATTATCAAACAATTGATATGCATTAAAGAACCACACACCTCCAACACCTCTATAGACATTAAATCTTCTTTAAAAGTACATATCATCACACAAAACAGTCCAATCATCCAATTATCATCAAAATAAATCAAAGAAGAAAACCAAAAGAATAGAAAAAATCTTACTTAGGATGGAATGGAAACCCTTGTTCATCTCCATTTTTCCATTGAGAAAAACTTGAGAGAGATAGTGTAAAGTAATAAATGATAGAAATAAATCCAGGAAAGAGTAATGTGATGAGAATGAATCATAAAAGATGAGAGTGATGATGAAGAGGAAAAAAATGATGATGGTGATAGAGAGCTTGAAGAAGAAGAAGAAAAGAAAGAATGGGAGAATATTAGAGAAAAAAATGAAGAGAAATAAAAATAACTAAGTAAATAAGGAAAAAAAAAAGAAATAAAAATAACTACCTACTAAAAAAAATGTGACTTGTGCTGATTTCCTTTGTTTTTTTTTACAGAAGTGGCGATGTGTCGCCACTCACCAGGAAATGCATCGCCTGGTGCAATTTCTGAAGGGCTGCAATTACAACCCAGGCAATGCATCACCTGGAAGAGGCAACACATCACAGGGATCTCTGCCAAAATGACCAAAATTCAATTTGTGGCGATTCATCGCCACTGTTCAAGTGATGCATCGCCTAAACTCTTTTTTTTTTTAACTAAATTAAACGTAAAAATTGAACAAAATCTGAAGAAAAAAAATCAAACTCTAAGAAAAATGAACAAAAATAATTTAAAAAGATGGGTTGCCTCCCATTAAGCGCTTAGTTTAAAGTCTTTAGCAAGACCTTGTACCACAACACCGTAACTAGTCATCCCCAAGCATAACTCTTGCTATTTTCTCCACCTCTCCTCCAAAATAATGCTTCAACTGTTGGCCATTCACTTTGAAAGCAGGTTCATCACCTCGTTGAATCTCAACGACTCCGAATGGGAAAACAGGAATAACCGTGAATGGTCTTCACCAACTAGACATTAATTTACTGGGAAAGAGTTTAAGATGGGAATTGTATAAATGAACCTTCTCTCTAGGTACAAAATCTTTGCGAAGAATGTGCTTATCATGCCATTTTTTCGTTTGCTCCTTATAAATCTATGCATTCTCATAAGCTTCTTGAAAAATTTCTTCTAACTCATTAAGTTGAAGAAGTCTTTTCTTTCCCAAAGCTTTCAAATCAAAATTAAGCTTTTTAATGGCCCATTGTGCACGGTGCTGAAGCTCAAATAATAAATGAATAGGTTTCCAAAACACAATCCGATAAGGAGACATGCCTATATAGTAACGACCCTTAAAATATACAAGACCAAATCATGTGAAAATTTAAAACTTTTTTACTTTTAACTCATTGTACCAAAAATCCATACAAAAAAAAAAAACTTTTAAAAGATTGTGTGCACACACTTTTAGTTTATCAAATGGGATTACAACTACTCTTTTATGGAGTTAAAGCAAAACAAATGTCATAAGAGAAATAACAAGCTCCCATCATTTCTTTTCAAAATGGTGTTCCATCAAAAACCTCCCTAAGTCGGGCCACATGTACATATCCATAAGCAAGCTCCGGTGCTCATTGCTCCACTTTGCTTTTACACTTACCTACAACATGAAACAACTAGGTAAGCAAAAATTCTTAGTAAGAATAACCTTGGACACAAATATACTACAACCAGTAACGGGTTGCACTAAGGTAGTTGTCACTATCGATCATTAGGGTATTGGATAGATTCCAATCAGAATCAAATACTTTGATTGTACCTAGCAAACAACGTTACACATATCATGATAACCTGCACTCAGAAAATTCTAGAACATTCGAGATATATAACACATATCACAACTAATCCATGACTCAACAGCAAGGGATCCAGGCCTATACCCAGTTCCAACATTTATGTCCTGGCTCCAATCCGGACTATATTACCTTTGTCCTAGCTCCATCCCGAACTATATTTTTTAACGTGTCCTGACTCCAACCCGGACCATATTTGTTAGGGAAACTTATACAGGATCTTTATTTATTTTGATGTAGATCTAATATTAAACAAGTTAATATGAGACAACCTAGAACATGTTTCTAAAATTGAATTCAAAGAGAAATAAATATAAGAATACTTACATTATACGCAGCGGAATAATAGAATCCTTCCTTCAGTTTCTCTAACCCTTGTATCCTTTCTGTCACGGAGTATTACCAAGAAACTGAACAGATCTTCAATTTTCTTCACAGTCTTCCAAAGTATCCTTAGAATAACCTACACTAGAGTGGGAAATTCTCAACACATGTGATAGATATAGAGAGAAGAAGAGAAAAGAACAGTAAGGCTTAGAAAAAGGACTTATGTTTAGAGAGAGAATCTAAAAACTATCAGAAACTTGTGTTTTGACTTATGTTTTCAACTCTCACTTAACATTCCTTTTATAGACTCAATTAGGTCATTTATTTAATTAAAAATCAATAAAATAATAGCCAATTAACAACCCTAGGTCGAAATTATCATGGACTTTAGGCCCATTAAATTTCCCATTTGATTATAAGCCCATTGGACTTAAAATCAAGGCCTGTATTATTTTCGATTGATTTAGTTAATTAAAAAATTATTCAAATCCTTTATCAAATTAATTATTTATAATTTGAACATTTATTTAAACTTATTTATTAATTTAGATACAAATTTATTTTAATTAATCAATCTGCCCTAATTTCTCTTTTCTTCTCTAAATTGTATAACATTGTGTAACTATTCAAATTTGATCTGGTCCACTTTGATAATTCTAATTGATAATTAAATCAATTAATTGAGACTATCTAGATGATTTTATCCAAGGTACAGTGGGTACCATGGGCTTATGAAATCAAGCTCCAATAAGTTATCATAAATCTAACAAATAAATTTACTAACTTATTAATTTATCGTGACTCCACTAAAGACTCGGAATTGCACTCTTGAATTCATAGGACGCTCTATAAGCAATATAGATACGTTATTAATTATCCTTTGTTACAACCATAATTTTCACTCAATCCTTTATAGGTGGTATACAATGAGATGGGACTAAAATACCGTTTTACCCCTCATTGTATTTTATCCTTAAAACACATAGTTCCTTGTAAATGATATTTCAGTAAACTAATATTAATTACTGAAATGAGATCTCTATCATTTAGCACCTTGAACCAAACTAAAAGGAAACCATCATTTCACTTCTTCATCAGAAGCTATAGATGTTCATATCTATGATTAATATTCCCACTCAATTATACTACCGAGTTCCCAAGATGTAAGTATGAGGTAGTATGTAGGGTAAGCTGGAAACAAACAAGTCAAAGAACTCAAATAATATAATCAGTTAGAATACTAACCACTCAAAATTGAGATTGAATTGACCTATGATCAACTATATGATATGACTAGAATAGATAATAACAATATGTTTACTTATCCTGTCTACTGTCAATATCGGTCCTGTCCGATGTAACAAATACATCCGATCTTATCTACTTTGCTAATGTTCTGGAAAGAACATAACACTGTGATGTGTAAGTAGATCATATCATAGAATGGCAAGTTAGTGTAAGTCTAGTGCACTGACTAATCTTAGGACTAACTTATTTTTTAACATATAATCATATTTATATTCCACTGTGATTATGTCACTATAAATATGATTAGCTATATGCTCGGGATTTAATAGAAGATTATATTAAATAAATAATCATGAAAATAAAACACTTGAGCAAAGTGATTGACCAAGTCAAAAAATGGTTTATATTATTTTATTGATAATAAATGAGATTGCAAAGAAATTGGGTTTTAATTAGGGCATAAAACCCCAACAAACTCCCACTTGCACTAATTGAAAGTTGTTGATGGAAAAAACTCGTAAACGATGTTAGGTCAGAAAACCCAAAGGTTAGTAAGAAAATAGCTATATAAGAACCTCGAATAGACTTAAGGAGAAATAAATGCAGATCAACAATGGAGTAAACGTTCATACATTGCTTAATAGTCTTAGTACACAATGATTTTCCAACCCCTTAGTTTGAGGGGTGGAATCCTATTTATAGCTTGGCTCTAATGGCCATGGATACAAGGTGGTTCCAGCGGACAAGAAGGTACTTAGGTACGCTGTCATGGTAGTGGCACATGTTGCGCTGGAGCAGAGGGTTGTGGTGTCGATGCTGATAAATGGTCAGAAGCATACAGGTCATTCCACCACGTCTCATACTAATTCGTACCTCCATTACTTGTCGGATATGGATGTCAGAGTCACGCCTGTATCTTCCTCAGAACCATACCTCTTATACCCGTATGTGTGTCTCGTACCTTATGGACCTTCTTACGTTTCAAAGATATATCTTTTCTCCCAGCTCCCTTGTATCTCGCTAAGTGTGGGAAAGCTTGCACGCCATCATGAGTAACATACCTAGCTTCCTTCACCAATCCTAGTTTGATACCAAATGATGGTTGGGCCCTTACTAGTTCCCCTCATATGAAGAGGCAAGGTGCCTTTCGTGGGTCTCCTTCCAAGCAAGACACGAGGCATCGCATGGACCCTTGAGCGCATGGCACATTGTCTAACATGGCGAGGCTTATGGGCCTTACGACGAGGCATGTCTTTGGCTAGGGGTGCGTTGGAAAGCATCATGCGGCCCAATGCGCGAGGAGCTGGGCGTGGCTGAGGCGTCTTCTCGAGGCCCAGGCACGAGGTGCTGGGCATGGCCGAGGCGTCTTCTTGAGGCCCAGGCACGAGGTGCTGGGCATGGCCGAGGCATCTTCACGAGGCCCGGGCATGAGGTGTTGGGCGTGGCCGAGGCATCTTTAGAGGCCTAGGAGCAAGGAGTTGTGCGTGGCCGAGATGTCTTCACGAGACCCAGGCGCTGGGTGTGGTCGAGACATCTTCACGAGACCCAGCGCGCAAGGCACTGGGTGTGACCGAGGCATCTTCACGAGGCCCAGGCATGAGGCGCTGGGCATGGCCCTTCACGAGACCCAGGCGTGAGGCGCTGGGTGTGGCTGAGGTATCTTCACGAGGCCCAGGCGCGAGGTTCTAGGCGTGCCCAAGGCGGCTTCACGAGGCCTAGGCGCGAGGCACTGGGCGTGGCTGAGATGAACTCTGCGAGACCCTTGGGTGAGGCTCTTGATGCCTCGTGTAATAGTCTTGCAATGCGAGTGGGCCTTACAGGGCCTTAAACTTGATAACTTTGGACCTTTTACCGGTGAGAAATTCTTGTCTCCCATTGGCATGGAATGTCTTTGTGAGGCCTAGGGCCTTGCAAATATGTGGCCTCTTGGTGGCATGTAATAACCTTCTGCCTCTATCGCATACTTGGTGCCTTCGGTACCCCTTAGCCGCTTACTTTAATAAGGGACCAGACCTTTTTTCCTTGGTGGATTTTTCGTATCCACATTTGCCCCTCATTCTATATGGAGGCCTTTTGGCGTTCTTGTAGACTCTTCTCTTTTTTTTTTTTTTGTATTTACTATGCTTGAGGTCCTTTTGAGCCCACGTGAAGGGGTTCGATAGGTCTCTCTTTGATGGACCTTGATTGTATTTATAAGGATATGTTGACCCTTTTGGTTCTAGTAATCCTTTTGTATACTTTTGTGTGCTTATCATTTCTTGCGAGAAGCGTCCTTCTCGTCATTTGGCATAGTACTATTTTTAAAAGCGTCTTCTTTGAGGCCCTTTTTGCAAGCGTCTTCTTTGAGACCCTTTTCATAAGCGTCTTCTTTGAGACCCTTTTCATAAGTGTTTTCTTTGAGACCCTTTTTGGTTTTTGGGGTGATCTCCCCTCGGGTCGGGACCTTTATGTGGAGATGATCCTTGTGCAAACTCGTGAACACCTATTTTCCAGGCCCTTTTACCCTTGGTAAGGTGACTCAGTTGGTCTACGGTTGGGGATCTCTTTGGGCTCCTATTTTGTCTTCTACGACGCGAACCTTTTGAAGGATGGGTTTGTTAGTGAAGAGGTCATTTTTTAGGGACCTTTTGACTTTTTTTTTAGATTCCATAAGGGTAACTAGTCCTTATAGATTCAAATGTTGTCTCATAAGGTTCACCGCTCTCACATATATGTCACAAGGCCAGACACCTTTTTCGCACTTGGCCAAGCACCTATTGAGGCTCATGAGGCTAGGCGCCTATTTTGCACATGACTAGATGCTTGCTGACACTCACAAGGCTATGCACCTATTTTGCACATGGCTAGGTGCATGTTAAGGCTCACGAGGCGAGGCACCTATTTTGCACATGGTTAGGTTCATGTTGAGGTCGGGTCCAATACCTCATAAGTTTTTTGTCAAATCTTTCTTGCCAAGCACTTTGTTTTTCGTTCTCTCCCATATGCTTTAACAATTCTAGATCTCTGGAATCAACTAGGCAACTTCTTTGGATCTTTATGGGGGCCAATTGCGATGATTTGATGAATCCTACTAGCTTCTTCTTTGAAGCCTTTTCGTAGTCCTCTTCCACGTTTCAACTTGATCAGATACTCCTCCATCATGATGCTCTCTTCTACACGGAATATTTAGACGTGTCGGTAGAAGGGTGATTGGAGGAAGGTTCGCTTCCCTCAACATGCAAGTTCTTATGGCCCTCTTCCACACGTATGTACTTCTGTGCTTTTTCAAAAAAGTCATCTAAGTTTGTAACCTCTCTCTTGAGCATTCTCCCCCATAACTTGCTTCCTGGATGAACTCCAGCTGTAATAGCCATCTTGAGCTCCACCTTAGTTGAACTTCCCAACTTTGTTGCTTCCATATTGAACCTATGGATATAGCTCTTCAAAATTTCATTCACGCCTTGTTTTATGTTAGCGAGGTTGGTAATTGGCATAACATAATCACAGACTGCATGGTGTTGCTGAATAAATTCACCAGAGAATTGCTGCCATGACTTGATTGTTCCTGGCCTTAACCTCTTGAACCACTTGTACACAACTCCTTTAAGTGTAACGACAAAGCAATGGCACTTTGCTATGTTGTTGACCCCTCTTAACTTCATCAAGTTATTGAAGGAGTCTAAGTTATACATTGGGTCCGTATTACCCTTGTACGGAGTCATGCAAGGCTCTCTGAAGCTGGTGGGGATTTGCTCAACCTGGATCTCCCTTGTGAAGGGAAAATCATTGTCAAATTCTTCATCATCTCTGTGCCCCCCAGGTGCAATGATAATCTTGTCTCAAGGGCTTTGCATTTTGATATCTAGTTCCCTCCTCTTTTTGCTTAAGGAGTCTTGCGGGTTGTCAGACTGAATCCTTGCTTTGGTTATGTCCCTCGGGGGAGCTTCGAGGGGTGTGGTTTTTACTTCTGACCTCTTCCCATTGAGCTTTTCTCTTAGGCTAGGGGCACCTTGTTTGAGGTGACTTCGGCTTCGTTCTTATGACTATCGTCATCCCTCCGCCGTTGCTCCTCGGGGTACTTCGTTGGCCTAGGTCCCACATGGTACTTTGTCTGGGGAGTGTTGCTGGTGGAAAGTTGTGTTCTCCCATCGTCTACGGGGATAGTGGTTTCCCCTCTTTCACGCTCTTTCACTTTATGCTTTAGAAGGGATATGCTTGATTTTCCTTGCAGAAGGTCATTTAAAACCTTCTGCTTGTTTTTTAGCGTGGTTTCCAGCCTTCGATTCTTTTTGTGTAACTCGCGAATCTCTTCCTCATAGAAGCGAGTCCTTGAGCTGGAACTCAGTGAGTGTACTCGGGGACTCTTACTTGGCATGTGTGTCGATGGACTAGGGTCTTGGTGGCCAGAGCGTGGTGCCACTGGGGGCCATGGATGTGGGTGCACTGGCGGCTCTGAATGACCTCCATTGGGCTGGTCAGCCAGGGATGATGTTTCCTCTCCTCCCTTGGGGGAGGAGGTTCCTCCAGCATATCTCCATGCTTAGGCGGAGGAGGGTCTTTCCTGGAAGCTTTCATTTGTTCTCTGTCTAGGCGAACCTCAACATCTTGTAGTTGTCGTAAACATTTTGAACGCCTTGGCATCTTTCTTTGTTGGAAGTGATGAAAGAACGATGGCTTGATGCTTGTTCTTCCCACAGACGGCGCCAAAATGTTGACGGAAAAAACTCGTCAATGCAGATCAACAATGGAGTAAACGTTCATACATTGCTTAATAGCCTTAGTACACAATGATTTTCCAAACCCTTATTTTGAGGGGTGGAATCTTATTTATAGCTTGGCTCTAATGGCCATGGATACAAGGTGGTCCCAGGGGATAAGAAGGTTCTTAGGTACGCTGTCATGGTAGTGTCACAGGTTCCGCTGGAGCATAGGGTTGTGGTGTCGATGCTGATAAATGGTCAGAAGCATACAGGTCATGCCACCACGTCTCGTACTAATTCGTACCACCACTACTTTTTGGATATGGATGTCAGAGTCACGCCTGTATCTTCCTCGGAACCATACCTCTTGTACCCGTATGTGTGTCTCGTACACAATGGTCCTTCTTACGTTTGCAAGACATATCTTTTCTCCCAGCTCCCTTGTATCTTGCTAAGTGTGGGAAAGCTTGCACGCCATCATGAGTACATACCTAGATTCCTTCACCAATCCCAGTTTGATAACAAATGATGGTTTGGCCCTTACTAGTTCGCCCTATATGGCGAGGCAAGGCACCTTTTGTAGGTCTCCATCTAGGGAAGACACGAGGCCTCGCATGGACCCTTGATTGCATGGCACATCGTCTCACATGGCGAGGCTTATAGGCCTTATGGAAAGGCATGCCTTTGGCTAGGGGTGCATTGGCAAGTAGCATGCGGCCCTATGCCCGAGGAGCTGGGCGTGGTCGAGGCATCTTCTCGAGGCCCAGGCTCGAGGTGCTGGGTGTTGCCGAGGTGTCTTCATGAGGCCCAGGCGCGAGGCGCTGGGCGTGGCCAAGGCATTTTCACGAGTCCCGGGTGCGAGGCGTTGGGCGTGGCTGAGGCATCTTCAAGAGGCCCATGCACAAGGTGCTGGGCATGGCCGAGACATCTTCACGAGACCCAGTCACGAGGCGCTGGGTGTGGCCTAGGTGTCTTCACGAGGCCCAGGCGCGAGGCGCTGGGCGTGGCTGAGGCATCTTATGAGGCCCAGGCACGAGGCACTGGGTGTGGCCGAGACATCTTCACGAGACCCAGGCAGAAGGTGCTGGGTGTGGCCTAGGCATCTTCACGAGGCCCAGGCGCGAGGCACTGGGCGTAGCCGAGACATCTTCACGAGGCCTAGGCGCGAGGCACTGGGCGTGGTTGAGGCATCTTCATGAGGCCTAGGCGTGAGGCACTGGGCGTGGCCAAGATGACCTCCATGAGACCCTGGCGCGAGGCACTTGTTTCCTCATGTAATAGTCTTGCAATGCGAGTGGGCCTTACGGGGCCTTAGACTTGATTGCTTTGGACTTTTTACCAGTGTGAAATTCTTGTCTCCCATTGGCATGGAATGTCTTTGTGAGGCCTAGGGCCTTGCAAATATGTGGCCTCTTGGTGGCACGTAATAACCTTCTACCTCTATCGCGTACTTGGCACCTTCGATGCCCCTTAGCCGCTTACTTCAATAAGGGACTAGACCTTTTTTCCCTTGGTGGATTTTTGGTGTCCACAAAACTAATGACTTAATTTTACTAATCCCATTTCTTTCATATGCTTATTAAATGTAGCATATGGTAGTGTCTTCGTAAATGTATATGCAAGATTTTCTTCAGATGCAATCTTCATAACCTTCACATCTCCCCTAGCCACATATCCTCGAATAATGTGATACTTCCTTTCTATATGCTTGCTCCTCTTGTCACTACGAGGTTCTTTCGAGTTGTCTATCTCTCCTGTATTGTCACAAAAAAACACAAGCGGTTTATCCATTTCTGGAATAACACCAAGATCCAAATAGAACTTCTTTAGCCAGACTATTTTCTTAGCTGCTTTTGACGCGTCTATGTACCTTAATTCTACTAATCCCATTTCTTTGATATGCTTATCAAATGTAGCTTCTGGTAGTGTCTTCGTAAACAGATATGCAAGATTGTCTTCAGATGCAATCTTCCTAACCTTCACATCTCCCCTGGCCACATATTCTCAAATAATGTGATACTTCCTTTCTATATGCTTACTTTTCTTGTGACTATGAGGTCTTTCGAGTTGTCTATCACTCCTGTATTTTCACAAAAAAACACAAGCGGTTTATCCTTTTCTGGAATAACACCAAAATCCGAATAGAACTTCTTTAGCCAGATTATTTCCTTAGCTGCTTCTGACGCGACTATGTACTCAGCCTCCATGGCTGAATATGAGATTGCAGACAGCTTTACCCTTCTCCATATCACAAGTCCACCACCAAGAGTAAACACCATTCCAGAAGTAGACTTCATGTCATCGACATCAGTCTGAAATTCTTAATCGAAGTAGCCTATAGGGTTCAGAACACCACCCTTTTAGACTAACATATAATCCCTAGTCCACCTTAAATACTTCAGGATATGCTTAACTGCTATCGAATGTTCCGGTCCTAGGTTTGACTGATACCTGCTCACTACTCCCATTGCATAGCAGATATCTGGTCTAGTACACAACATAGCATACATCAAACTTCCAACTGTAGATGCGTAAGGAACTTTTCTCATTGCATCTTCCTCTTCAGGAGTCTGGGGAGACTGCTTCTTTGAAAGATGAATTCCATGGCAGGATGGTAAATGTCCTTTCTTGGAATTTGTCATTGAGAATCACTGAAGCAGTTTATCTATGTAAGCTGCTTGAGATAGAGCTAAGAGTTTGTTCTTTCTATCCCTAATGATCTAGATACCTAGAACATAATTTGCTTCACCCAAATCCTTAATCTGGAATTGAGTGCTCAGCCAATTCTTCACATATGACAATTTCTTAACATTGTTTCCAATGAGTAAGATATCATCTACATAAAGAACCAGGAATACCATTATTTGATTTTCCTTCAGTTGGTAAACACAAGGCTCATCAATATTTTGTTCAAAGACATAGGTTTTGATTATTTCATTAAACCTAAGGTTCCTGGAACGAGAAGCTTGCTTAAGTCCATCAATGGACCTATTCAACTTGCAAACATTTCTTTCTTATCCATCTACTTTAAATCCTTCTGGTTTATCCATATAAATAACTTCATCAAGCTTCCCATTAAGAAAAGTTTTCTTGACGTCCATTTGCCAGATCTCATAGTCGAGAGCGACTACTATGGATAGGAGGATGCGAATGGACTTGAGCATGGCCACCAGACTAAAATTTTCCTCATAGTCCACGCCTTCTCTTTGGGTATAACCCTTTGTCACCAATCGAGCTTTATAAGTCTCGATATTTCCATCAACACCTCCTTTCTTCTTGTAGATCCACTTGCACCCAATGGCCCTAAAGTCACTAGGTGCTTCCACAAGATCCCAGGCGTAATTTAAGTACATGGACTCCATTTCCTGTTTCATGGCTTCGAGCCATAGTTCCTTTTTAGGGCTAGCCATTTCCTATTTGAAAGACAACGGATCATCATCACTAGTGTCACCAACAATCATATTGGTTTCACCATCCATACCATAGCAAACTAGGTTCCTAGAAACCCTCCCACTACGGCGAGGCTCCGTGACTGTTTGCTCAGGAACTGTGGCACTATCTTCATTTAAATCGACTTGCATTGATTGGACATGAAGAGTGGGAATGTCATCATCAAATCGCGTTGATGACGATGGAACATTGGTTGGAGTCAATTCTTCAACCATCTCCTCTAAAACTACTTTGTTGTGTGGTTTGAAGTTTTGGACATAGGAATTTTCCAAAAAAGTAGCATTCATAGAAGTAAACACTTTCTTTTCTGAATGACCATAGAAGAGCCCACTCCGAGTACCTTTAGGATAGCCAACAAACATGCAAACTTTGGTTCGAGGTCCTAGCTTTCCTTCCTTTTTCCTTAGGACGTGGGCGGGACAACCCCAGATTCTATAATGGCGTTAACTAGGTTCACGACTATTCCATCATTCTAAAGGTGTTTTGAGGATTTATTTGGATGGCACGACATTGAGAATGTCATTCGCGGTTTCAAATGCATGTCCCCAGAACAAAGTTTTTAGAGTTGAGTAACTAAGCATGCATCTAACCATTTCCAATAAAGTTCTGTTCAGGCGTTCCGCTACACCATTTTGTTGTGGAGTACCTGGGGCAGTAAGTTGTCATAAAATCCCAAGTATAGTTAAATGATCTTGGAACTGCATATTCAAATATTCTCCACCTCAATCAGATCGCAAGATCTTTAACGTTTTACCTAATTGGTTCTGAGCCATTGCTAGGAATTCATGAAACTTTGAAAAAAATTCTGATTTCCTATGCATTAGGCAAAGACATGAGTATCTAGAGTAATTGTCAATGAAAGTGATGAAATACTCTAAACCAACCCTGACTTGTACATTAAAAGGTAACATTTGAATGCACAATTCCAAGTGGTTCTTTGGCCCTATCACTCCTTGCAAAGAATGGGTGCTTGGTTAGTTTGCCTTCTAGACAAGATTCACAAACAAATAATTCACCTAAGGTGAGTTCCCTCAAAGGCTCGTCCTTTGTAAGTCTTTGAATCCTATGTTAGCCAATGTGACCTAGTCTCAAGTGCCATAATTACGTCATATTATCATTATCGGTCTTTTGACGTTTATTGTTCCTAGGTTTCGCTACTTTGAATAAATCATTGTTAAGAGCGAGGGGTTCGTTAGGTCGCAGAATATAAAGCCTGTTTTCCAATCATGCAATACACAATTGTGATACATTGAAGGAAATAGATATATAAGAAATTGTGAAAGTCATAACAAATTGTTCTAATTGCAACGTGGAAATTATAATTAAATTTCTACTAAAATATTAAATAAAAAATACATCATTTAAAATAAAGAATTTATTTTCGAACTTCAGATGAGCTCTTCCTCTAGCTTGGACCGCAACTAACGCTCCGTTCCCAACTCTATGCTTTAAGACGCCTTCGTCCACTTCCTCCCATGATTCAAGAAGCTGTAAAGAGTTGCAAACATGGATGGTAGAACCATATCAATAATCCAAATGGATTTATCATTCTCTAAAACACATGTTTCTAAGATAAATGAACTATAATCATTACCTTTGTTTTTCGCTGCTAGAAACTTGGGGCAATCTCGTTTCCAATGCCCCTTCTCTTTTCAGTGAAAACACTTACCTTTACCTTTCTTGTTTTTCTTGTTCTTCTCCTTATGCGTCTGTGCATTTGGTTGTGCACTCGTCTTTGCAGCCTTTACAGGATTGGGATTGTTGTTTTGTCCACCTTTCCTCTTGTTTCCAGCTTTTGAAGATGAAGTGTGGTCAGCTTCAGCCTTTATTGGATCAATAGCAACATCATTAGTATTATTTTCTCTTCCTTTACTAGGTCCACCCATGATAGGCTCAAAAATATAAAGCTCGTTCATGAGATACATTAGACCATAGTTTAGTTGATCACGAACGTGCAGACACGGTGCCATCCGAGCATTTACGGTGCCATCACGAATGTGTGGAGACAGTGTTATCTGAGGATGAACGGTGCTCGTTTTGGGGATTCCCCAATCATGACAAACTCAGAGTTGTCACCAATCAACACAATGTTGATGTTTTGCTTCCATTTAAGGTAGTTTTCTCCAGTGAGTTTCTCCATCGAAAGTTGAGAAAGGGTGGGAGTAGACACAACAAAACTTAAAACTGCCAATTATCAATAAAATAGAAACCAATCACTTTTGCTCAATAAAACTTCTATTCACACAAATTTCAAGAAATAGCACAAGATATTTCAAAAACATGTAAGATATGAGAAAAAATACCAAAATAACCATATCTCTATTTCTTTAGGTTTTTAACTAATCTATGATATCCTTGTCCCGGTTGGCGAGAGTAAAAAATACCACTATTTAAATAAAGATGTAAACTCATTTAATAATGGACACCATTATTAACAACCTACTATTCTATCAAAATAAGAAAATAAAATCTCTTATTTTATGAGCTAGACTCACGGTTTTGATAATCAATAGATTTAGTCCTAGTAGTCACCGTAAGGGTGAGTCTAGTAGAATTTGACCTATAATTATCTATCTTTCGAAATCTAAACTTGTCAAAATAACTAATGAACACCTTCCGTAGGGGGACGAATCAAAGCATCTCGAGGCCCCATTAAGTTATTGACTTTGTTAAACCAATGGTTGAGATTGAATATAATTCTTAAAATAAGCTCATTATAAAATTAAAAATAGTATTTTTATTATTTATTTTTTGAAAATTAATGACTATGGTTCTCCAAAAAATTGAAAAGATTAAAATTTTAAAATCAAAGTCCTATAATTTCCTATTAATTCTAAAGTGTCACATTGAAACAAATTCAATTAATTTAGAATTAATTTGTTGCTAATCAATATTTAGGTTTAACGAATATAATGAACCTATACAATTAAGTCCAACTCAGGTAAATGGGCCTTAACAATTGGGCTTGTATGGAGGAGGGGCTGCGTCCAGTATTTCGTTCCCACTACAAAGACTACAAGGTCCAAAAGACAGGAATTTAAAACTTTGTTTTGTTAATTGTTATTAATTGATTAGGCCCACTATAGTCATGCAAAGCAAATGGGCATTCACAAGTGGAATCACCAACAAGAGAGGAATTTAAACTTTACATTTTCTAATGGGCCCAAATAAAACCTATCATTTTATGAATATTTTATTTGGAAAATCCATATATCTAGCAAACATATGGGCCACATATGCATCTAAGCCCAATTGCAAAAATACCACATATAGTGCAAACAAACATGCTATAATTGGATAGGGATAATCATGTTACTAGATGAGCAAGTCTATGAATTTATGCAAAAATACCACAATTTATTTCATTTGCAACAATACCACAATTAATTTCTAGAATTTATCAAAAAAATGAATTAATTAATTTTTTACAAAAATAAGTCAATGTAAATGCTCCCAATAATTCAGCCCTTTGAGATAAAGAGCATCAACCCATTTCACCCAGAGAAGATCTTGCTTGGAGGAAAGAGCCCAAACATACTTGGCTAACAATACTTTGTTCCATTTTCATCTGATGTGAGTTGGTATTGGAGGAAGTTAGTTAATCTGAAATCTTTCTTATCTCTTGCTGATCTTGAGGCTGCGGTAACCAACAGGAAGCTCAATCAGAGTTTGTTGTATAATAAGTTGCTGAAACAAGAGAGGGTAAACTTTGCTAATGTTGTTTGGTGTAATATATCTATTCCTAAACACAAGTTTATTTTATGGTAATCTATCCTCTGTCATGTGCTCACTCGGGATAAACTTGTTCAATGCCATATTTGTCTTGACTCTACTTTGTGCCCTGTTTGTGAGCTTGAGTTGGAGACTCATGCCCATTTATTTTTTGACTGTGTCTACTCTCAACAAGTTATGCTCAGGGTCGTTTCTTGGCTGGGAGAAGACATTTGGCCTCCCAAATTCGATGACTGGACCTCTTGGATGGTTGGGAGACCGAAAGGTCTAGTGCAAAAAATTGTAGCAGCAGCTCTTGCGGCATTAGTCTATTTTATTTGGCTTAATCGTAACTCATGTATTTTTAGATATTCTGCTTTGTCAGTTTCTAGAGTAGATCAATTAATTAAATATTGCTTGAAAACTATATTGTTAAGTCTTTCTAGGAAGAAGTATGGGGAAAAAGAGACGGTTGTGTTAGAGATGATAAGTCATTTGTAATTTGTTTTGTCTGGTGGTGCTCCTTGTGAGCTTGGTTTGTACTTGTTTGGTTGAGTTTCTATATATTCCCTTTTCATCAAAATGAAATTTATCAACAATTAACAAAAGTTAATTTAAATTTTATTTATCAACAATCAACATGATTTAGGTTAATTTGAAAAATAAAAAAAAATATTAATTTAATTTTAATAGGATTTATCAACAATTAACCAAAGTTAATTTAAATCCCATTTAAAAAAATATTTGGATAATTGGTTGAAAAAAATGATATTTTTCAAAATTTAATCAATTTTAAATTATAAAATAATATCTTAATTGTTTTTCAAAAATATCTTGTGCTGTTACAACCATAAGCTAATATTTTAACCATTAAAAAAATAAAATATTAATAGATATAACAACACTAAAATATCTCAAAACAATTAAACAAATTCAAATATCCATGAAAATATCTAACTAACAAATTTCAAATAATTTAAATATTAAAAACTATAGAATAAACAGATATTTATATATTCAAATAAAGATTTGATAAAAATAACA
The DNA here is from genome assembly GCF_963169125.1 of Humulus lupulus. Taxonomy (NCBI): domain Eukaryota; kingdom Viridiplantae; phylum Streptophyta; class Magnoliopsida; order Rosales; family Cannabaceae; genus Humulus; species Humulus lupulus. Next base: position 139,662,015 of record NC_084797.1, on the reverse strand, counting down.
AGTATTTAAAAGAAAATATGTTAAATATCTTATATCTTAATTCTAATATTTTAAAATAATAAAATATTTAAAATTAAGTTGTTAGTCTATTTTTAAATATGAATTTGAATCTTTGTAAAAATATCTTATTATTTAAATTTCAACCAACAAAAATATCTTATTTTAAAAAACATTTTTAAATGATAAAACAAATCTAATATTTTTGGCTTTGCTATAAATAATCAATTTCCACATTTTTATTTTCTTTAATTTAAAAAAATTTAACAAAAAATCTAGGTGAACAGTACTTGTGGGTATAGTTCACCATAGTCGAGGTGTGTATGCGGAGAGGTGTGGCTGCCGAGGGGTGCGCGCACGGTTGCTGGGCAATGCGCGCAGGTGCGTGCGCTAGTGCGCGCATGAATGGGCAGCCAGGCCAAAAAAATTTGAAATTTTTTTTTGTGCAATTTTTCAAACCAAAACAATTTTCTAATTAATTCTTACCATGTTTTACACAAAATAAAACATATATAAAAATTAATATCATAGAAAACACAACAAAATAACCTAGAAATTGCTAATAACCACATAAAATTCAATATGCTTCATAAAATCATGAAATCCATCCAATTACTCAACACATCATCTAATTCAATTTTTAACATGTTCATGCATGAAAATAAAGATTACCAAAGGCTCTGAGACCAGTTGTTCGGAAAGCTTATACAGGATCTTTATTAATTTTCATGTAGATCTAGTATTAAACAAGTTAATATGAGACAACCTAGGACATGTTTTTAAAATTGAATTCAAAGAGAAATAATGATAAGAATACTTACATTATACGCAGCGGAATAATAGAGTCATTCCTTCAGTTTCTCTAATCCTTGTATCATTTATGTCGCAGAGTATTACCACGAAACTCAACCGATCTTCAATTTTCTTCACAACCTTCAAAAGTATCATTAGAATCACCTAGACTAGAGTGGGCGATTCTCAACACATGAGATAGATATAGAGAGAAGAAGAGAAAAGAACAATAGGGCTTTGAAAATGACTTATGTTTAGAGAGAGAATCTAAAAACTATCAGAAACTTTTGTTTTGACTTATGTTTTCAACTCTCACTTAACATTCTTTTTATAGACTCAATTAGGTTATTTATTTAATTAAAAAATCAATAAAATAAATTCTAATTAACAGTCTTAGGTCGAAATTATCATGGGCTTTAGGCCCGTGAAATTTCCCATTTGATTATAAGCCCATTGGACTTAAAATCAAGGCCTGTATTATTTTCTAATGATTTAATTAATCAAATAATTATTCAAATCCTTTATCAAATTAATTATTTATAATTTTATCATTGATTTAAACTTATTTATTAATGTAGATACCAATTTATTTTAATTAATAAATCTACCCTAATTTTTCTTTTCTTCTCTAAATTGTATAACTCTGTGAAACTATTCAAAATTGACCTGGTCAACTTTGACAATTCTAATTGATAATTAAATCAATTAATTGAGACTACCTAGATGATTTTATCCAAGGTACAGTGGGGACCATGAGCCTACGAAATCAAACTCCAATAAGTTATCATAAATCTAACAAATAAATTTACTAACTTATTAATTTCTCGTGATTCCACTAAAGACTCGGAATTGCACTCTTGAATTCATAGAACGCTCTATAAGCAACATAGATACATTATTAATTATTCATTGTTACAACAATAATTGTCACGCAATCCTCTATAGATGGTCTACAATGAGATGGGACTAAAATACCGTTTTATCCATAATTGTATTTTATCCTTAAAACACTTAGTTCCTTGTAAATGATATTTCAGTAAACTAATATTAATTACTGAAATGAGATCTCTATCATTTAGCACCTTGAACCAAACTAAAAGGAAAACATCGTTTCACTTCTTCATCAGAAGCTATAGATGTTAATATCTATGATTAATACTCCCAATCAATTATACTACTGTGTTCCCAAGATGTAAGTATGTGCTAGTCCGTAGGGTAAGCTAGTAAGGAACAAGTCAAAGAACTCAAATAATACACTCTGAATTGAGATTGAATTGACTTATGATCAACTATATGATATGACTAGAATAGATAATAACAAAATGTTTACTTATCCTATCTACTGTTAATATCGGTTATGTCTGATGTAACAAATACATCCGAACTTATCTACTTTGCTAATGTTCTGGAAGGAACATAACACTGTGATGTGTAAGTAGATCATATCGTAGATTGGCAAGTCAGTGTAAATCCAGTTCACTGACTAATCTTAGGACTAAATTATTTTTTAACATATAATCATATTTATATTCCACTGTGATTACGTCACTATAAATACGATTAGCTATATCCTCGGGATTTAATAAAAGTTTATATTAAACAAATAATCATGAAAATAAAATATGTGAGCAAAGTGATTGACCAAGTTGAAAAATGATTTCTATTCTTTTATTGATAATATTTGAGATTACAAAGAAATTGGGTTTTAATTGGTGCATAAAACCCCAACAATATTACCATTGCCCTGGCTCCAACCCGGACTATATTACGATTGTTCTATCTTCAACCCGGACTATATACTTACCATGTCCAGGCTCCAACCCGGACTATATTACCATTGTCCTGGCTTCAACCCGGACAATATACTTACCATGTCCTGGCTTAAACCCAGACTATATACTTACCAAGTCCTGGCTCAAACCTGGACTATTTTACGTTATGGCTTTGGCTCCAACTCGAACCTACTTACCATTTAGCCGTAGAATGCCAAAGCATTGCAAGAGTAGGCATTAAGCATACCCTAGTCTAAATGACCCAAACAAAACTAGTGTAATCTACTACTAAAAGCACACACTAGTATATTCATGTTGTAGCCAAGAAGGAGAAAGGCTAACTTACTCGGAGTCCTTAGCTACCAGCTGGATCTTTAACATCACTATTCATTTTGCCTTTCGCGGTTACTATAATTAATACAGTGTACTCGCATTAAACTATGGCATTCGCTTATAGCTAATATTCTATGATAGCTACATGAAATAACGTTCTCTTAGAGACTCTATACTATAGCCTCTTATACACCTTATAGTGTAAAAGACCGGATTTTGTTTCAGTCTTTACAGTAACATGATAAAATCGGCCTCACCACAACACGTTTTTCGTACCGTGCATCTTAATATTCATTAACTAGAGAACTCTCTTATCGGATAACTCATATTTTTGTTTTTGGAAAAAGGAGTTCTACTCAACTTCTATCTTAGAAAAATACCAATTTTTCATCCTCTCAAGAAAGTTTGTCGTTTTCTATCATTGACCAAAATATCGCTTTTTGACCCTTTAAAAATAATATATGATAATGTTATCCCTTTCTCTTAAAGATTCTACAAAACCCAACTCCCATTCTTACTATTTTTTTCCATTACCTAGGATCTCTTTTAACGTTATTTTTTTTAAAAGAAGGGCAATTGGACTCTTCACTTAAAAATGGTAAAAATCAAATTTTAAATTAACTCAAGCTGATTTTGGATTGGTTAAGTCTCCCAATCCTTTTTTAGGGGGTAAAATCTCCTTTTTAAACTTTTTCCTAAGTTGAGTTTTAGGCAAAATCCCTTAAACTATCATTCACATGTTCTGTGTCATAAGGACAGGAACTACGCGAAAGCCTCACGTCAAAACTTGTTTTAGGTTAAGAGAACTAACCTCCCAAAAATCATTTTTCATTAAGGTTTGAAATTACTACCTTTAAGTTTTTATGGAAAACTTAGAAATATTATTTCTCTTAAACAGTTATAAATTTTTATCTAAAAATTTACATAATTCTTTATAAACATCTTAACTAATTCCCCTCAAAATTTCATAATTTTTGGGATGGAAAAACTCATTCAAATTTGTAAAGAAATCTGGGCAGTGCCTACTGTCCAAAAAATTTTCCCAGATTTTAAGGTAAATTTTAAAATTCACTTCTCTTACACCGTAGCTCAGTTCTTTCAAAAAAATTAAAGGGATATTTATACATGCCTATATTAGCTTCCTTAAAAATTTCAAAATTTTTGGAATAATAAAACCCATAAAAATATTAAAAGCAATCTGGGCAGTGCTTTTAAAGGGATATATATACATGTCTATATTAGCTTCCTTAAAAATTTCACAATTTTTGGAATAATAAAACCCATAAAAATATTAAAAGCAATCTGGGCAGTGCTTGCTGCCCAGAAGTTTTGTTTCCAGATTCTAGGGAAATTTTTGAAAAATCACATACCTTACACCTTAACACATTTTCCTCTAAAATTTTACAGTGACTCTTATACATGTTTAAAATAATACTCTACTAAATTTCGTATCCTTTTTATTAGTAAAACATACTCAAAACTCAAAACAATCTGGGCAGTGCATCCTGCCCAGAAAATTTCCAGAATGACATCGAAATGCCAAAACGTTTATAACTTGGGTTTAAAAATACCTTTTTACAATTTTCCAAAGCATATAATCAAGTACTCACAAATAAATATGAAAATACAGAAATATTTTTTTACAGAAAGAGGTAGTAGAATGCGATCTGGCCCATTGGAAGCCAGACCACGAAATTTTGGTAGCATGCATTTTTACACAACCTAACATCAATAAGCACTTCTAGCATAACCCTAGCCCCATGCATGCATGAAAATCATCATACCACACATAAATCTCCACCTTAAGCATAAAATAAGCTCAAAAACTATTGAAACACCCTATACAACCAAATCTACAAGAATCACCACAAAACATAAAGAACTTAACCATAGATTCTACCTTTCGAAGCCCTAGCTTGGAGATGTGTTCCTTAGCTCTTCCAAACCTTCCTTTGGTGCTCTAAACTCTCAAACCAAGCCCCAGGTCCAACATGCATATTTTAGGAAAATGATTAGGGTAGAAAGAAACTTAGATGAGGGACAAGAACATGTAAGCTCACAAAAACCTCTTACCTTGCTTTATTTGATCTCAATGGTGCTCAACATGGAGATCCGACTAGTAAGGCTTCTCTTGAACCCTAGAACCCAAGAACAAGGCCATGCATGACTTTTAAATCACATGCTTGCACAAGGAACCCTAGGATTTCAGGTTTGGATGAGAAAGAGATGAATGAATCACAAGAGATGATTTCACTTACCTTGAACTCAGTTTGCTTAGGGTTGAACACTAGCTTCAATGGAGTTTCTCCTTGATATAGAAAGAGAGAGGAATGAAATGAGAGGGAGTGAGAGAGCCTCTGAGTTTTGGGGAAAAAATGGTTGGGAAAATTGGTTTGAGAAAAATTAAAACAATGATTACACCCTTAGCTTGTGAATGGTTAAGACTCTTCCTATTCTCTTTCAGGTATGTATCCTAGCTCTTGAGAGCCCTAGGACCTAGCCTTGCTGCCCACTCCTCTCTTTCTCTACCCTTGGAAAATACTTTTATGCCCTTGTTTAGTTTACCTCACATTTAAGGGATCCAAGGGCCCTTTGGGAATTTTGTGCTCTAATTTTCCCTCAACTGTTAACCTATATTTTTTAAACATCTCCAAGCTTAAATAATTAAATTTAATGTGACCCAAAAATAAATTTGTCCCATGTCACATAATTTTGGTTATTCTATCAAATTGACCAAAATACCCTTAGTGGCCCGAGAAAGAAATTCTCTTTCTTAAGCCCAGTTGATTAGAATTCAAACCACGATCAATTTTTTCTTAACTTATTGGCTTGACTATAAAGTCCCAGGTACCAGAAAAAATTAATATTTTTATGCCACAGTATTTCCTTGTTGACCTTGATTTTGGTCAACTGACACGGAGTAAAAAATGCTTGATGTGGACAGATATGTTAGAATGAATATAATGACGAAAACAGTAAAGCACACAAGAATTTATAGTGGTTCGGCCCCAGAATCTGGTAATAACCTACGTCCACTTGAGCTGTTATTGATATAATATTTCAAAGGAGTGATCAAAGAACTAGGGTTCAATGAGTTTCACCAACCTCTGAAGAACAAAACAATATATCGAATATGATAGCTCTAGTTCACTCGTAAATCTCTAATCTCTAGTAATTAGAAAGCCAAAAGTCCCTTCCTTGAGCCATTTTTCTCTATTTATAGGCTCATGGAAGATTACATTAATTTGTTATAGATATTCTTTCCTATATAATCGGATACTCAGGAAATCATGGGAGATAATTTCGGATATGATCATAACTGCATAAGATTTTCTCCAAATATAACGAGTATACGACCAAGCTGGTCGAATATAATGATTGAGCGTTGCGCCGCGGAAATCTTTCTGGTCGATGGTCGAACAAGACTTCTGCCAGATGTCAGCCACGTGTACCAAATGTCTGCCATGTCATCCATGCTTGTTTTTTGGATAACATTTGCCCCCAAGTTTTTTTAATGCGACCAGCAATAAAGAAACTTTAGGGAAACAACCATTCATATGCCCCACGAAATATGTCAGAGTCTTCGTGCGTTTTTGAAAACCGTGACATAATTATGTCTAATCAATCCTTTTCGGTTTTCAAGAAACCAATTTGACGGCTTATACACTCCCCCATGTTTTGAAAATGGGAAAGTCATGATTGCCACTTTTTGCTATACTTCAGCCTCTATAAGTAACCTCTTTATCTCTCTTATAATCCTTTACTCACCATTTCAATCAAGAACTTTCAAGAACTTTGCTCCGGAGCCCAGAATTTCGAGACAATTCAGACGTCCTATCGAAGATCTTTCTGACTTGAAATTTTTATTTTTCTGAATCTCCACCCTTTGCCCAGGTAATCTCTTAGTCTTTCAAACTTTTTGTGATGCCATGCATGTAGTTACTGTGCTCTGTGATTTCCTGCGTTCTTGAGTAGAAATTATGAGGACCATTTGATGCTTGGTAAGAGAGTGTATTTCTGCTTTATATAAGTTAGGAGTTAGTTAGTAAGGATCATAGGTTTAGGGCGTAAGATCGATGTAAAAATTCGATCTTTAAGCCCGCTGAGAAAACTGGGTTTTTTCCCGCCCTTTAGGAGTTGAAAAAGTTTATTTTCAGAAAACGTTTTATTTCCTGTTTGATCCATTTTTCAAACTGCTAGCACCAAACTTAGTGTATGGATAGGATGTTGCTGGTCAATAGACGCGAGCAACATTATCCCAATCTCCCACGTAACTCCCCAAGCTATGTGTCTTATCTCCTCCTTTGTGTGTTTGCAGTTCATATGCAAGACCCTTGGTGAGGAGAAAGAGCCATTGAAGACGACCTCCTAGCTCAGCTGCTTGAAGGCGAAGAAAACCCTTCTACTCTAATACCAGATATCCCTTTCTCTCGCCTTAGCCCAAACACTTCTCCAGTTCCAACCCAAAGAATGGCTCAAACAAAAACTAAAGCTCAAAAAAGGAAAATCCCAAACTCCTCATGCCAGCCTACTGCTGATGCCCCATCGACCAGTGGTCGAGGCAAAAACATTCCTGACGCCAATGTACAAAGGCATGCCCGTCCTCGACACGCTGCTCAGTCGGATGTCGAGTGGCATGTTGTTCCCCAGAGTAGAGTGATGATCAGGATGATCGCCAACTACTTAAATAAGTATAAACTGACAGGGGTGACCCTGGTTAGACCTTCCCTCGACCAGAGGGCCAACCTTCCAGGTGGGGCCTACAACGCCTGGTCGCGGTTTCATATTAAGGCAGGCGCCACTTTGCCTCTTCACTCATTCTTTCAGGGGGTGGCAAATTACTTTGGAGTTGTCCCCTTCCAAATTACCCCAAATGGATATAGAATGCTGGCCACACTCTATATCCTTTACAAACTTAAAAAATGGCCAGAGCCCACTCCCCATGAGGTCAAATTTCTTTTTGACCTTAAGTCCAACCCTAACCAAGAAGGCACGGGGTTCTTCCACTTTTGTCATCAAGAAACTAGGCGCACTTTCCTGGACGATACTACTCAAATCTCTAATGTGGGGAGGTATCACCAGAAATACTTCCTTACTCCCGACTTAGCCGTAGACAACTTGGCCTTCACCAGAGGAGGTATCACCAGGAATACTTCTTATGTCACTAGCTTCTTCGCTTAGTGTTTTTCTGCCACAATGTCTTGACATTTCACTGTGTTCCAGGCCCATGGTTACGTCCAATCCCAACTCCAGGGATGGAGTCAAGGGCGACACTCTTAGCCAGCATGCTGAATGATGATAAGGGTGTCAAAAATTTAGTTACTGAGGCTAACCTTAGGTTAGCCAGCCTCTGGAATCCCCAACCAGCGGCGAGCGAGCCTTCGGCGGAAAATGCCCAAGCCGAAGTGGAACTCGAGCAGCAACCCCAAGTTTCTACTCCATGGAGGAGACCAACTGGGGTTACGATCAGGGAACCTACTGTCCCTCATCGAGCAGAGAAACCCTTGGCCCCCGAGGGCAAAGGAAAACAAAAGCCTGTCGAGCCTACCGAAATTTCTGACGACTCATTGGATGAAAATGGTATAATAATCTTGCTTTTAAACCATTTTCCAATTCCCTCTCATCTATTTGATGGGGATGGAAACTTTAAGAATGCTCCTTCCTTAAATCCAGATTTCTTCCAGGAACTAGGTAGTTCAGTAAATAATGTAACGACCAGTAGTTGTAGCGCGGGTACTTTACTTGTAATCCTTTTACTTTCATTCTTTTATCCTGCATGACCATTTAGTCATACTGCTTGCGTTGCTTCCTTTTGTGCACGTATGGCCTCCGAGGACATTTTTGAGCACTACCAGGTTGTCGCTGCCTCTTCTGTCCCGAAGAAGGATAGCAAGAGGGCTCAAGGGGAAAGCAGCAAGACTCCCTCGAAGAAGGCTCGAACAGACGATGTTCCAGCCACTGCCCCCTCCAAGGAGAACTCACCACCTCCACCCTCCTCCGGGCAAATGACTCCCACTCCTGCTGATCCACAGCCTTCTTCCAAGGCTCCTAACAAGGAGGCATTGAACACCTCTCCCGAAGGCTCCCTGCCCAGCTTCGTGGTCGGCTCAGCCAGGGAGAGGATATATAAGCTCTCGAAGCACAGACGCAGCCAGGCAGCCATTACTGAAACTGTCTCCATGGAGGCTGATCAAGTCATCAACATAGGCCTGAATGAGATATTTAGCGTAAGTTATCTCTTGTTACTTTATCATTTATTTCTGATTTCTTGTCCTTACTTTATCTTATTCTCTATCTTCAAGGGCTGCTAACTTGAACTGCTGGCTGGCGTCGTGTTAGGGCGTTGGTCTCTCAGGGAAAGAACTTTGACTCCAGGCTTGCCGAGACTAAGCAAGCACTTGAGGCTGAAAACAACAAGCTGCTCGAGGAGAATAAGGAGCTGTCCAAAAAGAAAGAACAACTGTGCGAGGACAAAGCTACTCTCACCAAGGAGCTTCTGGACGCCCAAGATGCCCTGAAGAAAGCCAACGAATCCCGGGAAATATTCAGGGAAAGTTCCAGGCTCAACACTCAAGCATGTGTTCAGCTTGAGCTTGATCTGATCGCCAGCAGGAAGGAGACGGGGGAGCTTGAAAAATGAGTGCAGGAGCTCGAGGAGGTCGGGGCCAAGAATTTGAAGAAGTACAAGGAGGCCACCCGCCTCTGCTTCTATGAATTCTGGAAGCATAACTGGGAGGCTAACTTCGACTACCTGTCCGAATGTTTGAAGAGGACTCTGATGGCGCAGTGCGCCATCCGACTGGAAGAAGAAGAAAAGGCCAAAGTGCCTGCCTCTCCAGAGATCTCCCTAGCAGGGGGGATTGATGGTGCTAATGCTGAAGCTGGTCCTTCGGCTGACCAAGGCACTCCTCCCAACCCTCAGGGCCCTCCAGCTCCTTAAGAATTTTTCTCTTTATATTTTGTTTTCATGGCCCACGGGTCGTATTGTAAAGAAAATTTGTTTTTGTTGCTGTAAGGGCAGCTTTTTACTTTTAATTAAACAATTACATCCGAGTAGTACTGCTCGTGATGTAAAAGAATGCCTTATGATATTATAATATTTCTGTCTATTATAACATCTGTTCGCATGACCGAACTTAGCATAGTACTTTGGCTTGATTTAACAAAATATAAATTTTGAAAAATACTCTAAGTACCGTAGCATGCTTTCACTCATTTTGTTAATGTGTTTACATACCTCTTGGTATGCTTTGCTATCGATGTACCTTATATGCCCCCCAAGTGATCGAGGAGCTTTAGGTCCTTGGTCACTTGCCTTGACCATGACCTGTGCGAACATTACTGCTCGGTAGGAAATGTAACACTTATAATACAGCAAAACAACACACGTAATGAACAAATACTTGTAAAAATAAATTTACAATGGTTGGCAAGAATGACTGGCTGAGCACAGTCCCTTATAATTCTCGTATTAAAAATGGACTGAACATGTCTTTACGAGTGATCTTAAAAAAGATCTTACACTTATAAGCGATTAGCCATACAACGTGGCTAACCCTTTTTCAAAACTTGTAAAAAGTAAAAATTAATACAAGCCAGTCCTTTAAAAATGACTATTTATTGGTAATACTTGCGCAGGTGTTCTCCGTTCCAATAGCGTGGAACGAGATCTCCATTTAAGCATGCAAGCTTGTAAGTGCCTGGATGAAGGACTTCCTCAATCTGGTAGGGTCCTTCCCAGTTTGGTCTGAGCACTCCAACAGTTGGGTCGTGGGTGTTTAAGAAAACTCGTCGTAGTACTAGGTCTCCGACGTTGAACTTTCTTTCTTTCACTTTCGAGTTAAAATACCGAGCGACCTTTTGTTGGTACGCAGCTACTCGGAGTTGGGCTTTTTCCCGTTTATCTTCAAGTGAGTCTAGGGACTCCATTATCAGTTGGCTATTCTGGTCCTAGTCAGATGTAATTCGTCGATGTGAGGGCGGATCTAACTCGACATGCAACATAGCTTCATACTCGTATGCTAAGGAAAACAGGGTATGACCTGTCGTTGTTCGATGAGAAGTTCTATACGACTAGAGTACTTCAGGCAGATGTCTGGCCATGATCCTTTAGCGTCTTCAAGTATTTTCTTCAGTGTATCTTTAAGTGTTTTGTTTACTGCTTCGACATGTCCATTTGCTTGTGGATGTGCGACTAAAGGAAAGCTTTTGACGATTCCATGTCTTTCGCAGAAGTCTGTGAATAGGTCACTGTCAAACTTTGTCTGAGACAATTTTTTGAGGAAAACCATATCAACAAACAATGTTCTTGATGACAAAGTCAAGAACTTTCTTGGTCGTTATGGTAACGAGTGGCTCAGTTTCGGCCCACTTGGTGAAGTAGTCAACTGCTACGACTGCATATTTTACTCCACCCTTCCCTGTTGGCATGGATCCAATCAAGTCTATACCCCATACTGCGAAAGGCCAAGGACTCTGCATCTGCTTTAACTCGTTGGGAGCTGCGCGTGGGATCTTGGAAAATGTTTGACACTTATCGCATTTTCGCACAAACTCCATTGAATCTTCATTCATAGTTGGCCAGAAATAACCCTGCCTCAGAATCTTTTTTGACAAGCTCTGCCCCCAGCGTGATCCCCACAGAAGCCTTCATGTACCTCCCTCATCAACTCTTTAGCCTTTTCCAGTGTAATGCATCTGAGCAGTGGCATGGAGTATCCTCTTCGGCAAAGGACACCATCGACCAGTGTATACCTAGCAGCCTGTCTTTGAAGAGTTCTTGCTTTGTTTCTATCTGCTGGTAGTACACCATTTGTGAGATACTCCAAGTATGGTGCCATCCATGTATCTTCCATCCGGATTTCCATATTGGTTTCATCTGCTCGTATGCTCGGTTCGCATAATCTTTCTACTGGCACAATATTCAAAGTGTCAGCGTCTTTCGCACTTACAAGTTTGGCTAAGGCATCTGTGTTTGAATTATGATCTCAGGGAATTTGCTGGAGGGTATACTTCTTGAATTGCGCCAGCAAATCCCTAGTTTTGTTTAAGTAGGCCACCATTTTGAGGCTCGTGCTTGATACTCCCCTAAGACCTGATTCACTACCAGCTGTGAATCACTGTAGATATCAAGCACTTTTATATTCATGTCTTTGTCTAACCTTAGTTCTGCGAGGAGTGCTTCATATTCGGTCTCATTGTTTGATGCGGTGAAATCGAACCTAATAGCCCAGTGAAATCGATGCCCTTCTGGCGTTATCAATATCACTCCTGCTCCTGCGTGATATTCGTTGGACGATCCGTCCGTGAATAACTTTCACGAAGGAGCTTTGACTAGGGGCTCAGGCGCACTAGGTTTTTCGCACTGCTCGTTGTCTGGGAGCTCAGTGAATTCAGTGATTAGGTCAGCCAAGACTTGTCCTTTTACTGCTGCTCTTGGTGAATATGTGATATCAAACTGCCCGAGTTCGACTGCCAATTTTAATAAGCATCCAGCTGCTTCTGGCTTTTGTAGAACTTGCCGAATGGGCTGGTCAGTTAAGACTGTGATGGGATGGGCTTGGAAGTAAGGACGTAACTTCCTTGAGGCCAAGATTAAGCAATAGGCTAATCTTTCGATGGGAGGATACCTCAACTCTGCCCAGATTAGCCTCTTGCTCACATAGTAAAGTGCCTTCTGTACGCCTTCTTCCTCTCCTACTAGCACCGCACTGGCAGCAAATTCGGTGATCGCCAGGTAAATGAACAAAGTTTCTCCGTCCATGGGTTTTGATAAAACAAGAGGCTGTGCCATGTGGGCCTTTAAGGCCTGGAAAGCCTGCTCGCAGTCTCCTCTCCATTCGAATTTCTTGTTGCCTCTAAGTAGATTGAAGAAAGGGACGCATTTATCCGTCGACTTGGAAATGAATCTACTTAGTGCGGCAATTCTTCCAGTTAAACTTTGTACATCCTTGATTTTTATTGGTGATTTCATGTCAATCAGGAATTTTATCTTGTCGGGGTTGGCCTCGATTCCTCTTGAATTGACAATGAACCCCAAAAATTTCCTTGATTCTACTCCGAAGGAACATTTAAGAGGATTTAACTTCATCTGATATTTGTTCAGAACGTTGAAACACTCATGTAAATCCTTTACATGTCCTTTTTCCTTTTTTGACTTTACCAGCATGTCATCCACGTACACCTCCATGTTTACTCCGATCAACTCCTTAAACATGTGGTTAACCAGTCGCTGGTAAGTCGCACCAGCGTTTTTCAGTCTAAAGGGCATTACTTTATAACAGTATAACCCTGTATCGGTCCGAAAGCTAGTGTGATCCTTGTCAGGGGGATGCATACTGATCTGATTGTATCCTGAGTATGCATCCATGAAGGAGATGATCTCATGTCCTGCAGTTGCATCGACCAGCTGGTCGATCCTTGGGAGTGGGAATCAATCCTTTGGGCAGGCTTTATTGAGGTCTATGAAATCCACACAGGTTCACCATTTGCCGTTAGGCTTGGGAACCAATACTGGATTAGAGACCCACGACGGATAAAAAGCCACCCTGATGAACCCATTCTCCTTCAGTCTTTCAACTTCCTCCTTTAAGGCTTTCGATCTATCTTTATCAAGCAGCCTTCTTTTCTATTACACAGGTGGAAAATTATTGTCAACGTTCAGGACATGGCTGATAACTGTAGGATCTATCCCAGCCATGTCTTTGTGTGACCAAGCAAAGACTTCCTGGTTCTTTCGCAAAAATTCCACCAGTGCATGCTTCGTGGTTTCTTCTAAGTTTTTCCCGACCTTCACAACTCTGGTCGGGTCTTTTTCGTCAAGTTGGACCTCTTCCAGGTCCTCGACGGGTCCAACATCTTCTTCAAAATCCCCAAAGCGAGGATCTAAGTCCCTATCCTCACATTGGGCAACACCCTATTTGGTGACTCCATCACCGGATTGAGCTTGTGTGTCAATAGCCATTTGTAACCTATCTGGGGGAGTGCTCTTCGACGTTCCTTTCTTCGCCTTTGTAACTGAGGCGTTGTAGCACTCCCTTGCGTCTCTCTGATTTCCCAACACGCGTCCTACCCCCTGCGTCTGTCGGGAATTTCATGGCCAAGTGCCATACTGAGGTGACGGCTCGAAGATCAACCAGTATTGGCCTTCCAATGACAGCATTGTACGCCGAAGGATAATCGACTACTATAAAAGTAGCGAGTAATGTCCTGGTAGTAGGCGCTGTACCTGCTGTGACTGGAAGTCTGATTGACCCTACTGGGGCAAGTCCCTCGCCTGAGAAGTCGTAAATTGTTTGGTTACAGGGCTCCAAGTCCTTGACGGACAACTTCATGCATTCCAGCGATGATTTGTACATGATGTTTACTGAACTTCCTGTATCAACTAGTACTTTTTTCACCATCATGTTGGCGATTTGAACGTCCACGACCAGCGGATCGGAATGTGGGAACTGGACATGCTGGGCGTCGCTATCAGAGAAGGTTATCTCACCATCCTCTGACCGAGCCTTCTTTGATGCCCTGTCCTCCACAATCATCATCTCGATGTCCTGGTCGTAATGTAGGGTCCGAGCATATCATTCCCTCGCCTTTCCATTACTTCTCGCGAGGTGCGGGCCTCTGTAGATGGTGAGTAAAGTGCCAGCTACGGGGTCAGGCTACAAAGGTGGCGAGCGTTGGCGTGTTGGCGCATGCTCGTTGCCACCTGGAGCCTCTCGTTGGGAATTTTCCGAGGCCCGTAAATATCTTCTCAAGTGTCCTTGTTTAATAAGGAACTCGATTTCATCTTTCAGCTGGTTGCGTTCATTTGTATCATGTCCGTAGTCGTTATGATAATGACAGAACTTGGTAGTGTCTCTCTTCGAAATATCTTTTCGAATGGCAGCAGGTTTTTTATAAGGCACACTAGAACTCGTGGCCTTATAAACCTCTCCCCGAGACTCAATAAGGGCACTGTAGTTAGTGAATCGCGGTTCATAACGATTTCCCATGGCTCGTTTATTGTCAGAGGTGGAAGGCTCATTATGCGGTCGTTTCCACCCATTCTTGCCATAGCCATTGCCGTTCCCGTTGCCTTTGACGTTGCCGTTGGGTTTTGACCCATTGGCAGCTTTGGCGGGCTCGGCAGTCCCCTTATCCTTGCCTGGGGGTTTCCCTTCACTCGCGATGGCATCTTCGAGCTTGATGTAACGATCATCTCGATCCAAAAATTCTTGAGTAGTCTTGAATCCATGCTTTCTGAGGCTACTCCACAAAGGCGTGCGACGCCTAACTCCCACAGTTAGGGCCATCATCTTGCCCTCATCTCCCACTGTTTTGGCTCCAGCCGCTGCTCGCATGAAGCGCTGGACGTAATCCTTCAGTGGCTCTCCTTCTTGCTGGCGTATCTCGACCAACTGATTCGCCTCAGTTGGATGCACACGACCTGCATAAAATTGTCCGTAAAACTCCTTCACGAACATCTCCCAAGAAACTATACTTGCAGGAGGGAATTTGAAAAACCACTCATGTGCAGCGTCAGAAATTGTTGCAGGAAAGATCCTGCACCGAGCGTCTTCGGACACTTTCTGAATGTCCATTTGTATCTCAAACTTCTTGACATGAGATACCGGGTCACCATACCCATCAAAGTTTGGAATCGTAGGCATCTTAAACTTGCTAGGAGTCTCTGCCATAGCTATCCTTTGAACAAAAGGAGTGCCTCTTCTCCTATCATACTCTATGTGAGATGTCCTCCCCCCGACCAGCTGTTGCACTGCCTAGTTTAGGGCATCTATTTGGGCTTGCATGGCTTCGGGAATTGCCAGGACCTCTGGTGGTGGGGGAACGTACTCGTTGTGCCGTTCCTGGCAATCATTGAGTACGTCACTTAAATCCTCATCTCTTCGTCGCTGCTCGCTTGCACCGAGCCGGTTGAAGACGTTGTTTTGTCTGGGCTACCCCCCAGCATCGCGTCTCTCGGGTTGATCTTCCCTAGGTGGTGGGCTTC